>NC_044559.1:104342868-106742868 GCF_007565055.1 Rhinopithecus roxellana
TCCCACTTTCTCTGCACCCAGTCCTGCTCCTCTCAATCTCTTACAGGCCTTGGTTTTGTTCCCTAGAGCACTCTCTCCAATAAACCACTTGCACCCAAATCTCCATCTCAGAACTGTTTCCCAGGCAACCCAGCCTATGACAGAGTGGAAGCCTATCCTTCACCTGTGTTCTACATAGGTCAACCTGATTATATGTCTCTGCTTTAATTTTATGTCATAACAAATCCATTTAAGTTATTTGGTTGTTTTCCAGTTTGAGGTGAGTGCTCTCAGTTTTAAAACCTATGCCCTTGAATTCCATGTCAAAAACTCTTCCTTTGGAAAGGCTTATACCTGCTGGTGGGAATGTAAATTAGTTCAGCTATTGTGGAAAGCATTTTGGAGATTTCTCAAAGAACTACATACAGAACTACCATTTGATCCAGCAATCCCATTACTGGTTTTGTGTATGTATGTGTGTGTGTGTGTGTGTATGCAAAGGGAAATAATGCATTCTACCAAAAAGACACATCTACTTGTATGTTCATCACAGCACTACTCACAATAGCAAAAACATGGAATCAACCTAGGTGCCCATCAATGGGAAATTAGATAAAGAAAACATGGTACATATACACTATGAATACTATGCAGCCATAAAAAGCAAAATTCTGGCCTTTGCAACAACACGGATGCAGGTAGAGGCCATTATTCTAAGAGAAATGATTCAGGAATAGACCACCAAGTACTGCACGATCTCACTTGTAAGGGGGAGCTTAATCTTGGATATACAGGGGCTTAAAGATGGGAACAGTAGATACTAGAAACTCCCAAAGGAGGGAAAGAGAGAGGGAGGCTGAAAAACTTCCTATTGGGTTCTAGGCTCATGATCTGGGTGACAGAATCAACAGAAGCCCAAACCTCAGCATCACACAGTATACCTTTGTAACAAACCTGCCCATGTTCCCCCAAAATCAAACATAAAAATTATAATTAAAACATAAAAATAAAATAGGAAAAAAGAAAGTTTTTTTTGTTTTTTTTTTACTTCGAAAATGGACATGCCAGAAATAGAGTAAGGTGCAGAAAAAGAAACCTTCTTGGGTTGCTCCTCTGCGCAGCTACATGAAAAATGACACAGCCCAGCTCTCCAGAGATGTCAGCTTCCTTCTCGGCTATTGCCCGGGAACTTCGGCCCCCAATAAGCAAGTGGTCTGAGGGATTGCGGATGAAATGCCTGTGCCCTGCTAGCCATGCTGGACCTAAGAAAAGTCCCCCTCCTAAAGGAACTTTCTCACTCTATGGCAGGATTTTGAATAGTTTTCTATTAAGGTGGTATCAACTAAGGTTCTGGTCCTTACAACCTTTGCTTAGAGAGCAGTTCCTCTGTAGACTTAGTCACTACAGAAAAAGAGTAGAGAGATGATTTTAAAAGATAGGAACTGGAGGGCGAGGAGGAGGATGCCTCCCTTCGTGCATTCTCTGAGCCTGCTCACATTCCATAGTTTATGTGTGGCAACTGGGACATGTTTGGGGAAGAAAGTCATATTTGACTAAATTGTCCTACTGACGTAAACCTATAATTTAAAAATTATATATATATATATATATATATTTAGAGAACAAGTCAAAACAGGAAACACATTCCCAACGTGGATAAAGCTATTTATGCATTAAAATACCTCCTGTTATCATAGTAGACTTGTGTCCCTATGTTTAAATAGAAAAACTCTGAAAAGTACAGAGAGAAAGAACAAAGGAGTCAGCCTACATTGGTGCTTCTGGACTGGGCTGTGGATGCTTTCCCTGACTGGGAGACATTCTATCTTCGCTGTCCTTCTTGGGGGAGGCTGTGGTGCCCATTGCTCCATGCACAGGGTTACTGCAGGCACAGAGAGTGAGTTCAGGCAGGCACCACAGAAAGGAATACGTGTTTTTATAGAGAAAAAAGGAAGGGGCAGGAAAAATTAATCTAAACTCAAGAAGAGCCAGAGGGGAAGGAAAGAATCAAAAAAGGGGCAAAAATAAGATTGTATCCCTATAAGCCCTTCAACTAATGATCTTATATTTGTTCTGCATGTAAATTAGGTCCCTCTGAGAGGGGCATCCAAGCAGAAATAATTTTTGCACATATTCATTGTTAATGAAACTTGTTTGAATGCAAAGAAGGATAAAAAGTAACTTCTGCTCTTAGAGAATTTATCTTTTAGGGAGACCAGAAGGCCACACAGAAGTCAAGTAGGTTGGGTACCATGACTCATGCTTGCAATCCCTGTGCTTTGGGAGACCGAAGCAGTAGGATCACTTGAGGAGAGGAATTTGAGAACAGCCTGGGCAACAAAGTAAGACCCTGCCTCTGCAAAAAAAGGAAAAAGTAAAAGTTTAGCCAGGCGTGTTGACATGAGCCTGTAGTCCCAGCTACTCAGGAGGCTGAGGTGGGAGGATGGCTTGAGCCCAGGAGATTGAGGCTGCAGTGAGCTATGATTGCGCCACTGCACTCCAGCCTGAGAAAAGAGTGAGATCCTCTTACAAAGAAAAACAAAAAGAAAAGAAAACTCAAGTAAAAGTCTAGATTGTAACAATAAATAATATTAGAAACGATGACGGATTGTGCCAGGAGAGATCATCTCTATGTTCCAGTGTCCAGGAACTGTAACCCTCAGTTGTTGTCTTGGAGAAAGAGAATCAATGAACAGAATTGGCACTGGGAACTTCATATAAAGCTTCTTAAAAAGTGGTGAAAGGCAGGCAGAGCATCTCTTTTCCATTCTAGAGCCTTTTCCAAGGTTTCAACTGATGAGAAAGTGGCTGGAAGCGTGAAGGTTGAATGCACACCTGCTCTACCCCGAGCAGATCTGGTTGGCATCAGATGGTGTGTTACATTTCAATGAAGGAGATTACTTGACTATCCAAGGGTGCTTTACGCTACATGAATTGTCAACTCTTTTACCTTTGGCCTTGTCAGAGCACTCCTCACAGTGCCTTGTAAATAGCAGGTACATAGTAAATGTTTACAAATTAGTGAATGAAATTTTTAAAATGTGTTTTTGAATGGGCAGGAAGTGGTGGCTCATGCCTCTAATCCCAGCAGATTGGGAGTCCAGGGCAGGTGGATCACTTGAGCTCAGGAGCCGGGCATGAAATAATGCTAGTAGACCCCACAAGGTTGGAAGCCACCTGTTGCCTTCCTCACCTTTCCCTTGATTTTCTTTTTTAATCTCTTTATAGAGTAACCATTCAGTACTGAACTTTTTCCCAGGCAATATTATTCCTTTAACAATACAACTCTGTCTTTTTTAAAAAAACAGAGATTCCACGCATTCAGTCTGCATCATAACAAAGTGAGATGCTGAGGCATGGGAGGAAAGGGACTTTCAAATAAGCACATAATGATCAAGTAATCTTCTCTCTGCCTTTCACGCTGAGAACAGTCACAAATTTTTCATTCCTGAGAATCTTGTTCCCAAATTGACATTGCTTCAAGAAGTACCTTCTTAATTACACTTTCTTCTTACTTAATCAAGTGGAAAGAAAAACCATCATAAATACAAGAGGAGTATTTTCCCGTCTAGTGAAGTGTGGAGCCAGGACCCCCAGCATTCTTTCCACAGAGAGAGGATACGGTTCTAAACCATCATTCATACAACTGAGCATAACACTTAGATAGAAGAATGCTTTATGTCAACCAGGCCTATTTTTTAAAACAGTTGAAGAAATCTAACAGGCAGTTAAAAAAGAAGAGGTATCTCATATTGTAACATTCTAAATTTCTAGACATATACATTAAGTGTGCCTTTCTGAAAATCTCTCAAGTATATAATGAAAACAAACTCTAGAGTCTTGATATCTTAGGGTCCTCATATATTCAGCGGCCATCATTGGCAAGTTGAACCTGGAGAGGTTTCAAAACAAAGACTATTACAGGAAGACTTTCATATATGAGTGGCCAGTAAATGAGGAACAAGTAGGTCTGGCACTGGAAAAGAAGAACTTCCGCTTCCAGGAGAAAACGCTAACTCTAGTACAACATTGCCTCTAAACCTATTGCTCGAGGCCAATATAGTCTTTGCAGCACCTCAGTAGACTCAGTGCTCTGGGCTGGCATGTTGACAACAACCACATCAACAATGAAATGGATACCAGGAATGAAGCTTTTTAAAAAACTTAATGGGTTTCACTTCAATAACATTTGGGGGTACAAGTGGTTTTTGGTTAGATGGATGAATTGTACAGTGGTGAAGCCTGAGATTTTAGTGCACCCATCACTCAAGTAGTATACATTGTACCCAATTGTAGTGTTTTATACCTCACCCCCACAACCCTTCTTGCTTCTGTGTCTCTGGTGTTCATTATACCAATCTGTATGCCTTTGCATACCCATAGCTTAGCTCCCATTTATAAGTGAGTACATGCAGTATGTGGTTTTGTATTCCTGATTACTTCACTTAGGATCATGGCCTCCAGGTTCATCCAAGTTGCTGCAAAGGACATTATTTTATTCTCTTTTTATGGCTGAGTAGTATTCCATGGTGTAGATATACCACATTTTCTTTATCTACTTATTGGTCAATTGGCACTTAGATTGGTTCTATATCTTTGCAACTGTGAACTGTGCTGCCATAAACATATGGGTGCAGGTGTTTTTTATATGACTTCTTTTCCTTTGGGTAGATATTCAGTAGTGGGATTACTGGATTGAATAGTAGATCTACCTTTAGTTCCTTAACAAATCAAGAGAGGTGTTTTAGACCAATAATCTCATTTATCCATCACAATCATCTTAGTATATGTAAGCTTTACTTTTCCCATTGTACAGGGAGAAAACTGGAGATCAGAGAAGCTGAGTAACTCAGCTAAAGCTGTTTAGCTAGGAAGGATTGAGGCAGGATTCAAGTCCAGATCTCTTTGATTCAAACGTCTGGGTGTTCAGGACTATGCTATATTGATTCCAGAACTTCTGACTTCAAAGGCAGTAGAGCTTCAGATCTTTGAGTGCACAACTTTAATCCATGCTGGGACACATAGCTGCTCTTGGTAAAAAGAATATGCATGGAACTACAATGTTCAACCATCTTTAGAGGGACATGGTTTTCTGAGAAACATCACTACAAAAGTGAGATGGAGAGGTGGCAATCTCGAAACAGTCTTTGAGGGAGGGCTTTGAGGGATGTAAGAAAGTTATTAATGGGGGTGATTTTCCCAGAGTGGTTCAGAGGGAGAAGTCCAACACTTTTTTCCATCTTTTCCAAAAGAGTTCACATGAAGGTTTAGAATAACATAAGCACATTTTATTAAAAGGCCTTGTTTTCACTCATTGTCTATTCATCCTTATTAAGAATGCTGAACATTTAATATTTCTAACCTCGTTGGAGAATAATGTGGCTTTTTTCCCCATTAAGGACACTCACTATGATGTATTGCAATAGCAAACTGTTATTTTATGTGTCATTTTTCCAGCAAATAAAATAGTCTGACTTGTTCCTTAAGAAAGTATTAAAATATTCTTTTTCAAGTGAATACTAATGCTTCTTGGACACTTTCTGTCAAAGAAGGAAAAAAAAGGTGATAAGTGCTTGAACTAGTTTTTAATTTTTGCAGCAATCCTAGTTCCTCTTAGCCGTGCCTCCTAGAATGTTCACTATTATGATCATTGAACAGGAAGTCACTCTACTTACAGGTATTTATTTATTGTCTACTAAAAATCAGTGTAATGGATATTATACCCTGTCAGCCTGTCCTATTTATGGTGAATTTCTTATATTTCCTGTAATTCTTCAGGCAATTTTCTCCCCAGAGCATCTATTTCCTTCATTAACTCTTCAAAACCCCTGGGAGGCAAGAGTGTGCACATAATTTCTTCTTATTCTAAAATACTGTTTAGAGTTTCGCTTTGAAATGGCTTTTAGAGCTAAATGTTTAGCTCTCTTAAGTGAACCTGCAATAAACACTGTTGAATTCTCTCCAAATTATCTCGAAGAATTACCTGCTTATCTGGAAGAACCATCAGTGTAATTTTAAGGGATTTTGTTTTTATTCTGCAGCCCTATCTTTGAACTTCTCTGCTTTAATTTTTCACTCTTTCCACAGGAAAGACTGCTGCGAATAAGCCCTTTGCAGGACTTTCCCTCATAAATGCTGAAGAGGGTGTTTTTGTTTCTACTTCGGTACATGTGATTCCAGCTCCAAAGGAAGCAAGATTTCCAAGATTAGGACAGTTTAGTCTGGAAAGGAGACTCGTTAACAGGAGTGTGATTAAAAGCTACTTAGGGTTTTGAGAATGCTTGTGAAAACTAAATGATCCATTTTTGACCTTTCAAAAAACTCAACAAGGAAACACTCCACGAACTAAAGGAACGGTAGACTTAAATCCAAATATAAATTTCTTATTCCACTTTCGGAGGTGGGTACTATTGTTAACCCTATTTTGCAGAGCAGGAGACTGAGATCAGAAAAGCTAAGCAGCCTGCTAAACCTCATAGAACTGCAGCAGTGGAGCAGGCATTAAAATGTGCTTGACTGGAGCTCAGAGGCCAAGCTTTTAAATATATGTATTATTAAAATATATGCATATTTATTTATTTAAACATAAATATTTGTATATTTAAAACATACACATATTTTGTTTATCTTTAAGTTCTGGGATACATGTGCAGAAGATGCAGGTTTGTTATATAGTTAAATGTGTGCCATGTTGGTTTGCTGCACCTATCAACCTAAGTATTAAGCCCCACATGCATTAGCTATTTATCCTGATAGTCTCCCATCCCCTCCCCCGCCAACAGGCCCCCGTGTGTGTTGTTACCCTCCCTGTATCCATGTGTTCTCATTGTTCAGCTCCCACTTATGAATGAGAACATGCAGTGTTTGGTTTTCTGTTCCCGTTAGTTTGCTGAGGATGATGGCTTCCAGTTTCACCCATGTCCCTGCAAAGAACAAGATCTCGTTCCTTTTTATGGCTGCACAGCATTCCATGGTGTATATGTACCACATTTTCTTTATCCAGTCTATCATTGATGGGCATTTGGATTGATTCCATGTCTTTTCTATTGTGAATAGTGCTGCAATAAGCATAGATGTGCATGTGTCTTTATAATAGAATGATTTATATTCCTTTGGGTGTATACCCAGTAATGGCAAGATTTTAAATATTGTGCTCTGTTTCTGTGATATGATCATTACCTTTTAACATTAGCTAGCAGCTATCATAAGGGTTTTTCAGTTAACAATTGCATACAAATTGCTCAGCAATCTTTCCTGCTGATCCTCTGGTTCACAAGGCTAAGCAGAGTCAAGGTGCTGCCTAGCATAGAGCCTGGCACTGCAGTGGGTCAGGGAATGCCATTTTTCCGCAGATATCTTAGTGCAGCAAGGTATCATCCCTCTGAACCTGCTTCTCTATATGTTAAATAAAGATAGGAATAGTAGTCAGGCATGGTGGCTCACGCCTGTAATCCCAGCATTTTGGGAGGCAGATGGGGCAGATCATCTGAGGTCAGGAGTTTGGGACCAGCCTGGCCAACATGGTGAAGCCTCATCTCTACTAAAAACACAAAAATTAGCCAGGGGCGGTGGCGTGCACCTGTAATCCCAGCTACTTGGGAGGCTGAGGCATGAGAACTGCTTGAATCTGCAGCCTGGGCAACAGAGCGAGACTCTGTCTCCAGAAAAAAAAAAAAAAAAAAAAAAAAAGAGAGAGATGAATAGTAATTATCTCAGAGGATTCAGTGGGAGATGGAGTGATGAATGGTAATTATCTCAGAGGATTCAGTGGGAGATGGAGTGATGAATGGTAATTATCTCAGAGGATTCAGTGGGAGATGCAGTGAAGGGTGATTATTTTCTCAGAGAGGGGAAGGAAAGAATGATGATGCTGGCAGGTGAGCAGTGGAGACAGTAGAGTGGGGGACATTTTATTCACTGTTGTCAATATGGAATTGGTGTGCAGAGGGCTATGATTTTTTCCCCAATTTTCCTACATGATGGATTTGCGAAGACTGGTGAGAACAGTCCTCATGCCATCTTACAAATGTTTTCTTCGGGTGCTGGCTGATGATTTAGAACAATACGCTGAACCTTCAGGTGAAAGGATGAGTCTGAAGTTAAAGTTAAGTGGTGAGAGTGGAATCACCCACACGGGGTTCAGTTTCGAGCAGCAGCAGTTGTAGCAAAGGAGACGCGAGGTCAAGAACTGAGTTAGACTTACGTCTAACCTAATGGGTGTGGGAAAGCTCAATGAGGCCTCCTAGGTCAAAGTCCAGAACAGCAGTGACCAGAGCCAGGAGACATACAGGCGTCACAATAGTAGACAGTGCCTGTGTGAATTGGGGCACCCTTGCCATTCCTAGGCCCATGTTCCTTTGTCTATACAATAAGGATGAGATACTGTTGCCTGCAGAAGGTCAGTGAACATGATTCATAATGCCTTGCTTGCAGAAAGCACTCAAAAAATACAAGGGGACCAGGCGTGGTGGCTCACACCTGTAATTCCAGCACTTTGGGAGGCCAAGGTGGGTGGATCACCTGAGGTCAGGAGTTCAAGATCAGCCTGGCCAACATGGAGAAACCCCATCTGTACTAAAAATACAACATTAGCTGAGCATGGTGGGACACGCCTGTAATCCCAGCTACTCGGGAAGCTGAGGCAGGAGAATCACTTGAACCAGGAAGTGGAGGTTGCAGTGAGCAGAGATCACACTACTGCACTCCAGCCTGGGCGACAGAACAAGACTCTGTCTCAAAAACAAAACAAAAAAACAAGGTCGATATTAAGGAAAATATAAAGTACGAGATAAGGAAGATGACAGTGGGGTGAAAGTAAGGACTGACTTGTTAACCACTGAATCACAATGCCAGGCACAGTACAGATGCTCAATGATCATGTTTTGAATGAAGGATTATTCTTAAAAGAGGCAGAAGAACCTGGTTAAAATGAATGTCAAGGGTAGGTATGAGGGGAAGAGGTATCACAAGAAGGACCCATGCAACTATTGAGGGCAGCAGGTAGGAAAGAAAGTGAGGCAGGAAAATAGGGTCTGGAGACAGGCTGATTCACGCTGACTGGATAGCAGAGGCTATTCCCTCTTCAACTCCGCCTTTTTCTGTATGTCAGTTGGAAAATGAAAGTACCTGATTGGTCCCCTCCCACAATCAATCAGACTGGTTGTGGGCCACTACTTCATTTGCATAGAGTGAACCAATGGAAACCTCTAGAGGGTATTTAAATCCCACCAAAAGCTGTAACTGAGGCTCTTGAGCCCCTTACTTGATCCTGCTCCCACCCCGTGGGCTGTGCTTTCATTTAAAATAAACCCCTGCTTTAGCTGCCTTGCTTTGTGTGTGCGTTTTGTCCAATTCTTTGTTCAAAATGCCAAGAACCTGGACAACTACCCTCAACTGGTAACATTTTCAGTGAGGATAGGCTTTACAGGGAGAAAAATTTTTCGCAGGAAAGAGTTTTGCATTGTTTTTAAAAATCAAGTGGAAGTTAAAAATATAAGTTATGTTTTCCATGCTTACTTATGTTTTAGGAAATAAGAGATTTAAAAAACTTTTTATTTGGAGATAATTATAGATTCACACACAGTTGTAAAAAATAATATAAAGAGATCCAGAGTATCCCTTCCTCAGTTTCCCTTACCACCAATCAGTTCTTCATTTTTATAATTTTGTCATTTCAAGAATGTTATATAAATCATACTGAATAGAATCTTTGGGAGACTGCCTTTTTCACTCAAAATAATTATCTGTAAATTCAACCAAATTACCATACATATCAACAGTTCACTCCTTTTTATTACTGCATGGCAAGACATGGTATGGATGTACCACAGTTTGTTTAACTACTTATCATGGAAAGTTATCTTAGTTGTTTCCAGTTTACGGCCATTATAAATAAAGCTGCTGTAAACATCCATGCACAGGGTTTTTGTGCATACACAAGTCTTCATTTATCTGGATGGTTACATGAATGAAAAGCAAACTTCTTCAAGCCATTGCATATTTGGGTCTATCTGCTACAACATATCTGTATGCGTTACATACGTATCTTAAATAACACAAGAGTTTCTTTTATATTGGGCACTGCAACGATGTAATAATCACTATCCATTTTCCAATGCTTATTATGATGCAGGTATTGTGTATAATCACATGCTAATAGCTAATAACAGAGCACTTACAATGTACCAGGCACTATTCTAAGTGCTAGATAGACTAATCCACAAAATCATTCTATAAAGTAGGTGTTATCTTATCCTTCATTTTACAGATGAAGACACTGAGGAACAGAGAGAACTTGCCTAAGGACACAGTCAGAAAAGGCTGAAATTAGGGTTAAAACTGAAATGGACTGATACCAGGGTTAAAGCTGAAATGGGGGTGGGTTTTTCCCATGCTGCTCTGGTGATAGTGAGTAAGTCTCACAAGACCCGATGGTTTTATAAAAGACAGTTCCCCTGCACACACTCGCTTGCCTGCTGCCATGTAAGTCATGCCTTTGCTCCTCTTTTGCCTTCTGCCATGATTTTGAGGCCTCCCCAGCCATATGGAAAAGTGAGTTCATTAAAGCTCTTTTTCTTTATGAATTATACAGTCTTGGGTACTTCTTCATAGGAGTATGAAAATGGACTAATATAATGTCTTTTATCAGTTTTCAAACATTTCTGCTGTATCTCTTCAAATAGTTCTTATGCACCATTCTCTCTGTCTTTTCCTTTATGAATTCCAATTTGTATAGTCATGTGCCACATAACTTTTTAGTCAATGATCAACCAAGTATATGATAGTGGTCATAAGATGAAGCTGAAAATTTCCTATCACCTGGTGACACTGTAGTCATTGTAACATCATAGCACAATGCATTACTCATGTGTTTGTGAGGATGATGGTGTAAACAGACCTACCGCAGTGCCAGTCTTAGTACATGCAACTACGTACAGTGCATACTACTTGATACTTGATAAAATGATAATAAATGATGTTACTGGCTTGTGTATTTACTACACTATAATTTTTATTGTTATTTTAAAGTGTACTCCTTCTACTTAAATAAAAAAAAATACATTTTAAAAACTTAACTGTAAAACAGCCTCAGGCAGCTTCTTCAGGGGATATTCTAGAAGAAAACATTGTCATCATAGGAGATGACAGCTCCATGCATGATATTGCCCCTGAAGACTTTCCAGTGGGACAAGATGTAAAGGTAGAAGGCAGTGATATTGATGATCCTGATCCCTGTATAGGCCTAGGCTAATGTATGCGTATGTGTGTTTCTAACAAAACAGACAAACAAAAAATTAAGTTAAAAAGAGAAAAGTGTATAGAATAAGGTTATAAAGAAAGAATATCTTTGTACAGCTGTACAATGTGTTTGTACTTTAAGCTAAGTGTTGTGGCAAAGAACCAATACGTTTAAAAAAATATTATAAAGTGAAATATTTACAGAAGGTAATGTGGTAGGAGTTATTAACAAATTATTTTAGGTAGATAGAGAGGAAAGGGGTCCTTGGAAACTTTTCATTTTTAAAGCAGCCCCAGAAACATTTCTTGCCTAGTTGGAAAGCCCTGACTCTTAGAGCCAGGCTGGCAACCTTTGATATGCAAATGCAAGTCATTAGAAACTGGGTCCACCCAAACATGGCGATTCCCATGGCCTTCTTGCCCTTGCCCCACACGTGCCTGGCAACATGGCCGCCCCCACATAACCCCATGTGTGTAGAACATCATGGTGCCCTGCATTTGCAAATTAAAAGGCGAGGGTGGGAGAGCTAGTGTTTTTGCAGGCTACATGAATGACATGCCTGGTCAAACCAATCCTGTGAGCCCTATGCAAATCAAACACCACCTCCTCCAGCCTCTTCATATACCTGGCTGGTATCAGTGGCCTATGGGGTCTCCTCTTTTGGTGTTGGAACCCCTCTCCCTCTGTCTCTGTACAAGGGAGCTTCTTCCTTCTTTCTTGCCTACTAAACACTCAGCTCCTTAAAACCACTCCATGTGTGTCTGTGTCGTTTTACATGATTCAACTCGAAACAAGAACCATGGTGTTCCTCCATTCATCAGAGCTGAATCAGTAAGCGTAATTTTAAAAAATATATATTTTCATGAATTTGTATAGCTTAAGTGTACAGTGTGTATAAAGTCTACAGTAACATGCTGTACAGGTTTGTAACTTAGGTGTGTAGGAGGGGATACCATCCAGGTTTGTGTTAGTACACTCTATTACATTTACACAATAACAAAATCACTTAGCGACACATTTCTCAGAACATATTCCTGTTGTTAAACAATGCATAACTGTATATAAGATTGTTGATATTATGTCACGGATCTCAGAGGCACTGTTCTGTCTTTCTGTTTCCTGCTGTCTCCCTCTTTCTTTCTCACTCACACTCTCTCTCTCCCTCTGCTAAAACTTAGAAAAAAATCGTTCTTTCACCATTAAGCATAATGTTAGCTGGAGGCTTTTCACAGATGTCTTTTATCAGATTAAAGAAATGCATTTCTATTCCCAGATGACTGTTTCTACTAGGAAGGAGAGTGAGGTTTCACTTTTTAAAATCTGTATTTATGAAGATGAACTTATGGTTTTTCTTGTACATTTAATAGTTTTTTAATGAGTCACATTGATTGATTTTTGAATGTCAAACCATCCTTGAATTCTGGAGGTAAATCCCACTCGGTCATTGAGGTAGACATACCTTAAGGCGGCCTCCAGGATTCCTGCCTCTTGGTAGTCACATGTGTGTATTATCCCTTCCTCTTGATTGTAGGCATGAACTGTGACTTACTTCTAACCAATAAAATACAGCAAAAGTGATGGCATATATCATTATGTGATTATACTAGATAAAATTGTAGCACTTGTCCAGGAATTTCTCACTTCCTTGTTACCTTTCAAGAAACAAATGGCCATGTTGCTTCCCCACATGACAAGGAATGACAATTGGCCTCTAGGAGCTGAGGCTGACCTCCAGCCAGCAGCCATAAAGAAACAGAATTTCTCAGTTCTGTAGCCACAAAGGACTGAATTCTGCCAATGAATGTATGACTTTGGAAGTGTATTCTTCCCCAGATGAATACTTTGCCTCAACTGACCCTTTAATTGCAGAGGGACCAAATAACCACACCCAAACTCCTGACCCACAGAAATTGTAATATGATAAATGTGTGTTGTGTTTTAAGCTGCTAAGTTTGTGGCAACATTGTTATGCTGCAGAAGGTAAATAATACAGGTTTTGTACTATAAGTGGAGTGCTGATATAATAAATACCTAAAATGGAAGTGGCTTTGGAACTGGGCAGTGGGCAGAGGTCAGAAATATGTGAAGAACATTGGAGTGAAACCTGACTTGCCTTGGACAAGCCATTAACAGAAATGTGGGCATTGAGGATGCTGCCAGTGAGGTCTTGGAAGGGAGCAGCATGTGATTGGAAACTTGAGGAAGAGGGGTCCTTCTTAGATAGTGACAGAAAGCATAGCACAATTGTCCCTTGAAATGTATGAAAAGTAGAACTTGAAAATGATTAACTTAGTTATCTAAAGATAATTCCAAGCAAAGTGCTTGAAGTTACCATTTTGTGTATCCTTGTTCTCATAATGCATTGTGTAAAGAGAGAGACAGATTGAGGGGAAAAAACTATTGAACTAATAGGAAGCAAGACTTGATTTTGAAAATTCTCAGCCTTTCCAAATGGCAAAATGTGCTAAAATGGAGAGACAGCTTCCAAGCACTCCCAGAAAACCACACACACGAGAAAAAGCCATGGCTATGACTATACGATCTTTTACTAAAATCTCAGAAAGAGCAAAAGGTCAGAGGGTTCTGCCACACAAACGGCCCTTTCAAAAGATTAAGGGTGTGTCTCACAGATCTTCTCAATAAAACCACAGGGCCGCTAGGAGAATGAAATGCATTGTCCCTCAGCAACATCGGCAGAAGCCTCTATTCAATAGTCATCAAGAAATAAAAGCCTTCAATTTTACAGCCACAAAGAACTGAATTCAACTAAAAATTTGTGTTCGTAAGCAGATTTTTCTCCAAATGAGGGAACCTTGCTGTTACGGGCTGAATGGTGGCCCCAAAGATATGTCCACATCATCATGACTGAGACCTGGGAATATTACTTTATTTGGAAAAAGGATCTTTGCAGATGCAATTAGGTTAAGAAACTTGAAATAAGGAGATTATCCTGAATTATCTTGGTGCACCCTAAATGCCATCACAAATGTCTTGTTATTTTAAAGATTGCCTTAGGGTGTTGGTATACATCTCTAACTTATCATAGTATACATTCAAGCAATATTATATCACTTCATGTATAGTATACCTTACAATAGTGTGTTTTATTTCCTTCCCTACTGGCCTTTGTAGTATTGTCATGTATTTTACATCCATATGTCAAAAACCTCACCTTATTATTTTCATTAAACAGTAAAGTATCTTTTAATGAGATTTAAATAAAAAGAAAAACATTTTATATTTCCTATGTATTTACCATTTCCAGTATTTTTAATTCCCTTATGTAGAACATATTTCCCTCTGGTATAATTTTTGTTTGGTCTGTATTATATATACAGTAATCTTTAATATCTTGTAATGTAAGTCTGGAAGTGATAACTAAAAGAACTAAATTCTTTTAGTTTTTGTAAGTATGAAAAAGTCTTTACTGTTACATTTGAATGATGTTTCTCACTGGATATAGAATTTTAGATTGTTTTATTTTTCTTTTCTATAAATTAAAGGTGTCACTCCAGTTTCATCCCACTTGCATTATTTCTGACAAGAAATCTGCTGTCATCCTTACCATTGTTCTCTGTATCTAACTTCTGTCTTTTTTTTTCCTGCCTGCTTTTCAGATTTCCTTGGTTTTATGCAATTTAATTAGGATGTTATTTGTAGTTTCCCTTAAGTTTTTTTTGTTCTTAGAGTTTCTTGGATCTGTGAGTTTATAGCTTTCATGCAACTTGGAAATTTTTTGACATTATTTTTCAAAATATTTTTTCTGTTCCTTATTTTCTCTTCCTCTTCGTAGACTACAATTACAACTATCTTAGTTTTCTTGCTAGTTTCCTACCACTCACTGGTGCACTGTTAATTTTAAATTATTTTATCTCTTTGTATTCCATTTTGGATGATTTCTAGTGGCATGTCCTCAAGCCTGCTAACTTTTCTTCTGACATATCTAATCTGTTGTTAGTATCACCCTACATATTTTCATCACAGACATTGTAGTTTTCATCTCTAAAAGCTGATTTCAGGTCTTTTTAATACTTTCTATGCCTCTACTTTATTTTTTGATCTATGAAATACAGATGAAATGACTGTTTTAATGTTGTTTTCTGCTAGTTCTAACCCTTGTATCTGTTCTGGTCAGTTTTGATTGATTGATTTATCTCTTCACTATGTGTTATACTTTTCTGCTTTTGTATATGCCTGGTAATTTTTAATTGCGAGAACTATGAATTTTACCCCGTTGGGTTCTGTACATTTTTGTACATCTGTAATATTCCTGATCTTACTTCTAGTATACAACTATGTTACTCAGAAACAGTTTGAACTTTTCAGGTCTCACTTCTACATTTTGTTATTCAGAACCAGACCTGCTTATTACCCACTTCTGAGACAAGACTCTTACAGTTTGCTATGGACTGACTTGTGTCTCCCCCAAATTCATATGGCAAAGTGCTAACACCCATGTGACTGTACTGAAGATAGGGCATTTAAGGAAGTGATTAAGATTAAATAAGGTCATAAAAGTAGAGCCCTGATCCAATAGAACTTGTGGCTTATAAAAAAGGAAGAGACACCAGAGGTTGGTGTCATATGAGGACACAGCAAGAAGGTGCCTGTCTAGAAGCCAAGAAAAGAGCCCTCATTAGAAACTCAGCCCTGCCAGAACCTGAATCTTGGACTTTCCAGCTTCCAGAACTGTAAGAATATACATTTCTGTTGTTTAAACCAATCAGTCTGTGGTATTTTGTTATCATAGCCCAAGCTCACTAATATATAAGTACACTACCAAGTGTGATGTCTAAGGTTTTCTTCTCTAGGCTGGCTGTTGGGAGAAAACATCATTTTTATCCCTATATGAGCACCAGCTACTATTCCTTCTAATATTTTGAGGTGATTTTTTTTTCCTCCAAGCCTCAGGAGAATGCACAGACATGCGCTGACCAATATTCTCCTCAATACTTAATGGAGACTCTCTGTAGCTCTCCAGAGTTATTTCTTTATTCAATTTCTCTCTCTGGTATTCTATCCTACACACTCTAGCCACATTGGTATCCCAGAACTTTCCACTCCATCTCTTCAACTCAGGAGTCTTCTGGGCTGCAGCTGGGTCTCTTTCTGTGTGTCACAGCCTGGAATCTGTTACAAGGCAATAAACTGGAACATCTGTAGGATTCATCAATTTTATTATCTGTGTCTGAGGCATCATTGCTCTTTGTTGTTTAATGTCCATTGTCTTAAAAATCATTGTTTGCTATGGTTTGATTTTTTTCATTTTTTTCACACGGAAGAGTTAATCTAGTCATGATTACTCCATCTTGATCAGAAGCAAAATCTCACTAGCATTTCTTTTACTTCTTTTTCATAGTTTCTATTTCTATACAAAAACTCTCTGTTTTCCTACAATGTTTACCTTTTCCACTACATCCTTTAAGCATATTTATTATTATTTTAAAATTCCTGTCTACACTATCTCTAAGTGTGTTTCTATTGACTCTTTCTTCTCTTTACTATGGGTAAGATTTATTTTCATCTCAAAGTTCCCACAAATTGTATTGCCTAACAGATATTTTATATAAAAGGATGCTATAAAGCTATAAAAGGAAATAAACAATACTCCTAAGAAATGTCATGCCCTTTCTTTTGTCAGGTGTCAAGACTAGAGGACTAACTCTATCTGATAGGTGTCAGTCTGGGTCTGAGCTTTGTTTCAGTTTTAGTTTGATTCAGTTTCCCACTGGTTTCAAATGTTTTGAGAGAGAAGTAAGTTTTTCCCCTTCAGCAGGTTCTAGAATCTGAGAATTTGAGAGTCCACAGATTTCTTTATGTTATACACAAAGCTGCCAGTTTTTCCAACAAACCATAGGAGATCTCCCTCTGCCTTACAGCCTGGCTGCGAAGATCAGTGATGATCTCTCTTTGCTCTCTGTACCTGTCCTCAAATTTCTGTTCTGAAATCTGAAAGCAAGGTGTGCCTGCCCCTCCCCTAATCTTTGGTCATTAAAATCCCATAGTGCCTGAGATGCTTTTCTCTCTTCTCTCCTGGTCTCTCCTCCACCTTTAGACATCAGCTGCCTTGCACTTTGGAAAGACCCCTCACACTTCGTGAGGATCTCTCTAAGCTATCTAGTCCCAACGTTTAACATAAGCACCCATGAACTTGGTGAAAACCTACATTAAAAAGTTGATAAGTGGATACAGATTTGCTCTGTGGATAGAACACCTTGACATTCTAATTTTTCACATTATCTCACACATAGCCATTGCAATTTTCTTACAAGTTTGAAGGGTTTCTCCCTGCCATCTAAAGTAGATTTCTCCTGTCCCACTGATTCTTCTTGGTTTGGTTTTTTGGGCAAGAGTGGCAGATAGCTTCTTTTGACTTTCTATATCATAACCAGAAACAAAGGTTCCCTAACCTTCCTCATAACCCTCTGCCTCATCAAAAATGAAAAGTGCCTCTTTCTTACAGATGTTTCTGTCATAGATGACATTGCATCTCTCACTGTGTTTGCCTGACTCCCCTGAGGGCTGGGAGGGCTGGGACAGAGAACTGGGGTTTCCAGATTTGGAAGGAAACTCTGGGGTCATCCTGTCCAGGATGCTTCTTACTTGGGAACTTCTTCCTTGGGCTCTCTCACACCGAGCTACTTTTCTGTCTGTGTGTTTCAGTGTCCGTGTGTCATCTTCACTGTGTCTAGTGACGTGCAGCCTGGTGATTCCCACTCTACAGTGGGCTCAACTTTTTTTCTCCCTCTGAATTTTGAACATAAAATCAAAACAACATCTAGAAAACGTTCCGGGTGTTCAAGCAGCTGTGTCTGGTTTGGCCCGCACTTTGGGCTGGGACTTGGTCAGTGCCATCTTTTTATCCAAAGTGGCTCAATCCATCTGAATTCACTATCCCTGGTCTTATTTGATGATGAAGTGACTAAATGCTTAACTTGGATTTGGAGTTTTATTTATTGTTTTTTGTTGTTGTTGCTGTGATTTGAACTATGTCCATTTATTTTGGTTTTGTTTTTTTTTTCACTTGGTAGCTTGTAGTGGCAATAAAATTTAAAGGAAACCCAGCTCCTAGTTATCGCAAAACACTCTTTAATAATGACTTTTTGCATAATTAAAAACAAGACCTGTAAATTTCTGAATAATTCATCATTATATTGGCCAAATGGAACTGTACTATGGTTAATGCAGGAGAATCACTTGAACCCAGGAGGCAGAGATTGCAGTGAGCCAAGATCTTGCCACCCCACTCCAGCCTGGGCAATAGAGTGAGACTCTGTCTCAATTGAAAAAAAAAAAGAAAGAAAGAAAGAAAGAAAGAAAAGAAAACCATTTACTAAGAACTGGGATTACTTGGCAGCAGTAAAACAACTACTATTGTGTATGAAATACCTATTATATGTCAGGCCCTACAATAGGTGTTTTATTTGCATTATCCCATTTAAACTTCATAACACCCCTAATTAACAGGTTCCAAATGATTACCGCAATTCACCAACACAAAAGCTGGAAGCATCCCAAGATGACAGAGCTAGTGAGTATGTCTGCAATGCCAGGGCTGTCAATCCCAGAGCCTTTCTCTGAGGCCAGGCTGCCTCCTGTCTTAGGGACAAATTTTTATCCTCCTTCTTCTCTTCTCCTCTGCACAAATCACTCCATAGTCCAGCAAGATTCCTCTGCCATCCTTGTTACTCGGAATCCAGCTTAATGCCTGCCCGAGGCAGATCAATGGTACTTTAGCTACCATCCTCATCTCTGAGCTTCTTCTCCTCCTCCTTTCTCACCTTGGCTATACACTCTGCCCCCACAATAGGTGTATTCAAGGAAATGCTGTTGTAGGAGTTATTAAGAAATTATTTTAGGCAGATAGACAGGAAAGGGGATCCTTGGGAAGTTTTCTTTCTTAAAGCAGCTCTTAAAGTCAGGTCAGTAACCTTTGCTATTCAAATGCCGGCATTAGAAACTGGGTTCACCCAAACATGGCGATTCCCTGCCTTCTTGACTTTGACCCACGTGTTCCTGGCAACATGGCCACCCCCACATATCCCCACGTGGGCAGAACATCATGGCTCCTGTATTTGCATATTAAATGGCTATGGTGGGAGGGCCAGCTTTTTCAAGGGTTATATGAATGACCTGCCTGGTCAAACCAATCCCCTAAGCCCTATGCAAATCAGACTCTGCCTCCTTCAGCCTCTGCATATACCTGGCTGGTATCCACCACATTTGGGGTTCCCTCTCTCAGCTTTGGAAACCCCCTCCCTCTGTCTCTGTACAAGGAAGCTTCTTCTTTCTTTCTTTCCCTTTCTTTCTTGCCTATTAAATTCTTCACTTCTTAAAACCACTCCAGTGTGTCCATGTAGTTTTATCTAATTTGACTCCAGACAAAGAATCCTCCACTCATTGGAGCTGTATCAATGTGGGCCTGGCAGAGAAGGGGGAGAGTGGAGGGCTAGTTCCATGATGTGAGGGCATGGGATGCAAGCTTTCCACCATTCGAGTCTACCTGGGTAGACAAAGGGTGTGGAGAACAGAAATCAGAACAATGATAGTCTCTGGGACGGCATGGAGGAGCTGGGAAGGACAGGTGGAGACTCCTGGGGTGGAAGTGTCCTAGCTCTTCTTTGGAGTATTGGTAATTTGGATACATTTATCAAAACTATAGAACTCTACACTTAAAATCTATCTATTTTATGCATAAAACTATACATCAATAAAATTTTTATTATTTATTTGTGTTTATTTATATATTTTTAGAGATGAGGTCTTGCTCTGTCGCCCAAGCTGGAGTACAGTGGTGTGATCTTAGGTCACTGTGGCCTCAAATATCTGGGCTCAAGTGATCCTCTTGCCTCAGCCTCACAAGTATCTAGAATGACAGGCACATGCTACTACGTCCAGCTAATTTTTAAAAAAATTATTTTAGAAATGTGGGTCTGGCTATGTTGCCCAGACTGGTCTTGAACTCCTGGCCTCAAGTGATTCTCCCACTTTAGCCTCCAAAGCATTGAGATTAGAGGCATGAGCCACTGATCCCAGCCCAAAATATTTTATACACACACACACACACACACACACACACACACACGCATATATATATATTTTGAGATGGAGTCTCGCTCTGTCACCCGGCTGGAGTGCAGTGGCATGATCTTGGCTCATTGCAGCCTCCGCCTCCCAGGTTCAAGCAATTCTCCTGCCTCAGCCTCCCGAGTAGCTGGGACTACAGGTGTGCACCACCACGCCCAGCTAATTTTTGTATTTTTAGTAGAGACAGGGTTTCACCTTGTTGGCCAGGATGGTCTTGATCTCTTGACCTTGTGATCTACCCACCTTGCCCTCCCAAAGTGCTGGGATTACAGGCGTGAACCACTGCGCCCAGTCTAAAATATATATTTTAAAAGAATGCAGGTGCTATGGCATCCAGATGGCTACCTTTCAAATGGCATGGCTTTTGCCTTTGATAGCCTGCTCCCATCCTCATGCAGCCCCCTTGCTCCAGTTATACTCTTGAGCTAGCTTGCTGACCCTTGATTCTCATCAAAAGAGCTTTACAAACTTTTGGGGAAGTGGGGTTCAAGGACATCAGGCCAAGAAAGATTCATGTCCAAGAGCACCCGAGATCCTGAAAGGAGAAGTGGACACAGTACCAAGGCATGAATGGGACACCTACAGTGGACAACCTTAGCAAAAGGTTCTCTGGTCCCTGTTGTGACTCAAGAGGGACAGGCCAGCTCTACCTGTGCTCTTCTAGAAACCAGAAGGGGTGAGGGTGAGGAAAGAGAGAGACCCTCTCATATTATTTTATATTGTTTTATACTCAGTACCTGTTTTAAGAAAAAGCAGTGAAGTAAAACCAAAGACAAGCAGCCCAGCACCAGGCCCGGAACCAGGCCTGGGTCTGCCTGGCCTAAACGCAGTAGCTAAAAATCAACTCATGACTTAGAAACCGATGTTCCTGACATTGTATAGAAGAACATTGTGAAACTCCCTGCCCTGTTGTGTTTCACTCTGACCACCAGTGCATGCAGCCCCTGTCACATACCCCCTGCTTGCTCAAATCAATCACGAGCCTTTCATGTATAATCTTTAGTGTTGTGAGCCCTTAAAAGGGACAGAAAGTATGCACTCGGGGAGCTCAGATTTTAAGACAGTAGCTAGCCGATGCTCCCAGCTGAATGAAGCCCTTCCTTCTACAACTCGGTGTCTGAGAGGTTTTGTCTGCGGCTCATCCTGCTACATTTCTTGATTCCCCGACCAGGAAGCGAGGTAACTGACCGATGGCCGAGGCAGCCCCTTAGGCGGCTTAGGCCTGCCCTGTGGAGCAACCCTGTGGGGAACTCCGGCCAGCCTGAGTGATGTGATCCAAAGATCACTCCCGCGTAGGCAATTGTCCCGGTGGAATGCCTCACCACAGCAGCACGTAGCAGGCCCCCACGGAGGATTAACACAGTGGCTGAACACTGGGAAGGAACTGGCACTTGGAGTCTGGACATCTGAAACTTGGTAAGACTAGTCTATGGAACTTGCCCCACTCCATCTGAGTGGAAGCATGGCCTGATCACCCACGGTGTGCCTGGATTGGCACTTTTGTTCTGGTTTTGACTTGACTTGAATTGCTGGATACTTTGGTTTTGGTTTTGACTTGGCTTAAATTTCTTGGTACTCGGATTTTTAATTTCGTGGTATTCTGATTTTGGTTTGATATAAATGATAAAAGTGTGTGTGCCCTCTTTACCCATTCTTTGTTTTGTGGTGAGTGTGTGTGGTGTTAGTGTGGTATTTTGTCTTGAGAAAACATGGGTCAGGCGCAAATAAGCCCATCCCGTTAGGAACTATGTTGAAAACTTTTTTTTTTTTTTTTTTTTTTGAGACGGAGTCTTGCTCTGTCGCCCAGGCTGGAGTGCAGTGGCCAGATCTCAGCTCACTGCAAGCTCCGCCTCCCGGGTTCACGCCATTCTCCTGCCTCAGCCTCCCGAGTAGCTGGGACTACAGGCGCCCGCCAGGTCGCCCGGCTAGTTTTTTGTATTTTTTAGTAGAGACGGGGTTTCACCATGTTAGCCAGGATGGTCTCGATCTCCTGACCTCGTGATCCGCCCGTCTCGGCCTCCCAAAGTGCTGGGATTACAGGCTTGAGCCACCGCGCCCGGCCCGAAAACTTTTTTAAAAAAAGAAAAAAAAGGAGGGGGAGGCAGAATTTATAGAAAAAAAATGTTACATGGTAAATTCTGGTCCTGAAATAAATTAACTGGTTATTTAAAAAAAAAAAGTTTGTAATGAGTCACAAAGTTGAGACATGTCAAAAAAAATTGTCTGTAAAAGTTGTAAAAGAAAAAAAGTGATAAAAAATTTTTATGCAAAAATGTTATATAATTTAAAAGTAATAAGGCCTCCTGAGTACTATTAAAAAAACAGTTTATGTGCAAGGTGTATTAAAAAAAGGTAAAATATAACTTTAGTAAAAAGATTAAAATGAGGCATAAGAATGTGGATTTTTACCTACATTAAAAGGTTAAAAAAATTATTGTTTTAAAAGTTTAAGCAAGTTTTAAAACGTTAATTGTAAAAAAAAAAAAAAAATCTGTGTGTAAACATATTAGCTAAAGTTAAAAAGGTATCATCCAGTTTTTCTGTGACCTGGACATTCAAGTAAAACTGCAGCAGGTTTTTCTTAAAACATCAACCTGCTCTTTAACAAAAATTATAAAAGGTTTAAAAAAAGTCTATAAAATCTTACCTGATGGCCAAACATAAAAAATTAGATAAATATGTCTACAAGATTTTATTAAAATTAAGATTAACATTAATAACACACTAATATAAAGATAAAATTTAACTTATCTGGGATAAAAATCATATAAAAAGCATTATTAAATATAAAATGGTGTTTGGCTTTTTTTGGTCTAAAACTAATAAAAATAGGTGCTAAAGGAAACATTCATTTTACTAGAGGATCATAGAAGTTAAAGACTTAAAACAAACTTTGGCAATTAAGACAGCATACCAAGATGCAAATGCCTGGTTGAAATGGATCAAATATTCCATCTGCATGTTAAATAAAGCAATTGTTATGCTTGTGCATATGGCAGGCCAGAGGCCCTGATTGTCCCCTTTCCACTAAGGTAGTCCTCCAGTCGACCAGGCGTGGGCTGCATGCTAGCTCTTTTCCAGGATTCTACAGCCTTGAGTAATAAGTTATGCCAAGCTCTCTCTGCTATATCCCAAAGTCCCTGCAGGTCAACCCCCGAGGGCCATCCAGCTTCCGTCTCCCAACACTAAGTTCACTTCCTGTCTCTCATGGCAAGGAGGAGACTTAGTATTCCTTGGACACCTGAAGGGATGCAGTGAGCTTAAGAATTTTCAAGAGCTTATCAATCAGTCAGCCCTTGTTCATCCCCAAGCAGATGTGTGGTGGTATTGTGGTGGACCTTACTGGGTACTCTGCCAAATAACTAGAGTGGCACTTGTGCTTTAGTCCATTGGCTATCCCTTTCACCCTGGCATTTCATCAATCAGAAATAATAGTAATAATACATCATAAAGCAAGAGAAGCCCCTTATAGGTGTTTCAACTCTCACATCTATTTAGATGCAGTTGGAGCCCTGCAAGAAATACCAGATCAATTTAAAGCTTGAAATCAAATAGTTACAGGATTTAAGTCAATATTTTGGTAGATGACAGTCAATAAAAATGTAGATTAAATAAACTACATCTATTACCACCAACAGCAACGAGCTTTTCACGAGTTAAAAAGAAAAACTCATGTTGGCCCTAGCCCTGAGGCTACCTGACCTGACAAAACTCTTTACACTCTATGTGTCAAAAAAAAAAAAAAAAAAAAAAATGGCAGTTGAAGTTTTAACCCAGACTGTAGGGCCCTGGCCAAGGCCAGTGGCCTATCTTTCAAAACAACTAGATGGGGTTTCCAAGGGTTGGCCCCCATGCCCGAGAGCCCTAGCAGCAATGGCCCTGTTAGCACAAGAAGCAGATAAACTCACTCTTAGGCAAAACCTAAGCATAAAGTCCCCTCATGCTGTGGTAATTTTAATAAATACCAAAGTACACCATTAGCTAATAAATGATAGACTAACTAGATACCAAAGCTTGCTCTGTAAAAATCCCCGCATAACCACTGAAGTTTGCAACACCCTAAACCTGCCACCCTGCTCCTGGTATCAAAGAGCCCAGTTAAACATAACTGTGTAAAAGTATTGGACTCAGTTTATTCTAGTGGGCCTAACCTCTGAGACCATCCTTAAACATCTGTAGACTGGGAGCTGTACGTGGATGGGAGCAGCTTCTCTAACCCCTGCAAAGTGATTCTGAAAAAGATGACAAGCCCTGCTCCAGTCACACCTGGAAGCGGACTGGTCCATGCACGGCCAAAGCATGAGGAAACTCATTGTGGGACTCATTTTCCTTCAAGTTTGGACTTGTACAGTAAGGACTTCAACTGACCTTCCTCAGACTGAGGGCTGTTACCAGTGTATACATCAAGTCACTGAGGTAGGACAAAAGGTTGCTACAGTCCTATTATTTTATAGTTATTATAAGTGTACCAGGACTCTAAAATAAACTTGTTTGTATAATGCTATTCTATCCAAGGTATGCAGCCCAGGAAATAACCAACCTGATGCATGTTATGACCCATTTTAAGTCTCCCATGATCACAGTTTTTAAAGTAAAATTAAGTACTGGTCCTTTTCTAAGTGACACAAGTAAAGTAATAGCTAGAACAGAAGAAAGAGGGGTCCCCAAAAATATTACCTTAAGATTTGACGCCTGTGCCACTATTAATAGTAAGCAGCATGGGATGAGATCCAGTTCTCTAGATTGAGAAAAAAGTTACACAGCAGAAAATCAGTATATCTGTCAAGAATCATATTTATGTGAAATGTGTCAATACTGGTCTCTTGTCATTTGGGCTACTTGAAAAAACATAAAAAAGATCCTGTTTGGCTCCGAAAAGGAAAAGTCAGCCCCTCCTGCATGAGTGGGAGCTGCAATCCTTTAGAACTGGTAATCACAAACCCCTCAGACCCAAAATGAAATAAAAAAATACATAACATTAGACATTGATGGAAAAGGACTAGATCCTAGCATAAGCATCCTAATAAAATGCGAGGTTCAAAGACACTCTCCAGAAACAGTAGTTCAGACTTTCTATGATAAACTAAATGTGCCAGTATCTGAGATTCCAGGAAAAACTAAAAACTTGTTTTTGCAGTTAGCCAAACATGTAACCCAGTCTCTAAAAGTCACTTCATGTTATGTTTGTGGAGGAACCATAGCAGGAGATCAATGATCATGGGAAGCCCAAGAATTAGTTCCTGCAGACCCAGTTCCTGACCAATTCTTGCCCCAAAAGAACCACCCTGACAATTTTTGGGTTCTAAAAGTCTCAATTATTAGACAGTATTGCATAGCT
This sequence comes from Rhinopithecus roxellana, assembly GCF_007565055.1. Lineage (NCBI taxonomy): Eukaryota > Metazoa > Chordata > Mammalia > Primates > Cercopithecidae > Rhinopithecus > Rhinopithecus roxellana. The sequence continues at coordinate 104,368,512 of NC_044559.1, forward strand.
AGAGAAGGAAAAAGATTCACTCATCCTGTAGGGTGGCTTAGCTGTCTTGGGCAAAAGCTGTATAATAGTGCCACAAAAACAGTTATATGGTGGACTTCTGGCTATACAGAAAGAAATCCATTCAATAAATTGCCAAGGTTGCAGACTGTCTGGGCCCACCCAGAATTCCACCAGGACTGGGCTGCCTCCACCAGGTTATACTGGATATGTAGACATAGAGCCTACGCTAAACTGCCTGACCAGTGGACAGGCAGTTGTGTTATTGGCACTATTAAACCATCTTTCTTCTTAATGCCCATAAAAACATGTGAACTTCTGGGCTTCCCAGTCTATGCTTCCCACAAAAAAAAAAACAAAGCATAGCCATAAGTAATTAAAAAGATGATGAATAGCCCCCTGAAAGAATCATACAATACTATGGACCCACCACTTGGGCACAAGATGGCTCATGGGGATACTGGACCCCCATTTACATGCTCAACTGAATCATACGGTTGCAAGCTGTTTTAAAAATCATCACTAATAAAACCAGTCAAGCCTTGACTATTCTGGCCCAGCAAGAAACTCAGATAAGAAATGCTATCTATCAAAATAGATTGGCTCTTGACTACTTGCTAGCAGCTGAAAGAGAGGTCTATAAGAAATTTAACCTTATTAATTACTGTCTACACATAGATAATCAAAGGCAAGTAGTTAAAGACATAGTCACATGTGCCCGTATAAGTGTAGCATGAATTCGACCCTGAAGCCATGTTTAAAAATTATTTCCCAGCACCATGAAGATTTAAAACTCTTATAATAAAAGCTATAATTGTAATAAAAATCTGCTTACTGCTGTCTTGTTTGCTCCCTGTACTTCTTCAAATGATAAAAAAGCTTCATCGCTACCTTAGTTCACCAAAATGCTTCAGCACAAGTGTACTATGTGAATCACTATCAGTCTATTACACAAAAAGACATAAGTAGCAAAAATAAGAGTGAGAACTCCCACTAATAAAAAGTGAGAGTCTCAAAAGGGGGGAAATGAGGAAAGAGAGAGACCCTCTCATATTGTTTTATACTCAGTAACTGTTTTAAGAAAAAACAATGAAGTAAAACCAAAGACAAGCAGCCCAGCGCCAGGCCCGGAACCAGGCCTGGGTCTGCCTGGCCTAAACCCAGTAGCTAAAAATCAACTCATGACTTAGAAACCGATGTTCCTGACATTGTATAGAAGAACATTGTGAAACTCTCTGCCCTGTTGTGTTTCACTCTGACCACCAGTGCATGTAGACCCTGTCACATACCCCCTGCTTGCTCAAATCAATCAATCAATTTCAACCCTTTCATGTGAAATCTTTAGTGTTGTGAGCCCTTAAAAGGGACAGACGTTGTGCACTTGGGGAGCTCGGATTTTAAGGCAGTAGCATGCCGATGCTCCCAGCTGAATAAAGCCCTTCCTTCTACAACTCAGTGTCTGAGAGGTTTTGTGTGCAGCTCGTCATGCTACAAGGGCAAGGGCTGTGGATCAGAGGACTTCCCACTCATCTGGCCACTGGACTCTGCCCTGAGGAAGTGAAGTCTCCATCATTCCCCTCTCCTTCCCTTCTGTGAAATGCTGGTTCTCTAACCTCGAGGCCTCATGCCCTTGGAAGGAGTAAGCAGCCCGCATTGTGAGGCTCCAGAAAAAGCTACCCTCTGACTCTTGGCAAGAGTGACTCTGAGGAAGCTGATGCCTCAGCTGCTGAACAACCCATCGGTGTCTCTGTGCCACAGCGGGGTCAACCCTGCCCTGCAGTGGAAATCCCAGACACACCCTTAACTCAGCTCTCCTCTCTCCTACCCGTCTGCCCACCATCTCCAAACTGGTTTGCCTTTGATCTCAGCATTAAAAACTCAGGCTCATTATAAACCTGTTGGTACTCTAATGACAAGAATGCAGACAACAGTAATTAATGATGAACATTAAATGGCCCAGCCTAGCTGCTCAGCAGAAACTGGAAGGATAGTCATAGTGAGTCACCATCTCCAGCAACAGGAGTGTGCTGCAGGCTATCTGGGATGTGGCTTTGTTATGCCCAAGGTCTTTTCTTTGTAGCACAACACCTCAGTGAGGGCCACTTTAACAGAACTGTGAAGACTTCTACCTGCCTCAAGTTTCCCCTTTAAACAATTTCCAAGGATTCCACCAAGCTCTTGCTCCTATTTCAGGGGCCTGGTGAGACACAGACGTCTTCCCTCTTTTCCTCTCCAATTTCAAAAACAAACTCTGATATCAGACATTTACACCTTAGTGAGAATTAAAAAAAGAAAAACAACAACTTACTTAAAGTCTAATGCGTGATAACTGAGGCACGAGAATAGGGCCTGGAGGTAGGGAACATAAAGCCCATCCACACCTTTAGTTCCTAGAACTAAATCAAATGAAAGCACTTCAGCAATGACAGGAATGTGAACAGCTTTGTAAATTCACTTCCTCCTCTCCATTCACACCATTTACAGTTTGTAACTTCACATTCATCCTCTCTATCTACATAGACTACACACTCCAAGTAACAGCCTCTCCATTTACAATAGGGCACATTCTGAGTAAATGACTCTGTGACTTCACTTCATTCTCTTCATTTACATAGAATATTCACCAAGTAGCCAGGTTGGTGGCTCAAGCCAGTAATCCCAGCACTTCGGGAGGCCGAGGCAGGCAGATCACCTGAGGTCAGGAGTTCAAGACCAGCCTGGCCAACCTGGTGAAACCCTGTCTCTACTAAAAATACAAAAATTAGCCAAGCATGGTGACACCTGCCTGTAGTCCCAGTTACTCTGGAGGCTGAGACACAAGAATTGCTTGAACATGGGAGGTAGAGGTTGCAGTGAGCTAAGATCATGCCACTGCACTCCAACTGGGGAGACAGAAAAAGACTCTGTCTCAAGAAAAAAAAAAAATTTGCTGAGTAACCAACCAGAAACCTCTAGAGTATTGAAACTCAGAAAATTCTGTAACTGGGCTCTTGAGCCTCTCCGCTTGAGCCCGCTCCCACACTGTGGAGTGTACTTTCGTTCTCAATAAATCCCTAATTTTGCTTTCCTTGCTTTGTTTGTGCATTTTGTCCAAATCAATTCTTTGAGATGTCAAGAACCTGGACACCTTCTACTGGGAACAGTAACCACACAACCAATTTCTAGGTACCCAGGAGTGAATTAAAGCAATCACTCCCCATGTCAGCATTGAGGAGAAAGGCAGGACATTGCAAAGCCACTTTTAAACGTCATGCTGGGTAATAGTCGCACAATTCATGTTCTGAAAAATACAAAGCATCAGTTTCACTGACACACTAGGCTGGGTATGGTTGGTTTCTGTCTTTAGCTGTACTACTGAACCAATGTGCTTTTAATAGGAAGGCTGCACCCTTGTCTAATTTTTTTTTTTTTTTTTTTGCACAATAACTTGCTTTTCTGTGCTCTGTGTACTCTCTCCTAGGGGCCCTGTGAGCTTTTATGTTTACACTGGCAAGAAATATTGAAAGCAAAGAGTTTCTTTCTGTCTTTTTTAAAATAGCCAAGTACAGCACTATTCCCAATGGTCCCAATCTAAGTTGCTTTCAGTCACGAGGAAAGAGATTAGGCAGCCCTAGCAACTTTGCAGTGCTTTACTCTGAAGCATGAACCAAGCCAAGGTCAAGCTCACAGGCGGCATCTTTCATTACTCTGGGGGCAAAGCTCCAGTCAGACCCATCAGAGTGGAGGCTTCTGGTCTCCAGCAAGTCATTATGTACTTAGGATTATCATTAATTTTCTCTCCCTGAAGTGCTTCTGATGAATGTGAGAGCTAAAGCCGACTATGCATTCGCTGATAAAAGGTTCTATGTCCAATTTTCTAAAAGTGCCCTTAGAGAATCCCCAATTTCCTCCCTCTTCCTAAGAAGAAGCTGAGTTTGTGCTGCCTTCACAAAGGGAGAACTGAATCATCTTCGTGTAAAAGCTTCCTGAAGGTTGGAAGGAGAGACGCCTGGGACATTCAGAAGACTTGGAACCTTCTGGGACCTGGCAGTGTAGATAGAGCTGTTATTATTTATTGGAGACTTAAGAACTGTACACCAATGTCTACATGGCTCCTGTTCCTCCATCCCATTTTCCATTTGCAAGGCTTCAGTCTCCTTCCTGGGAATCTTAAACAAGCTCCTACAAGTCCTGTTGAGCCCAGTGCATAAAGCCCATTTAGCTCTCTATGATGGGGTCCACACTGCCCAGGGGGGTCACCTGACTCAATGCATTCTTTTGGCTACATCCTCAGTTGTCACATTTGATTGAGGACATCAGCTGTCTCAGATATGCTAGGGATGGATCTGTGCATTAAAGCAAGCAGCTGGGATGCCTTTTGCTCACTGGGAGGGAAGGACATGGAGGCTCTGAGTAGAAGCGGCTTTGAGTAGACAGTGCATGTGTTCACACCCAGAGCCCTGTAGCATGGTCTTTTATTGAGACATAAAGACTCTGAAGCATTTTTTTGCCAAACTTTAAAGTTTTAATTAGCTATTGTCATGAGCTGGAATGAGCTGTAGACGTGTTCAGGGCATTGAAACAATGCCTTCTGTGTGGGGCCCTTTTGGAAGAGAACTCTGGGGCTTAAAGTATAATGGCTTCCTGTGTCCCAGGGCCCCAGTATGTCTTGTGCTTTCACCACTGTCTGGGCCACTCCCAGGTAGCATCCAGGGTGTCTGTTGTGGGGTTTCAGCCACTGCTATGAACATTAGTGCCACGCATTTCCTCCTCATGGCACGAATGAAGGCCGAGCTACATAGGCTAGCATTGTCCAACATCTGCCTAGACGCCTAGCTTATAGCTGCAAAGAGTGCCACAGATGACCAACAGATGCAAGCTCTGCAAAGAGCTCTGTACCTAGACAATGAAGTTCCTGAATCTCCACACATGCTGATAGAGTCCAAATTAATCTATCACACTGTGGATCTAGCAGATTCTTGTCTTTGATTTTGTTTCATCATCCAAGTGAATACAGTAATTGCACTTGGGTGCCAGAGTGTAACAGCTAGTTCTCAGCCCAATAGTCTTGGCATGAAGGACCAAAGTAAGCTCTTTAGGTAAATTGCATGGTAAAGGGAAGGCCTCTGCTCCAGACAGGAGACTTCCATACATTCCTGGGTGCTATGCTGAGTGAGAGTTGCTAAGTAGCTCACATGGGCAGTTTGACTTCAGGAAGAAGTGAGGAGTTTCTTTAGGAGGGCTGGAAGTTTAATAACTACACACTCTGGACTAGATGAAGCAAAGACAGGCCCTATTCAGCCTCTGACACAAAGGTACTCCCAGATCTTGGTAAGGCACTCTCTGATCTTGAAGCTGAGGTTTTCAACTCTAAGTCTGCAAACAGTTTTCTAGAGAGTTGTTGGATTTTTCAAAGAATCGCAAGGATATAGGAATCAAGACAGAGGACCAGCAAGACTTGACCCAGCTACCCCCTAATTTTAACCAGGCCATCTCCAACCTGACCTCTCTTATAGATTGTGACTGAGTGGGATTTATTCTGAATAAAGGATTTTACTGCTTAGAAAGCACTACCATATTATAGCTTGAAACCTGGATTAGACAATCTCAAAGCCATGCCCCATTCTAACAGTCTAAGATTTCAGAGAGTTCTGCAGTTCTAATACTCACAGGTGCCTGCTGGGTGTGGTGGCTCATGCCTGTAATACCAGCACTTTGGGAGGACGAGGTGGGTGGATCACCTCAGGTCAGGAGTTCAAGACAAGCCTGGCCAACATGGTGAAACTCCATCTCTACTAAAAATACAAAAAAATTAACCAGGCAAGATGGCTGGCGCCTGTAATCCCAGCTACTTGGGAGGGTGAGGCAGGAATATCACTTGAACCCAGGAGACGGAGGTTGCAGTAAGCCAAGATTGTGCACCACTGCACTCCAGCCTGGGCAACTACTGTGAAACTCTGTCTCCTCAAAAAAAAAAAAAAAAAGTTAGGCCAGACCATTGTGGGAGCAGATCGTAGCAGATCTAAAACACTATAGTCTTAGGGAAGTGAGAAATTTAAGTAGACCCCCTCACCTTGCAGAAACTTTAGTTCCAAGATGGAGAAAAAAGGAGAGATTTTGATGCTATAGTTAAGGAGGGTTTTTTTGGATTCTCATTCAGCGTCCCTCTACCCTTTGCCAGCCTCTAAGACCTGCTAAAGTGACTGTCATGATATTCCAGTAGGTTTGGAATACTCAGAAAGAGGTATGCTGTTGTACAATGTTGGTCAACAGTTTTTTGTTCTGGATGATCTGACAAGTCCATGTAATCTCTTACTAATTCTTTTCCCTAATAGCCTTTACCTCCAGTCCATTCAACTCTTGTCCCTTTACTAACCTGAACAAATCAATAGCTAGTCAAACACCCACAACTTTAAAATTTAACCTCCTAAGGAACAATTTGACCCTGTAGTAATATTTATGACTCAAAAAGCCAGTCTATTTTATTAAAGGATTTGTTCGTTTCAGGAAGCTCTGTCATATGTAACATCAAACAACTGTTTGCTTGGCTTGAAAACAATTTTCAATTAATTCCTTGGACGTTAGGTAGACACAACCTACTTCTGGGAATAGCTGTCAAAAATACTGTGTCATTAAGGGATTGTGTATTCAGTATTGGGTACCAAATATACAGATTTCAGGAACAATAGGAAATCTGATACGCCCTTTGGAAAAAGAACAGGTAGAACTAAATATTTTATCTCTGCTCTTATGTGATTTAGATAGTACTTCCATACTATCGCATATTCAGTTATAAATGCCTCGTGAGATAATGAATCTTTTTCATTATTGTAGTTGTGCTTGAATTCAATACTCAGGGCCAGAAACACGTGACACTTAACACTTGCTTTGAGATAAACCCACTGGGCCGGGCGCGGTGGCTCACACCAGACAATCCAGAACAAAAAATTGTTAACCAACATTGTACAACAGCACATCTCTTTCTGAGTATCTCAAACCTACTGGAATATCATGACACTCACTTTAGCAGGGCTTAGAGGCTGGCAGGGGGTAGACGGATGGTGAATGGGAATAAAAAAACAAACAAACAAACAAAAAAAAACAAAAAACAAAAACTCCTTAACTGTACTATGAAAATCTCCTTTTTTTCTCCTTCTTGGAATGAAAGTTTCTGCAAGGTGGTGGTTCTGCTGTAATCCCAGCACTCTGAGAGGCTGAGGTGGGTGGATCACCTCAGGTCAGGAGTTTGAGAACAGCCTGGCCAACAAGGTGAAGCTCCGCGTCTACAAAGAAATGCAAAAATTAGCCTGGCGTGGTGGCATGTGCCTGTAATCCCAGCTACTCGGGAGGCTGATGCTGGAGAAGTGCTTGAACCCGGAAGGCAGAGGTTGCAGTGAGCCAAGCTCGAGCCATTGCATTCCAGCCTAGGCAAAGAGCGAAACACGGCTTCAAAAAAAAAAAAAAAAAAAGTTAAACCCATCTTACTGTAGAGGGGAAAGAACTATGAGTCCAGTGACACAGGTCCCAATCCCGGATATTACAGCATATCTTCAGAGGGAATTGCTCCATTTCTCTTGGTTAAAAGCCTTGCTCAATTGTAGTTAGGAGCACGAGGGTGGAATCAAACAAAGCTGGGTTTGCACCACTTGTACAATGAGTGATCCCAAGCAAGATATTTAACCACTTCAAGTCTCAGTTTTATCACCTGTAAAGTGGGCACAATAATTAGATCTATCTCATGACGCTGTTGTGAAGATTAAAGAACATAGAGTGAGTGCTGAGTAAGTGTTCATTATTCTTATTATTGTACCTGATTTCCTATAAAATGATTTTGTATAACACTACTTCTAAGATTATTCTCCATTTTAAAATTCTATGATCCGCAGGTTTGTGGAGATCAGGCTTTCTCCTCTAGAGTTCAAAACATCCAGCTGGTCCTGGGAGCTGTGCTGAGGATAGCCTGTTTCTGTGTCTTCTTGCTGGGGCGACTACAGTGAAGTCGTTAGGAATCTGCCTTCAAACACTCAGAACAGGCTGGCCCAAGGCACCGAGAGGAAGTGGAAATCAAAGTTGACGACTGCGCAACAAGTTTCCTGGCTGGTTGGAGATGCACATGCACAGAGGTGGTCTTGAGCGATGCCTTAGAGTGTTTGCAATTAAATTGGGCGCAAGAGAGTGCTGGTGTGCTGCTACTCACAGCGTGGACTGTGCACCAGAGCATCAGCACCACCTAGGAGTTGGTTGCAAATTTAGTATCTCAGGCCTTGCCCCAGATCAAATGAATCAGAATGTGCATTTTAAAAGGATGTGTGCTTTTTAAAAGGATGGAACGTTGTGTCCTTCCAAAATTTCTGCGTTGAAACCCTACCACCCAATATGATGGTATTAGGAGGTGGGGACCTTTGGAGGTAATTAGGATTCAATGGGGTCATAAGGATTGAATAGAATTAGTGCTTTTATAAAGGTCATGAGAGAGCTGGTCTCCCCTCTCTGTTCCCCACCATGTGAGGGTACGAGAAGTCAGCAGTGTGTAACCCAGAAGGAGATCCTCACCAGATCCCAGTCCTGCTGCCATCCTGATTGAGACTCCAGCCTCTAGAACTATGAGAAAGGCATTTCTGGTGTTTACAAGGCACCCAGTTGATGGCATTTTGTTATATCAGCCCAAAAAAACTAAGACAGGACTTCGCAGTGGTTTTTTTTTTCTTTTTTTTTTTTTCTTTTCTTTTTTTTTTTTTTTTGAGGCGGAGTCTCACTCTGCCACCCTGGCTGGAGGTGTAGTGGCACCATCTTGGCTCACTGCAAGCTCCGCCTCCCAGGTTCACACCATTCTCCTGCCTCAGCCTCCCCAGTAGCTGAGACTACAGGCACCCGCCATCACGCCTGGCTAATTTTTTGTATTTTTTTTTTTTTAGTAGAGACGGGGTTTCACCTTGTTAGCCAGGACGGTCTCGATCTCCTGACCTCGTGATCCACCCGCTTCGGCCTCCCAAAGTGCTGGGATTACAGGCGTGAGCCACTGCGCCCGGCCTGGTTTGTTGATATACTATTTCATTCCACTGAAAGTAATGGCAAAAACTGCAATTACTTTTGCACCAACCTAATATCCATGGCTGGATGAGAGGCATTATAGTACGGAGTGGACACAGGAAGCTTGCCCTACCATTTAAATCAATCTTCTTGAGGCAGAGACACTTATATTGAAAGAGGAAAAAAAAAAGTCAAGTAAAAAACATATTTCAAGTAATAAGCATTAAGCCAAAAAACTTAAACAGAGAAAACTATGTTGGGTTTTGTTTTCCCAAAAAACAAAATTTGAAAGGTATCTTCTAAGTGTTTTTCCTATGCAGTGCAATAAACCACCCCTACTAGTGGATGTTGCAGAATGCAACCAGTATCAGATTGTCTGTGATTCTATAAAGGGATGGAGATGCCCGGCAGGGAAAACTTAAATGCAATTCTGTTCAATGAGCCCACAACTGAGTCTCTGCTTTCTTTCTATAAAGGTGCCTTCTGGAGGACATCAGCAGTCAGATTCTCGTCATCAGCAGTTAACAACCTTTAGTGTCAGGATGATTTGATGGAACCCATCCAGAGCTTGTCAAGAGGAAACATGAGTTTTGCCTTCTCTGTCTTGCCACGTATCTCACCAGTGCTCTTTTGCTCATGACAGCCTCACCTATCTTACGGGTAAGGAAACTAAGTTTAGGAAACTCTCCCCATGTGACAACTCCTGTGGTTCCAGAACTTGGACTTGAATGAGGGTCTCTGTTTCTGCAAAGCCTGAAGTCTTGCTTCTCTTCTGTATTGCCTCTCACATCGTTTGTTCATTTGGGGTTAGACAAGGTGGCCGTCCTCAAAAAGCTTAAAATTCTTATTCCAATCGTTGTTCCAATTTCAATAGAGTAGACATTTGTTTCACCTCCCCACTTTCAGCATAATCCTGTAACCCACATGTAAAGACGTGAAATAACCAAACCACAGGGCCCTGAGAAAAGTTTTATTGAGCTTCGGCTCAGAGACACGGAGTTCCTTTGAGGTAGAGATGCTTATATTAAGACAGAAAAACAGTCCCATAGGAAATATTTCCTGAGCAAAGGGAAAGCACAGAGTCAAAAACTTAAAACCATTGAGATCTGAAAAGATCGTCCCATCCAAAGAGCCCAGGACAAGTTCACTTTCTTTTACGGGTGTCCGTAATAAGGAGCACGCCCTTCAGAGGTTTCTGGGTTGCATCAATTTGTACATCAGTCAGGAGCACAGAGTCTCAAGATAAATGAAACTTTCAAGGCCTTGCTCCTTAAAGTATAGCTTCCCCATGTAGCATCACCCAGGGACTTTTAAGAAATGCAGATTCTCAACCGCACCCCAGAACCACTGAATCTGAACCTGAATTCTAACAAGGCCCTTAGTTACCATGAGCTATGATCGTGCCACTGTATTGCAGCCTGGGCAACAGAGTGAGATACTGTCTCAAATAATAATTACATACAAAGAACTCTCAGCAAAACACAGCAATAAGATAACAAGGACCTCAGGTTACTCATATACACCTTCAAGTTTCAGAAATTCTGTGTTAAGTCACTGTTATCTATTGGTACCTAATGCTGGTTGATCCTGGTGATACTTGGAATCATTGTCCTAGCATCTGATAAGCAGTATCCTTCAAGCTTTAATTCCTGAGTGGGGGTTATTCCTACTTGAGTGAGCCATTTAGTGGGTGAGTGGCTAAAAAAATAATCTGGCTACTGCATTTAGTTTATGTCATATATGATGCCAATTTTGGAAGATCTAAAATATAACAATTGACCTCATAAACTGCAAATTACATTGAAAATGGAATCTGTGATGGACATTGGGGATTCACTGGGTGTTGTAGGGCATGGAAGTCATCTTAGGAACATCAGCTCTGTTTGTACAGAAGATGTGAGAAGCGCCAACCAGGAGAACATCCCAGCTGCTGGAATGCCCAGGCAGAGACAGCTTAGTGCCTTGCTGTGAAAGAGCCTGTGGGTGGGTGGTGGGTGCCTGGGGTGGAGGCCAGTATTCGCAGCCTGCCAGTAGGAAAGGATGAAGGCATTCTTCACACTGAAAGGGCTGGTTTCTCTGGTTAGATTGGCTGGGATTGCTGATCACTAGGAATTTAACCTATTTAAGGCTAAGCCTCTGAATGGGAATTCCTTTACAATCAAATTCTGCCTGCAGACTGGGGGTGGCGGTAGGATGGGGAAGAAGGGGGAGATCCTCCCCTCCTAAACTCTCTTAGCCTTCATTCTGCTGAGACCCCCATCCATCCTGTAGTGCCTTTTGCTATTTTCTCCGCATTTCTGTGGACTTCAAGATTTGGAGATGCCTAGACTTGGCACATCTGACTCAGGATCCTGACACCAGTTTCCTTCTGCTCCATCACCCGGGCTTGCAAAAAATGAATACGAAGGTGTAAATTCTGTGTTCAAAAACCTGGATCAGTTCTTGCCTCCAGTGCTTGTTAGCTGAGAAAGCTACTCACCCTTTCTGTGCCTGAATTCTCCCGACTGGGAATAGAGCTGACCGTAATATAGCCTTGAGAAGTATTCCTACAAGGTTGTTCTGAGGATTGAATGAGTTGGTGTGTGCTACTTTGTTATTATGTGCAATGCATGGGCTAGTACCTGGCACGTGGTAAGGGTGACTATCATTTTTATATCAAATCTCGAACTTTAACTCAGGCACTTTGCTACCCATAGGAAAAAATAGAGTTAGATTCCTCCTAGCCACTAGAAAATTGAGGCTATTGTCCTTTCTGCCCTGGGTCTCAGGATTCTAGGAAGTCCAAGAAGAGAATGGTCCAGTTTTGATGAGTACAGGCCTGGAGTTTGGGGGGTACCTGAGAAACTCTGAGGGTTTAACACAAGTTGACTTCCTGCCCCCATGAGTGAACTCTAGGAGATACACAGTTAGGCTATTTATAAACAAACACAACATTTTCTGGGGAAAGGTTACAGGTTTATTTTAGGTGGGCTCCTGCTTGGCTGGGAAGGCCTGTCCTTGTTATAGCTGCTTGGCTTAGCTCTCTGCAGCCTGGCAATGCGGAGTTCAGCTTGAGGTCAACCTCTGTTGAAATTGGCAATGTGACATAACTCAGGCGGCTGGAGCTTGCGATAACCCCAGGGCTTCCCTTGGAATTTGCTGCTGTCCTGCTCTCCAAACTGGCATTGCAACCTCAGAAGTTTATCCTGGGATTAGACTGGAACAGCAACATGAATGCCACAAAGTTAAAACAAGCAAGATCTTTCAGGAAGAGAGAGCGACTCTAGCTACAGGATAAATCAGCTACCTTAACAGTGGAACATCAGGTACATGCGATGACATTTTCCAAGTCTATACAGATGGGGATGTCTTTGGTATTTTCTGCTTCTTGCTCATTGGACCCTGCTGCTTTGGGTACCATCAGGAGCCAAGACACATTAACCCTTAGCAGATTTAGCAGACTGACTTTTTTGGGGTTTGTTGTTTTGTGATTCTCCTGTTGAGATTTATGTTGCAAACTCAAAAAAACAAAGAACCCCACAATTTTCCACCTTCGTCAGTCCTTATAATAACTTCACATAATAATAGACAATACTTACAAAAATCTGGCAGAAGTGTCATCTCTCAGAACCCAATCAAAATCTCACATCTACTTTCATAAGGGACAAAGTAATAGTAAAGCCCTTTGCAATAGGAACAAAAATTCAGCAGTTACTCTCCTTTGATTCCCAGAAAAGAAAAGAAAAAGCTGGTTGGCCAGGTGCAGTGGCTCACGCCTGTAATCCTAGCACTTTGGGAGATCGAGGAGGGCAGATCACCTGAGGTCAGGAGTTCGAGACCAGCCTGGGCAACATGGCGAAACCTGTCTCTACTAAAAATACAAAAGCTAGCCTAGCATGGTGGCACACGCCTGTAGTCCCAGCTACTTGGGAGGCTGAGGCACGAGAATCGCTTGAACCCAGAATGCAGAGGTTGCAGTGAGCTGAGATTGTACCACTGCACTCCAGCCTGGGTGACAGAACAAGACCCTGTCTCAAAAAACAAGAAAAAAAAAGAGCTGGTTTATGCTTTTGGCCCATAAATACTAGCAGATAAGAAGTCTTGATTGAGACATTCATGCTGAATAATTATGCATGCATAGAAAACGCCTCAGTTAGGTCAACATAATGATTTCAACGAAGGCTTGAAATAGATGTCAAAACGCGGGTATTCGAGAGCTTCCAGAGAAAGTTGGGAAATCCAAGGAAAGGTCTTGCAGAAGAGTGAGGGAGAAGATATGGGAATATATAGGGCAAAATTTATTTGACTTACCCAAGGGTATGTGTATATATTCATGACTTTGTCACAACCTATTTGGGAAGACCACAAATGTCCTTGAATGACAAACTTGTAGTTATTTTTATATTAGATATGCACAAATTTGCATAATATTTTTTTTGAATCAGTTTATAGAGTTTGAAATCACTCTGATTAAACCTGTCAAGGGTCAAATAGAAAGCCAATAAAAACCAATGTGTCAACAACCTGCACTTTCTTTTTTTTTTTTTTTTTTAATTATACTTTAAGTTCTAGGGTACATGTGCATAACGTGCAGGTTTGTTACATATGTATACTTGTGCCATGTTGGTGTGCTGCACCCATCAACTCGTCAGCACCCATCAATTCATCATTTATATCAGGTATAACTCCCAATGCAATCCCTCCCCCCTCCCCCCTCCCCAACAACCTGCACTTTCTAATTCCACATAAAAATATAAGTAGACTCTAGATTTAAGGTAAGGTTGTCTTTAACCCAGGCACTGAGGGCGGGATTAAAAATGGATTACTAAAGAAAAGGGTGGAGCTTATAAAATGAAGAAAAATCAGTTAGCATTCACTAAGGATGGATAAGTCCAACCACTTTAATTTCCAATTTGGACAGGCTGACTAGACACGTGGTCAGGAAACAGGTAAGTCTGACCTTTAGCAAGGCATGTGACAATATATTTTGGGTTATTCTGCAGACAAGATAAATACAGATTGAAAGCTAAAATAATTAAGTGCATTAGTAGCTGATGGAGGACAAAGGACATGAATGATGCTGACTGCTGTCTTCTTGCAGAATAGTTACTTTATTTTTATTTTGAGATGGAGCTTGTTGCCCAGGCTGGAGTACAATGGCATGATCTCAGCTCACCGCAGCTTCCGCCTCCCAGGTTCAAGCAATTCTCCTGCCTCAGCCTTCCAAATATCTGGGATTGCAGGCACCCACCACCATGCCTGGCTAATTTTTTGTATTTTTAGTAGAGACATGGTTTTACCATGTTGGCCAGGCTGGTCTCAAACTTCTGGCCTCAGGTGATCTGCCCACCTTGGCCTCCCAAAGTGCTAGGATTACAGGTGTGAGCCATCATGCCCAGTTGCAGGATAGTTACTTTAGTCATATATTCTTAGTTTTAGGTTTTACCCTGTTTAGCTGTTATCAGTGACTTAGGTGAATACGTACAAGGCATTCTCACTACATTTGCAGGTAATGTGAAGTTGGGAAGGATGGGATATATGTTGAATGAGAGATGTGCTGGCTATTTGTCCCATTTCCAAAATTCAGTAGTTTTTTTGACATTCCTGAAAAGTTAACAAGATACTCATGTGAAGAGTCAGAAGGTTTCATGAACTACCTCTGTATCTTACACTTTCATAGATAAATCTGCCTTAAAACTGAGATCACTTGTATCTGTCATTCACCTTTAGTTAGCCCTCTCTTCTCTGGGGATTCTAGGGTCTATGACCTCGCTATATGAATTGAATATGAAAGCTCTTGCAAAACCTATATTTTAATTCTATCCCAAGAAACAAGATAAACCGGATTAAACTCAAGAGAGGCAAAATATCTCCAAGTAGTGTAAAACATTTGAGTTTTGATTTCTTATTTTTCTTACTCTAATGATTTAAAACGCTTCCAGATTAATTGCATGCATGATCACTTACTAGAGAAAAAAAGATGCCTTTCCGTGTGCTATTGATACATTTTGTAAGCATGAACCCGGAGTTATCTTTAAAGTGACTCAATTATTGCCTGAAATACTGACTAATGTTAATGACGACAAAGTTAAAAATCATTATCCTTTACATGTAATCTCCAAATGCCATCAAGCCAGCACTTTCAATTGCCAGAGATACATTTTGCAGTGGAAGCACACAGACAGGTGCAGTGGCTCATGCCTGTAATCCCAATGCTTTGGGAAGCCAAGGTGGGGGGATCACTTAAGGCTAGGAAATCAAGGTTTCAGTAGGCTATGATAGCACAACAGCATTCTGGCCTGAGCAACAAAGCCAAACTCTGTCAGAAAAAAAAGAAAGAAAGAAAAGAAAGAAAGAAAGAAAGAGAGAGAGAGAGAGAGAGAAAGAAAGAAAGAAAGAAAGAAAGAAAGAAAGAAAGAAAGAAAGAAAGAAAGAAAGAAGAAAGAAAGAAAGAAAGAAAGAAAGAAAGAAAGAAAGAAAGAAAGAAAGAAGAAAGAAAGAAAGAAAGAAAGAAAGAAAGAAAGAAAGAGAAAGAAAGAGAAAGAAAGAAAGAAAGAAAGAAAGAAAGAAAGAAAGAAAGAAAGAAAGAAAGAAAGAAAGAAAGAAAGAAAGAAAGAAAATAAACAAACAAAAACACTCAGGCAGTCATAGCAGAAGGCCCTGATGCTCAGAAGTAGACATTCCAAAGCAACGATCTGAGTCATTTGCCTTCTGTAACTTTCTCCAACATATCAAACCCCTCTTACCTCTGAGCCTTTGCACATGTTATTCCCTCTGCCTTGATGCTCTTCCCCATACTTCACACATCCTTTAAAATTGAGCTGAAAGTGAAAGTCTTTGGGAAGAATTTCCTAGAATTTCACTCTGGGGCAGATTCCCTGCTGAGTACTCTCCATGCTGCCTGTATCTTCCTTTATGACATTTACACCCTTTGTAATTGTATATTCATGCATGAGTGTCAGTGCATTTACTTACTGTCATGTTTCCAGCATGCATATGCTTCACATGGGGAAGTCATTCCATGCATAAACAGAAAGGGAAGATTATTCAGACATGTGGTTTGTCCATTCCTGGAGGGACTTTTCTTAGGTCAAGTCAGAGCACCCCAAGACTGTCCTGGAGTATGATATTCTTGGCTTTTATTGGAGATTTCCAAAAGAAACTTTTCAGGGCCAGGCACAGTGGCTCATGTCTATAATCCTAGCACTTTGGGAGGCAAAGATGGGAAGATCATTGAGGTCAAGACCTCAAGACCAGATGGGGCAACATAATGAGACTCCATCTCCACAAAAAATAAAAAAATAAAAATTAGTCAGATATAGTGGTGTGAGCCTGTATTCCCAGCTACTTAGGAGGCTGAGATGGGAGGATCAGTTTAGCCCAGGAGTTCAAGGCTGCAGTTAGCTATGATCTAGCCATTGCACCCCAGCTTGGGTGACAAAGCCAGACCCTGTCTCTAGATTTAAATTAAAAAAAATTTTCAGGGAAAATGTTTCCACCTAGTGTGCTGTTTTCTGTCTCTCCAGGGAAGGCAGTCCTACTGTGTTATGAAGTGCCTCATTTACTTTAGTACCTTGGGGATCCAACATTTTTGTGTCTTTTCAACAGTGCCTGACCTCGAGAACGGGAGGCATGGCCAAACACCTGTTGAAATGAAAATACTTATGCCAAGGTTTAAAAACGATTCTTCTGGACAGCTGCAAAGAGAAATGGTGAGAGCCCTGAATGAGAAGCCCAGTGATGAGGAGTCTTAGCTTGTGTTTCTCTGGAACTCACTACCTGATGTAGAGCAAATCAGTGCTGGGTCCCAATTTCTAAGGTGGTAAGAAGAGTGGTATCGGACTAGACAAACTCCCAGGCCCTTTGAGACTCAACACCTGTGATTCCGTAATACTGCTACCCATTAGGTGTAGGTAAGCTGTCTGGGGGCCTGTCTGGCTCTGCTGAGCAGAGAGAATGACAGGCAAGAGTCCAGCATGCCAGGGGAGAATCAGGGCTTACCATCTCGTGATGTGGAACTTTTCCGGTTTTGCTTTGTGTATTACTCTGTTCTCATGCTGCTAATAAAGATATACCCAAGACTGGGTAATTTATAAAGGAAAGAGATTTAATGGACTCACAGTTCCACATGGCTGGGGAGGCCTCACAATTGTGGCAGAAGGCAAAGGATGAGCAAAGTCACGTCTTACATGGCGGCATGCAGGAGCGTGTGTAGGGGAACTCGCCTTCATAAAACCATAGATCTTAAGTCTCATGAGATCTGATGAATCTTAAAAAACCATCAGATCTCATGAGACTTATTCGCTACCATGAGAACAGCATGGGAAAGACCTGCCCCTATGATTCGATTACCTCCCACGGGGTCCCTCCCATGATGCATGAGAATTATGGGAACTACAATTTGAGATTTGGGTGGGAACACAGCCAAACTGTATCACTTTGGGGTTTTTGTTGTTGTTACATTTATGCCTAAAAAGTAAAACATGCCCAGTGTGAAAAAATCTGAAAACTAGAGAAAAGTTGAACCATTCAAATAAGCACCTGAAAAGCCATTATCTTAACACAACTACAGATACTAGGTAAGCACATTTGTGCCCTGGCTTCACTTTACACATGTGATTTCTTCCTGAGATTGCATTGTGCATGGAACTGTGTCCCCTGCTTTCTGAGCTTAGTATTGCATTCTTTCAAAAATTGTGTATTAAATATCAGCTGAGTACCTGCATTGTACTGCTGGAAAGCTCAATGAACAAGACAGTGCTGCTTTAGGGAGTTCACAATCCCACCTTTTCCATACCATTAAGAACTTTCCATAAGCTTAATTTGTAACGGCTACAACTCACTCTTAAAACAATTTGTAGCTCGTGATATTTTGCTCTGTGTTGCACTGGAGGGGAAAATCCAGCTCATCAGACAGTAGAAGGCTGAGCAAAGGACAAAGGGTGAAGAACGATGAGGTGAAATCAGAGTTGAAAACAAGAAAATGAGAAAGAAGAGAGAAGGCAATCGGGAAAGGGAGAAACAACCAGTAGATGCAGGGAAGGTGACCCATTTTAAGACCAACTGCTCTGACCCCAGGAATTCACTGTTTGATTTTGCACTGACAATGAAGAATGCAGGCTCCAGTACCACACAGGCTGCCGGCTGTGGGTTCTTAGGCAAGTTTCTTCATACATCTGTCCTTCAGTTTTCTTGTGTGGAAAACTGAGATAATAACACTTACCTTCCAGGTGGGTAATAATAAAGATTAAATGAGACAATGCATGCCAAACATCTAGCACCTAAGTACTCAATACATGAGATTATTAGCCCTCATGAATTACCACCATATTTCAATATTGCATAATACATTGGACCAAAGGGATAAGGAAGAGACCAGATGAAGTAATGAAAAGTCTGATTTATTGTTTTTTTTTTTTAAAGTACAGTTGCCCCCTTTAATCTGCATAGCTGCATGTGTCAGAAAAAGATGACATTCAAATGTGATAATTAGTGATTTTTTTAATAAAAGGAGGTTATATGAAAGTAAGGGCAAAGAAACCAACAAGTCTCTGTAAAGCCCCTCTGGGGCTAGCAAAAAGGAAGTGATTGCCACCCTTAAACCTACAAGCAAGGATGCAGGTAGTTACAGGACCCACCAAGCTCTAAGACCACCGGATAGGAGCTGTGGCTTTCAGCAGAATGAGTCCCCCTCTGCTCTGCTACAGTGGCTGTCATTGGCTGAAACCACAAGGAAGCCAAAGGACAAGGTGTCTCAGACCCAGTGGATGCAATCTGCAGAGGTCAGCTACCTGAGCTCAGAAAACAAGACAGAAATGCCGACCGGGGATCTGAAAGGAGAATGGAGAAAGTTCAGCGCACCACCAGTTTCTGGGACATAAAATTCTGGTTATCCCTTGGCATTTATGAATTTACCTGTCAAATACCATTTGTAAATGTCCTCATTTACCTAGTGCCCGAGTGTCACTGCAGACCACACGCCTTCGTCCCTGTACATATCTGTGCTGGCTGCAGAAAACAGTGATCCAGATCACAATTTTAAGAGCTACCACCACTCTTCTGAAATGGAAAGGGTTCCCTTGTCCCCCTCCCAGTGTGTGCGATGAGGGTGTGCCCCGCTGCTCAAACCTCTAGGGGAGCATACAGATGGACAGGCTGTGGGGCTCCGACCCCACGACAGTGTCTAGCGTGAATGTTTATAGCTGAAGCCCCAGTGGGCACGTGTTACAGGGTGCTCTTTTAGTTTGCGGTCCTGTAGACCGGCGTGTGCTAACCAGCTCAATGAGACTCCCTTCCTTATCAGAAGGACAGAGGGATTTCCGTATCCTGGGGTTTCTTGCCTTGGTGTACCAGAAGAATCCGATCACAAGTGGGCTGGGAGAATGAGTGCAAGGCTTTGTTGAGTAGAAGTAACTCTCAGCAAGGATATGCAGATGGGGGAGCCAGAAAGGAGATGGTTTTGTACTGGAGACGGGCTGCTGGGTGGCGTGGGCTCTCCTCCGACTGCCCCAGTCAAGCTCCGCGTCGTTCTGCCGGTTAAAGGTCTCCCAGCCAGCCAGTGCCTGTCCTGCTCTTCTGCCCGCGCTCTCCTCTCGAGGCCCTCTCCACAATCAGCCGCTTGCGCCTTCTTCTGCCAATGTGCTCCTCTCCACGTCCAGCGGCTTGTGTCTCTGTCGTGCTAGGGTCTCCAGTTTTTATAGGCCCAGACGGGGGCATGGTGGGCCACAGTAGTCTTGGAAAATGCAACATTTAGGAGGCGGGCGAAAGCAGGAGTGCCTGTCCTCACCTACGTCCATGGGGGTGGAGCCCTAGCCAGGGACCACGCCCTCCCCTACTCAGCACTTCCCTTCCTCGGTTCCCTATCATTTAAAGGGACCACGCTCTTCCCTTTCCAGCACTTCCATATCACTTCTAATGGCAAGGAGAAATCATGGATGTAGATTTCAATAAAAACATAGTCAAGTGCTGCAACAACTCTTGTTGGTGTGAAGTTGATTTAATATTATAAAAACATGCAGTTGCGTGTGAAAACTGTTTATATTTAAATATTCCTTACACTAGACCAAATGTGTTTATTTTTAAAAAATATTAATACAGAAGTGGGGGGATATATTAATCTATATTTAAGTTTTTTAAAAGAAACTCAAACCTCTCGCAAGTTACCTTTGAACTGTTAAGTCTGTTATTAATTTAGAGAGGGTAGAAGGGAGCTGTGCATTTCAGGAGCTTGTTTAATTTGTTGGTTTTTTTGGTTATTTCTGTTTTTATTTCATTTATATATTTACTGCCAACATCAGTAGCCTCTGCCATCTGAGAAGGTCTGCTCCTTCATTTCCAGTTTGGATAGAAGTAAAAGATGACAGATTTAGTAGAAAGCACAGATGGTAAAAGAGAAGGCTCTTAAGAGAGTTCTTGCTTCTCACATTGCTAGGCTGCCCTCCACGGCTGGCAGATAGGCATCAGAACTTTGTATATTTTGGTTTGTGTTCAGAGATAAGGGTATTTCTGCCATGATGCAGGAATGAGTGGAACTTAACCATTGTATTCATCACTGGAGTTTCAAATAACTTTGTTCTAGGCTTATTAAATTTCCAAAATAGTCTCTAAATTATACCAAATGCAAACTGTTTTTTTCCTGAAACCTTCTGATTGGTTAGCAATATCCCAAATTCTCTTGTGACCGTTCTTAATTTTTTTCCCAAGTTCTTTGTAATAAAGAATGATTCATTGACTAATTTTTTTTCAAAACAGATGTTAAGCTTCAGCATCAGATTCTAATCATAATTCATGAGATATTTGAACATGCTATTATTTACCACACAATTACAAAAAGCTTAAGAACCCCACCAATATGTACCACTGGTCTAAGAATGTGATAGGAGGTGGGCAAACTGATTTAATTTAAATGCTTCCACAGATTACTCCCTCTTTCCCAGGCCTTTATCCATGATTGAAATGCAAATGTTTGTTTTTAAAGCTTTAGAGCAATTTGGTTGGCTTTCTTTGACTGTATTTTTTTAGCCCTTTGGAATTTGCAATATCAGATATAACAGTGCTAATACCAGAACTGAAAAGCCCAACTTGATGACCTTTTATACCTCACTAGAAGCCAGATAGAACAAGCATCCCTTGGTAAGGAGGACTTAAATAAGTTTTTTGCCCAGTTATTCATACCCAGAATCATATATGGCAAGGCGGGGACCCATACAGGGTGCTAGTCAGAGGCAAAAAATTCTCCTGGACTTAACTCATCATTGGGAATCTCTTAGAAAAAAAAACAAACAACAAAAAAAAAAAAACTGAGAACAAAGTAGAGGTTTTTTGCTCTCCAAGCCCAAGGGTCAACTTCATTGGAGAATCAAATCAGAAAGTAGATTTTCATCAAGAAATCAAATTCAGGCCGGACACGGTGGCTCATAACTGTAATCCCACCAAGTCAGGTGGATCACTTAACGTCAGGATTTCCAGACCAGACTGGCGAACATAGCGAAACGTCATCTCTACTGAAAAATACAAAAATGAACAGGGCGCGGTGGCACATGCCTGTAATCCCAGCTACTTGGGAGGCTGAGGCACAAGACTTGCTTGAACCTAGGAGGTGGAGGTTGCAGTGAGCCAAGATCGTGCCACTGCACTCCAGCTTGGGTGTCAGAACGAGACTCTGATTTTTGTTTTTCTTTTTTTTAAAGTCAAATTCAAAATAGCCTTTCTACTTTTCTCAATTTGGAGTTTTTATGCACAAGGACAGAGTGAATATGTAGAGGCAATTCTCCCAAGTAACCTAATGGATGATTGTTCTGTGGGTTTACATCTAAAATAACCTGTACATTTCAGCATAATTGGAGTTGGGTCTTGTTTTTGTTTTTGTTTTTAAAGAATAACTTATATTCTTCCTTCTGCCAGAAAATATTTTAGGCAGGTTTCAATAAAATGTTACGTACACAGTAAGTTTGTTAAAATAGACAGAAAATCAAAAAGCATATAAAAGGGGAAGTTTAAGATAGTTACTGCAACTGAACATTAAATTTAATTCTGAGCTTCCTGGCAGTTTAGGAAAAGAGTAAAAACAATGGGTTACATTGTTTTCTGCCGCCAGTGAAAGGAAGCAATTCACTGCTTCAGAAGATACTTGCTTTTTTCCTACCACCGATTTTTAAGAGGGTTGTAGCCAATGAGCCCTTATATGCTTTACAGAAAATACAAAAAAAGGCCTTCATATGACTTTTTTCATCCCCAAACAAAATGTGGAAGCACAATACTAAAAATAAACCCAAGGAAAGTAAAACATTGCCACCCATGGGGGTGGGACTAACGAGATTAACGTGTTCTTTAAAAATCATCTCAAGGCACTTGGGAGTATATATTCTAGATTTCCTATAAGATAAAATGTCCCTGATAGCAATTTTTAAGTATATACAAATACTGTTTTTCATTTGCTTCGAATAAAAATAATGGTAAAAATAATGGCACTCACTTTCTGAATCGGTATTTTTAAAAATTCTGAGAAAGCTGAAAATTCTATAATAAAGGTACTCAAAAGTAGTCACGATAGCATATAACAAAACATGAGGCCCTATGTGTGCTCAATATAACATGGAAATGAGTTTTCTCTTATATTATTATAGCTTGTCACAGGACTATTTTTGTTGGGGCTCCTTTATTTTTGAGAATGCAGTGAAATAATGAACACCATTATCCAGGGTTTGTTGACATAGAAAAGGGGAATGCTAAATTTATGAGTGGTCAGAGGAGTTTAGTGATCTCAACAGTACTCCATGTCATAGCAGAACCAATTTGGATTTCTATTCTGAAGGCACTATATCGAAGGATCAAGATGGTTTCCCGTGGGCTCAAGCTTAGCTGTAGGGGAAAAAGTGACTCGGCCCTCCAAATTTAACTTAATTGGCATTGTGGGAAAACTTCTTTTCCACAAAGCAGCCCACACTGTGTACCCTTTGTAAACCAAGGACTGTTGTTGAGGGAGCTGAAGATGGGGCGTGGCTTTCTACCACAGTTTCCATGATCTGCCATCCTGGGCAACAAATTCACTCAACAAAAGCCAACACAGCCACATCACGCCAGGACGGAATGCTGAGGAAAATAAGATTCATTAAAAGAGGGGTGTGTTAGCTTTGAATTTATAGATATTTAAAGGATTCCATTGTTTCTCTTTTGGGGCTGTTCTGTCTTCATTCAAAACTGCCTTATTTTAATATTTCTTTGAATTCCCAGAACATTCTTTTTAGTTCTTTAGATAATCTCTTAGGTCATGATAACTTTCCAACAGTCACAGTACTTTGCAAGTTATTGAAGGATTTATTAAAGCATGTCTCATGGCCAGGCACAGCGGTTCACACCTGTGATCCCAGCACTTTGGGAGGCTGAGGCGGGAGGATTACTTGAGGCCAGGAGGTTGAGACCAGCCTGGGAAGCACAGCAAGACTTGCTTGAGCCCAAGAGTTGGAGGCTGCAGTAAGCTATGATCACAGCACTGCACTCCAGCCTGGGTGACAGAGTGAGACTCTGTCTCTATAAATAAATAAATAAAGCATTTCTTCTTTCAAGTATTTATTAAATAAACTTAAAAACATCCAACTAATACTAATTTTGGGGACCTTGTCATCTTTTTTTGTATCTCATTCTATGGCCATTGACTATTCTTCAATGGGTTCCCTGAACCGTTCCTTGTGTATTCTAATGCAATTTCATGTTTTTCCTCATTGAATTTCGTACATTGTTTTGCTAGTTTAGTGGTCAAATCATGAAACTAAGTACTGAGGCTTTCTTTACTATGCAATGTAATGGCTCCTGATTAGCACTTCACCATCACCTATTTACACTTCACACTTCACCTATTTACTAAATATCTACTATGTGCAGGGCATATTTTATTTGCTAAGTCAATTTTAGATTTAAAAAGTATTCGCTGTAATTGAAACTAAACTCAAAAGCATATCTATTATGTGAACTGGTGCAGTATCACCTTCTCCTTCGCAGATAAGAGTAGAAAGGAAGAGAAGTGTCATTGTGCATAAAATATTTTAGTAACCTCTTTGGATGGTGAAGTCTGTTTCTGCAATGGCCCAGGGCAAGACAAAGAATGTCCCTAATGGCTGTGCACAAAAGTGTTGTTAGAATATTAGTTTATAGCAGCAGCCAGGAGAGGAGTGAGGTGAAGCTATAAGTAGTTCCAGAGACCAACAGGCTGGAGGCAATATCAGGGGCCTATAACACGTGGTGGGAGTGAACAGCCAGTAAGAAATTCCCAGCAACAGAAATGGCCTAGGTGTTTTTAAAAACAGCGTTGTCTAATATTCATTTGAAAATCATTTCTCTGTCAAGTGGAATGTGATCTCCCTATTACCCTCAAACCTTCAGAACTTAGATCTGTATATTCAAGACAGTCCTGTATTAAAAGGAGTTTTATGGAATTAATGAATAAGGGGGCTGGGACATTTAGGGTGGGGTGAGGTGGAAAGCAGTGACCTGTAACTAGAGACAAGATCTGATGGATCAAGAATTAAATAGAAACGGGAAAGTCGAACAATGGACAACTTAGAAACATACCTTCAAGAATCTGGAGGTGTTGGATCTATGGAGTTTTAGGTGGACTAGAGTAACCTGCATTTAAATTACATGTAACCACCAAATATGCAAAACATTATGTATCAACCAAAATTATATATGTATTTTTTTTAATTTTTAAAAACTTTAAAAGAAGATTCACCCTGAAAGTTAAAACTATTTGAGGCATCAAGGATGCTGATATTTAGAAACCACTTTGGATCTCTTTAAGCCTTGATGCCCTCATCTATAAAATGGATATAACACACTAAGGTAATTATGAAAATTAAATGAAATATTATAAACACTTTTTGGACAATAGGTTAACTATTAATAAAGACTACTTTATTCCTTCCTTAAGAACTTCACATTTAGGTAAAAAAAAAAAAAGCCCAAATGATGGTTTATATCTATAATAAGGCTAATATTAATAGTTATTGACAAGTTTGGTTAATGCCTGGGTAAAAAAACAGTTCAACGTGTAGCCTATCATACTAATGTTAGTGAGTCAGCTGACATTGTATATTTAGGTAATTTTGAAGTTTAGCAGTGGTGGATTAAAAATGACTCCATATTCTTCAATACTTCTCCCATGAAGAGGTGGGGTCTCTGTTCCCCTCCTTTGAATTGAGGTAGGCCCTTGGTTAATTTGAACAACAGACTATGGCAAATATGATACTGTATCCGTTTCTTGGTCCAGGCCTTAGAGACTGGTAGATGTCACTTCCTTTTCTTGAAATACTTGGAACACTCCAAAGCTCTGCTGTCATTTAAGACGTCCAACTAACCTGAGACTCCCATATTGTGAGGAAGCTCAAGCTTGCTATTTTGGAGAGAGAGAAAGAAAGAGAGAGAGAGAGAGATAAAGAGAGAGTAAGAGAGAGATACCCATCCAGCCTTCAGCTGTTTCAGCCCCCAACCATTCAAGTCTTCCCATCTGAGACTCCAGGCATTGCTGAGCAGAAGCAAGTCATTCTGAGGCATGCAGAGATGTTGGTCAATGGGTACAGAGTTACAGTTAGACAGGAGGAATAAGTTCTGGTGTTCTATTGCACAGTAGGGAGACTATGGTTGATAATATTGTATTGTGTATTTCAAAATAGCTGGAAAAGAGGATTTTGAAATGTTCTCATCACAAAGAAAAGATAAACGTATGCGGTGATGACTATGTTAAATACCGCGATTTGATCATTACACAATGCATGCATGTATTGAAACATCACACTTTACCACATAAATATGTATAGTTACTACATGCCAGTTGAAACTTAAATAAATAAATAAATAAATAATAGCGAAGGAGAAGAAAAGAAGCATGTTGTTGTACTGTGTTCCACCTAAGTTTTTCATCCACAGAATTATGATTATAACAACAATAATAAATTATTGTAGTAAAGCCACCACACTTTGGGGTAACTTGCTATGCAGCAATAGATAATCAGGATATCAATGTCTTAAGTTTAATTCCCAATATTGTTTTTGGTTAGTTTCAGAATTAGGTGGTCCCTAAATTTAACTTTAAGAACTATTTTAATTTTTTTAAACTCACATAAAGTAGTCAGGCAGAAAGTCCACTTGAGGGAACATGAGTGAACTACGAAAGCAGATCCATTTGGTGTTAAATCTCAGTTCACCTACTTACTAATTATGTGAAGTTGGGCATGTGAAAACGTGTAATGTACCTGATACAGACCAAGTACTGGGCAGATGCCAATTCCCACCCCCTTTCATCTCCTGGTCCCTTTTGATATATTATTGCTGTTTTAGGGCTGGGAGGTGTGGACTAGCATGGATTCTGCAGTCAAAGACACATGGAATTCAAACCTATGCATTATGTACATGGCCTTAGAAATATCACTTAAAATCAGAGTCTCAATTTTCTCAACTAAATTACTGAGATGATTAAGTGAAATAATTCATGTCAAGTGGCCAGCACCATTCCTAGCACAGAATAAGTGTTCTTTGGAAATTCCCATTGTCATTATTATGATGAATCATGTCAAGCATATATGCTGATCAGATTACATTAGGAGGTTAAACACACATTTAATGATGCTTTGGGGGAACAGAAAAGAACATTTCAGTCATTTCATGACTTTTCTGTGATATGATTCTCTTTCTCCTAAAATAAAAAAGAGATTAATATGTGCTCCCATCGATTCAGTTCTATGGGAACTCTTTGGAAGCAATGTCTTACATCATCAGAATATAAACATAGGTAGGGTGTTTATCGCCTCCACAAGGCAACCGTAAAGAGAAAAAAAAAAAAAGAAAGCATTCCCATTTTCATCAGCACCTTTCTTTCTCCTATTTATCTGTTGTGACCACTGTGTTCGTTCTTATCTCAACATCTTAGCTTAGTCCCGCAAACATGTTTCTTTTTTCAATCGGAGTAGCCAAGGGACTTTTAGGACACATATTTCTACAGAGAGCGACATTCCTTCTCTATCAGAAAAACAGGGAATTAAATCAGGATGGCCAAATATAGACCATGTAGGCTTCTAGAAACCTTTAGAGGACAAAGTACCTGCTTACTATCGGCTGATTTTGAATAGAGCCAACGGCTGTGTTGTTGAAAAGCTTTAGAAATCCCGTCATTTGCACAAATAAAGCATTGGACAGAAAATTCTTCCTCCTTTTGTATTTTCTAGACTTATGTTCATGCTGAAATGGGGCATACTTAAATCCCTTTAGGAAGAGTATGGGGTCTGTCTGAGACATCTTTTTCTCCATTCATTTAAATGTTTTTTTTTTGTTTTTGTTTTTGTTTTTGAGAGAGAGGGTCTCAGTCTGTCACCCAGACTGGAGTTCAGTAGTGCCATCATAGCTCACTGCAGCCTTGAACACCTAGGCTCAAGTGATCCTCCTGCCTCAGCCTTCTGAGTAGCTAAGACACAGGCACGCACCATCATGCCCAGCTAATTTTTTTAAGTTATTGTTTTATAGAGACAGAGTCTCCCTATGTTGCCAGGCTGATCTCAAACTCCTGGCCTCAAGCAATCCTCTTTCCTTGGCCTCCTAAATGCTGGGATTACAGGTGTGAGCCACTGTGCCTGGCCCCATTTCAAGGAGTGATTTGGAAACTATTTCTCTAAATGAGTGGTTGTCTCCTTCCTCACTTACCATTCTACTTATATTCTCTGAAAGCTGTGTTCTTGGTGGAGGAGGACAAGCTTAGCTGGAGGTGCGCATGTCCCTATGATCCTCCACTAGAACTGTCACATCCACAAAAGCCTTGCGTGCACAAGCAAAATGACAGCCTCGGAAAGGAAAACACATCTACTGTGTGGCACACAGTAGACAGGTTCTTAGTCAGTGTTGGTTCTTTTCCTTAGCTATTATGAGCCCTACCCTATACATATCTTATGTCATTTCATACTCACAGCAGCAGGATGATAATTCTGGAGTCATAAGGAGCGATGTTTGTGTTCCAGATTTGCCACTCAACAAATACTGTGAATTTGTGAGTGAGCAAATGTGAATATTGTGTCAGTTCTCATGCCTATAGAATAAGGAAATCATAAGGATAAAATAAAATGATCCATGGAAAGCTCTTAGCACAGTATCTGGCACATAATAATTGCTCAATAAATATTAGTTAAAAGTGATGAGTTAAATATTATTGCCTCCACTTGAAACATGAGGCAACAGGGGTTAAGAGAGTTCCAGTAGTTCATCCAAGTCCTACATACATAGTTGAGGAATGGGAGGAGGGGGACAGAACTTTGATTCAAGTCTCTGTGACTTCCAAACCCCGTGATGAATCTGCACTGTGTTTTGGGATCTATTGTCTGCTGATATAACAGCAAAGATAAGCTATCTCTGTATCTACCAACTGGAATAGAAAGTGCTTCCTACGGCCAGGCATGGTAGCTCATGCCTGTAATCCCAATAACTTGGGAGGCTGAGACCAGAGGATGACTTGAGCTCAGGAGTTCGAGACCAGCCTGGCCAACACGGTGAATCCCCGTCTACTAAAAATACAAAAAATTAGCTGGGTGTAGTGGTGGGCACCTGTAGTCCCAGCTACTCAGGAGGCTGAGGCATGAGAATCACTGGAACCTGGGAGGTGTTAGTTGCAGTGAGCCGAGATTGTGCCTCTGCACTCCAGTCTGGGTGACAGAGTGAGACTCCATCTCAAAACAAAAAACAAACAAACAAACAAATAAACAGAAAGTGCTTCCTACAATGCAGTAAGAGCCTAGGAATGGATATTGATTTCTACTTTATTCTCTTCTACTCCCTTTCCTAAGCTGACTTGCTGGAAACTCCATATTTTGACACTGCTTATTGATGGGATCCCAGTTTGCCAGCTCAGAGAAAGGAAGGTTTAGCTTAAAGGTACTAAGGTCCAGGATGCTCTACGTTATGCTACACTCTTTCTCCTGTTTTCTTAGACTATTTAACAAGGCCAGAATAAAAAAAAAAAAAAAAAAAAAAAAAAAAAGGAAAGGGAAAGAAAAGTTAGCAAACGTAAGACAGAATTAGATTTCACAGCAGTCCCTGTGGACTTTTGTGAGTCTTATTAATGTGAATTCCTTTATTGGATAAAGACAAAACACTCCCCCCGGAACATCCATCAAATGTCTTTTGGAAACAACAGTGGGATGGGTTTAAATATAAATGAGTCAGGAACATCCGGATTACATTTCCAGGGAATTACCTAGGGATTTAAAAATTTAGGGGAAGAGAGTCTTGGTAACTAGCATTCTGGATTTCATACAAAGCGTTTCAACCAATTAGACTCCGGGCCTTGCCTTGAGCAGATGGTTCATTAAATAGTGCCACCTAGCCCCAGGTGACGTGACCGGGTCAGAATGGTTCACAGTCACCATTTATTGTTCACAGCTTCATCCATACTGCCAGTCGGTGTGAGCTGATGGGAAGAGGACATGTAGGAGCCACACCCTCCCCTTGCTCTGAGAGGCAGCTCAGAGTCTCATTAGACTTCAGTGCAGGAGCACTTGTTCCCTGAAGGCATCTTTTGTTGATCTTGCTGTTTGGAGACAAAATTATCCTGGAACAGATTCTTTTCTATTTTTAGGTACATTGTTGACTGTGAAACTGGAGTCTCCAGTGATCTTTTCATAAACATGCCAGAGACTGCCTCAAGAGACAAATGGACTGAAGTTCTTGCCCTGAGCAGTTTAGGGTGAGCTCAAAGGAATCTTGAGGAATCTGACATCTCAGGTTTCTGGGAGGAGAAGGGGACCGTGTAGAACTAACCTAGGAGCATATGGACTCTGTGGGTGTCCCTCTGGTTTTCTTATTCTCAGGTCTCCAGGAAAATTATGGGTGGCAGGAAGGACAAACTTTCTCAACGTGAATGAAGAAACCTGCAGACGAGGCCCCGGCTTCATATCTCTCCTGAGCATGAGTCCACTGCATAGGCTCTAAGACTTCACTAGCCTCCTGCCTGCAGAGGCCCTTGTAGAAGTTCCCATGGCTTCACCGGCCACCTTGGCACACTGCTGAAAGGAGAAGGCAGATAAATGCGAAAGTCAAAGTCAGATCCCTCCAACCCTCTAATTCATGTTCATCTTCAAAATGTCTTTCATCTGCAGCTTCATTTATTCCAGCCTGGCCTGGCCTGTTTGTTTCCATGATTCAGAGGAAGCAGCACAGAGCTTGTCTATCATCCACGCACAGGCAGAGCTGCAGTGACCCTGGGAGGAGGCCCCAACTGGGCTCCTGCTCTGCAGGGGCCCTGGCTTCGGGCCCAAGCCAATTGTGATCACTTTGTCTTCTTAGCAGTCCCTGTGGGTTCAGACTCTGTTGTAACTTATGGGCAAAACTCCTGCCTTCTGTCCACATCCTAAATCTCAAACTTGGTTTCTTCTCAACTGCAGATACCAGGATAAGCAAACTGAAACCACAAAAAGACTCCAACCTGGAAAATTTCGGCCTTCACCCCACCATCCCAACATAATGTGCATTAGAAGAAGGAGCTATGTCCCTCAATCTTGAAATCTTTTCTTTTTAGCAATCACCTGTTGTGGGATTGTATCCAGATACCCAGGACTGCATTTTGAGACCACAGCACTTTTAGAGGAAAGCTCCAGATTGCTACTAGATTCCCTGTTGTACTCCATGGCCAGCTTTCTTTGGAGATGAAGCATCTAATACTTAGTTAAGTCTGCAAGTTTGAGCATGATTCAAACGTTGAATAAAACCTAAAGATGACAACTTTAATTATTAGGAGGATGCGTCACTTTTATATTATATTCAATAGTACTTAAATCCAATTACAACCACGCAGCTTATAGTACTTTTCTTCAAAGCTATTTCTGTAAGGTAGCAAATGAACCATCTTGTAACTGGATCAAAAGGAAGGTGAGGCCTTCCTACAGTCAGCTGAACCTTGGCCTGACTCTGACCTGTGCTTCACGGCCACCTAAGTATCTAGGACATATATACTTAGGTGGTTCTGTCCAATAGTCTGTCCTTGTGTGCAATTGTGATAAAACTTAATGACATCTTATACAATCTGCTTAATTACCTTCAAAGAGACAATGGTGTACCTGGCCAGGAATGGTACCACTTAGGAAGCGAACAGAGGCAGGGAAGGACAAAGAAAAGAGCACTTTTTTCAGCTGGGTGCACTGATTCACGCCTGTAATCCCAGCACGTTGGGAGACTAAGGCGGGTGGATCACCTGAGGTCGGGAATTCTGGACCAGCCTAGCCAACATGGTGAAATCCTGTCTCTACTAAAAATACAAAAATTAGCCAGGTGTGGTGGCACACGCCTGTAATCCCAGCTACTCAAGAGTCTGAGGCAGAAGAATCATTTAATCCTGGCAGGTGAAGTTTGCGGTGAGCCCAGATCGCACCACTGCACTCCATACTAGGTGACAGAGCAGACTCTGTCTCGGGGCGGGGGGGGGGGGGGGGGAAACAAACAAAAAAAAAACAACAAAAAAGGACACTTTTTCCAGAACAACTGGGGCAATTCTTCTCCAGAACAACTGGGGAAATTCTTCTCATCTTACATAAGAGGACAAATTGAGTATTGGATGGAGGGTTTGGTGGAAGTGGGAGGTAGTGATGTTAGCCTCATTTCTTTTTTTAGGAGAAAGAGTAGGCAAGCAATATTTGACCACAGCAGGTAGTAGTGAAAGGAACACCAACTTTCTTATTTTCATTCTACCCCCTTTTGTTGACAGTTATGGTCAGAGCAATCATTTTTTACATATATCACTATTGTACAGTAATCCATTCCCATGTCAATATTGGGGAATTCACATGTATTTTTTCCTTTTAAAGAGGTTTCAAAAATTAATAGAATTAGAGAAATACTGATTTATTGAGTATGATGCACCTGATTCTACCCTTAGACTATCCCACTTTAGGGTGGGAGGAGGTCCTTCTTTTTGCTCCCTGGGGGTCCACTGGGGACCTTTACTTTGAACTGGGAAGAGAATGTAGTCAAATGGCCCCTAGTGGCCTGAAGGAGTTACTGCAGTTTCCCTAGAATACACATCTTCATTATTGGTCTCTGAATTCAACAGATTTCCAGTGTGTTTACTAAGGATAATGAACTTGTTACACAACAAAGAAAACAAATGCACCTGGAATTAGTACGCTGCACTGACTTGCAGTATCACTAGGAGGAGCCCTTGCTTTTCATTAACAGTTACGATGCCAGTGGTTACAAGGATAACTGTGTTTTAAAAAATATGTAAAAATTGGCCCAGTGCGGTGGCTCACACCTGTAATCCTAGCATTTTGGGAGGCTGAAGCGGGTGGATCGCCTGAGCTCAGGAGTTCAAGACCAGCCTGGGCAACACGATGAAACTAAAAAAAAAAAAAAAAAAAAAAAAAAAAAAAAAAAATTAGCCTCACCCTCCCTACTCGGGAGGCTGAGGCAGAAGAATTGCTAGAACCCAGGAGGCAGAGGTTTCAGTGAGCTGAGATAGTGCCACTGCACTCCAGCCTGGGCAAAAGAGCAAGACTCCGTCTCTTAAAAAAATGTAAAAATTAACTTCTAACACTTATCAAAATAATACGTTTATATTCTTGCTTGTTTCAGAAAGATTTTAGGATCGTACAGGAATATGTAAATTACAAAAGAATATATAAAGGCAAAGTAGAAACATAAGAAAAATGTAAATGGAAGCTCTGAATTAAGTTAATTCTCCAAAAGATAGTATGCCCTTCTGTTTCAGAAATTTCTCTCTGAGTCTCAAACTCCTGACCTCATGATCCTCCTTGCCTCAGCCTCCCAAAGTGCTGGGATGACAAGAGTGAGCCACCGGACCTGGCCCTAGAAATTTCTCTCTGAGATTATGATTTTGCTACTCATCCAATGAGCTTATTGTCAGATTTGCCCAGAAATGAGGCACACAGCTATTAATATTATTCTCCTCTGCCCCGTTAGAACACTTACTCTGTTAAATACATAGTAATGATCCTAAGTTTCATAGTGTCCACAAAACTCTATGGCATAGCTTAAATTAAAAAAAACAGACCAACTGTAACGACAAAAGCCAATATGCCCTTAATTTCTTCATGTTACAAACATGCTAAGAATTCCTGGCCAGGAGTGGTGGCTATCTGTAAGCATTTTGGGAGGCCGAAGTGGGAGCATCTCTTGAGGCCAGGAGTTTGAGAACAGCTTGGACAACATAGCCAGTCTCTACAAAAAAAAAAAAAAAAAAAAAAAAAAACATTTAAATTTAGCCAGGTATGGTGGTACATACCTACAGTCCCAGCTACTCAGGAGGCTAGGGCTCGAGGATCACTTGAACCCAGGATTTTGAAGTTGCAGTGAGCTATGATTTCACTACTGCACTCCAGCCTGAGCAACAGAGCAAAGCTGTCTCTTAAAAATGAATAAATAAAAATAAAGTAAAGAATTCCTTAGCTCACACTTGGTTTGGGTTGGGCTAAAGAAGAAATGAACTCATTTTTTCACCTCTTATTTCCAGAAATGATGTATTAGGCAAGAGTATAAGGCCATATTTTTCATTTTTCAAAAATCACAAGAATAACACCCTAATCCAGAATAACAAGAAAGGAAGAACAAAACTGAAATCACAGGACTTAAGAAGACTTTGTGAACCCAAATTCCTAGGTTTTTCACAGTTTTTTTGTGTGTAAGCAAATACTTCCTGACCAACTTTTTATTCTGACTCCAGATTTTTTGATTCAGGATTATGGGCAGACTTTCTGACTTCTGTGACTTTTTTCTCTTAAAAACTCTGGTCATTCACAGTGAGTAGGAGGCTTTTTTGTGTCTGTTAAAACAATTGTCTCTTTTCACAAACTGGCATTTCTGCCATTTTGCATAACATTACAGAGCTCTTTCTCTACGGACATGAAAAGATAAGGCCAGAGTTGTGTTCTGTGACTTCTCTTTTTTCCCTCTGTGAACTTTGAAAATTTCAGACAGGTCTCCAGTTAACTTAGACAGTTTATTTTGGGCCGGGCACAGTGGCTCATGCCTGTAATCCCACACTTTAGGAGGCAGAGGTGGATGGATCACCTGAGGTCAGGAGTTTAAGACCTGCCTGACCAACATGGTGAAATCTCATTTCTACTAAAAATACAAAAATTAGCTAGGAGTGGTGACGCACACCTGTCATCCCAGCTACCCGGGAGTCTGAGGCGGGAGAATCACTTGAACTCGGGAGGCGGAGGTTGCAGTGAGCTGAAATCATGCCACTGCACTCCAGTCTGGGTGACAGAGCAAGACTCTGTCAAAAAAAAAAAAAAAATGAAGAAGAAGGAGAAGGAGAAGGAGAAGGAGAAGAAGAAAGAAAAAGAAAACAAAGTTTATTTGGCCAAGGACATGTGCCCAAGGTGGTCAGAGCGCAGCTTGGTTTTACACATTTTAGGGAGACATGAGACATCAATCAGTATATGTAAGAAGTACATTGGTTCTGTCCAGAAAGTCAGGGACAACTCGAAGCAAGGAGGGGACTTTCAAGTCACAGGTAGGTGAGAGACAAATGGTTGCATTCTTTTGAGTTTCTGATAAGCCTTTCCAAAGGAGGCGATCAGAATATGCATCTATCTCAGTGAGCAGAGGGATGACTTGACTAGTATGGGAGGCAGGTTTGCCCTGAGCAGTTCCCAGCTTGACTTTTCCTTTTAGCTTAGTGATTTGGGGAGCCCAAGAGATTTTCCTTTCACACCTCCCTATCTGGTTCTCTTCCCTGTTTTCACTTGTTGACATACAGCTTACCAGATTTGAGATCACTAGCATATTGTGCTGAGACACAAGCCCCAGAAGCAGTAAAGAGGGCACGAGGTGGCATCTCTTTACCAGAGATCACAAGACGGCAATCTTCACCTATCTCTTCAGTGAGAGTCGGGACCACCGATTCTCAATGAGTTTGGGAAGAGTTGGCTTTCTTTTATTCCTTTGTTATGAATAAATAATATGTTTATGAAACATACGTCATTTAGAAAAGGATCTACTTAATTAAATTTACTGCTGCTATTGGCTTAACAGGATAACAAGCTGGTGAAACAAAAAATACCAATATGCAACTCCAGAATCACATGAGAGGCAAAGAATATTTTGCTACAGTGAAGTATCTAAAAATGTTACCTCTCTGTTAGAATTAAACCTCTTACGTCTCTCTAAGTCCATCTGAAAGGCAGACAAAATCAATTAGCAACCCTTTCACCCTCTGGCAAAAGAGAAATTTTTGCAAGAATGCCTTCCAGAAGCTATCAGTTGTTTGGTTATTGGCTGTTTGGCTGCCTGTAGGCTTAGACACAACTTTTGGTCTTCCCTGGGGGACAGGAACTGGCTCCATCCTGTCTCTCCTCTACCTTTGTCGGCTCAGTTCTCCACCCTTGGGGCGAGGACCACTGCTCGTCCCTGTTTGGGGTCAGCTGTCAGAAGACAGATCTGTTTAATATTTAGCTTTGAAGGAAATTGGCTGAATCAAAGATGAAAAGGGTCAGCTCCAAGTGATGGGGAAAAACAAAAACAAGTCTCAATTGTTTCAACATTTCCATAGAAAAATAAAACGATAAAGTCAATGTAGGTGAAAGAGATAGAGAAAAAATGGAAAGAGAGAGAGAGCTGGAGAAGAAAGAGAGAAAGAGAGAGGGAGAGACAGAGATAGAAAGAGAGAGAGACAGAGTCAGGGAGACACAGAGAAAGAAAGATCTCCAAATTCCCAAATACCATGTCGAGCTGCAGGACTGGCCATTATTTCCAATGAATAAACAATCATCATAATTAAACAGATCTCATTTTATTATTCTCATATGTGCCTGGATGCAGGCATAAAGTTCAGAAACACAAGTGATTCTCAGCTCTTCAATGACAGTCCTAGAACAGAGCTTCTCAACTTTAACGTGCATACTAACCACCAGGGAACCTTGTCAAAATGCAGATTCTGAATCAGTGGGTATGGAGTGGAATCTGCAACTCTGCATTTCCACCAGGACCCCAGCTACACTTCCTGCAACTTTTTCCCCAGTGGACCATCTAGATGCATTGTTTTCCTAAACAGCAAATACATTCAGAGATGACTTGTATTTGATGACTTGTTTTAAAGTCATCCCCAGAAAAAGGTGAAGCAGTAGACCATAAAGCTGCATACATGACAATAATATGACAGGAAGGAAAGTGGGGCTTTTTGTTATTTTATTTTATTATTTTCTTTTTGAGACGGAGTCTCATTCTGTCACCAGGGTGGAGTGTGTGGCACCATCTCGGCTCACTGCAACCTCTGCCTCCTGGGTTCAAGCAATTCTCCTGCCTCAGCCTCCTTAGTAACGGGATTACAGGTGCCACCACCATGCCCAGCTAATTTTTGTATTTTTAGTAGAGACGAGGTTTCCCCATGTTGGCCAGGCTGGTCTGGAACTCCTGACCTCATGTGATTGCCTGCCTTGGCCTCCCAAAGTGCTGGGATTACAGGCGTAAGCCACAACACCAGGCACCATTTTTTTTTTTTTAAACGAAGGGGCCAGGTACAATGGCTCACACCTGTAATCCCAGAACTTTAGGAGTCTAAGGCAGGAGAATTGCTTGAGCTCAGGAGTTGAAGACCAGTCTGGGAAGCACAGAGAGATCTCATCTCTACTAAAAATTTAAAAATGTAGCCAGGTGTGGTGGCATGCGCCTATAGCACCACCTACTTGGGAGGATCGCTTGAGCTTGAGAGATTGAGGCTGCAGTGAGCTACGATTGTGCCACTGCACTCCAGACTGGGCAACAGAGGGAGACCCTGAAAAAAAAAAAAAAAAAAGAAACAGAAGGAAGAAAAAGAAAGAAAGAGAGAGAGAGAGAGAGAAAAGAAAGAAAGAAAGAAAGAAAGAAAGAAAGAAAGAAAGAAAGAAAGAAAGAAAGAAAGAAAGAAAGAAAGAAAGAAAGAAAGAAAGAAAGAAAGAAAGGAAAATATTTTTCAAAAGAGTTTTAGGGCAATTTTTTACGCAGCAGTAGACAGTGAATACAATGGCTTGAGGTATTTTAAGATATGTAGAAAATAGGCCAGGCGCAGTGGCTCATGCCTATAATCCCAGCACTTTGGGAGGCCAAGACAGAGGGATCACAAGGTAGGAGATCGAGACCATCCTGGCTAACACGGTGAAACCCTGTTTCTACTAAAAATACAGAAAATTAGCCAG
Organism: Rhinopithecus roxellana; assembly: GCF_007565055.1. Taxonomy (NCBI): domain Eukaryota; kingdom Metazoa; phylum Chordata; class Mammalia; order Primates; family Cercopithecidae; genus Rhinopithecus; species Rhinopithecus roxellana. The sequence continues at coordinate 104,405,657 of NC_044559.1, forward strand.
GCATGGTGGCAGGTGCCTGTAGTCCCAGCTACTCGGGAGGCTGAGGCAGGAGAATGGCATGAACCTGGGAGGGGAGCCTGCAGTGAGTCAGGATCGCGCCACTGCACTCCAGCCTGGGTGACAGAGCGAGACTCGTCTCAAAAAAAAAAAAAAAGAAAAAGAAAAAAAGATATGTGGAAAATAGAAAGGACTTGTCTTACTAGACAATCTGCCCTGTCCCAGCAACGACTGCTGGATGATGGAAGTTTATGCTTGTGGCCCTGGGAGAGTCACCTGTCCTCTTAGATGCCTTTCATTCTGCCCGGTGCCTCCTTGAGCAAAGGCCCATCTCCTGGCTCCTGATCCCCATGATATTTTAGTGCCCGGGGAGATTTTTATCAGATTTGAGCTGCAATGTCATATTTTCTGACTCTCGCTTCTGTTATTTCCAACAGGTCATTTGCCTCGTAAACAACCATGTGCCGGAATAACAGGAAGAACCAACATTTGTATCATATCTGACAGCTTTATTTATTTTCCAGATGTTTATTTGGAAACTTCTAGGTCTTTGGAGAGAACTGAGGTAACTGGCTAAGGTCACTCATTAAGGGAAAGGGAGATTTAAAACAGAACCAGGTATTCAGCCTCTGAGTCCTAAGTCAGCAATGATAGGAATAAATGATTCACAGGCTAAGAATAAATGATTCATTGTAATTAAACAGATATTATTGACATTAGTTTGGCTGAAATTATAGTTAGAATTAAAAGTAGTACAACTCATTTTATGTATTTAAAAAGTTATCATTTCAATGGTTACCAATTTAAATTGTCCCACCTCAGATATGTGAAATTAACACAATTTTACTACATGTCTAAAGGAGTTCCGGGTTGCCTGTTTACATCATTCTGATCTTCTTTTCATTCACCTTTAAGTCTTTTCTAGAAATGACACTTATTAATAAATCAGGAGTCAGGCTTTTTTTTATTTTTTTTTTTGAGAAAAGTTCTCATTAGGTCTCCCAGGCTGGAGTGCAGTAGTGCAATCATAGCTTACTGCAGCCTCAAACTCCTGGGCTCAAGCGATCCTTTTACCTCAACCTCCTCTATAGTAAAAAGTCAACACACCTGGCTAATTTTTCTAATTGTATTTTTTGTAAAGATGAGGTCTTACTATGTTGCGCAGGCTGGTCTCAAACTCCTGGCTTCAAGCAATCCTCCCACCTCAGCCTCTCAAAATAATGGGATTTCAGGCATTGTGGCACTGTGCCTGGCCAGTCAGGCTGTTTTCTAAGTACTTTACATATCAAAACTTGTTTAATTCTCATTAAAACTCCATGAGGTGGATTTAATTGTTTTCCCAATTTTATATACAGAGAAACTGAAGCACAAAGAAGTTAACTGACTCATCTCCTTATCAGTAATCTATTGCTACATAACAAACCAACCATATTTAGTGGGTTGAAACAGTTGTGGCAGGGCTCATGCCTATAATCCCAGCACTCTGGGAGGCTGAGACGGGTGGATCACAAGGTCAAGAGATCGAGACCATTCTGACCAACATGGTGAAATCTCGTCTCTACTAAAAATACAAAAATTAGCCAGGCATGGTGGTGTGCACCTGTAGTCCCAGCTACTCAGGAGGCTGAGGCAGGAGAATCGTTTCAACCTGGGAGGTGGAGGTTGCAGTGAGCCAAGATTATACCATTGCACTTCAGCCTGGCAACAGAGCAAGACTACATCTCAAAAAAAAAAAACAAAAACAACAACAAAAACAACAACAACAAAAATTGCAGTTGTTTCTTTTTCTCACTAATCTACAATTTTGGCAAAGATCCACAGGAATGACTTGTACCTGCTCTCTGTGGTATCAAGAGGAGCAGCTCATCTGGGGGCTAGAGGACCCACTTTCAAGATGGCTGACATGACCAGTAAGTTGGTTTCTAATCTCCTGGGAGCTAGGGACTTCAGTTCTCTCTGCGTCAGCTTTTCCTCTGCGGCAAATTGGGTTTCCTCATAGTGTGGTGGCTGGATTCTGAGTGGGAGTGTTCTCAGAGGACCAGGTGGAAGTGCATAGGGCTTTTATGACCTAGACTCAGAAATCACAAATTTGTAGAAGCTGTCACAAAGGCCAGCCTAGATTCAAAGAGAGAAAAAATTGTCTCCATCTCTTGTTGGGAGAGTGGCAAGGTTCTAGAAGATTCTGCAAGAGCATGCAGAATGGGAAATATTGCTGTGGCCACTTTTTGAAAAAGACATTTTTTGAAAAATCTGCCACACACTGCTAATTGAGATAGGGTGTATTCAAACTCAAGTCATCTCACTTCAGAGTCTATGCTAATCACACCTTAATACTCACTCCTCCTTTGATGCTTCACCTATGAAGAGAAGAGTGGACACTCATCATTTCTCTAGTCCATAGCAGAGGGCTTTCTTATTGAGAGTTACACAGATTTTGATCTCTGACTGAGGAAGGTATAGCTGTCTTCCTTTCAATTCCAAAAGTAAATAAAACAAAAATTTTAAAGTCCGTTTGAAAATGAAAACTGTGCAGGATGACCAGGCGCAGTGGCTCACATCTGTAATCCCAGCACTTTGGGAGACCAAGGCAGGAGGATTTCTTGAGCCCAGGAGTTCAAGCCCAACTTGGTGTTTCTATTTAAATAAATAAAACACAAAACAAAACTGCGCAGGCGTGTTCTCACTCTTTAGTACACATCACAATCACCCAAGGAGGCTGTGGAAAACGTAGGTTGCTGCTTTCACTGCAGAGATTTTAATTCATAAGATTTGGGGGTTGATGACCAGATGCAGTGGTTCACGCCTATAATCCCAGCACTTTGGGAGGCTAAGGTGGGAGGATTGTTTGAACCCAGGAGTTCAAGACCAGCCTGGGTAACATAGCAAAACCCCATCTTTGCAAAAAAAAATTAAAAATTAGCTCGATGTGGTGTTGCGTGCCTGTAGTTATAGCTACTCAGGAGGCTGAGAAGGGAGGATTTCTTGAGCCAGGGAGTTTGAGGCTGCAGTGAGCCATGATTGCACTACTGCACTCCAGCCTGGGTGACAGAGTGAAAGCCTCTGTCTCAAAAGGTAGTAATAAGAAGAAGAAGATTTGAGGATACAGCCCAGTAATCTGCATTTTCTTCAGCATCCTGATAGACTATGATGCAGATGATTAGCACCATGCTTTGAGAAATGACTTCGACATTTTCTGTTCTTTAAAGTTGCTAGCCAGCAACTTTAAACACTCTTCCTGTGTTTTGAATTCCCTATCTTTCAAGTCCGCACCTTCTGACTTGCCCTTTCTCCCTTTCACAGAAACATTCTTTTCAGCCTCGTTGGCAGCTAGAGTTCAGGGGGTGTAGTCCAGACCTAGCCAACCAGGTGCAGCCCCATAAGACTGCATCTGAAGCAAATGTGTCCAAAACCCATGGTGCAAGCAGACACCCTTGGGGTTCCAGAGACAGAAATAATGGCATTTCCAAGAGTAGAGTCCAGAACCCAGCATCAGAAAGCATTTTTCAGTGTCTGTGCCCTCTACTAGCCACTGTGTTCTGAGTACTCTTCCTGGATCCATTGCTTCTAAGACTTTTTTTCTGGCTCTTCCAGGGAACCTGTGAGTGGTTATTATTATTATTTTTTTTAATAAATTTCATTTACTTAAACTTACTGCAGATGGTTTCTGTTGTTTGCAACTGAAGAAGGCAACTACTGGTATAAAGTATTTCTTGCCTTGAAGTTCTCCTTATAATCACCCTCCCTAATAGCAAAGACTATGCTTCATTTATAAAATGCTTCCCCTTTGATATTGATTTATGGTTGGTTGCTTCATATTGGTAAATAGGAAAGCATGTTTTTAGTTTTGTTTTTGTTTTTTTTAAATCTCACTTTGTCACCCAGGCTGGAGTGCAGTGGTGCAGTCATGGCCAACTGCAGCCTCCACCTCCTCGGCCTAAGCAATCTTCCCATTACAGCCTCCCAAGTAGCTGGGGCCACAGGTGTACACCACCATACCCAGTTATTATTATTATTTTTTTCCCTAGAGACAGGGTCTCCCTATGTTACCCAGGCTGTTCTCAAACTCTTGGGCTCAAGCGATCCTCCCACCCCGGCCACCCAAAGTGTTGGGATTACAGGGATGAGTCACTGCCCCTGGCTGAAAATATGTTTATATCTATAAATGTTAGTACTTGTGCTGATTATTTTAAGTGTAAATTTCTAAAGCACAGGGCTTCTGTCCCTTTGGCTGGTTTTGAATAACCCTGAGCACTCCACTTTACATGAACAACTCCTTTATTATGAAACAAACATCAGTTACACTGGGTCTCAAGGTAACATAAAGATTTCCAAAATCAATTAAATGCTTAATTAACAACAAATGGTACTTGGTATAACATATTCCACAATAATAAAAATAATTTATCTAGGCCTGGAGACAGATATCTGAAGTCCCAGCTACTTAAGCGTCTGAGGCTGGAGGATGGCTTGAATTCACAAGTTTAAGACCAGCCTGGGTAATACACAGTGAGACCCTCATCTCTAAAAATAATACTAATTTAAGAAGAAGAAGAATTTAGACAACACTGCAGTTTGTCATAATGAAATCTGATCTCTGACACTATTTGAGCCAGTCCTTCCACAGTGACAAAGAAAGAAAGGGACAGATAAATTCAGGGAACTGAAGCTGAAGAAACTTTATTTGTTTTTGAGTACCTAGATTAATCACAGGTCACCTAGGGAAAGACTCCCTCAGAGTCTGTCTGTATTTAGATAGGGGCTCATGTTAGAGTATGACTCATGGAAAGCCCCAGAGCCTCAGGAGAGTGAGCGGACATTTCAGATACTGCTAGTGTTGGAATATGGGACAAGAACTGTTGTCCAATGGTACATTATGAGACAGAATGTCATTGAACAATCTAAGTTAAAGTTATTTCATCGAAGAACAAAATATAGATAGGTTGAAAAGGAGAACAGAAGAAATAAGCCTTTCTTCTTAAAGTGGCTGTCTTTTTCAATGATCCCTCTGAAGGTCCACTTTCTTTTGCTAGATAGTATTGTACTCACATTTCTTTTTCTTTGTTTTCTGTTTTGTTTTATTTTGTTTTTTGTTTTTTGAGATGGAGTCTCACTCTGTTGCCCAGGCTGGAGTACGGTGGCACGATCTCTGCTCACTGCAACCTCCACCTCCTGGATTCAAGCGATTCTCCTGCCTCAGCCTCCCAAGTAGCTGGGATTACAGGTGCATGACACCATGCCCGACTAATTTTTGTATTTTTAGTAGAGACAGGGTTTCACCAGGTTAGCCAGATTAGTCTCTAACTGCTGACCTCAGGTGATCCACCCTCCTTGGCCTCCCAAAGTGTTGGGATTACAGGCGTGAGCCACTGCGCCTGGCCTCACATTTCTTATATAGACAAAATAATATAAACTTCTGGGGCATAAACACAGCTCATTATCCTAAAACTCCAATAATCCATAGTGACAGCATGATAAAATAAACTAGACCTCAGTGCAGATGGTAAACATGGGTGCTGGTTATTAAAACATAGGCTGTCGAGTCTAAACCCATCCTACTGTCATCGGCTTCCTGAGGCTGGGTGGTGTTTATCCTTTGCCAGCTGACTTTGTGTGAGGCTCTGCCATTGGGGGACGGTAGAGAGGGGCTGTGAGGCTGGATGAGGGAGAAGAGAAAGGCTGCTTCCTGTTTTCGTCTTTCTCTAGACAGTAGCAGTTAGTTTCAGTAGCAGCCACTGAATCTAGTCGGCAACTTTTCCAGCACTCCCAGAACAAGCTTTATTATGCCTTCTGAGTATCACCTGACAGGGGCTGTCCTCGGAGGCTGAGTGTCAGCCACTGGGGGCCCTCAGAGTTCCCAAGGCACCAGTATCCCCCTCTTCTCACAGGTCTAAATTTTCGCTCCATGGACTCTTCCTCCAAACTTCTATGTTTTAGTCATTTCATCCTCTTTTCTTTGATCTTCCAGCTTTAGGGGCTGTAGCTGCCATGAAGCAGTTGATACCTTAGTATGCCTTTTTGCCTTTAGAATTCCTCAATACCTAGCTAACAATTGCTTCTATTAAATTCTCTTTTCTAAAAAGCTGATGTGGTTCCTACCTCCAGCATGGACCCTGATGACACAGATGGTCTCCTCTGTCCTCAGGTACATGAACACTGAGATCAGTGCTGGCTTGAAACTCAGGACACAGTTTCTTGACAAACATCCTGGAATTAGAGGCAGGCTTAATGCAATAGTCAATTTAAACTTCCATGAGTTCAGGCTGGTTGCAATGGCTCACACCTGTAATACTAACACTTTGGGAAGCTGAGGAAGGAGGATTGCTTGAGCTCAGGAGTTTGAGACCAGCTTAGGCAACATAGTGAGGCCACACTATGTTGGTATTTAAAACATTAAATTCCATTTTTAAAGTTATAAATAAACTTCCATGATTTAAATAACTCTGTTCTCAATGTATTATAATTTTCTCTTTGGAAAGTCCTCAGCCAAGAAATCATTGAATTTCCTGATGTAGAAGAAGAATGCCATCCCAGAAAGCTGAAGTTATTTACCAAAATGTATACTGTGTATTAGTACCAAGGACAGTAATTCTATATAGATCTTTTACTTATACCATCTATAGAAACTAAGAAAAAAAGTCTCAGTGGAAAGTTTGACAATTATATTACTCTTGGGATAATTTGGACAAGTTCTCCTGCTAAAGACAATCAGAAAATCTGGGGAAATTATTTTTTAAATCTCCTAGAAGGTACCAAAAAGCTAACCAAGATAAGATTTAACTAAGCTAAATCATGAATAAGACAGAAGCCTCATGGGTCTGGGAGGACAAAAATAGGTGTTCCAGGCTCATGAAGTGTGGAACACTCTGGTAAACCCTTGGACCTTTAGTTGAGAACGAGAAAGGATGAACACTAGAAGAAAAAAAAGTCAGTCCTCAAATAGATTTCTGCCCAATTTCGAACAGGATGACACAAAAAATTCCACTCCTAAAACTGGATTCAGGTGATTCAAAAGTACTAGTGCACTGAGGTGCCTGGAAGAAGAAAAAAACTTCTCTGGAGACAAAGTTCTCGTATAACTTCTACAAACAGTTTTACAAATACAATTTCCAGTACAAAATTAAAAGACATCCAGGCACAAAAAGAGACAAAACAACATAAATAAGAACTACACCAAAAAAAAAAAAAAAAAAAAAGAAAGAAAGAAAGAAAAAAAAAGGAAAGAAAACAGACATAAAGAGATTCCAGATGATAGAATTATTGTAAAATAAAAATTCTCTTCTAGAGCTTGAGAAAGAGAATGGATAATCCTGTTGAAACCTTGATTTCAGACTTCTAGTCTCCAGAACTGTGCAAAAATAAATGTTCATTGTTTTAAGATAAAAAAAAAAAAGAATTTCAAATACATTCTTTAAGATAGCTATGCTTACTATGTTCAAGGGAGTTTTTAAAAAGATTAAAAATTTTGAAAGATAATTGGAATGTAAAAAACATGAAACAAGAGATTTGAAAAGGAATCAAATAGAAATTCTAAAACTGAAAAATACAAAACCAAAATTATCATCTCAATGAATAGATATAACAGCAGTTTAGACAGAGCTGAAGAAAGTATCAGTGAAATGGAAGATAAACCAGAAGAAAATACATAGCATGAAACACAAATAATCAAAAGGATAGAAAATACAGAAGTGAGGATGAGAAAGAAAGTAATCCTCCAAAGAAGCTTAGAGATGCAGGAAGAAATGAAAAATGACATAGAATTAAGTGGGTAAATCTAAAGTAAAGTTGACTATACCAAAGTCAGAGGAGGAATGAGAAGATATAGGTCAAAGTATACAAAGTAGCAGATATGTAGGATAGACAAATTGAAAGCTCTAATGTCCAACATGAAGACTATAGTTAATGGTGTACTACACTCAGGATTCTTGCTAAATAAATATATTATAGCTGCTCTTGCCACAGTGGGAGGAAATGTGTAACTATGTGAGATGATGGTTATATTAATTTGTTTCACTATAGTCACAATTTACTCTCTCTCTCTGTTATATATGTATAAACCATCATATTATATGTATTAAATATATACAATAAAATTTATTTAAAAAATAACTGAACAACACAGTACTGTTAAAGTTTTGTAGTCTTTAAAATATGTATAGAATTACAATTCCCACCTCCTCCTCATTTTCATTTTTTATTTATTTTTATCTTTTAATTTTTTGAGACAGAGTCTCACTCTGTCACCCAGCTGGAGTACGTTGACATGATCTCGGTTCACTGCAACCTCTGCCTCCCAGGTTCAAGCAATTATCCTGCCTCAGCCTCCTGATTAGCTGGGATTACAGGTGCCCACCATCATGTCCAGCTGATTTGTGTATTTTTAGTAGAGACAGGGCTTCACCATGTTGGCCAGGTTGGTCTCGAACTCCTGACCTCAGGTGATCTGCCCACCTCCACCTCCCAAAGTGCTAGGATTACAGGTGTGAGCCACTGTGCTCAGCCTCATTTTCAAAAGAAAATAAAAATAAAAAGAAGAAGGGAAAGAAAATTATACTAAAATATGACCTGATCAGAAATTCCCTCAGGTTGTCTTCCATGGGGAGAGCAAATGCTTTCTTTTTTTATCTGCCAGTGACTCTTTAGCAGAGTTTAAGATTAGGTTCCAGAAAATCTGGAAAATACACAGAAAGCCAAGAAGCAGAGGTGGAGATCTTTCTTGCTCCCAAGGAATAGTAAAAAGAGTTGCTATTATTAAGTGCTTACTATATTTCAGGCACTGTTGTAAATGCTTTGTAGATATTATCTCATTCAATTCTTATTGCAGTCTGATGAAGTAAGGTTTAATTTTCATAGTCTGTTTTATAGATGAGGAAATGAAAACAAATAAAGTGTTAGTAAATTATTAAAGTGACAGCTAGAGTGAGTGGGGACTAGAGTCTGAAGCATCTTGTACTGCTGCTATTCACAGATCCCTTTCCAACTTCATCCCCTTCCAACTTCATCCCCTTCCAACTTCACTCCTCGTAATTCTTCACATACTATATCCCTAGCGGTTTCTGCAACTTCAGACTATTTAGCACCACTGCTTCCACTGGAAAAGGGGCTCTTATCTGGGTTTTCAGAGGCCATGGATTCTGACTCACGTTAGTTTTCACATTAGGGAAACTGCGTGTGGGTCACAAGCATTGAGTAGCTGGAGGTTGCCAGCATCCATCTGATTGGTGGTCATCAGGTGGTCAAATGCCTAGAGGCATTTGAGACCAGTCGTGGTGCCCAGAGAATCATTCCTCTTATGCTAAATACTGCCTTGGCAACAGAAAGAAGTCATTCTTCCCTCTCTTCATGGGATGATAAAAGCCAGAGAGAGAGACTAAACTTCCATATATTTTTGTAGCAGGGGATGAGGACTTCTAATTTTGAAGTTGAACTCCATTGGCCTCTGTTTGGAGACAAGATCTGGACTACTGATGTGTTCTCTCCTGTTTTGCACTCAAGTATCCTAGAGATGTGCCCTTTGCTGTGATACCAGTAGTCATTTGTGCACATATTTAATAATACTTATATCTCAGCCAGTTTTGCATTGATAGAAATGCCTGAGGCTGGGTAATTTATAAAGAAAAGAGGTTTATTTGGCTCACGATTCTGGTGGTTGGGAGGTTCAAGAGTGAGCAGCTGCATCTGGGGAGGGCTTCAGGCTGCTTCAACTCATGGCAGAAAGCAGAAGGAGAGTGGATGTGTGCAGAGAAATCACACAGCAAGAGAGGAGGCCAGAGAGTAACTGAGGAAGCCAGACTTTAACAACCTGCTGTCTCAGGAACTAATCCATTCCTGTGGGAGCCAGAACTCACTCCCTTCATGGTGAATGGGGAAGAGAAGGCATTACTCTATTCATGAAAGATCTGGTCCCATGGCCCAAATGCATTCCACTATGCCCCACTTCCCAACACTGCCACATTGGTGATTAAATTTCAACATGAGTTTTAGCAGGGTCAAACCACATCCAAACCATAGCACCTTATGTCTAAACTTAATTGAACTTTATTAAAAATCAAATGCAAGAAGGAAATAATAGTATCTAAAAGTTTGGTGGGGGCCCATTCCCCACCTCCATCCTTTAATTCAGCTGCTTGTTGTGTTTGCGGTTTTGCCAGAGGACACACAATTGCCCTGTCATGGCCCTCACCATTCAGGAACTTCCAGATTCCTTCATTCAGGTGGATCTGCCCTGCCAGATGAGGCTGGCCCTTCTGTCTCAATGCTCCCACAGAATCCTGTGATCTCAAAGAGATAGGGGAGGTCTTCACACTGAGGGCCACTGCCAAAAAAATTGTAATTCTGTGGGGCATTTTAAAATGCATTTTTTTAGGAGTGAACATCTGGAAAGTTCTTTCCTCAGAAAGTTGCATGGCAAGAGCTATTCCTTCCACTAGGTCTTTGGCAAATGACTGTTCTAACCACTCTATCAAAAATTATAAGCACCCCCTAAATGTCAGTGGTCTACACCTGACCCTATTTTAGTTCTCTACACAGAACTGATCATGGGATGAAATATACAATATTATACTTGATTATTCCCATTTCCTGCCTTCAAAAGGGAAGGATTTTTGTTTTGCTTACTGCCATAGTCACATAGCACAGAGGAGTGCCTGGAACTCTGTAGAAACCTGCAACTATTTGCTGAACGAATTATTGTATACTGCTCAGAAATTAACCCAATATTATGCTCATTGAGGCACACATGCACACACACACACTTTGAAGTGCAAGGATGTTTGTGCCCCAGCATAGTTTGGATGTTCTGCATGTAGATATATTTTAGTCTTGGAGAACGCTGAAATACTAAGGGTTTATCCGTGTAACTATGGAGTCTCACGCAGGATCACCTTACCTTATTGGAACAACGTGATCCCTCTCACCATGGCCCTTTGCCTGAGGTGAAATGTATTCACCTTCTCTTTTTCTTTCCTCCAACAATCTATTTTTTCCTCCCGACACATACAGTCACACAGTCCTTGACCTTTTACCTTTGGTGAAGGCACGGATTCAGTCTTTACAGAGGATCTGGGTGCTGTGAAAGAGAGGGACGGCCACCTCTCAATCTGGGAGGTGCAAACAGGACTGAGTCTGAAAGTGCTTCAGAGATGTGGGAAGGACTGTGATCATGCCAGACACTCAGCATGGCACTGGACTTGGGTCCAAATGCCTTCAAATTAGTCTGACCACAATTCATGCAAAGGTTTTGAGATCTCATTCTGCATTCATAGATCAGCCTTGTTTATAAGGCAGCTCACGGTTCAACAAACGTCATTCTCCCCCAGAGAGGTGTGTTGGGCACAGACAACCAAGTTTGGCAGTGTGCGTCTCTCAGAGCAATAAATATCTGACACACAAACAGATGACAGCGACAAAAATGGTGCTCTCTTTGGGGAAAGAGCCAGATAGCAAAAGGACAATTTCAGAAGTGGCCCATTAGCTGCTGTGTCCAACTTAGAGCCGACAAATACATCAGTTGTTGCTATACCTTTTTCTTCAAAATTCTACCTAGCAGGGACTAAAATGAGTTTTTCCTTAATAAGGAATCAAATTCTTTAAGAATTTAGGAAGATCTAGGGAATCAAATTCCTCTAGATTCAAATGTAGCATATTTTCTCACTTACCCTTGAAACCTCACATCAAGTCCTCAAAACTTGTGACAAATGTGTTTGCTCCTACTGCTGTTGGTGCCCTGGGTATCTGGAGTCCCAACCCTAACACATCCCTCTAGGCAGCAGAAACAAGGCTGCACTGGCTGGCGACGTGGGGGCATGCACTTTGTCTGGGGTTTATGGTTCAATAAGCAGAAGTGACTCACTGACATAAGAAAGTGGCTCGAACTCGACAGGGGTGCAATCAATATGGATATTTTGGGCTACCCTTCATGCTTCAGCAAGTATCCCGGATGCCTGTTATCGTCCTCTTTGTTCACCCTTATTGTCCAGACAGCCTCACAATAGAAACTGCGTACACTTCAGATCCAATCACAGTTTAATAAACTCACTCTTCCCCGCTAGCTCTTAGGAAAATGTATACACTGGCACAGAAAGGCCTGTCTGTTCAGCTCAGTGATAGGAGACGGGAAGGGAAAAAAATGCAAAGCCATTTTGCTTATCATCTCCTTTTGCTCCTGTTTCTCCAGGCACCCTCCGGCAATCTCAGTTGAAATCTGGCTTTAGAGCTACTTAAGCCAGGCTCCATTTCCTCCTGGTGACACATTCCTGATAGCCCTGCCCCGATGGCAGTCAAACACCGGAGGGCTGTGGGCTCTCCGCTAGGCCAGTTGGCTTCGGATCTCTGCCTTTGTGTTCTCTCTTTCCTCCTTTCATTTATGACCCTCTCTTTTAATGCACACACACATACACACACAGAGCGAGAGCGAGAGGGAGAGCGAGAGCGAGAGAGAGAGCGAGGAAACTTTTTAGGAATATTGCAAACTAACTCCATGGTCAAAATTTTTTCTTCTTGTCCTTTTTTTTTTTTTCTTATTCTACTATTTGCATCCTCTTCCTATGGTTTTGCTCCTTCTTGGGTCTGCATCATGCCGCGTGCAGGGAACATTCTATGCTCTATAGTCGGTCTCCAGCCTTGATGGCAGAGCTGTTTCCCAGCTCCTGATACCACTCACTCTTCTCACCAGCAGAGCCCTTTGAACTTGTCATTGGCATCTGTCACTTTCCTCCTCAGAAGCGATCTCCTCTTCTAAACTGTAAGCTTCCTAAGGGAGGGAGTAGGATTGTACTCATTTTTGAATCTCCCAAGTACCTAGCAACATGCCTTGCTTTTGCAAGTGGTTTTGATGAATGACCAAATGAACATCTACAATGAAACCTGTTCTCTTCTCCCTCTGTTTAGCTCTTTCTGTTGTTCTTCAGCATCGTGACCAGAGGAACATATAAAATGCAAGGAGGTGAGATTTGTGCTTGTTTTATATAAATGTGTCAGCTGGTTAAATATATATACATATATATTTATATATATATACACACACACATACATGCATATATATATATATATATATATATATATATAGAGAGAGAGAGAGAGAGAGAGAGAGAGAGAGAGAGAGAGAGATCTCCCTTTGTTACCCAAGCTGGAGTGCAATGGCACCATCATAGCTAACTACAGCCTTGAATTCCTGGGTTCAAGCCATCCTTCCAACTCAGCCTCCTAAGTAGCTGAGACTGCAGGTGTGCACCACCATGCCAGTTAATTTTTTTTATATTTTGTAGAGATGGGGTCTCACTGTGCTGCCCAGGCTGGTCTTGAACTCTTGATTTCAAGCAGTCATCCCTCTTTGGCCTCCTAAAGCACTGAGATAACCAGTGTGAGCCACTGTATCCTGCTGGTTAAATATTATTGTGCCTGACTGCGTTACCCAGTGGCTCCATGAATATGACAGTCAGTGCTGACCTTGATGTTGGTAGCATTTGCAGGCCTTGTGGGGCCAGACACTGATTGTGGGCCCAGCAGATCTGGCTCTTGGCTTCCCAACTATATGGGGAGCCACCTACGTGACCCTGGATAAGGCTCCTGTCCATCCTCAGTTTTGTCACTTGTAAAATAGGAATAACAACAACTATCTCACAAATAGGCATGAAGATTAGAACTGAAATATACAGAGTACCTAGTACAGTTCTTGGGACATAATTGGCCCCCAACAATCCAAATGCACTTTTACTTTACTTATTTGTGCCATCTCCTTCCCCATGACCATGGGCAATGATAGCACTACCAAAATGCCAGAGAAAGGGTGCAGAAGAGAAGTAGAAATTGACAGAACTTCCCACCTGCCTCCTTTTTGTCTCTGATATCCAAGTTTCATTAATAGAAAGAAAATGATGACTTTTCCAAAAAATGTAGGTGAATTCCTAAACCTTCAAATTTAGACTTGAGGTTGCATTTTAGAATTGTCAGATAAAGTCACATGTTGAAGGGTTTTGTGGAAATATTTTCAGTCATCAAACATCTTGCAGAAATAATAAGTACTCTGAGGAACTTCAAAGAAGGGAAAAGATATAGCCCCCTACTTTTGAGTTTATATTAATAACACATGGCCAAAATAGCTTTTCACTTCCTGAAAGACTATGACCCAGCTTAAGTACTTGCTCTCAATGGCTACCTTTCTTGCTAGAAAGTTCCATGATTGCAGGTCAGCACTTGGGTCAGGGCTCTATTTCTCTTGGCTAAACTTCCTATAGCTAATCAGACCATTGGGCTTACATCATGCAAAATAGAGTAATGATCATTAACCCCTCCCACTAGAGAGTAGGTACCTGATTGGCTTTCTGCACAACAGAGGATAATAAAGAAGAAAAGCAAAAAGGAAGGGAAACAGGAATGAAGACAGAATGAATGCAATTTCTTTGTTCAAGCATCTATTAAGCACCTGCTATGTGGTAGACACTTTCTGGGGCAACACTTGAGAGGTAAAAGAAAAATGAAGAGAGTTTGGCATCAGAGAAAGTCAGGGAATGAAAGTCTTCCAAGAAAGAAGGGCCATTCGTTATGTGAATATGAATAAAGTTGCCACTGGAGTCAATGGTAAGACAATCACTGCTATTCTGGGGTAGAAGAGTTTCAATTAAATAGTGGCAGCAGAAACAAAACTGTGATAGGACAATGAGCCTCTCTGATCCACAGCTGTATTCCCACACCCGCACCGTGCCTGGCAATGTGCTTGTTGACCAGCTGATGGTTGTGATGGTGGCAGCATATGACTGAAGTTCTCCCAGGTCACCAAGAAGTGTGCAGAAGCCAAAATGTATATCCTTGCTTTACCTAGCAGATGGAAACTGTGGTCTCAGCTGCAGCATTTTATTGAACCTCTTCTATTCCAGAATAGTGTAACTGCCCAGTGGGGTCACCTTGCCCATTGGTGGGTTTCAGGTTGGCATTTTAAGTAAATGTGAACTAGGGACAAGTGCAGTAACTTTTCACCAAAGGTAACAGGCACAGGCAGAAAGGAAAGTTTCTCACAATAGCCTGCAGCATTGCTGCATGATAACCTGACCCTGAATTTTCTCCCCAGGGGTAGGAAGTTTTCTGGAAAACCTAGGCAGCAATCAAGGATGGCTGCTCAAATTTCCTGCCCTTGTTTTTCTACTTTCCCAGAAAAAATCCCACCAGGACACAGCATTTGGGGTAGGAGATTGATTCTGTGCTAATTAACAGTCCAAATTCACAAACACCATGAGGTAAAGCTTAAGTACTCTTGGGCTTGTTCAAGGCCAAGTTCAGACTGTAAGTAAACCAATTTCACTCTATGGCTAAATCCACCATGGCACTGGTGAACCACAGAGTGACCGGTTGCTCAAACAGTTTTCCATCAAAGCACATTTGCCACTTAAACTATTCAACCCCATGGAGGCTGAATTTTGTTTCTTTTTTTTTCAAGTGTCAAAAATACGTTCTGCAATTAGAAGAGGACTGCCATTACAACCTCTAAGATTTCCTTGA
Source organism: Rhinopithecus roxellana (assembly GCF_007565055.1). NCBI lineage: Eukaryota > Metazoa > Chordata > Mammalia > Primates > Cercopithecidae > Rhinopithecus > Rhinopithecus roxellana. Next base: position 104,421,143 of record NC_044559.1, read on the forward strand.
TTTAGGAAAAGCAGAGGGAATTAGCACAAGCGGGAAAAATGCAAGAACAAGGGAGCAAAAGGCCACAGGAGGCAGGAAGGGCCATTTGTGGTTAAGCAAGTATCACATAAAGACGGTCCTGGACTTTGATAATTGAGTGCGTCTGTGATGTGTGAATGAGGCCCTACAGCCAGGGACTGCACTCCAGCTTTGGTTTTTGATCTCTGTCAGTAATGAGATGCCAGCAGTCCCTACTTCAAAGCTTTAACTGATACTGATAATCTCCTGAAAGACTCCCAGAATTTCAAGTGATCTCTCAAACTAAAGTTTGGAGGATTACATAGACAACAGCACAGATGATGGAAGAGGCATTGCTTGTTTGATATTTGCTCTTTGATTTCTTTTAAATGTTTTCATTTTCAGTTTCCCAAAGGGCTAGTCTGTAGTTTCCAAACCCTTAACACTAAAGATTAGCATTGTCAGATTATCGCTTTCTGGTTTCTGGGAGGACCATGGGACATCCATAAATTTTATCTTTCCTTTTTTTAAAAAAAAATCCCAATTGTCTGTAAAAACACAGCCACTGCAGATTCAGTGACAAATGTGGTGCAGGGTAACAGTATCCAGCCTGCAAAGGAGACAGCTTTCCCGAAAAATCTGTAGCCACTCCAAGGTTACTGTCGGATTCTTTTGAGGTTTAATCTCTTTTCTGAAACAGTTGTGCCCTCATGGAGGGGGAGGAGTTGGGACAAAAGGCCACAGGCTATGAGAAACATGTTATAAAGCAGCATGAACATTCGTTTCTGGTACCCAAATTATGCTTTGAGTTGAAAGCATATAATTTTCAAGACATGTTGTACCAAGAAACATATCTGGAGTATTTTATAGCAGACGACCTCACATTCTGGAAGCAAAACAGCAGGGCAAGGTCATGCCTCATGACCTGGTTTTCTGGTATCCTCAGGCATGAAAAAAAAAAAAAAAAGAAAGAAAAAAAGCAACATTTCAGTGCTCCAATAAAACACATGCGACCCAGAGGTTAGAGGCAACCATGAATTCATCTGCTTAAAGAAAGGTATAAGTATTTTATACCCTCAATATACATAAAATTTAGTCTAAAGGATTTCTCAAAGTTAGAATACCAAGAATCCTGCAATATGTCATATTCTGGTCTAAGGATGTGATGTCTCTCAGCTCTATCAGGCCAGGGACCCAACCTCTGTGGTCCACAGCTGTATTCCCACACCAGCATCATACCTGGCGATGTGCTTGTTGACCGGATGATGGTTGTGATGGTGACAGCATATGACTGACGTTCTCCCAAGCCACCAAGAAGTGTGCAGAGGCCAAAAATACATGTCTTCACTTTACCTAGCGGATAGAAACTGTGGTCTCAGCTGCAGCGACAGCATTCAGTATTCACAGAGGTTTGGTAACCTCACTGATCTGATATTGCTGGTGTGGCAGAGGTTGCTAATACTCACCAACATCCCCTTCCTAGCCCACAGCTAGACTGCACTTCTAGTCCCCTGGCATCTAGGCAGGGCCACATGGCTAGTTCTCACCAATGGAGAGTGAGCGGGAGAGATGTAGGCCTCTTCTTGCCTGATGCAGCTTAAAAGCAAGTGGGTCTTCTCTACCATCTCCCCCTTCCCACGTCTATAACTTAATGCTGAAGAAGATGAGGTCCTAGAATAGGAGAAAGCATAGAAGAAGCATGACTGACTGCCCATATGAAGGAGAACCCACTGCGTTGCACTGGACTGTGTTATGAGCAAGAAATAAGCATGCCCTAGGTTAGCCATAGAGGGCTGTTTGTTACAGCATGTACGTTACCCTGACTGATGCGGACAGTAAGTGGTGGTGGAGGTGTTGTCTGAACCTAGCTCTGTTTCACTTGAAATCTGGGTTCTTCTGCATTGTTGATGGCCTTACAGGTTAGAAATACAACTGTAGAAACTCAGTCAACTTCAATGTCAATGTCACCTCTCCAGGTAGCTTTTCTGTTTCTCCTGAGTTGGGAACCTGTTGTCCTTGTCCTATTGCTCCTTGTATACCTATTTTCTCTAGTCCTTGCCACATGAAGGTTGAATGTATGTTTGATTCACATCTCAATCCACAGAGGCAACATAAGTCTAGCAAGCAGTAGTTGCTCATTTAATGTTTATTTATCCAAATGAAACTAAAGGGAATCATCTCGTTCCTTGAATTTTCTGCCTAACAAGGTGAAACAAAGCTAGTCAAAATAAGACAAAGCAAAAAATAAGACTAGAAAAAGAAAACAAAATGAAACACTCTGGATCCGATTCCATGGTGCTCAAGGTCCCACTAAAATGCATTGGTCTACAGGTGTAGTTCAGTGAAAATGAAGTTCAGTGTTTCTTTGAGGACTCAACAAATTGCTTGGATTTTGGTTCCCAAGCCCAGCTCTGATCTGGCTCTGGAGTCCGCTCACCTGGCTGGGTTGGACCTGGACCCTACCAAGGTCTCCTGAGTTACCTGTCAAGAATGAAGGACTTGAACATGCACCAAGATGACCCTGACGCTCAGTCCAGGCTATTGGTACAAATGTGGAAAGAAGGGGAAATGTGTTCCGTTTGCCTTTTCTCAATGGCAGGACTTGAGGACCTGGTCCCCAACAGCTGGCCTTAGAGAAGGCCCAGCATGTCAACTCAGGCCTCTGCTGGGTCCCAGTTTCCTCTCTGGCACCGACAATATTTAAACACTGTCCCACAAAGTGCCTCTCTCTTTGTCTTCTGAGACGTCTAGTTTACTTGTGACCCTCATCCACAGCATTTCAGAGCCACAGATAGAGTGACACGGGTGTGGGTACACCCCTGACAGAGGTGCGATTTGTAAGACAGGCCTACTGTGGTCCAGACAATATTTCAAAACCATCTCAGAACACCATCGGTTGGGATACGGGAAAGAAGTCATCCTTTCTGTTGCGCACAGCAACAAGACAGCACACATCTTTGCTTGTGCCACGGTGTAAGAACTTCAAGCTTTGATTTTACTTTATTTTTATTTCTTTGAGACAAAGTCTCACTCTGGCACCAGGCTGGAGTGCAGGGCACGATCTTGGCTCACTGCAACCTCCGCTTCCCTGGTTCAAGCAATTCTCCTGCCTCGGCTTCCTAGTTAGCTGGGATTACAGGCACGTGCCACCATGCCCAGCTAATTTTTGTATTTTTAGTACAGACGAGGTTTCATCATGTTGGCCAGGATGGTCTTGATATCTTGACCTGGTGATCCACCCTCCTCGGCCTCCCAAAGTACTGGGATTACAGGTGTGAGCCACCATGCCCGGTGCAAGCTTTGATTTTAAGTTGAGAAAAGAAAAAGACCTCTAAAAGTTTGGAACTGATTGCCCAATTGCCATTGTGCTGATAAAACAGTAATACCAGAAAAGAGAGATCAGTTTTTGTTCTATTGTCTCCCTTTCTCTCTTCTCTTATCCCTTCCATACCCCACACCTCTCCGATGAACAAAGCCAGCCGATGTTTACTGTGTTCTGAAGACAGATGAGAAATGTGGGTACAGCACACATCACACAGTTCCCTGTGCAGCCAGCAAGCTGAAGGACTGTTCCAGGAACTCTCCGTGCATCTCTGGGTGGAGCTGTTAGACTTAGTTCATCTCAAGGCCTTTGTGTTCTTTGGGCTCTGTGATTTTGTAAGAGATGAGACCTGTTTCCAAAGTTCTGTTTACCTGGGAGCTACTCTACATTCCTTAAGTCCAGGAACTTCACACTAAGATCTCCCCTACAACCCAACACAACACACACAGGAAGAGGAGCATCTAGAGAGAGGGACATGTTGCCTCTACTGACACCAGTAGTATTTGATACTCACAAGTGAAAGGAACATAGCTCATGATCATCCCTAGATAATTTAGTCACATAATCTCCTGAATTCCTTTTTCCTCTACTTGGAGGTTCTAACGGTGAAATGCATTCATGCATGTAGAACAATGTGAACAGTGTCTGCGTAAGTATGACACAAGCATTTGCTATGAATGCTATTATTGGTTGCATTTTAGATGAAGTAAAACATTCTGGGTAACTAGTCCCAGGAAAGCTAACAGTAGGTTGCATTTAATGTTGAAACACTTACTCATAGTCATGCATGCAAAGAGATTGTCCTGGAAAATTTGGGAGGTGGTAAAGACATTCTAGTATCTTCCACTTCCCTCTCATCTTCTGCTCGAGATTTTCTGCTTCTTTGACCCCATCTGCCTTGTACCCCTCACTACCTCACGGCCTCCTAGACAACTCTGCTGGTGTGGAACTCACCCTGGAGCCCTAGGGCCCCAAATACCTTCTTCCCCTTCCAACGAAACAACATCATCCTCTCACATAGCTAACTTCAGCTAGTTCCTATCACTAATTTAAATAAACTCACCCTCAAGGTTTGCATGACTAATGGATTTAAAATGTTGGCCCTTTCAGGGAGGGCTGGGGTTGCAGTTTTTTTCTCCTCAGTTTGGCATCAAATCTCACCATTTATTCAGTCCAGAAATATTTACAGAGTGTCTAGTATGTGTCAGGAACTGTTTTATGCCCTGGAGATATGATAATAGGCAAGATGAGCCTTCCTGGAATTTCTGTTGTATAGATGAGACAGACAGTAAATAAGTCAACAAATAAATAAATATAATTCAGCCAGTTATTTAGGATCTTACATGCTGCTCTCTTTCTAGCAGCCTCTAAGGCTAGAAGGCTTGGTCTTGAATTGCTATGGATAATTCATGTGAGAATATTTGAATGTTGAGAGCCAGGTGTTCAAAGCAGCAGCCAGGCAGAAGGAGAAAAAGAGATGTTTTCAGATACATTGTGAACAGGTTGCCATCTGATTTGACCTTGTCCCTGCCTCCCACTGGTGTTGTGCCCAGCTCCAAACATACTGGATTCCCACTGCAGCCTATCAAATATTTACACTGACATTACATTATTTACTTTAGCTTCTATAAAATATTTACATGTCACGCTAAATATACACAATATATTATATTGCACTATGTTTTTCCTGCTGCAAGTCAGAGAGACTGTCTGGAACTTTCCCAAAATCATGAGAAAAGACCAGTACGAAGGGAGAATCCAGGGAAGGCATGTTAGGAGAAAGAAGCTGTGTCTACCTGCATCCAGGGAAGGTGCTCCCCAGGGAAAAGCAGGACGTTGAAGATCTGTCCAAGAGAAAATAATTGTGCACTTTGTCCTCCATACTTTTCCTCTACATTTAGTTCCTGGTTCAAAATAAGCACTGAGACTGAGGTCAGGCAGAGTTCAAACAAACAGCAGCTCTCACTCACCTGTGACATTGGAGATACCAGTTAGATAGGTGCATTGGATCAAATCCCAGGGCAAGGAGCTCAGAACCCCTTGTAGGGGTTCACGGAATGGTCCAAAGAATGCTTTAGAAAATCTTGGCAGCCCTGTTCAGGTGCCCACCACAGCACTGTGCTTCCCACCCATAAGAGGGGCCACCCACACCCACTGTCCATCTCACACCACAGGTGAGGTTAAACCGTGGTGGCTGTGAAGCTGATGCCTCTGAAATGGACTCTTTTTCAGTTACATTATAACACTGAATATGCATTCCTGCACAAAATACCTTTCAACCTGATCTTGCATCTCCTTTTCTGCTTCCTAATGATCTGAGCACCTGGCAGACAAGACTGTCTCCAAAGTCTTTGCTCATTCCACTTGTCCCTTTAAAAATTTCCTGATGGGTACATTGACGATCATCTTCAAGCTTTGTATCAGCTGTATTTCCCTCTGCATTGTGTCTCTGAGGTCAAGGTCTGTTTCTTCTCCAAGCCTGCTGTCTTCTCCAGGGTCCAAAAACATGATCTTGGCTTAATAACTTTATGATGGATCCAATGTTTATAACCAAAGGTGGACCTTGCTTAGTCAGGGCATAAATGTATCATTTCAGAATCAGTAATGTTCCACGCTTCAGAATCTCCTGCCACAGTGGTCTCGATGAGCCCAAGGCAAAGAAGAAAATGTCTTACTTTGTGGATATCACTGTTTCAATGTTCATCTGCTGCAACAGTGTTATGTTATTATGGGAGATGCTGATGGAAGCCTCATCTCGGTTCATACAAGTCAAGATCTCTGTGGTTTTAATAACTTGGTAATGGCCACAGCCACCTTTTCCTGTAAAGATAATACCAATAATCTTGGCACACATAAAAAGAAACCAGTCAGCTTCCAAGCTCTCTGGATTTATTGTAGGTCCTCATAAAAGGGGCTTCCCACACATTCAGCCCTTTTTTGTCCTTTCAGCCTTCCACCCTATAGGACACAGTGTTCCTCCTTGCCTCTCAGGAGGATGCCATGCTGAAGGCGCCATCATGGAAGCAGTGTCTAGGCTCTCACCAAACACCGAAACTGCTAATCCCCCAACTTATATCTCCCTAGTCTCCATAACCCTGATTTCCCAGTTTCCATAGTTGTCAGCAATAAGTTTGTTTTTTATAAATTACCCAGTCTAAGATGTTTTGTTACAGCAGCATGAACAGACTAAAACAATGTGCCTGTCTTTTCTGTTACCACTCTGTAAATTTCTCTACAGAATAGAAAGCCTCTGTATTAGTGGTCTTCTTTTTGTGGAAAGACTCTCCTAGAAATCAAAGAATCCACCTGTTGCTGTAACAATAACTCAATGTCTTAGACTATTCAGGCCACAATAACAAAATACCATAAAATGGGAAACTTTAAACAACTAAAATTTGTTTCTCACAGTTCTAGAGGCTGGGAAGTCCAAGATCAAGCAGTCAGCAGATTTGATGTCTGGGAAGACCTGCTTTCTGGTTCATAGATGGTGCCTTCTGGCTGTGTCCTCACATGGGGGATGGGGCAAGCTAGTTCTGTGGGATCTCTTTTATAAAGGGACTAATCCCATTCATCAGGGTTCCACCCACACAATCGAGGCTTCGCCTTTGGGGTTAGGAATTTAACTCATGAATTTTCACACCATCACACTGCACCTTTGCATTTTCTCCACATTTAAAATCAAAGTACAGAACCTTGGGAAGTTAGAAACTCATTCTTCCTTCCAGATGTCAGGCCATCCTTATGCATTCATGGTAGCACTGCTAAGTTGTGCTTGTCTAACCCAAGTCAGCTGGAGTGGGAACCAGGACAGGCCTGTGGTGCCCTCCTCCCATCTCTCCTCACCATCACCCTTAAACACCTCTCCTTGTCCAGAACTCCACCCACACAGTAACCCAATCCCCTTAGTCCCTGCGACCTAGCCAGGTACTGACTCACCCTGCTAGGTGTTAAGGTGTTACTACATCTCTCTGGGGACAGAACTTTTTATAGAAAACTCTGAAAGACTAAAGCAAGGTTCAAAAGAATAAAAGGTTGAAAAAAAGTCAGAGGTGGTGATGATTCATTAGAGGACACATTTGGGGATAGATGGCCCTGCCACACTCCCCATATAGGTAGCCTCCTCTGGGGAGGGGGTGCCCTGTTGGGCGAATGCCTCAGTCAGTGTGTAAATTGGAAAGCAGAACTTGATTACCCCCTGGCTCCTGGGCCCCTGCCAAGGCCTTCAGATTTGCTGAAGAATGGCACCATTAACTAGTTACAGAGGCTGTCTGCTTCAGCATGGGGGAAAGAGGGGATGGTGTCTGAGGCTTTTAGATTGGGGCCAGGATTGGAGAGAAGGAAGAATAAAAGAAGCAGATGCTGTCAAAATAGTTTATTGGCTTGATTCATTGGGTTCAGCAGCTGCCACAAAGAAAACAGATTCCTAGAGAACTACCAGCCAGACAGTGTGCTCTTTCAAGGGAGCTCGATGGAAAGAGAAGATAAGGCTTTGCTTTTAAGGTATTATGCTTACCTTAACTGGGATTCCTTTTAAAAATGGCTTGTGTGTGTGTGTGTGTGTGTGTGTGTGTGTGTGTGGCGGGAAGGAGACAGGGATGCTACAATACCAGGACGCCAGTGTACAATGCCATCGTTTTTATGCATTCCTCCTTCCCCAAACTCACACCACCAGGAACTCAGCTAAGGATTGTGATTAAACAGAGCTTTTCTATGTCAGCCTCATTCATACTCAGCAACTTAATTCCGGAGATAAGGGTCCGAAGCACACAGCACAAAGCTTCTGGAAACTGCCCAGACATCACCCCACCCCAGGAGTCCCACCCCAGCCGGAGGCTATGGGGCTACAGTGTTCCCATTGCTAGGTTAAACAGGGTTTAAATGTCCACTAAGTGAACTGCTGCTAGAATAATTTGCCTTTTTAACTCTCTTAAGTTCTTTTTTGTTTTCTTTATTAAGCTAAATAAAGAAAAGTGCATAAAATATAATGGATTATATAAAGAATGATAATAAAGTAACTCCAGGGTAACCACAACTTGGGTCAAGAAAGAAAACATGGTCAGCTCCTGGGAAGGCCTCCTGTGACTGTTCTATCCTGACCTCACAGCTTCTACATCCAAGGGGAACCTGGCCATTCTGACCTCACAGCCCCTCCGCAACCCAGGGGACACCTGCCCCCTCCTGACCTCATAGCCCCTCCCCCACCCAGGGGATACCTGCCCATCCTGCCCTCACAGCCCCTCCCACCCAGGGGACACCTGCCTCATCCTGACCTCACAGCTCCCACACCCTGCACCTCCTAATCTCAGAGCTCCCTACCCTTTGGCCTTGAATGGTGCCATTATCTAAATAGTGTCTCCAAAGTGCATGCATATCCTAGTGGGTGGCATTTGACATGGTTTTTGTTGGAATTGGGGTGAATATTTAAATTTGAATTATGTATATTACTGTATATGAGGAGGAAATAACACTCGAAAGAGAGATTTTATAGATAATAGGCTAAAGAAGGTGGTTTTTCTAAAATTCAGAATGATTTAAAGAAAAGCCTGAAGGCAATAAGGTCATGGCATGTATAAATATGGCAAAATCGTGAAGGTGGCACACAATGACCACTATGTGGAAATCCAGTTTTTAAGGAATTCGAGCAAGACCCTGTCAGGACCAGCAGCAACTTAGGAGTCATGCAAACCAGTGTTCCCCCAACTTCCCTGATAAGATGTGCTTGTTATCTACACTGATTCCTGGCTCCTCCCCTGGCCCACTGATCCCAAATCCTCAAGAAGGGGCCCTGGTATCTGAATGATTTGCAGGAATCTCAGGTGACTTGTGACCTGAACAGATGAGAAAGTTTAGATGGGGTCCAGTTCCTACAGTTTTAGATAATCCCTGACACTCATTCATATCTAGACAGGAGCAAGTCCCTGAATCTGGATTCTGACTCAGGGGCAGAATCAGGATCTTTTCCTCTGTGCTGATTGAGCAGAGTTCCAGCTTCCAATGATCACTATCCAGAAGGTTAGGGCAGGAAAAGGCAGAGACCAGGGATGGAATCTAAAAGCCACAGTCACCTGAGGCTGAGAAAAGCGAGTCCGAAAGAGGGGTGGACCAAGGACCTTAGACACGTGAGACAGCAAGGAACCCGGGAATGAGAATGGGCATGCCTGGCTCTCCTTGATCATGGCAGTGGGGGGACTTCATGGTGGTTTTAGAGGGCTCGCCTTCTGGCTTCCTTTCTCAGTGTCTAGCTTAGTTGGAGTCCCTTCTAAGACAGGCACTGTGGTTCACACCAGCAGTCTCAGTGCTTTGGGATGCTGCGGTGGAATGATCAAGAGGAGGAGTTTGAGATCAGCCTGGGCAGCATCGTGAGACCCCATCTCTAAAATATGTTAAGAAATTAGCTGTGTGTGGAGGTGTGCACCTGTAGTCCCAGATGCTTGGGAAGCTGAGGCAGGAGGACCACTTGAGCCCAGGAGTTTGAGGCTGCAGTGAGCTATAATTACACCACTGCACTCCAGTCTGGGTGACAGAATGAGACCCTGTCTCTAAATAAGTAAATAAAGCAGGAGAGTAAAGTCTCAGGAGGATTAGCTTCTGCTTTCACAACAGAACGAAGTAATGATGCAATTCATCTATTGACAAATTTTTATTAAATTTCCACTATGTTCAGTGAGGGGTGGTAGGGATGGGAGAGTGACAAGAAGAGAATGCTATCCTTTTCTCAAAGGGCCCACCGTCTACCTGGGCACACAATAATGACCATGACATGCCCCCGCCAGCTTCTGCCTGCATGCCTCCTTCCTCTGCAGGTGATTTAAAAGCAAGATAATTGCAGGCCCGAGTGCTGGATGTACAGAAAGGAATTCAAGGGGGACTGAGAAAGATTTTTATAAGGTGTATGTGTGGTGAGGGGGTGGTTATGCCACCTTTATGGGAAATTGAGGGTGGCACAACAACTGCAAGGCATCCTCAAGGGTCCTGGGCATCTTCAAAGAAGGGCAGGAAGGGTATTCTGAAATCTCAGCCAGGAATTGGAATCCTGTAGCCAAGAAAAAATGCTCCTGTAATTGTCCATGTTTGCAACCATGGTAAAGAGAAGAATCATCTCTCATTATGTGAACGTTTCCCTTCTCTTACCTCATAAACTCAGCAGGTCCATGGGAAACTGGATTTGCAAGTTCAGTTATTTCCAAGTGATCCATGTGTGACTCGGACCTTTTGGAAAGGCTGTGGTGTATTTTTAATCCTGGGCTGGGCCTCATGGTTTCTGTTCTTGTCTTCCTCCCTACCCCCCCCCCCCCCCCCATACACACACACACACACACACACACACAGAGAGAGAGAGAGAGAGAGAGAGAGAGAGAGAGAGAGAGAGAGAAAGTTAAAGTAAATATGGAGATGTCCTGCACTTTTCAAAAGAAGACATACAAGCAACTAGCAAACATATGACAAAATGCTGCACATCACTAACCATCAGAGAAATGCAAATCAAAACCACAATGAGATACCATCTCACACCAGTCAGAATGGCTATTACTGAAAAGTCAGAAAAACAACAGATGCTGTAGAGGCTGCGGAGGAAAGAGAATGCTTATACACTGTTAGTGGGAGTGTAAATGAGTTCAGCCCCTGTGGAAAGCAGTTTGGAGATTTCTCCAAGAACAGCAATCCTATTATCCCATTATTGGGTATATATCCAAAAGAAAGCAAATCTTTCTACCAAAAAGACACATTCACTCACATGTTCACTGCAGTGCTATTCACAATAGCAAAGACATGGAATCAATCTAAGTGTCCATCAACGGTGGATTGAATAAAGAAAACATAGGCCGGGCACGGTGGCTCAAGCCTGTAATCCCAGCACTTTGGGAGGCCGAGACGGGCGGATCACGAGGTCAGGAGATCGAGACCATCCTGGCTGACACGGTGAAACCTCGTCTCTACTAAAAAAAAAAAATACAAAAACTAGCCGGGCGAGGTGGCGGGTGCCTGTAGTCCCAGCTACTCGGGAGGCTGAGGCAGGAGAATGGCGTAAACCCGGGGGACGGAGCTTGCAGTGAGCTGAGATCCGGCCACTGCACTCCAGCCCGGGCGACAGAGCGAGACTCTGCCTCAAAAAAAAAAAAAAAAAAAAAAAAAAAGAAAACATAATATGTCTACACCATGGAATACTACGCAGCTATGAAAAAATAATGAAATCATGCCCTTTGCAGCAACAGGGCTGCAGCTGGAGGCCGTTATCTTAAGTCAATTGATGCAGAAACAAAATCACTGAATCCTGCATGTTCTCACTTAGAAGTGGGAGATCAAGACTGAATGTACATGGACACAAAGATGGCAACAATAGAAACTGGGGACTATTAGAGGGGGAGAAAGGGAAGAGGGTAAGGGTTGAAAAACTATTAGATACTACACTCAGTACCTGGATGACAAGATCATTCATACCTCAGACCTTAGTATCACACAATATACCCAGGTAATAAACTTGCACATGTACCCCTTGAATCTAAAATAAAAGTTTAAAAAAGAGAGATGTGCCAGGCATGGTGGTTCACGCCTGTAATCCCAGCACTTTGGGAGGCCAAGGCGGGCGGATCACCTGAGGTCAGCAGTTCAAGACCAGCCTAATCAACACAGAGAAACCCCGTCTGACCAACATGGAGAAACCAGCCTAACCAACATAGAGAAACCCCGTCTCCACTAAAAATACAAAATTATCCAGGCATGGTGGTGCACGCCTATAATCCCAGCTACTTGGTAGGCTGAGGCAGGAGAATTGCTTGAACTAGGGAGGTAGAGGTTGCAGTGAGCCAAGATCGTGCCACTGCACTCCAGCCTGGGCAACGAGGGTAAAACTCCGTCTCAAAAAAAAAAAAAAAAAAAGAGAGAGAGAGAGAGAGAGAGAGAGATGTCCTGGTAGGTAGAAGAAAGGATAAAAAGGTAGCTCAATGTGGGGACAATGTGGGGATAGGTGAAGGAGATCGCGTGAGTGTGTGTGTGTGAGAGAGAGATTCTGTCTTCTTTAAAGGATGTCAGCCATTTTCAGGTTTCTCCATTGAGAGACTCACCATTTTGAACCAGATCTTCTTTGTCTGGAAAAGAATAACCTGAGTGTCATGGCTGTAAGGTGAGCAGGTCTCTGTTCCCCTGGTGGGTGGTTGAAACGGGAACTATTTTATGGCTTAGGAAAGTCTGCCCCTTCCTGGAAGCTGAAAAGAGGACGGTGATTTAGAAAGGAACAGTTTCAATAGTGTAATTAGACAAAAATAAGGTCTTTTAGGAAATTAAATCAGAAATTAAAAAGAGAAAGGAGAAAGGATTGAGGAAGGTTTTGTGTTATCTGTTTCATTTGGATGAGCGAGGACCGTGCTATATGTTCTGAGGCCATGGAGAGTACAGCTGAAGGAGGAGATCTTCGTGGAAGTGATGCCTTGAAAAGTGGCAGGCGAGATACAGAGCATAGACTGGTGCTTCAGAAATGATCAGGGAGAGGGATAAAGGAGATTTGGTGAGAAAGTAACTACCACCACCCTCACAATGAGTAATGGCACACATTTACATCACACTTATTATTTGATGGTCCTTGAGCTAAATTCTTTGCATTTATTACTATTTCATTTAATCCTCAATAATTCTATGAAATAGACAATAATATTGTCCCCATCTTCAGCTGCGGAAGCTGGAACTCAAAGAGGTTAAGTAACTTGTTTCAAGCCACACAGCTGTAAATAGCATCATCTGGATGCAAATTGATGGTGCCAGACTCAGCAGCCCCCAGTAGGTGATGGACCATGGATAGAGTGAATAAAAAACATGAATTTCTGTAGCAACAAAGGTGTCAGAGGTTGAATATCTCAACAGGATTGAAGAAGGAAGACCATGAAGGTCAGCAAGAGAGTAGACAAGAAGCACGGGGCTGGGGATCAGATGGGTCGTGAAAGAATACAGTTAAAAGTTCCAGTGGCAAAACAGTTCCAGGTGATCAGTATCACAGGTGGTTGTGGATGATGTTGGCCAAATGGGAAGGAAAGTGGTCGTTGTTGGAGCTGGAATAGGAGCAATCAAGGGGCTATGAGCCTAAGGTATAGGACAGTGCATGGGACATTTCCCTTTCTGCGTTATCTTTCTCCTTTGAGGTTGACACAGAGTAGGGACTTGTCCTAGAGACCTGCAGGAACCCCCCACCTAGAAGAGAAATAAGGGAAAATCTTGAATTCTTTCAAGGGAAATTTCAGGCACCTAGCTAGCCCTGAGAAGTAAATGAGCAACTTTGTAAGCAACAAGGTAATAGTAGCTTAAAACAATAGTCAATGAAGTGAGAGTCACCGAGTGTTTGGTTCCCTATTGAAACTAAAGATAACATCTTAACATATGCTTCTGAGATGTTTTTCAGAAACCTGGAACCCCATCAGATGAATCCACTGGCACACAGACCTGGATAAGGGGAGACTGAGGACTGAACCTGACTACTGTCCTTTGTTCTAAATTTCTTCCTGAGGGGACTAGAGGAAGTCATGCCCATGAGCCAGAGCTAACATTCTTTATCTGCTGACTCTAATTTTTAAAACAAAGCTTCTTTTCCTTAAGCAATTGCAAACCAGGAAATCTTTGAACCTATGTATGACCTGTAAGCCCCCACTTCAGGATAGTCCACCTTCTTATACCAAACCAATGTGTAACCTCCATGTCTTGATGAACAATTTTGTCTGTAACTTCCGCTTTCCTGAAATTTACCCCTGCCTTTAAAATTCTTAGTTACAAGGCATCGGGGAGGTTGGGCTTAAAGGTGAGCTGCCTGATTCTCCCTGCCTGATGCCCTGCAAATAAATGTCCTCCTTTCTCCAGCTGCAAACCTTGGTGTGGATGTGTGGCCTCACTACGCTGGGCTGGTGGACTCTAGTTCAGTTTCCTGACAATGTGTTGAACTCTGCTGGGTCGATGAATACAGAAGTTCCTCAAATTACTGAAGCACCACTTGGGGTACAGGAGGAGACAATGTATGAGATGTGCTGAAGAGTGATGAATAGGAGAAAACGACCAGAAAGACCACAGATTACAACTGTGAGGGATCGAGAATGGTGGTGTGGCCGGGCACAGTGGCTCATGCCTGTAATCCCAGCACTTTGGGAGGCCGAAGCGAGCTGATCATGAGATCAGGAGTTCGGGACCAGCCTGGCCAACATGGTGAAACCCTGTCTCTACTAAAAATACAAAAATTAGCCAGGCATGGTGGCACACGCTTGTATCCCAGCAACTTGGGAGGCTGAGGCAGGGGAATTGCTTGAACCTAGGAGGTGGAGGTTGCAGTGAGCCGAGATCACACCACTGCACTCCAGCAGGGGCGACAGTGCAAGACTCCGTCTCAAAAAAAAAAGAAAGGTGGTGTGGGTGGATGCCCAAGAGTTTGAAAGAAATGGTGATTTCTATGTGAGGGTGAAGGAATCATGGTTTGGAAGCTGATTGGGAGGGCAAAAAGAGACCTACCAGCCTCTGGGCTCTCAGGAGAATGAGTGCCTTCCCCCACAGGAGTTTGCCAAGGCAAGCCCTTAGAAAAGAGCTTTCCTTGTTCTATAAAATACAAAAACAGGAATGGAACACTGTTAAATGTTTTTTCATAAAAGAAAAAAAGTCAATGATCTGCCCATCTGCTCTATCTGGGGCCACTGTGCTGGATGATGATAATAATGCAATGATCAATAAGAAATGCATGCTTCCTGCTCTCATGGCTGTCCAATCTAGCAAATGCATTCATCAAGCCAAAAAAGTGACCAACACAGCTATTTATTGTTGTGACAAGTGGTATGAGATAAACTTAATGTCAAGTGTGGCTATATATACAAAATATGAGGACCTAATCTGGCCTGATGGGTCATAGAAAGCTTCCTCATGGCACCTGATTGTAGCAGAATGCCTTGATCTGGGGAGAGAAGATAACATAGTTTGAATATTTGTCCCCTCCAAGTCCCATGTTGAAACGTGACTCTCAATTTTGGAGGTGAAGCCTGGTGGGTGGTGTTAGGGTCGTGGGGATAGATCCCTCATGAATGGCTTGGCACCATCCTTGAGGTGATGAATGAGTTCTCACTCTATTACTTACCATGAGATCTGGTTGTTAAAAAGATTCTGGCATCAGCCAGGCACAGTGGCTCATGCCTGTAATCCCAGCACTTTGGGAGGCTGAGGTGAGCAGATCACCTGAGGTCAGAAGTTCCAGACAAGCCTGACCAACACGGAGAAACCCCGTCTCTACTAAAAATGCAAAATTAACCAGGTGTGGTGGCAGGCACCTGTATTCCCAGCTACTCAGAAGGCTGAGACAGGAGAATCACTTGAACCTGGGAAGTGGAGCTTGCAATGAGCCCAGATCGTGCCAGTGCACTCCAGCCTGGGCGACACTGTGAGACTCCATCTCAAAAAAAAAAAAAAGCCTGACATCTAATCTACCCTTCTCTCTCTTGCTTCCTCTCTCACCATGTGACACGACTTATCCCCCTTTGCCTTCCACCTGAGTGGCAGCCACCTTTGGCCTCACCAGCAATAGATGTTACTGCCATGCTTCTTGTACAATCTCCACAGCTGTGAGCCAAATCAACCTCATTTCTTTATGAATTACTCAGACTCAGGTATTCCTCTATAACAACACAAAATGGAAAATACAGAAGAACATTCCAGAGAGGACACATATCTGGGAGGCAACTAGGAATACAATAGTTTGTCTGTTATGGAGCTTACAGTTACAAAGTTGGAGAGAGATGCAAGGGGATAGGCATGGAGGGAGGTTGGGGCATTGGAAAGGAAGAACAGAATAGTATGAATAGAAAAGTACAGGAGAAATGAGATAGCCAAAGGAGCTTATGTTCTACTTGAACAAACATGGAAAAAATGTGGAACCCAGAGAACATAACTTGTCTAAGGATTCCAGGTAGGACCCTGGGGTCACCAGGCTTCAGGTGGTTCAGGAGGCCTAGTCTTTAATTGCAGAGCCCAGCAGAAGCTGAAACCAGGAATGGGATCCATGTTCTGGTCTGACTTTATCTTACCTTTCTTGGATCTATGTATCCTGCTTCTGAAGACTGCCTCCTGACTCTTGTTGCTGATGTGGGATCATCACCTTTGCTCTCTCTGCAGAAACCCTGGACAATTCGTCTGTTTATTGAGAGAAGAAGTCAATATGCTTACTACAATTTAATGTAACAATCCTTTTGTTTACACGGTAGGTAGCCTCTAAGACACTTTCAAGTGATCCATGCATCCTGGTACTGATACCCTTGATAATCCCCTCTCCTTGAATAACTTGCTTCTAACCAATAGAATACAGCAATGTTGACAGGTTCTCACGTTAGTGATGAGGTTCCAAAAGATTAAGACTTCCCTCTTTCTAGCAGATTCTCTCTTGCGGAGAGACTCTGCAATGTTTTGAAGTAAATTGCCATATTAGAGAGGCCCACATGGCAAAGAACTGAAGATGACTTCTAGCTAGCAGAAGAAACTGAATCCTGCCAATAGCCATAAAGGTGAACTTGGAAGCAGATCCCTCCCCACTTGAGCCTTCAAACGAGTCTGTAGTCCTGGGCGATATCTTGATTGCAGCCTTGTGAGAGACATGGAAGCAGAGGACCTTGCTGAGCCATGCCTGGATTCCTGACCCACAGAAACTAAGATAATAGGTGCTTCTAGCCACTAAGTTTGGGAATATTATTATTATTATTTTTTCAGATCGAATCTCACTGCAACTTCTGCCTCCTGGGTTAAAGTGATTCTCCTGCCTCAGTCTCCCTAGCAGCTAGGACTAGAGGCACGTGCCACCATGCCCAGCTAATGTTTTTGTATTATTAGTAGAGACAGGGTTTCACCATGTTGGCCAGGCTGGTCTCAAACTCCTGACTTCAAGTGATCTGCCCACCTCAGTCTCCCAAAGTGCTGGGATTACAGGCATCAGCCACTGTACCCGGCCTGGAATATTATTCTTATACAGCAGTAGATAACTAGTAACAATTAAGTACTTAAAATACATTCATTATCTATAGGGCATTATTTGGAAATTAATACATGTAAGCTTATAGTCCTGGATTAACCATGTAAATAATTTGTACTCTGGAGGTTTTGATCCTGTGATGTGCTGTGACAGAAAACACTATATTTGGCTGCCAGCATTCACTCACTTTCCTAACAATGCTCTGATTTTCTTAGGGATGAATCTGTCCTCCATAGGGTGGAAGAATGATAGCAAAATGCTTTTTCCATTATCCAAATCTGATTCCATCTCCTTCCTCTCACCACCACTGTCCATACCAGCAACAGGAGTCTCTAGGACTTTGAGAATGAGGGCAGGAAAAGAAAATTTTGGAAGGCCGTCTATTGTACTGGTGACCTGCCCAGACATGTTAGACCATGAGATTACTGCTCTGGTGTCTGCTTTTTGTCCCTATGGGGCTCTTTTGGTTTCTCTGTGCTCCCAATCTTAGGCCTTTAGTCCCTCATGGATTGTGGGAGCAAAGTCTTCATCATAAATTTCTTTTCATTGAAGTGAGCCAGATTTGCCTTCTGTTGAGTCCCAGGAAATACATGCAAACAATGTTTGGAATCTGGTAGGTGAACTTGTCTCTCACAAATGGCATACTAGTAGTTTTTTTTTTTGTTTTTTTTTTTTTTTTGGAAATGGAGTCTCTCTCTGTCGCCCAGGCTGGAGTGCAGTGGCGTGATCTCAGCTAACTGCAAGTTGCACCTCCCAGGTTCATGCCATTCTCCTGCCTCAGCCTCCCTCCTGAGTAACTGGGACTACAGGCTCCCGCCACCAAGCCCTGCTAATTTTTTGTATTTTTAGTGGAGACGGGTTTCACCGTGTTAGCCAGGATGGTCTCCATCTCCTGACCTGGTGATCCGCCCGCCTCGACCTCCCAAAGTGCTGGGATTACGCCCAGCCCATACTAGTAGTCTTTTACTTGGTGGCAAGGTTACAGTAAAAGTTTCTGGAGAATGCATCAAACAGCGTCTTAGTGGGTTCTAACAGGACTCCAATGAAAGACATTCTTCTAGCGGAACATTTTTGAGACACACTCTCAGAAAAATTACTGCTGCCACAGTCAACTGGAAATTGAAAAACAGTCAACCGAAAGGCTCTTTGGGTAATGAAATTTCACACAACCACTCTGAGTAATCCTTTCACTGAATTGATTGGTATTTTGACCATTGTAGGCCCAACTCACCCCACATTTGCAGGTGCTGCCGAAGATGTTCTCTAACACCAGGGACAAGCAGATTCCAACATGGAAAAATGTCATTTGGAGTGGAACCCTGGACAGTCCAAGTAGCAGCCTCCTTAGGGGATTGTATCACACGTATAATGGTACTTTTTCAGGTTGCCATGGGGGCATAGATATGCCCCCTCATTCTGAAATCTGAGTGAAAAGGTGTTTGCTTCTCTTACCCAAAGTCAAACCTTTTAGTTTCTTTTCTGCTAATCAGCCTCTGCTTTTTAAGAGTCCAAAATATATTTACTGTTTTCAAGTAAGGATTGACAGTCTGGATTGCTGGAGGTGGGGTGAGAAAAATGATCTACGAAAGGTCAGACCTGAATTATTGATTACCTTTAAAGATTATTTTCAAAATAATTTCATCAGTCCATTTAGATTGGCATAATAAAGTTACTGCCAATGAAAATGGCACTGGAAAATATGTTTGCTGCAGAGCACCTCAGCCAAGATCTCATACCCATACCCCAAATAAACTCAGAAGGCAGAGAAACCCATTCCTAGATGGATATATTACATAAACAGACACAGGCAATTTGCATCAAATTTTCCTTGTGGAGTTTAAATATCCATAGACCGAATTTATGAGCACTGAATAGGGTTTTTGAAGCCATAGAAAAATTATTCTGGAATTGCATGGAATAATTTGGAGCCAATTTCTTGTCTAGAATGTGATTTGGAAAAGGAAAGGAGCTACAGGGATCATACTTTGGTTCCCAAAAAGAGGCTGAACACAAGAGTCTTACGCTTGTGATTCTGAAACCTGGGAGAATCCAGAAGCACTATAAATGAAGTCTGAACCTCCTTCAATAATCCATTTGAAAGGAGTTTAGTCATTTCCTAATTTTTAAGGAAAAAAGCAGGGGGAAGTCCATTGGCTGACTTGATTTTTTTAGGTTTCCCCAGTATACCAGCAGCTGCAATAACACATTTTTGTCTTTAGATTTCACAAAGATCTCATTCACTTGATCCTCACAAAAATTATGTAAGATAGTTAGATATTTTACATACCTGAAGATAGGCACTAAACAAGATAAACACAGTGCTATAAATACATAAAACAGATACTACCTTAGATGCAGCTGAGTATTAAGTGGAAAAATAAAGCATGCATACAGCTACCTTCTAACTGTGTCCTCACATGATGATGGGGGAGAGAGATAGAGCTAGAGACAGGATAGAGATAGAGATAGAGGGAGAGATAGAGAGAGAGATGGAGGTGGAGATTGAGAGAGAGAGAGAACAGGCTCTGGTCTATCTACCTCTTCTTTTAAGAAAAGTAATGCCACTCTGGGGGGTCCCATTCTCATGACCTCATTTAAAACTAATTACCTCCCAAAGGCCCAGCCTCTAAATTCTCTCACATTACAGATTGGAGCTCCAACATATGAATTGTGGGGGGACACTTTCAGTCCATACCACAGTTTAGAAGAAAGGGAGAAGAAACAGACATGGGAAATGTAGTTTGATTACCTGGCTATTCTAAAGGCCTATGTAAGGTTAGTGATCACAATTTTCAAGTAAGAGACGTCAGTAAGCTGGCATTTTTCGCCATCAATGTTTAGCTCTACAGGGGCGGGCACAGGTGGGAGAAGAGCTACATTCAACCACGCTTATGACTTAGCCAAGACAGTGGGGCAAAGTGAGAGATGGGAAAGAAATTTGGTGGTCCCCAAAAGGGAATGATCATGGCAACTGATATGGAATTTACACTGGGGATGGAGGGATGTGAAGATAAGAGGGTGAGAAGAGATATGAAAAGGTGATGGGTCAGTGGAGTGTAGTTTCTATTGGAGCTGAAAATGGTTGGAGATGGGAAACTAGATGAAGTGATCTGGAAGATGGGAGATGGCAGGTAGAAACTGGGATGCCTGCAACTGAAATAATGGAGGGGTTGCAGTGAGTGGTTATGACATGGTCTGGGGACAAGAGCAGGGGAGAAGAGGTGGAACAGAAGAGGTGGAATGGAAAATAAGATGATTGCAAGAGATGAAGACAGAGAAATGGGAAACCTTAGTGTGGAGAGACTCGTCCATGGTGAATGTTCAGAAACATTATCTAAAACTTGGATTTTAGGTGAATGGAGGTGACAAACCTCTTCAATATCATACTGGAGCATGTTTTACAGGTCCACCTGTGAATCATTTCATTTTCTAAGAGAATGTACCTGATACCAGTGTTTGACTTTACTATTTATTATTGATTAGGGCCCAGACACTATAACATTACACATTAACTTGTAGAGTCTGTGCAGTAAAAGAGATAGACCCAAAGTTTATAGTTTTATGGCCTTGTAGGACATTAACCAGTTTTGTATCTAACCTAGAAATCTTATTCTAATTTTTTTTCAAAATGTATAAAAATCACTAGGTCCTCAAAGTACTCTTAGAATCAGCTTTACCATCTTAGTGATTTCTTTGTTCATGAATTAATAATCTTTGATGTGTGTTCATTCAATATTTTTATGAGTCATGTTTTTAACTTTTCTTTTTCTTTTTCTTTTTCTTTTTGTTTTGTTTTGTTTTGTTTGAGATGGAGTCTTGCTCTGTCACCTAGGCTGGAGTGCAGTGGCACAATCTCGGCTTACTGCAACCTTCAGTAATCTCGGCTTACTGAACTGAGTTCAAGCAATTCCCTTGTCTCAGCCTCCCAAGTAGCTGGGACTACAGGCACCTGCCACCACGCCTGGCTAATTTTTGTATTTTTAGTAGAGATGGGATTTCACCATATTAGCCAGGCTGGTCTCAAACTCCTGACCTCAGGTGATCCACCTGCCTCCCAAAGTGCTGGAATCACAGACGTGAGCCACTGCGCCTGGCCATGTTTTTAACTTTTAAAAAAATTATGGTTGGAGGAGTATTAAAATTGTCAACAATTGTAATGAGAGCAGTGTTGGAGAAAGTAATGGTGAGTCAGGATCTAAAATCTTTTCTAAAAATAAAAGGAGGCTGGGTGTGGTGGCTCACACCTGTAATCCCAGCACTTTGGGAGGTTGAGGTAGGCAGATTGCCTGAGGTCAGGAGTTCAAGACCAGCCTGGCCAACATGGTGAAACCTCATCTCTACTAAAAATACAAAAATTACTCAGGTATGATGGCAGGTGTCTGTAATCCCAGCTACTCAGGAGGCTGAGGCAAGATGATCGTTGAACCCAGGAAGCGGAGCTTGCAGTGAGCCGAGATTGTGCCACTGTACTCTAGCCTGGGAGACAGAGCGAGACTCAGTCTCAAAAAAAAAAAAAAAAAAAAAAAAAAAGTAGCAGTGAACTATGTATTCATAGATAAATGCAGAATACATGGTAAGGTATGGTATGATGGTAGTATGGTAGAATTTGGAGATGGGGGATTTTGTGGAGGAGAGAATGAGAATAGATTAACAGTGGCAATGAGAGGCAAGGAGGATCTCTACGCTATCCCAAAGCCTATTATTATGTAGAGCGGACATCTACTTGAAAGGACTGCAGATGAAGCTATGTGCTCAGGGAAGTCAGGTTTCAATAACAGTAGAAGGTGAAGGGACTACTCAGAGAAGAGTCTGAGGATATGGTGGATTTTGCTGATTACGTACTGTGAGTTCCAGAGAGAATGTACACACACACCACATACACGGTAGCAGAGTCCTCTCTGCGGGCAAGAACATATACGCATCCTTCATCTTTTCAATTTAATTGGCCACTGTTTTGGGCTGAATCGTGTTTCCTCCTCACCCCAAAATTACGTGTTGAAGTCCTAACACCCAGGACCTCAGGCTGTGACTGTATTTGGGAATAGAGTCTTTTTGTTCATTTGTAGTGCTATAACAAAATACCATAAACATCATAACCTATAAATAATAGAAATTTATTTCTCACAGTACCGGAGGCCACGAAGTCCAAGATCGAGCCACTGGCAGGTTTGGGGTCTGGTGACACAGTCTATTCCCTGCTTCCAAAATGGAGCTTTATTGCTGGGCCCACAGGGCAGAAGACAGGAGGGGAAAAGGAAGTAAGGCTGTGTCCTCATGTGGTAGAAAAGATGGAAGTCCCTTTAAAGGGGCCGTAATCCCATCTAGGAGAGCTCTGCTCTCATGACTTAATAACTTCCTAAAGGTTCTACCTCAATGTGATTAAGTTTCAACATGTACGTTTTGGGGGTCACATTCAGACCATAGCAATTTTTAAAGGGGTAATTAAGATGAGACTACTAATGTGAGCCCTATAGTATAGTAGGTGTCCTTTTTTTTTTTTTTTTGAGACGGAGTTCCGCTGTTGTAGCCCAGGCTGGAATGCAGTAGTGTGGTCTCCACCCACTGCAACCTCTGCCTCCTGGATTCAAGCGATTCTTCTGCCTCAGCCTCCCGACTATCTGGGATTACAGGCACCTGCCACCACGCCCAGCTAATTTTTGTCTTTTTAGTAGAGATGGAGTTTCACCGTGTTTGCCAGACTGGTCTTGAGCTCCTGACCTCAGATGATCCACCTGCCTCAGCATCCCAAAGTGCTGGGATTACAGGCATGAGCCACCATGCCGGGCTGATATATGTCCTTGTAAGAAGAGACAATTTGGACATGGACACAGAAAGAGAAACATGTGAACACACAGAGAGAAGAAGGCCATCTACAAACCAAGAAGAAGTTCAGAAGAAGCGAATCTCAGATTCCAGAAGTACAAGAAAATAAAATTCTGTTGCTTAAACCACGCAGTCTGTGAAACTTTGGTAGAGCAGCCCTAGCAAATGAATCCAGCCATCTCTTTTCGCTTTCCATGGTCAGGATGATCACTGTGGGAATTTGGTGAGGGGGATTTTTTTTCATGGTGTAACCATTTTATTGAATAAGCTGAACTTAATAGGGGCAAAAAAAGAAAAAAAAGTATGAGTTCTCACCTTTCTCCCTCCCTTAAAGTCATCCCGAGGATTAGTTCTTAACTGTCTCTAGCTGAAATCGTAAATAGATCTCATGGGTTTTCCATGCCCTTGTAATCTTGTGATTAAAAGGATTTTCATCTCATTTCAGCAATTAAAATATTCAGACTTGTATAGGTTGGTGCAAAAGTATTGTGGTTTTTGCCATTGAAAGAAATGGCACCAGCTTCTCTCACCAGCTCTTTTCTGACCCTTTCCAGGGCTGGGTCAGCAGTGAGAGGATGAGGTTTTAGGGCAGTCTCATACAGAGGCATCCTCTGGCACTGGGGCTCCCCAGGTGTCAGATCATGCTTTCATAATCTGCCCACAGAGCCTCCAGCTGAGAGCTTCCACCTGTGGTTCCTGTGGTGCGAGCCAGTCACTGGGCCTTCAGACTTCCAGTCCTCTCCCAAGTCCCAGAAGAATTTCATTCTTAGGCAGATTCCTCTCAAGATGTTTCCGAGTCCTCCCCTTTAGATGGATCCATTGGACCCATGGGGAAATGTGGGGTTTTTTATCATGCTGTTGATGGAAATAAACTCATATATCAGTGAAAGCTTCTTTGTCAGTGCTGCTGGGCATTGCCGTTCTTCATGATCGACTAAGGGCGAGAATCAAATGCCAGCCCACTCAATTCCAGGGGACATTTGTCCAGGGACAAAAGGTCCTCTTGAAGCCCTGCTCTCTCATTTGCCTGGATTTTAGGGGGAATACTCCTTCCTTTCCCCATGCTGGGGGATCTGCACTAGCACACCGGCACTTTTCTCTATAAGATCTTCCTCTCTCAGCACTTTGGGAGGCCAAAGCTGGTGGATCATCTGAGGTCAGGAGTTTGAGACCTGCCAGACCAACATGGTGAAATCACATCTCTACTAAAAATTCAAAAGTTAGCCAGGTGTGGTGGCGGGCGCCGGTAATCCCAGCTACTTGGGAGGCTGAGGCAGGAGAATTGCTTGAACCCAGGAGGCAGAGGTTGCAGTGAGCTGAGATTGAGCCACTGCACTCCAGCCTGGGCAACAGAGCAAGATTCCATCTCACAAAAAAAAAAAAAAAAGAAAAGAAAAGAAATATCTTCCTCTC
This sequence comes from Rhinopithecus roxellana, assembly GCF_007565055.1. Classification (NCBI taxonomy): domain Eukaryota; kingdom Metazoa; phylum Chordata; class Mammalia; order Primates; family Cercopithecidae; genus Rhinopithecus; species Rhinopithecus roxellana. The sequence goes on from NC_044559.1 coordinate 104,445,667, forward strand.
TCAACCCTTTAGTTCTCCATCTTTCATAAGCTGGAGTTTGGTTTTACCTAATGCAGTTTTACAACCTCCTAAGATATGGGGACACATGGCACCAATTCCGTTGTCAAGAGCCTTTGTGACTTCCACTGCAGATCCACATTTAACATTCTCTTACTCGAACTCTGTACTACATGCCTCCGTGTAAATGCCCAATCTGTGGGTCCAGCTTGGATCTTGGCTTGTCATAGCTGCCTGGCAGGGCCAGTCATTTTTGTAATAGGCACTTCCCCAGGTTTCAACAGCCTGTGGGTTCCAGAGAGAAACATAAAGAATAATGACCCACAGCTCATTGACCCTGCCTCCACCTGTTCGGGTAGGATTGTCTCCTGCTGAAGAGCCCCCTCAAATATTTGAGGGGCTGGTGTCTCCAATAGGTTGGTGTTTGCAAGACAAAGCATGCCTGGTCGTGCCAGACCCCACACTGCCCTGTGTCTTCTTGGTGAGAATTTACTCAGTACAGCACTGTCTGAGTCCCTTTTCTGTTGCTTATAGCAGAATACCTGAAACTGCGTACTTTGAAAAAAATGGAATTTATTGCTTACCATTCTGAAGGGTGAGGAGTCCAAGGCCGAGGGGCCGCATCTGGTGAGAGCCTTCTTGCTGGTAGGGAGTCTGCAGAGTCCTGAGGTCTCTCAGGGCATCACATGGAGATGGCACTGAGGATGCTATTCAGATCTCTCTTCCTCTTCTTCTTCTTTTTTTTTTTTTTTCTTTTTTGTGAGACGGAGTCTTGCTCTGTCACCCAGGCTGGAGTGCAGTGGCTTGATCTCAGCTCACTGCAACCTCTGCCTCCCAGGTTCAAGCGATTCTCCTGCCTCAGCCTCCTGAGTAGCTGGGACTATAGGCGTGTGCCACCATGCCCTGCTAAATTTTTGTATTTTTAGTAGAGATGGGGTTTCACCGTGTTAGCCAGGATGATCTTGAACTCCTGACCTCAAGTGATCTGCCTGTCTTGGCCTCCCAAAGAGCTAGGATTACAGGAGTGAGTCACATCGCCTGGCCTCTTCCTCTTCTTATAAAGCCAGAGCAAATCTCTCAAGACCCAACCAGCTTTTTTTTTTTTTTTTTTTGAGACGAAGTCTCGCTCTGTTGCTCAAGCTGGAGTGCAATGGCATGATCTCTGCTCGCTGCAACCTCCACCTCCTGGGTTCAAATGATTCTCCTGCCTCAGCCTCTTAAGTAGCTGGGACTATAGGCATGTGCCACCGTGCCCAGCTAAATTTTATATTTTTAGTAGAGGTGAGGTTTCACCATGTTGGCCAGGCTGATCTCCAACTCTTGACCTCCAGTGATCTGCCTGCCTCGGCCTCCCAAAGTGCTGGGATTACAGGTGTGAACCATTGCACCCAGTCACCCACATCACCTCTTAAAGGCCCCACCTCTCACTGAAGATTAATTTTCAACATGAGTTTTGGAGGGGACAAACATTTAAACCATAGCAGACATTTTGCACCCACACATTTCAAGATAACAATGCAGCACAGGGTTATAAAGAGGCACAAATGTCTCTCTTCCCTTCGGGGAGCTGCAATCTAATATGCGAATCCAGTGTAGCTTGGCCGTCATTGTTCAGTGGGACTTTTTACACCTATATTCCACTGCACACACTCGTCATAGACTCAGACATGAGTTTGACCTCACCCTCAACTTCAGCATTGTAAAATTCGGTGTAATCCTGAGTTGTTTTCACCACTCTTTACTCAGGGCGCTGGCAACACTTGATCCACCTAGCCCCAGTCCCTAAAGGGAGCAGTGCTTGAGGAAGAAGCACTCAACGCAGGAGGAATCTGAGGGACACTCAAGACTGCTGCAGCTGCAGAGCCAGCGGGGACCATGCTTGTGCACCCTCAGCGTTCTGGCCCTCTGGCCAGAAACTCACCTCCTCTCATCTTAGCTCTGTCACTCAAACGTGCTGCAGACTCATCTTTGAATGATGAGCTCAAAGCGGTGGGAGGTGCCAGTCTCGGCAGCTGATGTGGTGAGGTGGCTGCCAGGCGAGGCTTGGGGCTCTGAAATGGATTCTGAATACGGCTCTGTGCTGGGCGGTCAGCTTTACTCTCCTAAAACATCAAATCTCAGTGTTCTTCAGTTGGAGACATCCTGAACCTGTCGCAGCACGTCGGCGCAAAGGAAACCACATGAAAAAAACCTCCCTTTAACCGAGGCTGGGCTGGGCTGAGTTGTTTGTTTGTTTTGTGTGTTGTTTTCTTTTAATGCTTTTCAGGATCAAAGCCCGTTGCTGGATTTTTTTTTTGGTGAGGTGGTGAGAAATTTTGTCTTCAAGCAAAGGTCATTGGACCAGACTTTTGGCTTTAGTGACGGTGGAGGCTATAATTTTTCCTGCTGGCAGCATGAGGACCGCTGGAGAAAATTATAAAAGAGACATTATGCCTCACTGGTGCATAGGCTGAGACCAAGGAAATAGATTGAATGGAAAGTGACGCTTATCCTACTTAGAGTGAGAGGTGTTTGCCCAAATGAGGGCAAAACAACTTTCAGGGCCAAGGAGAATCATCAGGGCAATGAATCAATGGTGCTAGAATTTTTAACCAGGGCCATAGAATGTTTTCATGCATCTTCATGCTAAAAATCAGCCCTATGTTAATGTTTTACATAGAAACGTCCTTCAACAGGTTGAGTAGAATCACTTAGCAATCTCATGAGCGCTTAAATGGTAACCTCTGGATTCTGAGCTGGCCTGGACACAGCTGGACTAGACCAGGTTGGGTTGGGCAGGCCCTGCCTGCAAGGAACTGAACAAAAGGGACTCAAGTAGCTGTTCTCTGGAAAGCCAGGGTGCCCAAGCAGAGTGGCCTGAAGAAATATTGCCATGACAACTGCAGCTGAACCTCAAAGGGCCGCAGGCAGCAGCACAGAGAGCCTGGCCTGGCCTGTTGCCTCTCAATATGGGCACTGGCATGGAGCCCAGTGTAGACAGGCAACAATGCAGCCCCAGACACAGGCCCTGCGAGAGGACTGCCCTCCTAAGCAAACAGCAGTCCTGTGCATCCTTAGCCCCCCAGCCCCCCTGCGATTTCAGTGGCAGCTCTCACCACAGAGAGAACAAGGCCCAGAGTTTGCTTGTATCTGATTTATAAGCTAGAAAACAGATCTGGTGCCTACAGGACTTTTGAAGCGACTTTCACAATTGCTTCACAGCCCCCAGCCCCAGGATCAAATGACTTCCACACAGGCCAGACAAATGCTCATGCCAATAGCTGCAAAGGATTTTTTTCAAAAGCTGCCAGCCATTGCTAGAGGCCTCTTCGAGGTGCCAAGGAGTAGAAAACTGCCCTCTTTCCTGATGGAACACTGCTTTTCCTCCCATTACCAATTCAGTGTTAATCCTAGCTTTCCGACAATGAAATTGAAGCCATGAGGACTTCGTGCCCTCACTGCAGTGGCTCCGATGATGCTATATACCAAGCTAGAAAGGGTGGGAGCCTACAAGCCTGGAGACCAAGGCCCTGCTTCTGGACTTAAATTAGCATTTCACTGCACAGGACCATGGGTGTGTCCCCTCACCTTGCCAGGCCTGGAAGGTGCCCTGAGCCCCACCCTGAATTGCTAAGGCATGGGCCGTGTGCTCCAGGTCACTTGCAGCTTCATGTCTGGTTATGGGTGGCAAGGAAGGATCTTGGGTTGACAGTCCAGCCAGCATCCAGGCCCACATCTCCTGCCTGCAGGGAAGTTGGGCACGTGAGAATGGAGGAGGTTGTTGGTTTGCATTGGCTGGAAGGCAGTGAGATGGGGCTCAGGTGAGATACCATGTCTGAAAGTCCCCAACTCTGAAGGGATAGTCGTTACTGGTAATAGTAACATTTACAAGGGCCTACACCAGGGAAAGTGGGTGTGCCTGGGAACTCTCCAACTGCACAGCTCGCTGCTGCACTGGGGCTCTTGGAGTTGAGTGGCCGCAGCCCCTACTGGTTCTGGGCCTTATTAAGCAAGAAGAGTGACGAAAACAGCAACGCATCTTGAGCCTCTTGTCTCCTTAGCTCCCTCAAACATCTTCATGAGGGCATTGGTACAATCCTATCATCCGTATCGAACAGATAAAAACATAAATGCCAAGATCTCAGGCCACGTTGTTGGGAAGTCCAGGTCAGAGACCAATAGCCTACCTTCCGGTTCCCAGCCCTCTCTCCTTCCCCATCTCTCCTCCCTTGTACCCATGAATCACCAGGAACTTGGTCTAAGTAACATCAAATATGCCAACTTTTCAAAACACCCAGAAGATAGGCAAGATTTTTCATTTTTTACTCCCATCTTACTCGCTAGGAAGCCATAGCCAGAAAAGAATAAGTATCCTAAGACTTTCTCTTCTGAAACTGAAATTTAAGTGTATATATATGTGTATTCACATATATGTGAAATTATTTATTTTATTTAAGACGGGGTCTTAAATAAAGACCTGTGTTGCCTAGGCCGGAGTGCAGTGGTGCCATCACAGCCTCACTGCAGCCTTGACCTCCTGCACTCAAGCAATTATCTGTCTTAGACTACCGAGTAGCTGGTACTACAGGCACACACCACCACCATGCCCGGCTAATTTTTAAAATTTGTTTGCAGAGAAGACATCCCATTATGTTGCCCAGGCTGGTCTTAAACTCCTGGCTTCAAGTCATTTTCCTGCCTTGATCTCCCAGAGTGCTGGAATGTGCCCGACCTGAAACTTATTTTTAGTTTAAGTTCAGAATTAAAACATTTGTGGATTACATTACTATATTAATGATAGGTCTTAGATTCTGATAATCTGATTTCATTATCACAGTCCTTCTTCTATAATTAGAGACTTTTTGAAACCAATGAGTAAAAATAATAGGAGTCTCTGAGTGATGGAGAATGAATACAGCTCAGGGGGAATACTGAGAAGGAACACATATTCTGGGGGTAGGTAAGGTGATTCCTGGGGCTGGAGGGTGGTCAAATGGTGGCTGCAGTTTTGCTTCACATGATGGTGGCTCCGGTCTGGGCAGGGCAGGTCTGAGAAGGGCTGCAGGTCTTCCCTGAACATCTGGGAAACTTTAGGAGCAGAGGTGTTCCCAGGCTCCTCTCTGCTTCACAGTTTAATTGTTATATGTAATATTGTTTGGCTGTGTCCCCACCCAAATCTCATCTTGAATTGTAGCTCCCATAATTCCCAAGTGTTGTGGGAGGGACCCGGTGAGAGATAATTGAATCATGGGGGCAGTCTCCTTCATACTCTTCTCATGGTAGTGAGTAAGTCTCACGAGGTCTGATGGTTTTATATGGAGAAACTCCTTTCACTTGGTTCTCATTCTCTCCCTTGCCTGTTGCCATGTAAGACATTCCTTGCTCTTCCGCCATGATTGTGAGACCTCCCAAGCCATGTGGAAGCCCATTAAACTTCTTTCCTTTATAAATTACCCAGTCTTGGGTATGTCTTTATTAGCAGCCTGAGAACAGACTAATACAATATGTATTTTTCTGCATTACATATTCCACTCTCACACAGATAACAACTCCTCCATCTCCTTATTTCCAGAGCATTAGGTAGAGAAAGAAATAAACTGTATGCAGACATTGCTCTTTATATATTCAAAGTCTTGCCTCACAGATGCAATTGGATGCAAGTCATTTTCCTGTTTATCTATAGGTAAAATTCTTCACTATCTCCTAAGCAGGACTGACAAAAAGAGGTGAGAAGGGACATCTTACCATACATGAAGAAATGAGCCCACGACCTTTCAGGGCTTCTGTTCAGCTTGTCATAACTCAATCCCATTTTCCTGAATGGCTTGTTTAACTTTCGGAGAGTATCAGATGTACTGTGGTGAAAATAATATTTGAACAAGAGGGAGATTATTAAGTTGCCAACTAAAAAGACATTTTAAAGACACCCCCATTACCCTGTTTAAATACTCCTGACATTAGTGCACTTGGAAACCTCTTCATATTAAGGAGTCATTTTAAAACAACACACATTGTTCGGCCAGAGATCCCCAATTCCAGCTTGACATTTAGCACTTAAAGGAGTTTAGAGACTCCAGGCGGTCTTATCAACTCACAGACAAGGGCACTAAAAGTCAGATGGGCTGCTTTTGCCTGGAAACCACAAGCTAGAGCTCAAAATGAACCTAGGCTCCAGTTAAGTGCTTAAAGTATTAAGAGAATCTGAAAACAAAGTACACACCATTAGCCAAATTGGTGCCGGCTTTTGATGATCTGCAGTGTGTACTTGTGGCTTGGTCTTTGTCAAAAGTCTTTTAAAAGAGAGAGGAGAGGGAATGACATACTTATAACTCTTCTACCGGACACAATAGAGTAAGAAGGGCCTATTAATGAGTCGGGGGCCAATGAACATTTCTAAACATCTAATTTCCCCCCTTAAATACAATTAGCTGTAAGAGGCAACCAGCAGGGGGAAAAACCAGCTTTCCTGTGAAGAAATTGCTGGCATATATTCATGAGACAATCAGAAACTGAGAATAAATAGGCACTAGACCAGTAAGTGCCTTTTTTCACATTTAAAACTACAGAAGTCGGCCGGGCGCGGTGGCTCAAGCCTGTAATCCCAGCACTTTGGGAGGCCGAGACGGGCGGATCACGAGGTCAGGAGATCGAGACCATCCTGGCTAACACGGTGAAACCCCGTCTCTACTAAAAATACAAAAAAACTAGCCGGGCGTGGTGGCGGCGCCTGTGGTCCCAGCTCCTCGGGAGGCTGAGGCAGGAGAATGGCCGGAACCCGGGGGGCGGAGCTTGCAGTGAGCTGAGATCCGGCCACTGCACTCCAGCCCCGGGGGCAGAGCAAGACTCCGTCTCAAAAAAAAAAAAAAAAAAAAAAAACTACAGAAGTCAAGCTTTGATCTCCTCTAAGAATAAGGGATGGAAATTTAATTTAATTGTCTTTTTCCTCCAATTAACTTAGAAAATTATTTAGAAGGAAGGAAAAAATACTCTTTTGTTCCCACTGTCTTAATTTGAGCCTCATGAGAGTGCCATGAACTAGGAACAACTGTGTCCATTTTATAGATTAGAAAATAGAGAATTCAGTGCCCTAACTGTCTGCATGCTTCCTAAATTTCGATTTCAAACTTGCATCTTGAGGTTAGGCTAGTTAGAGATAGAATGGGCATTAAAACACAGGCTACCTAGTAGAATTGCAAAAATACCTAGTAGAATTGCAAAAATTCAAAAACAAAATCAAAACAAGTACCCCACATATACTGTGGAGATGCTTTTTCTTCTTGTAATCCAATAGTATGGATCCCCCGACTGGTGCCACTTAATACCTCAAGTCAAGTCAAAGTTCTGGGGTCAAAGAACCTTCACTTAATCCCATGATGGCCTTGGGTAGATGGCAGTGACCCTCAGTTCCCTCTCTTGAGAAATGGAGATAGCACCTGCTTATTGGAATTTTCATGATGATTAATTATGATAAAAGTGTTATGCCATAATGCGGTGGCTCATGCCTGTAATCCCAGCACTTTGGGAGGCCAAGACGAGTGGATCACAAGGTCAGAAGTTAGAGACCAGCCTGACCAACATGATGAAACCCCATCTCTACTAAAAATACAAAAATTAGCTGGGCATGGTGGCACACACCTGTAATCTCAGCTACTCGGGAGGCTGAGGCAGGAGAATCGCTTGAACCCAGGAGGCAAAGGTTGCAGTAATCTGAGATCATGCCATTGCACTCCAGCCTGGGTGACAGAGCCAGAGACTCCATCTCAAAAAAAAAAAAAAAAAAAGACCAGGCACGGTGGCTCACGCCTGTAATCCCAGCACTTTGGGAGGCCGAGATGGGCGGATCACGAGGTTAGGAGATCGAGACCATCCTGGTTACCACGGTGAAACCCCGTCTCTACTAGAAATACAAAAATTAGCTGGGTGCGGTGGCGGGTGCCTGTAGTCCCAGCTACTTGGGAGGCTGAGGCAGGAGAATGGCGTGAACCTGGGAGATGGAGCTTGCAGTAAGTGGAGATCGCGCCACTGCACTCCAGCCTGGGTGACAGAGCGAGACTCCGTCTCAAAAAAAAAAAAAAAAAGTGTTAGATGCCTGATACATACTATGGATATTATGGGCTTAATAATGAATGGTGTTTCCTTAGTTCCATAGTGCAAAGCTCTTCAGAAGAGGCCCTAAAAGGTACAGCATGGTTTTCTTGTGCCTGGAACTCCTTTCATTAATAGAAACTCCCTCTCTTACTCGGATGGGGCAGTTTATAGAGCAATCATGTTGTACTGCATGCATTCTGACTGTGTGCTCCACATACGCCAGGCCCTAGTCAACATGGCTTCAGCACCACAAGAAGTAGACATATTCCCGTGATCTCTCCATAACGCTGTATATGCCACACAAAGAGATAATATGAGGAGTTATATCCCACATCTATTCCTATATCTAAATAACCTTATTGATGAGCTGATCTAATCTTTACCTTAGAAATCAGTTTACCTGGTATCTTTCCCTTTTCATTTCTTCTTTCAAGAGTTCAACACACTATTACAGAGGCACTCTTTTTATGTCCATCTCATCATGACCATTAACTCAACAAGTATTTATTGGTCACCTACTACTGTATACAGTGGGTACATTCTGCTAGGCATTGGGGATAAAATTATGAACAAGGCTGCCTGCAGTTCCTATTTTCATAGAACTCTCTTGCACAGTAGAGCAGGAAACAAAAGCACAAATAAGATAATTACAGGCTCTGATCTGTATGAAGAAAATATATAGAGCTGAGAGAAGATTAATGTAGTTGTCTAGTTGAGACTCCACGAGAAGAAAGTGCATGTCTGGAGAAGAGACACTTAAGCAGAGACCTAAAGGACATTTAGCAAAATTCTCCTTTCAAGCCTAAGCCTAATGCATATCCTGAACAATTGGATTCTGAAATTCAGAAAGGATTTGCTATTTTAACTTTTTACACACACACACACACGCACACGCACACGCACACACACACGCGCACCTTTTAAATACCCAAATACTGTTTCTCCTTTAAGTCATGAACTGATGTTTCTCTGAGATGGTATTTTTTAATGTAAGACAAATGTGCATTGGAGCTCAGGACTGCTGAACATCAAATCTTTCCAAAAAGCCATTTCTGGAAAACATAAATCCTCCCATTGGCTTTAATTATGGATATTAACATGGCAAAAGTTCATTCTTCACCTCATGCTCAAGAATTCTCAGCAGCCTTTTCACCACACAATTGTTGTAACTCAGGTTTGAGAGACTCTAGAACACCCTTTAAGTCATTCAGAAACTCCTTCCCTGCTTAGAAATAATTTGTCTAGCTACTTGGGAGGCTGAGGTGGGAGGATTGCTTGAGCCCAGGAGTTCGAGGCTGCAGTGAGCTATGATCGCATGACTGCACTCCAACCTGGGTGACAGAGTGAGACCGTGTCTCTAAAAATAACAATAATAATAATAGAAATGATTTGTCAAGGGTCTCTCCAAATGGGAGGAGGAATCTTGTAGCTCCCCAGGGCTCTGAGCCGGGAGCCAGAAGGAAATTCTCTCGAAGCCATTTTCCTAGAGTAGATTCCACAGGACTCGACTAGCTGGTGGTAGGGAGTGGGTGTCATAGGATCACAGATAAGACCATAGGGCCAAAATCCTACAGGTAGAAGTTTCACCAGCAGCTGTGCTCGGAGATTAGGTGGATATTTTTCTTTTTTAAATTTTTTAAATTTTAATTTTTGTGAGTACACAGGAGGTGTATATATTGATGGTGCACCTGAGCTGTTTGGATACAGGCATGCAATATGAAATAAGCACATCATGGAGAATGGGGTGTCCATTCCCTCAGGTATTTGTCCTTTGTGTTACAAACAATCCAATTACACTCTTCTAGTGGTTTTTAAATGTTAGGCAGAAGTTTTTCTATCAAGAGAGTGAGTGAAGGAAAGAGCCAATAAAAATTCTATTACTAGGGTGTCTGCTTCCATTGCTATTAGCACACTTACTCCATGGAAATTGCTAGCTTTGGGGTGATTATGCACACACCCTGACATACTTATGGCCACGCTTACATGCAAAATATTATCACTCTCCATGTGCCCTTTGAAAAGACCAGCAAAATTGGTGGAAGGCCCTGGGTTAAGAAGACAGTATCTCCAGGAGTTTTTGCAATTATTTGACTTTTCCACAGGGAGAAGAGATGCTTGGCTTTGGTCTGACGTTGACCGAAAGGAAAAGATACAGCTAATTTTGGTGTAATATTAGATTATCCCGTGATTGTTTATTTTTCATTGCTTCTCGGACAAGTCAAAAAAGATCTGGAATCCTGGGTTTCATTGAGTGTGTCCATTTTCAACTCCTAAGTCTCCATCGTCTGTGAATGGTGTCTTTGCAGAAGTTTGCATGGGAACTGGTTGGTGTATTTTTCCCTAAATGGAATTATGACATTCCAAACAAGGATTGAGATCTTTCCCAGGACTGTTTCTCAGTGTTCAATGCATGTGACATAATCAATGACCTGGGCATTTGATTTGACTTTCAGCTCTTCCAGGCCCCAAAATACCAATTCCAGCTCTTGCAACACACATACACTCGAGTTTTAATAGACTTGTTCTGCTGTCATATCTAAGCCTGGAATCAAGTTTGACACTCAAAACAAAGCAAGTCACCATAACTCCTATAGAAGAACTAAGGCCATTTAAGGTTGAACCAGGAATTCTGTCGCCACAAAGGGCAGAAAGGTTTTTTAGGTCTCTTTTTTTCAGACAACACACTTTTTGCATTATGATCGGAACATGATTTATTTAGCTAGAGGTGGTGAAGCACTGAGTCATCTCTTGCAGCATAAAAAAACTGGGGTTGGCCAGGCATGGTAGCTCATACCTGTAATCCACCACTTTGGGAGGCCGAGGCGGATGGATCACCTGAGGTCAGGAGTTCAAGAACAGCCTGGCCAACATGGTGAAACCCCGTCTCTACTACTAAAAAAAAAAAAAAATTAGCTTGGAGTAGTGGTGGGTGCCTGTAATTCCAGCAACTGGGGAGGCTGAGACAGGAAAATCGTTTGAACCCAGAAGGCAGAGGTTGCAGTGAGCCAAGATCACACCACTGCACTCCAGCTTGGGCAACAAGAGTGAAACTCTGTCTCAAAAACAAACAAACAAACAAAAATCTGGGATTTGGGAAGGCCTGGTACAGGGAAACTGACACCCCACAGCCATTGCACTCCAGGGTCACTTCAGCTTAAACCTCACACGCACATTCCCTGAGGTGTATGGACAAACCCCACTGATTTCTGATTATTACAGTTATATGACAGTGTACACATCCACCTGCACCTGCCTGCAGCAGCTCCAGACCATCCTCTGAAAAAAAATCTGCTTTAAAAAGGGTGCTAATGATCCACTTCTCCTGGACTGCAGGTTCTTAGGATAGTGGTTCTCCAATTTTGGCTCCATCAGAATTCCAGGGAGTCTTGTTCAAACATAGACTTCTGGCCCTACCCTTCCAGATTCAGTCTCTAAGTCTGGGGCAGGGCCAGGGAACTCGCATTTTTCACAAGTTACCAGGCGATGCTGATGCTGCTGCTCTGGGAACACTCAGAGAATCATTGTCTTAGGCATTAATTATGCTTCAAAATCAAGACCTTTGGATTTCCACAGGCATAGGGAAATACAGGTCCTTTGCCTCATTTTTACCTTGTGGGGAGAAAGGCTTAGTCAGTTAGCTTCTGTTATATTCCTAGAAAAATAAACTAAGAATTCATAGTAATGGCCAGGCACGGTGGCTCATGCTTGTAATCCCAGCACTTTGGGAGGCCAAGGCGGGTGGATCACTTAACATCAGGAGTTCAAGATCACCCTGGCCAACATGGTGAAACCCTGCTTCTACTAAAAATACAAAATTAGCCGAGTGTGGTGGCAGGCGCCTGTAACCCCAGCTACTCGGGAGGCTGAGGCAGGAGAATTGCTTGAACCTGGGAGGCAGAGACTGCAGTGAGCTGAGATTGCACCACCGCACTCCAACCTGGCAACAGAGTGAGACTGTCAAAAAATAAAACAAAAACAAAAAATACCCCAAACCCCCCAAAACTTGGGATAGCTATAATAGGGTTTAAAGATTTTAAAATTCTAGATATTTGAAAAACATCTGGCTACTGGTCTGCTAGAAGTATAACTGCCTACTACTGACTGTGAGGCTGAGTGGTAGACAGCCTGTTTGGCCCTGAGCATAATAAGCATTTTCTGCTAAGGCTGGTTTTTCACTTGAACGAAGTACTGGGATAGACTGTGGCCAGACATCCTATAGAAAGGTGATCATTTCAAACCTTTGAGTCAGCTCTTTCAAATGCCACGAGGTGGCCATTGGTAGAGCAGATAGTTCTGCTTGAAAACTGCACCAAAAGGCCACATTCCCTACACATTTGTAGGCACTGAGGACACATTCAGAAGCTGGAAGATGAACCAAGTAGGGAGTTGGCATTTTGCTCATGATGTAAAGCTCTGTTCCCATTGCAGGCAGAGGCCTGGGGACACTATGCATTTAGGAAAATCTCTCTCTTCATTTGCAAACAGCCTAAATTGTCCCTTAGAAATAATATATTATCAAGACATGAGTGTGTATGCATATGTGTTTGTGCTAATAATTTAACAGGTAGAATTTCCTTTGTTTGCAAGTGACACAAACCACTCTGCCCTGTTGAGACTGGATCAAGAAAGAAAACAGAGATTATATTTATTAATCCATTGATATGGTTTGGCTGTGTCCCCACCCAAATCTTCATCTTGAATTGTAGCTCCCATAATTGCCTCATGTGTGGGAGGGACTCAGTGGTAGATAATTGAATCAAGGGGGATGGTTTCCCCATACTGTTTTGTGGTAGTGAATAAGACTCATGAGATCTCCTGGTTTTATAAGGGGAAACCTTTTTCGCTTTACTCTCATTCTCTTCTCTTGCCTGCCACCATGTGAGACGCGTCTTTTGCCTTCTGCCATGATTATGAGGCCTTCCCAGCCATGTGGAACTGTGACTCCATTTAAACCTCTTTCTTTTGTAAATTGTGCAGTCTTGACTATGTCTTTATCAGCAGCATGAAAACCGAGTAATACATCTATGTTATGTTATTAATTCAGAAGTATTCTGGGTTCCAATTTGGCTTGCTCCAGAGCTCAAATAAAGTCAGCAGCATGAAGTTTCTCTCTTTTCATTTCTTGGCCCTGCCTTTCCCAGTGGAAGTCCCAAGTAGTCTTCTGTAATAGTCAATGCCCAGCTTTTAAATAACCTCTGAGGCCGGGAGCACCTGAACTACAAGCTCCCCCAGACAGCCTGGGCTGAGAGGAAGCAGAGGTGAACTCCACAGTAAAAGTGAGAGCTATTGCTGGAAGAAAAGTGAACAGAGAAATTCAAATAAAAAAATAGCTACTATAAATGATTAACCATGGATGGATGATCAGAAAGAATGAGGAGATGGGAAGAGTTCAAAGAGAACTAGATTTGAAGAACCCTAAATACCCTCAACTCTGAAGCTTTTTGGGCATCTATGATGCTTAAGCAACTATGATGCATTTTTTTTTTTCTTAATTGAGATGGAGTTTCGCTCTTGTTGCCCAGGCTGGAGTGCAATTGTGCGATCTTGGCTCACAGCAACCTCTGCCTCCTGGGTTCAAGCAATTCTCCTGCCTCAGCCTCCTGAGTAGCTGGGATTACAAACATGTGCCACCATGCCGGGATAATTTTTTTGTATTTTATTAGAGACGGGATTTCTTCATTTTTGTCAGGCTGGTCTCGGACTCCCGACCTCAGGTAATCCGCCCACCTCAGCCTCCCAAAGTGCTGGGATTACAGGCATGAGCCACTGCGCCCAGCTCAAATATGATGCTTTTTAACCCTCCATTTTTTCCAGTATTATCGGGGGACTGAAATTTTCAGCCTTTGGCAAATGTGAGTCATTTGTCTTAAGATTTCATTGTTGGTTGTAAGGAACAGGAGAGGATACAAAGGTCACGTTTCAGGGCATTACCTTTATAAAGTTAGGATTGGCCAAGCAAATTTCCTCCTGCTTTTCCTATCTTATGTAGTAAGATAAAGTCCCTTGTTTCCTTAATACCATTTTCTTAAGGAATATCAATGTGTGTTATAATTCCTTGATTGCAGCTCCAGTCATGAGATCCTGCTGCTTACTTAAAGCTGTGACCTTAGTTAAGTCATTGAAACTTTCTGGACCCCAGATTGCTTTTATGTAAAATGGAGGAGTTAGTTAAATAATCTGAAAGTCTCCTTTTCAATACATAAATGCAGCAAAAATCCCAGCCCCAGCCTAAATTGTGTCCATCCTGGGGATTCAAGTATGACTCACTGTATCTGGGAAACTAGGAATACAAGTCTTGGAAAATCCTAAGGGAAAAACCAGTCCGATAGAATGAGCCAGAATCATGATCTCTGTCACCTGAATTTTCTCTCAGTCCCCATCCCCCGGCAACTCCTCTGAAATCCTTTGTCAATGGTGAGAGCTATAAGTAAAACTCAAAAGACATGTCCCATTAAATTGCTGTAAACATGCCTAAATTCAGAAGAGGAAGAGAGATTTTTTTTCCTCTGTCTCATCACAACATACCAGGCTGCATCGGCATATCGAAGGCTCTGGAATATCCTCCCCATTAAATATGCAATGGAACAAACAAAAATCCCCCTTATTGGAAACTCACCAGCCACCTCTGCCAACCAACTTTCCAAAAATCTTAAGATCTAAACTTCCGGTTGAAGATAGTGAATTAAAAATATACATTTAACTCTACCCCTTCCTAAAACACCCCTAGCCTGACAGAAGGGAATTTTCTAAAGGGTCACAAGGTTGGGAAAGGAGATGGTAGCAACTGAACTTTGCATGTGGAAAAGTGAAAGAATGACTGCAGATTGATTCTGAAGACCAAAGAATGCTGAACCCTCAGCTCCGGCTGAGAAAGACGAAGACAACCACATTCGCACCGAAGACACCCCCACAATGACTCTAATAATGATAGCACCGCATACCTCTGGGAGTGGGGGTGAAGGAGAGGCTGAAATAAGAATTGGTTAAAAGTGGTTAAGACACAAAAGCAGATTATCTCTCTCATCACATGCAGCTAATAACCGTCTTTTTCCTATCCTAGCAGAACACTGCAGGTTTATACTCTGCATGGAGTACAAGTTGAAGCGACATCAAATCAGTTGAGACCTGGGGGACAGGAGGCAATGGCTTACAGCTGTAATCATAGCACTGTGGGAGGCTGAGGTCAAGACCAGCCTGGGTAACACAGCGAACACCCCACCTCTACAAAAATTACAAAAGTTAACCAGGCATGGTAGTGCATGCCTGTGGTCCCAGCTACTCAGGAGGCTGTGAGGTGGGAGGATCACCTGAGCCTGGGAGGTCGAGGCTGCAGAGAGCTATGATTGTGTCACTGCATAGGCAACAGAGTGAGACCTCTCAAAAAAAAAAAAATTCAGCTGAGACCTGGGGAAGCCTTCTCAATGTTAAAAACCCACAGCTCTCTTCACGCCTTCGGCTTTAAGGCCCAGACTTGCCACCCAAATAGAAGAACAGAATCTGACCAGGCCAAAAGAAAAGACTTACAGATACAGCTGTTGTTCAGGCCGACCCTCCCACAGTGAAGCCCATGGTGACAGGCTCCTGCAACAGCCACAGACCCTCCCATCAGCTTTGTAATAGCCCAACTTAAATAGGAGCAGAAATCCTAGGCTTGCCAAACAACGGAGCCCAGCCCACTCAATATAATACATATATTCATTTGTAAATGTTTGTTTTCTCTTCCCCTCAGCAAAGTATAAATCCATGAAATGGGCCAGGATGCATCAATGTATATTTGGGTAACACAGAGCTGCTTAATCATAGGTATTTCACACACAGAGATGAATGAGTGATAATGGCTGAAATCTGCAAGAAACCATGTGGCAGAAGCTGATTGGTGAAAATAAGAAACTAATTTAGGTGTACTTGGGGTCCTCCCCGAAATATTCAGAAGAGAGAGTACGTTACAAGTTGTATCAGAGGTCCTGTGTGAGCAGGTGGGGGGCAAGGACATAAATTTAGCGATATTGATGTTAATGAGAGTCATTTACATATTATAGATAGCCTAATGCATCTCAGTGACATTTGGGTGACTTAAATAGCACTGTTGATTTATTGAATGTTTTCTTCACGTTAGATTCTTGGTAAAGCACTTTACATACAATCTCTTAATTGAACCTTACAACAGGCCTGTTAACACATTATCCCCATTTTACAGATGAGGAAACTGAGGTTCAGAAAAGTTAAGTAATTTTTCTAAGTTAATTCACCAATCAGTGAAAAGGTTGGAATTCAAACACCCTCCATCTGACTCAAAAACCCATTCCGCCTTTCGCACTCCACGCTGTCACAAAATGGGTCAGTTTTCACTTAATATAATGTGATCCTGCTCCCATAAATCAAGAAGTCTCTGATAACGTGATTTTTGTTTAACATTCTCACATAAAATAAATTATTTAACTAGATCTCTAATATTGTGCAGCTAATGATTCCATTTTTTCAAGTATTACAAATAACATTGCACAGAACATCTGACACATAAAAGTTTTTGCATGCTTCCCTAATTATTTCCTTAGGATAAAATCCTGAAAGTGTTCTTACTTCAAAGACCAGAAACATGTTGAAGGCTTTGATAATGCCCCAGGCTAAGTTTGTACACATGTAGGCTCCCAACAGCCGCCCCCAAAACGCTCATTTCATCACAGTCTTGCCAGCAAGAGTAATTATAATCCTTTTAGCCATTGACAGTCTGATATGTAAAAAATGCTGTCACTCTTTCATTTGCATTCCATTGACTGAAAATGAGCTTGAAGGTATTAACTGAAATTAACTGAAAATTAACTTGAAGTTATTGAAGTTTTCTACTTTTGGGCACAGATTTTCCCCACTTGTTCTTTGAGTTGTTGATCTTACCCTTGCTAATTTGTGTTAACTCTTCATATAATAAGAATATCTTCTGCTTGGAAATGTTATCTCCCCATTTGCCACTTGTCTTTAAAGTCCCTTTAACCCCGCAGGAATCTCTGCTTTACATATCTGTATTCCTACAGATGGTGAAATTGATTCTTGTTTTGTCTGGATGGTAATGACAGTGTTGAGAATGAAAAGGGACATTTTGTCAGTGAAAAGGCAGCATGAGCTTCAGGAATCGGGAGCGGGGACATGGATCAAGGAGAGACATCAAAGGGTCATAGGTTCCTGGGTTCAAGACAGAAAAGAGATCAGAAGGTGTGTAACTGAAGAAGATGGACAGGGAAATAGAGAAATAAATCAAGGATATATTCAAATAGCCATGAATAACCTTGTAAAAAGCTTTATATCTACGTGGCAAGAAAATGTTGGCAATGAATTCAAACACAGGATCCCAAGAAAAAAAAATAGGTATAACAGTTTCCTTCCATCCATCCTTCCTTCCTTCCTTCCTTCCTTCCTTCCTTCCTTCCTTCCTTCCATCCTTCCTTCCTTCCTTCCTTCCTCCCTCCCTCCCTCCCTCCCTCCCTCCCTCCCTCTCTCTCTCTCTCTCTCTCTTTCTTTCTTTCTTTCTCTCTTTCGAGACAGGGCATTACTCTGCCACCTAGGCTGGAATGCAATGGCACAATCATAGTTCACTGTAACCTCAAACTCCTGGGCTCAAGCAATCCTCCTGCCTCAGCCTCCTGAATAGCTAGAACTACAGAAGCATGTCACCACACCTGATTAAATTTTTTCAAAAAAATTTGTAGAGATGGAATCTTGTTATGTTGCCCCAGCTGGTCTTGAACAAACTCCTGGACTCAAGCAATCCTTCTGCTTCAGCCTCCCAAAGCATAGGGATTACAGGCATGAGCCACTGCACCCAGCCAAGGTATAATCGTTTTCTTCACTTTTAAGAAAATTCGACCAATATAGAAGCAGTTTCTTTAAAAGGATCTTTAAAAGGGGGCCTCCTCCCTCTGCACTACTAGGTCAGTTTATAAGTGCATCTATGTAACCTTGGAAGAGAAACAAACAAGAGCAGGCCCTATACACACCCAATCCGATATCAACTAGCATGTTTGCCAACTTGAGGGTCCAGACTCTCAACTACAAAAATCATTTTCCCCAACCCATTTTAGCACCCTTGGAAGACTGTTTTTTTTTTTTTTTTTTTCAAACTTATAATTTTGTTTTTAAATAAAGAACAAAAAATTAGCTTAGAAGAACTGAACCATGTATAGAATGAACTATGTACTATTTACCAAGTAACCACAGATAGTAGAAAGGCATAGCACGCTTGTTATTAACCTTTGCAGAATACATCAAGAAGTCCTGGACCACGTTCTTTTCCTACGTCAACATCCCAATATTTCCTTCATCTATGTAACTGTCTTCATGTCTGTTCCATAGTGGTCTATTTCCTCCTTTGATATGAGTTTCTACCTTAATGTCCCTTCTTATAATCACAGAGGATATGTTAGTAGCACAGACTTCTTAATTCCCATAATCAAAACTTTGTCTTAAAATTTAAACATATGTTATTTATCCTGGTTTTCATTGATTTGGCTAATAATCTCTATATTTGATGATAAAATACTGAAATTCTGGAGATTCCCTTATTTTACTTTATTTTATTTATTTATTTTGAGACAAAGTCTCACTCTGTAGCCCAGGCTGGAGTGCAGTGGTACAGTCACGGCTCACTGCAGTCTCAACTTCCCTGGGCTCAGGTGATCTTCCCCCCTCAGCCTCCCAAGTAGCTGGGACTACAGGCATGTGTGACCCCAAGCCTGGCTAATTTCTGTATTTTTTGTAAAGATGGGGTTTCATCATGTTGCCCAGGCTGATGTCAAACTCCTGGGTTCAACCGATCCTCCTGCCTTGGCCTCCCAAAGTGCTGGGATTACAGGTGTGAGTCACTGTGCCAGACTAGATTCATTTTCTGCTAAAGCAAATACACTCTTCCTTCTAAAAACTTTAGCCAGGTGTGATGGCAGCGCCTGTAATCCCAGGTACTCGGGAGGCTCAGGCAGGAGAATTGCTTGAACCTGGGAGGCAGAGGTTACAGTGAGCAGAGATCACGCCATTGGCACTCCAGCCTGGGCAACAAGAGCAAAACTCCAACTCAAAAATAAATAAATACATAAATACATAAATACATACATACATAAAATAAAAACTGCAGCCTTTCTTGTACTAAATAAAGGAAAGCGTTTTTTAAATCTTCCTAGTTTTTGGAGGGAAGACATCACATTTTAGTCTAACCTTCACCCCATTAATCACGCAAAAGTTATTTAGTTGGTTGTTTTGCAAGCCCCGCCATGAAAAGTTTCCTCCCCTAAGGCAAACGGGAGCAAAGGTAGTTTGCTTGTTGCTCACTGGGTTTTACTTTTTAACTGTTCAAGTTGCACTCTGTGGTGTCTACACGTCCGATTTTATAGAGCAAAACAAACATTGTTTACCTTGGTTTACAGATTTCTAACTTGCCAAGTTGATAAATTAGAGCACAAATTAATTTGCTAAAACCAAAATCCTTCAGACAAAAGGACGTTGAGATGTGAATAGATGTCTGATTGCTCTAGTTCCTGTCCAGACTGAACCTTTCTTATCCCATTAGGCTGTACAGTACCAAGGGTTAGTATGACTGTGATACAATCTCTCAGACGTTCTCCACTCTCAGACAAAAGGAGAGAGAGAGAGTGCAGGGGCAGAAATGATAAGTGTGGAGTCAGACAGATCAAAGATCTGCAGAGTTTGAACAAAGGTGTTTACCCAAGGAGGACAGATGGTGAGTAGGAAAAGTGTCCTCAGTTACAAAGCATTTCCAGAAGGACGAAGGGTTATATCGCCCAATATTTTGTGGACTTGATCCATTGCTTAATCACACTCTCACAAACCATTTTAAATTCAGACTACAGGAAAATGTGGGGAAAGTTTATCATAAAATAAATCAAAGGGAAAATCAGATTCACTTCACCAAAACTCAGCTTATAGTTATGAGTCAATGTGGGGGAGAGCACACCATGACCTGGATTCCAGTTGAAATCAGATCTGAATCCAGAGGTGCTGAGTTTTGGAAAATCCAAGGCAGGGCACTTGCACCTTTTTTTTTTTGATGATCCATTTAAATTTATTACTGACTTTGCCATTAAGACCTATGCTCTAGGGTCCCTCTCCAATGTGCATTCCCCCATTTCTTTCTTGCTAACAGTACCTCTGTTTTGCTCATCCTTATCTAAAGAGTCACGTCCTTTAGGGGAGGCTGAGCTCTTTCTCATTCTTCAAGGATGAAGTTGACTGATGTCAATAATCAAGGTGTTATAGGCCCCTTAACACTGTAGTATTTTGTTTTTTTGTTTTGTTTTTGTTTTTTGAAACAGGGTCTCACTCTGTTGCCCAGGCTGGAGTGCAGTGGCGCAACCTCGACTCACTGCAACATCCGCCTCCTGGATTCTAGCAATTCTCCTGCCACAGCCTCCCAAGTAGCTGGGATTACAGGTGCCCACCACACACCCAGCTAATTTTTGTACTTTTAGTAGAGACGGGGTTTTACCGTGTTGGCCAGGCTGGTCTCGAACTCCTGACCTCGGGTGATCCATTCGCCTTGGCATCCCAAAGTGCTGGGATTAGAGGCGTGAGTCACCACGCCTGACCGTATTTCCAAACGGTGGAGCCAGGGGATATCTGAAAGGCATGTGAGAGCATAGCCCAGCAAGGCGCTCTTGAGGGGCGCTCATGACCCTAGAACTAAGAAGCTATCTGGCAATCATGAGATGCCACACCTAGATACCTGGACGGCACATTAAAGATGCAGAAAGAGGGACAGCACCCAAGTCCTTGATGACAGTGTTGAGACATCCAGACTTTTGGTTATGTAAAAAGAGAAAAGTCTTTATAATTTAAGATATTTTAATTGGGTTTCAGCTACAAGCATCCTTCTGCTACAGTTAGCGTTCAGTTTAGACACTGGAAGTGGGTAGACCACTCCATCATTTTATTGTCTGTACATTTTGTGGTAGCAAATTTATTCAAATGTATCCTATAGCATGAGATTTTTCAGTGATCTAATTAACAACAGAAAACTTAGCTTGGCATCTCTATGAGACGTTCGCTCAATTTCTCTCATCAGACTTTCACCAATTTCAGAAGAGCAAAATTTATTCTCTTTTTAAAAACAATGCTTTGGGCCGGGTGTGGTGGCTCATGTCTGTAATGCCAGCACTTTGGGAGGCCGAGGCAGGCAGATCACCTGAGGTCAGGAGTTCAAGACCAGCCTGGCCAACATAGTGAAACCCCATCTCTACTAAAAATACAAAAATTATCCAGGCATGGTGGCGGGCACCTATAATCGCAGCTACTTGGGAGGCCGAAGCAGGAGAATTGCTTGAACCCGGGAGGCAGAGGTTGCAGTGAACCAGGACCACACCATTGCACTCCAGCCTGGGTGACAAGAGCGAAACTCCTTTTTGCTGAAAAGGGCAACACTGCATTCCATAAAATAGAATAAGTGGAACTTATTCTCTATTGTATATTCAGTCAAACATTTATTTTATTTATCTTTTTATTTCAATAGATCTCTGGGGAACAGGTGGTGTTGGTTATATCAATAAGCTCTTTGGTGGTAATTTCTGATATTTTGGTGCACATATCACCCAAGCAGTGTACACTGTACCTAATGTGTAGTCTTTTATTCCTCACCACCCGCCACCCTTTTCCCCAAGTCCCCATAGTCCTCAAATTAAAATTTGATGTTATGTTTAGCTCTGAAGTTGTTAGCACGCTGTGACCAAACACTGTTAATTGAATTCATTCAGCACATTTTTAAAAATTAACAAGATATTTGCAATATCTGATATAATCATAATATATTTAAGAGTTATTTCATGAGTGAGATGTCCTTATTGGCCAAAGAGATTTTCATGTGGAATTTACTCCATCACTTTTCTGTAAGCAACCAATGAACTTCCAAGTTCCTAGATTGACCCACACAAAATGGTCAATTTTATACGTTAAAAATAGTTGAAGACCCTCAATTTTATATGATTCAACCTATAAAATCTGAAACTTATTCTCCATAACATTACATACCACTCTGAAATGTAAAGACCATGCTTTAATACAATTGATCATTTCTATGCCATTCATCAACAGAATTTAAAAAGTTTTGCCAACAAATGACTAGTTAACCTGTGGCCATTCTGCTGTTGAGTATCTCTCATTGGTGGGATGTTTGCCTTGGTCTGAGCCAGAACTAAGTTTGAACTATCAGATTAAAAATAGAAAGCAAGTAGATATAAGATTAAATGGTAGGACACATCAGTGCTCTTGCGAAGATCTTGGAAAAACTCATTGAATGTCAGTGATCTCTTTTCTGGTGAAAAACTTATAACTATATATTTTTATTTGGGGAAATTCTAATATTATAATTGATTACTATTAAGGTAAGCCTTAAACTTATAATATTTGACTTGGCCCGGCATGGTGGCTCACGCCTGTAGTCCCCCAGCACTTTGAGACACCAAGTCAGGAGGATCACTTGAGCCCAGGAGTTCGAGTCCAGCCTGGGCAACATGGCAAAACCCCATTTCTACAAAACACACACACACACACACACACACACACAAATACACACACACACACACACAAAACACAAAAATGAAGCAGGCTTGCCAGTAGTCCCAGCTGCTCAGGAGGCTGAGGTGGGAGGATCCCTTGATCCTGGGAGGCAGAGGTTGCAGTGAGCTGAGATCGTGCCCCTGCACTCCTGCTTAGGTGACAGAGTGAGACTCTGTCTCAAAAATAAAAATAAAATAAATAAAAATAAGAATAAATAAAATTTTAAAAACTTGACTTAGTAATTTAACTTTTAGAAATTTATCCTAAGAAAACAACCAAACAGATATTAGATAGATGATTGATAGATGGATAGATAGATAGATAGATAGATAGATAGATAGATAGATTAGGCCTGATGGCTCACGCCTGTAATCCCAATATTTTGAGAGGCTGAGGCGGGAGAATCATTTGAGGTCAGGAGTTTGAGAGCAGCCTGGCCAATATGGTGAAACCCTGTCTCTACAAAAAATACAAAACTTAGCCGGGTGTGGTGGCATGTGCCTGTAATCCCAGCTACTTGGGAGGTTGAGGCAGGAGAAGAGCTTGAACCCAGGAGGCGGAGTTTGCAGTGAACTGAGATTGCACCACTGCACTCCAGTCTGGGTAACAAAGCAAGACTTTGTCTTAAAAAAAATAGATCGATAGCTAGATAGGCATAGGATAGATAGGCAGACATATAAGGATGTTCATTGAAGCTTTGTGTATAATAATGAATTTGGAATAAATTAAATTGGTAATAAACTATGGTGCTTCCAAATAATGAAATGCTTTGTAGCCATTAAAACTGTTGCTATAGATCCCTATTTATGCTGTAACCTGTTCCATGCCGAGCCCCCTCCCTGCATTGCTTTTTCCCTAGCACTAATCCCTCAAACATGTTCTATAATTTACTCCTTCAATAGCTGCATCTTTATCTGTAACTACCCTCTCGAATGTAAGCTCAGAGAGGACAGTGGTAAGTGTCATTCTTCTTGGACGTCTCTCAACTGCCCCAACAAGGTCTTGACAAGAGTTCTTGAGTAGGCACTCAAGAAATATTTGTTGTAGGAAAGCAACTTAGAACTAGAATTTCTGTGTAAAGAAGCATAAACATGTTCAAAACCTCCAGGGCATCCTAAAAACTTGTTTCTATGGAGATACATATGAATTCACACTTTAAAAGGGATGTTTTAAAGCACCATGAAACACGCTCAGAGATGATAGATCATCAATATTTTCCGGCCGGGTGCGGTGGCTCACGCCTGTAATCCCAACACTTTGGGAGGCCGAGATGGGCGGATCACGAGGTCAGGAGATCGAGACCATCCTGGCTAACACTGTGAAACCCCGTCTCTACTAAAAAATACAAAAAACTAGCCAGGCGAGGTGGCGGGCGCCTGTAGTCCCAGCTACTCGGGAGGCTGAGGCAGGAGAATGGCGTAAACCCGGGAGGCGGAGCTTGCAGTGAGCTGAGATCCGGCCACTGCACTCCAGCCTGGGCGGCAGAGCGAGACTCCATCACAAAAAAAAAAAAAAAAAAAAAAAAAAATTTTTTCCTCCCGTTTTAGGATCTCCAGCAAAGTATAACGTGTGTGTGTGTTTTTTTTATTGGAACTTACCAAGAACACTTTGTTTTTCCACAATCTTTTTTTCACTGTACAAACTTAAGACTGTTTTTTAAAAATAAGCTCCTAGGATTTCCCTTTACAATCTAAATAGTTCCCTAACGTAGTCTAAAAATCCTAATTAAGAGTTATTTTGAGATTGACTTTTCTTTTGTAGTTTTATATTTATTGTGTTCTAAGAAAGCATCTCCCAGAAACATTGCATTAACAAAATAAAATCTAGGCCGGGTGTAATGACTCACACCTGTAATCCCAATACTTTGAGAGGCCAAGGCAGGTGGATTGGTTGAGCCCAGGAGTTTGAGACCAGCCTGGGCAACATAGAGAGACCCAGTCTCTATAAAAAATACAAAAATTAGCCGGGCATGGTAACACGCACCTTTAGTCCCAGCTACTTGAGAGGCTGAGGCAGGTGTATCGCTTGAGCCTGGAAGGCAGAGGTTGCAGTGAGTTGAGATTGCACCATGGCACTGCAGCTTTGGTGACAGAGGGAGACCTCATCTCAAAAATAAATAAATAAATAAATAAATAAAATAAAAATAAAAAAATAAAATATACTAGCAAGATTGGTTTACAGAGGATAGTTTTTGTATAACTTACTCATAATATTCCACTTGGTCCTTTGTCATTAGTGACAAAATGCTCTAATTTTGTCTGTAGAACTAAAACAGTCCCCCAATCAGTGGTAGAGGGCCTCTCATAAGGGAGGAGTGCCAGCCCAGGAGTGAGTATCACTATGAGACAATCTTTAAGACAGAGCTGGAAGGCCAGGGTTCCATGTCCACAGGCCTGGTAGAGCTAAAACTCAAGAAAATGTCAGGTTGAAAGGCTGTGAATGAAAAACCAGAACAATAACTTGGAGAGTTCCAGTGTGAGGGACACACAGAAGTCGATTCCTGATGCTACTCAAAGCCCGACCTGCACTGGGCTGAAGGAGCTATAAGTCGTGTTCTGAGTTAAGCTCCCTCTCCCACTATTGCTAGGAACTCCCTAAACTTGAACATTTATGTGCAGAGAGCATCATTGGGGGGTACAGAGCACATGTCCCATTGTTCAGACCTGAGGTTTGGAGCCTACAATAGTCTTTCTCTAATATTAAGGTTTTTTAAGCCCTGCCTCTTTTTTGTTTTTGTTTTTGAGACAAGTTCTCGCTCTGTCACCCAGGTTGGAGCACAGCAGCACAATCATAGCTCACTGCAGCCTCACACTCTTGGGCTCAGGTGATCCTCCCACCTCAGCCTCCTGAGTAGCTGGGACTACAGGTGTACACCACCATGCCTAGTTAATTTTTACATTTTTTTTGTAAAGACAGAGTGTCACCATATTGCCCAGGCTGGTATAAAACTTCTGGTGGTCTTCTTGAAGTTGGTTTCTGGGACTCCTCAGGCCGGATCCATGACAAAAGAAACAGGAATGTATTTTACTTTTATTGAGCTTTTATTTTATGATATAATTATCCTGTACTAGGTGGCTTTACAAACACAACCTCATTAAATATTTATGACAGAGTCCTATGAGGTGGCCATAATGATTTCTCTCTATTTATACTGGAGGAAAAATAAAACACACTGATTTCTCTCTATTTATACTGGAGGAAAAATAAAACACACTGATTTCTCTCTATTTATACTGGAGGAAAAATAAAACACAGAAAGGTTGATTAACTTACCCAAAGTCACACAGCTAATAAAAGATGGAGCCAGGACTCAGAAGTCAGCTCCAATGTAGCCATTGTGGTATTCAGTGCGTCCAAGTTAATGCAGCCCACCCAGAACTGATGAGCACGTTTTCCTCATTCAAAAACAAGAATAGGAACAACCGCCCCTCACTCTGCAATAACCAGAGGAAGCAATTTACATTTTATACGCTTGCCTTTAAAACTGTCTTTTGAATGTTTTAAAAAAACAGTCCTGAAATTTCAATGAAATTAAGACATGTTTAAAATAGGTTGGTTCTCCTCCTTGGGACCCTGTTGTTGGCAAAGTGGTTTCACGGTTGACAGTTGTTGAGCGAGTTATCTTTTATGTCCTAAAAGAAAATACTCTTTTTCAAATGTAACTTCGCTTCTCACATTCTGCCTAGCCAAAATGTATTGCTATTCTGTTAGTCACTAGTGAATTGAAAGGGTTGTTTTAAAAAGAACCAAAATGTGCATAAATACACAGATAGGGTTTGAGATCAAGTAAAAGCTCTCAGAATCATTCACTGTGATGCCTGAGAGCTGGGATTTTGTTTTCCCCCATAGGCAATCCAATAAAAGAAACTTGACTACTGAGATAAAGCCCAGTCCTGTGTCCTGTGCTGGCTCCTGAAATCAGTGGGACTGGCATTCTCACTCTCTGGCATTGATGGGAAAGAGAAAGCTCAACCTAGATTATCATGAAATTATTCCTGATGCCTGGTCACATGAACTCCTGAGCCAACTGATGCCGTTAACAAAGAGGGTTGCTGAAGCTGGGACTTGTGCCATCAGCCTGGTTTTAGAACACTTTTTAACAGTAGATTGGGCATGGTGGGGGAGGGAAGGCTTGGAGGGGAAGTTAGCAAGGGCAGAGAATGAAGAGGCTGTATGCTGCAAGCAGCGAGTGTTCTAATACTCTCAATACACTTTGAGACTTAGTCGTATCATAGCATATTTATTTTGAGGTTTCCATAGTGCATTTTTCTGAGGTCCTTTGACAACAGAATATTTCAAAGGTGTGTGTACAAATATGGTTTTGCTCTTGCTGAAAATGGTGCCACAACCTGAGCGAAGGGGACTATTCCTTCCTATTGTCCTTCTCCATTGTCCAAAATATAATATAATATAATATATATATATATATATATATTTTTTTTTTTTTTTTTTTTCTTTTCTTTGAGACAGAGTTTCAATCCGTCCCCCAGGCTGGAGCGATCTCGGTTCACCACAACCTTTGCCTCCTGGGTTCAAGTGGTTCTCCTGCCTCAGCCTCCAGAATAGCTGGGATTACAGGCACATGCCACCATGCCCAGCTAATTTTTGTATTTTTGGTAGAGATGGGGTTTCACCATGTTGGCCAGGCTGGTCTCAAATGCCTGATCTTAAGTGATCATCCCGCCTTGGCCTCCCAAAGTGCCTATGTCTGTGTGTGTGTGTGTGTGTGTGTGTGTGTGTGTGTGTGTGTGTGGTGGTGGTCTTACTAGCTGGTTCTACTTTCTAAATCCTTTTGGAAAAAATCTCAGTCAGTTGAATTTGGTTACACTTAAAAGCTGTTTAAGGACTTCTCTGTTATAAGATGATTTGGCCAGGTGCAGTGGCTCATGCCTATAATCCCAGCACTTTGGGAGGCCAAGGTGGGATGATCTTTTGAGATCAGGCATTTGAGACCAGCCTGGCCAACATAGTGAAACCCCATCTCTACCAAAAATACAAAATTTAACGGGGCATGGTGGCAGGCGCCTGTAGTCCCAGCTACTCTGGAGGCTGAGGCAGGAGAACCACTTGAACCCGGGAGGCAAAGGTTGTGGTGAACCGAGATCACCCCAGCCTGGGTGACAGACTGAAACTCTGTCTCAGAAAAAAAAAAGGTGATTCAAACATCCGTCCAAGCCTGTGGTCTTGTTACTGTACTCTTGTCCCACTTCCTCATCCAAGCAGGCTCCTAGAAAGAAATGTACTCTGGCTGTCTCAACTCCTTCATGTTCCATATGACGCCTCTGCCCACTGCAAGCCAAGCTTACACTCCAGTTACTCTGTAGAAACAGTCTGGCAAAGATCCCCAGAGACTAATGTGACCATATGTCCTTGTTTGCCCAAGAACACATGTTGTCCTGCTGTAATTATTAATAGCCCCTCTCTATTCACTCTCTGATGTGTCCTAGTTTGCAGATAAATTAGTTGATCTACCAGTTGCCAAGTCTCAAAGACTCTTTCCTGTTTTCATATTGCTCAATCACTGCAGCACTTGTCACTGTTATTCAATCCCACGATAATAGAACTCTTCTCCTTCGGCTTCCACAACATCTCTCCCATATCTCTGTTCCATCTAGGTTCTTTTTGTGAACTTCTCTTCCTTTCCAAGCCTCTTAAATGTTGGTGCCCCTAAAGTTTATATTATAGCCTCTTGTCACTTTATGTAATCATCTTAAAAGATCATCTATTCCCAAGTCTTTAGCCCCAATTTACAATTTTACGACTCTCTATTTCTCTCTTTCTCTCCCTCTTTGTCTCCCCAGCACCATTCTCCTAGGCTCCATGCCTTCACCTGATTGTTCCACTAGCATCATAAAATCAGTATCTTGGCCAGGCGCAGTGGCTCACGCCTGTAATCCTAGCACTATGGGCATCTGAGGCGGGTGGGTCACCTGTGGTCAGCTGTTTGAGACCAGCCTGGCCAGCATAGTGAAACCTGTCTCTACTAAAAATATAAAAATTAGCCGGGCATGGTGGCAGGCACCTGCAATCCTAGCTACTTGGAAGGCTGAGGCAGGAAAATTGCTTGAACCCGAGAGGCGGAGGTTGCAGTGAGCCGAGATCATGCCATTGCTCTACAGCCCGGGGCACAGAGCAAGACTATGCCTCAAAAAAAAAAAAAAATCAATGTCTCCAAAGCTGAGCTCCTTACCTTTCCCTTCAACTCTGCTCTTCCCCCTTTATATAAACCATGGTGAGCAGTACGCACTCTGCCTCTGCAACTTAGCCCTGGCCACACTGTGTCCAGCCCAGCACTGCCTGATGAACCCTTTGCAGCCAACTCTCAGATGCATGGGGATAAACAAGTGTTGTTTTAAGTCCCTGAGTTTGGAGTGACATTTTTGCAGCAATAGCTAACCAAAGCAGAAATGTAGCCTAGGAGTGGAGCCCTTCCGTAAGTAAAACTTGAAATATGTAGTATTGACTTTAGGACTGGGTGGCAAAAGGTGCAGAAGTTATTATGGGCATCTGGGAAATGGTTATTAAAGTGTTATAAAGGGCTGAAACAATGCTGACCTGTTGCATGTGATGGTAAAAAGAATTGGTAAAACCTATGATAACTTGGAAGATACACAGGGTACTTAATAAATTTATGGACTTGGGCAAGGTAATTTTTTGAAGTGTTAAAATTATGAAATGGTTATATTTAGCTGTATATGAATAAAGATCTAAAGGAAAGAACTTCAGGCCTGGATTAAAAAGAGACCAAGACTTATCCAAATTAAAGTCTCTCACCTACTCTGCAAAAGATTGCAATCTTAAAAAACAGCTCAGTCACCAAAACAGGATGTTTCCAATGCTGTCTTCAGAAATGGTCAAGAAAGATGATGGAAATGAAAAGGCATCCTAGAATGGGGAACCAAGAGCCATGACTACCAAAGGAAGAGGAAGGAAGCAGAGCTCGGTCTCATCAGGGAATATTCCTTACTGAGAACAGGAAGCCCTGGCAACGTTTTCTAAGTGAGATTTCAAACCTGCTACAGGTCAGTGCTATGCGCCTTCCCTTCTCTTTTCTGATGAGAGGGTTTGTTGTGTTTATCTTGTCCCTGTTTTCACAGGACATGTATGCAGCAGACAACCTGTCTATCTAATTCATTTAGCTCTAAGTTCAGAAGAGCCACATTTGGACTTGATATAGATGATGGAATCTTGGACTTTGTGCCTCACGCCATGATTTGGTGAGACTTTCAGGGTTCTGGGATGCTGGTGAGCACATTTTGCGTATGAGAGGGATGTTATGAATGGTGGCCAGACTATCGCAAATGGCATTACTGGCCTCAATTCTCCACCCTTCCTGCATCCACAGCACTGTTGTAGACTCCTTGTGGAAGGAATGCATTTTCTTGCCCCTTGACTTTGGATGTAGTTATGTAGCTTGCTTTGGCCAATGAAAATGGGTGGAGCAGACAATGTGCCCACTCTGAGACCAGTCAATAGGGTTTTGTGTGTTTCTGTTTGCCTCTTGCCCCTCTGTCACTGCAATCAGAAAGATGTGTCCTTTGTAGCTCACTAGTTTCAGAAGGCTGAAGGATGCAAGAACAGCATTATTTCATCCAGACCACAGACCTTCAGAGAGAAGTGCAGCTGTGTGGCCTGAAGCAGATCCACCCAGCTAAGCCCAGCCTGGATGATCTGAGCCATACCCAACCTCGAGTCCATGAGAATAAGTAGTTATTTCAGACTCTCAGTTTCAAGGTGGTTTGTTACACAGCATAGTCATGACAGGAAATAATTCATTCTTGCTACTACCTATTCAGTGCTGCTTCCCAATCCAACTTCTCCTCTTTAAAACTCAAGTGCTGTTGATCCTACAGCCTCTCCTCTCTGTATCCACTGCCCTTGTCTTGGTCTACATCTGAATCATCTCTCACCTGGTTAATACCAAACTCTCCTTACTAACTCTCCTCACTCTCCTTTAATTTATCTTCCTCATTGCCACCAGAGCAATTTTTCCACAGTGCATGTGATATTATGAGATATACCATCATCACTTACAAAAGTGTCTTGAACTTGTAGAGCTTATGTTGACAAATAACGTTTATGTATTTTATTTTTAATCTTTTAATTCTATTTTTCTACGAGCTTTTTGAAGTCCCCTTGCACGCACCTGATTGCACACACATGTGTGCGTTTGTGTATTTTCCTCTACAGTTCCTGTAGTTCCTGGCTCTTAACTCCCCTAGCCTTTGTTACAGTCTTTGCTATAATGTTGACACACTTTAGGCCTCAGAAGCAGACCTCAGAAAATAGAATCTCTCGCTCTGAACTTCTTCTGTTTTCCTCTCACATGCTTCTTGTTCTCCCCAAGACAGGACTCAAATCTTCTCCCACCTTTCCGTGAAGAAATTCTCTGACCTACTTTGTCTGGATGTAGGTTATAAGACTCTCATTTCAGAAGGGGTCCTGTCCCATATCCTAAAGGAAGGAACGCTGCACAGAAAGGACAAGAGGAATCTAAACAGACAGGCCTGGCTGGCTTTCCCCCACTTAGTCTATCAGTATGAGATCATACTCTTTTATCCAGTTATATTTCTACATGGTTGTCCATGTAATAGATCCAAGAGGCTGGGCTTCATAGAGCTTTCTGATAGCTGAACATGTGGAGGTTCCTGGAGGGTGGAGCTCCCAGATAGGGCATGGATTCTCTACGTCCCTGCACTCATACCTCCCCCTATGCATCTCTTCATCCGTATCCTTTGTAATACCTTTTATAATGAATGTAAGTAAATGGAAGCATTTCCCGAGTTCTGTGAGTCGATCTAGCAAATTACTGGAACCAGAGGAGGGGGTTGTGGGATCCCTGATTTATAGTGGTTAGTCATAAGCACAGGTAAGACAACCTGGGACTTGTGATTGGTATCTGAAGTTGGAGGAGGTTGTCAGTCGTGGGGACTGAGTCCTCAACCTGTGGAATCTGATGCTGTCTCCAGGTAGATAGTATCAGAATTGAATTGGGCTAGAGGGTGAGTCACTGGTATCTGCTGCAGAACTAATTGTTTGCTTCTTGGTGGGGAGAATTCCCCACACATTTGGTCACAAAAGTCTTCTGTGTTAATTGCTGTGGTGTGAGAGCAGAGGAAAAAAACAAGAAAAAAACAAAAAAACTCTCACAGTCTGTGTTTCTTCTACTCAATGCAAAACTAATAATAGCAGTTAGCTTAAAACTCTTAAATTCCTCCCAATGGATAGTTGAAGTCATACTCTTGGGAGCTAATGGGTCTAATTTGGTCCACAGGTTCTTTGTTTGCTGCAGGTCCTGTTTTGACAATACTTGAATGTGAAGATGAACGCAAGTTCTCTAGTTTGCCACAACGTCTCCATTTCCTATTGTTTTATCCTTGGCTCGCTTTATCCAGTTACACAACAATCCTTGTCCGTACAGGTACTTATGTAAACATATAACAAAATACTAAAAATTAGGTAACTTAAAGTAATAGAAATTTACTGTCTCCCAGCTCTAGAGGCCAGAAATTCAGCAACAAGATGTAAATGGGCCCATGTTACCTCTGAGAGTCTCAGGAGAATCCTTCCTTGCCTCTTCCTCCCTTCGAGTTGTGGCCTCAATCCTTTGAGTTCCTTGTTTTGTGGCTGCATCACTTACTCCAGTCTCTCTCTGCCTTCACTTGCAGTTTTTTTTTCTTTTTAATTTTGCAGAGCCGTGGTATTGCTATTTTGCCCAGGCTGGTCTCAGACACCTGGCCTCAAATGACCCTCCCACCTTGGCCTCCCAAAGTGCTGGGACTGCAGGTGTGAGCCACTGCCACTGGCCCAATACTTATATCAATAACCAAGCATTGAGGGCTGGCCTTGTGACATCCACCTGGTGACTACATACTCACTAACTTTATTCCCTTTGCTCCCTGCTTGTCATCCCCTTGATCCTCTTGTTAGCAACTGTAGGATGGATTACCACAATGGCTTGGACAGACTCATGAATAAATGATTAGGGGCAATTTCTTTTAACAGAGACGGAGCCTCATTCTGTCTCTATTCCAGCTCAGGCTGGAGTGCAGTGGGGCGGTATAACTCACTGCAGCTTAGAACTCTTGGGCTTAAGAAATCCTCTTGCCTCAGCCTCCCAAGTGGCAGGGATTACAGATGCATGCCATCATGCCCAGCTAATTTTTAAATTTTTTTGTAGAGATGGGATCTCACTACGTTGCCCAGGTTGGTCTTGAATTCCTGGTCTCATGTGATCCTCCCATTTTGGCCTCCCAAAGCATTGGGATTACAGGTGTGAGCCACTGCACAGGGCTGCATTTTCTTTTCCTTATAAGGACACCAGTTATATTGAATTAGAGCTTACTCTAACAACCTCATCCTAACTTGATTACATCTGCAAAGACTTTATTTCCAATTTAGGTCAATTTTTCAAACACCAGGAGTTAGAAATTAAACATATCCCTTTGGGAGATAAAACTTTACTCCTAAAAGGAACTCATCCCCAGTTTATAAGTTGAAGCACAAAGTCTTTGGCATAGCATGGACAGACCTTTCTGATCTGTTCTCCAGCTGTATCTCTTCCTCGTACTCTCTAACAAACTCTTTCTCCTTGCTCACTCTAAATGGACTAAGTGATTCCTCAGTCACTTTCCTTGTGCTTCACCTTTTGCTTTAAAAGTCCTTTTTTCCTCCCCTACTTCACTTGTGAATTTTTATTCCACCTTTAAGACTTACTCAAATCCTAATTTATCAGCAAGTCAACTAGATTTCTCTTAGTCTTTCAGAGAACTGATGACTAATTCCGCTTTCACTCTGACTTCATAAGAGATCTCAATGTGCTATGTTTCTACATTCTCAGAATCTTCTTTCAGCATCATTTGTCCTCCTAATTCTTCCACAGTACATATAGTTCTATTAGGATGGGTTTCACCAGATTTCCTTTTGGAGAAAATTTGCCCTTAACATGCCAAGAGTCTATTTTTGAATGATGCCACTGGTCAGCTGGTCAACCACATTGCAATGTGTTCAGTCCTCTTGCGTATACCATGGGTATTCTTTTTATTAAAAAACAACCAGCCTGGCTGACATGGCAAAACCCCATTTCTACTAAAAATACAAAAAAATTAGCCGGGTGTGGTGGCGCATGCCTGTAGTCCCAGCTACTCAGTAGGCTGAGGCAGGAGAATGGCTTGAACCCGGGCAGTGGAGGTTGCAGTGAGCCAGGGTTGTGCCAGTGCACTCCAGCTTGAGTCAATTAAACAAACAAACAAAAAACCGTAAGCTTTATCTTTCAAGGGAGAGTAATCCAATTAAATTAAACTTAGTGTACACAACTAAAGTGTACTTTTACAAGCAGAGATGTCTTCAACCCTAACTTCCACAGGACCTGTCAATGAATCTGGAAACCATTTTCATGGCAATGCTTTAAAAAGGTTGAAACATTAGTCAATATTGACTGTTTGTCCTGAGCCATAATGGTCGATTTCAAAAACGTAGATAGTTTCTATCAGGTGGCTGTGCCAGTCCACTTCCATGAAAGTGTTTAATAAATTCCTGTTCACTGAAAGTCAAATACCACACGTTCTTACTTATAAGTGGGAGCTAAAATAATGTGTATGCATAGAGGTAGAGAGTGAAGGAAGGGTGGGAGGATGGGAGAGGGGTGTAGGATGAGAAATTAATTAATGGGTATAGTGTACATCATTTGGGGATGATTACAGTAAAAACCCTAATTTCACCACTCTACAATATACCCTTGCATTTTTTATACAAATAAAAAAATCCTATTTGTTGAATATCTAATTAATTTCATAAAAATTGAATTTCTAATCAATTTCATAAAGAATCGCAGCTGGAAAGGTTCTCAGAACCACTCTTCTGCCAAGTGTGTAGGTGTTGCCTTCTTCATTCCTCAAATGGAAAACGGCGAAAGAGACTTAAATGAATGACTTTTTTTATAAAGATGAGGGCAGGATGGAGACAAACCAACGACAAGAGACGGTAAAGTCCCACAAGAGTAGCAACAGCAGGAAGCCACTGTCACCTCTGGACCTAAAGAGAAGAGCAGCAGCAATTCTCAGAGCTGTCGTTACAGCTGAGGACTCCTGGCAGGAATCGTGAAAAGGAACTGAGAAGTGCAGCCCCTTCCCCCAGAAGGCTCCAGTGGAGACAAGGGAAGGTAGTAGAAACCTTGACCTCTCTCTCTCTCCCTCTCACCTTCTTATCTCCTGCTGGTGTCTCCCAAGGGTTAAATCTAACTGAAAGCCAGAAGGTAAGGGAACTTGGTGATGCAATCTTTAAAGATCAGCCTCTGGGGACAAAAAAATAAGGTGAAAAACCATGAAAATGGATACGAGGTGCATGTAGAGAAATCCAGTACAGATACTTTGGATACTTTAATCCAAAGAGATTGCTTCTATTAGACTGTCAGGTTAAACTGCTCTGTCCCTGCTCATGAGAGGAAATGAACTAGGTTAAAGATTTATAGATTGCGAGAGCCGAAAGAGTATTTAAAGGTCATCTAAACCAGCACTCTCACTTTACAGATGGATGAAATAGAGGTCCTCAGGGATGAATGACATGCCTTAGATCACCTTCGAGTTAATAACTGCACTTCCACTAAGACCCAAGGTCTTGTTTTCCTGACCGATGCTAGTTGTCCTGTTCATGAGGCTCGAATTCTTTCCAGCCCTGTGAGTTTCCAATAACAGGCTTTTTTTTTTTCCCCCCAGAAGCATCCATAAGAGCACCCAGCAAAACATGAAGTTTAAGGAATTTTAGAGAAATAATTTCAAAGGACCTCAAAAGACTTGAGCCACAAACAATGCTCTAAAGACTCACATTGTTCCTACCATTGACCAAACCAGTTTGTCAGAAAAATAATGGTCTTTTTCTTTTCATAGTTAAAGTTCAATGGTCTTTTTCTTTTCATAGTTACAATGTGAATCAAAGAAAGTGAGATACATGATAATAAAGGATTAGTCTATTCTAGAAGATTCTAGAAGATTCCACAAGACTGAAGCATCTGTACTGTAAAGGCCATTCCTTTTTTTCTGACTTATTGAGAAGCTTCAATTTACCAGGCTTAGTGCTATTTACCAGGCTTAGGCTTAGTGCTAAGTGCTAGAACACAAAAAAATGAACAAAAACATTCGCTTTTCTCAAAGACTTGTATGGCAGAAAGGGAGGGAAGTAAATGGCTGGCTGGGGCTCTGAGATGGATGCTTTGATAGTGCAGCACAGAAGATGTGGTTATTTCTACCAGATTACACAGCTTCCCCAAACACTGTTTCTTAACCCGTGATGTGCCACAGACTTTGAGCCACTGGGGAAAGCCCAGTGGCTCCCTTTATCCTGGGAGGTGCACTTCCTTCCACATATAACCAAATTTTGCATGCCATGGTGAGAAGTTCACGAACTTCAACTTACAAATAGAACCTTGCTCTGAGCAGCTAGAAAAAGAACAAGCTTTTGGTTTTTTTGTTGGTTTGGTTTGGTTTTCTCCATGCCCCCTAATTAGGTACAAGATCATGGCTAGAGCCATGTATTGCCTAACTACAGAATTTTAGTTTGAGGATAATGGTATATAACCTCTTACTATTTTCAGATTATACAGTTAGGACAATGAGACACGGTATTGTATGTAGGGCATCTGACTTTCTAGAACACCCTGTTTTTCTTGATCTGGCCAGATTCGCATTGGCAATTATTCAAATACAATCTAAAACCAACCCCAAATCTAGATAAGGCAGTAGCTTCTAAGATTATTCTCCTTCATGCACAGCTAGGAAGAGAAATAAATGCATTAATTTATTCAGCAACTGCTAATTTAGAATGTACTATGTACACACTTCATGCTAAGTGCTAGGGGTATAGTCAAGCATGAAACACAATCCCTGTCCTAAACGACTTCTAGCCCAGAAAGGAAAACAAACCAATAAGCCAATTGCTAAGGATGGATGAACAGATGTAATGAGAACACATATATGGAGGAGAGAGGCATCAAACAAGATATTAGGTTCAACTGACGTAGCTGTTTCTTTTTCCCCAAGAAAATGTAAGAAAGTTCATCATGAGTTAAACTTTGAAATGTGAACCTGAAGTTAATCTATTCTTAGGGCATATGGAATTACATGGCGGTTTAAAAAAAAAAAAAAAAGGGGGGGGGGGGCTCTGGGATCACTTTCCTAAACCCAGATCCCAGCCCCACCACCGTTGTGTGTGGCCTTGCAGAAGATACTTAACCTCTCTATGCCTCAGTTTTCTTATCTGCAAAATGAGGATGATAATAAAAGTGCTTCGCATATCCAGGTAAAAGTAGAAAGTTCATTCCATTATCAAATAGTTGCTGGTGTGGTTTGTGCAGAATATTTTAGTCTGTCAAATATTGTGTGAAATATCCAGATAATCAGCTGATATGTTTCTATCCCATCCAAAGACTGACATTGTATATTTGACCTTCATCCAACTACAGAATCAAGGACCACTTGGAAAATTTGACAGACTAAAGACTCTCCTTCAAAAATGCACATATTCCTGGGGGTTCCTGACCCCTAAAGTTAAAGGAAGAACCTTCTTTTAAAATGGCTTTTGGCCGGGCGCGGTGGCTCACGCCTATAATTCCAGCACTTTGGGAAGCCGAGGCGGGTGGATCACCTGAGGTTGAGAATTCGAGACCAGCCTGATCAACATGAAGAAGCCCCGTTTCTACTAAAAATACAAAATTAACTGGGAGTGGTGGTGCATGTCTGTAGTCCCAGCTACTCGGGAGGCTGAGGCAGGAGAATAGCTTGAACCTGGGAGGCGGAGGTTGCGGTGAGTCGAGATTGTGCCATTGTACTCCAGGCTGGGAAACAAGAGCAAAACTTCGTCTCAAAAAAGCAAAAAACAAAAACAACGACAACGACAACAACAGGTTTTTTCAGCCAGGTGCATGGCTCACGCCTGCAGATCCCAAAAGTTTGGGAGCCTGGGATGAAGGATCTCTTGAGGCCAGGACTTTGAGACCAGCCTATGCAACACAGTGAGACCCTGTTTCTACAAAAATTTTAATTAAAAGAAAATTAAATGGCTTTTTTCTCATCATGACACTCCAAATATTGTCTTTTGGAACATATTGCTTGATTTAGTTGTCTCAGTACTGTACTGTTCTAATTGTTTCTTATTTATTCTAATTGATACTGGCATTCTCTTTACCCATCACCAATAACCAATGTGAATGTCACAACTTACAAATAAAAAGGAATAGTATGGCCGGGCACAGTGGCTCACGCCTGTAATCCCAGCACTTTGGGAGGCTGAGGCGGGTGGATCACTTGAGGTCAAGAGTTTGAGACCAGCCTCAGCAACATGGTGAAAACCCCATCTCTACTAAAAATACAAAAATAAAAATAAAAAAATAAAAATAGCTGAGTGTGGTGGTCCCAGCAACAAGGGAGGCTGAGGCAGGAGAATTGCTTGAACTTGGAAGCTGGTGGTTACAGTAAGCCGTGATCGTGACACTGCACTCCAGCCTAGGCAACAGAGCAAGACCCAGTCTCAAAATAAATAAATAAATAAAGGAATAAAGGAATAGTACTAGGACACGTTGGTAAAGGTAGAAAAGTACTTGACATGTTATCCCTATAAAAACTTTCAAAAATTGGCCGGGTGCGGTGGCTCAAGCCTGTAATCCCAGCACTTTGGGAGGCCGAGACGGGTGGATCACGAGGTCAGGAGATCAAGACCATCATGGCTAACACGGTGAAACCCCGTCTCTACTTAAAAAATACAAAAAAACTAGCCGGGCGAGGTGGCGGGCGCCTGTAGTCCCAGCTACTCGGGAGGCTGAGGCAGGAGAATGGTGTAAACCCGGGAGGCGGAGCTTGCAGTGAGCTGAGATCCGGCCACTGCACTCCAGCCTGGGCGGCAGAGCGAGACTCCATCTCAAAAAAAAAAAAAAAAAAAAAACTTTCAAAAATTAGACCACCGGAAAAAGTATTGAGTACTCGATCCACAAGTTTGCCTCAATTTTCAAAAATATTCATGCACAACTTCCCAAATATTATTTTCAAAACTGTATTCATTCACAAAGAGTTTGATTTTTCAGTGGCATGCTCCGATTACAGATAGTTGAGTATTTCATTTTTGATCATTTCAAGATGGTGGTAAGTTTTTACATCAGTTTGACAGACTAAAAACAATCAGAGTCATCAAAGAAATCTATGAAGTCATTTTTTTAATATATAAAGAATATCAGCAAAGTCTGTGCTGTATGACATTCCTGAATATTAACTCTCTAATTTGCCATACAGAAACTTTTCACAGTTTGATAAGATACAGATGACATTGACTCCTGAACAAATACACTGGTGATAAAAGGAGGGTTAAAAAGGAACAGTCTTATAATGTATATCTTGAGCAAATTAATGCAAGCATCATTCATATCATTTGTTTTTATATATGTTATCTTCTCATTTTGAGGTCTCAAATAAAAAGTATTACTTAGCTTATGGACCAGAGAATAATTCCTTTGAGTCTCAACATTTATACATGAACTTCTATAGATTGCAAGCAGGAATAATCATGTATCAAAGTGTGTTGTTTGGGACATGATCGTTTTATTCATTCAGTGTAAATATTACAAGCAAAATGCACATTTTAAGAGAGTGGTCTGAGCCTTTTTTTTTTTCATGACAGAAACATTAAAATTTAAAAGTACATATAAGGTACATAAAAGTAGATGCTTCTGGGCAGGGCGCAGTGGCTCATACCTGTAATCCCAGCACCTTGGGAGGTCAAGACAGGAGGATCACTTGAGACTAGGAGTTCGAGACTAGACTGGCCAACATGGCGAAACCCCGTCTCTACTAAAAGTACAAAAAAAATTATCTGGGCATGGTGGCACACGCTGGTGGTCCCATCTACTCGGGAGGCTGAGACACAAGAATCACTTGAACCTGGGAGGTGGAGGTTGCAGTAAGCCAAGATTGCACCACTGCACTCCATCCAACCTGGACAACAGAGCGAGACTCTGTCTCAAAAAAAAAAGTAGATGCTTCTTTGAAATGTGTATTAATTATCAGTTTATTTCAGAATGGAAGATGAACTACAAAGTCCACAAGTCATACCTAAGAAGTGTCTTATTGAGCACCACTTTGCTCTCTCCTTCTTCTTCCTAATCCTCTTTAGCAGGGCAAAATTTTATTTATTGTGCTGATTTTCCCTGCTTAGGGAAGGGGAAGATGGGAGTTCGTATTCAATGGCTGGGCCGCATCTAGAATTTGCTTTCAAAAGGCCAGTGCAACTTAAGCTGATTACAAATGCAGGTTCAAGGCCCCAAAATTTGGTCTTGTTGTCTTTATTAGACTTCTGAAATTTGTTTTGGTATATTTATTCCCTTGTCAAAATAAGAGACCACCACTCATTATACAAAACAAAGACCTGATTGTATTTCTTGCTGCCAGGGAGAGCTGTACTTACAAGTTACAGTGCCTTTGAATAAAGCAAACCAGGATTCTAATGCAGGGTTTTGGGAAGCATGGAGTTCAGAGATTGGGAAACTCTTGGAAATCGAAGTGTTGGGGGATTGGTTGATCTTTAGCCGTGAAAGCCTTTTTGATGGACTGAGGCTGTTCTGACTAGCGGACTTTCAGAAATATGAGTACTGAAGTGAAGTTGTTAGTGATGGTTGGGAAGAGTTTAAAAGCAATTTTGGAGATGACTTGTTCATAGATTGGGACTATAGCCAAAGAACAATCAGTCTTTTCCTTTCTTGAATTTAGATGATATAAATTCTTTATTCTCACTTTCTAGCTTTCACTTAAAATGTTACATAGTGTTTTCATATTGTCCCTTTTTAACAGCAAGATTATTTGTTTTTAATTTCTTGGTTTTTTGGGTTATTTTTAAGAGACAGGGTCTTACTCTATTGCCCAGGCTGGAGTGCAGTTGTGCGATCATAGCTCACTGCAGCCTCCAGCTCCTGGGCTCAAGCAGTCCTCCCACCTCAACCTCCAAGGGAGCTGAGACTACAGGCATACACCACCACACACAGCTAATTTTTTTTTTTTTTTAATTTTTGTGAGATGGGTCTTGCCAAGATGGGTCTTGAGCCCCAGGCCTCGAGAGATTATCCTGCCTTGGCCTCCCAAAGTGCTAGGATTGTAGGATTGCAGCCTTGAGCCACTGCACATGGCAAATAAATAAATAAATAAACAAACAGAATAAAAAATAAATAAATAATATGTAAATATCCAAACAACAAAAGTAGAGAGAGAAAAATAGAGAAAATGGTATAATGAATTCTTGTGACCCAGTCTTTCAACACATGTATGCTCCATTCTACTTGCTTTATCTGAATCTCTTTTCCTGACCCAACTTTGTTGTTTTATTTTAAATTAATCCCAGTTATTATATAATTCTCATAAATGTTTTCATATTTACCTTTCACAGATAAAGACTAAAACATATCCTTATGACACCATTGTCACACTCCACAAAATTAACTGTAATTACTCAATAATGTCATACTTAGCTTTTCCTGGTTGTCTAAAAATACCTTTTTACAATTGATTTATTCAGATCAGAATCCAAATAAAAATGCACATTGCTCAGCCTGTGCAACATGGTGAAACTGTCTGTACTAAAATTACAAAAAAGGACATAGTGTTGCACACCTGTAGTCCCAGCTACTCGGGAGGGTGAGGTGGATCACTTGAGCTCAGGAAGTCAAGGCTGCAGTGTGCCAAGTTCACACCACTGCACCCCAGTCTTGGGAACAGGAGGGAAACCCCTGTCTTAAAAAAAAAAAAATATATATATATATATATATATATATATATATACACACACACACGCACATATATACACATTGAACTTGATTGTTATGTCTGGTAAGTCTTTTTAAATCTATAATAGTTTCTCTTGCTTTTATTCCCATGCCATT
This sequence comes from Rhinopithecus roxellana, assembly GCF_007565055.1. NCBI lineage: Eukaryota > Metazoa > Chordata > Mammalia > Primates > Cercopithecidae > Rhinopithecus > Rhinopithecus roxellana. The sequence goes on from NC_044559.1 coordinate 104,487,188, forward strand.
TCTTTGTAGAAGAAACTGGATCGTTTGTCCAATAGAAGTCCCCTTTTCCTCATGGTATTGTTGATCATGTTCTTCTACCCTCCATAATGTTGCAAACCTGTAGTTAGATTTAAAGGCTTGGCTATATTGGGGTCAAAGTTTAGAAAACAATGTCCCATAGATGGTGCTGGGCACTTCTTAATGCTTCACATCAGAATGCACATAATGGTTGGCTTTCCCAACTTCCCAACTGTAGTGATGTTAGGATACATCAGTGGATTCAGGTGCCAGCAAACCCATTTATTAAAATATTTGTCCCTTGATATTTCACTTAATGGTTTAGCTGTTATTTCTGATTGTTGGTTAGATCTATTATTTCATCAGAGCTGCACAACTGTGGTTTTTTAAAATTCTATCAGTCCTTCTGCATTTTTTCACAGTAATTCTTCTCTAAGGAAGAAATGTCTTCTATCAACTGTGTATTTGTTTTGAATTATAGCCCTTAAAAGAAAGAGAAGATAAATATTTAATTTTTTTCTGATACAAATTTTAGAATAATGAATTTACTGTCTTAACAACCTCCAAAAGTAATCAATGAGTTTTCTTTTTAGAGTATTGTTATGATGCATGGGTTCTTATATATTTGACATCTTTCCTTTTTTGCAGTTATTAATCTTCTTGGTTCTCTAATTATGCAGTTTTTGGCCAGTGAGAGTCCCTTCAAGTTGGCTCCTATGCATATTTTCTCCCATATCCTCTTCACACAATTCCAGTAGGTTTTGAGAAATAATATAAGATGCACTGAGCACAAGTTGTATATTGCTAGCCCCAGACAGGAAGTCAACCTTTCTTCCTCCTAGGAAGAAATGATTATTAGAATTCATAATCTGGGCTCAAGCGGTGCTCATCAGTACTGGGCTGTTCTTTTATTTGCAGTAATAATACTAACAAAACGACTAATCTGCTTTCTCCTACAATTGATATGTAATAGTTTTACGACAATACTAATTCCTTATTCAGTTTAAGTCTAGTTATATTGTTTTTCTGCTACTTTAAATGTGGTTTATTGTCTATTACTTTTTCTAACTAGTTATGCATGTGTGCGTATATACATGTAACTTTGATATCTGTAGGTGAATTTTATACCTTACCTAGGTACTAAAGTTTTTAGAGTGGATTTTCCATTGATTCTTTTGGGTTTTCCAGATACATAATCACATCATCTGCAAATAGGAGTAGTTTTACCTCTTCCTCTTCAATTTGTATCTCTAATTGTCTTCTCTTATCCAATTGCATTAGCTAATAACTTCAGCACAGAGTTAAACAGTAACGGAGAGAGTGGCCACTCTCTCTTGTCTTGTTACTGACTTAGTGGAAAAGCCTCTGGTGTTTCCCCACTAAGTAAGACACAGGCTTTGGGCTGACTTTTGTTTGTTTGTTTTGTTTTGTTTTGTTTTTGAAATGGAGTCTTGCTCTGTTGCCCAGGCTGGAGTGCAGTGGTGCTATCTTGGCTCACTGCAAGGGCTGAGGTATTAATATACATATTTCATCATGCTAAGAAAGTTCTCTCAATTCTTATAGTTTAGCATGGATGGTCGATAAATCTTGTCAAGCATGTTTTTAAAACATTATTGGAGATAATTATGTTACTTTTCTTCTTAGTTCTGTTCATATAATGAATTTCATTAGTTTACACTAAGATTTTGAGTCCTCTAGAAACAGCCACTTCTGAATATAAATTCCCTTGTCTTCATCTGGCAGAAACAGAAACGAAGAGGAAGGAGACATTTTTTTAGCTATTCAGTATCAATAATCACTCTTATTCTTTGATAAGTTTCTGGCTTATTTCCTAGATTTGTAAGCAAAGAGAGTGTTACCTGGCTAGATGTAGCCCGATTGTTATGAGTGTGTGTGACATGTCATCTCCCGCACTGCTGCTCCCGCCCCTCCGTTTGGCATGTGCACAATCAGACTGCACATTTGAAAAGCAATGGCTTAAAATCCCTGTGTCTTAGGAGACCCATAACCAGTTAAAATGCCCTTCAGCCAGATCTACAGTGTATATGTTAAGCCCCGTTTCTCACTGGAGTACACAAGCAGATCCAAATTAAATGCAGACGTGTTTAAGCTTGGGAACCCAACCCAGTTCCAGAAGTGAGAGTGCAGCTTTATTAACCAAGCCACCCACTCTCCCAGGAAGATGGCGGGAATCAAAACCAGACTTTTCTGGTGTTATAATTTGACTTCTGTCAGCAGTGGCAACTATACTTTAAAAAATCAAGCTGCTGCTTATTTTCTTAGTCCCTAATGTCACACTCAAGGAGAACTGAGTACAACTAGGTGTCTCAGGTTCTCTTTCAGGTGAGAAAATGAAAATAAAAGGCTGAGTGTTTCTGATGTCTGAGGTGATTTTATTTTTCACTGTCAGAAAGGAAAGTTTCTGTGAAAATTCTGGAAGAAGGAAGTAGTATTACCATATGGAGATTCTATCATCAATGACTTTGCTTCTCAGAAGCCCTGTTAAGGGCAGGTACTGTTGGTGTTAAGCCTAGTCTATCTTTAATCCCCAACGAGCCAAGAATGAAGATTAAAAGGTCAAACATGAGCTGTGGGCCTCCCTCACACATACTGTGAAATTAATGAAGATGACTCTGCAAAATGGGCAACGAGCTTTATAAATATCTTCCTCTTCTACATAAACACACACACACCCCCTCTGAGGCATGGTGAAAGGAAGTGACATCAACCTAACACCAACCCTGAAGTTTTCCCACATCCTTTGTCAAAATGAAGTTCTGGCCTTTAATTGGCACTCTTTGTATTGTATTGGTACTCCATCAGTACCTCCATCATCTCCATCAGCACCTCCGCCATCTCCATCCACACCTCCACCATCTCCATCACCACCTCCACCATCTCCATCACCACCTCCCCATCCCCATCAGTACCTCCTCCCTCTCCATCAGCACCTCCACTATCTCCATCAGCACCTCCACCATCTCCATCAGCACCTCCTCCACCTCCAGCAGCATCTCCACCATCTCCATCAGCACCTCCTCCATCTCCATCCCCACCTCCACCATCTCTATCAGCATCTCCTCCATCTCCATCAGTACCTCCTCCATCTCCTTCAGAACCCCCACCATCTCCTTCAGAACCTCCACAATATCCATCAGCATCTCCACCATCTCCATCAGCACCTCCACCATCTCCATCAGCACCTCCACTAACTCCATCAGCACCTCCACCATCTCCATCAGTACCTCCTCCATCTCCTTCAGAACCCCCACCATCTCCTTCAGAACCTCCACCATATCCATCAGCATCTCCACCATCTCCATCAGCACCTCCTCCATCTCCATCAGCACCTCCACCATCTCCAGCAGCACCTCCGCCATCTCTATCAGCATCTCCTCCATCTCCATCAGTACCCCCTCCATCTCCTTCAGAACCCCCACCATCTCCTTCAGAACCTCCACCATATCCATCAGCACCTCCACCCTCTCCATCAGTACTGCCATCATCTCCATCAGCACCTCCTCCGTCTCCATCAGCACCTCCACCATCTCCATTAGTACCCCATCATTTCCATCAGCACCTCCACTATCTCCATCAACACCTCCACTGTCTCCATCAGTGTCATCACCACTACCACCAACACCCTGCTCTTGTGCTTTCTCTTGCACCTTCATTGAGGGACAGATGTGGTGACCAGGGCTCTAGGGCTGAGTGGAATAACTGCCCAGGGGTCCAGATTGTCAGAAGGGGTAGAGCAATCACTATACATTGCATTGAAATGATATTTCAGTCATTTCTAGAGCCACAGAGGTGTTTTCAGGATAAACCTTTAAAAAAATTTGGGCTCCAGGCCCTGGGCTCTGGGTGACCTGTCACATTCTTTCACACATAAATGGACTTTAATTTTACTGTCTATTCATATTATGCTTAACACAAATTCTTCATGTTGCCTTTTGACTCCACTGCCTCTTGTGTGTTCTCTTGTGGAGAAGGAGCCCAGCTGGTGCCTGGCATTCTGCACAGAGATCTCTGCATTAAAGATACTTTTCTTTGAATAGTAATGGATTGGCCTTCAAGTACTGCTTTCAAGCCTTCCAGCTTACAGATGCTCTCTAATAACGGTGATGAATGTGGCATTTCTGCAGCGTTTTATGCATGTTTTGTTTTCCTGACTTCACACATAGGAATTTCTATCTTTCAAAACCTTTGTTGGGATGGGAGCCAAAGAGACTGGAGGAGAAATACAAGGAATAAAAATGTGCCTTTTTCCTTCTGCAGAAGTGGTGAAGCTGACCTGCTTCATGGCAGAGCCCTCTATGGTGCTGAAGCAATTGCACAAAAAAATCAATCAAACTGAGGCTGTTGCCTGTGAACAGTGTAGACAGTCCAACTTTCCCAACACCCTACAAGCATGGAGACGCATCAACATCTATTGAGACACTTTCCCCTCTAACCACTCTCTTCTCCTTACCTTGCCTCCATGTCTCCACATCCCCTTTCTCTACTTTGCCACCACTTCCCACCCTCTCCCCTACCACACCCGTACCCCCGTCAATCTTCTTCTTTAGTTCTAGGAGATCCTGAGCTAGGAGCAGAACTAGGCAAGATTATGCCTGTGCACTGGGAAAACAGATTATGGATTAGGCAACAAGCTTCAGTAGATTCTCCAAGGAATCCCATCTGAGTGATCTTACCTTTGGCAATGTTTTCATGTCAAGCATTAACATAATCCCTCATCTGAAGCTCCTCCACAAACGAAAAGCCCATTTTAAACACAAAACAGATGGGAAATGTCTCAAAGTCAGATGAGCCAGAAACTGAGGTTCACACATGGCTTATAAACTTCATTTCCCAAAGGATCATCCAAGAAGCTGATAAAAGTAAGGGTCCCTGTCTGCCTGTGTCCCGCCTTCAGGCCTTGGTACCATTTGATCACATTATCTTAGCGCCTAATGGCATACGGTGGGTCCAGCATGGGAAAGCCCGGCTACCAGAGCACAGAGGGATCAGTTCCCGTTACGGGGAGAGCAGCAGCCCAGGCCTGCCGCCCACAGGGAAAGTGGCGGAATGCATTTGTAGAATTTCCTGAGGATTTTATTCTGATGGAGGAAGGTTTGAGGTTGTGTCTGTTTAAACGGTAGAGTTGAAGATGGCGGCCCTGTAGGGACTGGGATGAAAGACGGAAGCCCCGTCTGAGACGCAGCATGGTGCTCTGCCTTTCACTATCTGTGTGACTCTCCAAGTTACTTAATTGCTGTGTGCCTGTTTTCTCATCTGCAAAATGGAAACCGGCATACTACTTATTAATGCTGTGGAGATAAATATTAAGAGAATAAATATATACAAAATTCTTAGGACCATGCCTGGTAAATAATAAATACATAAATATCTCAATTTTGGACCACAGAGCAAGGGATAGGTCTCTATGCAAAAGGAAATTTGAGGGATACATTTTTAACTTCTTAGCATTTCATTTCTCAAATCATTTTTTTGAAAGGTGAAATAAAATTGACATCAAGTCTTTAGAACACACTGTAGAAAAGGAGAGAAAAAGGAAAATGTTCAGTACAGGAAATGTTGGAAAAGTAGTAGATTACATTAGAGCTTTCCTACAATACATAATGTGGGACAGAGGCGAGCTGGAGATGAAGGAAATCGGGGGATATAGTCTTTAAGGCCGCTTGCTCTCGAGTTAGCAGATGGAAAAAGGTCGCTGAAAGTCCCATTTTGTTCAGTGCTATATCCCCAGTGCTATAAAAAGTGCCTGATGGGGCAAGTAATAAACATTTGTAGAACTAGTGGACTTTTGACAATTTCCTCCTCCTCCTGCTATTCTTTTATGACTGGTTTCCACTTCAAAATAAGTGATGGCCAGGCGCAGTGGCTCACACCTGTAATCTCAGCACTTTGGGAGGCCAAGGCAGGAGGATCATCTGAGGTCGGGAGTTCAACACCAGCTTAGCCAGCATGGTGAAACCATGTCTCTACAAAAATACAAAAATTAGCTAGGCGTAGTGGCAGGTGCCTGTAGTCCCAGCTACTCGGGAGGCTGAAGCAGGATAATCGCTTGAACCCGGGAGGTGGAGGTTGCAGTGAGCTGAGATCATGACAGTGCACTCCAGCCTGGGTGACAAGAGTGAGACTCCATCTCAAAAATAAATAAATAAATAAGTGATGAGCTGTATAGTGAGCATGGCTAGAGGAAGAAGGATGGAGGCTTCTTCCTCTGTTTTTTTTCCTGTCCCCAACCTCCAGCCCTCAGGTAAAACCACCCTCATCTCTCCCCTGGATTCTGCAGTAGCCTCTGTAAACTTAAAATCCTAAACCCCGACTCTACCAACTGAATGGACTGCCAAGGGGACCCCAGAAAAAACTTTAAACTGAGTTCCCACTCATGGTGGGATGGAGGTCAGACACATCTCATTATACTCCCCTTGCTTTTGGAGTTTAGGGACTGACTAACTGACCCCTGGTTCTACCAGCCATAACAGCAGTTGTGATTAGACAAGGGAATGATTTCAGTAACTTTCTCCTGATAAGAAACCCATGGACTTGTTCTGTCTGGTTTATGGAGTATGCACTTGCGTGTCTTTCATGTCCTGAAAAGACCTTTTAGTGTACAGGGCCTAATTGTAATACATTTAAGTGTTAAGTCTCCACCCCAAAGTGAACAAGGGTTGTATGTTACATGCACGCTTATTCAATACACATATGTCAGGGCCACCTTCATGAATATTCATAACTCTTCCTGTAACCTGCTGAATATGAATGCTTAGCCAACCTGTTCAGCATAAAGCTCTTACCCAAATTCCTTTCTGTTTGAAGTGCCTGCAGTGGCCTTGGCCACAGGCACGCCTCCCAGCCCTTACAGGCTGTAACCCATTAGAAGAAATAAAATCTCCTCTCTCCTCTTCTAAATTTATAGATCTTGTAATTTTTTTTTGAATTAACACCTCTGAACTGTTCTCTCTGTATCTATTCTGGCTCTTGTCAGTGCCTTCTCCACAGCGTAGCCAAGGCCGTCTGTTCAAAACCCATGTCTGCCATGTCACTTCACGACTTAAAACTCTTAATAGTTTCTCTAATGTCATTAGCATAAAACTCTGAATCTTTAAAATATCAGTAAGGCCCTTGGAGATCTCTGTCTAACTCTCCTGTTTCACTGCCTACTAAGCTCTCAGCTCTTCGAATGTTCGAAACTAATTTTTTTCTTTTTTTTTTGAGACCGAGTCACCCTCTGTTGCCCAGGCTGGAGTGCAGTGGTGTGATCTTGGCTCACTGCAACCTGCGCCTCCCAAGTTCTAAGTGATTCTCCTGCCTCCGCCTCCCAAGTAGCTGGGATTACAGGTGCACACCACCACGCCCAGCTACTTTTGTAATTTGAGTAGAGATGGGATTTCGCCATGTTGGCCAGGTTGGTCAAGAACTCTTATCTCAGGTGATCCGCCCGGCTCGGCCTCCCAAAGTGCTGGGATTACAGGCATGAGTCACCGTGCCCAGCCCCGAAGCTCTAACTTTAAGACCTTCCTGCTTCTGTTCCTTCTGCTGGAACACCTTTCCCTCTGTCCACCCTAGCTAACTCCTGTTTTATTTTTATTTTATTTATTTGTTTATCAGACAGGGTCTCACTTTGTTGCCTAGGCTGGAGTACGGTGGCACAGTCACAACTTACTACAGCCTCAACCTCCCAGGCTCAAGCAATTCTCCCACCTCAGCCTCCCAAGTAGCTGAGACTACAGTGCACACCACCATGTCAGGATACATTTAAAAAAAATTTTTTTTTTGTAGTGATGAACTCCTGAGCTCAAGTGATCCTCCCACCTCAGCCTTCCAAAGTGCTGGGATTACAGGTGTGAGCCATCATGCTTGGCCTTTTATTGACTTAAGTATCTTCTACAGGGAAGCTTTCCACAATCCGCCACCTTTCAAGGTTAGATCTGTATTTTATTTTCTCAAAGAACCCTGGACATCTCCGTTATCACGATTGTCACATGGTCGTTAGCAATTTCTGTAGTAACTCCTCTAACATGACTTCCTCTCCTCATGTGAGCTCTACGCCAGGCAGGGACTATGTCTATCTAGTTTCATGCAACATCTTTAGTACTTAGAAGAACCAGGGGTGTGGTAGGCACTCAATCAATAGTTGCTGAGTAAGCAATTAATGCATGAATTAACAAATGAAAGTGTGTGCCTGGCAACTCAAAAGACTTCTCATGTTCAGAAAGTTGAGATTGGGATAATCTAATGTCTTTAGATCTAAAGCACTCACTTAACTAATTAATCAATTGATAAACATAAATAATAATATGACATTTACCTATTACCTGTATAGACTTACTTCCCCTTTCCAGAGCTATTTGTGGGTTCATAACAGGCAACTGACACTCATGATTCAGCAAACCAAGTACCATTGGTACATGCACCATGCTTCATGTTTGCAGATGCTTGAAAGACATGAGGAGATTGTTTTGGCTGCATAATTATTACAATTTTTTCTTTTTCTTTCTTTCTTTTTTTTTTTTTTTTTTTTGAGACAGAATCTCACTCTGTCACCCAGGCTAGAGTGCAGTAGCGCCATCTCGGTTCACTGGCGGTTTTTATACCTCAGCCTCCCAAGTAGCTGGGATTACAGGCGTGCACCACCTCGCCCAGCTAATTTTTGTATATTTAGTAAAGACAGGGTTTCACCATGTTGGCCAGGTTGGTCTTGAACTCCGGGCCTCAAGTGATCTGCCCGCCTCGGCCTCCCAAATTGCTTTGATTACAGGCATGAGCCACCACACTCGGCCACAATTTTTTCTATATAAAATACGTATCCATGAAAAGGAACTGATATCAAGATTCCATGCGCTTCAAAGCTAGTTTGCAAGTGGAAGGCCCAGGTTGCTTAGAAATTTGGGGTTAGTTATTGCCAACAATGAATGCTACGTCTCCAAAGCTTCAGTAAAGAAACCCAAACGCTGACCATCCTGGTCGCCTGGTACTGGCCGTGAAGTTTGCATGTATGAACACAGAGACACATTTGGGGAAACGGCCTGCCTAGAGCTGGCCCCTGGAGGCTGCTTATGTTGCTACGAGACTCCTTCTGCTGGTTCCTCTCATGCTGTGGCCCAGGCCATCAGAGAAACAGCCTCATTGCTATCTCTGCGCAGGACTGGAGGGAAACAGATTCATCCCCTTCTTGTTGAACACAGTAGTCCACCCCATGGCATCTGGTGCTGATTTACTTATTTATTTATATAAATTTATGGAGTAGAAGTGCAATTCATTCCATGCATAGATTGCATCATGGTCAAGTCAGGGCTGTTAGAATATTCATCACCTGAACACCGCACACTGCACTCATTAAGCAATTTCTCATCCCCCACTCCCCTTCCACCCCCTCACTTTTCTGAGTCAACATTGTCTATCCTGTTACTCTCTTCAACCATGTATAAACATTTTTTAGCACCCACTTATGAGTGAGAACATGTGATATTTGTCTTTCTGTATCTGGCTTGTTTCATTCAAGATAGTGGCCTCCAACTCTCCAGCTTCATCTAAGCATTATTTCACTCTTTTTTTTTTTTTTTGGAGACAGAATCTTGCTCTGCCACCCAGGCTCGAGTGCAGTGGTGTGATCATAGCTCACTACAGCCTCAAACTCCTGGACCCAAGCAATCTTCCTACCTCAGCCTCCAGAGTAGCTGCAATTACAGGTGCAAGCCACCAGGACTGGCCCTCAATTTTTTTTAATGCTTGAATGTATACATGCCACATTTTCTTATCCAATCATCTGTCAATGAACACAGGTTGGTTCACTACCCTCTGCCCTTGTGAATAGTGCTACAATAAACATACAAGTGCAGGTGTCTTTTAGATATATTGATTTATTTTCCTTTGAGTAGATACCTAGTGGTGGAATTGTCGGATTAAATGGTAGTTCTATCTTTAGCTGTTTGAGAAATCTTTACACTGTTTTCCATAGAAATTGTACTAATTTACTTTCCCACCAACAGTGTATGAGTTCCCTTTTCTCCGCCTCCTTCCCAACATCTGTCATTTTTTTGTCTTTTTAGTAATTTAGGTGGTCCAGCCTGGGAACATAGACCCTGTCTCTACAAAAAAATTTTTTAGTTAGCCGGGCATGGCATGCACATCTGTGGTCTCAGGTACTTGGGAGGGTGAGGCGGGAGGATTGCTTGAACCTAGAAATTTAAGGTTGCAGTGAGCTATGATCACACCACTGCACTCCAGCCTGAGCAACAGAGCAAGATCCTGTCTCTTAAGTAAATAAATAAATAAATAATCTCAGTGGTGAGGAGCAAATATTCAAATCAGACTTTGCCTCTGCGGTTTTGCTTCCACGGTTTCACCTGGCCTCAGAGGCTGTGTCCTGCAGAAGGAGTCCAAGCCCAGCTCCACCCTCCTTTACACCCTCACCTCCCTTTCCACACGTGAAAATGAAGGGAAGGCAGTGACACACAAGCAGATAACTCATAGATTGGGTCATATCCACTACCTGAGGGTAGAGACCATTGTAAGAGCTGGTCTTTGAGGCCGCTGAAGAAATCACAAGGAACTGGTGACGTCAGCGAGGGTCCATTTCACCCCCTGAGCACTCACTCTTACTTCATGCTTTAGGTTTCAGGTTTACTTCCCTGGGAGCAAATGAGCTCCTGCCAAGGAGTTTTTTCACTCTTCATGCAAGGCTTTTGTGAGAATGCATCCCACCACTTCCAGGAGCTCAGCAGAAAATATTATTCCAGGGAACAGGTGCATATTTATGGATAGAAAATACTCCATTTACACCACATTAGAACACCAAAATATTGCAGATGGATTTCTTTCCAAGCTCTACTTGTATGAAAACCAAAGAAAAATGATAAATGAACAGCTTGCTGTGAGGGATGACTTCTACACAACAACTCTAGAATTGTAACAGACTTAACGCAAATGTCCCAGTTTTGGGGGCTTCCTGCGTTTACAGTTCTAGGTTTCTCCCGGTGCCCTTGGGCACCGGAAACACAAGGACCTTCTGAATCATTAGGTAAGAGAAAAGTCGTTTTCAATGGCAATTATAAGGTATTTCATTTACTTGTAAATCTCTGCAATTGGTCAGTGCTGTGTGGGATGGATAGGAATTCTCAATTAAGTAAAATATTTGAGTAACCAGAACATTCCATTGCCAGACCAACTTTGATAAACAGGAGTTTGTCTTTCTACAGAGAGCACACTAGGCACACAGCAAAGACTCAGCAAAATTATTGATTTATTTTAGACAGAAGAGTTATATCTCCAAGTATGATGTATATCAAATCAATTTGTAACTGTAACCATTCAATATCTTTAAGGTCTTGCAGAGGTAGAAGAACATAGTTCTTACATTTCCTCAGTAAAATTGCCTTGATGTTCTGGAATGAGGTTTCTACAAATTTAATATATTGCTCCTGAAATAGCCTATCTAAAATGATGCCTTGTTCTAATCTACTGCACTTTCTGGCAAGGAATGTGATTAAGATCAGTCCAGCAAAGGTCAGTAAAAATGAATGGTATCTGTTCTCAAGGCGTCTATGAGAAAGTTTTCAAAACCAGATAAGAATTTAATATCGGAAATTTTTTTCTGCCTAATCAAATCTAGATGCCCCAATGCTGCCTGGAATTTGTGCTGTAGATTGTAATCTGCAGGTGACTTATAAATGACTCATGTGTCTTAAAAAGGAGTTCCTAAAATAGAAAAAAACTTTCTTTTTTTTTTCGTAGTTCAAAGGTTCTTATCATAGACCTGTTTCTCAACAAAACTAATTGTATTTATTCTCATATTCTGTGAGTTAGAAATTCATCAGGCCTGGGCTAGACAATTCTTCTATTGCAGGTGGCATTGACTGAGGATACTAGGTGGTCTTTATCTGGCAATGGGTTGACCTAGAGGGTATAAGATGGCTTCATGCATGTGACTGGCATCTCGGCAGGGGAGCCAGGAAGGCTGGCTCGGCTGGACCAGTCTCCTTCCCCACATACTGTCCAGGTCACTCTACGCGGTCTCTGTAGCAATAGTTGAGCCTCTTCTATGGCTGCTCAGGGCTGCAAGAAACAAAGGGGAAACTGCCAGGCCTTTCAAAACCTGGGTCTAAAACTAGCATGGTGGTACTTCTCCAGTGTTCTATTCGTCAAAGAAGTCACAAGAAAAGTGAACAGTGACTCCGCCGTTCATTAAAAGTGTCAAGGAATTTTCAGCCATCTTTAACCTGCCTCGGGGCATTGGAGGGAAAACCTACAGAATTAGAGTTTAAAGCTGTCCTTAGGCAACTGATGAGCAGTATTCAAAGGGCCTTAGAGCAGTAAAGTCCCTTTGTAAGTGATTTTTTAATTCTACATCTCCTTGCAACATGATTATTCAAAGTAACTTTTTCTCCGGTGCTTTGGGAGGCCGAAGTGGAAGGTTCACCTGAGCCCAGGAGTTCGAGGCTGCAATGAGTGATGATCACCTCACTGCACTCCAGCCTGGGTGACAGAGTGATACCTTGTATTAATAACAAAACAAAAACCAAAACAAACCAACAAAAAACACAGCTCTTTCATTTGGCAGCAATTGGATAGAAATTGAATTCCAAAATACAGCTATGAAAAGGAACCCTATGTTTGATGTCCCCATGTTCTTTTCCACTTGAAAAAAGAACTTACACAGATATTCTCTTGTCTTTGAATATTACTTCCTTCAGTATGTTAAGAATGTTCATAAAATTCACTGGAAAAAAAATCCTATTTCTATATGTACACACTGGGTCCAAGCTAAAATGCCTTTCGTTCACTTACTGTGCCAATTGCCTTTAAACTGAGGCCCGTTTTTCATTCTGGGTACAAAGGAAAAGGAGCTAACCCATAATTTGTAGCTTTCCCACCCAGAGTTGGAAGGGCCCCTGATGTATTACTGTTCTATCAACTGCATTGCCAAGGCATGAAATGGTGAATTAGGACTCAAGTTGCAATTTAACATTGCTACTTCCTCCCTGTCTCTTTCCCTTTGACATTCTTCCAATGTTTGTGCCTATAATATAGTCCGGGTGTGTGTGTGTCTGAGAATTTCCTTTTTTAAAAAAATTCCTGCATAAGTTCAGGCCTAGAAACTTTTCAGATAAAGTAATCAAACAGATCAAAAGTCACATTTCTATTCTGCATCATAAATGTCACTGGGCACGTAAGTCAGAAGTCCTGGCTTCAGACGCCTGACTGCAGAATATTGTCCTCTAAACATATGCTGGACCACAGGGCCCCAGCAGAGCCATGAATTAATAATATGGAGAAGGATTCTTCTCCTTATGGTAAATTCCTAATGGCTTTAAGTGTTTTTAGACCTTTAAATTCTTAACAACAACTAAAAAAATGGGGTGGGGAAAGTAGAGGAGAAAGAAGAAACAAAGAAAGTAACTTTTAGCCAAAAATGTTAAGATCCATTACAATTTGAAAATAAATCAGGATAAATCATCTCTGAAATGAGAATGTAAAGTCTAAGCAAAATATATCACTTGGCCTGCAAAAATTGGGGGAACACACAACATTTCAGCAACATATCTATCGCAAAAGCAAGGCTCCCTTGCAGAGAGAGAGAGAGAGAGAGAGAGAGAGAGAGAGAGTGTGTGTCTGTGTGTGTGTCTCTGTTTCTTTACGTTTAGATTTCTGCAAAGGAGCAATCAGATCTGAATGGGGTTAACCACTGGTTTTCTGGGTGAGCAACAAATCAGCAAGGAGTAATTTACGTTCTGTGCATTTCCCCCTAAAACATGAATTCTGCAATGATTACCACAATCACTGTCCTGTGTCTAAGTGGCACAGAGACTGTATTCGGATCACAAGATGTGCAATATGCATGAAATGGAGTGATGACAACCTCAAAGGTGATGTGGAAATTGAGCTGCCTCAATACTTGCCCAGCAACCAGCAGGCAAAGAAATCCAGATTGGAATCAGACTTACACAAGTCTCCTCATCAGAACAGTAACAATTCTGATGCACACCATCACCCACTCCTTCTCTCCTACTTTGACATCGGTTTGCCCTTTCCAATAAACAGTTAACCTTTGCATAGTAAATCTAAGCATCTCACCTGTATTAATTCATTTAATTCTTGCAATAATCTATTGCAATGATTATCCATATCTTAGAGATGAGGAAACTGGACTTCAAGTCATTAAGGAAATGATCCAAGCTGACACAGCTATAAATGGTGGATGTGGTAACCAGCCTCCAAAAGGGTCTTCGATCATCTTTACATCCTCGTATGTATGTCCTTATACTGTCCCATTACACCCTGTATCAGGTTTGGTTCATGTGACCAATAGAATATGGCAGAAGTGATGTGAGAAAGTTCACATGACATGGAATGAAAGTGTCTTATTAACGGCCAGCCCCACCTGCCCACCATGTGAGTGCACCATCTTGGAAGCTGATCGATCCTCCAGCACCAGTTGGGCTTTCAGAGGACCATAACCCTGAAAACATCTTGACTGCAGCCTCAGGAGAGACCAGAAAAAATAGCACTGTTAGTGTTTAATGTTACCTTATGGCACTAAGTTCTGAGCAATTTTTTACACAGCAATAGATAATGAATACAGTGTCTCTGGGATTTCAATTTGAATGAAGTAATAGCAGTGTACACACTCTTGACCACTGTGCTAAATGACCTCTCTTATACTAAACATTATGGGAGTTTTATTTGGCTTTTCTTTAATCCCCAACCTCCTTAGACGTGATCTTTCATTAGCATGAAAAAGAAAATGGCACATAGTGGGGATGAGAAATTGAGGGAGAGGATGGTGACTGGCTACACTTCCCTTTCCTACTAGACAATTATGCCTGATTAAGAATCAATATTAGGCATTCAAGATTGTCATTGTCCCTTAGGAGCTTATGATCTAACTAGAGAGACAAAGTCTTCATCAATCTAAAAGATAACCAAGACCTGATGTGTAAGCATTGAATGAGTGGTACCAGCACATGTAGTAAGCAAGGAGAGATCTCTGACCACTAAGGTAGCCTGGGCTTGGGGGAAAGTGGGGTTCTGATATGGTTTGGCTCTGCATCCCCACCCAAATCTCAGATAAAAGTGTAATCCCCACATATCAAATTGGAGGAGGGGCCTAGGGGGAGGTGATTGGTTCATGGAAGTGGATTTCCCCCTTGCTGTTCAAGTGATTGTGAGTTCTCAGAAATTCTGATGGTTTAAAGGTGTGTGGCACTTCCCCCTTCACTCTGTCTCTATTGCTTTGCCATGATAAGATGTACTTGCTTTCTCTTTGCCTTCCACCATGATTGTAAGTTTCCTGAGGCCTCCCAGTCATGCTTCCTAAACAGCCTGTGGAACCGTGAGTCAATTAAACCTCTTTTCTTCATAAAGTACTCAGTCTCAGGCAGTTCTTTGTAGCAGTGTGATACCAGACTAATACAGCTTCCATTGAGCATGAAAAGAGAATGGGATTCTGCTCTCTCTCTTGTCAGCAGGAGAGAGCAAAGAAAGCAATGGTGGTGTGGTAGCGATGGATTGTTGGGGATACAAGTGAAGCTCAGTGCAGGAATATCCCAGGACTGTGGTACTGCTACTCAGGGACCAGTCTTTCTGGAGCACTGGATTACTGGAGCAATGCAGGGGAAGCAAGACCATGGCTCAGTGTAGCAGAGACCACAGGCTCTGTAACCAACAGCTAGGTCTGCCCTATAACAGCTCTCCTACTTTCTGGCCATGTGACCTTGTGGACAGTCACTTCGCTTCTTGAGCTCCCAGTTTTCTTATCTATAAACTACCTTCCTCGCCAGGCTGTCATGAGGAATTTTTATTCATGAACAAATATGTATGGAGCATCAGCTATCTGCCCGGCATTGTTCTAGACTCTTGGGATATATCTGCAAACAAAAACAGACCAGGCTGGGCGCGGCGACTCACGCCTGTAATCCCAACACTTTGGGAAGCTGAGGCAGGCAGATCACCTGAGGTCAGGAGTTCAAGACCAGGCTGGCCAACATGGTGAAATCCCATCTCTACTAAAAATACACAAATTAGCAGGGCATGGTGGTGTGCGCCTGTAATTCCAGCTACTCGGGAGGCTGAGGCAGGAGAATCCCTTGAACCCAGGAGGTGAAGGTTGCAGTGAGTCGAGATCGAGCCACCGCACTCCAGCCTGGGCGACAAAGCCAAACTCTGTCTCAAACAAAACAAAATAAAACAGACAAATAACCGTGTGGCTCTCCCAAGTACTAACATGACTTAACACATGGAAAGCACTTAGACCAGTGCCTGGAACAGCATGGACACTCAGTGCATTTAATAAATCTCAGCTATTATTAAGCCCAAACAAAGATTGGGGCTGGGTGGTGGGGAATGTTCATCATAACATATTGTCTAAATGAGTTAAATTATCAGTTTGTTGCCTGAGTCACCCAATAAAAGGAATAAACAAAACTGCTAGATCTTTTTCCCAGGAACTATTCTGCTTCCTGACAAAGTAGGGGAAGAGAAATCTTAGCAGTGAGACACCCAGAGGGTAACTGGGAGCAAAAATGTCCCAACAGACCCCAGAGAGCCATGTGGGATGCTTTGCCGTCTGAAGCACAGAGGCAGAAACACTATCATTTTAGCAAATTACTGTTTTGTTTTTATTTAAAGAAAAAACCCTCTGCTCTTCTGGCTGTGAATGAATTGCAGATACTAAGCGGAACCAGATTTCCCAAGTTCCATTATCTTTTCACTCAATAGCTTTGCCCCACATAGAGCTCTTTGCTTTTACATGAATGTCTGCCAAGTTTTAAAACTCTTCTTTCTAAGAAATCTCACTCTAGAGGATATAGCATCTCCATTCTAGTCCAAAAGAGATAAAGCATGTATTTGAGAGACAGAGAAAGCTGGGTGGGGGCCAAGTAGTAGAAGTGATTTCCTACAAAGTGAGGCTTCTGTGCAAATGCAGGATCACCTTTGTATTTGTATAGATCGGAGTTAACTGAACACTATGTTCTCTGAATATGAATTTTGGTGTGGGAAACTTGAACCCGGTGTGTTCCTTACAATACTTTTTCTGTTCTTCTTCCCTTCCTCATCCTCCTTCTCCTTCCTCCTTCCCTCCTTCTCTTCCCTCCCTCCGTCCCTTCCTTCCTTTCTTCCTTCTCTCCTGTCTTCCTTCCTTAATGAAAGCAGTCATTCTCCCTGCTCACCTCACCCCTGCAAATCTTCTCAACTGTAAAGAAAGAATGTAGCCAGAAATTGAAAAGATTTAGCCAAGAACATTATTGCAAAAAGTCACAGAAATGTTTCCAGCCTGAGTGGATTCACTTGCATATCTGTGCAAAGTCCAGGAACCCACACAAACATTTTCCTCTTTTTGTGTTACAGCTGCTACTGGAGCAAGAGCTGTATCTGTGAAATACAATAGAAAATAGAACTGAAACATGACACACAGATATAAGGTTATGTTTCTCCCCCATGGCACCTTAAATTAAAGTCACTGTGGTAGGAGAAAGCAGAGAAGGAGGAGGAAGAGGAGAAAGCAAGCCACCTTGTCAATGATGTCAACAATGGGAGGGAGTCTGGTTAGTGACCCAACTCCAGCAGCTTTGTCATCATAGAGCATCTGAATGAATACCTATGGCAGAGGAAGTCATTGCAGGGACAGGACTCTGCGAGGGCGCTACAGCTGCTCCAGCAGATGGCTCTAGACTGGTCTTGTCGCTAATTGATATGTCTTCCCGGCCCAGGGGGCAACAAAACAAATGCCTTGAATTCTTTATCCCGTTCTACTTTTCCACTTGTAGGGGCTATGTGATGGTAAAACACCTACAGTGTTCTAAGGCAAGAGATTCCCTCTTAGATCCCTACTAAATTCCAGACATAGCTAAACAATCTACCATCTTTCACTCTTCCCAACAAGTCTCCAAGGCTGGTGTTATCTCAGTTTTGCAAATGAAGAACCCACCTCCAAGAGGCTAAGTGCATTGCTCAGGGTCACACATTTTGTTGGTCCATAATCAAGATTGGAAGCCAATCTTATCTGGTCTAAAGCCCACGGTCTTTTTCTTCACCACCCATCTCAGTCCTCATGGTAGTGAAGAGCGTATGACCCGTCTTCCCACCAGCTTCCCTTTGAGCTAACTTAATGAGTGGTTCTGCACACAGGGTTTTCTACAACAACCCTATGAGGACTTAATTCCAAATATGGTCCTCATGTTAAACATAAGTCGTTGCCAGGCGCAGTGACCCACGCCTGTAATCCCGCTGCTTTAGGAGGCCACAGCGAGAGGACTACGTGAGGCCAGGAGTTTTGAGACCATCCTGGGAAACACAGTGAGATCCCATCTCCACAAAAAAAAAAAAAAAAAAAATAGAAAAATTAGCCAGGCATTGGGTGTGCACCTGCAGTCCTAGCTACTTCGGAGGCTGAGGTGGGAGGATCATTTGAGCTCAGAAGGTCAAGGCTGCAGTGAGCTATGATGACACCACTGCACTCCAGCCTAGGAGACAGAACAAGACATTGTCTCTAAAAACAAAAAAAAGAAGATAAGTACTACAGCTCCTAGGTGGTGGATGCCTACTACGTACTCATTCTGAAGCCACACTGGTACAACTGCACCACGTTGGTGAACAATAGCTTTGGCCTCCAAGGTGTTACTGCCACAGACCAGAGAATTTAGATTTGGGGCTGAGCTTCACCTCTAATCACAGGGGCTACTAGCACAGACTCACCTACCCAGTTATCTTTAGACAACTGCCAAACACCATTTCCTTCAACAAACAAGGCTTCAGTGCAAACTTGTTTCCGCTCAGTATAAGGAAACTTGTAAAAGAAGAACTTGCCAGTTGAAAACTAAAAATCCATATGTAGCGGAGATTAACTTTTTTTGAGGGGGACAAGGTCTGGCTCTAACACCCAGGCTGGAGTGAAGTGGTGCAATCTCACCTCAATGCAACCTAATTTTTGTATTGTAGAGACAAGGTTTTGCCATGTTGGCAAGGCTTGTTTTGAACTCCTGGCCTCAAGTGTTCTGCCCGCCTCGGCCTCCCAAAGTGCTGGGATTACAGGCATGAGCCACCGTGTCTAGACTTTAAATATTTTTAAAAAATTGTTTCTTTCTGCATTGACTTCCTTTTTTTTCTTTTTTCTTTTTAGACAGGGTCTCCCTCTGTCACCTAGGCTGCAGTGTAGTGACACAATCTAGTCTCACTGCAACCTCCACTTCCCGGGCTCAGGGGAATCTCCAGCCTCAGCCTCCCGAGTAGCTGGGACTACAGGTTCATGCCATCACGGCTGGCTAAATTTTGTATTTTTAGTAGAGATGGGGTTTCGTCATGTCGCGCAGATAGGTCTCGAACTACTGAGCTCAAAGCCATCCACCTGCCTCGGCCTCCCAGAGTGCTGGGGTTACAGGCATGAGCCACCATGCCCAGCCGGATTTCCCTTTTTGATCCTAAGAGCTGCTCTTGTTTCTGTCGGGTTCCATGCTGGTTCTCCAGTCTTTCCTTTGATTCTGTGAGCTCCTCAATATTCTTCTAACAAATGCCTTTTCTAAGCCTGGGTCGGTTTCTGTCGCTTACAGACTAAGAACTCTGATGTTCTCTATGTTAAATATTTATTTATGTAAATGTAAAATTATTAGTTTACATTTATCCAGAATTCATTCAAGTGTAAAATTAAATAATCTAAGTCCCATGATTTTTATGGGAAACAAAAAGACAGGACAGGAAACCACAAGAGTCTTGCTATTTTCTTCTGTTTGTTTATTTAATGTAACTTGAGTGTATAGAACAACTGTACATTTTTTCATATGACCACACTTTTAATATTTTCTATTATAAACATCCCTCATGTTTATCATGACCATCCACTAAATCTTTGTCTAGAAATAAATATAAAGCCATGATGTTAAGAAGGTCTGTGCATATTCAACTCTACCTCCTACACTTTCCTTATGTTCATAGCTGGACAAAAAAATATGAATTTTCATAACAATTACTCTTGTGTGAAATTTCCTGAATTGAAGAAAGACTGCATTGTATTTAATATTTTATTAGTAATCTATTGCCACAAAAATATCTATTGCTGGGTTAATTCATATGTCTGGTAGTAGGGAGCTGGTTGCCAGCTAGCCTAGGTTGGCCTCAGCTGAGACAACTCGGGTGACTGGTCTCAGTTTCAAGCATGGGTATGTTCTCATGTGAGAGAGAAAGGAAACAGAACTGCACAGGTATCTTTTCAAGAATCTACTTACCTCAAAGCTGCTAATACTTCTTTAGCCAAAATTACATGCCCGAACTCAGAATCCAGCACTAGAGAACTATGTTCCATCTCTTGATGGGAAAAACTGCAAAGGGCATAAACACAGGATGAATTGGTGCCATTAATTCAATTCATCTGCCACAAACACAGAATAGTATTATGTAGATGGATGCAGTGGCTCACGCCTGAAATCTCAGCACTTTGGGATGCCAAGGTGAGAGGATCCTTTGAAACCAGGAGTTGAAGACCAGCCTAGGCAACAGAGTGAGACCTCATCTCTAAAAAAAAAAGAGAGAAAAAAAATTAATTAATTAATTAAATAAAAATTTTAAAAGAATATAGTATTTTGCATCCTTTATTTTTAAATAATTTGAAAAAGTGGTAGGCAGTCATACTCTTTGTAATATAGAACAAAACATTTTTACTCTTTGCAAAAGTTAAGCTCCAACAATATTAAATTTAGTATCTACTATGTACTCAGCAGTATAAAAGAGATTACAGATGATCTTGAAAGGTATAATGCAGAGAAATAAGTGATACTATAAACTCTTTGAATATTACATTGCTTTCAATTTCATCAAGTGAACAAAAACATAGTTGATATGAAACTGTTCTGTTCTTTCAGAGCCAGGCTCTAAAGTCGTAAGCAATTCAAATATCTCACAAAGGCCGATGTGATGGCTTGGTATTTATTACTGCTCCTGGACTGAACGTGTCTCAGGAGAATATCACTGAACAGAGAACCCCTAAGTGGTAGACGCTGCTGCTGGGCCCCATTATGGAGACAGAGAGCAGCAGCTTGAGCAATGTTTTCAGTGCCTAGACAAGCTCTTCTGCTTCCTCAAACAAACAGGTCACTTGCAGACGTCATTCCTCATGAGCAAGCGCTGCCCTGGAGACCTTCAGATGCAACATGCAGATAAAGGACATAGGTGGCCCTAGATCCTTTCTGTGCAACCAGTCAGACCCCAAAACACAACACAGGCTCGGGGCCAGTGTCAAAATGGGGCTCAGACGTGTGCTTGTGTGTGTGTGTGGCACGCACGCATGCACATCTCTGAGGTGCGGGTTAAAGAAAACAGCAAATTAAAAGAAGAGAAATAAAATATTTAAACTATTTTTGACAGCAAAAAGAATTGAACTGCCACATTCACCTTTTCTTTTTCTTTTATTTTTTGATACAGTCTTACTCTGTCGCCCAGGCTGGAGTGCAGTGGTGTGCTCTCGGCTCACTGCAAGCTCCGCCGCCTCCCGGGTTCACGCCATTCTCCTGCCTCAGCCTCCCAAGTAGCTGGGACTACAGGTGCCCACCACCATGCCCGGCTAATTTTTTGTATTTTTAGTAGAGACGGAGTTTCACCATGTTAGCCAGGATGGTCTTGATATCCTGACCTCATGATCTGTCCGCCTTGGCCTCCTAAAGTGCTGGGATTACAGGCATGAGCCACCACGCCCAGCCCACCATTTTTAAGTCCTAAGAAAACATTCTTTCTAAGCTACTTGGTGAGTGACGGTGGTGTTAGGACAGAGGATTTGTCTTAAATGCATGGGAAAAAAAAAAAAAAAAAAAAAAAAAGGACAATAGTGGCAAACGACATCTTTCAAGAGTATTGAGGCTTCCTGAACACATTGTTTTATGACAGTGATTCATTTGCAGGCCTTCACAAAAGCAATCAAAAAGCTTTTTTTTTTTTTTTAGTAGAACATACATATTCTGCTCATCTAGAAACTGTTCAATAGAATATGCAATTTTACTACTAAAAAATATCGAATTACTAATCAAAAAACAGCAGTTTACAGTTTAGGGATTTCCAAAGACCTCAGTATTTTTGCATCCTAACAAAAGATAAATTTCCTAAACTATATGAGGGGCCCTTCTGAGTCAGTGTTTGGTTACTTGTAGTTTTTGCTGTATGAAGTAATGGAATTGCAACTGAATTCAGTCTAAAGATTGAGGCCGTCAGGTCTGCTGTGCGCCTCTTTAGGGGTACCCTATCTCCTCTCTGGAACCTAGGTTCCCCTCTGTATAACTCCTGCATGCAAGTTTTTCTTTGCGAATATCCTAGCGGTTTGCACCAGAATGTTTTTAGAGTGAACCAAATATAAATAAGTGTATTTTTTCCAACATATGATGTTGCAACAAAGAGACCAGTAGTGGAACTGTTTTCCTCAAACCATTTAACAGCCTCCAGGGAGGTAGGATTTCCTTTCAGAGTAAACTGTATTTCAAGTCATACAATGTTTTTATTACCCAAATTGGACTAAGTAATTGTTTTGGAACCCAATCCTCCATTGTCTCAATAACAATTAGCTAATAAAACATTGCATAGTAAAATGATGACATGAAAAAACGCAGGTAAGAGTTCCTGTAGTCGTTCGCTATAAAACCATCTTGCCTTCCCCAATTACTCTTTGACTACTCAAGATATGATCAGTACATTGAAATCGATCCTAAAACTTGACATCTTTACCAGCTTGCAAGTATACAGCATGTTCACTGTAATGAAATGGGGCAGTAATGATATTTTTATATTGCTTCATGTGTGCATTCTGAAACATCATTCACACAGAGACAGAATGCAAGCAGCACTAGAACCCCAACAGTGCATTTCTTTCTCATTGAGTCTATAGACAATGAAGCTGAGCACATTTTCTTTTTCTTTAAGTTCTCAGCTTTGTCTCCTTTCTTTTATTTTATTATTATTATTATTATTATTATTATTATTATTATTATTATTTTGAGACCAAGTCTCACCCTGTCGCCCAGGTTGGGCGTGATCTCGGCCACTGCAAGCTCCGCTTCCCGGGTTCGCGCCATTCTGTTGCCTCAGCTTCCTGAGTAACTGGGACTACAGGCGCCCACCACCACGCCTGGCTAATTTTTTGTTGTTGTTGTTGTATTTTTAGTACAGACGGGGTTTCACCATGTTAGCCAGGATAGTCTCGACCTCCCGACCTCATGATCCGCCCGCCTCGGCCTCCCCGAGTGCTGGGATTATAGGCATGAGCCACTGCGGCCGGCCTATTCTTTTTTATTGCAACCATCATCCATTTGAAATATTTACTAGCACTACTTGGTGCAAAATATCAAACTAACAAGAACTGAAAGACTGATTCTGCTCTTAGGAAGCATACAAGATTGATAAGGAAATACGACGTGAACACAAAAAACATAACTATCACTATGTACCAAATGTGGTCCACTGTAGAGTCAGATTCATGGTCCTGATTCTGTATTCTCTGGATTGCAGTGATCAGGGTCAGCTGGCCAGATCATCTAGGAAGAGGCCATTTGTCCTGAGATATGGGTAGAATCTAAATGGGGTCAACATATGTCAAGAAACGGAATGAAACACGCCATGAGCATTTCTTTTTTTTTTTGAGACGGAGTCTGGCTCTGTCGCCCAGGCTGGAGTGCAGTGGCGATCTCGGCTCACTGCAAGCTCTGCCTCCAGGGTTCATGCCATTCTCCCGCCTCAGCCTTCCGAGTAGCTGGGACTACAGGCGCCTGCCATCATGGCTGGCTAATTATATATAAAAATATATATATTTATAAATAGATGTAAATAGAAATATAGTGAAAGATAAAATAGAGGGGAAAGAGAGGTAAATAAAAGAGATGAGTAGAAATAGATGGAAAGAAAAATAGAGAGGGAGAAAGAATAAAGTAAAGATAGATTAGAAAGAGAGGGAAATGACAGAGAACTAGATAGAGTAGAAAGAATGGAAAGAAAAAAAAATATGAAAGAGAGGGAAAGAGAAAAGAATAAATAGAGGTAAGAGAAAAGAGAAAGAGAGAAATAGAATGGAAAGAAGAAAAAGAGAGATTAAAATAGGAGTCAATAAGGAAATCATATAAAAAAAAAGGGAAAAGAATGGAAAAGAAAATAGAAAAAATAGAGAGGGAGAATATAAGAGAAATATAAAAAAAAAAAAGGAAGAGAATGACAATCAGGAAAAGAGAAAGAGAAACAAGGAAAGAATCTAAAGAAGTAAAAAATATAGCCAATGATATTTAAATATTCTAAAGAGATTGAAAATGTATATTATTATGTAAATATAGAGAAAAAAAATAGAAATATAAAATATGTAAAGTAAATATGAAAAAAATATATAATAAAAGATGTAAATATAAATTATAAAAAAATAAATATAAAATATGTAAATATAAATATATAAAAATATATAAATATAAATATATGTAAATATAAATATATAAAAAATATATAAATAAATATAAATATATTATATTTTTTCTAGTAGAGGCGGAGTTTCATCGTGTTAGCCAGGATGATTTTGATCTCCTGACCTCATGATCTACCCGCCTCGGCCTCCCAAAGTGCTGGTAATTAACAGGCGTGAGCCACCACACCCATCCGCCATCAGCATTTCTAATTTTCACAAAAGACGAATTTGCATTTCTTATTTCTTTTCTTTTTACACTTCCTGTCTATTATCCACCTTTCCTAGATGCCTGTTTCTCTTGAATTTTATCTTCACACACTTTTTCAGCTATCCCGTCTTTGTACTTGGGCACAAACCTGAGTGGTGGCTACACCAACTTGCCCCACTTTTCAACACTAGAAATAGTCATTAGCTGCTGTTTTTCCAGAAATTAAAAACCTGACAGAAAGACAGAAATGTGCCCATAAGAATCTTGTTTGTGGGCACCTCTTAGAAATACATGCTGTTTGCTATTGATAAAAGGAACATCAATAAATAAAACAGCTTCATGAGTGACCATTTATCTGGGAGAGTCATCCTTTTCTTTACTGTCCCAGAGGTGTGACACCAGTCAAGAACTAACATCATTTTGCTTAAAGCTCTAGATACTAACCAGGCAAAGTTGGTGCCAGACCATCTGGTAGGTGGATTGACCACTTTCTATGGTCAGCTTGGCCACAGTGAACAAGGAATCTGTGCTGCCATTACATTGCCTCGAGCTATAAGAATGTTCTTTCTTTTAAAGTTAGGGCTATTTTTAGTCCTTTATTTATTCATTTGTTGTTCTTGTTGTTATATAGGTTCAGTGTCACCTATCTGAGATTCTTGTGACCAGAAGTGTTTGGATTTTGTTTTTTGGGGATATTAGAATATTTGCATTGTACTTACCAGTTGAGCATCCCTCATGTGAAAATACAAAGTCCAAAATACTCCAGTGAGCACTTCCTTTGAGTATCCTGTTGATGCTCAAAAAGTTTTGGATTTTGGAGCATTTCAGATTTTCAAATTAGGGATACTCAACATGTATCATTTATTTTTTAATTATCTCATAGTAACTGTACATATTTATGGAGTACAGTGTGATGTTTCAATACATGAATACATTGCATAAAAATCAAATCAGAGTATTTGGCATATCCATCACCTCATACATTTATCATTTCTTTGTGGACAGAACATTCAAAATCCTCTCTTCTAGCTATTTGGAAATAATACAACACAATATTGTGAACCATAGTCACCCTACTGTACAATAGAACACCAGAATTTATTCCTCCAATCTAACTGTAACTTTGTACCCATTGATTCATCTCTCCCTATCTACCCTCCCCAGCCTCTGGTAACCACTATCCTACTCTCCTCTTCTGAGATCAACTTCTTTAGATTCTACATATGAGTGAGGGCATGTGGTATTCATCTTTCTGTGGCTTATTTTACTTAACATAATGTCCTCCAGGTTCATCCATGCTGCCACAAATGACTGGATTTCATTCTTTCTTATGACTGAATAGTATTTCACTGTGTGTACGTACCACATTTTTTTAATCCACTCATTGTTAATGGACACTTAGATTGATTTCATGTTTTGGCTGTTGGGAATAGTGCTGCAATAAACATAAGAGTACAGGTATCTCTTCAATGTTACTGATGTTATTTCCTTTGGATGTATACCCAGAAGCAGGATTGCTGGATGATATGGTAATTATACTTTTAATTTTTTGAGGATTCTCCATACTTTTTCCACAATGGCTGTACTAATCTACGTTCCCACCAATAGTGTATAAGTGTTCCTCTTTCTTCATGCCAGCCTTTGTTACTTTTTGTCTTTTTGATAAT
Organism: Rhinopithecus roxellana; assembly: GCF_007565055.1. Lineage (NCBI taxonomy): Eukaryota > Metazoa > Chordata > Mammalia > Primates > Cercopithecidae > Rhinopithecus > Rhinopithecus roxellana. The sequence goes on from NC_044559.1 coordinate 104,513,478, forward strand.
AGCCATTCCAATTGAGGTGAAGTGATATCTCATTTGTAGTTCTGATTTCCATTTCTCCGATGATTCGTGATGTAGAGCATTTTTCATGTAACTGTTGCCCATTTGTGCATCTTCTTTCAAGAAATATCTATTTGGGTCTTTTGCGCATTTTTTTTGAAGATTATTTAGGTTGAGTTTTGTTTTTGGTTTTGGTTTTGGTTTTCATATGGAGTTTCACTCTTGTTGCCCAGGCTGGAATGCACTGGTGTGATCTCGGCTCACTGCAACCTCCACCTCCCAGGTTCAAGTGATTCTCCTGCCTCAGCCTCCCAAGTAGTTGGGATTACAGGCATGTACCACCACACCTAGCTAATTTCCTATTTTTTTTTTTGTATTTTTTTTTTTTTATTATTATACTTTAAGTTCTAGGGCACATGTGCATAACGTGCAGGTTTGTTACATATGTATACTTATGCCATGTTGGTGTGCTGCACCCATCAACTCGTCAGCACCCATCAATTCATCATTTAGATCATGCTAATTTCCTATTTTTTTTAGTAGAGATGGGGTTTTATTTAATTTTTATTTTATTAGAGACAGCGTTTCTCCATGTTAGTCAGGCTGGTCTCGAACTCCCGACCTCAGACGATCTGCCCACCTCGGCCTTCCAAAGTGCTGGGATTACAGGCATGAGCTACTGCATCCATGTTGTTTTTTGGTTTTGGTTTGTTGTTGTTGCTGTTTGCCATTGAGTTGTTTGAGTTCCTTATGTATTCTGGAAATTAACCCCTTGTCAGATGCATAGTTTGCAAATACTTTCTTCCATTTTGTGGGCTGTCTTTTCACTCTGTTTCTTGTTTCTTTTGCTATACAGAAGCTCTTTGCTTTGACATAATCCCATTTGTCTATTTTTGATTTTGTGGCCTGAGCTTTTGAGGTCTTACCCAAAAAATTCTTGACCAGATCAATGTCATAAAGTGTTCCTCTAATGTTTCACTCTGCTGTAGTAGTTTTATCATTTCAGCTTTTCCATTTCAGTCCTTAATTCATTTTGAGTTCATTTTTGTATGTGGGCTGTAGCTTCATTCTTCTGCATGTGGATATCATTTTCCCAGCAACATTTATTTAAAGACTATCCTTTCCCCAATGTGTGTTTTTAGCATTTTTTTTCAGAAAACAGTTGGCTACAAATGTTTGAATTTATTTCTGGGCCCTCTTTTCTGTTCCATTGGTCTATGTTTCTGTGTCTATGCCAATACCATGCTATTTTGATTACTATAGCTCTGTAGTATATTTTGAAGTTCAGTAGTATAATACCTCCAGCTTTGTTCTTTTTGCTCAAAATTGCTTTGGCTATTCAGGGTCTTGTATAGTTCCATATAAATGTTAGGATTTTTTTTCTATTTCTGTGAAGAATGTCATTGGTATTTTGATAGGTTGGGTTGAGTCTGTAGATTCTTTGGGTAGTATGGACATTTTAATAATGTTAATTTTTCCAATCCATGAACATGGATATTTTTCTATTTACTTGTGTCTTCTTTCATTTCTTTCGTAAGTGTTTTATAGTTTTCATTGTAGAGATCTTTCACTTTCTTGGTGAAACTTATTCCTAGGTATCTTTTTTTGTAGCTATTGTAAATGTATTTTTAATCTTAACCCCCCTCTAAGGAAGCAATTTATAATTGAAGATAATTCAGAGGTACTTTTGTTCTAGTCCTGCAAAACTCAAACTTACGTTCTGTAAACCTCTTGTAGGATACAGTCCACACCAAATAATATCTGAAGTTACCCATCTTAATAGAGATATCACTTTGCTGAACCTCAAGATGCAGGTGTACTAAGACTTAGTCACAGTAAACAGCTGCCCATATCTTTCATCTAACTTTTTTATCCATCTCCTTTTGGCTGAGGAAGACTAACAACTCTCTTTACATTTCTAATCAGTTCCAGAGACATGGGTCTTTGTTAATGTTTTTTAAAAATATCAATCACTTTGGGCAATTGGGGAAATATTTGTTACCAAGGCAACAAATATAAGTGCTCCTCTCAGAGCCAAAAATATTCCAAAGGTTTGTAGGCTGAAGTACATAAGACTGTTTTCATTCAAAATTATGTAAATCATCCTATCAATAAAATGCAGAACTGCAGATGAGAATGACTGCCAATCCTGGTACATGTCGCATGTTTTGAAATCTGCCAGTGGCCGAATAAAGACTGTGAAATGCTTTGAGATTCTCAGAAGAAAGCCACTAAAATTACCAGGAGTAAATCAGAGACATTATGCAGTTAAAGGGGACCTTTTTTTTTTCCATAATGCTTTGTAGCTATAAACTGTTCTTCTCATATTGTGATTCTGGGTAGTAGCACCACTTGGAGTTTCACTGCTTAAACAGAAGATAATAAAATTGGAGAACAAAATGAGACCCCAAGGACATACAGTGAGTTCTGTGTTAACCAGACCAGAGCCAAAAAAGGGGTCTGGGACTGGGAGGTACCAAAGAGGTCTGATTAATGTAGAAAGCCCTCCTGCATAATTAAAGCAAACAAACTGAAGAAGCAAACAAACCCCCTACCACTTCACATCTATAGGACCGAACTTTGCCAGATTTTCATTTCACTTTGTGGTTGGTAGAGACCCAAATGGAGAATCATCTTTTTAAAGCAAAAATCAAACACCCAGGAGAGTTATATGATATGCGAGACTTAGCGGACAAGCAGTAGAGGTACCTTTAAACACTTGCAGGCCTGGAAAGTCTAAGATGGAAAAAAGGAAAGCAATACTGCGGGGCTTCTTGTCCTGCAGCTCTCATTGAAAAGGCTGGGAAAACAAAACAAAACAGAATCCCTGACCTAGAGGAAAAAGGCTTTGGAGTGTTCAGGCAGGAGTCAGAGATGAACATGCGCTTTGCTTGAGCTCTGCAGTGCCAAGTGGCCCCAAGGGAATTAGGGTCAGGAGGAAAGATATCTGTAACTCTGGAGTTTAGCCTGTAATGGCAGCTTTCTGTAGGCCTGGGAGGCAGGGGGCCAAGCAGACACAGAAGAATGGCATGGCTGTTGAACCCACGATTCCTTCCCCTTTATTTCCCAACATCTTTTCTGTGTTATACCCAAGGCCATAAAGAAATGGGTCCTTCACTGGCAGTCAAACTATGACCTAAGACTTATTTTCATTCTTGGTGAGTTAGCTTAAGATCGATAGCCAACATTTCCTCTATGTAAGCAGCACATTCCATAACAAATCCAAGAAAGGCAAAACAATAATACAACATCCTTTGGGTGGGAATAGAAGACAAAAGTACTTTTGTAAACTTGAGGGGAAAAAAAACCTGAAAAATATGATTGTCATCATATCAAAAAGAAAAGAAAGAGAAAAAACTCCTGTGATGTTCAAATAATCTAAATTCCTAAATTTTAAAACATAAACAAGTACATTAGAGGGGAAGTTCCTCAACTTGATAAAAAAAAATCTACAAACATCTATATCTAACATACTTACTTGTGAAAAACCGAACACTTCCCCCCGAGACCAGGAGAAGGCAAGGATGTCCACTCTCATTACTTCTTCTCAACATAGTGCTAGAAGCCCTAGTCATATAACAAGGCAACAAAAAGAAGTGCAAGGGATACAGATTAGAAAGAAAAAAAAAAAAAAACTACCTCTGTTTTCACAGGACATGATTACATAGAAAATCCCAAAGAATCTACTACCAAAAACAACTCCTAGAACTACAATAAGTGAGATCAGCAAGCTTACAAGATACAAGATAAACATACAAAATGTAATTGCTATTAATGAATGCAATGAATATGCAGACACGGAAATTAAAAATACAATGACATTTACAATTGCTCAAAAATGAAATACTTAGGTATAAATCTAACAAAAGTTTTATGGGACTTTGTATGCTGAAACTACAAAATGCTGACGAAAGAAATCAAACAAGATGTAAGTAAATGCAGATATATACTATGTCCATGGACTGGAAGTAATAAATATAGTAAAGATGTCAATTCTGCCCAAATTGATATACAAGTCTAATGCAATTTCTATCAAAATTGCTGTGAAATTTTTTGTAGATATAGACAATATTATAAAATTCCTATGGGAATGTAAAGGAACTAAAATAGCCAAAACAATTTTGGAAAACAAGAATAAAGGGAGAGGAATCTATTCAATTTCAGGATTTACTATAGAGCTACAGTAATTAAGACTGTGTGTACTGGTGGAAGGACAGACACATAAATCAAGGGAACAGAATCAACAACCCAGAAATAGAACCATTCAAGTATAACCAACTAATTTTTGATGAAGGTGCAAAAATAATTCAATGGAGCAAGAACCACTTGTTTTCAACAAATTGAAAAACAAAGCAATTGGACATCCATAGGCAAAAACTGAACCCTAAACCTAAGTCTCACATTTTATACAAAAATTAATTCAAAATGGATCACGGATTTAAATTTAAAATGTAAAGCTATAAACTTTTAGGAAAAACCTTCAGGGCCTAGGGCTAACCAAAGAGTTGTTGGATTTGACACATAATGCATGATCTATCGAACTTAAAGTTGATAAATTGCTCTGCATCTAAAGTAAAAAGTCTTGGTCCATGAAAGACTCTATTACGAAGATAAAATGGCAAGCTACAGAGTGGTAGAAATTATTTACAAGCCACACATCTGGCAAAGAACGAGTATCTAGAATACGCAAAGAACTTTTAAAACTCAACAGTAAAAAAGCAAACCATCCAATTAGAACATGGCAAAACATATACACAGACATTTCACTAAATAATGTATAAAGCTGGAAAACAGGCCAACGAAAAGATGTTCAACAGTATTAGCCATTAGGGAAATACAAACTGAAACCACAGTGAGCTATCACTCCAATCAGAATGGTTAAAAATTTTAAAAAGTGACAACACCAAATGCTGGCAAGGATGCAGGAAAACTGCATCACTTATACATTGCTGGTGGGAATGTAAAATCATACGGCCACTCTGGAAAACAGTATAGTAGTTTCTTAACCATCTAAACATGTAACTACCACACGACCCAGTAACTGCATTCCTGGGCTTTTATCCCAGAGAAATGAAGACTTGTGTGCACACAAAAGCCTGCGCACAAATGTTTATAGCAGGTTTATTCATAATAACCAAAAACTAGCAAGAACTCAGATAACCTTCAGTGGATGAGTGACTAAACAAACTGGAATACATTCATACTATGAAATACCACTCAGCAATAAAAAGGAATGTGCTGGCCAGGCGTGGTGGCTCACGCCTGTAATCCCAGCACTCTGGGAGGCCGAGACAGGTGGATCACCTGAGGTCAGGAGTTCGAAACCAGCCTGACCAACATGGTGAAACTCCATCTCCACTAAAATACAAAAACTCAGTTGGGCGTGATTGTGGGCGCCTGTAATCTCAGCTACTCAGGAGGCTGAAGCAGGAGAATCGCATGAAGCTGGGAGGCAGAGGTTGCAGTGAGCGAAGATTGTGCCATTGCACTCCAACCTGGGTGACAGAGCAAAATTCTGTCTCAAAAAAAAAAAAAAAAAAAGAGAATGTGCTGTTGATAACACTGCAACCTGGACGAATCTGGAGAATCATGCTGAGTGGAAAAGACCAGTCCTAAAAAATTACATACTGAATGATTCCATTTATATAACATTCTAGAAAGGACAAAATTACGGAACTGGAAAACACATTTGTGGTTGCTGGGGGTTAAGGTGAATAGCTTCTCACTGAATTACTGCTTAAACTGCATGTGAATCTACAATCGTCTCAAAATGAAAAGTTTAATTTTAAAAACTGTCATGGAAGAAAAAACTATCTGTGAAGCTTACAGCACTATCTCCTTTCCAAATTATCTTCAAAACTGTGAGTTGCATTTTGGGGACAGAGTGTTCCTCAAGATAAATTTGTTAATAGCATCCTATTAACAAATATAATAGCATTGAGCTTGTTTAAAGGAATGGTCTTTTCCAACTGCAAATACATTGTCCTTGCTCCTAAACATTTCTTTTAATTGTTTTAAAATTATTTATTTTTTTAAATTTTATTTTATTTTTGAGGCAGGGTCTCAGTCACCCAGGCTGGAGAGCAGTGGCATGATCATGGCTCCCTGCAGCTTCAACTTCCCGGGCTCAAGCAATCCTCCTGCCTCAGTCTCCCAAGTCACTAGGACTACAGGCATGCCACCACCTCCGGCTAATTTTTGTATTTTTTGTAGAGACAGGGTTTCGCCATGCTGCCCAGGCTGGTCTTGAATTCTTAGGCTCAAACTATCTGCCTGCCTTAGCATCCCAAAGTACTGGTATTACGTGAGCCACTGAACCTGGCCTCCTAAACATTTCTTTAGGTGAATTTTGAAATGATACACTTCCAAATGAGTTGTACCTGAAATGATTGAAACAACCCTTTTTTTAATCATAGGGGAGAAAAAAAAAACAACAGTTATCCTCCAAGCAAGTTAGTTTTAATAGAAAATGCGCAAATATTAAGTAGTGTGCTCTTGGCACGACATTTTACATTAATTCTTCATTTTATGTATGTAGGAATTTGCATACCAGAGTTTTACCCTGGAAGCTTTGCCAGAATTTCCTTCTTGTCTGAGGGCCAAAGTTTCTGGCTGGAATTTTATAACAAAATATGTATTGTTTCCACTGGGGTTTATACCAGAAATAATTAGGTAAAATGGTGGTATAATAAAAACAATGCAGCTTTTGTAAATCATTGTTGCTAAACTTCACAACTTGCAGTGTTTGAAGAACTGAACTAAGTTAGCTGCTGCCAGTTACCAGGAGAAACCATAACTGACATATAAGCGCCCTTATTTGGTTTGATTATCAGTTTTGGAAACCTGTGACCCAAAACACTGTCCATTCTCCACATTTAATATTTTATTTACTATCCTCCCTGGAGTAGATTTGAGGGTTAACAAAATGCTTGCAAAGCACTTTCAGGTGATCAAAGGAAAGTACCTAAGTAACACTCCACTTAGCCAGAATAACAACAAATCAGTTAAAATTAAACATTTAAATACATATACACGTGCTGCTTAATGACAGACACATTCTGAGAACGTCATCATTAGGTGATTTTGTCACTGTGGGAACATCATAAAGTGCACGTTCGTAAACCTGGACGGCACAGCCTGCTCCACACCTAGGCTACATGGTGTGGCCTATTGTTCCCAGACTACAAACCTCTACAGCGGGAGATTATACTGAATATTTTAGGCAATTAGAACACAATGGTAAGTATTTGCGTATCTAAACATAGAAAAGTTACAGTAAAAATATGAAAAAATGATAAATTGGCCGGGCATGGTGGCTCATGCCTATAATCCCAGCATTTTGGGAGGCCGAGGTGGGCAGATCACCTGAGGTCAGGAGTTCGAGACCAGCCTGACCAACATGGAGAAACCACGTCTCTACTAAAAAAAATAGGAAATTAGCTAGGTGTGGTGTCGCATGCCTGTAATCCCAGCTATTCGGGAGGCTGAGGCAGAAGAATCGCTTGAACCTGGGAGGTGGAGGTTGTGGTGAGCTGAGATCACATCATTGCACTCCAGCCTGGGCAACAAGAGTGAAACTCCATCTCAAAAAATAAAAATTAAAAAAGATAAATAATGGTCCACCTATCTAGGACACTTACCATGAATGGAGGTTGCAGGACTGGAAGTCACTCTGAGTGAGCCAGTGAATGAGAGAATGTGAAGGCCTCGGACATTCCTGTACACGACTGTAGACTTCATAAACACAGCACACTTAGGCTACACTAAGTTTATTTTTAAAAGTTCTCTTTTTTCAACAATACATTAACCTTAGCTTACTGCAACTTATTTACTTTATGAACTGTAATTTTTTAAACTGACTCTTGTAATAACAGCTTAAAACACAAACACTGTACAGCTGTACAAAAATATTTTCTTAAGCATTTTTGTTAAAAACTAAGACACACACATGAGCTTACGCCTACACAGGGTCAGGATCATCAATATCACTGTTTTCCCCTCTACGGCTTGTCCCACTGGAAGGTCTTCAGAGGTAATAATATGCATGGAGCTGTCATCTTCGATGATAACAATGCCTTCTTCTGGAATACCTGAAGGACCTGCCTGAAGCTGTTTTACAGTTAACTTTTTTTGAATAAGTAGGAGCATACTCTACAATAACATTAAAAAGTGTAGTACATACATTAAGCAGTAACATAGATGTTTGTTATCATCAAGTATTATGCACTGTATATATGTTTATGTGCTAGACTTTTATATGACTGGCAGTACAGTAGGTTTGCTTACACCAGCATCACACAAGCACGTGAGTAATGCATTGCACTTTGACATTACGACACCTGTGATCACTACGGCATATGAATTTTCAGCTCCATTATAATCTTATGGGGCCACCCTAGCATATCTATCTATGAACAAAATGTCATTATGCAGCACGATTGCATATAATTTAAAAATAAATGATATTAAAAAATTGTATAAATGCTCACACCTGTAATCCCAGCCCTTTGGGAGGCTGAGAAGGGCAGATCACGAGGTCAGGAGATTGAGACCATCCTGGCTAACATGGTGAAACCCCGTCTCTACTAAAAATACAAAAAATTAGCCAGGTGTGGTGGCGGGCACCTGTAGTCCCAATTACTTGGGAGGCTGAGGCAGGAGAATGGCGTGAACCTAGGAGGCTGAGCTTGCAGTGAGCAGAGATGGCGCCACTGCACTCCAGCCTAGGCAACAGAGCGAGACTCCATCTCAAAAAAAAAAAAAAAAAAAAAATTATAAATACGAAACATCTTCAGAACAGCTGAATTTTTTAAAAGATTAAGTTTAGATTATCTTATGATATTTTACTTTTTTGAAAATTGGTTACCCAAATTTATTGTCTAATTTGGTGCTACTCAAAGTATGGCCCATGGAATGGCAATATCTGCATCGAGAAGCTTCTTAGAAATGAAAACCCTCAGGTGAAACTATTGAATCAGATTCAGAACAACCGAAGAAGAATCCATGAAGGCCCAAGACTCTGGGTTTCAATTCCTCCAGGTGATTTTCATGCATGCTGAAGTTTGAGAATTACTAATATTAGCTCAGCGCTGCTCAAAAGCAATGTACAAGCTAAGGACTGAATTATATCCCACTCCCAAATTAATATGTGTAAGCCCTATTCTCCAAGGGGACATCCGGAGACAAGGTCTTTAGGAACTAATTAAGGTCAAATGAAGAGTGGGGACCTAATCCAACAGGACTATGGCCTTATAAGGAGAGGAAAAGAGAGAGAAATCTTTCTCTTTCTCTTTCTGCCATGTGAGGTGACCTGCTGCAAGCTAGGAAGAGGGCCCTCCCCCACCCCTGACCATGCTAGCACCCTGATCTTGAACTTCCAGCCTACAGAAGTGTGAGAAGATAAATTTCTGCTGTCCGAGTCACCCAGTCTATGATATTTTGTTATGATACCCTGAGCAGATAATTACAGTACATGAGAACCATCTGGGGACCTGGTTAAAACAGATTATTGGCCAGGTGTAGTGGCTCATGCCAGTAATCTCGCCACTTTGGGAGGCCAAGGCGGGCAGATCACAAGGTCAAGAGATGGAGACCATCCTGGCCAACATGGAGAAACCCCGTTTCTACTAAAAATACAAAAATTAGCCGAGTGTGGCGGCGGGCACCTGTAGTTCCAGCTGCTCAGGAGTCTGAGGCAGGAGAATCGCTTGAAGCTAGGAGGCAGAGGTTGCAGTGAGCCGAGAGCTTGCCACTGCACTCCAGCCTGGCGACAGTGCGAGACTCTGTCTCAAAAAAAAAAAAAAAAAAAAAAAAACCAGCAAGAAAAACAAACAAGCAAAACAGATTCTTATATTCTTATTCAGTAAGTCGGTGGATGGGGTAGACCTCCCAGGCATTGCCATTTCCCAGTCTGAGTCCATGAACCAGGAAAATAGCATTGCCTGGGGGATTTTCCATTTCACCTAGAACCAAATTCAAACTGTTCATTTGACCTTCAAGACCCTACAGATCAGGAGCTCACCATCTCTCTGACTTCATCTTGTCCCTCCCTCTCTCTCACCACACTTCAGCTTTCCACCCTCCTGTCTTCTCCCCAGACAGGCTGGGCTTCCTTTCCTCTTCTTCCCGCCTCAGGACCTTGGCACTTGCCTCTGCCCCTCGCTGAATGATGGGTTCCTTCTCATCATTCTTGCTCAGCCCCAATATCTTCTCAGACAGAACACAACCACCCTGGATAAAGGGACACGTCTCCTGTCCCTGCTCTGCCACCCCTCCCTCAGCCTTTCCTAGCCTTTGTCTCGATCAGAAACAATTTGGTACTATTATAAATGGTCTATTATCTGTCTCCTCAATAAGAATGCAGCCTCCACAACAGCAAACTCTTGTCTCTCTTGTTCATCTAAAAATATTTGTTGGTTGAATAAATTAGGTGATAATGTAACTCCTCATAAGGGCGAAATATTGTAATAATAGGAATACTCCATTCCCTCATATGTAGGTAAACGAAGACATCAGATTCATGTGCTGGGTGTTTACTGAAGTCCTTATCTTGCCTGGCCCCTGGTTTTGGGCTCCCTGCTGTTCACTCCCTTAGCCAATATCCCTTGGTTGTATCTGAGCCAGGTCTGAGCAGGCGAGAACAGACATCCAGAGCTTCAAGGACATCAATCTCTGGGTCATGACATCAGTTTTGAAACTGGCCAGGGAAGAGTGCTGGGCTCCACTGCAGCCCCTCAATCAGTCTTCCTCCCCCACTGTCATGACTGAAACTTGCCCCAGCTTTTCAACTCAGCACCACGTCTTCCTGCCTCTAAGCCAAGCCCCAATTCCAGCGTGTGGGGCTGGTGCTTGGACACACTGTCTGCTTTGTGCTCCTGGCCTCCCATGGGATACTAAATTCTGCCCCCACTGGCTCCTGCCTCAAGAACTACTTGTGGTCCTGCCATGAATGAAATAATAAATGAATACATTACACAGAAACAAGATGCTGTCAGCTCACACCAACTCACGAGAGCACACGGCACGCATCTCTTTCCAGTTGCACATTCAGTGGCTTCCTTCACAGTGAGAGCTTGCAATACTCCACACTGGGAGTATTTATACCACAGAAATCAGCAAATGCTTCAAACCAGGACTATGCTTCCCCAGAGACCCAGTTGTTAAATATTTACCAGCACCCCACTGGCTGGAGTCTATCTAACGTGAAAAAGCTTCTGCTCTCTAGAGGCCTCCTGCTGCTCTGCAGGCGGATCTAGAGGAATGTATCACCGGGAGGCCTCCATCCATCCCTCACCACCCAGGCCTGAGTTACCTTGGGCAACTGCCTGCTCAAATTTCTGTTCCTGATTCATGCAACCCAGGTGATTTATTTATTTATTTATTTATTTATTTATTTATTTATTTTGGTTCCCAAGTTTTATTCAAGAACTCATACAAAATATTCCGGATAAATGAAATTTAATCCTCATCCTCCTCCCCTTCTTCGTCCTGGTTAATCTGGAAGTAACATAATTCGTAATTCTCTTTGCTGTTAGCAACTACGCACAACCAGTCACGTAGATTATTCTTCTTCAAATATTTTTTGGTGAGATATTTCAAATACCTTTTGGAGAAGGCCACCTCAGATGTCACGGTGATCTTGCTCTTGCTCCTTTTGTTGGTCACCACCCCTCCACCAAGGTTCCCGGCTTTTCCGTTCACTTTGATCCTTTCTTGCAAAAACTGCTCAAAATTGGCAGCATCCATGATTCCATCTTCTACAGGGTGGGTGTAATCAAGAGTGAACTTCAGAACCTGCTTCTTTTTTTTGCCCCGCTTCGCCGCAAGCTTTTTCACAGGAGCCGTGGTGGCAGCGGAGTTAGAAAGAGCTGCAACCAGTTTATTTAACCGTAGTCCTCGCTCCTTGGATCCTCTCACTGTACACACTTGCCTTAGTTCAGGCTGCCTTCACAAAATACCTTAGACTGGATAATTTATAACAATAGAAATTTATTTTGCACAGTTCTGGGGGTTGGGAAGTCCAAGAGCAAGGCACTGGCAGGTTCAGCATCTGGAAAGAGCTTGCTTTCTGCTTCCATGATGAGTTCTCATGTGGCAGAAGATGTGAATGCTGTGTCTGCCTATACTGAAACAGCAAAAAGGCCAAACAGGCTTCCTTGAGCTTTCTGAGGGCACTAATTCTGCTCAGGAGGACAGAGCCCTTATGACCAAATCCTAAAGGCTCCATCTCCTAACACTATTGCATTTGATGGGGTCTTTCTTTCTTTCTTTCTTTCTTTCTTTCTTTCTTTCTTTCTTTCTTTCTTTCTTTCTTTCTTTCTTTCTTTCTCTTTCTTGCTTTTTCTTTCTTTCTTTCTTTCTTTTTTTTTGAAATGGGGTCTCACTCTGTTGTCCAGGCTGGAGTGCAGTGGCACAGTCATGGTTCACTGCAGACTCAATCTCCCAGGCTCAAGCGATCCTCCGACCTCATCCTCCCAAGAAACTGGGACTACAGGTGCACACCACCATGCCCAGCTAATTTAAAAAATTTTTAATACAGATGAAGGTCTCACTATGTTGCCCAGGCTGGTCTTGAATTCCATGCTTTAAGCAATCTTTCCACCTCATCCTCCCAAAGCACTGGAATTACAGGTGTGAGCTATCATGCTTGGCCAGGATCATGTTGTAACATAAATTGTGGAGGGACACAAACATTCACACCATAGCAGCACCCCACAGATAACCAGGTCTCATTGGCTTTGAGTCTTTAAAAAGCATCACAAATTCTGACAAATGTGCTGGGTACTCTACAAGATACTAAGAGAGACACAAAGACCAGCAAAACCCTTAATGCTGAAACATAACACAATATAATTTCAAGGATGCAAAAAAGAAAATCATTAGAGTTAATGTTCACTCTCTTTCTTCCAAAATTCTTTTCAAGATACTTTTCTAACTTTTCACAAACCATAAACAGCTTAGATCACTGATATTATCAAAGGTACTGGCACAAGTATACAGTCTGTTGACCAGAAAAGAGAAAATGTCTCCAGGTGTCAGGAGGGGAGGCCCAAGTATCACATATTAATTACACACCACTTGGAGACACTCTGTATTCCTGGTCAGTTATATTGAGACCTCTGGTTACCAACTAAGGGAGGGGAAGAGTGATGATCAATAGCATCTAAGGGGCTTTTTGTTTATTTATGTATTTATTTTTGAGACAGGGTCTTGCACTGTTGCCCTGGCTGGAGTGCAGTGGCGCGATCTCAGCTCACTGCAGCCTCAATTTCCCAGGGCCAAGCAATCCTCCCACCTCAGCCTCCCAAGTAGCTGGGACTACAGATGCACACCATGAGCCATGGTGCCCGGCCAAAGGGGCTTTTCAGAACTCTGGGTAAGCCTATCTCCTGGTGGCTACTCCCTTTCTTTGTGAAAAGTTGCTGCTTTAAAATATTGCATTGCTTATTTCACATGCGTTTATCTCTTATTTCCACAATTGGATTGTAGGTTCCTTAAAGACAGAGATAGTGACTTACATATTTTTTTACTTTTTTCAGGCTTCAGCAATGTTGATAACATTAAAATTAAAATTGTTCTATTTGTCAAAAAAAAATAACTTTAAATACATTTTGGTTTTTTAGAGACAGGGTCTCTGTCACTCGGGCTGGAGTGTAGTATAAATACAATTTAAGGGCAGATGACAACACGTTAAATTTATTTGCAACATATCACATTGATAATGTAGTCTTAAGAACTCTTATAAGTAATTGGAAAAAAGAAATGCTACAGGCAAAGAGCAAAAGGTAAAATTTACAAAAACTATACAAATGGCCAATAAACATTTGAAAATCTGGTGAGCCCTACAAACGTTACCAAAAAGATGCAGCAATGAGATGCCTTCTTTACCTACTAAATTGATTTCAGTTTTTAAAACATGGTTATACCCTTTGTAGCTGATCTTTGGGGCAATAGATACTATCTTACATTTCTAGGAGAAGTATACATCGGTGTGATATTGCTAAAAAAGATAACTTGGAAACAGCATAAATGGGAGACAACAGGAAATCAATTAATTAATTGGATTATGTAACATATAAGGAAAGAAATATAATAAAACCATTAAAAATATTGTTACAGAAAAATATTTAATGGCATGGAAAATGAAATGAGCTATTAGTAATAAAGTGTGCTATCAACAACAAAAAATGAGCCATTAATAATAAATAACTGAAGGCCGGGTGCAGTGGCTCATGTCTGTAATCCCAGCAATTTGGGAGGCTGAGATGGGTGGATCACCTGAGGTCAGGAGTTCGAGACCAGTCTGGCCAACATGGTGAAACTCTGTCTCTACTAAAAATAGAAAAAATTAGCCAGGCGTGGTCTTGCATGCCTGTAATCCCAGCTACCTGGGAGGGTGAGGCAGAAGAATTACTTGAACCCAGGAGGTGGAGGTTGCAGTGAGCCGAGATCATGCCACTGCACTCCAGCCTGGGCAACAAGAGAGAAATTCTGTCTCAACAATAATAATAATAAATAATTGTAGGAAAAAGTACAGTTATGCATTACTTTTCGACAGAGACACATTCTGAGAAATGCATTGTTAGATGATTCCTTCATTGTGCAAATGAAATATGCCATCTAGGTTTGTGTGTAATAATAATAAATTATGCTATTAATAATAATAAATGAGCTATGAATAATACATAATTGTAGGAAAAAATACAATTATACATTAGTTAATGACAGGGATACATTTGAGAAATGCATTGTTAGACAATTCCCTCATTGTGCAAATAAAATCTACCATCTAGGTTTGTGTGTACTTAACAAAAACCTAGATAGCAGAGCCTACTGCACACCCAGGCTGTACGGTACAGCCTTTTGCTCCTAGGTTATATACCTGTGTAGCATGCTACAGTACTGAATACTCTAGGCAACTGGAGCACAATGGTAAGTGTTTGTGTGTCTAAACATATCTAAACACAGAAAGGTAATGCATCACACATTAACGTCACTATGTGATAGGAATTTTTCAGCTCTGTTATGGTCTTATGGAACCACCATCATATATACAGTCCATTGTTGACCAGAACATTGTCATGCAGGGCATGACTGTATAGAAATATACAGAAATTTCATAAAAGATATATTGCCTTTGTGATCAGAACAAAAGCCAAGTGTTTCATATTTTTCATGTTTAAAATAAAAACAGGCGGCACACAGTGGCTCACGTCTATAATCCCAGCATTTTGGGAGGCCGAGGTGGGTGGATAGTGAGGTCAGGAGTTTCGAGACCAGCCTGACCAACAAGGTGAAACCCTGTCTCTACTAAAAGTAGAAAAATTAGCCAGGCATGGTGGCGCATGCCTGTAATCCCAGCTACTCAGGAGGCTGAGGCAGGAGAATCACTTGAACCCAGGAGGCGGAGGTTGTGGTAAGCCAAGATCACGCCACTGGACTCCAGCCTGGGTGACAGAGCAGACTATGTCTCAAAAAAGTAAAATAAAATAAAACAAAATAAAAACAGTGTATTATAACTGTGGATCTTTCATTAGGCCTTTTTTGGAAACAGAAAATAACAAAGTCTCCTCTTTCAGTACTGTCATATTAATTAGGAACAATTCTTCAGGCAATGAGTGGCAATTTTCTTTGGTGACTTGCATCAATAGGCAGATAAACTATATTACCTGCCAGAAGATGAAAATATGCCTTTGACCAAGGAGGCAAGCTCTCAGTCATGGTGACATGGCAGTCATAAAAGTACCCATTAGAGTCTGACAGTCTTTGGCCTTGGATTTAGTTACAGAAAACATCCTCTGGGGAGTTGAGTAAAGGGTCTTAGTCAGGGAAGGGAAAATGTGCACAGGAAAAGGGAAAGGTGGAGGTTGTGTGGCTATCAGCGTGGCCCCTGCCGCCTGCATGACAGCTGACATTCTCTGTCCTCTGCACCTCTACATGAGGAAGGCAAGCACTGAAGACCTCAAGCAGCACCAGTCACTGGGAGCAGCTTTCTAGAAAGTTCTTATGCTCATTGTACATGACCCTGCTTGGAAAGATGCTTCCTTGGGCAGCCAGACTGTAACTGACATTAAGTGTTTCTGCGCTGCCAACTCGAGAGCTCAGCCTGAGTGTTCAGCAGCAAGATCTGGAACGTGTTGAGTCCATGCGGTCCCAGCTTCCTCGGCGCAGCTGCCCAAGGATGCTGGAAGGGCTGAGAGGGTGCTTTCATGTTGGTTTAGATTCTTACTTGCTCAGAGCCTGGAAGCATGCTACATTCCTGAAAACACTGACATCTTTTACCCAGCCCCACCTAATAAGAGAGCCCGTCTGCCTTTCTCCCCACCCAAAGTCCCCTTCCCCTGCACACCAGAGACTGAGTCTGGACTCTAACTTTATGATGTTTCTCCATAGAGCTGCAGAGTCTACACCTGGTGATCTGCTCATTTTAACCTGCCTAACCACCTACTTAACCAAACTGAGGATGCCTCAGTTCATCTGAGAGGCTAAACTGAAGTGTGTGCAGAAACCAGGCATGTGCATGTCCGTCCTCAAAGTCCAGCAACATCTTGTTAAGCCACATCCCAAGACCTGAAATTAAGCTGAAAAAATCTCTAGGACCAAATGCCAAATGTGGAAAACAGCCTCATTCCCCTGCATTGTGTGCTATGCACCTTCTGGTGATGGGAGCAGTCAGAGTCTACAATGAAAACCGCTCTGCCTCAGTGCTACTGATGTGGGGAAATTTAAGACTTGTGGGGAATGCTAAGGCAGGAGGACTGCTTGAGGCCAGGAGTTGAAGGCCAGCCTGAGCAACATAGCGAGTCCCCATATCTACAAACAAAATAATAAATTAGCTGGGCTTTTTATGGTGGTGGGGGCCTGTGGTCTCAGCTACTCAGGGCACTGAGGCTACAGGATTGCTTGAGCCCAGGAGTTCAAGGCTGCAGTGAGCCTTGATGGTACCACTGCACTCTGCCTGGGCGGAAATTAATTAACAACTAAAGAAAACAAAATAAAATACTGAGGGTCTAGACGGACCACAGGCATGTTTTTTTCCTACTTCCCTCCAAATGTTGGCACCTTCCTTCTGCTATCCCTGACGATATGATGCAGCCTCTCACCTGCAGAATTCTACTAACTATGTGCTCATCACCTTTCAAAGTGGCTCTGTCCACAGGCAGCTCTGATGGTTTGAAAGGGCACCCCTCTGTTTGACTGAAATCTGGCTTTCCAAATCTCACCCACTGCTTCTAGCTTTGCCTTCCTGGAAGACTAAGGCAGAAAATCAAATTTCCATTTGATATTAATTATAATATTGGTGTAGCTTTAGAGGCAGGCAAAGGTAAGAAAATACAGAAGTGATAGAGCAATTGCAAGATGACCCACTGAAAATCCTTATCAAGCTGTTTGGAGGCAAATGCTCACAGCTGATAAATAACTGGGAGGTGGTCATGAGAACTGGGCATTGACCATAAGGTAATGAATTGAAAACCTCACTAATCATGAGAAAGATGTAAATTAAAACCACAAGAAGCTATCACTTCACATCAGTCAGAATGGCTACTATTAAAAAGTCAAAAAATGACAGATGTTGCTGAGGTTTTGGAGGAAAGGGAATGTGTATACACTGTTGGTGGGAATGTAAATTAGTTACCCCTGTAGAAAGCAGTTTGGATATTTCTAAAAGAACTAAAAACAAAATAATAAATTATTCATTTATTATCATTCAATCCAGCAATCTCAGGAAAATAAATTGTTCTATCAAAAAGACACACGCACACATATGTTCATTGCAGCACTATTGACAATAGCAAAGACATGGAATCAACTTAGGTGCCCATCAATGGTGGACTGAATAAAGAAAATGTGGTATATATACACCATGGAATACTACACAGCCATAAAAATGAATAAAATCATGTCCTTTGCAGCAACATGGATGCAGCTAGAGGCCATAATCCTAAGTGAATTAACACAGAAACAGAAAATTAAATACTGCGTGTTCTCACTTAAAAGTGGAAGATAAATCTTAGGTTCACACAAAGATAAATATGGGAACTCCACAAGGAGGGGGTGGGGGGCAAGGGCTGAAAAACTTCCTATGGGGTACTGGGCTCGCTATCCAGTGATGGGATCAATAAAAGCCCAAACCTCAGTGTCACACAATAGGCCCACATAACAAACCTGCACATGTACCTCTGAATTTAAATTAAAATGGCAATGAAAAAAGAAACCTACAATACTCTAAGCAAGTTGCATTGCTTTGCTCAGCAGCCACTCCTTAGGATGGAAAGGTGCATAAAAAATTCATTAGTATAAATATTGTTTTCAGATTTTTTCCTCTCAAACAGTAGAAACATTATGGCTTATAAATGTTAACATGATTAATGAACTATTACAAGGAGGTATGTATGTCACTGCCTCACATTTACTGCCTCAAAGTTATTTCTAAAAATAAATGTGAACAGACGGGTTACTTATCCACATTGACTTCATCTTACACTTCTTATAGGTATGGAGGAAAAACAATAGAGAAAAACCCACAAAGTCTAGAGAAAGCTGCATTTCTACCCGGAGAAAACGTAGCCATCAACTGGGTGAGAGCAAGACAGTTCGGTTCCTTCTTTCTTTGATAACCCTTGCTAAAGGTCAAGGTGATCATTTCTGTATTTCTCACTAGTCTTCAAAACAAAATTATACAGGGGCCAAGGAAGCTCTAGCCATGACTGGTCTCTTTATTTCCAGGGCTTATGACTCTAGTTCCTTAGAAAATTCAAGAGAAGAATGGAAGCAAATAAGTAGGTGTCATGGTTAATACTGAGTGTCAACTTGATGGGATTGAAGGATGCAAAGTGTTGTTCCTGGGTGTGTGTGTGAGGGTGTTGCCAAAGGAGATTAACATTTGAGTCAGCTGACTGGGAAAGGCAGACCCACCCTTAACCTGGGTGGGTACAATCTAATCAGCTGCCAGTGTGGCTAGGATAAAAGCGGGCAGAAGAACGTGGAAACACTAGACTGGTTTAGTCTTCCGGCCTCCATTGCTTTCTGCCCTAGAACATTGGACTCCAAGTTCTTCAGCTTTGGGGCTCGGCCTGGCTGCCTTGCTCTTCAGCTTGCAGACGGCCTGTTGTGGGACCTCACCTTGTGATTGTGTGGGTCAATGCTCTCTAATAAGCTCCACTTTATATATACATCTATCCTATTAGTTCTGTCCCTCTAGAGAACCCTAATACAGTAGGGTAGACCCTGGCTTCTCTTTGGCTGCATTTTCAAGGTTCAAAAGGTAGCTGAAAGAAAATTAACCTCTTTAAGGAAAGGAAAAGGCTCAGAGGCTTCTCTGAGGTTGACTAGTAGAAGACATTCTAGCTGCACTCACATTTTTGTTACAACCCATGTAAACCATAAATGAAGTTCTTCTAATCCAATATTTTGTGGTGAAATCATTTATCCAGCCTTAGCAGGGGCACGAAGCCTTCAGGGCTAGAAAGTTGTTTATTGTTATCTTGGCAGCTTCATTATTACATCTGCAAACCTTGGAGCTTAGTGTTTGTATGCAAATAGCCCCACCATTCCATTTTTTTTTTCTTTTTTCCCTTTAACAACTTTGCAATCTGTTTAAGGATACACAGTTGACTATAGACGCCTGTGTGCCCGGGGCCAGAATAGTGCTCCCCACAGAGTGGACAATCAATAAATATGTGTTGAGTGAACAAATTCTTGAGGAAGGGAACATTTACACAATGAAGTTATGGGAAGGGAGATCTACAAATACTTTCAAATGAAATGTGTACTTGCAAGTTCTTCTTGAGTGAACAAACACGTACAAGGCCACAGTGCTCCCAAGACGTACAGCTCCCAGGGACCTCATTCTCACAGACTATAAATGATTAGCCCTCTTTTCTTTCTTTCTTTCTTTTTTTTTAAGTCTTGATGGGTTTAAATGAGAAGAAAATGGAGAATTGTTTTCATTTCTCAGTAGAGAAGTCCTTCGGCCACTGCAACTGTAACAACAACGCACTCAAGTTGCTCAATCTATGCCTTTGTTTCATGAAATATCAAAGCGAATGTCTGTTTTTAGAGATGTGTAGGGCTTAATTAGAAAGCAAGATGATCCCTGAAGATCCAGAAATTATTGACCCTGCCAGAGCACAGTATATTCACTGGGCAACCATTGTCAATACTTGAAAATGCACACAGGCAGAAAATATTTAAGGGAATAAGGCTTCCATGCCATTTATCCTGGAGACATGATTTCAGCAAGTTTCTTTTAGAGTCAACACAAAGAGGCAATGGAAACAATGGAGGACAGAATCAATGCAAGATAGTGTCTCCAAGTCTCACTTCTCCTGTTCGGGAAGTGAGAATCGCAACCTGTAGGAACACAGCCTCAACCAGGCCGCATGGACGGATTGAAACAAAGCACAACAGATCCATCTGAGGAAAGGTGAGTGGCCACATGCAGAGACTCTCCAAAAATGAGCCTTGCTTAGCAAGAGATACAAATAGCATAGGCAAGCCTGAGTCTCCTCTTACCCAGATAAAAAAGGCATCCCAGTAAGAGGCGATTATGTAGACATTCAGGCTTGCCTACGCTATTTGTGTCTTTTCTGCATGTGGCCACTTACCTTTCCTAAGATGGATCTGTTATGCTTTGTTTCAATCCGTCCATGCGGCCTGATTGAGGTTGTGTTCCTCAGATAAAATAAGCATCCCAGGGCTAGGTGTGGTGGCTCATGCCTATAATCCCAGCACTTTGGGAGGCCAAGGTGGGTGGATCACCTGAGGTCAGGAGTGTGAGACCAGCCTGGCCAACATGGTGAAACCCAGTCTCTACAAAAATACAAAAGTTAGCTGGGCATGGTGGTGGGCACCTGTAATCCCAGCTACTTGGGAGGCTGAGGTAGCAGAATCGCTTGAACCCGGAGGTGGAACTTGCAGTGAGCCAAGATTGCAAGATTGCGCCATTGCCCTCCTGCCTGGGTAACAGAGAGAGACTCAGTCTCAAAAAAAAAAAAAGAAAAGAAAAGCATCCCAGCCCTCATGCATGCTTCTTAAAACCACCATGAATATGGACACTTCATCCAAAGAAAAGAAATTATAACACATGAAAAACCGCATGGAAGTCACTCACAGAGAAAACAAGTATCTTTGAGATTAAACAAGAAGAGAATGCAAAGAACGTAGTAGGAACATGAAATGGAATCGTTTTACCAAAACGATAGATAGAATAATGTCTTTGAAGAGTTTTATAACAAACTGCAAGACATTTTCCTCTTTCTAGTTAGGGGCTTGTCAAAGTATATAATAAGAACTACCTGGCATTTCAACTGAAGAATTCCCCCAAGTTACTAAAGCCAGGACCTTCTCATGAGACAGTCTTCACCAAACACTCCACATAAACCACCCAGAACACACAAGTGCAAAGGGAAGTGAAGTCAATGTACTTTTTAGAAATGGACATATGCTAATCAGTCAATTTCTATTATGCTTAGATGCAGAGTAAGAAATGTCAATAGGAATGGTCCCACTTTTGTATCTGATAACACGACAAAGCCAGCAATATATTTAGAATCTTAGGCTTCTAAAGCTGAAAGGGAACTTAGAAGGCAACTCAGGCATTGTTGCAAAGAGTTTTGCTTTAATTTTCAAATTCTGCAGAGTACAGAATGGCTTCAGTTGTTTGTCCAGGAATACAGTCTGCAGTTCTCCAGTTCAAGTCCTTCCCACCACAAGGCAGCAGACCTTTCTGGTATGCTTGTGTCACCCCAGCTGCAGATTGCTCCATCTTATGAAGCAGCTTGAGAAAGTAATCTATCTATATTTGCAAGCTCACTAAATCAAGAAATAAATCAACCTATGGAAAGGCAGAGAAGTGGGTCTCAATGTGTGTGAAACCTTTGTTTTCTTAAGTCCAACAATACGATAAAAACCAAGTATGGTGGTAATCAATCAAGAATGAAGGTTGAAAAAAAAAAAAAAAAGAATGAAGGCTGATGAGAGATGGTTTCCCAGAACTGCCTTTGTTGAGATTTTCTTTCTCCTCAGTTCTCTTCGTACTTTTTAGATCCTTTTGTGAAATAAAGATTTTCCACAATGGCTTAACATTGAGGTTTCTGTATCTGAAAATCATAGGAACTTTTTTCTTCAAAGTATTTGAACATTTATTTCAGATTGGATCTTTCCATGTGCTGTACACCAGAAGGGAGGGAGTGGTGGAAATAAATGGAAATATTGAAGAAGCACAGGAAATAATTGATAAATCGAGATTGTGGGAAGATAGAAGGACAAAGCATCGAAACACAAATCGTAGCAATTCCACTCCTATGTCTGTACCCAAGGAACGAAAGACTGGTACTCACAGGAATGCAGACAGATGAACTCAGCATCATTCACGATAAGCAAAAGGTGGGAACAGCCAAATGTCCATTGATGGATGAATGAATAAATCAATTATGGTGCAGTACACGGTTTCTTTTCTGGCATTTGTTAAAAATCGGATATCTGGTTGCTTGTTTAGCTGAATCTCCCCATAGCCCACAGGATTCTTGAGGGCAATACCTTAACTACTTTAATTATCAACTACTTACTCAGCACTGAACACATATGGGTACTCACTGACATTGTGTTAGTTCCTTTGATGATTGTAGTCATTCCTATTTCACAAATCAACAGGAGAGAGAGAAAAAAGCATTCCTTGGGCCGGGTGTGTTGGCTCACACCTATAACCCAAGCACTTTGGGAGATTGGGGCAAGAGGATTGCTTGAGTCAGGAGTTTGAGACCGGCCTGGCCAATATGGTGAAACTCCGTCTCTACTAAAAGAAAGTATAAAAATTAGCCAGGTGTGGTGACATGCACCTGAATTCCAGCTACTCAGGAGGCTGAGGCAGGAGAATCGCTTGAACCCAGTAGGTGGAGGTTGCAGCAAACTGAGATCGAGCCACTGCACTCCAGCCTGGACAGCAGAGCAAGACTCTCTCTGAAAAAAATAAAAAAAAAATAAAAAAGCATTCCTTGGTGTGGAAAGGTAGCGAAGAGGGCAGTCAAAGGAATTAACCAGAAAGTATGAGGAAGGAGGAAGATTAAGGGGATACGTACAGAGAGATGCGAAAAGGTAGAATTAATCAAAAGCTGAGTGATAAAGACAGAGGAAAAGTTAGCTGACCCTCCAATCAGCATCCGTCTACTCCCTGCCTGAACGCTGAGGGGTCCTCCCCTGGGAACCTTGTGGACAGCAGAAGAGCTCTCCCTGACCCGGCCTGGGGGCCTTGATCACTTCCATGCCCTCAGTTGCAATTTCCCATTTTTCTCTACAGAAGGGCTCTCATAGACCTCTTGACTTTTTCCCTCTGCCTGGAAATTCCCCCGCTCACTTTGCCCTTGGCCAGCTCATAAGATTCCTCCATCTCTTGGTACCCACACTGACCCTCCATGAAGCCCCACTGGTCCTCCCCAGGACACACTTAGGGTCTCTCCCGGGCCGGATCCAAGTTGTATAAGGTCTGAAGTATGAAAGAAAAGAATCCAAAATTACAAAGGAAAAATTAGGCATGAAAGCGAACATTTATCTAGAATGAGTATAAAATCATAACATATCACAATAACATCTGACAAATTCCACAGCTATTACAAAATCCACAGAAATAGTGACTGCCTCATATACCTCTATAATAGTTCTCTTTCCTCTACATTTTTGCTGCAAACGCTGATCTCTTCTTCATAAAACAATTTTCTACCTTTTATTTTCTATACAGAGGATAAAAAAAGATCCATTCTCTTTGCTCTAATAGTTTATGGTGATTTGCTTTAGCTTATAGACTGTTTGAAAACATGTCTTCCAGCTTCAAACTCAGTAGTGATGCTGTATAAGAGTTGAAGAGTGGGCCGGGTGCAGTGGCTCACGCCTGTAATCCCAGCACTTTGGGAGGCTGAGGTGGGCGGATCACTTGAGGTCAGGAGATCGAGATCAGCCTGGCCAACATAGAGAAATCCCGTCTCTACTAAAAATACAAAAATTAGCCGGGCGTGGTGGCAGGTACCTGTAATCTCA
Organism: Rhinopithecus roxellana; assembly: GCF_007565055.1. Classification (NCBI taxonomy): domain Eukaryota; kingdom Metazoa; phylum Chordata; class Mammalia; order Primates; family Cercopithecidae; genus Rhinopithecus; species Rhinopithecus roxellana. The sequence continues at coordinate 104,537,505 of NC_044559.1, forward strand.
GCTACTTGGTGGAGGCTGAGGCAGGAGAACGGCTTGAACCCAGGAGGCAGAGGCTGCAGTGAGCCGAGATCGTGCCATTGCACTCCAGCCTGGGGGACAAGAGCAAGACTTCGTCTCAAAAAAAAGAAAAAAAAAAAAGAGTTGAAGACTGCTCCCACATCTGCAGAAGCCTCTCTCAAGTTTTCCCACAACCAAATCCTCTGCTTACAAAGTGACAAGTCTGATAATTTGAAGGACATTCCACAGACTAGCTTCTGGCTTCATCCATCTAAATCATGTTTCTCCTCCATTGTTCACCTAGCTCTGGTGCCCAGAGCTAGAAGACGTATTTAAATTGTGGTATAGCCTCTGATCATGAAGCTTTATGTCACAGCATTGCTGAGTCAGAAAGGTGGGTGATAGGAGTATTTCTGGAAGCTGCTCCTATACAAGGAAGCCTGACAACAGCTTAACTATGAACCCACAAAAATATCTCAGTAAACCCAGGGGCCAGGCACGACGGCTCATGCCTGTATTCTCAGTACTTTGGGAGGCCGAAGTGGGCCAGTCTTCTGAGGTCGGGAGTTCGAGACCAGCCTGACCAACATGGAGAAACCCCGTCTCTACTAAAAATACAAAATTAGCCGGGTGTGGTGGTGCATGCCTGTAATCCTAGCTACTCAGGAGGCTGAGGCAGGAGAATTGCTTGAACTCGGGAGGCGGAGGTTGCAGTGAGCTGAGATCGCATCATTGCACTCCAGCCTGGGCGACAAGAGCAAAACTCCATCTAAAAAAAAAAACCTCGCTAAACCCAAACAAATTCTATCCCCAACTCAACCCTACCTAAGCCAGTTCCAAAGACACCTTCTCCTGCTTCCATGTCCCCCAATAGCAGGAGGATATGACAGCAAATGTTAGTGTAGAAGACAAGTGTAATCTTAACTGATTCCTTCAAAATGGGTTACTCCTGTAAATTTTATAAAAATCTGTGACCATAGGCCAGGGGTGGTGGCTAAGACCTATAATTCCAGCAATTTGGGAGGCTGAGGAGGAAGGATTACTTGAGGCCAGGAGTTTGAGACCAGTCTTGGCAACACAGCAAAACACAGTCTGTACAAAAAATACAAAACTTAGCCAGGAATGATGGTGTGCGCCTGTTATCCCAGCTACTCAGGAGGCTGAAATGAGAGGATCGCTTGACCCCAGGAGTTTCAGGCTGCAGTGAGCTGTGATCGCCACTGCACTCCAGCCTGGGTGACAGACCAAGATCCTGTGTCTGAAAAAAATATGTGTGTGTGTGTGTGTGTGTGTATGTTATATGCACATGTATATGGCCTCAGAAGGAACCCATGCAAATGAGGAGGCCCTGAAGTTCTGGCCTTCATAGCTTCAAGATCAATATGCCTTGGGTTCCTTTCCTGCTCCTCGCCATGCTCCTGGGCATACTTTTGTTATGACACAGTCACTGTGTAATTATAATCACTTGTTTGTTTCCTCACAGAGTTGTGACCCCATGAAGGCAGGAACCCTATTTATTGTATTGGTATCTCCAGCATCTAGCAAGATGCCTTGTGCACAGCAGTTAACCGATAAAAAGTGGTTGAATGAATGAATGAAGTACATTGGTACTGAAGGTAAAGGTGTGTGATCCGAGAATCTCTCTCCACGATGGCCACCAGGAGGAGCTGTTGGGTGGCTCTGGATGGTTGGTAGGTGGGATGGGGGAGAAAGGGGTAGAGAGAGAGTATGCAATTGGTAATTCTTCAACAGGATACTTGAAATCAGGTTTTTGTAGCTCTGGACACAAGAAAGGCAACATGGGCCTTGTACCATCAAGCAAAGCAAGTCAAGAAATGGAAGTTGGAAAAAAAAGAAAAAAGAAAAAACAATCATCTCTGCTTTGGGGAATCACTGAATTGGTAAACCACCCCCATTTTCAACTTTTCTATGGCCTGAGCCTTTGATGACGGCTAACATCAAATTGGGAGTATTCTGGAAACACCACGCCCAGGTCTGCGCCTTATATTTATAGAGCTTTTAGCACAAAGGCATTTTCTTCAAAGCACTTTAAGAGCTGGGCACGCCCTGTCACACACATGAGCTCCATGAAAGGAATTGCAACTTCACAGCAGCCCCAAGGCCTGAGCTGGCAAACAGGAATGCTTTGGAATCCACTCCCTGGCCACAGGCGAGCAGCCCAGTTTGAAACTAGCGGGAAGAATGACATCAGGTGGGACCAGCCAAATCCCTGCTGAGGGGCCCGACCTATATTTCTGGAAGGAAACCTTCATTTTGATTATCATTGACCATGCACTAGACACATACTTTATCTCCTTTAATCCTAACATTACCCCTATTGTGCAAATGAAGAAACTCCATGGCAAAGAGAAGCAAAATAACTGACTTCAGGACGATCACCAGTAAGAGCCAAAGCCAAGATTGAAGCTCATCCCTCTCTACAATCATGTGTCTTTTGCTGCCGTCCTAATACATGACCTAAATGTACCAGAGAGAGAGGCTGACTTTAAGATCAAATGAGCCCAGCACTGGTTCTGGGTAGACTGTACTGCCTGCTTGACTTTGAGACCACCATAACGGCCTCAGCGTAATTCAAAAGCAGGCCCAAGTCTAGGAGTGGTGACTCACACCTGTAGTCCCAGCACTTTGGGAGGCCAAGGTGGAAGGGGTGGCTTCAGCCCAGAAGTTCAAGACCAGCCTGGGCAACACAACTCTTTCTTTATTAAAAATACAAAAACTAGCTGGGTGTTGTGGCACATGCCTATAATCCCAGCTACTTGAGAGGCTAAGGTGGGAGGATCACCCAAACCTGGGGGGATCAAGGCTGCGGTGAGCCATGATCATGCCACTGCACTCCAGTCTGCAAAAACAGAGTGAGACCCTATCTCAGAAAAAAACAATCAAACAAAACAACAACAACACAACAACAAAAAAAAGCAGGGCCACAAGAAGAAGGTCATCAAAGCCCACATTTTAGTCCATCAGTCAAGCCTTCTGGTTCCCCATGAATCCCTGTTCTGGTTGTGGAGGGGATGATACGTGTCATGTGTTGTCACAGCCAACCACAGCAAGAAGGGCTCCAATTCCTTGTTGTCATTTTCCCCAGCTTCAGTCCCCTCACTGAGAAAAACCAAGGCAAATCGCTTCCAAGAGGCCAGCCCAACAGGATAGCACTAACTCCCCTAGTTAAAAATGTCTCACACCCAGAAAGCCTCTTGTACACATTGGGATTCTGGAAAAATGTCAAAACACCACACACAATCTCTTTACCTGGAATACAAGAGTGTCCAAGTCAGGGCATTCATAGTGCCACCAGAGCAGTCTCCAATATCATGTATAGTTCCCAAGACAATTCCATTTACCATGGAAACCTCAGTCATTTTCTTCCAATAACTCCTCCTCTTAGAAAGAGCACAGATTCAAGTTCCAACTCTGCCTCCTACTAGCTGTCTGACCTGGGCAAGTTTCTTAACTTTGTCATCTGTAAAGTTGAGATAATATTGTTTACCTCACAGATGGTTATGCAAATGATGAAACAAATGACAGAAAGGTTAGGTCTGTCAGATGATAATGATATTTAAATATGTTTTCACTACTCTTAGTGACATTATCTTGGGCCACGTCTCTAGTCCTGCATCAGTGATTTGTCTTTTGTTTTTGTTGCTGCTTTTTGGAGACAGAGTCTTGCTCGGTTGCCCAGTCTGGAGTGCAGTGACATGCTCACTGCCCGCTGCAGCCTCAACCACCCAGGCTCAAGTGATCCTCCTCTTTCAGCCTCTCAGGTAGTTGGACTGCAGGCATGCACCGCCACACCCAGCTAATTTCTGTAGAGACAAAGTTTTGCCATGTTGCCCAGGCTGATCACGAGCTCCTGAGCTCAAGTGATCTGCCCACATCAGCCCTCCAAAGTGCTGGGATTACAGGTATGAGCCACCGTGCCCGGCCCCTGATACGCTTTTATTTAGCACCTATTGTGTATGGACTCTGTCTATGAACTTATAGTGCAGTCAGAGACACTGAGGAACAGGTTAGTGTGAGACTGTGTGTATGAAATAAAAAGAATTGGAAAACAGGAAGACCAGATAAATAAAATAGAAGGAAAGTTCCACTAGAGAGGTGACACTTTAACTGGGCTTCCAGGTATAGTATTTCAGTAGGATAAACTTACCAGACTAGGGAAGAAGGTGCATGTTGGGAATTGCCAGGAGGCTGCAGGCCTGGTGAGTTCTTACTTCAGAAGATGGGGACTTTTGTTCATTCAGAGTGAAACGGCCAGTGAGCATGTATAAAGTGTTGACCACTACTGATTTGTAGTGTTTGGTGATATCTGTGGTGTTCATACTTCCACCACAGCTGATTTCCACCAATAAAGCTGAAAGCAGGCAGGGTACGGTGGCTCACACCAGTAATCCCAGTGCTTTGGGAGGCTGAGGTGGGAGGACTGCTTGAGCCCGGGAGTTCAAGACCAGACTGGGCAACATAGTGAGATCCCATTTTTACAAAATACAAAATAAAAAGTAATCAGGCATGGTGGCATACACCCGTGGTGCTAGCTACCTGAGAGGCTGAGGCGTGAGGATCACTTGAGCCCATGAGTTCGAGGCTGCAGTGAGCCCTGATTGTACCACTGTACTCTAACAGCCTGGAGAGAGAGCAAGACCTTATCTCCAAAAAAATAAATGAATAAACAAAAAGAATGAAAGCAGAGTTGGGGAGAGATGTTCAGCAGCCTGGCATCGCACAGTATTCCCACCATGTGAATACAATACAGGTCAATGGCCTCCATAAAGTGGAGTAAAATCAGGAAGTGTTGACTTCTAAATATCTATTACTTTGGTTTTTGACATAATTTAGTAATAAGTTTATATTGTTTAATTTTTAGTAATGGATGCATTTAACAACTGACTTGCAGAATTCCTGGAAACCTCACATTCGGCACAGGTGATGTAATGAGCTGGCTCTGGCACACCACTGAGGCAGCTGTAAACATCCAGGAAAGAGATGCTCATGGCATGCACCAGGATGTGAGTTGGGAGGTGATCAAAAAAGGAAGGATTTGGGATATATGTGTGTCTGTGTGTCTGTGTGTGTGTGTGTGTATGTGTTTTGAGACAGAGTCTTGCTCTGTTGTTTGGCTGGAGTGCAGTGGCACGATCTCGGCTCACTGCAACCTCTGCCTCCCAGGTTCAAGCAATTCTCGTGCCTCAGCCTCCCGAGTAGCTGGCATTACAGCTGCCCGCCACCACCCCCGGCTAATTTTTGTATTCTTAGTAGGGATAGGATTTTGTTATGTTGGCCAGGCTGGTCTCAAACTCCTGACCCCAAGTGATCCACTCACCTCGGCCTCCCAAATCGATGGGATTACAGGTGTGAGCCACCATGCCCGGCCGGATTTTGGATATATTATGAAGATAGAGCAGGGAGGATTTGCCAGCAGCCTGCATATGGGATGGGGAGGAGGAGAGAACTCAAAGGTGACTCACGGGATCTTATTTGTCTCACTCCCTGCCTCGGCTCCCCAGGTCTTGTGGGGAACAAGTTTCTCTTTTCCTTCATGTGTGTCAAATCTTCCTTCTTCCTAAAATTAGCTCCAGCTCTACACTACAGGAGGCTTTGTGTCTTTTTCCTTTACACAGGAAGGGTTTTGAAAAAATTCCTGCTTTCCACCAAGGCATGTTTCTAAAACTATTATTTTATTTGTGTAAAACAACATCCTTATTTTATTTAAATATATATGGGAGAAGAAAGAGAGAGAGAGAGATGTGAGGGGAAAGAAAGTGAAGGGGAAAAGGAGAAGTAGGAAGAAGAAGGGGAAGAGAATAAGGAAGGAGAAAGGAGGAAAAAGAGGAAGGGGAGGAGGATGAAGAGGAAAGGAAAGAAGAGGAGGAAAGGAAGAGGAGGAGGAAAGGCATGCTGGAATGGAGGGAAAGCAGGCATTCCCCGGAGGCCCAGGACAGCAGCCAGGATGTATAAGCTCCAAGCCAGGAATGGGCCCTTTCACACTGGGCTCTATATTCTCATACATAATTTAAATCTGTTACAACAAGGATGTATTGGTATTTGAATAATAAAAATCTATGGCCGGGCATGTGGCTCACGCCTGTAATCCCAGCACTTTGGGAGGCCGAGGCGGGCAGATGACTTGAGGTCAGGAGTTTGAGACCAGCCTGGGCAACATGGAGAAACCCCATCTCTCCTAAAAATATAAAAAATTAGACAGGTGTGGCGGAGGGTACCTATAGTCCCAGCTACTTGGGAGACTGAGACACGAGAATTTCTTGAACCTGGGAGGCGGAGGTTGTAGTGAGTCGAGATCATGCCACTGTACTCACTGCACTCCAGTCTGAGCAACAGAGCAAGACTCTGTCTGAAATTTAAAAAAAAAAAAAAAAAAAAAAACTAAACTAAACTAAAGAAAGAGAGGGTGTCAAAAATAAAATATATGGTCACTACATTCAGCTTTAAAGGAGGAAGAGATAAAGTCTTCTGAGGAGGAGGAGGGCCTGGCAGTGAAAGACGGGTCAGCAATGGTCCCTGAGCAGGCAGCATGGTGTCAGGTGTCAGGCATGGGACAGGAAGTCAGAAGACCCAAGTTCTACTCCAAAAGTCTCCTAGGCTGGAGAAACCCTTTAACAGTTTCTGCTTTGGGTGAGGAAATGCTCCTATGTAAAGTGGAAACAAAAAATGCCAGTTATAGCAGGGAATGGTGTCGTGTACCTACAGTCCCAGCACTTTGGGAGGCTGATGTGGGAGGATCACTTGAGCTCAGGAGTTTGAGACCAGCCTGGACAACAGAGTAAGACCATGTCGAAAATAAACAAACAACAACAACAACAAACACTTTCATGCATCAGGTCATTGTATTGTGATGAGGATCACACGAGAGGACAAAAATAAAAATTATGGAAGTCTTTGGAGAAGGATTATGCACTTTACACACATGAGCTTTTACAGTGAATTGCTTGGGAGGTTGCCAAGAATTTGTACAAAGAAACATGAACATCTTTTAAGGAAAATCCCAATGATAGTTCTTCATGTAATAGGGGTAGGACCGTTCCTCAGACTGGATGGAATCACCTAGACACATCAGTGGCCTTTGAGTAAGTCTTGAATCAATGTGATCTTTAGTCATTCTGACTCAGCGGACTTGACTTGGTACTTGACACACCTGATGGAAAATAATTAGAGAAGATTTATCCATGGTCTAACGGAGAAAAGGAAGCTAAAATGATAATTTGAAGCTGGAAAACATTGATCGGCTTCCTCTCCCTTTTCAAAGGCTCCTCCCCGGAGCTTACTTCTTGGAGGACTGGATGGCAGGTGGAGATGGTGAATGGGGTCCTGGCCCACCTGGCAGAGCACTTAAATGGTCAGGGAGCATCGGCCCCCTTTGCTGGAGTCAGCGGAGTGTCCTTCAGCTCTCAGCGCTGCTGTGGGCTTTGAGCACCCATGTGGCTCTCAGATGAGACATCTATTGACAACCTCAAAGGGCTCCTGCACTGATCAATAACAGCATGCCTCCCCTGCCTTCAGCTAAAAGCTAAAGAGACGGGCTGGTGCATATATGATCACTAGAATTTAATTATATATCACATTGATTTTTAATTAGAACTGTAGTGAGGACCTCATCTAAAAAAAAATATTCCAACAGGCAAATGGGTTTTACTCAATTTATCAAATAACTTGAAATGCACTGCTCCTTCTCACTTTTAAGCCTCTTGATGAGAAGGAAACCTGCTACGCAAACTCTGCCACGAGGTGAAGACCTTGAAACCTGCTAGCACGTCTCGAAAATTTTTATTCAAGTTCTGTATTTTGGCATGTAAGCCAGACACCTGGAGAAGCAATGACAAGGGGCTTCCGTGTTATTTATAACTAAGTCCAATTAACACTGGAAAAGCTCCCATTGGCTCTGATCCTGTCTAATCTCTTTGAGAAGTAGGTCCAGTGACATAGTCTGGCTCTACAATCAGGTCTAGCACCACAGCTTGCCTCATTTGACCCCTGTTTTCTAGCAGAGCTAGGATGCCTCAAAGCTCCCCATGCACCTTCATTTGATTTTTCAAGGCTGCAAGGCAAGAACTTTGCAAGCTGGAGGTAGACTATGGACCCAGAGCCACAACTTCATCCTTCAAAAAGGCCCTATTGGTGCTCACACTTGCAGAGAGGGCCTGAGAGACACGGGCGTTGTCCTCCAGAATCTCCAGGTTTCTCTTCAAAGTTGCTCTGGGACCTAATGGAGTCACACAAGCTGGCTAGTTGCTCACTGTGCAAGGAAGAGGAGGCTCAGATGTCAGCACCAGTCAGTACTGCTGACCAAGGCACATCCAGTCACACAGTGTGGCCAGGATTCCCTCCAGCAAGAAGCCTAATGAATGTGATCTATAGTCGCAAGAATATTAGTGTTACCTACATCCCAGGCACTGTGCTAAACTCTTTGCACAGCTTGTCTTCTTTATCCATAGTTCAGAACTGTGAGATAGATCTTCATTTTGCAGATAAGAAAACAATGACTTAGGCCAGGCGCTATGGCTCACTCCTGTAATCCCAGCACTTTGGGAGGCCGAGGTGGGTGGATCACCTGAGGTTGAGAGTTCGAGACCAGCCTGACCAATGTGGTGAAATTCTGTCTGTACTAAAAATACAAAATTAGCCGGGCATGGTGGCGCATGCCTGTAATCCTAGCTACGTGGGAGGCTGAGGCAGGAGAATCGCTTGAACCCGGGAGGCGGAGGTTGCGGTGAGCCGAGATCACACTATTGCACTCCAGCCTGGGCAACAAGAGCAAAATTCCATCTCAAGAAAAGCAAAAGAAAAGAAAAGAAAAGAAAATCAAGACTTAGAGGGTGTGAGCAGTCTGTCCAAGTTCACACAGGTGGCAGCGCTAGGACTCGAGCTGCAAAGCTTTTGCTCTTATCCCCTCTTCTTTCCCGTCTCCTGCATCACCGGGTGTGTTCTGCCAGGCACGGTCCGCCACCTCCTCACACCTGCCAAGAACAGCCGCAGGAACACGGCCAGCGGTGGTGAGAACAGAGCAGCCATTTCCGCACTTCCTCTCTGCTCACGCATCCCCTGAGCCCAGTCCGGTTCACTGCCCCACTTTCCTCATGGTGACTCATGCTATATTGACATGAGAAAAACTGCCCTGCCTCCAAGCCTTTTCTTGGGCCCGTTCTCTGCCCAAAATTTCCTTCTTTCTCCTCTCCACTAATTCATTCAATTCATCCAATATTTACTGAGCTTCTACTGCATGCCCGGCACCATGCTACATGCCAGGAGTCTCAGACTAAAACATGATAGGCCATTGTCCTCACCCTAGCCAGGTAAACAGACTACTAGAAACAATGAGAGAAGCCCTATGACAGACACAAGCAAAGGTAGACACTAAATAATATGGGAGAGATGGGCATGGATGGTTTCCTAAAAGACACCCATCCTTCTGAGCCCAGCCCAAATCCCATCTCTTGCTGTTATCATCTCCTTTTCTCCACTTCTCATTCACCTCTCCCAGCCTTCCCCATGCTACGTTGTGTCTCCTTTCTCATCCATCTGTCTTATTTAACACCACGGGCAGACTAGTTCCAGACAAAAGAAACATTCTATAATTCTAAATCCTTCCAAGTACACAGAGTATCGCTTCATACACAGAAGACTAAATGAAGACTTGAAGTATAATCAACACACCCTCTCCAGACCAAATCTTAGTCTCAGAAATCCCAGTACAGGTCATAACATACTGTAATCCCTCCATCTGGCCTGGACAACTACTAACCTGTGTCCGTCATTCTTTGGAATGAGCTCCTCTGCAGAGAAAAGATGAACACGTCTACTTCCCTGAAATCTGAGTACCAGGGAAACAACAGGTGTGATGGAGGCTGAATACTGGCTTCCCAAGAGGCCCACATGCTAATCCCTGGCATCTATGAGCACCACCTTAGAAAGCAAAGTCTGCAGATATGATAAAGTCAAGCATCATAAAATGGAGAGATTATTCCAGATTATCTGGGTGGGCCCTACATGCAATAAAAAGTGTTCTAAGGGCCGGGCGCGGTGGTTCACGCCTGGAATCCCAGCACTTTGGGAGGCTGAGGCAGGTGGATCACCTGAGGTCGGGAATTCGAGACCAGCCTGACCAACATGGAGAAACCCCAACTCTACTAAAAATACAAAATTAGCCAGGCTTGGTGGCGCATGCCTGGAGTCCCAGCTACTCCGGAGGCTAAGGCAGAAGAATCGCTTGAACCCGGGAGGCAGAGGTTGCGGTGGGCCGAGATCCCGCCGGGCCAAGATCCCGCCATTGCCTTCCAGCCTGGACAACAAGAGTGAAACCCTGTCTCAAAAAAAAAGGTTCTAAGAAGGATGCAGGGGGAGATTTCAGGCAGAAGAGGACAAGGTGGTGCGACCATGGAGGCAGAGATTGGAGTATGCAGTAATGCATCCACATGCCAAGGAATTCCGGCAGCCCTGCCAACTTCGATTTTGGCCAACAAGGACAGATTTTGGACTTCTGATCTCCTAAGCTACAAGAGAATAAACTTGGGTTGTTCTGAGCCGCCGGGTGTGTGGTGGTGTGTTACAGCTGTCGTAGGAAACAATACAATTGCTTACAAGTGTCGTGGAAGACAGCAGCAGGTACATGAGCTCATGCTGGAAGATCCCAGGTGGCTTCCCCTCCTGCACTCAGGGAGGAAGGGAGCCTCTTCTTAGACTGGAGATCTGCCCTTCATCTGCTCCAAGGGATAGATTGTGACATTTTTAAGGGGAATGGCAAGGCTTTGGGTTGTGGGTCACTCTTTTCTTTCCTCCTCCTCCTCCTTCTCCTTCTTCTTTTTTTTTTTTTTTTTTTTTTTTTTTTTTTTTTTTTTTTTTTGAGACGGAGTCTCGCTCTGTCGCCCAGGCTGGAGTGCAGTGGCCGGATCTCAGCTCACTGCAAGCTCCACCTCCCGGGTTCGCGCCACTCTCCTGCCTCAGCCTCCCAAGTAGCTGGGACTACAGGCGCCCGCCACCTCGCCCGGCTAGTTTTTGGTATTTTTTAGTAGAGACGGGGTTTCACCGTGTTAGCCAGGATGGTCTCGATCTCCTGACCTCGTGATCCGCCCGTCTCGGCCTCCCAAAGTGCTGGGATTACAGGCTTGAGCCACCGCGCCCGTCCCTTTTTTTTTTTTTTTGAAATGGGGTCTTGCTAAGTTGCCCAGCCTGGTCTTGAATTCCTGGGCTCCCATGATCCTCTCATCTCAGCCTCCCAAGTATGTGGGACTACAGGTGTGCACTACCATGCCCAATTTCTTCCTTACCTTCTTCCCCATATTTCCAGAAGTCTTTGATGTAATAGAGTTTCTGAATTATTTCACTGTGTTTAGAGATAGTTCACCTAGTCAGAAGAAAAATAAGCATAAATCCCCTTCCCAGAACTAAAGGAAATCAAAGCTCGCTGAATGGAACCAAGCAAGAAACTGTGTTGAAAAACATGACCTACAACTTTTTCAATATATACTTTATGCTTCATCTCTTCATGCCCCTTTCTCCTGGCATGGATGTTGTCTGAGAAGGAGCACTACAGTTTAGTGTTAGACTTATTTGTGTACTCTCTAGTTGCTATAGGCTAATGCAGTAGTAGGAGTTGGAAAGAAGACAATACAGATGAAAATTCAGCAAGGACTATGCAATTCTGTGCAAGTAGGATTTAAGGATTTTTACACCCTTAAAACAAAGGTAGTCTTAGTGCACTTTCTCCTGAAGTGGGTTCCTTCATTCCTTAGCCACAGGTGAACTGATGCTCACTCTCGTGTTGTTGAAGAAACACTTAAAACACATGAGCCAAAAATTGCAATAGAACATATTCCTCCTATCAGGAGCATGGGACCTCTGTAATGGAGTGCTCTGCCAAGATCTTAATGAGACAAAAAACCCTTAAGTGTTATAAAAATAAGAAATAAGAGGGCAGTGAATTTAGTTAATCCCATTGATTTCCTAATTCTTTGCCCTTGTTCCCAAAGTATACATTTAGAAATGAGATGTAATTCCGGGAGTGATTTTCAACAGTCTCATGAAGGTGAGTAACTTGCATATTCTCTCTCCATGTCTACCACCTACCACTGTAAAATATAGACAAAAGTGCGTGTGGCTCTAGGGAAAACTTTCCAGTCACATATTTAATAAATGCAGTATTATGCTGTTGCGAGGGTGAGGGGTGAATAAAGCAACTGGAATGGGAGGTGTGGGTAAAACTCTAAGGCTTCAATGCTTTCTTCCTCATGGGCTGTCTTGGGCAGTGGGCTAGCCAAGGGGAAGTAGATGTGGTATCCTTAGTTATTCAATGGCATGGCAGCATAAAGCCACCATCAGTTTGCACCAACCCAATGTTTTTGAAAATATTAAAAGTGCACACCTAGAAGGTTCAAATCCGGTGTTATAGTGAAGTGGAGAGCAATTCCATTCAAATGAAAATTACCACAAAATTCATTGCAGGAGCTTTCGATGTGCACTGTGTTGCCAAGGCAGCATGCCATGACGCCAGTGTTCTTTTATAACCCTCTTCTCCTACAAGCAATGTTAACTTTGTGTGTGTCTACTTTGTATGTTAAGCACCTTTCAATTTAGTCCATTTTCAGATACTGTAGATAGCATTGTCACTGTCGTCTTTGTGCATAGGAGCTGTTCTCCCAACTTTTCCTCTGCTTGTAGAGTATTTGAAACCAGATTTCAATGTCTAGCCCTTTCTCTGACTTCTGGTATCCCTCTTAGAAGTCACTTCTTTTCTGAGTACTTTTACTTTCTTACATGAGTGCAAAGGAATTGAAACTTCTTGTTCCCCTGGTCAAACAAATTGCACAGATATCTAGAGTTATATACAGAAAACACCTAAATAGTCTGAAAAGATTGTTACTAAGCATAACTCAAGGCATTTCTCCTTTTTCACTCAAAGTTCATAAATGTGAAGCTGGTTTTCATTTTACCAACTTTTGTCTACAATTAAGATGAAAAAAGGAAAATACCAAAATCCCATAGGCAATGCTGAGTTCCTGGATGTTGATCCTAAATATTCCCAGACAAGAATCTAGAAAAAAATCAGTAAATGAGTAGATCTTCACAGTGGAAACTCAGGCGATCTGGAGAGGTCTAGATAAAAGCAGGCAGTATCAAGTCAATATCAAAACTTGTAAAATCTTGAAGATTTCACAGTGACTAATGATTTAGTCAATTGTCAATATCAGTGGAATCTATTTGTCTCTAGTATAGACCTAATTTTAATTATTTTAAAAGAATTACTCTACTCCTCATTTATTCTCCACATTGATGTACAGTAAACAAAATTAAATACTACCCACATTGATGTGAGCCCTCTGCTTGTGGGTTTTCTCCTTGTTTTCAAATGTCTAAGCAGATCTCTACTCTCTGATCCCCACACACATCTTTCTGTTGGGAGATATCAAGAGAGTTTTACCTGCAACCAGGTAATTACTACTGGGAGGCTGTGGGTGGGATATGAGTTATGAGCCCTCCTATGACATCTCCTGGAACACATATGATTGGTGGTAGAAGAAGCCAATCAATTATAACTCCGATCCGTCATTTGAAGCCAGTTTAATACACAGGTACCTCATTTGTAACAATGCTGAACAATATCAAATTTCAATTTTGAAAGAGCTTGTTCTCCCAGGAACATTGAAAGCATTGCAAGTACAGTCTTTGTTTGTTTGCCAGTTTTTGCAATTCATCTTTTTAAAAGGTGCACGTAGATCTTATTGTGATTTCCTTCCATACCAGACATGCATCACAAATTACTAATTTCATTAGTTTTCCAAAAATGAGGACAAATCCTTCATTGTATAGTAAGTACTAAAATCTTTAGATCTGTAAAGGGAATCTGGCCAAATTTTTCCCTCCAAGAACAGCTACTTTAAACCACAAGTTTCAGCTAAGAAACTTCCTGGCATCATTAGCACATTAATTAATAACCAAGAAGACATAAGAAGATTTATATGTGATGTTTGCTCTTAAGTGTAATGTAATTCCCTGACTTCATAACCAAGATTTTTTTCAAACCTGAGTATTGAAAGCAACAAAGAATATACTATTCCTTTCCCCACTTACAAAAGAAAGACTGGTTTTACCTTCGTTTAACTACTAATATTACTGACGGTAGCCATGGCAACAATATAAAAAATAATTGAGATAATAATAAAAGGATGTTTTGTAAACTTTATTTTAATGAAGGACTATGAATTTCACAATAATACAGTTTATATGTTTATAAATGTGATCAGCCCTCAAATACAAACAAAACCCACCGTTAGAATCACTATCAGTGGGGGAATGTTAAGTGACTGGAATGTTTTACTAGAGCTTACTTTGATTTGAAGAAGCAAATCACAAGGAAACAGCTTACTTTTGAGATTGTAAAGAAACCACATAAAATATGTCCACTTAATACATATTCATTTCATCTCTACTTCCCACATCTAGAGATCTATGGAGCGAGAAAAGATCTTCCTGGCCTTGTCAGTGCTTGAGTCATAAAAATAGATTCAGAAATGTTTATTTCTACTGACTTTTCCACTCTGGACTTTGGTGAGATTATTATGGTTCATGTAATTGTATTATTTTCAAAAAGTTGTTAAATGTGATTGGCCTTTTGTAAGACTTTTTAATTAAATAAATTGACAATTTATGAAACATTCCTTTGTCAGAATATGAAAATTGGTTAATATGGTTATTGGAAAATATGATTATTGCAGCAACACTAGGTGCAATAATTCAGGAAAGGATAGCATTTACTCTTAAGTCAAAAAGATATCAAGATTGTGGCCGGGCACAGTGGCTCACACCTGTAATCCCAGCACTTTGGGAGGCCAAGGCGGGCGGATCACTTGATTTCAGGAGTTTGAGACTAGCCTGGCCAACATGGTGAAACCCTGTCTCTACTAAAAATACAAAAATTAGCTGGGCATGGTGGTACACACCTGTGATCCCAGCTACTCGGGAGGCTGAGACAGGAGAATCTCTTGAACCCGGGAGGCAGATGTTGCAGTGAGCCGCGATAGTGCCACTACACTCCAGCCTGGGCAACAGAAGAGACTCCATCTCAAAAAAAAAGCAATCAAGATTGTGAGTTCAGCACACACTAAAGCTTCTCTGCTTCTACTGTATATAAATGCTTTCTATGCCAAATACATACACATTTTAGAAAATTACTAAATTGTCCCAAAGAAGAAAAAAAAGTTGTACATTGTATTCAAAAGCAAGAAATAACCACTGCTATAGAGAAAGAATACAAATGCATTAATTCATGAACTAAACACAGCTAAAGTAGAAATGAATGAATTAAAATGTGGAACAGAGGAAATACCCAGAACATAGCATAGAGAGATAAAAACGTGAAGATTGCTTTTAAAATTACTTAAAACACATGGAAAACAGGAGGATTTGATGAATAGACTTTCAGTAGGAGAGTACAGAAAGAATAAAGGAGAGAAAACATTCAAATTTTTTAAAACTGGAGAAATTTCTAGGAAAAATGAAAGCTATACATCAGAATTAAAATACCCACTAGGATTAATGAAGTTAAAATCTCTGTACATACCATGTTAAAACTGCAAAATTTGCACAATTTAAAACTGAAAACACCATAAGTGATCAGAGGAAAAATTAGATTGCCCACAAAAGAAACATCACTAACAGACTTTTCATGAACAACAAAACAAAACAAAACCGAAAAAATGCCAGAAGAAAGCTAAGTACTATCTTAAAAACAGTTGAGGCAAAATAACTATTAACTTGGAATTCTGTTCCCAGACCATCTTTTAAGAATGAGAGCAAAATAGAAACATTTTCAGAGACATCAGGACCTAGGAAATATATTCTCTCAGATGTTTGCTGGAAGAACAACTAAAGAATATACCTCCACAAGAAGAAGACTGAGTCCACAATAAAGAAATCAGTTTCTTTTTTAAAAAATTTTTATTTAACTTTTATTTTAATTTCAGGGGTCCTTGTGCAGGTCTGTTATATAGGTATGCTTGTGTCATGGGGGTTTGCCGTACAGATGGTTTCGTCACCCAGGTATTAAGCCTCGTACTCATTAGTTATTATTTTTCCCCATCCTCTCCCTCCTACCCTTCACCCTCTGAAAAAAACCCCAGTGTGTATTGTTTCCCTCTGTGTCCATGTGTTCTCATCATTTTGCTCCCATTTGTCAGTGAGAACATGCAGTATTTAGTTTTCTGTTCCTCTGTTAGTTTGCTAAGGATAATGGCCTCCAGCTCCATCCATGTTCCTGCAAAGGGCATAATCTTGTCATTTTTTATGGCTGCATAGTATTCCATGTTGTATATGTACTACATATCCTTTATCCAGTCTACCACTGATGGGCATTTAGGTTGATTCCATGTCTTTGCTGTTGTAAATAGTGCTTCAATGAACATATGCATGCATGTGTCTTTATGATAGAACAATTTCTACTCCTTTTGGTATATACCCAGTAATGGCTGGGTCGAGTGGTGTTTCTGTTTTAGGTCCTTGAGGAACAGAGGGAACAAGTTTCAAGGATCAGGACACAAATGCAGCAGAAACAAGATTCTAGTATTTCTTCCTACAGAGTTGTGAGTCGGGAAGTAGTCCAAGATAACCGCAAACTTCCTTGCAATCCTATCATAATTAATAAATCCTAGAGCAGTAACAGAAAGAGGAAGACAAAAAAGAAAGGAAGAAAAGAAAGTGGAGAAATATTGTGATTAAAAGAAGCTTGAACTGAGATGTAGGTGACAACGTGGTGTTCAGATAAAGAGAGTGTTTGAAAATAGCACAGAATGTAACTATATTGCCGTGTTACAGAGAATATAGACACTGATGAATTTTAAGTCTTGAAAAAATATATAAGTATACACATTAAAATTTCATTAACACTAATAGACTAGAAATGCAATAAATACACTTCATATCAGTAGAAAAAAAATTTAAAAACTCAATGGACCGCATAGCTATACACCATTCTGTGATGATAGTGGCCCTTGGGGTGTGGACTGGGAACACTAGGGTTGGAGGCTAAAGAGGATTTTAGTTTTAACTCTAATGCTTTATTGCCTTAAAAAAATATGTCGTGATGAGGCCTCTTTCCCTGTGCCGCGGAGTCGCGCGGAGGCGGATGCTTGGGTGCGTTCAAGATTCCGCTTCACCCGTAACCCACCGCCATGGCCGAGGAAGGCATTGCTGCTGGAGGTGTAATGGACGTTAATACTGCTTTACAAGAGGTGCTGAAGACCGCCCTCATCCACGATGGCCTAGCACGTGGAATTCGCGAAGCTGCCAAAGCCTTAGACAAGCACCAAGCCCATCTTTGTGTGCTTGCATCCAACTGTGATGAGCCTATGTATGTCAAGTTGGTGGAGGCCCTTTGTGCTGAACACCAGATCAACCTAATTAAGGTTGATGACAACAAGAAACTAGGAGAATGGGTAGGCCTCTGTAAAACTGACAGAGAGGGGAAACCCCGTAAAGTGGTTGGTTGCAGTTGTGTAGTAGTTAAGGACTATGGAAAGGAGTCTCAGGCCAAGGATGTTATCGAAGAGTACTTCAAATGCAAGAAATGAATAAATAAATCTTTGGCTCACAAAAAAATATATATATATATGTCAAGCAAATATGACAAAATTTGAAAAGTTAGTATTTCTAGGTGTTAACATTTCTAGGAATATAGATGTTTGTTACATCATCCTTTATACTTTCTCATGTTAAAATACCGCAAGCAAATAGGACAAAATTTGGAAAGTTAATATTTCTAGGTGTTACCATTTCTAGGTATATAGGTTTTTGTTACATTATCCTTTCTACTTTCCCATATTTTTATTTTATTTCCCATTATCCTTTATACTTTCCCATATTTATTTTTAAAAAAATGGAAAGCTTCTGTGCTTATTCTGAGCTGTTATCCAAGCGTGGGTAGAACATGAATGAATTCCAAAGCAGTCCAGGTTCAAGTCCATGAAGTCTAGCAGATCAGTTCAGCTCCCATCTGGAGCAGACACAGGGCTGTGACGCATCCCCCATCTGTTATATACAGGTGCGAAAAATTCTTCATGGAAGAGAACTCCAGTGAACTTAAAGGGTCACTGCCTTTTAAACACTAGTAGTTTATAAAAGCCCCATTATCTTATGCTGTCTGTTGGTTTGAATTACTCATTCCTGGCTTCAGTGTGCAAGTAGTGGAACAAAGATATCAATATAGAAACTGCCATAGCTGGGGGTCAGCAGGGGGTTCCCCAATTAGAGAACCCTTAAGAAACCACAGAAAAGAAAATAACTTCTCTGTCATAATAAGGACCCTCTCCATGGGAGATGGAACAATCACTCTGTGTGTTAGTTTTCTCTTGCAGTGGGTGAATCATGGAGCACAATGAGAAACAGTAGATTGTCTTCTGTGAATGATGGACGCTGGCGGCGGGTTGCCCGTGGGATTAGTTGTTCCCTAGTACAGCTGTTAGACAGCACTCCACCCACGCATTAGGGAAAAGGAGTTAGAAAAGACAACACAAAGGGCAAATCAGTGAATGGGCTGTGTTTGCATTTCTCTCAATGAACGTTTACATGAGAAACATTCTCCAATGCGCTGCAGGCTGTTGGAATACAGCAAGATCACGGTTATTGGCTTAAGGAAGTCCTGTAAATGTCCTCCTCATTCTTCAATGGTGGATCTTGGTCTCAGTGGTCAGAAGGCTTCCTCTTTGTTGCGTAGTCAGGAAGGGCTCGGGGCAGGCACTAGATCTGGATATTGACGCTACAATCTCTACCAAAGACGGCAAAACCCCAACCCAGGCAGCGGCAGTGGGGACAGAGAATAGGTTATAGATTTGAGAGAGGTTTTAGAGGTAGAATCATAGGAATTGGTGGCTGGTTACCTAAGCAAGAGTTGTGAGTCGAGAAGTATTTCAAGATAACCCCAAACTTTCTTGCAATCCTATCAATTAACTTAGGAAATGAGAAATAGTAGCGCTAAAGGAGAGATGGGTGTGGCAGGCAGAACAATTAGATGAAGTCTTGGAGACACCGAGGAACATATGGACTTTCATGGGGGTAGATCTGGTAAGAAACTGGAAATGTGCAACTGGAGGTTACGTAGAGATCAGGAGATGGCAATTTAGAAATCACAGGTGCAGTGCTGGCAGCTGATTCACAGGTGTGAGTGGGACTGGCAAAGGCAGCGTGTGATGTGGTAAAACGGCTGAGAGTCCTCCAGTCAAAGACTTCTCCCAGCCATGGGGGTTTCACGGAGTAGCTTCCTGAAAGGGACTGTGAGAGTGGTAAGCAGGTGAGACCCCGGCCCCCATTTAAGTATAGATCAGCACTTTCTTGTTTCCAAAGTAAGATCTCTACATTAGACTTCAAATGAAGAGAGTGTCTTACGGCTCCAAAACTTTTCTGAAAACCCTTGCTCTTGTTCACAGATTGGCTGAGGCTCATTAAACTTCTCCCGTGAGGAGAGGAAACACTTATACACTGCTGGTGGGAATGTAAATTAGTTCAGCGACTGTGGAAAGCAGTCAGGAGATTTTACTTTTTTATTATTACTATTATATTTTTTTAATTATTAAACTTTAAGTTCTAGGGTACATGTGCACAACGTGCAGGTTTGTTACATATGTATACATATGCCATGGAGATTTTTCAAAGAACTTAAAACAGAGCTACCATTTGACTCAGCAATCCCATTGCCAGGAATATAAATCATTCTACCATAAAGACACAGGCACACATATGATCACTGCAGCTCTATTCACAACCGCGAAGACACACAATCTACCTAGGTGCCCATCAATGGTGGATTGGATAAAGAAAATGTGGTACAGGCTGGGCGCGGTGGCTCATGCCTGTAATCCCAGCACTTTGGGAGGCTGAGGTGGGAGGACCACGAGGTCAGGAGATCGAGACCATCCTGGCTAACACAGTGAAACCCTGTCTCTACTAAAAATACAAAAAGAAAATAGCCAGGAGTGGTGGCGGGTGCAGTGAAACCCCATGTCTCCTAAAATACAAAAATTAGCTGGGCATGGTGGTGCACGTCTGTAATTCCAGTTACTTGGGAGGCTGAAGCAGGAGAATGGCATGAACCCAGGAGGTGGAGCTTGCAGTGAGCCGAGATCGCGCCACTGCACTCCATCCTGGGCAACAGAGCAAGATTCCATCTCAAAAAAAAAAAAGAAAGAAAGAAAATGTGGTACATATACACTATGGAATGCTGTGCAGCCATAAAGAATGAGATCATGGCCTTTGCAGCAACATGGATGATACTGGAAACCATAATCCTGAGCAAATTAACACAGGAACAGAAAACCAAATACTGTGTGTCTTCACTTATAAGTGGGAGCTAAACAGTGAGTACGCATGGACATAAAGAAGGGGACAATAGACACTGAGGCCTATTTGAGGGTGCAGAATGGGAGAAAGGTGAGGATCAAAAAACTACCTGTCAGTTATTATGCTGATTACCACCTGGGTGACCAAATTATATATCTGCCAAACCACTACAACATGCAATCTACTCATGTAACAAACCTGCACAGGTACCCCTTGAACCTGAAGGTTGGGAAGAAAAAAAAAACTCCAGTGGAACAGGCCAGGGCATACCGGTTTCTCTGCAGTCTGAGCTTTGCTCCTGGCTTTGGGGTTGGCAGCCCTAGCCCTGGTGGAGCCCAGCTGGTAGGACCCCAGGGGCCAAGGTAGGCAGGGAGGGGAAGTTGTCACAGGTGGTCTATCAATAAGCCCACACTGGGATGGGGAGGATGAGGAGGCTTAGAGGAAGTCAGGTCCTGGCCAGGAAGATCTCAGGGTGACATCGGATAAGCAGGGTAAAGACAAAGTGAAGCACAAGCAGCCACGTCCATTTCCGGGAAAGTCTAAGTGAGAACATCCCAAAGTGTGAGGTTCGGTAAATCGGTGGGTGGAACTTTGTCCTCAAACAGGAAGCACGTGCCATGTTTGGCACTGTTTGAAGAGACAGGGACAGTAGCTTTAAGACTGAGCCTTTCTTACTCCATGGCTGAGGGAGCCATTGCCCAGGGTTGCATCATTTAAGGAACTCTGAGAATGTCACTTGGACAGGAGATTAAGCTTTTACCCACTGTCTCTAATCATGAAATAAAAGTGCAAATACCCCTCCCTTACACTTACCTTACATTTGAAATAAAAATACCTGATTACATGGTGGCTCACACCTGCAATCCCAGCACTTTGGGAGGCTGAGGAGGGAGGACTTCTTGAGGCCAA
Organism: Rhinopithecus roxellana; assembly: GCF_007565055.1. Taxonomy (NCBI): domain Eukaryota; kingdom Metazoa; phylum Chordata; class Mammalia; order Primates; family Cercopithecidae; genus Rhinopithecus; species Rhinopithecus roxellana. Next base: position 104,558,760 of record NC_044559.1, read on the forward strand.
AAGTTCAAGACCAGCCTGGACAACAGAGTGAGAACTCATCTTTACGAAAAAAATTTAAAATTAGCCAGGCGTGGTGGCAGGCACCTGTAGTCCCAGCAACATGTGAGGATGAGGTGGGAGGATGACTTGAGCCCAGAAGTTGTGGGCTGCAGTGAGCTGTGATTGTGCCACTGCACTCCAGCCTGGGCAACAGAGCAAGACCCTATCTCTAAAACAAATAAATTTTAAAAAGGCTGATTGTGGAAGGGACAGGAAAACTAAAGAGAGTTAGAATCAAGCCTTGTCATAAAATTGCGGAACTCATGGGATCGTCTGTGATCTGGGAACATTCAAGGGTGCTAGAAGTTAAAAGGCAGGAGAGCCGGGACTGTTGAAAGGCCAGTAGATTGGGGCTGGAGTTGGGAAGAAAAACTGTTTCTGCTGCGTTGGTGTCCTGATCCAGCCCAATGGCACCAACTTCATCATTTGAACTACAAATCTCTTCTAAGTCAGAATCCTAGAGTTCAATGGGAAACCTCCCTTCCCACTCACATTTCCTGACCCTCTTCCTTTCCTGTTTGGAAAGCTCTGAGGTTAGTAAACATGCCTTTCAGTCTGTTGCATACAGTTGCCCCCTGCATTCCACCAGCTGCTCCCACCTCTGTACCTGGCTACTCACCTGAGCTCACTGCAATTTCCACCACAAAGATGGCTCCAGTGCTCCAGGCAATGAGAACCCCATTCTTTCTGGACTGAACTTCAAACATCTCTTTTTTAATCTTTCTCTGCCCAGGATGATTTATTTTCCCTACCCTTTGTCTTTTATGAACCCCTCTTAGGAATATCCCTGTAAGCTAGGTCTTGCCATTTTAAAATCCTTTTTCTAAAAGAATAGGTGGGGAATGTTCTCACTCATAGGTGGGAATTGAACAATGAGAACACTTGGACACAGGAAGGGGAACATCACACACCGGGGCCTATTGTGGGGAGGGGAGAGGGGGGAGGGATAGTATTAAGAAATATACCTAATGTAAATGACGAGTTAATGGGTGTAGCACACCAACATGGCACAAGTATACATATGTAACAAACCTGCACATTGTGCACATGTACCCTAGAACTTAAAGTATAATAAAAAATTTTAAAAAATAAAAATAAAAGAATAGGTGGGGGGAAGGACTTTACAAGCCACGAATATGATACCTCCAACGTCATAAAAACCCCAGATTCATAAACATTTCAAGTCTCCTAGAAAGAAATACCTGGGCAACCTTAATATTCCTTTCCAATGTTTAACAACTTTTATCCTAACCTGTCTCTCTTTTCATTATTTCTACATTTCAACTTTTCTAATATTGTTGGGATCCAATCGTGTACCCCCCAAACCATTATCTTTTTGGTTTGATCTTTAAAGTCTTTGTCTCGATACTTTATACTAAAAAATGCAATATAAAAATTAATTGCCTTGTGTCATGGGAAGCCAACCATTTAAAGTGTTGTCAACCTGCATTATTACCATGAGCATGATAATAAAGTTTAGGATGAATCATGAAAAGCAAAATTAGAAATGTACTCAGATGAAAGAGCCAGCAGGAGTTACAACCAAGCCTTGTAATGAAGGCATTGAACAGATGACGACATTCTAAAATGCCCATTTGTTTTTGACCAGATGCAATCGGAAATAATGATAGGTCTATATAAATTCAACCCAAGTTCTTTTTTCATTTCAGCTTACATGATGATAGAGCCTAAGATGCACATATCTTCTGCCTCTGCAAATATTCCAAAAGCAAGAAAGAACATTTGAAAGTGGCCTTTGCACCCTAATGATACATCTCTCCCCAGCATCTCTCAGCAAGAATGATACTTGCCAACTCCTTTTCGTAGACATCAGAAAGGAGCATTTTGCTAATGAGAATGTGTTATATGACTGCAAAGGAAATATACTCTTCATGACTATTGGAAGAAATACTAGAATCAAAGTCAGGAAATCCGGGTCTTAATCCTGGCTCTGTCGTAAAAAGACTTTGGTCAAATCATATAAGCCAGTCTGTGTTCACTTTCTTCATCTGACAAGAGGTATTTTTTTTAAAAAAGCAAACAAAACAAAACAAAAACTACTTGCCCACCTATCTTATGGATTTACTGCGAACATATCTTGAGAAGTATAAGGTATCCTAGCTGATTCTTACTCTCATTATTGTTTATAGCCTCCTGGCCTTATTCACCTAAACAGATTACATGAAATTTCCTCACCTCCTCCCCTAAAAAGGGCAGTGCCATAAATTTAATGTATGTAAAAACAATCTACCCTGACGTGACTGAACAGGAATTAGACGTTGAACTGATTTAGAATTCACTGTTCTCTCTGACTCTAAACCCTGTAATTAGAGTGAGCTATAAACCGTGGTGCAGCGTAATTCCTAGGAGCATTCTAGCAAGTAGCAGAGAATTTTAGAGGGAAGGGTCCTCGGAGATCATTGCGTCCAACCTTTCATTTTACAGATAGCAAAACTGGGAAGGTTAAGAAGCAGCAGTTAACGATGATGTTGGACTTGGATCCAGATTCCTGATTCCTTGCCTTGTGGACTTTCTTGTTGAAAAGCTACCCATCGACCTCCCACAATTCAGTTGAATTGATGTGTTGCGTCAAATACCCATTTAGAGATTTCTATCACAGCTAGTGTTTCTTTCTGCCAACATAGGCCTGTCACATAATAGTGGCAGGAATTCCTCTTTTCTTATTGGCTTCCATTATAAAACTAGAGAAATGCTTTCCTGGAAAAGTCTTTCTGGTAGGTTGAATTGCTAATGCCTCCCCAGTGATACTATCTGTTCCTTGGAGGCAGACACAATGGTGCATGGAAAAGACCACAGGTTTGGACTTAGAAGAAAAGCCTTGGAACCGGGTCTTGGTTCTAAGTCTTTGTAGTCGAGATCTTCAGGGAAAACTTGGTCTTGTTCTGAGCAAATTTTCTCATCTGGGGAATGAAATAACAATTCTGAAAACACTTTGTAAATTATAAAGTATGGTATAAATACTGGTGATTATTGCCTTCAAAGCCCAACAAAACACAGTGTGTGGCAAGCTGCAAAATTGACACTTGTTTAAAAAAAAAATTTGGTCCCAAGTTACACAACTCGATGGCTTGGTAGGCATTGTGGGAAACCAGCAGACTATTGGTATCCACGTAACAGTGTTTTGCTCCTTTCTTATATTTTGAGTCTCTCCTTGGATTCTAACTTACCCTATTTCCACCTCTGACTCACTAGAATTTTTTCTGTGCCCTGCCATGACCTGGCTTCCTATTTTCAGTAACCGAGATTTGCTCATTACTCAAAGCTCACTTGGGTAGGCCTTGCACATATAGAAAAATACACTAAGGGAATGGTGCCATATTGGACTGTTCATTTTCCTTTGGCTTGCCAGTAACAGAAACTGAATTCAAACCCTCTTAAGCAAAATGGGTGATTCACTGAAATAATACTAAGACAGCTCACAAAATTTAAAGTAAAACCAAATAACCGGGAACAGGGACTAATGTGTCTCCTGTCCCACGGTTCACCTAGCTTCTGTCACTGAGTTGGCCTAATTCTCTCTCACTGAGGGCAAGTCCCCTGCACATCATAGGAGATGGCCATGGCATGTCACTTTGTGACTAGAGAAACATCAGCTATGGTTTGAGAAATTTTAGAGCAGGACTCAAAGTAGCCTAGCTGTGGTCTGATGTTGAGGAGATAGGCTCAGGTTCTATGAAACAAGCCTGGGCATGCAACTCAGGTGGACCCTTTTAACCTCCAACCAGAATAATTGGTTCAAAGACGGGTTGGAGCAGTGGCTCACGCCTGTAATCCTAGCATTTTGGGAGGCAGATCACAAGGTCAAGAGATTGAGACCATTCTGGCCAACGTGGTGAAACCCCGTCTCTACTAAAAACACAAAATTAGCTGGGTGTGGTGGCATGTGCCTGTAGTCCCAGCTACTCAGGAGGCTGAGGCAGGAGAATCACTTGAACCCAGGAGGCAGAGGTTGCAGTGAGCCGAGATCGCACCACTGCACTCCAGCCTGGGAGACAGAGCGAGACTCCATCTCAAAAAAAAAAAAGAGATCAAGACCAGCCTGGCCAACATGGTGAAACCCTATCTCTACTAAAAATACAAAAATTAGCTGGGCGTGGTGGCGCACGCCTGTTGTCCCAGCTACTGGAGAGGCTGAGGCAGGAGAATTGCTTGAACCCAGGAGGCAGAGGTTGCAGTGAGCTGAGATCTTGCCACTGCACTCCAGCCTGGCGACACAGTGAACTTCATCTCAAAAAAAAAAAGAAGAAGAAGGGTGTATCCTTTCAAAAGAAGTGCACAACTTCTGCTGAGCTGTCAGAAAAAAAAAATTGATGTATGCCACAATTTCTACGGCCTCATTTTTCGCCTCTAAAAACAGAGCTCTTTACTAAACAAATACATATAACCACTAAAGACCATTACCTCTAATCTGACAATTGAAAAGAATAAAAGTACCTACTTATAATAAATTAATTTTTGAATGAATCTTCTATCATATCAGTAACTCTTAGCAACCTAACAGCTATGCTGTACAAGCATATTGGGGTACATTGCTTTGGAAGAGTCATGGCACGTGTAATACTTTCCCTTCCACCTCGTTTGTCTCTTGCATTACCTGAGTCCTCCTGCATCCAGGGAACCAAACTCGCATCTGAAGATTTAGTTATAGTTCTAAGACTGCTCATAGAGTTATAACTGAAGTCCTTGCAGGCAGTTTCTCTTTGTACTAATAGAGTTGACTTTGACTTTTCTCCACAGCAGAGGCTCTCTGGCTTTCACATGCATAAAAATTACCTGGATAATGTGCTGAAATACGGGTCCCCTCACCCAGTGGTTCCCAAGATTGTCTGTTCATCAGAATTAACTAGGAAACTGTGAAGTATTTCGGAGGCCAAGCTGCATTCCAGATCCATGAAATCCCTGTCTCTGGGGGTGGCGTACAGGCGCCAGGAGTTTCTGAAGTTCACCAGGTACTTCCAATGTTCAGACAAGTTCAAGAACCTGATATGGTTTGGCTCTGTGTCCCCACCTAAATCTCACCTTAAATTATAATCCCTAAGTGTCAGGAGGTGATTGGACCATGGGTATAGTTTCACCCCATGCTGTTCTTGTGATCGTGAGTGAGTTCTCACGAGAGTTGATGGTTTGGAATGTTTGGCAGTTCCCCCTTTGCTCTCTCTCTCTCCTGCCGCCATGTGAAGAAGATGCTTGCTTCCCTCCAACTTCCACCACTATCGTAAGTTTCTTGAGGCCTCCCCAGCCATGCAGAACTGTGAGTCAATAAAATTCCTTTCTTTATAAATTACCCAGTCTCAGGTAGTATCTTTATATAATAGCAGTGTGAAAACCGACTAATACAGAACTCCTGCCCTAGCTCTGACTCTACATTGGAGCCACCTGAACCGTTTAATGAAATAAAAGTGCCTGGGACATAGCCTAAACCTAAAGCCTAATTCCAATCTGGGTGGAGGGAGAATGGGGTTTGGACATGAACATTTTTTTAAGATCCACAGCTGATTAGTCTTAACCCTCCACTAGAGACTACGATTGGGTCTGGGGTGGAGCCCAGATATCTGCATTTTATTAAGCACTCCCCTCTATCTCCCCAGTGATTCTGACTCAGGGGTCTATACCTCACTCTGAGTATCATTTCACTTAGACTCTTGCTGCACAAACGAACAGCACTAGCATCTCGTTGGAGTTTGTCACAAATGCAGAATCTCAGGCCCCACCCCAGCTCCCACCACCTGAATCAGAATCTGTATCCAATTTGAGCTTAAATATCACCAGTCTAGAGGTGTTCCTGAATACTGATTGCATGTCGGAATTATCTGGAGCTTTAAAAAATGTGGAAGCAGGATCCCACTGTGACAGACTTTGATCTAATTGGTTGGCGGTGTGGCATCTGGATTTTTTTTTTTTAATTGAGACAGAGTCTCACTCTGTCACCCAGGATGGAGTGCAGTGGTGTGATCTCAGCTCACTACATGCAACCTCCTCCTCCTGGGTTCCAGCAATTCTCCTGCCTCAGCCTCCTGAGTAACTGGAATTACAGACGTGCACCACCATGCCCAGCTAATTTTTGTAATTTTAGGAGACATGGGGTTTCACCACGTTGGCCAGGTTGGTCTCGAGCTTCTGACCTCAAGTGATCCACCCGCCTCGACCTCCCAAAGTGCTGGGATTACAGGCATGAGCCACCACACCCAGTAGGCACCTGGATTTTTTTAAGCAGCCAAAGTTGAGAACACTTCTAGAAACTCTGCTGTCATTCATTTAACGATTATTCAGTTCTTTTAGTTAGACTTAAAGATTTCAATTATATCACTGACCCCTTTAGATCACACTGGAAAATTTCAGATCAGTCATGATAAGTCACTGTCATGGCTTGAACTCGTCTAAGTTCATAACAGCAAAGCATGCCGCTAATGCCAATGAAAAATACGTTTCAGCTAAGGGTTCTTCTGTTTACATACAGTTATTCCCTCATTTCTGACCTGTTTTAAAGATTATTTCCTTTTTTCATTACATACACATGTAAAAGTCTTAGGCAATAAAGCATAAAAGACCCTAAGAACAAAAGTTTATGGGGATTTTTTTGTAATATATTCCAAAGTTCAAATTCAGTCTCCTGGAAAATCACATAAGGGCCTAGTCATGAGACAGAACTAATGAGAAGGGCTTATCTTGTCTCATTCTGTTTACTTTGTAATAGTAATGTAATTTGTAATGGTGATAAGATTCCTGAAGGATGCCATTAGAGCTGAACAAGGGTTGAGATCTGAAACTGAATGTGTCAGTCCAATGCCCGGCATGTAGTAGGTGCAGTGAATGAACATTTATTTCTTCTCAAAACTTTCTCAGCCCTATGTCTGTATCTCTTACGATATATATCCTTTCAGCCTGAATCACTCTCTCGGCAGTCTTATTCTGCCCTTCTAGACTGAGATCGTAGGTTTCTCTTTTGTTGTTTGGTTGGGTTTTTTTGGGAGGGAGGAGGGGACAGGGTCTCGCTTTGTCTCTCAGGCTGGAGTGAAGTGCTGTGATTATAGCTTACTGCATCCTTAAACTCAATCAGTCCTTAACCTCAAGCAATCCTTCTGCCTCAGCCCCCCAAGTAGCTGGGACTACAGATTTGCCCCACCATGCTGGCTTCTTTCTTTCTTTCTCTCTCTCTCTCTTTCTTTCTCTCTCTCTTTTTCTTTCTTTCTTTCTTCTCTTTCTCTCTCTTTCTCTTTCTCTCTCTCTTTCTTTCCTTCCCTCCCTCCCTCCCTCTCTCTCTCTCTCTCTCTTTCTTTCTTTCAGGCTGGAGTGCAGTGGCTCAACCTTAGCTTAGCTCACTGCAACATCTACCTCCCGGTTCAAGTGATTCTCCTGCCTCAGCCTCTCAAGTAGCTGGGATTACAGGTGTCCACCACCACACCCAGCTAATTTTTTTGTATTTTTAGTAGAGACCAGGTTTCAACATGCTGGCCAGGCTGGTTTTGAATTCCTGACCTCAAGTGATCTGCCTGCCTCGGCCTCCCAAAGTGCCAGGATTACAGGTGTGAGCCACCATGCCAGGACAATTTTTAAAATGTTTTTGTAGAGATGGGATCTTGCCCTGTGGCCCAGGCTAGTCTCAAACTCCTGGGCTCAAGAGAGCCTCCCACCTCTGCCTTCCAAAGTGCTAGGATTAGAGGTGTGAGCCACCATGCCCAGCTGAGATTGTAGATTTCTTTTGAATGGAGAACATGTCTTATTTATCAATCCCACCTTTTGTACCAGGATACTACGTAGCATACAAATCAACCAACTGCATGTGTGAATAGTTCATAAGTAGATGAGATATTCCTTTGCACGATTTTCCTTGAAAGGTAAGCTGACATCTTCCTTACAGAGGTATTATTCAGACTGAGTTTTCTCAATTTATCTTCATCAGTCCCTGCTGAGTCAATCTTATTGGGCATCTCTTTAACCTGTCAATTCTGATCTGAGCCAGGGAATTCTGCTATGTGTGCAGCTACAGCCAGACTTCAGAAATCTGAATGGCCTTGGTCTTCCTTATAGTTTTCATATGGCAAATAGATTCCTGCAGACCTGCTAATACGGAGCAGGGTAAATCAATTTCCACCTTGCCAGGTACTGAGGCTGAGGCTTCAGGAACACACTGCTGGTCACAGAAACTTCCTCATCTTTTCTCTCATTCCAAACTTAAAATAACACTGGCTGTCTTACAGGACACCAGGAAGACTGCAAAGATCTTAACCCTGGTCTCAGGACAGACTATAGAATAAGCATCTGAGAGAAGAAATGGAGAGAGTGGGATCATTGTCCCTCTAAGAAAAGTGAGGATGATGTAGAAAGCAGGTAGTATAAGAAGAAGCAACCTCAGATAACTGAAATACAGTCACGTTTGTATTGAAACAACTTTCCTAAGCTTATTGGGATCCTGTAGAGCAATCAACTTTTTGTGACTTCCCCTTCTATCATGTAAATGGTAATTATACCACATCCCCTAACAGGAAAATGTTCACTCTGCTTCCAAGGCAAACCAATTATTGAAATACAGCCATGGCCACATTCTTGGCCCATCCTACAGTGCAATTCAACAAGTAGGTTCAAACCCTTGGTGTGACCAAAAAAAAAAAAAAAAAAAAAAAAAAAAGATAAATGGAAAAGGAAGATCGCTGATTTTTTAGATCAAAAGGAAACTAAGTTAGCTATTTCTAATTTCTCTGTGAAACACTGGTTATATCTTACTCCCTCAAAAATAATTGGTGTTTCTCTTAGATAATGTGATTATTTATAGGCTTCTACTGAATCTTTTATATTATCCTTTTCTTAGACTACCAGGGCAGGCACAACTGGGCAAATAGTAAAAAGGTTTATTTTATTTTATTTTTTACCTTGATTAAGTAAATTGTTTGCATACATGTGTTTAAAACAAAAATAAGTAAGAGAACGATAAAAATGCACGACTCGAATGCTGGCTGCCCTTGATGGGGAGACAAGAGGAGTAGGGAGAGGAGGGGCATACAGGGAAACAAAAGTCACAGATATTACTCCAGGCTTGAGTATGGGCAGGCAGTTCATGGGGGTTCACTATATTACTATAAATAAATAACCTGTAATCCCAACAATGTGGGAGGCTAAGGCAGGAGAATCTCTTGAGCCCAGGAGTTCCAGCCTGGGCAACATGGCGAAACCTCATCTCTACTAAAAATACAAACAAAGAAACAAATTAGCCAGATGTGGCAGTGTCCGCCTGCTGTCCAACTACTTGGAAGGCCGAGGAGGGAGGATCGCTTGAGCCCAGGAGGTTGAGGCTACAGTAAGCTGTGATCACACCATCACACCACTGCACTTCAGCCTGGATGACAGAGCAAGATCCTGTCTCAAAAGTAAATAAATAAATAACAAAAACAAGTATTACAAAAACTATTTTTCTCATTGTTCCACTTCTGCCTTTTAGGCAATTGCATTGGTGAGCTTATTCTGTAAGCAATTAAGCTTCTGACATTTTCCCCATTGATTCTCTTCCACAAGTCCAAGTGAGTAAATGGAGTCAAGGCCCACTTGGAGGCCCTGCAGCCCTCTCCTTTCTCACCTGTGCCTGAATGTGTGATGATCCCTGAACTGGGCTCGTGTGCTGTGAAGTTTGCACGACAGTGGGAAAATTCCCAAGTGTGGTTCTTATGTCAACTCTCCTTTACCAGTGAGCCAAGCCGCTAGGAAGAAGTTACGTTACTCTTTCTTATGTATATTGCACATCAGGCTCACTATGCGCTGGTTACTTGCTCAAGTCTGCTGAGACAGAACACTCACACACGCAAGTTACATGAAGCAGAGTTATTACTTAGGCAGCAAGGGACAACAGAAACCTGGAATTCATGATGAGCCAGTGCCTCCCTAAGTCTCAGGAAAATTGCCCACAGCAGATGGAGTTTCATCTGTGTATGCCCCAATTGCGTCGCAGCTGAGGGACCCGAAAAAGTATCCTGCCCTGAGTTTTATACCCTGTGGTTACAGCACTCATTAAGCTAAACCATTTAAGGACATCCTTTTTCTAGGAGAGGCTGGAACAGAGCCCAGGCTGTTCCAGCCAGCTCCCCCTTATCTCAAGATATTGCATTCCCAACACACTCTTTAGTTATTCTTGAGAACAAGTAAGAAATCGGGAGAAATTGGTTAGTCCAAGGCCCTGAGAGAACTGGCTTACATACATCTTTTTCAGAAATCTTTCAAGAAGGAGTGATTCTATAGGTGAATATGGGCATTCCTGGGGCTGGCTGTAATGCCATGAAACACTGTAGAAGCTTTCCCAACCAACCTGTTTGATCGACTCCAGAAACATATCTGGTGCCCTGTAAGACAAACAGAACAATGGCCTGGGCTCCCAAAATGCTGAAGGTGATACCTGGCCTCTTCTCCTCCCAACTGTTGACTTACTTGCTTACTCGGAGTTACTTAATACCTTGTGATAACAGTCATAGTCATATAATTATGAGATTTAATTTTGAGGTAAATAAAGTGTTGAAAACAAATATCAGAAGAGGGTTGTTTCTATAAACCTAGGTTGAGTGTTTTGGAAAGCTAGATAAATGTGAGTTGCAAAAACGAATCAAATTAGGTAAGGGTTAGCCAACTAAAAATTATTGGCTAGGAAATTCTAGAAATCTATGAGGAGTCTGCACTCTAGTTGCTTTGTGCTTGTCGTCAGCTTTATTCTAGTTTAAAGAGAGCAAAACTGGAGATAAAGCATGCTGCTTTACAGGAACGGGTTTTGTGAGCAAGAGAAAAAGGAACTCTAAGTAGAGGCCCTATAATTGGACTAAAAGGCCTCAATCTTGCATCAAAAACTTGGCAAATGAATATATATTTTTACATGTCAAGTTCAAATTGTCTTAAAGTATATGTATGTGTTCATCCGTTTTCACGCTGCTGATAAAGACGTACATGAGACTGGGCAATTTACAAAAGAAAGAGGTTTCTTGGACTCACAGTTCCACGTGGCTACAGAGGCCTCACAATCATGATGGAAGGCAAAGGGGAGAAAGTCATGTCTTCCGTGGATGGCATCAGGCAAAGAGAGAGCTTGTGCAGGAAGATTCCCGTTTTTATAACCATCAGATCTCGTGAGACTCATTCACTGTCACAGGAACAGCTCGGGAAAGACTTGCCCTCCTAATTCAATCACCTCCCATTGGGTTCCACCCACGACATGTGGGAATTGTGGGAATTACAATTCAAGATGAGATTTGGTTGAGGACACAGCCAAACCATATGAATATGTAACATTTTCAGTGTTTCTTTGTTCCATATTATTATCCTTATTTTTAGTAACTGACCCACTTATAGTTTCAATTATATTGGCTAAGAGCCTTTCTTCTGCGCTACCAAAACTCACCCCCAGGACCTAAAAATGTTAAATATCTGGGATGGTAAGCAGCAACAATGAAGCACAAGTTATCAACATTGTCTCTGTTTGGAGGAACGGAGGCAAGATGGTGCACTTCCGGGTTCTTCTTCACCAACTTTTCCCCTGCGCGCGAAAATGCAGCAGGCACCCGGGAAGGTGCAGACCAACCGGGCATGCGCCAGGTGACCTCAATCCGAAGCGACCAAGATTTACCTGGTCGCACCTGCGGAACGCCCCCGGACAGGCCCCGGCCGCCTATTGCCCTCCCACTCCTAGAAAAGCCGCTCGGGATGGACGCCATGCGCGGACTTCCCAGCCCCACTCCAGTCGGGATGTGGGGACTGCAGGAACTCCGTCTGAGAGCTCTACGGGGCGACTCTGTCAGCCTTCTTTGCCGGAGGCCGACAGACCTCTCCCCCACACCTTAGGTGACCAAAATAAATTTGCAGTTTTGCTCCTACACTTGCCTACTCGCTGGTTCTTTTGTGCTGGCTCTGGTGGTCTTAGAAAAAACAAATCAGTCTCTTTTGTCCTTTATTTGTTTGAGTGAAGACTTAAGAAGCAGGACAGTACTTATTTAAGTACTGACCTTGCCAAGAGCAACCCTTGATCAAATTATGCATGATACTCATCAAAACTTTTAATAAAGTTTTTTATTAACGCTACAAAATATGAATGCTTCATTCTATGACTATATTTCAAAAAAAAAAAAAAAAAGCAAAGGTTACAGATAAAGCTAAGTCCCTGTGATCACACCAAAACCCATCCTAGTTCACTTACGGAAAGTAATCACTATAATCAATTTGGTAAGTACCCTTTCTGACCGTTTCCTATACGTTTACATATTTACATATATGTCTGTCTTAGTCGATTCAGGCTGCTATAGTACAATACCTTAGACTGGGTAATTTATAAAACAAACAAAGATGTATTGCTCGTAGTCTGGAGTCTGAGAAGTCCAAGATCAAGGTTCCAGCAGATGGAGTCTGGTGAGGGTCCATTCGTTGTAGACAACTTCTTGCTTTATTCTCCCATGGCGGAAGAGGTGAACAAGCTCCCTGAAGCCTCTTTTATAAGGGCACTAAACCTCTTCCATGAATGTGAAACTTTCAGGACCTACTAACTTCCCAAAGGCCGCACTTTCTAATGCCATCACGTTGGTGATTACGTTTTAACATATAAATTTCAGGGGACCCAAACATTCTGACTATAGTACTGTCTATAGAAATGTATACTCATGTTTTAAGCTTTCTGTTTTATTTTACATAGTTTCTTATCACTTATTGTTCTTCAACGTACGTTTTACACTCATCAACATATGTTGGGGATATTTTTGTAGCATTAGTTTATTTCAACAGTGGCCATTTTTGTTGTTGTCAATCTTTTATTAATATAAACAATGCTGCAGCGAGCTTCTTTGTGATTCCTTGTGCACATCTGCAGAAATTTCTTAGCGTAAGATACTAAGGAGTGGAATTGCTAAGCCTTGAGTAGGCACATACTAAATTTTTTTATTTTTTTATTTTTTATTATTATTATTTTTTTTGAGATGGAGTCTCTCTCTGTCACCCAGGCTGGAGTGCAGTGGCACGATCTCCACTCACTGCAAGCTCCACCTCCTGGGTTCACACCATTCTCCCACCTCAGCCTCCAGTGTAGCTGGGACCACAGGCGCCCTCTACCACGCCCGGCTAATTTTTGTATTTTTAGTAGACACGGAGTTTCACTGTGTTAGCCAGGATGGTCTCGATCTCCTGACCTCGTGATCCACCTGTCTCGGCCTCCCAAAGTGCTGGGATTACAGGCGTGAGCCACCGTGCCTGGCCTAAACTTTAATTAATAATGCCAAATCGTTCTCCTAAGAGGCTCTACTAGCTTGCACTCCCATCGCTTCGCACATCTGTTCTAGTTTAATATAGGAACCACTTTGCAATATAAACCAAACTGAGTATAAGAAAAATTGTATCTCATCAGTTTAATCATTTACATAATTGGCTTTCAGATTCCCATATCTCCCTAAAATGGCCTCATTCTCCCTTTTTCTTTTTCTTTTTTTTTTCGTATTTTTAGTAGAGACGGGGTTTCACCATGGTCTCGATCTCCCGACCTCGTGATCCACCCGCCTCGGCCTCCCAAAGTGCTAGGATTACAAGCATGAGCCACTGCACCTGGCCACGTTTTCATTTTTATACTCATTTTATTCTCATTTTATTCTTTTCTTATTGACATGTCAAAATTCTTGGAAGTAATACTTTGTTGTATATATTGCAAATATTTTTTGCTATGCTCTTGCTTGTCTCTTTAACTTTGTCAATAGTATCTTTTATCATTTAAAAAATATTTATTGTTATTGTTTTCTTTTCTTGCATTTGATGCAGATGAGTTTCTCATTCTTTGTCCTTTCTGGCTTTATAAATCCTATTTAAGAATGCCTTCCCCATTTTAAATATTAGAGATATATTTGTCTATATTTTATTTTAATGCTTTTGTACTTTCATTTTCTTTACATTTAGCTGGTTAATCTATAAGGGGTTTATTTTTCTAGTTGGGTTGATTACAAATACAATTTTATTTTATTTTAACTAAATGGATACCTAACTTTCACACGAAAGTTCTTGAAATTTTTATTGGAATTGCATTCAATTTATAGATTCATATGATGACAAATGGTATCTCTATAATAATGAATCTTCTCACTGATAAACAAGATATATTTATCGCTTATGTAGTTTTTTAATTGTTCAGAAAAACTAGACATTATCATTTTTAAAGATCTGAGATTTTGAGCATTTCTTTTTAGATTCATTTTTAAAGTTATAGTTTTTTTTTTTTTTTTTTTTTGGAGATGGGGTTTCAGTCTGTTGCCCAGGCTGGAGTGCAGTGGCATGAATACAATTCATTGCGGCCTCGACCTCCTAGGCTCAAGCAATTCTCATACCTCACCCTCCTGAGTAGCTGGGACCACAGGTGTGTGCCACCACGCCCAGTTAATTTTTTTATTTTTATTTTTTGTAGAAACAGAGCCTCACTTTGTTGTCCAGGCTGGTCTCAAACTCCTGGGCTCAAGTGATCCTCATGCCTCAGGCTCCCAAAATCCTGGGATTACAGGTATGAGCCACCATGCCTGGCCCTAGTTTTAATCACTTTTAAGCACTATAATGAATGGGACTCTCTCTCTCTCTCTTTCTTCCTACTCTGCCCTCCCTTACTCTCTTCCCCACACCCCAGAAACTGTTTAAAACAGTTTATAGTTTTAAACTGTTAGTGGCAGTGCATAGCAGCATTAGTAGGTTATTTTTAGTGATGACATCATATCCTTCCACAGCACCAAACTCCCATATTAGCTCTAATAACTTGTCTTTTAATTTTTTTCTAATCTAAGTTAGGGATTCCCTACCCGCTGGTCACGGACCGGTACCAGTCCCTGGTCTGTTAGGAATCAGGCCGTCCAGCAGGATGTGAGCAGCTAGCAAGTGAGCATTACTGCCTGAGCTCTGCCTCTTGTGGGATCAGCCATGACATTAGATTCTCCTAGGCGTGAACCCTATTGTGAACTGCGCATGCCAGGAATCTAGGTTGCACGCTCCTTATGAGAATCTAATGATAAATGTAATGTGTTTGAATCATCCCAAAACCATCCACCTCCCTTGGTCCCTGGAAAAAAATTGTCTTCCATGAAATCGGTCCTTGGCACCCGAAAGGTTGGGAATTACTGATCTAAGTAGATGATTTTTATCTACATATAAGAGCTTGGTATTTACTCTCTGTTTCTTTTTTACTCCTAATTTCTGTGTGTGTGTGTGTGTGTGTGTGTGTGTGTGTGTGTGTGTGATTTCATTGGTTGGCATTGCTTCTAAAAAGTAGAATAAAAGTGACTGGTAGCAAATATTCCAAAACTTTTTCTGATTTTAGTGGGAATTATTATAATGCTTTGTTACTAAATATAGTGTTTGCTGTAAAATTCTAGTTGATATCTTTTATTAGGTTAAGCCAGCATCCTTTTATAACTGATCTGGTAAAGGATTTTTTTTTTAAATTTTAGGAATTCTTTAATATCATGATTAGATGTTGAATTTTATAAAAATTGGTTTCAATAGGCTGGGCGCGGTGGCTCACACCTGTAATCCCAGCACTTTGGGAGGCCAAAGTGGGCGGATCACCTGAGGTCAGGAGTTCAAGACCAGCTTGACCAACATGGTGAAACCCTGTCTCTACCAAAAAATACAAAAAATTAGTTGGGCGTGATGGCAGGCACCTGTAATCCCAGATACTTGGGAGGCTGAGGCAGGAGAATTGCTTGAATCTGGGAGGCAGAGGTTGCAGTGAGCTGAGATGGCACCACTGCACTCCACTCTGGGTGTGACAGAGCAAGACTCTGTCTCAAAAAAAAAAAAAAAAATGGTTTCAATATATAATAATAGGATTGCATTTTCAGTTTTTAATGGACATAATAACTATACATTTTTATGGGGGTACAGTGTGATGTTTCAATACACGTGTACATTGTGCAATGATCAAATACCCTAATTTAGCATATCCATCACCTCATATATTTGTCATTTCTTTGTGGTGACAACATTCAAAATTCTCTCTTCCAGTTATCTTGAAATATATAATAGATTATCCTTAGCAGTAGTCACCCTACTGTGCAAGAGAACACCAAGACTTATTCCTCCTAACTGTAACTTTGTACCCATTAACCAAGGTTCGCTTAACCTCCTTCTCCCTACCTTCTGCAGCCTCTGATAACTACTGTTCTACTTTCTACTTCTATGAGGTCAACTTTTTAAAAGTCTATATCTGAGTAAGACCATGCAGAATTTATCTTTCTGTGTTTGTCTGATTTCACGAAACATAATGTTCACTAGATTCATGCATGTTGTCACAAATGACAGGATCTCATTCTTTTTTATGGCTGAATAGTATTCCATTATGTATATATATCACATTTTCTTTATCCATTCATTCACTGATGGACACTTAGGTTGATTTCTTGTCTTGGCTATCGTGGATAGTGTGGCAATAACAATGAAAGTATATCTTTTTGACATACTGATTTCATTGCTTTTGGATATATACACAGAAGTGGTATTGTTGAATCATATGATAGTTCTATTTTTAATATGATAAGGAACCTCCACATTGTTTTCCATGATGGCTATACTAATTTATCTTTCCACCAACAGTGTAGAAGAATTCCCCTTTCTCCACATCCTCACTAACATTTGTTATTTTTTGACTTTTTGATAATAGCCATTCTAACTGGGATGAAGTGATATCTCACTGTAGTTTTGATTTGCACTCCCCTAATGATTAGTGATGTTGATAATTTTTTCATATAATTGTTGACTGGCCATTTGTATGTCTGCTTTTGAGAAATGTCTACTCAAGTCTTTTGCCCATTTTAAAATCAGATATCTGGTTTTTTGCTACTGAGTTGAGTTCCTTATACATTCCAGATATTAATCCCTTGTCAGATGTGTAGTTTACAAATATTTTCTCCCATTCTATAGCTTGTCATCTCACTATGTTGACTGTCTCCTTTGCTGTGCAGAAGCATTTTAGTTTGTTATAATCCTACTTGTTTATTTTTGCTTTTGTTGCAATGTCATGAAGGATTTCTTCTATGTTTTCTTCTGGTAGTTGCACAGTTTCAGGTCTTACATTTAAGTCATTAATTCATTTTGAGTTGATTTTTGCATATGGTGAGAGATAGAGGTCTAGTGTTATTCTTTTGCATGTGGATATCCAGTTTTGCCAGCACCACCTATTGAAGAGGTTGTCTTTTCCTCAGTGTGTGTGGCATTTTTGTCAAAAATCAGTAGGTTGTAAATGCATGGATTTATTTTTGGGTTCTCTGTTCTGTGCCATTGGCCTGTCTGTTTTTAATGCCAAAACCATGCTGTTTTGGTTACCACAGCTTTGTAATACATTTTGAAGTCAGGGAGTGGATTGTATGTATTTATCTTTAATCTGTTAATGTACAGAATTATATGGCTATATTTTCTAATGTTTATTTATTATCTTAAGCATGTTTACATTAATGAGACAAATCTTATTTAGTCATGATGATGTTAATATGCTGGCAGGTTTGATTCTAATATATCTTTTTTTTCTTTAACTTTTAAGTTCAGGGGTACACATGTAGGATGAGCAGGTTTGTTACATAGGTAAACGTATGCCATAGTGGTTTGCTGCCCTGATCATCCCATCACCTAGTTATTAAGCCCACCATCCATTAACTATTCTTCCTGATACTCTCCCTGCCCCCACTCTCACCCCCAATAGGCCCCAGTGTGTGTTGTTCCCTCATGTGTCCATGTGTTCTCATTGTTCAGCTCCCACTTATGAGTGAGAACATGCAGCATTTGGTTTTCTGTTTCTGCATTAGTTTGCTGAGGATAATGGCTTCCAAATCCATCCACATCCCTGCAAAAAACATTATCTAATTCCTTTTTACGGTGGCATAGTATTCCATGGTGTATATATATCACATTTTCTTTATCCAATCTATCATTGATGAGTATTTAGGTTAATTCCATGTCTTTGCTATTGTGAATAGTGCTGCAATGAACATACGAATGCACGTATCTTTATAACGGAATGATTCATATTCCTTTAGGTGTATACCTAAAGGTAATAGGATTGCTGGGTCAACTGGCATTTCTGCCTCTACATCCACACTGTCTTCCACAGTGGTTGAACTAATTTACACTCCCACCAACAGTGTAAAAGCATTTTAAACTGTCCTATAATTTTTATCTAATTTTACATGGTTTCACAAAATAAGTTCACTATCTTTCCATTTAAAAAAATTTTTTTAAATGGAGTTTGTTAAAGATGGCAGTTATCTTCATTGAATATTTGTGGAACTTCCCCTTAAAGCCAACTGGATGTGGGGAGATTCTTACTTTTTTATTTTAACATATTTTTATTACTCTCTTCTAGTTTCTAAAACTTGTCTCTATACTTATATTCCCCCTTTCTTTCTTTCTTTTTTTTTTTTTTTTGAGACAGTCTCCCTCTGTCACCCAGGCTAGAGTGCAGTGGCACGATCTCAGCTCACTGCAAGCTCTGCCTCCCGGGTTCACGCCATTCTCCTGCCTTAGCCTCCCAAATAGCTAGGACTACAGGAGTCCGCCACCACGCCCATCTAATTTTTTGTATTTTTAGTAGAGACAGGGTTTCACCGTAACCAGGATGGTCTCGATCTCCTGACCTCGTGATCCGTCTGCCTCAGCCTCCCAAAGTGCTGGGATTACAAGCATGAGCCACTGCACCCAGCCATATTCCCCCTTTCTTGCTTAATATTATTTACTGAAACATGTCTATTACTTTGCTAACAATTACCATATGTCTTTTGATGTTATTGGTATTTTCAAAGAAGCGTCTTGTTATTTTGTAATCATTATTAAAGTCAAGTGTTATCTAAAACATAATTATTTGTAAATTTCACTTTCGCTTTTTTTCTTAATCACTGCTTTCTTTGGATTTATTTTGGTTTTATTTTTCTGACACTTTGATTGGAAGCTAGTTTATTCATTTTACATCCTTCTCATTTTCAAGTAAAGGTATTAGAAGTTATAATTTTTTTCTCTTGGAATACTTTCAGTTGCACCACAGAAATTTTAATATGTAATCTCAGCATTAATATCAAAATATTTTATAATTTTCACTAATTTTCTATTCAGTCCAAGAGTAATTATAAGTGTTTATTTTTTCATTTTTAAGGATACAGTTTCTTGTAGTATTCTTCTATTATTAATTTGCAATTGTATTGCACTGCACATATTATAAGTGGCCAATATGATCACTTTTGGGGATTTGATGAAATTTCCTTAGTTGCCTAACACATTGTTAATATTATACATGTTCCATTTTTGTTTAGAACGATTATCTATTTGCCTGCATTGGAAACAAAAGTTTTTATTTTGTGAGTCAAATCCTCTCTTCTCTATTCTTACATGTTTTTTGTCTATTGTGACTACAGATTTCAGTAAAAAGTTGTTGGGATCTTCCACTGTAATTGGATTTCTTAATTGCTCCTTGTTTTTCTATCAGTATTTTATCCATATGCTTTGAGTTTATATTCTGCAATGCATAAATATTTAAAACTAAAACTTCTTAGAACAAGTTTCTTCTATGAGCATGAAATAGGGCTGAGTCATCTTTCATGCTTTTTATTCAAACTTTGTTTTGTCGGTAATGAATTGATGGCCAAGACTATCTTTTTTTTTTTTTTTTTTTCTCTTTAAGCCTCCTATAAAAAGAATATAAAGAGATAAAGATATTATTTTTAAGTTTATTATTGTTATTTTTAAAGTCTACAATTCAGTGGTTTCTTTAAGTACAATTGTTTCAGAATAATTTATTGAAAATCACTATTCATTTCCCGTTGTTGTTTTGGCACCCTTGTCTAACTCAGTTGATCATAAATGTGAGAGTTTATTTTTGGACTTTGAGTTCTAGTCCCCTAATCTATAATCTGTCCTTATGCCTATAGCTTTGTAGTAAGCTTTGAAATCAAGAAGTATGTTTTTCAATTTTTTTTTTCTCCTTTTAAAGATTGTTTTGCTATTTTGGGGCCCCTTGCATTTTCATATAAATTTTAGGACCAGCCTGACAATATCCACAAAAACAAAACCCCAAAGAAACAAAAATTTAAAAAACAGACAGCTGGTATTTTGGTATTTTATTAAGGATTGCATTGAATCTGTAGATCAGTTTGGGTATTGCCATTTTAATAATATTGTCTTCCAATTCATGAACATGGGATATCTTTCCATTTCTTTAGGTTTTCTTTAAATTATTTCAATGATACTTACAGTTTTTAATGTACATGTCTTGTACTTATTTTCTCAAATTTACTCCTAATTATTTTATTCTTTTTTATGTTGTTGTAATAGAATTTTATTAATTTGGTTTTTAGATTACTCATTATTAGTGTGGAGGATCCAATTGATTTTTGTACATTGATCTGATACCTTGCAATCTGGTTGACCTCATTTACTAGTTATAATAGTTTAACTTCTTCCTTTTCTATCTAGATACCTTTTATTTATTTTTCTTGTCTAATTTCCCTGGCTAGAACATTTAACACAATGTTGAATAGAAGTAGTGAAGGCAGACATTCTTGTCTTGTTTCTTTTCTTGGGGAAAAGTATTCAGTCTTTCACTGTTAAGTACAATCTAGCTGTTTGGTTTTTCGAAAAAACCAAATCAGCTTGGGGAAATTCCCTTTCATTCCTTCTCTGTTAAGTGTTTTATCATAAAAGGGTATTAGATATTATTAAATGCTCTTTCTGTCTATTAAGATAATTGTATAATTTTTGTCTTTTATTCTATTGTTATGGTGCATTACATTGATTGGTTTTGTATGTTAAACCATTCCTGGGATGAATCCCACTTGGCCCTGGTGTACATGTTCCTGGATTTAGTTTGCTGGTATTTTGCCAAGGATTTTTGCCTCTATATTTATAAGAGGTATTGGTATGTAGTTCTTTTCCTGTGCTGTCTTAGATTTTTTTTATCATAGTAATACTGACCTCATAGAATGAGTTTGAAAAGGTTCTCTTTTCTTGTGTGTGGGATTTGTGTGTGTGTGAGTGTGTGTGTATGTGTGTTTTGAAAGAGTTTGTGAAGGACTGCACTTTTTTTTGAAAGAGTTTGTGTGTGTACTGTATCACCATATTTTTTGTTACTCTCTCCCCTGCCACTTGTTAGAGGGTTTACATTTTCTTTTGTCTGTTTTCTTTCTCTTCTTCATCTCCTCTTTTTCTCCTCTCTTCTCTCCCTCACCTCTCACCTCCAAAGGTATAAAATTTTTACACTCTCCTTCCCTCCTTCTGTAGATTACTCTTACATTTTAACACACATACTTAAATATGTACTACTACAAACAACGAAATTTAGTGTCTAGAGCCTCCCCCTAAACAAGAACCAAGAACATTTCCTATCTCTTTTACTCTCCATATCTCCGGTCACCTCACTCCTTTACCCGCTTTTCCACCACCACCAATTCATATTACATTATCTGGCCCTTTAGGTCTATAATTCTAA
The DNA here is from genome assembly GCF_007565055.1 of Rhinopithecus roxellana. Taxonomy (NCBI): domain Eukaryota; kingdom Metazoa; phylum Chordata; class Mammalia; order Primates; family Cercopithecidae; genus Rhinopithecus; species Rhinopithecus roxellana. The sequence goes on from NC_044559.1 coordinate 104,580,259, forward strand.
TGATTTTTTTAAATGCTGATACTTTGTTATTTTTAAGAGTAAGTTTTATTGTTTTTTTTTTTTTACTCCCCATTGCTTCTTACTTCCCTCTTCTTCTTTCTCAGAGATAATAAATTTTCTGTGTGTTTGTACATCTGAAAATGTCTTTATTTTTAAATTATGCATATTTAAAAAAATACACTGTAACTATCCTCTGTACTCAGCACCTGTATTTAACAACATTTAAAACTTTCAGCCATAGTTGAGATATTTTATCTTTGCAAATGAATTTAAACATTGCATTACATATAAGTCAAAGCATCCCTCATCTTCTCTTACCTTTCCAGAGGTAACCATTTTTCTAAAGTTCCCATGCATATGAAAATAATTCCCATGTATGATTTTGAACTAGATAGACACAGAAAGAAAGAGAGATGTAAAAATAATAAATGTAACAAATAAAACTCTGATTCTTGTATTTTTTTAAATACACATAAATGGTATCACATGGTGTTAGTATCATCCTGAACTCACACTATCAACTGACACTAGATTTATTCCTGCTCTCATGTGCTGCTTTGCTTCTTTCTTATTGACATTATATATATTCCATTGTTCTATTTTTTTCATTATCCTATGATGAGTTATTTCTACATTTTTTTTTTTTGCACCTTTAGGTGACCTCATTGTGTAAAAATTCAAAAACACTGCCCCAGTGTCTTCCTGCATTGGTGTTAGCTATGCTCATGCAGATACCAGTCTTATTCTTCCTGCTTGGGAGTTATCTGGTGTTTTTCTCTAGATACTTTTTTCTTCACTTGAGGGCTCTGGAATTTCCCTATGATGAGTCTTTTCATTTATTCTACATGGAACTCAAGCACATTCAACCTCAGTACCATTATCTTTTTGTCAGATATGAGAAATGTTCTTATGTCATTGTTTTGAAAAGTATCTCTTCATTCTTTCTCTTTTTTCTTCCTTTAATTTGCTATATTTGGAGCTTCTAAAACTATCTTCCTTATCTCTTCTTTTCTTCCATTTTTTCTATCTCTTTGTTATTTTCATGCTATACTCTTGGAGAATTTCTCAGCTTGATTTTCTAGCTCTGTAAGTGTTTTATTTGGCTATTTACACAACATCCAGCAAATACTTATTGAGCACCTAGTGTGTGCTAGGTACTCTCTTGGATATGGAAATACAGGAGTAAGCAAATAAAGTTACTGTCTTCAAGACTTCCTATTGATGGGAGCCCAAAAATAAATGATATATCAAGTAGTCGAATGTGTGTGAAGAAAAATAATGCAAGAACAGCAGATACAGTATAACAAGGAATGGAATAGAAAAGATGGTCAAGAAGATCTCTTGAATGACATGGCCTCTGAGAAGAGGACTACAATTCCCTGAAATTCTGCAAAATTATCTCAAAGAAGGGTTTCCCAGGACAGGAGGGTCTCTGCTAGCCCCTACTCTTCTAGCCTGATAGATCTCATTTCTGATTTAACTTTTTGACATCGTTTAAAATGAGTTGGTTGTTCTATTCTGCATCTGCTTCTCACCCTCCACTGTTCCTGCTTCGGGTGGAGAAGGCTGAGAAGGACAGGGCCAGTCTGGTGTCACCAGGGCACTACAAAGACTCCAGGACCGCAATGGGGTGTGATTTTATCACACTGAGAGTTGAGGTGGAATCCTCTCCTGAGACGATAGAAGATGCTGCTGTTAGAGGAAAGAATGAAAACAGTGCCAGAGCGCCAGAGTCCAAAATGGTGAGGGGAAGTGAAAATGAGGAGAAGTGTAGAGCAGACACTTTAATATTTTTAAAATGTGACAGCACCAGTGAAAAGGGCAAGCCCCAACAGAGTGATGTTAATTTAGGGATCCTGTTCAGGCACTTAAAATCTGCCTTAGCACTTGTGACTTTTCTCTGTGGGCTGGATGAAATGTGATTCACTGAGAGCAAGGGAAATGTTGGTTAGAAGCCTGGCTTAATGGGTCTAGTGTACAGAAGACACCATCTAATATACAGTTCACTGTAACTAAAAGTAAATCTACCATTTGATCTAGCAATTCCACTCCTGGACATCCATCCAGAGGAAAAGAAGCCATTATATTGTACAAAAAAGATACTTGCACATACATGTTTACAGCAGCACAATTTGCAATTGCAGAAATATGGAACCAGCCCAAATGCCCTTCAATCCATGAGTGTATAAACAAAATGTGGTGTATATATACCATGGAATACTACGCAGCCATGAAAAGAAACAAAATAATGGTGTTCACAGTAACCTGGATGGAATTGGAGACCATTATTCTAAATGAAGTAATTCAGGGATGGAAAACTAAACATCGTATGTTCTCATTTGTAAGCGGGGGCTAGGCTATCAGGATGCAAAGGCACAAGAATTATGCAGTGGACTCTGGGGATTCGGAGGAAACAGTGGGAGGGTGGTAAGGGATAAAAGAGAACACATTGGGTACAGTGTACACTGCTCAGGGGATAGGTGCACCAAAATCTCAGAAACCACCACTAAAGAACTTATTCATGTAACAAAACACCACCTGTTCCCCCAAAAACCTATTGAAATAAAATAATAATAATAACGTATTTCACTGTAAATGGAACCTATAAAAGCCAGTGCTACTCTAAATGGCTGTTATAGAAGTTGAAATATCCTTGACCAAGATCTAGTAGAGGAGAGTCAAGCATCAGATGGATGGATGGACTACAGAGTTATAAACTTTTAATAAAAAGTCAAGATTCTATGAGGCTCAAGTTGAAATACAGAGCATAAGCTCATATGAAAAGGAGAATGCATTATTCAGAATAGTCTTGGCTGTTATAAGATGATCAAAAAAACAGAAGTCTCTGTGGCTTGCCAAAGAAAGCCTGATGGGAAAGATGACTCTCACATAAAGTCTGATGGGAAAGATGACTCTGCAGAGCATCTCTCCTCCATTTGGTAATCCAGGGATCCAGGCTGCCTTCATCTTTTGATGAGGTGAACTCAACACATGGCTTCCATGGTTACTGAGTCAAGGAAACCAAGGCAGTGTGCTCAGATGTGATATTTCTAAGGATCAGATCTGGAAATGGGTTACAATGCTCACACCCCACTGATGAGAACCAGTCCCATGGTCCTAATCTAACTGAAAGGGAGGCTAGGAAATGTAGTCATTCTACTTGCTTAGGAAGAGGAAGATTCAATGGAATTTCGTGAACACGTACCATTGTCTTTGCCACAGAGAGATGTGAATTACATGGTATGTAATAAGGAGAATGCATAAGAACTGATTTTTAATTATGCCATGCATAAGAAACTAATAATAGTTTCTCTATGTCCCAAGTGAAAGCTTTGTTACTCCAGTTTCTCAAAAAGTAAAGGCATGTCCACCTGGAAAGTTTCACTCCATGAGCACCTGGACTCCAGATACTTTGGGAGCAATTCAAGCAGAGAAAGCTCTCTCAAATGGATTTTTGTCAGTTCATTTAGAAAACACTTTGGGTCCCTTGGAAGACAACAAAGATAAAAATGTCTTTATGACATTCCTCCTCCTAGGCACATTCTACAGCTTTTTCAGGGTCAGGAAAATGAGTGGCCTGTCTAAAGTCATCAGCCGGGTCACTGTGTCAGAAACAGGATGAGAGTCAGCACACGGTTGCTTGTGCTTTTCCTACGCACACATGAGGTCAAGAGATCTTTCCATTAGACAATGAGTCCCTTGCAGGTATGCTCTGGATTGGGGTTAGGGGTGGCTAAATCAGGTCAAGCAATTTGACTAAATCTCCTAACCCAGAATTCTTCTCTAAGTAAAATCAACAAAACAGATGTGGTTCTCCCATTAGTCTTTATTTGTTGTAATTACCCACTAATGTGTCTTTTAAGGATTTAGAGGCACATTAACCTTGAGTCTTGCAACAAAACCAACAAGTCTGCCAGGTTGCTGTGCTCGGTTGATCCCGAAGACTCACATTTCCAACCTGCATGTATTTTAGAAGACAAACTAATTGGAATTTAATTGAGGAGAAACCCTATAGTAGATTTACACCCTATCGATTTAGAGAAATACCCTTAATTTCTAAAATCCAGTCTTCTTTAATCTTAAGACTTTCAGGAAGCAGTTTTACATTGTGGGGGAAAAAATGATGCAAGCTCGGCCGTGCGCGGTGGCTCAAGCCTGTAATCCCAGCACTTTGGGAGGCCGAGACGGGCGGATCACGAGGTCAGGAGATGGAGACCATCCTGGCGAACACGGTGAAACCCGTTTCTACTAAAAAAAAATACAAAAAAACTAGCCGGGCGAGGTGGCGGGCGCCTGTAATCCCAGCTACTCGGGAGGCTGAGGCAGGAGAATGGCGTAAACCCGGGAGGCGGAGCTTGCAGTGAGCTGAGATCCGGCCACTGCACTCCAGCCTGGGCGACAGAGTGAGACTCCGTCTCAAAAAAAAAAAAAAAAAAAAAAAATGATGCAAGCTCTAGAAATACACGATCTTCATTTTGCTCCTCTTCCTGTGATTTATTAACTAAGGAACTTTCAGAAATCGCCACATCTCTCAAAACTTGTGCTTCCCCACCTGTACAATAGGCTGATGAAATGGGTGGGCTCATGAGTTGTTTTGAGGATTAAGTGAGATGACAATATAAGATATCTGGCACCTAAGAAGTGCTCAGAAAATATTACCGTCACTGCTCCTACTTCTGACAAGTGATCTTTTAATTACTTGAAATCAACTCAAATGTTCTGCTTTTTGTTTGTTTGTTTTGAGAAAAAAAAAAAGGCTAAAGTGTAGTAGTGCAATCATGGCTCACTGCAGCCTCAAACTCCCAGGCTCAAATAGTCCTCCCATCTCAGCCTCCCAATTACCTGGGACTGTAGACACACACCACAACATTCAGCTAATTTTTTTTTATTTTTAGAAGAGACAGGGTCTTGCTATGTTGCCCAGGCTGATCTTGAACTCCTGGGCTCAAGTAATCCTCCCACCTCAACCTCCCAAAGTGCTGGGGTTACAGGCATGGGCCACTGCACCTAGCACCAAATGTTCTAAATATTTGAGATATACAGGCCTGGGTTTCCCAGTGTATCTCCCCTCCCACAACTCCTTTATGAGATGTTGACCACAGGTAGTTTTTTTCAATGTAAAATGTAGTAGATTGTGTTACATGAATGTTGCTATTGTGGTCACAATGTATGAGACTTTGGTCTGAGCCATGAGAGACCAACATGAACTTGTGTAAGGTGGTCATACGGGAAACTAGCTTCTTATCATGTGGCTTGGCTCAAGACTCTGCCCAGTACACATGCTCCATATTAAGTGATATGAAAACTGATCCAAACAAAGTCTCTCTGTTAGGAACAGTAAGAGAGTAGCAGGGACCAATGGATCTCTGTTTCAAGGAGATAAAATAGCCCAATCATTAGTGGTGGAAGTCCCCTGAGCTTGCCTTGCCTCTTAAAAATGAGATGTTCTTCCAGTCTTTCTTAAAGTCTGGTACCTGGACTGAACAATGATAAAGACAGCTTTCTTGATTTCTTCATATTCTAATCTTAGCTTTCCTCACTTAAGTAACCTAGCTATGTGTCTTCTTTGCAAACTAAAAATGTCTATGTTTAAGATACATTAGTGTACATGTATACAAAACTCGATAACTTTTTCCAAAACTACACATTCAGAGGAGATCAGAAGGAAAATCCATCAATGTGTTAACAATGTGAGAATACTGTTATCTACTTTTACTTTCTCCATGTTGCTTATCTTTATTTTCTGATTTTTTTAAACACACAAGATAGTTCTTATTGGAGGGAATGAATTTTTTGTTGTAAAAATAGTAAGTTCTATCCAGCTCAGGGACAAGATGACACAGAGTTACTTCTCTCTGCTCTTCCTCTCTAAATATAGCTAAATATCCTGGAACTAATTGAGCAGACAATCATAAAACAACTTGAAAAAGTGAGAAGAAGGCTTACAATGTCAAGCCTTAAGGGATGATGTCAGAGTGAGTTCCTTGCATTTTTTCCCTATGGTTCATATATCACAGACTGGACCTCAAAAAGGTAGCCTTTGTGCAGCATTGAACCACTTACAGGAATAGACAAATAAAAATGTTTGCTCTCTCTGCCAAAGAACTGAGAAAGGGGTGATCCAGCAGAGACCTAATGAAGTGATCCACCCCAAACCCAAGGCAGTGGCAGGCTCAATCAGCTGCAGCAGCAACTAAAACCCAGTGTTTCCAAAACTAACCCTCCATTCACACGGAAAGCTCTTCAGGGATTGACTGAGAGCCTAGCAGAAGCAGAAGAACAAAGTCAACTAGAACAATACGCAAGGGCTCTGAAATTAAACGGTCATTGAACCAATAGCTCACAAAAATGGGCAAGACCTAAACTTAAACAGAAGTTGAAATAGAATCAAAAGCTGCCAAACATAATATTCAAAATATCCAAGACACGACAGAAAGCCATTCATGATAGGAAGAACCATAAAAAACACAAAAGTGAGAAAAGACCATCAGCAGACACCTGCACTGAGATGAATCACGACTTTGGATTATCAGACGAAGTTAAGCGCCATCATTAAAATGCTTCTACACTTACAAATTCTCTAGGAAGAAATAAAATAGAAAATCTTGGCAAAGAAACAGAAGTTTTTCTTTTATAAAAAAGTATAATTTATAGTGAAATTATAGAAATGAAAAATACAAGTGAAAATTATAGAACTGAAAACTGCAATTACTAAAACTAAAAAAAAAACAAAAAACCTCACTGTATGAATTCAGTGGTAAAGTGGAGACAACCAAGAATAGAATTGGTGAACTTGAGTTTATTCAAAAAGAAAATAAACTAAAAAAAAAATTAATGAATGAATTCTTAGCATTGATGGAACAAAAATGTAAGTTGAAAAATATTCTATTATCGAAGTGCCAGAATGAGAGGGGAAAGAACGTGGAGTTGAAAAGGGAGTCAAAGAAATAATGTCTGAAAATGTCTCCAGTTAGCAAAAGACTTAATCCAACAAATCCAAGAGGTTGGGCAAACCCAAACAGCATAAACTGAAAGAAATTCCCACCAAAACACATCATAATGAAACTTCTGAAAACAAAAGAGAAAGAAAAAAGTCTAAATAATAGCTAGAGAGAAATAACATATTACCTGTAGCGGAACACCAATTTAGATGAAAGCAGGTTTCTCTTTGAAACCAAGGAGGCCAGAAGGAAGTGACACAACACTTACAAGTGCTAAAAGAAAAGAAAAAAATTTAAAGCACATAAAACTGAATGAAAAGAAAAATACAATGCATCAAAATTTTGGAGAGACATCTAAAGCAGGGCAGAGAGGCAAATTTATAGCACTAAATGCTTACATTAGAGAAGAAGAAACATCTCAAGTCAAAGATAATAGCTTCTACCTCAATAAACCAGAAAGAGAAGAGCAAAATAAGCCCAAATCTAGCAGAAAGAAGGAAATAATAAAGAGAAGAGCAGAAAGAAATGAAATTAAAAACAAGAAAACAACAGAAAAAGTTAATGCAACAAAAATCTGGTCTTATAAGGAAAACCCAATGTCTAGCAAGACTGAGAAAGATAAAAAGAGAGAAGATACAAACCAACAGTATCAGATAAAACGGGAAAACACGACAGATCCTGCGACCATTAAAAAGATAATAAAGAAATACTATGAACAATGTTATACTCATAAATTCAACAATAGAAAAGAAATGAACCAATTCCTCAAAACCACAAACTAACGAAACTCAGTCCAGATGAAGTAGATAACGTGAATAGTCCTATAACAATTGAAGGAATTGAATTTATAATTTAACAACTCTTGGAAAATCATTTCACTGAAGACTCTTACCAAACATTAAAAGAAGAATTCACATCAATTTTAAACAATCTCGTCCAAAAAATTGAAGAGGATGGAACAGGTCCTAACTCATTTTATGAGGCACATATTATCCTGATACTAAAAGCAGACAAACACAGAACAAAAAATTAAAACTACAGCTCAATATCTCTTATAAATTTAAACATAAAATTTCTCCACAAAAGATTAGCAAATCAAATTCAGCAATGTAATAAAAAGAATAATACACTATTCTTTAGTACAAGGGGGATTTCTTTCAGGCTTACAACCCTGGTTCAACACTTGAAAATCCATCAATGTTTAATCCACAGTATTAACAAGCTAAAGGAGAAAACTCGCACGATCATATCAATTGTTGCAGAAAGAAAATTTGATGAAATTCAAAACCCAGTTATGACAAATACTCTCAACAAACTGGGAATAAAGATCTTCTTCAACCACATAAAGAGCATCTATACAAATTCTATATTTCTATTCCCAGTTTTATATGACCATTAAGCTAGCACCATGCTTACTGTTCAAAGACTGAACACTTTCCCTCTAAGATCAGGAACAAGGATGTCTGCTCTCACCACTGTTATTCACCACAGTATTGGAAGTTCTGACCAGTGGTAATAGGGCAAGAAAAAGAATTAAAGAGTGTACAGGCTGGAATGGAAGAAATAAAACTGCCTCCATTTGTAGATGAAATTATCTACATGCAAAACCCCAAGGAATCTATAATAAGTTTTCTAGGACAAATAAGTCAGTTATTAAGGCCACAGGATACAAGATCAATACATAAAAATCAATTTTATTTCTATATACTAACAACAAACAAGTTCAAACTGAAGTAATTGCAATACTATTTGCAATTATTCCAAAGAAAAATAAAATACTTAGGTATAAGTCTAATGAAACAGGTAAAAGATCTATATGCTGAAAATTACAACGCATTTATCTTTTAAAATCATAAAATACCTAAATAATTGAAGAGCCATATTGTGTTAGGGTATTGGAAGACTCAGCATAGTAAACTTCTCAGTTCTCCCCAGACCTACAAGTATAATGCAATTCTTGTCAAAATCTCAGAAAAAAAAATTTAAATGGAAAATCTTATTCTAAAATTTATATGGAAACAAAAATTCCCTATAATACAATTTTTTAAAAGAATAAAGGGGTAGGAGTCACTCTTCCTGATATTAAGTCTCACTACTTAGCTATAGTAGTCAAGACAGTGTGATAGTGATGGAGATATAATCACACATATCACTGGAACAATAAAGAGCTCAGAAATAGACCCACAAAAATACGTTCATTTAATATTTGGCAAAGAAGCAAAAGTGATTCAATGAAAGAAAGACAGCCTTTCTGAAAAATGGTGCTGGTAAATTGGACATTCATAGAGAAAAAAAAAACCTCAGTCTAAATCTCATTTATTTTAAAAATTAAAATGTGTGATAAAATGTATCAATGTAAAACATAAAAATAGAAAAATTTATTGGTCCTCATCAAAATCTTAAAACTTTTGCTCTGTGAAAGACCCTGTTAAGAAGATAGAAAGATGGGTAAGAGTGGCTCACGCCTGTAATCCCAGCACTTTGGAAGGCCGAGGTGGGCGGATCACGCCATCCCGGCTAACACGGTGAAACACCATCTCTACTAAAAAATACAAAACAATTAGCCAGCCGTGGTGGCGGGAGCCTGTAGTCCCGGCTACTGGGGAGGCTGAGGCAGGAGAATGGCGGGAACCCAGGAGGCGGAGCTTGCAGTGAGCCGAGATCGCGCCACTGCACTCCAGCCTGGGCAACAGAGCGAGACGTCTCAAAAACAGAGCGAGACTCCGTCTCGAAAAAAAAAAAAAAGAAGAAGATAGAAAGACAAATTACAGACTTGGAGAAAATACTGCAAATCGCATATTTAACAGAGGGTTTATATCTAAAATAGAAAACAAGTTTTCAAAACTCAACATTTTAAAATATTCAGTTGGAAAATGGACAAAAGACATGAACAGATTTTTCACGGATGAGGGTACATAGATAGCAAATAGGCCTATGAAAAGAGGCTCAACATCATTAACCATTAGGAAAATGCAAATTAAAGTCACAGTAATTGTCTCTATATACCTATTAAGATGGATAAAATAATAAATACAACACTCAGTGCTGGCAAGGATGTGGAGAAACTGGATTACTCATACATTACTGATGAGACTGCAAATGGCACAACTACTCTGAAAAATGTTTGCACTTACTTTTGAAACTAAAAATGGACTTACCACACAACCCAGCAATTGCATTACTGGGCATTTATCCCAGAAAAATAAAAACTTATTTTCATGAAAAACTTCTACAAGATTTACATCAGTTGTATTCATGCAAGTAAAAAACTGGAAACTACCTAAATGGCCTTCAATAGGTGAATGGTAGAACAAACTGTACTTCTATACTATGGAATACTACTGAGCAATAAGAAGGAATACACTATTGACTGATGCACCAAGTTGGATCAATTTCAAGGAAATTATGCTGAGTGAAAACGCCAATCTCAAAAGAATACGTACTGCATCATCCCATTTATGCAATAGTGAAATCGTGTAATTATAGAGATGAAGAATCAATTCATGTTTGCTGGGGGGTCAGGAATGGGGCTTTTGGAAAGGGAGTAAATGTGACCATGAAAAGGAAGCATGAGAAAGACTTATGGTGATTATAGATCCTGTTTGTGACAGTTATTACACAAAGCTATACACATGATCAAATTACATAGAGCTACACACACACACACACACGCAAATGCATGCAAAACTTTTGAAATTTGAATAAACTCTTTGGAATGTACCAATGCCAATTTCCTGATTTTGATATTGTGCTATAGTCATGCAGGTTGTTAGAAGATACTGGATGAACAGGCACCAGAACTCCTTGCACACTTCTTTGCAACTTCCTTTGAATCTATAATTATCACAAAATAAAAAGTTAAAAATAATAGCAAGTGCTGTTTACTTTTGGAGGCCAAGGTAGGGGACTCATTTGAGGCCAGGAGTTTGAGACCAGCCTGGACAACATAGTGAGACCTCATCTCTACAAAAAAAAACTTGTAATTAGTCAGGTGGAGTGTTGCGTGGCTGTAGTCCCAGCTACTTGGGAGGCTGAGGTGGGAGGATCACTGGAGCCCAGGAGGCCGAGGCTGCAATGAGCTGTGATCACACCACTGCACTCCAGCCCAGGTACAGAGCAAGACCCTGTCTCTAAAATATATAAAAATAAGTACACAGTAAGTGCTGTTTGAAATATTTACTTCAAAAAATACATATTCTTTTGCACTTACGTTCATTATTTTTATCCATAATATTCCAGAAAAAAGTTTGTGTTTAAGATAAAAACAGGAAGTAAAAACACAATAAAAAGGAAGATATTTTGAAAGTATCTGGTGATAAGTGTACCCTTGCTATACTTATCAATCAATCACTCAATCTGGAATAATTGATCTAGGCCATGAGCAATTAAAAAGACATAAAAACTCTTCAAGATATTTCATGGCTCCTTCTCCCCCTGGCTGGATTTTAAGGACAGGACAAACTGCTATTGAGAGAAGTATGATTTGAATTGAAAGAAACATGGGCCAGTGTCTTCTGAGCAAACAGGAGAAAAGTAAGAAAGACCTCAACTCAGGCATCTGAAATGAGCTGTTTAACAGGACAACAACCAGCTCTTAGAGCCTACTTTATATAAAACCCAGATCAGATTCTATTGGGAGAAAAAGAAAAGGTGGGAAGAGGAAGAAACTGAGAAGAATATCTCCCAGGAGTCAGAGTTCAGAAAATAGGAGAAATCTACAAATCAGGAAAACACATAGAATAATTATGAGGAAAACTCTGTCAACCTCCCAGGTACAAGTCATAACAACTGTTACTATCTTACCCGGTGCAATATTTTTCTTCCCGTCCGAGACAGAAATAAACATAAACTATTCTAGAAACCTGGGTTATATTACCATGTAATTGTTTGCATAGAATTAAATGGCTTGGGGAACAGAAAAGCCCAGAACCTTGCTCCCTTTGTACTCACTGTCTTAAATAAATTGTCCTGTTTGCCAATTTGCTTTTCCACAAAGAGAGGCTCCATCCTGTCTCTGAATTTTTTTCAAAAGCTTATTTCTGCGTTTTAAAATTCATTTTCAAGAATCTATTTAGCTGAGAGTAAAACCATTTAATGACGAAAGTTTTGCATCTACTTAGATGAAATTATTTATGTAGATCATTAGAAATACATGAGTGGCCTCTCTCGTTTCCTGTCTAGGGAAAACTTATCATTAAATACACTTTTGCACTGTTACTGAAACCGAAGCAACACCCAGTTCAAATTGTCTACAGATCTTAAATTATATTTCCAAAACCAACAGCTCTTTTCTATGAACAATGGCAATACTTGTTATGGGTTTAAATAGGAATTCTTCATTTGGAATATTTGAATATGGGGACATTCTGGGAAATGTCCAGAAAAAAAAAAAATCCCGCCAAGGGTTCAGCAAACAGTTGCATAACCCTCTTTTTATCTGGGGTGTTGACCCAGTCATTCATTCCATGTTTGCTGTGGTGAGTTCAGCAAAGCTGGTTGCCAAGACAACCTTAATCCGTGAACACAGCCGGCTCCATTGGTGGTCAGTTACAACACGCTTTGTCCCGTCGGGTGTCCTATAACCGAATGAATGGAGAGACAGAAAACAAGCACCTTCAGTAAACATGACCTAATGAGAGCGGCGTCCTCCAACTGCCTGGGAGGCACCGGAAGAAACCTACCAGGAGCCAGGACCCTCACATGGACAGAGGCATCACTTCCCAAAGAAGTCCATGTCATAAAGGGTACCTTGGTTGTGGGGTTTAATGACATAAAACTATTCTATTCACCTCCAGGGCTAAGGAAGTATCTTTTGATTTATTGCACTGTTCTAAACACTATGTAATTAGATGAGCTTGGAACTCTGCAAGGGGGCAGTCTGTAGTGCAGATAGGTTTCCCACTGAAGTACATGGAGGCTGCAGGAGTGGAGGTGGAGGGGATGGAGGTGAGTAAGAGAGGGGAGTTCCCCTGTGGGGCCCTCAGACTCCAGCTAGGATAGGGCGTGGTTGTGCTGGGCAGGGACCCTGCACCTGTGCCCTGTCCTGCAGGGCCAGCAAGTCACCCTTCCTCTGAGGCAGTCTTCAGTCTACACTCCGCAAACAGTGCCCCCGGAACCGTGCAACATGGGGGTCCTGGAACTTTCGTGTACGAGTGTTTCTGAAAGGTCAGAGCTCAGTGGCAATTGCAATCTTACTTAAATTATTTCTGCGGCTCCTTTTCGATTAATATTGCTCGAGTGTGTTGTAATGTGCTGGGACACTTGTGAATTCTAGTATCATTAATGTGTGAATCCAGGTTGATAGCAACAAAGAGTCATGTATGGAATGCCTAACCAAGAGGCTTAGATTTCCATAATCACTTAATACTTGATTCCTTTAGGATTTCTTTTGCCAAATATATCTTTCCAGAGATAGCAGCAAGTCATTAATTTCATAATAAAAGATACTAACAGGAAGAACCCTGTTTAATATAAATGTACCTTTAGTGGTACTTTATTCAGCTCTGCTTGACTAAAGCAGTATTATGGGTTGTGTACTCATTTGGAGTTTTGTGCTCCGAATCACCCGAGAAACTTTTATTAGACATACAGATGCCCAGACTACATCACAGATCTGGAGTGGTGCCCAGATACTGGTATTTATATTAAGTTCTTTTGCTGTTGCAGACACAGAGCTAAATTTAAGAGTCACTAGTTTGATAAATCTGAGTAACTCTTGCCTTTCCAAATTCACTAGATGAATATGGAGATCTAAATGTTTTCGCACATTAGCTGTATCAACCTGGCCTGAGATAGCATTTCAGTGTCCTGAAGGAAGAAGAAGTGCATAGGGCTTTTCAACCAACATTTGTTTAATTGCTTCTTATGAAGGGCATAAGGCTGTGAACTGATCATTTTATTGGTAAACCCAACAAGTCCAACTCCCTCAGGCAAAATATTAGGACCTAACACAGCTTCAATAGGTGTGAGAGACGTAAATAGGTATATCCATTTGAGGTTCTGGACTAAGAAGGAATAACTGTAGCATTTATCAAGTATTTACTACTTGTCAGGCACCGCTTCGGTGTTTTATGCATAATAGACTCATGTAACCCTTACAGTAACTTAGCCCTCACCATGTTACCGGTGGAGGATGTTCAGGTTCTTGGCATTTTGAACAAAGAATTGGACAAAACTCACAAAGCAAGGAAAGAATGAAGCAACAAAAGCAGAGATGTACTGAAAACAAAAGTACACCACACTGAGAGGGAGCAGCCAGAGCACAGGGGCTCAAGAACTCAGTTACAGAATCTTCTGCGCTCCAAATACCCGCTAGAGGTTTCCCGCTTGCCACTTGGTGTTCATCTCATGCAAATGAAGTAGTAGCCCGCAATCAGTCTGATTGCAGTCTGGTTGCAGAAAGCAACCAATCAGAGGCTAGAATGAAGTTACAAAGTTGCACTCCTGTGCAAACAAAGACTTGGCCCTCAATCAGAGGTACTTTCAATATTCCATCTGTTGTGTAGAAAAGAAGGGGTTTGCTAAGGGAGTAGCTTCTGGTCCTTTTGTTACTTAAGCTTGGAAAGTTGGGGTTTTCCTTTCAATTTAGTTCTCAGAGGTCAGCTTGAACTGGCCTTAGGTTCCTTGCCTCCAGAGCCTATTCTCTTGCCTCAACCACAACCTATGGTTAATTTATCATCATGCCCATTTCCCCAGATACAGAAATGGAGGCACTCAAAGGTTCAGCGCTTTGCCTAAAGTCACGCAGCTAGTAAACAGCAGAGCTAGGAATGGGAGGTGGGAGAATCCTTCTGGAACCCTCTGTCAGCCACTGCACTCTACTGAGGCAGGTAGCATTGTGTCTGTCCTGAAAAATCAGCCCTTTATGACTCTAGTAAGAACTTTTTCATTCAACCATCCTCAGTCACCCATTTGCCATGAGCAGCTTATGAACTCATCACACAATCTTGCTACAGAAAAACCCACCAGAAATAGAATTAATTCTTTCCCGGAAATATAGAGAAGGAAAACCACTCTTCTTCTACCTAACTGGAGTCTTAGAGGACAGTCTCAATGTGTATTTGCTGGCAAAAATGGGTGAGTGGATAGAGATTGGAGAATAATTAGGTTGCCCTGACCCTAATTCCTTATTCTACATCTAATATTGTGTCTGGCTAAACCAGAGAAAGTCCCAGCCTCTAGGTTTTATGGCAGCCTAAATAAAAGCATGATCTCAAGGCTGACTCTAAAGAGCTATTGCAAGAGGTCTTTGGCAGCTCCAATTCCATCCTTAACATATGCTGGCTACATCTGCTTTCATACTCACCCGTCAAAACTCATTTCCACCATCACCAAGGAGCCATACTAATTATTCTGTAGTCGCTTTGGCATATTGTAAGTTTTGTATTATTACTTCCAAGAAGCATCTCACTGGCTAAAGCTTAGAATATCTTGTTTGTTGTTGGGATTTTTAAAAGATAAACAGAATATAGAAGTATATAGTATGGCTGGGCACAGTGGCTCACACTTGTAATCCCAGCACTTTGGAGGGCAGATCACTTGAGGTCAGGAGTTCAAGACCAGCCTGGCCAACATGGCAAAATCCCATCTTTACCAAAAATACAAAGATTAGCTGGGCATGGTGGCATGCACCTGTAATCCCAGCTACTTGGGTGGCTGAGGAGGAGAACAAATTGAATGAACCCAGGAGGCGGAGGTTGCAGTGAGCCGAGATCGCGTCACTGCACTCAAGCTTGGGCAACAGAGCGAGACTCCATCTCAAAAATAAAACAAAGTACAGTATGCAGGTCCACAGCCACAAGAATAGCCACTCTCAACTGAGTGAGTGTCAGTTACCGCCACAGTGTGCCCATGAGCACCCCTTCCTTGAAGTAGTTGAGAGTTGGCCGCCGCCAGCTCTCCCCTTGTCAAAAGTCACACCTCTGCTCTCGAAGGAGTCCCAAACAGGGATGTCTGGGTGCCACTTTCTCTCCAATCTTGACATGCCAAAAGGATAAAGAATAAATAAACCGGCTTGCCACATCTGAGATGCTGCCAACCTCTGGCTTTACAGAAATGGTCATTTCAAAATGGTCTTTGGGACAAGTGGTGTGAGTCCCAATGGCCTCACACAGAACCTCATCACTGATGGAGAGGAATGACAGATGTCCTTCTCCTCCTCAGCCCTGGAGCATGCCATAGGGACACCCTGTGGCGCTCCCCTGTCCACAGTGCTTTTGCTAGAGCACCATCATTGTTCATTTCAGAACAGGAGAAACTGGAAAACAGTCAAGCTCCTTACTTCTGAGCATGCACACCTGGGCCTAGCCCCACCCAGGCTCACTCAGCACCTTGGCTAGAACCTAAGTCCCACCCTCACTGTGGCTGTATAAATTTACATGTGATTTTAATAAAAAAATAGATGCACAAACCCCACTCCTTGCCCAGGTTTGCTTTGTATAGCACCCAGAACAGTGCGTTCCCAGTGTGGATGCTGAATAAAGCACCATTTCATGATGATATTCCTTCTCGAGCCTAAGAGCCCCCAGTTTCCTCTTTAACAAATAAAAGCCCTTGGCTGTTCAGCTTCCTTCTTACCCCAAAGCAGAGATCCCAGCTGAAGATCACATTCCAGAGCTTTCTGTGCCCACTGCCCCTTGGCCTCCCCTGCAAGGGTCCTCAGTGTAATTGCAGGTTCAGGTTTGACTTCCTTGGGAAATGTCTTTAAAATCAGAGAAATCTAAGTGGAGTTCGGAATCATTCTGAAAACTGTCCCCCACCCCAGCCCCCAGCCTATCTTCATGCCGCCCTGCATGGGGGAACCCATGATACATTCAAAGGCCCCAGGCTGGGCTGGCCTGTGTTCATTGCAACGGCCTTGATCCAATCACTTGCTGAGGAAGAACTCCCGGGGAGATGAATGCCATTACAAATCTTACCCTCAACATGAAACGCCAGTGATTGTTTATTAAATTGCTCTTCAAAGAGAAAACACTGGCAGGCACGTATCATTAAAATGGAAGCAAAGGGAAACGCTGTAACCTTCAACACCCGTTTTTCTCCATTAACCCCAGACCAATACCACTGAAATAGCTGGGAGGAACTTCTGGCCCTGAGCCCCATCAATTACCTTAATCTCAGCCCAGGGAGGGGTAATACAAACCATCCAATTTAAGTATTTCCAAACACTGCCATAAGAAAGAAAGAAAAAAAAAAAGAAAAAGAAAAGCCCTCAACCCTAACTCCACTGTCTCAAGTCCAGTTCAGAACAAATTGCAATATACATGAGTAACATGAAAACATAAAAGACATACCCTCCAGTGAAAACCTTGCACAACTTTCCCAAGTAAGCAGAATTAATCACAGGGAACAATTACCATTTCCAGTCTGAATATTTATGACATAACAGAAAGCCCCTTTAAAATACTCAGTGGCTCATAATTTTTAAAAGAGCTACAGAAAAAGAAAAGGCACTCTAAATTTATGATGGAAAGTTGGGGGGGGAAATCTTGACGCCCTGCCCTCTCTATCTGGATGTCCCACACATCATTTTTATTCTTCTCCCTTCCAGAATCCGTGTAATTTTTTTTTTGTTGTTGTTTTTTTTTTGGAGATGGAAGTTTGCTCTTGGCCCCCAGGCAGTAGTGCAATGGCGCGATGTTGGTTCACTGCAACCTCTGCCTCCTGGGTTCAAGTGATTCTCTTGCCTCAGCCTCCTGAGTAGCTGGGGCTACAGGTGTGCACCACCACACCCAGCTAACGTTTGTAGAGACAGGGTTTCACCATGTTGGTCACACTGGTCTTGAACTCCTGACCTCAGATGATCTGCCCTCCTCAGCCTCCCAAAGTGCTGGGATTACAGGCATGAGCCACCGCACCTGGCCCAGAATCCCTGTAACTTTCACTCCCACCTTTGCTGGGATAGGTCAGCTGGGTGGCCATGGGAAGATGGGATGTGCTGAAGGCACTAGTGTCCTCTGTTCCCAGCACTTCTCTTTTCCACTCCAGGTGTTTGCACCTTCCCCAACCTCCACCCTCTCCAGCAGCTATAGAGTAGGCATTGGCATGCGGAAATGGACAGGACTAAGAGTCGTGGTCCCTGGTCTACCACAGCTGTGTATGATCCTATGCATGGCTCATAGTCTGCTGGTCTGCAGAATGGGGGCCTTCAGTTGGAGCACTTCTGGTTTCCTTCTGCTTCTGTCAATATAAGCATTCTGTGATTCAAGTATTGCTTCAAGAGATGGATCCATTCACTCATTCATTGGCTCATTCACTGAATAAGCACAGATTGAGTAATGAGTATGTGTCAGGCACTGTTCTAGGTTCCAGAATGAAAGCAGGAAACAGAAGTGTCCCTCTGTCCCTCATGGAACTTACACTCAAGTGGAGAAAACTGGACAACAGCCAAGTACACAAGTAAAAAGAGTATAATTTCAGATCACAAGTAAGAAGAAGGTATGTCCAGAGTGAAGCTATGGCTTTTTAAGGTAGCATGGTTGGGGGCCTGAATGAAGTGTGGGAATGACCAATTTCTGGGCTATTACTCAAACAGTAGTGGGAGAACCTTCCAGTTATTTCAATATTTCAGAAAGTTCCATAGAAACTCTGTATTCAGCCAATATGTTAACTAAAATTACTCTTAGCTTTTGGCTAGAAGTATAGCCATTTGAAATGGTATTATTGATCATCTCATTCCTCTAATTAGCCAAATTAATGATCCTGAGAAGCTTAATCTGATTAAAATATGGAAAAATCAATTATCATATTACTTATAAAGTTATTGGATGGTTGTGAGTGGCAAATATTTGAGACCACTGACTGTAAGACTAGACACCTCTACCTCTAGAATGGATGTTGCAAGCCTTCCTCTTATCCAAAAGAGAAATAACACCCTTGTTTTGAACATACCCAATTTTTCAACCATGATTGTGTGGCCTGTGGATTAACCAGATTCCTGTTCTCTCCAAAGACTATTTTTCTGTAATTTACTATGATTCCACTTGAGACTGCAGGGAGAGAGAAAATATATCTAGTGAAATTTTATGCTTAAAAGCTGTTGTTTTGAAAGCAATGCTAAGAGAAGGAGCTGAAACTATTAGCTTAAAATTTAGGAGAAACATTGAATTTCAGTTACTCATTCTCTTCATATTTTCCAGTCTCTTCAGGTATCCAAGCATTCATACAATAACTTTAGTTAAGAAACATCCTGTATCTCTGCTAGACGCCAGGAATACAAAATGAATAGAACACCACCTCTGTGCTTAAGGTGCTTACAATATATAGTGGCTCAAAGCATATACTAAATTATACAGATGAAGTTTGTACTTGAAATATAGGTTAGCTCTTACATTGTAAGAATTATGCTGTAGTAACAAACAATTCTTTTGTTTTTTGTTTTGTTTTGTTTTGAGACAAAGTCTCGCTCTGTTGCCCAGGCTGGAGTGCAGTGGCACAATCTTGGCTCACTGCAAACTCCACTTCCTGGGCTCAAGCAATTCTTCTGCCTCAGCCTCCTGAGTAGCTGAGATTACAGGTGCCCACCACCATGCCTGGCTAATTTTTGTATTTTTGGTAGAGATGGGGTTTCCCCATGTTGGCCAGGCTGGTCTCGAACTCCTGACCTCAGGTGATCCACCTGCCTCAGCCTCCGAAAGTGTTGGCATTACAGACATCAGCCATCGTGCCCAGCCCCAAATTGTTGGTGGCTTAAAGCTACCAAAGTTGATTTTTTCACTCATACTACATGTCTGTTGAGAGTTAGCAGGAGCCCAGAGGAGCTGGGGATGGGAGTGGAGTCTATTCTTCCTAAATATTTAGGTATTCAGGTTGATAAAGCAGCCACCATCGTGCCTGTTACTGGTTGTCATGCCAAAGAGAAAGGAAAGCTCTGGAGGATCTCAAGCAGGAAATTCAATCTTCTAGCACAGAAATGACACATGTTTTGTATCATAACTCATTGGCCAGACTAATCTCAAGAACCCACCTACCCACAAAGTGGTCAGGAAGTGGGATCCTACCATGTGCCCAGAAAAGGAAAGAACTGAAAATATTTCATGAACAGCAATCATGATTATGATAGATATAAAAGAGCCAAAAAACCTGGTCTCTGGTCTCCAAAAGCTTGCCTGCTAACAAAATTTGTTTCATCAAGAAAGAAACTAAAAGTCCTTAAAAGACAAGTCTAACAATGCCTCAGGGAAGTATAATTATTTCATTATTTACATCATCATGTTGAAACCTCCTGTTTAATTGGAAAGCATGCCCTCTACTTGCCCTCCACTTCTCTGTGGAGTGTTTCCAGATTAAGAAGGAGGGGTAAGAAGAAGTGTAGAGGTTCCTATCCCCTGGAAGCATGCAATCCAAAAAGTCATGAAAATCAGACCCTCAGATTCCATCAAGACTCTGCAAATAAGTATGTGTAATAGCTCAATCTCCAGTCTCTCTCATTAATCCCATCCTAAGGAAGAGGAAAAGTGGCCATTGCTACCCTTTTCCCATTACCAACTGGGCAGCCTCCCAGGGCTCAGGAGCAGAGCTGGGAGTATCAAGAGAATGTTAACCTTTCAGAAGCCCCAGAGGAGAGCTGGCATTTACACTGAAGCAATTAGCCAGCAATTTTGGCATTTGTGATTGGCTCACAGAGCCAGCAACCCAGCCAGAATGCTTTTCTAATAAACATTGAGTCTGGAAAGTGTTCCCCAGAAAAGTCCACTGTACAACAAAAATCTCACATATGTAAATAATCGTTGGGCAAGTTTGTGACAGACTCTCAATTTTGATTAGATATTCTCCATTTAATTAGGATGCTCATCCCAAAACTATTGGAGGGTATGGAAGACAGGTTGTCATTCCAAGTTCTACTGTGGCCAGCAACTGACATGACTTCTCAGTCTAACCAGACTTAGAATTGCTAAATCTTTCTGTGTAGAATTTGATATGAAATACTAGAGGTCTTCAAAACATTCATGGAAATATTATGAAAAAAATTCATGTATTTCAAATTTTTTTGCACCAACATAAATTTGTACTGACTTGTTATAACATGTTTCAGCAGGATCTAGTTTGAGGCATTCTGAAGGATAAGACATCAGTTGGAAAAGAATCCCTGTCACAGCAACATGAATTCTGCTAAAGTAAAACAAGAACAAACACCAAATTTGACCCTAGGGCAAAAGAATGGTGAAATCATTAGTGCTTTATAAAAAGTTAATGGAGACAATGTCCCAAAGAAAGCAGTAGTTTACAAATGGCTCATTTATTTTAAGAAGGGGTGAGATGATGTAGAATATGAAGCCCATAGCAGCAGACAATCTACATCAATTTGCAGGGAATAAATTAATTTTGTTTATGCTCTAATTGAAAAGAACCAACAATTAAGAGCAGAAACAATAACTAACATCATCTCAATTAACTAACTAACAATAACTGACTAACAATCAACTAACAATAACATCATCTCAATTGGTTCAACTTACACAATTCTGATGGAAAAACTGAAGTGGAGCAAACTTTACACTTGATGGGTGGCAAAATCATTGCACCCAGATCAAGAGCAGAGGAAATAGAAAGCAATGAGCTTTGGGAATTCTAAACAAGTGGCGTCAAGATCCTGAAGCATTTCTTCAGGAGAAGAAACATGTAACCAGAGATGAAATATGGCTTTACTTGTACGATCCTGAAGACAAAGCACAATCAAAGCAATGGTTACCAAGAGGTAGGAAGTGGTCCAGTCAAAACAAACATGGACCAGTCAAAAGCAAAGGCCATGGCACCAGTTTTTTGGGATGCTCAAGGTATTTTGTCTGTTGACTTTCTTGAGGGTCAAAGAACAATAACATCTGCTTTTGAGAAAGTTAATCAAGACATTAGCAGAAAAACACCCAGGAAAGCTTCACCAGAGAGTCCTTCTCTACCACCACAATGCTCCTGCCCATTCTTCTCAAACAAGGGCAATTTTGTGAAAGTTTTTATGGGAAATCATTAGGGATCCACCTTACAGTGTTGATTTCAGTCCTTCTGATTTATTTTTGTTTTCCAGTCTTAAAAAATCATTAAAGAACACTCATTTTCTCAGTTTATAATGTAAAAATGATTGCATTGACATGGTTACATTCCCAGAACCCTCAGTTCTTTAGGAATGGACTAAATGGCTGATATCATCACTTATACAAGTATCTGAAACTTGAAGAGCTTATGTAGAGAAATAAAGTTTATATTTTTAACATTTATCTTGTCATTCTATTTTCCATGAACTTTTTAAGTTCCCTTGTAAGAGAAAAAATTGCTTTGAGGATTGAAAATGTTTTGATTTCTAAGTGACACCAGGGTAAACTTTTCTACCTATAATCCTCAAACCACTGTAATTATGGCTAATAAATAGAATAGTAATTCTTATGATACCCAATGGAAAAAAATATCTTGTATGACCTTGTCTATCTCCAGGCTAAAACACTCTATCTCCATGTTCCAGGTTTCTTCAAAGGCTGGTCCCCTAGCCACCTCCCCTCTGTCCTACTTTCATACACAGCAAGTCATTTACCTGAAACTTCTCTCACCAATGACTTCTTAATTGCCCAATGCAACAGCTTCTTTTCCTATTTGACATTCTGCATCGTGGCATATCAGGAGAGTATCCTGTGGGTAAATAAATAGGCTTCAGGAGCAGTAAGACCTTGAATCCACGATCTACTCTTATGAGCAGTGTGATATGAAGTCTTGGAAATCTAGGTTTCCTTATCAGGAAATGAAGGTAATATGAACTTCTATGTCATGGGTGTATCTCATGATGATTAAATAGAATAATATGTGTAAACAGTCTGACAGTGCTTGACACAAGGCCAGGCCTCAATGTTTCGTTATTGATTTTAGTATTGAGCTGGGTGTGGTTCATGCGTGTGATCCCAGCACCGTGGGAGGCCAAGGCAGGAAGATAACTTGAGGACAGCCAGGGCAACATAGAGAGACCTCATCTCTACAAAAAATTAAAAAATTAGTCAACCATAATGGCACATGCCTATAGTCTCAGCTACTCAGGAGGCTAAGACAAGAGACTCACTTAAACCCAGGAGTTCAAGGATACAGTGAGCCATGATTGCACCACTGCACTCCAGTCTGAGTGACAGAGCAAGACCCTGTCTCTCAAAAAATAAAACTCATAAATTTTTTAAAAAAGATATTAGTATTGGTGGTGGTGATCACTGTTTTCTTCTTCACACACTCTCTTCTCTCCTTATTTGGTTTCTATGATACATAATTTCCTGTTATTCATTTAAAAATTTTGACGATATTCTCACTTAATGCACCAGACCTCCAAATCTCCCTCTCCTGTGTTCCCACGTTAGTTCAGAGGCACACCATTTCTCACCTGGATTATTACAACAGTCTTTGAGAAACATTCCCCACACTGGAATCTTTGCTCACTCCAGTCCATGCTCCACACGCATACACAATTCAGAAGCAAAAAACTCTTTAAAAACCTTCAAACATGGCCCTCTCCTGATCCGAATCTTTTCAAGGCTTCCTGGAAGTAAAGTGACCACAGCTCCCGTGGTAACCCTCTCCTTGGAAGAGCATCCCTGGAGACTCCCTTCAATTGTTACCCTAAATGTTACCTAAGCCTTCTCCCTGATTTCATCTGAATTTTCCTCTATTTAGCAAAACTGTCTACGCCAAAGGTCCCCACCCCTAGGCCATAAGCCTGTAGTGGTCGCACAGCAGGAGGTGAGCAGAGGGTGAGCTAGCATTACTGCTTGAGCTCCACCTCCTGTCAGATCAGTGGTGGCATTAGATTCTCATAGGAGCACAAACCCTGTTGTGACCTATGCATGCGAGGGATCTAGGGTGCACGCTCCTTATGAGAATCTAATACCTGATGATGTGAGGTGGAACAGCTTTATCCCAAAACCTTCCCCACAATGCTACCCCTGCCCCGGGTCTGTGGAAAAATTGTATTCCACAAAACAGTTCTCTGGTTCCAAAAAGGTTGGAGACTGCTGGTCTACACCATTTGTCGCTTTGGTTGGTAAAACACTTTTAATTTCATTTAAGATGAAGTTATTTGATGAGTTAGGAAACGTTCAGCTACCAGTAACAGGAAAAAACCACCAATTCAACTGACTTGAACCAATAAGGCATCATACTATGTCCTGTATCCAGAAGTGTGAAAATTGAGTGGCTTTTCAAGGTCTCTTAACCCAGTGGCTCAACAATGTCATCAGGGACCCGAGTTTTTTGCATACTTCTGTCATCTTCAGAATTCCTGTTTGATCCTCATGATTTCAAGAAATCACAACCTGACATGGCACTACCCAGTGGACAGCATGCGGTCACAACCAGCCATGAGCCAAGCATCTTTATCTCCATTTCACAAATAAGAAAATATAGGCTCAGATAGGTTAAGTGACTTGCCCCAAGTCACGTAGCTATTAGTGGTAGAAACAGGATTTGGACTTCTATTTACCTGACTCCAAAGTCCACGCTCATAAACACTTGGTTCTACTCCTTCCACGCATGCGAACAAATGACTCTGCCCTGGAAAAAGTAGGATTAAACGTAGTTTAAAAGTAGGATTCACCAGGCTAATATTTCACACACCCTCCATAAGACCTGGATTTCTATCACCAATCATCAGCTATAGCCACCATTCTCAAAAAATATTAGTAGTGTGCTTACATTACACAAATGTGTATAATGTCTTAATCTTTAATTTCTAATCAGAACACACATTCAGATAATGTTTTCATATAATGGTTGCAATTGGCTTCTGTGTGTGATATGTGAGTATACATATATGCATGTATATTCGTATATAAGTATGTGTGTATGTGTACGATTCCATTTCATTCATAAACCAACCAAGGGCCAAAAAAGTTAGGAACCCTGTCCCATTTTTACAGCTAGTAAGACAATGAGGGGTTTTAGGAGACATCTTGATGACTTCCTGACACAATATTCTTTCCTGGAAGACACTTAAACTAACAAATTGCTTCCATTCTAAGTACAGAGAATTGTAGCAGAATTTCAGTGAGCTTTTCTAAGTGACATGATGGCAATGTCCTATCAGATAAAGGGACTCAGTGCAGGGAGCACATGTCATACCCAGTGGTGGTGC
Source organism: Rhinopithecus roxellana (assembly GCF_007565055.1). Classification (NCBI taxonomy): domain Eukaryota; kingdom Metazoa; phylum Chordata; class Mammalia; order Primates; family Cercopithecidae; genus Rhinopithecus; species Rhinopithecus roxellana. Next base: position 104,605,291 of record NC_044559.1, read on the forward strand.
AGCAAGAGAAATAGCACATCAATCTCGCATGTCATGTTTTCTCACAAACCTCTGTGAACCACATCCACCCTCCATATTTCTTGCCTTTCTTTCTTTTTTTTTTTTTTTTTTTGAGATGGAGTCTTCTTGCTCTGTCACGCAGGCTGGAGTGCAGTGGCGCAATCTCGGCTCACTGCAACCTCTGCCTCCCAGGTTCAAGCGATTCTCCTGCCTCAGCCTCCCGAGTAGCTGGGATTACAGATGCCCACCACCGCACCCTGCTATCTCTTTTTTTTTTTCTTAGTAGAGATGGGGTTTCATCATGCTGGCCAGGCTGCTCTCGAACTCCTGACCTCAAGTGATCCACCTGCCTCGGCCTCCCAAAGTGCTGGGATTACAGGCATGAGCCACCGCAACCAGCCTCTTTTTTTCTAATAGGAGAAAAGGCATACAACTATATTTAATATGTACACACAGGGAGAATCACCTTTCCTCTGGTCCATATTTCTACCTAGGTGAGTACCAGACACACCTGGTAAGTAAGCAAGCAAATCCCTCCTTGATTCGTGGAAAACAGGAAATGTGAGTTATTTGCCCTATTTACCTTCCAAGAGAATCACAAAACAAGTGAAGTTAGTGAATACTCCTACTCAAACACACACGCTGATTTGCATCCTGCCAGCCTGAACCACTTGCCCAAGGGCTTGTAAAGCAAATTGGAAACTATAAATAACTCAGGTCTAATCCTCAGGGCAGGTGACAGGGTCCTCAGACTTCTTCAAATGTGTGTCCTGATGCCTGACTCCCCGGGTACACAGCAACACCGGTCCCAGGTCAGCGAGCCCTGCCGCTGCGCCTCTGCACCAAATTGGCTTTGAGAAACCACACAGCTCCCATGACAGGCTTTTCCTCTCTTTCTGCGCCTCAGAAGCTCAGCATGGTCTGTCCCAGACCACATTAAGCCAATCAGATCTGGAGCCTGAGCACTGGCCGGGCGTCTTCCTCGCTTGAGCCCAGTGGCCGCAGGCCGACCAACTCGGCGGCCCTGATGTACGCTTCTAGGTATCAGAGACAGCCTTGCTATGCTGATTTTGGAGTCTGGCAGCATTTCCTGAAACGAAATGGTGGTTGGGCTAAGACCTGGCAGCGACCTCCCGGTGACAGGAGCTCATGAATACGCGGGTCTGTTGCTGCTTCTGCGGCGTAATTCTCCGTGCGGAAACCTTCGGTTAGGGGCCGCCGCCTCCCTCTGGTGCACAGCCAGCCCCGCCGCCTTATTTCTCTTGGCCGAGTTGTCATTACTGTATGTTAGCTTTGCTCTACAAGTTCCCGTTGTAGAGAGGGGTGCTTCCACACATGGGGAGCATGCGGGGAGACGGAAGGAGGTGGGTGCATGTGGCTCTCCAGTGGCACCCCAGTGCTGCGCGCAGAACCGTGCCTTGAAGGATCCCAATTCCAGAGACAATCAGGGCGTTCCCCCGGAACTTCAGTTAATACCTTTACTCTGAAGCACTGTGGGCAGGCATGTTTTAGCAGCAGGGGCCAATCGTCTGTTCTTGCCATAATCTCCTTTACCTCTTCCCCGTCTAGCTCTGGGTGGCCAAGGGAAATGGCTTGGCGGGCTGGAACTGCCTCAGGTTCAACTGAAGGGAGCCTGTGCTGCCTGGAATCCAGAAGGCAGCACAGCTTTCTTTGGGAGCCCTCAGGAGCCTCCTGAGAGCTGGAGCCAGGGAGAGTTCCCCTTTGTGGTTACCCTGACACCCGTCCCACCTCCCCTGCACGTGCTTCTGCTTTGATTCAGAACACCGGAACAAAATCAGATCCACCCCAAAAGAACACATGCCTTAAAAGTAGAGGAGAAAAAGGTTGTGGAGCCACAATTGCTTCTGCTTCCCGACTCATCATATTCTACACATAGAAAATAGGGCTGCGCGCAGTGGCTTACGCCAAAAATCTCAGCAATTTGGGAGGCCGAGGTGAGCGGATCACTTGAGGTCAGGAGTTCCAGACCAGCCTGGCGAACATGATGAAACCCCGTCTCTACTAAAAATACAAAAACTAGCTGGGCGTGATGGTGCCCGCCTGTAATCCCAGCTACTCGAGAAACTGAAGCACGAGAATTGCTTGAACCCAGAAGGCGGAGGTTGTAGTAAGCCAAGATCTACCCACCACCCTCCCTCAAAAAAATAAAAAAAAAGAAGCTGGCTCATGGCAAATATGTTAAATAAGTTTCATCTCGAGTGCCAGCTCCATTTAATTGGTAATGGTGTTCTAGAGCACTGTGCTAAGAAAGCTTCTGAGGCTGAATTCAACCAGCAGGAAGGAATGCTAGTATCTTTCCTAATTTCTTCCCCCCCTTTTGCATTATTTATTTGTTTGTTTATTTATTTTTGGTAGAGGTGGAGTCTTTCTATGTTGCCCAGACTGGTCTCAAACTCCTGACCTCAAGTGATTCTCCTGCCTTGGCCTTCCAAAGTGCTGGGATTACAGTAGTAAACCACCACTCCTGGATTATTCTTTACTAATTTCACTCATGGATGAGAGATTGGAGGAAAGGGGAAAACTGCCACATATTTTCCACATAATTGTCATCTTCAAGGTAGGAGACAGGGCCAAACCTGTCTCTGCCAACAGATCAGTGCAATGGTGAGATTGCGCCATTGCACTCAAGTATTGAAACCCAGGCTTTACCACTTTGTAGCTGTATGATTTGGGGCAAGGTACTTAACCTCTCCGAATCTCACAAAGCCTTATCATTATGTGGAAATCATATTTAAAATTATTGGGAAGGAGACAAGATTTGACATTTTAAAAGTGTCACTTTCCCCTGTCCTGAGAGGTAGAGGTCCATAGGCCTGGAATCAGATGGGCATGGGCCTGAGCCTTGGCTGTGACTGCAATGTGGGGTGAATGGAGGAGATCTAGCAGAGTAATGCCCCTATAGAGGGAAGGTTTGCAGAGGGCAAGCCGTCTAAATAGAGCTGGATACAGAGAGGAAATCACAGAAGAGTCAGGGACAAGGACAACCAATCCAGTTCCAAGTTGATGATGCAGGAGCTGAGCCTCAAGTGCTTCCCAGCCAGAATGGAAACTGCTGTGGCAAATTTTTTCCTAAGGTCCCAGGACGATGCCAATAGCACTTAGATGTGAGTGCCCAGACCTCAGGATCTGGCACTGGAGGGCAAAGGAGGCACATCTTAAATATTTGATTTCTCCTCCCCTTTTCCCACCTGCTAGTTCCTCTTGTCATGCGCCAGCCAGGTGTCCATGACAGAGAAAGGCCACTGGGATGAAAGGGTGACCCTGTTCAATTGGAAGCCCTTTGATTTTGCTGAACACACTAGTGGCTTTGGGTGTGTGCAGCAGTTATGAAGCTGCTGTCTCAGCTCCATGTCTTCCTTCTGTATTCTGCTCAGTGATGCTGAGGCCAGACCTGCAAACCACACTTCTATATCGCCACCTGCTCTGTTAGGCTCCGCCAAGAAGGGACTCAAGAGGGAGACTGCAGGGCTGGAATCTTCCTTCTGTATTCTGCTCAGTGATGCTGAGGTCAGGCCTGCAAACCACACTTCTATATCGCCACCTGCTCTGTTAGGCTCCACCAAGACGGGACTCAAGAGGGAGACTGCAGGGCTGGAAGAGGAGAAGGGAACGTATTTCTTCTTGTCTGTTTCCTCCTCTTTTGAGCATCATAGTAGCAATACTATTTCACTGCAGCAGAGGCAGTTCCTTTCCAAATCAGAATCCAGCTGCCAGCTTTTCTAGCACTTGCACAGCCAGCTTCTTCACACCTCAGCCTTACAGACACCAGCACCAGATAGACGACGTTCCCTCTGTGGAAATCTGGGTCCCAGACCCTCAGACTTCTTCTTCCAACTCAGAGACACTAGCTCTGACTAAGACGTGCACTTTCATCCTAGGTGAGAATCCCACCTTCACAGGGCCCACCCTCAAGCATTTCTGTTTTTATAGCTCCAAACTCTTCCCTTAGTTCTTTCAGCCCTTGGGGTAGGTAGCTGCCCTCTGCAATTGCTACCTCTGGGAAATCTTAATATACATTCTGCCATTTCAGTTAACTGCTCAGTAACCTAATTCTAGTGAGCAATTCTGTATATTAAATTCTCTCTGTGAAAGTCACTGGTGTGGTTTCTATTTCCTACCTGGACCCTGGACTCTGAGTCAAACCTGAGAATTCTAATAGAAGAGCATGGAATTGCTCTGCATCACAGAAGGAAAAGAATGTGAGCCTGCCAGAGCAATCCAGGAGGGAGGGTGAGAGGCAGTCATGGAAGCAGCGAAGGGGGCACCCAGCAGACAGGCAGCCTAGAGAGGACACAGGGAGTGAGGAAAGGGGGTCAAAGGGCTTTAAGAGCATTTTAAGAACCACTCATCCGGGTGCAGTGGCTCATGCCTGTAATCCCAGTACTCTGGGAGGCCGAGGCGGGCAGATCACCTGAGGTCAGGAGTTCGGGACCAGCCTGACCAACATGAGAAACCTCGTCTCTACTAAAAATACAAAATTAGCCAGACATGGTGGCAGGCTTCTGTAATCCCAGCTACTCAGGAGGCTGAGGCAGGAGAATTGCTCGAACCCGGGAGGCGGAGGTTGTGGTGAGCCGAGATTGCTCCATTGCACTTCAGCCCGGGCAACAAGAGAGAAAATCTGTCTCAAAACAAACAAACAAACAAACAAACAAAAAACTGCCCTGCCTGCTAGTCCCTCCTCTCCCTTTTTTTTTCCAAACCTTCAGTAAAGTCTACTCCATCCATAGGTACTGTGAAGAGAGTTAATCATCTGTTTTAAAGACTTTTTGAGAAGCTTAGAGATCGACTTGATGCCAAGTATTATCTCATTAACTTTTACACTTCTAAGAACTGATCATAATCCTTCTCGTTACAACTGTTGAGAAAAAGCTAAGAGTCTTTGATGAGCAACATGAGTTTTTGGTCAAACAAGTCTTCAAAGCAATGACTGCCCAAGGATTCTTAGAAATCATATAACTTTTCTACTATTGAAGAAATGTTTTTCTTTTCACTCTGTTCGCTTCAAGGTGGAGTGAAAGATAGCATTGCTGGTGAGTTGTTCAGCATTCTTTGGTCGTGTTGGAAAAAAGTTTTATTTCTGTTGTCAGAGATGAAGAATTGTTAAAAACAACATCTTTGTTATTCCTCCTAAAGACATTACAGCGGCCGGGCGCGGTGGCTCAAGCCTGTAATCCCAGCACTTTGGGAGGCCGAGACGGGCGGATCACGAGGTCAGGAGATCGAGACCATCCTGGCTAACATGGTGAAACCCCGTCTCTACTAAAAATACAAAAAACTAGCCGGGCGAGGTGGCGGGCGCCTGTAGTCCCAGCTACTCGGGAGGCTGAGGCAGGAGAATGGCGTGAACCCGGGAGGCGGAGCTTGCAGTGAGCCGAGATCCGGCCACTGCACTCCAGCCTGGGCGACAGAGCGAGACTCCGCCTCAAAAAAAAAAAAAAAGACATTACAGCTTGAAAAATCTCTGACAGCTTCCTGTAGCATGTATTTTACTATTCAAGGAGAAAACTGAATGGGTTTATTTCTTCTTATGTTGCATCTCAGCTTTAATAAGTAATATCTGGCTGGGTGAGGTGGCTCATGCCTGTAATCCCAGCACTTTGGGAGGCAGAGGCGGGTGGATCACTGGAGGTCAGGAGTTCGAGATCAGCCTGACCAACATGGTGAAACTCTGTCTCTACTAAAAATACAAATAAATAAATAAATAAATAAATAAATATAAAAAAAAAGTGATGTCTTTGAGCTAATTTATGCTCTCCATACCTTATGATCATCTAGCTGTGTGTTGGGAAGTCTAGGATGGTGGCTTTTGATGAACTGTGCTTTAAGGCAAACCATGGAGTAGAGAAAGATGGACAGCAGAGGATTTGGGGCTTTAATGGACACACAGCCTGCTTAGGAGGAAGCTCATTGGTATGGAGCTCCTGCCCCTTGTATTTGTGAAGTCATGACTGGCCACCTGGTATGCTGCTCGTAGGCAAGGCAAAAGAAACTTATGGGAATCAAAGCTTACAGAAACAGCAACAACTTTAAGAGGCAGTTTTTTGACCAAATTAAAATTGTTCTTTTTCCCTCCTCCACTCCCAGAAGTGCATTTCTATTTCCACTGAGTTAATAAAGAAATGAAATGCAAACAGATCTTCTAAGTTCTCTGAAGCCTATGTCCCGGTCAGGCTAATAACTACAGCCCAACACACTGCAGCCACTGTGATTATGTGGCAGGTGTTGTGTTAAGCACTTTATACATTATTGCTCATTTAATCCTCTCAAGAACACCATGAACTAGATATTATTTTCCACATTACACAAATGAGAAGATTGTGGTTGAGGGTGAAGGAGGGTGAAGGAGGTTGAGGGTGAAGGAGGCCATGTTGGTCAGGCTGGTCTCGAACTCCTGACCTCCAGTGATCCACCCGCTTCTGACTCCCAAAGTGCTGGGATTACAGGCATGAACCACCACACCCAGCCAGATATTACTTATTAAAGCTGAGATGTAACATAAGAAGAAAGAAGTGAAGAAGAAGGAGAAGAAAGAAGAAGTGAAGAAGAAGCTAAAAATCCCAAGGGTTCTTAGCTTCCAATTAGGATAGCCAGCATTTCACTCAGGTCTGCTCTATCAGGGGTCCCCAAGCCCCCAGGTCCGTGGTTTGTGGCCCATTAGGAACCAACCTGCACAGCAGGAGGTGAGTGATGGGTGAGCCAGTAAAGCTTCCTCTGTACTTGCAGCCACTCCCCATTGCTCACATTACCGCTTGAGCTCTGCCTCCTGTCAGATCAGCAGAGGCACTGGATTCTTTCTCATAGGAGCACAAACCCTACTGTGAACTGCACATGCGAGGGGTCTAGGTTGTGAGCTCCTTATGAGAATGTAATGCCGGATGATCTGTCACTGTCTCCCATCACCCCAGATGGGACTGTCTAGTTGCTGGAAACTAAGTTACACACTCCCACTGATTCTACATTATGGTGAGTTGTATAATTATTTCATTATATATTACAAAGTAATAATAATAGAAAGAAAGTGCACAGTAACTGCAATGGGCATGAATCATCCCAAAACCATTCCCCTGCCCTGGTCCGTGGAAAAATTACCTTCCACAAAACGAGTTCCTGGTGCCAAAAAGTTTGGGGACTGTTGTGCTACATTCTGTAGCCTGTGTTTTTACCCACAGGGGCATAAAGACAATCTGTTTATGGTTATATGATCACATAACTAGGTGTACGTTGGACACAGTTTGGTCTCAAACTTCATTTTGGAAGGAGAAACCTGTGAAGACAAAGTCTGTTTGGCTTGATGTGTTGGAAATCACTACAGAGATTCAATCCACAGATCTATGTGCTGGACAGTGGGGAGGGCACTACTGAAAGGAGGTAGAAGTGCCTCAAGACTATGCAGACCCTGCGCTCTGCTCTACCCCATAATGGAATGGTACCTGGACCTGACATGTTGCCATTATAAATAGACAAAGTGGATTTTTTTTAAATGATAAAAAGTAGCTGGTGAAAACATGAGAAGCACAGGCATTCATTCAACAAATCTTTATTGTGCATCTGCTATGTGCCAGGGACTGTGCTAAAGACACAACAGTGAACCATGTGGACCCTTGGCCTTCGGGGAACTTCCTGCAGGTCAGTGTGCCCTGTCATGCACAGGGGTGAAAGTGTGCATTGCTAATGCCTTTGTGAGAGTGATAGCTCAATGCATAATTTTTAAAAACCTTTAAAATGTGCTGATGCTCTTCCTATTTTTCTTCTTTTTCTTTCTCTTTCTGAACAATTTTATCTTCATGCCATAGGTGGTACAGAACAAGGTACGTGGGGGTGGGGGAGGGGCTGTGAGGTGCCATGAATGGTGGCACCACCAGAATGGTCTGTCAGGGCCATCAAGAGGTGAGGGGCTGTGTGTGCAGGGGGAGGGCTGGTCTGGTGAGGAGTCAGGCCTGGGTGAGGCAAGAACTTTCACATGGAGGGCAGCAGGGTGAGGAAGATGTAGAGACATGGAGGGAAAATAGCAAAAACAAAATGTGTTTACTCTTCAATGTAGCAAAATTGCATCCAGAAATTACTTTGTGGGAATTAAATAGCAAACCTACATGGGCCAAATATGGACACAGAGAGGTGTGGGTCACATCATCATTCATCATAGCAAAAATTTGAAGACAACTGAAATGACCAACCAGAGGACACAGGACTCCAGAGCCCACACAGAGGTACACAAATGGATATTCATTAAAACCATGGGTGACAGTGCAGATCTGGGGTGGTAAGAAGGAGAGATGAAGCTGAGAGGCTTGGTTACCCCAACTTCACACCATGCAAAAAAAAAAAAAAAAAAAAAAAAAAAAAAATTCACCACCTAGTGGCTAAATGGGAAAGACAAAACTTCAAAATTATTTAGAAGAAATTAAGGAGAAAGATCTTTGTGGCTTCGAAATGGTGAATTTCTTAAAACACAAAAATTTTCCAACTTTAAAGACAAGTACTGATAAGCTTCACTATGTTAACATTAAGAACTTCTTTTTATCAAAAAGGCCCCATAAAGAGAGTGAAAAAATAAGCCACACACTGGAAGGTAACATTTGCAATCCTGGAAGTGACAAAGAATTTCTCCAAAAAGCTAAAAAAAAAAAAAAAAAGAAAGAAAGAAAGAAAGAAAAAAAACAAGTCAACAAGCAAATAGGTAAAAGATGTAAACATATATTTTACAAAGAAGAAAACTAATAAGTAGTAATCAGGGAAATGCAAATTATACCATACAGATGTACCACTTTACACATACCAGATTAGCAATTTAAACAGAAAATTTGACAATACCAATCAATACTTAAGCCACGGAGCAACAGGAACTCAGACACACTGTTCGTGGGAGTATAATTTGTCACAATTTACAGGAAAAGCCACTGGATATAATCCTACAAAGAGGCACACACCGTATGACCTAGTGGCATGGAGCGGTGACATGGACATGGAAGGGTGGCTCACGGGCACTTTGCTCAGATTCAAGAATGTTCACAGCCATATGTGCTGGGTTGAATAACGTTCCCCCCAAAATGAATATCCTCACCAGAGCCTTGGAATGTGGCTTTATTTGAATACAGATCACTGCAGATATAATTATTTCAGTTAAGAGGAGTTAATAGGGTGGGCCCTTGATCCCATGTGACTAGTGTCCTTATAAGAAAAGGAGAAAAGATACACATACAAGTAGGGAGACCCCCATGACTATGGAGGCGGAGACAATGGAAGATGTGTCTAGAAGCCAAGAACCGCCCAAGATTGCCAGCAATGTCAGAGGCTAAGAGGAGGATACAGAATTGCTTGTTCACTGCAGCCTTCAAAGAGAGCATACCCACGCAGAAGCCTTGACTGCAGACTAGCCCCTGAATAAGAACGCACTTCCGCTGTTTCAATTCATCCTATTTGCAGTCATTTCTTACGGTAGCCTTCAGAAACGAGTGCATCATGTTGTTCATAATGGCTGGAAGATACAAACAACCAAATATCCATCCTCCAGAGAATATGTAAATAAATGGGAGAATATTCATACAATGAAAAACTACACAGCTGTGAAAATGAATGAACTATAGTTTGACATATCAACATGGAAGATGTCTTTACTCTTTCTCACCACTTATTGAAATTCTGACCACTCCTTGAGGAGACCCATTTCCAGTCCTTCCTCCTCCATGTAAATGGTAGCCATGAGAGCTACCATTTATTTATTTATTTATTCATTTATTTATTTATTTTTGGGATGGGGTCTCACTCTGTTGCCCAGGCTGGAGTGCAGTGGCACGATCTCAGATCACCGCAACCTCCGCCTCCCAGGTTCAAGTGATTCTCCTGCCTCAGCCTCCCGAGTAGCTGGGATTACAGGCACACGCCACCATGCCCAGCTAATTTTTGTATTTTCAGTAGAAACGGGGTTTCACCATGTTAGCCAGACTGGTCTCGAACTCCTGACCTCAAGTGATCTGCCCTCCTCTCCTCGGCCTCCCAAAGTGCAGGGATTACAGGCATGAGCCACCGCGCCTAGCCAGAGCTACCATTTATTGACTCCTTCTCTGCAGTCGATGTCATACACGCACTTACCGGTCTTTTCCCTAATCCCTACAACAATCCTTTAAGTTAGGGATTGTTAGCCATCTTGAAAACAGTTAGATAGAAATATTCTGTGCCATTAAATGACTAACCTAGGTCGCCCAGCCCAGGTGTCAGGCCCTATTCTCTTCTACAGCTCAGCTCCAGGAAACATGTTTCTCCCCGCCCCCCCACTGAAAAATAATATTATTTTGGGGTCTGTAACATAATATTATTTTGGGGTCTGTAACATTACCATGACTCATGATTCTCTTCAATTCACTTGTCTTTCATCTTGCATGTCTTCTTTCTAAATGTCTTATGTGTAATTATTTAATTTACCTCCATCATCTTCCAAAAAAAGGCATAAGTGCCTTCTATTCCTCTGGATAACACAGGACTAGGAACCAAGAAAATGCATAGCATTCAAATACTTATTGAGCTTCCATTATGGCAAGCCTTGTCCTTGGTGGCTGAGTTGAATCGAATCTCCTGCAGCCTGTCATAGCTAGTCATACAGGCAGCAAAGGACCAAAAATGTACAGTGAATGCTTCCTTATCTGTTTGTTTTCCCTTCCTAGGAAACTCTGCCTACACAGTTGACCAAAGCTCAAGCAGAATGACAGGACACACCATTGTCAGCAGTAACAGATCCACGTACCTACTAGCCACAAACAAGCTAGGTTTCCATGCTTTCTTTTTGGTATTTCTCTACGTCGCGTGTCTAGCAACAGAGTGGAATTAGCAGCTTCCAGGTTGCTGGGGTTTAGAGGCAGTGACAGATGCAGAATGAGGAAGCAAACAGATTAATATATATTAAATGACTGCATTAGTGCTCATTACTCTTAAGTTCAGTACTTGTGTGTACATGTGAAAGTGGTATTTTTCCTGACTCTCACCATGGGAGCTGATTAAAACAGAAGCACTCAGAATTAGCCCAGCAGTCCAAGCCAGCATCCAAACTATTTATTCCCTCTCTCCCACTCCCACCCTTTCAAGTGCTGGGCATAATTGTTATTCGATATAATGGCTCATCAACCTACAGCTCTCACCCAACCCAAAAAGAATTTGGTGACTTAAGGTTTCGACCAAAGCTCCATTTCATCCTGTGCAAAAGTGATTTGGAAATCCTTTTTATCCTGGATTTCTGACAAGAAAATCCAGCTTACAAGGCCAGCCAAGATGCCACCAAAACAATATGCAAGGCTGGGTATGGTGACTGATGCCTGTAATTCCAGCATTTGGGAAAGCTGAGGTAGGAGGATTGGTTGAGCTCAGTTCAAGACTAGCCTGAGCAACATAGCAAGACTCCATCTCTACAAAAAGTAGAAAAATTAGCTAAATGTGCTGACAGCTGGTTTTTAGCATTTACAGACCCAGCTACTCAGGAGGCTGAGGCAGGAGGATCACCTGAGTCCAGGAGGTCAGGGCTGCAATGAGCTATAATTGCACCACTGTGCTCCAGCCTGGGTGACAGACCAAGACCTTATCTCTTATAATAAAATTCATATATATATACTTTATTGACTACTGTGTTCCAAGCTCTGCTGGGAGTAACTGAAGGCAAATGTTAATGCAACCCAAAGTCCCAATGCTTTATACTTGGGGATGCCTTCTCAAATGCATGCTGAGAAGACCTGTGAATTAGGAAAATGGCACCAGTGTGCACGATCCCAAAATAAGACACTTCTGAAGATGCCAGGCCCAAAGCCATAAACACAGACCACCTTTGGGACCAAGTCATCCAGTCTTTCTAGGCATAAGCAAATGATGAGGCTTTGAATATAACTGAACAACTGAGCTGGCCATAAATGCTGGCTCTGCCAATGTCCAGTGATATGAACTTTGACAGTTGATTTAACACTGCTCAGAGCATCTGTGAAATGGTGACAATAATGCCTGTCCCCGTGGAGTTGTATGCGGATGAAAGGAAAGAGAATGTCAAGAGCTGCCACACAGTAGGCAAGCAGTGCTAGTTCTCCTTCCTTTCCTGTTTCACTTACTCATCATTAGACATCTGGGACAAGCAGTGACTTCTGCTGTCTTGAAGTTCACTTACTATTAATTCAAACAAGACTTCCTGACTGCAGTCTGCCCTCATTACTGGCAATGTCCTGCCTGATCTCTAAGGCAACAATCACTCATTTTGTAAATACAACCTTCTCATCCCTTAGAAATTAATGAAAATTCCATGAAAACGATTTTCAGGCGCTGTAGTGACATGAAACTTCAGGAACTCATTACCTTAAATGTCTCACCCAAGGAGTTGAAATATTTCAAAAGCCACATGCATATAATATTAATGCAAGAGTATATAATACCCATAGTCTTCTCTAGGGCAAGTAAGCTTTTAAAATATACTACCCCTAACTTTATTAGGGTTTTCTTACTTGACAAGTTATTCTCTTTGCTTGTTACTTTCTACCTGTGTCTTTTATCACTGCTCTCGAAGAATCAAGAACAAACTATATTGGGTTGAACCCTATGAAATTGCTGATAATTGGTCATTTTTGACCTATGGAAATGACAGTCTCATAAAGGTTTAACCTGCTAGAACTAGACCAAGGATAAAGGAAATCAGAACAGTTCCTGAGAAAATGTGGTTGGGCTGCTCCCCTGCCCAAGGAGACCTTCACTTTCCAAACACAAGGTCATCACATCATTGGTGATGTCTGCGTTGTTTAGGTCAGGTAAACTTGACATTATTATTTGGGTTCTCTCTCCCCACTAGTAGGGCAGGTGCTAACTGAACAGATGAGTAATTACGACTGCAATAAAAGTCACTGTTGGAGGGGGTAAAACCATTATCTCCACACCCAGACTGAGGACAGCTCGCTTGGTTTGCACAGTTCTTACAACCCACTCCGCTGTGGGCGCCATACCCTCTTGGGGAGTTGCCATCGCATTCCGAAGCTAATGACATTAATCATTAGCCAACTCAGAAAGGCTAATGGGCGGCTCAAGGGAGAGGAATGTTTTTATGGAGTTGATGTTCCTGGGAATTGGATCAGAAGAGCGTAAGGGGGCCCTGGATGGGACAAGAGCATTAACAAGTCCCTCCACCCACCTCATCCCACACAGCAGGACTCCTTTGGCTCAGCAAAGTGCTTCATCCAACACTTCATGAATGAGCCAGAGGACGGGAACCAGGCACAACTCCAGATCCAGCTTCATAATCCCTTTCTAGAACATAGTTTTCTCACAGAGTGTCTTGTAAATTAAAAATGTGTTTGCATTGTTTTTATTTATTTATTTATTTATTGAAGACAGGATCTTGCAATGTCACTCGGCTGAAGTGTTGTGTGCTGCATTCATAGCTCACTACAGCCCGGACCTCCTGGGCTCAAGTGATCCTCCCATCTCAGCTTCCCAAGTAGCTGGAACCACTGGCGTGCATTACCACGCCTGGCTAATTTTTCTGTTTTTTATAGAGACGGGGTCTCACTCTGTTGCCTGGGTCAGTCTTGCACTCCTGGGCTCAAACAATCCTCCCACCTCGGCCTCCCAAAGTGCTGAGATTACAGGTGTAAGCCACCATACTGGTGGATTTGAGAAATCTTTAACTCACCAATGGATTCGGTGTTGGGGAGTGAGGAATATCATGGTCAAAGTAAGAGGGATTATAGCAGAGAATATCAAACCACTCGCTGAAAACTAAACATTTCAGTTACATTGTGATTATTTCACCTACGTACATAAAGAGAACCTCTAAAGATGTAAAATATGGAATTGTTTCAACTTTTAAGTTTGCTTTTTTAAAAATGGAAGGTATCTTATTGTAATGCTTTGCACTTATCCCAGTTAGAACCAGTTAGTCCCCAGACCTCACTCACCTGTAATTACCAAAAAATTCATGGGGCTGCAGGGTGGGGAGAGGAGTTGTTTTGTTTTTTTGAGACAGGGTCTCACTCTATTGCCCAGGCTAGAGTGCAGTGGTACAATCACAGCTCACTGCACTGCAGCCTTGAATTCCGGGGCTCACACAATCCTCCTTCCTCAGCCTCACGTGTAGCTGAGACTACATGCAAGCCACCACTCCTGGTTAATTTTTAAAACAATTTTTTATGTAAAAACTGAGTCTTACCATGTGGCCCAGGCTGGTCTCAAACTCCCGGGCTCAAGCAATCCTCTTGCCTCAGCCTCCCAAAGTGCTGGGATTACAGCTGTGAGCCACTGTACCAGGCCTGTGTTTTCTTAATTATCCAAATAATCATGACTTTGAGGCCCAATTCCATAACTCAAGAAAGTTATTCTTCTCCCTGCTTCTCCTCCATGGACATGTTGGAGAATTCTGGAGAGACGCTGGATGCGCCACCCACCCATCCCAGTAGTCATTCATCCCTCCAGCCACCCTGACTCCAAGGCCAGTGCTGCAAAGCCCTGCAAGGAAATTCCCTTGAACAGGCTCAACACTGGCTTCCTCAGCCTGCTCTGCCATTCCCATGCAAGACACTCCAAGTGCAGACACAGGCTCTGCCTTTATTTCTCCAATGCACAGAAAGGAGCAGCCCAATTATTTAGTAAACTTGTGCTGAAGGTGTGGGGCTGACACAATTACAATTCCAAGAAACATTCCCCATGCTTATCAAAAGGGGTTCCTCTAGAGGGCCCCAGCTCCGAAAGCCAGCCTTGGGCCTTTGGCCTAGCTCCTGGCTACCTTTTGCCTGGCTATGCCAACTCAGCCTCCTCTCCACCAGGCTCCAGGTCTCTTTCCCACCTCCAAATCCAGCTGGAGGCTCTCAGTCCCAGAACTCAGTGGCAGCCTTGCTTATTCCCACCCCAAGATGACTGGGAGCTTCTCCTTCCTAAAAGGGAAACCCTCCAGCCACCCACCAGCTGCAATACAGCCTCCTTGGCCCCAAACACCAGCCCCAATCACCAATGATTCATTTCCATCTGCTGGTCTTCATAACACCACGCCTGGGGCTGTCACCCAGATAGCACAGGGTCAAACCTGATTCCATTTCTTTTTATTTTATTTTATTTTATTTTATTTTATTTTATTTTATTTTATTTTATTTTTTGAGATGGAGCTTTGCTCTTGTCACCCAGGCTAGAGTGCAATGGCATGATCTCGGCTCACTGCAACCTCCACCTCCCGGGTTCAACCGATTCTCCTGCCTCAGCCTCCCAAGTAGCTGGGACTACAGGCGCCCACCACCATACCCAGCTGATTGTTTTTGTATTTTTAGTAGAGACAGGGTTTTGCCATATTGGCCAGTCTGGACTTGAACTTCTGACCTCAAGTGATCTGCCTGTCTCGGCCTCCCCAAAGTGCTGGGATTACAGGCATGAGCCACCACGCCCAGGCAAACCTGATTCAATTTCCTTTCCCAGTCTTTCAACCAGTGTGGAGTAAAGAGAGGATCAAGATATTTTCTGGGTCAGCTCAGGGTTTGCAGTGTCCTAAAACAAATATAATCAGACAAATAGTCAGACAAAATATACATGCATTTATACATACAAACAGATATGTACACACATGTACACGCACACGTGTGCACACACACACACACACACACTTTCCCCAAGACAGTTTCAGAGACAGTCACTAAAATCTAAATCCATATTCAAAGATGCAGCAAGGACAATGTCCTACTAAAACTGGACTCTATTTATGTTGAATAGAACACATTACTTCTCAGCCTACATTTAAGGTAACATTGAGGATGATGCTTATTACACAAATTATTTTTCTTGGACAAACTGAAGTGTTTATTCTGCTAACTTTTCCCAAAACAAAGGAAGTCACAATCATGAATTGGTTGCTCAGCCTCCCGTAACTACGAGTAACTTTTGAAGAACAGTTCTACTGCTTTAAAAAATATTTTTCCACTGGGCATCACTACACAATAATGCAGTCATAGCTCAAAATATTTTCGAAATTCCTCCTTTGGAATTGCCTCCAGAGCCAAGAGCACATTCCTTTAGAATAGTCTCAATGGTTATAAATCTTTATACCAAGAAGAAGGTGTATTTGATTCTTAAACCAAAAATTATTTTAAAACAAAGCTGGTGAATGTAGGTGATCAAGTTGGGTGACACTGCTTTGGCATACAAAATGTGGTCCTAAAACATTAGACAAGTTTTCCTGTGCGAGGCATAAGTTCCCTCTGAAGGCCATTCACTCAACACACTTTAAATTTTTTTTTAATGTAATACATTTTTACTCTGTACCAATCCTTGATAGGGCACAAACCCAGAAAACAACTAATTTCAATGTTAAATGGAAATATTTACAATAGTAATATGTATGAAACCTCAAGCATCTCAGAAGAGCGGTGCACAGGAGGAGAAGGGTTGGGAAGGGTCTCAGCAAAGGCTTAAGAAATATGTGTCACGGGTGCTGACGAGTTGATGGGTGCAGCACACCAACATGGCATAAGTATACATATGTAACAAACCTGCACGTTATGCACATGTACCCTAGAACTTAGAGTATAATAATAATAAAAAAAATTGTACTCTTGAAAAAAAAAAAAAAAAAAGAAATATGTGTCGTAATAGAGTTTTCGCCATGGCCAACTTGAAGGCCACAGCATTTATTTAGATATATTCATTCCGATACATTTGTTGAAGCACTTACTCCATTGCTTTATAATCATGCTTCAGAATAAAGGAACATGAACTTCATTTCACCCCTCAGAGTTATCATAGCAGGATCAAACAAGACATTAATTTTGCCCATGGTCTTTGACCTCTTTTTGCTTCCTAACACACTTTCAGTTATGATCTTGGGCTTTCTTTGAGCAAAAAACCTCTTGGCTTCCATACACCATCGTTCTTTAGGAAATCCCTTATGACTTCCAAAACATTCACTTGCTTTTCCTGGAATAGCATTGCACACATTTATATGTGATCACGTTTTCCTGCCCCATGCATGTTTATGAACCCCGGCACATGTTGCTTAAGGCCAGCCCTTACTGTGTAGTGATATTGTGGCAGCTGCTAAACAGCACCCTGCTATTACAGCCCCTGCATCCTGGTCAGGAAGGGAAGAACCCCAAGGACGGGCTGGGGAAGTGAAGGCACACAGGCAAAGTGGGGTTCCTCCAGATGACGTTCCATCCCAGCTCTGTGACTGCCTGAGTAAAGAGTGTCTTGGGGCTATGGGTGGCAGGTTTTACTAGTCAGGCCTCCATTTTATATCTCCCCTAAAAGCCTGAAACACCAGTGGCCACTCTTGAGTTTCTCAATCACAGTGGAGAGTGGCTCCAAGGCCCTTTCCCAGGAAAATTCAGAAGGGGTAATGACCTCAGGGTTTTCAGCTGTGGCACCGGCCTGAGTTTCTCATGAGGCACCGGACTGTTATTTCTTATCAAAGTTGTCTCTTGAACTTCTAAAGTAAACACCAGGAGGAAAAGAAATGAAATGGCTTTGCCACTGAGGAAATTGTACTATGTCAGGTCTACAGGGCGAAATTAGTTGCTATTTCACCAGGCCAGGTACCTATACCCTTATGAATCAAACAGCAGAAGAGGTGAAAAAGAATTTTAGCCATGTCAAAATTTCACCTAGACCCACTGTTTTATACTTTTCTTTGACTTGCTCTATAAATATTTTACTACAACTTTCAAAGTTTATAGGATCCTTAAGACTTGTAAAAAGGTTGAGTAACTAGAAACCAATGACTGATACCTACCACAGGGATCTTGATTTTTTTTCTTTTTCTGCTTCCTCTTCTTAAGATTCCATGGAACAGATTTCATTCTACCCAGAATTCCTTGAAAGGTGGCTTGAAACTCATCTCCCAGTTGAAGTCATGAATCTGCAGGGAACAAAGAAAAATGGCATCCACATATCAACTCTAGTTGATTTGGGGACACTCTCCAGAGTGTCAGAATTCTAGTTTTGGCCCCAGACCTACAGATTCCAGGGCTCAGACTCCTCAGAAGCTAAGGGTGTGTGCCATGATGACCTGGTGCTGGCATCACATCCAGATTCCCCAAAGCAGAGAGGGCCCAGCCACCTTGTCCTGCTGCGTTCTGGGAATGACAGACATGCCACTGGTTTTAAAAGGATATATTTCCAATGGACCCTTCACCAAGTTGCAAATTTTAATTGTATACTAGAGAAAATATGCGTGAGTGTCTTCTGGCTTCCAGTGACTTGAGTTTTGTTGGTTCTTGAACTAATTATCCTGATTCCTCAAAAGTACATAGGACTATGGTTATCAGTGTAGGCAAAAATAATTCATTTGCACATTTGGATACATTTGTTCTAATGACTGAATCATGTGTCTCTTTTCTTCAAAAATACAGAGTTTGGCCAGTGCACAGTGGCTCACACCTGTAATTCTGGCACTGTACGAGGCTGAACCAGAAGGATCACTTGAGTCCCGGTGTTCCAGATCAGCCTGGGCAACACATCAAGACCTCTTCTCTGCAAAAAGCTTTAAACTTAGCTGGACATGGTGGTGCACACCTGTAGTCTTAGCTACTCTAGAGGCTAAGGCTGGAGGAACAGTTGAGCCCAGGAGGTTGAGGCTGCAATGAGCTATGATACCGCACTATGATTGCCCAACTGGGTGACAGAATGAAAGCCTGTCTAAAAAATTTTTTAGAAATAAGAATAATACAGGATTTATAGATGAAAATGTGGCTCCTGAAATATTAATTTTGAGCTTCAGTTCATTAAGAAAGCCATTGTATTAGTCCATTCTCGCACTGCTATAAAGAAATACCTGAGACTGTGTAATTTATAAAGGAAAGAGGTTTGATTGACTCACAGTTCCAAATGGCTGGGGAGGCCTCAGGAAACTTACAATCGTGGTGGAAGGTGAAGCAAAAGCAAGGACCTTCTTCACATGGTAGCAGGAGAGAGAAGTCCAAGCAGAGGAGACGCCATATGCTTATAAAACCATCAGCTCTCGTGAAGATTCACTCCTGTCACAAGAACAGCATGGGGAAAACCACCCCCAGGATCCAATCACCTCCTACCAGGTCCCACCCCCCACACATGGGGATTATGGGAATTACAATTCTAGATGAGATTTGGGTGGGGACACAGGGCCAAACTATATCAGCCATACATGAAGGGAACATGAGAAGCTGAAGGTTATGGTTGTTATGCTTTCTAAGTGTCTTTCAGGCCCTGAGCCCACTGTCTCATCTCCATAGTGCAGGTATGCCTTAAACACAATTGAAACTGAAACCAACATTAAACAGAACTAAGTGTAAGAAATTAACAGAAATTAATTACCACGTATCAGAGAGACAGTCACCTGTTTAAAGCTTTAATATGAAAGATACTTCTCCGAACAGAAAAACCCCAAAACTCACATATTTTCAAGCTAGTTTTGTACATTAGAAAATAATTCTCTGTATTTCGTGATGAATGATTCATCACAGAATGCCTTTTAAAAAACAAAGACACTGAAAATGTGATTGCAGGCTGGGCACACTGACTCACGCCCATAATGCCAGCACTTTGGGAGACTGAGGCAGGTAGATCATTTGAGCCCAGGAGTTTGAGATCAGTCCAGGCAACATGGCAAAACCCCGTCTCTACAAAAAAAATTTTTTTTTTTTAAATTAGCTGGGCATGGTGGTGCATACCTATAGTCCTAGCTACTTGGTGAGGCTGAGGCAAGAGGATTGCTTGAGTCTGGGAGGGAGGCAGAGGTTGCAGTGAGCTATGATCATGCCACTACACTCCACCCTGGTCAACAGAGTGAGACCTTGTCTCCAAAAAAAAAAAAAAAGAAAGAAAGAAAAACTGTGATTGCATGATTGCAGTCACAAATACTTAAACATAACTCTGCAACCTTTTTTGTTACCTTTGAAAAACGATTTCCATACAGGGAGGAAAAAAGAAAAGCCCTTAGCCTTGTTTTGATAGGGAAATTTGATTATTTATTTGAATAGATTGAGTATGATAGTTATCTGACTTTTGAAAATGTTTCGGGTCTCCTTCCTCTCTGCTATCTTAGGATCTGAGCTTCCTGAAATTTTGAAACAAGGGCCAGGAAA
Organism: Rhinopithecus roxellana; assembly: GCF_007565055.1. NCBI lineage: Eukaryota > Metazoa > Chordata > Mammalia > Primates > Cercopithecidae > Rhinopithecus > Rhinopithecus roxellana. The sequence continues at coordinate 104,625,363 of NC_044559.1, forward strand.
TATATTTGCTTAGCCTTTGCTATAACATTCAGCATTAAATAGAAGACATAAAGTATGGCCAGGCATGGTGGCTCACGCCTATAATCCCAGCACTTTGGGAGGCTGAGGAAGGGAGATCACTTGAGGCCAGGAGTTCCAGACCAGCCTGGGCAACATGGGGAAACACTGTCTCTACCAAAAATGCAAAAAATTAGCCAGGTGTGGTGGCGCGCACCTGTGGTCCCAGCTACTCGGGAGGCTGAAGTGGGATGATTGCTTGAGCCTGGGAGGTGGAGGCTACAGTGAGCCAAGATTGATTGCCACTGCACTCCAGCCTCGGTGACAAGGTGAGACTCCATCTCAAGAAAAAAAAAAAAAGAAGAGGAGGAGGAGGAAGAGGAAGAGGAAGAAAGAAGAAAAGGAAGAGGAAGAAGAAGAAGAAGAGGAAGAAGAAAAAAGAAAAAGAAGAAGAGCAAAAGGCATGAGTTGAGAGGCAGAGAATATTCTTGCAAATCCAGGATACTTTCTTGGAGGAAATGGTCTTTCTATTTTCAGTCCCTTGTTTTATTCTTATTATGACTCGGGGACATGCTTTCCTTTGTATATTTGATCATCCAAAGATCCTTTCTATATTTGGAAAATTGTATGGTTATGTTTGACTTTCTTGTTTTACATGGGGTGGGGGCGGGCAGGGAGGCAATTCTTGAAGTACACCGTGCCTCATCACAGAGGTTATACTTGCTTAGTGGAGTCTGATATTCATGTCTTTCTGTGCTGGATGTGTTTTTTCTTTTTAATATAGGCATATGCATTTTGCATTTCGCATTTCCATATGCATTTTGACTAGGTAAGTAAGACACAAGATAGACCATTTTCACATTTTTTCTGCTTCAAGCAACTAAATTGTACACCCTATACTGACGACAGGCACAGCTTGGCACCAAATTGGATGTGCGAGAAAGATCTGGGCTGTATTAGAGAAGCATCCGCAGACTTCAGCGCCTGCTGGTTCTTTTGAAAATAATCGCCGAGTTTCATCTGCTATCACCTGCTTTACCTGCGTTCCTTTTGATAACTGCCTTCCTTTCAGGGCTGATTGAATAAGAGCTATTGATTTCGTGCTTCAAGATCTCACAAGATTCAGTCATGAAAATGAGATCTGGCCTGGGGGGAAAAAACCGCTTCCTGCCCAGCGCAGAGCCCAAGCAGGGACAGCGGCGGGATCTGTTCAGTGCTCATTAACGAGGTAACTTTGCCATTTATCAAAGCGCAGGACCAGTCTGGCGAGCCAAAACCAGAACACGAAAAGAGGTCTTTCTTCTGAAGTTCAGATGTAAAATATTTTCCATGCTTCCAGTAATTGTTTTTAAAGCCTCAACTTTTGTCTATACCATAATTTTCTGGGAGTTTTCCTAATTAACAATGCTGATGGGTATGGACTGTGTCTTTTCATAGAGAAGGCGTTTAAGGGCATCTACAACTCACAAGTTCAATAAGATTACCCAGAATTAACATGCCTTTGATGAGACATTCGTTTATTATCTCTAGTTATTTCTCAATAATCACACAACTGGCCTAATGACACAATGGGCTTTATAATAATGAATTTTCAAAAGAAAGCAAACATTTCCTTTGAGGCTATATTCTCCAATGAATTTGGCATGCCCTGGTTTGAAGACTTTCATCTCCAAATAGGCTGGGGTTTCTCTTTTATCTAGCGGCCTGCCTTGCTGAAACTTTCTCCGACACACAAAGGAAAGTCTAAAAAATGTCCAGTTCTATCCAAGACTTCAAAAGTACTCAGAGGGAGCCAGATAAAATCTGTCCCAGGATTTTTTCTCTCCCCGACAAATGCTTAGGAAAACCTTACTTCTGAGTCCAGGGCTACTTGATTAGGACTGAAGATGCTAATGAAAAACTGTTTCATTTAGGAACTTTGAATGAGTCAAAATTAGAGAAGTCTTGTTACCCAAAGGCCTGTGGTTTTATTATACAAGGCCATATACTTCACCAAGGCCAATAAAGTCATTCAAACAACAACGTGTCAAAAGACAGAATATAGGCAAAAGGTTCTGACCCATCTGGTTGGTTGTGGATTCTCCTAACTCAATCACCTTTGAAAAAACTCTCGTAAAAGGTGAATATAAGGCCTGTTAGGCTTCAGAACACAGTGGTTGTAGGGCAGAAACCTTCAATCACAGGTCGCTAGAAACACTTTCCAGATCAAAGTCATTCTAGTAATTGTCATTGTGCATTATGGAAATCTGAGTCCGGGGTTTGTGACTTCCTTCCCCCAGAACATGATTATTACTGAAATAGATACATGTTGGATTTCCAGATTGTGAAGCTAAGCTGTAAGGGTCTGCCTTGTCATGACCTCACTGGCTGTGCATGGTCTAAACTCAACCACCTCCCAGTTTCCAGACTGAACATCTTAATGTATTAACTTAGAATATACTTCTTGTAAACTTTCTACCAACCCAGATTCTGCTCATTTTGTTGGTCAAACAAACAAACAAAAAATTCAATCTAAAGTCAACAGTTACACAAGGACATGAATGTAAGAAAGCCTGAACAAGAATGATTCCAGGATAGAAAAAGTTAATAAACCAATTAACAAAATCTGTGAGCAATGCTAACCTTCAAAAGAGGATAAGGTTACATTTTGTTTAAAGACAAAAAAAAAAAAATCCTAATTAGTATCATGCTCTAAAATATACCTTTTATTGAAAGCTAAGTTTTTATTTTTAATTAGTTCAATAAATGGCAATGGGCAGCCTTCTCCTACTTAGCGAACTCATCAGGCTGTAGAATTGTTGTAGGAAATTAGCTCCATTTCAGTCTTTGATCCTTGAAGACCAATGTGTGCAATTTTGCTGGAGTAGTGTCAGTCATTTCTAAGATCTTAGTGAAGGAAAATTCTTAGTGTCCCTTAAAACTCCTTCAAATATGTAAAAAAGCACAATGTCAGGGACCAGGGCACCATCTACATTAAGCAAAGAACAAAGTCGATCACTTCCCATAAAGGGAAAGATTTACATTAAACTTTCCCCAGCAAAAAAAGAAAAAAGAAATTAAAAAGATCAGACTGTGTTTTCTAGGGAAATCTCTGAATCTCCTTTTGTGCCTAATAATCTTCATTTACTGGGACACCTAAGCTTATTTGTGACTTTTCATCTAAATATATATCCAAAGTCGTCTTCACTGCCTCATTAAAGTAAAATAATATCACAATGTAATAAGTTTTTACATTAAAAAAGTTTGTTTTTTCATCCCAGGCAATGACTTTTTTCAAACTATGCAATAATAAGACACTCCCTGAAACTTTGTTTTGTTTGCCTCTGGGCTTGTCGTTTTCATTTTCCTGCTCTTTGCTTACTTTTCTGTTGCTACTAAAAGGTAAACTTATTCAGGCATCTCTCTCTCTCTCTCTCTCTCTCTCTCTCTCTCTCTCTGTCTCTCTGTGTGTGTGTGTGTGTGTGTGTGTGTATGTGTTTATATTATTTATTGATAGATATATCTCTTAAATAATGAACTTTGCAAAATAAAATCACATTATGATGAGTTTTTTTAATCCTATCCTTAATTCTCTAATGGCATTTCCTTGCTTTGCTTAAAACAAGTGGACCACTGTTTGCCTTTGAATTTCTTTTCCATGAAAAAATTATTTTAAATATATGCTTGCTTTAATAAAATTTAACCTGGTAATTTTGTTGTGACTGGTGCTAGCTAAAATTTGAGAGCAGCCTCATGTCCACAAATGTTGTATACCTTTATGCAGCTAGAATGGTTTGCTAAACATTTGCTCTATATTCCAGATTTATGATCTACCTTCATTCCTCCGTGGCCTTTAGTTTTCAGCCATATTTTCACATCATCCTTCTCTCCTCCCCACACAGGTTCAAAGTTCCATTTTCCCAGAATTCTTCTCAAAGCTCAACAAGTATATCAAATTTCCACTTCAGCATAGTGGGACTATCTCATACAATCTGCAACTCTCAATCTCATATACAATGATATTTTAATTGTGTGTCTTATTTGCAAGATATCTGATCATGCGGTATTAAGCAAGTTCCTATATTTACTTTGGAACAATATTTCTTTCCTGGGGCTCATTTGGCCGGCTTCATGTGCTGGTGTAATAATATATCATACACAAACTTAGGGAAGAAATTAGAAAAACAGTCTATTCAGAAGAAGTATTTAAGAAGTCTACTGGGTTGGAAGACTTTCTCCCCTAGTTGAGATCATTTTATTTTTCTTTAAAAAAAGATTAATCTATAAATTATGTCCTAGGAGAAAAACCTCACAGTGGATATTGTAAGCACCAAATCCCTTTATACCCTTTATTTGTGTAACAAAGCATCTCCACGCCTTGTGAGAACCATACTGCTCTTCAAGATGGCGGGCTCTGGAGCAGAATTCCCTGCCTGTCAAAGGCTGAGTCCTCCTCTGAGTTGGGCCTAAGCCATTCTGCCTCCTGTAGTTTCACGGGCCTCACCTGGCCTGCATGTGGTATCCCTGGTTTGAATTCATCTGTGCCATTCCCCTCCCCTGCCACATACTCCAGAGGATACCCATCCCCACATTCCATATAGAAAACAGTCCTTAGTTGTTAGCTAAGAAACTGATCTCTATCTCTGCGTTTACAAAAACAGAATCCCCATACCTGAACCTTCAGCTCTTATAAAAGTACTTTTGTTGAGGTGGCCACTGATTTGTTGACGTATTTATGTTGGGTCGCCCAAAAATGGCTGCCTGGAGCAGCTGACCACAAGAATTCCTCCCTATCTCCTCCTCCTTCCATTGTAGCTGCATAAAGGAATATAACATTGGTGGACGTGAAACGATTCTCCAATTGTTTTTTTTTCTTAGAGACGAGGTATTGCTATGTTGCCCAGGCTGGTCTTGAACTCTTGGCCTCAAGTGATCCTCCTGCCTCAGCCTCTCAGGTGGCTGTGATCACAGGTATGAGCCACCATGCCTGGCTGCAATTAGTTAACACCAGTCACAACAAAACTACTGGTTAAATACATATATTTATATACATATAAATATATAGATATTTCTCTATAAAAATAGATATAGATATATTTATATATAAATATATGTATATATAAAAATATAAGGATATATAAATATATATGTATATTTAACCTAGTAGTTTTGTTGTGACTGGTGTTAACCAAAAAAAAAAAAAAAAAAATGCACACACACATATATATGTGTGTGTGTGTGTGTGTGTGTGTGTGTGTGTATCGGTATATATATGAAATTGATGCTGAGGCTTCTTCTAAACCCTTATTCCCAGTCTGTTTACCTTGCACCAGGGTTTGTACAGGGCAAAAACAGCAACGGCAGAACACTTGGTACCAAAGGAAAAGGCAGAGTAATACCTTGTGTTGGCTCTTGCTCTCTGCCTCCCCACATCCTCCTCTCCACATCTTGTTGTTCCACTTAACTATTGCTGTGGAACAAATCCCCCCCAAAAGTTAGCCACTTCATACCTCCAGTTCTTTATGCTTGCAAATTTGGTGGGTCAGGGTTTTGGTCAGAGTACAGGGAAAATGACTTGCTCAGCTACACCTGGAACCTCAAATGAAAAAACTCTACAGCTAGGGGTGACAAAATGGCTAGAGACTGGAATCTTCTGGAAGCACCTTCACTTGTATGCCTCATCGCTGATGCTGGCTGTCAGTTGGGACCTCACACGTGCCATCTCCACATGGTATGGACGTCGTCACAAGATGGCTGGCTCGGGGTCCTGTTGCAGGTATCCCAGTGAACAAGGTGAAAACTGTGTCAGTTTTTCCAACTGAGTTGTGAAAGTCATGCTGTATTCTATTGGCTAGAAGAAAGTAACAAGCCCACCCAGATATAAGGGAAGTAGTGTCAAAAAATTTGCAGTCATTTTTTTAAACTACCATGCTTATCAACATTTTCCCTTAAAGGCAATATTTTTAGTGCTTTCAAAACTCTCTCTTCATAAGTTTCCCCCCAACACACACAGACACACACACACACCCTATAATGCACTTTAACACAGGATATTTATGTTTCATTTTTCTCTGACTATACCTGACATTTCGTCCTTTGTCTGTACAAGATAACCAAAAAAAAATGTGGCTGAAAAAAAATTGAATTTTTTTTTTTTTTTTTTTTTTTTTTTGAGACAGAGTCTCGCTCTGTCGCCCGGGCTGGAGTGCAGTGGCTGGATCTCAGCTCACTGCAAGCTCCACCTCCCCGGTTTACTCCATTCTCCTGCCTCAGCCTCCCAAGTAGCTGGGACTGCAAGCGCCCGCCACCTCGCCTGGCTAGTTTTTTGTGTTTTTTAGTAGAGACGGGGTTTCACCGTGTTAGCCAGGATGGTCTTGATCTCCTGACCTCGTGATCCGCCCGTCTCGGCCTCCCAAAGTGCTGGGATTACAGGCTTGAGCCATCGTGCCCGGTTAAAACAAAATTGAACTTTTAAGGAAAGACCAAAGAAAAGAATCTAGATTCAAAGGCAGGAGAACCGGGAGAGCCCAGTGGTCTAAGTTGCAGTCTGGGACTAGAAAGCAGAAGGATGCAGATATCCCCACTCAAGGCCATCAAGCAGAGAGAGCGACTTCTCCCTTCCCCACCTTCTGTTCTACTCAGGCCTCCAAAGGATTGAACGGGCCTCATCCACATTGAAGATAGCAAACTGCTTCACTCAGTCCACCCATTCAAATGTGAATCTCACCCAGAGACACCCTCCCAGACACAACCAGAAGAACATCTAACCAAATATCTGGGACTTCATGTCTCAGTCAAGTTGACACATAAAATTAACCATTACATTCACAAAGACATAGGAACCTATTCTCAAATTCAGACATTTGTTCATTCACTAAACAAATATTTATTAATGTTTCATGTGCCAGGTATGGTGATATAAGCTGAGAACACAATGGGAAAAAAAAAGCAAAGATGCAATACAAGGACATATTTCCTATCTATATCAACCTATTTCATCTCTGATAAGTCTAGATTATAAAATAGTATAATAATAGTACAGTAATTAGAAGTAAAATTTTGTTCCTTTAACCTGAAAATTGGGCCATTCTCTAAGTTGAAGATAATATTTTTCTCCCCCATGTTATCTCAGAAGTTATGTAACAGCTTCTATTTTGTACTATTAATCTGAAATTGGGAGAAATATACACAAAATTCCTAAGTAAATATTCATATTTAATTCATTCTCCACACGCCCATGTGCCATGAATGTCAGAGGTTTCATTTCATTTCAACTGGTAATAAATTAAAGCCCACCAAGAGATGGAATGGTTTGAGAAATACCATAAACAATGTACAATTATGACTGTATATTTTTCCCCAACTTTATCATGCCATAATTGGCTAAAGGTTTTTTTTTTTTTTTTTTTTTTTTGAGATGGAGTCTTGCTCTGCCGCCCAGGCTGGAGTGCAGTGGTGTGATCTCAGCTCACTGCAAGCAAGCTCCACCTCCCTTGTTCATGCCATTCTCCTGCCTCAGCCTCCCGAGTAGCTGGGACTATAAGCACCCGCCACCATGCCTGGCTAATTGTTTTTGTATTTTTAGTAGAGAACGGAGTTTCACCATGTTAGCCAGGATGATCTTCATCTCCTGACCTCATAATCCACCCACCTTGGCCTCCCAAAGTGCTGGGATTACAGGTGTGAGCCACTGCGCCCGGCCACTAAAGACTTTTTAAGAATGAAATCTACAGTGAAAATTAAAATAAATGGAAATTTTTCTATGCTAAAAGATCTCCTGTCACAGTTATTTTAGCACATATAAAATGCAAGATAGAAATTTCTGCCTTTTAGATACCTCTTTAATGGTGTTATAGTCATCATCACAGTTTAAGTATGTTGATATTAACAACAATTATTATTTAGATATTTATATGTATGGTGCTAAGTAACTATTTCCACTCTCATTCAATTCAGAAGCATGAGTCAGGTTTTAAATGCATCTATATTTCTAACTGGTAGAAGTATATAGGAAAAATATCTAATGCATCAACGTGTCCATAGAGCTTTATCATCTATCGTATATTTATAAACATACAAATATCAACATATACGTACAGAGAGAAGGAAAGGGATTTTTAAGAACATAACTATATATATTACAATGTTTTGTAAAGGACATGATCCATCTGTTCATACATATTTGGGGTTGAATAACATTCTATAGATTATATAAAGAATGTTCCCAATTTACAGTCAAGGCAGCTGAGGCCCTAAAAAGTTAAATTTCTACCCATGTTTTTTCTCATCTGCTGCTTTCCCCAACACTCCTCAATGTTTCTTTACAACTGTATGTTTTCATAAAAGCAAATAAAAAAAGATATAAAATTTACATTTGCTTTCATCACAGTGTACAGTATACACAATGAATGGTATTCTTCTAGCACTGAGTAACTTGGAGACCACCTTGCATCATTTCTAATTTCCCCAAATAGGCAAAGTCAACGTCAAGGTTAAAACTATCACGTATTGAACTTCCTTTCCGTGTTGAGTGAGTGCAAAATATGCTCCTTTTTGAGAATTCCTAGAGGTTATTCAGGATTACTGAGGCATAAAGAAAACAGGGCTCACACCCCAAAGCCATTGTTTCCTTCCCTGAGCTTCATTAAGACTTTGCTGTCCATCAGCCCAGTACCAGAGAGCCAAACTCGAGAGCCCAGGCTCATAGATTTGGTATCAGTCTGGAAAGCACGAGTGTGAAATGGAAGCCACATTCACTTAGTTCCCTTTACAGAAGTGTCAGGTCCATTCAGAAACCGACTGTCTTCCCTGCCAGCAAAGGACAGGAGAGTGCTTTGTCTCGTTCACTCCGTCACACAAAACCATTTGATGGGCTTGACAGCATTGCTTGCTAATTACGGGGCAAGCTTCTCAGCACAAGGTTTGTTGCATCAACAGGTCCCCGAACAATCCAGCAATTGTTTGGGGGAAGCTTGGCCACTTGGGGTTGAGCACTTTTACGTCAATTATCCCCACCGGTTGTCATGACTTGGAGCCGCTCTAGTGGAATGAAGGGAACAAAACGATACGGAATGCTGAGGCCTGCACACAGCAGACTGGCTCCGGAGAACATTCCAGTTGTATCTATGTTTCTGGCTGTTGACGATATGATGAGAGGTCGCTGTCCCACAACACCCCTGCTCCAGGAAAACATGAAAGAGCACCCGTTTGGGAGAGTCTAGCATTTAGATAGAAAGGGCTCATTCCATAGAAATGTAATTATTTTCAACCCAGTCTACGTCTGTTGGGAATTTGTGATTTTTGAAATATTAACAAAAAGGTTGAAAAAATAAATTCTCTTTCATTAGTGTTTTTTTTTTGTTTTTGTTTTTTTTTGGGGTTTTTTGTTTTGTTTTTTTGTTTTTTGGAAAGAGAGGGAGGTAGAAGTAGGAGAAGATGAGAAACAATATACTGTCTTGATGGATATGGAGTCATAGCGTTTGGAAAGAAAAAAATATTAAGAACTGAGAAAAGGCCGAGGTGGGCGGATCACCTGAGGTCAGGAGTTCAAGACCAGCCTGGCCAACCTGCTAAAATCCCATCTCTATTAAAAATTTAAAAATTAGATGGGCATGGTGGCAGGTGCCTGTAATCCCAGCTACTTGGGAGGCTGAGACAGGAGGATGGCTTAACCCCAGGAGGCAGAGGTTATAGTGAGCCAAGACCATGCCAGTGCACTGCAACCCGGGCAACAAGAGCAAAACACTTTCTGGGGGAAAAAAACTGAGAAAAGGAAAGGAAAGTATAGTGGAGAGTGCCATTAGTTCACTGAAATTCATTTTCCACTTCTTCCTGAGCACAGTCTAGACTACATTTTCCAGCGACTCTTGCAGTTAGGTAGGGTGTTCAGTCCAGTGGATCATGACCAAGCAATGAGGAACCCAGGCCTTCAGGGAGTGGGCATGTTTCGTCCATGCTTTTTCCCGTTCTCACAAGTGGAAACTCAGACATGCCTCTATAATCAGCTTCAGCCATGCAGATGACAATTCTCCCAGAGAACAGGGGGCAGGGGAGGACAGAGCAATGACTTCAAAGGAACCTGTGTCCTTAAATAACTGTGGAACAGAATAGGCTGCACCTGGAACATTTATTTTGGATGGTTATACAAAAGAAACTTCTTCATCTTTTAAACTTCTGTACTGTTGAGTCTGTGTTATGGTGGCTCAGCTTTTACCCCACCTAATATAAAAATAATTCTCAAATCAGATCAGAAAGAGATTCTCCAGGTCCCATCCTTCCTTTACCAGTTTTTCATATGTCACCTGTCAGCTGGGCAGGGTGGCTTATGTCTATATCCCGACACTTTGAGAGGCAGGTGTGGGAGGATCACTTGAGTTCAGGAGGTTGAGACCAGCCTGGGCAACATGGCAAAGCGCTGTCTCTACAAAAAATACAAAAAAAAAAAAAAAAAAAAAAAAAAAATAGCCAGGCATGATGAGGTGCGCCTGTAGTCTCAGCTACTCAGGAGGCTGAGGTGAGAGGACTACTTGAGCCCTGGAGGTCAAGGCTGCAGTGAGCTGTGATGGTGCCACCGCACTCTAGCCTGGGCAACAGAATGAGACCCTGTCTCCAAACAAACAAACAAACATAAAAAAGTCACACCTCATTGTGCAGAAAGCCAAACCTTGGCCAAGACGAGGGGCAATGATCCCCCAGCCCCTCAACTCTTTCCTCAGGCAAGCAGCTCACTCGAGCAGCAGTGATGAGCTGTGATGATCTTCAGCTCTCCCTTTGGAAGAGTTCGTTGTTGTCATCTCAAGGCAGCAGTCAAAAGGTTCTCAGGCTCGTGAGGGTTGGGTGACCTTCCTTCTGAGAAGGAGCAACCCAGTCCACAGCTCACAGAATCTCTCTCTTACCTAGAGGCCAGCAAGGAATTGTGAATGCAGGAGTCAAGTGAAATATGTGGAAATAGCCCGAATGCCTGCGTCTTTTAAGACTCACATACGAGAAGGAAATAATCATTTTTTCCAGAGAATTCTGTATGGAGGATTATTCAGAGTGAGGTGTTACCCTACTGCTCAGAGGCAGGCAATGGGTTTAACTCATTCCCTGAAGCGATTTTTACCTTTGATTTTAAAAAGTGATGGAGATCAAAGAACGTGGTATGTTTGGGTTGTGAGTAGATTTATACACAAGATTAATATGTTATTGATTAATACATTAGGTTTTCATTCATATTTAGTTTTAAAGTGAACTTTATGTAATGATGGGAATGTTCTGTGTCTGTGCTGACCAATATGGTAGCCACTATCCACATGTGGCTAATAAGCACCTGAAATGTAGCTAGTACAAATGAAAAAATATGTTTCTGTTGCCCGGGCTGGAGTGCAGTGCTGCGATCTTGGCTTACTACAACCTCCATCTCCCAGGTTCGATTCTCCCACCTCAGCCTCCCGAGCAGCTGTGATTACAGGCGCCCACCACTATGCCTGGGTAATTTTTTGTATTTTTAGTAGTGACAGGGTTTCACCATGTTGGCCAGGCTGGTCTTGAACTCCTGACCTCAGGTAATGTGCCCACCTTGGCCTCCAAAGTGCTGGGGTTACAGGCGTGAGCAACCGCGCCTGGCTGAAGAAGTGTATTTTTAATTATATTTAATTTTAAGACATTTACATTTGAATAGCCGCATGATGCTAGTGGCTACTGTACTAGAAAGCATAACTATGGACAAAGGATAAGCAACTTTTTTTCTCTAAAGGACCAGATAATAAGCATCTTGGGCCTTCTGAGAAGTGTCCTTCATCACAATGATTCAGTCCTGCCATTGTAGTGCCAACAGCAGCCATAGAAAATGTATAAATGGACATGGCTGTGTTCCAAAAAAATTTTATTCACTAGAATCACTGACAAATTTGTAAATACTTTCCATGATATTTTCAGCTACTAAGGCTAAGTAGATTTCCACCAGAGTGTTAGTGCCAGTATAATTCAGTATCTGGATATTTTTTTTCCTTCTTCGGTAAGAACCCAAGGAAAGGAGTGTTTTACGTGGAAGATTGAATCTCACATGTTAGCATTTCGGACCCGGTTGGACTTGATGGGAGAAAACTTTGGGGCATAATGGTTTTCCTTCCTCGTGCTCCCACAAACCACATTCCAGAATGAACAGGCCCTTGTTCTGCCTCCTTGAGGAGCTCTGCTCTGTGCCCCGGGCCTTGTCGTGAGTGTCAGCTCCTATCAGACCTTCATCTTTACACAGCTCAGAAATGTAGGAAAAATCGCCCTGGCCAGTTTCTCTTCCACAACCAAATCTGTCCTTTCAAAGCTCATTTTTCATGCCACCTTTATTTTGTGCCAAGATTTGAAGATTAAAAAGGTAAATAAACCAAAAACCCCTTTTACCACGTGGTAAAAACAAATCAATACACTCAATTTCCCAGAGTCTCAGAGAAGCTATGCATCATTTTTTTTACATTTCACCTCAAAAACCATTACTGGCAAATATAGGATACACTGTTTCCTGCACACTAGGGCTTAGCGAGGAAGAGAAATGGAAAAAAGAGAGTTTTGAGGTGAAAGAGTCACAGCAAATGAAGAATCCGAATTAGCCTCAAAATGATATGCTTTGCACAATCAGACATGTGGTTTAATATTAAAGAAACACTTAATTTCAGTTCACATTTGTACCCTAAAGCATTGCTGTGTACCTGAGAAAGACCTTCTTTCCCTGGACCAAGAGTGGCAGAGATGATCACGGCCCTGAGAATAAATGCTGATCGATCATTAGGAAAGCGCGTGGTTAGATGTATAATATCATCAAAGTTATAACACTAATTGTTTCCAATTGTGGTCATTCTGGAGGAAAATAAGTTTTTCTATGTAGCCATAATATTGTCAACATTAAGTAGGAAATGGTCACATACATATGACACCCAGCACAGAATGAAAAACAAAGTTGGGCAAGGCACAATGGCTCATACCTATAATCCCAGCACTTTGGAAGGCGGTGGCAAGAGAATGGCTTGAGCCCAGGAGTTCAAGACCAGTCTGGGCAACGTAGGGAGACCTCACCTTTACACAAAATTTTTAAAAATTAGCCATGTATCATGATGCTTGCCTGTAGTTCCAGCTACTTGGGAGGCTAAGGTGGGAGGATTGCTCAAGCCCAGAAGGTTGAGGTTGCAGTGAGCCATCATCGTGCTACTGCACTCCAGCCTGGGCCACAGAGCAAGACCCTGTCTCGAAAAATAAATAAATGAATACAGTTAAAAATCAAAAACAATAACCCAGCACTTTGGGAGGCCAAGGTGGGCAGATCACCTGAGGTCAGGAGTTCAAGACCAGCCTGGCCAACATGGTGAAACCCCATCTCTACTAAAAATACAAAAATGAGCTAGGTGTGGTGGCAGGCACCTGTAATCCCAGCTACTCAGGAGGCTAAGACAGGAGAATTGCTTGAACGCAGGAGGTGGAGGTTGCAGTGAGCCGAGATTGCGCCACTGCACTCCACCCTGGGTAGCAGAGTGAGACCCTGTCTCAAAAAAAAAAAATGGAAAAAAAAAAAAATAACCAATGTTAATGGAGGCAACTCTGTATATGTTTTTGCCTTTTCTCTGGTTTGTTGCATCACCTTCTAAACTTAGCACTAAGTGTCAGCAGAGCATGGCCTAGATGTGGTGCTTCTCGGAACACACGCAGAAGAAGGGCCTGAGGATGACAGAACAGAGTTTAAATGAGGAACTGCTCATGTCTGCTTCCTCAGATTGTTTCCTAGTTCTTTGCCTCTGTTTTTCGGTACCTCTGGCTTTCCAGTGCTACACACTAGCAATAACAAAGGCCCTGCTAGCACCCACACCCCAAGCTTCACCTCGCCTTAGTCAGCAGCTGTCGGGTTCTATGCCCCATGTGGCTAATTACTGAGCCTGTCTGTAAGAAGGGCCAGCTTTGGTGTCAGCCAGCCAAGGTGCACTAGAAGCCAAAGATGTAACTCTCCAGGATGAGTCAATAGGTGCAGGTAGAAGGGAGGAGTGGGGAAAATAGAGCCCTGAAGACACCACTCCCTTCTAAAATTCTGCCAAAGAGAAAGAAGAGCAAGAACACAGAGGAAGGAAAGGAAAAACAACACGAAGAGGAGAACCCAGTGCCGAAGGAGACCTGGATGGTTTTCTGCCTCCTGCAGACCCTCAGCTCTCAGGGCCCTGCCTCAGGAGTCATCTGAGAATGTGGTCTCCAGTGTAGGTCTCCTGTCGGGAGATTTGTCTGGAATATTCCACAAAGATTTTGAATGCACAGTTAAAATCATACCACCTCTGTTTGATGGAGGCAAGAGACTGCTCAAGCCCTCAGTTCGAGGGTGAAGAAGGCTCTGGAAGTTTCTCATGCCCTGGTTATGACAGCTGCAAGGGCCTCTCCCAGAGCTACAACATGCCTGACTGCATTCTGTAACTGGAGCAACAAAACATTTCCCCCAGCCCCCAGGCAGGGGAAACACATTCCCCACCTCAGTCTCCACAAGGGCTGCCTGGGGCTCTTGGCAACCCCTTAGGGTTGTCTTCAGGAGAAGAGTCCCAGTTTCCCTGATTCTAGAGGATATGAGGAGTGAGAGAGTCCTATAAACTCAGACCCAGTCAGGCCTGCTCTCAGCTAGAGTGACCAAAACCTCATTCAATATCTACCCACTCCTAAGGTCTATGACAGCCTTTTACTCATTTAGGGTTTACAGTGTGTGATAACCCCCTTTCCCCTCACCCGAACCCCACCCACCAAAAAAAAAAAAAAAAACAAAAAAAAACCCAGCTGATATAATATCCACATTTACTCAACACTGACCAAAAGAACCTGGATCTTCTTTTATGGCAACTGTTCTCCAATTTCTGACTCAAAAACTTAGGTCACCATAAGTGAAGTGGGGCAGCACTGGCCTTGAATGAGGTGATCTGCCTTCTAGTCCATCCTCAGGAGATTCATTTAATCACATAGTGACATGGTTTGGCTCTGTGTCCCCACCCAAATCTCATCTCCAACCATAATCCCCACGTGTCGAGGGAAGGATCTGGTGGGGAGTGATTGGATCACGGAGGCACTTTCCCCTGGGCTGTTCTTGTGATACTACGTCAATTCTCATGAGATCTGATGGTTTTATAAGGGGCTCTTCCCACTTCGCTGCTGTCTCTCCTGCTACCTTGTGAGGAAGGTGTTTGCTTCCTCACCTTCCGCCATGATTGTAAGTTTCCTGAGGCCTCCCCAGCCATGTGCAACTGTGAGTCAATTACACCTCTTTCCTTTATGTTACCCAGTCTCAGGTAGTATCGTTAGAACAGTGTGAAAATGGACTAATACACACGGGTTTTTTTTAATGTATATTAAATGACAGCTGAAAGAATGACCATCTCTCAAATTCTATGGCTCTCTAAAATAAATGACCAAATCTAAGATGCTAGAAAGTATTGTACATGGATTGACAAAGCCCTGAGGAAGAGGGATAAAAGCAAATGAAACCATCTTAATCACACCTGAGGACAAATGGCCAAATTTGCTACTTTATTAGTATTCCTGATCATTAAAGGAGTTAAAGATACCTAAGAAAGTCAAGGGCCTTAACAAGGAGTTCTAGACACCTGGAAGGGTAGGATGTTAACCTCTGCAGTTAACTCAGATCTACCATGTAAAGAAGCCTAGCTTATTCTTTGTAGTGATATAAGAAAAGTGTTTTAAAAACTACTTTAACAAAGGATCCAGCTGGGGGAAAATCGTTCATTGGATGAGAGAGAATATTTTAGCAAAAGTTGAAAATATGGAGAATTTCTGGTGTGAAGCTATGGAGCTGATACCCATGATTTTCCATGGAAATGTGAACCCAAAGGAAGCCAAAGATCTAAATGTACATTTCAGTGAAACCACAGGTAGAGAAACCACTGATGCTGCTACTGAACTATTCACAAACTGGATGGGGAAGATGAAAAACCAGTTTTCTTAGCATAATGTAAAATATCTACAAGAGGACCAGGCATGGTGACTTGCGTCTGTAACACCAGCACTGAGGGAGGCCAAGGCAGCAGATCACTTGAGGTCAGGAGTTTGAGACCAGCCTGGACAACACAAGGAGAACCCATATCTACAAAAATTACAAATATATATATATTAGCCGAGCAGAGTGGCAAGCATCTGAAGTCCCAGCTCCTTGTGAGGCTAAGGTGGGAGGACTGCTTAAGTCTGAAAGTTCAAGGCTGCAGTGAGCCATGATCACACCACTGCTCTCTCTCTATATATATATATAGAGAGAGAGAGAGAAGTATATATATAGAGAGAGAGAGAGATGATTGTATCTAGATACATATGATCTACATATATCTAGATATGATCTAGATATATGTAGTATATATGATCTAGATATATGATATATATGATATGTATCTAGATATATATGATCACAGAGTGAGACCCTGTCTCTCTCTATATATATATGGATCACACCACTATATAGATAGATAGATAGATAGATAGATAGATAGATAGATAGATAGATATAGATATACCTATATCTATCACACCACTATAGATAGACCACTAAATATATCTATATATAGTGGTATAATCTATATATAGAGAGAGCTATGTATCTATATATAGAGAGATATAGATATAATGGTATGATCTATCTATATGTGTGTGTGTATATATATATAAAGAGAGGGAGAGACAGGGTCTCTGTGTGTGTGTGTGTGTGTATGTCTGTGTGTGTGTGTGTGTGTGTGTGTGTATACATCCACAAGAAGCAATAGGATTTTTCTCTCCAGCTAAAATGGTTCACCTAGGAGGAAGGTCACTGGCCAGTGTTCAGGGGCGACTAAAACTGGAGTATTAAAGGAAATTTCCTTCCCAGGTCATTTTTATTCTCAAAGCAAAAGAAACCAGTGAGCATTTTATCAAGGAAGAGGGATTTGCCCTCACTGGGGTGGTGTGACCTCACATTGGGCCAGATGCACTGTATCCTCCAATAACCCCAGGACATTAAGGGGCAAGAAATTTTTTAAAAAATCAAACACCACCTGTACAGGCAATTTTCTTCTTTTTGTTTTGTTCTGTTTTGTTTTTGAGATGGAGTCTTGCTCTGTCACCCAGGCTGGAGTGCAGTGGTGCAATCTCAGCTCACCACAACCGCCACCCCACTGGATTCAAGTGATTCTCCTGCCTCAGCCTCCTGAGTAGCTGGGATTACAGGCGCCCGCCACCACGTCTGGCTAATTTTTTGCATTTTTAGTAGAGACAGGGTTTCACCGTGTTAGCCAGGATGGTCTTGATCTCCTGACCTTGCGATCGCCTGCCTTGGCCTCCCAAAGTGCTGGGATTACAGGTGTGAGCCAACACACCTGGCCTTGTATAGGCAATTTTCTAAAGTTCTAATTGTGTTTCTCTAATCTTGGAAGTTGAGAACAGGTGAAACAGATATCAGTCGGTTTGTATTACAAAAAATCTAATCACGATGGGACACTAGCGAGACAATTGACTATTATAGGGTACATCCGTAATATAGGATACCATGCAACCATTTTGAAAGAATAAAGCACAATCTTTGTATTAAACTGAAAAAAAATCTCTTAAATAAGTTGTTATTTTTTTTAAATGTTAGTTACATATTAAAACATATGATATGATATGTTCCATATTTTTCAAATCTCACAGAAGGAAATCATGTTATTTATACACATACAACAAATGCATAAAAACAAAGATCTGGGAATCTCCTAAGAACTTTGGGAGATGACTGATATAAGATAGGGGAGTTAAGGGGGACATCAGCTGCATTTCTATTGCATGAACATTTTTCCAACTAGGATACATTGTGCATTACATATGATAAAAAATTGAGATCAGGAACTTTGATATAAGACTTGCGTTTTCAAATTTCAGTTTCACTGCTTAGTAACTGAGGCAAATGACTTACACTCTTGAAGCCTCACTTTCCTCATCAATAAAATGGAGAAAATAACTTCCTAACTCACACAGTTGTTATAAGAGTTAAAGGGCCAATGCACTTACTAGGTACCCACAAAGTTAAAAATTAAAAATTAGAAAAAAGATGACGGGCGTGGTGGCTCAGCACTTTGGGAGGCTGAGGCGGCCAGATCATGAGGTCAGAAATTTGAGACCAACCTGGCCAGTGTGGTGAAACCCCATCTCTACTGAAAATACAAAAATTAGCCACACCTGGTGGAGAGCACCTGTAATCCCAGCTATTAGGGAGGCTGAGGCAGGAGAATTGCTTGAACCAGGGAGGTGGAGGTTGCAGTGAGTTGAGATCGCACCACTGCACTCCAGCCTGGGCAACAGAGCAAGACTCCATCTCGAAAAATAAAAAATTTTAAATTAGAAAAAAGAATTATATGACCATATGATACGCACTTAATCCTATGTCACTTAACACAGATTAAATGCTTAATTAATGTTAGCTATTATTATTATTGCTATTAGTACTTCTAAGATTATGCTTCACTCAGTACTGATCGGGAGAGCATGCCAACAGTGATCACACCCCCATTTTAGAAACTTACTGAAAATGAGCAAATGGGATATAAGTTCCCACTACTGTATTAACAGTTGCTAGAGGGGTGTCCCCTCTCCCCACAAGGAACAAGCTTACTCTCCATCAAAACTAGAGGCTATGAGTGGAGAAACACACGGCCAAGAAATCACAAAGAAGGCAGAACCCCAGTCAAAGGGTAGGGCCACTTTGATGCATATCTTGAATGCTCAAATTAATTTCTAGAACCTAACTCACCCCTGAACATTTTTTTTCTTTTTCTTTTTCTTTTTTTTTTTTTTTTTTAAGAGTTGGAGTTGGGATCTTACTCTGTCACCCAGGCTAAAGTGCAGTGGTACAATCACAGCTTACTGCGGCCTCAAACTCCTGGGCTCAAGGCATCCTCACACCTCAGCCTCCAAAGTAGCTGGAACTACAGGCATATGCCACCATGCTAAGCCAAGTTGCTGGGATTTTTGTTGGTTTTGTTTTTCTTTTAGAGAAGGGATCCAAACAAAGGATTTAAAATGTGTGCTCGGGACAGACAATTCACAGCGCAAAGGGCACTGTGTCCAGTCCCTTCCATCCTGGGAAAGAAATGCTCAGGCCATAAGAATAGGGAGGGCTGGGAGATGGGGGTGAATCAGGATTTTTCCTTATTTTTTTCTTATTTTTTTCTTATACATGGGCCTCACTTCTGTTTTAAGGAACCTGGAGTTCAGCATGCTTCATTAGGTTGCACAAATTAATCTTTAATATCTCAAACAAATCCAGAAGCTGTTACATAACAAAAGTCATTTATTTTAATTCGTTGATACACACACCCACACCACACACAGAAGAATCACAATTTTTCCAGGCTATCAATTATAGCCATTAGAAACCAGAGAATTCAGAGTTAGTCCTTGACGCAAGCCAAGTGGTTTAAAGTCTATTTGGAGATGCAATATACACTTTCATTACTTATAAAACAAACTTTTAGATTTTTTTTTTTTTTTTTTTTTTTTTTTTTGAGATAGAGTCTCACTCTGTCACCCAGGCTGGAGTGCAGTGGCACCATCTTGGCTCACTGCAACCTCCGCCTCCTGGGTTCAAGTGATTCTCCTGCCTCAGCCTCCTGAGAAGCTGGGATTACAGGCGCACACCACCACTCCTGGCTAATTTGTTTGTATTTTCAGTAGAGATGGGATTTCACCATGTTGGCCAGGCTGGTCTCCAACTCTTGACCTCAAGTGCCTTGGCCTCCCAAAGTTCTGGGATTACAGACAAGAATCACTGTGCCCAGCCAAACTTTTAGGGTTTTTGTTTCTTGTTTTCAAAGCTCATGTGTGGCAGGCAGCACTCTTCCTAACTGGCTCAAGACTGACTTTGACCGGGCACAGTGGCTCACACCTGTAATCCCAGCACTCTGGGACACCAAGGTGGGAGGATTGCCTGGGCCCACAAGTTTGAGACTAGCCTGGGCTACATAGTGAGACCCCGACTCTACAAAACAAAAATACAAAAATCAGCCGAACGTGGTGGCGTGTGCCCATAGTCCCTGCTCCTCGGGGGGCTGAGGCAAGAGGATGGCTTGAGCTCTGGAGATACAGGCTACAGTGAGCCAGGATTGCGCCACTGCACTCCAGCCTGGGCTACAGAGCGAGACTTTGTCTCAAAAAAAAAAAAAAAAAAAAAAAAAAAAAAAAGAGGAGAGAGAGAGACTGATTTTGTGCTATAGAAGTGTTACTAAACTTAGATTATTGAAAGTCTTCAGACAGATCCTTGAGACAACCAGGGACCAAGGGCCTACTTGAGTCAAGGTGTTAAGTGTTAGAAGAGGTTCAAACTAAACACTTATTAACTAAATTGTTAACTTGGGGGATAAGATCCCACTTAAAGAGGCAGTACTTGGACTGTTTGAGCACCAACAAGGAAATGCTGTAATACTTTAGTTATATTTGCTATCTGGGAAAATAATAACTGAATATATGTTTACTGATAGAAGTAAGTTCTCTGAAGAATGACAGAGTGAGTGTCATTTTCTAAATATTAAACTCCTTCAGCCTGGGGGAGTATTTCTCATGACAAAAGACTTGCTGTTTGTTTTGTATTAGTATGTACTAATAATGAGCTTTCAAAGAGTGGAAGGGTTGAGGACTGTTTGACTAAACTCTTTCAGAGAGTTCAGCGTACACAAACTGTTCATTAACAAGAGCAGAAAGATCCCTGGAGGTAAAATTTGGATTTCAGAAATGTGATTTTTATTATATTTGGAGCCAAAGCACAGTAGGAACACATATCAGATTATAATAGAGAGATAAGATTTGAAATTCAATTACTTGCCATAAACAGTTCATGGGTACATGCTCCAAGGATCAATCAAACGAATAAAATGATGACAACTTGGAATCATGCTATTATCAGAACAGGATATCTGAGGAACGTTGCACTCTAACAGAGTGCTTCAATGGAAGATCAATTATTCTGAATATAAATAATTCTAGAAATAGTGTTTAAAGAAAGCTGGGCCTATGGTGGAAGATGGCTTGTCATTCCCTACCACTCTGAATGTTTCTCAGACTCCCCTTTGTACAACAATGTAGCAAACACTGAAGAAATATGGCCAGGAAGTTTTATAATTTATACTCTCAAGGAGTCTGTGTTTTGTAATGGAAAACACAACAAACAGACATAGAAATGACACACCGATTAGTGATATACACAGAGAGACCTCACTGCCTGGAGCACAGTGAGAATGCCAAAATTATAACAATTCTCAAGAAACTTACAATCATGCTCAGAAAATAAAATATACATAGGCGATAACTAGTTTGCTAATAATCAAAGAACAATATACCAGAATCTCAGCATCTTAGAGGCAGATGAGAAATTAGAGTTGATAGACTAACTGTTTGATAGATGAAAAATAAAGACATGAAAAAATAAGGCAGAAACTAATAATTAATGAGTGACTATTGGTAAGACAGACCCCAGACTGGTTCCCTTATACATTATCTCACGGAATACTCATGACAACTCTGTGAGGCATGGGGATTACCCTCCTTTGACAAAGGAAAGGACAAAGGATTTGAGAATTGAAGGAAAAATCACATGGCTAAGAAGATGGATCAGGGACCAGACGCGGGTCCGTTTGTCTATGTCAGTGGTCTTTCCCCACACAATGCAGGGGGGACTAAGTGCCAGATCTAACACCTGGTAACAACATGAATATGTATGTTTGAACCCAGAGGAGGGAAATCTGGGAAACCTTCACAAGAAAGCTGGAATTGAACTAAGATGTAAAAAGAACATAAACCAGAAATGTCTAAAGAATAAAGCAGCTGAGATGGTTTCTACCTCCAGTGCACGTCTGTCTCACCCACAAAGGGGAAATCTTCGCCAGGGTTAGGCGTAGGTCTTACTCTTCATGGCATTGTCAGTGCCAACCCTCATATGTGGACCTTAGTACCCTGAACAAGTGTGTGATGAACTACTAAATGCAGAGAGACTTGGGGATGATAGGGGTAACAGGCTGTGAATTGTGAATTCACAATTGTGAATAGGCTGAGGAACAGAGAGCAGACATTGCCTAAATGAACAGCAAATAAATTGGGAATATGAAAATTTAACAGATTTATCCAATTATGATGTCCCTTCTGCTGCCCTCCTGTCCCCCATGGGTAACTGACCTCTGACCTTGGCTAGAAGAGTATTTGTGGTTTGAGAATCACTGAGCAAGGGTCACATCATTAGCTCCAAAGTTGAGGATGATTTCTCCCTCCTAAGTCCTAAGAAAGTCAGTGTGAAGGTGGACCCAGGGTCTGAGTCCACACTAGCGGGCAGGAGCAGAAAAATACCCCAGACCCACCATTACCAACAAACCTGTCAATTGCAAAACTTTGGCTGGCAACATTCCTGGCTTGGTAAAGAGAGAGTTGGAAGGGACAGACAGAAAGGTGCCAGTGAATCAATTTTAGTGTTGGCAAACACTGGATGGAGACGCATCGATAACGGTAGGGCAGGAGATTAGCTAAGAAAAAACTTTAAATGGAAAAGATAATCTATTATATCAGATAATCTGTTATAGCAGCGGCATGATCTTAGCTCACTGCAACCTCTGCCTCCCCGGTTCAGGCAATTTTCCTGCCTCAGCCTCCCAAGTAGCTGGGATTACAGGCACGTGCCACCATGCCCAGCTAATTTTTGTATTTTTAGTAGAAATATTCATTTAGTGCATAAATGAGTATAAATGAAATATATCAATAGAACAGTGCTGGATATCATCTAAGTTCCAGATTTTGCCCTTTTCTCCTTTTTTCTTAAACATGTTTAGTTGTGTAACATCTCAGCAATTCAGAAAAAAATGAAAACAATGACAATGACCAAGGGGTTCATCCGCTAAATCTAAGAAGTGTTACCCTTAACACAATCTTTCCTTTAGTTACCTTTTTATTTTTTGAGAAAGAAAATATTTTAGTGTCAGCTAAAGCATCCCCATTTCATTGTTTACTCTCCATCACCAGAGATAGACAGTAATTAACTATATTTTTATATTTTACAGACAAAACGGTAAGCAATATACAGTAACATTTGAACATCTTTAAATGTACAGATGTGGTGAATTACATTAAAAAGATTTCCTAATGTAAACCATCCTGCAACATTAGGATAAACACTAACTGGTCAAAAATGTATTATTTAAATATTTTGATAGATTTGGTTTACTAATATTTTATTCAAGATCATTACACTCATGTTCATAATTAACAATGACCTATAATTTTGCTACACTCTACTTTACTTGTTCAGTTTTATTATCAAGGTTATGCATACAAAATGATGTGGGAAGTTGTCCTTTTCTTATTCTTTGAAAAAGTTTATACAAAGTAGTGCTTATCTGTTCTTTGAAGATTTTGTAAACTTGGTTGTGTCTGGCCTGTTTTTCAGAGGGGGAGGCATCCGGGGAAGGAAGGCTGTAGATTATTAACTTGATTCACTTCTTTTGTTGATTATAAGTATATTCCAGCTTTTTCTTTCATCAGTTTTTGTAATTAATATTTTTCTAGGAGATTGTCTGGTTTCCCTCTTTCCAAATGTACTGTCAGGAACTTGGCCATAGTATTCTCTTACAGGCTTTAAGATCTCCATGAGTGGCTATGCTCTGTGCTTTTCGTGCTTTTTCTTCTCTCGTCCTTGGTCAGTTTGCCAGAGATGGCTTTATCACTCTTTTCAAGGAACCGGCTTTTAGTTGGGTTGATTTTCTGCATTATTACTTTGTTTTCTAGCTCATTAATTGCTCTCCTTATCTTTATGGTTTCCTTCCTCCTTCTGCCTTCTTTCTGCTTGCTTTGCTGTTGTTTTTCTATTGTACTATGTCAAGCACGTAGCTGGCAAATTTTTCAGTCTTTCTCATTTTCTAATATGTGACTGAGGTGTAAATGATTATTTTAACCAGAAGTGTCCAGTCTTTTGGCTTCCCTGGGCCACATCAGAAGAAGAATTGTCTTGGGCCACATGTAAAATACACTAACACTAATGATAGCTGATGAGCTAAAAAAAAAAAAAAAAAAAAAACCTCACAATGTTTTAAGAAAGTTTACGAATTTGTGTTGGGCCGTATTCAAATATGTCCTGGGCTGCATTGCGGGCTACAAGACATGGGTTGGATAAGCTTGATTTAAAGTATCATTTATTTAGGCTGCATCCTACAGGTTTTTTCTCTGCTTCATTTTAATTACTTCATAATCTGTATTATTATTTCTTTTGCTCTTACAGTTTTTCATTTTTATTATGGAGCATTTCAAACATACAAAAGCAAACACTGCTTCACATGGAATCCTTCTGGAATGTTCCCAGTTCAACATCACTGCAAGTGAGCTTTCTAATATATGCTTTTGGGTAATAACATTCCCTCGTTATTTTTACTCTAGAAATCCATGCGTGTGTCTTATTTCTTCTCTTTGAAGACAAAACTATACCTTAAATAACCTCATGTCATACAATGCAAGGGTTTTGCAAAATCCAGCTGAATTAAATTTTTTTTAAATCCCACATGACCAGATCAAAAGCAGCCCATTTTGCCAAAATGTAGACTTGCTTCACAGACAGTTAAAAGTAATTTTTAAAACACAGTTCTCATTTTCATCACTACAGTTTCCAAGTTTGAACTTCTACAAAAGTTCAGGATAGTTGAACAAGCACCGTTTCTGGAACTGTAAACAAAGCAGTTGCCTATGGAACCCGGGCCCTGCTTTTTTTGCCTCTTTGCCTGCCACTGATCCTTGCCCTGCTGCTGCCTTTCCAAAGGGCTCAGTGTGTGCACTCCCAGGGAATGAGCCATCCAAGCCGCAATCCTGAGCCCAAGAAAAGCACCACCGAGCCTCCGCAGGAAAAATAAGTTGCTGCCACACGAAGGAAAAGATTCCAGACCCTTCAGACTCCACCGCCACTGGCTCAACTGTTTCTAAGAATAGCGTGAACTGTGGAAAAAAAAAAAAAAAAAATACTGGCAGCAGACATTGGTCTTAATTGTCTCCAGGCATTAAAATAGAAACAAGCTGAAACGGAAGTGCCCCTGGAAACCCTCTCCCAGCCTCACTCAGTGTGGACCAGGAAGCGGGACGTGGATGCGGCTTCCAGAGACACGGACTCCAGAAGGCCAACCCTGCGCATGGCGTCACCACGGAGCATGTTTCCAGGACAGGATGGTCTCTCCCAAAGTCGAGGAAGGCCAGGGGCCAGAAGCAGTCTCCAGGCGCCCAGGCCTCACTCACTCTCAGGCTTTCTAGAGATTCTCTCGAGGCCTCTGATTGGAGGCCCCATGGGATGTGAGGGGTCCGCCTCCCAAGAGCCAAAGTTGTTTGATCAGAGTCTTCTCTTTCTGGTTCATTTTCATAATCTTAAATTTAGCTAACTGGTTCCTAAATCAAATTTCGCAAATAGTTTCTTGTCATAAAAAACAACATCAGCCTTATAACTGGGAGGCCCCTCAACATAAAGGGGTGTGTGCTGTTAGATCCTATATTCACAGGCTGGAGAGCCCCCCACATCCCCTACTCCACAGAGATGGGTAACACCACTCTTCAGTCCAGAAGGCACAAAATTGTGTTTTGTTTTGTTTAATGAAGATGTGACATTCTTCTGACTACTGGGTTTCATAACCTAAACAGATTTCCAAACTTTGAGGATAGATTCCAAATTAAAAAAAAAAAAAAAGTGCTGCATGCAGAAGAAGATCAAGAAACCCACTTCTAGTCTCCACTCATTCAAATTTCTGTTGCCTAGTGCATTAATCATTTAATGAAAATAGATTTTTTCCCTGCAAAGTTTCTAGTATTTATGAAATTGCTCTTAGTTGGAAACATAAGATAAACCAACACTCAAGCTTTTCTCAATTCCTAGACAAACACACTAAATAAAAGAGGTGGTTAGGGCTAAGTTTTCCAGAAATCCAGTGCCAATTCCTGATGGGATTATTTCAGCTCTACTTTTTCTAACGTGGTTAATTGTTGACGAAGTATGGAAAAAAACTGAAAATAAAATGAAGCTCTTTTCTCTTGTGTGCATAATATTCCATAATATATGGAAGTCAAAGCCTGCTTCACAGGTGGGGAACAGGGCTGGGACAAAGGGAGATACACACATCAAAAGAATGCAACTTAATAATGCTGGCAGGCCCCACGTGGCTCCAAACTCTACACAGCATGGCCCTCCCAACCCAAACTCCAGTTGAAGACCTCAGAAGGAATTGACAGGATTCTGTTTTAGAAATACATGAAACCAAACAAATCTAGCGCCAGACGGAGACAGATATAAATGGACACAGCCCAGTGAGATGGAACATTTACAACGTAGGTCTCCCAGAAGCCCTGTCTTTGGTTGCAACCATGCAGAAATGTGTCATTCCCCCATTCTACACCTTCCCCCACAGTGTTTACTGTGATCCTAATCTACCCAAACCAGATTACTCAAGCCAGAGCAGAGATCGACTCTCCTTGCCCAAGGTTGGCAATCAGCCATCAATTATACTTGCCACATGCTAGGCTGTTCCTAACTCAGAAATCTTAGAGCATTTAGTTGCACATAGAAAGGACTCCACAAATGTTTGTTGAATTGAATGGAATGATTGTGCTCAATTAATTGCCTTTGCTCAACTGTTTCCCAATATCCATTGGTCCTTAATATCAACTCTCATCACTTGGACCTTCTCTTGCCTATGTTTGCCAGCAAGGCTTATATTTCAGGACACCAGCCCAACTCACCTTCTAGACCCTGAACCTACCTATGTTCTGCACCACTACCTCACCCTCGTCTCCCCCTTAACTCAAGATTCACCTGTCTCCACTGTCTGACATCTCTTGATCTATTCACAGGTACCCGTACTCAGCTATGACATTTAGAAGTGGGATCAAGGAGGAGAAGGATGGTGAGGGAAGAGGAAAGAGTTTACATTTGCTTTTCACCCTGCTGTGTGCCAGGCACTGCATATATTATCTCTTGTAATTGTGTTTTTAAAGAATGCTGGAGACTAGGGAGATGATACTTCCACTGTCTGAGCCTTTGGGTCAGGAAACTAACTCAAACACCAAGATCCCAAACGCCTTCTACAATGGAGACATTAAACCCTTTTAAATTAGTGATTTTTAATTTATGACTTTAAATTCTGAGAATTGATGAACACCCATAATGAAATTTTCACCCACCCACTATAAAATGAAGTACTAAAATGTGATTCCCTAAGGCTGAAATATACTATTCAAAGAACTATTCTTTGTTCTGAGACTATAGGGGAATCCTATCTTAGGAAGGAGTAAAATAATCTCTCATTGCAAAACTTCACACGCTCACACTTACTCTTCAAAATCCTTCAAGGAGGTACCAAAATCAAGTCCAATAAACCATTATTACTTCTTTTTTTGTTTGTTTGTTTTGAGATGGAGTTTTGCTCTTGTTGCCTAGGCTGGCATGCAATGGTATGATCTTGGCTCACTGCACCCTTCACCTCCCGGGTTCCAGCAATTCTCCTACCTCAGCCTCCCGAGTAGCTGGGATTACAGGCATGCGCCACCACACCCGGCTAATTTGGCATGTTTAGTAGAGATAGGGTTTCACTGTGTTGGCCAGGCTGGTCTCAAACTCCTGACCTCAGGTGATCTACCTGCCTCGGCCTCCCAAAGTGCTGGGATTACAGGCATGAGCTACTGTACCCAGCCCCAATAAACCATTATTACTTAACAAATTAAATCACAGCCTATTTTTCTTATAGCATTGGACAGGATCACTAGTTCTACAGCTGAGTGTACCTGGAGAAATATTTGGCTCACTTTAAGTGCCAGACTGTGAAAAAAAAAAAAAAAAAAAAAAAAAACAAGCATAACAAAAACCTCCTCTTAAAGATTAGCATTGCATTTAGCTGAGGAACATGGAACTGTGTGGTAGTCACGTGGCTGTAAGCATACATATAAAAGTCATCACATTTTTTGCCTTAGATTTTTTTCACTTTACTATATTTAAATTTACCTCAGTAAAGTGTTATAAGAAAGTCTTACGGTGATTGTCAAATGACTATGCAGGGAATTCTCAAACAAGAATTCTCCCTTCTCTCACAACTGAATTTTAGTCAATGCACTTAAATCCTTAAGTTTTTGAGTTATAAGCTCCCTCCTTGGGAGGAAGTTCGGTACCTAAGGAACCTTCGTAATTCTTTCATATATTGAGTAAAGATGCCAAAGTCACTGATTAAAGCTCCCTAACCTCTTATTACCACAAAACCACCCTGGGGACCAGGGATCCTGGGTTTTCACTGCCTTCTTTATGAAACTTTCTTTCATCTTAGCTGAAATAATAACTCAAAATCAGTATGTGAGTCAGTCAAAGCATTGTTAATCCAATAGCAAATGTCTTGACTTTTTAGATTACAGGCAACTAGGGAAATATTTATAATAGTTAAGGTTTTTCTAAAAACAAACAAACAAACAAATCTTCCATGAAGTCTATATGAATTTTTTTTGTTGCTTTACAGAGCAAAAATTGTCTTAAATCTTCTTGATTAACAAAAAAAAAAAGAAAATCAAAGTGACGCTTCCTTGTTAGCTTGCAAAACCCAGAAAATGATTTTGTGGGAAAACACTAGTCATTTAATTAGCTATTAAATAGACAACTTCCTTTCACATTCTCAATTCATAACTCCCATGGGAGAATTTATTAACTTTAGTGGCTAAGTTCACATTAATTAAGCCTAACTGCCCTTGACCAGTTAAATAGCTAATCTGTAAAAATGCAGCTGCTTTTGGATGTGTGTGTGTATAAAATTATTGAGAACTTTTTAATGTATTTTAGTTTTAGCTGCTTTACAAACATGCATCATTAGAGGATAAATCAGTAATGATAAAGCATTTCCATTCACACATGCGATCTTTCGCATCAGCCTTGTAAATGTCAGCATTGCCCCTGAACGGTGGGTATTTCTTCACGTGTTCTCCAAAGCTAAGTCTCTGGAATCCCTGACTTTAAACTGTTGAGTAAGTTCAAGTTGAGTTTCACGCTGGCAAAGAGAGTGCCTAACTACAAAGAAATATCCACTGTGTAATCGTTGTTTCATGTCCGCTTGGACTGCCCGTTCTGTTTCATTATTCCTCTTTCAGCCACCTCCAGGCCGAACACTCAGACAAAATCACTCTGGCAACTTGTGAATGCCTTCTGCTCATGTAGGATGACTGTTTTGCCCCCTGTGCTTTCTTTACTGAGCTGTTTAATAAACAGCAGGGTAGCTGGGAATTTCTTGGAAGGAGCCGGGCAGGGAGAGGGCACCGTGGTGCCGACTTTCCAGGCTGACTCGCAGTTGCATTTGCAAACCTGGGACTCCCCAGCCACCCCCACAGAGCTTCTGAATAGGTTGCTAAGGGCTTGGCAATGTTCTGCGCAGCCACTGCTGATACTAAAGAGGCCACAACAGGCTGGATCCCAGAAGAAAGGAAGTACTAACAGCTTGAGTCACCATGAATGCGGGACTCCTTCATTTAATAATCTTAGACAATTCTGTCTGGGCTTAAACGCCCCACAGTCCTGTGACAATGTCCCAGAGATTCAAAGATAAGCCACCTGATGCCTTCAGAACACATTTCCTTTTATTCACAAGATAGTAAAGCTTCTCCCTCATGCATAGTCACTGGGTTTGTTTTGTTTTGTTTTGTTTTGTTTTGTTTTGACAAAGTCTCACTCTGTCACTCAGGTTGGAGTACAATGGTACAATCTCGGCTCACTGCACCCTCCACCTCCCAGGTTCAAGTGATTCTCCTGCCTCAGCCTCCCCAGTAGCTGGGACTACAGGCGCCTGCCACCACGCCTCGCTAATTTTTGTATTTTTAGTAGCGACAGGGTTTCGCCATGTTGACCAGGCTGGTCTTGAACCCCTGACCTCAGGTGATCCTCCTGCCTCAGCCTCCCAAAGTGCTGGGATTACAGGCGTAAGCCACTGTGCCCAGTCACATATTCATTGTTAACCAGCCCTCTTCACTTATGGCATCTGGCCTTAAACAAGGGAATGAAAGTTGGTTTTTTGTTTGTTTGTTTGTTTTGTTTTTTCTTGTTTACATCAAAAAGGGAAGGGAATAGATGAGAAGGAACATTAGTATCAGCTTAAGTGACCTGAAACAGCAAGCGCAAAGTTGGGGGGCATACTGGGGTCCAAAGGTGTGTGAAGTTTCAGCAGGCAATCTTTCCCACACACACATCCCACAAGTAGGGGAAGGGGAGATCGGAAGGAGCCATTGCTCTTATTTTGGTGGTTAACTGGACACAGATATGTAGTCATGCCTCGATGACAGTCACAAAGTCCTGGGCAAGGTAACATTGGAGTCCAGAATAGATGCCCATTTTATTTCCATCTGCTATAGAATGCAGAGCACTTAGGAAACGAGAGCTTTTGTAGTAGTATTTATCTCTACCCATCTCATTTTTCTGTCACTCTAGGGTGGTTGAACTGCGGCATTACCGTGTTCTCTATCTCATTCCTACTATGGGATGAGGCAATGCTTGACAGAGAAAAATTGGGATTTGGACAAGATCTATTCAATGTCCCTGCACATTGTGTAGAAGCTAGAATTGATGGTGCAAATACTACATCTTGAAGATAATGCACCTGATCTCATCTGAACTCAGAAGCTAAGCAGGTTTGGGCCTGGTTAGTATTTGGATGGGAGACCACCTGGGAATACCAGGTGCTGCAGGCTTGGCCGGGCACAGTGGCTGATATGGTTTGACTGTGTCCCTACCTAAATCTCATCTTAAATTATAGTTCCCATAATCCCCACATGTCATGGGAGGGACCTAGTGGGAGGTAATTGAATAATGGGGATGGGTTTTTCTCATACTGCTCTTGTGGTAATGAACAAGTCTCATGAGATCTGATGGTTTTATAAAGGGGAGTTCCCCTGCACCCCTCTCCTGCCTGCTGCCATGCAAGACATGACTTTGCTTCTCTTTCACCTTCCTGCATGATTGTGAGGCCTCCCAAGCCATGTGAAGCTGTTAGTCCATTAAACGTTTTTGTTTTTGTTTTTGTTTTTGTTTTGGTAAATTGCCCAGTCTCAGGTATTTCTTTATAGCAGTATGAAAATTGAGTAATACAGTGGCCCATGCCTGTCGTCCCAGCTACTGTCATCTCAGCCTGAGGATCGTTTGAGACGAGGGGATCATTTGAGCCCAAGAGGTGGATGCCAGCCTGCACAACACAGGCAAACTTCCTTTCAAAAAGTAATAATTAACTTAAAATTTAAAATGTGAGACTCTCCAGGACCTAGCCAGTCTCTCCAGTCACCTTGGTTACGTGACAAGCCACAGGCACACAAGTGCAAACTCCCCCCGGGGACAAGGCCACCTCCTTCCTTGGTGACTTCCTAGCACGTACGGGGTGTTAGCTTAAACTATAACCTGTCCTCCCCAGGCCACAGGACCTTTGTCCTGGCCCCTCCCTAAGACTCACCAATCACCTCCCTAGGGAAGCAGAAGAAACACATAGGGTGCAGAGTGCTAGAGGGGAACACACCACAGTCCCAAATAATTCACCCGGGTGGCCAGGGGCTCATCTGTTCCCAACTAAAAATATATCTACAAGCCAGAAATCTTGATTTCAAACAGATCCAAGGGTGCAAAAAGGCACTTTGAGCACATAAGGTATAGTATATAATAAGGAACGTAACGTTTCGTTAGAATAAGTAAGTGTTAAGTACATGTATGTGTGTGTGTGTGTGTATATATATATGTACTAGAAAACTTTTTCACTTAATAAAAATATATCATATATCATGCAAATAAACTGTGGCGTATAATAAGTATTTACCGTCATTGAGTTCCAATCATACAATTCTAGGCTTACCTGAAAATGAAAAAAAAAAATCACAACAATAATTAAACCTTAACTATTAGAGACTAAACATAATTCAAGCTGTGAACTTATCCAGCATGACCTGAAAGTAATAGAAATTTCCATGACACATTCATTGCCTTAAAATATCTTCAAAGCCATCATTCATAATCATAAATAAAAATGATTGTAAATCAAAATTTCTGTGATCTACAGGGAGCAGTATGACAAAATCATGTAGAAGGATTTGTTGTGATATCATCCAGTTAAACCCCAGGAAACAGTGATGCAACAGCTCTTGGGAAAGATCCTGCAGTGTTATCAGTTCTTTCTTTCAAATTCTCTTCAAGCTCGTACATCTAGAGTATCTTCTGCTAAATGGTAAATAAGCATTGTTTCATAATGCTTATAAGGTGTTCACAAAATAAAATACAGACATTTTTTGACTCTTTTTTCTTGTCCACATAATGTGGATTAGTCTCCATGACAACACCAACTGTCCCATCACATTATCACGAACACCTCCCAACAACGGCTATGCTGCTGTGACCCACAGTAACCCACTGTTCATTTTTATTTTATTTTATTTTTCGAGACAGGGGCTCACTCTATCACTCAGGCTAGAGTGCAGTGGCGCAATCATAGCTCACTGCAGCCTCAAACTCCTGGTCTCAGGCTATCCTCCCACCGCAGCCTCCCATGTAGAGGGGACTACAGGCACACACCACCATGCCTAGCTAATTTTTTTTTTTAATCTGTAGTAGAGATGGGGTCTTGCTATGTTACCCAGACTGGTCTTGAACTCCTAGGCTCAAGCAATCCTTCTGCCTCAGCCTCCCAAAGTGCTGAGATTACAGGTGTGAACCAGCACAGCCGGTCCATCATTCCATGTTTAAATAGATGACCATTGATTTAAAAATCTTGGTGAAATCATTTGGCTGTTTGTGTGTGTCCAGTATGTAAAAACCTGGAGAAATGGGTTTCTTCTATATGTCATCATTTAGTGTGGATGAATGTGATTGGGAGGCTGTGGGCCCTGGAAGTCATTCCTAGTGTCTTGGCGACATCGATTCCACTAGAGCTGGGCTCCCTGGGAACTGTTCCACACACAACAGGATTCTCCCAGCCTCCAGAGACCTCACATCCACACAAATTTAGACACATTCATCACAGAGAGGACATTCTTGAGGCTGCGTGGCAACGAAAGCTTCATTTGTTAAAGGTTTATCTATGGGGGCAGCAGAAATACTCAATAAGGGGGTTATTAAATGTTCTTATTAAATGTGATCAGGGAGCTTTGTTGTCTGGATGTCAAGTTAAAGCCACAACTGGGCAGAACTCTTCTGAAGACAGTCAAGCACAATGTTATGCCCCTAACCATAGATCAACATACTCTGTCACTTGCACTTGAGGGTCGTTTCATCTTAATGAAAAGTATCAAGTGTTGAGTGTGTGTTTTACAGCTTACACGGAGCTATAAGCCAAAGGAGTGAGTTTCAGTATTTCAGAAATTCCCAAGGCTTCAGGTTTGACAGGAGGGAAATAGGCCATTATCCCCCATGTCAGGCAAGCCTCCTATTAGAGAGTACCCTCCCCACCGGCCCTGTACCCTTCAACTAAGGGTCGCATAACACGCAGATACGTTTCACGATAAATTCACAATAACCACAGACAGTCCACAACCTCACAGCTCATCTGTCCAGATAATGTATTTTACAAATAAGGACGCTGACACTCTGAAAAGTGAGAAGAATTCAGAAAAGTGACAGACTTCAAAAGAAAGCTCAGCTCTAATCAGAAACCAGGTTTCCAAATTTTGGCTTGTTGCAGGAAACAAGGAGGCATTTGGGCACCAAAGGACAAATGTATAATGGAGCTTTTGATCCCTAAACTAGGGCAGTGTCAGCCTCTGACACAGTCCACAGAGGCCTGGACCATGAACACATAAGAGCAGAGCACTGGAAGTTCTGGAACAATCCCAAAGCTGAGGCTGAGTGCAGCATGCAGGTAACAGAAAGGCCGGCTGAGGAATGAGTCACACTGAGAACCCCCAGAAGGAGGGGCCCTAGTGAGCCCCAACTGGCTACTGCTCTTTGGGAATGAGCCATTGATGTCAAAATAAGCCAGAAATCCAGATGATTTAATATAAAATCTCCCAATTTCTTAATGCCAGCAACCTGGTCAAAACATTTTTTAGGCCGGGAGCAGTGGCTCATGCCTATAATCCTAACACTCTGGGAGGCCAACGCAGGCAGATCACTTGAGGTTAGGAGTTTGAGACCAGCCTGGCCAACATGGTGAAGCCTCATCTCTATTAAAAACACAAAAACCAGCCAGGTGTGGTGGCGGGCGCCTGTAATCCCAGCTACTCGGGAGGCTGAGGCAGGAGAATCACTTGAACCCACGAGGTGGAGATTGCAGTGAACTGAGACTGCACGACTGCACTCCAGGCTGGGAAAAAGAGTGAAAAAAACAAAAAACAAAAAAACATTTTTTAGAAAACTGGCCTGCAGGCATAATTCACTTCCCAAGCCTCCAGCTTTCCATTTCTCTCCTGAAGCAGTTCATACCGATTTTTTTTTCAGACAACAATGCATATACTGCTAGGGTGCCCTATTCATTCCTCCTTCAAATTGTATCGAATGTCTTCTGTATCCAGCTCAAAGGTCAAAGGGTGTGCAACCCAAAGATGCAGAGATATCAGGAACATCCAGGGAACCAGAAGCATGAGAGCACCATATTCCTTATGTTTGTAAGGAAGGAACTTGGAAGCATCTTGGAAGGGACTTAACCCACAAGGAGAGAGTGCAGAGGAATAAGACTGTCTTGTAGCAGAGGAGTGAGAAGTCTCATGATAGCACAGTTAGAATGTCTTGGCAAGAATCCAGTGAAGATATCATAAGGGGGTAAACAAAGGCGGACTCTCTGGGAATGGAGAGAAAAGATTCAAGAGATATTCAAAAACTAGTTTCAATATGTGATCCATCAAGAGTGACACTGCCTTCACACAACCTGCCTCCACCCTGAGGCCCGAGGCCACAGAGCAAACCTCCCCTTGGGAGCCTCCACACTGCATCAGTCACATGCAGCCAGCAAATACTTACTGTGCCCCTGATATACGCAACCCCTCAAAAGTTGATCAGACTAATTTTGACAAAAAATCTTACTGACACACTCATGATACCAATGGCGTTTAGATTTATTGAAACATATTTTAAGGTATTTATTATTTGTTTTAAGGATGTATTTCAACATATTGTGGCATATTTTCAAGGAGTGCATGTACAGAACTTTCTGAAGAGCAATGTTTCAGGACTTATCAGTATCAGTAGGATGTTTTCAGGTGCGAGTAACAGGAAATCACAACTAAAAGTGACTTTAAAGTAAGGAAATATGTTAGCTCACATCAAAAAAAGCCTAAAGAGAAGGTTTGCCTTAGGCGTGATATGTCAGGCTCCAGGTCCACTTCTTGCATTTCTTTCCACTTGGATCTCCATGTGTATTAGCCTCGATCACAGACTGGAGATAAGATGACCAAATCAGCACCAGGCCTCAAAATTAAAAGCATCTAGAGAAAGAAGAGGAGGAATCATCTCTTCTTCAATGGTTTGTAAAGGAATTTAGAACTTTTCCCTGAAGTCTCCCTCAAGCCAGCTCTCCACCTTTGTGTTAGAATTCCTTTCATATCCATCAATTAAAGTGAGGTCCCTCGTGTATTCCGAAACCCATCCTTGGCATGAGTTGCACAGTCACCATGATTGGCTTAGGTTAATCCATTGTAGTGGAGTGAATATTGGGGAGTTGATGACATTAGCCACAATAGTATCAAAAACCTTGGCCACACAGTAGCTCACGCCTGTAACCCCAGCACTTTGAGAGTCATGACAGATGGATCGCTTGAGCCCAGGAGTTCAAGCTCAGCCTGGGCAATGTAGTGAGATCCTGTCTCAAAAAGAAAAGAAAAGACTAGCTGGGCAAGGTGGTGTGCACCTGTAGTCCCAACTATTCAGGGAGCTAAGGAGGGAGGATTGGTAAAGCCAAGGCATTCGAGGCTGCAGTGAGCTACGGTCCCACCACTGCACTCTAGCCTGGGTGACAAAGCGAGACCCTGTCTCTAAAAAACAAAACAAAACAAACCCAGAAAAACAGGCTGCAACTTTTACCATCTTAAAAAAAAAAAAAAAAGAAAAAATCCCTTAACTCCAAGTCCCTCAAGGCACCTCCCATATTCTGTTTCTTTTTATAATAAAACTTCTCTAAAGATTTATCTATGTTGACCATCTTTCTTTTCTCCTTTCTTATTCTCTCATGAAAATACTCCATTTAGGCAGGGCGCGATGGTGCTCATGCCTATAATCCCAGCACTTTCGTAGGCCCAGGAGAGAGGATCACTTGAGCCCAGGAGGTGGAGGCTACAGTGGGCTGCGTTTGTGCCACTGCACTACAGTCTGGGTGACAGAGTGAGACCCTGTCTCAAAAAATAAAAATTAAAAAATATATCCTCCATTTAGACTTTCATCTTCACTAATCCACAGAAACTGCCCATGTCAAGATCAAAACGACCTCCCTATTGACAAAATGAATGGCCAATGTTGTCTTATTTGTTGCATCCACTGTGCTTGGCACTATTGAACAATCTCCTTTACCTCAACACTTCCTAAGTTTGGCTTCCAAGACCATACGATTTTAAACTTCTGTGCAGCCAGGAAGGGAGCCCTACTCTATACTCTGGCATCACTAGACTATAGTTCTCAGACCTCAGTTTTTCTTTCCCACCCATTTTCACACCCTAGATGACTGATTCAGTGCTGGGGACTCCCAAAGTAATATCTTCACCTTACCTTTCTCCCAAACGCCACACTTTGCCTATTAGACAAAACCTCTTTAAATGAAAGACAGTTCCCCAAAAGCCCTTTTACAATAATTTCCATTTTTCTAAAAGTTCTTTAAATATCTGCAGTTCTTTAAATATCATTCTCGGTTCTTTGCCAACTTGTTTTCAGCATATGCTCAATAATTGATGGTGAGTGATAAATTATTCATTGATTATAGTAGCAACTTAGGAGTCCCTTCAGATGGAAATATAATGCAGATGAAAAGAACCAGGCAATTCCACAGATAGGACACAAAAGGGCACCTAGATTTTATATATTAAAATGAAGAATTAGGGCCAGGCATGGTGGCTCACTCCTGTAATCTCAGAGCCTTGGGAGGCCATGGCAGGAGGATTGCTTGAGATCAAACACTCAAGACCAGCCTGGGCAACATAGCAAGGTCCTGAATCGACAAAAAAATATAAAAATTAGCCAGGCATGGTGGTGCACACCAATAGTCCCAGCTACTCGGCAGGTCAAGGTCAAGGATCACTTAAGCCCAGGAGGTGGAGGCTGCAGTGAACTATGATTGCACCACTGCAATCCGGCCTGGGCAACAGAGCAAGACCCTGTCTGTCTGTAAAAACAGTTGTAATTAAAAATAATAATAAAGTTAAATGAAGATTTATAGTACATTCATTCACTACAGATGGCAAGGAGTGATAATGCACTTTTTTAGCCTAAAACTCGGCCAAGAATATATACTTTTTTTTTTTTTTCTGAGATGGAGTCTCACTCTGTCACCCAGGCTGGAGCACAATGGCGTGATCTTGGCTCAGTGAAACCTCTGTCTCCCAGGTTCACGCCATTCTCCTGCCTCAGCCTCCTGAGTGGCTGGGACTACAGGTGCCTGCCATCACACTTGACTAATTTTTGTATTTTTAGTAGAGACAGGGTTTCACCGTGTTAGCCAGGATGGTCTCGATCTCCTGACCTCGTGATCCACCCGCCTCGACCTCCCAAAGTGTTGGGATTACAGGCGTGAGCCAGGCCAAGAATATTTTTAAAGTTTCAGGTCTCATTCAAGAGCAACCCAGAAGCAAAAGCATCTTCTTCGATCACCAAAACACAGTGGGCACTGATCCAGAGAAAGGAAGAGCTGCCTACTCACTCCAGCGGTTCTCAGCTTTAGACAAGCCTAAAGCTTACATTTCTTAAATCTGCAAAAAGGAAATATGTCTGCTCTGCAAGTCTTTATAGGGTCCTGTGTTGGTAAAACTAAATATCTGGAATAATAGTCCTTTGAAGATTAGTTAAAGTGACACTACATTTATTCTTATTGTACAACCCAGGGCCATATTTAATAACCAATTATTTAAGGAGCACCATATTAACAATTTATCACAGAAACCTGTAAAAAGGAATGTTTAAATTTAGACTGTCTCATGTTCGAGGTTACAATTTTCCCCATGATCATTACAAGAAGGATTTTTTAATAAACCCATGTCTGTGATCGTAAGACCGCCAAGAAATAACTTGAACTTGCTTGTTTTAACATCATTCCAACACGTCTTCCTTCTGCCAACATATTATGTCATCATCAGTGGTAACATTTTAATTCTAAAGATTCTCTTAAAGGAAAGTCCAATTTGACAAAGTTTTTTCCTGCCCTACTCCCACCAAACTGTTACAAATATTACTTACTTGTCAAATTTTTGTGTAAACTAAGGTTTTCATTAAATTTTTAAATAATCATTCAAAATCACATTATTTTAAGATGTAGTGAAAACTTCAATGACACTCATTTTTGGACCCCTTTAACCCAAGTGCTACCTTCTTCCTGCCAGATTCCATGGCAGTTCCCATTTTCGGATTCTAGATCTGTAGCTAACGTTAGGCACCAATTCTGGGTCATAGCACATATTCTTAAAATTAACTGTTTGACTTTGCTGTCTAATCATTAGTTGCTTCTTCAGGAACACATTGGAGATTAACCACATTAAAGAAATAGCTGAATTTTTTAATGGGGAAAATAAAACATGTCCCTAAAATGTCATGGAAACTCAGTATTTGTTAATTCATACCTCCAAAGAATCCTAACATTTAACATTGTTTCACAGTGAAAAGTGGGGATTAGGCAGAATAATGAACTTATTACTTCAACTATGTTCAAAGTCGCCCCATTAACTGGAGCTTTGATTTTACAATGGAGACAACTGAATGCTTTTGTGTCTGATCTGTCTTCATTGTGGTTCCACAGGGAGTCCCTATATTTCAAACATGTCTGGCTTAATGAATTTTTTTTCTTATTATTGCTGCAATCTGTTTTGTTGTCAGATTTACTCCAGATTGGAGGGCTTTGTTGTTTTCTTTTCAGGCATCAGATCTTTTCAGTTTCTGGATACGTTGACTGAGGATACAAAACAACTGGTCTGAGTGGACCTGCAATGCCACCATAGTAGAAACCAGACGAAACCTTCAAAACAACTCCCTCCTCCTTTTGATCAGTGAAGCAACCGCAGCCTAATATTTTGAAGTACCTTTTTGTTATCTTTAGGCCAGCTCAAATGCATGCGGTCATGAGAACAGACCTCCCTAGAACCTCTGAGGTCCACAGCAGCTTGGCTCTCATCATTTTATTTATGTTGAGGTCATCGTTCATCGTTAGATGCCATGTTTTCATAATTTATAAGGATACTAATCCACTAAGAAATGATTTCAGCAAGGAATTTCTCAAAGGTCTGCTCAAAGAGTATGAAAATCTCAGTGACCCCTCAAGACAATATCATCTATATCATTTTACCACAAGCAAAGGGCAAACTGATGTCCAGGTAAGGTACAGTCACATACGCACAGCTATATAATTTCTCCATTCCCTGATTTCTGTTTTAAAAATCAACATGTCACACTCTGGAAAATAGGAAAGTGTCATATGACAACACAATGCCCGTCCTGTGATGGGGGTGTCTGCCTTTCGTGTGGCCATCGGGCTTGCTCTGCTAGAGTCTGATGCTGGCCCTACTGAGGACTTGGGGAAGAGTGGTCGAAGTTCAGGGTGGGAGTTAGCCCCTCCCTACAGGGAGTGGACATCCCAGCATTGGAGAGGAGGAAGGATCTTGGAAGCAAAATGGAACCCTGAAGATGTCCCGAGATAGGAATGAGAGGGGGCATGGTATGGTGGCTCACGCCTGTAATCCCAACACTTTGGGAGGTCCAGGTGGGAGGATCACTTGAGGTCAGGAGTTCAAGACCAGCCTGGGCAATATAGTGAGACTCCCATCACTACAACAAATTTAAAAATAAGCCAGACATCATGATGCATGCCTGTGGTCCCAGCTACTCTGAGAGATCAAGGTGAGAGGATTGCTCGAGCCTGGGTGTTTGAGGCTGCAGTAAGCAGTGACTGCACCACTGTACTCTGGTCTGGACAACAAAGTACAAAAAAAAAAAAAGTGAAATAAGAAGGAACATCTCTGTCTTTATGGGCCTCTGTGTTTTGCTTCTCTTGCAGGCCCTCCCAGGAGGCAGAATCAAACATGCCCACTGTCCTGTGAACACAGGGTTTGTAAAGCCATGTGGGAAGGTGACCATGAAGAGACAGTAATTGGAAAATGCAGTGATATGATTTTATAAGCCAGATTATTTAACATCATGTTCCTCTGTAGAATTATATCCTTACAATTGTCCCTTTCCATTTGTTGAACTCAAGTTTAAGTGTTTAGCCTGAACACAATAGTGTCAAAGACTCAAAGAGCAAGACTATAAGTCCTACCATTTTTGCCCACAGGAAGAATCTCCCTTTTTAGAAACCCTGACATATCTGGGTTTTATATTATTCACAGTGGGGCCGGTCACAGTGACTCATGCCTGTAATCTCAGCAGTTTGGGAGGCTGAGGTGGGCAGATCACTTGAGGCCAGGAGTTTGAGACCAGTCTGGGCAACATGGTGAAACCTCATCTCTCCTAAAAATACAAAAATTAGCTGAGCGTGGTGGCACATGCCTGTAGTCCCAGCTGCTTGGGAGGCTGAGGCATAAGAATCACTTGAACCTGAGGCATGGAAGTCGCAGTGAGCCAAGATCACACCGTTACACTCCAGCCTGCGCAACAGAGCCAGACTGTCTCATATATCACAGTTTAGTGAATAATGCTGTCACTTTTGATTGGGTAAAGATGGAGAGGGAGGTAAACAGCACACTATTTGGATTCAATTTATCCCCTGTAGATGAGGAAGAGGTATAGATAATATTAATATTACTGCCCAAACCTGCAAGTCTCAAGCCTTTGAAGACCCCTTAGCTCTAGACAAACCATGAGAGTTGGTCACTATCCAGGATAGATTCACAAACACAATGAAGTGGCTAAAAGGCCAAGTTCTATCATGAAGGCTGACCACAACCCCTAAATCAACCTTGGTCTTCTGGAGCGATAGACCCATGATGAATACTCAACATCAAGTGCTAGAGCACAGAGGGTGGCTGCCTCTGGACAAGGAGATTCTCCCACATTCTGATAGTTTCAGCCTTGCTGTCTACACAGCATATATTACTTTTGAAATAAAAAAAAACAAAAAAGAAGGAAGAAGGAAGAAAGGAAAGATGCAAGGAAGGAAAGACTCATTCTTCATCCCAAATTGCTTTCCTTAGCTTAGGCTCAACCTCTGTTGGTATCACAGGTTGGTCCATTCTCTAATCTTGGCCACTACTGAAGACAAGCTGCCTTGAAAACACAGTCTCATTGCAAGTATACACCCACCCACCCACACACACACACACACACACATATACATACACATATACATATATATACACACACACACATATATGTATGTAGGCCAAGCATGGAGGTTCACACCTATAATCCCAACACTTTGGGAGGCCAAAGTGGGTGGATCACTGATTCCAGGAGTTCGAGACCAGCCTGGGCAACATGGCAAAACCTGGTCTCTACCAAAAATACAAAAAATTAGCCAAGCCTGGTGGTGCATACCTGTAGTCCCAGATACCCTGGAGGCCAAGGCAGGAGGATTACTTGAGCCCAGGAGGTGGAGGTT
Organism: Rhinopithecus roxellana; assembly: GCF_007565055.1. Classification (NCBI taxonomy): domain Eukaryota; kingdom Metazoa; phylum Chordata; class Mammalia; order Primates; family Cercopithecidae; genus Rhinopithecus; species Rhinopithecus roxellana. The sequence goes on from NC_044559.1 coordinate 104,667,050, forward strand.
GCAGTGAGTTGTGATCTCACCATCATACTCCAGCCTTGGCAACAGTGTGAGACCCTGTCTAACTCTCTCTCTCTCTCTCTCTCTCTCTCTCTCTCTGCTCCCTTTCTCACACTCTTCTCCACCCCAGTTAATAAAATGATTGTGAACAAGGTTCATCCCACAAAAGAAGAAAACTCAAACCTGATATCATCAGTGTTTCCCCAGTTGTTTTTTGTTTTGATTCATTCAGACTTGAATTCCAGGTGACCAACTCTCCTGTTTGCCCAGAACTAAGGGGTTTTCCAGAGCTTGAGACGTTCCCTTTTAAACCCGGAATAGTCCCCAGCAAACAGGAACCATTGCTCTCCCTAAGTCAGCTGGGCGAGGCTGGATCCTGGTGCTCCTGAGGCTCTCAGCAACTTCTGTACCAAAACTTATGTGAGTACATCATTTCAAATGCAATAATCCCACATCACTGCTTCATCAGGTCAGGTTCTTGGTCACAAGAGGTCAAATTAGCAATCTTGTCAGCACTCCCTTGGCCCCAGCTACCATTTTCAATTATAGCCAAAGGAAGTAAACTCCTTCAAACTAGATTCCAACTTAATTCTACATCTAACCAGACCTGATTGAAACTCCTCAAAAGACAACAATTAAAACTAAGAAACAGACAAACCCTTAGGCTAAGGATTAAAGACAAGAGAAGTAAACATTCCCAGTTATTGTCTGGGCTATCAGGACCAAAAAGGGACTTTGGACATATTACAGCAGGTGGCTTAAGACTGGACCAGGAACCATCTCCTTTATGCTAAGTCCTTCGGGATTGTCTCCTGTTTTCAATTAAATGTGAAATTGTTCCTGTAGATCCTATAATTTTTGTGTTTTAAACGTCAACCATAGGCCGGGCGCGGTGGCTCAAGCCTGTAATCCCAGCACTTTGGGAGGCCGAGACGGGCGGATCACAAGGTCAGGAGATCGAGACCATCCTGGCTAACCCGGTGAAACCCCGTCTCTACTAAAAAATACAAAAAACTAGCCGGGCGAGGTGGTGGGCGCCTGTAGTCCCAGCTACTTGGGAGGCTGAGGCAGGAGAATGGCGTAAACCCGGGAGGCGGAGCTTGCAGTGAGCGGAGATCCAGCCACTGCACTCCAGCCTGGGTGACAGAGCAAGACTCTGTCTCAAAAAAAAAAAAAAAAAAAAAAGTCAACCATTAGAACTCAATGACTGCCCGTGTGGGAGCAGAAAGTCCCTTTGACTGGAAAAAAAACACACGGTTGACCCTTGAACTGCAAGTTTCCACTTACATGTGGATTTTCTTCCACCCCTGCCACACCTGAAACAGCAAAACCAACTTCTCTTCTCTCTCCTCCTCCCCAGCCTACTCAACACAGAGAAAACTAGAATGAAGACCTTTATGACGATCCACTCCCACTTAATGAATAATAAATACATTTTCTCTTCCTTATAATTTTCTTAATAACATTTCCTTATCTTTAGCTGACTTTATTGTAAGAATACGGTACAGAATACATAGAACATACAAAATATGTGTTAATCAAAGGTTTATCTTACGGGTAAGGTTTCCCGTCAATAGTGGGCTATGAGTAGTCAAGTTTTTGGGAAGGCAAAAGTTATACACAGATTTTGGAGTATTCAGGAGTATGCATAGCGCCCCTAACTTTCAAGCTGCTCAAGGGTCAATTGTACCTCAAAACATAAAATGGCAATGCTCTGAACACAGGGTGTGACTCTTATTTTCACCCACTAGCTACCCTTGTTAAAACGGAACTGTATCATCTAGTGAGGTGGTCCTAGGAAGGAAATTACAGTTGCCCATGTTCCTCTTAGATATCTAAAGATGTCTCAGTACAAAGCTCTCAGGAAATCCTTAGAATGTTCTATCATTTCAAACTCTCTGACTTAGAAGAGAAGCTGTATGAGTAAAGAAGAGGGGAGAAAGCTATGAATCCCCCACATACTAGTAGGGTTTATTTCATGATGACGCCATCTTGTTTTTAGCTTCTGCCAGCTGGGTGGTTCTCGGGCATTGGAAACTCTAAAGCTTGCCATGGGAGCATGGGAAAATTCTGAACTGCGGAAGAGCACTATATGAGGATCATCTCAGCACGGAGAGAAAACAAAAGGAAGGGATATGAGTCTTGGTGAGATCTGCATGAACTTCATGATTACAAAAGGGTTGACTAGAGTAGAAAAAGAAGCTGAGTTGGAGAGAGATTAGAGATTGCAAGCAGCTTCCCTGCAACACTGCCTGCATTGGGAAGGCTCCATTCAAAAACATCTAAATACCCATTATGGAAAAATAGACTTGCATTGTAGAATAAGGGGAAAAGGTCACTGCTTGGTGGTCTTAGCTTTTTATACTTTCCAATTCTTCTGCACCCTCAAAATGATAGCCACATTCAGGGCATGTGGAGTAAATGAATGCTCTTTACCCAGGCTGCCCCCCACAAAGGACGAGGGCAGTTGCCCAGAGAGAGGCCTCTGCTGGGGCTGCTGCTCCCGGTGTAGGGGCTAATTAGGACACGCAAGGTCCCCAACGCTTCTGTGGTGTGGGTTGGCCCGTGGATGGATTTTCCATTCGATCTTTAATTTTTTTCCCCTCACATTTTCCACACGGCACTAAAATTACTCTTCAGAAAAGCATTTATCTTCCTATTGCTGCTTCACAGCCTGTCACCAGTAGAGGACTTTCAGGAAGGACTAGCTGGTACCTGTAAAAATATCCACTGACTTTTACGAGTGGAACATCACCAAAAAATCCTATTTCCTTTCCTCCCTGTTCCCTCCCAACCCATCCTTTCCCTGCTAGCCACTCAACTCATAAACTCAGTAAAAAGATTTCAACATTTCTCATTCTTTTTCTCTTTTTTCTTCAATTTTTTTGTTGTTTTTGGAAAATTTATTTTGAGAAGAAGCTTCATTTCCAGTACTTGTAGCTGACTTCCAGAAACACATGAGAAAATGCACAATGAGATATCCCAGTGTGTCTTGTTTTATTAATATCAAAGTGTAATGTGTGTTTGCACTGCTCAACAGGGATTTTTGTTTTCATTTGTTTTTATTTTATTGTGTGTGTGTATGTAAGAACTAAAGAACTACTTCCTCCGGGTTTTTTTTTTAACTTTTTCATCATTAAAAAAGCTAACTTTTATAATTCATGCTGGAATATTTGGAAATATGAAAATAGAGAAGAAAAAAAACTTCCAATAAACTAAAAGCCAGGAATGCTAATATTAATATTTTAGCATATTTTTCCATTCTATTTCCTGAAGTTATTGTTTTTATGTGATGGTTTAGATTTACGGGGAAGGTCATCAACTCAATTCAAGTGTTCTTTCCCTGAGAAGCCTTTCCTTGGCTTCCCCTCATGTTCACCCCATCACAATGAATTGTAAATATTCTCTGTGTACACATTTATGTCACTTACTTGACTAACAGCTCCTGTTTGGGGGAAGCTTTCTTTAGTTCATCTTAGTTACTCTAGGATCTAACGTGTGGCAATAAATTCAACAATCAAAACAAATATTGATTTGCACAGCCTCTGCACTGGGGCAGTTACCAGAGACCGAGTATTAATCAGTGAAACAGACAGATGTGAGGAGGGCCGGCCACGGGTTGTGAAAAGAGGAGGGGCAGAGACATGGTGAGAGAAGGAGGGCTTATAGAAAGGCAGGGGCCAAACCAAGTAGGGCCATATGAGCTGGGCAATAGGGAGCCATTGAAAGATTTATACAGGCATCACACTTTCCCTGGATGCTGTGTAGGAAGAGATCGAAGCCTTCCACAAGTGGAATCAAGTAAACCACTTAAGAAGCTTATGGTGAGCTGGGCACAGTGGCTGACACCTGTAATCTCAGCATTTTCGGTGGCTGAGGCAAGACAATCACTTAAGGACAGTAGTGTGAGACCAGCCTGGGCAACATAGCAAGACCTTGTCTCTACAAAAAAATATGTATATATTTAAAGATTAACTGAGCATCATGGTGTGGCCTGTAGTCCTAGCTGCCTGGGAGACTGAGGTGGGAGGATCGCTTGAGCCCAGGAGGTGGAAGCTACGGTAAGCTATGATTGTACCACTGCACTCGAGCCTGGACAACAGAGCAAAACCATGCCCCCCCCTACTGCTCCCCAAATAAAAGAAGAAGAAGAAGGAGAAGAAAAAACTAGTGGTGGTTTGGGCTATAGTGAGAGAAGAGGTAACAGGTGTACTGATTCAAGACGTATTTTAGAGGTAGAATAGTCCGGAATTTCTGACAAATCAACTATGAAGATAAGTATAGGGGAAGAGACACGTAGGCCATCCAGATTTCCGAATGGCCATCCAGGTTTCGGAATGGAGCCACAGGTGGATGAAGGAGTGATTTATTGAGACAGAGAAGACAGGAGAGAAATAGACTGAAGTGGCAGGAATCAAGAGTTCATTCTGGGACATATTAACTTTGGGATGCTTGTGAAATTGCTACATGGGAGTGGAGAGTGGGCAGTTGGATACACAAGTCTGAAGTTCAGAGGAGCAGTGGTCTAAGCTGAGGCTATAAATTCAGGAATCACCAGCAAATAAATGCTATTTAAAGCCGTGGGTCAAGTTGGGACCACCCACAGAGAGTGTGGTAAGAGCAGTGGAGGGCTCAGGAACACAGTCACATAGCTGTGTTAGGAGGGAAGGAGGAGCTAGCAACGGAACTGGAAAAGACAAAGAAACCCAGGGAAGGTGGTGACTGCCCTTGAGCAAGGAGCAAGATGAAGGCAGAAAGCTGAGGCCGGGCACAGTGGCTTACACCTGGAATCCCAGCACTTTGGGAGGCCAAGACGGGCAGATGACTTGAGGGCAGGAGTTCGAGACCAGCCTGGCCAAAATGGCAAAACCCCAACTCTACTAAAAATACAAAAATTAGCAGGTATGGTGGCACATGCCTGTAATCCCAGCTACTTGGGAGGCTGGGGCAGAAGGATCACTTGAACCCAGAAGGTGGAACTTTCAGTGAGCTGAGATCACGCCATTGCGCTCCAGCTTGGGCAACAGAGTGAAACTCTGTCTCAAAAAAAGAAAAGAGAAAGAAAGAAAGAAAGAGAGAGAGAGAGAGAGAGAGAGACAGAAAGAAAGAAAGAAAGAAAGAAAGAAAGAAAGAAAGAAAGAAAGAAAGAAAGAAAGAAAGAAAGAAAGAAAGAAAGAAAGAAAGAAAGAAAGAAAAGAAAAGGAAAAAGAAAACTGAGCCCTGAGTGTGGCAAGGAGGAGGACACTGCTCACCTGGAGCAGTGGTCACCATCAAGCAGCAGAAGCGGGAGCCCAACAGGCATAGAGAAGAGGTGAGGTGGTGACAGGGCATGCCCAGCTGACTCTTCCATGAATTTTAGGCATAAAAAGCAGACAAATGGAAGGACAGCTGAACATCCTCTAAAGGATCAAGGAAAAACATTCAGAATGTTTGCATGCTGATGGGAATAATCCAGGAGAAAGGGGAAGCTTGATGAGGTTGGAGATAGAGGAGATAATAAAAGGAGGAAGTCCCTGAGATGGTGCAGGGATCGAGTGCAAGGCATGAGCATAGGAATTGGCCTTGGACAGGAGAGGGATGCATGACAATTGTACCTAGAGGGAAGAAAGAGGAAACAGTGGAGGGAGATGATTATAGATGTAGTAGGAGATGGGCTGGGCGCAGTGGCTCAGGCCTCTAATCCCAGCACTTTGGAAGGCCGCAGCAGGTGGATCACTTGAGGTCAGGAGTTCGAGATCAGCCTGGCCAAAATAGTGAAACCCTGTCTCTACTGAAAATAGAAAAATTAGGTGGGTGTGGTGGCAGGTGTCTGTAGTCCCAGCTACTCAGGAGGCTGAGGCATGAGAATTGAGAATCACTTGAACCTGACAGGTGGAGGTTGCAGTGAGCCAAGATCGTGCCACTGTACTCCAGCCTAGGTGACAGAGCAAGGCTCCATCTCAAAGACAGAGAGAAAAAAAAAAAAGACACATGGTTGCTGTCTAGTGGGGGTCTGTGATAATTCTTTTCCATATCCTGTTCCACCTTCTTGTCCAAGCTTCAAGTCAGCAGTTTTAATGAGAAGATTTAGTGAGAGTCAGAGAGTTCTCCTTCTTCAAAGCAGTGTGATATGAGGACACCAGGTGAGATCGAGGAGGGAAGGTGAGTAAGCATGCCCACTGAGCACACAGGAGCAACCCAGTCCAGCCTTGGGGAGGCTGGAAGTCTGAGTTCCACAGGGAAGGAGGAGGAACAGGGAAATACTGGAAGATGCTAAGCAGGGAAGTGACATGATCTGACTAGAGGCAGAGATGATGTGAGGTGGACGTGGACAGTAGGGTGCTGCGGGAAAGAGACTGGAACAAAAGAGACCAAGTGGGAGGCTGAGAGTTTGAAGCACATGGGAGGTGAGGCAGGCCTGGAATAAAGCGGTGGTATTGGTGGAGAGAAGTGGGCAGATTTCAGAAATACTTAGGAGAAGGGGCCAAGAAGATGAACTTGAATCAAAAACACACTTATTTATAATTTTCTTAAACAAACATGGCTTCATTTTGAACTGCCAGGTGGCTATGTTTGCAAATATATTAACCTAAGGGCCCTTTGGTAAGTCTGATAGTACTCCCAGGCTTCGGTTTGTAAATGCCCTGGTTGAGACATCTCTCTCTTTCCCCTGGCTTCTCAGCACAGTCTAGGCACACAACCTTGGGTAAGTGATTTTTTTTTCCAGCCAAGTGAAGCTACCCAGGGTAGAACTGCAGTTTACTCTGGCCTTCTTCTGCTGGCCAGTAGCACTCACAGTACCTGGTGACCGTGCAACTGGGTCACACATCATAGTAAAACCTCAGTGATACCTTGCACTAGTGTGGAAGGCTGTGTGTCACAACATGCTGTCATCTGTATCATTTGATCCTGTCCGACCCTGAGAGGTGAGCAGAACAGAATTAATCATCTCAGTGTTACAGATCACAACACTAGTAGCCCAGAGAGGTTCAGTGAATCCCCTGAGGTCCCAAAGCCAAGAAAAAAGGAAAAGGTCAGAACGTCTTGCCCCATACATCACAAGGAGCAAGTTTCTTCCTTTGATTATTATTTTTATGTTTTTGAGAGAAGGTCTTGCTCTGTTGCCCAGGTTAGAGTGCAGTGGCACAAACACAGCTCCCTGCAGCCTCAACCTCCTGGGCTCAAACCATCCTCCTGCCTCAGCCTGTCATGTAGCTGGCACTACAGGCATGTGCCATCATATCTGGCTAATTGTTTTACTTCTTGTAAAGACAGAGGTCTCATTTTATTGTGCAGACTGGTCTCGAATTCCTGGACTCAAGTGATCCTCCCGCCTCAGCCTCCCAAAGTGCTAGGATTACAGGCATGAACCACTGCACCAGGCCATTCTTCATTCTAGAGCCATACCTTTTAATGTCTTCCTTTACAGTGACAAGATGTGACTGTGTGGACTCTCAGAACATGTGTTCCTAATTAAGAACTCTTGAACTCTACAGCTGGAAAGGCCTCAAAACATCAGTGCAGTGGCTCCTGGCTGCACCCACATCATCAGAAAGCATTTATTCAGTATCTTCTTAGGACCTTTCGCTATCGTCCAACGGAAAGAATTAATTTTCAACGGATAAATTGATTATTTTCCCCAACTTGCCCAATCTAGTGGGCAAGTCAGGGAATGATTCTATAATTTGCGTCTATGGCCTACAATTCCAGCATCACTTAAACAAATAGCTCACCCAAGAAGAAATCACAAGTCCTGCCTCCCGCCTTCCCCTTAAGGTTTGACTCATGGGCTCACTCAACTCCAGGCCTCAAAAGATCTTTTCTTTCACCTTGATTCTGTTCTGCTTGCATTAGAAAGTAATTGTTTTGGGCCCCTCTTTCTCCTCCTATTTTCTTGTTTCTTCTTCCCACTTCTCAATCTGAGTGTTGGTGAGGAAAATTTAGAAGGATTCAGAATTGAGAAGACAGTGATTCAAAGAGGTGAGTGGGCCAGGTGCAGTGGCTCACCCCTGTCACCTCAGCACTTTGGGAAGGTGAGGTGGAAGAATCATTTGAGGCCAAGAGTTGGAGACCAGCCTGGCCGACATAGTGAAACTTTACCTCTAGCAAACATTTAAAAATTAGCCTGGCCCGGTGGTGTGTGTCTGTGGTCCCAGCTAGTCAGGAGGCTGAGGTGGGAGGATCACCTGAGCCTAGGAGTTCAAGGCTGCAGTGAGCTATGATGGCACCACTGCACTCCAGCTTATGTGATAGAGCAAGACCTTGTCTCAAAAGAAGAGGTGAAGAAGCAAAGGAGGGCCATAAGCTGGAGGAGGGTCTAGAAAAAGGGGCCAGAGTAAGACAAGGAGCACAGAGAGGGGGCAAGCCTAAAAACAGCCCATGAGAAACAAATACCATACAGGGGTTTTTTAAATTAAAATTATTCTAAAATGTATTAGAGAAAATTGTGTTTTTTTAAATGTTATTTTTTCAAGGGGAAGGGCTTACCAAGACTAAAATCACCACTGTAGTAGTTCAAGGATAGAGAATTTATTCTAGAGAATCACAGAGGTGCAATGCCAGGTAGAAAGATAAGGAGGAAGATGGGGAACCCCAGCCCAGGACCGCATGTCGGAGAGCACAGAGCAAGCCAGCCTGGAGGGCCAGGGTGGGAGGGAGTTCAGGGCCCATGACCAGGACCAGAGCAGAGCAACCCAGAGCAGGATGAGGCAGAGACAAGACCAGGAATTGGTGAAGGCGTGTGGGAGTGGAGCGGCGGCCCTGAAAACCACGTCAGTCTTACAGGTACAGGATCCCGGCATCAGCCTTCACTGACTTTACCCCATTGCCTAAACTGGGTTAAATGCCACCCTGTTACATATGCATGCAGCAATGAGTGCTTTGTATAATTTCTACCAAAAAATTTATTTTAAGCCATAAACCATGGAAAAAGACACTACACACACACAAACGTGCGCGCGCGCACACACACACACACACTCACACACACACACACATTAGTGCTTACCAAACATTGAGAAAAAATAAAAGGAATGTCCTTAATATTCCATTTAATTTTCTAGCCCTCCCATTTATTCTCAGTTTATTTTCTTTCTGCATATTTGGAGTTTAAATGTCCCTTTCTTTCTGAAGTAGTAGTGATAGTTTTCCCACCTGCTCATGTCTCATTGAACTTCTCATTGTTCAAGTCACTTTAGATGTATCTCTGCGCACTCTATTTAAGTACATTTCCCCCACAACGATCCCATTGTTTTATAATTGCACCCTGTGGGTTTGCTTTATCAGACTCAAGAAAACTTTCTGATGGTCATGGTTGCTCATGCCTGCAATTCCAGTATTTTGGGAGGCAGAAGCAGGAGGACTGCTTGAGACCATGAATTTGAGACTAGTCTGGGCAACATAGTAAGATCCCTCTTCACAAAGCTTTTTTTTTTTAATTAGCTGGGTATGGCAGTACATGCCTGTAGTCCCAACTACTGGGGAGGTTGAGGTAGGAAGATCGCTTGAGCCCAGGAGTATTAGGCTGCAGTGAGTTTTGATCACCCCACTGCACTCCAGCCTGAGTGCAGAGCAAGACCCCATCTCAAGAAGGGAGCGAGAGAGAAATTGTTCAGCTTCACAGAACACAAGACTGCTGCTCAAAGTGACATAAAGCATCAGCAATGTGTACTAGATCATCCAGCACACTGTCCCCTTTCAGGACACCTCCAAAATTGATTCATTCAAAAGCACAGTGGCCTCAAGGACACACTCCCCTTCCATTTTCTGACTCTGCTATCCACAGCATGTTAGTCTCTCTCACCTGGATCCCTTCCTTGTTCAAAATGGCTGCCTCCAAGGTTCCAGGGTCACCTGCTGACACAATGACCTCCAGTACAAGAGAAACTGTGTCTTCCTCCTCTGTGAGTCTTTTCAAGAACCATTCCTCGAAGCCCCCTATATCAGTCAAGGTTTGAGCAGGGAAGAGCTTGCATTCTCAGAGAATTTAATAGAAGTGAATTTAATGGAGGGGCTGTTTAAAGACTGCAAGCGAGCAAAGTTAAGAGAACCAAGGAGGAAAGGTGAAATGCCAAGGATTACAGCAGAGAATCCTCCTGCTTCTGGTCCTGAAGGAGAAAGAAGAAAGGAAGTTTCCACCCTTCATAAAGAGAGCTGTAGCTGAGGAAGAGAGCTTGCCCGACACGGGAGCTGTGCCTTACAGGAATGTGGCTACTGTCTGGATCGCAGCCAGGAGGAAGGGAGTCTGAGGTCGAATTATGAATACTCTGCCCTCCTAGCAATGCCTTCATTAGCCAAATCCAGTGGAATGCCAGAGGACAAGGAAGACTTCACAGCGCAATCCTTAGAGGTCAACCTCCTGGGACACAAAGCAGAAAAAGACAGATGAGTTCTGGATGGAGTGGGACAAATGGAAACAGACCAGCATAAACCCCTAACAGACCTTCCCGTGTACATAACAGTCCAGAAAAGGATCTCATGCCTCCCCTTAAGCCAATCGCTTTCAAGGATATTGACTTAGAGGCTTCGACTTGTCAAGATTAAATTTTAACTCATATGGGAGAGGGATAAACTCCCACATGAAATTGAAGTTTTGCCAAAAAGAAAGGAGAGAGGAATATCTGCCATAGTAAATATTTCTAGAAAAAAAAATATATATCTTTGACAATCTCTTTTTAAGAACTATTTTTACCTGAGAAAATAAAAATGTTAAAAACTTTAAGCAAGGCTTCAAAAGTGTCTTTTGGAAATTTACTAGTCAATGAAAGCTAAAAAGCTTTGGAATAGCTTCTACACACTTAAAGAAACAAAAGACTATTTAGCCTTGTTAGGATTTAGGGGTTGAGACTGAAAAAAAAAGATCTGGAGCCTAAAAGCTGCAAAACACAGGTCCATAATCTAGAGGGTGAGGAGGCAGATGGCCAGTTAAAACAGTTCTCTGGGGGACACTCTCCAGTGCTCTGTCTACTAGAGTTTTAAGTGGTTCACAGAGGTGATCCTGGGGAAGACCAACACATTTCCTCTCCTGTTCTGAAGCAGATCACAAGGCACATATCACATGTAATCCTTACCCAATGCAACAATTATTACAAGAGACACAAAGGCAAAGGTAACTGTTTATAACTTAGCCTAAAAGTCACTCCAATCGTGACCTCTTTATTGAAAGAAGAACAAGCTAGGAGATGAAATGTGTGAATTGCAGACATACATCCCTGAAACTGCATCATGATGAGTAGTTGATCATTTGGTTTAATTGCAATTGGCAAAACATTTAAAACATTTGCCTTCTGTTCCCAAAATGCAGATGTTAGAACTATGAGGAATATACTGTGATCTCGATTTCCTTTATCTCTGTTAAACTTCCAGTTGCCTTCCAGACAATTCTGGCATGAAGAACTGAAGTATTAAATGAAACAAAGGCTAAGAATTAAAATCAAGAAATAAACATTTATCAAATGTCAACAGTACCAAGACCTAGAAAGAAAAAGGCAACAAAGATGTCAGATGTCTGGCTCAATGGATGACAAGCGAACAGGTATACATAAATAGCTTGGTGCCAGCTACATTTTGAGAGATGTCCTCCTATGTGTTCTCATAGGTATGTTCTAACTCAAGGGGGAACCAGCTAATACCAGGAAAACTATTAGCACGTCTTTGGCTAAGCATTTTTGTTACTTATAGCATAGTTATTTGTTAACTCAAGTAAAATCCTTAGCTCTGACAGCAAACAACTTATAAAAATCACAGCCGGGGAGCAGTGGTTCACGCCTGTAATCCTAGCACTTTGGGAGGCCGAGGTGGACAGATCACGAGGTCAGGAGATCAAGACCATCCTGGCTAACACAGTGACACCCCATCTCTACTAAAAATACAAAAAATTAGCCAGGCATGGTGGCGGGTGTCTGTAGTCCCAGTTACTCGGGAGGCTGAGGCAGGAGAGTCATTTGAACCTGGGAGGCGGAGGTTGCAGTGAGCCGAGATCGTACCACTGTACTCCAGCCTAGGGGATAGAGCGAGACTCCATCCCAAAATAATAATAATAATAAAACAATTACAAACTAGCCAAATTAGTCCCTTAATCCTCAGATTTCAGATGGTGATTTCTCCTTTACTCTTTTTTTTTTTTTTTTTTGAGACGAGGTTTAGCTGTCGCCCAGGCTGGGGTACAGCAATGCAATGAGGACTCACTGAAGCCTCTACCTCCTGGGCTCAGATGATCCTCCCACTTCAGCCTCCTGAGTAGCTGGGACCACAGGCATGCACCATCATGCCAGGCTAATTTTTAGTATTTTTTGTAGAGACAGGGTTTCACCATGTTGCCCAGACTGGTCTCAAACTCCTGGGCTCAAGGAATCCTCCCACCACAGCCTCCCAAAATGCCAAGATTACAGGCATGCTTGGCCTCTCCTTCATTCTCACACATTTGTGATTGTAATGAAGGCGGAGTAGTGTAACCACAGTTCTATAAGACAGAAGAAATTGGCAAATAAGCCCGTTGTATCTTTCAAGCACAGGCATTCTGCCAGTCACCATTTATCTTTACACTTGTACAAACAAGCTCATGGCTAAGGAAGCATTAAGATAATGATGAAGAAGAAGAAATCATTTGGAGGCAGTTAGAATAGACCTTTAGAAGGAAATGGTTCTTAAGAAGGAATCTCAAGATTGAAGGAGCTATTGATAAAATGAGAATGGCTGGAAAACGGTCTAGTAATAGTCAACATCCGAAGAAGATGTTGAAGGTGTAGGCCTGGCTGGAATCTAAGTTCTGAGAAGACTGGTTATTAAAGGGAGGAGATTTGTGGATAAAGATGCAACAAATCTCAAAGTCCATGGGCTTCCAGCTTTAAAAGAGAAAAAAGGAAAAGACTGGATGATGGAAACCCAAATAAAGATTCTTAGGTAAAAGATTATGTTCTTTGTATAAAAGCTATTTTGAGGAGCTGGTTTTGTTTACTAAGTGCCTAGATGAAGAAATGGAAAGACTTTCCCACTCCCACCCTTGTCTTAGCCGTTGTGAGAAGCCATGTGACCTCTTCCTAAGTCTGAGGAATTGAGCTGTTGTCAAGGATCTCAAATACTTTTTTTAAAGTGTCAGCCAAGATGGTGTTGTTGTCTAAACCTAGTAAACATATATGATTGCGGTGCCACAAATAGCACTAGGAAATAAGAAAGGCAAGAGAGTGTTGAAACAGAAGGCGAAGAGTGTATCCACCACTGTCCTCAATTTTGGGTGACTATCAAACATACAAGAGGAAGTGGCTCAGCCATTGAAGGTGCTTAATCTAAATGTGAGACCAGTTTGGTTTTGTTGCCCAGAATTTAGCTGCTTCCAAAATACAAAAAGCAAATTCCATAACAAGCAAGAAATGTCTGTGTGCAATTCACAGAACCCCAGCCTAACTCTGGTGGAAGGGAGTAGGGTAGATGCTTACATTTAAAACAAAAATTTTGCATCTGTAATTAACGTAGATTTATCTTCAATGTACTTTTCCTACTTAACTTCCAGAATATTTTAACTGTACGAGCCCCTGCATTAAAATACTGTAATGAGAAAATCTGGTACTACTTTGTGAATTAACTTTTTAAATGGGTATAAACATTTCCATGTGTTAGCGAGCCTCTGCAAAGTCATTTACTGTACCCGACTGCCTTATCTGTGGCTAAACAGACTACAACTGAGCAGACCAAAGCATCATGTCAGTTGCATCCTAAGGAAAGCAGACAATGAGGTTGAGTTAGAAGTGCAGGCCGGGCGCAGTGGCTCAAGCCTGTAATCCCAGCACTTTGGGAGGCCGAGACGGGCGGATCACGAGGTCAGGAAATCGAGACCATCCTGGCTAATGCGGTGAAAACCCATCTCTACTAAAAATACAAAAAACTAGCTGGGCGAAGTGGCGGGCGCCTGTAGTCCCAGCTACTCGGGAGGCTGAGGCAGGAGAATGGCGTAAACCCTGGAAGCGGAGCTTGCAGAGAGCTGAGATCCGGCCACTGCACTCCTGCCTGGGCGACAGAGCGAGACTCCGTCCCAGTTGGGGGGGGGGCGGGAAAGAAGTGCAAGAGATTTGGGGTTGGGGGGTAATGTTTGTAAAAAGTGTAAGAGGAAATATGAAGATTGCCCAAGCATGGAAAGCCTTCAGATCACGATGTAGGTTTGACACTTACAAAAGGAAAAAGGGTAGAAAACAAGATAGACAAGAGAGAGTCTCAAATTTTGGTGGGCCGGGCACAGATTTGACCAATGTGATGGGAAGCTCTGGAGCAAAGAGGATTCCTGTGTTGGACAGACACAGCCTTGGTACCGCCATGGTGCGGGTATTGGCTGGGAGCTGCCTAGAAAAAGGGTGGTCTTTGTTCAAAAGCTGAAGCAGATCCTCCAGGCACTGCAGCTAGAAGCTGTCAGCTGCCCACACTCCTCGCAGCTGCCAGGTAAGTCCTTTCTCCAGTGAAGATCTGAGTCATTGCACACCTCAATGCCTACCTCCATCCATCCCTACAGGGCATCCAGTAATCTTCAAAACATCTGGGAGTTTTTCCCCAGAGTAGAGTCACTTGAATAAATGTCCTTTGGGGAAGGACAAAAGGAATGATACCATCATAGACTTGGTGTGGTGTTGCTGGATCCTTCATCCTGGGAACGTGGCCACCCTTTCTATTGGGGGATTCCAGGTCTGAAAACTGCCTCAGGTTCTAGGTACTAGACAAGGGATTGCAAATGTTTGATAGAGCAAACACCCTCAGCCTCCTGGGCATCCTTGTTGGCGCTTTTTTTTTTTTTTTTTTTTTTTTTTGATACAGGATCTCACTCTGTCGCCCAAGCTGGAGTGAAGTGGCACAGTCTCAGCTCACTGCAACCTCTACCTTCCGGGTTCAAGTGATTCTCCTGCCTCAGCCTTCCAAGTAGCTGGGACCACAGGTGTACACCACCACGCCCAGCTAATTTTTTGTATTTTTAGTGGAGACAGGGTTTCACCATCTTGGCCAGGCTAGTTTTGAATTCCTGACCTCAAGTGATCCACCCACTTCGGCCTCCCAAAGTGCTGGGATTACAGGTGGGAGCCACCATGCCCGGCCTGTGTTGGCTTTCTTTTAATTAGATGTATTAAGAAATATCCTCACAAGATTCCCATCTGTTTCACCCCATCGTCACTGTTCTCTGTGGATTCAACTCCACAACAACCTTTCATACCACCAGTTGTGGCCTGCAGAGGAAAGCCTCTAGCTAATTTCCCAACGGCTTGGTGAATGCTGTGTTCTCCAGACCTCCTTGTGCTTCGTAATCCTCTGGTGGGTCTTCTAATCACCATAATATACCCTCTCCAGCATGCTCACTTCCCTGAGCCTTTAAAAATCTGTTTCAGCTCCACTCAGCATGGACCTATCTCCAGGCTTGAACCACCCAAGCAGCAAGTTTGCACTATCCTCTAGGGTCTTTGCCAAGCATTAAGTCCCACATCCTGAGAAAATGCCCTGAAGTTCCTTTATTTACCTTTATCCTGCTCTTTGATCAAGCACCTTCGAAATCCAGTTCCTTCCTTCTAGTATAGGGGCTAATTACTCACAGTTTGGGGGAGGTACAGTCTCCTTCTAGCTCATCAATGTTGCCATAATATTCTTGGCTTGGTGATGTTGTGACTTACCTCTAGTGATTGGTCTGACAACCAGGCAAGGAGTTGAGGATCCTGAGAAGCCCTCTTGGCCCATGGAAACGGAACTCTGTGATGGGAGTTCCAGATGATAACAGGGAAGGGTGAGCCACCTCTGCAGGCTCCGAGGGCTTAGAAGAGTTTGAGAGCTCAAAATATTTGGAGGCATCCACCCAAATGTCCCCATTCCGTGCACAAGAGCTCCATGTTTTCGCAACCAGTGCTCTGATCTTTGCATAATGATAATCATCTTTGAAGCTAGGCAAGCCTATTAAATCCAGAGTTTGGTCTTCTGCTTTTTCTACACTGAATTGAGTGAATATGGGCTTCTCTCCTGGAGGCCCTCAGGCCTTCACACTTGGCTTTCAATTGCTCCCTACCTGCCTACAGCTTTTCATTATCCTACTGTAGAGCCTCAATGCAACTGAGCAACAACCAGCCAATTCCATTGTCCTTGGATACCTTTCTTCTCTCTGACCTCTCAAATGCCTCAACCTTCTCTCCATCCAGGGTTTTCCTGTCCACCAGAACATTCTTCCAAGTTACTGACATTAAAAGTTTTAGGAAGGGCTCAGTGGCCCATGCCTGTAATCCCAACACTTTGGGATGACAAGGCAAGAGGATCACTAAAGGCCAGGAGTTAAAGACAAGCCTGAGCCTTGTTCAGTTGCCCAGGCTGCAGTGCAGTGGCATGATCATAGCTCACTGCAGCCTCGAGCTCCTGGAGCCTCAAGCAATCCTCCCGCCTCAACCTCCTGAGTAATTGGGACTCCAGGTATGAGCCACTGTGCCTGGCCCCTACATTCAGATAGATTTTTAAACTACCTGAACCAAGTTAACTTCCTCGTAGATTGGATGTGCCCTGTGAGAGCAAAAGAAGAGTCAAGGATGATCCAGGGGTTTGCCTTGAGCACCTGGGAAGGTGGAGCAAGCAACATTCCTTGGTGCTTCCAGGGCACACCGCTTCTGAATGGTGCCTATGGGCTTATAAATCCATCTCCTCCCAGGAGACAACACATTTATTTTGTCCCTGGACCTTATGAAAGTTGCCAGAATCAAAATAGAATCACTAGTGTTTTTTTAAGAAAAACAACAAACAAGCAAAAAACCTGAACTGGATGCAGTGGTTCATGGCTGTAGTCACAACTCAGAAAGCTGAGGTAGAAGGACTACTTGAGCTCAGGAGGTTGAGGCTGCAGTGAGCTATAATCACACCACTGCACTCCAGCCTAGGCGACAGAAGGAGGCCCATCTCTAAAAAACAAACATAAAAAGACTTCACTCTTGTCACTCTTGAGATTAAGGATTTACCTAAGTAGTAAAATACGTCAGATCAGATTCTGGACACAGGAACTCTGAATCTGGGATGTGAAAAGGTTTCCGGAGAAGCGTTCTGTTTCTCGTATCATTAACCACAGGAAGATATTATTTGGTATACAAGAGGATATTGCTTAAAGAGATAAGAAACAGAAACTCTCTCTCATATTTCTTCAAATACCTTGCAAAGTTGTGAGTTAAAGAAAAAAGAACCATGTTCACTCAAAGGGGAGATGCAAAAATAAAAAGATAAAACCTTTTCCCTTACCCTAAGGAGATAATATGTGCATTAAAAAAAATGTTCTAATACTGTTCCTGCAAGTCAATATATAAGCATTACTGAAAAGTCCAATCTTGCCTGCATTTTACAGCTCTCAGCTCCTTTCAGGAAGCAACTAAATCAGAAAACAGTGTTCTCTCTTCCTTGGAGCTAGCACAGGTTTTGATAACATCAATTGAATGCCAAGCCTAAGTACAGATTGGAAGTTAGAAGTATTGCTATTGACCCTTTTCTAATATATCCTTCAGCTCAATAATTAATCGATTTGTGACAAAATGAATAGAAGCTGAGGTCTTCTGAGAGCTTACAATGTGGCAGATGCGAACTCAGTGCTGCACACTGGCATTCATGCTCTTCATTCTTGTCTCCCAAGCCACTTGTCTCACCCACACTCTCCGGGCCAGGAGGTGCTGCACAACCCACAGTGGGAAACTTTCTCCCACCCATTCCTGACTCCTGAAACCCGTCCACGGTGCCATCAGCCTGATCCACTAATAGCAAAACTCTTCACATCCGAAATCTAACTTCCAAATAGTCCCTCCTTGCTCTGACAAAAACTGACTCTTCCCTGAGGACGAGCTCACCTCTTCTCTTATGCGCTGGCTGTTTTTCTTTTTTCTTTTTCTTCTTTTTTTGAGATGGAGTCTCCCTCTGTCACCAGGCTGGAGTGCAGTGGTGTGGTCTCAGCTCACTGCAAGCTCCACCTCCTGGGTTCAAATGGTTCTCCTACCTCAGCCTCCCGAGTAGCTGGGATTACAGGCACACGCCACCACACCCAGCTATTTTTTGTATTTTTAGTAGAGACGGGGTTTCCCCATGTTGACCAGGATGGTCTCAATCTCTTGACCTTGTGATCTGCCCATCTTGGCCTCCCAAAGTACTGGGATTACAGGCGTGAGCCACTGCACCGCGGCAGGCTGTTTTTCATTCCAGGCCCTCCTGCCACCTCCTGCAGACCTGGAAGTGATGGAGGGGCCCTGCTGGTCCTCTTTTCCCCTTCCAGAGCCTTCTCCTTCCCTTCTACTGCAAATCTCTCTCTTTTTTTTTTTTTTTTTTTTTTTTTTTTTTGAGACGGAGTCTCGCTCTGTCGCCCAGGCTGGAGTGCAGTGGCCGGATCTCAGCTCACTGCAAGCTCCGCCTCCCGGGTTTACGCCATTCTCCTGCCTCAGCCTCCCGAGTAGCTGGGACTACAGGCGCCCGCCACCTCGCCCGGCTAGTTTTTTGTATTTTTTAGTAGAGACGGGGTTTCACCGTGTTAGCCAGGATGGTCTCGATCTCCTGACCTCGTGATCCACCCGTCTTGGTCTCCCAAAGTGCTGGGATTACAGGCTTGAGCCACCGCGCCCGGCATCTACTGCAAATCTCATACCATCATCATCTATCACCCCTGAAACTGTCCCTAAAATTAATCAGAAGAGAAGAGAGGAAGAGAAACAAAAATAAGCCAAGTTTGCACATACTCAGTGATAGTCATGGGGTCAGCTGTTCTCTGATCCTTCCTCATAGTATTTTGCTACCTATTGCTCCAGAATCACACAGACCCTGTCACAAGATTAGAGTTCCCCTTCACTGCTCTACAGAAAACAACTGAACATTGTGAAATGTTGTTTTCCATTTGAGATATTCTTGTAAGTCCTGCATACTGATGAAACTACTGATGCCAGCTGGTCTGAAGGACCCCATGAGAAGCTGACTCACTGAAGAATGCAGTTTCTACATCCTGATGATTTCATCCCCCTTTCCCCAACCAATCAATGACTACAATTTTTCATCCCCTCACCCCCCACAATCCCCTTGAAAACCTCAGCCGAGAACTCTTCGGAAAGATGGATTTGAGGGTCTTCTCCCATCTGCTCACTTGGCCTCCCTGCTGTCATCAAACCCCCTCTCTGCTGCAAAGCCTGCTGTCTTGGTGTATTGATCTGTTTCTGCACGACAGGCATATGAATGCATTGGTCCTGTAATACCCCTGCCCAACACTGTTCCCCACCTTTTTCAACAACATCAGCCCCTTGGCATCCTCTCCAATACTTCTCCTCTCTTTTCTGAGCATGTTCAATGCATAGATAATAATGCTTCCAAAACTCCACCATTCCAGGTCATTAAACTTCTCTCCTCCTTCAGTCATCTTGACCTCTACCCTCACAGAAACAGCCACTCACTTTGATGGCAATACATGGATCTTGTCATGCACATTCGTTGCAGTCCTTTGCCCCTCTTAACTTCTAATTACTCCAGGGCTCAGTCATTGTTCTTGTTTTCATCTCTGTCTCTACTTACTCCCTTGGAGATCTCATCTGGTTCCATGGTTTTAAATACTACACACACTGATAACTCCCAAATGAATATCTCCAGTCCAGTCCTATGTCCTAAACTCCAAACCTACATATCCAATAGCATACTCATCATTTTCACATGAATATCTAATATACTTCTCTAACTCACACGTCTACTACTGAATTGATTTTCCCTACCTATCCCACTGCACCCCAACCTTCCCCATGTTAGTTAGTTGATGGCAATTTCATCCTTCTGGCCTAAAACAGAACACTTCTTGGATTCATCCTTGACTCGTCTTTTTCTCTGCTACCCTATATCCAATCCATATTCGTATTGCTGCAGCTCCTTGTGGTTGAGACCCGTTCTTGTCTCTATCAATAGATTCAAAGAGACAAGAATATCCCTTGTCTCTTTCTTCAAAACACATCCGGATTCTGACAACTTCTCACTGCTTTTGCTGCTCTTATTCTGATCCCAATACCATCTGGAGAACTGCTCTGGCCTCCTGAAAGGCCCCCCTGCTCCTACCTTGCCCCTTATCGTCTATTCCATGTGATTCAGGCTTCTGTGACCTCCCTAGTCTCAGCTCTTACCATCCCAGCTCCAGCACAGCAATTCCCTTCTGCTCCTCAATCAACCTCCAGCCTCCTTCCTTTCCTCGGCCTGAACACCATGCCCTCAAAGATCCATATGGCTCACTTCCTCTCCCTGTCTAAGACTTTACTCAAATCTCATGATCTTACATTGTCATAAGCCAGTTCTCATCATCCTATTTAAACACACAACTTCAGCTCCTTCCTCAAACACGCTATTCCCTTATCCTGCCCTACACTTTTCCTTTTCTTTTTTCTTTCTTTCATTTTTGGAGAGCATAGCATTTATTATCTTCTAACAGTCTATGTAATTTACTTTATTACTATGTTTATTGTTGATTATATTTATAGTGAATTCCTTTCATCCTCTTCTCAGTAGAGATAGAGTCATTGAGCATGAAAATACAGAAGCTATTGTGTTGCAGATTACCATGGCAATAACAACAACAAAAAAAATACAGTGTTTTTTTTTAGGCTCCAATTTGAAGACTGCAAGAATCTATTGATAGAGACAAGAACAGGTCTCAACCACAAGGAGCTGCAGCAATATGAAGGAAAGATAGATGGGCAAGGAGAAAAAGGGCAGAAATGGAGGAGAGAAGGGGCTTTTGAATGTCAGTTCAAAGTGGGCTTTATTCAGAATAAAATATGATCTAATTAGAATGGAGAAGCAGCATTTGGACTCTCTGGACCCCAACCACTGAGGAAGACAGGCCTCTTTCTGTTAATGCACCCTTTCCAATGTGATAAGAAATCGAAACAGGGTGACCCTCTTTTAAAATTACTAATAAGGAAGAAAGTCTACTAGTATGAGGTAATCATTTTTAATGCATTTTTTGATTCAACAGAATTTGTCAAGAGCCTACTATGTGCAAAGTATTGTTGTTATACTATGGAAGATTTTAAGTGGAATGAGAAATTATGTCATCCTGAAGATGTTATAATACAGTAGAGGAAGGTCAGGCACAGTGGCTCAGGCCAGTAATCCCAGCACTTTGGGAGGCTGAGGAGGGCAGATCACTTGAGGTCAGGAGTTGGAGACAAGCCTGGCCAACACGGTGAAACCCTGTCTCTACTAAAAATACAAAAATTAGCCAGACGTGGTGGCGGGCGCCTGTAATCCCAGCTACTCAGGAGGTTGAAGCAGGAGAATTGTTTGAATCCAGGAGGTGGAGGTTGCAGTGAGCTGAGATCTCACGACTGCACTCCAGCCTGGGCAACAGAGAAAGACTCTGTCAAAAAAAAAAAATATATATATATATACACACACACACACACACACATATATATCTATATATACACACACACATATATATCTATATATATACATATATACACATATATATGTATATATACATATATACACATATATATCTATATATATATACATATATAGAGAGAGAGAGAGTAGGGGGAGAAGGCAAATAAACAAATTACTATAAATATAAAGTAGAAATTTTCATTATTGAGGCACAAGCAAATGTATTAAGAAAACAAAGGAAGGGATTATATATTCTGCATGAGGCTAAATCAGCACTGTGGCTACCAAACTGCAAATAAAGAAGGGACATTTTCTTTCCTAACAGCAGTTTATGCTGATTTGAATCAAAAACTCTTTCTCTAGCACTCTAGAGAAACAAAATCCACAAAGTGATAGGCATAAGATAGAGACTGTGAGTCCTGTGCTGGAGATCTGATGAGTAAACCAAAGCCATGACTCAGTCATAGGAATTTGTCTATGGTTTGTTTCAGTATGAAGATCTCTAAGGAAATCCTCCTGTTGCTTGGCATGGAAACACTGTGAACAACTAGGGACAAATTCCTAGGGAAAAAGGAACTCTAGGGATTAGAACAGGGGTTCTCGAGTTCAGCGACGCCTCCAAAAATCAAGAGTACCCCTCTGCTGCCCACTGTGGAGAATGTGAACTTGCTTTTATTGGCAGAGCCTTGGACCCAGAATGATTTTGTCTTCTACAATATGACACAGAGTGTTGTCATTAACAATTGATATGGAGGGCACAACGTTATTAAAACTTTTTAAACTTTTATTTCCAAATAGTGAAGCCAACCGTTAGCAAGAAACTGTTTATTTCTTTATAGGCAGGGTCTCACTTTGTCACCCAGGCTGACCTGCAGTGGCACAATCACAGCTCACAGCAGACTCAACCTCCCTGGCTCAAGCGATCCTCCTTGCCTTAGCCTCCTGAGTGTCTGGAATCACAGGCATACACAACCTTGCACGGCTAATTTATTTATTTCTTGTTGAGACAAGTTCAGTGTTGCCTAGGCTAGTCTCATAGCCCTGGGTTCAAGCAATCCTCCCCCGCTAGGTCTCCCAAAGTACAGATTACAGGCATAAGCCACAGCACCCGACCCATAACAATCTATTTATATGATTTCTGGAGTTGTTAGTGATTGGCCTTTCTTTTAATGTCGATCAGATTTCTCTCCACCCCTAAAACATAAACGATTCATCCTGGAAAGATGGCTATTATGCTACCGAGCCAAAATGCACTTTTTAGAATGGGAAAAAAATCAGTGTGATTTCTAAGGTTTTATCTAATATCATCTCTAGAAAACAGTTTGCTAAATGTCTTATATAGCTTTGTCTTATAATTAGATTCACATACACAGTGAAAATTTAGCACATACAATTTATTTGAAGCCAGATATTTCTGTTTCACGCTGCCCCATACTTTGCCTAATGGACAAACAAAACGAATGCTTATTTTAGAATATTTAAGTTTAACAAACACAAAGCACAGTTAGTTTCACACAACAGTGCCTTCTTGTAGCAACAACCCTACAAAGCACTTAAGTTGAGCCAGGGGAGGACCTCCACCCCACATCTTTCAGGATAAAGTGGTAAATGGGAGGTGGTACAAAAGTCCTATAATTCCTCTTAAGTTTTTAAGAAATTCCCTCCATTAATATCGGTAGCTAGTTTTCCTTAAGGCTTTGGTCTGAAGGAATGTATTACTGGCAGTCTTGACAAAAGATGTTTTAGTTTATATGCAGTTGTCTCAAGATTGTACGGATATTTGCTTTGACTAACCTCAGAAATTCAAGCAAAGCCATGTTACAGTAGGCATATAAACAAGCAGGTCAGAGGGGTAATGTTTGATGATAACACTGACTTTTTTCTACCACTCAAAAGCACGCAGGAGCAGTAAAATGTGCTACCCAGAAGCAACAAAAGATAAACACTTAACTATCCGCAGTTAACCAGCTTGGAGCTTTCAGGCGATGAAAAGTTATTTAATTATTAAGGCAAAAAGCACACAGGCGTACGACTGAGGATACCAGAGAGGTTGATGCTTTCCAAATTTTGAATAAAAGAATAACTTTAAAAGTGATTTTATGGAATAAAAATAATCTCTTAATGGATCTGTAAGAATGTATTTAAAAATCGATCTGAAAATGATATTTCTTAATCCATTAATCATTAGCAAAAAAAGAACTCCATGCAAGCATCATACACGATATGGAAAAGGTATTGAATATTGATATTGGCAGGGTGGGAACACATTTCCAAACGTGTTTCTGGACTAGAGATCTATGTATCTGTATTGCTTATCCCACCTCAAGACTGAGCTCCGCTTCGGATGGCTCACACCTATAATCCCAGTGCTTTGGAGGCAAAGGCAGGAGGACCGTTTGAGGCCCTGGGCAATATAGCAAGATCCTATCTCTACGAAAATAATTTTAAAATTTGCTGAGTGTGGTAGCGTGTGCCTATAGTCCTAGCTATTTGGGAGGCTGAGTACTCAAGGAGGATCGGTTGAACCCAGGACAGGAGTTCAAGCCTGCAGTGAGCTATGATTGTACCACTGCACTCCAGCCTGGGCAACAGAGCAAGACTCTGCCTCAAAGGAAAAAAAAAAAGACTGAGCTCCCCAACGGTCCAAGGGCACTCTTTGAAATCCCACACTTGGAAGGGCTCAGAAAGTCTTGTGTTGAATTTCAATGAAACAGACAAGATCGCATCCCAATGCTTATCAACAATAATTGTAAACTCTGTTGACTTGATCCTCTCAAACTTCAACTCAAAATTCACCCTCTAGAGAATGGGAAAAGTAATTTTACGCAGCAGAGTCATGGTTCCAAAGCTTTCCACAAACTTAAAAGGCAGTACCACTCCATCTAAACCCAGATATTAATAGTTAAGATACTTTCATTCCAGGGCACAGGAGACCAGCTTTCCCATTCCTTCAGGAAGAGAAACAGAATGTGCACCAAAAAAAAATGTTTGCAGGGACGAGTAGCTGCAGACTGGCTGATAAACAAGCTCTAGATTTAGTAGACGTGGTTTACAAAGGTCCCAAGTTCCGGCAGTAAGTCATTCCACATTTATCTGAGATGCTCTTCTCACAGATAAATGCAGCCCTTATCAAGAGGCTACGTATGTGCCCAGCACCGTTTATTTTGGCAGTGGCTCAGTTTCTGCCTCTATAATTAACTGAGGCTGATGAGTCGACAGCAGCTCCGAGGGAGATCAGAGGAAACTCGACTTCATCTCCCCGCCTTTTATTTTCTCCGCTCTCCACTGCCTGGCCTCCCTTGTGTCTTTTTTTTTTTTTTTTTTTTTTCATTAATACAAGACAGCAAATTCAACCCACATCCTGGCCCAGCAGGGGAGCTCAGGAACAACATAAAATTCCAAATATGTGTTTTGATCCTCATTGCCCCTCTGCCAGAAACAGCAGCTTCACTTCTCATCAGACACTAGCAACAGCTTCTTAATTATCCCCACAAAGAATAAAAGACACTGTCCGGATCTTTACTGCAATGTGAAATAGCCCTTAACTCTGTATTGTACTAACAAGGACTCTAGAACATTAAGGTAAATGCTCACTAATGGGCTAGTGCTTGAATTCATCATAGAAAATGCTCTCAAGTGAGTGCATGGAATAGCTGTGAAAACAAAGGCAATCAATAAGTCCATAGCTGACTACCAATTCTAAATTCATAAACCTTCTTGTTGACTGATAGGCAGAAGAACATGTGTAATATCATGGGCCACTATTTTACTCATAGGCTGATATCTCTGCAGGGGGTGAGCGTGTGTGTGTGTGTGTATGCACAATACAAATGTTGGTTCAGGCCAGACACAGTGACTCACGCCTATAATCCCAGTGCTTTGGGAGGCTAAGGCAGGAGGGTCACTTGAGGTCAGGAGTTTGAGACCAGCCTGGGCAACAAAGCAAGATCCCTCTCTACAAAAAAATTTTTAAAATTAGCCAGGCATGGTGGCACATATCTGTAGTTCCAGCTACTCAGGAGGCTGAGATGGGAGGATCACTTGAACTCAGGAGTCTGAGGCTGCAGTAAACTACAAGTGCACCACTGTACTCCAGCCTGGCAACAGAGGGAGACCCAAACAATGTTGGTTTCTTCCTACCACCCAGATCTTGTTTCAGATATTCTAATTCAAAAAGCAACCTCTGTATTCTTCTTCTTTTTTGTTTTTGTTTTATCCAAGGGTTGATATTTTATTTTTTATTTAATTTTTTATTTATAATTGACACAAAATCATTTTATATATTTATAGGGTACAGTGTGGTGTTTAGATGCAGGTATGCATAGTATAATGATTGAATCAGGGTAATTACCATATCCATCACTTTAAACATTTATCATTTCTTTGTGGTGACAACATTCAAAATCTTCTATCTTGAAATATTGTATACACTACATTGTTATTTGCTGTAGTCACCCTATCCTGTAACAGAACTCCAAAACTTATTCTTCCTGTCTAACTACAATTTCGTATTCTTCTTTATTGTAGCTCTAGACACAGCTACAGGCACACTGCATGAGACTCAGTTGCTGTGCCATGCTTAACTAAAAAGAATAGATTCCCCAAACTCTCTTAAGAGAGTAGCAAATGAGTTAAACATAGCTAGTGTCAGATTTTGACCCGAAGTAGCAGAATGTGAAGTTACCCATGACACATTTCCATGCATTCCTTCATAAATTCCATCAGAAAATAGGCATTATCTCAGCTGGAAGTGTGCCATCTTCTCCCTGATGAAGAAAAATCATTTCTACTATTATAAAATAATCTGATAAAAGCAAACCACATTAACAGCTTCCCATATTAACAGCATTTCATATCTGGTCATGTACAGTGTCCTAACATACACTGTCTCCTCTAGACAGACTCCATCGTGTCCTCCTGAATGCTCCTAAACTGTGATTATCATCCTTTAAGTGTCTGCCTCCCCGTGCAGCTATGTTCAAGAGCAATTCTTGTCTCATTCTTCTTTATTTCTTTCTCTTTCTTTCTTTCTTGCTTTATCTTTCTTTTTCCTTTTTTTCTTTCTCTCTTTTCTTGTTTCTTTCTCTCTTTCCTTCTTTCTTTCTCTTTCTTTTCCTTCCTTTCTCCTTCTTTCTTTATTTTTCCTTCTTTCTCTTTGTCTTTTCTTCTGTCTTCTTTCTTTCTCTTTCTTTTTCTTTCCTTTCTTTGTTTTCTTTTTTTTTTTTTTTTTTTTTTTTTTAGAGACGGAGTCTCACTCTGTCATCCAGGCTGGAGTGCAGTGGCCAGATCTCAGCTCACTGCAACCTCCGCCTCCCGGGTTCACGCCATTCTCCTGCCTCAGCCTCCTGAGTCGCTGGGACCACAGGCGCCCACCACCTCGCCCAGCTAATTTTTTGTATTTTTAGTAGAGACGGGGTTTCACCGTGTGAGCCAGGATGGTCTCGATCTCCTGACCTCGTGATCTGCCCATCTCGGCCTCCCAAAGTGCTGGGATTACAGGCTTGAGCCACCGCGCCCGGCCTCTTTCCTTTCTTTCTTTCTTGCTTTCTCGTGTTCTTCTTTTTCTTTCCCTTCCTCCCTCCTTTCTTTCTCTCCCTCCCTCATTTCTTTTCCTCCCTCCCTCCTTTTTTTCCTTTCTTTTCCTTTTCTTTTTTGACAAGGTCTCACTCTATTGCTGAGACCAGAGTGCAGTGTCAGGATCATGGCTCACTGCAACCTCAACCTCCCAGCCTCAAGAAATCCTCACACCTCAGCCTCCCAAGTTTCTGGGACTACAAGCGTGCAGCACCGTGCCCTGCTAATTTTTCATTTTTTGTAGAGAAAGAGTTTTGCCATGTTGTCCAAGCTGGTCTCAAACTCCCAGGCTCAAGCGATCCTCCCACCTCAGCCTCCCAAAGTGCTGAGATTACAGGCATGAGTCACCATGCCTGGTGTATTCGTCTTTCTAACTCCAGCACTGTGCAAACTCCCTAGTGCATCTGAATCTCAACAAAACCATTTATTGAAATAGAATAAATTATCTCCTTTGATCCTTGCAACAGTTCCGGGAGCTAACGCCGAGAGGAGTTAGATGTGGATGGTTGAACACATGACCAGTGATAGAGAAAAAAACAAAGGCATTTGGTGCCACGTCTAACCCTATGTCACCCCATCAGGTACCTGCATTAATTGAATACTTACTTAGTGAATCATTCTGCAGTTTCAACATTTATTTTCACATTAGTGTGTTTTATGTACCCACAGGGATTATTATTTCTTTGAAGGCAGAAGATTTAAAATTAATAAAACATTGTACATTTGCATTGCTCTCAGCACAGTTTGAATTCCTTCCTCATTGTAAGGGTATAAAAAATAACATTTAGGCTGGATTCAGTGGCTCATACCTGTAATCCCAGCACTTGAGACTCAATGCTCCCTGTGACTCCCCAGTACTAGGTGAAGAAGTGCCAAGCTCAGATGGAGTCATCCCAGCGTGAGATTTTACAGTCATTTAAGAACCAGGCACCTGGAAACTGGGAAATACTGTTACTTTCTCTGCCACACTTGGAGCTTCTTATAGGATATCACGTAAAGTTCAATCAGTAACTCCAATCACCAGAATGAACCTTTGATTAAACAAAGGATTTATTACCGGGTCAACACCTGAACTTCTAGACTTCATTCAGTATCATCCTTGTAGTATTTTGTCTTACTCCCCATGCTACATGCTTTCCTTCAACTAAATTCCTATCATGAGCCACTTGATTGACTTAAATTTTTCAACCTAGCACCCATAGCGTTTACATACGTAACTGAGTATGCACATGGAGTTTTCTAATGATTATGTTTTTGTGTATTTTCACATGTACTCATTCTGTCTTTTCCCACTAAGTAGTAAATAACTTGAAGTTAGAGGCCATGTCTTTATATTTTTGTATCTCCTTACAACATCCAACTCAGAACTCTGTAGAACGAGTATTCAATAAAGTTGTTTGCTCCTTAAGTAGGTAATTTTATATAATATGATAGAAATTTAACAAAGACGTGACTGTGCCTTACACATGTTGTAAAATAGAACAGAAGAGAGATATTCCTCTTTAGAGATTGAGCTCTGTGAGAGTAAACATCCATCCAAATTCTGTAGCTGTTCCAAGCCTTCATTTCTTTAGAAGCATAGAGGTAAAGTCTACACAGAGCAACTATCTTGCAAGTAGTCACCAGACAGTATCAGTAAAGATTTACAAGGGCCAGATGCAGTAGCTCGTGCCTGTTATCCCAGTGCTTTGGGAGGCTGAGGCAGGAGGATCACTTTATGCCAGGAGTTCAAGACCAGCCTGGGCAACATGGTGAGACGCCCCCCCTCCTCCATCTCTAAAAAAATAAAATAAAATAAAAAAGTAGCTAGGCATGGTGGCATGCATCTGTAGTCTCAGCTACTTAGGAGGCTGAGGTGGGAGGCTCGCTGAGCCCAAGAGTTCATGGTTACAGTGAGCTATGATCATGCCACTCACTCCAGACTGGGCAACAGAGTGAGACCCTCTCTCTAAAAAATAAATAAATAATAGTAATAATAAAATAAAAGATTTACCTGGAACAATCAATAAAAGAAATTAAGATTCCAGCCATTATGTTCTGAGTAGTTCCAAGGTGTAGGATAGGCAGATAAGAATGATTCATTAGGGGCTAATGCAACCAGTACTTATTTTGGAGGATTTAAAATCATGCACTAACCCCACTCAGAAAGGTCTGAGAACTAGCCTAATAGCCATTGAAATGTAAGCTCTCATTTCCACAGTGGAGCCCTTCCAGGCTATATTTTGTCTCAAATAAGATGGATGCCTGAGACTGGGTCAGGCCGGGGTCCTGCACCCATACTTTTTTTTCTATGAATTTCATGCCATCAAGAAACCATTGAAAACAGAAGTCCCCACTTTACCCATTATTATATCAATGAGATGAAAATGTGTAACCAATTCTGTCCATTCTGTTTCCATGCTGAGATGGCTTAAATCCTTCTGCTACATGATTGTTTTGTTGGACCACATCTCAAAACTAGAAACATTAGAAACTTGTCATTTAAGTGTTCAACTTTAACAATCTATAGTTCTCTGAGTTTTTGGTGTGGGATACAGGCAGCATTGCATGGCTATAAAGGATTATTCACTAGATTAAATATAATATATAATTATTATCTAATATATATATTATATATTATATCTATTATATAATGTATTATATTATAAATTATATATTATATATTATTCACTAGAGTAAATATAATATATAATTATTATATAATATGTTAATATATATTATACATAATTCTATCACCTTAACTGATAGGAAGAGGAAATTTATTTTAATCTTGTTTTATAATTGTCCTCTATAGCTATTCAAGTGGTCATCTGATTCCTGTTGGAATCAGATGGGTTTGAGCAACCCACAGAAAGTCGGCTGCAGAACCTAGAACCAAAACAATAGAAACATTAATACTTGCTTAGTCCTGTTCCATGGAAACTGTAGAGGCTGGTTTTTCCCTCTATTCTACAGCCATTTTTCGTAAGTTTATTTCAGCCTGTCTACTGACAACCGATTTTGGAGCATTTGACGATTTTGGTTGGGAAAACGCTGGTGTTTTAAATAATTAATAGTGTTTTGATAATTGTTTTTATGGCATGTTTGGGCATACCACATAATTTACTTAAATAAACATCCCAATGTGAAGTCAATTAAGTTCTGAAGAAAGTTAACAAAACTCTCAAGAAATAGATTACTTAAAAAACTGCAACCAACTTGGTTCCTGGCTGTCACAACTTAGATTCAGACTGCATTAAGTATACTTCATCGTGCTTACTGCCAAATACTGTATTTCTGTGTTTGTTCATAAAAATTTAATTTGAAATGCATGTAAGGATGATACAGTCTTTTTATAAAAGGAAGTTATTATCTGTGATAAAAGCAGTTGTTGACATTAGAAATGCAGACGCAAGGATCCAGACGGGAAATGTAATAAAAAGAAAACAAATGTAGCAGGGGAGGTGGGGTTAAAAATATGGCAAAACAAAGCCAGATGTGGTTGCAAAAATCTGCCCACAGGCAAAGCTGGAACTCCTACCTTTCAGATGGGCCGTCGTTGGCCATTAGAAGTAAAATACCCATCCTGGCTAACATGGTGAAACCCCGTCTCTACTAAAAATACAAAAAATTAGCTGGGTGTGGTGGCAGGTGCTTGTAGTCCCTTGGGAGGCTGAGGCAGGAGAATCGCTTGAACCCGGGAGGCAGAGATTGCAGTGAGCTGAGATCACACCACTGCACTCTAGTCTAGGAGACAAAGTGAGACTCTGTCTCAAAAAAAAAAAAAAAAAAAGTAAACCATGACCCCAGATCTAGAAAGCAAAGTGGACGATTCAATTCACAGCTGCCTGCTGAACGCAACCTCTGCAAGTAGAGATACACATTTGTTCACTCCTAAGCACTGCTTCTATTTTTTTCTAAACACTGCTTCTTTTTTCTTTTTGAAGACAAGGTCTCAATCTGTCACCCAGGCTGGAGTCCAGTGGTACAATCGCGACTCACTGCAGTCTTGACCTTCCAGGCTCAAGCAAATCCTCCCACCTCAGCCTCCTGAATAGCTTGGACTACAGGCGTGTGCCATCACACCTGGCTAATTTTTTCATTTTTCTGTAAAAGTAAGAAAAGGGGTCTCACTATGTTGTCAGGCTGGTCTTGAACTCCTGGACTCAAATGATCCTCCCACCTTGGCCTCCCACTGCTTCTTTTAGTGTCTGGGGATAATTGACTGTGGATTTCCACACTGCTGAGCCTTCTTGTTTCCATTTTTTCTTCATCAGACGTTCTCCAGTGGGGCTCCCATACAGCAGTTTAGTGAACAGGCTTTAATACTATTCCCCATAGAGCTGCAAAGACATGAGGCTGTATGGCAAAACTGGTACTTGAACACATTTTACTTAGGCTCAGACAATCTGTTAAATGTTAAATTCTTTAAACAAAACCCAGGGCAGGTTCTGCCCTCCCCACATCCATACAGTTGTCATCCTGGAAATTATTTTCACAGATCACCAGGATCCTGTAAGACGCCCCAAGTTCACCTTGATGTTCACCTAAGCAAGTTGTTAATGATGTACTCAGTGGCGGATGTCAGTGCTGGGGTTTGGCTAATGTTTTTAATCTTTCCTGTAAGACAAATGTGTTTTTAACTTGTGTTTTACCCGCCCCCACTCCCTGCCCCTCCCCTAGGCTGTCTAGGGTCGCTCCTTAATGTTCAAAATAATTCCATGCTTATGCAAATAACAGAAAACTCACAGACCTCCCAAAAAGGGTTTCTTAGGGCCTGGCGCAGCAGCTCATGCCTGTAATCCCAGCACTTTAGGAGGCTGAAGCAGGCAGATCACTTGAGGCCAGGAGTTCCAGACCAGCCTGATCAACATAGTGAAATCCTGTCTCCACTAAAAATGCAAAACTTAGCCGGGCATGGTGGTAGATACCTGTAATACTAGCTACTTGGGAGGCTGAGGTGGGAGAATTGCTTGAATCCGGAAGGCGGGGAGGTTGCAGTGAGCCGAGATTACACCACTGCACTCCAGAGCCCAGATTACACCACTGCACTCCAGCCTGGGTGAACAAAGCAAGACTCCGTCTCAAAAAAAAAAAAAAAAAAAAATTACTATCACTCAAGACAACCCACAATCTTGAATATCATGAAGCCCCTGCCTTTTCCTTCTCCTCCTCCTAAGTGAATTGCTGGAAGACTCAAATTTTAATGAAACTAAAAAGCATGAAAACTGTGGGAGGTATAGAAATAAATACTTGGTCCTGCCTCAAACCACAAAAATTCCAGAAGGGAGGCAGCACCCAAGGGTGTGCACAGGACAGTGTAGGAGAAAGACTGACCTCGAGACCCAGAATGATTTGCTAAATTTCCCGCATCTGTGTCTTCAATAGCACAGAAATGTTTCTAATAACTTGGTTCACAACAAGAACCAAACGTTTCTTCAAGTCTTGCCATGAATATTTTCGAAAACTACAATGGCCACATTAATAGAAATCAGACCTGGAAATACATCCCCAGGTTGTTATAAGGATATCCAGATTAGAGAGTTTAAGAAAGTTCAGACCCTTAAGCAAAGTTTCCTGCGTGATATTAGGAATTGGCAATTGAGTCCCACAGCCGGTGAGTCTTGTGTTGAAACTCTCAATCGCAGAGCCTCTGTGTGGAAATCCGTGCCTATCACTGTCTTCCCAGCTCTCCTTCTCTGCTGATGTGGGTGGACACACACACATACACATGGACCAGCCAGTTAGATTTTGGCCAAATAATGACCTTGAAATGGGCACTTTCAAATCTGGGTATGAACACATAATCATTTCTTATTGTTTTTTTTCCCCTTTGGGATGGGGTCTCACTCTGTCACCCAGGCTGGAGTGCAGTGGGGGTGATCTCTACTAAAAATACAAAAAGTAGCCGGGCATGGTGGTATGCGCCTGTAATCCCAGCTACGCAAGAGGCTGAGGCAGGAAAACCGCTTGAACCCGTGAGGCAGAGGTTGCAGTGAGCCAAGACTGTACCACTGCACTCCAGTCTGGGTGACAGAGTGAGACTCTGTCTCAAACTAACAAACAAACAAAAAAGAAGATTGGTAAGAAAGCAGATTCTGGCCGGGCGTGGGGGCTCATGCGTGTAATCCCAGCACTTTGGGTGCTGGGAGGCCGAGGTGGACAGATCACGAGGTCAGGAAATCGAGACCATCCTGGCTAACACGGTGAAACCCCGTCTCTACTAAAAAAAAATACAAAAAATTAGCCAGCCGTGGTGGTGGGCACCTGTAGTCCCAGCTACTTGGGAGGCTGAAGCAGGAGAATGGCGTGAACCCGGGAGGCGGTGCTTGCAGTGAGCCGAGATCGTGCCACTGCACTCCAGTCTGGGCAACAGAGCGGGACTCTGTCTCAAAAAAAAAAAGGAAGCAGATCCTAAATGTCAACCTCAACTTCAAAGACATTCAATAACCTCCTATGTGATAATGTTGTGATGTAAAACTAGATAGTACTACGTCAATACTAGTTTCAATTTTAATTCTATTTATTTGAATCTTTTCTTATTGCAACTGGAATACATGAGCATAATATAAACTTTAAGGAAATACATATATGCATAAAAAGAAGAAAATTATTGTCATCCCTAATCTTAGGACAGAGAGGTAACCATTGTTAGCGTGTTGGTGTGGTTTATCTTTCATTCCTCCATTCATTTACTATTCATTCATTTATTTATTTAGCACCAATTATGGGCCCAGGGACTGTATATTCTTTCCGTTCTTTATACATAAATATGCTTCTTTTTAAAACATGGAATTATTTTATACCTAGGATTGTAGCCTAATTTTTTGTTGTTGTTATTGTTATTGAGACGGAGTCTCGCTCTGTCGCCCAGGCTGGAGTGCAGTGGCGCAGTCTCGGCTCACTGCAAGCTCTGCCTCCCGGGTTCACGCCATTCTCCTGCTTCAGCCTCCCGAGTAGCTGGGACTACAGGTGCCTGCCACCACGGCTGGCTAATTTTTTGTATTTTTAGTAGAGACGGGGTTTCACCATGTTAGCCAGAATGGTCTCAATCTCCTGACCTTGTGATCCGCCCGCCTCGGCCTCCCAAAGTGCCGGGATTAAAGGCGTGAACCACTACGCCCAGCCATCTAATTTTTAAAAGTTAATTATAAAGTGTTTATTATAAAACATTTAAAAATCAGGTTTTAAAATGGCATAAAATAGATGGAATAAAAGTGTTTTATTTCATCATCTATTTTGCACCCTTTTAATAGTTCTGTATTATTTCATTCTATGTATGGATGTACCACCGCTTACTTATCCAACCATCATTGCCAAACACACATCTTTTACACAGTTTTACAAGGTGCTATGCGAAGTGTAAATTTTTACACACATCTATGACATGTCTGCTTACATGATAAAAGCAGACCCACTAGATCAAAGAACACAAAGGTTTGAGGACTTTTGAAATTTATTTGTAAATTAGCCACCACTTTATGTTTTACATTCCCAGCAACAATGTGTGATTTCTCACCCTTCCAAACACTAATCACTTTTTAAATTTTACCAACGTGTTAGGTTAAAAACCACACCTTGTTTTAATTTGTAGTGTGTTTCATTATTAAGGAAATTGAACCTCTTGTCATTTGGTTAGTTGGTTGCTTGGGTCAATAATGAGATATTTATTGAGTGCTTACTATGTTACCAGTTCTAAACTGAGGAAGGCAAATGGTTTGCAAATGGTTTACATGTAAAGAACAATAAAATACCAGGATATATAACAAGAAGAAAACAAGACTTAGAAAGGACAATTGTTTAGGAGCTGAGCTCTAGAAAGGAAGCTAGACTGATGCATTCTTTTCTCCTTATAATCTATTCTATTTTTGCTGCTGTTGTTGGTTTTTTTTTTTTTTTTTTTTTTTTTTTTTTTTTTTTTTTTTGAGACGGAGTCTCGCTCTGTCGCCCAGGCTGGAGTGCAGTGGCGCAATCTCAGCTCACTGCAAGCTCCGCCTCCTGGGTTCCCGCCATTCTCCTGCCTCAGCCTCCCAAGTAGCTGGGACTACAGGCGCCCACCACCTCGCCTGGCTAGATTTTTTTTGTATTTTTTAGTAGAGACGGGGGTTTCACCGTGTTAGCCAGGATGGTCTCGATCTCCTGACCTCGTGATCTGCCCGTCTCGGCCTCCCAAAGTGCTGGGATTACAGGCTTGAGCCACCGCGCCCGGCCTGCTGCTGTTATTTTGTCTTGTTTTTGTTTTTTGTTTTTTGAGACAACAGTCTCTCTCTGTCGCCCAGGCTGGAGTGCAGCAGCGCGAACTTAGCTCACTGAAATCTCTGCCTCCTAGATTCAAGCAATTCTCCTGCCTCAGCCTCCCAAGTAGTTCGGATTACAGGCATGGCCAATACACCTGGCTAATTTTTGTATTTTTTGTAGAGATGGGGTTTCACCATGTTGCCCAGGCTGGTCTCAAACTCCTGGCCTCAAGTGCTCAAGTGATCCGCCAGCCTTAGCCTCCCAAAGTGCTGAGATTACAGGCGTTAGCCACCATGCTTGGCCAATCTACTCTGTTTTAAAACTTGGTTTGTATATACACTATACACCAAAAAACACATATATATGTACATCTTAAAGAATTATAGAAATAAAAAAATGAAATTAAAGAAATGAAACATACAACCATGTACTGGTCTCCCAGCTTAAGAAAGAAAGGTAACTGATTCTTCTGCAGCCTTATAAATGCCACCCAGAAACAGGTTCTCCTCTTTTTTTCTAAGAGGTAACTGCTGAGCTTTATATAAACCCCCTCCTGAATTTTTTTTAGAGATTGTAACATATGTGAACATATCTCTGATTAACATATTGTGGAGTTTGGCCTGTTGTTGAATCATATATAAGTTCCGCCATTTAGAGCTTTTTTTGTTTTGCTTGGTTCTCTTTTTTCATACACTATGTTCTTGACCTGTATCGAGTATAGGTTTTTCATTTTCAGTGTTATAAAGTCTTCCATTACTTGATATACATCAATATACTTATCCAGCTTGCCATCACTGGACGTTTGAGTTCAGGTTGCTTTCTTTCGGGAATTGTCACAGGCAATATTGCTATGAAGAATCTTATGCATGTCTCCAGATCAAACGTGCAAGAGTGTCTTTAGGGTATATATTAGGTTGAACCACATGAAATTGTCATTTTTGTATGTCACAGACAGTCTAATTACTCGCTTACAGGGTATGCATATGTTTGACTTAATTCCTAATAAGTTGTTTTATAAAATGATGTTATCAACTTGCACAAACACAAACACAGCAATGTTTGAAAGCTCCCTTTGTTCCACATTCCTGCCAATACTTGGCTTTGCAAGACATTGTGATTTGGGCCACTGTAGAGGGTGTGTAGTGATGTCTCATAGTGGTTATCATCATCCTGATAACCAGTGAGGTCAAGTATTTCTCATTTGTGTATTAGTTATTTACGCCTTCCTCTGGGTCATACCTGTTCATATTTTCTGCCTTTTTTTTTAAATTGGAGTGTTTATCTTTTCCTTATTAATTTATAAACATTTATATAAACAGACGAGTATTCTGTATATGTATTTTTATATAAAAAGATGAGTATTCTGTGTGTATAATATACAGAATATACTTTATATTACAGAATACTCATCCTTTGTCCGTTACGTACTGAAATATCTCAGATTATGACTTGTCTTTTCAGTCTCTCATTGATGTCTTTTGAAGGATAGGACATCTTGATTTTATTGTGATCGAATTTATTGATATTTTCCTTTATGATTTGTGCTCTCTGTGCTTGTTAAAGAAATTCTGCTCTATCCCTAAGGTCATAAAGATATTCTTCCTATATTTTCTCCCAAGTACTTTAAAATTTTACCTTTCACATTTTGGACTGTAATCCACCTTGCCCTCTGACTTCAGCATTGTCATCTGAAAATGGACTGTGAGACGGCTTTCGTGATTTTTCCCATACACATGACCAACTGTCCTGGTGCCACTTGTTGAATAATCTGCCATTTGTACACTGATCTGCAATTGTCAGCTCAGTCGTGGATCAAGCTGCTATATTTGGCAGGCCTTTTCTTGGGCTCTCTGTTCCATTCTTGTTGTCTCTCTGGGATAATAGGCACTATCTTAATTGCTAAAACTTTATAGTAAGTCTTGATATCTTGTAGACATCAAGTATCTTGTAGATAATCTTGATATCTTGTACATGTCCCACCTGGTTCTTTTTAAGATTGTCCTGGTTATTCCTATCAACTTACTCTTCTATTTAAATTTTAGCGCCATTGCGGTGGCTCACACCTATAATCCCAGCACTTTGGGAGGCCAAGGCAGGCAGATCACCTGAGATCAGGAAACCAGCCTGGCCAACATGAGGAAACCTCGTCTCTAATAAAAATACAAAAATTAGCCAGGTGTGGTGGCACACACCTGTAATCCCAGCTACGCAGGAGGCTGAGACGGGAGAATCATTTGAACCCGGGAGGCAGAGGTTGCAGTGAGCCGAGATTGTGCCACTGCACTTCAGCCTGGGTGACACAGCAAGACTCTGTCTCAAAAAAACAAATAAATAAAATAAATAAAGTTTAGAATTTGCTTATCAAGTTCTACACAAAATATCCTTTTGGCATTCTTATTAAAATTGCATTAAATCTCTCATCATTTTGGGTAGAACTGACATTTTTATTATGTCTTTCTACCATGAATATGGTTCTCTCTCCATTTATTTAGCATTTTTGTTATAACTGAATACAATTGTGCAATTTTCTGCATGAAGGACCTGCACAGAATTTGTCAGATGAGTGCTGGGTTATCCTGCCTTTGACTTCCAAGTGTACCCTCCATCCTTCCCACCATGTCGTGTGCCCAGGAGACTGACTCTGTGGAGGGCACCAACAGGGTCTCTCTGGATCCTGACTCCCTGGAGTGTTGGAAGTAGAAAGCAATGGGTGGAAGATCAGAAGGCCTAAGAAGAGTGAATTGGAGGTCAGGCACGGTAGCTCACGCCTATAATCCCAGCACTTTGGGAGGCCGAGCCGGGCAGACCACCTGAGGTCTGCGGTTCAAGACCAGCCTGGCCAACATGGTGAAATCCTGTCTCTATTAAAAATACAAAAATTAACCAGGTGTGGTGGCGCACGTCTGTAATCCCAGCTACTTGGGAGGCTGAGGCACGAGAATCGCTTGAACCCAGGAAGCAGAGATTGCAGTGAGTCAAGATTGCACCATTGCACTCCAGCCTGGGCCACAGAGCCAGACTCCATCTCAAAAACAAAAAACAGAACAAAAACATAGAAAAGCCATGCATAGTGGCTCACGCCTGTAATCCCAGCACTTTGGGAGGCTGAGGCGGGTGGATCACCTGAGGTCAGGAGTTCGAGACAAGCCTGAACAACATGGTGAAACCCTGTCTCTACTACAAATACAAAAATTACACGGGCGTGGTGGCGGGTGCCTGCAGTCCCAGTCACGCGGGAGGCTGAGGCAGGAGAATCACTTTCAACCCAGGAGGCGGAGGTTGCAGTGAGCCAAGTTTGCACCGCTGAACTCCAGCCTGGGTGAAAGAGCGAGAGACAAAGTCTCAAAAAATAAATAAATAAATAAATAAATAAATAAATAAATAAATAAATAAATAAATAAAAAGAGTGAATTGGGTCTTAACGTCCCAGCACCTTCTCTTCCAGGCAGGCGGTAGGCAGTGACTGTGCTCTTCCCCTGAAACAAACACCTCCCTCCTGCAGCTCCAGCTAAAGCTGAAATTCGCTCCAGCTTCTGCTTCCCATTCTTGCCTCCCCAGGCCTGAGGGTTCCTGGCTGTTACTTGCCCGGCGGTTTGATCATCTTCACTGGTATCCCTTCGCCCTGCCCAGACGTTTGCAGTCATTAAACTGCATTGGAGTTGCCACCTATTTCCTGTAGAGACCCTGCCTGATACAACTGTGAGTGTATGAAATTTCTCATGCTTTGCAAATTCTTTCGCGTTTTCTACGTAGAAAATCATATCATCTGCAAATAGTAATATTTTATTTTTTTCCTTTCTGATTCTTACACTTTCTGCTTTCCTTACACTGACTTGTGCTCCAGAGCACTGCTGGTCTGCAGCGGCAAGAGCGACCACCCCTGTTTCATGCCTGATTTTAAAGAGATGGCTTTTCCTAATTCTCTACTCGTAAGATGTTTGCTGTCAGTATACGGATTTCCATCCTAAACCTTGCTTGCTAAGATTTTATCATGAATGGTTTATGAATTTCCTCAAATGCTTTTTCTGAATCTTTTATGATCACAGGATTTTTCTCCTTAAGACTATTAATATGAGGTATGACATAGTACATTTTATAATGCTATATCAATCATTCTAGAAATAAACACTACTTGTTCATTGCTTGCTCTGGAATGCTATTTAGGATTCTTGCCTTTAGATTGGTCTGGGGATCTTTGGGGATCTTTTTTTCTCCTAAACGTCCTTGTTTGCTATTGGCATCTGGATTACATTTGTCTCATAAAATACGTGAAAAATGTTCTGTCTCTTTCTATTCTTTGAAAGAGTTTGCGTAAGCTTGAAACTACCTGTTCCTTGAATATACAGTAGAAACTACTTATAAAAACATTTGGGATTGGTGTTTATTTTGTGGGAAGATTTTTAACTACTGACTCAAATTCTTTAAAAATTATCGGGCCTTTCAGGTGTTTATTACTTAAATCAGTTTTAAAATTTATATGTTTCTAGGAGTTTTTCCATTTAACCTAAGTTATTAAGTATTTGACATTAAGTTGATCATAGTATTCCCGTAAAATGTAATCTCTGCTGCATTAGCAGTTATGAACTTCATCCATTCAGATATTATTTGTCATTTCTTTTTTTATTGATCTGTCTTGCTAAAAGTTTGTCATTTTAAGCAGCTTTGGGTTTGATAATTTTGCATCTTTGTTTCTTATTTTATTTCTTATTTCTATCTTATTTCTTTGTTCTTATCTTCTTTAGATACGTAGCCTTTCTTTTTTTTCCAGTTAAGCATTTAAGGTTAGAAATTATACTCTAAAATATGACTTTAGCTATGTTTGCCAAGTTTCAACATATAATATTCCTGTTTTATTCAATTTTAACTATTTTCTAATTTCCACAATGGTTTTCTCTTTGAGCCATGGGTCCCTTTTTATGTTTTATTTATTTATATTTAGAGACGGAGTTTCACTCTTATTGCCCAGGCTGGAGTGCAATGGCACGATCTCGGCTCACTGTAACCTCTGCCTCCCGGGTTCAAGCCATTCACCTGCCTCAGCCTCCTGAGTAGCTGGGATTACAGGCGCCCACCACCACACTCAGCTAATTTTTGCATTTTTAGTAGAGACGGGGTTTCACATGTTGGCCAGACTGGTCTTGAACTCCTGACCTCAGCTGATCTGCCCGCCTCAGCCTCCCAAAGTGTTGGGATTACAGGCATGAGCCACCACGCCCAGCCCATGGGTCTTTTTTAACATTACATAATAAGAGATTTATTTTAAGTTTATCTTTTAAACACTAATTTCTGGTGTATTTGTATTGTGCTAGGGACTTTGAGATTTGTAAGTTTGCTTTATGACCTGTTAAGTATAGGTGTCCCTTAGGGGCATTGGTTCCAGGACCCCCGTGGATTCCAAAACCCAAAGATGCTAGTTCCTCATATAAAATGGGAGTAGTGTTTGATTATAACCTATACACATTCTCCTATATACTTTAAATCATCTCTAGATTACTTATAGTACCTAATATAATGTAAATACTATGTAAATAGTTGTTATAATGTATTGTTTTTATTCAGTAGTTTTTCATCGTTTTTGTTTTGTTTTTATTTTATATTGTTTTGTTTTCATTGTTTTATTGTTACTGTGGGTTTTTTTTTCCCAAATATTTTCAACCCAAGGTTGATTGGATCTAAAGTTGTGGAACCACAGATACAGAGGGCCAACTGTCATCAATTTATAAATTGGCCTATGTGTACTTAAAAAGAGTGTGTATTGACCAGGAACTGGGCACATTTTACACACACACATACACACACATACATACATATATATGTACATTTCTCAGTAGATTCATATTGATAATTGTGCTGTTCAAATCATTTGTCTCCAGTGATTTTTTAGTAAATCTATCACTAATTCCAAGAGAGATATGTTTTAAAACCTCAATTTATCCTTAAAACTGTTAATTTAGGATTTATATGTGATTCAGTGCCTATAAATTTAGAATTGTAACTTTCTGTTTAATTTAAACTTCTACCATTATGTTGAAACTGTAATAAATTACTTTTACCCTTAGGCTAATGTGTCTTGACATGGTCATATCTGCCAAGTCACTGAAGGCATCAGCTCCCTGTGCTAGTTAAGCAATAACTGGAAATCTGGAATACAGAACCTGCCCTTTAGTAGTCACTAAATAAATTATTGTTGAAATAGTGAATGAATGGATGGATGAATACACCCAGCTGACTGCCTGAATAGACAGTAAAAATAGCTTTCAGCTGAAGAGAGAAATTATATTCCCACCATTTGTTTTTCATCCTCAAGCAAAAACCACAACACTGCAGCCAACACGAGAGTCTGTCCAATCAGTCCATTTCACCAGAGAAGCAATCTCCCCCTCCCTTGCAAAATGGTGATTTTAAGGAAAAACCTTAACACTCTTTCTTAAGGAAAGTGCTTGGATAGATCGGAAATTGGGTAAAGCTGTCAGTGACTCCATGGGGAGGCGGGGGGAATAAGTTTTATTTGCTGCCCCTGGTTGAACATCAAAACAAACTTAGAATCAAATACTTTTATGCTCTGGAAAATGCATGCTTGAGAAGATGCAGAGGAGTCCGGCAATTAAAAGGATATGAAAACATTTCATTTCTCTTGCATCAAATTAGTTTGCTGTCTGCAGATTTCAGAGATAAAATCACGTGGGTTTTCAGCTGCTGTGTCTTATTGTAACAGATTTCAGGGATGCGGGGTGGAGAAAGAGAAACAAAGACTAATGGAGAAGATAAAAATAGAAGGAGTCAGACACAGAGAGAGGGAGAGAAAGAGGAACACACAGAAAGCGAGAGAGAAAGTTAGAGGCAGAGGTAGAGAGAATCCGATGATGTACGCGGACTAAGAAACATGCTCCCAACCGGCAAAGGGAGAAAAAGGAGAAAGAAACGCTCCATCACTGAAGATTGTTTGCCTCACTTCTTTAGCTCTGGAAAGAATAGATAAGGAGGAAATGGGGGACTGGAAGGGGAGAGAGCAAAGGGAGGTTGTAAAACACTTTAATACGTTAAGCTGAGGGAGGATTCCAGTGCTGTCCTTGAGGTTTCTTGCATCGATTAAGACCAGTGCCGGCTAAAAGGGACAAAAGCATGACCCCACATCCTCTCCTTTCCCTCTACGACTCCCTGTCCATCTTTCACCAGCTCTGTCAGCCTGCGTGTAAAGAGGCCTTCATCATTATCTCAGAGTCCCAGCCCGGGAACCAGAATCAAGAGTTCATTGCTCCTCTGCCTCACAGGCCTCGCATTTCAGCAGTGTTGGGAAGCAGATGGAGATAATCCTTGCTTCCAGCAGAGAAGAGCGGAAACTGCAGATTTACATGCAGAGACCCATCTCATCCAACAGTCATGGTGGGGATTCCATAACACTTCACTTCTACCCAAAGAGAGCCCTCGTCTCAGTCCTGCTCTGCTTAAAGTAGCGTTCATTGTGCACTTGTCTTTGAAACCCCAGCCTCTCCCCTCTGCTGGACCTATGGGGCATTGCCTGATTCATTCATTTCAGGCTCCCCTGAAGCCTGACCAACCAGAGTCTTGTTCATAGAGGAAGGACTCTGTAAATTTAGAATCGAATTGAAACTGGGGCCAAGCAAGGGGTTGCATAGCTCCCTAGAAGTAAAGTTTAGATCTTCTGAGGTCTCACTCCAGGGCTCTTCCAACCTGACCACACCCCTATTGCTCAAAAAGGCAGCTAACTTGTCCTTCCAGACAGCAAGTGTCCCCTAGCCTGGCATCAATAACAATCTATTATCTAGATGACTCCCTTTATTCCTATTTCCCTAGTTGTTCATTCAGGTCTCTTTCTTCCTACTTCATACTTTGCAATGTCTAGAAACTATTACTAAGTATATGATACATAGAGGAGATCTTCTCCCGACTGATCAGGCTTGAATGTGTGCATGGATGAGACACACAGATCATCTTTATTGAGGGGGTTTGACTTTAAGAATACACAGGAGGCCGGGCGCAGTGGCTCAAGTCTGTAATCCCAGCACTTTGGGAGGCCGAGACGGGCGGATCACGAGGTCAGGAGATCGAGACCATCCTGGCTAACACGGTGAAACCCCGTCTCTACTAAAAAAACTACAAAAATCTAGCCGGGCGAGGTGGCGGGCGCCTGTAGTCCCAGCTACTCCGGAGGCTGAGGCAGGAGAATGGCGGGAACCCGGGAGGCGGAGCTTGCAGTGAGCTGAGATCCGGCCACTGCACTCCAGCCCCGGCGATAGAGCGAGACTCCGTCTCAAAAAGAAAAAAAAAAAAAAAAAAAGAATACACAGGAAACTGAGACAGCCCAAAAGCAGGCTCAAGCAGCAGTGTAGATGGCAAATCGTGGTGCTTCCAAGTTCACGATGTACATCAGGCCCTGGGGAGAGCTGAAACAGTACTGGCTTAATGCTGCTCAGAATCCAACCTGAGCTTGGGCCAGTGATTTTCCTGGCCCAAGAAGTCAGGTCAGTTTGCCTCTGTCCAGTAAGGAGTCATCCTGTTAGGTATCCCTTTTATTTATTTATTTTTAGATACAGAGTCACTCTATTGCCCAGGCTGGAGTGCAGTGGCACAATCATAGCTCATCGCAGCGTTGAACTCCTGGGCTCAAGCGATCCTCCCACCTTGGACTTCAGAGTAGCTGAGACTACAAGCATGTGCCACCACTCCTGGTTAATTTATTATTATTATTTTTTTGTTAAGATAAGGGCTTGCTGTGTTGCGCAAACTGATCTTAAACTCCTGGCCTCAAGCGATCCTCCTGCGTCAGCCTCTCTAAGTGCTGGGATTACAGGCATGAGCCACTGTGCCCAGCCAATCTCCCTCATTTAGATCCTCAGATGCTAAACCCATATCAGTGTCTGGAGTCCTGGACAATCACTTGGTATCCGGGAAGGAAGGCTGGCACTTGGAGTGCCTCACTCCTCTCCAGGACATCTCTCCTAACAAGTAGAAACTATTTTTCAACTTTCCCATAAGCAGTATTAATCTATTTTCTTCCCAGTCTCTTTCAAGTAGTTATTCAACTCTTCTTTCCTCAAGCTACTCTGTCATTTACTCCTCAGTCAAGTCACTCAATTTACTTGCTCTCTATTCTGCTAATCAATTCCTAAAAGGTCCTTCATCCCATCACAACAAAGCCAGTACCCAGAAGCTCTGGTCCCTGCTGACTTCAGGAATCTCTCACGTCATGTCAATGCCCTCTTCCCATCATGCCAACCCCATCTCACAGATCTGCAGATCTGAGTACACATGGCATAAAGATGGCAACAGCAGACACTGGGGACTACTAGAAGGAGGAAGAAGAGACGGGGAATGGGTTGGGAAACTATACCTATTGGGGACTGTGCTTAATACCTGGGTGACAGGCTCAATCACTCCCCAAACCTCAGCATCACACAATATATTCATGTAACAAACCTGCACGTACACCTCCTGACTCTAAAATAGAAGTTGTTTGCCAGGTGCCATGGCTCACACCTGTGATCCCAACACCTTGGATCACTTGAGCCCGGAAGTTTGAGACCAGCCTAGGCAACAATA
Organism: Rhinopithecus roxellana; assembly: GCF_007565055.1. NCBI lineage: Eukaryota > Metazoa > Chordata > Mammalia > Primates > Cercopithecidae > Rhinopithecus > Rhinopithecus roxellana. Next base: position 104,711,753 of record NC_044559.1, read on the forward strand.
GGGAGACCCTGTCTCTACAAAAAAATTAAAAATTAGCTGAGCCTAGTGACACACGCCTATAGTCCCAGCTACCTGGGAGGCTGAGGTGGGAGGATTGCTTGAGCCCAGGAGTTCGAGGCTGCAGTAAGCTGTGATCACACCACAGCACTCCAGCCTGGATGACAGAGCAAGACCCTGTCTCAAAATAAAAAAACAGATAAAATTAAATTTACTAGTTGAAATTATTTCTTTAAAAAATCACTAGTCATATGTTTTATATCCTTTTAATCTAACTTCTAAGGTAATTACTAAATAATTACATTATAATCTAATTAAATGATTGGTTTCACAATTATATTTTTATTAGAAATTAAGAATACTTAAATTATATATATAAAGAAGTCTGCAGGTCGTTGCTGGTGTAAAATTCCCAACGAAGAGTTCATGTTTCAGTTGGCACGTTTGTTACCCCACCCCCGATCTAATCAGGAACATACTCATTCTTCTACACAGGCAAACATATTAGTAACCTGCTGAATATCACTTGTTCTCCATGTCAAAGCTGTCATGTTCAGCTAACCACCTAGGATACCTTCCTCCTCTCTGCACTGTCCTTCAATAGCCTGCCCAACAGGAGAACCACACCAACTGGATCCCAGGAACACCCCATCATTGCAACAGCAAAGCTGCAAAAGCTGCAAAAGACTGGCATTGTGGATACTGAGTTCCACTAAACCATGCCAAAAGCCATCTTCTCCCCATCATCTCTGTCCAAGTCATCAGCAGCTCTTTTACCTGGAGAAAGATTAAAAGGAGGATGAATGAGAAGACCCGAAAATAGGGTGACTCGGGAAGGTGACTTCTGATTAAAGACTTAAAGACTTAAAGAAAGGGAACATGGCCACATGGAAATGTGGAGGCCAACATTCCAGGCAGAGGGAGCAAGGTGCAGAGGTCCTGAGGTCAGAGATACCTGATGTAATAGAGAAATGGGAGGAGACCATGGGGCCAGAACAGAGGGAACAGGAAAGAGAGGAGATAACAAAGGCCTTGGAAGTCACTGACGAGTTTGAGCAATGCTCAGGACCTGATACTATTACAGGTCCTGATACTATTATCAGGACCTGATACTATTACAAGCCCCTTCTGACGGTGGAAGAAGCCATAGAAGAAGACAGGGAGGGCAGCTGGGACAGTTGCAATAAGACAGTGAGAGGTGCTGGGGTTTGGGATCAGGGTGCTCCACTGGTGGTTATGGGATGTGGTAGAACTCTGGGTACATTTTAGAGGGAGAGCCAGCTGAAGTTTTTTGGATTACATGTGAAGTGTGAGGGAAAGGCTGAAAACAGTGGGATGCCAAGGCCCTGTGATTCTAGATGGAGTTGCCATCACTAAAATGGGGAGATGGCCCCCCTTTCTCATAGGGTGCAGCACAGCTTTAGCCTGGGAAGGCTGTGCATGACGCAGCATCACTTTAGCATTTTCTAGACTGCAGTACTGAAGGCAAAAGGAGGTGGCTCATACAAAAAGCACCCAGGGTCCAGTAAGGACACCAAGAGAGTCAGTAAGGACACTGAGTTTTGTTGGCCGCAGCCTCTGAAGAAAGGAGTTACCTCTAACTGAGATGAAAGCTCATGTGACCTCGGAGAGATGCCTCAGCTCCTGACTGCCCAATATTCAGTTCCAGATCCCATAGGGTCCAGCCCTTCTTCTTAAAATCAGATTCTGGGATATCTCCCTGCAGCCTATCAATAAAGAAAGCCCTTTTCCTTTGGCTCATTTGAGTCAGTTTCTCTTCCTTGTAATTTGTCTGTTAAGATGGAGACAAAAATATGTCTATAATGGTCGTCCTTGATTATGGGTTCACATCCCATTCCATGATGCTACCTTTCCTTTATATAAGCTGCATGTCTACCATGTGTGAATCAGCTTTGAAATAGAATGCAATACCCCATTTAATCAATAGAATGATCAGTAAAAATATAAAATGGTCGGCATTCATCAGAGTTCTCTAAGTTGAAAGCAAAAGAAATTTGACTCAGCCGGGCACAGTGGCTCACACCTGTAATCCTAGCACTTTGGGAGGCCAAGGCAGGTGAATCATGAGGTCAGGAGTTCAAGACCACCCTGGCCAATGTGGTGAAACCCTGTCTCTACTAAAAATACAAAAAATCAGCTAGGTGTTCGGGTGGGCGCCTGTAATCCCAGCTACTCGGGAGGCTGAGGCCGGAGAATAGCTTGAACCCACGAGGCAGAGGTTGCAGTAAGCTGAGATTCCACCACTGCACTCCATCCTGGGCAACAGAGTGAGACTCTGTCTCAAAAAAAGACAAAAAAAAAAAAAAGAAAAGAAAAAGAAATTTGACTCAAAATAGCTTACGTATAAAAGGACATGTGGCCAGGTGCGGTGGCTCAAGCCTGTAATCCAAGCACTTTAGGAGGCTGAGGCAGGTGGATCACCTGAGGTCAGGAGTTCGAGACCAGCCTGGCCAACATGGTGAAACCCTGTCTCTACTAAAAATACAAAAATTAGCCCGGTGTGGTGGTGGGCGCCTGTAATCCCAGCTACTCAGACTGAGGCAGAAGAATTGCTTGAACCTGAGAGGCGGAGGTTGCGGTGAGTCGAGATCATGCCATTGCACCACAGCCTGGGTGACAGAGCAAGACTCAGTCTCAAAAAAAAAAAAAAAAAAAGGAAACGTATGCCTCTTACACTTGGGAAGTCGGAGAGGTGGCTCTTCAGGTATGATATGCTCCACATTCAGATTATATCAGCAGGTATCTTCCTATTTATCTATCTTTCCATCCATCCATCCATCCTTCCCTCCCTCCATCCACCCATCCACCCCGCTATCCATCCCTCCATCCATCTCTCCCTCCCTTCTTCCCTCCATCCACCATTCATCCTTCTCTCCATCCATCCCTCTCTCCATCCCTCCCTCCCTCCATCCACCCCTCCCTCCATCCATCCCTCTCTCCATCCATCCCTCTCTCCATCCATCCCTCCCTTCATCCATCCATCCCTCCCTCCCTCCATCCGTCCCTCCCTCCATCCATCCCTCTCTTCATCCATCCCTCTCTCCATCCATCCCTCCCTTCATCCATCCATCCCTCCCTCCCTCCATACCTCTCTCCATCCATCCCACCCTCCATCTTTCCCTCTTTCCATCCATCCCTCCCTCCATCTATCCCTCTCTCCATCCATCCAACCCTCCATCCATCCCTCTCTCCATCCATCCCTCCCTCCTTCCATTCCTCCCTCCATCCATCCCCCTCTCCAACATCCCTCCCTCCATTCATCCCTCTCTCCATCCATCCCCCTCTCCATCCATCCCCCTCCATCCCTCCCTCCCTCCATCCATTCCTCCCTCCATCCATCCCTCCCTCCATCCATCCCTCCCTCCATCCATCCCTCCCTCCAACCATCCCTCCCTCCATCCATCCCCCTCTCCATCCATCCCTCTTTCCAGCCATTCCTCCATCCACCATCCATCCATCCATCCATCCGTCTGTCCATCCATCCACCCATCCATCCATCCATCTCTTGGTTCTGCTTTCCTCTGTGTTGATGTTGTTCTCAGGCAGACTCTACCCAGTGGTAAAAAAGATGACCTCCAATGACTGTGGGTTTACGTCTTCCCTGGAAAGACCACTTTCTCTCATCATCCACATCAGTCTCTGAAACAGGTTTTTGTCTGAGCTGCCTGGGTCTCATGTCCACCCTGTGGTGGGAGTGTTGTTGATTGCAAGCCATTAGTTGACTGACCCACCAGAATTATACAAATGCCAGAGTAGTAAATCCTGAAAGGGAGGAATAATCTGATTCAGACAAAATAGTAAGAGATGAGAAGTTTTATCTGAGGAATACAAGTCATTTTAATTATCAAGCCTGGAGAGACATTAAAATGAGACAGCAATCATATTTTACTCCCCGCTTTGAGCTATGTATTCATCTCTTGAAACAGCTTGCTATTGCCCCAAGTAGCTATAAATTAACCTAATGCTGCTGCACTGGACAGGTTCACAATATAGAGTCAATCACAAATCAATGTTATTTCTGTGAACCAATGAGAATTCCTGACAAGCAACTTCATATCAGGCTACTCCCTGTCCCCACCTCCTTTTTTTTTTTTGAGACGGAGTCTCGCTCTGTCAACCAGGCTGGAGTGCAGTGGTGCAATCTTGGCTCACTGCAACCTCCACCCCACTGGGTTCAAGTGATTCTCCTACCTCAGCCTCCCAAATAGCTGGGATACAGGCATACACCACCACATCCAGTTAATTTTTGTATTTTTAGTAGAGATGGGGTTTCACAATGTTGGCCAAGATGGTCTCGATCTCTTGACCTCGTGATCTGCCCACCTCGGCCTCTCAGAGTGCTGGGATTACAGGCATGAGCTACCTCACCAGGCCCTGTCCGCCTTTTTTTTTTGCCTTTAAAAGCCTACTCGTAACTGCTGCTGCTAACCAGAGTATATATTCAAGGCAACTTGAATCTATGCTCCCGAGTTGCAATCCTCAAGCTTGGCCCAAATTATATCTCTACTTATATTAGTTTTGCCTCAGCTTCTCCCTTTTAAGTCGACAGAGATATCCACTGCATAGGTCTTCATTTGAAGGTAATAAAAATGGTCTTCTCTGTAATATGCAATTGATACCACATTGCATCTGTACACAAATCCCCTAAAACCGTAACAGGTATTTCAACATGTTTAAAGGAAGTTTCTCTCTTACATGTGCACATATACACACATACAGACTCCAGCAAAAGTGTTCATTTAAAAATTCATTGGAAAGGCTATTAGGTAAGCATTTTCACAAGGAAGTAAATCAAATGTGACTTTATTGGATATCAGATCAGCTCACTCTTTGTTTTTTAACGACTTCTTGTGTAAACTGTAAGAGAAACACTCCTTGGGCTGGCAGAGGAGATGGGAGTTTGTATAGGAGCTGTCTTGCTCAAGGGCTATTTTTTAGACACTAAACTCTTTCTTCTGCTTCGGGCACAGAAGCAGGGGATTACATGAAATGAGTGAAGCACAAATAAATTTCTTAAAGGGGTGGGAAGGGGGAAAAGGAATAAAGTCTGGGTTTTGATATACAGTGTGGAGAGTACAGGTCAGGAGGAAAAAAAGGGGTCATTCAAACAAAGATACCCAAGAGGCCTACAAATGTGTCTCATTTTGTGAGCATTATCCATTTTGGGGAAAGGGGGGTGTCAGATGTTGATTTATGCACCAGGCCACCAAATGTAACGTTTTGCCAATTTTTTTTAAAGGAAATGTGGTCATTACCTTTGAATGAAATCCAACTAGCCAGCTTTCAATCATGCAGGAACTAACTATCCTGGTGTGAGTTACCTAAATCCTTTTCCTAGCTGACCTATTTGTATGATTACGTCACCTTGAGGAGAGCAGTGGAGGGGGAAGAACTTAAGAGTTTTAAAATCTCAGCTTGGGTAGTGAGGACGTAAATCCGTAGCTAAATGGGAGTTATGGGTCAAGGATTGAAGACTGTCCTCACTCCCTGATCCTTCCACCGCTTCAGAAACTATTAATACGGCCGGGCGCGGTGGCTCATGCCTGTAATCCCAGCACTTTGGGAGGCCGAGGCGGGCAGATCACGAGGTCAGGACATCGAGACCATCCTGGCTAACACGGTGAAACCCCATCTCTACTAAAAATACAAAAAATTAGTCGGGCGTAATGGGGAGCGCGTGAATTCCCAGCTACTCGGGAGGCTGAGGCAGGAGTACGGCGTGAACCCTCGAGGCGGAGCTTGCAGTGAGCCCAGACCGCGCCACTGCACTCCAGCCTGGGCGACAGAGCAAGGCTCCATCTCAAAAAAAAAGAAAGAAAGAAAGAAAGAAAGAAAGAAAGAAGGAAGAAGGAGGAAGGAAGGAAGGAAGGAAGGAAGGAAGGAAGGAAGGAAGGAAGGAAGGAAGGAAGGAAGGAAGGAAGGAAGGAAGGAAGGAAGGAAGGAAGGAAGGAAGGAAGGAAGGAAGGAAGGAAGGAAGGAAGGAAGGAAGGAAGGAAGGAAGGAAGGAAAGAAACTGCTAATACATCTCCTGGGAGCTTTTCTTACTGAAATTAAAAAGGGAGAAGGGCCCCGGGGTGGGATGGCTGGGCGAAGGGGGATCCCAGATTGTAGTGTTTAAGAAAATAAATCCTTCCAGAAAAGGAGGCCAAAAAAGACTCCATTTTTCGCGACGATGATGACTTCCTGAATTCACTTGACTGTTTCCATTTTTCTCGATCTTTCTGCCTTTTCCCCTTTTTATTTATATGTATGAGCTCCTTACATACTATGAATAATAATCTTTATCAATCATGTAGCTTGCAAATATTTTACCTAAGACTGTTTATCATATTTTACTTATTTCACTGCATTAAACCTTTTTACATTAACTAAATTTGGGTAAAATGCCTTCTTTATGAAAAATGAATCAGCTCTTGATATATTGGTTTTTACAAACAATGTGTAATGGCTTAAGAATGAATATATTATTTTAAATTTTCATACAATACAGAAGTATATTGACTACAAAAAAGAGCCACGTTTACCTCCTCCCTCCCCCGGCCCCAATCACAACACCTCCCCCAACCCCCCCCCCCCACGCCAAGGAAAGCACTATTAACAGTTTGGTATGTAAATTTTAGGCTTTTTTTCTATGCAGTTGTACATGTGAATCCATACATACAGACCACAGACACACACATGGGAGGTATATAAATAGCATTAAACTGAACATATTGCTCAATGTGTACTTTGTCACATAAAAATATGTCTTATGATTCCATACTATAGGTCTACCTTAGCCTCCCTCTCACTCTTTTTTTTTTTTGGTTGCCCAGGTTGGAGTGCAGTGGTGTGATCTCAGCTCACTGCAACCTTCACCCTGCAGGTTCAAGCGATTCTCCTGCCTCGGCCTCCTGAGTAGCTGGGATTACAGGCATGCGCCACTACACCTGACTTATTTTTTGCATTTTTGTAGAAACAGGGTTTCACCATGTTGGCCAGGCTGGTCTCAAACTCCTGACCTCAAGTGATGAGGCTGAGATGAGTAGATCACTGTAGGTCTACCTTAGTCTCTACAGGTCTACCTTAGTCTGTCTCTCTCTCTCTCTTTTTTAATTTTATTATTTATTTATTTATTTATTTATTTTTTATTTTTTGGTTCACTCAGGTTGGAGTGCAGTGGCGTGATCTCAGCTCACTGCAACCTTTGCCTCCAAGTTTAAGCAATTCTCCTACCTCAGTCTCCCAAGTAGCTGGGATTACAGGCCCACACCACCACGTCTGGCTAGTTTTTTGTGTTTTTGTAGAGATGAGGTTTCGCCATGTTGATCATACTGTTCTCAAACTCTTGACCTCAAGTAATCTGCCCACTTCGGCCTCCCAAAGTGCTGGGATTACAGGCGTGAGCCACCGTGCCCAGCCACTTACCTTATTCTCTCTTACTGCTGCATAATGCTATGTAGTGTTGGAAATAGCACAATTTGTTTCCCTAATGATGGACATTTAAATTGAAAAATTTTTGCAATTATAAACAATGCTGCATTGAAAATTTTTATCCATGCCTCTTTCGACCTGTATACCTTTGTACATGTGCAAAGAATTCTCTTGGACAGAAAATACAGAAGTGGAAGTGGTAATGCAAAGAAAATGGGTATTTTTCTTTTAATAAACACTGCCAAATCAGTCTTCAAAAGGCTATACCAATGCATACTCCTCCAATATGGAAGGCAACAGAATTTTTTTTAACTGCCCAGCTAATGGGTGAAAAATAATCTATCTTCCTTACTTTGATCTGTGTTCACTGTTTACTAATGAGATTAAGAATGTTTTCACATGTAGACTGGTTTAAGTGAATCACTTGACTGTTTCCATTTTTATCCATCTTTCTGCCTTTTTTCCTTTATTTATATGAGCTCCTGACATATTATGAATAATAATCTTTATCAATCATGTATCATGTAGCTTGCAAATATTTTATCCAAGACTGTTGATCATATTTTATTTATATCACTGCATTAAACCTGAATTTTTTTATAATTTTTTTTGAGATGGAGTCTCACTCTGTCACCCAGGCTGGAGTGCAGTGGCGTGATCTCCGCCCACTGCAAGCTCAAGCAATTCTCCTGCCTCAGCCTCCTGAGTAGCTGGGATTACACGCACACGCCACCACACCAGCTAATTTTTGTATTTTTAGTAGAGATGGGGTTTCACCATGTTGGTCAGGCTGGTCTTGAACTCCTGACCTTGTGATCCACTCACCTCAGCCTCCCAAAGTGCTGAGATTACAGGCGTGAGCCACTCTGCCCAGCTCAAATTTTTATTGTAGGCAACAAATTCAAATTTTAAAAGAAGTTGTGCCAACAATCTTTTTTATTGGCCAGGTGAGGTGGCCTATAATCCCAGTTCTTTGGGAGGCTAAGGCAGGAGGATCACTTGAGGCCAGAAGTTTGACACCAGCCTGAGCAGCATAGTAAGACCCTGCCTCTACCAAAAAAAAATAAAAATAAAATTTTTAATTAGCCAGATGTGGTGGTGTATGCCGATAGTTCCAGCTACTTGGGAGGGTGAAGCAGGAGGACTGGTTGAGCCCAGGAGTTAGAGGCTGCAGGGAGCTATCTATGATCATGCCACTGCACTGCCACCTGGGTGACAAAGCAAGACTCTGTCTCTAGAAAAAAAAAAAATTTAAATCTATTTTATTAATCTGTGTATTTTCCATTCTATATAAACTAGCAGATCGGCTTGTCAGATTTCATAAAATATCCCTGTTACGGTCTGAATGTGGCCCCCAAAGTTAATGTGTTGGAAACTTAATGCCCAATGCAACAATGTTGAGAGATGAGCCCTTTAAGAGGTGATTGGGTCATGAGGGCACTACCTACATACATGAATTAATGACCTTATGGCAGGAGTGGGTTAGTTATCTCAAGATTGGATTCCTGATAAAAGAATACATTTGGGTCACCTTCCCTGTCTTACTCTAGGCCTCTCTCTCTTGTCCTTCCAACTCCTGCCATGGGATGATGCAGCACCAAGGCTCTCACCAAATGCTGGCACCATGCTCTTGGACTTCCCAGCCTCCAGAACTATGAGCCAAACTAATTTCTGTTTATTATAAATTACCCAGTCTGTGGTGTTGTATAGCAACATAAAATGGACTAAAATAGACTAACACAATCCCTTTGTAATTTTTCATGAGCTTGCACTGAATTAATAGATAACTTAGAAAAGAAAAAAATTGCTCTTTCCCTGCCGCCACCAAGTCATGCGGAGACAGAGGCTTGGGTGCATTCAAGATTCCGCTTCACCCTTAACCCACCGCCATGGCCGAGGAGGGCATTACTGCTGGAGGTGTAATGGACGTTAATACTGCTTTAAAGAGGTGCTGAAGACCACCCTCATCCACGATGGCCTAGCATGTGGAATTTGCGAAGCTGCCAAAGCCTTAGACAAGCACCAAGCCCATCTTTGTGTGCTTGCATCCAACTGTGATGAGCCTATGTATGTCAAGTTGGTGGAGGTCCTTTATGCTGAACACCAAATCAACCTAATTAAGGTTGATGACAACAAGAAACTAGGAGAATGGGTAGGCCTCTGTAAAACTGACAGAGAGGGGAAACCCTGTAAAGTTGTTGGTTGCAGTTGTGTAGTAATTAAAGACTATGGAAAGGAGTCTCAGGCCAAGGATGTTATCGAAGAGTACTTCAAATGCAAGAAATGAATAAATAAATATTTGGCTCACAAAAAAAAAAGAAAAGAAAAAAATTGACTTTCACAATGTTTATTCTTACCATCCAAAAACATGATATGTGTGCTTATTCGACTTGACTTTTCTTTTGTCCTCCAATAACATTTTATGTGTTTCTTTATGTTAGGTTTATGTCTAGAATTTTTCTCCCCACAGGAAATGAACTTTAATTAGCTTTTGTCTCCAGAATTCCCCATCTATGCCTGGGCTTTACGGTTCTCCTCACCCCCTCCAGTTTGAAGGTCCAGACTAGAAAGGAGAGACACAAGGGGGACAGAAGATTCCCTAGCACAAAGTTGCAGGGGGGTGTCTCCCTGGCAAGAAATCCTCGGGCCCAATGCCTCCCCAGTCCAGCCACAAGTACTCAGAGTGTCAGAACTTATTTTTGTAATGAGAAGCGTGGGCCCTGCCTCTCCCCCACTCATGGAGAAGGTGGGTGTCTTGCAGCCTTGGGGGTCACTTCAGTGGGGCAGAGAGTGTGAGCCCAGCGAGTATGGGCCCCAGCAGAGGCACCAACAGCGAGAAGTGGTCAAAGAGAGGGTTGCACACCACAATCTCCCTGTTTGGGGCCCGGCATGGACACTTGTACACCATGAAGTCACTGCTTTCATTCTCATCTGCAGAGTCCGGCTCCTCAGGAGGCTCTTTCTGCAGCTCCAGCCATAGCATCTGTTACCTCTGGTGCTGGTAGTGATAAATGTGCATGCTGGGCACCAGCTGCTGGTCGCAGGTTGTGTGGAGGCGGAAGAAGAGTCAATTATTTTACCACCATAATTAAAATCCTTCCTTCCTTCCTTCCTTCCTTCTTCCCTCCCTTCTTCCATCCCTCCTTCCCTCCCTTTCTTCTTTTTCCCCTTCCTTCCTTCCTTCCTTCCTTCCTTCCTTCCTTCCTTCCTTCCTTCCTTCCTTCCTTCCTTCCTTCCTTCCAGAGTCAATTCTTTTACCACCATAACTAAAATACTTTCTCTTTCTTTTCTTTTTTGTTGACAGGGTCTTACTCTGGAGTTCACTGATGTGATCATAGCTCACTGCAGCCTGGAACTACTGGCCTCAAGTGCTCCTCCCACATCAGGTCTCCCAAAGTGCTGGGATGACAGGCATGAACCACCACACCCCACTTAAAATATTTTCAAGACTTCCTCTAATTGTTTATTGATGGTACATTGAGTTACTAATTTTTCACCCATTCATTCAACAGGCGTTTGTTAAATGCTTGCCATGTGGGGTACTGCAATTCTATTTCTGGAAAGGGATCCCAAACTAGACCCCAAGAGAGGGTTCTTGGATCTCTCTCAAGAAAGAATTCAAGGCAAACCCAGAGTAAAGTGAAAAGCAAGTTTATTAAAAAAGTAGGCCGGGCGCGGTGGCTCAAGCCTGTAATCCCAGCACTTTGGGAGGCCGAGACGAGCGGATCACGAGGTCAGGAGATCGAGACCATCCTGGCTAACATGGTGAAACCTCGTCTCTACTAAAAAAATACAAAAAACTAGCCGGGCGACGAGGCGGGCGCCTGTAGTCCCAGCTACGTGGGAGGCGGAGGCAGGAGAATGGCGTAAACCTGGGAGGCGGAGCTTGCAGTGAGCTGAGATCCGGCCACCGCACTCCAGCCTGGGCGACAGAGCCAGACTCCGTCTCAAAAAAAAAAAAAAAAAAAAAAGTAAAGAAATAAAAGAATGGCTACCCCATAGGCAAAGCAGCCCCGAGGGCTGCTGGTTGGCTATTTTTATGGTTGTTTTTTGATTGTATGCTAAACAAGGAGTGGATAATTAATGAGTTTTCCCGGAAAGGCGTGGGCTATTCCCAGAACTAAGAGTTCCTCCCCTTTTTAGACTATATAAGGTAGACATTGCCATGGCATCTGTAAACTGTCATGGCACTGCTGGGAGTGTCTTTTAGCATGCTAATACATTGTAATTGGCGTATAATGAGCAGTGAGGACGACCAGAGGTCACTTTTCTCTCCGTCATGGTTTGGGTGGGTTTTGGCCACCTTCTTTACCACATCCTTTTATCAGTAAGGTTTTTGTGACCTGTACTTTGTGCCAACCTCCTATCTCATCCTGTGACTTAGAAAGTCTTTATTTCTTAGAAAGACTTTATTTCTAGGAATGCAGCGCAGTAGGTGTCAGCCTCGTTTTACCCAGTCTGTATTCAAGATGGAGTCGCTCTAGTTCAAGCACCTCTGACAATTTTGATTGTCTACTGTTGGCGGGGCATGGTGGCTCAAGCCTGGAATCCCAGCACTTTGGGAGGCCAAGGCAGGTGGATCACTTGAGTTCAGGAATTTGAAACCAGCCTGGCCAACATGGTGAAACCCCATCTCTACTACAAATATAAAAATTTGCCAGGCATGGTGGCAGGCACCTCTAGTCACAGCTACTTGGGAGGCTGAGGCGGGAAAATCAGTTGAACCCGGGAGGTGGAGGTTGTAGTGAGCCAAGATCGTGCCACTGCATTCCAGCCTGGGCAACAGAGCGAGACTCCATCTTCAAAAAAAAAAAAAAGAAAGAAAGAAAAAAGTCTTCTGTAGGGATACAGACAAATGATTGAGTTTCCTATGTTCATATCTAAAAAAGAAGCTATAGGATGAAATATCAGAGAATAAATTTTAATAACCAAGGTTGAATGGACAGAGAAGGCCAAAAAGTTTAAAGGGAAAGCAAAGCAAAGCACTTAGAAACGTTTCCTAGTACATTTTCAACCACGTTTCAAGTGTTTCCTACTAACACAGGAGAGTTTTCTATTGAGTGGTGGTCAACACTTTTCTCTTCCTGTGGTCATGCCATCTTCCTCACAAAGAACCAAAAATACACAACTGTGGGTCCCCTTCCTCCACTCACCTGCCAACTCACCCCCCCGTTTTGCATTTGATGCTGTGAAGTTCGGAGTTAACTTGCTTGGTCAGCCTTAGCAAGCCTCCAGTGCATTATCCGTATTATCTTCTCCCACCTACCTGATTAGGTTTTCACTTTTGTTCATCTTTTAAATTCGGGTTTCCTATAAACTCCCAGGAAGCAAGGCGAAGAGGAAGAAGAAAATATTTCTAAGTATCTGGGACACTAGTTGGTACAAAACAGTTTCGAAGGGGGTTGTTCCTTCACATTCCTGAGACTCCCAAGGACAAGGTCAATCAGGTCCCGCTCCCCTTCTCCCTCCCCACGCTGCTCCTGCCCCAAGCCTTGGTCCAGTGGAGACCATGTTATCCCCTACTGACCGCCAGCCTTTCCGCTCTGGGGCTGCGCTTCTCTCCCTAAGTCACCTCTGACTTCTCAGCCAGCAACTATGTTCTTTCCGGCTGCCAGGGACAGACAGGACATGAGACCTTTTATCGTAAAGACAGAAGTATTTTCTTGACTTTCTTTTTTCTTTTTGAGTCTTCGGAAGGAGAAAAGGAAGGAACCTTCTTTCAAGGCCGAAAACGGTTATAAAAGTTGCGTGCTCATGGCAAACAGCATTTCTCATTCTGTTTATGTGTTTTCTGCCCACAATTCTGAATGACTCAGATGACAAAAAAAAAATCCAGGCCTGGGGGAGGGTCACCCACAGGGGTGGTTGTTGCTTTTCAAACTGTGAGGCATAAATGACACAAAATGCCAAAAGAAGCTGGAAACCCATTTTAACCTGAACTACAGGTTTGCATTTTTCCCATTTCTCTGCCTTCTGTCACCTCCATCCCACCCCCACATCCAACTTAGCTTTTCTATTGCAAATAGCTGGGCCCAGGATTTGAATGAAAGCAGAAGCTGTTTCCTCTGCTTACGATCGGCAGACAACTGCATCACAATTTGGGCGACTTTGCAGACTTGCCACCAATTGTGAAATAAATAACTTCTGATTTATGCCATTTGCATAGTAGAAAACTACAAAATAATAGATACAAATAAAGAGGTTTCTTGTGCATAAATGAACAACAAGAAACCTCTTTATTTGTATCTATTATTTTGTGAAGGCTATAATTAGATGACTAGCTGGCCTTTAGATTTTTGTATCTTTAGGCTTGAACAAGAGTACAGTAACAAAGATTTACAAAAAAACAAAAAAAGTAATCAGGACAACCTTGTAGTACATTTTTGACCCTTCAATAATTCAGAAGCCAAAATCTACGAGAGCCACATTCCATCTGAGACAAGGAGAAATGATTCACTGCAAGAATTTCTTTAAAAAATCAACTGACAAATTTTTAGCTAAAAGGGAAATCTCCCATCTAGTTTATTGAATGACAGTCATTGTTACTTAAAACAGACTCCCGTGTTGGGTTCTGATTGGAGGGCTGTGCAGTTTTTCTGGTTTTAAAACTGATGGCATTCAACGTGGCAAGGGAAAGAGTTCTCCCAGCCATTTTCATAATTATCTACATTTAAATTCTCACCTTAATAAATAAGTCCTTTTTTCCCTCAGCATCATTATTCTTTTTTTTTTTTTTTTTTTTTTTTGAGACAGAGTCTAGCTCTGTCCCCGGGCTGGAGTACAGTGGCACAATCTCTGCTCACTGCAAGCTCCGCCCCCCGGGTTCACGCCATTCTCCTGCCTCAGCCTCCCGTGTAGCTGGGACTACAGGCGCCCGCCACCACGCCCGGCTAATTTTTTTTTGTATTTTTAGTAGAGATAGGGTTTCACCATGTTAGCCAGGATGGTCTCGATCTCCTGACCTCGTGATCCGTCCGTCTCAGCCTCCCAAAGTGCTGGGATTACAGGCGTGAGCCACCGCGCCCGGCCTGTGTCATTATTCTTTAATAGCATTTTACCCGATTGCAAAAGTAACACCTGTGCATTGTAAACATTTTGGAAAATCCTGAAAATCACAGGGAAGAAATAGACAAATCATTTGTTTCTCCAGCACCCACCAATAACTATTATTCACATGTTAATGTTTAGTCTTCTAGTCTGTACTTCTCAATATGAATATATTCATGTTCTTCACAAAAATAAGAATATGCCATTTTTGCTTTTTCACAAACCATTAAAAATCTTTGCCATCGTGTTTGCAAGTAGATGCCATCCGATGCTGCACCATATTTTTTTCCACCGATTCTTTCCTCCTAGGCATTTGGGCTTTTCCCAGTGGCTCCATGAACATGAGTTCGTGGTTATGAAGAATGTAGTCTAATTCAACTCACACTAAAGTGACACTTCTACCCCTGTGACCAAGAATTCTCCTGGCGGGGAAAACATAACAGGAAAATATTTCACACACTTTTGGGTGAGGGTTGGCCAAACTAGACTTTAGTGCGATTGTTAACATTTCAACAGCAAATTCCTCATTGGCTCATTCAAACAACCAACCAAGAAGGGGGAAAGTTCTCTTTTCAGCGTTAAACATTTATTCTCTATGAAGGTACACTTTCCCTCATTCCCTAAAGAGTAAGGAAAGCTCATTTGAACTTTTATATTCCCTTTTTGCTCTGAACTCCATTATAATGTTTCTCTCAATTGTCCCCTTTTCCATAAAACTTTCACCCACTTCCCCCTCGGCCATCTTAGCCCAGGCCCCCACAACACGGGATGTGCTCCTGTCCTGGGGTAACCATCATTATCTGTTATCTTAGAGCTATTTAAAAAAAAAAAAAACAACTTTTATCTTTTCTCCCAGTTTTTGTTTTTTTTTTCCTCCATCAGAGTTTATGCCCGATTCAACTTGGTAGCCCCACACAGTAGGCACTCAATAAATATTTGTCGAATGATTCTTTCAAGGCATCTCGGTCACAGCACTTTCTCTGCATGTAGGTCTCTCACAGGCTGGAGGCCACAGTTTAACAAAGCCAGGGCAAGGTCAGAGGGAGGCCGAGAAGGCGCTTTCAAGTTGAGTAATGAAAGGCGATGTTAATTACTGACATGGGCCATTTAGAAGGAAGAAAAATGCTATCTCTTATTAATTTTGCTGAAATGGACACACTCTTGTCAGTGGCTAATGGTTAACAAAGCCATTCTTTGCTGAAGGACAGGGCAGGAAAACCTCAGTTACGAGAAAGGACCAGAGCAGCCACAGTGCAGAAACTTCCTGCCCCTACACGCCTGCACCCGCCAGAGATAACGTCTTTCACCATTTTTTTTCCTCATGTATAAAGTTAGACAGAAAACTATCAAGGAGAGGTTAAAAGTTTCATTTCTACCAAGATATTTATGATGGGTTTACAGGGAAGCCAGGCTCCGGCAAAGGACACAGGAATCAAGTTTACATTTTAATGGAGGGAGGCGGGAGGTAGAAAGAGGAAAAAGAGTCAGCTTGGGGAATGGGAATTCCTCATCCTGTTAGTGGACAACACTAATTTAATCAAGAAGAAAGGGTCTGTTGAACAGGCGCTCTCCCTGCGAGTTCAGCCTGCTGATAATCTTGGTGGAAGTTCATAAATGCGTCTCAAATGCTCCCAGCCTTTCAGTCTGAACAGGCGGTTTTGGCAGTTGTGAACTTCAAGTGGACCCATTTAAGCTGATCAGAGGAAGCAGGCTGACAGTGAGCTGATTAGAAACCTCTTAGAGACCCTTCTTTAAAGAGGGAAAGGAGTTCTTAACTTTTTTCCATCATCTTTAGAGAGAGACCCAGGGGTGGGTAATAAAAAAGAAAGGTTGCAAGTAGAGTGGGAGTGGGGGTTGTGGGTGAAGGAAAACGTTCATTTTAGAACACAAAGAAAAACAACCGCTTTGCCAGCCCTTTCCCAACCTCCTCGCTCTTGTCAATTTCTGCTTTGAGGGAATGTTTGAAGATAACAGGAAAGGAAATCATGAAATGATATGGCAAGGATGAGTGAGGCTTAAAGAGATGAAGGCAAGCTGTTTCCTTGACCCAGGCTTATCTCAAGCCTGCCAAAAAAATAACCATCTATCACAGACCCATAAATAGGTTAGGAACATGGGAGTAAAATGCTGCTTTTAATGATAAAGCAATCGGTGAGTTAGTTTTAGAAAACAACCATCTCAGACATCTTAGGCTTAACAGATGCACACAAAGGTGTACTTTTGTCTCCAGGGGTGGGAGGTGGGGGGTGACTTCTTGAACAAACTGAATATTTTTTTAGGAAGGAGGAGCTCCACTTGAGAAAAGTTATAAACATATGAACATTCAGAAAGAACATTTCAAAACCCCTCTGGGGAAAATAGGAGTTGCTGACAATAATACATGTGCAGGGAGAGATTCCTCTGCAAAATCTAAATAAATGAGAAAGCTACCTCTTTGCTAGCCGCAAAGCCCTTATCAGCAACAAAAGGTCCAAGTTAAGGATTTGCTTTCCAAACCCATACGCCGCATGTGACCTAAAATAGACAAGGCAGTCAGGTTTCTCACTGGGGCCCTGGAGTCTGCAAACCTGATCCCTGCTGAAATACTCCAGGAAGAACCAGGTTCTCTGGGTTACAGCCCTTAAGATCACAATAGCAGTTTCAATTCCAGACCTTCAACTGAAAATGAAGTTTACAAATTAGCTTTGAATAAATATTATGCTTCCAGTCTCCAGTGAAGAGCCACAGCTCTGAGAGAAACCAAATTAGAAAAAGACTCAATTCAGCTCCTAAACACACAGAACCAAGCCCTAACCAACCTAGCCTGGCATGTTTCTCTTCTTGCTCTACCAGAATAGCATGGTGATGTCATGCTTTCATTTGTCCCCCAAAACCAGCCAGCCTGCCCTCCTAAAAATAGCTTGATGCACTTCTAAAGGGAAAAAAGGGGGAGTCAAAATATTTTTTGAAATAAAATTTTTTTCACTTAAACCGTCAAGCAATAAAAGATAATCTTTTCTTTCCTGTTTACTTTGTCTCCCAGACTCTGTGTGTGTGTGTGTGTTTCCCAAAGTCCCTCTGAAAATCATACAAGAAGGAAAAACCTTTTCCAAAATAATTTATGTAGTCTGACTTCTGAGGCCTTCTTATGTTTGTAAATTTTCTCTTTGTTCTTTGCCAGTGAATGCACCAGACTCAGGATTAACCAAGGACTTATTTAGGAGTCCTTTGAAAAATATAAGCTTATTTGTAGGAAAGAGGACCGACTTAAAGAGACTGCTAGACATCAGGGACATAGATCAGTGATCCTCAAGGCTGTTTGAGCCTCCAGACACTTGTAACACTTTGAGATATGAAACCTTTGGAGTCACTAGGGACCTGTTGAATCATTTAAGTAAGGCCCAGCCATCTGCATCATTCAAAAGAAACCCAGGTAGCCATGTGTGGTGGCTCATACCTGTAATCCCAGCACGTTCAGAGGTTGAGGTGGGAGGATCCAGGTCAGGAGTTTGAGATCAGCCTGGGCGACATGGTGAAATCCTGTCTCTACTAAAAATACAAAAAAAAAAAAAAAAAAAATTAGCCAGCCATGGTGTCAAGTGCCTGTAATCTCAGCTACTCAAGAGGCTGAGGCAGGAAGAATTGCTTGAACCCAGGATGCAGAAGTTGCAGGGAGGCAGAGGTTGCAATGCAATGAGCCAAGATTTTGTACCACTGCATTCCAGCCTGGGTGACGGAGTGAGACTTCATCTCAAAAAAAACAAAACAAAAGTTAGCTGGGCATGGTGGCATGCACCTGTAGTCCCAGCTACTCAGGAGGCTGAGGCAGGAAGATCACTTAAGGCCAGGAGTCCAAGGCTGCAGTGAGCCATGATCATGCCACTGCACTCTAGCCTGGGCAACAGAGCAAGAAAAAGGAGTAGGGAGCTTGGAGGGAGGTGGCTGATGGTTACTGGGTACCAAAACAAAAAAAAATGAGTAAGACTATTTGATTGCACAACAGGGCAACTATAGTCAATAGCAACTTAATGTACATTTCTAAATAACTCAAAGAGTGTAATTGGGTTGTTTGTAACACATAGGACAAATGTTTGAGGGGATGGATACCCCATTCTCCATGAATCGCCTGCCTGTATCAAAACATCTCATGTACCCTACAAATATATATACCTACTATGTGCCCACAAAAATTTTAAAATACATTTTTAAATTAAAAGGAACCCAGGTGACTCCGAGGCTCATTCGGCATTAGGAAGCACCCATCAGACTTGGCATGAAGGCCGATGTTCCAAAGAGCAAGCTCTCATGTCCCTCTCCCCACACCAAAAAGTGGTACCTTGTCTCAGCTCTTCTGAACACAGCAGACACCAGCTATTCCAGCTAGATTGATGATTTCAGAACACCCCTTAAAGTAACTTAGCATCTCTCTCCCACTTCCTTCATTTCTCATAAATTGCTATAGGTTGTCTTTGATCTCAGAGTAGACTCCCTATAAAAAGGAGGCAAAGTAACTGAGATGAAAAACAAACTTTACTTAAGAATCCAATAAAAGATGAGTGGAGAGGGTCCTTGCCATAGGTAGAAGATTTCATTCACTAAGTCTGAAGACACAGGCAGGGCAATGGGTAATCACTTGTTTGAGCCAAACTTACCCCCTAGTTAGGAAGGCTGGTTGTCATTTACCTGAGGGTTACATTAGAACAAAAACAAGTCCAAAAAAAAAGATGCTTTCTAAGAATAAAAATATCTCTTTTTGGGGTCTTCTTAACTTTGTCAGAGTGCTTCCACATCTATTGTCTGTTTTTATAATTAATCCCACAAGTAACTACGTATTTGTTTGTTTTGTTTTATTTTGAGATGGAGTCTCACTCTGTCTCCAGCGCAGTGGTGCGATCTCGGCTCCCTGCAACCTCCTTCTCCTGGGCTCAAGTAATTCTCATGCCCCAGCATCCTGAGTAACTGGGATTACAGGTGCGGGCCACCACGCTGGACTAATTTTTGTAATTTTGGTAGAGATGGGGTCTTACCATGTTGCCCAGGCTGGGCTCGAACTGCTGGCCTCAAGTGATCCACCTGCCTCAGCCTCCCAAAGTGCTGGGATTACAGGCATGAGCCACTGCATCCGGCGATATTTATATATGAAATCTATTAACCAGCCTGTAATCCCAGCACTTTGGGAGGCCGAGGCGTGTGGATCACAAGGTCAGGAGATCAAGACCATCCTGGCAAACACGGTGAAACCCTGTCTCTACTAAAAATACAAAAAAATTAGTCGGGCGTGGTGGTGGGTGCCTATAGTCCCGGCTACTCAGGAGACTGAGACAGGAGAATGGCCTGAACCCAGGAAGCGGAGCTTGCGGTGAGCTGAGAGATCGCACCACTGCACTCCAGCCTGGGCTACAGAGCAAGACTGCGTCTCAAAAACAAACAAACAAAAAAACTATTAACCTAGCAAATTTTAATATTGTTGTCACTCCCTAGCTTAAGACAAATATGGGAAAATTTTCACGGGATTATGAAATTGATTTCTAAATACCAGTATATTTACAATTTATTTTTTAACTTATCAAGTGAAGTATCACCGGTATGTTTATAATTTATTTTTAACTTAATTTTTACTTTATCAAGTCAAATATCTGTCAGAGTTACTTTAAAAGCATTAAGACTTTGGCCTAAATTGGACCATTGAGGTAGGGCATGTTTTCAAATTTCTGTCTTTGATCAGTGCTTTTCCTAAACCACTACAAATAAATGAGAACCTCACCAACCTTAAAGATATGGCAAAGTAAGGCCGGGCGCAGTGGCTCAAGCCTGTAATCCCAGCACTTTGGGAGGCCGAGGCGAGCAGAGCACGAGGTCAGGAGATCGAGACCATCCTGGCGAACACGGTGAAACCCCGTCTCTACTAAAAAAATAGAAAAAACTAGCTGGGTGAGGTGGCGGACGCCTGTAGTCCCAGCTACTCGGGAGGCTGAGGCAGGAGAATGGCGTAAACCCGGGAGGCAGAGGTTGCAGTGAGCTGAGATTGCACCACTGCACTCCAGCCCGGCCGACAGAGCGAGACTCCATCTCAAAAAAAAAAAAAAACATATGGCAAAGTAAAGGACGTTTTAGTGCCTCCCCTGGTAAACCATTTCTATTTTCCTTGACTCACTGTCAGTGATGATGTAGACTGATACCTAATTACACACTTAGATTCTTATGAAATTACTAAAACGGCTTCATCGTCTGGAGTATTACCTGAGGTTCATGGTCTCACAGCCAAGGAGAATAAGGACGCAGGCGCGCAAAAGTGTGAGGTTAAGAGCAGAAGTTAAATAGGCAAAAGAAAGAGAATAGCTCTTTGATGCAGAGAGGGGTCCCAGAGAAACGGGTTTGCCAGTTCCACGGTGAGATGCAGGGGCTTTATAGCTGAGCTGGTGAGGAGGCAGTGTCTGATTTACATAGGGCAAGAAAGACTGATTGGACCAGGTGTGCCATTTGCATAGGGTACGAATTTCTGGCCACCCCCACCCTAATCTTTTAGTATGCCTGGCCTGCGCCATGTTGCCCACTTCCTTTACTGTACACATGGTAACAGTACATGTGGTAACAAAAAAAAGGGAAGATGGAGCTTCCATGTTGGACATTCCTGGCCCCCAGGTAGCCCTTTTCTGTTGGCACAGCTGCCGGCATTCTCCCATGCAAGTTTCCAGCTTGCTTATCTATTTTTGCAGCTGGATTTTTCAGAGTGCTCTTTGTTAGAAAAAATAATAATAATAATTTATTGGGCTGCTTTTTTGTTAAAAGGGAAGTTCTGCTGAGGACTCTGTTGCCCTCACTCCCCTGCCTAATTTCTTTCTACCTCCTGTATCATTACCTTGCATGTGATCGCCATCAAAAGAAGTATCTCTACTTCCTCTCAACTTTCCCAGCAATCTTGGTTTCCAGACTTTACTTCACACCTTTGGGTTCCTCAAGCGCCCCCAAGTCCTCTCAGACTCCTCCAAGAATTTAGTGAAATGCCTAGTAGGAACAAGGGGAAGAGAGTGTCTATAGTCTACAGCGACTCAGAAAACCAAAGGAAGGAGAGATCCCTCCAAAACAGGCTCACCAGGAAACGTTAATGGCAGAGACAGGTTCTTTGTTGTTACTGATGTTGTTGAGATAGGTTCTCATTCTCTCAGTCACTCTGCCACCCAGGCTGGAGTGCACTGGGGCAATCATAGCTCACTGCAGCCTCAAACTCCTTGGCTCAAGTGATCCTCCCTCCTCAGCCTCCTGGGTAGCTGAGACTACAGGCATACGCCACCATGTCCAGCTAATTTTCTTTTCTTTTTTTTTAAAATTTTTTGGGAGATGGGATCTTGCTATGCTGCCCAGGCTAGTCTTGAACTCCTGGGCTTAAGCCATTCTCCCACCTTGGTCTCCCAAAGTGCTGGGATTATAGGCATGAGCCACTGTGCCTGGTCAAGGGAGACAGGTCTTGATCTGGGCTTTAAATGATGGATCAGGTTGCAGGGAGGAATCATTGGCTTTGTATCAGAAAGTATTCGGGGTTTACCTGGAATAAGAACAAGCACAGGGCATGGTGGGGGGCACCTCTGGGTGGGAAAAAGCAACTAGAAGATTGTTCTCATTTGAGAGAGAGGTCTGTGGGAGACTCCTAGAAATAAAATTGGAAGGACAAGGTGGCAGAAAACCCAATAAAGCCTGAATGCCAAGGTGAGGGCCTTGGAAATCATCAGAAACTGCCACTGAGAGCCACTCCTGACTTTTAAAGAAAGTGACATTTAAGAGGTTTAAGTTGGCAGCCGTGTATGCAAGATGTGTCAGAATGAGGTAAATAAGCAAACTGGGTGAGAGGCAAAAGGGCCTTGACCAAGGTTTATTGATAAGTATGTTGCCCAAGACTGAGTCAAAAGTCTTGCTAAAGTCAATCTAGATTAAATCTGTCCCTTGCCTTTAACCTAGCAGGCCAATCAAGGTCTCCAAGGAAGAGATGAAATTCCTCAGAGCAGGTCTTGGTTATGAAGCCAAGTGAGTTGTTATTCACACTTCGTGTCTCTGAGATGGGCACACATGCAGATGTGCTATTTCCCTCTTTCCACTGTCAGTCACTTCCTGGCCAAACTGTCTAAAAACAAGAGAATCACAGAGTCTTAGCAGTGGACATAACCTCAGCAATCATGTGGTTCCTATCATGCACTGGTACATCATTTTGCACTGAGAGCCGACCATGTGACCAGAACTGTGCTGGAGGAGGGAAATGGAACACAGTAGCCTCACGGGAGGCAGAAACACCTTACCACCAAGCACCTTAGCTAGTCCAACTCCTTCATTTTACAGACTGGGCAAACTGAGACACAGACACATCAAGTGACATATCCACATTCACGCAGGTATTTGCAGATCCAGGTTAAATATGCAGACAGGCCAGGCGGGGTGGCTCACGCTTATAAACCCAGCATTTGGGGAGGCCAAGGCAGGAGGGTCACTTGAGCCCAGGAGTTCAAGATCATCCTGGGCAACATAGCAAGATCCCATCTCTATGAAAAGTAAAATACAATTAGCCAGTTGTGGTGGTACATGCCTATAGTCCCAGCTACTCAGGAGGCTGAGGAGGGAGGATCGCTTGAGTCCAGGAGTTCGAGGCTACAGTGAGCTATGATCACACCACTGCACTCCAGTCTGGGCAACAAAACAATATCCTGACTCTTAAATGGAAAATGCAGACAAATAGAAATCTACACAGAGACTTTATATATATGTGATGTATATGCAATATATACATACATCTTTCCGTGGTTATGTATGTAAATATATATGTATATGTGTAAAAGCTCTGTGGACATTGTGACTATCAAAGAGTTAATAAGTGGATACCCTAATCTGGCAAACACAACGCAGATAGCAAAGCTTCACTTTGATTCAGTTACTTACAGGAAACATATTAATGATCTTTATCACTGGACTCCCCAAGGAGAAGTAACCTGGGAGCAGAAAGGGGTAACTTTTGAGCAGCACAATCATTTATAAACATGACCGCCACCCCTTCAGTACCAGTAACTACAAAGCATTCCACTCTCAGAATGTACTTTCCCATCTTGGGATGCTTTCACTTAAAACAGGCAAAAATTGGTTGCATTCTGCACCAAGGGGCAGCCCTGCTGAATTAGGTCCTGTGGTTTGTTTCCAAGGTATAGCCACCAAACTTCTCCATTCACAGGATTTTTGTGGATTTGGTTTTATCTCTGGATAAGGGACCAGGCTCTGACAAACTGCAGAAATCACCCCTTTCTCACAGAATAAGAAGAAGATTGGAAAAGCCATTTAGTAATAATTTGATCAGCCAATTTTCCTCACCAGTGGGCCTTAGCACAATTGCCTTAATTTCTCCCCTGGGTTGGAGGAGTGTGTGACTGACGGGGACTCCGGTGGCGTCTGCGTGGCAGGACGCACACACACGCAGGGCTTGCAGCTGACAGAGCTGCAGCAGTGGCCCTGAAGGGCTTAGGCAAAATAGTTATGTTTCAGCTACAAACAAGGCCAAACCTGGAGGTGAAAAGACAATCAACAAAGCCACAGTGTTGATACTCCCGAAATGGAAAACAGCTGTCTCGGAGGGAAATGTTGGCTATTCCTCTGTAGCACGGAGGCTGTATGGCAGTCTCCCACCCGCCTGATTTCTCAGCAGAGGATCACTGTTCATGAGAGAGAAGGAAACACGAGACAAACCGAGTGACAAACCAGGCAGAGTCTATCTGAGAGAAGAGCAAAGGGGAGGGAGAGTAAAAGGAAAAAGCACAAAGAAAGAAGAGCGAGCAATTCTGCAGGAGAAATACTCCCAAGTTAGCAGACTCAAACAACCACAGCGCACCGCATGAAAGAATAATCTGGAACTTGGTGATGGTGATCCCTCAAAAGATCTCGGAGGAATCGAGTATGATTCCAGCCTTATTCTAAAGAAACTTGGTCAGTTAACGAAAAAAAAAAAAAGGTCTTTGGCAGAGTGAGGCCAATTGCAGGAGTATTCAACTGAAATGCATATGGTTTGGATGACTTTCAGCTAAAATGAAAATTTAGGATTTCAAGGTATACTTAAGAGGTTTTTTTTTTTTTTTTTTTAAACCATCTCAAAAGATAGGTTAAAAGGAGAGGGGGTGAGAGGAAACCAATTTTACCAGTAGGGGTGGGGGTAAAGAAGAAAACAAGGAAGAACATGATGCAAAACTCAAGTGAGACCAGAACATTTTCACTGGGAAAGCCCTAGTTTTAGTTTTCGATATATTTTTTTGAGACAGAGTCTCACTCTGTTACCCAGGCTAGAGTGCAGGGGTGCAATCATGGCTCACTGCAGCCTCAACCGCCTGGGCTCAAGCAATTCTCCCACTTCAACCTCGCAAGTAGCTGGGACTACAGATGCACACCACCACACCTGCTAATTTTTAAATGTTTTTGTAGAGATGGGGTCTCGCTGTATTGCCCAGGTTGGGCTCAAGTGACCTTCCCACCTCCCTCTGATTACAGGTATGAGCCACTGTACCCAAGCCAACAAATGTTTCTATATCAAAAAAGCTCAGAATACGAAAAGGTTACAGAATCAAGAATAGTTCAAGAGTTCTAGAAAGTAGTCTCCCATGTGGAGCTAGTCTTAGAAAAGAGAGGCTAAATCCTGGATGCAGACACATGGGCAGCCCAAGCTCACTATAAGGCCATATGTTAACCTCCAGTCCCAGAGGCAAGCGGTGAGCACACATGGGCGACGCCCTTGCAGAGCCAGGACAGGCTCCTGAATTAGATTTTTGCCTACACTTCCTTGATTGTTACCCGTGATCTCCCAGGATGAGGGAGAACAAGAAGCATTTGTCCTTTTGTGACAGAGGGTCACAGAAACAAGGAGCCAGGGTGAGGAGGGAGTGGAGGAAAATTATATGTTTGAAGGAAGAAGATGGAGAGGCAGCAAGGATGAACATTAAAGGAGGAGGGGGAAGAGAATACAGATCTAGAATTTCTAAATTACCCTTGGCGCAAAGATCTGGTTTACCACTCAAACAGTATAATTATAAAGTTGGTGTAAAGGAGACCAGGGATCTAGTTACTAATTTCTTACTAGCAATAGCATCAAAACCTTCTCTGCTGGTAGCTGGTCTCTTGACAAAAACCGTGTGCCTTGTACGATGTGGCCTATAGGGAGAAGTGGTTTTAATCAGGCTGATCTATAAAATGGTATGCAGTTGTGGTCTTGCTTCTCAGATGTCCATCCGAGCAGAGGAGAAAGTGAGGGTTGGAACTGTCAAAGTAACTAAGGGGCGGGGGACGGGAAACACTTTACATAAATGCTCCCTTGTCTTGCAGATGCAGTGTATAGGCTAAGTTTGTCAGAAAATTCAGTGGGAACCCTCTGGTGGATTTGAGAAAAATTACCAGAAACATTCCTGTTGTTCATGGTTTTTGGACCAGATTCTACCCGGCCTCAAAAAGGAAATTCTGGCTTGGTTACAGCCTTAAATGGGTGCTCAAATCCCCTGAACATTTGCTGCAAAAGTACTTTCATTCTTACTCCATTTTGGTTCATAAGAACATCAGGCATCAAAGTCACATCCTGGCTGTATCCCTGTTTACCTTGGCAGTGACAGATACAGCCAGAGTTCCAAAAATTATTCATTTCTAAGGTACAAAATTCGCCTCTCCCCTCTGCCTTTTTTTCTTTTCCCAGAGACAGGGTCTCACTCTGTCCCCCAGGCTGGAGTGCAGTGGCTCAATCATAGCTCACCGGTCTCCAGCTCTTGGGGGCAAGCGATCCTCTCACCTCAACCTCCTGAGTAACTGGGACTACAGGCACATCCCACCATGCCTGACTGATTTTTATTATTATTATTATTATTATTGGTATTTATTGTAGAGCTGAAGGTCTCACTATATTGTTCAGGCAGGTCTTGAACTCCTGGCCTCAATTGATCTTCCCATCTCAGCCTCCGAAAGCGCTGGGATTACAGCTATAAGCCACTGCACTGCACCCAGTCCCTTTTTTTTTTTTTTTTTTTTACAAATTTTGCAGAATTTTTACACGGCAGACTTTTTTTTCTATCTAATTATTATTTTCATTTCCTAGGAAAATGCTAAATTGCAAATGTAGGGTTTATTTATTTATTTATTTATTTTTATTTTTATTTTGAGACAGGGTCTCACTCTGTCTCCCAGGCTGGAGTGCAGTGACACCATCACAGCTCACTGCAACCTTGATCTCCTGGACTCAAGCCATCCGCCCACCTCAGCCTCCCAAAGTGCTGGGATTATATGCATGACCCACCACACCAGACCCTGCAAATGTAGATTTTTGAAAAAACAACTGCAACATTTTAGCCCTTTTTAAAATCAGGACCCCTAGGTCTTTCCCAATATAACTAACCAGCCAGTGATTCCTCACTCACCTCCCTTTTTTCTTTTCTTTTCTTTCTTTTTTTTTTTTTTTTTTGAGACAGAGTCTCGCTCTGTTGCCCAGGCTGGAGTGCAGTGGCCGGATCTCAGCTCACTGCAAGCTCTGCCTCCCGGGTTTACGCCATTCTCCTGCCTCAGCCTCCCGAGTAGCTGGGACTACAGGAGCCCGCCATCTCGCCTGGCTAGTTTTTTGTATTTTTTAGTAGAGACGGGGTTTCACCGTGTTCGCCAGGATGGTCTCGATCTCCTGACCTCGTGATCCGCTTTTTTTCTTTTTTTTTTCTCTTTTCGATACGGAGTCTCACTCTGTCACCCAGGCAGGGAGTGCAGTGGCGCAATCTTGGCTCACTGCTACCTCCGCCTCGGAGGTAGCGATTCTTCTGCCTCGGTCTCCAGAGTAGCTGGGACTGTAGGTGCGCGTCACCACGCCAGGCTAATTTTTGTATGTTTAGTAGAAATGGGGTTTCACCATATTGGCCAGGCTGGTCTCGAACTCCTGACCTCAGTATTCACCCACTTCAGGCTCTCAAAGTGCTGGGATTACAGGCATGAGCCACCGCTCCCAGCCCACTCCCTTTTAAATGCAAATCTTCTGTGGGAGGATTAAGTCACGGAGCCCCCAGGGAACTGTGCTGGGAGGGGAAGTGGAGGGTGTGGAAAGCCAGTGGACAGCAAATCTGTGCATAGCCTGTAGGGCAGATGCCTGAGGCTTGGGGAGACTGGGAGAGCAGGTCTCTAAAAGGAACTTCATCCCTTTTCTCCTAGGCCTCAGATGATGCTAGAGTCCTACCAGAAATTGCAAATAATTCTGGCTCACTTTTGTATTAGAGCAGACCAGAGCCTAGAAGAGCAACAACGACAATAAAATTCAGTGTGTCCTTGAGGCATTCTCATGAGATAATATTAAATATATAAATACTATTCATTGTTTTTTCTCACAAATACATACCCACCACCTACCAGGAACTGTCCCAGAAATTGATGAGGAAAAAATGATTTTTATGCCATAACTAATCATATCGTAATATGCACTAGAATAAGCAAAGAACTTAAAATAGGATATCATAGGGACATTCGAATTTATAAGTCTAGGAGTGACATGTAAGCTGGGCCTGAAAGAATAACCGTAATTTTGCTGAACTAATAAGTAGGTTGTGGAAGAGAGTGTCAGCTGATTAGGAAAACCTCTCTTCTCCTAAACACGCAGCTAAACTGTGTTTTCCATCCGTCTTTTGCTGTTAAGTGTGGTCATGTGACTGAGTTCTAACCAATTAGAATGAGACGGCAAGGGATGTGTAGCTTTTTCAGTCCTGGCCATAACATTCTCCTTCATGCGCTTCTCAATGCCCTTTCTCTTTTCATTAGGTAAAATGGAGATGATCCCCAGGCCCATCTTGGTAGCAGTGTTTGAAGACGGTAGAGAGGGGCCCGGTTAACTGCTGAAAGACTAGGAAGGGGTCAGTTTCATGACCACGTTCAACCACAGAGCGCTGTTAGGTGAGCAAAAACAAACCAGCTGTGTCTCAGCCACCACCCGTTTGTCTATGGGTTGTAGCAGTTGGTCCACCTAACCAAGGAAGTGCTGAGAGCACAGGACATGAAAAGACACAGGGCTAAGGTACATGGCACGTTCACGAAGGTACAGGAGAGGCAAGAAATGAGACGGGAAAGGTGGCCTAGGATCAGGTCTTGAATGACATGATAACTAAGTTTTGACTTTTTCTTGTAGGTCAGTGGTTCTACCCAGCGGCAATTTTGCCTTCCAGGGAACATTTGTCAAAGTCTAGAGACATATTTGGCTGTCTTCACCAAGGGGAGGAGGGAGGAAAGTGCTACTGACATCAATGGGTTGAAGCCAAGGATGCTGCTAAACATCCTACAATGCACAGGACAGCCTTCCCCATCAAGGAATTACCTGGGTCAAATATCAGTAGTACTGAGATTGAGAAACCCTGCTGTATGCAGTGAGACACTAGCAACAATTCTTCTTTTTTTAAGCTGGAGTCAGGGTCTCCTGCTGTTGCCCAGGATGGTCTTGAACTCCTGGGCTCAAGCAATCCTCCCACCCTGGCCTCCCAAAGTACTGGGATTACAGGTGTGAGCCATGGAGCCCAGTCACAGCAGTTCTTAAAAGGAAAGTAACGTAATCATCTTTGTGTGTTAGATAATTATAACAACATGGAGGATTCACAGAAGAGAGAGACAGGAGATGAGAAAAAGAATTTCATGCTTTGTTTATCAAGGACCTGTTATGTGTGCTTGATCATGTGTCAGGCACTACGGATTCAAAGATGAGTAAGAGTCCAGCAAGGGAAATAATAAGTACCTTTATGGGACCTGGGGAGACTCAAATTCTGGCCTCGGGTCTTTATCCCCATGAGCCTCCTAAATTAAAGCAAGAGAAGGGCCTGAGCTAGAGCAGGGGTTGACGACATTGAAAAGAGGACCTACTTGAGAAACATCTCAGAAATGAAATGAACCAGGCTGAGTGTTGGAGTGGATGTAGAAGTTGAGAGCAGTGAAAACCAAAACTGAGGTCTTTATCCTGGACAACTGCCCAGATAATACTGCTAATAGGAAAATGCAGGAGAAGCAACTGACTTAGAGGACTGTCTTGCACGATTTTCTTTTTGAGAGAGTAAATATCAAATTCCTATAGGACAGGTACAAGCAACTCACATAAAAATTGCCAGCAGCCAATAAACCATTTCTTTTTTTTTTTTTTTTTTTTTTTGTCAGAGTCTCACTCTGTTGCCCAAGCTGGAATGCAGCAGTAAGATCATAACTCACGGCAAACGACCTCCCATGCTCAAGTGATCTTCTGGCCTCAGTCTCCCAAGTAGGTAGGACAACAGGTGCACACCACCACGCCAAACTAATTTTTTTTTTTTTTTTTTTTTTTGAGACGGAGTCTCGCTCTGTCTCCCAGGCTGGAGTGCAGTGGCCGGATCTCAGCTCACTGCAAGCTCCACCTCCCGGGTTTACACCATTCTCCTGCCTCAGCCTCCGGAGTAGCTGGGACTACAGGTGCCCGCCACCTCGCCCAGCTAGGGTTTTTTTTGTATTTTTTAGTAGAGACGGGGTTTCACCATGTTCGCCAGGATGGTCTCGATCTCCTGACCTCGTGATCCGCCCGTCTCGGCCTCCCCAAACTAATTTTTAAAATCTTTTGCGGGCCGGGCGTGATGGCTCACATCTGTAATCCCAGCACTCTGGGAGGCTGAGGTGAGCAGATCACCTGAAGTCAGGAGTTCGAGACCAGCCTGGCCAACACGGTGAAACCCTGTCTCTACTAAAAATACAAAAATTAACTAGGCATGGTGGTGGGCACCTGTAATCCATCTACTTGGGAGGCTGAGGCAGGAGAATTGCTTCAACCTAGGAGGTGGAGATTGCAGTGAGCCGAAATAGTGCCATTAGCCTGGGTGACAGAGCAAGACTCTGTCTCAAAAATAAATGAATAAATTTTTTTTTTTGTAGAGATGGGGTCACACCTTGTCAAACAGGCTGGTCTTGAATTCCTGGCCTCAGGCAGTCTTGCCTTGGCCTCCCAAAGCGCTGGGATTGCAGGTGCGAGCCATTGCACCTGACCCCAATAAACATTTTAAGAATGTTTGGTGCAAGGCAGTGATGAGTTACACCAGAGGTCTGTCATATCCAGAGGTCTGAGAACCAGGAGAGTCAATGGTGTCACCCTCAATTTGAAGCGGAAGGCCTGAGAATGAGAGGAGAATAGGGCTCAGGGGGCACTGGAACAAGTCTGGAGTCTGAAGGCCAGACAACCTAGAGTTCTGATGTCCAAAGATGGGGGAAAAACATGGATGTTCCTGCTGCAGAAAAGAGCAAATTTGCCCTTCCTAGGCCTTTGTGTTGCATCAGGGCCCTAAAGTGATTGAATGATGGCCATCTACACTGGTAAGGGTGAATCTTCCTCACTCAGTCTCCTGATTCAAATGCTAATCTCTTCCTGAAACACCCGGTGCACACACCCAGAAATAACATTTTACCCGCTGTCTGGGTACCCTTTAACCCAGTTAAGTTGATCCAGAAAACTAACAATCACATTGGCATTTTAAGTACATACAAAATCATTTACATTGAAATAGTAGTACATTCACATTGGCATTTTAAATACATATAAAATCATTTACATTAAAATAGTAATGCATGTAAGTATATTTGTAATCGATATAAAACATATATACATATTTAAATATGTATGCTCTATAATTCAAAATTTCACTTCTAGGAAGAAATTCTACAGAAATAACCAAATGAATATATTAAAAAGTGCTCTACACATATAATGGAGTGTTGTTTATATTTCATTGGAAACAAATGACCACAAATTGGGGATCGGTTAAATAAATTATAGTAGTTTTTGAACCAGATGGAATACTGCACAGCCACTACAAATAACGTACTCATTGAATGCAAAGATATTCACAACATTAATAATATTAACAAATTAACAATATTGAAGTGACCAAAAGCAGGCTGTTAAGCAACTCATATGGTAGAATCACACTGATATAAAACTGTATACATCTGTTAAGAATAGAAATTGTTAAATTGGTAAAAAACAAAAGGCGATCATGGTTGCCTCTAGGTGATAGGGTTGTATGTGATTTTCACTTCTTGGTGAACCCGAAAAAGATTGTTTTTTTGTTTGTTTTGTTTTTCAGGTTTCCTGCACCACAAAGTTCCTTTCACTTAAAAAAATTTTTTGTATATTTCACAATCTTTACTTGTACCTTACAGTCTAAGACTATCAATCAAACTTCAGTAAGAACAGTTTCAGCATCAACTAATGAACAGTAGCTAAACCAGAGAGCAGTCAAAAGTGTTTTAAAGGCAGCAGCATCAGCTGATGTTCTGCTGAGTCTCTGGGTGTTCAGAACTACAGACCACCCCCGCCCCCCGGCACTTCCAAGCACCTGTGGGCTGCAGGTGGAGCCCCAGGAGCCAAAGGGCCGCTCAGCAAAGGGTAGAACTTGGCCTCGCAGTCAGCTGGTTTCTGCCTATTATGGTCGTCTTCTTTCCAGAGGTCTTGCTATCTCAGTGGACGTAGCGGTCATCCAGCTGTCCTGGGCTGTTTTCTCATAGAAGAGGATCTCCCTCTGAAAACCGTGTCATTCTTCAATTCCTGGGCCAAGTCTTGGGACACATCTTTTCTTAACGCTTGCGGGTATGACAAGTGCAGTTCCCGTTTTCCTGCACTTTACAAAGTCTCTGAGGTGCAGGCAGTAGACATCCTTCTCCATGGACTCCCGCTGAGGCTCCTTCACGTGTTTTCAGGACAGTTCAGGCAGAGCGGAAAGCATCAGCTGCAGCTTCCAGACATCCCTTGCACCCTGCAGAGAGACCTGCTCTCTGAGCAGACCTTGGACTTGTGCTGTGAGTTCTGTAGTCCTTTGGGTTTCTTCCCACAATTGTATGTCTGTTTTACCAGTCTTTCCCTCAGGACATTCGAAGGAAGCACCTAAATCACCATTGTCATCCACGCTTTCAGAGGGACTTGCCGCCTCGATCCTGGGGGACCACCCGGTTCTGCTTCCCTGTTGCCCTCCACTGCCAAGTCCTCATTTTCCATGTGGTCTTTCCTGGTGCAGATGAAGGGTGCTCAGCAGAGCATGGACCAGGGAAGTCACTCGCCTACTCCCGTTCGAATATTCGGGACTTGAGGCCTTCTTGTCTTTTTTTTTTTTTTTTTTTTTTTTTTTTTTTTTTTTTTTTTTTTTTGTGGTGTCTGATTCACAACTTCTTAGTCGGGCAGCTCTGCGGGTTGCTGATGGTCCGTGCTGTCATTCTCATCATCCGTGGTGTGCACTGGAAAATCTCCATGCTGTGAAGCGTGCCAGGATGTGCTTCACATCAGTCACTTGGGGAGTTCAGGAGGCTGCTTTTTCATGCTTTTTTCAGAAGCTCACCTTGGTTAAGTCGTGATCAGAAGACCTGCTCATTTCCATTAGAACCTTCAAGCAGAGTGGAGCAGTCAAGGACTGGCCCGAGCATGGATAACAGGTAGCTACCACTGGTGTGGGCTGCTGGTTGCATCTTGGCGCCACCCTTTCTGTGGACCTCACCTTAGACTGAAGCCCTTTGGGCCAGCCCTTCCCTCCTTCTCACTGCGTGTGGTCTCCTGACCAGAGAGGCCATCACAGCGGTGCACACCCTGCTCACTCAGAGTATCCCTAGGGTCGCTGGCACTGGTCCCAGGATTCTGTACATCACTAATTACCGCTGCCCACATGTGGGCCAGCAGCAGTTGAGGAGGCATTTCGCTGTGAGCAGCAGGCCCTCTGTGGCTCTCGAGGGTTCCACAGCTCTGCCTCCATTCTCCACTGGCATGTGGGCCACAACTGACCACTCGGAGCCCTGCGGAGTTCCACCTCTAACACAAGGGCCCTCCAACCAGGGTAAACCATCCATTCTGCTGGGAGAGGAAAGGCACCGCATGTTCTAGAAAACTGTGTCCCTGATTTTGCTGTGCAAATAGAAAGTGACATTACTTAACGCAGTGCCTTAGAAGAGTGGAAAGAGTTCACGCAGCCCCTAGCTCAGGCCACTCCAGGTCCCACCTGGCCTTACAGCATAGCTAGAGGGTCAAAGCCGGTCATGCCACAGCCCCGTGTCCAGGCACGATCCTCTCAGGGCAGTGTGATGGCCCATCCCTGGTGGGGCTCATTACCCTGATTTCAAGTTTCCTTCTGCTGCAGGGAAGCCTGGTCCCGCCTACAAAGAGGCTATCTACCTTGCTAGATTGAACTATGGGACTATGTTTTCTTCATCTCTGTAACCCCAGTAGCTCGCCGGAGACCCTTATACACTAGGGGCTCAGTCATTGCTTGTCTTGTTTTCTTGTTGACTCTACTCTGACTTAGGGCATGTCGCCTTCCCCTCTTGCCAGATTTGTGAATAAGAGTTAAGTGGGTGAAGGCCCCTCTAGCTTTAAAACGCCTCCGAACAGAGAGAACACTGAAACCGGAAGCAGAAGCTGAATGTAGTGAGTGGAGCATTTTCCCTGGGATGATGGAGGGGACCTATGGATCTGGCTGTGAGGGTGGCATCTGGCCACTTGAATGCTTCTGCAGAACTGGACCTTAGTTTTCAAATCAGATTCAAGAATGATCTTTAGTGTGGGTGGTTTTGTGGGGTATATATTTTTTTAGACTTCGCTATTGACACAACAGCTTCTGGAAGTCTTTTTGACAGAGTATGCGCAGGTGCGGGCTCCATCTGCTCGGCAGCCGCTGTCTAGTGACGGTGAGGGCTGAGAGCTGGACGGTCTTGTTAGAAAGGCAGAATACCAGCCTCTGGTGATGAGCAGAGTGACCCAACCTCAGTCTCTCCTTCCCCGTGGAGCACTGCGAGCTCTTCCCCTGACCGGCTTCTAGGCTTCCCTTCGCCCTCTCCCACCAGGCAGCTGCGGCCACTCTAGGATTCCATTTTTAGTTGTACTTTTTTTTTAATTGATCAGTTTTGTAAGCATTTTTCTCTCTAATGCAACAGAAATAGCACAAGTCCTTAAAAATGTGGGATCTCTCAGCTCCCACAAAAGCAAACATGATGGCCTATGTAATTCTCTACATATTTAAATTGCTAGCTCTAAAAATAGATTCAGAGAAAGGGTGGACACATGTTCCACTTTTCTCATAACAGTCCTGGGTTATGCCTGTTATCCTGGCATAGTTATTAATCCTGTCCCCTTTCACTCTTAGACTGTCCTGGTTTGGAGGATAAATTTGATTTCATTCTATTCGAAGAGGAAATCTACAAAGGTGACATCATCTAACCTGTATTCATATACACAGATTTTCCAGTCTTACGGTTCCGTGTACCTCTCCAAACCCCACAATTTTCTAATCATTTTATGTATTATTTATAGGAAAAGAGCACCAGCTAAAATATCTTGCCCCTTGGATTTCTTCAGCCAGCTGCTGAAGGAATTTATCTTAGTCTTTACTGAAGACTGAATTGTATCAGTAAGACTTTCTTCTAAGTCCTGTTTTTTTGACTCACTCTGTGCCCTCTGATACACAAAGTAGCAATAATTTCTACAATGGACCATTGTATTTGTTCAGGAGAAATTCTTCCTTTTCCTCACATTTCTATTCAGTTTCCTAAAGGTATGTATTTGAAAACTTGAAAAATTGCCTGGCACGGTTATAGTTTAATGGGAGCATTTAAACATACTTTTCCTACAAAGCTTATCAGTTAGTTACTTAACCTTTATGAATAGGTTAAATATTTTCCACAGTATTTATATAAATATGATACTTGTTCAAGTTAAACCTAATAAAAAGGAAGTTATTCTTGACTTAAATTACTCCCCTTTCTTTTCATTTGTTTTTATCTTCCTCTTTTTTATGACCACTTGACTAAGAAATTCACAAGGCAGATGTGGAAATGTTGCTTTATAAATACAAGATTCAGCCAGTACCCTGTTGTTGTCCCTGTTTTAAGAAAAGAAAAGGTAACTATTCCTCCTGGATGTATGCTTTGGCCATGAAAGTGAGGTCTAAAATCAAGTCAAAGGGCTGTGTCGAGTTTAGGAAAAAAAAAAAAAACCTCTAAATGAAACGATCTCCGTGCTGAATTCAAAATGATGGTGCAGAGGCTCGTGTGATGCACAGAAAGTATCCCAGTGTTCTTGAATCCCAACAAAACGTTCCTTGTTCTGGCATCTCCCAAAGGCTCCAAGCACACATAGGCTGCGCACTCTCTGCCAATGGGGAAACACTCTGCTAAGTGCTTTATTCATTCCCAGATGCTCTATTTATTCATTTTTCAACAAACAGTGGCACATTGAATATGTATTCCTGGAAATCACCTGAAATCTATTCCTTAGGCTTTAGCGAGTCTCTCATACACCTACCTCCACGTCCCAGGAGCCGACCCCAGTAAACCCAAGTCTCCCATCAGCTCCACAATCCAATGCCTTAGGATACAGCAGCCAGACCAGGAAAAGACCTTTAAGCCAAGTCTGCATGGTTTTAAGAAATTAGCTAGCCCTACACATCACCTTTGACTCAGTAAAACAGTCCCCTATCTATGACACCACCCAAATTATTGCCCTAGTCTAGGGCCTTACGCCTCTGCTTTCTCTTTTGCTGAATTCAGAACAGAAGATGTAACCAGCATGATGAGACTGACATAATCTTGTGATCTGGGACAGCCCCTGAAAGTAGGCAGGTGGTTGGGCAAAGCTTCAGTACCAAGGAGTTACTAGTTGGCAGCCTGAAGCTGAATCATCTCACGACACCCTTGAGACAGTGTGACATTCAGAGTAAAGACCACGACAGCTCAAGTGCCACATTGCACCCAGCACATTCTATGTTTAAAAGAAAGAGTCAAAATACCATTCTATCCAACAATCCCATTACTAGGTATATAGCCAAAAGAAAATAAATCGTTCTGCCAAAAAGCCACCTGTGCTTGCATGTGTATTGCAGCACTATTCATAATAGCAAAGACATGGAATCGACCCAGGTGCCCATCAGTGGTAGACTGGATAAAGAAAATGTGGTACGTATACACCATGGTATACTACGGAGCCGTAAAAGGGAATGAAATCTTGTCCTTTGCAGTAACGTGGATGCAACCAGAGGCCGCCATTATTATTATTATTATTATTATTATTATTATTATTATTATTAAGATAGGGTCTCACTTTGTCACCCAGGCTGGAGTGCAGTGGCACAATGTCAGCTCACTGCAGCCTGAACCTCCTGGGTTCCAAGCAATCCTCCCACCTCAGCCCCCCAAGTAGCTGGGACTATAGGCACACACCGCCATGCCCGGCAGATTTTTTGTATTTTTTTGTAGAGGTAGGATTTCCCCATGTTACCGACACTGGTCTCAAACTCCTGAGCTCAATCTGCTTGCCTTAGCCTCCCAAAGTGCTGGGATTACAGGCGTGAGCCACCACGACCAGAGGCCATTATCTTAAGCAAACTAATGCAGGAACAGAAAACCAAATAACACTTGTTCTCACTTATAAGTGGGACCTGAACATTGGGTACACAATGGACAGAAAGATGGGAACAACAGGCACTGAGGACTCCTCTAGGAGGAGGAAAACGGGAGGCAAAGTGAACTATCGGGTGTTGTACTCAGTACCTGAGTGACAGAATCAGTTGTACGCCGCACCTCAGCATCATGCAGTCTACCCAGGTAATAAGCCTGCACATGTACCCCTGAAGCTAAAATAAAAGTGGAAATTATTAAAAACAAAATACTTGTTTTTAATAATTCAAATTCAAAATTCAAATAAAATTTTTAAAATTAAAAGAGCTTACATAGAGCTCAACAAATGGGGAAAGAAACTCCCCGGGAAAGAAAAATCTAAAAGTGTCCAAAACCACAACAAAGCTGTCCTTTGCAGCAACATGGATGCAGTTAGAGGCTATTATTATTGTTATTATTCTTGAGACAGGGTCTCAATAAAGTTCTGGTTTTCTAACAAAACCGGAACTGCAAACACGGACTATTATTATCCTTATTTTCATTTTTAAAAGTTCTAGTTAGGAAAGATGATGGTTCTAGTGTTTCAATTTACTAATAAAATCAGAAATGCCACTAAATATGGTCAATAAAAGGTGTGACATCTCAAAGAGAACAGGTCATCTGAAGTCTGGAACATCCACAGGCACATAGGAGTGTTCGGAAAAAAGATTTGGAGACAAATTATCCAGTGAATGAAAAGAAGAGGGGACAATCTAGACTTCATTTTATTAATGGCTTCAGGTAAAAAGCATGCTATTGGGAGTCAGGGATGTAGGTTTCAAGTCTTGCTCTGGAAGTCATACAATGTATGACCTTGAACAAGCCATTCAAGCCCCCTGTGTTTGCTTTTATTTCCACATCTATGAAATGAACTTTAGGCCGGGCACGGTGGCTCAAGCCTGTAATCCCAGCACTTTGGGAGGCCGAGGCGGGCGGATCACAAGGTCAGGAGATCGAGACCATCCTGGCTAACACGGTGAAACCCCGTCTCTACTAAAAAATACATAAAACTAGCCGGGTGAGGTGGCGGGCGCCTGTAGTCCCAGCTACTCGGGAGGCTGAGGCAGGAGAATGGCGTGAACCCGGGAGGCGGAGCTTGCAGTGAGCTGAGATCCGGCCACTGCACTCCAGCTTGGGTGACAGAGCGAGACTCCGTCTCAAAAAAAAAAAAAAAGAAATGAACTTTAGATTTGATCATCTCTAAAATCTCCGTTCTGCTCAAAATTTATATTGTCCTGAGAAACACTGGATTTTAAGTATAAATCTCAGGAAAATCCCTATAGCATTTCAAAGACCTGTGGAGCTACAACGCTCAAGGAAACCTTTGTCCTGGTCTTCTGACCTGATCTCCCAGACCTGTGTCTTACATTCCCTGTTCCAGGGGTTGGCGGTGGCAGAGTGGGCAAAAGCTGGTGTCTCCAACATGATGGGTAAATGTCAGATGCAGAAAGCAGGGAATCCATAGATAAACAAGGGGGGAAATGGCATGAGAGTCTAATCAGGCTTACAGGTACGAGCACTGCACCTGGCTTTCTTCTAATTTTGAAAGAAATTAAAACATTATTGCAGGTCCCTTAAAACCACTGGGGCCTTGGGCACTTTGCCTCCTATAGGACATGCAGGCTGTGGGCTCTGACTTCTGGTTGTACAAAGTCTCCATTTGACGGTTGGTGGCGGGAAGGGGGTGTTGTCTCCTATACATTAAGGAAAGTCTAATCCCAGAAACAGTGAAACTCCTCATCTACACTTTTAGGGAGCAGTGAGGGGTGAGACCATAAAACCACACAAACCCAAGTATTGTAACTCATATTCGCATGCTTCAACACATCCTTTGGTGATGCCTAAATAAAACATACCTGTATGTATGATTACTCCAGTTAGTGACACATGAGCTGATAGGTACGGTCGAAGCCCAGTGCTATCATCCAGTCCTGGGAAAGTGCATTAAGGTCTCTGTCGATTTCCTCATTTGTAAAATGAGATGATGAACATCTGTAATCCAGAGGGCTCTTACGAGGACTAAATGGAGTAATATAAATAAAGAACGTAGCCCCATAGCTGGCATATGGTAAACACCGGGTAAATAAACATGAGCTAAAAATTGTTCAGACCACCATCATCACTGTCATCGCTGCTACCCATGAAGACGACAGAGCAAAATGGTCTAATTTGGAACCAACGTGGATAATCCAAGAGGTCTCTTGCCACATTCACATCATCTCTGATCAAGAGTTTAAGGTCCAACTCTAATTATCTGACTCTTAATGTTTGGATGGATTCATAAGACAATCGGCCAATGATTGAAAGAATAACACAATGTATGCAACCAATAAAGAATGTAAAGAAAATCCCAGACAACAGAGCTACTCTCTAAAGCAGCTATGGGAAAAAGAGAAAGCATTCTCTGTGGAAAACACTGCTGAGTATCATTCAAATGGGGGTGATCACGCCCCCAAAACAGAGTTGTCTAAACAAGGACTAGACACAATATCATGTGGGAACTTCACCCCTTCCAAGCACAGCTGAAGAGAAGCCACTTATATCCCCAAAACTCAGCGACAAATTTTCATCAAGCAAAATAGCAAAAGAGAGAAAAGTAGAAAACTGAGTTTGTCGTCATGTATTTGGAACATTTGAATGCATACGTACTCATCAGACTGAGAAACGCACTATGAAGTAAGTAATTCAAGAAATTGCAATCAAGTATTTGAGAAGGAAACCAAAGTTAAGAGAGCATGAATTCTACCATGGGAACTGCAAGAAAACAAAAAAGAAGAAAAAGTATTCATGTCCTGGCAGGGAAAAGATAACCCCCGAGAAGATGAAAGAGACGCTTAACAGAGAAACAGGACTCACAGATAAGGCAAGGGAGATGGGCCCGGGGAGCCAGGTCAGTAAATAGCGTAAGAAATCTAACTGACAAGAAATATTCAAAGGGATTTACACATCGCTGGGAGGCAGCCCTTTTCCCACAAGAATGGAAGATGTAATCAGCATGGGCTGAGGATAAGAAATGACTTCAGCCCTACCCAGAATCACTTTTGCCTTGCCTGCCTTTTACGCCTAAAACAGGAGACTGTTCTTCGTGGTGAACAAAAGAAATGGGGTGGAAAGTATAACAGTTTTTACTCTGGGCCATTAGAATAAAGTTAGCTGGGGCTAAGACCTGGGGCTGGCAGATGCAATCAAATGCTCTGTGCAGATGCTTATTTGAGAGAGAAAATGAGACTCTTTGATCCCCAAAGACAGGAGAGTCAGCATATCTTAGCATGCAGACTGAGAAGGAGGTAGCACACCAGGTCTTACCCAGGAGGCTGGCTATAGAGAAGCTGGCAGAGTGGGCCCATGGAAAAGGCGAGTCCTGCTCCTAGGTCTTGGGGGGCTCAATGGGGTAGAGCCACGGCTAGAAAGAGGGAGCCTCAGCTAACTGTGTCCTTCCACCACTTGTCACCCACACCCCAAACGGACAAGTAGAATGTCCCATGGGATTGGTGGGAAGGAGGAAGAGAGAGAGAGGTAACACCATTATATGGGCAAAGGCGTTCTCATTCTTTGTTTTAATCTCTCTTCAACCCAGCTATCAAGAAACTAGGTCACAGCCACCACCTGGACCTGGTCCTCATTATTTTTCCCTAGACTGTTGCAATAACTTCCTTAGAGGTCTTCTTCTACATATCCCTAGCCCCTCAACTCATCCTACACCCCCAGTCTTTCTGCTGCACAGCTGCCACCGGAATGATCTTTCCAAAGCCCAAATCCGATCATGTCTATTTCCCTCTTAAAAATCTCCAGTGGTTTCCCATCACCTGTGGCTGTCAGCAAACTATGACTTGGGGGCCAAATCTGGCCCATGAACTACGAATGGTTTTTACATGTGTAAAGGGTTGTACAAAATTAAACTTAATTTAAAAATAAATATGTGAGCAGGCACAGTGGCTCACAACTATCATCTCAGCACTTTGGGAGGCTAAGGCAGGAGGATCACTTGAGACTAGGAGTTCAAGGCCAGCCTGGGCAACATAGCAAGACCTCATCTCTATAAAAGAATAAATAAAATTAGCCTGGCAAGGGGGTATGCACCAGTGGTCCCAGCTATTTGGGAGGCTGAGGCAGGAGGATCACTAGAGTCCAGGAGTTCAAGGCTGCAGTGAGCTGTGATCTCACCACTGCACTCCAGCCTGGGCCACAGAAGGAGACCCTGTCTCTAAATAAATAAATAAATAGATAGATAGATAGATAACAGTGTGTGACAGAGAGGTAGGTCACCTGCAAAGCTTAAAATGTTTACTATTGGAACCTTTTTAGAAAGTTTGTCACCACTATGATTTGGGTAGGGAACAAAAAATCCAAACATAAGAAGATACATGAGACCTTTTGTAATCTTGCCTGCCTGCCTCCCAGCTTCCTGTCCTCATCCCTCCTGCTGGAATTTTATCCTCCACAGCTGTGGAACCCAAAATACGCTAGGCATTCTCATTTCTCCTGCTGTCCTCTTCCTTTATCC
Source organism: Rhinopithecus roxellana (assembly GCF_007565055.1). Classification (NCBI taxonomy): domain Eukaryota; kingdom Metazoa; phylum Chordata; class Mammalia; order Primates; family Cercopithecidae; genus Rhinopithecus; species Rhinopithecus roxellana. Next base: position 104,753,142 of record NC_044559.1, read on the forward strand.
TGGAATGCCAGGCTCCTCACAAACGTGAACTCATTAGTCAAGCTTCAGCTCACACACTGCATACTGCGTGAGTCTTGTCATTTATTTACTTAAGAATCCGGCCTCTCCAGATAGGACACTGCGTCCACCCGTATCAGTGGCAAGTGTCACTTGGTCTGCAAATGCCAGCTCAACTGGAAGCTTCCTGGGAGCAGGCTGCAGCATCTTATCCTCCCCTGCAGCCCGGTATGTGGCCTGAAACATTGTCAACATGCAACAATAAATAAAGCAGTCATTACCAAATTACAAAGAAATAATTATTTAATAATAAGTAAATACATATTGCATTTGTTGCCAAAGGTGACTTCTGTATTAATCATCTGTATCAATCTCTTAAGTCTCTGTATCATCTGTACATCTATAACAATCATCCGTATCAAACTGTAACACCCATCTGTATCAATCTGTTTAGGTCTCAGTTTGCTCATCTTTAGGACAAATTTTAACCCAATGATTGTTAAGCCCTGAAGGTATATTATTCTATGAGAAGCAGAGTTTTTAAGATGGAATGCTAGCAGAAAATTTCTTGCCTATGTCTCCTCAAAGAATTTCAAGAAGCAGTACTGTCTCAAAGCTCAGGAGATAGTTGTCTTTGATTTCCGGTGAGTCTTTGCCAAGAGCTTTTTTTGAGAGCCTAAGCTAGGGAGCAGGGATAAATTAGCAGAATCTCTTACAGAGGACTGGCTGTGAAGGGCAAGTCAATGTTCAACTGGCCTGGTGCTGAAAAGCTAATTTGGGGATGAGCATTAAACCTGGTTTCTCTACCTGTCGTTTGTATTCTCTCTTTTTCACACCATAGGCAAGAGTCTGCCAATCAAAACTCTTATGAAGGTTTGGTAAGGAAGGTGGTGGTAGCATGGCTTAGCTTTTTTATAGTAGATCCTTATTCTATTTTAGAAGGAAAAAGGCCAGGAGCGGCAGGTCACACCTGTAATCCCAGTGCTCTGGAAAGCTGAGAAGGGAGGATGGCCTGAGGCCAGGAGTTTGAGACCAGCTGGGACAACATAGCAAGACCCTGTTTCCAGGAAAAAACAAAATTTAAAAATTAGCCAGGTGTGGTGGAATGCACCTGTAGTCCCAGCTACTCAGAAAGCTGAGGCAGAAGGATCACTTGATCCTGGAAGTTGGAGGCTGCAATGAGCTGTGATCATGCCACTGCATTCCAGCCTGTGTGACAGAACCAGACCCTGTCTCAAAAACGTAAAAAATAAATAATATAAAATTAAAAACCAACATACAAATTCTTTTCCAATTCATAAACCCAATCCACCTCAGAATCACTGTTTTTGGTGTTTTGTTTTGTTTTGTTTTGTTTGAGATGGGGTCTCATTCTATCACCCAGGCTGGAGTGCAGTGGTGCAATCTTAGCTCACTGCAACCTCCGCCTCCTGGGCTCAAGCAGTTCTCTTGCCTCAATGTCCCGAGTAGCTGGGGTTACAGGTGCACACAATCACTCCTGGCTAATTTTTTTTTTTTTTTTTTGGTAGGGACAGGGTTTTGCCATGTTTCCCAAGCTGATCTCAAACTCCTGGGCTCAGGAGATGCGCCTGCCTTGGTCTCCCAAAGTGCTGGGATTACAGGCATGAGCCACCATGCTTGGCCAAAATCACTGTTACCAAGTTCCTGTGTCTCTTTCCAGAGATATTTTATGTATATAAGAACATATACTAGATATCTATCCTCTCCCCCTTTTTTACATGAATGGTAGCATTCTATTCATGCTGTAGTGTACTATGCTAGTGTAAAAGTAATTGTGGTTTTCGCCATTGAAAGTAAAGGCAAAAGTAATTGTGGTTTTCGCCATTGAAAGTAATAGCAGCCGGGCGCGGTGGCTCAAGCCTGTAATCCCAGCACTTTGGGAGGCCGAGACGGGCGGATCACGAGGTCAGGAGATCGAGACCATCCTGGCGAACACGGTGAAACCCCGTCTCTACTAAAAAATACAAAAAACTAGCCGGGCGAGGTGGCGGGTGCCTGTAGTCCCGGCTACTCGGGAGGCTGAGGCAGGAGAATGGCGTAAACCCGGGAGGCGGAGCTTGCAGTGAGCTGAGATCCGGCCACTGCACTCCAGCCTGGGCGACAGAGCGAGACTCCGTCTCAAAAAAAAAAAAAAAAAAAAAAAAGAAAGAAAGTAATGGCAAAATCGCAATTACTTTTGCGCCAACCTCGTACCTTGCTATGTTTGCCGAAAAGTATATTCTACAGTGGTACACTGAAGGGTGGCCCCCTAGAGATGTTCACATCCTAATTCCTGGATCCCATAAATCTTACATGGGAAGAGGGACTTTGCAGTTTTGATTGGGTGAAGGATCATGAGAAGGAGAGGTTATCCTGGATTATCCCGGATTATCTAGTGGCCCAGTGTAATCACAAGGGTCCTTATAAAAGGGAGGTGGAGAATGAGATATGATGATGGATGCAGAAGTCAGAGAACAAATCTTTGCTGCTGGCTTTGAAGACAGAGGCAGAAACTAGGAGGAGGTAATCTTTAGAAGCAAGAAAAGACAAAGAAATGGATGCTTCCTCCGTGATGGTTAATACTGAGTGTCAACTTGATTGGATTGAAGGATGTGAAGTACTGTTCCTGGGTGTGTCTGTGAGAGTGTTGTCAAAGGAGATTAACATTTGCGTCAATGGACTCGGAGAGGCAGACCCACACTCAGTCTGGGTGGGCACCAGAGCTATGGATGAGTTTTCTCTAATATGCCTATTGGTAAAACTTTACTAAGGTATTAGGTCTCTCTCTCTCTCTCTGAGGATCTTAATTTAAATGAAACATGAACAATTTAAATGAGTGAGGCTTTTTGATAAACTCATGAAATACAGACATCCCTGGTGATCCATTCTGTTGGTGGAGACGTCAGTGAGAATAACTAAGAGCAAATGTTTCAAAGGACAGGCAATCACTTTGGTTGGACATGAGGGAAGATGGCCAATCTCAGGCTCAGGGAGGACCATGCAGACCTAGCTAGAAAGAGGTGGGGTTCACCTGCAGTCATTGCTTGTGAAAGTTACATACAATTAAGAAGTTGACACTGGGCCGGGCGCAGGTGGCTCAAGCCTGTAATCCCAGCACTTTGGGAGGCCGAGACGGGCGGATCATGAGGTCAGGAGATCGAGACCATCCTGGCTAACACAGTGAAACCCCGTCTCTACTAAAAAAATACAAAAAACTAGCCGGACGAGGTGGCGGGCGCCTGTAGTCCCAGCTACTGGGGAGGCTGAGGCAGGAGAATGGCGTGAACCCGGGAGGCGGAGTTTGCAGTGAGCCAAGATCCGGCCACTGCACTCCAGCCTGGGCGACAGAGCAAGACTCTGCCTCAAAAAAAAAAAAAAAAAAAAAGAAGTTGACACTGAAGTGCTTTTGTGGTTTTTATTCTAATCACCCCAGTCCTCCATCTACAAAAATATCTAAAATCAAAGTTAATTTGCATGGCACAGAGAAGACAAAATGAACCCAAACTTTACAGTATTATTTGATGAAGACTACTACAAGAAACAGGGTCTCCAGTAATCCTGTCTGGCTGTGAAGGCAATTAACTAGGAGTGGGGTGCTGGGGAGGGAGGCTGAGAACCAGATTATCTCCCAGGGAGAATGAGAAGCCACAGACATTTTTCATAAATCTTCTCTTATGGCAATTTAAAAACCAGAAAGAGATAAATGAGTGACAGATCCAACGTGCCTGTCTTTGCCATGACTAATCCATGGCTACCATCCCTCTAATCAGCAGGAAGTAGTCTTCTTTTTCTTTTAATGAGGTCACAATCATTAGTCACTCCAGTATTATCATCTGATGTCACTGTGATTCTGTTTCAGGGAGAGATTGGGTGTGGCACGGTCTCACTTTGCATCAAACATACAACCACCAGTGCTTTTGGGGGTGAATATGCTTGAACTCAACTCCAAATTCCAGCTTTCAGATGGGCAGGAGCCCCTCCATCCCATGGTAGAGGAAACAGTTTTCTTCATCATGCACCCGGTCACAAGGAGGTAGATGGATCCATCATCATGTTCTCACTGGGCGCAGTTGGGCACTCCTTTAATCCTAGCCACTTGGAAGCCTGAAGCAGGGGGATGACTTGAGCCCAGGAGTTCGAGGCTGCAGTGAGCTGAGATCATGCCACTGTACTCCAGCCTTGGTAACAGAGTGAGACCCTGTCTCAAAAAAAAAGCTTAAAAAAAAGACTGCTCTTCTCACTTGTTCCCTGCTGACCCTCAGGAAAAACTCCTCTTTAACCACAGACTAAGTGATGAATACCTGCCCTCTGCAAGATCCAGGACCCGAAGCCAAGTTTCCCTGCACATTTCACTCCCTGGCCACAAATGTGGTCTGTCTCAGCCTTGTTGCCTTGAGAGGAAAAGATGAGGAAAATTCCTGTTCTGTCCAGCTCGTCCCCTCTGATGACTTCAAGGTCAGAAGGTTTTCCATCCTGCATACAGAGTGCATTGAATCTGCTGACTGAGTTGTCAGAGTTAGCAGGGTTTGTCTTTGTTTTTGTTTTTGTTTTTGAGCAGTCTCCTTATCAGTCACTATTATTGAACTTTAGCATTCTCAGTGTCACTTGCAAAATCAAAAGCATCACAACATGCATACTTGAAAAACAGAGTTTGCTCTTCAAAGAGCTACTTGCCTGCATTGTTTTCAACAGTGACTTATTCCTCAACTTCTAGTTAAATTTAACTCATGCTGTGTGAATTTCATTTTCATACTTGTTTTTTTTTTTGGAAAGAGTCTCGCTTTGTCACCCAGGCTGGAGGTGCAGTGACATTATCACGGTTCACCGCAGCCTTGACCTCCCGGGCTCAAGTGATCCTTTCGCCTCAGTCTCCGGAGTACCTAAGACTACAGGTATGCACCACCACATCTGGCTAATTTTTGTATTTTTTGTACAGAACAGGGTTTCACTGTGTTGCTCAGGCTGCTCTCCAACTCCTGGGTTCAATGGATCCTCCCATCTTGGCCTCCCAAAGTGAGCCACTGTGACTGGCCTCATCATCATACCTTTTTAAAACATGTTTTCTACTATGTGAGGGTAGCAGGAAAGTGGGGGGCACTTTCCATCCATTCCCTGAGCAATCCCACCTGATTGTCAAGTGATCCTTGAATCTTCTAGACTGTGAATAATCTAATACAAATTTCCTATACAGCGTAGCTACACCCTGCCTGGCATTTCATGTCACTATTTCATGAAGGGCTATGTTATCTGAAATTATCCATTTCTTGATAACAAAATATTCATTTTTCACCTCTTTCACATGCGTGTGTCCCTGCTTATCCATAACTGCCTCCTATCAATTATCATATTCCCTCTGTGCTGAGGGATAGCAGCGCAAAGTGAAAATGTGCTGAATTCAATTGATGATAGGCCGAGGCCTTGAAAAAGAGAGGCAAACCCAGATGTCATGTGTGAAAATTCCCACATTTCTTTTTAAACTTGAAATTACTCCAAACAAGAGCAATTAACATAAAAGTGTTCCTATAACCCTCTCGTTGCATCCGTTTTAATTTGTACTTCATTCCTAAGAACACGATTTTTTTTTTCCAACACAGTTGTCCAGGCTGGAGTGGAGTGGCATGATCATGGCTCATTGCAGCCTCAACCTTCCCTGGGCTCAGGTGATCCTCTCACCTCAGCCTCTGGAGTAGCTGGGACTTCAGGTGCAGGCCACCATGCCCAGCTAATATTTGTACTTTTTGTAGAGATTGGCCACATTGCCTAGGCTTGTCTTGAACTCCTGGCCTCAAGTGATCTGCCCGCCTGGCCTGCAAAAGTGCTGGGATTATAGGCATGAGCCACTGCACCAGGTGAGAAACATGATTTAAAGCTAGCCAGCGAGTTATTTTTTTCTGCTGGTCCAGTATTAAGGGAAATTTTCATGCAAGAATGAGATCTAGAAGAAATGATTAGAATCTTATTTTCCCAGCAGCTGACATTCTATCCCAGCCTCTCAAACCTGGTCAGCCCTTAGAAAAGTATGATTTCATCATAATTACAGTAAATACTCATTGACTTCTCACTGTGTGCTAGATACTGTGTTAAGTGTATTAATTGCATACTTTATCTCATCTAATCTCCCCAATAATTGAAAAAAACAGGAACTACAATAACTCTTATGTCATAGGTTGAACAAACCACGGGGCATACAAATTGAGTAACTTGCCCAGACTCATACAACCTGCAGTGGGTAAAGCCAAAATTCAAATCAGCTTTGTTTACCTCTTGCTACTCAAAGTGTGGTCCCTAGACCAGCAGCACTGGCACCACCTGGGGACTTGTCAAAAATGCAAAATCCCCAGTCCCTCTGCAGATTTACTGCATCAGAAGCCCTGAAATCGGGGCCCAGCAATCTGTAGTTTAAAAAGGTCTTCAGAGGCTGGGCACAGTGTCCGATGCCTGTAATTACAACACTTTGGGAGGCTGAGGCAGATGCATTGCTTGAGGCCGGGAGTTTGAGACCAGCCTGGGCAATATAGCAAGACCCCATCTTATATGGTTTGGCTCTGTGTCGCCACCCAAATCTCATGTTGAATTGTAATCCCCAGTGTTGGAGGGGGGACCTGGTGGGAGGTGTTTGGATCATGGGGGTAGAGTTCTCAGAAGGATACAGCACCATCCCCATCCCCTCTGTGCTCTTCTCAAGACAGTGAGTTATTCTGAGATCTGGTTGTTTAAAAGTGTGTAGCAGCTGCCCCTCTCTCTTCCTCCTGCTCTAACCTTGTAAGACGTGCTTGCTTCCCTTCGCCTTCTGTGATAATCATAAGTTTCCTGAGGTCTCCCAAGTTGCTATAGAGTCTGTGCAACTGTGAACCAATTAAACCTCTTTTCTTTATAAATTACCCAGTCTTTGATATTTCTTTATAACAGTGAGATAACAACTAATACACTATCTCTATAAAAAATAGAAATAAAAAAATTAGCCAGGCCTAGTGGCTGGGGGTCAAGGGTGCAGTAAGCCATGATTGTGCTACTGCACTCCAGCCTGGGTGACAAAGCAAGACCCTGTCTCAGAGTAAAAGTTCATGTTTTAATTATCAGGGGCTCTTCTTGTTCTCTGATTTTTCTTGGGTCACAACAACTTGTTCTTATTTTCGGAATGTAATGTCATCCATATCATCCTAAATTGTTCTGAGAACTCTAAAAAAGGTTTTTTTTGAGTTCTTTTTAGTTACCTGAGTTATATCTAATTTCTTCACAGTCAGTTGTTCTATTTGTTCATATTAATCTTTCCCTCTTCTGGAATTGGCATAATCAAATATCTAGTGTTATATCTGTATCAGTCCATTCTCACACTGCTATAAAAAACTACCCGAGACTGGGTAATTTATGAAGAAAAGAGGTTTGACTCACAGTTCTGCAGGCTGTACAGGAAGCATGACTGGGAGGCCTCAGGAAACTTACAATCGTGGCAGACGGCAAAAGGGAAACCAGCACCTTCTTCACACAAAGCAGAAGAGAGAAAGCGTAAAGGGGGCAGTGCCACACACTTTTAAAACCACCAGATCTCATGAGAGCTCATTAACTATCACAAGAACAGCAAGGGGGAAATCTGCCCCCATGATCCAATCACCTCCCACCAGGTTCCTCTCCTCTAATCCCCAGGGATTACAATTCAACATGAGATTTGGGAGAGCCGAACAGAGCCAAACCATGTCAATACCTATGGCTCAAGGACAAAGCTGATTAGCTTATGGGTTTCTCAGGACTCTTTCTTAAGTGAGGGAGTTCTGTGCATAAGCCAGGTGAGTGGGAGCGCTGTCAGGTAGCCTTCCCTATTGTATAGACCAGGCAACTTAGAGATCCCCAAGACTGTTAGGGAATAAAGAACTTTGGCATAGTTCACACCTGAGCAAAGCTGCCTTACTTAGCCTTTGCTCTGCAGGCCCAGGGTTACCTCCAGCTTTTTTCCTTAGGTCCAGCATCTATAGCTCCTTACTCTAAAGGATTAGGGTTGTTTAGAGATTATTTGGTTTTGTCCACTTGCCATAATTTGCCCATGTTTGCTTTAAATTGCACAGTGGACTAGAGAAGGAAGAGAGGAGAAGGAAAAGCTCTAGTTGAAGAAGGGGGTTCCAAAGTCCTGAATTCAGAACTTTAAACACTCTGATGGGTGCCCTCTGACCCATCCCTGTCCTTTGTGTTGGATGACTGTGAGCTTTGGAGCTTCTCCAGCCCTCTCTTATCTCTGGAATCTCCTCCTCTGTTTTTACTTTTGTTTGCTTTTCATATTTGTCCATCTGCTTCCTTTCTACCAGCATGTATTTCACGCTCTGTGATTCCTTTATTGATGTCCAACACTGTGGTTTCATTGGATAGACTGACAGACAGACAGACAGACAACAGATGGGTTAGCATTTCAGTCATTTCAGTGGGACCTTGAGAAAGTCTGAAGGTTGATATGTTGCTCACTCTCCCTTCTTAAACAAGAAGATACTCAGCAAAGATTGCAGCATACAGAATTTTTCATTTTAGAAGTCATCTTTACCTTTTCCTCCTCCCACCCTATCAAATTATATGTTCAGAAAATTATCAGATAAATACATATATAATAAATACATCAGCCAGTAAATATTTATTTTATTTTATTTATTATTTATTTATTTTGAGATAGGATCTCACTCTGTCGCCCAGGCTGGGGTGGAGTGGCATGATCCTAGCTCACTGCAGCCTCTAACTCCTAGGTTCAAATAATTGTCCCGCCTCACCCTCCTGAGTAGCTGGCACTACAGGCACACACCACCATGCCTGGTGTATTTGTCTGTTCTCACACTGCTAATAAAGACATACCTGAGACTGGGTAATTTATAATGAAAAAGAGGTTTGATGGGCTCACAGTTCCATGTGGCTGGGGAGGTCTCACAGTCATGGCAGAAGGCAAAGGAGGAGCAAAGTCACATCTTACAGGGCGGCAAGCAAGAGAGGGAGCATGTGTAGGAGAACTGCCCTTTATAAAAACCATCAGATCTCATGAGACTTATTCACTATTGCGAGAGCAACCTAGGAAAGACTGCCCCCATGATTCAATTACCTCCCACCAGGTCCCTCCCATGACACATGGGAATTATGGGAACTACAATACGAGATTTGGGTGGGGGCACAGTCAAACCATATCACCTGGGTAATTTTTTAAAATTTTTTTAGAGACAAGGGTCTCACTATGTTGACCAGGCTGCTCTCAAACTCCTGGCCTCAAGTGTTCCTCCTGTCTCAGCCTTCCAAAGTGCTGGGATTACAGACATAAGCCACCATGCCTGGCCTTGATACTTGTTTAAGTACATACACACAGACACACATGAACAAAATGGGAAATGTTAGAAGCCAGATTGTAGTAAAAACAAAAGCCTAGCTTAAAAAAAAAAATTACCATTTGAGAATTTCAGGTGTCATGAAAGTACAAACATTCAAATATTTTACGGACATTTTCCTTTTATGGGGAATTTAAATGTATGAGGTCAATTAAGGATGAATCTGAACATCTCTGAGCCCTAATAAATCTACCAATCAGATGAACTAATAACTTTCTGGTGTTATTTGGTGACCAGCTGAGAAAGCAATGTGCTATTTTTAAGAAAGGCGATAGACCAAACCAAACTAACCACATCAAGGTAAATCTATACATCTCATTTTTCAAAATGTCTATGACTGCAGGAATCTTTGAAAGTTTATAGAAAGGAAGTATTGATAAATCTATGTATATTTCAAAGAAACTTCTTTTTTTTTTTTTTTTTTTTTTTTTTTTTTTTTTTGAGACGGAGTCTCGCTCTGTCGCCGGGGCTGGAGTGCAGTGGCCGGATCTCAGCTCACTGCAAGCTCCGCCTCCCGGGTTTACGCCATTCTCCTGCCTCAGCCTCCCGAGTAGCTGGGACTACAGGCGCCCGCCACCTCGCCCGGCTAGTTTTTTGTATTTTTTTTTTAGTAGAGACGGGGTTTCACCGTGTTAGCCAGGATGGTCTCGATCTCCTGACCTCGTGATCCGCCCGTCTCGGCCTCCCAAAGTGCTGGGATTACAGGCTTGAGCCACCGCGCCCGGCCCAAAGAAACTTCTAAATCAAATATTTTGCCTCGTCATAAATAATACTTTGTCCAGATGTAGAAAAAAAAAAAAAGAGAACAAGAACAAGAACACATACTTAAAACTGGAAAAGACAAAGGTGGGTAATACATGTAAACAAACAATCTAGGGTAATGACTAAAAGAAACATTATGTTTGGATTTTCAACTCTCACTATTATTCTAAACATTTAAGGCCGGGTGCGGTGGCTCATGCCTGTAATCCCAGCACTTTGGGAGGCCAAGGCAGGCAGATCACCTGAGATCAGGAGTTCAAGACCCGCCTGTCCAACATGGTGAAACCCCATCTCTACTAAAAATGCAAAAATTATCTAGGCATGATGGTGGGTGCCTGTAATCCCAGCTACTAGGGAGGTTGAGGCAGGAGGATCACTTGAATGCGAGAGGCGGAGGTTGCAGTGAACCAAGATCGCACCATTGCACTCCAGCCTGGGCCACAAGAGTGAAATTCCATCTCAAAAAAAAAAAAAAAAAAAATTGAAACCACATAGGCTAACACTAATTAGTTGAATTTCTGTAAAGTCATTCATTACTCAAAATATCCAATTCATTTTATCATAACATATGTATATTATAATGCATGAGTATACATTATTATAAATGGCAATTGTAGAATGATTATGGTATAGGAATCTTTTTAAAAGCTGGCATTGGCCGGGCGCGGTGGCTCAAGCCTGTAATCCCAGCACTTTGGGAGGCCGAGACGGGCGGATCACGAGGTCAGGAGATCGAGACCATCCTGGCTAACACGGTGAAACCCCCGTCTCTACTAAAAAATACAAAAAAATCTAGCCGGGCGAGATGGCGGGCGCCTATAGTCCCAGCTACTCGGGAGGCTGAGGCAAGAGAATGGCGTAAACCCGGGAGGCGGAGCTTGCAGTGAGCTGAGATCCGGCCACTGCACTCCAGCCTGGGCGACAGAGCGAGACTCTGTCTCAAAAAAAAAAAAAAAAAAAAAAAGCTGGCATTTGGGCTGGGTGTGGTAGCTCTCACCTGTCATCCCAGCACTTTGGAAGGCAGAAGTAGGAGGATTGCTTGAGACCAGGAGTTCAACACCAGCCTGGGCAACATAGCGAGACCTCCATCTCTACAAAATTTTAAAAATTAGCCCGGTGCAATGGCATGTGCCTGTAGTTCCATCTGCTCAAGAGGCTGAGGCAAGAGGATCACTTGAGCCCAGGAGTTCAATGCTACAGTGAGCTATGGTCTTACCACTACACACCAGCCTGAGAGAGCGAGACTCTTGTCTCTAAGAAAATAAAAATAAAAAATAAAAGTTGGCATTTGGTGCTCTTCACTTTGCAAGTAAGTAGACAGAAAAAAATTTCTCAGCTCCCAAAGTTAGCTTGTAGTCCAAATCCTTTTGACTTTGAAGCTGCTTGTCTTTTTCAAGCATGTGTGTGTACATGCGTGCATGTGTGTATATATAGGTTCACATGCGTGTACACACATAGTCCTTGCTTTTCATCTCAACGGTTGGATGGACGAGGCCTATGGCCAGATTCAACCATGCTCTACAGTTATCAAGCACGACAGAGCTGGAAGAAAAACATCTGGTCCAAGGTTGCCGTTTGCCTTTGTAGCAGAGAATTTTCTTTGATCTCCAGCTGGAGTTCTCTATTGAGTCTAGCAGATCAATTAGTTAATAGGCCATTCCCACTAGTAGTCCTACCAGCTGACTACCTAGGATAGAAATAAGTTCTATTTATCAATCCTTCCCTTCCCCTTCTACTTTAGGCAGATCCTTTTTTCCTCTTGAAGTAACATAATTATTAAACCACTTCAGTCACTTCTGTGGTTAATGATTCCCTCCTTTTTCGGTTCCGCTCTCCTGCTGAAACCTCTTGGTGGGTTTTAAACACACCACTCCATGGCTACAGTTTCATTTTCTACTACAATTAAGGTTGGGAACAGCTTGCAGTACCATTATAAAAACCAACAGCTTATCCAGGTTTTACTAGTTCCCTTGGGGAATTGAAACAATAATTTTTGTATCTATGTCTCCCAAAATTCAAAAAGTAATATAACAATTACATATTCACCTGGATTTCATTCTAGGAAGCTTGGTTCATTTTCCTTATATTATAAAGATCAGTTCCATGAATTTAAACAAACATAAGAACTTTTTTATCCCATTTACAATGATGTTGCTGTCAGTGCTATTTCGCAAAGAATAATTATATGTCAGGGAATCAAACTGTCTTATTTTGGGACTGGCATGTAGAATTCCAATTAGTTTTAATACTTTTAGTGGGGTCAAGACATTTTGCCTGAACTCAAGGTTTCACCTGAGCACAAAACCATTATTTTGTACTATATTTACCTATCAAAAAGGCGCTCTAAGTTAGTTCTTTTTGGGAAAAAAACAGGATTAGCTAAATGACTGGAAGTTTTAGACACTCCAGTTAGACCAGTTACCCACAGAGGATAGTCAAGAATAACTCAATTCTCTAGTGAGGTGGGATTTGATGCCCTGTTAAATGCATTTTACAGCAAGAGACCCTAGTCCAGTTTCTATGCTGGGACCGAGTCAAACTGTGCAGTACCAACGCTGGCTCTGCCCAAAGTACTGCCCCGGAAATGAAACAGGCCAGCTGTCTTCCAGCGCACAGAGCATCCCAGGCCGTTACAAGTACTTCATCCACATAAAATTGCAAAGGGAATTTTAGAAGTCAGAATGTAATTATCCCCTTTGGGGTTTGGCAAGGGAACAGGAGGATTAAACAGAGCTGTCCTTTGTCCCCAAAATAAAAGATGCCAGCGGCTCCACAATAGACACAACCAAGGCATGAGGAAGGAGCCTGGAGTCTTGTTTGTTCTGGTGTACGCTTTTTCACCTCTGTACATCACCAGTTCCATGTTCTCAAAAATCAGAGCAGGCCTCATGGTGACCCCTTTTATGGCATGTTACTACCACTTTCAATGCTGTTTAGAAGACGCTAGATAGAAATATTCAATAAAATCCTTGTGAGCCACTGCCCTTGTGGCTCAGTAAAAATGAAGAGCTACTTAAAATACAAGTCTCCAAGCTTTGCCTCGCAGAGAACTAGAACAACCCCAGGATACCCTGGGCTTTGATGCAGAACTTTCCAAAGACCACATTAGATGGCAACTACCAGTATAACTATTCTCAAAAATTGAAACATAGCAGCTGCAGACTCCAGAGTGTCTTATGTCTCATTTCCATAAACTTTATAAGAAAATACTTGTAATTAGGTTGGTAGGAAATGAACTGCTGAGTACAGGTCTTGAGAGGTTCACCACTAGGTACCTTCAGAGAATTACTGAATGTAAGTTAGCTGCTTGATTTATGCCACGTATATCCACAAGAACAGCAAAACCAGGACAAAGTGGAAGTTGCTGTATAGCCTTACAATCTACACTTTCTCTCAGCGTTTATTGGATTCTGCTCTTATTCCTTTGTTCAAAGCATCCTTGACATGACTCTCCTTTCCACTTTCTACTTCCTATTGACCCTTCTGAGAAGGTCACTATCCTAAATGACTTATCCCGGGATCTGACACTCACTCCTAACATATTTTGACAGGATCCAAGTAGCACCCCAACAATACATTCTCAAGGCCCCTGGCCCTGACTCAAGGCAGGCTGATGAAAGCTAAGATGCAACATTCTAGAAACCCTGAGCTCAACTCTAGCCAATGCTGACATCCTGACTTCCAAACCCACCCGTTTCCAAAAGGAAAAAATGTTTCAAGCTTTCCAATCATAAGTTCTGAGCTACCTAATACTGATATGTTGTAGCTGATTGGGTGAAACAGAAGTCAAACCCAGACTCTAGTTCTCCAAGGTGACATACTTTCCTCTAGTGTTTGCTCTAGATGACAAATATCCTCTTGAGGATAGAACCAGTAAACCCCTCTTTCTCAAGAGCCACACTTCATCAAGCAGCCCCTGTCAGATTTTATGATGTGCAAACTAGCTAGAGAATAGACATTACCTAAAAAAGTCAGCTCACTTCCTACTCATACAATGTTGTTACCTCCAGTAAAAATGTCTTGTGTCATTTTCATGCAAGAAGAATAGAAATCAGTTCTTTGATCACTGTAAGTTAGCCCCAAGGTCTTGCTTTCTGGTCTTTTTCTCATCTCTTGGGTATACTGCTGTCCCATTTTGATTTTTTTTTCCTAGCACAAACTTTGAATTTTTGGCCAGGTGCAATGGCTCATGCCTCTAATCCCAGCACTTTGGGAGGCCGAGGTGGGCAGATCACGAGGTCAGGAGATCGAGACTATCCTGGCTAACATGGTGAAACCCCGTCTCTACTAAAAATACAAAAAATTCGCCAGGTGTGGTGGCCATGCGCCTATAATCCCAGCTACTAGGGAGGCTGAGGCAGGAGAATCGCTTGAACCCGGGAGCCAGAGGTTGCAGTGAGCCGAGATCGTACCACTGCACTCCAGCCTGGGCGACAGAGCGAGACTCTGTCTCAAAAAAAAAAAAAATTTGAATTTTTTTAATCCAGAAAATGAAGTGCCAATAACAGCAACAAATAGGATGTTTTCTTTGTGACAGTCCCAAATCTGTTTGACTCCTGCGACAGACTGAATGTGTCCCCAAAAAACTCATGGTGGAACCCAACTCCCAGTGTGATGCTATTTGGATGTGGGGTCTTTGGGAGGTCATTGGGTCATGAGGGTGGAGCCATCATGAATGGGATTTGTGCCCTTATAAAAGGGACCCCAGAGAAGCCCTTCACCCCTTCCACTATGTAAGGACCCAGCAAGGAGATGAACATCCATGAACCAGGAAGCAGTCCATCACCAGATACCACATATCTGAGTGCTGTGATCTGGAATTCCCAGCCACGAGAACCATAAGAAATAAATTTCTGTTGTATGTAAGCCGTGAGTCCACGGTCATGTGTTATAGCAGCCGGAATGGACTAAGACAAGTCCAATACCCAAGATCTTCTCTCACTGCCTCTCAATTAATTAGCTGCTATGGGAAATCCTTTTGAAAGATACTTGCCTGGTGATTAGGAGGATTTTATTGCTTCCCATACACAGGGACAAAAGCAAGCTTCCAAAAGTTTTAAACAACTTACTAGAGTCACAAAGTGAATGTGAAACAGCTATAGCCATGTGTTCTTTGTTCTGTAAAGTCATGATCACATGGAGCTCTTCAGGGAGGCTGAAGGCAGAGCAGAAAGGATGATGAGAGCATCCCCCTCTGATGCAACAAAAGAAGCTCCCAGCTCCAGCCCTCCCAATTTATGCCCTGAAGTCCCATCTCCACTCTCATTCCATTACCTCTGGGAGTCCACCTCTAGTCAAGTCTGGGCTTCTGAACAATCGTTGTATTTTGTTTGTTTGTTTGTTTGTTTGTTTGTTTGTTTTTTGGATACGGAGTCTTGCTCTGTCACCTAGGCTGGAGTGCAGTGGCGTGCTCTCAGCTCATTGCAAGTTTCGCCTCCCGGATTCATGCTGTTCTCCTGCCTCAGCCTCCTAAGTAGCTGGGACTACAGGCACCTACCACCACGCCTGGCTATTTTTTTGTATTTTTAGTGGAAACGGGGTTTCACCATGTTAACCAGGATGGTCTCGATCTCCTGACCTCATGATTTGCCTGCCTCAGCCTCCCAAAGTGCTGGGATTACAGGCGTAAGCCTGTACAGCCCAACCTGAACAACCATTTTCATTTCCTGTGTCTTGGGAACATTCTCCGTGTTGCTTATTTCTTGCAGACTTCACTGGATACTCTCAGCATGTTGAGTTTCATCACGTATGTACCTGGCTGAGCGACCCACTTAGCAAAACTCCCTTGGTTTACGGATGTGGGAAGCCCTCTGTGAAACCAGCCTACCATGAGTGGGACTCCTACTTTCTGCCCTGGCCGAAGCCAAGCTCTCTTCCTCTTGGTAGCCATAGAAACATGGGTGTTTTTTCACCCAAAGTTTACAATGGGTTAACTTTCTTTTTCAGACTTGCTCCAAATACTTGTCTGGTCTCTGAGCAGGACTTGGGATTTGACGACATGTAATCTAAGTAAATACATTCAACTCTAATTTATGGGTGAAGAGGGAGATTCAGAATTTAAAACAAGGCATTAAAATAAAAATAGAGGCTTCCCAATATGCATTCCCCAGGGTTTTGCTCCGACTGCCTCTGTTTTCCACTTTTCTACAGGCCAACTCCTGCTTGTCCTGAATAGACCTCCCATGGAACAGAAGCATCAGGACATTAATCTAAGATTAAAACACGCCTCCACACTGGCCAACTCACAGGCTACTCCCAACAGTACTCTTATTTATTGATTGATTGATAGGGTGCTGCTCTATCACCCAGGCTGAAGGGCAGTGGCACCATCACGGCTCACTGCAGTCTCAACCTCCCAGGCTCAAAGGACCCTCCAGCCTCAGCCTCCCAAGTAGCTGGGACTGCAGGCATGCACCACCACATCCAGCTAATTTTTGGATTTTTTGTAGAGATGAGGTTTCCCCATGTTGCCCAGGCTCCAACAGTAAGTACTTTTAGGAGCAGCTGGGTATCACTTGGCAAACAAGGTTCAAAGGGTTAAATATTTGGCCCTCGAGGCCCTATATCCTGATGCTCTCAGATTCAAGAGAAACTTAAAAAATAATGTCTTTTTTTTTTCTTTTTTTGAGACAGAGTCTTGCTTTGTCACTTAGGCTGGAGTGCAGTGGTGCGATCTCAGGTCACCGCAACCTCTGCCTCCTGGGTTCAAATGATTCTCGTGCCTCAGCCTCCTGAGTAGCTGGGACTACAGGGATGCGCCACCACACCAGCTAATTTTTATATTTTTAGTAGAGACGGGGTTTCTCCATGTTGGCCAGGCTGGTCTCAAGCTCCTGCCCTCAAGTGATCCACCTGCCTTGGCCTCTGAAAGTGCTGGGATTACAGGCATGAACCACCACACCCAGCCATATACATGAATTTATAATGCTTTATTGTATACACATCAAGTATTTAGCCTGAGCACATAACCTGTGGAAAAGCATGGGGCTTCCAAGAAAATACGAACTTCTAGACTCAACCACGATGCTGACTATGGGGGTTTCCTTGGAAAAGTGACATTCCAATCTGGACCTCACTTTCCTTATCTGCAAAGGTAGCCCTTTAACAGGGTCATGTCCCAGGTGCCTAAACCCTTAGGAAAATTGAATGGCTGTGTGTCAGCCATGACATCTGCCAACCCATGCCCCATGCAAAGTTATGTCTCAGGCTCCACTGGAAAGGCACAGGCAGAACACAGACAAGAATGCCAGCAAATCTTCACATAGCCACTTCATTTCTCTTCTCCATCATGAGATTGTGACAACCCTTTTGTAACAACAGCACCAACCCCAGAAACAGCAGGAAATTGAGAATGCTGGTCCTTAAACAAAAACATCCACATATAAAAGCCTGTCTTGGAAAAATTAAGGTAAACATCTTTTGGACTTGTTGCTATTGACAGTATGTTTTCAATTTGCAACACAAATTCATCGGAAGCTTTTCTGCCAGGGAACCGGATGGCCCTGGGAATTGGTAATTGGTAATGAGTCGTGCAACCTTTCAGGTCTCGGTTACCATTCTGAGTGGAACCCAGCTAATAGTGAATTACCTGATACTGTTGGAAACCTTCGCAACATGAGCCAGACCCCTGGATTTCTTCCCTAGCTCAAAACATGAGTTAAAACAGTGTCTGATTGGCATTTATAAAGAGAATTAGCAGAGAACACTGCATGGGGACAAAGGTGGACAAAGAGAGAGTAAGCTGGGGGTTCTGTCTCTGTGTCTGTGATTTTTCCCCAGGATAATCCAAGGGAAATTTCCAAGGAATGTCAGGCCTAGAGAAGTGGAATTAATGTACACCTCACATTCTTGAAGGGTCAGAAATTCCAGTCTTGGAATTTTTATTTCTTCCTAATCACTCTCCCAGTCCAGAGGATCAAACTACTTTTGCAGCAACTTTCAAGGTGAAATAGATTTTACTAATTATTTGTTCAGTGAACCCACATTGAAAAAAAAAAAAAAAGGAGAGGAAAAAGAAGGACAGTTATCATAAGGGCTTTAAAAGCAAAGCAAAACAACGAATCTTCGTGGCCAAGAGTCACCCAAATGAACTTCTACATTATGATTTGGTCTGCTGCATTTTATTTTTGGTATTTGCCGTCTTCCTAGGGGAACCATCTAACAGAAAAACAGAACTTTTACATCACTAGCTTTCCCTGCCCAATCCAGTTCCATATTTATATCACTACTTTTCCTTTACACTCTTTGGTTTATAGTAGCAATAATTTTTCCTCATATATAGTCCAACGAACAACCAATTAACAAATGCCCAGAGTGGTAAAACATTTTTGGCTGTCTTGCCCAGTTGGTCATTAATTTGGTGAAGGAAGGACTAACAAACTCATAAAGGGGAACTTGAATTTTAGAAGTTAGTTCAATTTTACATTATTAAAAAGGAAAATGTAGTAAAAATAATAAGAGCTTTGCCAAAACTCTACAGCAAAGTCAATTAGTCTCACAAAGAGCCTAGAAGTCTGCGATATGGACTTGCATTTGGAATCACTTAGCCTATTAGAACAATTCCAAACATCTTCTCTCTGAAACCATATTTCAGTGCTCATGGCTGCAGCTTACTGAGTAAAATTCTTTCACCACCCTCAACACAACATAATTTAAAGTATTCTTTGTGTCTGTATATTTCAAATACACAAATGTGACTTCACGCATGCATATCTTCATACATATGTCCATCACAATCATAAAAATTTCATACATAAGTATGGTCTTCTACCACATATACTAAAATGCATACTGTATTTTGTGTTGGCATGATATATATTTTTAAGATGTCTTTAAAAAAAAACAATTTCAAAAAGAAAAATCACAACACTGGCATTACAAGTCTGTAGCAAAAATAAATTGTATTTTACTCTGAAGAAAAATCACTTTTATCATTTTTCACCTTATTTCAGGTATAAGGGAATGCTGTTCCTTTAATCCAAAAACATGTCATTTGTCCATCATCATCACTACAGGCATTTTGTTCATATAAATATTTCATTTTGCTCTGATTGAGCAATGGGAAAAGGTTAAAATGCTAAATGAAATTAGTTTTCATAGGCAATTCTTACAAAATAGTGTTATGCAATCAACTGTTTGAATTCTGACAGGTTTTTTAAAAAGAAAAAATATATCCTATTTTGTTAAAATCTAACAACTATCCTCCAAATTCCTTAAGTGAAATGATGTTGTTATATTTTCAGACTAGTGGCTCCCAACTCTCAGCCTCTGTAAAAATCCCAGTGATTGCTGTAGGTTTTCCAACGAAGATTCAGTTCTAATTAACTACAATTTTGTCCATATTTTGTTTTTCTACTGCATTGAAAGAATAGCAGGGGGTTAGCGCTGCAGAAAAGAAGATTATTAAAACTTTAATAACCTGAGCCTTTGAACCTTTTCAAATTCTTTACAATTTTCTCACGTTTCCAGCCCAGATGTCTGCACGTAGTTATAGGGACAACATGAACTTTTTGTTTACAATTTTATTCACCTTATTTATTACCTCCTTTAAAAAAAAAACAAAAACAAAAAACAAAAAAAAAACAGAAAGAGGAACACACAGAAATGTTTTAGCTTTTCTAAAGTAAAATAATTTTATTTAAAAAATAAACTTGAAGAATGATTTTTACCCATTTTTAAGTTAAGTATTTCCAACAACACGACTGTTTCCTCCCCACTGCTAGAGGTAAATTGTCAGGCAACCTAGCAACGTGGCCAGCTGAATCACAGCATTCTTTTCAATCAAGCTACAAAGCTCCAAAAGACTGAAAAAGAGAGTTCACTTTGGAAACTTGAACTCTTGAGATTGTTACAAAAGAAAGAGACCAAAAAGAAGGCATCCCTTAACATAATTAGCTGCTTGCTGTTTCACCAGAGAGGGATATTTGCATACAACAATAGCCAATAGAATTGCCTTTCATAGACTTCAGTGTGGTGGTTGTATTATTCCAACTCCAGATGGTTGTAGCCCCTCAAGAGCAATTATTACCTTTCTTTTGAAAACAGAACCCCAGTTATTCAAGCATTTCACAAACAGCTTTCCTCTGTAATCGAGTGCTGGCAAATGAAATACAAGTAAATATGTTGAATGGTGCCTTCAGGAAGTCTCCAAAAAAGTGAAGCCAGGGCACCTTCTTCTTCCTTTCCTCTTTTGGTCGAATGGAATTTTAGTGTGATGGCTGGAACCTGAGCAGCCATCTTGGACCTTAAGTCCAAGAAACAAAAAACTAAGAATGACAGAGCACTGAGCTAGCAGGAGCCTGGGTCCCTGCCCAGCAACGGAAGACTTACCTCCAGAATTATTTTCTATGTAAAAGGGAGATAAACATCTTTATTGTTTGAGCTACTGTTATTTTAGGATGTTGGTTTGCTTAATGTGACAAAATCTAGTCCTAACATATGCCCTGATTTTGAGGGCTCTCCTTTAGGCTATAGCTAGCTGAGAAAGAGAAAACCAGTACTGGCAACCAGGAGCTGTCCTCGTACAATCAGCAATGCACAATGGCATTGTTAAAAGCTGTTCTGGTCTTCACAGTTAGGTCTTGATGTTGTCCAGCTGAACATAAGCAACTGCACAAAACATCAGCAACAGACAAGGCCACTTTGTGACCATGAGAGCTCCTGACAAAAATAAGATCACTCCGTGCTCGCTTCAGCAATACATATACTAAAATTGGAATGATACAGAGAAGGTTGGCATGACCTCTGTGCAAGAATGACACAAATTCATGAAACGTTCCCTTTTTAATAATATTATTCCATATCATGTGTGAACACAGACAAAATATGAACATTGTCCAAGCCACAAAATACCAACTCCCCACCCATCCTAGCTAATAAGAGTGACTGCCGATTTAGCAATTAAAGCTCTACCCTGGCTTCCTTCCTCTCACTTTCTAGATAAGATGCCCAATTACAGAATTAATTCCACTTCCTGACAGCATCCAATTCAGACCAAAGTCCCGCTTCCTTGAATCCTTTCCCAAATCACCGCACACAGCTTAAATCCTGTAAGTCCTTTTTGACACTCTCCTCCAGAGACATCCACAGTTTCCGATTGTGTGTGCTCTCTCTCATCGCAGTGAGTAACACCAATTTGTTCAATTCCAGTTGTGTTCCTGGAGGTCTACGTGGCATTCATGTTGCTATGCTGTGTCTCCCTACAATGGAAAACTAAAAATAAATCTACTCAACATATCAATTTGTAATTCAAATGATTCCATCCAAATGGAAAGCCCCTATTCTTCAACAGCCTTCAATCATCACGAGGTCAGGAGATCGAGACCATCCTGGCTAACATGGTGAAACCCCGTCTCTACTAAAAATACAAAAATCTAGCCGGGCGAGGTGGCGGGTGCCTGTAGTCCCAGCTACTCAGGAGGCTGAGGCAGGAGAATGGCGTAAACCCGAGAGGCGGAGCTTGCAGTGAGCTGAGATCCGGCCACTGCACTCCAGCCTGGGCAACAGAGCAAGACTCCGTCTCAACAAAAAAAAAAAAAAAAAAAGAAACCAAAACATTAATTTGTAGTAATCAGATTCATTGAAATTATCCCCTTGTGCTATTTCCAGTGGCCTGGAAAAGACCCAGTCAGAACCTTCACCTGGTAGCGAGTTTGCAGTAACTACAGAAAGTTCAACTCAATGTTCCTTCAAATAAGAAGAACCTGTGGTAAAACAGACAGCTCGAAGCTTATACTCTATTTTTCTTCCTTTCTTTCTTTTTTGAGATGGAGTCTGGCTCTGGCACCGAGGCTGGAGTGCAGTGGCACGATCTCAGCTCACTGCAACATCTACCTCCCAGGTTCAAGCGATTCCCTTGCCTCAGCCTCCCAGGTAGCTGAGATTACAGGCGCCCACCACCATGTCCAGGCTAATTTTTGTATTTTCAGTAGAGACAGGGTTTCACCATATTGCCCAGGCTGGTCATGAACTCCTGACCTCAACTGATCCGCCTGCCTTGGCCTCCCAAAGTACTGAGATTACAGGTGTCACCCACTGTGCCTGGCCAATTTTTCTCCCTTTCTTTTTTTCCTTGCTTTTTTTTTGTTCTTATTCCTCCTCTCCCTTTTTTGCCTTCTCCCTTGCTAAACTTCCAACTTTTCAGTGGTTCCTGAGCTTCATTCGCTCAGAGCCACTTTAAGTGGGACACTCTTGGACTAAGTTCATAAATCAGATTCTTAAATCACATCTGTCATTCACAGGCAGCTCTTGCAGCTATACTGCCTGCCATATTTTCTTCTACTCTTTACCTGCTTAAAAAGGACCACAGCTTGCCTCATTTTCTCAAGAAAAAGTAATAGGCCTTCTCAGATGCTCCAATAGATGAAAGCAAGAGACAATTCAATTTCTATTATAACTTCTACTTTTGCCCTTTTTCTCCTCTCCTGATCCACTGGCTGCACTCAAAAGTAAACTTCTAGAGACAGTGCCCTTGCTTTTATTGTCTAAATCAAAGGCATAACTCTCAAGATGGGAAAACAGAAGGAAAATTATAAGGCAGGTACTTTAGGACAAGTAATGCCTTCAGATGTTTTTCCTCCTCACTCAAAATAGGCATTGATGCCAAAATTATAACTATACTTAGCTGGGTGCAGTGGCTCATGCCTGTAATCCCAGCACTTTGGGAGGCCGAGGCAGGCAGATCACGAGGTCAAGAGATCGAGACCATCTGGCCAACATGGTGAAACCCTGTCTCTAATAAAAATACAAAAATTAGCTGGGTGTGGTGGCACACACCTGTAGTTCCAGCTACTCGGGGGACTGAGGCAAGAGAATCACTTGAACCCAGGAGGTAGAGGTTGCAGTGAGCCAAGATCGCACCACTGCACTCCAGCCTGGCAACAGAGCACGACTCTGTCTCAAAAAAAAATTATGATTATACAATTCTTGAGAATAAGAACCTTAATATCTTTGGAATCTCTGGTTCCTATCTAAACACCTAGGGCAAAAGCAACTGATAAATAAACATTGTATGAATGATTTAATTACTCATCTATGCAAAAAAAAAATGTAGCATACATTAACCACATAGGAGAAAAATTCGTAAGATGGACAAGAAAAAAGGTGATATGAACCAAAAACAAAGGGTCATTGTGAGCATTGTGTTTTCTTTAGGGCTTGCAAAAAATCACCTTGGAACTTGAGTCATAAAGAAACAAGCAATAAATTAGGAGTCAGGTCACCCAGGTTTTCAGAAGATCTGAAACTTGTTTGTTCTACACTGTTTCTGTTTTAGTTTTGTTTTTTTTTTTCTTTTTTTAAATAAACTTGGAGGCAGGACTCAGTGGCTCACATCTGTAATCTCAATGCTTTGAGAGGCCAAGGCAGGAAGATCACTTGAGTCCGGGAGTTTGAGACCAGCCTGGGCAACATAGAAAGACCCCGCCTCCACACATACAAAACAATTTTAATTAGCGGGGCTTCGTGGCTAATATTACTTCAAAAGAACTTTTACATTGGTTACAGAATGTAACCAATTCATCAGTCTCTCCTAGGCATTGGTCACCACATAGTGTGACATCATTTGGGTCAATATTATACCACACTCAGTTCTCAACAGGCTCAGGTGAGCTTAAGAGTTTGATTTTTTTCTAGTGTACCATTTTATTCCTCCTCATTTTCTTTTTCTTTCTTTCTTTTTTTTTTTTCCTAGACAAAGTCTCAATCTGTTGCCCAGGCTGGAGTGCAGAGGCATGATCTCGGCTCACTGCAACTTCCATCTCCCAGATTCAAATGATTCTTCTGCCTCAGCCTTCTGAGTAGCTGGGACGACAGGCGCATGCCACTATGACTAGGCTAATTTTTATATTTTTAGTAGAGATGGGTTTTTGCCATGTTGGCTAGGCAGGTCTTGAACTCCTGACCTCAGATGGTCTGCCCACCTCAGCCTCTGAAAGTGCTAGGATTACAGGCGTGAGCCCCTGCACCCAGCCCTCATTTTCTTTTCTATATATATTTTTAGTTACATTCTTAGTGGCTACTGCTCTTGATATCCTACATTTATAACAATCTACTTTGAAAGGTTACCAACTTAGCTTCAATAACAAATAAAAACTCTGCTTCTATACAGATCTGCCCTCCTTTTCATTGTGAGTTCCTTGACATAGATTTATTTTATGCATTTACCTCTAAATCACATTGAAAACAAAGAATATATATGTGTGTGTGTGTGTGTGTGTGTATACATATATATTTATATATACTCAGCTGCCTTCTTCATTAAGCATTCCTCTGGTTTCTATACATTTCTTGTTAGATTCCACAGTTCCAAAAAAGTAGCGTCTGTCAGTTTTTCCCAGCTTAATGGTTGTTTCATTAGAGAGACTGATGATTTGAGTATCCTGCTCTGCCATTCTCCATGAAATAATTTGTATATATGCTTTGTTGTCTTGCTTTTTTTTAATGTTTTAATTTTTATTTATTAATCTACTTTGAGATGGAGTTTTGCTCTTGTTATCCAGGCTGGAGTGCAATGGCACGATCTCAGCTCACTGCAACCTCTACCTCCAGGTTCAAGTGATTCTCCTGCCTCAGCCTCCTGAGTAGCTGGGATTACAGAGGCCCGCTACCATGCCCAACTAATTTTTGTGTTTTTAGTAGAGACGGGGTTTTGCCGTGTTGGCCTAGACTGGTCTCAAACTCCTGACCTCAGGTGATCCAACTGCTTAGGCCTCCCAAAGTGCTGGGATTACAGTAGTGAGCCACAGCGCCCGGCTGCGGTTGCCTTGCTTTAAAAAAAAAAAAAAACCTGAGCATTGGAAAATGTACTCATTATTGCATATAGCCAGAATTGAATTTATGGGTTTGTTTTGTTTTGCTTTGAGACAGGCTCTCACTTTATCACTCAGGCTAGAACACAGTGGTGCAATCTCAACTCACTGCGGCCTTGACCTTCCAAACACAAGTGATCCTCCCACCTCAGCCTCCCAAGTAGCTGGGACTCCAGGCACACACCACCATTCCCAGGTAATTTTTTGTATTTTCATAGAGACAGGGTTTTGCCATGTTGTCCAGGATGGATTCAAACTCCTGAGCTCAAGTCATCCTCCCACCTCAGCTTCCCAAAGTGCTAGGATTACAGATGTGACCCACAGCAACCAACCGATTATGCCACTTTATACAACAAATGATGAATGAGAATTTGAGTTCCTTCATAGCCTTGTCAGAATTTGGCATTGCCAGGCTCTTTAATGCAGCCATTCTAGTGGATGTGGCTATTAGCAATTCTTGGATAAGTAATAGAAGAGCACCTTTACATAAGTGTGTTAACCACTTGGATATCCTCTTTTATAAAGTGCCTGTTCAAGTCTCTTACCATTTTTCTTCTTCTGGGTTGTTTGTTTTTTTTCTTAGTGATAAATAGCAGCCCTTTATATTTTCCAGAATGAGTCATCTGCTTTTTGTGCCCTTTCTGATACACTTTGATAAACAGGAGTTCTTGATTTTCAGTTCAATGTATCAGTATTTTCCGTTATACCCAGTACTGCTTAAGGGGTGAAATATTGCAGAAATCAGATTGGCCATGAATTAATCATTGTAGAAGTTAGGTGATAAATACATGAGGGCACATTACATTATTAAAGACTTTGGTACATATTTGAGATTTTCTATAATAAAAAGTGTTATTATTTTTAATCCAAGGGATAACTTAAGACAGAACCAATGAGATAAGCAGGAACAGAATAATAGAAGTAGAGACAGAAGGAGGAAGGAGAAGGTGATAAGAAATGAAACATATGAATTTGGAGATTTAGAAATGGAATCTATGACTTGAACACACATCAGGAGTTTTTCACTTGGCAATCTTACTATATGATCCAAAGAAACTACAACAAAAGTTAAATACATAGGAAAAGGATTAGGTCAAAACTGATAAACTCGGAAAGCAGAGGACTGAGTGGGCATACAACTCAAAACTTTCAAGAGAGAGTTGGGTTAAAAGTGGCTAGTGACTGGGTGCAGTGGCTCATGCCTGTAATTCTTTGGAGGCCAAAATGGGTGGATCACTGAGGTCAGAGGTTCGATACCAGCTTGGCAAATATGGTGAAACCCTGTCTCTTCTAAAAATACAAAAAATTAGCCTGGCATGGTGGCACATGCCTGTAATCCCAGCTATTTGTGAGGCTGAGGCAGGAGAATTGCTTGAACCTAGGAGTTGGAGGTTGCAGTGAGCCAAGACTCTCTCTCAAAAAAAAAAAAAAAAAAAAACAAGCAAGACTCTCTCAAAAAAAAAAAAAAAAAGTGGCTAGTGACCTACTTCTACTTACTGGTCATATGAAACAAAGACAATTAAATGATACTTTTTTTTTTTTGAGATGGAGTCTCACTCTGTTGCCCAGGCTGGAGTGCAGTGGCACGATCTCGGCTCACTGCAAGCTCCACCCCCCGGGTTCACGCCATTCTCCTGCCTCAGCCTCCTGAGTAGATGGGACTACAGGCACCCGCCACCACGCCCGGCTAATTTTTTTTGTATTTTTAGTAGAGACGGGGTTTCACAGTGTTTGCCAGGATGGTCTCGATCTCCTGACCTCGTGATCCACCTGCCTTGGCCTCCCAAAGTGCTGGGATTACAGGCGTGAGCCACTGCGCCTGGCCTAAATGATACATTTTGAGTTAACCTGAATTACCGCCAATTTTCTTTTAACTACAAAGGCTAGGAAATGAGATGTCCTAGTTAAGCCAATTTCATATGCGTAAATACCATACATTTAGAAAACAATCACTTATTAAAGTAGTAAACAGAACTCTCCTGGAGCCACTTCATCCTATTGTAGAGCATTTGGTGGCTTTCCTCAGCATGAATCTGTAGAATATTTTTGGAAGAGAAAGTTTTTGAGTCTCTACCATTCACATCATTTCATATTATTATTCCAAATGCATGACTTTCTTTTACAAGCAAAATAAGGATCTTCCAAAGATATGAACTATTCTGGGTCATTCATGTTTTCCAGCCAGGAAAGCAGCTACAGAAATGAAAAAGCAGGACACTGTTATCAGACTTGGGGTTAAATAATCATAATGAAAGACCGCTCCTTAATCACTCCATGGCACATGAGCCTCTCTAGACAGCTGAATTTACTTAAATCTGTCAAAAACATGGCTGATTTTGGAACCAAGTTGCAGGTTATTATGGTACAAAATTCCAGTGGACATTTAGCAAGCTTAACCCAAATAAAGATGACAGTTCAGGCTATAGTAGGGCTATTAAATTTGTCATTATAACTTCTAGCCAAGTATTTGTCAACTACGTATTCATCTGAACAAAACCATATGCATTTATAAGATGTCAGCCTCCTAAGTGTAGAGACATATATAGCCCAAAAATCATCCCAAGAAAAACTCAGTAATTCTCCTGCTGCAAAATTTAAGGACAGAGCCAACTCAGGGACACAGGAAGGTTTTCCGCAGCCTCTGGGGCAGAACTTCCAAGCTGCCTAGGAACAAGTCATTTTCTTCTATCTATTGTCTCAAGAATGCTGAGGTGCAGGCAGAAGGGAAGAAGGCGGTGGCAGAATCAGATGGTTTGCAAATATGTATCATAAGGCACTCATTTCTGCTCTTGTCTGCTATCTTCCTTTCCACCCTTAGGTATTTATTTTAACCTAGTTTGTTCTGTGTCAATGCAATGGAAGCAAGGATGAATAAAAAATACTGACGATGGGGTGGGCGCAGTGGCTCACGCCTGTAATCCCAGCACTTTGGGGGGCCGAGGTGGGTGGATCACAAGGTCAGGAGTTTGAGACCAACCTGGCCAATATGGTGAAACCTCAACTCTACTAGAAATACAAAAATTAGCCGGGCGTGGTGGTGTGCACCCGTAATCCCAGCTATTCAGGAAGCTGCGCCGGGAGAATCGCTTGAAACCGGAAGGCGGAGGTCACAGTGAGCTGAGATTGCGCCACTGCACTCCCGCCTGGGGGAAAGAGCAAAACTCCTTCTCGTTGTTGAACTCTTGTTTCTCTGGGTCCATTTTTCTCATGTGGTTCAACAGAGGGACTTTTTATTTAGAACCAGGCCCCCCAATCAAATAACCTTAAAGAGCGGTACAGGAATCTGCCATTATTCCCACATTATGCCAGTTCATGCTTCACTTAGTCTTCTGGTTCACTGTAATTCTCTGCCAGGTTCCAAGGTGATTTCCTTGGCTAAAGCCAAACCTCAGCTGCACTCCAGCCCTGTGACAGAACACAAACCATCAAGTCCTTCATCCCGCTGGACAAAGTCTACTTCAACATATGGCCCATGACAGACAATAGCTCTCCATTACAGGAATTACTTTCTAGTAGACTGCAAGTATTACCAACAGACTTGAGAGAAACCCACAGGCTAGATTCCCATCAATGATATTTCTAACATTATTGGAAATGTAGGAATTCCTAACATTATTGTAAATGGGAATAATATTTATTATAATAATATAGACATACTAATAATATAATAAAATATTTAGAAAATTTGTAAAATAATTTATATGAATTTTATCATTTATAAATATAGATTTGTATTTATAATTTATTATTTAAAATAATTTATAAATTTATAAAATGATATATAATAATATTGATGTGGACAATATTCCATCAGTAGTATCAGTAATATTTCCAAGGAAAGAGGTTTCCTGAAGTTATTACTTGTATCAGATACCTTGGCTAGGTCAAGATGCCCCTTGGGCACCACTCCACACCTGCTCAGCCTCACCTGTTTCTCTTTGCGTCCATTGCTGTTGGGACTAGTACTGTGTAGGAGTTGACCAGCAGGTGCAACCTAACAGCACCCAGACCAGGGCCCCCACTGCCAGCAGTGGTGGGGTAGTTGACACATGGGAACCAGCTTAGTGTTCCCAGATGATGATAACTATTAAATTATCATCTTTCCAATAATCCCCATAGAGTATTAATATTTTAATCATTAATACTCTACAGGACAAACATTTGATCATGGGAAAAATGGATTCAGTGGATAAAGGCATCTCCTCTGTTCTTTCCCTGGGCTTATGACTTCAAGACACATCTCAGGCAGCCCCACAAGATTGGACACAGGAGCTGTGCCCAGCTCAACAAAACAGCTCTGTAATCGACTCTCTTTCCTTCCTTGCTTTCACTCCCATCCTTCACTCCTGCTCCTAGGCATATACTAAAATAAAGCATGTGAAGTATGACCTTAAGCCTTAACTATGTGGCCGTGTATCAGCTTTTCAGAGAACCCAGGCTAAAATACTAGTCTATCAGCAGTCTCAGTGTGGTGGTGAGTAAATACTACATTGATTTCCCAACCTTTGAACGTTTTATATGATAGAAATATAAACTCTACTAAGCCTTCTCAAATTCCAATTCCATCACATCATCTGCCTGAACAACAAACTACAACTTCAGGGCCAGGCGCGGTGGCTCAAGCCTGTAATCCCAGCACTTTGGGAGGCCGAGACGGGCGGATCACGAGATCAGGAGTTCGAGACCATCCTGGCTAACATGGTGAAACCCCGTCTCTACTAAAACATACAAAAAGCTAGCCGGGCGAGGTGGCTGGCGCCTGTAGTCCCAGCTACTCGGGAGGCTGAGGCAGGAGAATGGCATAAACCCGGGAGGCGAAGCTTGCAGTGAGCTGAGATCTGGCCACTGCACTCCAGCCCGGGCGACAGCGAGACTCAGTCTCAAAAAAAAAAAAAACAAAAACAAAAAAACAAAAAACAAACTACAACTTCTTCTGCCATCATTTTGACTCCTCAGCTGTTCCCTTTCCATTTCTACTTTATTAACGTTTATTGGAAAGTCCCCTCGGGGTTACATTCAAGGCTGTCCATCTTCTCCCTCCTTCCCTGCCCTTCATCAACTATATCCCCTCCCTCAGATCCAAGCTTCCCTATTGCTATCACTCCACATGTAAGGTGCTCATTCTGCCCCCAGGACTTCCATTCATTAACTATCCCTACTTAGGTTGCCTCCCATCACACCATTACTCCACCTCCCTTCAACAGCAAGATGTTGATGAACATGGTATACAACTGGCACTGTCAAATCTCCTTTACAAGACAGATGTGGTTCTGTGCTCCTGTAGTCTCAGCTACTCAGGAGGCTGAGGCAGGAGGATTTCTTGAGCCCCAGAGTTCAAGGTCAGCCTGAGCAACATAACAAGACCTCATCTCTTAAAAAAATATTCCCCTTTACAGATAAAAAGAGAAAAACTGTACAACTGTTACTTTGCTGTAATAAGACTGCTATTTTAAAAGGATGTCCCAGCCTAGGAAACATGGAAAAAACCCATCTCTACCAAAAAATTAAAAATTAGCTGGGCATGGTGGCATATGCCTATAGTCCCAATACTCAAGAGGTTAAATAAGGCCTGAGGGTTGCTTGAGCCCAGGAGGTGGAGGCTGCAGTGAACCATGATCACACCACTGTGCTCCAGCCTGGATGACAGAGTGAGACCCTGTCTCAAAAGAAAAAAAAAAACAACAAAACAGGATGTCATTTGGAACTTAGATATTTTCAAAAAATATGTGTTTGTAATGGTTTTTACCATCATCGTAGAATATTACCTACACATCATTTGGCAATTGAAGAAGTTGCTTTTTCCTTTTCTGTGGATATTTTGTCTCCACCCACAACTGAACTAGGACTTTATTTCTTTTCCTCTTTTCTACTCACAGCCTCAGATCATCGAATCCAGTCTGCACATCTAGAGTTGTGCATCACACAAGAAGGTACTTGCTCAGTGTGTTGGGAAGTGTGCAGGAGACCCAGCCACAGCTAAGGCCAAACAGGCATCGGAAAAGCTGGCCTGGTCCGTCTTCCAACCACTGTTCTAGGATTCCATGTTCATCTCTCATCACTTGTGGGGATAAATAGTTGCTAATAAGATGAAATCATAACTCTGACTTTTAAGCCATAGGAAACATTTTCCAGACACACATATGCACACATATATATTTATGTATGTATGCATGAAATGTATATTTTTTTCCTACCACTTTCCTGGAGGCAAAGGCGGTGCCTGTGGACTAAACTCAGCTTTGTAGCCATTTAACAGTTGCCTTAAGTGGGAATTTTATAAAAACATCTAATCAAGGCCGGGTGCAGTGGCTCCTGCCTGCAATCCCAGTGCTTTGAGGGGCCGAGGCAGAAGGATTGCTTGAAGCCAGGAGTTTAAGACCACCCTGAACAACATAGCAAGACCCATCTCTACAAAAAAAAAAAAAAAAAAATTAAAACCCTAAAAATTTTAAAAATCAAAATTTTAAAAATCTAATGATATTTACTAATTCTTCCCACTCCCTACTTGCCTGTCTCCTGTCATGTAAAGGCTGCCTCCTCTCTTCCAATTGTTTAAGCTCCAAAGCTGGAATCCTCCCCAATATCTCTTTCACACATCATGCCCATTCCATTAGCAAGTCCTATGAGCTCTACCTTCTTTGAGACCTAAATATGACAGTTCTCACCATCCTGGTCCAAACCACCATTATCCTTCCCCTGAACTGTATTTGAATCACTTTCTAAATATTTTCATTGCCTCTACCCTCACCTCTGTTTTAGCCCATTCTCAACACAGCAGCTTATACAATCTTATTAAAACAAAAGGCAGGCCAGGTGCAGTGACTCATGCCAGTAATCCCAGCACTTTGAAAGACCAGGGCAGGAGAATTGCTTGAGCCCAAGAGTTTGAGACCAGCCTGGGCAACAAAGCAAGAACCCATCTCTACAAAAATAAAATAAAAATAAAAAGTTAGCCAGGCATGGTGGCATGCACCTGTAGTCTCAGTTATTTGGGAGGCTGAGGCTGGTGGACTGCTTGAGCCCAGGAGTTTGAGGCTGCAGTAAGCTATGATCACACCACTGCACTCCAGCCTGGGCAACAGAGCAAGACTCTGTCTTTAAAAAAACAAAACAAATTCACTGGGCAAGATGGCCGAATAAGACCAACTCCAGTTTGCAGCTCCCAGTTAGACCAACACAGAAGGTGAGTGATTTCTTCGTTTCCAACTGAGCCTCCTCTGGTAATACCCAGGCAAACAGTGTCTGCAGTGGACCTCCAGCAAACTCCAGAAGACCTGCAGAAGAGGGTCCTAGAAACAGAAGGCAATAACATCAACATCAGCAAAAGATGCCCACGCAAAAACATCATCCAAAGGTCATCATCAAAGATCAAAAGTAGATAAATCCACGAAGATGAGGAAAAACCAGCACAAAAATGCTGAAAATCCAAAAAACCAGAATGCCTCTTCTCCTCCAAAGGATCACAACTCCTCACCACCAAGGGAACAAAACTGGAGGGAGAATGAGTTTGACGAATTGACAGAAGTAGGCTTCAGAAGGTAGGTAATAACAAACTCCTCTGAGCTAAAGGAGCATGTTCTAATGCAATGCAAGGAGGCTAAGAACCTTGATAAAAAAGTTACAGGAACTGCTAATTAGAATAGCCACTTTAGAGAAGAAGATAAATTGCCTAATTGAGAACATAAATGACCTGATGGAGCTGAGGAAACACAGCATGAGAACTTCGTGAAGCATACACAAGTATCAATAGTCAAATCGATCAAGTGGAAGAAAGGATATCTGAGATTGAAAATCAACTTAATGAAATAAAATGTGAAGACAAGATTAGAGAAAAAGAATGAAAAGGAATGAACAAAGCCTCCAAGAAATATGAAACTATGTGAAAAGAGCAAATTTACAATTGATTGTGTACGTGAAAATGATGGAGAGAATGGAACCAAGTTTGAAAACACACTTTAGGATATTATCCAGGAGAAATTCCCCAAACTAGCAAGACAGGCCAACATTCAAATTCAGGAAATACAGAGAACACCACAAAGATACTCCTTGAGAGGAGCAACCCTAAGACACATAGTCATCAGATTTACCAAGGTTGAAACAAAGGAAAAAATGTTAAGAGCAGCCAGAGAGAAAGGTCAGGTTACCCACAAAGGGAAGCCCATCAGACTAACAGTGGATCTCTCTGCAGAAACCCTACAAGCCACAAGAGAGTGGGGGCCAATATTCAACATTCCTAAAGAAAAGAATTTTCAACCCAGAATTTCATATCCTGCCAAACTAAGCTTCATAAGCAAAGAAGAAATAAAATCCTTTACAGATAAGCAAATGCTGAGGGATTTTGTCACCACCAGACCTGCCTTACAAGAGCTCCTGAAGGAAGCACTAAATATGGAAAGGAAAAACCAGTACCAGTCACTGCAAAAACACACCAAAATATAAAGACCAACGACACTATGAAGAAACTGCATCAACTAATGTGCAAAATAACCAGCTAGCATCATGATGACAGGATCAAATTCACACGTAACAATATTAACCTTAAATGTAAATGGGCAGCTGGGCGTTGTGGCTTATGCCTGTAATGCCAGCACTTTGGGGGGCTGAGGCAGGCAGATTGCCTGAGATCAGGAGTTCAAGACCAGCATGACCAACATAGTGAAAACTCATCTCTACTAAAAATACAAAAATTAGCCAGGTGTGGTGGCGGGCACCTGTAATCCCAGCTACTCAGGAGGCTGAGGCAGGAGAATGGCATGAACCTGGGAGGCGGAGGTTGCAGTGAGCCGAGACCAGGCCATTGCACTCCAGCCTGGGCAACAAGAGCAAAACTCCATCTCAAAAAAAAAAAAAAAAAAGTAAATGGGCTAAATGCCCCAATTAAAAGACAGAGACTGGCAAATTAGATAAAGAGTCAAGACCTGTCAGTGTGCTGTATTCATGAGACCCATCTCACGTGCAAAGACACACAGGCTCAAAATAAATGGATGAAGGAAGATTTACCAAGCAAATGGAAACCAAAAAAAAAAAGCAGGTGTTGCAATCCTAGTCTCTGATAAAACAGACATTAAACCAACAAAGATCAAAAGAGACAAAGAAGGTCATTACATAATGGTAAAGGGATCAATTCATCAGGAAGAGCTAACTATCCTAAATATATATGCACCCAATACAGGAGCACCCAGATTCATCAAGCAAGTCCTTAGAGACTTACAAAGAGACTTAGACTCCCACACAATAACAGTGGGGGACTTTAACACCCCACTGTCAATATTGCAGATCAACAAAACAGAAAATTAACAAGGATATCCAGGACTTGAACTCAGCTCTGGGCCAAGCAGACCTAACAGACATCTACAGAACTCCCACCTCAAATCAACAGAATGTACATTCTTCTCAACACCACATCGCACTTTTTCTAAAATTGACCACATAATTGGAAATAAAACACTCCTCAGCAAATGTAAAAGAACAGAAATCATAACAAACAGGCAATCAAATTAGACCACAGTGCAATCAAATTAGAACTCAGGATTAAGAAACTCACTCAAAACCGTACAACTACATGGAAACTAAACAACCTGCTCCTGAATTGGGTAAATAACAAAATTAAGGCAGAAATAAATAAGTTCTTTGAAACCAATGAGAACAAAGACACAATGTACCAGAATCTCTGGGACACAGCTAAACCAGTGTTTAGAGGGAAATTTATAGCACTAAATGCCCACATGAGAAAGCAGATCTAAAATTGACACCCTAACATCACAAATAAAAGAACTAGAGATGCAAGAGCAAACAAACTCAAAAGCTAGCAAAAAACAAGAAATAACTAACATCAGAGCAGAACTGAAGGAGATAGAGACATGAAAAACCCTTCAAAAACATCGATGAATCCAGGAACTGCTTTTTTGAAAAGATTAACAAAATAGATAGACTGCTAGCCAGACTAATTAAGAAGAAAAGAGAGAAGAATCAAATAAACAAAATAAAAAATGATAAAGGGGATATCACCACTGATCCCACCAAAATATAAACTACCATCAGAGAATACTATACACACCTCTATGCAAATAAACTAGAAAATCTAGAAGAAATGGATAAATTCCTGGACACATACACCCTACCAATACTAAACCAGGAAGGAGCTGAATCCTCGAATGGATCAAAAACAAGTTCTGAAATTGAGGCAGTAATTAATAGGCTACCAACCAAAAAAAAAAAAAGCCCAGGACCAGACAGATTCATAGCTGAATTCTACCAGAGGTACAAAGAGGAGCTGTTACCATTCCTTCTGAAACTATTCCAAACAGTAGAAAAAAAGGGGCTCCTCCCTAACTCATTTTATGAGGCCAGCATCATCCTCATACCAAAACCTGGCAGAGACACAACAAGAAAAGAAAATTTCAGGCCAATATCCCTGATAAACATTGATGCAAAAATCCTCAATAAAATACTGGCAAACCGAATCCGGCAGCACATTAAAAAGTTTATCCACCATGATCAAGTCAGCTTCATCCATGGGATGCAAGGCTGGTTCAACATACACAAATCAATAAACATAATACATCACATAAACAGAACCAATGACAAAAACCACCTGATTATCTCAATAGATGCAGAAAAGGCCTTCGATAAAATTCAACACCCCTTCATGTTAAAAACACTCAATAAACTAGGCATTGATGGAACTTATCTCAAAATAATAAGAGCTATTTTTGGCAAACCCACAGCCAATATCATACTGAATGTGCAAAAGCTGGAAGCATTCCCTTTGAAAACCAGCAAAAGACAAGGATGCCCTCTCTCACCACTCCTATTCAACACATTATTGGAAGTTCTGGCCAGGGCAATCAGGCAAGAGAAAGAATTAAAGGGTATTCAAATAGGAAGAGAGGAAGTTAAATTGTCTCTGTTTTCAGATGACATGATTGTATATTTAGAAAACCCCATCTTCTCAGCCCAAAAACTCCTTAAGCTGATAAGCAACTTCGGCAGTCTCAGAATACAAAATAAATCTGCAAAAATCACAAGCACTTCTATACACCAATAATAGACAGTCAAATCATGAGTGAACTCCCATTCACAATTGCTACAAAGAGAATAAAATACCTAGGAATACAACTTACAAGGGATGTGAAGGACCTCTTCAAGGAGAACTACCAACCACTGCTCAAGGAGATAAGAGAGGACACAAACAAATGGAAAAACATTCCATGCTCATGGATAGGAAGAATCAATATTGTGAAAATGGCCATACTGCCCAAAGTAATTTATAGATTCAATGCTATTCCCATCAAGCTACCATTAACTGTCTTCTCAGAGTTAGAAAAAACTATTTTAAATTTCATATGGAAACAAAAAATGAGCCCATATAGCCAAGACAATCCTAAGCAAAAAGAAGCAAGCTTGAGGCATCACGCTACCCGACTTCAAGCTATACTACAAGCCTACAGTAACCAAAACAGCATGGTACTGGTACCAAACAGATATATAGACCAATGGAACAGAACAGAGACCTCAGAAATAACACCACACCTCTACAGTCATCTGATCTTTGACAAACCTGACAAAAACAAGCAGTGGGGAAAGGATTCCCTTTTTAATAAATGATCTTGGGAAAACTGGCTAGCCATATGCAGAAAACTGAAACTGGACCCCTTCCTTGCACCTTATACAAAAATTAACTCAAGAGGGTTTAAAGACTTAAACATAAGACCTAAAACCATAAAAAACGTAAAAGAAAACCTAGGCAATACCATTCAGGACATAGGCGTGGGCAAAGATTTCATGACTAAAACACCAAAAGCAGTTGCAACAGAAGCCAAAATTGACAAATGGGATCTAATTAAACTAAAGAGCTTTGCACAGCAAAAGAAACTATCATCAGCGTGAACAAGCAACCTACAGAATGGGAGAAAAGTTTTGCAATCTATCCATCTGACAAAGGGCTAATATCCAGATCTACAAGGAACTTAAACAAATTTACAACAGAAAAACAAACAATCCCATCGAAAAGTGGGCGAAGGATATGAACAGACACTTCTCAAAAGAAGACATTTATGCAGCCAACAAGCATATGAAAAAAAGCTCATCATCACTGGTCATTAGAGAAATGCAAATCAAAACCACAATGAGATACCATCTCATGCCAGTTAGAATGGTGATCACTAAAAAGTCGGAAACAACAGATCCTGGAGAGGATGTGGAGAAATAAGAAAGCTTTTACACTGTTGGTGGGAATATAAATTAGTTCAACCATTGTGGAAGACTGTGTGGCAATTCTTCAGGGATCTAGAACCAGAACTACCATTTGACTCAGCAATCCCATTACTGGGTATCTAGCCAAAGGATTATAAGTCATTCTACTATAAAGACACATATGCCAGCACCAGGCATGGTGGTTCATGCCTGTAATCTCAGCACTTTGGGAGGCGGGGCAGATGGATCACGAGGTCAGGAGATCAAGACCATCCTGGCCAACATGGTGAAACCCCGTCTCTACTAAAAATACAAAAATTAGCTGAGTATGGTGGTACATGCCTGTAATCCCACCTACTCAGGAGGCTGAGGCAGGAGAATCGCCTGAACCAGGGAGTTGTAGGTTGCAGCAAGCCGAGATCTTGTCACTGCACTCCAGCCTGGTGACAGTGGGAGACTCCATCTAAAAAAAAAAAGGCACATGCACACGTACGTTTATTGCAGCACTATTCATTCACAATAGCAAAGACTTGGAACCAACCCAAATGCCCATCAATGATAGACTGAATAAAGAAAATGTGGCACATATACACAATGGAATACTATGCAGCCATAAAAAAAGAATAATTTAACATCCTTTGCAGAGACATGGATGAAGTTGGAAACTATCATTCTCAGCAAACTAACACAGGAACAGAAAACCAAACACTGCATGTTCTCACTCATAAGTGTGAGTTGACAATGAGAACACATGAACACAGGGAGGGGAACATCACACACTGGGGCCTGTCTAGGGGATGGGGGCAAGGGGAGGGATAGCATTCAGAGAAATACCTAAGTAGATGATGGGTTGATGGGTGCAGGGAACCACCGTGGCATATGTATACCTATGTAACAAACCTGTGTGTTCTGCACATGTATCCCAGAACTTGAAGTATAATAATAATAAATATATATCTATAGTCAGCTTATGTCACTCCTCTGCTCAAAGCCTGAAAAACAATGGCCCTCAACTCATACAAAGTAAGAGCCAAAGTCCATTAGACATTCTACAAGCCTGTAAAGTTAGGAGCTGGTCCCAAGACAACTCTCACTTCTGACACCAATTGCAAGTTCTGGGGTCCCCAAGACCACCCTCAATTTTTGATAACTCATTGAAAATATTCACAGAGCTCACTGACAGCTATTATACCCATGGTTATGGTTTCTTACAGGGAAAGGATACAGATTAAATTCACCAAGAGAAGACACGCATGGGGCCAAGTGCAAGAGAATCCCACACGTGGAGCTCCCAGGGGTCCTTTCCCAGTGGAACAACAGATAGCACTGACTTCTCCTAGCCATAATGCATAATAGTGCACACAGAGTATGGCCAACCAGGAAAGGTCATCTGAGCCTTGGTGGCCAGAGGTTTTCTTGGGGCTCACTACATAGATATGGTTGACTGTCTTCATGGCTGATGTTTTGTTTTCCTCCAGAAATCAAAACTTTCTCCAGAAATCAAGTTGATATGACATGACGTAAGGTCCCCATCATATTGTTTCACAATCCAGTGTACCCCAAGGCCCCAAGGTAAAAAAAACAAAAAACAAAACCACTTTTACCAGGCAAGACATTGCAAGGCCACAGAGATCACCTCCCAGGAGCACAAAGCCAAGACCAGACCTCTCTTTGGGTAAGATTAACCCTTGACTACACAAGGCCCTGTGAGGTCAGGCTTTCTGTGGCCTCATTGGCCAACATTCCCCCATTTTCTCTTTTCAAAGTTATCGCTTTTAAACCAATTCCAGAGGGTTGACAAGAATTGCATGCCGTGGTTCTGGACAAAAATATAATTACAATCAAAGATTCATCAGGCTGCACTCAGGCCGATTTCCTTGTTGCTGAAAGTCAGCTGGCACCAGATCCTTCCCGTTTGCATCCTCATTGTTCCTATAGACAGGATCTCTAACATTAGAATCATAATGCATTTGGTTAAGGATTGCTTAAGATGTTTTTTGGACCCCAAATTCTAGCAGCCAGCTTGAAGACCCCCACAGAGGAACAGGGTGAGCCTGAGAACACAGCTTCTTCATCTCCCTGTCTCGTGACTTCACCCTTCACTCTTCTACCAATCAACAATCTCCACACTTCAACCCACTCCAAAACCTTTGAAAACCCTAACTTCCAAACTCCTTGGGGAGACAGACTTGAGATTTCCTCCCATTTCCTCATTCAGTGACCCTAGAATTGAACCCCTTTCTCTGCTGCAACCTGGCGACATGCTGTGTGCATGGGCCAATGAACTTATCAGTCTTACAACTTCTCTCCAGCCACACCAGCCTCCTTGCTAGTCCTATACATTCAGGAAACCCCAATTAGGGCTTTCGTACTTGCCGTTCCCTCTGAGTGCCACCCCTATTCCACCTCTGCATACATGGGCTCCTCCAGATCTTCCAGGTTTCTGCTCAGGGTTCCCCTGCTAGCCAGCCCCTTCCCCATCACTCTACTGAAAATAGTGACCCCACTCACACACACCAGCCTTCCCAAGCTGCTCTCAACTTCATGTTCTCCATGCCACTTAGCATTGCCAGTTAAGCATTTGTTTGCCATCCATCTCATCCATGTAGGGCAGGAAAAATAATTTTCTCCTCCACCCTTCCTGAGTTCTTAGCTGGGCTTCTCTGTAACAAAAGACAGATTAACAAGAGAAAAACAAACAGTAGTTTAATAGCATATATACCTCTTGTATCCATGGGAGATAAATCAGAGACATGAATAATCTCTAGAATAGATCTCAAAGGGGTAATTTAAACTACAAAGAAAGGAAGTGTAGGGAAAGACCCAGTTAAGATGAGATGGCCAGAAAAATCATCATAAAACAAAGGTATGTTCTCTCCAGTCTGCAGACTGAAGTCCCTGCTTTCTCTGCCAAGAGACTTCTCTGATTCAGTCATCCTTCTCTTCCTAGTGCAGAGGAAGACACACTTACAAATGGAGATTTCCTTTGTAGATGTAAATTTATCTTCCAGAAGGCTAACATTTCAGGGCTTCTCCTGTGTCTGCAGTTTCTCAGAATAATCAAATCAACATAATCCTTTAAGCCAAAGAGGTATATTTGGGGATGGCATATGCTAATCTCCTACAGTCATAGTTTGGGGTGGCCTGTCCTAAGCCCCCTCACGCAGGACGCTGTAAACTCCTGCTGGCTAGGATCCTCCCTCACCTGATTGTTCACCACTCTGTTTGAGCATCTAGAACAGTGCTCAGCACAGAGTAGATGCTCAATAAATATTAAGTGAATGAACGATTCTAGATCCCTCTGAAGGACAAATGAGGAACTAGCTGCCATACGGGGTGAGGAAACAGCTCCTCCATGAGTTGCCCTTGTCTCTGTTGGACATTCATCAGATAAAATCCATTTTAAGTGCTAAAGAAAGAAGTACTGTAACTTGATTTCATACTGAACTTACTTCCTGGTGGAGATTGACCATCTTTGGAGCGTGGAAGTCTCTGGTTCCCGGTGGATATTGTTCTTTTCTCTTCTCTTTCATTTACCTGCTGGTGATTTTCCAGGGAATTATAAATGATGCCAGTGTTTGAGAGCTGGGAGAACTGAGCTGGAGGATCTGTCAGGTCCTGACCAGTTCTGAAAGTCCAGATCTAAGTACACAAACAATTCCTCTTGTACTTTTCCCCTTTCCACTGTCACTCTGCTTTCTTCCTCCTTTCCCGGTCCGGGCTGCCCTCTGACATCTCCCTGAAGCAGTCCCTGGAGCCCCATCTAAGGCATGGGAGAAAGGGGCCGGTCTCACCCCTGCTTCATTGTGTCCGAGGACCTCTAAGAGGGAGACACAGCTGATAACCACTCTGCCCTGTGGAAGCCACTTTTGTGGTCCCACAGGAAAATTATGAGGTCACAGAGCTGGGACTCTGAGGCCCTTTGCCACCCACTGTCCTCACTGCCTGCTGGGTCTCTCCCAGATCCTCGGGCAGCCACTGACTGCCACCACAACAGCCCCCTCGCCTCCACTCTGATGGCAAAACTGCCCCCTGCCAATCCCGTTCCTCCCCCCTTAAAACCTCACCTATCGCAGAAGCTGACATCAGCCAGTGTGAGGCAAAGATGAGCTGAGTCACAAAGTCATGGCTGGGCACCATGGCTCACACCTGTAATCCCAGCACTTCGGGAGGCTGAGGTGGGAGGATAACTTGAGACCAGGAGTTTGAGACCAGCCTGGACTTGCGAGACCCCCATCTCTATTTTAATTATTTAAAAAAGAAAGAAAAAAAAAGTCAGAAGGCCTGCATCACAGCCAAGTGCCAAACCTCCTCAGAAGGCTTATGCTCTTACCCTCCACAGGTTCATTGAAGTATAATTAACAAATAAGGACACGTGCAGTGGCTCACGTCTGTAATCCCAACATTTTGGGGAGCCAAGGTGGGAGGATCACTGGAGGTCAAGAGTTTGAGACCAGCCTGGGCAATATAGTGAGACCTCATCTCTACATAAAATACAAAAATTGGCTGGCTGTGGTGATGCACACCTTAGCTATTCAGGAGCCTGGGGAGAAGGATCACTTGAGGCCAGGGGCTCAAGGCTGCAGTAAGCTATGACGGCACCACTGCACTCCAGCCTGGGCGACAGAATGGGACCCATGTCTCTAAAAGAACAACAAAAAAGCTATATAGTTAAGATACACAACATAATGTTTTGATATATGTATACACTGTGAAATGATTATCACAATTAAGCTTATTAGCATATCCATTGCTTCACAGCTACCTTTGTATGGTGTGTGGTGTGTTGGGGTGGGGAGGGGGTGAGATAAGAGCTAACCTCTTAGCAAATTTCAGACATAGAATACATTATTATTAATCCTATAGTCACCATGCTGTACCTTGGATCTGCAGAACTTATTCATCTTATAACTGAAAGTTTGTGCCCCTTAACCAACAACTCCTCATTTCCTCTAACTTTCCATTGGTCCGACCTCTGGTAACGACCCCCTACTCTCTGTTTCTATGAGTTTGACTTCTTTAGATTCCACATATAAGTGACATCAGCATTTGTCTCTCTGTGCCTGTCTTATTTCACTTCACAAAATGTCCTCCAGGTTCAATGTTGTCACAAATGACAAGATTTCTTTCTTTTAAAGATTAAATAATAGGCCAGGCATGGTGGTTCACGCCTGTAATTCCAGCACTTTGGGAAGCCAAGGCAGGCTGATCATTTGAAGTCAGGAGTTCGAGACCAGCCTGGCCAACATGGTGAAACACAGTCTCTACTAAAATTACAAAAATTAGGCAGGCGTGGTGGCGTGCCCCTATAGTCTCAGCTACTCGGAGGCTGAAGCACAAGAATTGCTTGTCCCTGGGAGGTGGAGGTTGCAGTGAGCCAAGATCGTGCCACTGCACTCCAGTCTGTGTGACAGAGTGAAACGCTGTCTCAAAAAAATTAATTGAGCCAGGAGTGATGGCTCATGTCTGTATCCCCAGCACTTTGGGAGGCTGAGGTGGGTGGATCACAAGGTCAGGAGTTCGAAACCAGCCTGGCCAACATGGTGAAACCCTGTCTCTACTAAAAATACAAAAATTAGCCAGGCATGGTGGTGTGCACCTGTAGTCCCAGCTACTTGGGAGGCGGAGGCAGGAGAATCACTTGAACCCAGGAGGCAGAGGTTGCAGTGAGCTGAGATGATGTCACTGACTCCAGCCTGGGTGATAGAATGAGACTCCATCTGAAAACATAATAATAGGAATAATAATAACAAAGTAATTAATACTTCATAATGTGTGTGTGTGTTCATGGCATTTTCTTTATCCACTCATCCATTGAGGGACATGTAGGTTGTTTTTATCATGGCTGTTGTGAATAACGCTGCAATGAACTTGGAAGTGCAGATATCTCTTTGAGATAGTGATTTTCTTTCTTTTGGATATATACTCAGATTTGAGATTGCTGGATCATATGGGTGTTTTATTTTGAGTGTTTTGAGGAACCTCCATACTGTTTTCCATAATGGCTGTACTAATTGACATTCCCATCAAGACTGTGCAAGTTTCCCTTTTCCACACATTCTTGCCAATGCTGATCTTTGTCTTTTTGGTGATAGTCACCCTAACATGTTTAGGTGATAGTTCACTCTGGTTTTGATTTGCATTTTCCTGATGGTTAGTGATATTAATTAAGCACATTTCATGTACTTGTTGGCCATTTGTATGAATTCTTTGGGGAAATGTTTTTACCCACTTTTTAATGGTGTTATTTGTTTTTAGGCTTCTGAACTATATGAGTTCCTTATATATTGTGGCTATTCACCTCCTATCAAATGGATAATTTGCAAATATTTTCTCCCATTCCATATGTTGCCTTTTCACTTCAATGACTTGTTTCCTTTGTTGTGTAGGAAAATTCACACCCTTTAAAAACCCAAAGGATTAACCTAGAACTCAAAAATTCTTCACCCTGGGTGCACTTGGGCAGCTTTTTAAAAACTCTGATACGTAGGCCTGGTCCAGACCAACAGAAGCACAAATCAGGGGCAGAGAGGGGTATGGGGTGGGGTATGGGCATCAGGCCTGGTATTGTCTAAGCTCCCCAGAGGAGTCCAATTTACAGCCCAGGTGAGAACCCTGACTACTGCCACAAAGAAGCATCTATGACAGGCTCTCTGGGATTCCTGGGGATACAGCCACCTCCACCTATGAAGGATCAATGCTCTTGTTCATGACTGCAGTAAACCCCTTGTGCCCCCAAACTGTCCTCCACTCTACATCTTGGCACCTCTGCTCTACCTAGTAGACTAAGGGGCAATATAATGGTAAGGAGGCTCCAAGCAATATCGTTTCAGATATCTGAGAGGACTCTAAGCCAGGAGATGTCACTTGTTGTTTGTCCTTTACTAACCCCCC
Organism: Rhinopithecus roxellana; assembly: GCF_007565055.1. NCBI lineage: Eukaryota > Metazoa > Chordata > Mammalia > Primates > Cercopithecidae > Rhinopithecus > Rhinopithecus roxellana. The sequence goes on from NC_044559.1 coordinate 104,797,144, forward strand.
ACAAACTCCTCCACACCCACCACCCCACACCTCACCTCTCTTTGCGCAGGAGAATCTGGGCCTGCTGTCTTGGTGGTAAAATGATGTTGAAAACCATCTGAGTGGTGACACTAATCAGCCTCTCTGTGTGTCTGTGTGAGCATCAGCAGCATCTTCGCACGTGACACCAGGAAGTCCCGTCACCTGAATGGCCCTGTGTTCATCAGTGCTGCTTCGGTGAACCAAAAATTAAAGCCCAGACAACTCTCAGAACTCTTAGAGACATCAAATTATCCAAAGCATCATACAGGAGAAAATGGCACCCAGAGCAGTAGCTCATGCCTGTAATCCCAGCACTTTGGGAGGCCAAGGTGGGAGGGTCACCTGAGGTCAGGAGTTCGAGACCAGCCTGTCCAACATGGTGAAACCTCATCTCTACTAAAAATACAAAAATTAGCCAGGTGTGGTGGTATGCACCTTTTATCCCCGTAACTCGGGAGGCTGAGGTAGGAGAATTGCTAGAATCCAGGGGGCAGAGGTTGCAGTGAGCCAAGATCGCACCACTGCACTCCAGCCTGGGAGACAGAGTCAGAAGAAAGAGAGAAAGAAAGAAAGAGAGAGAGAGAGGAAGGAAGGAAGGAAGGAAGGAAGGAAGGGAGGGAGGGAGGGAGGGAGGGAGGGAGGGAGGGAGGGAGGGAGGGAGGGAAGGAAGGAAGGAAGGAAGGAAGGAAGGAAGGAAGGAAGGAAGGAAGGAAGGAAGGAAGGAAGGAAGGAAGGAAGAAAGGAAGGGTGGGAGGGAGGTTTTGTAGCCCAACATCTCTGGCTCTATCAACTGGGACTTCAACCAACAGCTCCTCATTTTCTCTGTAGACTGGGACCAAAGGTCTGACCCCTTGAGGTTCTCCTGATCTCTTGATGAGACCCCTGTGTTACATGTGTATAGAGAAGAAAATGAAAAAGCCAGCCAAAATCTGCTCACTTTTTTCCTCTAGACTAGAGCAACCAGATGATGTATAATAGATACTATCTTTCTTGCCTAAAATATAACTCTAAAAAGGTGAGAGAGAGAGAGGGAGAGTGTGTGTAGCCATCAGGCATAAACTTATTCAAGCTTGAGTATCTACATCTGTCACTTACCCACATCTGTACATATCCTCCTAGCAGTCAATTCCAATGACTGGTCCTTCTTGGTCATTGTGCAGTGATAAAAGAAAAACTTCAGCCGAATTAAATTTAAAAGAGTTTAACTGAGCAATGAATGATTTGTGAATTGGGCAACCCCCAGAATCACAGCAGATTCACAGAGACTCCAGCAAAGCAAATGGCAGAAGATTTATAGACAAAAAAGACAGAAATGACATACGGAAATTGAAAGTGAGGTACAGAGCGGTTGGATTGGTTACAGGCTGGCGTTTGACTTGTTTGAACACAGTTTGAACACTCAGCAGTGTATGAATGGTTGAAGTATGGCCGCTGGGATTGGCCAAGACTTAGCTACTGTTACAGGTGCATACTATGAAGTTAGGTTTTCAATTTTATCTGCCTATTAAGCTAGGTTACAGTTTATCCACAAGGACTCAAATATAGAAGTATGGAGTCCTTCTCAGGCCATATTTAGTTTGCTTTAAAAGCAGGCTTTGACACAGTGACCATTCCCTTCTTGAACCATGCTCTCCCTTGGTCTCCATGGTGTTGCGCTTCCCGGGCTCTCCTCTGAGCTCTCGGGCTGTTCCAATTCAGTCCTCTGCCTTCTCTGTCCATGTTGAGGCTCTTCCAAGTTCTGCCTTTAACTCCTTTCTATCCACATCTCCAGGGGATTTCACCTATATATCCATAGATTTCTTATCACCTACACTGTGATGTTAAACCATCTCTCTCCTGCCCTTTCCTGAGTACAACATGCCACCCAAAATCAACGTGCCACAAACTCATGATCTTCCCAGCCATCTAGGTCTGCTGCCCCTTTTCTTGTGTCCTCAAACTCAGTCAAGAACACAAGTGCCACCCATTCACTCTGGAGGAACCTGGGAATCATTCCAGCCTCCTTCCTCTTCCCAAAATGCCCCAGCCAATCAGGGACCTGATTCTGCCTCCTCTGCGTCTCTTGTGTCACTTTCCCCGCTCTACCTCTGCAGTGAAACAATCTGGCTTTACGCCCTCTTCCTCTCCCTCCTGGATCATTGCAACTGTCTCTCAACAAGTCCCCTCTAGTCTCAGCATCCACCATCCTTCTCCACATGTTACCAAAGCAATAATTCTAAGGAGCAAACCTTGACCTGCTCTTCCACGGCCTGGGATCCAACTTTATGTCTGCATCGGGAAGCAATGCATGGGTAGAGATCTGTCATAAGATAGTCGATCGTACTGAATTTGAGTGGGAGGGAAAGTGGTGAATCAGTCCAACCATGAAAATGAAAATTATTCTAGATGTTTCAAACAGAGGGCATTTAATACGGGAAAGTGACTGCAAAAGTGTTGGAAGATCTGGGGGCTCAGAAGACAGTGAGGAAGTCCAAAAAGTTGGCCTGAAGGAGGCAGTGTTCCTGGAGTACAGGATCTGGCAGAAGCTGGTGGAAGGTAGAACCACCGCAGGGACATCTTTTGGGATCAGGAACCTAGAAGCGACACGATTACTATTGGAGATGCCAGAGAGAGAGGAAAAAACGTGCCTTGATCTCTTCCTATCACTTACCCTCCAATTTCATGCCAGTGCCTCCCATTGGCCAAACCCAGCCAGAAGGCAATTCTGGAAATTCTGGAAATGATTTTCCTACAATACAGACCAGAGCAAAGGACGGGTAGAGAATGAATCTGACAGCAAACAGGCAAATGACTGGCATAAAAGTGTAGAACATTTATACAGCTACAGGGTTTTTTCAAAGATAGAAAGCTCAGTAATCGGACCATCTGATTCCACATGTGATCTCTGGAAACCTTCAACTTCTTCGCCAGGCATGGCTTGTACAAACTTAGCTTTCTAAAAGCTCTTCAAATTACTCAGCTCATATATTTATCCCCTAAATGCAGAATGAATATTTCTTGGCTCAAATTGTTTCCTTCTGTCTAGAATAATGATCTTGCTCTTTCTACTTATTTAAATCAAACCCATCTTTGGAATCTCAGTTTTTTTATTTTGCTTTTGTTTTTTGTTAGAGATGGCATCTTGCTCTGTCACCCATGCTGGAGTTCAGTGGCACAATCATAGCTCACTGCAGACTTGAACTCCTGGATTTAATTGATCGTCCTGCCTCAGCCTTCCTATTAGCTGGGACTACAGATGTGAGCCACCACACTCGGCTAGAATGCCAGTTTAATTCCAACCTCTTTCACTAGCATTTCCTGACAACCACTATCAGGATAGGTTTGAAAAGTATTATCAATTCTAGTGAACCATGGCATAGTTGAAAATTTACAGGATACACAGCTAAAATCTATTCACTATAAGGTAGAGGTTGTCATGGATGAGTGGTGACTATCTAGACCCGTGGTGCCAGTGATAAAAGCATTAACCAAGACAATTGTAGGTAAAGAAAGGCAGATTTATTAGAGAAAGTAGAAAAATACGTTGCAAGGGAGCAACAGGCAGCCTAGCAAAAAGGAGCTGACTATCAGGAGACAAAGGCTTGCTGGGGATTTTATACAATAGTGTTTGTGCTTGTGCTGAACAGGGCTTTATGCAGTACTGATAATGCCAAGGTTGCAGCGAGCTAACTTGCATTTTTCTGTCAGCTGAGGATCTGGTGATAGCTGGGTGCAGGAAGATTGTAAGTTACTTGTGCAGGAGGGTTATGTGTCTTGGATCATGAAGAAGGGCAGATTTGTAGCTTCTCTGCTTCTTCTTTTTGCTTTCCTTTGGTCCTACCAGCCCAACTCCTTTTCTCTAATCAGGACTCCACAAGGGGAAGTTCTGGTGCTTCCTCCATGAAAAGAATGACCATCAAGACATGAATATAACCTCTGGCCTCTCACCATCTCTTATTCACTCTGTCTAAGAGAAGGCAGAAACACTTTTCTGAAAAGAATATACTGGGCATGAAACTATCATCACAGGGTTAACAAGAATTGCATGGCAGGTTCTGGACAGAAATAAGGTTACAATTAAGCATTCATCGGGCTGCACTTTGCCCACTTCCAAGTAACTGAAAGTCACATAGCACCAGATACAGACCTTTTGCATCCCCACTGTTCCTGTAGATAGGATATCTGATGATAGAATCATAAAGCTTTTGTTTAAGAATTTCTTGGCCGGGCGCGGTGGCTCAAGCCTGTAATCCCAGCACTTTGGGAGGCCGAGATGGGCGGATCACCAGGTCAGGAGATCCAGACCATCCTGGCTAACACAGTGAAACCCCGTCTCTACTAAAAAAAATACAAAAAACTAGCCGGGCGAAGTGGCGGGCGCCTGTAGTCCCAGCTACTTGGGAGGCTGAGGCAGGAGAATGGCGTAAACCCGGGAGGCGGAGCTTGCAGTGAGCTGAGATCCGGCCACTGCACTCCAGCCTGGGCGACAGAGCGAGACTCCGTCTCAACAACAACAACAAAAAAGAATTTCTTAGGATACTTTTCAGACCCTGCATTCTAGTGAAACGGCTGACACAAACCAGCTTGAAGACCCCACAGAGGAACCGAGTCCACATGAAAATAGCTTCTTCATCACCCCATCCTATGACTTCACCCTGCACTCTTCGACCCATCAAAAATCCCTACACCTCAATCCACCCTAAATCCGTTAAAATCTCTGGCCCCCCAGCCAGGATAACACAGTGAGATCCCTATCTCTACAAAAACCAAAAAATTAGCCAGACATGTTGGTGCACACCTGTAGTCCCAGCTACTCGGGAGACTGAAGTGAGAGGATGGAGGATGGCAAGACCTACAGAGAGGGAGAGAGTCCTAACTTACATTTATATATATAATATATCTATTATACATATATGCAAATATAGGAATATAAAAATATATATAAATGCAAGTCCTCTACCTACATTTATATATATATATTCCTGGCCCCAAACTCCTTGGGGAGGTGGACTTGAGGTTTCCTCCTGTCTCCTTGTTCAGCAGCCTTACGATTGAACCTCTTTTTCTGCAACCCTCAGTGTTGGTATACTGACTTGCTGCACATCAGGCAATGTATTTCTCACGGCTGTAGGCATTCTTGGGTCAGCTACACCCTTTTCCGTCTTGGTAGTGAACTTAACTGCAAGCACCAAGAGTTCTCTGTTTCTCCCTACTGTGCGTCTTACCTGGTCCACTGCCTGCATGAGTGTGGGGTAAGTATGTTGAATTTTGGAATTACTTCACAGGTCCATGTGGTTCTTGCAATGAGCTATGGCTTCCAATTTAACCTTGAACAATAATAAAGGAAAATTGTGGCCCCATCTGCTACTTTGGACCTGTCAGGTTTTTCTGAACTTGAGCAGGAAAAACAGGTGCCATTTACCAGTACTCATCCTCCCACAAGAAACTCTAACATGTGATTTTCATCTCACGTTCTTATGCATAGATTCCTTGATAGTCATGTTTTGGGTTTTGTTTGTTTGTTTGCTTTGTTTTCTTTTCTTTTCTTTTCTTTTCTTTTCTTTTCTTTTCTTTTAGAGACAGGGTCTCACTCTGTCACACAGGTTGGAGTGCAGTGGCATAATTATGGCTTACTGCAGTCTCAAACTCCTGGACTCAAGTGATCCTCCTGCCTCAGGATCCTGAGTAGTTGGGACAACAGGTGCATGCCAGCATGCCTGGCTAATGTTTTCTTTCTAAAAATTGTTTATAGAGACAGGGTCTCATCATGTTGCCCAGACTGGTCTCGAACTCCTAGCCTCAAGCAATGCTTCCAGTTCAGCCTCTAAAGCACTGGGATTAGAGGCATGAGTCACCACACTTGGCCAATATCCACTTTTTTTGTTTCATAACAAAACACCCTTCTATCTCTGATCTGGTTCTTCCTGGACTTTCACTATGACATGGCATTTCTCTATTCTGAAATGTCAGCAAAATGGACCCAGATCTCCACCCCTGCTAAGCTTGCTTGATGCCTTCAGATTCTGCCTCCCTGCTCTTCACTATTGGGAAGAGTCATCTCCAGCCCACAGCGATCTTTAATTCTTTTGAGCCCTTGATGAGGCATCTTAGCATAGTTGCTAAGAACATGGGCTCAGTAGCCAGACTGCCTGCATTTGAACAGTTTCCCCATTTAACAGCTGTCTAGCCTTGGGCAAGATACTTAAACTCCCTATAATGTGGCATTACATAATAATTGATGCTCATAAACATGACATGAATCATTAAGCAAAGTTTAAAATCTGTCCAGCATGCTCTGTTTAAAAAAGTGAAAAATATGTAACACATTCTACAAATATTTTTATCTACAAAAGTTTACAAAATGATGGTACTTAAAAGGCTAAGCTTTGATTATCTCAAAACATAATTTAGAAAGGATGCATCACTTCCTGACACAATTGTATAACTGAAGCATGAGTATTAAAACTTTTGGGGAGGTTGGCTGGGTGCGGTGGCTCATGCCTGTAATCCCAGCACTTTGGGAGGCCGAGGCAGGCAGATCACCTGAGGTCAGGAGTTCAGAACCAGACTGGTCAACGTGGCGAAACCCCATCTCTATTAAAAATACAAAAATTAGCCAGGCGTGGTGGTGCACACCTGTAGTCCCAGCTACTCAGGAGGCTGAGACAGGAGAATCACTTGAAACTGGGAGGCAGAGGTTGCACTAAGCAGACCTCGCACCATTGCACTCCAGCCTGGGCAACAAGAGTGAAACTCCGTCTCAAAAAAAAAAAAAAGTACTTTTGGGGAGGCATCCTGGTAGAGTGGAAAAGGTTCATATTTGAAAGCAGACCTTAGTTTGAATCCCATTTCTGGTGCTTGCTGTGTAAACTCATGTAAGGTGTTTTATCTTCCTAAGCACCTGTGTCTGTCTGTGAAAATGGGGATTGAAATTACTACCTTGCAAAATCATCATGAAGCTTAAAATGAAATAATGTAAGTGCAAGAGGATACATGGGCAGCTGCTCTAGGGGTGAGGGGGGGTTCTTCAACAGCCACTACTCCAACCCACTGGGATTTGGACTATAAGTGCTGTGAGTGGAGTTGGACAGAATTCTTCTGCCCATTCACCTATTTGTCCCAGGAATTTACATAGGAACAGGAAGACTCTTTCAGAGAAAGAGATCTTTTCCCCATGCTCTTCAAAATCATTAAAATATGTCTGATGGGCTTAAAAGCACCAACCAAGGCCTGATTACACAGAGTACAGGACAACGAGGTCCCTGAGAGAGAATTCTCCCTGAGGGTAGATGGAGACACACACAGGTAACTCCCTAGGTAAGGGCTAAGGAACAAGATGAGAATTGACCCTGGTTCATGACTTAAATCTGTCCTGATTTAGCCTGGTGACAGGCTCATGACTAGAAAAGAGGCTTTCTGATGATTCTCAAGAGCTAATGAAGCCATATGATATGTACAAAGGATATCCAAAGCAGTGCTATGAGGGAAAAGTGTAGCCTTAAACACGTACAAAAAGAATTGAAATAAATAAAGCATCTAAATCAGGAAAAAAACAGGCAGAAGAAACAGTAAATAAAAGCAGAAATAAATTTGAAAGAAAGAATTATAAAACTAATAAGTATATCACAGAGCTAATCACAGGAAAAAGCAGGCAGAAGAAACAGCAAATAAAAGCAGAAATAAATTTGAAAGAAAGAATTATAAAATGAAGGCCGGGCGCGGTGGCTCAAGCCTGGAATCCCAGCACTTTGGGAGGCCGAGACAGGCGGATCACGAGGTCAGGAGATCGAGACCATCCTGGCTAACACGGGGAAACCCCGTCTCTACTAAAAAATACAAAAAACTAGCCGGGCGAGGTGGCGGGCGCCTGTAGTCCCAGCTACTTGGGAGGCTGAGGCCGGAGAATGGCGTAAACCCGGGAGGCGGAGCTTGCAGTGAGCTGAGATCAGGCCACTGCACTCCAGCCTGGGCGACAGAGCAAGACTTCGTCTCAAAAAAAAAAAAAAAAAAAGAATTATAAAATGAGTAAGTATATCAAAGAGCTAATCATAGGAAAAAATACCTTTCTTTTCCATACCTGTTGGGTGTGAATGGATTACATACTCAAAAATTGTTATAAGATGATAGATAGATAGATAGATAGACAGACAGACAGACAGACAGATAGATAGATAGATAGACAGACAGACAGACAGACAGACAGACAGACAGATAGATAGAGAGATAGATAGATAGATAGATAGACAGACAGACAGACAGACAGATAGATAGATAGACAGACAGACAGACAGACAGACAGACAGATAGATAGACAGACAGACAGACAGACAGACAGACAGATAGATAGATAGATAGACAGACAGACAGACAGACAGACAGACAGACAGATAGACAGACAGACAGACAGACAGACAGACAGACAGATAGATAGATAGATAGATAGATAGATAGATAGATAGACAGACAGACAGACAGATAGATAGATAGATAGATAGATAGACAGACAGACAGATAGATAGATAGATAGACAGACAGACAGACAGACAGACAGATAGATAGACAGACAGACAGACAGACAGACAGATAGATAGATAGATAGACAGACAGATAGAGAGACAGACAGATAGATAGATAGATAGATAGATAGATAGATAGACAGACAGACAGACAGATAGACAGACAGACAGACAGACAGACAGATAGATAGATAGATAGATAGATAGATAGACAGACAGACAGATAGATAGATAGATAGACAGATAGATAGATAGACAGATAGATAGATAGATAGATAGATAGATAGACAGACAGACAGACAGACAGACAGACAGATAGATAGATAGATAGATAGATAGATAGATAGATAGATAGACAGACAGACAGACAGACAGACAGACAGACAGATAGATAGATAGACAGACAGACAGACAGACAGACAGACAGACAGACAGACAGACAGACAGATAGATAGATAGATAGATAGATAGATAGATAGATAGATAGATAGATAGATAGATAGAAAGAATAGTCATAGAGCTGGGGACCCACCCTGTCTTAGCTCCCTAGAAAGAAGTCAGTAGTAAGGAAGGGAGGTCCTGTCTTATTCCTGGGCACCATACTGCTGTCCCCTGAGCTTGCCAGCAGAAACTCATTTTGTCAGGAGAATGGCTGTCTTGGGTCCCCGCTTAATGGGACGGCACGCTCAACTTCCCTCCACTTTTTTTTCCTCTCATGCCCACATCCAATCTATCAGCAAATCTTTTTTTCCTACATTAAGAATAGATCAGGCCGGGCTCAGTGGATCACGCCTGTAATTCCAGGACTTTGGGAGGCCAAGGTGGGCAGATCACCTGAGGTCAGGAGTTTGAGACCAGCCTGGCCAACATGGCGAAACCCTATCTCTACCAAAAATGCAAAAAATTAGCCAGGCGTGATGGCGGGTGCCTATAATTCCAGCTACTTGGGAGGCTGAGGCAGAAGAATTGCTTGAACTCAGGAGGCGGAGGTTGCAGTGAGCCAAGATCGAGCCACTGCACTCCAGCCCGGGCAACAGAGCGAGACTCTGTCCCCCCCCCACCCAAAAAAAGAATAGATCAGAATCCAACACTTCTCACGCCTCCACCCCAGCCACACCGATCTAAGCCTCCTCATCTCTCACCTGGATTATTAACAGCCTCCTAACCAATATTTCCATCATCTCTTGCAGTTTTTCTCTCAACACAGTAGCCAGAGTGGTCTTTTTATAACAGGTCAGTCATGGCATTCCTCTATCCAAAATCCCCCAGAGGCCTCCCATCTCCTTCAGAGTAAATATCCAAGCCCTTTCAAGGCCTACAAGGCCTTTGATAATCTACCTCGCAACACACAAGCATCCCACACCAACTGCACCCCCTACTCCTAAGCACTCACTGAGCTCTGAACACCGGCCCCCATCACATGTTCCCATGTAAATGCCTGTGCTCTTGGGATTTCTCTTGCCTGGAACTGTTTCCCCCCAGACAACACACAATTCCCTCATATCCTGTGGCTCTTGGTGAGAAATAGGTTATCAGTGAGGCCTTTCCTGACCACCTACTTAAAATAGCAACCTTACTCTCCTGGCTACACACATGCCCAGCCAGTCAAAACTTTCTCTGCCTATTTCCCTCAGCAGGACTTAGACTTACCAGTTACTGCATTTGCTCACCCATTTTTTAGCTTCTTCCATTAGAATATAATTTCCCTGAGGCAAAGATTAAATGTGTCTTGGTCACTGTGTCCCCAGTGCCTAGAATCATTTCTGGCACATTTGAGGTACTTAGTAAATTAAGAGTAAACGAACAAATGAATGAATGAATGAATGAATGAATGAATGTATCTGTGGTGCTGAAAGCAAGAATACCACTGAGTCTGAGCAAGGTTGCTCACACCTGTAATTCCAGCACTTAAGGAGACCCAGGCAGGAGGATCATTCGAGCCCAGGAGTTCAAGATCAGCCTGGGCAACATGGCGAGACCCCTGTCTTGACAAAAAAATTACAAAACTTAGCAGGCAGGGTGGTGTGCACCTGTAACCACAGCTACTTGGGAGGCAGAGGTGGGAGGATCGCTTTAACCCAGGAGGCAGAGGTTGCAGTGAGCTGAGATCCATGCCACTGCACTCCTGCCTGGGTGACAGAGCAAGAGTTCTGTCTCAAAATAAATAAATAAATAATAAATAAATAAATAAATAAATAAATAAATAAATAATCCCAGCTACTCGGAAGGCTGATGCACAAGAATTGCTTTAATCTGGGAGACAGAGGTTGCACTGAGCCGAGATCACGCCACTGCACTACAGCCTGGGCGACAGTGAGACTCTGTCTAGAAAGAAAAGAAAAGAAAAGAAAAGAAAAGAAAAGAAAAGAAAAGAAAAGAACAGAGAGAGAAAGAGAAACAGAGAGAGAGAAAGAGAGAAAGAAAGAAAAAAAGAAAGAAGAAAAGAAAGAAAAAGAAAGAAGAGAAAGAGAAAGAAAGAAAGAGAGAAAGAAAGAAAGAAAAAAGAAAGAAAGAAAGAAAGAAGCAACAAGAAACAAGAAAAAAAAGAAGAAGAAAAGAAAGAAAAAGACAAGGATAAGGAATAAGGAAGCACGCAAGGAAAAAGACGAAACTAAGCGACCTAATTGGGGACTTCCTGACGCAGACGGAAGGGAGCGGCCTCGGAGGCCTTCAGGATGAGGGAAGCAAGGAAGGCTTTGAGGCCTTCCGCCTGCCTCTTTTTCCTCCTCCCCTCGTTTTCCCTTCGTTCCTTCTTCCTTCGTCCTTCCTTCCTTCCTTCGTCCGTCCTCCTTCCTTCCTTCCTTCTTCCTCCGAAGGAAGGAAGGAAAAAGGAAAACAGGCCAGGATGGTGGTCATGCCGCTAAATCACAGCGTTTGGGAGGGCTGAGGCAGGTGGATCACCTGAGTCAGGAGCTCGAGACCAGCCCTGCCCAACATGCGAAAACCAATCTCCACTAAAAATGCAAAAATTTGCTGGGTAGTGGCAGGTGCCTGTAATCCCAACTACTCAGGAGACTGAGGCAGGAGAATCGCTTGAACTCGGGAGGCAGAGGTTACAGTGAGCTGAGATCTCACTACTGCACTCCAGCCTGGGCAACAGAGCAAGACTCTGCCAAAAAAAAAAAAAGAGAAGAAGAAGAAGAAGAAGAAGAAGGAGGAGGAGGAGGAGGAGGAGGAGGAGGAGGAGGAGGAGGAGGAGGAGGAGGAGGAGAGAAGGAGAAGGAGAAGGAGAAAGGAGAAAGGAAAGGAAAGGAAAGGAAAGAAGGAAAGGAAAGAAGGAAAGGAAAGGAAAGGAAAGGAAAGAAAGGCAGAGGGGTTTTAATCAACTGTCAAGTCTACAAAGTCAAAGTCAGTGTAACCATTTGATTTCCTTTTCTGTCTCATTCCTCTGCATAACTGAACTCTGGCAATAGGATAGGAAGCCAGAGTCCCTCACTCCTAGCTTCCTCTCATCTCTTCCAGCTCCATCCCTGGGCATCACCTGGAACCAAAACAGCCCTGCTGGTAACCCCTAGCCAAGGCACCTATCACACCCCCAATTTAAAACCCATTGTTCTCTTTAGAAGAGAAAGTCATGCAACCTGGAAGAAAAAGTAGCATTCAAGAGGCCTCAGGCAAGCAGTTCTTTAGAAACAATTATCTCCTACAAAATGTGGATGCCACTTTTTTTTCATTTCTCCTTTTTGGCACAAGAGCCTTAAAAAAAAGTGACTTACTATTGCCTAACAGGATTAAATTGTTAACTGAGGCATTTTCGTCTAATCCATGCACTACCTTCTAATCCCCTGTGAGTCAGAATGTAAGGAAAAGTTTCTATTTTGACTCAAAAAACACATTCTTAGAAGTCCCCACACCCTTGCACTCCTCAGAGCCCCCTTGCTGAACAGAGTAACCCCAAAGTGAATCTTCAACTGCTGCCTCAGGGAGAAAATTCTCAAAAGGACCTTAGCTCTAAATCTGGATCAACTCTTATTTACCACCCGATCTTGCCTTGAGCTATGACCTTTTTTTTTTTTTTGTCTCACTTTTATTGCCTAGGCTTGAATGAAATGGTGTGATCTTGACTCACTGCAACCTCTGCCTCCCAGATTCAAGTAATTCTCATTCCTCAGCCTCCCAAGTAGCTGGCATTACAGGCTGTAATTGTGCCACCACGTTCAGCTAATTTTTGTATTTTTGGTAGAGATGGAGTTTCACCTTGTTGGCCAGGCTGGTCTTGAACTCCTGACCTCAGGTAATTCGCCTGCCTCGGCCTCCCAAAGTGCTGGGATTACAGGCGTGAGCACCCGTGCCCAGCCTCCTCTTTCCTTTTCTTCTTTTCTTTAATGTACAAGCAACAGAGATGTTCCTTCTTCGGGCAAGTGAACATTCCAGAGATGTTTCAAGGAAAAGGTCCCCTTGGAGCCATGTTCCTGTGGACAAACTCAATGTTTCATTCTATGCTACAGATTTTATTTTGAAAATCTTAACCAGAGACTCATTCAGCATCACCAATCCATTCTAGATACTCCTTATTGTTGGAAATGTAGGAAAAATAATATTGAAGTAGGAATTAAAGCACCTAGATTTTGTTTTGTTTTGTTTTGTTTTTGTTTGTTTGTTTGTTTTTGTTTTTTGTTGAGACCAGTCTCACTCTCACCCAGGCTGGAGTGCAATGGCATGATTTCGGCTCACTGCAACCTCCACCTCCCAGGTTCAAGCAATTCTCCTGCCTCACACTCCTGAATAGCTGGGACTACAGGCACCTGCCACCACTCCTGGGTAATTTTTGTATTTTTAGTACGGACAGGGGTTCCTCATATTGGCCAGGCTGGTCTCGAACTCCTGACCTTGTGATCCACCTACCTCGGCCTCACAAAGTGCTGGGATTACAGGCATGAGCCACTGCACCAGGCCTAGATTTTATTTTATTTGAATTTATTTACTTTTTTAGAGACAGGGTTTCACTCTGTCACCCAAGCTGGAATGCAGTGGTGCAATCATAGCTCACCACAGCCTCTAATTCCTGGGCTCAAGCAATCCTCCCCCCTTGACCTCCCAAATGGCTGGGACTACAGGTATATACCACCACACCTGGCAAAATATGTATTTTTAAAATCTTTAGTAGAGATGGTGATCTCACTATGTTGCTGGGGCTGGTCTTGGACTTTTTACCTCAAGTGATCCTCCTGCCTCAGCCTCTTAAAGTGCGGGGATTACAAGTGTGAGCCACCGTGACCAACCTAAACACCTGGATTTTAAACCCAGTTCTCCTCCTACCTACTAGCTGAGTCACTTCACCTTGCTGAACCTCCATTGTCTCATGCATGAGAATAATACCCACCCAGGAACCTTCACAGATGAGGAGCCTAAGAGATGAGTTCTCATGTATGAAGGTGACTCATAAGCTACAATGCACTCTACAAATACAAGGTATTAACATTTTCCATGCTGAAGTTTGTGCTTGTTGAAAATGTGTCCTATCCCCTTTGCCCAATATAAACACAGAATGTTATTGTAGTGTTATCTTCTGTAGGGTCTCTCCTCCCTCACAAATCCTTATTATCACTGGTCCTCTGGACAATCCTGCTGGCCTACAAAAAATAATATTAATGTTATTTAATCCTGGATTATCAGGGGTTTTCTGTTTGGCAGATGTTGCTGCTCTGTTGGCCTAAGATTAGACTATTAGGTAAGGTAAATGTTTTGCAGAAGTATTTATTTCTCTAGCAGAGAAGGAATTTGCACAATTAATTCACTGGAAAGATCCACATAGATATATGATATGACAGGATTCTTTTCCATGAAATACTGCCATCACAAAGCAAAGGAGGAAAAGTGGCACGTATTCATTGAGAAGCATTTTGCAGTCCCATTTATGCCATAAGAGGGAAGGGAACCATGTTCCAAATGTTCAGAAGTCTTGTTGGAGACCAAGTCTCTGGCTTCTCGGTGCTGTGCTGAACACTCTTCTGTTCAGGACACTTCATGGCCTTGGTGTGTCCAGCATCAGCCTGAAAGCCCACACATTGGTGTGCATTGGGCAGCAGCTTTTCACTACAGCACTTACATTTCTTGAGAACGAGACCAGATACAATAACAAATTACCTCTGGGGAGGAGGCAGGCATAAGCCAGGCCACCAAGCTGTGTGTCCCAGGATGTCAGGGCCCAGGTGAGCCTTTCCTCTTCACTCTTTTGGTCCAAGTACTGGTCCGACCAGAAAACATTCTGCCTGACATACAGGTAAATTTATCAAAGTACAAGATGCAGAATGTTTTAGCCACATTCATCACGCTCCATGTATTAGTCCGTTTTCACACTGCCATAAAGACATGCCCAAGACTGGGTCATTTATAAAGGAAAGAGATTTCATTGACTCACAGTTCCGCATGGCTGGGGAAGCCTAGGAAACTTACAATCGTGGTGGAAGGTGAAGGGGAAGCAAGGACCTTCTTCACATGGCAGCAGGAGAGAGAAGTGCAAGCAGAGGAAATGCCAGACACTTATAAAACCATCAGATCTTGTGAGAACTCACTATCACAAGAATAGCATGGGGGAAACTGTGCCTATGATCCAATCACTTCCCTCCTTCCACACTTGGGGATTACAGTTCAAGATGAGATTTTGGTGGGGACACAGAGTCGAAGCTCATCACTCCATCTCTACAATTAGATAGTTGCAAGGTAAGTAGTTGTGGAGAGAAGGCCTTGCAAATTCTACTTAGGACAAGTGGAGAGATGTAGTCTGAAATCTTCCTAGCAGAAATACTTTGTCTGCCCATGGGGAAAAAAAAACTGTTCCTCTTCCTTCTTTCCTTCTTAACTGAGATAATGGAGAAACTTTCCTGTACCGTCTTTATTAAAATATCTCTTTGCGGGCCAGGCACAGTGGCTCATGCCTATAATCCCAGCACTTTAGGAGGCCCAGGTGGGCAGATCGCCTGAGGCCAGGAGTTCAAGACCAGTCTAGCCAGCATGGTGAAACCCCATCTCTCCTAAAAATACAAAAAGTACTCAGGCATGGTGGCGGGTGCCCGTAATCCCAGCTACTTGGGAGGCTGAGGTACAAGAATTGCTTGAACCCAGGAAGCGGAGGTTGTAGTGAGCCAAAATCACACCAAGGCACTCCAGCCTGGATGATAGAGTAAGACTCTGTCTCTAAAAACAAAAACAAAAATCTCTTCACACAGTTTTATTCCAATTCTGATCTTTACAAAAGATGAATGGGTGGGGTGCTCTGGAAGAAGACAATGACAAGAAAGGCAGCTCACATGCTCTTTCTAGAACACACTGTGGGTTAATAACACATTGCCCTGTTGAGGCCTGTAGGACGTCTGTTTTGATGGGGAACTTAAATAAATCATATTTAGCCTCTTGATGGTTTCTTCCTCCCTATTTTGTGCTTCTCAAATCTTGTGCATTTTCGTTGGTCATCAACTATGAGCAACTCTTAGTTTGCCGAGCAAGGGCTGTCAACTCTGCAAAGGCAAGCTTCAGCTCTCAGTCTTTTCAAACTGTTTCATTCCAAAATCTGGCTTTGAAAGGTTTGAATTAGTGAGGTATTAGCATAGTACAGCCAGTAAGCACCAAAGACTCAAAGTGTGTGTGGATGTTTACCATCAGACGCCCAACCTCCTCATGAATCATGAATCTGTGTGTCCCACAGAGTGTTCCACTTTGTAGGATACATGAAATGACTGGTCCTCACATCTTTGAATGGTATAAAATTTAAAACCCACAGATTATTAATACCAGATTCTCATTTATTGTTCCATCATTCCTGAAATCACGTTCTGTAGTGAAGACTTTCCAAATATCTTCACATTCATGGGGTCCCCCTGGGGAAAAACAAAACAAAAGCCAAATTATCCTTTGACTACAATATGTGGCACAAGAAAAATCATTTTCTACTGAATTGGCCCCTGTCACAATTATCCCCTGATGCCTGGTTTTGAATACAGAGCTTACATGCCATTTCTAATCATCCATGCTGGCATTTTCTTTACTTGATTGCCCAAATCCTACAAACACAGACATTATGGTGGATTGACCTGAGTTCATATTTGCCACAATATACTCTGTTCTCTTATGAATAAAAGACTCGAAATTCCTGAAGGGAGGGCTGTGATTGATGGCTGTGTTTAGGTGAACCTTTATGTGGGGTGGGTGGAGTGAAAGGGGCTGGGAGAGGGTCAGATGTATACCTCTAAAATACATAAATGAGGATAAAATTACTTCCCAGAAAATGGGGCATAATGCAACTATCTAGAAATTTTGTTTGTTTGTTATTTTCTTAGAGACAGGGTCTGGCTCCATCTCCCAGGCAGGAATGCAGTGGTGTGAGCATAGCTCACTGTAACCTGAACTCCGGGACTCAAGCAATCCTCCTGCCTGTCTCCCAAGTAGCTGGGACTACAGTTGCGTGCCACTATGCCCTGCTAATTTCTTGAAATTTGTTGTTATCTCTCTGTGTTGTCCAGGCTGGTCTCTAACACCTGGCCGCAAGTGATCCCCCTGCCTCAGCTTCCCAAAGAGTTGGAATTACAAGCATGAGTCACCATGCCCAGCCCAGAACATTTTTTTTTTTAGTTCAAAATTGGCTTGGCGTGATGGCTCACACCTGTAATTCCAGCACTTTGGGAGGCAAAGGCAGGTGGATCATTTGAGGTCAGACGTTCAAGATCATCGTGACCCACATGGTGAAACCCCATCCCTACTAAAAATACAGAAATTAGCCAGGCGTGGTGGCACATGCCTGTATTCCCAGCTACTTGGGAGGCTGAGGCAGGAAAATCACTTGAACCTGGGAGGCAGAGGTTGTAGTGGTCTGAGATCATGCCACTGCATTCCAGTCTAGGCAACAGAGCAAGACTCTGTCTCAAAAAAAAAAAAAAAAAAAAAAAAAATCCACCATAAAATATTAATGGAAAGAATGTGCCTCTCTACATAGGGCCAAGCCTGAAGTTGATCAGATGATAGAAGCATCTTTTGGTCCACTTTGTAGGATTCTTCAATGTCCTAAGTCTAAAGTTCCCAATGTAATGTCTTAATCTGTTTTCTTCTTACCCTCATTTATCAGAAAAGATAGGGCTCATTTTCAGGGTGGTATGGCCATAGACCTTAGCATAATTTAAAAGCCCAGTTGTTATTGTCATTCATTTTAATTTGGTTTTGGGGAAAGATAGGAGGAAAGACAGAAAAAGTTATAGTCTATCAGTCTTAAAATTCAATATATAAATCAAATTTGACTTCAAATTTTCCACTTTCTGGTATTCTGCAAAAATCCATTAAATTTCTGCCTAGTCCCAAGAGGTAATGCTACCATCTTATAAGTTTAACTTTCTCTTATGCCAAATATTTAATGAACCAACATACAGTGCTGCAAAATCCTTTCTTGGCTAGACTCTGCATCCAGCCATTACATCTGTCTTTAACAGACTGTCAGTCTGGCAAGAACACCCACTATATGAAGAGCTGCTACTGATCTCAGGTATAATTGGTTCACAGCCTGGCCTGTGTCAGAGTTGGCAACACAGGTCAGTGGAAATATGCACAAATTAGACACAATCAATAGGTGGTTTCCAACCTCTTTTCCATTGGCCCACATGAGGTTAACAAGCACGCAACAATCTTGCCCACCTATAAACTGGAATTTACCACATAAGCAGTCCAGCTTTTCCAAAGGATTAAGCAGGAAGGCAAGAAGTTAAATTATTAAATATGATTGCTCTTTGCAAAGCATGACACTGTATAAATACCAAAAATATTGCAGGCCGGACATGGTGGCTTACACCCAGAATCCCAGCACTTTGGGAGGCTGAGGTGGGATAACCGCTTGAGCTCAGGAGCTCAAGATCAGCCTGGGCAAGATAATGAAACCTCATCTCTACCAAAAATAAAATTTTAAAATTAACCAGGTGTGGTGACATGTGCCTATAGTCTCAGATACTCAAGAGGCCGAGGTGGGAGGATCTCTTGGCCAGGAAGGTCAAGGCTGCAGTGAGCTATGATCACGCCACTACACTCCAGCCTGGACAACAGGGCAAGACCCAGTCTCAAAAAAAAAGGCAAAAAAGCAAAAACAAAAAAAAATTACTTTGTTAGGCCAGGCACAGTGGCTCATGCCTGTAATCCCAGCACTTTGGGAGGCCAAAGCAGGCAGATCACCTGAGGTTGGGAGTTTGAGACCAGCCTGACCAACATGGAGAAACCCTGTTTCTACTAAAAACACAAAATTAGCCAGGTATGATGGTACATGTCTGTAATCCCAGCTACTTGGGAGGCTGAGGCAGAAGAATCACTTGAACCCAGGAGGCTTGTGGTGAGCCAAGATCATGCCATCGCACTCCAGTCTGGGCAACAAGAGCAAAACTCCGTCTCAAAAACAAACAAACAAACAAAAAACATGACTTTGTATAGGGGAAAAAATGGAAGGATTTATGTATTGCCTCATCACAGTTGAGAATATGGATTAATACAACTGTATCATAGAGAATTCTTTGTATCTTACGTATACACTATCATATCACTCCTTTGGATTTTAAATTTACTAGGTCAAAAAATTTCCCTTAACAGCAACAACAGTAAAAAATAATCTGTGTAGATGTTTTACATGGTGGGAGGTGGGGGGCGGGAATTAATTCTTCAAGCATCAAAGGGGAGCCTTAATGATGTAGAAATGTGGCCAAGTTCATCAACTTGGAAAATTAACTCATGTGCCTGGGTTGTATTGACTTCATCTGCTATTCCTTCTCCAGAACAAGTCAGAAACACTCAAGATTTTGCAAATAAGGAATCCATCTGTCCATGTAGTCATCAAGAAGTTGGGGTCTCTTTCAAGTTATCTGAGAAAAGCGATTTCAACGCTCTGAACCCCCCCCCCCCCCCCCCCCCCCGCCACGCCCAGTACTTTAACAAGAAATTCCAAAGTCATTCAGCCTGGGCCAAAGGAAAAAGGAAGATATTTTTTAATTAAGAAATCAATGCAAAAGCGAAATGCCTTTGGTGTAAGTCCTCTCCGAGTCGCTTAGAGACGTGAGGCAATCTGCTCCAGCTAAGCTATCTTAATAACACCAATTCTTCAGCGAGCCCCTCTTAGGTGGGTTTGCATATAGGCCCCCCAGAGAGAGGCACCTCTGCGGAAATGAACATTGACCTCAAGTGGCTGAGTCTTCTGCAGCAAGGGGATGCCATCCCTGCGGCTCCTGGAGCCACGTGTTGCTGGGGCGCATTTACACCTGGCACCGGGATGGGCGGTGCGTTGAGGCGCTTGGAGGATCTCACCTGGGCAGGGAGACCGAGCGCTGATGTTAGCTGAAGCTGCCTCAGAATTTTGTGTTCTTGATCACATTTCACAGGGATTTCACTCCCGCCTGAGCACCGTCTTTCGGCTGCTGCTGACGGGACACATGCATCCAGGGATCAGTGAACCCAGAGCGAGGCAGGGACATGACACAGGGCGGCGGAGCCTCGGGGGACAAAGGGTACTCGCGCTCGGAAGGGGACGTCCGACGCGGAGACGTTTCTATTTCCAGCCTGTCTGCCCAGAGGCTGAGTTTGCCACATCAGTGACGGCCGGCCTGGGAAGGTTTCTCTGAAATAGCCTCCCACTTGTGCTCAACATGAAGCTGAACCCATTAATTCAAAACACAGCTCTGCGCTTCCTCCCCGCCGCTGCTTTCGCGACAGATGCTGCCCCAGCAGAACAAACCCTTGCATTTGGAGGCCCGCGCAGCTCCGGAGCGCTGAGTCGGTTTTGTCTAAACAGCTCCCAGCGGTGGTTCTCATTACAGGGAGACAGCCCCCACGCAAACAGACAGCCCTGCTCCTTTAAATACAGCAATTTGGGCTCGTCTGTTGCTCCCTGATCTTTCTTTTTTTTTTTTTTTTTAATCATTTGGACTGTAAATAATTAGAGGGACAGACATTCCCAAAATAAGAAGATCAACAGCTGAGCTTTATAATTCTAACGTGAGCACACATATCATTTCAGGCTCTCCCAGGACCCCTAGGCAGGTACGATTTCAATAATCAAAGCGTTTTGCATACATTTTCTAATTACCACTCTTGCCCTTGGATTTTTTTGTTTTTGAACTTCCAAGCTCGCCAGTGCCTCAGAGGGTGGGCTCCATCCCCTCTGTCACCGCCTGGCTTCCCGCTCCCATCCTCAGCCTTTCCCACCGCTGAGCACAACCTTAGTTTGTTTTTTCTCTATCAAAGCGCTGTGCAAAGAAAGGAAAATAGTGTTTTGAGGGGGAAGAGTAAGGAGTGGTAATTATATTCCTAATCACATGTAATTTAAGAGAAAATGAGTAGATGGGAGAGGCTATTTAGCTCTTGACTCCGTGTAATTCCACAGTCTGGGACCACAGGCACCCCACTGTCACCTGGGTGTCTTTCAAAGCTACCCTAGGCTCAGCAGCCAAACGGTTAATTACAAGGGAGAAGCTGCTTTCCAGCAACTGCAGCTCTAACTGTGGAACACTGTCATTAGATGACAATGGCAGCCTTTGCCCCACATCCAGAGCCTACCTCAGACTGTTCCCCTGGGTTCTCTGCCCCACTTCTGAAACGGGAGAGGCACCAGGCATGTACAAACACATGACAACAAACATTAGGGCTGCACTCCGTTTAACATACCAGTATTTTTGTGCTCAGTATGTTAGATATGTAACTCATGTCATTTGCACAATTCAATTAATGAACAATTGAGTAATTTACTGAGAAAAAGCTACTCACATGGGTACCATTGTGCAAAGAGTCACATATGTTAGTTCATCTGTGAAACAAACACCGACTCAAGGATTGCTGAGAGGATTGAACAAGATAATAAACAATAATGACCAGGTACGGTGGCTCACGCCTGTAATCCCAGCACTTTGGGAGGCCAAGGTGGGCAAATCACCTGAGCCCAGGAGTTCAAGACAAACCATGGGCAACATAGAAAAACCCCATCTCTATAACAAATTTAAAAATTAGCCAGGTGTGGTGGTACATGCCTGTAGTCCCAGCCACTTGGGAGGCTGAGGTAGGAGATCACTTGAGCCCAGAAGATTGAAGCTATGGTGAGCGGTGATCATACCACTGCACTCCAGCTTAGGCAACAGAGCAAGACCTTGTCTCAATAAAACAATAAAATGAAATAAAATTAATAATAATGATAATAAAACCTTGAACACTGCCTGACACAGCAGGTGTTCAGCAAATATTAGATATTAATACTTAAAATTCAAGCCTGAGCAACATAGTGGGACTCTGTCTCTTTTTTTATTTCTTTATTTTATTTTTCTATTTATTTTTGAGACGGAGTCTCGCTCTATCACCCAGTCTGGAGTGCAGTGGCACGATCTCAGCTCACTGCAACCTCCACCTCCCAAGTTCAAGCAATTCTGCTGTCTCAGTCTCTCCAATAGTTGGGACTACAAGCGCCTGCCACCATGCCCTGCTAATTTTTTGTATTTTTAGTACAGACTGGGTTTCACCATATTGGTCAAGCTGGTCTCGAACTCATGACC
Source organism: Rhinopithecus roxellana (assembly GCF_007565055.1). NCBI lineage: Eukaryota > Metazoa > Chordata > Mammalia > Primates > Cercopithecidae > Rhinopithecus > Rhinopithecus roxellana. The sequence continues at coordinate 104,819,153 of NC_044559.1, forward strand.
TCAAATAATCCACCCACCTCACCCTCCCAAAGGAGACTCTGTCTCTAAAAAATTTTAAATTAGCCAGGCATGGTGTGCGCACACCTGTAGTTCCAGTTACTCAGAGGGCTGAGGCAGGAGGGACAACTTGAGCCCAGGAGTTTGAGGCTGCAGGGAGCTATGATCGCACCACTGCACTCCAGCCTGGACAACAAAGGGGGACCCTGTCTCAAAAACAAACAAACAAACAAACAAACAAGAAAACCTGAAAATTCCGTGCATATGAGTTGTGTGTCCAGTACTTTATATTCATCTTATTTCATATTTACGATAATACCATGAAGAAAGCTATTCTTACATTTCACCAAAAACTGAGAATTAAAGAGATCAAAAAACTGTGCCCAAGGTCACACAGCCAGTAACAGAAGTGGGATTTAAACGCAGGAAACATGACTCAACAGCCTGTTATTTAATCAAAACATTCCTCTCTTTGTCTCCCTCCCTACCTCTTCCTCTGTCTTATCTTGTGCATATAAATATATGTATAATGGTGTATGTCTTAAACAATAAACCTCGTACAAATGCCCCATTGTTAGAACCTAAGGATTATTATTTTCCCTCAAAGAGATTTACTGCATCTCACAATTTATAGCTAGAGCGTTTGATTGACATAGTTTTATTGCAAGTTATGTTTTATGTGTGTTGTCTTATCTCCAAAATTATACTTTAAGCTCCTCTATAACCATATCTATTCAGCTTTGTATCCCCTCACGGTTTGCCCTTTAACATCAGAAGGAGTGCTATAGACAGTATGCATTAATTAAGTTCAAAATGAATTAACAAATACATATTGAGTGCCAATACAAGGCATTATTCACCATGTTCTTTTCATCCAAAAAATTGTAACATACCCAGAAACTAAAAATAAAGATAGCTTCACGATATCTTTGCCACGTGGTGCCAGTGGCAGAGGCTCTCAAAAACAAAAAACAAAAATAAAAACTTCAATGTTTGAATTAAATGATGAAATTTCTTTCTTTTTTTGAAATAGGGTCTCATTCTGTCACCCAGACTGGAGTGCAGTGGCATGAACACAGCTCACTGCAGCTTCAGTCTCTTGGATTCAAGCAATTCTCCCACCTCAGCCTCCCAAGTAGCTGTGGTCACAGGTATGCATCACCACGCTCAGCTAATTTTTCAGCTTTCTGTAGAGACGGGGTCTCACCGTCTTGCCCAGGCTGGTCTCAAACTTTCAGGCTCAAGTGATCTGCCCTCTTTAGCCTCTCAAAGTGCTGGGATTACAGGTGTGAGTCACCACACCAGGTCAATAATTTCTTAGACTAATATGGGGCAGGAGACATAATGGTCCCATGACTTCTCAACTACAAATAGGTGCCAGAAGTGGCATCCACAGCCATACTTTATAAGTGAAATTTTATTAATCAACTGATTTATATGAACATAAATGCAGAAAGGGGAGCACTATGTATTTGATGTTGCCCTGCAATATTATAGTGGTTAAAAAGGAAGGAAAATTATTATGGTAAAGGTAAGGATCTATTTATTCAATATGTAAGTACTGATTATCGTGTCTTCCACACTGAAGGTGTTACAAAGAAGGTTAAAAAAGGGACTGGCAGCTAGGCGTGGTGGTTCACACCTGTAATCCCATCAGTTTGGGAGGCCAAGGCAGATGGATCACTGGAGGTGAGCAGTTCAAGACCAGCCTGGCCAACAGGGTAAAATCCCATCTCTACTAAAAAAAAAAAAAAAGAAAATAGCCGGGCGTGGTGATGGATGCCTGTAATCCCAGCTACTCAGGAGGCTGAGGCAGGAGAATCACTTGGACCCGGGAAGCAGAGGTTGCAGTGAGCCAAGATCGTGCCACTGCACTCCAGCCTGGGCAACAGAGTAAGACTCCGTAACAAAAAAAAAAAAAAAAAGAAAAAGATATGGACTGGGCATGGTGGTACACACCTGTAATCCCAGCACTTTGAGAGCCCAAGGAGGGAGGATCAGTTGAGCCCAGGAGCCTGAGACCAGCCTGTTCAACATAGGGAGACCCTCTCTATACAAAAAATAAAATTGGGGGCCAGTCACAGTGGTTCATGCCTATAATCCTAGCACTTTGGGAGGCCAAGATGGGTGATCCACCTGCAGTCAGGAGTTCAAGACCAGCCTGGCCAACATAGTGAAACCCCATCTCTACTAAAAAATACAAAAATTAGCCAGTCATGGTGGTGCACACCTGTAATCCCAGCTACTCGGGAGGCTGAGGCATTAGAATCACTTGAACCCCAGAGGCAGAGGTTGCAGTGAGCTGAGATCATACCGCTGCATTCCAGCCTGGGTGACAGAGCAAGACTTCATCATAAAATAAAATAAAATAAAATAAAATAGGCCATCCATGGTGGCTCACACCTGTGGTCCCAGCTACTCAGAAGACTGAAGTGGGAGGATCACTTGAGCCCTGGAGGTCAAGGTTATAGTGAGCTGTGATCACACCACTGCACTCCAGCTGGGCAACAGAACAAACCCATGTCAAAAAACAAAATGGAAAAAATTAACTAGGCACAGAGGTGTGTGCCTGTAGACTTAGCTACTCAGGAAGCTGAGGTGGGAGAATCCATTGACCCTAGGAGTTGGAGGCTGCAATGAGCTATGATGGCACCACTGCACATCAGCTTAGGCAACAGTGACCTTGACAAAAAAAGAAAAGAAAGAAAGAAAGGAGGGAGGGAAGGAGGGAAGAGGAAGGAAGGAAGGAAGGAGAGAGAGAGGGAGAGAGGGAGGGAGGGAAGGAAGGAAGGAAGGAAGGAAGGAAGGAAGAAGAAGGAGGAGGAAGGAAGGAAGGAAGGAAGGAAGGAAGGAAGGAAGGAAGGAAGGAAGGGGAAGGAAGAAGAAGAAGGAGGAGGAGGAGGAAAGGAAAGAAGAAGAAGAAAAAGGAAAAGAAAAAGGAAGAAGAAGGAAGGAAGAAGGAAGGAAGGAAGGAAGGAAGGAAGGAAGGAAGGAAGGAAGGAAGGAAGGAAGGAAGGGAGGGAGGGAGGGAGGGGGAGGGAGGGAGGGAGGGAAGGAAAAATAGGGAAAAAAGTGAGTAAGACACTGGCCGTGAGCTCAAAGAACTCACAGTCCAACTGGAGAGGTGAACATGTAAATAGACAATGGCAACACAACGTGGTAGGTACAGTAACAGCTAGAAACATAGAAACAGAATATCCTGAAAGCCCTGGAGAGAGGTCAAGAAACAGCAGAAGAAGTGACATTTTAACAGGATCTCAAAGGCACTATAGCAGTTGGCTGGATAGAGCAGGAAAGAAGAGCCTTCCACATAGATAACAACATGAACACACAGCAAGAATAATACTAACAAAGCATGTTCATGTTCATCATTTCATTCAGTAACTTGAGAGTAAGTAGGACAAATATTATCCCTGTTTTACAAAGATAGAAGCTGAGGCTCAGAGCATTTCACTTTCCTAAAAATTAGTAGTTACAGGTCATTTAACTCCAAGTCCAGCTCCCTTCTGTCTAAGATAGACACCAGCCCCTGAAAAGTGGAGGAAATATTGCTCCTGAAAGGAGTATTTTACTTGTTTTAAAATTGGAAACTGGTAATGGTGGAAGGAGTGGTGAGCATTCATAATTTTATGAGACTTAATGATGTTATGGCTGCAGGTTGAGAGTTGAAGGTTCTGGTTGGATGTGATAGCTATGTCTCCTTTCAATCCAGGTGTCATAAAAAAAGAGAGGGCCACTTCATCAACAGTGCTCTCAGGGTGGGCTCAGTGGCTCACACCTGTAATCCCAGCACTCTGAGAGACCAAGGTGGGAGGATTGCTTGAGGCTAGAAGTTTGAGTTAAGCCCGGCCAACATAGCAAGACCCCAATTCTATAAAACAAGACAAAAGGAAAGAAAAAAAAAAAAACAGACCACACAATGTGTTCATTTTCCCAGAAGGGGCTGCACTTTAAAATAAAAAGTGGTTTGACACCGGGGCCTATCACGGTGGGGGGGTGAAGAGGGGAGGAATTGCATTGGGAGTTACACCTGATGTAAATGACAAGTTGATGGGTGCTGACGAGTTGATGGGTGCAACACACCAATATGGTACAAGTATACATATGTAACAAACCTACACCTTATGCACATGTACCCTAGAACTTAAAGTATAATAATAATAATAATAAAATAAAAATAAAATAATAAAATAAAATAAAAAGTGGTTTGAACTCCATGCCTGTCTTAGTCCATTTGGTGTGCCTACAACAGAATACCTGAGACCGGGTAATTTATCATGAACAGAAATTTATGTTGTCACAGTTCTGGAGGCTGGGAAGTCCAAGGTCAAGGCTCTGGCATTTGGTGAGGGCTTTCTTGCTGTGTCACCCATGGAGAAGAAGAGGTGGGGAAGGACAAATTCACCCTTTTATAGTGAACCAGCTCCCACAATAGCATGCATTAATTTGTCCATGAGGGCAGTACCCACATAAACCAAACATCTCTCATTAGGCTCCACCTCGCAGCACCATGGCACTGAGGATGAAGTTCCTTTGCGGTACACATTCAAACCATAGCAATGCCTTCCTTTGTTTGGGCCCCTTTGTCCTGCCAATAACAGGCTGTTATCATCCATCACTTTCTTCCTCTTTAGCATTTTCAGGCTCTTCTTCATCTTCATCATTAAACAACCATCTTCCTTCAATGCCTTCAAAGTTTGACACATGGACAAAGGGCACATTTTTATATCAATTGATGCAAAAATGAATTAAGATCTTTATCCATTGTGCTGGTGTATGATTTTTAAAACTTGAATTTAATACACATTAATGGTATCAGAGTTGGTTTGATTTGGGTCCCACTAACTTAAAAGGAACTTGCCACAGAGGACAACAGTGATTTCCAGTGACAAAGAGCTCGATCCAACAGTGTTGTTCTTCTCACTTGGTACCTCAGGAGGAAAATACCATAGGTCTCATCCCCCACCAGATCCAAGACTTCTAGCTTTTTACTTGTTGGGTATCAGAAAAGCACAGAAAGAGTTTTCTTCCACGTTGGTTGTACTCAACTATAAAACTTGTTCCAAGGCTAAAAGTATTCCTTAAAATATACTCCTGTCACCTGCACACAGGTGGGAGGCCAAGGTGGACAGATTGCTTGACTCAGGAGTTCAAGACCAGCTTGGGCAACATAGTGAAACCACATCTCTATTAAAAATACAAAAAGTTAGTTGAGCATGGGGGCATGCATCTGTAGTCCCAGCTACTTGGGAGGCTGAGGTGGGAGGAATACATTGAGCTCAGGAGGTCAAGGCTGTCGTGAACTGGGATTGCACTATTGCACTACAGCCTGAGCAATAGTATGAGACCCTGTCTCCAAAAAAAACTTTTTTTTAAAGAAACTACCGGGAGGAAGCCTATGCTATGCCTTTTGCCTACAATCCAATTCAACTTCTCCAGAAGCGGTCTAAGTGTTTGCTCCTAAGATTAGAGAATGAGTTGAAATAAAATTTTTAAATTGCCCACCAACTAATCAATTTTAAAAGAGGCAATGCCAATCAACTTTTTCAAACATACTTAGAAAATGAAGCCTATCATTTGCATCCTTCTGAATTGTACTTCCTGCCTTTGAATTTTAAAAAAGCACCTCGTGTGTTCTGAGAGAGAAGGGTAACATCAAGTTCACACAGCAGCTAGAAACGTGATAAATCCACCAGGGCCACAGTGATGCCTGCCTAAACTAACAATCCATTTATTGCTACAGTTCACTGCCGTTGTCATCACTTTCATGCCTCTAATTACCTTACATCTGTTTTATGTTTGAAGTTTACAACACTTGCCCACTTTGGCTACACTAGTTTACATCTAACACCAAACACATGTTTATGTTTACCGCATACCAGTTCTGCATTCTTAGACTTAAAATTATATCAATTTATAATCCCATTAATGGAAAACTTATGAGAAGGATCCGGCTCCTTTAATAAAACTAGAAAGAACAACCATTTGGATGCTGTTAAGTACAAGCCCATACTGAAGGCTAAACGATTCAATTAGATGCACCCCGTTCAGGTAAGTGGGCTTCATGAAACGCTATCTTGGCTGCTGAGTGCAGACGATGTCTTGTAGTCCATTTTCTGGCACTCCATGCTGGAGTTCCCATCTTCATTGAAAAGATAAAGTGTGATCAAAGAGTAATTCGGGTATGCTTTGTTCAAAATATATCAAATGTATATCGGCATGTTGGAATTTGGCTTTTTTTTTTTTTTTTTTTTTTTTTGAGACGGAGTCTCGCTCTGTCGCCCGGACTGGAGAGCAGTGGCCGGATCTCAGCTCACTGCAAGCTCCGCCTCCCGGGTTTACGCCATTCTCCTGCCTCAGCCTCCGGAGTAGCTGGGACTACAGGCGCCCGCCACCTCGCCCGGCTAGTTTTTTTTTTTTTTTTTTTTTTTTTTTTTTTTTTTTTTTTTTTTTTGTATTTTTTAGTAGAGACGGGGTTTCACCGTGTTAGCTAGGATGGCCTCGATCTCCTGACCTCGTGATTCGCCCGTCTCGGCCTCCCAAAGTGCTGGGATTACAGGCTTGAGCCACCGCGCCCGGCCGGAATTTGGCATTTTTAAGGTCACATTTGTGAATAAAAGAAGTTTTCCATTTTGAGAGTGACAGTGGGGCAGGCGAGCAGTGTTTTACCATTTGGCAACACCTGCCCCCTCCACATATACAGCTCCCTACAACAGAGCTGGGTACGTGTCTGGATATCTGTGTCTACTGCTGAACGAGTTCCAAAGAAAACCACAGATAAGAACATTATTTGGATCTTGGACCATTTCTGAGGGATTTCAGCTCTATAAAAAAGCGGGGAAAAGACCTTGGGAACTGTAAGCAATTAAATTCTGCTCACGTATGCTTCATTCCACTTAAAGGAGAAACTGTCCTTTCCTTTCAACCTGTTTTGCCAATTTCAATCCTCTTTTTGGGGACTAGACTGAGAGTCTTGCCCTCTACTGGAGTCCAACATCTATTAACAGGAAACTTGATCTTCAAAACCAGTAAATAAACAAGAGGTTTGATGACCTTTTGATGACCTTTCTAAGTAGCATTCCTTTAAAACAAAAAATAGCTCTCTCTCTAGAATACACTAATATAGATGACTGGTCTAGCTGTCTGAATCGGAAGTCGTATCTTAAAGGAAATGCACTATGTAGCCTGAAGAGTAGCAACTCTTCCATCTTTTGTCTCTACCTCCCCAGGACCCACACTGGGTTTTAGAGAGCTTTTCCCAGGTACATCAGAATTTTGCATTAAAAATTGAAGACATAGCCTGGACAATATGGCAAAACCCCGTCTCTACAAAAAATACAAAAAAAACTAGGCATGATGGTGCACACCTATAGTCCCAGCTGCTTGGGAGGCTAAGGCGAGAGAATCATCTGAGCCCGAGAGGTCAAGGCTGCAGTGAGCTGTGATCGCACCACTGCACTCCAGCTGGGCAACAGAGCGAGAACCTATCTCAAAAAACAACAACAAAAAAAAAATCAAACACATCAAATGAGATGAAAGTTTGTCCTGAAAAGCCACCCTGGGCTTGTCTGAACTCAATGATTGGATGCCTTTCCCTTTCTTCTAGTGGCCCACTCAGCCAACACGAAATCTAAGAGGCACCTTTCTCCCAGGGGATTCTTGCTGCCCTGGACATCTCCCCGTTCCTTGGGGTCTCTGAAAATCCTCTCTGATGGGGATCAGCATGCCTGCCTGGGTCCTGTTCACCTGCATACCAGGTGACCCTGGTCCCAATCAACGCAGAATAAAGATGTGCTGGACAGCACAGGGAAAAGGGTGGAGGAGGGAAGGAGCAGGAAGGGAAGGAGTGCTCATCACTGAGCTCAGCAGCCTGAGCCCTGCTGAATCATGACAAGGATTGTAATTCATGCTTGCAAAGCAGCATCAATTCTGTTCACTCAGGAGCCTTTCTTTACCACGTCGGGCTAACTTTTGCATTTTTAGTAGAGAGGGTTTCACCACGTTGGTCAGGCTAGTCTTGAACTCCTGGCGTCATGATCTGCCTACTTCGGCCTCCCAAAGTGCTGGGATTACATGCGTGAGCCACTGCTCCTGGCCATAATGGGTTCTTAATAAATGGTAGCTCTGATGATGGGGACCAACCCCTGAGATTACAGAGCTGGGGACTGGAGGAACTGGGACTCCAGCTTAGATCCTCCACCACCACAGGCCTTACCCTTCCAGTACAGGCCATCCGGCAGTGGCTAAAGAGGTGAGCAGCAACATGGTATTCTGTAGCGGCTGCACTGTCAGCAAACAAAATCCGTTAAGATCAGGGATTGTTGGGCCAGGCATAGTGGCTCATGCCTATAATCCCAGCACTTTAGGAGGTTGAGGCAGGAGGATTGCTTGAGTCCAGGAGTTCAAGACCAGTATGGGCAACATGGTGAAGCCCCTCTTTTACCAAAAAACAAAATACTTAGCTGGGTGTGGTGGTGCTCGCCTGTAGTCCCAGGTACTGGAAAGGCTGAGATGGGAGGATTGCTTGAGCTGAGGAGATCAAAGCTGCAGTGAGGTATGCTCGTGCCCCTGTACTGTAGCCTGGGGGACAGAGTGAGACCCTATCTCAAAAAAAAAAAAAAAAAAAAAAAAAAAAAGACCAGGGATTGTCTCAGTCCATTCAGGTTGCTATAACAAAATGCCTTAGACTGGGTAATTAATACACAACAGAAATTGACTGTTCACAGTTCTGGAGGCTGAGAAGTCCAAGATGAAGGCACTGGCAGATTCGGTGTCTCTTGAGGGCCTGTTCCTCATAGATGGTGGTTTCTACGTGTCCTCACAGGGCAGAAGGAGAAAGGGGCCAAAACCTCTCTTAAGCTTCTTTTATAAGGGCACTAATCCCATGCACGAGGGTGGAGCCCATGTGACCTAATCGCTTCCCCAAAAGCCCCATCTCTCAATATGATTACACACTGAGGATTCCATTTAAATACATAGTGAAGGGGCTCATACCTGTAATCCCAGCTCTTTGGGATGTGCAGGCAGGAGGGTTGCTTGAGCTCAGGAGTTCAAGACTAGCCTGGTCAAAGCAGTGAGACCCCCATCTCTAAAAAAGCCAGGCAAGGTAGCGTGCACCTGTAGTCCCAGCTACTTAGAAGGCTGAAGTGGGCAAATCACTTGTGCCCAGGAGTTCGAGGCTGCCATGACAGTTCCAGCTAGGTGACAGAGCGAGACCCCAGATCTAAATTAAAACAAAAAATTAGAGGGACACAAACATTCAGATCATAGCAGGGATTTAGGTTCTATAAGATACATTTGTCCACATATCCCCAAGTCTATAAAAAGATACTAATGGACAAGTACCAAGGTGTTATCAGTGGTTGCCCCTGGGTAGTAAGTTTTCTGGGTGTTGATATTACAGTGGTTTTTATATTCTCTTTATTTATCTGTAGTTTCTAATTTTGCTCAAATGCTCATGTAGTAAGAAGAAAGTTTGGAATATATTGAAGAAGATCTATAGCATGAAGTTTCTGCCTAGTGGATCTATGATACTTAAAGAGAACTGGGGCCTGGTGGAGTGGCTCACACCTGTCATTCTAGCACTTTGTGAGGCCTGAGTTGGAAGGGTCACTTGAGTCCAGGAGTTTAGGACTAACCTGGGCAACATAGTGAGATGCAGTCTCCACAAAAAAATTAGTCAGGCATGGTGGTGCATGCCTGTAGTCCTAGCTGCTCAGGAGGCTGAACTATGACCACGCCATGCCATTCCAGCCTGGGTGACAAAGCGAGACCCTGCCTCTGAAAAAAAAAAAACAAAAACTAAAACTAAAACTGAGCACCTATAGATAACCTTTGAAAATCTTTGTTTTAGATTCCGAAAAGGTCTGCTCCAGCAGAACCGCTCTTTTTTTTTTTTTTTTTTTTTTTTTTTTTAAGACAGAGTCTCTCTCTGTTGCCCAGGCTGGAGTACAGTGCCATGATCTCAGCTCACTGCAATGTCTGCCTCCTGGGTTCAAGCAATTCTCCTGCCTCAGCCTCCCGAGTAGCTGGGATTACAGGCACTTGCCACCATGCCCGGCTAATTTTTGTATTTTTAGTAGAGACGGGGTTTCGCCATGTTGGTCATGCTGGTCTCGAACTCATGACCTCAAGTGATGGGCCCACCTTAGCCTCCCAAAGTGCTGGAATTATAGGCATGAGCCACTGAGCCCGGTTGAGAACTGCTCTTTTAATGGGGGTTGGAGGGTACTTCGTTTTTTGTAGAGAAGCTTTGTTAATGGCATTGAATGCCATTATCAAGCATTAAAGCAAGTCTAGTGACAAGATGTTGTCGTCCTTCCCTTTCATTTCTGTCTCTATTCCCAAATGACAACAGTCATTCGAATCGGAGATACATGTGTAGATTGGCCTTGACTTCTGCCATAATGAATCACTCATAGGGTGTGTTGTGATTGCCTTCAGGATGTCTTTCAATAAAAAGAGCATTTGACAATCTTAGCAAAGCTGGGCCTAAGCACTCTGCTCTAAGCTGATGAACTTGGGAGTCCCTCTGGGGACAGAGTCAAGTGTTCTGAAAGTCTCCCGCTCACAGAGATTTCACATTCTCAGTTTAGTCTTTCCTGCCAGATAAATGGCCCTAGACAACATGACCAAATTCACTCACTTTGCCCATCCACCCACCATCCGGTGAACTCCTGGCCTCTAGGCATCGCTTACCAGTGCCGGAGCCTGGACACCACCTCTGTCCACTGCATTTTCCTTTGCCTTCTAAAAGCATTCCATCTAGATCTGCTTCTTCATTCTCATTTTGAACTTCCTGGATCTAAAATGATCTTTATTTCCCCATCAGAATTCCAGCTCCTAGCTGGTTTCCAAAGTTGACAGTAGTGAACTTGTTCATTCCGAGATTGTTAGTGACTGATACAGATTTATGAGAACATATCCCGGGAAAACATGTCCTTGGAAGGGTGGAAAAAAAGAAAATTAGAGAGAGAAAGTCCCAGTCCAAGGAGAGGAGTGGCAATGTTGTAATCATGGGTACTGCAGGCTGGTAGAGGAAACATTTGCAAGCTTGCGCATTTCTAGAACTCTAGAGTGTAATTCAGAGCTGCAGCCTCGCCTGCAAAAGAGGCTTACCCTGCTTTTGACATGACATGCTGCAAAGCTGTGCCCTTGGAGAACTCTAATGACCTTTCTCACTGCTGGAATCTATATCCACAGTTTCCCTTATCCACTATAGTGGCAAGGGCTTCTCTGTTCACTTTCCGAGTTACAGCTGGTGGAGGACAAGAGGCCAGGCTGGGAGGCAGAAGGCTGGAGCTGGCCCATTTCCACCCCAACTCATGCAGCAACCTTGGGGAAGCACAGTGGCCTCACCCTTAGCTTCTTCACCTGTAAAATGGAGAGATTACACTAAACCACTACTTCCCAGACTCTTAGATTTTGTAACAAAATGCTTAAAATAAAGCTTTTTTCAAAAATGTTTTAGCTTTATCTTTTAAAAAATACTTTTAAATATATTGTCTAATAAAAAAAATGGGTCGGGCGCAGTGGCTCACACCTATAATCCCAGAACTTTGGGAGGCCGAGGCGGGCAGATCACTTGAGGTCAGGAGTTCGAGACCAGCCTGGACAACATGGTGAACTCCATCGCTACTAAAAATACAAAAATTAGCCAGGTTTGGTGGCAGGCACGTGTAATCCCAGCTACCTGGGAGGTTGAGGCAGGAGAATTGCTTGAACGCAGGAGGCAGAGGTTGCAGTGAGCCAAGATGGTGCCACTGCACTCCAGCCTGGGCCATAGGACAAGACTCTGTCTCAAAAAAAATTAATTAATTAATTAATTAATAATAGTAAGATATTTTATATCAAAAAGGGAGAAAAAACAAAACCTCAGAATAAAGATCAGTCATTTAAATGAGTAAATGTTTCTTAAGAAAACTCACTATAATCTGAATTTTTCTCTTTGGTTGGGAGCCGTCGACATTCTGGCCTGGAATCATCCCTGAGGTCCCTTCTAGCATCATATCCTAGAGAAGGAAGAATTTAAAAGGGAAAAAAAAGCAAACCTTTAGGACAGAGTCAAAGCAGCTCCTTCAAAGCCAAGAAGGATGCTTTAGAACTCAGGATAATTTCAGGCTCCACATTTAAGCAAAGGCTTTGCCATCCAGTAAGACTTTAAGAGGAAGGATTTAAAAATCCATCTGTTTGCCTTGGGGGACTCAGAACAAAAGCAAAGTTTCAAGCTGATAGGCTCGTGATAATATAACATATTCATTAGGTCATAAAGGGTAAAATACATGACTGCAGGTTTGGAGCCCCTCATTTACACAGCTTTTAGGAAACTTACTTTATATACCCCCAGCTGGAATTGCTTCTCCAAAGCCATTCCCCAGATTGCATAATTGTTCATTATGTCTTCAGGGAGGCTTCCATCTGTAGTCACGAATCCCCATGAAAATTTGTGGGAAAATATCCTTGCTCTTTCATTACATCTAAAATGTGATCACCCGATATTAAAACACAAAGAGCGGCGACATTTTAAAGGTGAACTGCAGAGCTAAATTGAGACTTGACTTAATCCCATTTTTATGGGCTGATTAATGTCCCGAGTAACCAGGCTGGGAGGAAAGTTAATGCCTTTTTCCTTTAATGGAATGCACCATGTTTCTCGCTTTATTATCAGGGGAGCACATCGCTACCACTGTGGCTTCATACAGAACAAGACTCAAAGCGACTGTCAGAACTTTCCTTGTGTCAGATGGACCCCAAATTATCCATGCATCAAAATTCTTAAAAGTCCAAGTTTCAAAAAAGGAGGAAAAAAGGAAAATAAATGGGAAGTTGAGATTTCTTCACAAGAGGCTAATCGTGTCTGTTTGTGACAGCTTGAGATCTGAGTTAGTTGAGATGATGTGTAAACTCTGCCTCAGTGGTAACAGTAATAGCCACTTTTTGAGTAGCTACTCTGTGCAAAAAATTGTGCCAGGAACTTTGCATATATCTTCTTATTTAACCCTCTGAGATAGCTGATATGAGCCACACAGAGGCTGAGCAACCTGTCCAAGGAGCAGACTTAGGCTTGCCTGACTTATGGGTCCCCCTGCCCATCCCCAGATTGACCTCCCTGACTCTTCAGTCTCCCATCTACCTTGGGCAGATTTGCTTACCCAGTTCAAAGAAGACATCCTTTCATTCATCCATTGACTCATCAGTGAAGAAATTAACATTTCCAAAAACAATATGGCCAGGCTGCCTAGATCCCTCTCCTCAACCTTCGCCCTGACCACAACCACCACCCCAAGCGCCCTGATCCCGGTTACCACCCCAAGCCCCCACCCCAACCTGAGATATGTGGCAATTTCACTCCTTGTCCTTGAGTCCATACCTCCATAATTCACCATTTCACATGCATACCCATTGTGAAAAGTATCCATTATCACCATAGTATTACCAACACGTTATTACAGGGCTTACATGTCACAGAACTCTTTCTGATGAATTATGTCATTTGATAATTACCTTAGGCAGAGGGAGGAGAGAGAAAGATAAATTATTTAAGGCTGGGCGCGATGGCTCATGACCTTAATCCCAGCACTTTGGGAGGCCAAGGCAAGAGGATTGCTTGAGTCCAGGAGTTCAAGACCAGCCTGGGCAACATAGCAATACAACATATGTATCTCTATAAAAAAAATACTGAGCATGGTGGCTCATGCCTGTAGTCACAGCTACTTGGGAGCACTGAGGCGGGAGGATCACTTGAGCCAGGCAGGTTGAGGCTGCCGTGAGCTGTGATCACACCTCTGCACTCCAGCCTGGATGACAAAGTGAGACCCTGTCTCAAAAAAAAAATTAATTTCATTTCATTTAAAAATTTAAAAATTGACCAGGCGTGGTGGCTCATATCTGTAATCCCAGCACTTTGGGAGGCTGAGGTGGGTGGATCACAAGGTCAGGAGTTCGAGACCAGCTTGGCCAACATGGTGAAACCCCATCTCTACTAAAAATACAAAAAGTTAGCCAGGCGTGGTGGTGTGCATCTGTAATCTCAGCTACTCAGGAGGCTGAGGCAGGAGAATCGTTTGAACCTGGGAGGTGGAGGTTGCAGTGAGCCGAGATCGCACCATTGCCCTCTAGCCTGGGTGATAGATAAGAGACTCTGGGAAAAAAATAAATAAATAAAATTAAAAATTAAACTAACTAATTAATTAATAATAAAATTATTTAGGCCAAGTGCAGTGGTTCACACCTGCAATCCCAGCACTTTGGGAGGCTGAGGTGGGTATATCACTTGAGATCAAGAGTTTGAGACCAGCCTGGCCAACATGGTGAAACCCTGTCTTTACTAAAAATATAAAAGTTAGTCCAGCGTGTTGGCAGGCACCTGTAATCTCAGCTACTCAGGAGGCTGAGGTGGGAGAATAGCTTGAACCTGGGAGGCAGAGGTTGTAGTGAGCCAAGGTCGCGCCAATGCCTACCAGCCTGGGTAACAGAACAAGACTCCGTCTCAAAGAAGAAAAGAAAAACCAAAAAAAAAAAAAAAGAAAAGAAAAACCAACCTGGTTACACTGTCACTTGATTGTATAGTATTTTGGTTTCCAGAAGCTCCTATATTACGCTGAAGGGTGAAGAAGTTACCATTTTTCCAACACATCTGCCTTTTTCTCCCCTTGCTTGAATCTCCAATATTTATCCCACCCAATTCCTTTATTTATCCTCTACTCCTTATTTTCAAGAAAAAATAGGGCCAGGAGCAATGGCTTACATCTGTAATCCCAGTGCTTTGGGAGGCCAAGGTAGGAAGATCACTTGAGGCCAGGAGTTCGAGACCAACATGGGCAGCATCGCAAGACCCCCCACTCATCTCTACAAAAAAAAAAAAGAAAAGAAATCGAGAAATTGACTGGTCATGGTGGTGCAAGATTCTGTCTCTTAAAAGAAGCAAAAGAAAAAAAAAAGAATAGAACCTAGTTGCATGCACTAAAGTATAATAACTGAGAACAGATCAAAATGTTAACTCTTGCCATGGCATTTTTATCAATAAGGATTCAAGGTCTTATCGAAAGGCATAGTTTCAAAAGTTCAGACGTTAGCTGATGGGTAGGGAGAAATGGCAGCGAGAAAGCAGCAGAGCTTCTGGAATTAGAAAACACACAATTTCAGCCAGGCACAGTGGCTCACACCTGTAATCCCAGCACTTTGGGAGGCCGAGGCAGGCGGATCACCTGAGGTCTGGAGTTTGAAGACCAGCCTGGACAACATGGTGAAATCCCGTCTCTACTAAAAATAATACAAAAATCAGCCGGCCATGGTGGTGGGTGCCTGTAATCCCAGCTACTCGGGAGGCTGAGGCAGGAGAATCACTTGAACCCAGAAGGCAGAGGTTGCAATGAGCCCAGATCATGCCACTGCACTCCAGTCTGGGCAACAGCAAGCCTCCATCTCAAAAAGAAAAAGAACACAGCTCCTGGGCGTGCTTTCTAGCACCGTCCAGTGATTTGCCTCTCGTCAGGTCAGACAGTCCTGAAGCAAACCCGAGCATCTGTGCTTCATCTCCCTTCCAGATCCCACCCCACCACCAGGAGTCAGTCCTGATGCTCCCTCAGAGTCTCCAACTGCCCCACATCCCGAGTGGACCACACAGCCAGGGCTGCTGCAGGCCCATGGTCATCTAGCAGCCTGGTTGGCCGGGGATATGGGGCCAAAAGGGATGCAGACCGCCGCTGCTACCTGCCATTTCCTTCCAGTTGGTTGTTCTAAAACTATGGCAAATGAGAAGAGGCAATGAGTCCCCACCCGCTTTTTTTTAATGATGTTACCCTTAAAAGAAATAATAGCTAATGATAAATAACATGTACTTAATACTTACCATGTGCCAGGCTCTGTTCTAAGCGTGCATTAACCTATTTTATCATCACAGCAATCCTTTGATGTAGATGCTCTGATTGTCCACATTTTATTTTATTTTATTTTATTTTTTTCTGAGACAGAGTCTCGCTCTGTCGCCCGGGCTGGAGTGCAGTGGCCGGATCTCAGCTCACTGCAAGCTCCGCCTCCTGGATTCACGCCATTCTCCTGCCTTAGCCTCCCGAGCAGCTGGGACTACAGGCGCCCGCCACCTCGCCCGGCTAGTTTTTTGTATTTTTTAGTAGAGACGGGGTTTCACCGTGTTAGCCAGGATGGTCTCGATCTCCTGACCTCGTGATCCGCCCGTCTTGGCCTCCCAAAGTGCTGGGATTACAGGCTTGAGCCACCGCGCCCGGCCTGATTGTCCACATTTTATAATGAAACTGAGGCTGAGAGAGGTTAGGTGACTTTTCCAAAGGCACACAGCTGGGAAGTGACAGCTGGGACCCAAAGGAAATACACTTGAGTACTATCCACAGGAATTCCATTAAGGACAGATGTGACCCGGAGCCAATCCTTCAACGTCTCTGGACTCCTCAGAAAAGGACACTGGACTAGATCACCTCTGACCACACTTAACTCTCTCATCTAATGAATTTAAGCCCTTTTGGGAAGTCCCTCACGCACCCCTGAGCACTGGAACCTAATTCATTTTCTTGGGAGTGGGTGTGAATCAGATCCTCCCGTTTCAAAGCCCAGTGGAATCCCAGGCATGAAGTACATTCTATAAATGTTCGGTTGTTATCGTTATTACTGTGACTTTAATGGGCACTCATTTCCCCTATAACCCCTTCAGGGCTTTGTCTTATCCCTGGATCCTTTTTCATTCACCACTTAGACAACAGCAAGGGAGAACGTTTTATTATTAACATTTTATTATCTGCGTGGAGGCATCTGGCTTTGCACTCTCCCTCCTCCCCAAACCACCTCCACTTCATCAATTCCAGTGATAAATTATTTATTCCCAAGACGACTGTTTTTTCAATCCTAGGCTTGGAACAAGGAGGAAGATAGCTACATTCCCTTCACGCTTACGGTCAGCTGTCTGATTTATTTTCCCCTGTTGCGAATTCCTCTCCTCTCTTTTCGCAGCAGCTTTTCTGCTAGAAGAGTTATATCTTAAAATTGCCCCGAGGCCTTAGGCCACCAGTGACAACCCATCCCATGCCCGAATGCATTTCTTTTCTGACTTTGGGGACTAAAAGCAGAGAGATTGGACAGTATTTTAATGGCGTCTTTTTGGAGGTTGCAGGGGTTTTCACGTTTTGGTTTGGTTTTCAGGTTTTTGTTTTGTTACATTTTGCTGTGTTGTTTTTATTTTTTTGAAACAGTGTCTCGCTCTTTTACCCAGGCTGGAGCACAGTGGTGTAATCAAGGTTCACTGCAGCCTCATCCTCCCAGGCTCAAGCAATCCTGCCCCCTCAGCCCCCACAAGTAGCTGGGATTACAGGCATGCACCACTACACCCAGCTAATTTTTTAATTTTTTGTAGAAACAGCACCTCCTTTATAGTCCTGGCTGGTCTTGATCTCCTGGACTCAAGGGATCCTCCCACCTTGGCTTCCCAAAGTGCTGGGATTACAGGTGCCAGCCACTGCAGCTGGCAGGTTTTTGTTTTGTCTTTCTGCCTGAGGTAAGGACCCAGGTGGGAGGATCCATGGGGGTCTCACTCGAAGGGAAAATGGAGTTCCTATGAAACTCACTCCAAGCAAGTGAGGCAAGCCTTCTTGTTGCCTAGTGGCCCTGACTGACTGCTTTTTTTTTTTTTTTGTCTGAGACGGAGTTTCACTCTTGTTGCCCAGGCTGGAGTGCAATGGCCCGATCTTGGCTTACTGCAACCTCTGCCTCCCAGGTTAAAGTGATTTTCCTGCCTCAGTCTCCTGAGTAGCTGGGATTACAGGCGTGTGCCTCCACACCTAGCTCATTTTTGTGTTTTTAGTAGAGATGGGTTTTCGCCATGTTGGCCAGGCTGGTCTCGAACTCCTGACCTTAAGTGATCCACCTGCCTTGGACTCTCAAAGTGCTGGGATTATAGACATGAGCCACTGCAGTTGACTTTTTTTTTTTTTTTCTTTGAGACAGAATCTCGCTCTGTCACCCAGCCTGGAGTACAGTGGCATGATCTTGGCTCACTGAAACCTCCGCCTCCCATGTTCAAGCGATTCTCCTGCCTCAGCCTCCCCAGCAGCTGGGACTAGAGGTGTGCATCACCATGTCCAGCTAATTTTTGTATTTTTAGAAGAGACAGGGTTTCACCATGTTAGCCAGGCTGGTCTCGAGCTCCTGACCTCAGGCATACACCTGCCTTGGCCTACCAGTGTTCTGGGATTATAGGCATGAGCCACCACACCTGGCCCAGAAATGCCACTTGTAAGATGCCACTGCAGCGCCCCCCCTTATCACCAGGAAGACACATCCTGGCTTCTTTCTTTGGGGTGAAGCTTTGTCAAAAATCTGATTAGGCCAGGCACAGTGGCTCACACTTGTAATTCCAGCACGTTAGAAGGCCAAGGCAAGAAGATCACTTGAAGCCAGGAGTTCAAGACCAGCCTGGGCAACACAGCAAGACCTTGTGCCTACAAAAATTCAAAATTAAAATATTATCCGGGCATGGTGGTGCATTCATGTAGTCCCAGCTGCTCAGGAAGTGGAGGCAGGAAGATCGCTTAATTAAGCTCAGGAGTTCGAGGCTGCAGTGAGCTATGATCACACCACTGCACTCCAGCCTGGACAACAGAGTGAGATCCTGTCTCAAGAAAAACCAAACAACAAAAAAATATGTGTAAAGGCAACAACAACCAGAAAAGAAGAAGGCATTCCAGAACAAGATCACTGCCCAAACTGATATCCAGCTCCTAGAGAAAAGGAAACTTCAGGAGCAACTCAAAAAGCAAGAAGAGTGGATACACTGCAACAAACAGAATCTTCGGTCCAAAGCAGGGTGCTTTTCCTGCATGAGGAAAATAAGCAATTACAGGAAAGCCATCTCCGACTCAGCCTCTTAGGACACAGTCTACAGAGCCCCTGATTTTCAGAGGAGAGAGAACAACAATTAATAAAATTCCCAAATTTGAAGTATTGAATAAGATACTGCCTTTAGTGGCCGGGCGTGGTGGCTCACACCGGTAATCCCAGCATTTTAGGAGGCCGAGGTGAGTTGATCAC
Source organism: Rhinopithecus roxellana (assembly GCF_007565055.1). Classification (NCBI taxonomy): domain Eukaryota; kingdom Metazoa; phylum Chordata; class Mammalia; order Primates; family Cercopithecidae; genus Rhinopithecus; species Rhinopithecus roxellana. The sequence continues at coordinate 104,838,203 of NC_044559.1, forward strand.
AAGGTCAAGAGATCGAGACCATCTGGCCAACATGATCGAGACCATCTGGGCAACATAGAGATGGGGAGAGAAACTCCATCTCTACTGAAAATACAAAAATTAGCTGGGTGTGGTGGCACTAACCTGTAGTCTGTAGTCCCAGCTTCTCGGGGGGCTGAGGCAGGAGAAGCACTTGAACCTGGGAGGCAGAGGTTGTAGTGAGCCAAGATCACACCAGTGCACTCCAGCCTGGCGACAGCAAGACTTTGTCTCAAAAAAAAAAAAAAAAAAAAAAAAAAGATACTGCCTTTAGCAACCTCTAGTTTTTCAGGAACAGGTTTAGTTCCTATTAAGAGATTGAAGAACATCAATCAGAAGAAGCAAAGGGAAACTCAGCATCCCTGGAGTCTTCCTGTTCCTAGAATTCCAAAGCTGGACACATAAGTGGGGCTTCTCTGAAAGAGACATGCAGCATCCAAGAGCAAGACCCAAGTCAGAACTATAAAATCACCCACGTCTAAAACTATACTCATCAAAACTGCTGACTTGAAGCTTGGACAAGAAGGTGGAACATGGGCCGAGCACGGTGGCTCATGTCTGTAATCCCAGCACCCTGGGAGGCCGAGGCGGGTGGATTGCTTGAGGTCAGGAGTTCAAGACCAGCCTGGACAACATGGTGAAACCCCATCTCTACTAAAAATTAACAACAACAACAAAAAAATTAGCTGGGCATGGTGACACATACCTGTAATCCCAGCTACTCAGGAGGCTGAGGCATGAGTATCACTTGAACCTGGGAGGTGGAGGTTGCACCACTGCACTCCAGTCTGGTGTCAGAGTGAGGCTGCATCTCAAAAAAAAAAAGAAGGTGGAACATGACATGGAGAAGAATTACCATAGACCCCTACTAGACCGGTATGTTAGAAGTTAGAAGTTACTGATAATAGCTGGCACCATGGTTCACACCTTTAATCTGAACACTTTGGGAGGCTAAGACAGGAGGATCGCTTGAGGCCAGGAGTTTAAGACCAGCCTGGGCAACATAGCAAGACCTTGTTTCTAAAAAATAAAAAATTTAATTAGCCAGGTGTGGTGGTACACACCTATTGTAGTCCCAGTTACATTGGAGGCTAGGGTAGGAGGATCACTTGAGCCCAGGAGTTTGAGGCTGCAGTGAGCTATGATAGTCCCACTGCACTTCAGCCTGGGCAACAGAGCAAGACCCTATATCTAAGAAAAAGAAGTTGCTGATAAATTCATTAAACTAATTCAATAAAAAGGAATAAGATTAAATGTAATAATGTAATAATACAGAATGTAATGTAAATAACCCCTCTTCTGGAACACATGAGGTTGTGTGACACTAAACTGCATCCACAGCACATTTGTGTCCCATTCTATCAGTCCTTGCTCTGCCTAGATCAGTCAGGGCTGTGGCTGCTGGCCTCTTGCTGTCTCTGACCCAGCCTGACCAGGACGAGGTTCCCCTTAGTAGCAGTCAGAATCTGGAATTCACTTTGCACTTGTGACCTCAAAGACGTTTACAGCCAAGTACACCTTAAACCAGCCAACAGTGTCCAAGTGGCTGTGTCCCTCAAATTCACATTAGTTGCCCAATTCTCTCTAAAGGACTGGAAAGGTGAACCCAAACCCCAAGCCAGAAGCCTTTCATAGTACTTGTTAATCTTCTCTCACCATGGGCTGAATGAATTTTGCACATGTAGCCCTGATGAAGTCTGGGACAGAATGGGGTGACCACTCAGCTCTAAGGCACTGCCTGCCTCCTGCCTATGTTCAAGGCCCTTGTCCCCTCGGCAACAATGCCAGCTCAGATCAGGCCACACGGGCCTCAGCTCTCCACCAGTCATCTCACTCAAGGGACATGTGTGCTGCCAATGTCCCTTTGGACCTACCCCACAAAGGCCTGATTTCCTCCCTCTTCTGTGGTACCATGGAGGTCTCAGGTCTGTGGCCTCCAAACCAGCCGAAGATATGATAAATCCTGACCACGCAGGAGCTATTTGATAAGAACTAGAAAGAATAAGACCTGGTTTGGATGTTTGTCCCTTCCAAATCTCACGTTGAAATGTAATTCCCAGCTAGGCACAGTGGCTCACGCCTGTAATTCCAGCACTTTGGGAGACTGAGGTGGGTGGATCACCTGAAGTCAGGAATTCGAGACCAGCCTGGCCAACATGGTGAAACCCTGTCTTTACTAAAAATATAAAAATTAGCTGGGTGAGGTGGCACACACCTGTAGTCCCAGCTACTTGGGAGGCTGAGGCAGGAGAATCATTTGAATCCAGGAGGCAAAGATTGCAGTAAGCTAAGATAGTACCACTGCACTCCAGGCTGGGCAATTGAGTGAGACTCTGTCTCAAAAAAAAAAAAAATTAACCAGGCATGGTGGTGGGCACCTGTAATCCCAGCTACTTGGGAGGCTGAGGCAGGAGAAACACTTCAACCCGGGAGGTGGAGGTTGCAGTGAGCCAAGATCGTGCGTTGCACTCTAGCCTGGGTGACAAGAGCAAGACTCCATCTCAAAAAAAAAAAAAAAAAAAAAAAAAAAATTAGCCAGGTTCAGTGGCACACAACCGTGATGGTCTCAGCTACTGGGGAGGCTGGGGTGGGAGGATCACTTGAGCCCAGGTATTCAAGGCTGCAGTGAACCATGATTGTGCCATTGCACTCCAGCCTGGGCAACAAAGAGTGACCCTTTCTTTAAAAATAATAATGATTATTATTATACATATACATATACACACACACACGCACACAGCATAAAATTTACCATTTTAAGGCCGGGCAAGGTGGCTCATGCCTGTAATCCCAGCACTTTGGGAGGCCAAGGCAGATGGATCATTTGAGGTCAGGCATTTGAGACCAGCCTGGCCAACATAGTGAAACCCTGTCTCTACTAAACATACAAAAATTAGCTGGGCATGGTGGCACATGCCCAGAATCCCAGCTACTTGGGAGGCTGAGGCAGGAGAATCACTTGAACCCGGGAGACAGAGGTTGCAGTGAGCTGATATCAGGCCACTGCACTCCAGCCTGGGCGACAGAGTGAGATTCCATCTCAAAAAAAAAAAAAAAAATTACCATTTTCACCACTTTTAAGTGCACAGTTCAATGGCATGGAGTACATTCACGTTGTTGGGCAATCATTACCACAATCCATTCACAGAAATTTCTCATCATCCCAGACTGAAAGTCCCTACCCATTAAACCAATAACTTCCCACTTTCCTTTCCCCAGTCCCTGGTAACCCCTATTATACTTCTGTCCCCGTGAATTTGCTTCCTCCAAATACTTCATATAAATGGAATTACACAATATTTGTCCATTTGTGTATGGCTTATTTCACTCAACGTAATATTTTCAAGGTTCATTCTGTGTTATAGCATGTGTCTGAATTTCATTTTTCATGGATAATATTCTGTTGTATGTATGTACTGGATATTGTTTATCCATGTATTTGTTGATGGACATGCGGCTTGTTTCCACCCTTTGACTATTGTGAATAATGCTGCTATGAACATTGGTGTACAAATATCTGTTTGAGTCCTTGATTTCAATTACTTTGGGTATGTACCTAGGGGTAGGAGAACTGCTTGATCACGTGATAATTCTATTTTAACTTTTTGAGGAACCACAAAACGGTTTCCTATGGCAATGGCATTATTTTACATTCCCAGAAGCAATGCACTAGGGTTACAATTCTTCACATCCTCACCCACATTTGTTATATTCCGGGTTTTTTGTTGTGATTTGATTTTTAAATAATAGTCATCCTGGCCAGACATGGCAGCTCATGCCTGTAATCCCAGCACTTTGGGAGGCCGAGGTGGGCAGATCACCTGAGGTCAGGAGTTTGAGACCAGCCTGGCCCACATGGTGAAACCCTGTCTTTACTAACAATACAAAAATTAGCTGGGCGTGGTGGCACATGTCTGTAGTCCCTGCTACTCAGGAAGCTGAGGCAGGAGAATTGTTTGAACCTGGGAGGCGGAGGTTGCAGTGAGCCGAGATTGTGCCACTGCACTCCAGCCTGGAGACAGAGTAAGACTTCGTCTAAAAAAAGAAAGAAAAGAAAAAAGGGGCCGGGCGCGGTGGCTCAAGCCTGTAATCCCAGCACTTTGGGAGGCCGAGACGGGTGGATCACGAGGTCAGGAGATCGAGACCATCCTGGCTAACATGGTGAAACCCCGTCTCTACTAAAAATACAAAAAACTAGCCGGGCGAGGTGGCGGGCGCCTGTAGTCCCAGCTACTCGGGAGGCTGAGGCAGGAGAATGGCGTGAACCCGGGAGGCAGAGCTTGCAGTGAGCCGAGATTGCGCCACTGCACTCCAGTCTGGGCGACAGAGCGAGACTCCGCCTAAAAAAAAAAAAAAAAAAAAAAAAGAAAAAAGGAAGGAAGGAAGGAAGGAAGGAAGGAAGGAAGGAAGGAAGGAAGGAAGGAAGGAAAATATTTTAAAAACCAATTGCATTTCTATATCCTAGCAATGAAAAACTGGAAATTGAGTTTTTTTAAGTGTACAGGGAGTCATAAGACAAATGTGTTTGAGAAGCATTGCTCTGAAGAACACCACTCACTAGAGATCATTGGTTTGGACCACTCTGTTTATGGTGAGGAACCTTTGAACCTTTGCTTCATAAACTCCATCTATGTTTGGCAAAGACTGATACCTCTTTCCCAAAAATACTTCTGGTTTATCCCTTGGTTCTCTGCAATGTTTCTCGAACTGTTTATGATAGAAGGCCAGCTTTCCCCGAATCTCTTACAAACTGATGTTTTATAAAATACATTAAAAAGACAGTACTAGCAGAAATGAAATTAAGGACAAAGATACACAAAATGAAGCCCCATTTTGATATTTATTATTAGAGTCAACAGACATAAAATGACTCCATCGAATTGCTGTAAAAGTATCTAAATGCTTTCCTTTATTTTTTATGCTTATTAGCTGGGCATGATGGTACACACCTGTAGTCCCAGCTACTCTGGAGGCTGAGGCAGGAGGATTAATTGAGCCCAGGAGGTATAAGCTGCAGTAAGCTGAGAGTGCACCACTACACTCTAGCCTGGGTGACAGCCGATCTCAAAAAAAGAAAAAAAAAAAATTATTAGGTAGGTGCAAAAGTAATTGCAGTTTTTGCAATGACTTTTAATGGCAAACCTCACAATTACTTTTGCACCAACATAACAACAACAATTTTGTGCTTACCTCCTCAAGAACAAGTACAAAATGGTTTGTGCAGTAGCCTCAATCTGTGGGCCTTATCTCAAGTCACCCCACCCTAGAGTTTTGCCAGCAAGGCCAAAGACGGTGTGGGGAGCTATTAAAAATGATGAGGAGCCCGGATCACGGGGTCAGGAGATCGAGACCATCCTGGCTAACACAGTGAAACCCCATCTCTACTAAAATTACAAAAATTAGCCAGGTGTGGTGGTGGGCGCTTGTCGTCCCAGCTACTCGGGAGGCTGAGGCAGGAGAATGGCATGAACCTGGGAGGCGGAGCTTGCAGTAAGCCGAGATGGCACCACTGCACTCCAGCCTGGGCAACAGAGCAAGACTCCATCTCAAAAAAAAAAAAAAAAATAGCTGAGCATGATGGCAGGCTACGCTGTAGCCTGTAATCCCAGCTACGCTGGAGGCTGAAGCAAGAGAATTGCTTCAGCCAGGAGGCAGAGGTTGCAGTGAACAGAGATCACGCCACTGCACTCCAGCCTGGGTGACAGAAAGAAAAGAAAATCAAGATTACTCAGGTATGCACACTACATAAAGACTTCTTGAAAATTGTTAAAACTGTCCAGGCATGGTGCCTCATGCCTGTAATTCCAACACTTTGGGAGACTGAGGCAGGAGGATCACTTGAGGCCAGAAGTCCAAGACCAGCCTGGGCAATACAGCAAGACCCCATCTCTACCAAAAAAATAAATAAATAAACAAAATAATTATCCAGTGTGGTGGGGTGTACATCTACATAGTCCTAGCTACTCAGGAAGCTGAGGCAGGAGGATTGCTTGAGCCCAGGAGTTCGAGGCTACAGTGAGCTGTGATTGCACCACTGCACTCCAGCCTGGGCGATAGAGCCGGACCCTGTCTCCACACACAAAAAAGAAAAAACTTGTTAAAACTTTCTTCCGGCCGGGCGCGGTGGCTCAAGCCTGTAATCCCAGCACTTTGGGAGGCCGAGACGGGCAGATCATGAGGTCAGGAGATCGAGACCATCCTGGCTAACACGGTGAAACCCTGTCTCTACTAAAAATACAAAAAAAAAAACTAGCCAGGTGAGGTGGTCTGCGCCTGTAGTCCCAGCTACTCGGGAGGCTGAGGCAGGAGAATGGCCTAAACCCGAGAGGCGGAGCTTGCAGTGAGCTGAGATCCGGCCACTGTACTCCAGCCTGGGCGCAGAGTGAGACTCCGTCTCAAAAAAAAAAAAAAAAAAAAAAAAAACTTTCTTCCAATACCCTGCCCAGGGCACCTTTTAATGTGTTGAAATAACCAATCCAGAATTATTTTTCCCTCCCTCTCTCCCTCTTGCTCTCTCTCATACATTTCATTTAAGCAAAACTTGGAAAAGGTAAACGTTGACCTTTGATACGCTCGTTATTCTGAAGTAACTTGAAGTCTTAATTTTCTTATTCTACCATTTTATCAGTGTCTGACAAGTTCCATTAAGCTGCTTACTTTAGTTCTGAAATATCAAATATTCACTGCTCAGTGAGAAGCTGAATGTCTCTGGGCTGGCTGATTATTTTGGAAATAGAACTCTGCTCTTCCATGAATTCAATCAAGGAGAAAATTCCCCCTGACTTGCGCTCATTGACTGTTTTCTGAAAGGAAATTCTTTTAAGATAGTGTTATGGATAAAGTGAATGAGCTGTCAAAGCATGGTTTTGAAAGACGTTGTTTGAGTCTTGTTTTGTGAGTAAGACACTGTCAGGATATAATTACAGTGTCTGAGTGCTGCTGAGGATTTAGAAATACAATTTACATGGAGTTTGACATTTTGCGACTTTACAAACTATATGCTGATGCTAGTCACTGAAATTGCACCAGGGATCTCCTGTTCTTAGTGAGGAATTAAAAATCAAGACTATTGAAAGAGTAAATTCAATACATCATTTTTTTCCGCTTATAGGTAATTCTATATGTTTCCAAGGGAAAAATTACTTACTTTAAAAAAAAAAAAAGTATTTCAGAATGGTTCACTAATACAAACCACAAAAAAGAATCACAATCGATTGATTTCTGCTTCTTTTGGTCTCGAGGGTGGTTTGTAAGGAAATAGGCAACAAGAAGTAAGTGAAAGGATGAGATTGTGTTTTTTCCCACATCTTTCATCCCCAGTAAAAGGGGGGGAAAGTTAGTTGACAGTAGTCTCTCCTTATCTCTAGAGTAAGTAGGTCATGAAAGAGGAGAATAAAAATTTGTTTCTCAGGCAGGCACAGTGGCTCACACGTGTAATCCCAGCACTTTGGGAGGCCGAGATGGGGAGATCACTTGAGGTCAGAAGCTGGAGACCAGCCTGGCCAACATGATGAAACTCCATCTCTATTAAAAATACAAAAATTAGCCAGGCCTGGTGGTGTGCACCTGTAGTCCCAGCTACTCGGGAGACTGAGGTAGGAGAATCATCTGAACCCGGGAGGCAGAGGTTGCAGTGAGCCGAGATCGCACCACTGTACTCCAGCCTAAGCGACAGAACGAGACACTGTCACAAAAAAAAATTGTTCCTCATAGATTCCAGAATGTTCCAGAATGACACATAACACGTGAAATCTTCCCTCAAGGAGTCAAACCTGGAGAGAAGAGGAGAAATTTCTTCTGATCCCCCAAACTGCATCCCAGAAATAACTACACCAAGAATTCCTTCCCAGTTCCATAGGTAGAATGGGGTGTGTCTCGGCAGATATAGTGCAATCGAGGCAGGGCACGGTAGCTCACGCCTGTAATCCCAGCACTTTGGGAGGCCGAGACGGGGACAGATCACCTGAGGCTGGGAGTTCAAGATTAGCCTGACCAACGTGGAGAAACCCCATCTCTACTAAAGACATAAAAAATCAGCCAGGCGTTATGGCACATGCCTGTAATCCCAGCTACTCAGGAGGCTGAGGCAGGAGAATTGCTTAAACCCGGGAGGCAGAGGTTGCAGTGAGCCGAGATCACGCCATTGCACTCCAGCCTGGGCAACAAGAGCGAAACTCCATCTAAAAAAAAAAAGAAGAAGAAGAAATAGTGTGATTGGGGGTTTAGCATGACTTTGCCTCCTGAAAAGCAGAGAAGACCCTGTATGAGACAAAGTGTCATTGTATGGTTTCCATTCGGATATAAAACCTTGAAAATTTAATATTATTGTTCTCACACGTTTTCAGTATCCTTTGCGGTGAATGTGTCTCAGTGATTTAATCCCGGCAAGAAATCCCAGGTCTGAGTCCCTGTTCACAGCATGTCCTTGAGTGAGTCACTTTGCCAGTGTTTTCCAACTAGGAGGCAGGGAGAACACCCAAATTTGCAATATTTTTGCACCATTTAAGTATTAAACATTTAGGCCAATAAGAAACACAATTATCTGGCCAGACACAGTGGCTCACACCTGCAATCTCAGCACTTTGGGAGGCCAAGGCAGGAAGATCACTTGAGGCCAAGGATTCAAGACCAGCCTGGCCAACAAGGTGAAATTCCATCTCTATTAAAATAATAACAAAAATAAATAAAAAGAAGCATAAATATTCCTTCTTGCTGTTTCTTTTGTTTATTTATTTTGGGTTTGTTTTCGTTTTTCAGAGACAGGGTCTTGCCTTGTTAGTCAGGCTGGAGTGCAGTGGCGCCATCACGACCCATTGCAGCCCTGAATTCCTGGGCTCCAGTGATCCTCCCACCTCAGCCTCCCAAGTAGCTGGGACCACAGGCACACACCACCATGTCTGACTAATTTTTTATTTTTTGTAGAGACAGAGTCTCACGATTTTGCCCAGGCTGGTCTTGAACTCCTGGGCTCAAGCCATCCATCTGCCTTGGCCTCCCAAAGTGCTGGAACTACAGACATGAGCCACCACGTCAAGTCCTTTGTGATGTTTCTAACTAAGACACAGGGTACTCATCTTAACATTTCAACTTATTGTAGAAAAATTTCAAAAACAAAGGGCAGTTTCATTGCTGTGTAATATTCCTCTTAAGTAGGAAGAAAAACACAAGGTTATTTTTAAACTTATTTTTAAGCAGGATTGTCTCTAAGGTTCTTTGTTTTCAGGGTTTTTGGTTGAACTTTGTTTTGTTTCATTTCATCTTTATTCCGGAGACTGAAAAAAATTAATGTGTTTGTTTTAAGCTGTATACAATAATGTTGCCACTGCTTTTGTTAATTACAACGTTTGGACTTGTCTTTCTCTCCCTTCATTCTTTAGCTCTAAGTCTGAGGCTTATTGTAAAGTAAATTCAGTTACGAACAATGTTCCAAATAGGTAGTGGTTTTATTGGTTGAAAAAGGAAAGATGGCCTCAAGCATGTAACTGTGTATATGCCATTTTCCATCTTCTTAAAGCAAACTTTATTGGTTATAAACATGAGAGAAAGCAGACACGATTCAAACCTGTATTTACAAAGGAATGAGAACGAAAAGTATGAAAGAAATAACAATATATAAATACATGAGAAAAAGCTTATCTTTATTTCAAAATAGCATTTTAATAATAATTCCCATTTTATAATGCCTTCCCCAAGGAGATCAAAGGGACTTCAGGGCACTGTAGAATTTTCATAACACGCATTTGAGGTTGAAGGAAAGCATTGTGATCCTCTAACTCTCACTTTACAAACGAAGAAGATGAAACTGAAAGATGACTTGGTTCACTAAATCTCACTACTCAGTATAGAATCTTAGGATAAATTGCTTTTTAAAAAAATTAGCCGGGTGTGGTGGCATGTGCCTGTGGTCCCAGCTACTCAGGAGGCTGAGGCAGGAGGATGGATTGAGCCTGGGAAGTCAAGGCCGTAGTGAGCTGTGATGGTGTCATTGCACTCCAGCCTGGGTGACAGAGAGATCCTGTTTCAAAAACAGCAATAACAATTTATTTTTTTTAAAAGAAAGAGGACGAGTGTGGTGGCTCACGTCTGTAATCTCAGCACGTTGGGAGGCCGAAGTGGGCAGATCACTTGAGGTCAGGAGTTCAAGACCAACCTGGCCAACATGGTGAAACTCCATCTCTACTGAAATACAAAAATTAGCCGAGTGTGGTGGCATGCACCTGTAATCCCAGCTACTAGGGAGCATGAGGCAGGAGAACTGCTGAACCTGGGAAGTGGAGGTTACAGTGAGCTGAGATGGTACCACTGCACTTCAGCCTGGGCAACAGAGCAAGACTCTGTCTCAAAAAATAATAATAACAATAAATAACAGAAAGAGAAGAAAGACATGAAGTCAGAGCAAAAGGAAGCAGAGTAAGCCAGAGGTGGAACCCCAGAGACGGCCTGAGCTATGGAGACTTGCAGATGGGCAGGAAATATCAAGTCAACAGGCAGAGTTGAGGGTAAAACATTATCATCAGCAACAAAGGTCATTTCGAGGGAGCAGAAGCAATGGGGTTAAGAGCAAAACCCAGGATGGAAGGAAAGGTTCACAAGCTGGTCTACTAATGCGAAATGTGCTGGAACTGTCTTCTGGGTCTCACGCTGCAAGTGCATGCAGGAAGGGGCTGGTGGCTCCTTAAAGGTGCTGGACAGATGTGGGACACACAGATCAATTCCTGGACGTGGGGAAGCCCCATGGATTTGTCAATATCTTAAGTAACATACACATTAGCCTGATACATGAACACTAAATCACAGAAGCATTTATGTCCCAGCAATTTTTTTTTTTTTTTTTTTTTTTGAGCGTCTTGCTTTGTCACCCAGGCTGGAGTGCAGTGGCACAATCATAGCTCACTGCAGCCTCAAACTCCTGGGCTCAAGCAATCCTCCTGTCTCAGCCTCCTGAGTAACTGAAATTACAGGTACATGCTGCCACACCTGGCTAATTTTTTAATTTTTGTTTTTTGTAGGGACAGGGTCTTACTATGTTGCCCAGGCTGATCTTAAACTCCCAGCTTCAAGTGATCCTCCTGCCTCGGCCTCCCAAAGTGTTGGGATTATAGGTGTGAACCACTGTGCCCAGCTCCAGCATTTCTTAGTAAGGAACAATAAATGACTAGGTGTTGGGTTTATGATTTATACTACGATTGTTAAAGCTGTATTGTGGTTTTAGTCCAGCAATTTTTTTTTTTTTTTTTTTTGAGACAGCATCTTGCTCTGTTGCCCAGGCTGGAGTGCAGTGGCACGGTCTTGGCTCAATGCAGACTCCACCTCCCGGGTTCAAGCAATTATCCCACCTCAGCCTCCCAAGTAGCTAGGATTATAGGCACATGCCACAACACCCAGCTAATTTCTATACTTTTTACTAGAGACAGGATTTCACCATGTTGGCCAGGCTGGTCTCAAACTCCTGACCTCAGGTGATCCACCTGCCTCAGCCTCCCAAAGTGCTAGGATTACAGGCATGAGCCACCATGCCCGGCTAGTCCGGCAAGTTTCTTACAAGCCCAGATTCTCATGAAAACAGACCTCACTCGGTTTATGAATTACAAGCATGCTCTAGAAAAACAACAACAACAACAAATTTAAGACAAGATCTCGCTCTGTTGCTCAGGAGGGAGAGCAGTGGCACCATCATATCTCACTGCAGCCTCCATCTCTCAGGTCCAAGCAATCCTCCTACCTCAGCCTCCTGAGCAACTGAGACCACAGGCATGCACCACCATGCCTAGCTAATTTTTAATTTTTTTTTGTATAGATGGGGTTTCACCATGTTGCCTAGGCTGGTCTCCAACTCCTGGGCTCAAGCAATCCACTTGCCTCAGCCTCCCAAAGTGCTGGGATTACAGGCGTGAGCCACCACTCCCGGCCTGGGACAAAATTTTAATTTGCCTCTTTCCTCCCTGTGAGACAAACTTTGCCAGCCCTTCACCTGGACCCCCAAGCAGAAAGACAGTGGCAATGCCAGGAGCGCATACCACCTGTGCTCCAGGCACAGCTGTCGCTTGGAACCGTGACTTGGCCCCATCAGCAGAGCAAACAAGCACACTCAACAGCTGTGTATTCATTAATAGGATGTGCAAAAACAGGTATCTGTTGTAACATGGAGCAGATAGCATGTCCTTCCTGAAGAGTGTTAAACTGTTCTGTGCTGATACCGCACGTCGTAACTGTTCCTAATACGTAACATTTTCCTGCAAGGGATATGGTAGTTTCAATATGTTTAAATAAAAATTAAGTACTTTCCTACTGTCTTCAGCAAAATATAATTGTGGAAAGTTGAAGTGAATTCAAGACACTCACATTCACAAATGAAAAAGCTTAAACATCACTGGATCTTTTTTTTTTTTTTTTTTTTTGAGACAGAATCTCGCTCTGTCGCCCAGGCTACAGTGCAGTGGCATTATCTCGGCTCACTGCAACCTCCACCTCTCCAGTTCAAGCGATTCTCCAGCCTCAGCCTCCCAAGTAGCTGGGATTACAGGCACGTGTCACCACGCCTAGCTAATCTTTTTGTTGTGCTTAGTAGAGACGGGGTTTCACCATGTTGGCCAGGCTGGTCTCGAACTCCTGACCTCAGGTGATCCACCCACCTCGGCCTCCCAAAAATGCTGAGATGACAGGTGAGCCATTGCGCCCGGCCTGGATCTTTGGGTCTACCTGAAGTCCAGCTCTTCCATTTGTAGAGTCAGCGTGGTGACCTCTATCATCTGTGTGTGTTTCCTAGGCATTGTGAGGGCTCGTGAAGGAATGACACTTAATAGGAATGGCTAACTTTCATAGTGTTTTTAGGAACTGTGCTAAATCTTTATTTGTATTATATCATTTAATCCTCACAACAACCCAAAACACTAATAAAGCCCAGGGTGGTGGCACAAACCTGCAGTTCCAGCTACTTGGGAGGCTGTGGTGGGAGGATCAATTGAGCCGGGAGTTCGAGGCTGTAGTGAGCCATGATTGCACTAGTGCACTCCAGCCTGGGCAACAGAGCAAGACTCTTTCTCTAAAAATAAATAAATAAAAACTTTAAAAAATAAAGTGCTGATAGTATTATTACCTTCATTATGTAAGTGAGGAAGTTGAGAGGTTAATTAGCCCAAGATCACACCACTAGTAACAGGCTAAGTCTGAACTTGAACCCAGGTCTCTCAGAGGCCGGAACCATGCATATCCATAGCAGCTTGTTTTAGTTCATTCTCACACTGCTGTAAAGAACTACTTGAGACTGGGGATTTATGAAGAAAAGAGGTTTAATTGACTCAGTTCCACAGGCTTAAAAGGAAGCATGGCTTGGAGGCCTCAGGAAACTTATGTAAAATCAAGGCAGACAGTGAAGGGGAAGCAAGCACTTTCTTCTCATGGTGGCGAGAGAGAGAGAGAGAGACAGAGAGAGAGAAAGAGAGAGAGACAGAGACAGAGAGAAAGAGAGAGAGACAGAGACAGAGAGAAAGAGAGAGAGACAGAGACAGAGAGAAAGAGAGAGAGAGAGACACAGAGACAGAGACAGAGACAGAGGGAGGGAGAGAGGGAGGGAGAGGGAGAGAGGGGGTGGAGAGAGAGGAGGATGGAGAGGGGGAGAGAGGGGAAGAGGGAAAGAGAGAGGGAGGGGGAGGAAGGGAGAGAGGGAGGGAGAGAGAGGTGCCACACACTTTTAGATAGGGAATGGGAGGGAGGAGGAGGTAGGGAGAGGGAGAGAGAGGGAGGGAGAGAGAGGGAGAGGTGCCACACACTTTTAAATAACCAGATCTCGTGAGAACTCACTCACTATCATGAGAACAGCAAGGGGGAAATCCACCCCCATGATACAATCACCTTCTACCAGGTCCCTCGCTGACAGGTGGGGATTACAATTTGACATGAGAAATGGGTGGGGACATAGAGCCAAACCATATCACAGCTATGAAGGCTTATAAAAACATCAGGATGTGGGCTAGGTGTGGTAGCACACACCTATAATCCCAGCACATTGGGAGGCCAAGGTGGAAGGATCACTTGAGCCCAGGAATTTGAGATCAACCTGGGCAACATAGTGAGACTCCCCATCTCTACAAAAAATTGTTTAAAATTAGCTGAGTGTGGTGGTGCACACCTGTAGTCCCAGCTACTCATAAGAGTGAGGTGTGAGGATGGCTTCAGCCTAGAAGGTTGAGGCTGCAGTGAGCCAAGATCGCATCACTGCACTCCAGCCTGGGCAATAGAGGGAGATCCTGTCTCAAAAAGAAAAAAATAAGAAAGAAATTAGGATAAGCACTTTCAGAAAAAGCTTCAGAAAAAAGGGCAGGTTCTTCTTTAGGCCAGGTGCAAAGGTGTGACTTTCCAGAAGAAACGGGAAGACCAAAAAAAATGATCAATGTATTTTTCTCCAGATGAGGTATTTGTGTATGAATATTCTGAAGAAAGGGTTTTCTTTTTCCCCCTGTCACATGCTCAGGACTAGCCAGCAGAGCCCTAGAGGAACTGCAGGACGTGGTGAGTGGCTTCGCAATCGGTCACCACTGTCTGTGTCAGTCCAGGGAACCAGCAGAGCTCTTCTGCTTCTGAAGCCTACTTGAGTTAATGAAAATCCTGGCGACCCTGTTGAACCCAATTCATTGCTGAGAGCCATGAAAAATAGCTCCATAAATCTGCCTCTGAAGAAAAGGTCAGACTTCCCAGGTTGGGATAAACAAATTGAGATTTCAAAGCAACCTGTTAGTTACTCATGCCAATTTGCATACAAATGCCAACAAACAACCTCCCATTGTTAAAGGAGATGGTGAAGGATGTTCGGGTTTTATTGTCCAACTATGGTGATTGTCACAACCCAGTGCCTTGAAAGAACTACCTCACAACCTGCTTCACAATCAAGTGTCAGGACAGGGAAATGACCCTTGACATTTACCAAGCCCAGATGGACAGACGATCCTGATCACCCCCGCAGGCCGCCTCCTAAACCAGCCGCACCTTCTTGCTCTGTCCAGGCTGTGAAATTGGTGACCAGATGCCTCCACTTCAAGCGTGATAAATGCTACACCAGGTTTAGCAGAGAGAATGAGATTTCTGACTTCCAGCCAAAACGTTTGCATTTTAAAATGTCCACAACAGTGTTGCTTTTAAAGAGGGAGATTTTCTCTTTCCCACATTTATTCAATTTTTAGTAAGCACCACTGGAGAGGGATGAAGAGAGCTTGATTAGTAGGTACCAATAGATAGTTTGATAAAAAAAAAAAATAAGATTTAGTGTTTGACAGATCAGTGGGGTGACTATAGTTTACAGTAATCTATTATATATTTCAAAATAACTAGAAGAGAATAATTCAGATGTTTCTAGTATACAACAAAGACAAATATTTAAAGTGATAGATACCCAATTATACTGCTTTGATCTGTATAAATTATATGAATGTATTATCACATATGCTCCCCAAAATATGTACATCTATTGTGTATCAATTTTTTAAAATCTACAACGTTAAAAAAAAAGCAGGAAGCAGGTTGATACCGGTTTGAGCCAGGACTCAGAAAATATAAAGATATGTATAATATTTTTAAATAAATAAATAAATGGAACACAGGAAACTAGAAAAAATACTGTAAAAGGATTTTGAAGTCAAGAATGACCTTCCCTTCCCTCCCGCTCCTGCCACCCCTGCCCAACATATACATTCTTTTTTCAAAATTTATCTTTGCACTTTGGGAGGCTATGGAGGGAGGTTCACTTGAGGCCAGGAGTTTGAGACCAGGGCGGACATCAGAGTGAGAGCCTCATCTCTACAAAAAATTGTTTTAATTAGCTGCGCATGGTGGTGCACAGCTGTACTCCCAGTTGCTCAGGAAGCTGAGGCGGGAGGATTGCTGGAGCCCAGGAGTTTGAGACCAACCTGGAGACTCCACTTCTACCAAAAAAATGACAAAAGGCCAGGCGTAGTGGCATATGCCTGTAGTCCCAGCTACTTGGAGGCTGAAGCAGGAGGATCACTGAGTCCAGGAGTTCAAGGCTACAGTGAGCTATGATCCCACCAGTGCACTACAGCCTGACCTACAGGCTGGGCTTACGAAAATAAGTAATTTTTGTAAAAGAACACTGTATAATAATGTGATAAAATAAATATAGGCTGGATGTGGTGGTTCATGCCTGTAATCTCAGCGCTTTGAGAGGCCGAGGCGGGGGGATCACCTGAGATCAGGAGTTCGGGACCAGCCTGACCAACATGGAGAAACCCTGTCTCTACTAACAATATAAAATTAGCCGGGCGTGGTGGCACATGCCTGTCATCCCAGCTCCTCGGGAGTTTGAGGCAGGATAATCGCTCAAACCTGGGAGGCGGAGGTTGCGGTGAGCCGAGATCGTGCCATTGCATTCCAGCCTGGGCAACAAGAATGAAACTCTGTCTCAAAAAAAAAAAAAAGAAACATATAAAAGCCTAAATTATGAAACCGCAATGGATTCACAAGAGCTATTTGGATTTTGAAGTTAAAGGTAAACTCTTCATGAAGATGCTAAGTGTTTGTGAAGGGAAGGGAATCCATAACTTGGTGTGTCCTTGAATGAAAGACACAGCGAGCTATTTTTTGCTTTTATTACAGCCTCTGGGCAGAGGTTCATTTCCATGAGAAGAAAAGAGAATTTGCTAGAGTTGCCCTGGTGTAGCAGGGCCTATCAAGCCACTGAGGATGAAATACTAAATCAGGTAGCGCATTCCAGGTTCTCAACCTTTTTGAGCAACAAAACTCTCAGTGGCTTGTTCTTAACTCCTTGGAGAGACAATGGTGAAAACTTGGGCTTATCTTTAAATACTAAAATGAAAGTACAACTCTTAGTTCAAAAGAGAATAGTGATAAAATTCTGGGTGAGAATTAGTGTCCTTAAATGAGCTTAGAGCCTGCACCAAATATAAAAAGTAGACTCAGATATTTGACCTTAGCAATGTTTCGTTAATGTTTAGGCCCGTGCCGGGCGCGGTGGCTCAAGCCTGTAATCCCAGCACTTTGGGAGGCCGAGACTGGCGGATCACGAGGTCAGGAGATCGAGACCATCCTGACTAATACGGTGAAACCCCGTCTCTACTAAAAAATACAAAAAACTAGCCAGGCGAGGTGGTGGGCGCCTGTAGTCCCAACTACTCGGGAGGCTGAGGCAGGAGAATGGCATAAACCCGGGAGGCAGAGCTTGCAGTGAGCTGAGATCCGGCCACTGCACTCCAGCCTGGGCGGCAGAGCGAGACTCCGTCTCCAAAAAAAAAAAATGTTCAGGCCCATTGGAATTTTTTCTCAACTTCCTTCACTAGCAATTTGTTTTCATTTAGGCTTTCCGTACAAAAATTATAAATCTGTAAAACAATCAGTTAGGATAGAGAAATAAAAGAGAAAGACAACATTTATTTACTAAAAACCAGAAACAGGTGCCTGAAAACAAAAGGCCTTAATCTGTCCTTCATCTAATTCTCTCCCTTGGATTTTGGATATGTCCAAAGGTTATTGATCACGGCTCCTTCCCACGGGTAGTTCACAGTTTCATCCCTAAACTTAGGTGAGAAATGCCCTCATTTGCCAAGGCAACCGTGAATTAAAGCAATGGTATCAAAACCACATCCACTAAATTTAGGGGGAAAAAAACACTCTGCCGTGAACTTGTAACACTTAAAAAGTAAGAAACTTGCTTTGAGAAGTGTGGTGTTTTTCCACTGTCCTCATCAGCTCCCTAGGGAAATTCCAAGGGGAAGAAAGCAGGGATAAAGAGCTTTTTGTATTTCTCTTGGTTTTAACTGCTAAAACAATTTTTGTTCCATTAGGTTTGTAATGCGAGATCTTTCAGAGTGAATTGACACAACAGCCTCTGAGTTTATTAATTCATCACAACTAACTTAGTCTTCACGTGTCTAAAAACAAATTGCTGACTTCTCGCAAGTTCCAAACTACTTATGCAACGCCTTGAAAACTGTTAAATGTAAAATTATTCCAGGATTACGAAGTCTATTCAATTAACATGGCATACAAACACACACGCGCATACACACACACACACACACACACACACACACACACAGCATGCATAGTTTTCAGCTGATCTTTCCTGAGTTCTATTCAGACTTAGTCCAACATCAATCTAATCTGCAAGATACCGGGAGCTAAACACCATTTGAAATTGCCCGGGAGAGGTCAGCTGGCCATTAGCTCCTAGATAGAAGGAATGTCCTAAAAGTCTTGAGGAATGACAAATGCCTTGAGATACTATCTCACTGCTTACCCAAGGTATCTCCCCAGATTGCTTATCAATGCCTTTCCTGTTACCCTTTTCATATTCAAAGAATGGGAAAAGTTTGCAGAAGTTTGGCTGGTAGACCTTCCCTAGCAATAAATACTTTGAAACTCTAAACAAGCACATCCCTTGGAAAATTGCTGCCTTGCTGGAAGGAGTAAACCCCAACTGGTTCATCTCAGCTCTGCCACCTTCTTGATTCTATCCTCAAATTCCTGGAATGGCAGACAAATGAATTACACCACCACGCTGCAAAACGATGCAATGTTAGCAGATTGACAAGGACATGTCCCGAGTGTAAACCGTACTCCAAATAAAGAGTGCCAAAATTTGAGAGTTGAATTTTGTCATTCTATGGGATCTCTAACTCCCAAAAAAAAAAGCAATAATCTGCTTTTTTAAGGTAGCAGATAGTCATATTGACAGAATGAATTGGGTAGAGGGAAGGGGAGTCCGTTGGTATCTGGAGCAGTCAATTTTTCTGTTATAAATGTTGGTATCTGGAGCATTTAATTTTTTTATTATAACTGTGACCCACAGAGTAACTAAATTAATTTCATCCAGGGTAATTAAATGATTTTTAACTAGCTCCTCCAGTTCCAAATTCACAAAGTTCTAAAAACTAGTTCTGGAAGTATTTGTATTTTGTTGGGAGCACCCGTGGGGTAGGTTGTAATAGATTGTGGCATTGAGAATCAATTATTGAGAATGTACCAATTTCGACATAAGCCACGCAAACAATATGGACACATTATCTGCTACCTATCAAATCGATTGATTTTCTCAATGGATTGACCATTCAGAGCAGCTGAAACTCCAAGGGAACTTCATTCTATCAACCAGCCTAGAAGTTGAAGTAAGTTTATATGATTAAAACATTCTCATCAGTAGCCATCTGTATTATTCCAGAAGGAAACAATTACAAATGAACCTATTTAATAGACATGAGAGGCCGAAAATAATACACTGAAAATGAATATTTAAAATGCTAAATCCTGTCTGCAGCTGACTGGCAGGTCTGCAAGTCTCAAGTATGCAAAGATCTTAAACATTAAAAAGTAATTTTAATGTACAATACAAATAATGGGCACAAGTTCTCAGATTTTAAGGAATATTATGTGGGGGCAGTTAATACAAGACTGTTGTGTATATTAATGAAAATAGCTACAATGTCTCTTCACGATAATCCTACAAGGCTTTACTATGGGCCCCATTCCACAGGCAACAAAACTGAATATTCAAAGAGCTGACATAATTTGCCCAAGTTCCCACAGCTGTGGAGGTTTAAAGACATTTGGGCTGAGAGGCAGAGAAGAGGACCAATTAGAGGTTGTAAGGGAATAAAAAGCTATCCTGGCCCCAAAAAAGCCAGTTCCCGAGTCATGATACTAGATGCCACTGCTTTCAAGCTTTTAGCCTATAATCAACCCATATTGAAACCAGATTTATGAGCCCTTCAGAGGAAAGCTTTGTGATTTTCTAAAGCAGACATGTTTGGTATTTTATAAGGTCAAACCCCCAATGGTGTAGTGTTTCTAATAAAATCAGTTCAGCAGAAATTAGAGACACACCAGTCCATTTCTAGGAAGCCTCTAAGCCATTCAAAATAAAAGGAAAAAAAAATAACATAAAAGACACAACCATGCACAGATCAATTTTTTCAATAGTGGTAGAATGTAAGGAGTTGTCGATACAAAATCATGTTGGCAAATTTGGTCCCACGTCTCTAGTTTGGGCAAATTTCCACTCAGAAAGGAAGATTCGTTTTGGGGGGAGTTCTATGACAATATTAAGCAAGGGTTGTTCCTGGTTAGCCTGGCCTTGTGACACCTCAAAGTGACAGTAAACATCTCGAAGACGGAAAAACAAACCAGTCACCACCACCATTTCTGACATCACTGAATCAGGTAGACTCTGGACCTTATCTTAGTCCTTATCTCTGGCTCCCGGCAACTTCCACACTCTCACAGGGAAGCAAAAGTGAAATCTATAGGTAGTTTTTAGTTACATCCAAAGTTGAGGTGCTGGCAATATTTTCATAAGAAGGCGGATCTGACTTTATGTGCGGGCCTGACTTTAAGATTGGCAGTGAGGACATGTGTAAAAACTAAATGAGGATCAAAACGGAGAGGATTTTTTTTAGGAAACGGGGCAGGGCTGGCCTATTATGTGGCTAAAAGCTGAGCCCCAGAAAACTCTGAGAGGCCATGGGCACAGTGCCACCTCCCCACAGTACAGGGAGCTGCAAACAGCCTCGTGAATATACAATAGGAAGAACAAAGGCACAAGATCAAGTGGAGAGGCTGTGCATGCATCGTTCATGAAGTTTGTGGTAACATCAGCCCAGACACAGGCCTCTCTGGGAGGAAGGGGTTCACTGATTTCAAAGTGTTTCAAAGCACATGACTTTAAATCCTTCATTGTTTTATCTCCTAAAGAATTGCGGAGTTCCTAGTTAACCTGTACTTACAAGAAATGAGGTGAACAGACCCTCATCAGGGCAAGCAGAGAAAAGAAATTTCGACTACACATAACAGATACAAAAACGGGCCACTTGAAGAATTGCAGAGCTTGCATAATGGCATACGTGAAATGAGAAAGTACAAGGAGCAAGAAGTCCTTTAATCTCCAAACTACAAACTACTATAATGTGATCAAGAGCCAGAGTGGGGCTGGGCAGAGTGGCTCACACCTTAATCCCAGCACTTTAGGAGGCTGAGGCAGGAGGATCACTTGAGGTCAGGAGTTTGAGACCAGCCTGGCCAACATGGTGAAAACCCTGTCTCTACTAAAAATACAAAAATTAGCTGGGCATGGTGGTGGGTGCCTATAATCCCAGCTACTTCAGAGGCTGAGGCAGGAGAACTGCTGGAACATTGTAGGGGGGTGGGGCGGTGGAGGAGGGGCACGGTGGGTGTGGGGAAAGGGGTGGAGGTTGTCGTGATATGGATGGCGCCACCAGACTCCAGCCTGGGTGACAGTGAGACTCAAAAAAAAAAAAAAAAAAAAAAAAAAAACAAGAGCCAGAGGTGGAGGTGAGGGTGGAAATTTCACCAACGAACAACTTTGATCAATTCTCTTGACAGGTTTGAAGGGTTGGGTTCAACAATTCTTCGGGTTCCTCAAAAACTGACATACATAAAGCTTAATAACATCTTTTATAAAACATAAGGCATGCATGCAAGAGCTGTTCATCTTAAAAGGGACAGTATGAATGCTTTTATTAAAATGTTTATTCCACAGCCTAGTTTTGTAGGGCAGGTGGTCAATTAATATTAATAAAAGAAAACCCCCATACTCAAATATGCAGGCTGTAGGTTGTTTCTTTTTTTTTTTTTTTTTTTGAGACAGAGTCTAGCACTGTTGCCCAGACTGGAGTGCAGTAGCACAATCTCAGCTCACCACAACCTCCACCTCCCAGGTTCAAGCAATTCTCCTGCCTAAGCCTCCTGAGTAGCTGGGACTACAGATGCACGCCACCATGCCCAGCTAATTTTTGTATTTTTAGTAGAAACGGGGTTTCACTATATTGGCCAGGCTGGTCTCTAACTCCTTACCTTGTGATCCACCTGCCTCGGCCTCCCAAAGTGCTAGGATTACAGGTGTGAGCCACCACAACTGGCCTACATGTTAACTTTTAAGCAAAAATTTCAAATATACAAAGGAATTGAGAAGATACTCTCCATGGCATATTATTCTCACATTTAAAATAAGAAAGATCCACTGGGGGCAGGGGAAGTACACAAGTAAGTCATACGTTTAAATTCAGGCTGGGCAATGTTACCAGGACCGAAAGTCTCATAGGAGGAAACGTTTCCTAGCTGTGTTACTGGCAAAAGCCAATGTTCTATTTGGTTACCTAAAGGATCATTTGGGAGGAGGAAACCTAGTAGCAGTTATTTAAATTAACTGGTATATCATGTTCACTACAGAAAACCTTTCTAAGGAGGAAGTTAAAAAAAAAAAAAGCATCACACTGTTGAAGCGCAAGGTTTAAAATTAAGAGTGTTGTACAGTAGGGTTCGGCTAACTGGGGAGCCAAAATACTAAATTTGGCTTAGGACAAAATAAACTGGCCAATTAATCAACAGTAAAAGGAGACAGTGACTAACTTGAACAAAAAAAAGTTTTGTTTAGTTGGGTTTTTTTTCTTTTTTGGGTGGAGGTAGACACACTGGAAAAGGTATTCCAGAACACCTGGATCAAAATGACCTTTGCTAAGTCAACTCTAGAAATTCATCAATCATATCTGACCTGGTACAAACAAATTTCAGATCTCCTTCTTAGATGAAAGCAGACTTATCCTATAACCAGAAATGTGGGTAAGACACTAAAAGATGGTCAGTATACATTTAGAAACTCCACACTGTAAGATTACACAGGCACGTGGAAGAATAAGCAAGATCTTGGTCTTGTTTAAAAAAAGAAAAGAGAAAAAAAAAACCATCAAGCCACATCCTGGAGTTGAGAACAAGTGAGGAACAGCAAATGGCCATTAGTATAATTAACATGTACTGTCTCACGCTTCCCAGTTAAATTTATGGAAGACACTATTAACTTTCAGACAAAATATATATATTTCTTTTAAATCTTTACAATAAATCAAGATGTAGAAGCTTACATAGGGCACATTTTTGTTTATTTAGGTACTCAATTCCATCTCCCTCGGATGCAAATAACCCTGGTGACAGTGTGTACAAAGTCTTCTCTTTGCTTTCTATAATTTTAAAGCAAATAACACATTTGACTGTATTTAAGTCTGTGCAAATAATCCTTCAGAAGAAATATCCAAGATTCTGTTTGCAGAGGTCATTTTGTCTCTCAAAGATGATTAAATGAGTTTGTTTTCAGATAAAGTGCTCCTGTCCAGCAGAACTCAAAAGGCCTTCAAGCGTTCAAGAAGTGTAGTTCAGATAAGACTGGGTCATACGAATTCCAGCTTCCCGTGCCCACTGTACATGCCCCAGTGAACGAGCGAGAGGATCTTATCATTGCTGAGGTCTGCTTGTCTCATTTTATCACAGGTCAGACAGCAGTTCTCGTGCCCACTGACCGGCACCATGCATTCCAAGTCTAACTTTGCAACCTGCCCCTTCTTGGAATGGTGTCCGTGAAAGCTGTAGTGCAAACGGGAGAGCATCTGTTGCCGCTGATCCTGCAGCCTCTTGTTTTCACTTCTAAGCATCCTCAGGGCCAACATAACAAGCAACACTAAAATCAGCCCTCCAGCAATGGGCACAGCAATGACTGCGGCCCGGAACCACAACTCTTTGGAAGAAGTCAGCTCCTGCACCTTGGTGATAAGGTTTCTGCTACCATCATGCTGATACCTGTTTCCTTGTCCTAAAGGAGTACAAAGAAAATGATCAAACTCCATGTTAACTCCTCCTAGGGATATTCATAATCATCAATTCATTTTATCCAGGAATTCCATTAAAAAGAAGCTTACAATTAAATCAACGATATTTAGAAAATACTGCAAAACTATCTAAAGAAGCTTACAAACGCATTTGTTTACAGACTGTCATTACTGAGATGTAATGGCCTTTTAATGTCTTCAAAATGTTGAAAAAACAGGCAAAACCTATTATGTAGACAGACATCTAATGCTCAAGCAGACATAAAAGCCACTCAATCAAGACTGCATCTTTGTATCCAGCCAGGCTTCTCCCTCTGGTGTCTCTAATTACATTAACAACAAAATCAATAGCAGACACACGAAGTCGTGGCTGTCACAAGTCTCTAGATCAGGCAGGGATTCTGGTTAGAAACGGCTTCTACCTACCTGAGGCCTCACCCTTGGGAGGAGAGAGAACATCGTGCAGTCCTCTGTAATTGCACATGTCTTCATGACAGCATTCCAATGTGGGCATGGTGGTGCCAGAGTGGTTTCGGGCCTGTTTGGCTTGGCAGATGTCTGCCGTGCTTGCAAGAGAGTCCAGGCAGCCATGGGTGAGTGGGGAATTTGAGTTCTGAGGATCAAGAAGTCTAGAGAAGCAGGCGCTGAGCTCAGATTTACACATATAACCAGTGGCTACACAGTGGGCAGCATCACAGTAGCATCGAATTTCACCTGAAAACAATGAGAAATCACGTCAAACTCTGCTCCAGAAACCAGATAAAGCAACTATTTAGGCAGCTGCTAAATCCCATATTCAAAGGCACGAACTTTTACATCATCCAAGCTCAGGGCTCCAGTCCATGGAGCCTGGAGAAGCCCTTCCCTGCAGCCAGTAGGTAAGTTTCAATCCAGTTAAATGTAATTTTGGCAATGTAGTAATCCCAATAGCAGGTTTCTGAGGAGTTTAGAGAGTCATTTTTAAAAAACTTGCTTTTTGAAGGAAATAGTAATGAGTATAATTTCTCCTACCATAATGTAAATCACGTTATTTATGCATTTTAATCCTACATGACCATACAACATAAAATGCTAGGCTTTTTGATTTTGTCAGTATAAATATTTGATCGGAACTACTGAATTGTTTACTATCCCACAGGACTGTGCCAAGAGTTAAGAGCTTTAGCTAACACCTTATAAAGTTATTAACTAGAAACACAACAATCTAGAAATTGCCCAGGTCAGGAGGTTTTAAAACTATGAAACTAGGCAGCTATTTGCAACCTCTCTAGAAAAGGCAAACTTTTTGCCTATAAAGATCTTTTCATGCAGAGGAGCTTTTAGTCAGTATATTGTAAAACAGGAACTAGGCAGTTTACAATTAGTGGTTTGCTTGCCAAAGTCAATTTCTTTCAGCCCAAATGGAAAGTCATAAAAGGTGGGGTGAGTATAAAACTGCAAGGCTAACTTCTCCTCCTCTTCCTCACAAGTTTTACATGTAATTTGACATGTGATCTACAAGGGGAAACATTGAAACTGAAAATCCTCTGCTGGTTGAATGAAAAATCCTTAAGGAAACCTCAAATTTTCTACAGGAAGTGATTAAAAGTTTCCTTTATAAAAACTTATTTTGTGAGTTGCATGGCTCGGTTCACATTTTGTCACAGGGCAAGACTGGAGGCTTTAATATCAGTTTCTAGTTGAAATAATCTGGGTCTTAAAGTTATCACTAATACGATATCCACCTAGTGGACCCTGGTGACTGTCACATGCCACAGCAAGTAAACTGAACTAATGCACAAGCCTCTTCCAGTCTCCCGTCTGAAGATCCGAAACCTCCACTCTGAAATTAAACGCCAGGATCTGCTGTTTTACAAACCTCTTCCCACCCTTCCCTTTCTTCTTCCCCCTCTCTCTGAATGCCGAGTAAGGTGTCTCATTTAATTATCTGTCCAAATTCCAGACCACGGTATGGCGGTAAGGTATGCTCTGCTTTCACCAGACACTGCCAATGCTTCCGTTCTAAGAAAAACCAGCCCACTAAACACAGATCTTTAGCAACCCCTAACAGTCCAAAGCTGGGGTTCTCGCTCCTAAATCTGCACTCCCCATCCTGCGGTTGGGCCCAAGTTTCTTCTCTGCTTCAAGTAAGAACCTCGCTTTGCAGAATCACTTCTCTGCTCTTTCTCCTCCTCGCTCCAAGCTCACTTTATTTTCCACATAAAGCTCACCAGCCTTCTGGGGTGATGACTACATATTCCTAGTTTGACAAATTCCATATACAGATTTAAAGTATAAATAAAACAGATTAAAAGCCCATTTTGACCCTATTAGTTTCAGACCTTCTACAGAAAAGGAAGACTGAATACAAGTAAAATGCTGCTTAAATGTTTATGAGAGCCTATTTAAAATACTGTATTTTCAATGACCTAAAAACAGCCTAATAAAATTTTGACAGGTAACTGGGAAAGTTCTAACTACTTTTTTTTTTAATTAGAGCCACATTTTAAGCAAGCAGAATGGACTTTTGTACCACTGTATTAAAACTATATTTCTGTCGTTCATAAAGTTTCTTCCTGTGGCATGCAAAAGGCCAGAAAGGGGACTGGTATTTTGAAACCGTGGAACAATGCCCTTCTGTTTCTGCCCCCTTCTCGTTACTGTATGTAGTGATTAAACAAAAATGTCTGCTTTAGTCAAGATGGCTACAGGAGAGACTGCTGGCTTCTTTTAAAGCTTTTGAAGTCCGCAGCCGTCAGAAATCTCTGATCCCCTAATTATATCATTATCAGGCACATAGTTTCGGTATCTGTGACTTCATGTCAGCCTCAGTCCCTCCCTTTTCTGCCCGCCTTTGATAGGGCCAGGAGGCTCCCCTCTGCAAGCTACAAGGGCTGTTATTTAGGGTTAATTACACCCTTCCTTCCAAAATAAATAAATACTGTAGCACATCATCCTTGCTGGGCTAGCTTATGCTTTAACCTCATGCCTGCTACATAGCAATTAGAGAGAAGTAGGGGGGTGCAAAGGCTAAACAGTGCTTCCTACTTAAAAAAAAAAAAATTATCTGTTCACAGAACAGTAGGTAGATTTCATAGCAGGGAGGTGAGGGGAACCTTGAAATTCAGAGGAAGTTCGGATTATTTCTATCTAAAAGGTGAAAGCCTGCAGAGGAAAGAAGGAACTGACCCGCTGCCTTTGCCTTTTTTTTTTTTTTTTTTTTTTTTTTTGGTCCTGTTTGTAAAATATGAGGTGAGTAGGAAATGAGACGCTGACAGAGCCTACTCCTCCCGGCTACTGAAAAGCAACACAACACACACTCCTGCACACCTCTGACACCTTAACTCCCAGGGAAACCCGAACACTCGCTCGCACACACTCAGAGAGATGTACGCAGAGACACACACAGAGAGTCACATACACATTCAGAGACACAAAGACACTTAGAGACAGACATAGAAATGCATTCAGAAAGACACTCAGAGTCACAGAGATACATTGAGAAATACAGAGACTCAGACACATTCAGAGACACAAAGACTCAGAGAAAGAGACACAGAAATGCATTCAGAGATAAATTCAGAGACATACTCAGAGATACACTGAGTGATACAAAGGTTCAGACACACATTCAGTGACACAACACTCAGAGAGACACAAATGCATTCACTCTGAGGGTCAGAGACACACGCACAGAAATACATCCTGAGGCACTCACACAGACACACTGCGAGCACGCGGCAGCTACGGGCCGGGGTCTGCGATTCCTCCCGGTCGCCTGGACCCCCAGGGTGAGGAGGCGGCGGCGTCGAGCCGAGACTCCGGCCTCGCTCCCCGCTGGGCTGCAAACGCGCCACTCCCCGCAGGCAGAGCCAGGAGGACCCTCTGATCACCGACTGCCCTGAGATCGCAGTCTGCATCCACGCGCCAGGCCACCGCCGCGACTTCTAAGAACACAGTAACTTGTCGCGACCTGCGGCTTCGGCGCGGGAGGGAGCCTCGCCCACCGCTAACAAAGCCTCTGCAGCCCGCTCCAAAACCCCGCGGCGGGTACGGGACCCCGGGCCCCTTGAGCCCCCAGCACCCACCTTTGGTGAGCAGCACGGCCATGGCGCAGAGCTCCAGCTGCAGCCAGATGAAGATGTAGCTGGAGTGGCGATCCATTGACGCCCCGCACAGCCGCGGCGCCCCCGCCGGCTCCCGGAGCCCCGGCTCGGCGGCAGCCTACTACCCCCGGAGCGCGCAGGGCATGGGCCCTGCCCGGAGCGGAGGGCGCCGTCAGCGGCGGGTCTGGGGTTCGGACCGCGGCCGGAGCATGGAGCGCGGCTACAGAGCGCGCCTAGGAGCCCAGAAAAGTTTCCCGGTCCCGCCTCGGCGGCCACCGGCTCCCTTGCCCCACTCGACTCTAGGGCCGCACGCTAGCCCCGGGCACCGACGCGGGCCAGGGTGGGCTCCCGGCCTTCAGTCCCCGCTAGCAGCCACTCTCCGCGAAGAGGGCAGGGGTTCCCCAGCGCGCTAACGCAGCCACCTCAGCTCCCGCCTGCGCCAGCCCAGGTCCCGCCGGCTCCGCGCCGTAAATAGCGCCCTGCGAGGGGACCCAGCCCGCGCGGCCCCGCCCCGCGGCGTCCGATTGGCCACCGGGCTCCTGTCAATCCACCCCGCAGCTGGGGGCGGGCCTAGACGCGAGCGCGGAGGGACCTGCCCGGCGGCTCCGAGCGGCGCCGGCGTCTGGGGCGCCCGGCTGGGGCGCTGCCGTCTCCCGCGCTCCCCCTTGCGGAGGCCTGCGCGTCCATGACCTTCGCGAGGCTCCGGGGGAGCCCAGCCCCGGGACCCGCTCTGGAACCCGCCTCCCAGACCCTGACGGCTCAGTCTCCGGCGGTCAGCGTCCCCCAGCCCGGGGCTTCTTTTGGGTGCCCCCAAAACACGCAGGGCGTCTGCGTGGTGGTCCTCCCCGGCAGCACTGCGTTTTCTGGAGCCCCCAGGGGCGAGTGACGACGCTCCGGCCTGTGCAGGTGGCGGAAGAGGGTTCGGGTGGGAACCTGGACGAGGCGGCCCAGCGCTGAGGTCTGCGTTCAGCCCTCGCCCCCCACACCCCTCAGCGTGTCCGCCTCGAGCTGCCCGCCAGGGGATCAATAAAGCCCAGACAGACCGACTGTTGAACAGTTAGGAGCCGCTAGGTTCTCCCGGGTACACGGGACGAGTAGCCGGCTAGAGACACTTAACGAAAATTAGCAAATCCAAAAGCACCCGGCGCCAGCGAGACGACACTGGCCGAGACTGACACTCAATTAACCACCCCCCCCCAAACAATCGCTGGCAAACACGCCGGCTGACCCTGATCAATATCAGCCCCGCAGTGATCTCCTCCTTGAGATGCTAATTCATTTATTAGGGATCGCGGGGCTGCCCTTCCCAAGGTACTCAAGGTGGTCTTGCTGTAGTTTTTTCTTCCCTCGGGTCTGGAAGGAATTAAGCTTAAAACTCATTATCTGAGGGAATGTTCTTTTATCCTCTCCCTCCAAAACCTGAGATGAACAAAAGTCAACCATTTGCAAAATTCTTCTTGAGAATCTGCCAGAGCTTCCCTACCCGACAAGTCAAAGGGCGGGGGGAGTGGGGAAAGAAAGAAAGAAGCATATTTCATGCTAAGGTGAGAATTATAAAGTCAAATCCTTTAGGACTGGAGTGCAGACATGAGCTTTAAGACTAAGAAAAATGTATATATGTCTTGAGGACTGAAAGTCAAGGCGAACATATCTCAAACGCCTAACCTTTTAAAGCTGTTGAAAGTCTGCAGAGCTGCAGGATGTAGGTAATGAAATTGCCTTTGAAAAATAATGTTTATGTGCAGAAAAATAAAATAATTTCATAAACTGATGCTCAGACCATTACTTGTCTAGATCAAAATTGCATCTAAAAGGAGAGAAGGAGAAGCCCAGCCGAACTTTTAAAAGAAAATTAAACTGGTTAGGGCACCAGGTAAACAGCAGGTTTCTCAGACAAATTTCTTAAGGGGTGTGCTGACAAGTCAGTCCTGGGGCCGAGTTTGATTAGAACTTCCTGGCTACTAGAACCTTGACAAGTTAACAATTGTAAGGTTTTTATGCAGGCAATAATTTTTTTTCCGAGACGGAGTCTGGCTCTGTCGCCCAGGCCAGAGTGCAGTGGCACTATCTTGGCCCACTGCAACCTTCCACCTTCCCGGTTCAAGCGATTCTCCTGCATCAGCCTCCTGAGTAGCTGGGATTACAGGCGCGTGCCACCACGCCCGGCTAATTTTTGTATTTTTAGTAGAGACGAGGTTTCACCATGTTGGTCAGGCTGGTCTGGAACTGCTGACCTCGTGATCTGCCTGCCTCAGCCTTCCAAAGTGCTGAGATTACAGGCGTGAGCCACCGGGCGCCGAAGGACAATACTTTTTATGTAATGATACACTTTCTTTTAGAGAGTCAATTATTAGCTAAAAGGAAACTTTCAGGGTATATTCGTTCAACCTGGCCTCCCACGGTAGGCCAGGCTTGCAATGTCTGGGGTTATAAAGATGTCAGAAACTAGATAGTAAATCTCAAAACAATGGAGCTGGACAATGATAGAGATTTATGTGCATAATGTTACCATGCCTAAAAGAAAGAGGTTAACTAGCCTGGGAAGGTAAAGAAAGCCAGTAAAGTCTCCTAGAAGCAGTGATATTAAGGATTAGAAGACCATTACAAGCACAGAGGACCACAGGAATTTAGGAAAGAAAGTATTTGATTGTGTAGGGTAGTAGGGGTGGTAAGTAGCGAACAGGTATTTGGGATGACAAGCAAGTCTTTGTGATTGCAGCATAAATGTGAAGAAGTGAACAGAGACGTATCAGAAATGAACTATATTTCCCTTTGATGCAGATAAGTACTTGTTTAATGGAAGAGGTCTGGGGAATGTGTTGGTGAAAGTTGCATTCTAATAGACACTTTCTGAGTGTCTCCCAGCCCAATTCAGAGAATGTCCCTTTTCTCTGGAGTGGGCCTTGCAACCTGATTAAGAGACTCTGACCCTCTTGCCATAACTAGTCACATGACCCAGGTTAGGTCAGTTAGAGTCTCTCTTCTGTGTCTTTGAACAGACATGCTGCTCAGTCCCTCAAGGTCATTTCACGGGAGACATAAAAATTTTGCTTTGGACTACAGCTGTAGTCCACCTGTCTGCAAAGAAAGAAAAATGATGAAGATATGCAAAGTGGCAAAGACTTAAATCCAAATGGATTTCCAGTCACTCGGCCTCACTTCTTGTCCTTAGGTTAACTCAGTAACCTTAATAAAGTCCCCTTTTTACTTAAGGTTCTTTTCCTTGCAACCCAAACAAACCAAACTAAGATATTTGTATTTTATTGAATTAATGTTGACTTTGAGCACTCCAGGTTGTATATATCTTTTTGTTCCAAGTCCAATTCTGAATAAGAACTTGGGATCCATTTTTTAGACAATGATTTCAACTATTTTGTTTTTATTATTAATGGGCAAACTTTCTTGCTTTTTTTTTTTTTTTTTTTTTTTTTGAGACGGAGTCTTGCTCTGCCGCCCAGGCTGGAGTGCAGTGGCCGGATCTCAGCTCACTGCAAGCTCCGCCTCCCGGGTTGACGCCATTCTCCTGTCTCAGCCTCCCGAGTAGCTGGGACTACAGGCGCCCGCCTCGTCGCCCGGCTGGTTTTTTGTATTTTTTAGTAGAGACGGGGTTTCACCGTGTTAGCCAGGATGGTCTCGATCTCCTGACCTCGTGATCCGCCCGTCTCGGCCTCCCAAAGTGCTGGGATTACAGGCTTGAGCCACCGCGCCCGGCCCCAAACTTTCTAAATGACCAGAAATTAAAGAGAAACAAGTCTGCACTTTATCTAATGGTTCTGGGGAAGACACGGACTTTTCAACTAAATAAATCAGAGTGTTTGAATCAATGTAGAATATCAAAATCATTTTAGGGATAATGTGTCAATTATGAGGCCATATCAATAGTTGAGAGAATAGGCAACAATTTTAATTCAATTTAAGACTCTTAAGGAAAATTGCTTCTCTAGAGAATTTTACTTATGCTTTGCACATAATTCAGTTATTACTTTCCTACATGTAGGTTGATAAGTAGAGGGAAAAAAATAGTACAATCTACTGTCCTTTTGAAGTTTAAAGCAAGAAATGAAATCAATGACCAAAATTCTGTTTACACCTACAAAAGGATTCTGAAAATACCTGGGAACAAGCTATCTATACCCAAGAACAGAAAACTGATTCTACACCTAACTGAAACATTTAAACAGTATAATAGTTTTTTATTACCTTCAAACAGCATTCAAGATATAATTTATCCATGGGATATATATATACACACACACACACACATATGCGTGTATATATATATATATATATACACACACACATATATATATTATATATATATATATATATATTTTTTTTTTTTTTTTTTTTTGAGATGGAGTCTCACTCTGTCACCCAGGCTGGAGTGCAGTGGCATGATCTCAGCTCATTGCAATCTCTGTCTCCTGGGTTCAAGCAATTCTCCTGCCTCAGCCTCCCGAGGTGCCCACCACCATGCCCAGCTAATTTTTGTGTTTTTAGTAGAGACGGGGTTTCGCCATGTTGGCCAGGAATCTGGAACTCCTGACCTCAGGTGATCCGCCCACCTTGGCCTCCCAAAGTGGTGGGATTACAGGTGTGAGCCTCTGCGTTCAGCCAGTGATACATTTTTATAGTTGGTCTCCACCACAAAACCCATTCTGTTAACAAAGCTGCAAATGCTCTACCAATCTCTGCTTACCCAAATAATGCCATTGTTTCCCAAAGTTGTAGATGACCCCCTTTTCAGCACTACTTCTGTCTTCACAATGACAATAAAAAAAATTGCTCTGAGTACATTTTGTTCATAGAGAAGGCAGTTGTGTTCAGGTTCCTGGCTAGCTTACAAACAACTATTGCAGTCTATTGATAGGATCTAACATTTCTGCCTCTTATACAAATCTACCAACTAACAATCCACAGAGGTTAGGTAACACTTTGAATTTCCAGTAGCAGCTTTTGTTTCTTTCTAAAAAGTCATTTGTTTTCCGTAGAAGTTGGGAGTTCAGATCTAAAACTTACTTTCATTGGAATAGGCCAAAGATAAGGGATTAGCCCATCCCAAAGGAATGCCTGTCTAGTTGGGGGGTTTTTTGGTTTGGTTTTCTTTTGTTTGTTTGTTTTTGGTTTTCCTCTAAAATGGAGAAGGAGATAAAGATTGACTGTAGCACCTGGAAGGTAGGGTGATAGGACTTGAAAAGGAAGAACAAGACTAAAGCTCACATTCCAAAATGCCCATCTTCCCACAGATGAGCCAAAATGCTCTGGGGTCATTCAGATAAACCATAATAGTTGTTGAGTTGAGGCTGTCTTAAGAATTTGTAGGCCAGTGGCTGGGCATGGTGGCTCACACATGTAATCTCAGCAGTTTGGGAGGCTGAGGTGGAAGGATCACTTGAGCCTAGGAGTTCGAGACCAGCCTGGCCAACATGGTGAAACCCCGTCTCTACTAAGCACAACAAAAAGATTAGCTGGGCATGGTGGTGCACGCCTGTGACCCCAGTTACTCGAGAGGCTGAGGCACAAGAGTCTCTTGAACCCAGGAGGCGGACGTTGCACTGAGTTCCGAGATCGCACCACTGCACTCCAGCCTGGGTGACAGAGTGAGACCCTGTCTCAAAAAAAGAAAAAAAAAAAAAATTGTAGGCCGGGCACGGTGGCTCACACCTGTAATCCTAGCAGTTTGGGAGGCTAAGGAGGGCAGATCACTTGAGGTCAGGAGTTCGAGACCAGCCTGGCCAACATGGTGAAACCCCATCTCTACTACAAGTTACAAAATTAACCGGGGGTGGTGGTGGGTGCCTGTAGTTCCACTTACTCTGGAAGTTGAGGCAGGAAAATCACTTGAACAGGGAGGTGGAGGTTGCAGTGAGCTGAGATCACACCACTGCACTCCAGCCTGGGCAACAGAGTGAGACTCTGTCTCAAAAAAATAAAAAGAAGTTTGTAAAGCTACAAATTTGGAATACAGTAAGAGTCTTCCCTAGTTAAAGATCATTACTTTAGGAACTTGACAATGGCATTATTTATAAGCAGATAGTAACAGATACGTTCTGTGTCATCCTTGGCTTCTGCATAAGTCTTTGTTCTATTAAGTTGTGTAATATAACCCCCAATTAGGCCAGCAGAACTTTAAAAAATTACTCAGTAGCTGCTAGTTTTGCCTAGCTGATGCCAAATTACCAGTTTGATTCCCTTCGTTTTGCTTTGTTTTAATTAAAATGATGAATTAATCTTTTAAAGTTGACAAAGTATCTTAAGCAAATTTCTGCCTAACAGAATGCTATTCAGGAATGCAATGCAAAAGTATTTTTTAGTTTTTTCCCCTTAGCTGATAAGACTTCACTTAATTTTTTAGAATAAAAAAAAAAAATGTTCAGCCAGTCATGGTAGTTAGAGCCTGTAATCCCTGCACTTTGGGAGTCTGAGGTGGAAGGATTGCTAGGGTTCAAGATCAGCCTGAGCAACATAGTAATACCTAATATATTAAAAAAAAAAAATTTAATTATTCATGTACAAACCATTGAAATCCAGAAGCTTTGATATTTTTATTAGACAACCAAATATTTAGACCTTTCCTTGAAATGGGATGAAATCTTTCATCCTTCCTCAGCACCCACCCATGCTTCTCCCGCTCCCTACTCTCCCTGCCTTTGATGGTCCAGTAATGGCTCCTATTATCCTATCCTGTCCTTTAGAATCTCAAACTCAAATCTCAGTGACCCAATTGAATAAGGTATTTTGCAGTGGAACTTCAGTATTCTATTTGCTATTATGTTCTGGCCACTGTCATTGTTTTTACTTCATAATAATTCCTGAGAAAATAACTATATAGTATTTGTTTTATCATTTACAAAGTATCAAGACACACATTATATTTGATGTGTGAGTTCAAGCCATGAAATAAAATGCCAGCCAAATGTGCATATCTTCAAATATTTAATGCATTTCAACGAGATTTATGGGCAGAGGTTATAAAGAGAGTACACCCTAAGTGAGGTCATCAATGAACAGAATTCTTGTTCTTATCCTTGGTATTAAGGGAAGAACTTCTTATGCATTTTTCTCAGATTGAATAATCTTCCTTTGTTCTATCTGTTCACCTAACAAATGAGCTCCTATTCTGCTATGAATCCCTTAAACACAAAGAACTCTCTGATAAGGTAGGCCGGCTCACACCTGTAATCCCAGCTACTTGGGAGGCTAAGCTGGGAGGGTCACTCGAAGCTAGGAATTTGGGAACAGCCTGGGTAACATAAGGAGACTCTGTCTCAACAAAAAGTGTAGAAATTAGCCCCATGTAGTGGGGAGCACCTATGGTCTTAGCTACTTGGGAGGCTGGGGCCAGTGGTTCAAGGCTACAGTGAGCTATGATTGCAGCGCTGTACTCCAGCCTGAGTAACAGAGTGAGACCCTCGTCTCTAAAAAAGCAAAAGCAAAACCAAGTAACTCTCTACTGTCCCATTCACAATTTAGTGCCATTTAGTTACATGTTTAGCCTATACTTTCAAAGACATCATTTAAAATCCTTTAAAACATCTATGTGGCTGGCATGATGGGTCACACCTGTAATCCCAGCACTTTGGGAGGCTCAGGCAGGAGGATTGCTTGAGCCCAGGAATTTTGAGACCAGCCTAGGTCACATAGGGAGACCCCTATCTCTACAAGAAAATTAAAAAATTAGTCAGGCATGGTGGCTCACATCTGCAGTCCCAGCTACTTGGGAGGCTGAGCTGGGAGGATCTCTTGAGCCAGGGAGGTAGAGGTTGTAGTGAGCCATGATTGCACCACTGCACTCCAACCTAGGCAACAGAGTGAGACCCTGTCTGAAATAAATAAATAAGTAAAAATAAAACATTTATAGTACAACGTTAGTCAACTCGTTTAATTAAAAGGAAGAAAGAGGCACCAAAGATTAATTTAGGAGGGGTTTGTGGTGTGGACACAATAGGCTTACGGTATGGTTACTACTAACTGGTGATTGACAAGCACTGCTTATCACCTCAGGGAGCCAACCTTCCTGGAGCTGGAAGCCAGAGACTTGGGCCTCTTTCTCTCAGGGTTGTCTTTGCTTCTCACCTCTCTGCCATTGGGCTGTCATTCTCTCCTTATTTGTAGGTTTTACTCTCATAATTTCTGCTTGTTTTTGTCCAATCATAAGTCCCCTATACAGAGAGATACTGCCCAAGAGATGGTTTCACCTTCTATCACTACTGCAAACTATCACAGTCGTTTGTTCAGCTTACGGAGACACCATCCCCAAATACTCAGTCTGTGACCTCTTTAGCTTAGGTAGGGTTCTGGCTGATATGAAACCTGGGTACTGCTCTCAGCAAGGGTGTGAGCCAGAAAGAACACACGGAAAGAGGTATGGGCAGGCT
This sequence comes from Rhinopithecus roxellana, assembly GCF_007565055.1. Lineage (NCBI taxonomy): Eukaryota > Metazoa > Chordata > Mammalia > Primates > Cercopithecidae > Rhinopithecus > Rhinopithecus roxellana. The sequence continues at coordinate 104,874,320 of NC_044559.1, forward strand.
GGCACCATAAAGCATGCCATTTTTTTTTTTTTTTTTTTTTTTTTTTTGAGACGGAGTCTTGCTCTGTCACCCAGGCTGGAGTGCAGTGGCTGGATCTCAGCTCACTGCAAGCTCCGCCTCCTGGGTTCACGTCATTCTCCTGCCTCAGCTTCCCGAGTAGCTGGGACTACATGCGCCCGCCACGTCGCCCGGCTAGTTTTTTGTATTTTTTAGTAGAGACGGGGGTTTCACCGTGTTAGCCAGGATGGTCTCGATCTCCTGACCTCCTGATCCACCCGTCTCGGCCTCCCAAAGTGCTGGGATTACAGGCTTGAGCCACCACGCCCAGCCCAAGCATGCCATATTATATAAAGTTAATTCACCTATAAAGAAAAATAAAGTAGGCCAGGCTCAGAGGCTCACACCTGTAATTCCAGTACTTTGAGAGGCTGAGGTGGGAGGATCACATGAGTTCAGGAGTTCGAGACCAGCAGGCCCAGTAGCAGATGCCTGTAGTCTCAGCTACTTGGCAGCCTAAAGTAGGATTACTTGAGCCCAGGAGTTCCAGGCTGCAGTGAGCTATGATCACACCACCACACTTCAGTCTGGGCAAGAGAGAGAGACCGTCTCAAAATAAAAGAAAAATGTTAGTGAGTGAATTTTGACCTTCGCCAAAAGGCTGAGAAGTAATTAGTGAGTGGAATTAAGATCAGTCCTCCAAGTCAGGCGCGGTGGCTCATGCCTGTAATCTTAGCACTTTGGGAAGCCGAGGCAGGTGGATCACTTGAGGTCAGGAGTTTGAGAACAACCTGGTGAATATGGTGAAACCCCATCTCTACTAAAAATATAAAAATTAGCCAGGCATCATGGTGCACGCCTGTAATCCCAGCTATTGGGGAGGCTGAAGCAGGAGAATCTCCAGGAGGCAGAGGTTGCTGTGAGCCGAGATAGCGCCACTGCACTCCAGCCTGGGCAACAAAGTGAGACTCTGTCTCAAAAAAAAAAAAAAAAAAAATCATTCCTTCAAATTATTACTTCTGTGTGACTTTATCACTTGAGTGTTTGCTATCATCTAAAATAATGTAGCCATTTGAAGACAGCCCATTTTAAACAGACTGAAGACTCAGAACCTTGCACAGACCATTTTGAACTCCTGGATCATTTTTAATATACAACAAACTTGAACGGCTCGTCTTCTTAGTGGGGCCATGGCAACGAGCAGAGTTTTTATTAGCTTCTTGAGAAAGATGAGTATTTGGAGTGAATAGTCAACCTGGCATTTTCCACATATAGTGGAGGGGGAAGGAGCAGGAAAGATGCCTGTGATGCAATGTCTATGAGCAATGACATTGCTTGCCAGTCTGTATGGAATACATGAGCAAAATCCATCAACATTACAGCCAAAGAGTCAAAGTAGTCACTTGTTTCCTTGGAGGTCCATCCACTCGGCTCCACCCCGTACCACTTAGTTGTTCCTCATTAAATCATAGGAGTATATAAAAAGAGTTCTCTGGGCCTGGCATGGTGGCTTGTGCCTATAAACCCAGCACTTTGCGAGGCCAAGGAGGGTGGATCACTTGAATCCAGGAGCTCAAGACCATCCGGGGCAACATGGTGAAACCCCATCTCTACTAAAAATACAAAAATTAGCTGGGTGTGGTGGTGCATGCCTGTAATACTAGCCAATCAGGAGGCTGAGGCTGGAGGATCGCTTGAGCCAGAGATGGGAAGGCTGCAGTGAGCCGAGATTGCACCACTGCACTCCAGCCTGGGTAACAGAGCAAGGAAGAAGTAACACGAAAGTAAGAAACTGAAGTCCTGCATTTGTATCCACACTCTACTACTCAATATTTTGTTTATTTGTTTGTTTGTTTTTTGAGACAGGGTCTCGCTCTGTCACCCAGGTTGGAGTGCAGTGGCACAATCTCAGCTCACTGCAGCCTCCACCACCATGGCTCAAGTGATCCTCCCACCTCAGACTCCCAAGTAGCTAGGACTACAGGTGCATGCCACCACACCCCGCTAATTTTTAAGTATTTTGTAGAGACAGGGTCTTACCATGTTGCCCAAGCTGGTTGTTTATTTTATTATTATTATTATTATTATTATTGAGATGGAGTCTCACTCCATTGCTCAGGCTGAAGTGCAGTGGAGCAAGCTCACTGCAGCCTCTGCCTCCCGAGTTCAAGCAATTCTTGTGCCTCACCCTCTCGAGTGGCTAGGATTACAGATGTTTGCCACCATGCCTGGCTAAATTTTGTATTTTTGATAGAGGCAGGGTTTCAACATTTTGGCCAGGCTGGTCTCAAACTCCTGGCTTCAAGTGATTCACCTGCCTCAGCCTCCCAAAGTACTGGGATCACAGACATGCCCAGTATACTCAATGAGTTTTTATGAGCCAATCAATTGGCCCCTTGGTACTCAGTTTTCTTGCCCATAAAATGAGAACAAGAGTGTTTGGTAGCCTGCCTGCTCCAGAGATTGCTACTAGTGCAACTTGAGGTCTTCGTGTAAGTTTTGTTAACTGTGAATCTCTATAGAAATGGTGACCAATTTTCCTTAGAAATTGGTCTAAGGAAAAGTTTGTAATATTTGAATGTATTTATGATGACTTCCCAGGTGGTTTCAGGATTTTCTCCTCCCTGGAGCTGAAGATTTGAAGTGCAAATAATGTTAATGCCAAGTCAGCCTGTGGCCTGGGCAGGGTGATGGTATCTCTCTGAAAACGCAGGAATCTTGCCAACAAAGGTTTGCTCCCATGACTGGTGATAGTCCAAGAATCAGCCGAGGCAAATTGGTTGGCTAACTTATCATTACACAAGAAACTTAGCTGCTCTCATGGAACCATAACTCATGCCTCTAGTCTGCTGGAAAACACAAGAAGTATCTTCCACCCTGCAGCATGACACCTTTAGATAACCCATCTCCAGTCCGATGGCATTTTTCGAAGAAGTCTGATGTTGCTTACTCACTTTCAAACGGAAGCATTTCCTAAGAAAATCCTGATTAATTATGGATACACTTGCCATGAACTGTACTCATGAGCTGTCCTTTTTTTTAGGGATAATCAGATTTCTGAAATGGCTCCTGCCCTCAAAATGCTTCTAATCCACCTGCCTTTTTTTTTTTTTTTTTCTTTTTCAGGTGACTGCTTAATTTTAACAGAGGTCTGTAGGAATGATGGGAAGGGGCACTGGTACTTCTCTCTTTCCTAATCCTTCAAGTCATCCCTGAAGATCCGCAGTTTTCGTGGAGACAGGTGAGGTCCCGCCCCTGAAAGAGGCAGACAGTGCAGAGAGAAGAGCCTATGTTTTTGCATTTTTGTCAGAGGTGATGTATCAAGGTACAATCAAAGCCTTTTCACATCTGAAATCTTTTCATTCCCATCAGCCAGTACGACTCCAGCGAAGAGAGAGGGAAGAGGGAGACGGGCGTGTCCAGGAAGATTCACCTTCCTATTGACAGATCGGGAAGTTTCGGGAAAATGTACTCCAGGCTCCACACATCGTTACTGATTCCCGGTTCGTTGGAATACGTGTAGAAAAGTACTTAGAGAAATCAGTTTAAGTATAAGATAAATGCTGATCCCCGGGTCCCTCTAAGTTTCTATTGACAATAGCAAAACAGCAGCCGCAGCGCCATTTCGGTTCAATCGAAGAGATATTAGCATCCGTTTTAGGCAGGGAGAACATCCAAAAAGATCGATACCGAGGGGAGGGCGAGGCTGGGAAAGCGATCGGGAGCCGAGAGCGAGTGAGCGAGAGAGGGCGAGGAGAAGGAACGGGAACCTGCGAGAGATCCCTCGGGGGAAATGCAAAGGCTGGAGAGAGGCACCAATTATGATAATTGAAGGTAATGGTGCTGAGGCGCCAAGGAGCTCCGCGCTGTTTTACATCATCCAGCTCCAACCCAGACGCGCCCGAGCCCGCCCCTCCCCGGCCGGGTCCACGCCCTCCCGGGCTCTCTGGGGCCCCTGCCCCGGGCCGGCCGCGCGCAATTCGGGTGCCCCACGCAGACCAGCCGCTGTCTGTCTCCCCTACCGCCTCCTCTGTGCTGACTTATGGAGCGACCCCGACTTGTCGCAAAATAAAACAGGGCACAGACACTTGTGGTCTGGACAGACTTCCCCCAGGCTAGAGTCTGTAGGGACTGGAAACATCCCTGTCCCGATCCCGGTACCAATGCGCCCCTGTTTGCGCTGTGGTTCTCAGTCTCGCTCCCACCGTAACCTCCTTCCCCCTTTCCCCTGTAACTTGGGAAATTTAAACCAGCGTCTTAAAAATAAGCCGCGTGGGAGCCCGGGAGTTCGTGAATGTGGCGGACAGGATTGGAAAAGATTTTATTGTTGTTCAGCTTCTGACCAAAATGGGATCTTTGAGTCACTGAATTTTAAGGAGTCAGGAGAGATGGAACAGCAGTTTCCCCGACCTAGAGGTTCAGAGAAGAGACCCAGGGACTTTAGGGGCTGGCCTCGGTATGAGTGAGGTGTGTTTTTCAAAGCTACCGGGTTTTGTATGTTTGACTGATTTCCTTCCTTCCTTCCTCCCTTTCCTCCCTCCCTCCCTCCCTTCCTCCCTCCCTTCCTTCCTTTCTCTCTCTCTCTCTTTCTTTTTCTTTCTTTTCTTTCTTTCTCTCTTTTCTTTCAATATGTTTCCTTTTATTTTGAAATTGAAACAGCAAAATGAAGTGGTTTGTAGCTGAAACAAACTTCACCGGAAAGAAAACTGGAGTGTTCCCTCATCCATCAAAGAACAAACGCCAAGGTCTGAGCCAGCTGCCCCACCTCCCCCAGACAGAGCAATGAACAGATTAAAGGATGGGAGGAAGGATACAATCCAAATCAGGTGGTCATGGCTGGCAGATAAAAATATGGAACGCTTCACGACTTTGCGTGTCATTCTTGTGCAGGGGCCTTGCTAATCTTCTGTGTATCGTTCCAATTTTAGTATATGTGCTGCTGAAGCGAGCACCCTTTTTTTTTTTTTTTTTTTTTTTTGAGACGGAGTCTCGCTCTGTTGCCCAGGCTGGAGTGCAGTGGCCGGATCTCAGCTCACTGCAAGCTCCGCCTCCCGGGTTCACGCCATTCTCCTGCCTCAGCCTCCCAAGTAGCTGGGACTACAGGCGCCTGCCACCGCGCCCGGCTAATTTTTTGTATTTTTAGTAGAGACGGGGTTTCACCGTGTTCGCCAGGATGGTCTCAATCTCCTCACCTCGTGATCCACCCGCCTCGGCCTCCCAAAGTGCTGGGATTACAGGCGTGAGCCACCAAACCCGGCCTTTTTTTTTTTTTTTTTTAATAGAGACAGGGTCTCGCTATTATGCCCCGCCTGGTCTCACACTGATGGCTTCAAGTGATCCTCCTGCCTAAGCCTCCCAAAGCCCTGGAATTACAGGCTTGAGCCACCATATCTGGCCAATTGATTGCTTGCTTGCTTTTTAAAAAATTTTTATTTTTGAGATGGTGCCTCACTCTGTTGCCCAGGATGGAGTGCAGTAGTGCAATCTCAGCTCACTGCAACCTCTGCCTGGGTTCAAGCGATTCTTCTGCCTCAGTATCCTGAGAAGCAGGGATGACAGGCATAGGCCACCACACCCAGCTAAGTTTTGTATTTTTAGTAGAGACAGGTTTTTGCTGTGTCGGTCAGGCTGGTCTCAAACTCCCAACCTCAAATAGTCTGCCAGCCTGGCACTCCCAAAGTGCTGGAATTACAGGCGTGAGCCACCTTGTCCGGCCCAACTGATTGTTTTCTGATTGTAAAAGTAATGGATCACTGTAGAAAACTTGGAAAATACAAAAAAGAATTATGAAAACGTCTGTGGCTGCAGCAGGTGGCAGGGAGTCTGTTTCTAGGCCAGTTCCTGAGGCAGAACCAGACACAAGGAAGCAGTGGTGAGGTGGGCTCCTGCACCTGGGGTCCAGCATTAGCTTGGGGCTCAGTCACTTACCAGTGTGTGGCTTCCGGCAAACATTGTTAAACCTCTCTAGACCTCATTTTGTCATCTGTAAAATATGACTAATAAAATGACCTCTAAGATTCCTTCTCAGCTCTGTGAAAGGCAGCCTCAGAAATAAACTCTGAGGCCAAAACAAGTGTCATTAGCTTCTCCAAATAAAGTGGAATTACTATTTTTTAGAAATGCTTTAAGAAAGCCCTTGAAAAGCAGATCTATGACTCCATCTGTCTTTCAGGAGCACTGTCTCTTAAAAACAGATTTGAATAATAATACAAATATTTGGCAGGTGCCAATACATGTTAAAAGTCCAGCTCAAGGTGATGACCGTTCTGATCAGACCATTCTAGAATGGTCAACCCAGTGGAAAGTGTGGCATCTTTCAAAGTTCTGTGATGAAACAGAGTGATCAAGTTGGTAAAAGCACTTAATACCACATTCAAACAGGGGATGTGAAGGAGGGACTTACACGATACGAAAGAAGACTTGCTTTGTGTAATTGCAGAGGTCACAACAAGGACTAGTGGGTGCCAGGGAAAAGGCGCCACATAGGTTTAAGATAAGGAAGAACTTCCAGGAATTAATTCTGTCTGAAGACAGCACAGGCTGTGGTTCCCAAGCAGCAGGAGAAGTCCAGCAAGGGATGCATGGACTAGTTGTTGAACCAAGTGACCATATAAAATCTCAGTGTCAAGATGTTGTCATAACAGCGACAACTTCTGGTTACCATTTCCTTTAATATTAGAGATGACAATGCTGTATGATTTTTCACAACTAGGGAAAATGCTGCACACTGGATCTCATCTAAGGAGTAAGAACCTGAGTGTCAACTCGGACTTTCCTGAGCTGTTCAACACCAAAGATGCCCAAATAGAGAAAAATAAGGGCAGGTGCGCAACTCACTTCAGAACAGGCTGAGCACCAGGGCTGGCTGCGACTGCTTAAGAGAAACAAAAAAAAGCATGGGATGGGGCCATCACATTCCTATGACCCAGCCCTCCCTAACCTAGCAGGCCTGCTCATGAGTGAGTAATTACAGAAAGGGCTGCAGAGGGCAGAGGGGCCACAGAAGACAGCTGTAAGCAGGATCTTTTTTTTTTTTTTTTTTTTTTTGAGACAGAGTTTCGCTCTTGTTGCCCAGGCTGGAGTGCAGTGGTGTAATCTCAGCTCACTGCAACCTCCAACTCCCTGGTTCAAGCGATTCTCCTGCCTCAGCCTCCCGAGTAGCTGGGATTACAGGCATGCACCATTATGCCCAGCTAATTTTTGTATTTTTAGTAGAGACGGGATTTCACCATGTTGGCCAGGATGGTCTTGATCTCCTGACCTCATGATCTACCCACTTTGGCCTCCCAAAGTGTTGGCATTACAGGCATGAGCCACGGCACCCAGTCCATAAGCAGGATCTTGATTCACATTTAGGATCCATTTTAAACCAATAGGGAGTCTCCCAAACCTGTATTCTGTATGACTGAAAGGCACTTTCTATCTCCCTTTTCTGACCAGTCTCTAAACAATGCCTCATGTCCATTTTGTTTTGGTCAACAACTGGACAGATTTAACTTTTGGTGGGATTAAAGGTAAATCGTGTTTGGCAGGCTCTACCAACCTTCCTCGTAAGTCATTTCATATCATGGCCAGGCGCAGTGGCTCACCCCTGTAATCCCAGCACTTTGGGAGGCCGAGGCAGATGGATCACCTGAGGTCAGGAGTTCAAGACCAACCTGGCCAACATGGTGAAACCCTGTTTCTACTAAAAATACAAAAATTAACCGGGCATGGTGGTGGGCACCTATAATCCCAGCTACTCAAGAGACTGAGGCAGGAGAATTGCTTGAACATGGGAGGCAGAGGTTCTAGTGAGGGGAGATCGCGCCACTGCTCTCAAGCCTGAGCAATAAGAGCGAATCTTCATCTAAAAAAAAAAAGTCATTTCATATCATATCATAATTCCAGACAAAAAAAGGCAAAGGAAAGAGGTGGGAGAGAGAGGAAGGAAAACCCAAGCAGATCTGATATCTTTCTTTAAGGAGCAGTCATAGTTTATTTTCCCAGCTTTTGCTAATACTGTTCCTTGGTAAGTACCTCTTGAGGTGTGCCCACTGGAGGTGTACTGGACCCTCCATTACCAGGAATAGAATCTCTCATATCTATATCTCAGCCTCTTGGCTTTTCTTCTCTTGAAAACACCATCCTCCCCAGTCCCCTCCCAAGTTTTCTACACATCACATAGGCTGGTAGCAAGAGAAGCAACTTATGCTCCAAACCATCAAACCCTCCTTTTTTTTCTTTTTTGAGACAGAGTCTCACTCTGTTGCCCAAGCTAGAATGCAGTGGCACAATCTCGGTTCACTGCAACCTCCGCCTCCCAGGTTCAAGCGATTCTCCTGCCTCAGCCTCCCCAGTAGCAGGGACTACAGGCACGCACCACCATGCCCAGCTAATTTCTTTTGTATTTTTAGTAGAGACAGGATTTCACCATGTTGGCCAGGCTGGTCTCGAACTCCTGACCTCATGATCCACCCGCCTTGGCCTCCCAAAATGCTGGGATTATAGGTGTGAACCATTTTGCCCGGCCTCAAACCCTCTTTTATCAAATGTTTGGATTCTTACACGTACATCATTCAAGTTACTTAATGTGTTCAGGCCAGGCCTGGTGATTCACGCCTGTATTCCCAGAGCTTTGGGAGGTTGGGCTGGGGAACTGCTTGAGGCCAAGAGTTAAAGACCAGACTGGGCAACATAGCAAGACCCCATCTCTGCAAAAAATATAAAACTTACCCAGGCATAATGGTGCATTCCTGTAACCCCTCAGTTAGGAGGCTGAGGCAGAAAGATTGTTTGAGCCCAGGAGTTCAAGGCTGCAGTGAGTTATGCTCAAACCACTGCCTTTCAGCCTGGGCAACACAGTGAGGCCCTGTCTCTAAATAATAATAATAATAAATAATAATACTGTGTTCATTCTCTAGAGAATAATTATGTTCCAAGCTCTAAAAGATTGGGGTGGGGGGAAGCAAGCAAACAAACAAAAAGCCCATCAGGGTAGCCACTGTTCCTTAAGCCAACACTGGAATTTTGGCATCTCTTATTACTTTTATTTTCCAGAGCATAAAATGCTTCTTTTTTTTTTTTTTTGAGACGGAGTCTCGCTCTGTTGCCCGGGCTGGAGTGCAGTGGCGCGATCTCGGCTCACTGCAAGCTCCGCCTCCCGAGTTCACGCCATTCTCCTGCCTCAGCCTCCCGAGTAGCTGGGACTACAGGTCCCCGCTACCATACCCAGCTAATTTTTTTGTACTTTTAATAGAGACCGGGTTTCACCATGTTAGCCAGGATGGTCTCGATTTCCTGACCTCGTGATCCGCCCTCCTCGACCTCCCAAAGTGCTGGGACTACAGGCGTGAGCCACCGCCCCCTGACTAAAATGTCTTCTTAAGGGCAGCCCAGAGCTTTCTCTTCCATCCTCCCGCAGAGAGGGAGAGGTCCTGTCGCGGGTCTTTCTCGCCCTCTTGTGGTGAGAGGGAAGCAGCGCTCAGCTGAGAAGACAGCAGCTGCTGTTTGCTGTTGATGCAAGAAGCAAGGTCGTTCTAGGGAATATTTAGACTCGATATTTTAATGATTCTGTCTCCATGTCATGCAATGATCTCAGTAAAAGAGGACTGTGAGCCCTGTTCCCAGAGTCTTTTTAAGGCTTCAGACAATAATAAACCAGATTCCCTTTGTACATAAGACTGAGAGGAAGTGGTGGTACCTCCAGCGGGTCCATATATGCCGTGAATTGCAGCAGTGACCATTGTTTTAAACAAATCACATTTGCCTGAGAGTGTGTGTCACCCACCAGAAAGGAGAGTTTCTATTCTGGGCCATCCGAGTTCCTTTCTGGGTCTTAATATTTTTGAATGGAAATGTGCTAACTGAACAGGACAAGGCATCACTCCTAATCTCTATGATCTAAACATGGGCTTTTTTTTTTCTTTTTTCTACAAATTTACAAACCTTTTTGTTTGCTTGCTTTGAGATGAAATTTCACTCTTGTCGCCCAGGCTGGAGTGCAGTGCAGAGATGTGATCTCGGCTCACTGAAACCTCTGCCTCCCGGGTTCAAGTGATTCTCCTGCCTTAGCCTCCCAAGTAGTTGGAATTACAGCCTCCCAAGTAGCTGGGATTAGCCACCACGCCCAGCTAATGTTTGTGTTTTTGGTAGAGATGGGATTTCACCATGTTGGCCAGGCTGGTCTTGATAACAAACTCTTTTGACTGACTCTGACTTTATTTTATTTATTTATTTATTTATTTATTTATTTTTATTTTCTTTTTTTAGACAGTCTCACTCTGTCACCCAGGGTGGAGTGCAGTGGCTCAATTTTGGCTCACTGCAACCTCTGCCTCCCGGGTTCAAGTGATTCTCCTGCCTCAGCCTCCTGAGTAGCTGGGATTACAGGCATGCGGCACCACGCCTGGCTAATTTTTCTATATTTAGTAGAGATGGGTTTCAACATGTTGGTCAGGCTGGTCTCAAACTCCTGACCTCATGATCCACCCACCTCAGCCTCCCAAAGTGCTGGGATTACAGGCGTGAGTCACCGCACCCGGCCGACTCTGACTTTAAAAAGCAAACATACAAGAAGCCCCCAAACAGATGAATTAAGAAATAATCCCCTCCTTTCCTCATCTATATAACACCACATGATGGGTGACTGAATTTTTGTCCCGAACCGAACCTGACAGCATTGTATTGGCATGAACTCTTATCCAGCTGGAGACCAAAACCAAGAGACTAACAGGAAAAATCAGCCTCCAACTCTACATTAATCACCAGTCTATACTAGTCATATTAATCAAATAGTTCATGTGGATGCTAAGAGCTATGTGAGACCACATAAGCCACTCTTTAAATTAAATAATGGGGGCTGGATGCGGTGGCTCACACCTGTAATCTTAGCACTTTGGGAGGCCGAGGCATGTGGATCACTTGAGCCCAGGAGTTTGAGATCAGCCTGGGCAACATGGTGAAACACTGTCTCTACAAAAAATACAAAAATTAGCCAGGAATGGTGGCATGTGCCTATGGTCCCAAATCCCTGGGAGGCTGAGGTGGGAGGATCACTTGAGCCATGGAGATTGAGGCTGCATTGAGCCATAATCATGCCACTATACTCCAGACTGGGCAACAGAGTGAGACCCTCTCTCAAAAAACAAACAAACAAAAATTAATTAATTAATTAATTAATTAATTAATAAAAATGAAGCTGGGCATGGTGGTTTACACCTGTAGTCCCAGCACTTTGGGAGGCTGAGGCAGGTGGATCACTTGAGGTCAGGAGTTCGAGACCAGCCTGGCCAACATGGTGAAACTCTGTCTCTACTAAAAATACAAAAAGTTACCCAGGCGTGGTGGTGGGAGCCTGTAATCCCAGCTACTCAGGAGACTGAGGCAGGAGAATAGTTTGAACCCAGGAGGTGGAGGTTGCAGTGAGCAGAGATTGCGCCTTTGCACTCCAGTCTAGGTGACAGAGTGAGACTCCATCTCAGAAAAAAGAAAGATCAAATCTGTCTCTGATTTTACAATTGAGGGAACCAAGACTAGGTGAAATGGCTTCCTCAAGGTCACACCAACTGCACTGAAGCTCTGAGTTCAGGACACCACCCTCCATCTCAAAGGCTGGGAAGCTGTGAAAGGCTTGTCACTGGCAAAGAGTGGTTTGTTTCTCCTTGAACAGGATGTGGCAAGAAATTGTTAAGAGAGGGAGGAGAAGGGAAGGAGAGGAAGGGGAGAGCCTTTTTAGCTGAAAATATGGGCTGTTTTTGAGTTGATTAAATAACTACCACTCCCAAACTTCTCTCAGTTTCTGTGAGCCTAAAGTAAGCAATTCTGGGAATGAGTTTTAGGTCATTCTTGGATTTCAGCTTTCAGTTACAAGAAGCAACCTGTTTAGGGAACTGTCAGTGGCTGCTTTCTCCAATGCTTCATTTTATTTGTAAGGTCCTTCTGTTGAGAGTTTGGCCTTCTCCTATGGAAAAATGTTCTATGGGAAGTTCCTGACCCTCACACCAGTCAGGGAAACAGCTTCCATGGAAGGCATACCCCAGAGCCCCTGGGGTCCACACCTGGTTCCATTTCAAGGACCATACATGGGAGACCCACCAATCACTAAGGACGTGGAGATGATTTTATCTTCCAGGCTGAAACTGCCTTAGAAAGATGACGACAGTGAGGGAAGTCCAGCATGGCTGACTCCATCTTGCTTCCAGCCTCACAGGCTGACTGTCTTTGCTCACACCTTGGCATAGGCCAAGTTAACCATGGGAGGAATTCAGTTTATAGTTTAAGTTGGAAGCAAGAATGATAATAGTCCCTCCCTCAAAGTAACCCCTTCCTTGTTCAGGGACCAAAAACTAATGAAAGGCAACGAGATTAAAATTATGGGAGGGTCCTGAACTCTGCTAAAATGTAGGAATAGTTTCTATAATCCCTTACTGCTCAGGAGTCCTGTGGCCAGAAGCCACAAGATTTGTGACTTCCCCAATTGCTCCTATAGATAACACCACTGGTGTAGTACCTCAGATTGGTCTTTTGATATTTGCATTCTGGCAACCAACTGACACCAAACAGGATCGTGACTCATGACTCAACCAGTCCTGTGGCCATCAACCAGAGGCAGACTCAGTGAACAAGAACCATTTTTCCACACGCTATGATTTCATCACCAACCAGTTAGCAGCACCCATTCCCTAGTCCCCAGCCTGCCATACTATCCTTGAAAAACCCTAACCCCAAGTCTTCTGGGAGATGGATTTGAGTGACAGCTCCAGTTCTTTCATGTGGCCAGCCTCAAGTCAGTTCAACTCTTGCTTTTGCTCTGTCGCCAAGGCTGGAGTACGGTGGCGTGATTTTGGCTCACTGCAACTTCTGCCTTCTGGGTTCAAGCAATTCTCCTTCCTCAGCCTGTCTAGTAACTAGATTACAGGTGCAAGCCACTACCCCTGGCTAATTTTTGTATTTTTAGTAGAGACAGAGTTTTGTCATGTTGGCCAGGCTGGTCTCAAACTCCTGACCTCAATTGATCTGCCCACCTCTCAGCCTCCCAAAGTGTTGGGATTACAGGCATGAGCCACCGCACACGGCTTAAACTCTTTCTTTACTGCAGATACTACAGTCTTAGTGAACTGGTTTTGTCTGTAGCAGGCAGGAAGAACCCATCAGGCAATTTACAAGCCCAAGGACAAGGAAGGTAGCTGTGACTTCCCCTGGGGCCCTGCCCTCTGGGCTAGAACTAAGTGGGTCTATCATAACCCAGCTTCTCCACCCGACCTTGCTCCTTCAACCTCTACTGCTTTCAAATCACAACTGCATGGTGCTTTTGCTCTGGATACAAGAGAGGAAGTGGACACACAGGAAGGGCCCTGGGCTGAGAGTCGCCTTGACTTCAGCTATTGGCCTGGCTCTGGGTCAGATTTCACTTAGCCCCGTGGGTTGCCAACTCCTCAGCTACAAGACAAACTGACCTTTGCAATGGCTTCTCAAGTCCCTCCTGGCTCTAGGATTTGAAGCCTGTTTTGTGCAGCTTGCTCACACTGTGCAAGATAATGAAAAGGCTGTTATAGTGCAGTCCTTGTTCTTGGTTCTTGCAGAGGCTCCAGAGACCTAGGTCAGTGATTCTCCAACTTCGGCATGCTTTAGAATCATCTGGAGTGCTTGGAAAAACAGATTCATGGGCCCTATCCCACAGTGTATGATTTAGTAGGGTTGAGGTAGGGCCTGAGAGTTTGCATTTCTTCTTTTTTAAAAGTGTTTGCAATTTTTATTCCAGTTACATAAAAATAAAATATATTTGAATAGAAGTAGAAGACTAGAAGGCACTAACAAATAATAGTAACAGTGGTTATCTTTTAAAATAATAAAGGAGGTGGGGCCAAGGCATGGTGGCTCATGCCTGTAATCCTAGTGCTTTAGGAGGCTGAGGTAGGAGCATCGCTTGAGGTCAGGAGTTTGAGACCAGTCTGGGCAACATAGCGAGATGCCGTCACTACAAAAAATAAATAAATAAAAATAAAATAACATTTTAATAAGCAACGGAAAATAAATTTGTTTTGTTTTTGAGATAGAGGCTTACTCTGTCGCCCAGGCTGGAATGCAGTGGCACGATCTGGGCTCACTGCAACCTCTTCCTCCCGGGTTCAAGCAATTCTCTCAAGTAGCTGCGCTTACAGATGCGCCACCACTACACCTAGCTAATTTTTTGTATTTTTATAGAGATGGGGTTTCACCATGTTGCCCAGACTGGTCTTGAATGCCTGAGTTCAGTTGATCTGCCCACCTTGGTCTCCCAAAGTGCTGGGATTACAGGTCCAGTGTTTTCTTTAATGCTGAAAATTTCTGCTAATAATTCTTTTCACAAAACGTCCTTTGTTGACATTCTACAAATACCATCCCACAATGTTCCCAATATTTTCTTCTTGTGGAGGGAATTTATGTTTCTTTTTGACTTTTGTGATATTTATTATTTCAGGAAGATTTTTCAGAGAAACCTGCTGGCCTTCTACTTGAGGTATTAGATATCCTTGATTTATTTGTTTTGCTCCCTTGTTAGTATAAACAATTAGAATTAATGGGTCATTGGCTGAGATACCACATTTTTTCAATGCCTCTGAAATATTGCTATTTGGGGAAAGGTTGAAAATAATTTCAGTAGATAGAGCTCCTGACTTCATTTCTCCCAGTTTGTAGAAGCAAACTGCTTTCTTTGCGGCTGCAAATATCTCAAATGGATTGACAGTCACTGCAGGATGTATCAGTGAGCCATCAATGATACCTTCCATGGCTTTCTTTCTCAAGTTCCCCGCATTTTTTACATCTTTAAACAATATCAATAGAAGAGTCGGCCGGGCACGGTGACTCACTCCTGTAATCCCAGCAATTTGGGAGGCTGAGGTGGGTGGATCAACTGAGGTCAGGAGTTCGAGACCAACGCTGCCAACATGGTGAAACCCCAGCTCTATTGAAAATACAAAAATTAGCCAGGCGTGGTGACACATGCCTGTGATCCCAGCTACTTGGGAGGCTGAGGCACGAGACTCACTTGAACCCGGGAGGCAGAGGTTGCAGTGAGCCAAGATCAGGCCACTGCATTCCAGCCTGGGTGACAGAGCGAGACTCTGTCTTAAAAAAAAAAAAAAAAAAAACCCGCTGAGCACAGTGGCTCACGCCTGTAATCCCAGCACTTTGGGAGGTTGAGGCAGGTGGATCACCTGGGGTCAGGAGCTCGAGACCAGCCTGGCCAACATAGTGAAACCCCATTTCTACTAAAAATACAAAAACTAGCTGGGCATGGTGGCATGTGCCTGTTGTCCCAGCTACTCAAAAGGCTGAGGCAGGAAAATTGCTTGAATCCAGGAGGCAGAGGTTGCAGTGAGCCGAGATGGTGCCACTGCACTCCAGCCTGGTGACAGAGTGAGACTCCACCTCAAAAAAATAAAAGAAAAGAACGGTCACCCATCCAGTCTCTGCTGCATCTCCTGCATGTCTTGTAAGTTCCCAGGTGATGCTGATGCTGCCAACTGGGGACCACCCTTTGAGAACCTTTGGCCTACAACTAGAGGCACCAAGTATTCTCCAGTTCTTACAAGACATGGCAAGAGATTGGAACCCTACTCTGCCAGCAATAAGAAGGCTCCCACAGGCAGACACCTAACCCTATACCTGACGACAGATTCCAACATAACCTGTTTCCTAGGGTCGGTCTCATGGAGACCATTCAATGATAACCAATATTCACAGAGTGTGTTACAGTTTTCAGAGAGCTTCACTTTACTTCATTTGTTTCTGCTCACAATTCTATGATATGGATACCGTATCTTCATTTTTGGAGAAAAAAAAGTCAAGTCAAGTCAAGTCTTTGATGAATGTCGTGGTCAAGACTTTGATGAGTGTCATGCAGCTACAAAGAGGTGGAGTGGGGACCCAGGACTCACCCAGGTCTTTTGAGTCTTCCGTGATCTCTGTACTTTACCAAGCTGCACTTCCATCTACTCTTCTGGTTTATTGGAGCACTGGGTTTTTTGTTGTTGTTGTGTTGTTTTGTTTTGAGTGAGATGGAGTCTTGCTCTGTCACCCAGGCTGGAGTGCAGTGTCACCATCTCAGCTCACTGCAACCTCCACCTCCAGGTTCAAGTGATTCTCCTGCCTCAGCCTCCCAAGTAGCTGGGCTCACAGGTGTGTGCCACCACACCCAGCTAATTTTTTTATATTTTTAGTAGAGACGGGGTTTTACCATGTTGGCCAGGTTGGTCTTGAACTCCTGGACTCGAGTGATCTGCCCGCCTCAGCCTCCCAAAGTGCTGGGATTACAGACATGAACCACTGTGCCCAGGCTGTGGCACTGTTTCTTTTCTTTTCTTTCTGTTTTTTTTGTTTTGTTTTGTTTTGTGAGACAGAGTTTCTTTCTTGTTGCTCAGGCTGGAGTGAAATGGCACAATCTCAGCTCACTGCAACCTCTACCTCCTAGGTTCAAGCAATTCTCCTGCCTCAGCCTCCCAAGTAGCTGGGATTACAGGCATGCGCCACCACGTCTGGCTAATTTTTGTATTTTTAGTAGAGACAGGTTTCACCATGTTGGCCAGGCTGGTCTCAGACTCCTAACCTCAGGTGATCCACCCCACCTCTGCCTCCCAAAGTGCTGAGATTATAGGCGTGAGCCACCGCACCCAGCCCTGGGGCACTGTTTCCAACTAGAAAATTCCTTCTGGAGGTGCTAATTAGGGATCATTTTAACACATGCAAAACTGTGTTATTCAGATTGCCATTTTTTCCTGGTTCCCTTGCAAAACCCAGTAGAAACCTGAGTTGGAAGCCCTTACTCCTGCATTAGAACATGGCATGGAAATGATCTGGTGAAATAGTGAATTAATTTTCATTGTGTTTCAGTCATTGTCGTCAGTGGTATCAGTTTTCCTGTACTGTCCAGTGTGCTGGAGAAGGACTCTCTGGATAGGATTGTCCAAAGATAAATTTTGATACTTAGTTCTCAGTTTTGATTTTTCAAATCTCTGATCACTTTCTTTTTTCTTTTGTTCTTTTTTTTATTTTTTGAGACAGAGTTTCGTTCTTATTGTCCAGCCTGGAATGTAATGGCGCAATCTCAGTTCACCTCAACCTCCGCCTCCCAGCTTCAAGCGATTCTGCTGCCTCAGCATCCCAAGTAGCTGGGATTTTAGGCATGCGCCACCACACCCAGCGAATTTTGTATTTTTAGTTGAGACGGGATTTCTTCATGTTGGTCAGGCTGACCCCGAACTCCTGACCTCAGGTGATCCACCTGCCTCGGCCTCCCGAAGTGCTGGGATTATAAGCTTTTTATTTTTTTTAGAGATGGGGTCTCGCCCTGTTGCCCAGGCTGGTCTTGAACTCCTGGGATCCAGTGACCCACCCACTTTGGCCTCCTGAAGTGCTGGGATTACAGACATAAGTCACTGCATCTGGCTCTGATTACTTTCTTAATTCCTTTCTGTCCGCAGCAAACATAATGAACAGCGAGTCCTTAGAAATATTTGGCAGAGAGTTAACATAAAGTGATGACTGCAAGCAGAATAAGGTCATTCTCCTCTGTAGGTAACTCTTCTGCATTGACTATTAGGAACTTCCTAAATAATGTTAGTTAAGTGATGTGTCGGGCTCGTTCTCGATCAGTCCTTCGGGGAATGCCAGCTGTGGAGACGATGCTGTTGCTGTCTTTCATGATGAATGACCCAGTGCAGTTAAAGGGAATTCAGGCCTATTTAGTAGGATGGACACACACACGCACTCACACAAACACACTCACAATTACCTGTCACCTTAAATGTTTCTACTTTAGGACAAATGGGCTATCTTACAATGACTTGACTATGCTTGTCCTATGGTGAAACATTGACTCTTGACATAGGTTTTTTGTTTGTTTGTTTGTTTTTCTTTTGGAGACAGAGTTTTGCTCTGTTGCCCAGGCTGGAGTGCAGTGGTGGAATCTTGGTTCACTGTAACCTCCGCCTCCTGGGTTCAAGCAATTCTCCTGCCTCAGCCTCCTGAGTAGCTCGGATTACAGGCACCTGCCACCATACCTGACTAATCGCCCGGCTAATTTTTTTGTATTTTTAGTAGAGACGGGGTTTCACCATGTTGGCCAGGCTGGTCTCAAACTCCTGACTCAGGTGATCTACCTGCCTCAGCCTCCCAAAGTGTTGGAGTTACAGGCGTGAGCCACTATGCCTGGCCAACATTGGCCTTTGGAATGAGAAATTATAAACCATGTTCATTCATCCTGAGATTGTCCCCCCATCACAGGGTCCCACATTCCTCATCAGTGATGCTGAGAGATGAGTGGGGCATAGGGTGTCAGTTCTGACCAGTGGGAGTCTCCCAAGCCACAAGGGATGGAGACAATTGGGCTTTCTGGTCTTACAGTCAAAACCCTATCCTCCCAAGCCTATGTCCCTGAGACCAGACTCTAAGGAGAGAGGAAAGGGGAAATGCTGTGGCCTCAAGCCCTCTGGACGATGTAAAGGTTGGACAGTTGGTCTTGAGCAGCAGCTAGACAGAGATGAGCTCAGAACGACAGTAGTGGCTGAGCAGAGGGAGGGGGAATGGACAAAGGCCGCCCTGATGCATGACAAGGGCATGGACAGGGGCACCAGGGCCAGGGGCAGGAACCAAACTTTCCCAAAGTCCTCAGTGAGTTGACAGAATACATTTTTTAGTAAACTGGTTGAGAGTCATCCAGAGCAGGATGATTCTCCCTTGGTATCTTCCTCGCTTGAATTTTTTTTTTTTTTTGAGATGGAGTCTCACTGTGTCACCCAGGCTGGAGTGCAGTGGTGTGATCTCAGCTCACTGTAACCTCCACCTCCCGGGTTCAAGTGACTCTCCTGCCTCAGCCTCCTGAGTAGCTGAGATTACAAGTGCTCACCACCACGAGTGGCTAATTTTTTTGTGTTTTTTAGTACAGAGACGGGGTTTCACCATGTTGGCCAGGCTGGTCTCGAACTCCGGACTTCAGGTGATCTACCCACCTCGGCCTCCCAAAGTGCTGGGAATACAGGCATGAACCAACACACCTGGCCCCATTCTTGGATTTTATGCACTCAATCAACTACCTTCTCACCTAAATTTGGTTGCATAGCTTTGGTGAAAGGCTTCTCCTTCAGTGAAAAAATAATTTTAATACCTAATTCTTCATCTTACATAGTAGCACAAAAAAATGCACCACATTCTGAAGAAATTTCAGAATTATGGGAATAAGAGTGAGGAAAATTCAGATGGACTACAATATCCATTACCTTAAACTCCAAAGACAGGTTGATATTTACATATTTGTGTCTGAGCATAGTGACTCACATCACAACTGTAATCCCTAGCGCTTTGGGAGGCTGAGGCAGGAGAATTGCTTGAGGCCAGGAGTTCGAGACCAGCTTGGGCAACATAGCGAGATCTCATCTCTACAAAAAAATTTAAAAATTAGCCAAATGTGATGACGTGCACCTGTGGCCCCAGCTACTTGGGAGGCTGACGTGAAAGGATCACTTGAGCACAGGAATTCAAGGATACGGTGAGCTATGATTGTAACATTGCCCTCCAGCCTGGGTGACAGAGGGAGGCACTGTCTCTAAAAATTAATTAATTAATTTAATTGATTTAAAAAACCATTTGGAGTCTGGGCGCAGTGGCTACACCTGTAATCTCAGCACTTTGGGAGGCCGAGGTGGGCAGATCACCTGAGGTCAGGAGTTCAAGACCAGCCTGGCCAACATGGTGAAACCCTGCCTCTAC
This sequence comes from Rhinopithecus roxellana, assembly GCF_007565055.1. NCBI lineage: Eukaryota > Metazoa > Chordata > Mammalia > Primates > Cercopithecidae > Rhinopithecus > Rhinopithecus roxellana. The sequence goes on from NC_044559.1 coordinate 104,894,045, forward strand.
TAAAAATACAAAAAATTAGCCAGGCATGGTGCCGGGCACCTGTAGTCCCAGCTACTCAGGAGGCTGAGACAGGAGAATTGCTGAACCTGGGAGGCGGAGGTTGCAGTGAGCCGAGATCACGCCACTGCACTCCAGCGTGGGTGACAGAGCAAGACTGTCTCAAAAACAAAACAAAAACCATTTGGCAAGCTGTGAAGATCCATTACTGGTATTCTATGGGACGGGTATCCTAGAAGGGACCGTGAATGGGAGAATGAGCTCAAAGGAAGAACAAGGGGAAGATGCTGAACACAGACTTCTCCTGCTCACAGTCGTGCCTAAAGCCTGCCATAGCTGTCTTTGGAATATCCAGCTCCTCAAATACAGTTCTATTGCTGGTGTTTGGTGTGTTCTATAGGCAGCATTTCAGTATGACTTACTCTAAACTGAAATGTTTCAGACTCCCTGCTCATGTTCCCTGGGTTGCTGACAAACAACCTACAGATAATCCCAGATGCTACCAGCACTTGGGATGAGAGGCCACTAGGTTACCGGGCCCCGGCCCGTGCTAGGGAGCCGTCTTTCCCCACCCCCAGCTCATCAGCACTGGAGAGAGGAGGCAGGGGAAGGAATTGCCCCTAATACACTGCTTTTGGTTTTTTCTTTTTTCAAAAGTTGCACGAAGATAAAGCAAAGCTGTAGCTGATGCAGGCGTGTTGTGTAGACGCTTGCAGTTCCACCCTCGCCATGCGCTCATTGGATAATAACGCAACCCCAAGTAAAGGACGGTGGTTGCCGCTAACGTACTTCCATTCCACCGGGGTGAGGCCCACCAAGCAAATGGTCTATTTGGAAAAAATATAAGGACATTTGCTCTCCTACCCAGACATGACCTTTGAACTGAGAAGAAAATGAAAACACATAAAAAGAAAAAAAAAGTAAATGAATAAACATAACAGAGTTAGATTATTGCATAGTGAGGTTCATTTTCTTCTAAAGTAACAAGAGTCACAACATGCATGCTGAAGTCTGATACACTCTCGATTCCTCCTTCCTGCTACAGGTTCCCTACTAATAACTTTATGAGCTCAGGCTGAAATGTCAACTTGAACTTTAGCGCTTGTGGCACAATCAACTATAACTCAGTTTAAGCATACTTATTTTATTTGATTGAGTGTTTCAATTTACTCTGCACTTCCTGAGGTTCTTGGGTTAAAACAACATGATCTAATGCAATAAAAACTAGCAAAAATATATATTTATTCTTTATTTCCAGGAGCACAAGGCCAATTGAATCTACCCAAAGCATACCTAAACAGCATTAATAAGCCTGCACGCTAAATGATTTTCTCTCCTTTCTTGGTGCCCACACATTCAATTAAGAAGCCCTTTGGTTTTGCAATGGCATATCAACCTACACAATTTCAGGACTAACCAAGCATGTCTGCAAGCTAAAAGGTGGTGTTAACAGTGAGTGCATAAGGAGGTTTCTGAATAGTTTTGAGGCAGATTAGGCCAAGGAGAAACAACGTTTATTCTTCAATGATTAATATTAATTTTGTAACTCCTGCCAGGAGCGTGGAGCATAAGAACTTTACAATTTTTTCTTTTTTTGAGATGGAGTTTCACTCTTGTTGTCCAGTCTGGAGGGCAGTAGAGCAATCTTGGCTCACTGCAAACTTCGCCTCCCAGTTTCAAGCGATTCTCTTGCCTCAGCTTCCCGAGTAGCTGGGATTACAGACATGAGCCACCAGGTCCAGCTAATTTTTGTATTTTTAGTAGAGGGAGGGTTTCACCATGTTGGCCAAGCTGGTCTCGAACTCCTGACCTCAGGTAACCCACCTGCCTGTGCCTCCCAAAGTGCTGGGATTACAGGCGTGAGCCAGTGTGCCCAGCCTGAACTTTACAATATTCTTGAAGACATAAAACCAGGAAAGGGGCCAGAGAGAAGCTGGTACTTGACTTGGACCTTAAAGCAGGAACAGAAGATTTAAAAAGAGAGAGAGTGAAGGCAGGACAGCACAAGTGAGAGTGCCATGCATGCACTCAACAAATATTAATAGTGCATGAAGTGGCCAGGTGTGGTGGCTCACGCCTGTAATCCCAGCATTTTGGGAGGCTAAGGTGGGTGGATCACTTGAGGCTGGGAGTTGGAGATCAGCCTGACCAACATGGAGAAACCCCGTCTCTACTAAAAATAACAAAAAAATTAGCTGGACCTAGGGGCGCACATCTGTGATCCCAGCTACTTGGGAGGCTGAAGCAGGAGAATTGCTTGAAGCCAGGAGGCAGAGGTTGCAGTGAGCTGAAATCACACCATTGCACTCCAGCCTGGGAAACAAGAGTGAAACTCTGTCTCCAAAAAAAAAAAAGAGAGAGAGAAAAGAAAAAGAAAAGTAGTGCATGAACCATGTGCCAGGACTTGGACCAGATGCTAGGATACATCCATGAATACAAATATCTCCTGAAACTTACATTGTCACGGAGGGAGACACACAATGGATGAGCAACATGTAGAGGTTACAGATGGTAATAGGTCCAATAGAGAATAGAGCTAGGAAGGGGGATGGGGGTCCCGAGTGAGTTAAAACAGAGTGACCCGGTGATGCCTCTCTGATAAAGTGACCATTTTAGTAAGACCACAAGGAATTAAGAGAGTGGGTTGTCCAGCTATAAGGAGGAAGTGTTCTGCAGAGGGTACAGTGAGTGTAAACGCCCTGTGGTAGAACTATGCTCAAACAGAGAAAGCATGCATTCTCAACAGGGCAGACAACATCCCGAGGGAGTGAAAATTCATTCTTGGAAGATGAAGAAAAACTTACTCTTTTTTTTTTTTTTTTTTTTTTTTTGAGACGGAGTCTTGTTCTGTCGCCCAGGCTGGAGTGCAGTGGCGCGATCTTGGCTCACTGCAAGCTCTGCCTCCCGGGTTCAAGTGATTCTCCTGCCTCAACCTCCCTAGCAGCTGGGATTACAGACACATGCCATCACACCCAACTAATTTTTTGTATTTTGAGTAGAGATGGGGTTTCACCGTGTTAGCCAGGATGGTCTCTATCTCCTGACCTTGTGATTCTCCCACCTTGGCCTCCCAAAATGCTGGGATTATAGGCATGAGCCATCACGCCAGGCCTTTTTTTTTTTTTTTTTTTGGACAGTATCTCACTCTGTTACCCAGGCTGGAGTGCAGTGGCGTCATATCGGCTCACTGCAACCTCTGCCTCCCGGTTCAAGTGATTCTTGTACCTTGGCCACCTGAGTAGCTGGGACCACAAGCACACGCCACCACACCCGGCTACTTTTTGCATTTTTGGTAGAGATGGGTTTCACCATGTTGGCCAGACTGGTCTCCAACTCCTGACCTCAAGTGATCCACCTGCCTCAGCCTCCTAAAGTGCTGGGATTACAGGCATGAGACACTGCATCCTACCAAAACTTGCTCTTTTAATGTATATAGCACAGATATAGATTCAGTAGATAACCAAACATCATATATTCATGGTATTAAAATTGCTTGCCCCTGACAGGAGTGATAATTTTAAAAGATTGGAAAACACTGAGTTAGGGAAATAATTAGGAAGCCAAAGTGGCCACAATGAAGTGAGCAAGGGAAAGTACAGAAGAGGGCAAAAAAATATTGGGAAGTGGCTTTTATTCTGAGTAACACTGGGGATGATTGCAAGATTTTTAACAGAGCAGGGATGTGACTTAATTGAGATTTTAATACCATCCCTCTGGCTGCTATGCTGAGCATAGACTGTAAAGAGACCAGTAGGAGGTGATTGCTGTATCCCAGGTGGAAGATGATGAAGCTTGGTCTGCAGTGGTAGAGGTGGAGGTGGTGAGAGGTGGTGGGCTCCATATATATTTTGAAGATAACGCTGATGGGATATGCATGTATTGAATCTGGGGAATAAAAGAAAGAGAAGAGTTGAGTATGACTCCAAGTTTGGCCAGAAGAACTAGAAGGATGGAGCCATCATTGACTTAGATGGAGACCATTGGGAGAAGAGTAGGGAGAGGACTGTCGGCAGTTCAAGTTTGGTGCGTTAAGTTTGAGGTGCCTAGTACATATCCAAACACAGAAGCTGAGTAAGCAATTGAATGCAGGAGTCTGGAGTTCAGGGGAGAGACTCAGGCTGGAGATACAAATCTGGGTGTTATGCATGAGACATTAAATCTGTAAATTGCTTTAGGTAGTATTGTCATTTTAACAATATTAATTCTTTCCATCCGTGAGCATTGGGTGTTTTTCCATTTGTTTGTATCCTCGGCAATTTATGACACCAGTGTTTCGTAGTTTCCTTGCAGGGGTCTTTCACCTCCTTGGTTAAATTTATTCCTAGACACTTTCCTGTAGCTGTTGAAAATAGAATTGCCTTCTTGATTTTCTCCTTCAGCTAGTTCATTGTGTATAGAAATGCCGCTGATTTTTGTAAAAAAATATTGTATCCTGCAATTTTCCTGAATTTATCAATTCAAATAGTTTTTTGGTAGAACATTTAGGTTTTTCTATATATAAGATCATGTCATCTGCAAAAAGGGACAATTTTACTTCCTACTTTCCTATTTGGATGCCCTTTATTCCTTTCTCTTGCTTAGTTGCTATGGCTAGAACTTCTATTAATAATACTATATTGAATAAGAGTGATGAGAGTGGGTAAAACATTAAAAGGAGGGGGGCAGGAAAAGAGGAATAGAGGAAAAAAAGAGAAAACTAATCAAATGAATGATCCAAACCCAGACATACCAATAATTACATTAAAGATGAATTAACTAAACACTACAATTAAAAGGCAGAGATTATCAGAATGGAAACTTACTCTATTTTTTTCTAAAAGAAATGCAGTTTAAATATAGAAACACATACATAGGCTAAAAGCAAATGGAAAAAGATGTACCATGCAAACAGTAAGCATAACAGGGCTTGAGTGGCTGTATTAAGGCCAGATAAAATAGACTTCAAGAAAGAAATATTTCTAGAGATGAAGAGGGACATTTAATTATAATTAAAATTATTCCACAGCTAATATTTTATTGAATGGGGAAAAACTGAAAGCTTTGCCTCTAAAAACTGGAACAAGACAAGTATACCCACTCTCATCACTCTTATTCAATATAGTATTTTTTTTTAATTATTTTTTTTTTTTTGAGACGGAGTCTTGCTCTGTTGCCCAGGCTGGAGTGCAGTGGCCGGATCTCAGCTCACTGCAAGCTCCGCCTCCCGGGTTCACGCCATTCTCCTGTCTCAGCCTCCCAAGTAGCTGGGACTACAGGCGCCTGCCACCTCGCCCGGCTAGTTTTTTTTGTATTTTTTAGTAGAGACGGGGTTTCACTGTGTTAGCTAGGATGGTCTCGATCTCCTGACCTCGTGATCCGCCCGTCTCGGCCTCCCAAAGTGCTGGGACTACAGGCTTGAGCCACCGCGCCCGGCCCAATATAGTATTATTAATGGAAGTTCTAGCCATAGCAACTAAGCAAGAGAAAGGAATAAAGGGCATCCAAATAGGAAAGTAGGAAGTAAAATTGTCCCTTTTTGCAGATGACATGATCTTATATATAGAAAAACCTAAATGCTCTACCAAAAAACTATTTGAATTGATAAATTCAGGAAAATTGCAGGATACAAAATTTTTTTTACAAAAATCAGCGGCATTTCTGTACACAAACAATGAACTAGCCGAAGGAGAAAATCAAGAAGGCAATTCTATTTTCAATAGCTACAGGAAAGTGTCTAGGAATAAATTTAACCAAGGAGGTGAAAGACCCCTACAAGGAAAACTACAAAATACTAATGACATAAATTGCCGAGGATACAAACTAATGGAAAAATACCCCATGTTCATGGATGGAAAGAATTAATATTGTTAAAATGATAATACTACCTAAAGCAATTTACAGCTTTAATGCAATCTCTATCAAAATACCAATGACATTCTTCACAGAAATAGGGAGAAAAAAATCCTATTATTTGTGTGGAACCACAAAAGACCCTGAAGCAATCCTAGCAAAAAGAACAAAACTGGAGTCAGAACACTGCCAGACCCCAAAATATACTACAAAGCTGTAGTAACCCAAACAGCATGGTACAGGCATAAAAACAGACACATAGACCAATATAACAAAATAGAGAACTCAGAAATTAATGTGTATATCTACAGGCAACTAATTTTTGGCAAAAGTGCCAAGAACACTCATTGGGGAAAGGACAGTCTGTTCAATGAATGGTGCTGAGAAAACTGAATATTTATATTCAGAAGAATAAAACCAGACCACCACCTCTCAGCCTATATAAAAGTCAACTCAAAATGGATCAAAGCAGGTGGAAGGGGTGCATAAAAACATACAAATAAAAATAATGGATCAGAGACCTAAGTATAAGACCTGAAACAATAAAATACTAGAAGAAAGCATAGGGAAAATCCTCCAGGACACTGATTAGGAAAAGATTTTATGAATAAGACCTCCAAAAACACAGGCAACAAAAACAAAAATAAACAAATGGGATATATCAAACTAGAAAGCTTCTGCACAGCAAGGGAAGCAATCAACAGAGTGAAAAAGCAGCCTACAGAATGGGAAAAATATTTTCAAACACCTTATCCAACAGGTGATTAATATCCAGAATATACAAGGAATTCTAACATCTCAACAGCAAAAAATAATCTGAGGTCGGGTGTGGGGGCTCACGCCTGTAATCCCAGCACTTTGGGAGGCTGAGGCAGGTGCATCACCTGAGATTAGGAGTTTGAGACCAGCCCGGGCAACATGGTGAAACCCCGTCTCTACTAAAAATACAAAATTAGCCGAGCATGGTGGCACACACCTGCAATCACAGCTACTGGGGCGGCTGAGGCAGGAGAATCACTTGAACCCAGGAGGCAGAGGTTGCAGTGAGCCAAGCTTGCACCATTGTTTTCCAGCCTGGGCAACAGAGTGAGATACCATCTCTAAAAAAAAAAAACTGATTAAAAAATGGGCAAATTATCTGAACAGACATTTCTCAAAAGAAGACATACGAATGGTCAAGAAAGATATGAAAAAAATGCTCAGCATCACTAACCATCAGGGAAATGCAAATCAAAACCACCGTAAGATACCGTCTCACCCCAGTTAGGAGGACTATTACCAAAATGACAAAAAGTAACAAATGCTGGCTAGGATGTAGAGAAAGGGGAACTCTTTACATATTGTTGGTGGGAAAGCAAACTAGTACACCCACTATGGCGAATGGTGTGAAGGTCCTTCAGAAAGCTACAAATGGAACTACCATATGATCCAGCAATCCTACTACTGGAAATTTATCCAAAGTCAAGGAAATCATTAGATCGAAGAGACACCCGTAATCCATGTTTATTGCAGTACTATTCACAACAGTCAAGATATGGAATCAACCTAAATGTCCAACACCAGATAAATGGATAAAGAAACTGTGATATTTATACACCATAGAATACAATTCGGCCGTAAAAAAAATGAAATGTTGTCATTTGAGGCAACATGGAAAGAACTAGAAGACATTATGCTAAGTGAAATCATCCAGGAACAGAAAGTTAAACACTGCATGTTCTCACTCACAGGTAGAAGCTAATAAAAGTTGATTACATCGAAGTAAAAAGTAGAACAGAGCCTACTAGAAGCTGGAAAGGGTAGGGGAAAGAGAGGGATACGGAGATTTGTTAAAGGATACAAAATTACACTAGGAAGGAGGAATAAATTCTAGTGTTCTATAGCACTATAGGATGACTAGAGTTAACAATAATATATTAATATTACATAGTTTCAAATAGCTAGATGGAAAATATTTAATGTTCCTACCACAAAGAAATGATAAATGTTTGCAAAAATGGATATGCTAATTGCCCTGATCTGATCACTATAAATTGTATGTACCAAAATATCACCATGTACCCCATAGGTACGTGCAATTATTATTTGCCAATTTAAAAAATAAACTAAATTTTAAAATTGTTCATTCATCAGGAAGACATAACCATATGTGTGTATATATCTAATAATAGGTGTTTGAAACACATGAAGCAAATATTGATATAGTTAAAGAGAAGACAGGCATTTTCACAATTATAGTTAGAGGTTTTAATATCTCTCAGCAATTAACAGAACAACTAAGTAAAAAATAGGAAATACACAGAAAGACCACGCATGGTGGCTCATGCCTGTAATCTCAGCTACACAGGAGGATTGCTTGAAGCCAGCAGTTTGAAACCAGCCTGGGCAACTTAGCAAGATCCCATCTTTATAAAGAAATAAATAATACTTAGAAGTTCTGAACACCATTGACTACCTTCCTATAACACTATATCTAACAAGAACAGAATACAGATTATTTTCAAGTATGTGTGATACTTACCAGGATAGACTATATATATATATATATACTGGGTTATAAAAAAAAAAAGACCTCAATAAACTTTAAAATTTTGAAAGTATGTAAAGTATATTCTCTGACTATAATGGAATTAAATCAGAAATTAGTAACAGTAAAATAATTAGGAAAGCCACAAATATTTGAAAATTAAACACAGGCTGGGTGTGGTGGTTCACGCCTGTAATCCCAGCACTCTGGGGGGACGAGGCGTGCAGATCACCTGAGGTCGGGAGTTCAAGACCAGCCTGACCAACATGGAGAAACCCCCATTTCTACTAAAAATACAAAATTAGCCAGGCATGGTTGCACACGCCTGTAATCCCAGCTACTCGGGAGGCTGAGGCAGGAGAATCACTTGAACCCGGGAGACGGAGGTTATGGTGAGCTGAGATCACACCATTGCACTCCAGCCTGGGCAACAAGAGCTTGACTCCATCTCAACAACAACAACAACAAACAAACAAAAACAAAACAACAACAACAACAAAAACCAAAAAACACGCTTCTGAAAAATCTATGGGTCAAAAGAAAAAATTATCAGAGAAATTAGAAAAGATTTCCCACTAAATGATAATCAAAATAAGCCAGACAGAGTGTTTCACGTCTGTAATCCCAGCAATTTGGGAGGTTGAGGTCAGAGGACTTCTTGAAGCCAGGAGTTCCAAGACTAGTCTGGGCAACATAGTGAGATACTGTCTCTACAAAAAAATAAGAAAAAAAAAATTAGCCAAGTGTGCCTGTAGTCTCAGCTACTCGGGAGGCTGAGTGGGGAGGCTCACTTGAGCCCAGGAGTTTGAGGCTGTAGTGAGTTATTATTGCACCACTGTGCTTCAGCCTGGGTGATAGAGCAAGATCCTAACTCTAAAAAAAAAAAATAAAAAATAAAAATAAAAAAAGTGAAATGCAGCTGAAGCCATGCTTAGAATCTAGATGCCCAGCATAGCTCACCCTAGTCTATATTTTGAATATTCCTGACCTTTTAATCCTGCCTCAACCAGGGAGAAGGTCTCACTGAATGCCTGGAGCTCTGCGAAGCCAAAGCTTCTTCAGGTACACACCCTCTTTTACAGGAGGCCTTGGAGCGGAAGGAGAAAGGAGCAGGCTGGCTGTGGTACAGATTTACAAAGATCCATGATCAAAGGCCATAAAAGACAGCAGGTTTCTGCCAAGTCCAAGCACTTTAAACATCACCATTCTGAATAAACTACATGAGGAGATGCCCCAACAAGGTTCTGAAAACTGGAAAGATAATTTTTCCCCACTCCTGTGTAGATACGTCACAGTCTTCTGCTTTTCAGTCCAACTCTGATTCAGTTTTCTAGATAAATAAACCCTCCCAAGACCTGATTCTGTAGCTTCGCCCGAGTGGACGTCATTCGACGTCAATGGAAGGTCTGCCAGTGTAAAAACTTCTTGACTGAGGCCTGAGCTGGTATTTGCTCAGGTACCTCCAAGCCTCTGTCATGGTACCTCCAAGCCTTTTTTTTTTTTTTTTTTTTTTGCTAAAAAAAGGCGGTTGGGGGGCTCAACAAGAGTTTTACTTAAGTGTCACCAGTAAAAGTCATTTGCCAAGGCATGAATAGTTTATAATCACAGTAGCATGGCAAGAGAAGTATCTCTCACGTCTCTCTTGATTGACAGGTGTCAGTGTTGAAACTCATTTTGCCACCTCACACACCTGAACTCTCATTTCGCAGCTGCCTGTTGGTCTCCATGTTCTTCTGTTCCCTGAACCCATTTCTTGGTTAACTCAGATCACAGACACTCCCCTCCCCCAGGCTAGAGAGAAGCTCCTCCCTTCAACAGTCCACACTCAAACCAGGACCAGTCTTGAGGCTGTGTCAAGAAGGCCCCACTTTCCTCTGTGTGCCTTTGGGCTTAGTGACCCCCACTATCTGGGAAGTGTTCCCTTTGTCAAACCCATACAATTTGCAAAGTTTTAAAATTTCATTTCCCATCCGGACACAGTGGCTCACACCTGTAATCCTAGTACTCTGGGAGGATGAGGCGGGCAGATCACTTGAGGCCATGAGTTCGAGACCAGCCTGGGCAACATATAGAAACCCTGTCTCTACAAAAAATGCAAAAATTAGCCGGACATGGTGGTGCACTCCTGTAATCCCAGTTACTTGGGAGGCTGAGGCAGGAGAATTGCTTGAACCTGGGAGGTGGAGGTTGCCATGAGCCAAGATCGCACCACTGCACTCCAGCCTGGGAGATGGAGCAACACTCTGTCTCAACAACAACAACAAAAAATTCCCGTTGGATCAGCCTTAGCTGAGACAAAGACAGTTGACTCCCATTCCTCCCATGATATTCCTTTGTGTATTTTTTTTTCAAGATGGGGGTCTTCTTCTGTCCCCCAGGCTGGAGGGCATTGTGTCACAACCATGGCTCACTGCACCCTCTACCTCCCAGGCTCAAGTGATCCTCCCACTTCAGCCTCCCTAGTAGCTGGGACTACAGATGTGCACCACCACATCCAGCTAATTTTTATTTTGTTTTTTGGTCGAGATGGAGTCTTTCTATGTTTCCCAAGCTGGTCTTGAACACCTGGCCTTGAGCAATCCTCCTGCCTTGGCCTCTCAAAGCCCTGGGATTACAGGCATGAGCCAGTGCACCCAGCCAATCCTTCACGTATTTGAGGACCCTTGTATGATGACATGGACTAGCCCTATTAATGACATTAGTCACTCAAGTTCCTTTCCCAAGATTAGTCACCAATGTAGCTGTCCCATGGCCTCTCTTCCATCTCTGGGTACCGCTCCCTTTTTGCCAAGGTCAGCCCTGAATGCTCAGTCTGGTAAGGGCCTGACCAAGACAGCACACTGGCAGCAATCAGCTCACTCCTCCGTTCCCTAGCAGTTCTGAGCCTAGACTGTGTGCTGCTGTTCCTTCCTCCATGCCACCTCCCTTGGATGCTCTGCTTTCGCAGAGCATTAAGAAGCAGAACTTGGCCGGGCGCGGTGGCTCAAGCCTGTAATCCCAGCACTTTGGGAGGCCGAGACGGGCGGATCACGAGGTCAGGAGATCGAGACCATCCTGGCTAACACGGTGAAACCCCGTCTCTACTAAAAATACAAAAAAAAACTAGCCGGGCGACGTGGCGGGCGCCTGTAGTCCCAGCTGCTCCGGAGGCTGAGGCAGGAGAATGGCATAAACCCGGGAGGCAGAGCTTGCAGTGAGCTGAGATCCGGCCACTGCACTCCAGCCCGGGCGACAGAGCAAGACTCCGTCTCAAAAAAAAAAAAAAAAAGAAGCAGAACTTGTGGCAGGGCTTGAAAGGCGGGGACCCTACATGTGGCAAACAGCACTGATCGCATCTGTGTCACTCCTTGGCACGCTGGATGGGGCAAGACGGCTTCAGTAGCTGCCTCTGCCTCCTCTGCCAAGAATAAATGTCCAGACCTTACCTTTTGTTTTTTTGTTTTGTTTTGTTTTGTTTTGTTTTTGTTTTGAGACGGAGTCTCGCTCTGTCGCCCAGGCTGGAGTACAGTGGCGCCATCTCGGCTCACTACAAGCTCCGCCTCCCGGGTTCACGCCACTCTCCTGCCTCAGCCTCCCGAGCAGCTGGCATCACAGGCGCCCGCCACCGCGCCCGGCCAATTTTTTGTATTATTTAGCAGAGATGGGGTTTCACCGTGTTAGCCACCATGGTCTCCATCTCTTGACCTCGTGATCCCCCCACCTCGGCCTCCCAAAGTGCTGGGATTACAGGCGTGAGCCACCGCGCCCGGCCCCAGACCTTAACTTTTGTGAGAAGAACTTCCTGCACCATGTTCATCTCAGAGTGTGCCTCTTCTACTCACAAGACAGGGCTCTTCCCCAGCTGCAGCAGCAGCCTCAGGGCCACCGCCTCGGGTTCAATGTGGAAACTCCAGACGCACAAGGCAGGGCCTGGAAGGGGCTCCAGGAGACAAGGCAGGAGGGATGGAGTACATGGGCAACCTGCCTCTCTCTGCCAGTTTCATCCACCTCCGCCTGAGCCCCGCCATTCTGCAGGAGGAGCGGAGCTGGGTGTTGACAAGGAGAGACTTTACCTGCTTGGCACTCTAACCCATGGCTAAGGATCCTTCAGCCACCAAACTTCACAGCAAGAAGGGTGAATGCAGCAGGACTCACCCTCCACCTCCCACAGCCAGGAAGTAAAGGGAGGGCCCCCCAGTTCTGCACCCAAACTCCCTCTGGGAGCACCCTGGGCTCAATAAAGGGTTCTCCTTCCATCTTATTTTACTTCCAAATACTTATTTCCTTTTTATTTACTGTTTATTATTATTATTAGACACAGGATTTCACTCTGTTGCCCAGGATGAAGTGCAGTGGCATAATCACAGCTCACTACAGCCTCGTCTTGCCGCCTCAGCCTCATGGTAGCTGGGACTACAGGCATACATCACCACACCTAGCTAATATTGGTATTTTTTTGAAGAGACGGGGTCTTGCCAGGCAGCGCAGGCTGGTCTCGAACTCCTGGGCTCGAGTGATGCAACCGCCTCGGCCTCCCAAAGTGCTAGGATTACAGGTGTGGTGTGTCACGCCTGTAATCCCAACACTTTGGGAAGCCTAGGCAGGTAGATCACCTGAGGTCAGGAGTTCAAGCACAGCCTGGCCAACATGGTGAAACCCTGTCTCTACTAAAAATACAAAAATTAACCAGGCATGGTGGTGGGCGCTTGTAATCCCAGCTACTCTGGAGGCTGGGGCAGGAGAATTGCTTGAACCCCGGAGGGAAAGGTTGCAGTGAGCTGAGATCCCACCACAGTACTCCAGCCTGGGCAACAAAAGCAAAAACTCCATCTCAGAGAAAAAAAGTGTGTTAAGAAGGCAGATTTCACGTTAGGTGTTTTTTTTTTTTTAATCACAATACAATAATGAGGGTTAGCTTGAACATCTAATTTTTCACCTATTTTCTCCTTATTATTGAATTGTAAGCAATTTTCTTCTTGTCATTAAATATCTTGGAAAACAAAACAAACAAGTCATAAATTGTGAAGTAATGTTTGTAATACACACATCAATAAAAAAGAGGATCTTCCCTATAGAAAGAGTTTCCTAAAACCAATATTTTATACGATCATTTTTCACTCATCAGATTACTAATATATAATAAGAATGACAGTGCCTGGGCCAGAAAGGGTGTGACAAAGGGCATTCTCTTCAATGCTGCTGGCCAGATTAATGGGTCCATAATGTTGGAGGTCAGTTTGGCATTGTCAAAAGTCTTAAAAATAGATACTCCTTTTGGCCCAGCAATTTTGCATCTCAGAATTTCTCCTAAATATTAAACAATCAAGTAATGTTACAGGTATAAGAATGTTATCTAAAGCACTATAAAAAATTAAGAAAAGCCTCCAGACCAGCTTATTGAAGTAGGCCAAAAAATTTTTGATTAAAAAACTTAAAAAAAAACCAAACTTGATGTCTAACAACAGATGGTTATCAGGAAATAAATTATGATATTGCTGTATTTAAAATAATATATGGGCAGTAAAAATAATCATGTGGTTCTATGTTCCTTGACATGCAATGATATCCATCTATATGTTAAGTGTAAAGAGAAGTTAACAAAACAATATGGATGGGATGATTCTAGTTTTGTAAAGATATATTTTGTTTGTATAAGTTAACTAATTAAAAAAATCTGGAGATATATGTGTGTGTGTATGTATATACATACATATATAAACAGTGGTTATCCTTGAATAGAATAAAGGATATTTTATTTTCCTCCTTACATTTCAATATTTTCCAAGCAGTTTTTTTTCTTTGTTGGTACAGGGATCCTGCTCTGTTGCCCAGGCTAGAGTTCAATGGCACTATCATAGCTCACTTTAGCCTCGAACTCCAGGCTAAAGTGATCCTCCCACCTCAGCCTCCTGAGTAGCTGGGACTAAAGGCATGCACCACTATGTCCAATTTTTTATTTTTGCAGAGATGGGGTCTAATTATGTTTTCCAGGCTGGTCTCAAATTTCTGAGCTCAAACGATCCTCCTGCCTTGGCCTCTCAAAGTGTTGGGATTACAGGTGTGAACCACTGCAGCTGGCTTTTTTTTTTTTTTTTTTTTAAATGAGCATGTGTTAACTTTAAATTGGGGGTGGTTGCAGTGGTGGTAACTTTCCACTTTGAAAAAAACATTTCATGAAAACATAATAGCCGGCCGGGCGCGGTGGCTCAAGCCTGTAATCCCAGCACTTTGGGAGGCCGAGGCGGGCGGATCACGAGGTCAGGAGATCGAGACCATCCTGGCTAACACGGTGAAACCCCGTCTCTACTAAAAAAATACAAAAAACTAGCCAGGCGTGGTGGCGGGCGCCTGTAGTCCCAGCTACTCGGGAGGCTGAGGCAGGAGAATGGCGTAAACCCGGGAGGCGGAGTTTGCAGTGAGCTGAGATCTGGCCACTGCACTCCAGCCTGGGTGACAGAGTGAGACTCCTTCTCAAAAAAAAAACATAATAAAATAGTTGTGGTCCTTCTACACGAAATGACTGAGCAGTTACCAAAAGTCCAATTTTGGTTTTGCATTTTCCCCCTAAGACAGAAAGCTCTGTTTTGTCCACAATGCTCCTGGCAGAGGCTATATTCCCTGCGTTTCCCCGCGTCTTCTCCCCAGCCCTTCTGAACAGGTTGGCTTGGTTCAACCTAAATAACAATCAGCTAGTTTGACTCTAAGTTAAGTCCTTGGAGCAGAAGGTGCAGATTAGTTTAATCTCATAAATAAACTAATTCCTCTGGAAGCAAAGACAAGTCACAGCTTAATTCAGATCTTCTTCCAATTAATGAAATCCTCGCTGGCGATCAGCTCAGGCTAGCAGCCGGATGGGCAAGGACGCATGTGTCTGGCCAGGACCCTGGGTCCCCAGCCAGTAACATACAGTACTAGTACCCTCACAGTGGCCATGTAATTTATCATTCAAACAGAGACCTTTTTTTTTTCTTGAGACAGAGTCTTGCTCTGTCACCCAGGCTGGAGTATAGTGGCATGATCTCGGCTTACAGGTATGTGCCACCATTCTGGCTAATTTTTGTATTTTTAGTAGAGACAGGGTTTCACCATGTCAGGCTGGTCTTGAACTCCTGACCTCAGGTGATCTGCCCACCTCAGCCTCCCAAAGTGCTGGGATGATAGGCGTGAGCCACCTCACCCAGCATAGGAACACTTTTGAGAGGGATATTTAGGGTTACTTGAGGTGCCAGTTCAACAAACATAAGTAGAACATTGCAAAGCAAACCAGGCTGTAGGGTCGCCCTCCCCAAGGTGCTCATGGCTTTTAAGCTGAGATGGAGGCCTGCGGTCAGCACCTACAGAAGCACAGTCCCATCTGCTCTGCCCTACTCAGGAATTCCTGAGAAATAAGAGCAGTCAGCCTCACTGGATTTACAGGTGACTTTAGGGTCTAACAGGGAGGGCTGAAAAAGAGCTCAGAAAACAAAGGTGGGTTCTTACTTTCTTTTGTTTTTTTCTTTTTTTTCCAAGCCAAACTGTATCCAGCTTTATTAAAGATACTTTCCATAAACAATCATGGTATTTCAGGCAGGACATGGGCAGACAATCGTTAACAGTATACAACAACTTCCAAACTCCCCTTCTTCAATGGACTACCAAAAATCAGAAAGCCACTACAAAACCCAAAGAAGTCTTCATCTGATGCTCTGAACAGGGAAAGTTTGGAGTGAGAGTTGACATTTCACATTTAGCATGTTGTTTAACAACTTTTCACAAGCCGACCCTGACTTTCAGGAAGTGAAATGAAAATGGCAGAATTTATCTGAAGATCCACAATCTAGAAAGGCAACCACTGCTGTTTTGACAGGTGCCATCTCAGTGGCATCACTGGAAAGTCCAGATTGCCTGACACACTGGTAACCAATGACTAGGGGTCAGGTCCCAACAGAAGCCCGGGCTTAAGGGAGTTAAGTCTATGCTGAAAGATGGAAAGGGAGAAGAGGACATAAAAACAAATTTGTTTTTCCATACCACAAGGCTTTTGTGCCAAGGTGGCCATGTGTGTCAAAGTCAGGGAATCCCTCCTCCTGGGAACCAAAAGGAAGTCTCTCAAAACCAGAAGCGAAAGGTGTTTTCCCCACATCAATCCAGCTTTGGAGACATTCTATTAGTGACATATGCCCCTTCCCCCAAAAACAGCAATGAAGTGTTCTGTGTGCTAACAACATAGCTTAAAAAAAAAAAAAAAAAAAAAAAAGTAAGACAAAATTCTACATTTTTATAAAACTTGATAAAAAATAGTATTTCAAACTGTACAGTCACCAGAAGCACACAGTTATCAAAAACGCACACACTTTACTTGGCATCTCCAGCACCTTGAGCTTTCTGTGCCTGGTCTGTTTTGGCATCTCCGTTTTCTGCAGGGTTAGTCCCCTCCTTGCCAGCATCAGCTTTTCCCTTTTTCCCGTTGGGTACCTTCTCTCCCTTCTTTGCAGGGGCCTTTTTAGGCTTGGGCTCTGGCTTTGGAGGAGCAGGTTTAGCAGACAACCTCGCGGATCTTCTCTGTGATTCGTCCTTCACCTTGACTTTATCTTCTTTAGCATCCCCTTCAGCCTTTCTCTTGGGCATGGTGGCGACGGCGGCGGGACGTAGGTGCTGGAGGCGGGATGCAGCCCGCGCGGGGTTTGGTCTGTCCGGGGGTCGTTCTCGCCTCTTGTTCTTCACACTGCTCGGGGTTCTTACTTTCTTATTTCACAAGCCTGGTTTTGCGTGTTTGGCAGGTGTTGCAGAAACCCCCTGAGCGGAACAGCCCAGTAGCATGCCTGGATAGAGAAACCCTGCTCCGTGCACACTTGCACGGAACCGCCCTGAGTCCTTGCAGGCCTGCAGGCACAAACAGGGCCGCTTGGGATGTCACTCCTGCAGCTTCCTGGGCGCTGTTATCTCCAGTCTAAGGCTGGACCCTGCTCTCTGAAACCTCACTCAGTCACTTTCTTTTTTCTTTCCTTTTTTTTTTTGAGACAGAGTCTTGCTCTGTTGCCCAGGCTGGAGTGCAGTGGCACAATCTTGGCTCACTGCAACCTCTACCTCCCAGGTTCAGGCAAGACTCCTGCCTCAGCCTCCTGTGTAGCTGGGATTACAGGCGCCTGCCAACATGCCTGGCTAATTTTGTATTTTTACTAAAGACCGGGTTTCACCATGTTGGCCAGGCTGGTCTCAAACTCCTGACATCAAGTGATCCACCCTCCTTAGCCTCCTAAAGTGCTGGGATTACAGGCGTGAGCCACCACACCTGGCCACACTCAGTTATTTTCTAAAGGAGCTTCTCTGAAAGACTAACATCATTGCTCCTCCCAATGACTTGAGGGATACCAAGACTAGAGGTGGAAATAGGGTCCCTCCGTTGGATCACTGGGCCCTTCATGGATGCTGTGCTGCCCTCCACAGCCCACGGTGCTGCAAGGTGCCAAGAGCGACCTGTGCCATCCACAGCCTCCAATGCACCAAAGCTATGAGGTACCGTGTGCAGAACTGGGCAACCACCCATCTCACTCACTGCCAACTTTATTCTTCTAAAAACCTTGGAGTCATCCTCAACTCCTCTCTTTCTCTGAAACCATACATCCCATTCATCAGGCAGTTCTATTGAGCTGTCTTTAAAGTCTCCCAGGACCCTGCCTCTTGTCACCATGTTGCTGCCTTGCCCTGGTCCAAGCTACCAGCAGGTGTACCTCGGTTATGGCGGTAGTCTCCTGAAGGGTATCCCTGCCTCTCTCCTCACCACCACCCTCCATTCAATCCATTCTCAAGACACAGCCCTTGGAAATGTAAGTTAGATCACGTCACTGCCATGACCAAAACCCTCCAATGGGCACATGTCGCTTAGGGTGAAAGCCAACGTTCTTACCAGGCCTGCAGGCCCTGTACCATCTGCACGTGTGCCCTGTTACGTTTCTCTCCTTCTCTCCTCCTTGTCTCCACACTGGTTACTCCATTCCTCCACACACTAGTAGTCCTGCTCTAACCTGGGGACCTTTGTGCCAGCAGTCTCTTCTTCTTATGTATATATGTATGTGTTTATATATTTATTTTTAGAGACAGCATCTCCCTCTGTCACTCACACCGGAGAGCAGTGGTGCAATCTGAGCTCACTGCATCCTCGAACTCCTGGGCTCAAGCAATCCTCCCACTTCAGCATCCTCAGTAGCTAGGACTACAGGCATGCCTAGCTGATTTTTTTTTTTTTTTCTTAAAAGTTTTTGTAGAGATGGGGCCTTGCTGTGTTGCCCAGGCTGGTCTTGAACTCCTGGGTTCAGGTAATCCTCCCACCTCGGCCTCCCAAAGTGCTGGAATTACAGGCACGAGCCACTGTGCCAAGCAGTTTCCTCTTCGTGACACTCCCTTAGCAATGGTCAAATCAACTCTTGGCATCAGTGTCACCTCTCAACCAAGTCTATTCTGACCACTCCATTTAAAATGGCAGTTGGTTCTTCTGGCAACATGCACATCTGGATTTTCTTATCTGTTCCACTCCATATCACTTCCCACCTCCTAAATGACCACATAATTTACTTATCTATTATATTTACCATTTATTGTCTAATCCCCCCCGTGGAAGCTTGTGGGTTTCATGATGGCAGGGGTTTGTTACTGTTGTTCACTGATGTGTCCTAAGTACCTAGGACAGTTTCTGGCACATAAGTAGTTGCTCCATTAATATTTGTTGAATGAATGGGCTGAGTGCAGTGGCTCATACCTGTAATCCCAGCACTTTGGGAAGTCAAAGCGGGCGGATCACTTGAGGTCAGGAGTTCGAGACCAGCCCGGACAACATGGTAAAAGTCCATCTCTACTAAAAATACAAAAATTAACCAGGCGTGGTGGCCCATGCCTGTAATCCCAGCTACTCAAGAGGCTGAGGCAGGAGAATCGTTTGATCTTGAACTGCAGTGAACCAAGATCGCGCCACTGAACTCCAGCCTGGGCAACAGAACGAGACTTTGTCTCAAAAAAAAATCGTTGAATGAATGAGCAAAAAGACCGTCTCTCTTTATGAATAGGCATGACACCTTGTCACCTGGGCATTGAAGCCACCATGCTTGTGCTCCTGCCTGTGAGTCCTAGAGTCTCTTGTGAAAATATTCCTTCCTCCTAATTCATAGGTACATCTGAATTTCAGAGATAATTGCACGACTGAAATTAAACTCGTCCCAAAGATGGAAGAAAACAGGAGAAAGGGCAGGAGAACTCCCTGAATGCAGCCTCTCTGATGTGGCTCCATATCAGAGAACACATAGGCAGTAAAATCCGGGCTTAACCTCCCAACCACCCAATGACTGCTTGGGCAGATGAATGACAACACCACGGGGTTGTGGCTTTTTTTGGTTATAGAGATTATTATATGGTGGGTATTTGATAAATGATTGAACCTTTTTATCTGCCTTTTTTGCCCAAGAAGCATGTTTGTAATTGCCATTACAAGGTGGTTGAGCATTTCCGAGGCTCATTACTATTGATTGGGCACCACTAGCTTGCTTGGTAGCTGTTCCTATGTGAGTCATGTCTTGTAGCCCTGGCTACATAAATTAACTGACCTGGAATGGAAAGCTGAAAGATAAATGTAGTGCATGAAACAGTATGATATAGTTTTGATATTTGTCGTGGCCCAAATCTCATGTTGAAATTAATTCCCAACGTTGGAGGTGGGGCCTGGTGGGAGGTGTTTGGATTGTGGAGGTGGATTCTTCATGAATGGCTTGGGCTATCCCCTTGGTGACAAGTGAGCTCTCGCTCTGAGTTCATGTGAGATCTGGTCATTTAAAAGTATGTGGGCCCCCCCCCCGCCCCCACTGTCAATCTCATTTGCTCCTGCTTTTGCCGTGTGACATGCCTGCCCCCCCTTCACCTTCTGCCATGGTTGTAAGATTCGTGAGGCCTTCCCAGAAGTTGAGAAGATGCTGGCATCACACTTCCTATACAGTCTGCAGAACCGTGAGCCAGTGAAACCTCTTTTCTTGATAAGTTACCCAGTATCAGGTTTTTCTTTACAGCAAAGTAAGAACGGCCTAACACACAGTCATTGATGCAAAAACAAGTGACTAGTTAATGATGTTAATTCTCTTCATGACTTCTCTTTATTTTTATTTTTTATTTTTTATTTTTTTTTTGAGACGGAGTTTCAGATTTCGCTTTTGTTGCCCAGGCTGGAGTGCAATGGTGCCATCTCGGCTCACTGCAACCTCCGCCTCCCGGGTTCAAGTAATTCTCCTGCCTCAGACTCCCGAGTACCTGGGATTACAGGCACCTACCACCACGCCCGGTTAATTTTGTAATTTTAGTAGAGATGGGGTTTTTCCATGTTGGTCAGGCTGGTCTCGAACTCCTGACCTCAGGCGATCCGCCCGCCTAGGCCTCCCAAAATGGTGGGATTACAGGCGTGAGCCACCGCTCCCAGCCCCTCTTCATGATTTCTAATTGTAGAAAGCAACAAATGAAGATGCAGTAGAGAGCCAAACACACACACGCACGTACACACACACAAATACACACATGCACACATTCCTGGTTCAAATTAAACACTCTCAGGTGTTAAGTGTGGAATCAATTTATATTACCTTTTCTCTCAGGAGGATTTTTCAAGTTTCCTCCTCTTAAAGTTAAAAAAAAAAAAGTTCCTGGGCGTTGGTTACAAAGCAGTCATTAATATTGCTTGCAGTTCTACAGAGATAAAAGAGCATTTACTCACTGGTGAGTGCTCAACCCACTAACTAGCATCTGTCTGGCAAAGAGAAGAATGATGTGTCATTCAGTAGACTTGGCTTCTCCCAGCTGAATTCTGCTTCCTTTTATTCCTCTATGTGATCTGTGCAAAATAGCAAAGCTCAGAGTTAAGCAGGCCCATATGAACATCATCAGTCTCTTTACGCATGTTTTTCTGTTTTAATTTTTGCTAACTCCTTAGAAATATAAACTTTACTGTCTTACTAATGCATGCTTTTCATCCAAGTATCATAGCTATAATAAATATTATTTCTTGAGCACTTTCTATGGGCCAAAATGGGCTGGGGCATTACCTACATGATCTCATTTAGTTTTTACAGCCACCATTCAGAGAAGATTACGCAGCTAGGCACTGTGGCTCATGCCTGTAATCAGAGCACTTTGAGGGGTTGAGGTGGATGGATCGCTTGAGCTCAGGAGTTCAATACCAGCCTGGGTAACACGATGAAACCTGTCTTTACCAAAAATACAAAAATGACAGTAGCTGTCATCCCAGCTACTCAGGAGGCTGAGATAGGAGGGTCGCTTTAGCCTGGGAGGTTGCAGTGAGCACAGATCATGCCACTGCACTCCAGCCTGGGTGACAAAGCAAAACCCTGTCTCAAACAAACAAACAAACAAAAAAAAAGCCCAGAGAAGGTCACCCAATCTCCTGGTGAGGCAAGAGGAACTGATATGCACTCTGAGAGCCGATTTGTGCAGTCTCACAGCTAGAAATGAGCAGGATTGACATTTGAACTCAGGTTCACCTGAATTTCTTTTTTTTTTTTTAGAATGAGAGACAGGGTCTTGCTTGGTCACCCAGGCTGAAATGCAGTGGCACAACTACAGCTCACTGTCACTGTAACCTCAGCTTCATTCCTGGGCTCAAGAAATCCTCCCACCTCAGCCTCCAGAGTAGTTGGAGTGGACTATAGGTGCACCACCTTGCCCTGCTAATTTTTAAATTTTCTTTGTAGAGATGGGGTCTTGCTATGCTGCCCAGGCTGGTCTTGAACTCCTGGCCACTGCATTTCTTTTCACTGATTTTCTTGGCTGACAACATGGTGCTCACTTTGGAGATTAATTCCACCTTGTCCTGTAGTATAAACTCAACATGTAGAGCCAGCCCAGGTCCTCCTGTGCCAGCTGAGCTTCAGCTTGTCCCCAAGCCTCTCAGGGCACTCACCTTTCTTAGTTTCTCTGCCTTCCAACCCAGGCTCTGTTGAGAATAGAGTTTTGCACAAATCCATGCTGTGAGTTCCATGTGAGCTGGAACCTTTGTGCCCCTCTACTAGGTGCCCATTGTGTTCATAGTTGTTGAACTAAGCCTTGGTCTCCTCACCCATGACCTAACCCCTTTCCTAGTCTGTACAGGCTCTTGCCCTCTCACTTGCTGTCAGCCTCTGGCTGCCATCTTCCTGTACAGATCGATCACTGTTAGCTGGGCATGGTGGCTTACACCTCTAATCCCATGTATTTAGGAGTCCAAGGTGGGAGCACTGCTTGAGGTTAGGAGTTCCAGACTAGCCTGGGCAATAGAGTGAGACCCCATCTCTACAAAAAATTAAGAAATTAGCTGGGCATGATGGTGCATAACTGTAGTCCCAGCTACTCAGGATGCTGAGGTGGGAGAACCACTTGAGCCCAAGAGTTCAAGGCTACAGTGAGCTATGATTATCTCACTGCACTCCAGCCTGGGCAACAGAGCAAGACCCTGTCTCAAAACAAACAAACAAAGAGAGTCGCTGTCCACTTTGGGCTGTTGCTCACCTGCACTGCTAACCCTGTTCCACCCCCAGCAGCCCTATGTCCTTCTCCTTAGCCAGTCCATGGCATGGAGGTATAGAAGCCAAGTCGGCTTACACCATGAGAGTGAATGGGAAGTAGATCCTTCCAGCCACAAGGCTTTGGGTTTTTCAGAGTGGTTAGAATAGGGTAGGCAGATGCTTCCTTCAGCTTCCATGTTACTAAACAGTTTGCTCCTTTATTCCTTTCCTATATCCTAGGCACGGTCTAGACTGCTTCCACTGCTCATGGATAAGTGCAGATATAAATGGCTTGTGCATAGGGTCACCAGAATGGTAGCCTTGAGGATCCTCCCCAGCTCAGAAAACTCTTATAAACACCAAATGATAAACCTGAGGCCAAAAGACAGCCAAGGAATGATACACAAGGCAAGCATTCTCAAGGACACAAAGCTGAGTGTGCTGGGGCTGCCGTTTCGCATCTCACTTCCAGCTTGTCTGGACAGAAGAGCCTCAGAGCTATCAGCTTCCACAGGATGAGAGAGGTTCAGACAAAGAGCGAGAGAGAGTTTGCCAGAGTGTATGACTGCTTCCAGTTTGGGAGCTGGGGTCTTTATTCATTCAGTAATTTTTACCAAGCACTTTTTTTTAGAGATCGGCTCTTGCTGTGTCACCAAGGCTGGACTGCAGTGGCACAGTCATGACTCACTGCAGCCTCGGACTCCAGGGCTCAAGCAATCCCCCTGCCTCAGCCTCCCAAGGAACTGGGATTACAGGTGGGTACTACTATGCCCAGATAATTTTTGATTTTGGTAGAGACAGGGTCTTGAACTCCTGGCCTCAAGTAATCCTCCCACCTTGGCCTCCCAAAGTGCTGGGATGACAGGTGTGAGCCACTATGTCCGGCCTATGGAGCATGTCTCATGTGCCAGGCCCTACTCTAGGTGCTGGGGACCCAGCAGTCAATGAACAAGACCAAGTCCCTGCCCTTGGAGAGTTTATTAATTATTCGAGTCGCAGGAAAGAAATCATAAATACATTAAAAATAAAATGACCTTTCCTAATGCTCACAGATAAATTAGTGTAAGCTTAGAGAGGGCCACATGCCATGAAGAAAATACACAGAGTGGGCCAGGTACGGTGGCTCACGTCTGTAATCTCAGCACTTTGGCAGGCCGAGGCAGGCGGATCACCTGAGGTCGGGAGTTGGAGACCAGCCTGGACAACATGGTGAAATCCCGTCTCTACTAAAATTACAAAAATTAGCTGGGCATGGTGGCGGGAGCCTGTAGTCCCAGCTACTTGGGAGACTGAGGCAGAATTGCTTGAACCTGGGAGGTGGAGGTTGCAGTGAGCCGAGATTGTGCCACTGCACTCCAGCCTGGATGACAGAGCAAAACTCCATCAAAAAAAAGAAAAGAGAAGAAAATACCCAGAGTGACAGGACAGTGAGACTAGGAAGGGAAGGTCCCCCGGGGAGAGGCACTGCAGCCGAGACCTAGGAGGTGGAGGTGTGAAGGAACCAATCATGTGAGACTCTTGGGGGATCATTCCAGGCAGAGGAAACAGCTGGAGATAGCAGAGTGGATCTGCACTAAGAAGGGGCGTTTGCACAGCTCTTCAACAATGCTGGGTACAGATACCTAGAGGAAGAAGCAGGCATTCCCAGGAGAAAGGGGCGAGAGGAGCTGTGACAAGGGAGGGCACACACCGGCAGCAGGTAGAAGAAATCGGTGCAACGTAGGGTGGAGGTGGGCAGTGGCAAGAGCTGCCAGGGAGGGCTCTGGGTCAGCTTGCCGGCTGGGATGAGCCACCCAGTGAACCTGAGTCCTCTCCAACCTACTTCTTAGGAGAAGGCTGATGCTGTCCTATGTAGCAAAGCAGCTACTGTGCATGCTCCAGAGAGAGCTTGGCAAAGCCAGCTGAGGGCCTGAATGTTTCCATTCTAGGGTGGCTTTGTGCCAATGTATTCTGAACCCAAAATCAAGATTCTCTGTCCATCAGGTATAAGTACACTTATGCTACAGGACGGACTCTGGAGGCCAATGGAGAACTCTCCTGTGCTTGCAGCCTGTGACGCAGTCCTGCGCTCAACATGTGGGTGCTGTCCACCTCCCTGACTCTGCAAAAGAAGCCACTGTCCACCCCTACCCAGGTAGCTCTGCAAGTAAGGTGACTAGAGCAGAGGCAGAAGAGGTTTTCGAGAGGACAAAGCCAGCAGTGGCTCAGTTGTGGAGAGAAGTGAGTCATCGTAGTTAAGTAGCCAGCACGTTGTATGCACTTGCAGTGTCAGGCCCTGTGCTCAGGGCTTTCGTCACCCATATCCCTGCCAGTCATCCCACATAGGATAAAACAAAACGCAGCGTTCTCTGGGTCAAGTTGCTTGTCTGTGGCAAGTCAACTAGGAGGGGACAGAATGAGGGTTTGAATTCAGTAGATCACCTCCTGAGACAATGTACAGAACATCTTCCCCCAAAAGAGGTATGTTCATTAAGATAAGTTCTCTGTCATTTCCCACTTCCTATGTCTTTAGGGGTTTACCTGAAGTTCTGACATTTATTTTTGAAAGTGCAACCACCCTTCTCTTGCCCCATCCCTAGTTTCCCAGGGAGGCTTCTCACCGGTTAGCACTGGCTTGCTGAATGTAGCCCAACACCGCCACCTGGTGTTGAAGGCCCATGACAAGCCCAGTGACCACCACAGACATGGCTGAGACCCAGCGGTCCTGACCGCTGCTTTAAAATGTTTTGTATTTTTTTCGTTCTGACTCCAAAAGAACATGCTTATTGTAAAACATTTAAGTATGTTTGTAAGGAGTAAGTGGAAAAGCCTGCTTGCACAATAGAACGTGAAGCCTACTCTGCTTTGACCGCCATAGGGGTATTTCTCTAATTATTCCTATCCCCAAATTCCATCAAATTGTGTTTGCTTTTGTGATGACAGTATTTTTTTTTTTTTTTTTTTTTTTTTTTTTTTTTTTTTTTGAGACAGTCTCGCTCTGTCACCCAGGCTGGAATGCAATGGGGCGATCTCGGCTCACTGCAACCTCCACCTCCCAGGTTCAAGCGATTCTTGTGCCTCAGTCTCGCGAGTGGCGGGGACTACAGGCATGCACCGCCACGCCTGGCTAATTTTTGTATTTTCAGTAGAGGCAGGGTTTTGCCATGTTGCCCAGTCTGGTCTCGAACTCCTGACCTCAAGTGATCTGCCTGCTTTGGCCTCCCAAAATGCTGTGATTACAGGTGTGAGCCACCATGCCCAGCCTATTATAGTTATGTAGGATAACAGCCTTATTCTTAGGAGAGTCACACTAAAGTGTGCAGGGATACGTCCCACCATGTCTGCAGTTGGCTTTCAAATGGTTCAAACAAGAGAGCATACAGAGACAGAGAAATAGGACCATGTTAATCACTGAATCTCAATGGGGAATATACGAGTAGGTGCTCACTGTATAAGTTCTTTCAACTTTTTATAGGTTTGATATTTTTCAAAATAAGAAGTCACAGCATCACTGTTGAGTGAGGAGAGAGGAAAGAGCTGGAATGTCAAACATCCACACTTAGGAAAGCTGACATGAGTGCCCTTCCATATGAGTGGGACTCCTAGGTGCTGCATGGTGCTAACAAGCAAGCTGAATGATGTAGGATGGATTCCAGCCAAGAACCTCAATGGTAGCATTAAACCTTCTTGGAGATACGCAGTCTTCCCCTGCCTGAGAAGCTCAGTGGCCCCAACTAAACAAAACATGGTAAACTTTACACGGCATTAAATGCAATTCACCAGAGTGATTTGCAGCAAGAACTTCCTGTTATGACCACCATCAGTGATTCTTTGGAAGCAGAGAGGATGCAGACAAGGGGGTCCCCATGATGAATGGCCGCCAAGGCATCAATGCAAAGGCTTGGCATTTGCTCTGCAGTTTGCGCTGACCTTGTCCCCAGGCACAGTTTTCCTCTTTCCTGGTTCAACTACATGGAAACAGCTCAGTTCCTTCCTCTAGTGCTGGACACAGACACATTTCTCTTCCTAGGTTCTCACCTTCATTCTCTACCAGCAGCTTTTCTAACACTTTTCTGTTTTTACACTAAAGCAGGAAATGCTAGCTCCTAGCAAAGCCCACCTGGAAAATAACAATAGGTGAAGAGATTCGATTAAAGTTCCCAAAATGCTAGTTGATATCTTGTCTTGAGGGGTTGGGGCAGAGGGGAATGGGCGTGTGTGGAAGAAGTAGAATGAAAAGATCTCACCAGGATTGTGGGAACCAGAGAGTGCCACCATTTCTGAAGTTAATCGCTCCAGTCATCTGACAAATTCTTCTGGGAGACATGCATTTAACCAAAGTAAATATTGAAAAAATTTTGCAATTCGTTCACATAATGGAAACCCCACTGAGGAAAGCAGTGAAAAGGATTTTGTAATGAAGCCTCTCTTTCCCCAGATCTGCATCTTTTTGTCCCAGGGCTGCCTGCAGGGCTCCACCATTATGACCTCATACCTGTGAGATTTCTTAAAGGCAATTCACACTGTGTTCAAATTGGAAACAGTTTTTTGCACATTTAAAAGAGGACCCTCGGCTGGGCGCGGTTGCTCACACCTGTAATCCCAGTACTTTGGTAGGCCAAGGCGGGTGTATCACCTGAGGTCAGGAGTTCAAGACCAGCCTGACCAACACGGTGAAACTCCATCTCTATAAAAACACAAAAATTTAGCTGGGCATAATGGCGTGTACCTGTAATCCTGGCTACTCAGGAGGCTGAGGCAGGAGAATTGCTTGAACCTGGGAGGTGCAGGTGCAATGAGCTGAGATGGTTGCAGTGAGCTTGAACCTGGGAAGCAGAGGTTGCAGTGAGCCCAGGCTGTACTCCAGCCTGGGCAACAGAATGAGACTCCATCTAAAAAAAATAAAAAATTAAAAAAAAATATATATATATAAATTAGTTTAACTAGACAGCCTACAGTGCTATAGAATATTTATTTCTCCCATCTAGCTGTAATTTTATATCCTTTAACCAATTAATCAATTTCTCCCTATTCTCTCTCCCCTTCCCAGCCTCTAGTAACCACTTTCTATTTCTATGATATCAACTTGTTTAGGTTCTGCATATGAGAAGTATGTATCTTTCTGTTCCTGGCTTATTTCACTTAACATAATGTTCTCCAGGGAATGACAGCCTTTCATTTTCTTAACGGCCAAATAGTATTCCATTGTGTATACATACCACACTTTTATCCATCCACTGATAAGACACTTGATTCCCTATCTTGGCTATTGTGAATAGTGCTTGCTGCAGTAAACATGGGGTTGCAGGTATCTCTTTGACATATGCTTTTCTTTAGGTATAGGAAATGCTACTAATGGAATTGCTGGATAATATGGTCATTCTATTTGTAGTGTTTTTTATTTGTTTGTTTGTTTAAGACAGTGCCTTGCTGTTTCGCCCAGGCTGGAGTGCAGTTGTGTGATCTTAGCCCATTGCAATCTCCACCTCCCGGGTTCAAGTGATTCTCTTGCCTTAGCCTCCGGAGTAGCTGGGATTACAGCCATGCACCACTGTGCCTGGCCCTATTTGTAGTTTCTTAAGGAAACTCCATACTGCCCTCCATAATGGCTGTACTAGCATCACATTCCCACCAACAGTGATTGAGTTCCCTTTTCTCCAATCCTTGCCAGCATGTTATTTTTCATCTGGTAATAGTCAAAAGTGGAGTTGATATCTCGTGGTTTTGATTTCCATTTCCCTGATTAATGGTATTGAGCATTTTTTTCATACCACTGTATTTTAGATAGTATCTTTGGAACTCTTGTGCTTGTGAAACAGATACAAGTGGAGCCTGAAACTACTCTGACATTTTAAAAGTGAGAGCCCTCACCAACCATGGTAGTATTTTCAGTTTATCACTTTAACATTTTTATTTCATAAAGGTAATAAAATGTTAAGGCATCAAAATGTGGGGCAAAACGTGAACTTTAAAAGACTTCTTGACAAGTATCTGTTGATTCTCCAACATGTGTTGATTCTTCTAGGTGATGGGGATACATAAGACACAAAAATGACAAAAATCACTGTCCATACGTTGTTGTCCCAAGATAAAGCCCTTGAACTACCTAAACGTGTAAGAAACAGTTCATACTAGCACACATACGCTGACCAAATTGGGCAATTAACAGAAGGCATCTTAAAAAAGGAAGCTCATTTATGGGGAAAACAATGGCATGAAGTGCCTGTTCAATCTTAATCTTCCCATCCATTGCAAAGGCAGGCAATTCTTATATCCTAGCCTTTTACCTTTAAGATGGATATGGGTAGTACAGATGTTCTATTAGTGACACAGCTTAGAATGTGATGAGTGCCTGGTTCCTGTTCTAAAAGCCAAAAGGGGCTGGTTGGATATCAAGGCATCTTCTGAACCAGTTTCAGTCCTACCTAGTGAAACCAGGACTATCTCCAACTCCCATGCCTCACCCAATCCTGGCTCTAGAAGCAGGGTCACTTCCTACCAGTCCCATCTCCCCAAGATTGTCACATCAGAAGCATCATCTCATTTCTCATTGGCTTTACCCCTAAAATGTGTTCCTAAGAGGCTATGATTACTGGTTCAGTTGGTTACCCTTGCTTAGAGACTCCATTTCATTAATGCCAACAATTTACGACAGGTTTGCAGTTAGGTTTTGGTGACCAATTGCAATCTTTTTTTTTTTTTTTTTTTTTTTAACGCTACTTGCTGTTCCTTTTCCATCTCTCAAGGTGAGGGGACCAAAATCAAAACGAAGAAAAAAAAATTCATTAACCCTTTTACATCTTCACAGGTTCGGATTCTGTCCAAAGCCCTTTATAAACATTCACAATTCACTCAACACATCTGGTGTTGTTTTGAAGAAAACGTCAGTGAAGAGTGATGGAGGGTGCTTTTAGATGGTCTGAGCCATCAAGAAAGGCAAAGAAAACCCCAAAAAAAGTCTCACTAAGGCTGGTCTCGAACTCGAGCTCAAAGCAATCCTTCCACCTTGACCTCCCAAGTGCTAGGATTCCAAGGGTAAGCCACCGTAACTGGCCCAGGAAAAGCCTCTTTAAGGAGACTGATAAAGGGGCAGCAAGCTGTACCAATTTCTATCACGAGCTTTCTAGGCAGAAGAAATGCAAACCCGCAAGAGACTGCAGTGATGAAAACGTAATAATCAGGGGCTTGAACGTGCAAGCCATGGTAATGAGCTCTGGGTTTTGTTCTGAGTGTGAAGCATTGCAGGATTACGTACAGAACGGCCTGGCGTCTACATTTCACTCTGCTGGCTGGAGAACAGGTTGTGTATGTGTGGAGGTGGGGTGGAGTGAACCTTGGAAGATCTGAGTAGAAGCAGAAAGGTTAGGAGATTGTGGCAGGGATTTGGTTCAATGATCGTGGATTGGACTAGAGAGGTAAACATTAAGGAAACATTTTCAAAGACAGCTTGTGGGTCTTGATGGATTAAATATGGAGTGTTAGGAAAAAATAAAGGATGACTTGATTTGGGTTTTGGGCAACTTTTAACAATGACAGTGTCAATCACTAAAAAACTGAAAAGACGACAATAATCTAAGCACAAACCATGAGTTCTTTTTGAAGCACATGCCGTGTTAAGGAAAGCATCTAAGTGGACTGTTTTTGGGAACTCAAAGATATCAGGGCTGGAGATAATCTGGTTGCAAAGTATAAAGTAGCACATGAATGGGATTTTCAGAGCCAAGAGCCTGGATGAGATCATCCAGGCAGGCTGCACATCAGGGCACTATCAAAGGTCATGATCAGGAAAAGGAGAGTACCGCAAATTAGAGCAGGACCTAGAGTCCCAACTTTATGCCACAATTTTCACTAAAATGTTTCAGAGACTATTGAAACACACCGACTGATTAAAATTTTAGCAGTAATCTGTATTTTAGATTTCCTTACTCAAATACAAATTATGCATTCTAAGACTTTCAAAACAGTTCTGAAATAACTGCACAATATAGTCAAAACATATTTATTACTTTTCAGTGTCATTTTGTACACTCCCGTACAAATACAAGAATATAGCTGTATTTACAGGTATTGAAAAGAAATCTGTATATTCAATCCCAACATCTAAATACAGTAGCTGGAAGTCCTGAACTACAATAGTTCCGGTGCGCAGAGTGAATTATTTCCCGCATTGCCCTCTCCCCTTTAAAACAGTCCCTCAAAGATACGGTGGTTTTTGAACATAATAAACTGTTTTGGAAATGGGTAACAATTCCTGGCAAAGTTTTAGGAACCTCCTTCCCAAGATTTTACAAGTGTGAAACCATAAGATTTAGAAGAAAAATAAAACTACTCATTTGGGCTGTTAAAAGAAGCATAATGTCTTGAAACAGGGCTGAAACATGTTTTTAGTCTGGAATCACAGTCGCTTTACAATCAGGTTAGACAAGTTAGAAAAATAAAAAGCGTAGGAAAGCTGGATCTTCAAGGGAGTCTCTACCTTCTTTCATCAAATATATTGTTACAATACCACAACATTTTATAAGTTTGACTAGAGACTACTAATCTTTCAAAACGGGAGGAAAAAAAAAGCCACTCAAGAAGTTCCCTAGAGGCTATTCAGTATTTCTAATTATCTGAACCAAGGTACATGCTCAAATCCATGGCCAACTAGATAAGGAATATTCCAGTCCAGAACATTATGCTTAACAGTTATTCCTATTCCTTAGTTAAGGTTAGGAGCTGGATACCATGTCTGTATTAAGGTGCAACATTTAAAATATTTCCACAAAACCTTGTTTTCTGTGTTTAAAAATTCACTACTGGCTGGGCGCAGTGGCTCATGCCTGTAATCCCAGCACTTTGGGAGGCCAAGGCAGGCAGATCGCCTGAGTTCGAGACCAGCCTGACCAACATGGAGAAACCCCGTCTCTACTAAAAATACAGTATTAGCCAGGCGTGGTGGTACATGCCTGTAATCCCAGCTACTTGGAATGCTGAGACAGGAGAATCGCTTGAACCCAGGAGGCGGAGGTTGCGGTGAGCCGAGATCACGCCATTGCACTCCAGCCTGGGCAACAAGAGCGAAACTCTGTCTCAAAAAACAATAATAATAGTAATAATAATTCACTACTAAGAAATGTCAAATTAGGCGTTTTCTCCTAAATGTATGTGACTAATACATTTAGGGATGTAAACTTTAAAAAAAAAAAAACAAAAAAACATAGCTACACAGACCAGTAGACTATTAGCAAATCAAATTCAAATTGACCTAAATCACATTGCCATCTGATCAGGAAACATTTGCCTATTCCAACAAGCTGCTCACTTCCTTCCAGAAAAGATACAGTAAGGTTTCTAGCTTAACACAGCTATTTGGGGTTTCATTTACATGCACTAATTCAATTCAGCAGATGTTAACAATATCACAGAGGTATGAACATGACAAGAAATTAATGACATTTGTCTTACATTTAAAAAGTACTCTTAAATTACAGGAAAATATCAGCTTCCAGTATAAGATTTTAATTCCTTTTAATTACACTGGAACATTTTTGTATTTTAGAAAACACCAACACTATCACTTACAGTTAACTTTTTGAGTTACTGAAAAGCCTCAACATTTAACTTCCATACTTTAAATATATGCTTAAAGCACAAGAACAATTTCAAAATTTATGTTAGCATCTGAGAATGTAGTAACATTGACACTGATGTCTAACATAAAAAATAAGCCCTTGGTGCTGGCAGTTTTGGAAGCACATATCTGCCCCTTCAGAAAAAACAAAAACAAAAACAAAAACAAAAAAAATCACCAGAACACTCTAAACCTATTTAAAAAAAAAAAAAAAAAGAAAGAAAGGAAGAAAAAACACCTTTCTAAATCAGATGGCAAGATTTTGAGGGTAAAAGATTTTTTGTGGGTGATTAAGTATTTTTTTTTCATGCAGAAACCCTTGTGATTTGATACATTACTGGCAGTGTGAAGCTAAGGCCATGTGACTAATATTTTAGCAAAGGAAAAAAAAAGTCAGGTAATTTTATAGTAGCAATAGTTTCTTTTTTTATTTTAATATACTTTAGGAAACAATATACAAAGCTGCGCTTTCCTGCTATTTTCAGATAACAGCAGGAAGCTCCAATTACACAAATTTAGCGTTTTGTGATGGCTAAGAACAGCAGTCAGCACCAGACTTGAACAGTTAGCTACAACACAAACATCCTTCCAAATGAAATGTAATAGCAAGACAGGTAAACCAGGGTTTAACAAATGACAACCACTTGGGAAGTGACTTAATCATTCTTGTTGAATTTCTTATTTCATTAAATATTTTATACACAATCTCCTGTGAATACGTTTTAAACAAAACCTCCCTTAAGGAATTGTTTCAATAAAGTATAAATATTCAACAAGAACAGTTCAGATAAAGAATCCCCAGGTAGTTCAAATTCTAATGTGCATTGACCGAAGGAAAAGAAAAATAACAATTTTTGTTTGTTTTAACATGTTTATTACAACAGATACAATTCACATCTGACTAGCTCTGTTTCCTCTTTCCCCTCCCACAACCATGTTCATTGGGCCATTTCTTTATATTTGAGCAATCAATGTACTTTAAGCACACATGCCTGTCCAGCAGTACTTTTAAGTCCATTCTTACGGGGTGCAAATGGATTTCAATAATTTATACAAACAAGTAGGTTATGCTCAATCACTGCAATTTTAAGCTACTGTACACAGGAATGAAAAGGTTATAGAAAAGTGCCATAGCAACAGTGCCTTAAGAAAGGAGATAAAGAAGAGCCTTAAAAAAATGGATAAAATCAGAATTTCAGAGGGAAATGGAACACACGGGAAATGAAAAACATTTCTCTGCAAAACAAATGGAGAAGCACTGCTCTTGATCAGGTGCAAGTGTGGAAACAGTTGTTTCATATTTTGTACACTGCCCATATGGTTCAAAAATCGTATCCTTAGACACAGATCGCCTGGCGCTTGCACTGAATTTTTGAAAATGCAAGATTTCTGAATGATAAATTAACCCCCCCAATTTTTTTTTTTTTAAAAAAGCTAATTTTGCAGACAGGTTTACATGTAAAAGGCTAGGTATTTAGCCACCTCAGCATTGATTAGTTTTGGATGTCTAAGCTCTGTTACACATGGCTTCCCATGGCTTCACTCTACAAAACATATTTACAACGTGAAGGATACATCTACAAGAAATCTACATTTCAAGGGTTTTACAAATCAATCTTGTATCTTTCCCCTGAATTGACTCTCACAGACCCCGTCCCCTTGTCATTTCCTTTGCCCAGCTTAACGGTCCAAAGTCTACTTAAATGCAGCTCAAAAATGTTAAGATTGGGCAACAGATTTACAGTTCCTGTTCTCAAAACCATGTGCAATTATTCACATCTTCACACCATGAAGGAATTCTGATTTTTTAGCTTTTCAAGTTCCTTAATTTGTTGTCTCAAAAATAGTATCCTGAAAAATAAAAGCAGACATTAGAATCTGTGTATATATACAAATATTACTGAAAACCCAAACTTTTATAATTACAATTTTTTAAAACAAAACAAGTGATTTCTAATTAAGGCAAAATTTTTTTATAATTTAACTATAAATTAGTTTATAGTTAAGACAAAGTAAATATTTAATACATAATATCTATTAAAGTATCAGGATGGTGAACGGATGTTTTAGTTTTCTAATTATTTATTTATTTATTTATTTTGAGACAGAGTCTTGCTCTGTCGCCCAGGCTGGAGTGCAGTGGCACGATCTTGGCTCACTGCAACCTCCGCCTCCTGGGTTCAAGCAATTCTCCCTGCCTCAGCCTCCCGAGTAGCTGGGATTACAGGCACACACCACCACGCACGGCTATTTTTTGTATTTTTAGTAGAGACAGGATTTCAACATGTTGGCCAGGCTGGTCTTGAACTCCTGACCTCAGGTGATTCACCTGCCTTAGCCTCCCCAAAGTGCTGGGGTTACAGGCGTGAGCCACCGCGCCTGGCCTTTTCTAACAATTTCTTAATAATTCCTTTGGCTATATAGACTTAAAATTTATTACTTTATAAACCGTATCATCACAAAGAAAGCAGTAGCTATTATACATGAAATAAACCTATACTGCATGTTTTCTGGCCCACTATATAGTAAAGAGTAGAATTAACCAGGTGTAAGAGATTAATCATTTAGAAGAGCAATTCTCAATGTAGATGTAGGTACATAAAAATGAAGCCAAAAACCAAAAATTGAAACACACAAACCCCACAGTTACCCAGATTCCCATGAATGTAAAAATATTTCCTGTTTTTACTCCTCTCTTCTGGGAACTATAATATTTATTGCCTGTAGACATGAATTAGGCATAATCAGGCTGGCTTGATATTTGACTGTATATACTGTTTCCTAAGATGCAATGACGAATTCCTAAAAGTAGAATGATGTAACAAGCCAAAATGAAGTTTATGTTAGAATTACTTTCAGAGCAATCTGAGAGTACAAGAACCCAAGTTGTTACTCAAAGAGTACCTCTAGATATTTTAGTAACTGTAAATAAACTTACTTTTTCAAGTTGTACTATAAACTCCATTTGGTATTTACTAAATATTTATGGTTTCTTGACAAGATTAACTCTACCTGTAACTCTGTGACTTGCACAGACAGGACATAAAGCCACTGCCAAGTCTGTACTCAATTCTGTAATAGGCATTAAAAAAAAACACCTATGCTATTATTATTGTGACGTAGATATTCTACTTGAGTGAAACCCTAGATCAAGAAATGCGACACAAGAGTTCAGGTGAAAAATACTGAGACAGCAGATACACTAAACGTGCTGGACAAATTCTTTCTACACTTTTCAAGAGATCTATTGATGATGCAAGGACACATAATCTGAAATTTCAATGGAAACACCCTCAGCAAGAGAGGACATTCATAAGTAGTTGTGGTCAATATTTCATTTTTAATATATTATTGCAGCTTATGGAGTTATGAGAAAAGACTAATGAAGCATTCATCATGGGTTAAGAGAAAATCGACAGGCTTTATCCGTCACGAGGAATATTAATAACTTATGAAAATGCAGTGATAGAATGTGATCAATGTATCAAGGAGAACTTTACATTTCATAAGTAATTTAAATTCTTTAGTTCGATTTAAGAATCATAATCCTGAGCAACATAAAAATGTATTTCAGTGAAAGACTTACCTTTGCTCTCGCAAAGTTGCTTGAATTTCACAAACTCGGACTAAAGATCTTAAATTTTTTAATTCAGTACAAATTTCTGACATGTGAATAGTTCCCATGTTATGCGCTTCTTCACGTAATCTTGATGCCTGTAATTAAAGAAATGAACAAAACATAAAATATAAACATTAACATACACAAAATAAAACATTACATTTTTGAGTAAAATTTTATATTTAAGGTTAGAGAATAATCCTTCTCCCTTAAATACACAAAAATGTTGGTGAATCTAATGGGGAAAATTAATTTCTTTTAAGAAACTGTCTATAAGGGTGGAAGGTACTTATTTTAGTATTTCTCTTCCAAGTTGGAGAAAATAGGATTTCCAATCTGAAGCTAATACAGCACTAAGAAAGAAGGACACATAATTTGTGGTTAATAAAAGATGCTGGGTCAGCCAAAGAGACTGTCATTTCTGCAAGTTCAGGAATTAGATATTGATTCAAGGGCCTCACTATACTCTTCTCTATTGTAAGACACACAACATATTCTCTGTAAACTTTCGAACACCCCAGATGGTCAGTTATCTGATAAAAAGAGGCAAATCGACAATAACTGGAATGTCCTAAGATGTCTCATCCCA
This sequence comes from Rhinopithecus roxellana, assembly GCF_007565055.1. Classification (NCBI taxonomy): domain Eukaryota; kingdom Metazoa; phylum Chordata; class Mammalia; order Primates; family Cercopithecidae; genus Rhinopithecus; species Rhinopithecus roxellana. Next base: position 104,930,684 of record NC_044559.1, read on the forward strand.
AAGCAAAATAAAACATTTTTTGTGGGGGGGACGACAGAGTCTCACTCTGTCACCCAGGCAGGAGGGCAGTGGCACAATCTCGGCTCACTGCAACTTCTGCCTCCTGGGTTCAAGTAATCCTGGTGCCTCAGGCTCCCGAGTAGCTGGAATTACAGGTGCATGCCACCACGCCTGGCTAATTTTTGTACTTATGGTTAGAGATGGAGATTCACCAATGTTGGCCAAGCTGGTCTCGAACTCCTGGCTGGCCTCAAGTGATCCACTTGCCTCGGCCTCCCAAAGTGTTGGGATTACAGGTATGAGCCACTGCACTTGGCCAGTAGATTAACGGTGCTAATGGGATTCTGAAACTATCAGAGCAGCTGAGTGGAAAAAGTACACTGGCTTTGAGCCACATCACTGTGTTAAATGGGGTGACCTTGGGATCAAGGTTTTATTGACTATTTGGTCTTAAGGACTTCAATGGCAAAATGAGAAAACTCTATCTACACTGCTTAGCTGTTTTAAGAAATAGAGAAAATAAATATAAGGCACTAAGCACTGAGCTAACTGCTGAGTACTTGACAACAGTGGCTATAATTATGTTAAAATATTTTGTAAAACCAAAAAAGTTACCTTATATGTCAAATATTTTTAAAATGACTACAAAGTTAGAGATTTATTATTTTAAGTATTGCTTGAATTCAGTGGTCTACACTGGATTTTCTAGAAGTTGATTAAGTTGTTTTGCTATCACCCAAAGGTAAAATCTAGGCTGTACATTAACATACCTGCTTCTCTGCATGATCTGCAGGCCATCCTTGAACGTGTTTTATGAGATTTTCACTGAAGTGTGCTGCTAGTGCAGGCGTTAATGAACACGTGGATCGGGCAGAAGAATTCTGTGGTACAACTGTTGCATTTGATGCATTACTACTATTAGAAGTATGATTGGGACCAGGTGATGGACTTCTCTGGCTACTAGAAAACAGAATTGAATGTGTAGTATGTTTAGAAGTAGTTTCTGGGTATCCTTATCCTAGAAACTGCATGTTAGCACCTTTTATTAACTTAAAGATATCCAAATTCCTAAGAAAAACTTGTTATTTTAACGTCAAATAAAGAGAATTAACAATCCAAAGTATGTTATTCCTCAAAACACTTTAGGGGGAAAAAGCCTTCTTAACACGACTGTCAGAGTCTAATGTAAACCATACTCTCCAAATCTGAGAGCAGAACCTGTTAACTTGGTGTACCACAAACACTAATAAGAATATAACTAAAAAACAGTCACATTTTAACAGCTATAGATATAATGCACATCTGAAGACTGTCTCATATACATCTAGGTAAGGGGAAAATATATATTGCCTTTGTTCAACGTCAGAACTGCTGAATCAGAGGGTGAAATAATGTGAAGCAAAATACAAACATTTTGTTGGATAGCACTGAGCAAGCATAGTGGCAAAACAAACCAAAAAAATAACACTGAGATTGTTTATCTTCTTTTAAAACTGAATGGTTTGGGCCAGGGTTGGGGATATGGTGGCGAGAACCAAAAAATTTAATCACCCAAGTTGATCTCCTACCTGCTTCACCAGACTTGGCTCTGAATGAATTTCAGTTATTTCCAAAAACTAAATCTCCCAAAGGATGAAGAGTTTTCATCACTGAGGATATTTAAAATAATACTGCAGCCTCTAAAAACAATTTAAAAGAAGAATTTCCCAAAAATGTTCTGAGCAATGGCAACATTGCTGGAGTAAGTAGACAGCTTCCCAAGGTGATTAGTTTGAAGGGAACAACTCTCATTTGGAGGTATAAGTTCTGAAATGCTTGTTTAGAAAACAACAATAAAAACAACAGTTCAATTATTTTGCTACCTCATAGCATGAAATAAAAAATAGGAAAATCAATCAAATGAAAACCATTCATTCAACAAATGTCATTTAAAGTTGTGTTGTTAATGAACAGAGAAAAGTGCTAACACAATACAGCAGTATAGAACTATCTAAAAGTCATCTGTATAGGGTCACAGTTAAGCTACTGGGAAAGCCTGACATACACGGGAAACATCGGCCCAAGTTTTAGATAGGAGACTTTGGCTTTCATCAATATACTCAAACCAAAACTGCTATGAGGAGGTTACAAAGCAATGTAATTCCAACAAATATTGTAAAATCATGTGCCTTTCTGGTACAAGTATCACAATTCTTTACCCCATCATATTCCACTGTGTAAAATTTTAAAGAGCCACTTTCTTCAAAATAACCCGGGCTTTACTATTAGAGACAATAACCTACCTCTTGTATACAGGTTTGTCTTTGTAAATTTTACAACGTGTAAGCCTACTTTAGAGTATTCATGGAGTTTAAAGTTGTTATATTTTACAGATACATATTCAAACAATGCAATATACCAGTATACTATCATTAAACAAAACAATGTGGTCTCAATATACAATATCGACCTACCTTGAGCGCTGAAGACTTCGAGGAGAGACAGGTTCATGACCTTGCTGCTTGTCAGCAGTTACAGGCTGCTGTGTGGCTGACTGTGACACTGGTCCTTGTTTAACTACTGGAGTACTAACCTGAAATGTCAAAATCTGGTGAGATGGTCTCCAAATCTAATCCACATCTCTCCCCCCAAAATCTAGGTAATCGTCTTAAAACATGTAAAATGTGGTGTTTTAAAGAAGACTGTCAAGTTCTAAAACTTAGATCTCATTTCTTTGTAAAAATGGCCCAAGGTCATAAAATTACTTCCCTATCAAACCAGTGTAAGAAACTAGCTCTCCTCCTTTACAACTCAGTTTTCTTTCCAATACATTATTATCTCTTCTGATTTGTTACTTTTATATCAATAAAAGTAAATATGTATACTACCACATCATACACATATGGATGCTTACATTTTAATGACATGGAGAAACAATGTGATTCGCCTATCAGAAAATGAGTTATGGCCCATATAAAGTTCATCATGAGTGTTTTTCAAAGAGATGTTACTCTACAGAGGTAGACTGAAGTCCATGATTGCCAATCAGGATACATATTATATTCAGAAACCACAGAGAGAAAATAAGCAGTTTAAAATATAAGCTCTAAATTGAGGCACAAAGGCAGATGGAGTCCTTTGTGATTAAGCCACACCTCACTGCTGTTTTTCTTTTGGTGGGGTGAGGGGATTATGATTAATAATTCTCCCTAACAAATCTGGAATGTCCTGCTTAACTTCTGAATATTACCTATCAACTCTAGTCAAGTCTTATAAAGAACATTTTAGTAAGCATTAAAAGCTCAAATGTTCAATTATTTTAAAAACAACTTGAAGAAGTTTTTGGAACACAAAAAACTGATAGCTACCTCTTTAAAGGATTTTTTTTTTTTCTTCAAGACACGGTCTTAGTCTGGTTGCCTAGTCTGGAGTGCAGAGTGACGTGATCTTGGCTCATTCCAACCTTGAATTCCCAGGCTCAGGTGATTCCCCCACCTCAGCCTCCTGAGTAGTACAAATTGCCATGCCCAAATAAGTTTTTTTTGTTGTTGTTTTTTAAAGACAGAGTTTTGCTCTCTCGCCCAGGCTGGAGTGCAGTGACGTGATCTTGGCTCAACTGCACCTCCACTTTCCAGGTCAAATGATTCTCATGCCTCAACCTCCTGAGTAGCTGGGATTATAGGTCTGTGCCACCACGCCCAGTCAGTTTTTGTACTTTTAGTAGAGACTGGGTTTCCGCCTGTTGGCCAGGCTTTTTTCAAACTCCTGGCCTCAAGTGATCCGCCTGCCTCGGCCTCCCCCAGCAAATTTTCAAATTATTTTTGTAGAGATGGGGTCTTGCTGTATTGCCCAGGGCCTAACTGAATCCTCCTGCCTTGGCCTCCTAAGTGCTGTAATTATAGGTATGAGCCACTGCACTCAGCCTGCTTAAAGGAGTTGAAATGCTCAGTTTACAAGTGACTATAAAACCAATACTGCCACTTATTTCACTTTTAACCACTACTTACTATACTCTTAAAATATCACCCTGAAGACAAGTTCTAAGCTCCAAAAATAACGTTATCTTTTGCCGAAACTCACATTTTAATTCTTTCCTCCTTAAAATACTGGTGAATGATAAGAACTGCATGACAAACTAACAACTGTAACTTGGAATTTTAAAAATCAATCTAAATTGACCCTAAAACATGCACTGATCAATGGCCAAGGTAGGGAAGGGATGAACAAACAGGAAGACTTAAAAGCTGACCAACCACCTCTTTGAAGTTGTATTTCAATGCATTTTTATTTTTGGGCTGCTGCTTAAGATCTTACAAAGAATTATTTGGCATTAAAAAGTTTAAAACAGCCCACTGTTTCAAAACTACTCAAAAGAAATTCCCCCTATATTTACCATTTAGCCCAGCAATTTTCTAACTGCACCTATGGAGCCAACCATGTGAAATTCTGCTGGGACAAATACAGGCAATGTAAGCTTAGTAAAATGGGTCCCTGTATTCACAAACACCTAGGTTTCAAATTCTGACTCTACCACAAAAACTAGACTTAACTGAGAGTCTGATTTTCTTATCTATTAAATGAAGCAAGTGACGCTCATGATGTGAAAGTTAAACATACATTAAGTTCTTAGCACAAAAACTGCCTCATTTTTGAAATACAAATATGGAAAAGTTGCTGGAAAACATGTTCACTCATGTCTTTTGGAGTCTGAAAATTCTACAAATATTAAGACTCACAGTATACCCTCTTTATCTCACACTCCATGTGACAAATCCCAAAACCATTAGGGAACAGACTCAGATGGTATATTAAAGTAGCACAGATTCAAAGCCCCCCTCTATCCCTCAGTGAACTGAGAAATTCTAGGCTGCATCTACTATCATAACTGTCATCCATTCCAACACTACACCTCATTCTCAAAGAGCTTTTTCTGTAACAGATTCTAAAATGCTATTGATTTTCCAAAAGTAAGTAGTTTCTTTCCCAAATATCCCTCAAAAGTGACATACCTTTGGCTGTGATGAAACAGGAGGAGTACTGATCAAGGGTTTGATAGGGACTGTGTTAGTTTGAGGTGTGCTTATTCTTGGAGAAACATATGATCTTGGGGATGACGCATCAGACGTTAAAGACATCGGAGACTGATTAGATGGCTGGGCTGTAAAAGAGGGAAGCAATTAATTTTAAAGAAAAACAAAACAAAACAAAACAACTAAAGTCCTTTGTAATATATGTGGTAACAATCTTTGCATCACTCTAAACCCCCCACCCCCATATTACCCAGAGAACACTTATTGGAATAAATCAGAATCTGACCTTCTCACTGGGCCACACTGACTAAGTGAGCTGTGTGTTCAGAGGTAAGCACACCCAGTGTGGCCCACTCTCCTTTATGTGGCTGGAACAGGAAGCTAGGCCTGAACCTATTCTCACATGGAAGGCCTCCTCACCATCCTTATTTCTTCTTTCTTATTCTACATTTAGGCCCAGGTATCCCACGCAGTCTCCTGCTCATGAGGCTAGCCAGAGGGTTGCAAGAGTCTTTGCACCATTATACTTCCATTCCAGACAAGGCATTCCTGCTGTTTATCAGCTTTCTGACAAAGTGACCCTTTCACTTCCCATTTGCTCCTACGTGTATCTCTCTCCATTTGGATACCTTCATGAAGAGGGATATCTAATTCAAGGCAGAAAATGAGCATTTCCATATTATCCAGTCAAAAAACATCTAACGTCAATCTGAACCAAACTTCAACTCTTCAAATACATGCAATGTTTCACAAAGATATATGTATGGCATATCATAGTTTACTTTCAGCTTTGGCATAAAAAAACTCATTAACAAAGTCTGAATTAAATAGTGTATTAAATAATTACAGATTTGATGGCAATACCTTAAGACAAATGTCAAAGCTTGCTTCATCTAAAAAGAAATAAAAATACTACTGTATATGCCAGTGTTACCAAAAAAATTATTGTAGCTAATCTCTTAAAAAACCAAAAAAAGAAAAAAACTACATACGAAAATTCCAAAACAAAACTAATTCCAAAACAAAATCAAGATACCACTGTAGAGATATCTAAGATGAGTAAGAATACCTTGTGTAGAAAGCTGAGCAGCTTGAGAAATCAGAGACGTTATGTTGAAAGCAGATGGTCCAGCAGTAAGAAACTTATGAATTATAGACTGCAGAGAGGCTTGTGTCACAGCTGCTGTAAGAACTAAAAACACATTATTTCATACATTCATATAAAAACAAGAGGCTTATGTGGCATTAGTAACAACTTGACAAGGAAGAGAACCCACAAGAAACTGGAATATTTCAACCTAGAACTCTCAAAATAAAAGCCTACTAGATAGGAGTAATACAATGGGTCCCAAGATGTGAAACAATCTGAGGCAGAGAAAAAGAAACTTAATGGATTTACAATACAGGTAAACCAACAGAGTTTCTTTTACACTAATTAAGATGATCACCTGAACAAAGTCTCTCTACAAAATTTAATGAGTGTTCATAGGAACTTCCGATTACGTCAGAAACCTATTTGTATGTGAGTGTTCAGTATGTTACATGAAATTAACTGGATAAACGATTGCTATTTCATATGACTGCCTTTTTAGACAAGCTGGCCATTCAAATCCTACTTCAAGATCCACCCTAATAATCTAAAAATGGATAAAAAAAAGGGAGCATTGGCTGGACATGGTTAGCTCACACTCAGCACTTTGGGAGGCTGAGGCGGGTGGATCACCTAAGGTGAGGAGTTCGAGAGCAGCCTGCCTAACATAGTGAAACGCTGTCTCTATTAAAAATGCAAAAAATTAGCTGGGCATCGTGGCAGGTGCCTGTAATCCCAGCTACTAGGGAGGCTAGGGCAGGAGAATAGTTTGAACCTGGGAGGCGGAGGTTGCAGGGAGGCAGAGGTTGCAGTGAGCTAAGATTGCGCCATTGCACTCCAGCCTGGGCAACAAGAGCAAAAACTCCATCTCAAAACAAAACAAAACAAAACAAAACACGTATTTAGAAATACCATGTATTTTTGATGTGTAAGATATTTTATTATTGACATTAACTGTTATTTCTTCAAGCATTTATTTTGGAGACAGGGTTGTGCAGTCACAGCTCACCACAGCCTTCACCTTCGAGGCTTAAGTTATTCTCCCACCACCTCAGCCTCCCAAGTAGCTGGAACTACAGGCGTTCGCCACCACACCTGGCTATTTTTTTTATTTTTAGTAGAGATGGGGTTTCACCATGTTGCCCAGGCTGGTCTCAAACACCTGGGCTTAAGTGGTCCACCAGTCTCGGCAAGTGCTGGGATAACAGGCATGAGCCACGGCATCTGGCCTCCTCAAACAATCTTTTTTTTTTTTTTTTTTTTTTTTTTTTGAGACGGAGTCTCACTCTGTCGCCGGGGCTGGAGTGCAGTGGCCGGATCTCAGCTCACTGCAAGCTCCGCCTCCCGGGTTCACGCCATTCTCCTGCCTCAGCCTCCCGAGTAGCTGGGACTACAGGCGCCCGCCACCTCGCCCGGCTAGTTTTTTGTATTTTTTAGTAGAGACGGGGTTTCACCGTGTTAGCCAGGATGGTCTCGATCTCCTGACCTTGTGATCCGCCCGTCTCGGCCTCCCAAAGTGCTGGGATTACAGGCTTGAGCCACCGCGCCCGGCCCAAACAATCTTTAAAAGCCCCACTTTGCCTAAATGAAACATTTACCGCCGGGCGCGGTGGCTCAAGCCTGTAATCCCAGCACTTTGGGAGGCCGAGGCGGGTGGATCACGAGGTCAGGAGATCGAGACCCTCCTGGCTAACACGGTGAAACCCCGTCTCTACTAAAAAAAATACAAAAAACTAGCCGGGCGCGGTGGCGGGCGCCTGTAGTCCCAGCTACTCGGGAGGCTGAGGCAGGAGAATGGCTTAAACCCGGGAGGCGGAGCTTGCAGTGAGCTGAGATCCGGCCACTGCACTCCAGCCTGGGTGACACAGCGAGACTCCGTCTCAAAAAAAAAAAAAAAGAAAAGAAAAGAAAAGAAAAAGAAACATTTACCTACCACACAAGAGAACTGTGTGGTTAGAGAATAAAATAAAAATACAAAAAAATTAAGGACAGTAAGAACAGACTAATGACCAACTAGCCTAAGATAGCTTTATTTTTAGGATAAGAACTTAACCACTTAACACTACTTTTAAGTATATTATGTGAAAATGTACACCAGAAGACTGATCATTTTATTTTTATTTATTTATTTTGAGATGGAGTCTTGCTCTGTCAGCTAGGTTAGGGTGCAGAAGTACCATCTCAGCTCACTGCAACCTGTGTCTCCTGCGTTCAAGCGATTCTCGTACCTCAGCTTCCCGAGTAGCTGGGATTTACAGGCATGTGCCATCACGCCTGGTTAACTTTTGTATTTTTAGTAGAGATAGCGTTTCATCATCTTGGTCAGGCTGGTCTCAAACTCCTGACCTCAGGTGATCCACCTGCCTTGGCCTAAAAATTGATCATTCTCAACAGAAAATTTTGCAATGCTCTTAAGAATTAACGTGTGACTCTGAATAGTTTGCAAATTAAACCACATCTATTTTTATTCAGACTTTTTCAAAGTGGCTGCCTAAATATTCTGAAACATAAGTAGCATTACTGAAAAGCAAGGCTGGAATTAAATAATGCAATTCATCAGAAAAAAATGACAACATTTTATCTAGTACCCATCTCCTCCCTTCTCAGAATTTTTTAAAAGTGTTTTAAGTAGCTACCCGAATTCCTACTTTTCTAGTAATTAGCATATTTAATATTCTGAGTAATTATTTATACAGATTTTTTAGAAACATACCAGAAGTTTTTATACCAATTTCAACAAATGCTCTATTGTTTTGATGTAAAATTTCACCATAAACATTACGTACATAGAATGGCTTATCTCCAGTAACTACCAGACGCATAACAAGTATTGAAAAATATACACAAGATCCAAGCACCACTAACTCAATCATACTACCAATGGTCTTAAACTACAGTGGATATAAATTTCCAAACTCAAACAAACAAACAAAAAAAAACAATGTTCAACTATAAATTTCAAAAGAAAACAAAGACCATTCCTAAACTGAGGATTTTACTACTTACATAACTTTGCACAATGCAAATAAATTTTTAAAAACTTACAAAGATTTACCTTCATTTATTTTAGATATGTCCACATTAGAATTATTAAGCTGCAGCGTGGCTTGCAAAGCAGGAAGCAATTGTCTAAGGAGATTTGGGTCCTGAAGTAAGGGAGGTATTGGTGACTGTGGAACAGGAGAAACAGGGACCGCTGAAGCAGATGTTGGAGGTGCAGATGTGGGGTTCAGTCCAGAGGCAGAAGATGTGGAAGGAGTTGTGCAAGAATGTGATACGGATTTGTCTCCTGATGTAGATTCTAAATAAAAAGACAATAAACCTGAAAAATTACTTGAATAGAGAAAATCAGAACAAACATCAAAAGAACATCTCGCATGTGCCAGGCGCCTAACACAAGTAATCTCATTTAACCCTTACGTTGGCGCACACAGAGGATGCTCAGTAAACATCCAAGTGACTAGAACAATGATTCAGACATTTCTCACTCTACTTCGTAGGTAAGAAAGCTGAACAACACAGGTCAGATAAACCTGAAGCCATAAAACCTGGTAAATCATACCCATATCTGATTTGAAAAGTACCAATCTGTCCACTAGCAATGCTATCTCAAAGACAATTATTTATTAACCACATATTCAAGTAAGCTTCCATTAGGATAAACGGACAATATAATTCTACAGAATTTAATTTATATCTCATAAAATAAGGTGAAAAATGTTTATGGCCACAATAACAACCTACCTAAATATGACATTGGTCTTAACACAAATCAGGATAGGTACCAAGGTGATTACAACCAGAATGGGCTAAAGACATGATGAGAAAAGACTTTTATATACTTAATAACTGAGTTTTGTAACTACATACTTCCCTTCTGTAATTCAATATATAAGGCAATGAGCTATTTGTTTCAATTAAAGATTATTAAAATTAAAAAGGACACTTTCATAGTAAAAACAACCCACCTTACAGTATTTAGAAATAAAGGATGAATAAAATATGCATGGAAAATTATTTGAAAGCTGTTGTTTCAATTATTTATATAGATTTAATGTAACTGTAATCAAAGCCCCAAGAGCACTGTTAATAGTATTTGACAAGCTAGTAACATAAATCCTGAAGATTCCATATCCTGAAGAAAAAGAACACTGCCAGCAGGACATGTCCTGCCAAATATAAAAACTTACATTTAAAACAAAGCCAGTTAAAGGTAGACTGAACTTCTGTGTAGGTATTTAAGTCTTTAAAACTATTAGAGGAAAACACAGAAAGGTATCTGTAACACCAAGCAGAAGATGTGTAAAGTTACAAAAAGCAAAACAATTATATTCAAAGTGGTAATCAGAATATTTAAAGAACTTCTGTAAGTCAAAAAAGACAAATTGTCCAATAGAAAAATGTACAGAAGACATTATTTCAAAGAAGGAACTTGAATGCCTAGGAAATTCAAGAAAAGATGCTCAACTTCATTCAGAATCAGGAAAATGTAAAATAAAGCAACATAACCCTTTACACTCACCATAATGCAAAAATTTAAAAGTCAGACAATACCAAATGTTGGCAGAGTAATGAGAACATTTACTTAACATTTCTGGTGGATAATAAATTGATACAACCACACTGGAAAGTAATTTGGCATTATTTAGAAAAGTTGAAGACACAAACACTACATGACCCAGTAATTCCCCTTTAGGTACACATCCTCAGAGAAACTCAGATATATGTAAATCAGGAGAAATATTCAAAGACTATCAGAACAGCATTGTTTGCTTTATTTTAGCACAAAACTAGGAATGATCTATTTCTTCAAGATTTTCAAGATCATATATACAGTAATAGCAAGCTTACTGAAAACAGACTTGCCTATGAGTCTTTTTACACTACTATAATGGTCAAAAGAACTAGGGATAATAGCTCTCTAAAATGTGCATCTTATAGCTGATTTAAGTACAGTTCTATAATGGTCCAAAGAAACTAGGATAATAGCTCTCTGAAGTGTGGATCTTATAGCTGATTTAAGTACAGTTCAAAAATGTGTTGATTAACCATGATGAACTCAGAAGGACTAAGATATTTTTATTTGTGTCAGGGTATACACTTTTAAAGGAGGGTGCTTGAATCCAGCAGACTGCCTATTATTTTCAGTTTTGCTGTTCTGGATTCATAGACAAGTATAAAGAAACTCGAATAAAACGATAAAAGTTTTCCTTGTGAAAATTCTGCTGTCAGATGGATGTGGTAGCTCATGCCTATAAACCCAGCATTTTGTGAGGCTAAAGCAGGTGATTGCTTGAGCCTAGGATTTCAAAGACCAGCCTGGGCAACATGGGAAAATGCTGTCTCTACTAAAATTACAAAAAATTAGCCAGGTGTGGTGGCCTGCGCCTGTGGTACCAGCTACTCAGGAAGCTGAGGTGGGAGAATCACAAAGTCGTGGCTGCAGTAAGCCGTGATCGAGCCACTGCTATCTAGCCTGGGCAATGGGAGTGAGACCCGGTATTTAAAAAAAAAAAAACCAAAACCCCACTGCTGTCAGCTATTGTATTTTATGCGGCAATCAATTACAGAGTCTATTAGCAGTATTCTCCAGATCGCATCCCTCTTAAAAGTTCTTTCACACACAACTTGGGGGCATCCTGATTAACAATGAAATACACTGTTTCTACTTACTGCATGAATTAAACTAGTATTAATATCCCCCTGAAATTATCCTCATTCTTTATTTCTGTAAATTTTCTTCTGCTTTTAACAGAAACAAGTTGGAGAAGAAAGTGCAAGGTGTTTACAACTTTATTTGGTGCTACCAAATCTACGAGACAGGAAAAATTAACAGAAGGGCTTAAAACTCCTTCAGTGTTGCTCATCAAGCCAAGCAAAAGGGAAAATACCCCAAAATCAAAAACAAATACACATCATCATTAACAAAAAATAGCAAAAACATCCTTAATTTCTATTTAATAAGTTTATTTACCCCAACGATAGACTTCTTTTGCAGTTTTGGGGGATTATAGGTGAGTAGTGTGGAAACCAGTTGATCTTACTTAGTATTTATGGGACTCTTGGGCAAGTGACATCTCTGAAGGCCAGAATTTCTCTATGAAAAGGTTTGATTTTATTAAACCTTCTAATAAAGGTATTAGTCCTCAACAGATTGCTCATCGGAATCACTTTTAAAGTTAAAAAACTAAAGGAAACAGATACCTGGGCTCCAAGTCACATCTACTGAACGGAAGCCTGGGCATATCTAACAACTTGTAAAAATTCTATGTGTGATTCTGGCACTACTTGCTGTTTACGCAAAAATAGACTGGAGAACCTCCAAGGTTCCTTTTAACTTTAAAAACAAAAGAAAAACAAAGCAAAAAAGAAAAAATATAGCGCAATGTGGGAAACTGAATTGAATAAGGATACAATCAAGGACAGAAGCAAAATCTTTTATCCATGCAGGTCTACAGCATGCTGTATTTACACTTTATTGAGCCACTCACTCAACCAAAGACACACATACAAACGTCCTTCCATAACATGTTGCAAGTTATTTACGTATTTCTTATGTTACACGCCTCAATCTACATAAATAATACTAATAGCGGACTGAATTTCATAATACAAACATAAAATGCTATTCTGAGAGGTAATTTTTATAGTTTTATCACTGAAATGTTATAAAAGGTAGAAGTTTTATATTTAAAGTGTTGGTTGGGTGCCCCTCCCCTTTGGTTCGGAGAGCCCTTACTCCAAATCTAGCATATTACTCAGTATCTTCTATTACATAACATTTATTATCCCTTCTTCGTACTAGGAACATGAGCTTCCTCAGGAGAGGAACTGTGTTGTACTTTTTTTTTTTTTTTGAGATATAGTCGTTGTCTGGCACCCAGGCTGGAGTGGCGCGATCTTGGCTCACTGCAATCTCTGCCTCCCGGGTTCAAGTGATTCTCCTGCCTCAGCTGGGATTACAGATGCGTGCCACCACACTCAGCGAATTTTTTTGTATTTTTAGTAGAGATGGGATTGTGCCATGTTGGCCAGGCTGGTCTTGAACTCCTCGCCTCAACTATCTGCTCATCTCGGCCTCCCAAAGTGCTGGGATTACAGGCATGAGCCACTGTGCCCGGCCTGTTGTACTTTTTCTCTGTAGCCCTTGTAGAAAACAGGACTCGGCACCAAAATGGCATCAACATAAACTTGTTGCCTGGATGCCAGTTAACGACAGCATTCTTCAATACAGGTAACAGGAGCATGTACACGAGCATCTGCATTTAACTTCTAGGCCAATCATCTTTATTGGCCTCAAAACTGATAATGCTAAACAACAACAACAAAAAAACCTGATAATGCTGGGAAGGTAGTCCTTACACTTCCATCGAGGTAACAAAGAAAATGATGAACAGCTCATTTTACGCTATATTCATAAAGCTAAATAACACTATGTAAAGACAAATTTAACTTATTTTAAATAATCTGATGAAAATAACTCAAACCACCTTTTGTAAACACAAAGGCAAAAAAACTTTGGAGTAATTTTTTAAAATCAATGTATTTTTAGTATACAAATATCTAATTCTAATTAGCACTTTCATTTGTCTGAAACCTTTTCGGCTAATTTGTTAGGATATGAGGTTAACATGCTTATGTTTTACATGTTTGCAACAAACTGAACATAAATACAAAATCCACATCTTTGAAAACAGCTCAACACAAATGAATTTACATAAGAGAGAATGCAGTGTTTCTCATTAACAACTCAGTTCAATGCATTCTTCTGCTCTTGAAGAGTATCAGCCCGACTCTCATTGCTTCAATGCAAACTTTTCCAAGCATTCAGGAAACCTAGACTACAGATCAAGCTCGTTCATGAGGCCTAGGACAGCTCTGAATGTGGCTCAACACAAATTTGTAAACTTTCTTAAAACATGCAATTTTTAAAAAAGCTCATCAGCTTTCATTAGTAGATTTTATGTGTGGACCAAGACAATTCTTCTTCCAATGAAGCCCAGGGAAGCCGAAAGATTGGACACTCCTACTTTAATGGTCTTTCATAATCATTCTTTGGTAATGGAATAATACCTGGTTTTAGCTCTAGTGCTGACTTGTGTGTGCCTATGATCTTTCAAAGGGTATTTTGTGATCTCTTCCTAAGCTATTTTAAACTTTCCTTCACTCTCCCATTTGATATTTCTGTGCCTTGTGTATCTCTGACCAATTATTTGGTATGTGCCATAAATGTCACCCTTCGATTTTAAGTTGTAGGTATTTGCTTTAAGAGACAACACTTCTTAATGCTTTGTAATTATAAATAATTCACTTGTATTTCCAAATTCTGCTGGGGTGGGGGGTGGCAGCCTACCAAAGACTAGACACGTAAAAATCTGTTGCTATAACCTCTTTCTAGGGTTTAAACTATCACTTCAACTCTTCTTATAGGTACGCTTGCAAACTACTGTAAAGAGCATAAAGCCAAACTTTATTTCTGAGCTGCATTTTTCTGGTATCTCAAATCCTTTTCAATATACGGAAGATCTAAAATGATACTGGTAATAAGCGCACTTCTAATCATTACTTTCCTGTTGTGTTTTGACAGTTGCTCTAACACTGAGCAGGACAAGGGAACACGTGAAACTCAAATTACTGCTACAAAGGCAGACTGCTTTATTTTGTAATAGTGGTGTTACATGGGAGACACAGCAGATTATGAAGAGGTATGTAAGTGTAGTAGGAAAAAAACATAAGGTAGGTAGGTGACAACACCTAAATCTGTGACTTTAATTTTTAAATTCATGAGTATTTTTACTCATGTATCCTTCTAGATCTCAATGCATTTATAAATGTACATAAATACGCTGATGTTTTATAATGAAGACAGTATCCTTTTTTAACTTGTTTTATTCAACTGAGAAAATCTTCATGTTAATACATACAAAAGATAAGCAATTTCCAACAGACATTGCTAAAGTGACATCCCATACTAGCAAGACCCACTTACACACTCCCACATACTGTGCTTCCCAGAAACATTCCATTGTTGTCACTAGTCTCAAGAGTGAAAAATATCCTCATAGTAATCTTAATTTTCAACATGCACTAGCAATCTTTCTCTTGCATTGTTTTTATCCTGGTAAAGTATATACAGCATCAAACTTACTATTTTAACCATTTTACAAGTATAAGGCAATTTCATTAAGTACATCAACGTTTCTGTGCAACTATCATGACTATACTTCTCCAGAACATTTTCATCTTCCCAAACAGAAACTTAACACCCACTCCCACCCCAGACACCATCGAACAGTCCCTGGTAACTACTATTCCAGTTTCTGCCTGTATGAATTTGCCCATTCTAGGTACTGTTGTATATGTGGAATCATAAAATATGTATCCTTCTCCTCCTGGCTTATTTCATGTAATATTCTTAAGGTTCATCCATGTTGTATGTACCATGTATCAGAATTTCACTCTGCTGATGAACACTTGATTGTTTCTAATGTTTGTCTGTTGTGAATTACTAGAAACAACCACATGTAAGCATGTTTGAGTCTCTGCCTTTCTTTTGGGTATGTATCTAGAAATGGAATTGCCAGATCCTACACATAATCCTATGTTTAACTTTTTGAAGAACTTACAAACTATATTCCAGAGTAGCTGCATCATTTTACACTCCCACCAAAAGTACAAGGGTTTCAATTTTTCCACATCTTCCGAAACACCTATTTCCATTTTTTAATTATAATAGTCTTCCTAACGGGTATTAAGTGTTATTTCATTATGGTTTTTGAATTGCATTTCCCTAATGACTAATGAGGTTGAGCACCTCTTCATGTGCTTACTGGCCACCAGAATGTCTTGTTTGCAGAAATGTTTATTTGAGTCCTTTGCCCATTTATGAACTATGTTGTTTTATGTGGTTGAGCTCGACTTCTACGTATATTCATTCATACCTTATCGACATACATGATTTACAAATATTTTATTTCATTCTATGAATTGCACTTTCACTCCCTTTGATGTACAAGTTTTTAATACTGATGAAGTGCCTATTTTTTTCTTTTGTTGCCTGTGCTTTGGTATTATATTTCAAGAAATCATGGCCAACTCCAATACTATTAGATTTTGTTTTCTTCCAAATGTCTTAGTGTTTTAGTTCTTAACTTTAGGTCTTTAATCCATTCTCAGTGAATTTTTGTATTTGGTGCAATTGGCCTTTTCTAATTTTCTATTCCTAGTCTTTGTCTATGGTTCCATTGGATTGTCTTTTTCATAATGCTTTGTATTTTTTTATGTATCTTCAACATATCTTGTTAACTATGTTTTAAGTATTTTCTCCTGTCTGATACTTATCTTTCAACCTTAGCTTACTGTTATTAACTTTCCATAAAGAAGTTTTAAATGTCTTATATATGGTCAAATTTATTAAATTTTAAAAAGACAAATCCATTTGGGTCTTGATGAATATTTTCCTTACCCTCATTAGGAAACAATATTTCCTAATACTCTTTTGATCAGTTATTTCTTCATTAAGTTGACTAAACCTAGTTAAACTTAATGACTAAGACTAAACTCCTACACCAATGTATTCGATTATTCAATAAATATTGGAATAACTATGGCCAATCTTTATAACTTTTCATGAGTAGTAACCCTAAAAATTATTTTAAAGCAAATCAACCGAGTGCTGAAGTTGGCCCACTACCACTGCCAGTTAATGACCAACCATCTACATCAGCTTTAAGAGCCTAGCTTTAATACATACTGAAGTTTCTGACTTCATTCAATTGTCATTTAGTCTATAGATAGCATAAAAACAGAAGGGAATTTTACTTCAAGTGACTGACTCACACCTCATATTAACATGACTAGTCTGTCCTGCCCATTACATATGGCACCAACATGTGAGTATGTGATTATTTACATATGTTCATGCTGAGAGCTAGCTTGAGGTTACTAAATAGGTCTAATCCTATGGCTACTTTGTTTTGTTTTCAAATTTATCTCTGCTAATAAATCATAATTCTAAATCACTAAATAAGGAACTTATTGAATAAGGTTATTTTATTTTATTTTTTTGAGGCGGAGTCTCGCTCTTTGGCCCAGGCTGGAGTGCAGTGGCCGGATCTTGGCTCACTGCAAGCTCCGCCTCCCGGGTTTATGCCGTTCTCCTGCCTCAGCCTCCTAAACAGCTGGGACTACAGGCGCCCGCCAGGATGCCTGGCTAGTTTTTTGTATTTTTTTTAGTAGAGACGGAGTTTCACCGTGTTAGCCAGGATGGTCTCGATCTCCTGACCTCGTGATCCGCCCGTCTCGGCCTCCCGAAGTGCTGAGATTACAAGTTTGAGCCACTGCGCCCGGCCTTGAATAAGGTTATTAAACTCTCCTGACAACTTGGTCATAGCAAACAATAAGGACCCACGTTTCCTCTTTCGTCATTTCACAAATCTGGAAGGGATGGCAGAGTTAGAGCAGGTTTAAAATGGCCACTGGGGAATCAACTGATAAAACTCAGTTTTACATTTTTTTGGTGTATCAGAGTTTCTCTTTTTATGGTTGTCCAATAAAGTGATCATACATAGATGTTCAAATGTTCCCCTAACAAACAAATATAGACCTAAACGGGGTCACCTCACTCCCTTGTTTCACTCTACCTAACATCAAGACTGTTCTCTGCAAAAGTAAAGAGCTCTGCAGCTTTCTCTACCCTTCTGACCACTCACACAGGCAAAAACCTTGATTTCACCTTAGGTTCTTTCTCTCAAATGACACATTGGCATCAAACAGATCTAAATCCATTGCTGGTATGCTTTAATCAGATGCGCAACACATATACAAACTTATTTTTCTTCAAATACTTTTTTAAACCATGACCAGTGCAAGTGCCCCCAACTCTCAACACCTGTTCTTAGAGCATCCATCTACAACAAATATTTACACATACAACATGGATGCCTATACAACATCCATTACACACGCTGTATAGGCATCCATCCAACATTTACACACTGTTGTATAGGCATCTACAACAAACATTTACACACTGCCTATTATTTGTCAAGCACTAGGAATAGAGCAGTGGTTAAGAAAGACAAAGACTCTGCTCTTGTACACAGCATCCACCACTGACAACTTTAGACACAGCTCAGCTATACTGTTAGTGCTTAAGACCAACAGGCCAACCTGATTTGAACCATCAGCGCTTAATATAAATTATTTAACTGTTAAGAAAAACCCTTTGGGAGGCCGAGACGGGCGGATCACGAGGTCAGGAGATCGAGACCATCCTGGCTAAAATGGCGAAACTCCGTCTCTACTAAAAAAAATACAAAAAACTAGCCGGGCGAGGTGGCGGGCGCCTGTAGTCCCAGCTACTCGGGAGGCTGAGGCAGGAGGTAGGAGAACGGCGTGAACCCGGAAGGCGGAGCATGCAGTGAGCTGAGATCCGGTCACTGCACTCCAGCCTGGGCGACAGAGCGAGACTCTGTCTCAAAAACAAAAAACAAAAAACAAAAAAACCCAAAAAACAAAAAACCTAAACAAGTAAAATCACTAAGTTGATGAGAAGAGTCAATAGAACGCTTAATTTAAAAAACATGGAGGTCCCCGTTGAGGGAAAAAAAAAATATGCCAAACAGACACTTCAGAAACACGAAGAACAATCGAAATGAACAATCTAAACAGACTAAATGGAAAACAATCTGTAAAGATTAAAGTTGCTATAAAACTTATCTAAGGATGTAACAGTCTTCAATTAACATACAAGGAGAAGTACGTGGAAAGGCTGCACAATTTCCCCTATATAAACAGGTAATTCCATGGTAGGTAATCGAGTTTCTTCCTACAAGTTTAAGAATACTATATATAAATTAGGCACATAATGCTTGTGATTAGCAAACACACCGTGAAATTTAAACTCGAATCTACTCTGTCAGAAATTTTACATTACGAGAGTCCAAAATGACACAGATGTGCAGTATGTTATGTCTTTCATTATATCTGGTTTTGAGGAAAGAACAGGGTTGTGGAGAAGCTGTCTCTAACACTACATGTTTGAACTGGGGTAATGTTTAGGGTCTTCATTTCTAAGACAGAGATATTACCACCTTCCCTCACAGTGTTGTTTTAAGTATAAACTAAAATGAACATAAGACAAGTAGCATCAAACTGCATAGGGAAGGGTTAGAAGATGAATAAAGTACGAAATACAGTAAAACATAATGTTGAGCCCTAAAGGGGATATAATCTAATTGAAAAAACTGAAATTACAATGTTTAAGTTTTGTTACAAAAGAGTACTGGATTCAACAGGACAGCAATGAAAGAAAGAACATGTTCTATTTAGCAAAAGCTCAGGACAGGAAAGATAATGGCAAGTCCTAAGAAATGTCCAAGTTTGCAACAGATGAATTAGAGAATTAAGAGTGAAATGGGTGGAGATCAAGCTAGCAAAACAGACTGCAACCATCCTGTCAAGTGCTTGCTATAATCTTACTAAGTATGGACTTTATCATTTGGATGTTTAAAAAACCACTAGAAGTTTCTAAGCAAGGAGCTGACACAATTCAATTTAAATTGTATAACGATGCCATTGTTAAGTGGACAGATTGGGTAAGAAGATAATCAGGAGATTATTTCAAGAGAACCTGGCCAGGCACTGTGGCTTGCACCTGTAATCCCAGCATGTTGGGAGGCCAAGGCCAGAGGACTGCTTGAGGCCAAAAGTTTGAGATCAGTCTAAGCAACACAGTGATTTTTACAAATTAACAAACAGAGAGAGATGATCTGAATTTCAGTAAGTGAAATCTCCACGAAAGATTTTTACAACGAAAAGAGAGAATCTTAATTTCAATGAGTGCTAGGAGACAGAGCCCAAGATTTGGCAATGGGTGGGTGGGTGAGAATGTTTAAGAATAAGGCAAAGTTAGGGAGAACAGTGTTGTCAATTACTGCAAATCTAAGAATAAATTGTGGGAAAGGGAGAAATTAGGGACACATTGTATATGAGGATATGTAACAAATACTGAGAGTTTACACGTAGATACATAAGTCTGAACTAGAACTAAAGCTTTGGTAGTCGTAACAGTAACAAAATGACTACCAAGGAATATGGTGAACAAGAAAAAGAACCAAACAGAGGAAAAAAGGCTGAAATGCTGATATGTAAGAAGCAGGAAGGAACAGAAATAGGTAACTGAAGGAGGGTAGTATCACAGAAGCCAGAGGAAGAATTTCAAAAAGGAGTTAAAAAGTGTTAAATGTACAAAGGTGACATGGGATAAATACTTTCAAAGGGCCATCAGAATTTTAACTGACAAGGATTTTTAAAATAAAGTTTTCTGTGAGCAAATTGTCAAAATTATAGGAAATTTAAAAACCAAAATGTCCTATGGAAAATATAATAACTATAGCATTAATTCAGATTTCATCTCTCAGTATTTCTCTTTGCAAATTTAATTCTGTCACAGGGTAAATCCAACATGTTATTTATAAATGTTGGCACAAACCATCTTGACCGAATTTGACATCTGGAACAAGCATTAATCTGACACATTATGTACTCTATGATATATAAAGTATATGGCTGAATAACAAGGAAAATTCAAATAACATGCATAGTACATATGCATGTATTACATACATGTAATATAAGAAAATTTCAAACAACATGTATTGATAGTTTAGTTTCTGCTCAACTATAAATATTAATCTATATTAATCTAGATTTTAAGGGGGCTACAAGTTCTTTTTTAGGATTCTTTAAAATCACACTGTAGTTCAAGGAGAGGGGAAATCAGAAACAAAAGAAATCCAACTACTTGAGCCCTCTGCCAACAAATTAAATCAATGTGAATTAACGTATCAAGCCTCTCCTAAACCCACAGGACACTTAAAAGTGCATCAACACTTACTAATGGTCTGCTAATGGATTTACCTGTGACAATTTATTTACTGCGTTTTAATTTCCTTAGACTCTTAAAACATACTATGAAGTACAAGTTTCGGACTGTGAATGGTCTATGCAAATTTCATCACACTACTTATGCTGTGTCACACCTTCCAAGTAGCTGTTCTTAAAATTTTTCTGTAACTTTTTAAACATGCTATGATTATTGACACTGAGTTGGATAAACACAATTTGGGTTGCAATGTTTAACTTCCACTCTTCAGACTTAAGGTCCAACTCAGACATTAACACTCCTTATCTTATGGCCCACAACTTAATTTTCTAATTGCAAATTGAAACCAATAATGAAATGTTATACAGAATTCGTTTTAAAATATCTCTATTCATATTAAGTATTAAGAGAAAACTGAGACGATTTATAAACTGTCAAGACAATGATCACAAAAAAAGAAAATTGAAGAGACAGTTATTTGACTTTAACAAATTACTTAAACCATTATTGTTATTGTTACACATTAAGCACCTGACTTAATCCAGAGATAAGAAACAGTTCTGAGGCTGGATAATTATAAATTAAAGAAAAAAGCTAAATATTGCTAACTCTACACCCAACTACACAGAAACATTCTAAAAGACTTTTTAAAAAATTTATAATTCGGAGACTTGTAAGCCAAAGGAAATAATGTAATATATAAGAAACTTAGAAACTATATAGTTCAACGTGCAGCATCTAGTAATAATGGCATACCTTTTCTTTCTGTTTTCTGTGCAGGGACAGAAGATGTGGGTGTAGGCAGTTTTGATAAAGTAGATGCTCCATTAGCATCAAATGATTTCTTTGGCTGGTGATCAGACTGTAGCGTAAATGGACTAGAAGGAACAGTGCTTGGGGTAGCAGTTGGATGAACCACTGGTTTGATGGGGTGCTGTACTGGCGTAGAACTACTGTGAGTCTCTGCTCTTGGCAGTCTGTAGTCTCTGTCATTGTGTCTGCTTGTTTGAGACAAAATATTCTGTGGGAGCAAACTACTGGCATCACTGGAATGCTTGTCTTCCACTTTAGTTCACAGTTCGAAAAAACAGATGTTGGAATGACAGAAGGGGGAAGAAAAAAGATTACATTAGAATCCTACCTTTAACATCAGCTAATTCAGCAACATACTTGTACTTACATATTCTTTTATAAAACTGCAAACCCAGTTAGTGTCTGCAGTTTACCACTGGCATGTAAATATGCAATACTGGAAGAAGAGGAGTTTTTGCTCAACTATAAATATTCATCTATACTCATATTTCATCAAGGGGGCTACACATTTTTTAAGGATTCCTTAGAATCACACTGTAGTTCAAACAAAACATAAAAAAACAACAACAACAAAAATCAACATGGAGTTACAATACCATCTCATAAAAATTTTTTAATTGTTTTAAAAGCAGAAAAAGTAAATGCTTCATTCTTTTACACTATGGGTCATAGATTTTAATAACTGAATTATTCACAGTGGTTCGACTGCAAAGGAATATTAGGCTTTACTAGCCTGGTCTTTCTAAATACTACGTTAGCTAATTAGTTGCCTCTAAAGCAGTTTATACGAAGGCTTAAATGAAATTATTTTAAGATGACTGAAGTTATGATGAACTGTGAACACAGTAAGTAAACCAATCTGTAGTATTTTTAATGTTACAAATAACCAGAGAGTTAGTAATAAAATCATGATGCATAATGCTATTTGAAAATAGAAGTCCAACACACACAGCACAGTCAGAACAATCTACTTATCGCTAGTTGTATTAAAAACAAATCCCCTTTCAATTTAAACCCACAAAAATACTTTAACCTCAGAAATACTGAAAACAGCTTAAAATCTATCAACAATTTAAATTCTAACACCATGATTCCTCAAAACAGTACAAAAGAAGGAAAATTTCAACGACCATGTTAAAGTTCATTCGAAGTGTTCAATCTAAATTACAATATTCCCAACAATAACTAAAGAATTCAAATAACCTCCAAGCAGAGAAATGACCTAAAATCCATGCATGTGATGTATAATAATTTTACTAAAGTATGCCCTCTCTGTTGATTATTGCATTGTTTTTTCCAATTCACAGCTCCTCCAATTGTAAAGACCAAGACAAAACAACGGAGGAGGAACATTCAAAGTAGAAGTCAGTTTCAAAGTTGTCAGTACACAACCACTACATGGTACACCACAACAAAAAGTACCGGAATACCACCCAAAAAAACAATCACATCAAAGCACAAGGTCTTTTGACAATGACTTAACATATAAAATTCAGTGTTATAAAGGATACAACATAAAAATCTACAAAAATGAACAGAATACAAACATCTGTTGTATGACAGTAATATATCAGTAAGCTATCAACTTGCATGAATATAAAATTTTAAAAATTTTATTCTACAGTTTCTACCTGCAATGAGGATACTACTAAGACAGAAACCTTCAGGGACAGATGTAACAGGATAATATCATGCCCAACCCTGTATACAATTTTTATTTCCTCAACCAAGAAAGCTTCCTTTCAGTTCGATAGGGCTAGTCAAAATGTATCAAGCATATGTACTCCAATGGAAATTAAGGATGATACTTCTAACATTTTTAAGTTAAAAAACAAAAAGGGCAGCAGCATTATAGGAACAGGGGAAGCTATAGCTGTAACGGCTTTCTATACTTACAACTCTAAATAAACACAGTTAAAGCAGTGCCTATTTGCCACCCTCCCAGAGGGCAGTGCTTTGCTTGTCCTGACTGGAGAGAGGGGAGGTATGCTACTGGCATCTAGTGAGAGGCCAGTTATGGTGCTCAACAACCTACAAAACAGGAAAGCCTTCCATAACAATTACTTCACCCAAAATGTCATTAGTGCTTCTGTTGAGAAAGGTTTCTCTAAACATAAGCCATCAACATATAAAGCACAGATTCGCAAAAATAAAAATTAGCAGCAGTTATAGCAAATTAAAAATTTTATCCATATAATTTTCAGCATCAGGTTGAGGAGAATATTAACATTTGATAAAATATTTTATGTTTTTTTTGTTTTTTTTTTTTGAGACAGTCTCACTCTGTCACCCAGGCTGTAGTGCAACAGCATGAATCTCGCCTCACCAAAATCTCTGCCTGCCTCAGCCTCCCAAGTGGCTGGGATTACAGGCGTGCACCACCATACTCAAATAATTTTTGTATTTTTAGTACAGACGGGGTTTCGCCACATCGGCCAGGCTGGTCTCAAACTTCTGACCTCAGATGATCCACCCGACTCGGCCTCCCAAAGTGCTGGGATTACAGGCATGAGCCACCATGTCCAGCCTTTGTTAAAATATTTTAGTGCTTTACAAACACTTAATATATTGCAAAAAAACAAGAACAAAAACCTCATTAAAACCCACTTTATCTCTTTACATGTAAAAATCTTTCCAATCCTTCCCCCTCTGCCATCTCCTAAAGTTTTTTTTATTGGTAGTCAAGAATAAGCTTTAAGCCACACTCGACACAAATACCAATATACTGAACACAAGCGAACACTCTGCCAACATGTTTCTGATAGACTAAGTTAAACCCTTGAATGGCTGATTGACTTTATTACTAAGTTGACCAATCTTTTAAAAAAGCAACACAGCTAAGGTTCTTTCTCAAACACTACCTAAACTCAAAAAAAGTGTGATACATGACTACATTTCAACACAAGCACAGACACAATGACTCATCATTTGCCTATCTAGGAATTTAAGTGAAGGCAGTAATCAGACAAGTGGGTAGATATGAATCATCATCTTGTTTATAGTAGGGAAAGGCTGAAAACTTTCCAAGTATTCATTGATAGGGGATTATTTATTGATGAAAGTTTACCTATGCAATCAATGTAACAAATGCAGAATTATAAACAGACATAAAAACATATTCCTGATACATTACTGAATAACAGGTAAAAAACAGTAATACAGAATCTCATTTTTGAAATACATATATATGTAATTTGTATACACATTTATAAGCATACAGAAAAAAGTCCATATTCCAAAATGTTTCAGGGTCATGGAATTTAAACGTTTTACCTAATTATTTACAAATATGGCATACTTTTGAAATCATGAAGAAAAACAAGTTATTTTTATACTTATCTAATACTTTTTTTTTTTGTAGACTCAAGAGTCTTGCTCTGTCGCCCAAGCTGGAGTACAGTGGTGAAATCTCAGCTCACAGCAACCTCCGCCTCCTGGGTTCAATCGATTCTCCTGACTCAGCCTCCTGAGTGGCTGGGATTACAGGGCGCGCCACCACACCCAGCTAATTTTTGTATTTTAGTAGAGACCGGGTTTCACCATGTTGGCCAGGATGGGCTCGATCTCTTGACTTCGGGATGTGCCTGCCTCGGCCTCCCAAAGTGCTGGGATTACAGGCGTGAGCCACCGCGCCCAGCCATCTGTCACTCATTTTCTATGCATCCCCTACCCTGCAATTTGTTCAAAAAACTCACAAGCTGGGTGCAACTTGTTTATGTCTAGAGGAAAACCTCTCTCTCATTTTTAATTGACAAAAGTCAGTTAATTAAGATATAAAAAGAAATGGGACTAGAATCTAATTCTTCCACCTCAAAATTCAATGTTCAAAATTCAATGTTCTTCAATATGCCAACTTCAGTACTTTATATCATTTAAAAAATTATACACTATTTCACTGATTTAAAAATTTAATATTTCACACTTAATCCTGCAGATCTGTTACTGTTTCATCTTAAATATTGTCTCCCATCAAAAACTCAATAATCCCTCTGAGACCAAACATATTCCCTACTTTTTAGTTTGAGTTACAGGAGCAGAACTGAAACAATGAAGTCTAAGAATTCCCAGAAAACATGACCTAGAAATTCCTCTCAAAATTGCAAAATGAACCCGAGTAGTCTATGTGGCAGTTAAATATTTTTATTTTATTTTTTTTTTTTGAGACAGAGTCTGACTCTGTTGCCAGGCTAGAGTACAGTGGCAAGATCATAGCTCTCTGAAGACCGAAACTCCAGGGCTCAAGTCATCTTCTTGCCTCAGCCTCCCAAGTGGCTGGGACTACAGCTGGGTGGTTAATTTTTAATTCTGTGGACACTGGGTCTTGCCATGTTGCATAGGCCAGTCTCAAACTCTTGGCCTCAAGCCATCCTCCTGCCTCGGCCTCCCAAAGGGCTGGGATTGCAGCAGGCATGAGCCACAGCACCGGGAGTACATTTTATTCAAGGTAAGGGAAGCCAGTGGAAACAGAGTACCTTTAATAAAGCTTCAAATTTGGAGAATGAATTACAAAACAAATGTATGGGATACAAAATTGTCCCACTAGCACAAAATCTGGCCTCAGAAGAACAATGAAGTATGCCCACAGTTTGATTTATAGATGAAGACAGCACCTTAGAACAAGAAGGCTTAACTTTTCTATTAGACATTTTTAAATTGTGTGCAAATTCAAAATAGAGATGTTACACAGATCTATGATCATGATGACATTTGTTTCTAAATACAAGGATAAACAAGTTACTCACTGGTAACATTTAAAAAAAAAAAAACAGTAGCTATTCTGATGTCACTTGTGTGTGGCTACGATTCAATTATTAGACTAAAACCTGATGAGATCTGTATCCAGTTTAATAGGACACAACTTAAGGGCAGGCAGGTAGGCTGGGAGAGGAAGCTCTTGTTTGGGGGGATCAGGGGAAACCGATCTAAAACAAAATTCTACTGTTTGCAATTCAGCTCCATTATAGCCATAATGCGCAGCAGGAAACACACACGTATACTACTCTACCATGTATCTTTTCCCTTTTCGGGGACCAAAATGGTGGCGGGTAGGGGATAATAAATCCAACATAAAAGAATCTCTACATGTTTCTATTTATTTTAATTTACATATGCAGACGGCGATGGATACAGATTTGAAAAATAATACGAATAAATCAAACATACATTTCAACGAAAAAAAATTAATACTTACTTCCACTGGCAAACCCACTAGTGGCTGTTGCTTGCATCACCTCTCTTCTGTAATCTCTATCTTTTGGGAAGCTGTTGATTGCCATCTTGTTTGCTTCTTTTTGTCTCTGTTCTCTAAAAATAAAAAAAAAATAAGATAAACACATAAAAATTACATTGAGGGCATGAGTTTCCATAATAAACAGCTCTGGCCAAATGCCTAACAAATGTTATATAAAAAACAAAAGGAGTGAACATGGCCATAATTTAACTGGTGTGGGAGACGGAACGTGGCAAACAGAAACACTAATGTTTCTCACTAATGGCAAAACTATACCAATTAATTATACCACTAATGCCATAACCAAAGCTCATCAATTTTAATTCTACATGTGAAAGAAACATTATGGTTTTATTAAGCTATTAATATTTCCATCAAAATTAAAGATGCATAAATGTAGGTAAGTATTTTATTAACTATACTGACCATTCAAAAGGCCTTTGTGGACAGCTGCCTAGCTGTCCTAGAATTTTTTTTTTTTTTTTTTTTTTGGAGATAGCATCTTGCTCTATCGCTCAGGTTGGAGTGCAGTGGCACCATCATGGCTCACTGCAGCTGTGGCCTCCTAGGCTGAAGCCATTCTCCCACCTCAGCCTCCTTAGTAGCTGGGACTACAAGTGCATGCTACCACTCACAGCTAACTTTTTGTAGAGACAGGGTCTCACTATGTTGCCAGGGCTGGCCTCAAACTCCTGGGCTCAATCAATCCTCCAGTCTTGGCCTCCGAAAGTGCTGGGATTACTGGCACGAGCTACTGCACCTGGCCAGGTTTTTGTTTTTAAAAGTAAAGACAAATTATAGAAAACATGATGGGGCAACTAACCACTGCAACTAAAAAGTGCAGATGGGTAGCACCATAAAAAAGCTAAATTAGAATGTTTAATGCCGTAAGATGTTAACCTGTAGAACCAAGCTAGAAAAATAATGTTTAATTAGATTAAAAGCTAATTACCTTTCAAGCCACTCTTTTGGTTTTTCCCACTGTGAAACTTCTGTTCGACAATTGTAGTAGTACTTTTTCCCAGAAGAGCTAATATGCTCAGACCAGTCATCTGCAGAATCATAAGGCTTAAAAATATATTTTTTACAATTAGAAAATGTTAATACTACGTAATCACATGAAATATCAAGAACATCAAAGCACACATACAGGAAAACACTTATGAGATAAAGGTACTCTGAACTAGAATGCAATTATCTGCATAAGTATAAGACCTTAGTTTATGAAAGGCTTCAAAGAACAGAACTTCATAAAATACCAAAATTAAGCAGCATAAAAATTAGATTGTTAGACAAAGAAAACTGTGAAATTAACATCACCTTGATTTTAGAAAGCATGACAAAATCCCTCACAATTTTAACTGGTGAAATCCAGTAACATGGGGGTGAGGAATGCACTCTAGACTAGATGATGGCGTGAGATGGTCGGTTCTAAATTCTAAGGCACAATACTAATTACATATGGTATAAAAGAGAACAATCTTGCCTGTATTAACTGTTACTCAGTGAAAAAAGGAACCAAAATATGTAAACATAAACAGAAAGCTAATTAAAAGCTATAAATTTGTTTCACCTTCAAAATCGACAAGATCTTGTTCTCATGTAATATACAGGATTAGCAGTATCACTCATATTCCCATAACTAAAAATGGTCTTTCAAACATTATCAGATACAGTCTCTTCCAGGTATTTTTACAAGCAATGTAACATCACAATGAAATTAGAAAGATCTGAAAGGCCTAGTTTCCACGAAAAGAATCTCACAAAGATTAGTTAAGTTTCTGATTGGCCCCAGGAAATCTGGTAGAATTTCAAGTACTTTGGTTGAATTTCTTAATTAGTTTTTCAAAGGAGCTTACTGCAACATTGATTATATTTTGTCAAATAGCTAGAAAAGAGGATTTTGAGTGTTCCCAACACAAATGTTGGAGATGACACACACACAAATTACTGATTTGAACATTATTAAATATACTGAATGTATCGAAACATCACCATATATCCCAAAAATATGTACAACTGTCAATTTAGAAAAATAAAAAAAAAATTAAAAATATTAAACCACTTGAAAAAAGTAAAATGAAATAATGTACTGTACTATCATAGCCTATCCTTCCGGGTTCACTGTATTGTGACACAATTTTCAAGCTTGAGGAAACGAAGTCTTATTCACTACCTTACCCTTGGCCCAGCTTTAATTTTAACAACTAGGAAACAAGCCTAGAGAACTTACGAGCTGTCTATAGGTCACAAAAACAGTGATTTATCAAAGGACAAAAAACTCTGGTTTCCAAAGGCCTATTATTTCCACTAAATTAACACCAAATTTTGGAAATTCCCCTAATAATTCTCAAGGCAGTTGGAAAAAGATCACAGACTCTGCCGTGTATTTATATGCTCAGGTTTACATCTCAAAATAATGAGGGTGGCAAAGCAGCCCTGTGCCCCCACACCTCAAAAAGCAGTGGAGAGTTAATTCTCAATCCCACTAGCTTCCAGAAGCCTACAATCAAGCTTTAGGAACCCAATCACAAAGGGCCAAGTTCAGAAAGTTCTTCTCTATCACCCCCTCCTCCCTATACATAAATTATTATGCAACTGATCCCTTCTAAGGATGTTATCTGGAAGCCTTGGTTTGCTTGCCAAGTGGTTATGTGGAATTACAGGATTGAAGAGGTACAATGAGATTTGAGACTAGTGGACAGAGGACACCAGAGGTCAGCACGGTCTAGGCCAGTGCTCTTCCAAGTGATGGTTTGCCAACTTACCCTGGAGGAAATAAGGAGTTTGCATTTGAATATATAAACATACAGTTTCTTTCACAGAAGTTGTGCTTTAAGAAAAAAAAAAAAGTCAGTTGAACTAAACATTGTATTTAAGTGATTAACATTCTGGCACAACCTCCAGGACAGAAAGTTCACAATCAGAGCACTGGTCTACCACACTACATTGATTTTGCCTGTCAAATTGTAGATTAGTTCAAGCTGATGTCTTACACTTAACAAAAGTCCAGGGTAGAGCATACAATCACATATCAATAACTTTATTTTCTCCACTCCACTGCCATCCTCAAGGGTTAAGGAAAAAGAAACCCTTCAAATTATGGGATAACTTTTACAATGCTGATGTGCAACAGCAGGTGTCAAATTTCTTAACTTTACAAAAAGAATATCTAACATTGAGAACTTAAACAAAAGGCCTGCAAACATTTAAAGTTTTCTAGATTTGGCCTGGGATGGTTGCCAACATATGCTCTAAAGCAGCTCTCCAAGTGTTATCCAGGAAACCTTGGGGAACCCCAAGACTCTTTCACAAGACCAAAACTATTTTCATAATAATACTAACATGATTTTTTTCTCCCTCGTTTTATCACAAGCATATAGTGAAGTTTACCCAGAGGCTCAACAAAACACTGGATGTATCACAACAGATTGAATGAAGAAGCAGATATGAAGTTACGAAATTCTAAGTGTCTTTTTCTATTAAGTCAAACATTACCAAGATGTTCAATATCTATTTAAAATTACTTTTCATAAAGATGTTACATATGTTACCATATAATGGGTTTACAACTGATTTTTTTTTTTTTTTTTTTTTGAGGCGGAGTCTCGCTCTGTCGCCCGGACTGGAGTGCAGTGACCGGATCTCAGCTCACTGCAAGCTCCGCCTCCCGGGTTTGCGCCATTCTCCCACCTCAGCCTCCCAAGTAGCTGGGACTACAGGCGCCCGCCACCTCGCCCGGCTAGTTTTTGTATTTTTTAGTAGAGACGGGGTTTCACTGTGTTAGCCAGGATGGTCTCGATCTCCTGACCTCGTGATCCGCCCGTCTCGGCCTCCCAAAGTGCTGGGATTACAGGCTTGAGCCACCGCGCCCGGCCACAACTGATATTTTAAATGAAATATTTAAATTTCACAGTTTTAATTTTTAATATGGTAGATACTGATGAGACTCAAACTTTTTCTTTCCGTTTTTCCCCAAGATGAGGTCTTGCTATACTGCCCAGGTTGGTTTTTAACTCCTGGGCTCAAGTGAGCTTCCCTCCTCAGTCTCCCGAGTACCCAGGACTACAAGTGACAAACACCTCTCCTGGCTCAAGACTCAAAAGCTTCAAAGTATGCAGATGATACTTAGTTGATAATAAAAGGAGCTGGAATATGAATGCAAACTCATACAGGGTTGAACTTAAGCACATCTCAGCAAATTAAAATTGGCATAGAGTATTTAGAAGGGAAAATCTCAATTACAGTGTTTTTAAATAAAAATAAGCAATATTTTTTCACCAATTCAGAGCCCCCTTTGAAAAATCAAATATACATGACTAATTTAGTCTACAAGTCATACCATGATTTCTTATTTTACCTTTTTTTTTTTTTTCTGAGACAGGGTCTTCCTGTCGGCCAGGCTGGAAGTACAGTGGTGCAACCATAGCTCACTGCAGCAGCCTCAACCTTTTGGGCTCAAGCAATCCTTTGCTTCAGCCTTCCAAGAAGTTGGGACCACAGAAACACACCACCACACTTAGCTCATTTTTTTTTTTTTTTTTTTTTTTTTTAAGAGACAGGAGCTTCCTATGTTGCCCAGGCTGGTTTTAAACTCCAAGCCTCCAGTGACCCTCCTGCCTTGGCATTCCAAAGTGCTGGAATTACAGTTGTGAGCCACTGCAACAACATTCCCATGATTTTTATTGTGAAGGAGGCATTCATCACCAATCTTTTCCTGATCTTTACCAGAAGTCAGGCTCTGTGGTAAACACCCCACAATAAATGTTTGTCAGAGGACTTAGCAGGAAGTACATTAAATGTTAATGCCTTAATCTGATACTGAAAATAAAAGATAATTTCAACTTGACTTTTAATAGTTAACTTGATTAAAAAAAAAAATCACCCACATACCCAAGTATCTGTGTAGATAACTCTAAAGCCAACTTTTCACGTAAGATTAAATTTACAGTTTGTAAGGGCTGTTTGTGTCATTCCCACTAGGTACATCACAATACAAAAGACCACTACTTATAAGTTAATTATGTACCTACAGGTGAAATCAAGAGAAACCAAATCCCAGATTCCAGAAACACAAAACATTTAATCTGTTCTAGTAAATGGTCTTCAACTTTCACTCACATAATTAAGTTTCCTGACACCCTTATGATTTGAATCATTCAAGCTCTGATGCCCATTATTTATTCTTTCTGATTTCACTGGGTTAAATCCACTGCTCTAAAATCCAAATAATCAAAATTTGCCTTCCCTGAATGAGGTGTTTGTTTTGTTTGCATTTGTGTTTTACAAAAAAAAAAAAAAAAACAACGCCCACAAGGCTGCTGCTGTACAAGTAGACAAATAGCAAACCTAAACTGTCAATGACAAGTGGAACTTCAGGTGTTACTTTGTAAATTAACAGAATGTTTTCCAGGAAAACAGGCAGATTCATTCTAAAATCCTGAATATACATCTCACTGAAAATGATTTGCTCTCCTTTTTCCCCACTCGGCCTAATCCTCCCTTCCCTACTTGAAGAAAAAAAAAGGAAAAAGGAAATGCCTCATCACAAATAGTTTGACGACAGTATGCATGAAGTGCTTAGCGAGACTGTTTTCTCAGTCCCAATCCCACCCCCTATGATAGTCGGTTCTGTGATGCTAGGGCTGGGACAGTGCAAATTACTCTCTATTTAGCCAGGTGGCTTCCTTCCTATTAGAAGAATTAGTTAGATGAATGAAAGGCAGAAGAAAGGAGCAGCCACACTTGTTACCAGCTCTGGGCTACCATCCCACCACTAGAACTAGCTTCACCATACCCTCAGAGGTATTACCACCAGCTCTGTGGGGCTCCTCCTCTAGACTATTAGGTTCTAAAACCCCAAATTCATCCTGTTGTTCCATAGCCCTGAGTGGTGATTACTGTATGTGTCACCTCAGGGTTCCTCCTTTTTTTTCAGTATCTGCTTAACCAATCCCATATATTAAATTCTGTGTTACAACAACATGATTTTCTTTCCTTTTCTGAGACAGAGTTTTGCTCTGTTGCCCAGGCTGGAATACAATGGCATGATCTTGGCTCACTGCAACCTCCGCCTCCCAGGTTCAAGTAATTCTCCTGCCTCAGCCTCCCAAGTAGCTGGGATTCCAGGTGCTTGCCACCACACCAGGATAATTTTTGTAATTTTAGTAGAGACGAGGTTTCACCAGGTTGGCCGGGCTAGTCTTGAACTGCTGACCTCAAGTGATCCACCCACCTTGGCCTCCCAAGTGCTGGGATTACAGGAGTGAGCCACCGTGCCTGGCCACTAGTGAAGTGCCTGGCCAAGAGTATAATTTTCTAAATGAAAACTAATACTATCTATTTTTATCCAAATATTATCCTAATGTCTCAATTTTCTATGGAAATGTACTATTCACACTGCTTCAACAAGAAACAAAAAATCTGAAGGTTTCTCAATGTCAATTAAGACATGATGATCACTCAAATACTCAAAGCAAAATCTGTTGGACTCAACCTACACCTTTGACGGCATTCTCATTGTTCGTTCTTTCCCTATAATGTATTTTCCAGTTACCTGAGATAATTTTTTAAATTGCAAAGATGATCTTATTTTACTGATAATATCCTTCAATACCTCTTCACTGCCTTATATATGTATAATTAATATTCCTTGGCATGATACAGAACTTCTCATGATATGCCTCCCACTTACCTCTGTAAATTTAGCTCCTGCCATTTTCCCACACCGTCAAAATCCCAGCAGTTCTCTAAATGTGCTACACTATTTTACACTTCTACATCGTTGGGAGCTCTGTTCCTTTGTATGCTATGAATTCCAGAGCTCTTTTACTGCCTAAGTTATAGTCAGACTGTTGGGAAGCATTAGTTATAGTTTACTATCTTCCTCACCCAAACTGGGAGTCCTGTGTTGAGCGCCACCCCAAAGCAACTTTAACAGGCACTGTTGTTTACTTTTCTGTCTCTACCACAGGTCCCAAACTTCCTTTAAGATGGGCCACATTCTATTATATATTCAGCTTAGCATATGCCTGGTGAATTAAAACCTTATTCTATGGTGAATTAAAAATTTCACTGAAACCCATGACTTAAAAAATTCAAAATAAGTTATTTCATTAACCTAAACTTCTGAAAATATTTAAAATCCCTCATTGGGTTTCACACCCTTGTGGACAGGTAACTGTATATCCCTAGTGTCTGGGACAGTGTGTAAGACACAGTAGATAATAAATATATCCTATAAGGAGTTTACACATTATGGAAAGAAAGCTTAAGTTAGAGCACTTTATAAGAAATTTCAGCCTGAAGTTCTTTTTATCTCAGATATCACAACGGAAAAACATTGCTTTGTACAGGAATCCTAATTAATTAACACCAAAGATACTAGCTTCTCACAACACTTAGTTCCATTAATAAGACTGGCTCATTGGTTTAAAATAGGATAATAATATCATATAAACACATTAAGACTGTGATTCAAACTTTTTTTTTAAAGACATAAGATTTTACAAGACTTCCCATGGGTTTTGTTTTGTTTTTTTTGTTTGTTTTTTTTTTGCAATAAATTCCAAAGAAAAAATATTGGACATGTTTATAATACTTACTGCATCTGAAGTTTTGCTTGGGTTATTGCTTGGATTAGAAGAATGTGAATTTGAACTATGAAGAGCACTGTGGTTGTGTGAATTTTCTTGTGGAGAGTAACTGGTCCCTTAAGAAAATAAAGAATACAGTGAATTACAATTAAACTGTATTTAATGTTTAATCTAAACTGTTTTCTATCATACATTATTGTATATCTCTAAATGAACATCTTATATAAACATTAGGAATATATACATAGTCATACTTTTTATAGTATATAAAGTATCGGTGAACCTACTAAATAAGTGGCTTTATATGCCCTGAAACAATAGCATATAACACAACCTTTTTGAGAGAAACAAAACCTTATCTTTATCATTTGTAGCAACTTCTGGGTTTTCTTACAGTTTTATTGGAGAAAAATAGAAGTACAATGTGCACAGAAAAAAGGCACAAGAACTCAAATGATACAGAACTAAAAGTCACTGTTATCAGTATGTTTTTGCAACTGTATTTCAATTTCTTAACAGTTTCCCCTGTTTGCCTTTTAATAGCTTTGCCAATTTTTCAAATAAAACAGCATCAACTTTTTTCAAGAATTTAAAGAGTCTCAGGGAAGGTGCTCACTTATAAGATGATAAAGATGATTAAGAGTCTTTTCCTAACAGGTCCAACTCTATCTAAAAATTGCTTAAGAGTAACTCAAGTTTTATGAAAATCTGAGTATGTCAGTGACCAGAGAAAAAAGTTTCTCTTGCTTTAAGAAAAACCAGGGTGTAAAAATCCAGACTTCCAAAAACACTTTGACGAATGACACAAAAAGGTTCACCACAGAAGTCTAATGTTAGTATTTCAATTTCATTCCACATAATTCTAGATTTTTCAGCAACAAAGTAACATAATCGAACTGGCATTTTTCTTTTCATAAGTGATCCGGGAGTGGCATGGAGGCTACATTATTATGAATAAAAACGAAAAGTGCTCCAGCGGTCCAGGAATTATTAGTGAGAACCAGGGTGGATAAATGTAGAAATGAGTTAGGAATATTATTTCAATCAATAGAAACAACTAAATGGTAAGAGCAAAGGTGAACTCAGATAGATGATGACTATAAGGTTTTAGATATTTCCAAGTGAAAATGGTCCGCAGATTAATATAGAACTAGGAATTCAGAAGAAAAGGTTTAAGTAGATGTGGATTTGGAAGTGTTTTCTGTTACAGGTCAAAGGTAGGAGAGGGACTAACTGCTTTGCATGTAAGCAGCAAGCACTAAAAGTTCATGGATGAAGTAAGAGTATGGCAGGAAAAAAGGCAATGGCCAAGATTTACCCTCAGATAACGGTCTGCTTACAATGGAAACTACAAGCAGATTCAAAGACCCAAGAAAGCTAGTTATGTCACAAACTATTAAAGAGAATTACCTAACTACAATGGTTACTTAAGAACAACGTAGGTGGTATGACAGAGGACATTTCCTAAGAAGCCTGATGCTTGAGATGCCTGATGGGTTCTTCTACTTATTTTGATTTATCTTACTGTACAGTATTCTATTTATATAGAGAGAACACCCTAAACCCCCTTTTAAATAACAGGAAGCAAG
This sequence comes from Rhinopithecus roxellana, assembly GCF_007565055.1. Classification (NCBI taxonomy): domain Eukaryota; kingdom Metazoa; phylum Chordata; class Mammalia; order Primates; family Cercopithecidae; genus Rhinopithecus; species Rhinopithecus roxellana. Next base: position 104,966,897 of record NC_044559.1, read on the forward strand.
AAATAAATCCTCAATAAAAGCTCTAAGAATGAACACAATCAAGAAGAAATCATTCAAAAATAAGCTGAACACTTTTGGGAGGCCGAGGTGGGTGGATTACCTGAGGTCCAGGATTTTGAGACCAGCCTGACCAACATGGTAAAACCCCATCTCTACTAAAAATATAAAAGTTAGCTGGACGTGGTGGTTATGTGCCTGCAGTCCCAGCTACTCAACAGGCTGAGGCAGGAGAATCACTTGAGAGTGAGCTGAGATCGTGCCACTGCACTCCAGCCTGGGCGACAGAGCAAGACTCTGTCTCAAAAAAAAAAAAAAAAAGACTGAGTATGCAGGAAAAGTTAGCAGAAGCCCAGAGACTGCTATCTTTAGAAAGGCTTTCTGGCACAGCTGGCCCTTGACAGACATGTGGGAAGCTAAATTTCCGGAGGGATCTCACAACCGTAACTGATAAAGAGGTGAAAGAGGTGCTCACTGAGGCCAAGCACAGTGGCTTGCATCTGTAGTCTCAACTACTGAGAAGGCAGAGGCAGGGGAATCCCTTGAGTCCAGGAATTCAAACCCAGCCTAGGTGACATAATGAGAACCTGTCTTCAAAGGAAAAAAAAAAAAAAGAATTGTTCATTGTACCTAAGCTGTTTGGGTATATAGTATGTTTTGTACTGAACAGCTGCTTTCCTACTGGAGTCTGAAATTTCGGTACATGCAAGGCAAAGAGTACATATATAACTCACCAAATCCAGTAAAAGCGGTGCGCACTAAATCTCTAGTGAGCTTCCCTGGTAGATAACATTCCACAAGTGTGTCAATTTGTTGCTGGAGGAATTAAGTGCATTCTGTATGACTCTCTTAGGCAAGAATTATTGGAAGCTTACACCTGGATTCCTTCAGATTTTGCCCCGTGTGCCTTTTCTCTTTGCACCTGTCCACTGTAGTAAGTCATAGTCATGATAATGACTATGTTGAGTCCTGAGAGTCTGAGAGAATCACCAAACCTCACAAATGGTTTTAGGATTCCAAAATGCTTAGTGACAAAGGAAAATTAACACTTCAAGTTTTAAAGAAAATATGAGATCTATGCTGAAATTTCTACTTTTCAGATATAACTCCGAAGATTTCTTTAAAATCAGATTTACAACTGAATATAAGTAAGAAGTAGAACTAGTAATATGGATTACTAGAATATATATGCACTACTCGCGGAGTTGAGATTTCCCTGAAATTTCCCTAAGTTTGTCGACAGTAATGGAAAAAAAGCTAATCTTACTGACTGAAATAAACCCCAGAGTAATCCATTAAAAAGCCCACTTTAGATACCCCACTCTGACATTTATTTGCACACATTCTTGAACAGTATGTTCTATGCTTAAATCTACGAAACGGAAGTGCCACATTAAAGGTTTACTGAAAGACATAACAGGTTTTCTACAAACATAAGGTGTATTATAAGGTGTATTATAAATGAGGTCTATTGACCTCTCATAAGGTTAAGATCCAGGAATTCACTCCACTTTAGTGACTATTCCTAAAGTCAATGAAAACTCAAATACTGACAACAATTCCAATTAATTATACTTCTAAAGAAATGGTATGCCTTCCACCAGCCTGATGAAAGTTACCAACTTTTAGATCTAGTATATGTGTCTTCAGAAGGCACAGCATAATAATCAAAAGTGTTTATAAGCATCAAGGCACACCGGCCTAGGACTTCTCTAAAAGAGAAAATAGACTCAGTTGTTGATGGGGAAATTATTTTCAAAGACATGAGTTTTTTGGATAGGGACCAGATTCCACATTCTATGGAGATTTACTAAGACTGCTTACCAAAAACAATACTTGAAATGGGTGAGAAGTAAGATAAAGATATTTTTGTAAAAGACTAAGAATAAACTAACATTCTTAAACAGATTTCAAATTCACATAAGAGGTTTTATACAAAGCATGGCAGGCAATACATCTTTAGATTCCAACCAGAAGGATGCCCTTTCGACCTGAAGGTAGCGCATATTTGCCCTTGAATAACATGACAATAATAAGGTAAACAAAGTTACCTGTCTCGTAATAAAAGCGTCAGCTTATATTACCTTACATACTTTTTTTGGTATTTCATTTGAGACTTTTACTTAACTCATTCCAAACTGAAGTAATACATAAGTAGAAGAACAAAGTGATTGTGCGCATCCTCCCCAGGCCTGGGGTAATGGTAGTTATGATTTTCTAGAGCCATACCGAAAAGAAGTGCTGCAACACAAAATTCCTTTTAAATCTCCTATCTTAAAACATCACATGAATTTTTATGTGACCCCACAAGTTATTTCTCTTATTATAATACAGAATCTAAGGCTAAGAGAAATAATACAGTAAGACTTCTGAACACATCCAGTAAGAGAAGAACTGATGCATAAAACTTGAACTCAGAATTTCAATCCCAAATCCAGTGAGTATTCAAGTACACAAAGGAAGAAAATATATACATGCTGGTGAGAGAGAGAGTGCATAAAGGGTACTTTTTACTGTATAAACAGCATTGCCTCCATTCCTTCATTGGGTCACACACTGGGTCACACACTGACCCAAAGCAGCAACGGAGGCAGTGCTGCTTATACAGTCAAGTACCTTTATGCACTGTGTATATTACCAAGGAAAAGCTCGCTATTTAACGACAAAAAAAATCATCTACCCAAGAAACACTGCATCAGTGAATAACTGGGATAAAAATGTTTTTAAATGCTGTACATTTAAACCAATCTCAAGAAATTAAAGCTAGGACTGATAAAGTTAAGTCTTAAAAGAGTCTAAGAAAACATGCTATTGGAAATGACTCGGTTTTGGGAGAAGGGCAGGACAGATAAAGGGGTTCTATACTTAAGCTTGCAACTTGAAGAACTTAAACGGTGAGCAAAATTCTCCCTTCCAGTGCTTAGCCATGGCAGATTATAAAATGGAGATGTAACAACATGACTGGATGCTAGTTTCAGACCGGAGTCCAAGGGTCAGTACAAGAGAATGACATTTTCCCTGACAAAATCTGCAGTATTTCTGACAGAATAATCCCTATCTGGCATCTTCTAAAACTTCAGAAGCTAAAATTTAAGTGTGAGAAGGACTATAACTTTTATAGTTTCAAAGAGTGAGGGCCTAGGAGAATAATCAGAAAATGGTCCAAAAAAATTGATCACTACATACCTAACTCAGCAAGAAATGGACATTAAGCAATTACAATGCCCTTCCATTCACAAAAGGGAACCAGGACATTAGGAGTAGGGAAAGCAGAGGGAGGATATACAACTCTATACGATTAAATGACAGTGGGAACGGCAACCAGCTTTCGAAAAGGTGGAACAACAGTTTTCAGTCTACTCAGGAGCAAAATATTGTGGCTTTTATGTGCTTATTCAGACCATGACAACCACCAGAATATATTACCAGATCCACAGACTTAGAAGTCTTAGTTAGTCTTTATTCTTTTTAAGACACTAAGGAAGGAATAGGCATATCTGTATACTAAATGAAATAATTCAAGGACATCTACCATCCCACATTGCTTTCAAACAAAAGCAAAAATAGGTAGGACTGAATAAAACTCAGTAGTGGATCTGAATCTTTAGTATATTAAAAATTGTAGATTTCAAGGTGGTCTTTCTCAGAGATTCTAATTCACAGTCATTTTAAATTTTTTTAAAATTGTTTTGTTTTGAGACAGGATCTCTCAGTTACCCAAGCTGGAGTGCAGTGGCACAATCTTGGCTCACTGCAACCTCTGCCTCCCGGGCTCAAGAGACCCTTGTGCCTCAGGGCCTCCCAAGTAGCTGGCACCACAGGTGGACGCTACCACGTGCCACTAATTTTTGTATTTTTAGTAGAGACATTCGCTATGTTGGCCAGGCTGTTCTCGAACTCCTATCCTCAAGTGATCCACCTGCCTTGGTCTCCCAAAATGCTGGGACTCCAGGCGTGAGCCACCACGCCTGGCTTAATACCTGAATTTTTAATAGGCATTCCCAGGATGCTTCTAGTGTAGTTAGCACCCAGGCCACACTTTGAGAAACACAGTTTTACAAAGTCAAATAGTAGAGGACACTCAACAAAATCTCCCAAGATAGTAATATGCTAAAAATAAACTGATGATCATACCCTCTTCACTTACAGAGATGATTATACTCTACAGGTCTCTTCCTAAGCCTTTTCCAGTACCTTCCAAGGATCCTCCTCTGTTACTCTGAATGCTGTACTACCTTCCAGGGTCCTTGGCCTTTCATCACTCCTAACCAGCGGCCAGAGTACTTAAAAAGGGATCACCAAGAGAGCCACATATCTGTACTATACGGTATTTTCTGCTATAACACGATAAATGTTTTCCTTGAAAAATCTTGAATTCTGCAAAACTGCATATTAAAAATAAAAAGTCTTATGGGAAAAAAAGGAACAAAGACATTCAAAATTATGCAACTTTATTATCAGAGTACTAATAACTTGAATAGCACAGGCAAGCAGCTCAGCATGGTTATCAATTACTTTCAAGAGATGATAATGCAAAAAAACCCCATTAGGATAAAAATGCAGCTACTCGGGGGTAAGAACATGGAAATGGAAATGAAGTTCTAAGCATTATCCTTGACTAAAAAAAAATCTTTACACATGAACCAATAATACAACTTTAGTTTATAATAATGGCATCCTGCAATTTACCAACTGTTTATCAAGAAACTTGGTGGTGAAAAGCAAAACTTACAGCTAACGAGGCTTTGTCTCTCGGGGGAGGGAAAAGTGAATCACAAGAAGTATCAACAATTTGACAGTTGGCTGTAGAGTTACTCCCTCTACATTTGTGCTATTCAATGACAGTCACTGGCCACACGTAGCTATTGAGCACTTGAAACATTGCTAGTATGAATTGGGATTTTCTGTATGTGAAAAATATATACTAGATTCCAAGACTTAGGGAAAAACAAATGAAAAGTATCACATTAATATGGTTATATTGATTACATGAAGTATTTTAGCTATATTTGGTTAAATAATAAATATAATTAAAATTCCAGATACTGGCTACTAAAAAAACTTAAAACTGCGTATCTGACTCACTGGAAAGCACTGCTCTAGATGAAGGTGTGCTAATACTTAAGTGAAAGGGAGCCAGGGATGCCTACTGTACATTATACATGTCTCCCAAAGAACTGTCTAATGTCTGAAAATAAGCTGCTTGTAATTAACTGAGTCTAGAACCAAAATCTGCTTAGCACAGTACGGTGAATTTTCCAGGAATATAGCTGCTATGCAAATTGTACTGTATAAAACTTAACTCATTTTTACACATGAACCAATACCACTTTAGTTTATAATAAGGTCATTTCTTGGAACATTTTTATCAAAATGTTCACTACTTGGAAAAATCTCACCACTGACAATAATGCTACATATATATAATACATCTGCCTTATATCTGTCACAAACAAATGACATTAAGTAGATTCCTTTGTTAACAGTTAGGTCCAAACACTGAAGTGGCGGACATAAACACAAGATGAAACACTGAACAAATTTCATTCTTTAAAAAACAGCACTGCCATAGCTTATCTTAAACATATATATACATGGGGCTACGTATTTTTAGCACAATACTACAAAGAGTCTGTGAAAATTACACATAACATTCATTCTACGTGCAAGTAGTATACGTTATTATGTATATATTACTATGGTGATTTTATACCATACAGTTATGTGTTGCTTAAAGACAAGGTTACGTTCTGAGCAACATGTTGTGAAGCAATTTTGTCTTGCAAACATCGTAACAGTGTACTGACGCAAACCTAGATGGTATAGTCTACTACACACCTTGGCTATGTGGTATAACCTACTGCTCGTAAGCTATAAACCTATACAGCCTGTAACTGTACAGAAGACTGTAGGCAACTATAATACACTGTTAGTATTTGTGTATCTGAGCATATCTAAACATAGAGAAGGTACAGTAAAAATATATTATGGGATCGCCTTCACATATACAGTCCTTCATTTATGGAAACATTATTATGCAACACGGGAGTTTAAAAATTAAAACTTTTGTGTTTGAAAAGACACTATCAAAAAGTAAAAAGACAACATGCAGAATGTTGCTAATCATACATCCATATAAGACTTTTATCTAATTCTACCAGTAAGAACTCCAGAGCTCAACAAAAATAATCTGATTAAGAATGAATAAAAAATCTGAACAAACATTTCCTCAAAGATGACATACAAACTTCTAAAGTGCATATCAAAGACGAACAATGGCACTAGCCATTGGGGAAATGCAAACCAAACCTGCAGGGAAGTTAGCACTTCACACCCACTAGAATAAGTATAGCCAAAAAGACAGGCAAAAACAAGTGTTGGTGAGGATGCAGAGAAACTAACTGGAAGGAACTCCCTCATACACACTGCTAATGTGAAAGTAAAATACTGCAGCTACTTTGGAAAACAGTCTGGTAGTTCCTGAAAATGTTAAGCATAGTTATCTGTAGCCATACAAAAGAACAAAATCATATATACAAACAGAACACTGGGTACTCAGGGACATAAAGATAGCAACCAACAGAAACTGGGGACTACTAGAAGGGGAGGAAAGGAGGAGATAAGGGTTGAAAAATTAACTGTTGGGTACTATGCTCACTACCTGGGTGATGGGATCATTCGTACCCCAAACCTCGGCATCACTCAATATACCCAAGTAACAAATCTTCAAATGTACCCAACTAAATCTTAAACAAAAACTTACAAAAACAGGATATCCTCTATTAATTGAAGATATATACAAAATACTAATAACAAATAAGTGCTATATTCCTGGGTTAAATAGAACATCAATGTTTACCAAATAATAAGCTCTAGGTACCATTAATGTAACTTTTTTGATTCATTCATTCATTCAAACATCTACTTGTGTACCTAAAATGTACTGGCATTATACGGGCAAACAAGAATAAAGTAGTGAAAAAGGGAACAAAAAAACCACCAACCAACCAATCAGTTATATGAGCCAGCAATTCCACGCCTAGGTATATATTCGGAAGAAATGAAAACACAGGCCCAAACACTAGTACACCAATGTTCATAATGCATTATTCTTGGCCAGGCACAGTGGCTCACACTTGTAATCCTAGCACTTTGGGAGGCTGAAGCAAGCTGATTGCCTGAGCTCAGGAGTTCGAGACCAGCTTGGGCAACATGGCGAAACTCCATCTCTACTAAAAATAGAAAAAATTAGCCAGGTATGGTGCTGTGTGCCTGGAGTCCCAGCTACTGAGGAGGCTGAGGCAGGAGAATCGCTTGAACCCAGGAGTGGGAAGCTGCAGTGAGCTGAGACTGCACCACTGCACTCCAGCCTGGGCAACAGAGTGACACACTGTCTCAAAAACAGCAACAGGCTGTGCGCAGTGGCTCATGCCTGTAAGCCCAGCACTTTGGGCAGCCAAGGCAGGTGGATTGCCTGAGGTCAGGAGTTTGAGACCAGCCTGGCCAACATGGGGAAATCCCATCTCTACTAAAAATACAAAAATAAGCCAGGTGTGGTGACGCGTGACTGTAAACCCAGCTACTCGGGAGGCAGAGGCAGGAGAATCACTGGAACCTGGGAGGCAGAGGTTGCAGTGAGCCGAGATCATGTCACTGTACTCCAGCCTAGGAGACAGAGCGAGACTTTGTCTCAAAATAAATAAATAAATAAATAAATAAATAATAGTAATAATAATGCATTATTCTTAACAGTCAAAAATAAAAACAAACCAAATGTTTACAATTGATAAGAAAACATGGCATAATCATACAATATCATTTAGCAATAAAAACAAATGAATACTAATACATGCTACAACGTGAATGAATCTCAAAAACATGCTAAGTGAAATACCCCAGTCACAAAAGATCATATATGGCATGAGTCCATTTATTCAAAACATTAAGAACAGACAAATCTGTCGAAACAGAAAATACAGTAATAGTTTCTTAGAGCTGAGGGCGAGGGGGCTACTGGGGGATGACAGTTACAGGGTAAGTAATGTATTGGAACACTGGTGACTACTAATTGTGAATATATTAAAAATCAGTGAACTATACACTTCAAATGGCTGAATGGTATGGTACGGTATGTGAATGACACATAAATAAATCTTATGCCCCCATCAAAAAAAGCCATCTACTATACTTTACGTGTGATTTTAATTTGTCTACCTTAGACACAGACCTTAATTCATCAGTTCTCAACATCTAATCCCATGGGATGCTTTGAATATAAAGTGGTGCACAACTGTGAATCTGGAATAAGCTGTATTGACATTCTCTTATGGCTTAAATGTACGTTACATGCTCTTAGAATTACTGGAGGAAAATTTTAACCCAGGAAGTGAAAGCCTAAGTACTGATATATAACACAACATTGGTGAGCCTTGAAAACACTAAGTGAAAGAAGCCAGTCACAGAAGACCATACACTGTGTAATTGGTTTATATGACATATCCAGAAAACAAAAATCTAGAGAGACAGGAAGCAGATCAGTAACTGGAGAGTTGGGCATTGAGAAGAAAAATGAAAGTGACTGCTAACACATATAGAGTAATTTTGGGTGGAGAGATGATAATTGGTATGTGAATTTCATCTCAATTTTTAAAAATCACCAGGAATTCCAGACTATGCTGGAGCAATATAGGGAGAGATTCTGTCTCTACAATAATACTAACAAATATCTTAAAAACAGAAAAAAATAGCCACGGAAAATAGTTTTTAAAAGTTGAGATGGCTGGTCTAACCAAGTTAAGAGCCACTCCTTCAGTGACATTAGCAATCAGGCAATCTGGGCTTCAATTCAGACTTTGCCTCTACCTAGGTGGGGGCCCACCTTTGGTCACCCGTCAAGTAAGATATTGCCTGACACTGTACAGGGCTGCAATAATTACAACAAAGTCTGAAATGAGATACTTACGAATGTTACTAACTCCTTTTGACTCCTGCCATCTGACTTTTCACTAAGGAATTAGCTAAGATTTCAAGAGTAAGGTGTTTTTTTGTTTGTTTGAGACTGAGATTCGCTCTTGTCATCAAGGCTGGATTGCAATGGTGCGACCCTGGCTGGTCTTGAATCCTGACCTCGCGATCCACCCTCCTCGGCCTCCCAAAGTGCTGGGATTATAGGCCTGAGCCACTGCACCTGGACAATGGCTACTTTTATGCAGTGTAATTACACTACATCCCATATTGCTCCATTTTCCTGTTTTTAAATTAGCTAAGTAGTTATTCTAAAGGAGGAAAGCATTCCTCTGAGAGAAAAAATACAAGTTAGTGTAAAACAGTAAGTTTTATAAAAAATTATCAAATTATAATAAGATTCTAAAGGGTGAGCAAGTAATATAGTTAAAAAACTAAGTATTATCCCTTTTCCAAGCTGACTGATTAGAGTTACAAGAACAGAAAGCAAAAAGAAATAGAGCCAGGTACCTGCAAACACACAGGTGTCTTCAAATAATTTTACCTCCTGACCCTAATTAAGAAGTGGATTTCAACTTTGGAAGCCACATGGAACTCACTTCTCAATCTGAGGAGTGAAAATGAGCACAAAGGAATCTTCAAGTACATACTCTGCTTTCATCTGTCTCAGTTACATTAAGATAGTAAGGCAAGCTACAAAAATCATCTCACACAGGAGATTACAACTTGGTACAGTAGACAACAACCTTCAGTCAAGGGACATATTAACAACAGCATAAAAGTAGGAAAGTACATGGTGATAAAGATTCAGAGGGCAAAGCACAAGCAGTCTGACAGTAACACGGTTACTGCACTTGCGATGCAAAGTATGTGTAAAGCTATTATGCTAGACTACTAAGGGGCCTTGGATACTAAACTAAAGAAAGAACAGATCTCATCTTCTGAATAACAAATTCTCAAAATTATTTACTTTCCACTTTTAAGCATTTTTCGATGCTTCTGAATAGTACTAGTGGCATCACGAAAAAGCACATTTAAAGTATATATTTAAGGGCCGGACATGGTGGCTCATGCCTGTAATCCCAGCCCTTTGGGAGGCCGAGATGGGTGAATCATCTGAGGTCAGGAGTTCAAGACCAGCCTAGCAAACATGGCAAAATCCCAGGTGTGGTGGCAAGCGCCTATAGTCCCAGCTACTCGGGGAGGCCAAGGCAGGAGAATCGTCTGAACCCAGGAGATGGAGGCTGCAGTGAGCCGAGATCGCACCACTGAACTCCAGCCTGGGTGACAGAGCAAGACTCCATCGCGAGAAGGGGAGGGGAGGGGAGGGGAGGGGAGGGGAGGGGAGGGGAGGGGAGGGGAGGGGAGGGGAGGGGAGGGGAGGGGAGGGGAGGGGAGGGAAGGGAAGGGAAGGGAAGGGAAGGGGAGGGGAGGGGAGGGGAGGGAAGGGAAAAGGTGTATCTTTAAGGATACCACAACTGAAGAAGAGTCTTTCTAGAAAAACAGTTAACTAATTTTTCCCCAACTATTTAAAGCCACAGAGTTCTTTCCTTATATGGCTGGTTGTTCATCTGTCAGATGTTAATTCGTATGTCAGCCTTTCCCTGACCAATAACTACTCTGCCTACCTCACTGCCACTACTGTTTGAATCACTATTTCCTTATCACACAATTATCCTTTTTATATATTTTATATTGTCTGTCCTTCCACTAGAAGGGCACAGGGATCTTCCTGACATGCCATTGCAATAATTTCATAATTACAACAGTGCCCAGGTCTGACAGTAGACTCTAAAATAAAATAAACGCATGAATGAAAGTCTAATACTTAAAAGTGGAGCTGCTCCTATTGCAACAAGGATACTGGGTGATTAAGGATCAACTCTTAGTTCAGTCTGTTCTTAGAACCTCTGGGCTCCATACAGCATCATTTAATAATAAGGGATACAGAGAATCTCTGCAGATGAGCTGCCAAAGACTGGTGATAACAAATCTTAGTGTCATATCCAAGAATATAAACATCATCTATTAAATACAACTGTTACAGCATACCAAAAAAGTTTTAAGACAACACACTATACCTGTAATACCCACTAAAACTACTTAGAATAAAAGTTGGTAACTTTAAAATTACTCTAGCCTCCACTCTATTATCTGTACAAAATAAAATAAATTGGAATAGTACTTTTCCTAAAAATATGTGGTATTAAAGAGAGAAAAAAGTTAGCATATTACAACAGAGTTACCTCAAGGAAAACTTTAAGTAAATTCTCCCTTACAGATAAGACAATTTCAATGCTGCTCATGTGTCTCAGCTGAGACATGTGCACACAAAGCAGTATTTATTCTAAAACTCTGTTTTGGGTGCTTAGTCATCCTGCTTTTGAGCTGAGGCAACCAGAGGTGCATTTTTGGATAGAGCCATTGATAACCTAATATTGGACACTTTTGGTGCTGTTGAACTATGAAATGGTTGTTTATTCAAGGGAAAGTACATATTGCCGCACTGCCTAAACCAATTTTATACACAAAAAGAAACAGATGGAAATGTTACTTACTATAAGGTACTGTACTAAAAATAAAAACAATCTCCGTGATTACCCAAAAAATCATACTTGTTCATGTTCAATCTACATAACAATTTTACGGCAACATGCTCTAGACATCTCTTCACTCTCCCTTCAGTCCCAATCTTTCCATTCCCCACCAACCTCCGTGCCCAATCACAGCTCTAGCCAAACTGAGATTATAGAAGTTCATTGAGGAACGGTTTCAAACATTCAGAGATTAATTCTCAGATTATATACGCACCAGAAACAGATTCAATCATAAAAGTAATCAACTGCAAAATGCTGACAAATAACAGAATAAGAGAATTCACAACTATATACACCCCTTAGCACAGGAATACAAAATGTCTGAATAATAAAGACTGGCAAAAATATAATTCTTAAATGTTAATGTCTTTAAGATATGCTATCAAACGAGAGCAGTTGATAAAATTCAAACAGATTTCCAACAAAGCATTAACAACTAATTGTAGGAATAGATGAAGGTTTCCTCAATATGAAAAAGTTTTTGCATAATAATCATTTACCACCAGGCACAAGAATGAAATTCTCATAAGTCTAGTTTTACCATTATTTTTAAAAACTGCAGTACTATTTTATCTGATTTTCTATAAAGAACAGTTATTAGTATCAAGAGGCTACAGAAAAACACTTAGAAAAGGTAAGTTTCCTTATAGTTTTTCTGTATGTACATACTGTAACCAAAAATAGAATCATGCTACTTTGTGCAGGGATTTTTCTATTTAGTATCCAGGAACTTCTTCATTCATCAATAAATGTGCCTCTACACCATCGTTTTTAACAGCAACACTATACTCCACATGTACAATGCATATATTGAATGTAATCACTGTGACATATATGTTCTCTAATTACTATTTATCTGGGTGTTGGAATTCCCAACTCATATAAAAAGAACTTAGGCCAGGCACAGTGGTTCATGCCTGTAATCCCAGCACTTTGGGAGGTCGAGGTGGGAGGATCAAGAGGTCAGGAGTTCAAAACCAACCTGGCCAACAAAGTGAAACCCCGTCTCTATAAAAATTAGCCTCGCTTGGTGGCAGATGCCTGTAATCCCAGCTACTCAGGAGGCTGAGACAGGAGAATCGCTTGAACCCGGGAGGCGGAGGTTGCAGCGAGCCAAGATGACGCCACTGCACTCCAGCCCGGGTGACAGTGCGAGACTCCATCTCAAAAAAAAAAAAAAAAAAGAACTTAGCAGTATCTACTACTGAAATAATCATATGAAAGTTATCTTAAAAGACCTATTTCCAATTGACTTAAAAAGCCATTAACTCAGCAACTGGAATAATGTATTTTTGCAAACAACTCGGAAGAATCAGAGAGCAAATTGACACTGAAAATTACATTAAAAGTAAACTTTCAAAAAGAGGGCAGTTTGAGAACATGTTTCTGTATTTGCCCTCTGTAACACCTATCAAAACTAAAGGGACTAAAAAGAAAATGTAATCAAATCTAACAAGGCAAGTCATAACTCAACAAACCGTCTCTGACAAATGGTTTCAAGAGACAAATTAAATTCACACTGAGGCCGAGTGAGGTGGCTCGGGCCTGTAATCCCAGTGCTTTGGGAGGCCAGGGTTGGCGAATCACTTGAGCCCAGGAGTTCAAGACCAGCTTGGGCAACATAGTGAGACCCCCATCTCTACAATGGTGTGGTGGTACCTGCCTTTAGTCCCAGCTACTTGGGAGGCCGGAGTGGGAGGATCACTTAAGCCGAGGAGGTCAAGGCTGCAGTGAGCCATGATGGTGCACTGCACTCCAGCTTGGGCTTAAGCAAGACTTCATTTCCATTTAAAGAAAGAAAAAAAAAAAAAAAAAAGCCCACACTGAAATGCAGGAAGGTACAAATTCCAATTCTTGTCAAGACTACATACTCTGAAAACTTATGGCAGGCAGAAGAGGTGGGAGAGAAGGGTCATCTGTACCAATAAACTGCCTTTTTTTGGTCCAATGATGTAGAGAATTCTCAGAAGGGAGCCCTGCGCCACGCTACATCTTTGCCTGGATCCCCAGGTGTAATCTCTGAAAAGAGACTTCATCAAATACCGTAAACCTTCAGAGTAAATACGTAACCTCCTCACTTTATCGCTCTCTTTCAAATATATGCCTTTCATACCTCTTTCCTTAACCTGGTCTCAGATTACAAACACCAAATTTTAAGGGCACAATTAAAATAGTGTCCAAAAGAGTAAGAAGCAGAATCAGAGAGTATCTAATCATACTATCCACACACATGATCAACTCAAAACACACACGCACAAAGCCTGTACAGACATGGAAGTGGGGGTATACAACATAAAGAAAATACTTCAAAAGAAATTTCAGGAAACCAAAAACTTTAGACAAACAAAGCCCACCCCCCACCACAGGAAAAAAAAAAAAAAAAGGAGCTGGAATTTAGAAGAACTTAAGGAAAAAGATGAAAGTATTTAAAATATTAAAACCACATTAGAAGTAGCAAAAGAATAACATGGCTGAAAGCAATGTCAATCACAAGGAAACAGAACAGAGAAATACCATAAAGCACATCGGACAAAAACGTAAAGCACTTAAGAGATAAGATGTCCACTATGAAAGATGAAGTCAATATATGCAAAACTGAAGGTCCTGGAAAAAAAAACAGGGAGGACATTCAAGGGGATAATAAAACAAAACTTCCCTGAAATAAAAGAAGATCTGAATCTGCAGACTGAAAAAGACTCACCACATACCAGCAAAAACAAAGAACCCAAAAAAACTGACACGTCCTCATATCCTGGTGGAGCTGCTGAATTTTACCCATTAAAAAAAAATTCTAAAAGCAACCCAGCAGAAGCATGTCAGTTACAAAACAAAAATGGGCGGATCTTGGACTTTTCCACAGTAACACGAAATGCCAGAAGTCAATGGAGTAATGTCTTATGCTAAGAGAAAAAAATTGGATGTGACCCAGAAAATTATTTTTCAATCTGAGATGTCATTCACGAGTAAAAGCAATAGGAAGACATTCTCAAATACACTGGGGAAGAGGAAACTACAGAATACAGACAATCATAAGAAAAATCAACATACATTTGCAAATGGAGTAGCTGTACTTTGAGGACTGGCAGTGTACACCAAATCCAGCCAAACTCACCTGCTTACTGTCTGAGATCAACAGCCACTGATTACCATGTGCTTATTTTGACAACTTAATTTGTTTTGTGTTCAAGGACTGACATTATACAGTAAATACATTCTTTACACTTTTTCTATTTTTTAATAAAAACAGTCAACACTTGCCCCACCCTACTCCCAGCATACGTACATACACACGTGCACACACAATAATCATGTAACAAACATTTAATTTACTGAACATTTACTATATACCAAAGCTGGTAGAAGACACCAAAAGAGTAAGAAAGAAATTATTTTTCCCTGGAGCTTTGTCTGACTTTCCAAGCTTTATTAGGCATCGAACAAAACTGAAGTGCTTTTTAAGATTCCTAGTTCCATACCACCACTTTTAATAATCAGAAGATTTTCAGATATCTTTAACCTCTCAGGTGATTCTGACAGCCAGGTTTAGGAACCACAGGTCTGCAATAGCTACAACATATACTACAACCTCTTCAGATCTCCTATATCGTCTAAGGCAAAGTAAGTAGCCTTTGGTACTGTATTTTACTCTAATTTTTTTCAACACAATGGCAGTACTATAAGTATAAATGTCAGATTCTAGATTGTGCCACTGCTTTCTGCACACTCTTTAGCATTTTTAAACATCTCCAAAATACAGAGTGGCAGCAAAATTACCTGTGAAAACATACTAGAGCTCAAGAGTTTGATAGGCTCAAAATCAATTACCTTAAATACATTAAACAAGAAGTGTATTTGTTATAGTCTGTACTGACCAAAATTACAAGTGCAGGTTGTACAGAAAAAGTTGCTTGTATTATTTTATGAGCAAAATGAAAAGCTTATTTGGTACATTTAAAAATTAGCATCTAGCAAATTCCTTTTAAAAATTCAGGTATTAGCGTAATAACCTACAGAATCATTTAATGAGAGGACAATAGATAAAAACAGTAACAATTTATAATAATACTATTTGATAACTGATGACAATAAGCGAAGATTATTCTGCTTATAACTGTCACTAGAACATTAAGCAGACCTGGGTGGGGTGGTATACACCTGTAGCCCCAGTTACTCCAGAGGCTGAGGCAGGAGGATTGCTTGAGCCCAGGAGTTCCAGGCTGCAGCGAGCTATGATTGAGCCACTGCCCTCCAGCCTGGGTGACAGAGCAAGACCCTATCTCTTTAGAACAAAAGTAAAAAATGTTAAGCAGCTAACCTGTCATATGAATTTTCCAATTGCCCTCTTGGGAATTTATCACAGAGATACAAAAAGTTAGGTTGACACAAGAATCTGTACATGAATGTCATAAGAGCTGTACTGCTAACAGCCTTAACCTGAAAATGATCCACATTTCCTTCAATGGCGTATGGTTAAACTGTGGTACATTCAAACCAGCAGTAAAACAGGAACATGTAACAACTTGGATGGTATTCAACGGAATTTTGCTGAGCGAAAAAAGCACATTTCAAAAGGGTAATACTATACCATTTATACATAACCCATTCCTGAAATGACAAAACTAGAGAGACTGAGAACAGATTAGTAGTTACTAGGGGTTATGGGAGGTTAGGCTGTGCCTTTAAAAGAGTAGCACAAAGAATTCCTGAGATGGAACTGCTCTGTATCTTGACTGTGGCAGCAGTCGCCTTAACCTATTCAAGCAAAAACAAAAACAACTCAACCCTGCATGGAACAAAATACAAACACAGACACACACAGTGCATGCAAATCTAGTAAAATCTCAATAGGGTCAATGGGGATTATCACTATAAATTTTGAGGCTGTCACACTATAGCTATGCAAGGTGTTACCACTGTGGCAAATTGGATGAAGGGTATATTGAATTTCTCTGATTATTTCATAATTGCAGGTAAATCTACAATTATCTCAAAATGGTTTTCCCTAAAAAACTAGCTAAATATAAATAGGTGAGGTTTAAACCCAAGTATAACCCTTTTATGTCTACTCTCCTGCCTATTAACAAGCCTGAGAAGTGTGGTTTTGTTCTCCTTGTCCCTAATGACAAAGACATTGTTAGTGGATGTTCTTTTGTCACTGCTCCTCAGTGTCGCCACTAACATTCCTTAATCTCCACTAATGTGTTTCATCACTCCCACTTCTCCTCTAACCACCATGGCCTTTTCTGTCTTCTCTTCTTCCATCTCTATGACTTCACAGTCAGCATCAAAAATTAATCCAAAAAACTCATTTTCGCCTTCTAGTTACAACAATATTATCTGCCCACAGGACATTTTCCCTTCCCATTGTTCTTGTTCCTAGGGTTTTTTTTTTTTTTTTTTTTTTTTTGAAACAAGGTCTGGCTGTATCATGCAGCGGCACAATCTTGGCTCACTGCAACCTCCACCTCCTAGGCTCAAGCCTTCCTCCCACCTCAGCCTCCTGAGTTGCTGGGACTACTGGTATACACCACCATGCCTGGCTTATTTTTGTATTTTTCAGTAGAGATAAAGTTGCCCAGGCTGGTCTCAAACTGAGCTCAAGGGATCTGCCCGCCTCAGCTTCCCGAAGTACTGGGATTACAGGTGTGAGCCACCACACCCAGTCTTTTCCTTCTACTTTCAGATTGGATGGTGTTTCAGAAAACAAACCTCTATTCAAAGAGTATTTTACTATAATTCTCATTAAAAATACTGTCTACTATGCCAGGCCCAGTGGCTCATGCCTGTAATCCCTGCACTTTGGGAAGCCAAGACAGTGGATCACGAGGTCAGGAGATCAAGACCATCCTGGCCAACATGGTGAAACCCAGTCTCTACTAAAAATACAAAAAAAAAAAAAAAAAAAAAAATTTGCTGGGTGTAGGCAGCATGCACCTGTAGTCCTAGCTACTCAGGAGGCTGAGGCAGGAGAACTGCTTGAACCTGGGAGGCAGAGGCTGCAGTGAGCCGAGATTGTGTCACTGCACTCCAGCCTGGGTGACAGAGCGAAACTCCATCTCAAAATAAAATAAAATACTGCATACTAAATCTCTTGTGTTGCTATCATTAAATTGCCATAAATCTAAAACATGTTGAAGAACTAAAAAGACTAAAAATACCGTATGTCAAAATACACTATAAAAATTCCCAAACTTAACTGATTACTGTTACAAAATATAGCGTTTTAAGAATTGTAACAAATATTTCCTAAAATAGAAAGCTATTAGCTCTTTTTTCCTCCAAAACCTCACTTGTTCTACTTCCTAGAACATAATCACTAAGGTAGGCCATTAAGTGAAAATTAAGGAAAGACAGGAACACTAGGTATTACTAAACTTCCCAACTAGAAGGAAAAGAATCAAATTACTTGAAAAGAGCAATGCTAAGATGCTCAGTCAGATGCGGTGACTCACACCTGTAATCTCAGCACTTTGGGAGGCCGAGGCAGGAAGATCACTTTAGGTCAGGAGTTCGAGACCACCCTGGCCTACATGGTGAAACCCCACCTCTACTAAAAACAAAATAAAATAAAAATGAATAAAAGAGTCATGCTGAAAGAGTAATATAGTTCTTTGTACCTAACTCCAAAGAATTTTACTCAAACATAAAACACAAAAGAAAATAAAATTTTTGATTTTATTACACACTAGTAATTGTCACAGATTTCACCATTTTATTCTTCAAGAAAATCTTTGCAGAACGTAGTAAAAAATACATTTTTCACAGTTTGAAAAACAGCATTTAAAAAAAAAAAGCCCAAAGCCACTAAGTGGGAAGACAACCGCAGGTTATAGAGTTTTTGCCCTAATGCTCACTTTATTATTTTCATTCTGTCACTGTCATTAATGCACTACAATTTATACAACATCTGATATTTGGTTACAGGACAGCCACAATGTAATTAGTTTAACCTCTTCAAATAAGCACAGAATGAATTAATGTTTACTATCTTTATTATCTCATAAAAATGTTCTGAAAATATATTCAAATTCAGAAACAATAACACTTACTAAATCACCATATCATTCAGCATCTACTACGTGCAAAGACAACACATATCAGACCAAAAATCATGTTGTAAAATATTAGATCAATCGCTGTATCAGACCAAAAATCATGCTTGTAAAACAATCAGATCAATCATTGCATTTGCAACAAATCTTCAAATATTGTCACTGCTCTTAAGAAACTGGAAAAAAACACATGGAAAATCTATTAGAAAATTGGCTGGGCCTGGTGGCTGATGCCTGTAATCCCAGCACTTTGGGAGGCTGAAGTGGGCGGATTACTTGAGGTCAGAGTTTGAGACCAGCCTGGCTAATAAGGTGAAACCCCATCTCTACTAAAAATACAAAAATTAGCCAGACGTGGTTGCGCACACCTGCAATCCCAGCTACTCAAAAAGCTGAGGCAAGAGAATCATTTGAACCCGGGAGGCAAAGGTTGCAGTGAACCAAGATGGCACCACTGCACTCCAGCCTGGGTGACAGAGCGCGACTCCATCTCAAAAAGAAATTCCATTAGAAAACAGAACTAGGCCGGGCGCGGTGGCTCAAGCCTGTAATCCCAGCACTTTGGGAGGCCGAGACGGGTGGATCACGAGGTCAGGAGATCGAGACCATCCTGGCGAACACGGCGAAACCCCGTCTCTACTAAAAAAAAAAAAATACAAAAAAACTAGCCGGGCGAGGTGGCGGCGCCTGTAGTCCCAGCTACTCGGGAGGCTGAGGCAGGAGAATGGCGGGAACCCGGGAGGCGGAGCTTGCAGTGAGCTGAGATCCGGCCACTGCACTCCAGCCTGGGCGACAGAGCGAGACTCCGTCTCAAAAAAAAAAAAAAAAAAAAAAAAAAAAAAGAAAACAGAACTAATCTCAGCTGTCTGTAGCATATCACAGATCACAATCACCTCCTAGTCTCTGCACCCTACCTGCTTCTCATCCCGACTATTCCAATTCAATGGGGGTAGAGGGTGGTTGGGAAGGTGTTGATGGTTTTGGGGTAAAAAGATTCCACCTCAGATAAGGCACTAGATTCTCATAAGGAGTATACAACCTAGATTCCTCACATGCACCGTTCAAAATAAGGTTCTCATGCTCCTATGAGAATCTAATGCTGTGGTTGATCTGACAGGAGGCGGAGCTCTGGATGCAATGCTTGCTCAACTCCTGCTGTGAAGCCTGGTTGCTAACAGGCCACAGAAAAGTGCCGGCGACAAAGCAAGACTCCGTCTCAAAAAAAAAAAAAGACCCCCTGGTTTCAAAGACCCTATATTATTTCACCCATTATCCCACCTAGCCAAAAAAACTTCAGAGTTCCATAATCCTTATTTTTTCCCCACAGGGTCAAATTCCATTAAATACACACATGCTCTAATGTAAATTGTTTATGACATCTTTAAAAAACAAAATATTTAAAAGTGAACTTTTCATTTTGGGTTAAATTCTTGTCAAAGGAAAATTGTAAAACTGCATTTTGGATAAATCCAAAATAGAAACAAGACAGTCAAATTAATGGGAATGACAAACAAAATCAGGACAATTCTGGGAATAGAAGGGTTAGAGAATAAAACGACTGAGAAAGGGCAGTAGTACATACGGGCTTTTTTTATGTGTAATTGAGTGGCGAGTACCCAGTTCTGGAGAGCTGTAGCACATCATCACCTTGTATGTTTGTGTAACTTGGACATCAGTATTTCACGTTAAAAGATAGAACATAAGCTAAAATATTTTGAAATATCCCCAAATCCACTGATACTACTCTCCATCAATGTCAATGCCCTCTAGGTTGCAGATTCTCAGTTATTACATTATCTGATCTACTGGCAGACCTAGACAGTATACACTCACATATTCTTGAGACATCCTCTTCATCTGGCATTTAGTAGACTCTCTCTAGGTTCTCTTTCTACCTCACAAGCCACTCCTCGGTCTCAAATTTGCTAGTCTCTCCTCATATCCTCGACTCCTGAACATCATAGTAACACAGGGATCAACCCAAAGCCGTAATAACTTCCTCTGTCTACAGCAGAAGTGTACAAATTAGGAAAATCTGCCTACTGGTCAAAGCTGGCAACACTCCTTCACTTCCATCTTGCCTGTGGCTGCTTTTACACTATATAGGCAAACTTGAATACTACTGCGTTTGCAAGAGACTCTATAGCAGCAAAGCCAAAATATTTACATCTGTCCTTTACAGAGTCTGCAGGCTCCTGGTCTTCACTCAATTTAAGAGTCCAGGTGGGGCCGGGCGCGGTGGCTCAAGCCTGTAATCCCAGCACTTTGGGAGGCCGAGACGGGCGGATCACGAGGTCAGGAGATCGAGACCATCCTGGCTAACATGGTGAAACCCCGTCTCTACTAAAAATACAAAAAACTAGCCGGGCGACCTGGCGGGCGCCTGTAGTCCCAGCTACTCGGGAGGCTGAGGCAGGAGAATGGCGTGAACCCGGGAGGCGGAGCTTGCAGTGAGCTGAGATCCGGCCACTGCACTCCAGCCTGGGCGACAAAGCGAGACTCCGTCTCCAAAAAAAAAAAAAAAAAAAAAAAAAAAAGAGTCCAGGTGGAATATACTAGTTTCACGGTTTTAAATTCCATTTACATGCAGATAACCTCAGCCCAAATCCGTGCCTTCAACTCTAGGCTCTACCTACTTATTTGCCTACTCAACATCTGTTTGGTGTCTAAACCAGAATCTCAGGCATAAGACAACAAAAAAACCAACAAAACTCCCGATTCTCCTCACACCACAAACATTTTGTCTATAGTCTTCCTCATCCCAATAAACAATTCCAGCTAATGCCTGCTTCAGCTTAAAATCTTCCCCCCAACACACACTCCCACTCCCAACAGGATCTCACTCTGTTGCCCAGGCTGGAGTACAGTGGCGTCAGCTCGTTAGACCTCCTAGTCTCAAGCTATCTGTGATTGCCCCTCAGGTGCCTCCCATCCCCTAGCAGCTGGTACTACAGGTGCATACCACCATGCCTGGCTGATTTTTAAATTTTTTATTTTATTTTTTGTAGAGACAGAGTCTCACTATGTTGCCCAGCCTGGTCTCGAACTCCTGGGCTCAAGCAATCCTCCCACATCAGCCTCCCAAAGTGCTGGGATTGCAAGCATGAGCCATAACTCCCGGCCTTATTCTTCCTTCTTAACTTCCAGTTCATCAATCAGTTGATTCTTTCAAAATATATCCAGAATCACATTACATCTATTGTCATTACCCTAATCCAAGTCATTCTATTCAGAGGAAAAACCAAAATCCTTTCCAAAACCCTACAAGACCTTACATGATCTAGCCCTTGTGAGAAAGAAAAGAAACATCTATCTGAGGAATGTGAACCCTTTCATCATCAGGCCCAGAGAGGCAATTATATTTGACATGAAGTCACGTCTCTCTCCCTGCTCAAGTTAAGTAATCACCTCCTGAAGTTTCTTTCTATGGGGGTTCTAGATTGACACCAAGGAGCCATAAATTAACCTAACAATGATATGCTGGACACCTTAACTCATCCCTTATCATCAACGATGTGTAATAATAATCAATGTTTTTTCTGTAAACCAACGGGAACTGCCATCAAACATCCTTGTATCAGCCCACTCCTTGTTTCCTTGTCTTTACAAACCTGCTTGTCACAAATGCCAACAGAGCACCTCCCAGTGTTTTTGGGGCTGCAGTCCTCAACCTTGGTCCAAAGGAAATCTCTGTACTAATTTTGCCTCCATTTCCTTCTTAGGTCAACTCTTGTTACCCCTTCCCTGAACTCATCTTCTATTACTTTCCCACCAGAAAGACACTGGTAGCGATCTTGTTTAAACAAACACTCTCACCGTAAGGCCTGGACATATACTGTTCTCTGCCTAGAACACACTTCCCTCACTCCCATATCCATAGGCTTAGCTTCCTCCTTTTACATAGAAAAGCAACTCCTACTTCCCAAGCATATCTTACTACTTCCTTTACCTAGCTTTACTTTTCTACAAGACAGCACTATCACCAGCTTATATACTACTGCACCCAAGAGAACATCAGACTTACACACACACACACATCAGGTTTCTCGAGAACAGAGATTTAACTGATCTGTTGTCTACCATACCCACAGTACTTGACACACTAGGCTGCTTGACATATATATGTACTACATTAGCATCTGATGGAAAATATTACACCCACCTCCAAAGCTTTATTTTACACATTCTATTTCTTATAATAACAAATTGAGCTGGGTTGATTTGCACCAAATGAACTACACATATTCGTCATTCCAGGATTTTCTGATATTTTCCAACATTCCAATAACACCTAAAGCAATACTTGACTTCTAAGGGCCCGCCAATGTTATCAAGTAAAAAACCCACAGTGCACAAAAATTATATTCTACTCTTTGCAATGTATCTTTATTACAGGACAGCACCACCTTTGGATTCCTGGAATTACTTGAGTGCACCAGACTTTATTGACTCATTGTAAAGCAAACTCACTATTATTTTAGTTGCCTTCATTAATACTCATGATCTTAGTCTCTGATACAATGAAGGCAACGAGGAACAAAGTAAAACACAGAAAATTCTGGAACATACACAAGTGGCTCACTTAATTGTTTTTTACAATTTATATTTATACAAATAGACTGCTACACATAATGCAAAATAATTAAAATTAAAATGAAATAAACCCGGCTTCCTAATGAAAATGAAACACACTCAGCCAATCACAGGTGGCCAAACAGGTATTACTTACAGTGTCTTGAACTTCCCACTTGGACAGTCCAAATAAGGCAACTGCTCAAACATTAAGAAATCAAATAATTTCTCTGTTCTGCTTCTGCATTTACCCTATATAAGCTTTCCCCTCAAACACTGCAGGCTGAGCTCCCTAACTGCTTAAGGTCTGAGTGTAAATCACTCTCATCAATAAAATCTTTAAAATTTAAACATTAGTGAACAAAGTGGCAACAGAAAAAAAAAGGAGAAAATAATTTCACAAAGTTTTCCCTCTAAAAATTGAGTTTTCTTGTAGATATTTCATAAGGAAAGGGCTAGGCCAAAAGATGACACAGAAGGAATTTCTCAAAGTATTTCAAGTGACCATCATTTTCTTTCTTTTTCGAGACGGAGTCTCGCTCTGTCACCCAGGCTGGAATGCAGTGGCACGGTCTTGGCTCACTGCAACTTCTGCCACCTGGGTTCAAGCAATTCTCTTGCCTCAGCCTCTTCAGTTGCTGGGACTACAGGCGCCCGCCACCATGCCTGGCTAATTTTTTGTATTTTTAGTAGAGATGGGGTTTCACCGTGTTAGCCAGGATAGTCTCGATCTCCTGACCTCATGATCTGCCCACCTCGGCCTCCCAAAGCGCTGGGATTACAGGCATGAGGCACTGAGCCCGACCCCTAAGAGTATTTTCTTAACATCTATCAAAATCTATCCAAAGACATTTTTCCACATTCCAGGACCATTTTAATAAAGCTATTCCTTCTTCTAAAGACACAAGGTCTCATTCTGTCTCCCCGGCTGGAGTGCAGTGGTACAACGATGTCTCACTGCAGCCTCAACCTCCTAGGCTCAAGCAATCCTCCTGCCTCACCCTCTCAAATAGCTGAGACCATAGGGGCACACCACCATGCCCAGCTAATTTTAAAAATTTTTTGTAGAGACAAGGTCTCACTATATGCAGGTGGGTCTTGAACACCTGACTTCAGGTGATTCTCCCACCTTGGCCTCCCCATATGCTAGGATTACAGGTGTAAGCCACCACACTCAGCCTACAGCTATTCCTTTATTTTTTAATTTTGACTGTTTATACAAAAGAAAATCTCATATCCTTTATATAGCTAATGATACTGTATAATATTGACAGTTTTATAATATTATTACATTGCTTCAACGGGTGATTTTTATTGGCACTGAAAATGCATTAAATTATGCCTAACAGTTTATTAGTCAATATTACAAGGCACTCAAATTTATCTTTAAAAATCTAGTACAGGAACCTGAGTCAGGATATAAACACCTACATTACCAGTTATTAGAAAAGGGCTTTTCAACTTAAATAATTGTGACTTAAACCTATCAAAATTCCAATGAAATTTTTAACACACACACACAAAAATTCGAAAGTTTGTATGGTACATAAAAAGACCACAAATAGCTAAGCATTTTGAGAAAGAACAAAGCTGGAGGTATCACAATTCTTGATTTAAAACTGTCTTACAAAGCTACGGTAATAATAAAAAGAAGTATGATTCTGGCATAAAAAGAGAAACACACAACAATGCAGCAGAACAGAATGCCAAAATAAATCCATCCTTCCACGGTCAACTAATCTTTGACAACAACACACAATGAGAAATGGAAATGGAAAGTCTCTTCAAAAAACGCTGCTGGGAAAACTGGATATCCGCATGCAGAAGAATGAAATTGGATCCTTGTCATACACCATATACAATCAGTAACTCAAAATGAATAACAACTGAAAATACAAGGTCCGAGACTGTAGAACTCCCACAAGAAAACATAGGGGACGAAACAGCTCTTTGACTTTGGTCTTGGCAATAACTTTTTGAATATTACACCAAAGGTACAGGCAACAAAAGCAAAAATGCGTGCGACTGTATCACACTAAAAAGCTTCTTTCGCCAAAAAAGAAAAAAATCAACAAAACGAAAAGACAACCTATGAAACAGTAGAAAATATTTGCAAACCATGTATCTGATAAGGGGTTAAGTATCCAAAATCTATAAGGAACTCACCAGCTTGATGGCAACAACAACAACAACAAAAAAATTTAATGGGCAAAGAAATTCAATCTACCACTTTAAAACATACAAATGGTTGACAAGTGTATTAAAAAGTGCTTAGCATCACTAATCATCAGAGAAATGCAAATCAAATTGCAATCATCTATTAGCTCACACCTCTTAGGATGGCTATTATGGAAAAAACAAGAGATAAGTGTTGGTGAGGGTGCAGAAGAGGGAACCTTTGTACACTATTGGTGGGAGTAATGGAAATCAGCATAGAGGCTTCTTTAAAAACTAGTAATAGAACTACCGTATGATCCAGCATACCTACAACTGGATATATATCCGAAGGAAAGGAAATCAGTATCTCAAAGAGAGATGCTCAGTATCTGATCAGTGTTCTCATCCTCCACCATCTCCCAGGTGATGTCTAATCACCCTGGCAAATATTCAGCAGGAAACCTGCTCGGCTGGTGTCTTAGTTTTCTGTCGCTATAACTGAATACCAGATTGTGTAATTTATAAAGAAGTTCATTTAGTTTATGGTTCTGGAAGCTGGGAAGTCGTATAGCATGGTGCCAGTCATCACATGATGAGAGGTCAAGTGCACACAAACTCAGGTCTCTTTTCCTCTTCTTACAAAGCCACCAATGCCATCATGGGGGCCCTATCCTGGTGACTTATCTAATCTTATTTCCCAAAGGCCCAACCTCCAAATACCATCGACATATGAACCTGGGAATTAAGTTTCCAACAAATAAAAATTTAAGGAACACACTCAAACCATAGCAGTTGGTTTAGCCAAATCCCCCCCTTACCACTGTATGTTTCCTCTTAGTAATTTTCCATCCACTGACTCCTACACTACTCCTTGGCTATGAATTCCCACTTGCTCATGATGCATTCAGAGTTGAGCCCAACACTCCCACCAACTCCAAGACCTGGTTGCAGTTCTTATATCTACTGCAATCATCCCGAAAAAAAAAAAAATCTTCCTTACTGTGCTTTAAACAAGTGTCACTAAATAATATATTCTCTAACATAAGGCAGGAATGTGCCTGGAATGCTCAAGGAACTACAATGTTCATGTGACTGAGTAAACCTAAGTGAAGAGCATAACTCAGAGACATGAGGCTGGAGAGGTAAGGGGGCTAGGCGGGAGCAACAAGGCGTAGGGTCTCATGAGCCACTTGCAAGGACATCTGAGAGGGTTTTGAGCAGAAGAGTAACTTGAGCTCATTCCTACATAAAGATACTGAAGAGTAGAAGGCTGGAAAGCAGAAAGACGGGTTAAGAAGGAAGCTCAAGATTATTGGCCTGGCAACTGGGAAACTGTAGTTTCTATTTAACAAAATGCAGAAGACCTGAGAAAAGCAGGTTTGGGAGGGGAAAACACACAATTCCATTTCAGACACTAAAATACTACCATCATAAACTATTATATGTGACAACAGATGTGCTAAGTAACTTAGACTGGGGGTTGAGAGGATAGAGGAAGTAACTTTTAAGTTGAGGCCTGAAAAATAAGGAATTAACTAGGCAAAAGGAGCTGATGGAGCGAGAAAGAAAAAGCATGTGTGAGGTACCTAAGATAAGTCAGAACTCCTACCGTCTTCAAAGAACATCTTAAACAAAAGAGCAAAGAGAGGGGGTGGAAAAGTAGAAAGACATAGGAGCTGACCACTGCGATGTCTGTGCTTTAAGGGCGATGAGAAGACAATAAAAGATTTTTACAAAAAGAACAAGCAGGCCGGGCGCGGTGGCTCACGCCTGTAATCCCAGCACTTTGGGAGGCCAAGACGGGCGGATCACGAGGTCAGGAGATCGAGACCATCCTGGCCAACACGGTGAAACCCCGTCTCTACTAAAAAAATACAAAAAACTAGCCAGGCGAGGTGGCAGGCGCCTGTAGTCCCAGCTACTCGGGAGGCTGAGGTGGGAGAATGGCGTAAACCCGGGAGGCGGAGCTTGCAGTGAGCTGAGATCCGGCCACTGCACTCCAGCCTGGGCGACAGAGCAAGACTCCGTCTCAGAAAGAAAAAAAAAAAAAAGAACAAGCAAATGTGCTTTTCCTAAAAGATGATTCTGACTGCAATGTAGAGAAAGAACTGGGAGGGAATGGTGGGGTGGTATGACTCTTAACTCAGGGTAAGAGACAATCATGGCCTAAACTATAAAAAGCAAACAAATTCACGAGCTATTTGTGGATATTGAGGATAAGGGAGAACAATGAGCTAAGCAAAGTAAACGAAACCAAAATACAAAAATGAACTTAAGTTAGTACAACTCCTAAGTTTTATTAAACCTCAGTAGTTCCTTTCATTCCATAGCAACAGAAGCAAACAACTTTACACATATTTACTGATTCTAGATATCTGCATTTTGAAAAAATCCATTTTTTACGGCCGGGCGCGGTGGCTCAAGCCTGTAATCCCAGCACTTTGGGAGGCCGAGACGGGCGTATCACAAGGTCAGGAGATCGAGACCATCCTGGCTAATACGGTGAAACCCCGTCTCTACTAAAGAATACAAAAAACTAGCCGGGCGACAAGGCGGGCGCCTGTAGTCCCAGCTACTTGGGAGGCGGAGGCAGGAGAATGGCGTGAACCTGGGAGGCGGAGCTTGCAGTGAGCTGAGATCCGGCCACCGCACTCCAGCCTGGGCGACAGAGCCAGACTCTGTCTCAAAAAAAAAAAAAAAAAAAAAAAAAAAAAAAATCCATTTTCACAAAAAATAAATCACATTTAGTTACAGTCATATCTCACTATCCACAGGAGACTGGTTCTAAGATGCTCCCGCTGATACCAAATTCCAGATGCTCAATTTCCTTATATAAAATAGTGTAGTATTTGCATATAACCTATGCACATCCTGTGTACTTAAAATCACCTCTGAGGCTGGGTGCAGTGGTTTATGCCTACGAATTCTAGCACTGTGGAAGGCAGAGGTGGACTGATCACTTAAGGTCAGGAGTTCGAGACCAACCTGGCCAACATGGTGAAACCCCATCTCTTACAAAAATTACAAAAATTAGGCAGGCGAGATGGTGTGCGCCTGTAGTCCCAGCAACTTGGGAGACAGAGGCAGGAGAATTGCCTGAACCTGGGAGGCAGAGGCTGCAGTAAGCCAAAATAGCGCCACTGCACTCCAGCATGGTTAACAGAGCAAGACTCTGCCTCAAAAGAAAAAAAGAAATCTCTAGAATACTTATGATACCTATTACAATGTAAACAGTTCTTATACCCTATTCCTTAGGGAATAAGAAAGAAGTCTGTACATGTTCAGTAAAGACAGATCCACCCTTTTATTCCCCAAATATTTTCTATCTGTGGTTGGGGGAAACCACAGATGTGGAATCTATGGATATAGAAGGCTGACTGTATTAATATTTACACTCTACCTTATATACCTTAACCTTAAAACTTTAACTTAAAACAATAACTCTTCCCTCAATCTTACATAGCACTATAAAACCGTATAATGCCCTTGTTCCTCAACACCATAAGTGTCTTAAGGAAAAAAGAAAAAGTCATACATTCAAAATACAAATACACAAGAATTTCTGAACTATGAAATTCATTTTAAATTAAAAAAATTAAACCCACCAGAAATAAAAATTATATTTGCCCAGTGGATTAAGTTTAAAACACTTAGTATCTACTATTTCAAGAGTTAAAATGAGTATTTCCTGACTTAAGCAGAAAATGAATACTGTATCCGGCAGCAGAAAATGAATACTGTATCTGGCGGGCAACTTAAGATTTACTAAATTGAAAGCTGTATTAACAAGGTCACAAAGTAAATTACTTTTTACATAAACAAAAATTACTTGTAGACAAATAGTACATACAGTACATACAACAAAAACTATAAAGGATTTCTGTTTGTAATAGTTGTGAAAATTTTCAATCTTATTTCTCAATTTAAACCTAATAAATCCACAGATAACTATTTTCCTGTTCTATCCTTCTCTAAATACTGAGGAAAATATTAAATGAACACTGGGGAAAATATTCCATTCGTTTCCACACAAACAAATGAAGCCATAAACACTACCTCTAGCAGAGAAAGTTACCATGGGCTGGCAGGACACAGAACAAATATCTGAAAGCAGAAATTAAAGTATAAAACTCAAAAGGCTCTCCTGTACAGGTCTCTAATCATTTATTCTGAAAAGGACCTTGGAGATTATCAAATTCAACCTTGTTCTTTACCCAAGGAAGACCAAAAACAAAAACAACAAAAAAAAAATAGCAGCCAAGTGGTTTTAAGATTTGCTCATTGTCAAAACACTAAAAACCAAAATAAAAATGACAACATCCAGATAAGACTGTTCTAAAACCTTTTTTCTCACTTCAATTCTTGTTATCGAGTTAACAATACTCTCTAGCAGCATACAATCCTAAATGATACGTAATATCCAAACCCAAAAAGGAAATTCCTCAAACACATTAGAATCCAGTCAATATTCAAAGAGTTCTGACTATATGATTCAACATTTTCAGTTTTAAATTTTATTTGGTATAACTCCTTAACATGATGCTTTCACATTTACATTAAAAACCCAAAGGCCAACCAATAAGGGTCTTCTGAAGTAAAACTACACAAAACACAAGCTCTCTATACGCTTCTTGAATTCCTCCACTGATAGCAACATTAATGATATTGAAAGAATTACAACAGAGGTTGGGTGCGGTGGCTCACACCTATAATCCCAGCACTCTGGGAGGCTGAGGTGGACGGATCACAAGGTCAGGAGACCGAGAATCCTGGCTAACACCGTGAAACCCCATCTCTACTAACAATATAAAAAATTAGCCAGGTGTGGTGGCGGGCACCTGTAGTCCCTGCTACTTGGGAGGCTGAGGCAGGAGAATGGTGTGAACCCAGAAGGTGGAGGGTGCAGTGAGCCGAGACCACATCACTGCACTCCAGCCTAGGCGACAGAGCAAGACTGTCTCAAAAAGAAAAAAAAAAAAAAAAATTACACTAGAAAGAAGGGGTAGTATCTAATGTCATAAGGAAGAAACAGGGCTAACAAACCAAAATATAAAGTACCACTCTGACCAACAAGCCTGATTTTAACCACCTGATTCTGATCAATTCTGAGCCTAGGCAGAAGAAAAGCCATAATGATACACCACTGCAGCATCCACAAAATTAATGTTTTTTAAAGTCAGAAGACGGCTTTTCAAAAAACCACACATATACCTAAGAATAAATACTAAGAGGAAAAAAAAATTGAAAAGTAACAAATCATGTACTGATTTTTGAAAAGTAAACATTATTACAATACACATACAAAGGCTGGACGTTGTGGCTCAAGCCTGTAATCCCAGCACTTTGGGAGGCCGAGGTGGGTGGATCACAAGGTCAGGAGATCCAGACCATCCTGGCTAAAACGGCGAAACCCCGTCTCTACTAAAAATACAAAAAATTAGCGTGGTGGCCGGGTGCCTGTAGTCCCAGCTACTCTGGAGGCTGAAGCAGGAAAAGGCGTGATCTGGGAGGCGGAGCTTGCAGTGAGCTGAGATCGCACCACTGCACTGCAGCCTGGGTGACAGAGCGGGATTCCATCTCAAAAAAATATATATACAAATATTAGTTGGGTGTCATGGCGCATGCCTGTAATCCCAGTTCCTAGTGAGGCCATGAGGCAGGAGAATCACTTGAACCCGGAAGGCAAAGGTTGCAGTGAGCAGAGATCGTGCCACTGCACTCCAGCCTGGGCAACAGAGCGAGACTCCATCTCAGAGAAAACACACACACACACACACACACACACACACACAGAGAGTAGACAGGAAACATAAAAGCATTTAACTTGTTTAAAATGACATCAATTCTCAAAACATTGTTTCTGAAAAACAATTTCAGATCCTACATCATTTGCTCCAATATCTTAAGCTAATTCTTAAATCATTGGGGATAGGTTTATTAAAAACAATAATTCAGTGAAAATAACAGTAAATAAAAGGCAAGCTGGTTTATATTGTTTCAAATCAAAAATAAGATGGGATTGAAGAGAAACCAAGACTGACCTGCTATGTGGCCCCTGGCTTTTCCACAAGATGTGAATTCAACCCCAAAAAGACTTTACAACTGAGCCACTGCTGGATTGTAATAGCTATATGCTTTCAATAGGTTTACCTGTAAAAGTCATAGTTTTACTGTCAAAATGCACAAGCTCAAGAGCTAAAGCATGTCCATGTAATAGCTGCATTCTTTTTTTTCCCTGATACAAAGTGATGAAAGTCACTTTACATCACTATAGTCACGTTAGGAATAAAATCACAACATAATCAATCACCAGTTCAAAACAATTAGCCATTCTTAAGGATACAGGAAATAGAGCACTACATCTGAGAAGTTTTAGGGATGTATAAGTAGCTTCAAAAAGCTTAATATTCAAATACAGACCACCACTAACACCACCCCAAAATATCCCCCCTATTATTCTACCTAATTTACTACAAAGAAAAACCATAAATATCTCCTATTGAGATACGAATTTAAGAGGGTTTGAGAAACAATTTGGGAAAGGAACAATAAAATTAGTAGAGTCTGAACTGCAAAATTTAAAATGTCACTTCAGCATTCAAATCACATACAGCTTTCTATAGGATTACACTAATGCAACAGACACTAATCTAACTAGCAGTGCTACTTAAGGGATTGATAATGGTTTGGAATTAGCATATCAATTATGTACACAATTTTTAAGTTTACATGCTTATCGTTTACACATTTTCCTGAAAGCCTGAATAGACTATTTGCTTCCTCCACAAATAATACAAAAACAACTTCAATTCAAACACTACAGGAATTCTGTAGTAGTAAATTCTTATGATTTTACTCTTAAATGCACTCAAAAAAGAAACTTTCAGGGACACCAGTTCTCTGAAAGTTACGGCCACTCACCTGTTTCTGAATATGTCAAATGATATATAAGACATTTAACATTTATTGAGCACGTACATATACACCACACCCCCCAACACACACACAAATCGCTGCCTATTAGAAGCTCAGTGTAGCAGGCAAACAACATATGTAAAAATTACAAATCTCTACAAAAGAGCTATAATAAAGATAGGCTCAAGGAAGGCTTCATAAAATAAAGTGGGACGTTGAAGGAGTAAGGTTTGGCAAAGGAAAAAACAGTAAGGTAGGAGTGGAGAGAGGGCAGTTTTGGCTATGAAAACATACAATGGGACAACAGCATTAAAAAAAATGTCTAGGACTGGGTAAGTGCTTTTACATGACTAGATTATAGACAAGGCAGAGAGTGGCTGAGAAAAGAGTAACGTGGACTTTGGGTAATGGTGGCTCATGAAAAACTTTTTTTTTTTTTTTTTTTTTGAGACTAAGTCTTGCACTATCGCCCAGGCTGGAGTGCAGTGAGTGGCATGATCTCTGCTCACTGCAACCTCCACCTTCCAGGTTCAAGCGCTTCTCCTGCCTCATCAGCCTCCCAAGTAGCTGGCATTACAGGTGCCAGCCACCACACCCAGATTAACTTTTCGTATTTTTAGTAGAGATGGGGTTTCAACCATGTTTGGCCTGGCTGGTCTTGAACTCCTGACCTCGTGGATCTGCCCGCCTCGCCCCCTAAACTGCTGGGACTACAGGTGTGAGACACTGTGCCCGACCATAACTTAAACTCTTTAAACTTCAAGTTATATTCACACAAGCCAAAAACCTAGTCTGAGATGCTAACTTTCTGGCATGGACATTAACAGTTCTTTTCATTTCAGTAGCCTCTTATGTACATAAGAAAATGCATCTGATAAGTATATGTGGAAGTGGAGAGAAAAACTCGTATTTGGACAACTGTCATCAATACAATATAATTAAGACCTCTAAAATTCAGGCTTTCAGGGTTAATGAAAGGAATATGTTTAAATTTGTAGTTAATTTTTACTCAGCTTTGGGTAAGGAATGAGACAACAGGTCTGTAAACAAGATATTGCAGTATTTTAAAACAGGGCAATGAGTTCTGGAAGTTGCCTCTAAAAGAAAAGAATTAAGGACAACTTCCCAGGCATTAATCAGGACAGGGAATAGTCAAGTTAGAAAAAGATTTAGGAAGATTATCTATAGAACATCAGGTGGTGGCTGTCTAACAAGCAAAACAGAGATATGTAGGCCTGGAAATCAAAGGAGTAACAGAAGCATGAGATACCCACAGCTACACCCAGGTAGGGTCTGAAAACTGAGAAAGCAGCAAAGACAGAACACCTCAGCAAACAGTCAATTTTCAGTAGCAGAGCTCAAGAATGAGATTAAAACAGCAGTACAGAAAGGAAA
The DNA here is from genome assembly GCF_007565055.1 of Rhinopithecus roxellana. NCBI lineage: Eukaryota > Metazoa > Chordata > Mammalia > Primates > Cercopithecidae > Rhinopithecus > Rhinopithecus roxellana. The sequence goes on from NC_044559.1 coordinate 105,000,546, forward strand.
ACCAACACCATAAAAAATCAAAAAGTTGGCTGGATGTGGTGGCTCACACCTATAATCCCAGCACTTTGGGAGGCTGAGGCAGGATGATCATTTAAAGCCAGGAGCTCAAGACTAGCCTGGGTAATACGGCAAAACTCCGTCTCTATAAAAAATGCAAAAATTAGCCAGGAGTGGCGGCACGCGCCTGTAGGCTCAACTACGTGGGAGGTTGTGGCAGGAGGATCATCTGAGCTCAGGAGTTTTTTTGAGGCTGCAGTAAACCATGATCATAGCAGTGCACTCCAGCCTGGGTGACAGGATGAGATTCTGCCTCAAAAACAAAACAAAACCAAAAAAAACTACAAAAATTGAGTTTCTTAGCTGCACTAGCCACATTTCAAATGTTCAATATACATGTGGCTGGTGGCTACCACACTGGACAGCTCAGACAGCAAACATTTTCAACCACATATTCTATTTGAAAGAGTTGACCTAGTCTTGCATTCCCAAATATAAATAGACAACTATAAACAGCAAGCATCTGAGAAACCCAGTAACATGGATATGATGCACTGAACTCAAACCAGAAAAAAAATATTTAACATGAAAAAAACTAAAAACCCAAATTCTCAAGAGTATTTCTAGTAAATCAGTCATAAAATCACAAAAAAGCTATGAAAAATTAAAAGCACAGCACCCAAAATAAAACTTGGAATAGGTGGATGAAATGAACATAGCTTTAAATATCAGGGAGTTGAAAGAAGATGCCAAGGGATTCTCCCCAGAGTCCAGTGTACACTTAAATACTATCTAACTACCGTACTCACTAATTTACAAGGCAAGACAGAAAAAGAATAGAACCAAAAAACATCTAACAGGAGTTCCAAAAGGAGAAAAGTTATAAACAAGTAAAAGAGAGGAAAAAAAGAGTGTGGCAGATGACTCTCCAACGGATAGTGTCAGACAAAAAAGCACTAAGCATTCAGGGTATTGTCCAGGGTCTTTAGAAAATTAAAATGTTGGCCAGGAGTGGTGGCTCACTCCTGTAATCCCAGCACTTTGGGAGGCCAAGGCAGCTGGATCACCTGAGGTACAGAGTTTGAGACCAGCCTGGCTAACACGGTAAAACCCCGTTTCTACTAAAAATACAAAAAATTAGCCAGGTGTAGTGGCGTGCGCCTGTAATCCCAGCTACTTGGGAGGCTGAGGCAGGAGAAATTGCTTGAACCCAGGAGGCAGAGATTGCAGTGAGCCAAGATTGCGCCATTGCACTCCAGTTTGGGCAACAAGAGCGAAACTCTCTCTCGAAAAAAAAAGAAAGAAAAAATATAATAAAAAAAAAAACGCATTAATTAGAAGTAATGAAAAAAGGCCTACACTTACAAAGTGAGATTTGTGAAGTTTCAGATCCAAGGATAAAGAAGGAAAAACTAAACTTTCAACCTGTGTGGTAGAGTAAATTAGGAGTCATACATCCCAGTGGGTACCTATGAAAAAGAACTAGGATTGATACCAGCTCCGCGTTTCTAACACTGAACGGTAATCAGCATTTTAGAAATATCTTCAGGAAAAACAAATATTCAAGGATAAATGATTTTTTAATATAGCCAAAAGATAATTGAATTCAGACCTGAAAACAAAATGAAGACATTTCCCAATATGCAAAGTCTTAGATTACAATTCACAAAAAAAAGTTATAAGTCTTTTTTTTTTTTCTTTTTTTGAGATGGAGTCTCACTCTTGTTGCCCAGGCTGGAGTGCAGTGGCATGATCCAGGCTCACTGCATCCTCCGCCTCCTGGGCTCAAGTGATTCTCCTACCTCGGCCTCCCAAATAGCCGGGCGCATGCCACCACACCCAGCTAACTTTTGTATTTTTAGTAGAGACGGGGTTTCACCATGTTGGCCAGGCTGATCTCTAACTCTTGACCTCAGGTGATCTGCTCACTTTGCCCTCCCAACGTGCTGGGATTACAGGAGTGAGCCACCGCACCTGGCCAAAAGCCCTAAGTCTTTAAGCAAACATATGTAACAGACAAAGCAAAATTTTTAGTGCTTTTAAAAATGAGAAATGAAATCAACTATGCTAGAAAATTATCCCATCTGTCAGAAAATCCTAAATCAAATAAAGATACAAAAGACTTACTACATATTATTCATTACATAATTAAAAAGCTTGATCTACTGACAGAGAGCTTTGTACCCAACAGGAAATACATTATTTTCAAATATCCAAAAAATACCGACAAAGTATCCAGAGATAGTAACAATCCTAGTTCCAAAAAGCCAAGAAAATTAGAAACAGAAAGCCTAACAGTCATTTACAAAACTGACTCATTTAGATTTTTTTTTTTTTTTTTTTTTTTTTTGAGCCGGAGTCTCGCTCTGTCGCCCGGGCTGGAGTGCAGTGGCCGGATCTCAGCTCACTGCAAGCTCCGCCTCCCGGGTTTACGCCATTCTCCTGCCTCAGCCTCCCAAGTAGCTGGGACTACAGGCGCCCGCCACCTCACCCGGCTAGTTTTTTGTATTTTTTAGTAGAGACGGGGTTTCACCATGTTAGCCAGGATGGTCTCGATCTTCTGACCTCGTGATCCGCCCGTCTCGGCCTCCCAAAGCGCTGGGATTACAGGCTTGAGCCACCGCGCCCGGCCGACTCATTTAGATTTTTAAAATACACTTCTTAATAGATCTGGGTTTAAAAAAAAAAAAGACAAATCAAAACTGAAATTACATTTAGGCTTGAATAAAAAATGAGATATGACTCTTCAACTTTCCATCAAAACCTATGCAATATGAACAAAGCAGCGAAGTTTACAAAATTTACATGTTTAAATAAATAAAATTGGTCAAACTCAAAGGGGAGTTTAACGGTCTAAGTACTTCATTCTCTTTTTCCAAAATAATTAACACTGGCATTTATTTAACAGCTATATAAAAAAGGAACTCTCATAACTATGCAAAAATAAAAAATTATTTTCGTTTTAGGTAGTAGTACTTTCGGAATTAATTATTATTTTAAAAAATCAAAGTATCATAACTGCGATTCAGGTTATCTGAGCATATCATATTAAATATGAATGCTTAGAAGACTGTCAAGGACCCAGCAGGCAGCAGAACAGAAACCAGCCCCAATAACCACAGGAAAGGCTGAAGGCAGCAGAGAACAGTACTTCTAGCAGCCTGTCACTCTGTACCCCAACTTCTCCAGCTTTCTTCCGTTACAGTGAATCTTCACAATCAACAGGCACACAATTCTATGAAGTCAGAACAAATTATTAAATGCAGAAATATTTTATCATGATCCTCTCTTCATCCTAACCAAAGTATTCCCAGGATATCATAATTCACTAGTATTTCTTTTTCAGCTACCAGAAAAGATTAGTTCTATGAATATAGAACAGGTCAGAACCTTTCGGAAGATGCCAATAGTAGTAGGTCATGCTCTTCTGGCACACTTTCATACAAAGTCAGAAGTAATTAAACCCTACACAGAAAGACTAGCACTATCTAAATATATCAACCACACACATTCTAATTTTCCTTTAAGATGCAAATACTCCTAAGGGTAAACTTCAAGAAATCTTTTGTTAACACCTAAGGTCGGCCTAAGTCTACTTTACTAACTTGGGGAAAGGCTATTTTTCAAACCGAGATAAAAGCTAAATGAAATTTACCACTGACGTGTCTCAGGACAGCTTTTTGCTAGAGACGAGGGGTTATGGTGGAAATGTAGTACCTAAGTACGTATTATCTAAAGTAACACCAGTGGCTCCAGATACTACCCAATATAATACATCTCACTGGCCTGTCCAATTAGAAACTTCTCTACTGCTAGGCATTAGATGCCCTTGCCACAGGATATTAAGTTAGCTATTTAATAGCAATCACTTACAAATCCTATCTGTGAATCTAGGACTACAGAGAATTCTTTGAAACAAGAACACATTACACGATTTGCCAAATAACCACTCTAATAATCAGATTAATGATAAAACTCACATTCCTTAATGTCCGATTCAGAGTTCCTCTTCCCTTCTGTGTACTCCCTAAATCTGCATTTATAAATATTTAAATTAACCCAGTGTTTATTTTTAAATTGTTTTCTTTTCTTTTTCTTTTTTTAGACCGAGTTTTGCTTTTGTTACCCAGCGTGCAACGAAATGGCATGATCTCAGCTCACCACAACCTCTGCCTCACAGGTTCAAGCAATTCTCCTGCCTCAGCCTCCCGAGTAGCTGGGATTACAGGCATGCACCACCACGCCTGGCTAATTTTGTATTTTTAGTAGAGATGAGGTTTCTCCATGTTGGTCAGGCTAGTGTCTCCCAACCTCAGGTGATCCGCCTACCTCGGCCTCCCAAAGTGCCAGGATTACAGGCATGAGCCACCGCGCCCGGCATAAAAATTCAGTTTTCTAGGCTCCATCAACTATTGCTTTGATTCTGGGTAATGAGGATGGAGTCAAGGAAGCTATAACTTTAAAAGCTTCTCAAGGGAGCCTAATAAGCAGCCTAATTTGGGAACCATTACTCTAAATTTGCACTGCTTTTTTTTTTTTTTTTTGAGACAGAGTCTCACTCTGTCACCCAGGCTGGAGTGCAGTGGTGCAATCCCGGGTTCAAGCGATTCTCCCGTCTCAGCTCCTCCAGTAGCTGGGATTTATCGGTATGCACCACCTGGCCCCAGCTAATTTTTGTATTTTTAGTAGACACAGGGTTTTACCATGTTGCCCAGGCTGGTCTCAAACTCCTGAGCTCAGGTGATCTGCCCACCTTGGCCTCCCAAAGTGCTGGTATTACAGGCGTGAGTCACTGCGCCTGGCCGTTTTCTGTTTTTTAACCCTTACATCTATCCCCAAAAATCTCTGAAGCACAAAGTCCTGGAGACGGGCAAGTTCCAAGTTAGAATGTTCCCACAGCCCACATCATGTAGGTCTCATTTCGCAAAGTGTCCAGCATGTTTCTTCCTAACTCTAAACAAAGCAAGCAGCAACAGCTTTAGAAGAAGCTACAGATTGCTAATCTGACACTAAATTTAATCACAGGAGTAACAGCAAGCCTAATCTACTCTGTCACAGTCTGGGCACTGAGGTAAATGCTTTAGAAGTGTTAGATACACACAATCTCATTTAACCCCGCAAGAATCCTACAGGGATGGACACAAACACTCAGAAATGAAGTAGCATGTTAGGTCACTTAGCTATGAGTGCTGAACCAAAACACAAACCTAACTAAAAAATGATTTTCCTAATTAGCTAGAAGTATAAAGTAGGTATCAATATTCCCTAAGCCCCAAATGAAAACTACTTCTAGTCAGTCCTCTAAGATTGAGAGTCAACACCAAGAATTTGTTTAATCCACTATGCAAATATTAATACAAGCTTAAAAAAAGGGAACACAATGTGAAACAATTTTACCAAAAAATCTGGAAAGAAGCTGGACTCAGTGGCTCACGCCTGTAATCCCAGCACTTTGGGAGGCTGAGGCAAATGCATCACATGAGGCCAAGAGTTTCAGACCAGCCTGGCCAACATGACAAAACCCCATCTCTACTAAAAATACAAAAATTAGCTGGGTGCGGCGGTGTGCACCTGTAATCTCAGCTATTTGGGTGGCAGGAAAATCACTTGACCTGTGGAGGTGAGCTTGCAGTGAGCCGAGATTGAGCCGCTGCACTCCAGCCTGGGTTGACAGAGAGAGACCCTGCCTAAAACAACAACTACAACAACAACAACAAAAACAAAACAAAGAAAACCAATTCTGGAAGGATTACAGAATACATAGTTCAAGGACCCATTAACTCCAATCTTGCTTTGCATAAATATGGCATTTCAGAAGTCAAGCATACAAAAAACTTTCTTTAGAGAAATAAAAATAAGTGTAAAAGTCAGACAGGCCAACAGAGCGATCACATTCTTCAGAACTGCATTGTCCAAGTCAACAACCACCACTCACATGTGGCAATTAAACACATGAAATGTGGCTTGTCCAAACTGAAAATGTGCTGTAAATATTAAACAGACACTGGATTTCAAAGATCTTATACAAAAAAGGGAATATAAAGTATGTCATTAATAGTTTTTAAGGTATCAATTACATGTTAAAATATTTTTTATGTATCAGCTCAAATATACTAAAATTGATTCATTTTTACTTTTAAGCAAAGCTACTAGAGAAGTACACATACAGTTTGCATTTGTGGCTAACATGTTTCCACTGGACAGTGCTGCTATAGAACCCTGTTACTTGAGTGAAGCATAGGCATCACCCGAGATCTTGCTAAAAGGCAGATCTTTGGAACCCACCCCAGAATTACTGACTATGGTATCTCCAGGTGCTTAGTATACACATTCAAGTTTGAGGAACACTAATCCAAAATACTGTAATTTCATTCCCTTAAATTATAACAATCCAAACTTTTTCTATCTATCCATTTAGTGAAATGCTATGAAGTTTCAGGCACCATTCTAGGTCACAGGAATACAAGGTGGTTAAAACATTAAAACTCACTTCCTCTTCTGGTGGAGCTTATATTCCACAGAAGGCAGGCAAACAAAAACTAAAATACAGTCAGTTCTGCTGTAACATTTATTTCCAAATACACAAATTTGTTTGAAAGCTGATATATCAGAAAACAGCAAATTTCCCACCCATGTGTATTTTCACCTGTGAGAAACACTAGTTTACATCAAGCTGCACAGGAATTCGCAAGGCACAGATACACACAGCTAAAACATCTAATAGCTATCTTAGTTCATCATGAATTATGAGTCAGGTCCATCCACATTTGATGTTACAAAAGTTTTTGTTTCATATCAGGTATCTTCCATCCATCACTTCACAGTAATTCATGAGCTGCAACCCTTCCGATGAGTGGCCACTTCCACAGGAAGTCAGATTTTGGTCAAGGTAAAGTGCCATTTATTGCGGTGCTAAAGTATTCCTTAACTATTTTATATATATAAAATTAAGTTACAATTTTTATTAGGTTCTTATCTTTTTAAAATATGTCACTGACAATGTTTTTGGTTACTGTGCTCCTAACCCCTTTTTCCCCATAAATTGGTCTGGTGCAATTTTGCACAGCACAGTGACCTTCAGGAATGCCCATGTCATGTTCTAGTACAATGACTATAAGTAAATCATAACAGGTCACCTTCACACAAGGAAGGAACAAGCAGGGGCAAGGAAAGACAATGATGAGAATGACTGTTTCAGGGTGTTCAGCAAGGGCAGAGAAGGCCCTGTGAGAGGGCGACACCTAAGCAGAAAACACATTACTGAAGTGAGTGAGCACAGTAGGAGAAATATAAAGGTGCATAATATGCAGAACACCCGAGACAGGAACAAACTTCTGACTGCAGGGCCAGTATGGAGAGAGTAGCACAAACAAGAAGATAGCAGAAGAGGCTGAAAAAATACCCAGACACCAGATTACACAGGATCTATTATAAGTCTTGCTAAGAAACAAGGAGTCACTGGAGGGCCGTGAGCTTGAGAGAGATGTGAGGTGACTGGCATTTTAACTGGATCACTCTGGCTACTGTGTGGGGAAACAATTATATAAAGCAAAATGAACTCAGGAACATGAGGGGGATCTTGCAGAATTCAAGCTGAGAAAAGCTGGTAGCCAGAACTAAAATGATAAAGTAGTGAGAATTAGTTAAACTTGGAGTATAATTTGAAGGCAGAGATAAAATTTTATGTGAAGAGACTTCCAGTTTCAACAACAGTAGGCTAAATACTTTATAATTTCATCAGTACAACAGGAATAATACTGATCAGCCTATTTCAAAGAGCTACTGTAGTCAGATGAGAAACAGTATAGAAACCCCTTGAAAATTACAAAGCATCGTACAAATCCTGAAAAAGACTGTTCATAGAATATATTTACAAGCGGCCGGGCGCGGTGGCTCAAGCCTGTAATCCCAGCACTTTGGGAGGCCGAGACGGGTGGATCATGAGGTCAGGAGATCGAGACCATCCTGGCTAACACGGTGAAATCCCGTCTCTACTAAAAAATACAAAAAACTAGCCGGGCGAGGTGGCAGGCGCCTGTAGTCCCAGCTACTTGGGAGGCTGAGGCAGGAGAATGGCGAGAACCCGGGGGGCGGAGCTTGCAGTGAGCTGAGATCCGGCCACTGCACTCCAGCCCTGGCGACAGAGCGAGACTCCGGCTCAAAAAAAAAAAAGAATATATTTACAAGACCCAAATAACTGGTTTTGTCAGGAGGTGGAGGTCGCAGTGAGGTGAGATTGAGATCGTGCCACTGCATTCCAGTCTGGGTACAAAGTGAGACTCTGTCTCAAAACACACACACACACACACACACACACACACACACACACACACACACAAACTGGTTTTGTATGATTAAACTGACAACAAGTTATATCTAATGCCTGGTATAGCAACCCAAATACACAGGTGATTTCCATCTTCACTCTTTCCAGCATCATTTAACAAAATGATGCACTACCCCCCGCCCCAACAATTCTGCACAACAGAATAAGGTAACAGATGCTTAATAGAGACAAATTAAAATACATAAATTTCCTGTGAATTACAGACCAAAACCCTAAGTATGTTACACCAAAAATTTTAAATATTTCTTGCACAACTAGAAAACAGTTCAATTAAGAACTGTCTTAAAGGATCTAAGGATCTAAGTGAACTCATTCCAAAATATTCTTATGATTGTAAAATAGAAATACCATTAAATCATAAACAATACATAATAACCATCTCTCTAAAAATATAAAAAATGTTAAAATGTGATGATGAGAAGCCGTAAGACAAATGACTTGGTGCTGGTGTTCAAATTTAAAAATTTACATGCACAGATGCTTACATCACAGACACCGTTTTCTAAAATTAAAAAAACCGCTGAAGAGTTGGAACATTAAGACTGCTACTCCTTCAATCTTATTCCATTTCTTTTGAAACAGAGTATGTTTCCTGTGTTTTCTAAATTGACCAATGGAAATCCAGTGCAAACACTTCTGCATAGTATTATCTTATCACTGAAAATAAATCAATTAAAAAAGGTCACGTGTCACTATTTTTACTAGACAAAAAATACTTAACATTAGTCAATAGTATTAAAATCCAAACATTAGTATATTAGATTACATACAATATTTTCACTTTGTAAACAAGTCTTTAGATATGAGGGATTAAGAGAAAATGGACTTTTCCTAGTGAAATTTGTGTCATGCTTCCATGTCAAAACTTATTTTTGGAAATAAAACACTAATGTTGACAACTGGGCCTAGAACTACACAAATACATTTTATCAGCATACTATAATTTGGCACGCTGTAACCACTGAGGGAAGATGGATGAAGATATTAGGAGGATAAAAGCAAAAATACCTTCAAACTAATTCATGCCATAGTAACCACCACCAAATAAGCTTTCAATACAAAAGTGTTTCATCTCTGACAATGTACAACAGTTACCAAAGTTAGAGAACTAGTTTCTAGACGCAGCTGTCGCTATCTCTTCAATTTTATTAAATTTTCCCTCATTTGTAAAACTGCGAAATAAGGATACCATCTGTTGTCTTCCAATGTCAACATGAATATCAAAAGCAACTGTTAATTTCTATAGTACTTTCTATACATTTCTAATGTTAGTAATTTCTAACATTACTAACGCAAAGCATACTTCAAAGTCATCTAAACAAGGAAAAGACCATGTTGCTCAACTGCCAGTCTATTATTCAATGTGAAAGACTCAAACTTTACTAATTATATTTTTTAAAAAAAGACAAATTGGCCGGGCGCGGTGGCTCAAGCCTGTAATCCCAGCACTTTGGGAGGCCGAGGCGGGCGGATCACAAGGTCAGGAGATCGAGACCATCCTGGCTAACATAGTGAAACCCCGTCTCTACTAAAAAATACAAAAAACTAGCCGGGCGAGGTGGCAGGCGCCTGTAGTCCCAGCTACTCGGGAGGCTGAGGCAGGAGAATGGCGTGAACCCAGGAGGCGGAGCTTGCAGTGAGCTGAGATCTGGCCAGTGCACTCCAGCTTGGGTGACAGAGCAAGACTCCGTCTCAAAAAAAAAAAAAAAAGACAAATTATCGCCAAATAATCCCTACTAACTCCTTCAAAATGTTAACAGTAACTTTTGTTTGAAAGTTAGGGAGATGAAAATACATTTCCAAATTTTTCCAAAGATATAGCTAAATGACAAGATAAAAACTTCACTATGGGCCAGGCGCGGTGGCTCACGCCTGTAATCCTAGCACTCTGAGAGGCCGAGGTAGGCAGATCACTTGAGGCCAGCAGTTTGAGACCAGCCTGGAAAACACGGTGAAATCCTGTTTCTACTAAAAATACAAAAATTAGCCTGGCACGATGGTGCATGTTTGTAATCCCAGCTACTTGGGACATTAAGGCAGAAGCATCGTTTGAACCCAGGAATCAGAGGGCGCAGCCAGCCGGCATCACACCACTGCACTCCAGCCTGAACGACTCGTCTCCAAAAAAAAAAACCAAAAAAACCCAAACGATTGTACCTTAAGGTTTTTGCTTTTGGTTACTTTAAACAAAAGATTGTATGTTTATAGACAGATCACAGACTATGTAACAGTAACTAATTTCACAAAAAAACCTTTTAATTATACTCTCATATAACCTCTCTTAAATTTACAATACACACTATTTCTTTTAATAAATCCTAAAGGATAAAATCTCTAACTCTTTATACACGTTATGTCACAGCAAGTCTTATTTTAACTAATAAGGTTTTTGGGAGTAAAAACTCTCACAATCCCCGATTTCTCATTTTTTATAGTATACCTGAAAGTCCTTTCATACATTACTTCCGAACGAGCATTTTTCAATGAAATTCAAGATGCTAAGAAATCTAGTAATTACTGAAAAATGCTGTGATGCCAGTAAAGCCTAATCCTAAGGAAAACAAACACTTTACAAGTTCCACATTTGTTTAACTTGCTTTGTAAAATACAAGTTACAAATCACAGCATATAGGTTATTAGTAAAGAATATCATTAAATCTTAAAATAAAAAAATAAGAAATTTGTAGTTCAATGAATATAATAAGTAACTTGCTGTAACCTTAAGTTTTTTACATGCTTAGAGCTTAGATAATCCAACTCACTTGCATTTGATTTTTGGTAATGGTCTTGAACTTATACACATTAATTCTTTTTTCCTTTTTTAAAAGAGACAGGTCTCACTCTATCAACCCAGGAGAGAGAGTGGTGGCACAACCACAGCTCGCTGTTAACCTCAAACTCCTGGGCGCAAGCAATTATCCCACATCAGGTCTCCCAAGGAACTGGGATTACAGGCACTAGGACTACAGGCAGGCATCACCACACCAAGCCAATTAAAATTTTTTTTTTTTTTTTTTTAGTAGAGACAGGGTCTTGCTATGTTGCCAAGGCTAGTCTCAAACTCCTGGCTTCAAAGGACCCTCCCATCTCAACCTCCCAAGCAACCAGGATTACAGAGATGAAGCAGTGCCTGGCTGCTTTTTTTTTTTTTTTTTTTTTTTAAAGACAGGGTCTCACATCGGTTTCCCACGCTGCAGTGCAGTGACACAATCTCAGCTCACTGCAACCTCCACCTCCTGGGTTCAAGTAATTCTCCTGCCTCAGCCTCCCTAGTAGCTGAGTAATAGGCACTCGTCACTGTGCCCAGCTAATTTTTATATCTGTATTAGAGATAGGGTTTCACCATGTTGACCAGGCTGGTCTCAAAACCTGACCTCCGGTGATCTGCCCACCTCAGCCTCCCAAAGTGCTGAGATTACAGGCGTGAGCCACTGAACCCACCTGAATTCATTTTTGGATAAAAATCCAAAGTAGTTTATAATGTCTGCAATAAAAATCATACATATACACTTTTAACAAGTTAGTGCCAAACACATCATTAGCAATAAAAGAAAAAATAAAACACCAAAAATCAAATTATGACTAAATATCTCAGTATTAAATGAGGAAAAATCACCATTTTACATTTTTTAAAGACAGTATTAATATCAAAGATTTACTCTCAATTTCAGAATGGAGATATATCTCATATTATTATTCCCATATAATTTAAAGGAATATGGCAGCCAGGTCTGTTAGAGATGGTAGAGACAGGAATGGAACTGCAGTATTAGCTGGAAGACTCCAGAAGACAACAAGCAGCTAGAAAGAAAATCAGAAAGTGGGGCCTAACTTAGCAAGTGATTAGATCAGAAAAACATCAAGTTTCTTGCAAATGAAGCTAAAGAAACATCAGGAAAGATGCAAATTTTTAAAAACGAAAAGTTAACAAGTACCTGGAGTTCACACAGGCAGAAAAATGAAAAAAAAACAAAGTGAAGAAAAAATAGGTACAGAAAAAGTAAGTGGCTAAGAGTCAAAAGCATTTAAGAATAGCTTCAAGGCCAAGATCACATCTTGACTCCCAGGAGTATTACACAAATGTTGGCACATAGTAAATGCCCCAGGTTTGCTGAATGAATAAGCAACAGAATGTTCTTGGGTTTACTTCACCTGTAAAAGAACTGGCTGAGCAAGGTTTGCTGGAAACGATTGAAAGCATTTATAAAGTAAGTTTCTTTGAATGAAAAACTGACTTCTTGCATTTGGGAATATACTGGATCACAGTCACTAAAATAAGAGCCAACCTGGAAGAAGATGAGGTGTCATATCCTATTTTGCTACAATCACCAAATTTTTCAAAATACAGTACAGTATAGTACAACCAATACCTCCTCTCCAGGAGCTAACATTTGAAATGAAATCTGCTATAGAAGAGTGGTTGACAGTACCATCTCGGGCTTTATATAACACTATGGAAAACATACCCACAAAACTGATAACTCTAAAAGTTTAATTTTGCACCCCAATAACTTGTAACATTTTAATAATCAAATACACCTGCTACTACTGTTACAGACAAAAACGTGGTTTATCTGCATAAATAGCACTAAGCTATAACTACATTCAATAGAGAACTACTTTCTTCTCATCCAAATTATTCAAACCCAGTGCAATCTTCTGACCAGTATTAATTTTCTCAAACCAGTAATTATGTAGAGGAAGACAATGTTTCTCAATATACGATCACAATGAATAAAGCTGATTTCTATCATAGGAGGACAAAAGGGACCAGAAGTTGCAAGGTATTTTTTTTTTAAAGTAAGCAAAATATTGAATTAGTTGCCAACAGGGGCAAAAAGTCACATGATACTTTACTGAGTTTTCTTGGAACCTTTTAATATTGTAAATCTACTTAAGATATATTATCTAAGTTGAGCAACATGTTACAGTAGGAAAGAATATAGATGTCTTTACTAAAATTGCTTTGTTCCTTAATGCATGCTTTTGACATGAAATGTAATTCTGGCAAATTTAGGGCAAATTAAGTCTGAAAATAGTTACTGAGAATTGGTTTTGTTTACTCATTCTCAGCCTCCTACAACAAAGAGCTTGAGGCAAACTTATAATGGAAGATATATGACTGTACAAAAGAAATCAGACTAACTTTTAAAAAGAATATTTCAATGAACGAGGTATCAAAATCACATCACCGAAACTGGAGAATACTGAAAATAAAATGTTCACAACAAAAAGCAAGAATGTATCCTCTAAGTAATGAATAATTTTTAAAATCTGGGTACTATCCTGAAAAAACACACTGAGTTTTTAAATTCGTAATTTACCATCGTAATTAGAAAACAGATTTGAACACCTTAAAAAGCAACAAACTGAAGCAACAATAAGGACTTCAAAATAAACTTAAATCTTTGTAAGTCCAAAGTTCCTTTCTTGGATAAACGTCCTGCATTTTCCCATCCTTAACAAAGCATGTTTTAAACTGTATTCATAAATGCCTTCCCTTGTTATCAGACACTAAAGTCCACTTTTTTTTTGTAATGGAGTCTCACTCTGTCACCCAGGCTGGAGTGCAGTGGCACCATCTCACGCTCACTGCAACCTCCACCAACCAGGTTCAAGTGATTCCCCTGCCTCAGCCTCCTGAGTAGCTGGAACTACAGGCGCCTGCCACCACCACCACCACGCCCAACTAACTTTTGTTTCTAATAAGAGACAGGTTTTCACCTGTTAGCCAGGCTGGTCTCGAACTCCTGACCTCAAGTAATCTGCCTGCCTTGGCCTCCCAAGTGCTGAGATTACAGGCGTGAGCCACTGCACCCGGCCTTAGATGCACTTTTTAGATGCTCACATCAGCATCTTACTTCTACAGTAACTTGTTCCGAGTAAAAAAAAAAAAAAAAAAACGATAGGATTAAAACATTTTAATGACACAACCGAACAGTAACTTTTCAAGCTAGAAATACGCTGCCACCTATTGTTTTATATAGAGCTATTATTAAAAATATATGTCAAAGTTTCAACAAGAAAGATACTCACCACCATCCCTCTCTCTAACTCTGTGAGTATGAACATTTTTGGCCTTACTGTGACCTGTGCTGTCACTGTATTTGTTTTCAGGACTATCAGATCTCCGCAACATTTTATTTGGTGGTGAAGGATCTGCGGCGTCTCGCATCTTTTCATGTCTGTGATCACCGCTACTGGGGTGACTCTTCGATGAATACTTAAGTGCCTGTAAAACATCACCCCCCCAAAAAAAGAGAGAAAGAATTGAAACCTTAAACTCCCTAAACTAATTTAAACATAAATTTTGGTGTATTATCATCAAATTTCATGAACTTATTAAAATTTCCACTTTCTGCTTTACTCTTCAAAGTTTCTCAGACAAAAAACCTAATGCTTAAGTGTTACAATAAGACTCCTGCTACAAATCATAATAGTAAACATTAAAAAAGAAAAAAAAATACTCCATTATCTTATAAATAAATCAAACCACCTTGGCACACTGATTCTGAAAAAAAAAGAAATTTGGCTGGAAATATTTAAAATCATTTTTTGACAGTCAAAAGAAAGCTAGAAATTCAGTACTACTATAATCAATTTCTGCTCTACAGCTGATATACACAAACACATATATAAATAAGGACATGCATACTTCTGCAAACCTACAAAAAAAAAAAAAAAAAAAATCCACACACTGGTTTCTCCAATTCTTTGATTCAAATAAGGCATTTCAGACCTAACTTCCTTACTCTCACACGTGTGGGAAACAATTTTAAGGTATAAAAATATTGACCAAAATAAACCAATGTGAGTACTATTTCTAACCAAGCATAACGCACTCAAAGTAATGGTTTAGCTTTATTCTAACACATATCTTAGGACAACCATGATGTACTTCGTCTATTGCAATGTGTAATTAGCTAGGCTTTGAAGAACAGATTCACTAAGGTTTAATTTTTGACATATCCAATGTTTTACACATCAGAGGACGGTGTTTTCAAATTCAGCTGTATAACACAACTATCAGGTAGAAATCTATTCTCTGGGCCTTTAAGACGTAGAAAGTGTTTCTGTAGTTATCTGATGGTTAACAATCATTTATGAGGTTTGCTTCCTGAAAACTGGGGCCACTTCTATCATAATTCTTAGAACTTTACAGGCAACGACTGCAGTAACAAAAAAAAACCCACCTACCTAGAACCACCTACATTAGAATGATTATCCAAGTACCCAAAGACCTCAATTCTTACAGAAACAAAAGCACACATCTTTTACTTGTAACGCAATTAAGTATACCAAAAATATGAAAAAGGAAAAGAGAACAGTACTTGAAAGTTTTAAGTCATTTAGCTATTTATCCCAAGTCCTTCACTTAATTTTAGTATCTTTACATTAACTTTCAGTTCCCCCAACACAATAAATAAATAAATAAGCCTCGGAAGTCACCTATCATCTCATCCCATCGATTCCTTCACCCGCAAATAATCCAGTCAGGTCTTTCTGGCTGCCAATGATTCTTTTTTCCTAAATCAGCGAACTCCCTCCAGTCACCTGTCAAAATAAGTCACTAAACCTTGCTGGAGAGCACTAATGGAACCAAACCTCGAATTTTAAGGGGACCTGCGGTGCTAGTTTCGGATGTGTTGCACCGAAGGGCCTGTATCGACTTCTGAGGCCTGCGCTCGAGTAGCAGTCCCTCCCTTCCCCCTCCGGCCCCTTCCAATCCCTCCACCCCGGCCTCGGCTGGTACCTGGTAAGGCTGCGAGTCCCCCCTCCGGTCGTGACAGCTGAAAAACAGGAAGAGAAGACAGCGACATAAGACACGGCGGGGGTGGGGGGGCCGGGGAGGAAGAAAACGGGTCCCCCGCCGCCCCTCCCCGCGGGAGACCTACCCAGCGCCCCGGCGCCGAGCCCCGCGCGCACACGGCGCAAACCCGGAGCCTCCGGGAGGGCCGGGGAGGGCAAAACGCCGCAAAGCCGGGCCCCCACTCCCCGCCACACTCTGTTCCCGCCCGCCCGCCCGCGCGGCCGCTCCTCCTCCCCAACCCAATCCGGATCAGGGTTAACAACAAAAATGGCGGCCGGGCCAGCTCCAGATAAGGAGGAACAGCCCCCCCGCCGCCGCCCCCCGCCGCCGCCCGGACCGTAAACGAAAAGACAATTTACCCATCACTGAGTCTCTGCTGTTTCCTCGCATACATTACCATCAATGCCCGGCCTGTGAGTGTGTGTCGGGGAGGGGGGAGAGCGGCCGCGAGAGGCGGGCGGGCGCGCAGGCGGCGGCGGCGGCGGGCGGCGGGCAGCCCCGGCACCTGGGCCCGGCGCGCCCTCGGCGACTCTCAACACCTCCCAGTTACTGGCGCCGGCGCTCCCGGGCCATCTCCCTCCGTCGACACCACGCTCACTCTCAGCCGGGGCAGCGGCGCCAACTACACGGCGGCAGCGCGAACCGGGGGGAGGGGGGCAAGACGACGCGTCCGGCTCAGCCCCGCGGAGAGCGACTGTCTCCTCCGCCTTCTCCTCCTCCTGCTCTGCCTCCTTCCCTCCTCCCCCCGCCGCCGCCGCCGCCGCTGCTGCCGCCGCCTGGTCCTTCTCCTCCTCCCGCCGCCGCCGCCGCCGCCGCCGCCGCCGCCGCTGGTGCCGCCGCTGCCGCTCCACCAACTACATCCGGGCAACTCGGACGCTGCCGCCTTCGGGAAACCTCGGCAGTTTCCGCCGCGCCCCTCCTCTCCTACCCTCGGCCTTCCTCCCCGCCCCGCGCGGGTTCGGAACACCGCCCTCTGCAAACCTCGGCTGGCTCCGGCCTCTGTCCTCCTCTGAGGCCTGGCTCTCCGGAGTCCTCGCGACCCGTCAGCGCTTTCCTTTTTTTCCTCACTCGCGAGTCCGGCCACCGCTGTTCCTCTTTAGGGATAGTCTCGCTCGGGCGCCTGCTCGAGGCTGATCCCAGGGGCTCCGGGCTGCGCGGAGAGGAAGCCGCCTTCCGGAAGAGGACGGTGGGGCGCGAGGGAAGCCATCGCGGACTAAATAAGGGAGGCTGCGGAGGCTGCGCGTGCGCCCAGAGACGCCGCGGGAGGGGGTGTTCTCGGGCGAGCTCTCCGGCCGCGGCCCCCGCCCCTGCGCTCTCGGGCGGGGAGGTCGGAAACCCCCTGGCGAGACCACGGGCGGAAGCTTCCCGAAGAGCTGCCTGGGCTGCAGCCGCGGAAGCCTCGCTCTAGGGAGTGGGGAGCGTGCTCCGACGCCCTCTGGCCGCTGCTGGAAGCCGGAACCGAGCCCGAGCCGCTGCCCCTCACCGGACGCTGCGCGCGCCACCGGCTCTCCGCGGGGCAGGGGCTGCTTTGAGCTCGCTGGGCGCCCTTTGGTCGTAAGTCTCACCCTTGCCCCGAGGCAGGAAGGAGTGCGTGCTGTCCCGGCCAGAAACGGCTAATAGGAAGGGCTGAGGGGTTCTGTGCCCAAGGCAGAAAGCCGTGCGCCAGGGCGGCCCTCAGCGGAGATGCCTGCACGGATCCGGGAGCGCCGCTTGGGGCAGGGAATGAAAGCGGCGCTTGAGACTGGAGATTTAGGGAGATGAGTTCGTTGGGAACAGCGCTGAACCGTTTCTCTGTCCCACCCTGCTCCCCCCCACCCCCACCTTTTTTTGAGGCAGGCTCTCGCGGTGTAGTCCAGGCTGAGCGCAGTGACGCGATCACGGCACATTGCAGCCTCGACCTTTGGGGCTCAAGGGATCCTTCTACCTCAGCCTTCTGAGTAGCTGGGACCACGGGGATGCACCACCACGCCCGGCTAATTTTTTTTAAAAAGTGTTTCCGGAGATAGCATGCGTCTCGCTGTGTTACCCAGGCTGGTCTCGAACCCCTGGCCTGAAGCGATCCTCACGCCTTGGCCTCCCAAAGTGCTGGGATTACAGGCGTGAGCCACAGCGCTCGGCTTTTTACCCCTTTCTAACGTTTTCCATGCCCATCGGTGCCCTGCCCACCCTCTCTTTATCTCTCCGTTTTCCTTCTGTTTTTTCCTCGCTGAAGTAAAATTCATGTGCAAGTCTGGTTGATGAATAAATGTCCTGAGGTGTGTTAAGTGAAATTGCTACAAATTTGATTTTATGTACTGCTGCAGGCACATTGAGAGGAGAAACGTCAAGTATACCAAACAACTGATAGTTGAGAGTGGTGGTATTCGGGTGATTGGTTGACTTTTTTTTTTTGCACTAAACTCTTTGTAAGGCAACATTAGTTTAATGAAAAGAATTGTGATAAACATAAATATGTGATTAACACAGAAGAGGCAAATAGTAAGTCAGAAGAAACAAGACCCTCTCCAAATAAACAGTAATAAAAAGTAACTGATTTATTTGGTATCTAAGAAGTTACAATACTACTAGACCTAATAGAATGAAGAGATGGAATGATGTAGGGAGAAAGGCTCTGAAATCACAACTGGTTGGAAAAAAACTTTAATTGCATAATCTTATTTGTCACATCCACCTGCCAGATGTAAAGCTTATTGCTGTTTGTGGAGATGTGCAGACCAATAAAAAGCCTATTTAATGAAAGTAGCAGTAACTAAAAAAAAAAAATTGCCAGTGACTGAAATGATGAAAACAAAAAAATTCGGTAGCATCTTAACATGAAATTTCTGACACATTTGTAGTGAATCCATTGAAGACAAACATCAGGAGTACAACAAATAACAAATACTACATAGAAACTTTTTGAAAACTGGTAGCAAAATTACTACTAATTTGTTTGATAACTAGATGTCTGCTGAAATTGGTATGAACCATTTGCTCAAAAGTAGCCAGGGATGGTGATGCCTGCCTGTATTCCTGGCTACTCCAGAGGCTGAGGCTGAACAATCGCTTTAGTGCAGGAGTTCGAGACTGCAGTGAGTCATGATCACACCAGTGCACTCGGCCTGGACGACAGAGGGAGACCCTGTCTCAAAAAATAAATAGGCCAGATGTGGTGGCTCATGCCTGTAATCCCAGCACTTTGGGAGGCCGAGTCGGGTGGATCATTTTGAGGTCTGGAGTTTGAGACTACCCTGGCCAACACAGTGAAACCCCATCTCTACTGAAAATATTAAAGTTAGCCATGTGTGGTGGTGTGCGCCTGTAATCCCAGTTATTCAGGAGGCTGAGGCAGGAGAACCGCTTGAACCAAAATCTTGCCACTGCACTCCAGTCTAGGTGACAGAGTAAGACTCTGTCTCTAAATAAAATCACATTACCAAAAGTCTGATCTGCTCTCCTTTACAGAAATACCTTATCTTCACTTCTACTCTTGAACTCACAGACTTCATTTCCACACTCCTGAACCTGTTCATCTGTGGCGTCCATGTTTTCAAGCCTGATTTTTATTTCTCAGTCTTCATCTCACTTATCAGCAGTATTTGACACAGCTGATAACTTTCTTCTCCTTAAAGTTCCTTACCTTGCCTACCAGGATTTCATTTTCATTCTTGCTTCTCTTCCTTACCAAATGGCTGTTCCTTAGACTTCTGACCGGTTTCTCCTTCTTTTCCAGCCTCTAAATGCTGGAGTGGCCCAAGATTCAAATGTCACAACCTGCACTCCTCTGTTCTCTCTCCCTAGGCAATCTCATTCAAATCTCTGGCTGGATGAAACCCACATTTCAATCTCCAGTCCACACCTTTCCTCTGAACACAAGGCCAACACTTAAGTGCCTACTGTATAGCACTGCTTGAGTTTCTAACAGGCATCACCAATTTGATGTACTCAAAACCAAACTCTTAATCTCCCCCACCCCAAACAAGTCCTGCTGAGATCTTCCCAATCTCTTGAAGTGACAGCTCCATTCTTCGAGTGAAGGGTAAAAACTTTGGAGTCATCTTTGTTTCTTTTATATCTCACATTGACTCTATCAACAAATTTTGCCAACATTATCTTCAAAATGTATCCACAATCTGATCTCTGTAACCCACCTCCACCACGTTCACTCTGGTCCAAGCCACCATCGTTACACCTGGACCGTGGCAAAGACTTTCTAACTGATCTTCCCTTTCTCTGCCTGCTTCCACCTTGTTTGCTATTTCATACAGTGCAGTAATCCCTTAAAAAGTCAGATAGTATCATTCCAATCTTAAAGAATAAAAGCCAAAGTTCTAGCCATGATCCAGTAGGCCATATGTAAACTGCCTGTTACCTCTGGCCTCTTACCCACTGACTACTTGCTCTTTTTTTTTTTTTTTTTTTTTTTCTTTTTTTTTTTGAGACTGATTCTCTGTTGCCAGGCTGGAGTGCAGTGACATGATCTTGGCTCACTGCAACCTCCGCCTCCCAGGTTCAAGCAATTATCCTGCCGCAGCCTCCTGAGTAGCTGGGACTACAGGTGCTCGCCACCACACCCAGCTAATTTTTGTATTTTTGGTAGAGACAGGGTTTCACCATGTTGGCCAGGATGGTCTCCGTCTCTTGACCTCGTGATCCACCCACCTCAGCCCCCCAAAGTGCTGGGATTTACAGGCGTGAGCCAGCAAGCCCAGCCCTACTTTCTCCTTTTCCCACCATTCTACCCTCCCTCCCTGTTTCTCCAATATACCAAGCATGCCTCTGCCTCAGGACCTTTGCACTGCTGTCCCTTTGCCTGGAATCCTCTTCCCCCTTAGTACCTGCTTGGCTCACACCCTCACTTCTTCAGGTCTCTGCTTAAGTCTTGTCTTGTTTAATTCAGAATTCTACGTGATGGCACCTTACCACCATGTTGCTCCCTTAACCCTGATCTATTTTTCTTAAACCATTTGCAATATATTTTGTTTATTAGTTGTTTCCCACTAGAATGAATGCTTCATGTGACATACCATACATATTTGTTGAATGAAAGGATATTTGCCTGCAGAAACATATACAACAAAGATAGCAAAACTGAATTCTCAAGAGGAAAAAGCATAGGTTCTATTTCTGTTTGCTTTGCGAAAGAATAAAAGAATTATAAATCCAGTCCTGTTCTCACAAATAAGATGGAGAATAAAGCTATATTATTCCTAATACAGGCAAAATATTGTAATAGATAATATTTAAAAATATACATGAATTTGCATGTATAGCAAATCTTAAACCAGATTATTTACACTGCTATATAATGATAGCAATGAGTTTGCAAATGAATAAAAGACCCATATTTCAACTGTAGATTGAACATATACCAACCCATAGAGGGGAGAAACTATCAACTTATAGGTTATATGTAGGTTGAGCAAGATTTTAACGTGATTCTGTTGAAGGAAGAACTGAAGGAAGAACCGAAGAGTGAAATCCTCAAGCGTCTATTTGTGAAAGGGACTTTTTTTTTTTTTTTTGAGACAGAGTCTGACTCTGTCACCAGGCTGGAGTGCAGTGGTGCAATCTCAGCTCACTGTAACCTCCGCCTCCCAGGTTCAAGCGATTCTCCTGCCTCAGCCTCCTGGGTAGCTGGGACTACAGGTGCCCGCCCCCACAGCCAGCTAATTTTTGTATTTTTAGTAGATGGGATTTCACCATGTTGGCCAGGATGGTCTCGATGTCCTGACCTCGTGATCCATCCACCTCAGCCTCCCAAAGTGCTGGGATTACAGGCATGAACCACCGCGCCCGGCCAAAAGGGACTTTTAAAAGCTTGGCTGCAATTTCTAAAACATAAAATAAGGATGTATTCCCTAAAATTTTCACGTACTTCATTTCTATCTCTTTTTTTATCTGTCCTTGCCTTCCTCACAAACTCAGCC
This sequence comes from Rhinopithecus roxellana, assembly GCF_007565055.1. NCBI lineage: Eukaryota > Metazoa > Chordata > Mammalia > Primates > Cercopithecidae > Rhinopithecus > Rhinopithecus roxellana. Next base: position 105,022,609 of record NC_044559.1, read on the forward strand.
TAGTATAGTGATTAAAAGCATGGATTTTAGAATCAGTATGACATTACATAGAGCTCTGGCTATATTATTGACTAGCAACGTCACCTTGGGCAAATTACTAGTCTTGAGGATTATCCTGCTTTGTCTCTAAACTTGGCTTTAGGACGTAGTGCTGTTTGTGAAAAGTAATTGAAATTGTGTAAATAATTTAGCAGTACCTGGCACATACATGTTTTACTAATGGTGGTTATTCATTTTTTAAAAATAGTTGAAGTTCTGTGTGTCAAGTCTTAGGAACATAGTGTTAAGCAAAGTCACTTGGATTTTGCTCTTACAGAGTTTATATTTTAATTAAGTATAATACATAACAAAGGAGATACTTTGGGGTCTCAGATTTGTGATATGAAGCTTTCATTCAATTATGAGGAAAAATAAGAAACTGCAACAGAAATTACTGTCTAGGAAAGGGGAGTAAAAACCTCCAGGACGTCACCATATCAACATATGGTGTACCCTTCTAGGCAGGGATGATGTAAATGATGCAATCAACACATTTTGAGAGAATTACTTATTGACTCAAGATTGGCCATTTTTTAAAGTTCTGCCAGGTAATAGATACTAAAGTTCAGCTAATATTGAGAAGCATACCCTAAACCCTTTACCTGTGTCTGGTGAAACTTCAGCCTGAGTTAACCCAACCATTCATTTTCTGAGCACCACTGAGCAGTTGCACGCTGCAGGAGATTATAAAATAATAGAATATACTGATGCCACTTCAGCCTCATCATCACCAAAATCAAATGACATAGTAATTTAGAAAGTAGTAAGTGCTACAGAGAATAGTGGGGTAAGATAAAGTGTTGGATGGAGGAGTAATGTTTTCAAGTAGAGTGGTTATTGAGCACGTGGCATTTGAGCAAAGATTTGAAAGTGATGAGGCAGCAAGCTGTACAGGTATCTGGAAAGGAATGTTTCTGGGAAAGGGAACAGCAAGAACAAAGGTCCTGAGGAAAGACTGTGCCTAATGTGTTCAGAAATAATAAGGAAAGCTCTGTGGTTGAAGGGTAGTGACTGAGAGGGAAAATATTAGGAAATGAGGTGAGGTTAAAGGAGTGGGTGGAGGAACAGACTGTGAAGGATCTTATAGGCCATTATAAGAATACTGGCTTTTATTCTGAGTTTATTGGAAAGCCATTGAAGAGTTATGAGCAGAAAATGACACAGCTACTGTATTGAAAATAGTCTATATTGCAAGGAAAGAAGCAGGGAAACTAGTTAGGATATTACTGCATTGCCTGAGTGCCTAAGGTTACTGTTTCAAAGCAGAAAGTAAGCTTATCTAAGGCCATTTTCTTTACCTGTCCTTTCTTGCCATCCCCCCCTTCAGTTCACCTTATATTATCAATTATCCCTTTGAATATTCAAACTCTCTTTCATCTGGATTATTTCCACTGGTCTTTAAACATATCTAAATCCTACCACTAAAAACCCTTTCTTGACCCTATACTCTTAACTGCTCACTTCAGCCAAACATCCGCTAAGTCTTATTTGTGGTACCTCACTTATTTCATTCTTTATTCTTGTATTTACATTTTAAGTCACTATAGTTTGACATCTGCCCCCATAATATTAGCAAAATAGATTTCCCCAAGGCAGTGGTTCTTCAAGAGGCAGTGCTGAGTCTCCGGGGGGCATTTGGAAATGTATGGCAGTATTTTTTTTTATTATCACTGCTATATTTTCTGTATGACTTAAGGGTGAAGGGTGCTACTGATATTTAGTTACCAGAGGTCAAACATGCTAAACATGTAGCAATGCGTAGGACGGTCCTTTATATTTAAGACTTGTCCTGCTCAAAATATCAATGTTGTCTCATTTAGAAATAGTGTTAAGGTCACAAACAACTTCTTTGTACCTATGTTTAACAAACTTTTTTTTCATTCTTTTTCTTACTCAATCTCAGAATATTTGACATTGATAGCAACTCTCTTTGCATCGCCTTTTCTCTCGCCTTCTGTGGCATAACACATTTTGTATTTTCTTATTCCTTATCTGACTGCTTCTCTCATTTTTCACAGGCTCATCCTTGTCTACTTCACTACCAAATGTTGAAGTTATTCAAGAATCAGTCCTTTGGAGGTGATGTCGTTGAAAATGATGAGTAGGAAACTCCAAGAATGCATTTCTGTACAAAACCAGTGAATATATTGGCAAAAAATGTCAGAATCAATTTTATATAAATTCTGGAAATTAGTCAAAGGTTTATAGTAACCAAGGAAACATCTTTTTAAAAAGATGGCTGAGGCCGGTTGCAGTGGCTCATGCCTATTGTAATCCCAGCACTTTGGGAAGCCAAAGCGAGCAGATCATTTGAGGTCAGGAGTTTGAGACCAGCAAAAAAATTAGCTGGATGTGAATGCAGGCACCTGTAATCCCAGATACTTGGAAGGCTGAGGCAGGAGAATCACTTGAACTTAGGAGGTGGAGGTTGCAGTGAGCCAAGAACGTGTTACTGCACTCTAGCCTGGGTAACAGAGCGACACGCTTGTCTCAAAAAAAAAAAAAAGAAAAAAAGAAAAGATGTCTGAATCCTGAATCTCAGAAGTGCTTTCTATCATTTAAACTTACCCTGGTGCCACCTCCCTGTCCAGTTTTGAAAACAACGACCTGCATTTCTGATATCAGTTCCTGGTGCCAAAGGGAGCAGAATGGACCTTGTTTTCTTTTTTTCTTTCTTTTTTCTTTTTTTTTTTTTTTTTTGAGATGGAGTTTTGCTCGTGTTGCCTACTCTGGAGAGCAGTGGCACAGTCTCGGCTCACTGCAACCTCAGCCTCCGGGCTTCAAGCGATTCTCCTGCCTCAGCCTCTCGAGTAGCTGGGATCACAAGCGCCTGCCACCACGCCCGGCCAATTTTTGTATTTTTAGTTGAAACGGGGTTTTGCCATGTTGGCCAGGCTGGTCTCGAACTCCTGACCTCAGGTGATCCGCCTACCTCAGCCTCCAAAAGTGCTGGGATTACAGGCGTGAGCCATCATGCCTGGCCATGGACCTTGTTTTAAAAGAACTATGGAGACTTATTTTAGTTTACCTAACTTGGAAATCTAAGGAAGAAAGGTGATTACAGGCATTTGTCAAAAATTTGTAAAGGCAAGTTTATTATCCTCTGCCATCTGGGGCAAGGAATAATAGCTAAGACAAACAATAGACACACCAAAAAGCCTGGGAGGAAAAGCTAGAAAGTAAGATATTTTGGAGAATAAAGGCTTTTAAAACATCCACATATTCCTGAGAACCCAAAAGGCCACATGCATACCCAGGGTGAGCAAATACTCAGAAAAGACTTGAGAGAGACTTAAACTCTCACCTCTGGCTAACCATCAGGCTCTGCTCAAATAGGAAGTGAAAATTAAGGTGAATTTGTAAGTTGCTTAGCTGAATGTTGAAGGTGTGCCCCAACACTTACACAGAGCCCACTAGTAAAGACTGAGAGTGTTTTCTTTTTGTCTTGGTTTCAGGCATTTAAGGAAATCTGTTTCTCTGTTGAATCACTAGCTGCAAATTAAGCTAACAGAACGGAAGCTCTACTGGTTACACACAGCAGCGAATACAGACTTTGTAAAGTTCAGACAAGTTACCAAACAATAGTAACCATAACAAGTACCAACAACAAACTATGGGGAGGGAGGAGAATCTGATTTCCAGAGTTACCACATTATAATACTATTCAGAATGTCACGTTTTTAGCAAAGATTACAAGGCAAGGAAAAACCAAAAAAGATGGCCCATACACAGGGAAAAAGAAATTAATAGAAACTACCCCTGAAGAAGCACAGACTTTGGATGTACAAAACAAAGACTTTTCATTAACTCTTTTAGATATGCTAGAAGAGCTAAAGGAAACCATGGACAGAGAACAAAAAAATTAGGAAAGCAATGAATGTCTCATCAAATATCGAGAGATTGAAATTGTAGAAAGGAACCAAATAGAAATTCTGGAATTGAAAAGTATTATAACTAAAACTAAAAATCCACTATTCAGCAGCAGACTGGAGAAGTCAGAAGAAAGAATTAACAGGCTTCAAGATAGGTCAATTAAGATTATGCAGTCTGAGGAGCAGAAAGGAAAAAGAGTGAAGAAAAATGAACAGAGCATAAAAGACCTCTGGGACTCTATCAAGCATATCAGTATATGCATAATGGGAGTCCCAGAAGGAGAAGAGAGAGAGAAAGGAACATAAATAATATTTGAAGAAATAATGGTAGAAAATGTCCCAGATTTGATGAAATACATGAATCTAGATATTCAAGAGGCTCAAAGAACCCTAAATAGGGTAAACTCAAAAAGACCTACAGCAAGACACATCATAATTAAACTGTCAATAGTCAATGACAAAGAATCCTGCAAGCAGCAAGAGAGAAGCAATTCCTCACGTACAAAGGATTCTCAGTAAGATTAATAGCTGACTCCTCATTAGAAACCACAGAGGCCAGGAGGCAGTGGGATAACATATTCGAAGTGCTGAAAGAAAAAACTGTCAAGAATTCTGTATTCAGCAAAACTCTCCTTCAAAAGTGAAGGAGAAATTAAGACATTCACAGATAAGCAAAACCTGAGAGAGTATGTCACTAGTAGTCCTGCCTTACAAGAAGTACTAAATGGATCCTTCAGCCTGAAGTGAAGACACTAGACAGTAATTCAGATCCACATGAATAAATTAAAACCACTGATAAAGATTTAAATACATAGGTAGATATAAATGAAAACAATAATTATATCTGTGACAATGAAAGCACAATGCATAAAGGTGATTCATGATGATGAGGAAAGGATGAAGTTAGGAGCAAAAATTTTGTGTACTATTGAAACTAAGTTGGTATTTATTTGAAATAGATTGTTATAAATGAAAGAGTTAATTGTAATCCCTAGAGCAACTACTAAGAAAATAACTAAAAATTTTGAAAAGGGAATAAAAATGGTATACTAGAAAATACCTAATACAAAAAAGACATAAGGGAGGAATTGAGGAAGACACAGGGAAAACAAATAGCTAGTGGCCATGACCTTCCTTGTTACTAATTGCATTAAGTGTGAATGCCTTAAAACTCCATTTAGCAGATGGAGAGATTGGCAGAATGGAGTCTTTTAAATGTTCTAACTATATCCTGTTTATAAAAGACTCACTTTAGAACTAAAGAAATAAGTATGTTGAAAGTGAAAGGGTGGCACCTTAGTTTTCTTTTTTTGTGTGAGATGGAGTTTCACTCTTTTTGCCCAGGCTGGAGTACAATGGCACGATCTTGGCTCACCATGACCTCTGCCTCCTGGGTTCAAGCAATTCTCCTGCCTCCTGAGTAGCTGGGATCACAGGCATGCGCCACCACACCTGCCTCATTTTGTATTTTTTAGTAGAGATGGGGTTTCTCCATGTTGGCCAGCCTGGTGTGTTGAACTCCCAACCTCAGTTGATCCACCAGCTTGGCCTCCCAAAGTGCTGGAATTACAGGCGTGAACCACCGTGCCCAGCTGGTACCTTAGTTTTCTTGTGCTGCCATACCAGAATACCTGAGACTGGGTAATTTATATAGAGTAGAAATTTATTTTCTCACAGTTTTGGAGTCTGAGAAATGCAAAATTATGACATTGGCAGGTTTGCTTGTCTGCTAAGAGCTGCTTTCTGCTTTCAAGATGACACCTTATTGCTGCATCCTCTATAGGGAAGGAATGTTGTTTTGTTTTTGGAGACAGAGTCTTGCTCTGTCCAGCTGGAGTACAGTGGTGCAATCTTGACTCACTACAACCTCCACCTCCCGGGTTCAAGCAGTTCTGCTTCAGCCTCTGGAGTAGCTGAGACCACAGGCACACACCACCACACGTGGCTAATTTTTTGTATTTTAGTTGAGATGAGGTTTCACTGTGTTGCCCAGGCTGGTCTTGAACTCCTGAGCTCAGGCGATCCACCCACCTTGGCCTCCCAAAGTGTTAGGATTACAGGCATGAGCCACTGTGCCTAGCCTTGGGGGAGGAATGTTACATCCTCAACATGGCAGAAGGTAAAAGGGCAAAAAGGAATGAAATTCCTCATCAGGGCACCCAATCTCATTCATGAGGGGAGGAGCCCTCAAGACTTAACCACCTCTTCCTGGCGGGGCGCAGTGGCTCATGCCTGTAATCCCAGCACTTTGGGAGGCCAAGGCGGGCAGATCACGAGGTCAGGAGATTGAGACCATCCTGGTGAACGCGGTGAAACCCTGTCTCTACTAGAAATACAAAGACAAAATTAGCTGGGCATGGTGGTGGGGGCCTGTAGTCCCAGCTACTTGGGAGGCTGAGGCGAGAGAATGGCGTGAACCCAGGAGGCGGATCTTGCAGTGAGCAGAGATTGCACCATGCACTCCAGCCTGGGTGAGACTCCATCTCAAAAAACAAAAGACTTAGCCACCTCTTAATTAAAAGTCCCACCTCTTAATACCATCATGTTGGCCATTAAGTTTCAGTATCTGAATTTTGGAGGGCACACATTCAAACCATAGCAAGTGGAAAAAGACATTCCAATTTATCTCAGGTTCACATCGAACATTCTTCACAATAAAACATGTTAGTTCACAAGTCTCAGTTTTAAAAGATTGAATTACAAAGTGTATTCTCTGACTACAATGGAATAAAACTAAAAATAACATCCTTAAACAACCAATGGCTCAAATAAAGATTAAATAATAAGAGAAATTAGAAAATGCTCGGAAATTAATAAAAACAAAAATGCACCACCCTAAAACGTGGAATGCAGCAAAAGCAGCGCTCAAATTTTATAGCTGCACATGCCTACATTAAAAAATACCTGGAATTGGCCGGGCACTGTGGCTCACGCCTGTAATCCAAGCACTTTGGGAGGCCAAGGCAGGCAGATCATGAGATCAGGAGATTGAGACCATCCCAGCTAACACAGTGAAACTCTGTCTCCACTAAAAATACAAAAACTTGACAGAGTGTGGTGGCGGGTGCCTGTAGTCCCAGCTACTTGGGAGGCGGAGGCCAAAGAATGGCGTGAACCCGGGAGGTGGAGCTTGCAGTGAGCCCAGATGGCGCCACTGCGTTCCAGCCTGGGAGACAGAGCGAGACTCCGTCTCAAAAAAAAAAAATACCTAGAATCAGCAACCTAGCCTTCCACCTTCAGGAACTAGAAAAGAGGAAATCAAACCCAAAGCTAGCAGAAGGAAGGAAATTAAGACTGGAGCAGAGATAAATGAAATACGCAGTAGAAAATAGACTCCACAAGCCCAAAAGTGGATTGTTTGAAACAATAACGTTCACAAACCCTTAAAAAGACTGAGCAAGACAAAAAGATTCAGATTACTAAAATGAGGAATAAAGTGGGGACATTACTGCCAATCTTACAGAAATAAAATGGATTGTAAGGAAATACTATTAATTATATGCTAACAAATTAGATAACCTAGATAAAATGGACAAATTCCTAGAAGCACACAAACTACCAAAACTGACTCAAGAAAAAACTAAACCTATAATCATACTAGTTAAAAAAAATAAAAATAAACCAGTAAAAAAACAAACAAACCAACTTCCAAGAAAGGAAAGATCAGACCATGTGGCTTTACTGGTGACGTAAAATAACAGTGCCAGTCCTTCTCAAACACTTGAAGCAGGGGAAGAGGGAATACTTCTTAACTCATTATATCATGCCAGCGTTACCCTAGTACCAAATCCAGACAAAGACATCACAAGAAAATAAAACTACAGTCCAATATTTCTAATGAATATAGATGGAAAGATCCTTAACAAAAGTGAATCCTGAATCACATTACAAGGATATCCACAAAAAAAAACTGTTAGAGCTAATACCTCAATGTCACACGATGCCCAGGATCAACATACAAAAAATAGTTTATTTCTGTATCCTTGCAATGAACATTTCAAAGTGAAATTTAGAAAACTCATTTACAATAGCATCAAAAAGAATAAAATACTAATAAACAAGATGTAAGACTTGTACACTGAAAACTACAAAACATAGTTGAAATAAATTTTAAAAGACCTAAATAAAGTAGGCATTTTATATTCATGTATTGGAAGACTTTGAAAATGGCAGTATTCCCCCAAATTGACCAACGGAATCAGTGAAATTCCTATCAAAATTCCAACTGCCATTAATGTGGAAATGGACAGATTGATCCTAAAATTCATAAGAAATTACAAGGCTGCCAAAATAGTCTTGGAAAAGAACAAAGTTAGAAGACCCACATTTTGTGATTTCAAAATTTATCACAAAGCTACAGTAATCAAAAGAGTGGTACTGACATAAGGATAGATATATAGGCCAATAAAATAGAATTGAGCGCCCAGAAGTAAGCCTATACATCTGTGGTCAATTGATTTTTGACAAAGGTGTCAATATAGATCACTGGGGAATGGAATAGTATTTATAACAAATGCTGAGGATACTGGGTGTCCACATGTAATAGTGTGGATTTGGACCCTTACCTTACTTACACCACATGCAAACATTAAGTCAAAATAAATAAAATACCTAAATATAAGAATGAAACTGTACAACTATTGGAAGAAAATATTGGGTAAGTCTACATGACCTGGGATTTGCCAGTGGATTCTTAGATACGATACCAAGAACTCAAGTAGCAACATGAAAAATAGATACAATTGGGCTTGATCAAAATTTCAATCCAAAACTTAAATTTACACATCAAATGACACTATCAAGAAAGAGAAAAGAGAACCCACTGAGTTAGAGAAAATATTTGCAAGTCATATACCTGGTAAAGGTCAAATAACTCTTAGAAGTCATCAATTAAAAGACAACTCAAGTTAAAAATGGGCAAAGGACTTGAATAGACATTTCTCAAAGGGAGATATTCTAATGGCCAAGTACATGAAAAGATGCTTTGCCTCATAACCTTCCACCTTAAGGGAAATGCAAATCAAAACCACCAGATACCACTTTCTATACTCACTAGGGCGCTGTTATTAAAAGACAAGTGTTGGCAAGGATGTGGAGAAATTGGAAAGCTGATAAATTGCTGGCGGGAATATAAAATTGTGTGGTCACTGTAAAATAGTTTGACAGTTCATCAAAATTTTAAACAATTAACATATAACCCAGCAGTTCTCCTGAATATATACTCGAGGATAGAAAACAAATATTCAAACAAAAACTTCCACATGAATGTATACAGCAGCACTATAATAGCCAATAAGTAGAAACAACCCAAATGTTCATCAATAGATGAATGGACAAATTGTGGTATATTCATACAATGAAAAACTACTCAGCCATAAAAAGAAGTTATGTACTAGTATATATTGCAACATGGATCAACCTTGAAAACATGCTAACTGAAAGGAAAAGCCACATTTATATGATTCTATTTATGTGAAACACATAAAAGAGGCACAACCATAGAGACAGAAAACATTGGTGGATGCTAGGGGTTAGGGAAATGTAGAAATGGGGAGTTGCTGCTTAATGGGTTTCTTCTTTGAGTGATGAAAATATTCAGATTTAGATAGTGATAATACTTGCAAACATTGTGAATGTATTGGAAGGCACTGAATTGTACAGTAAAATGGTTAAAATGGTGAGTTTTATGTCATGTGATTTTTACTTCAATAATTTTTAAAAAGTAGCCCCTCTCTTAATCCATTTTGTGCTGCTCTAACAGAATACCCGAAATTTTTTTTTTTTTTTTTTTTTTTTTTTTGAGACGGAGTCTTGCTCTGTCGCCCGGGCTGGAGTGCAGTGGCCGGATCTCAGCTCACTGCAAGCTCCGCCTCCCGGGTTTATGCCATTCTCCTGCCTCAGCCTCCGGAGTAGCTGGGACTACAGGCGCCCGCCACCTCGCCCGGCTATTTTTTTGTATTTTTAGTAGAGACGGGGTTTCACCGTGTTAGCCAGGATGGTCTCGATCTCCTGACCTCGTGATCCGCCCGTCTCGGCCTCCCAAAGTGCTGGGATTACAGGCTTGAGCCACCGCGCCCGGCCAATACCCGAAATTTTATAAAGAACAAATGTTGGCTGGGAACGGTGCCTCACGTCTGTAATCCCAGCACTTTGGGAGGCCGAGATGGGCAGATCACGAGGTCAGGAGTTCGAGACCAGCCTGACCACCATGGTGAAACCACGTCTCTACTAAAAATAACAAAAACTAGCTGGGCGTGATGGCATGTCCCTGTAATCTTAGCTACTTGGGAGGCTGAGGCAGGAGAATTGCTTAAACCCAGGAGGTGGAAGTTGCAGTGCAGTGAGCTGGAATCAAGCCATTGTCCTCTAGCCTGGGTGACAGTGAGAGACTCTTGTCTGAAAAGAAAAAAAAAAAGGAAATATATTGGCCCACAATTCTGGCAGATGACGGGGCCACATCTAGTGAGGCCCTTCTGCATCGTAACATGGTGGAAGGCATCACATCATGAGAGAGAGAGCAAGAAAAGGTGCTTTTGTTACAAGCCCATTCCATTATAATGAACCCACTCCCATGATAACAATCTATTCATGAGGACAGAGCCATCATGATCTGTTCTCCTCTAATTAGGTCCTACCTCCCAACACTGTTGCATTGAAGATTAATTTTCCAACACAAGAACTTTGGGGGACACAATCCATAGCAGTCCCTCTCTTCACTAATTTTTTTCCATGAATTCTTCCACTCCAGTGGCTTTTGTGTGTAGTTAGCATCTATACACAGATGCTTCATTAGAGGCAGTTTGTATCTCCAACCCACATCTTTTTCTGCATTCCAGATGTGAATATCCTACTGTTTACTTACCTACCACCTTCACACATATGTTTCAAATGCAACTTTGAAATATAAAACTGAGTTCATTACCTTTTCTCCTAAATTTGATTATCTGTGAAGGTTTTCTGTCTACCAAAGATAGCTTCCAGTCGTTGAGGGTTTACCGTGTGTTGGGACTAAATTAAGTGTTAATCCATTAATTCACTTAATCTTCACAAAAACCTCAGATAGTACTACTTTCCATTTGCAGTGAGAAAGTTGAAAGGTAAAATAACTTAGTGAGGCTGGGCGCGGTGGCTCAAGCCTGTAATTTCAGCACTTTGGGAGGCCGAGACGGGCGGATCACGAGGTCAGGAAATCGAGACCATCCCAGCTAACACGGTGAAACCCCGTCTCTACTAAAAAACACAAAAAAAACTAGCCGGGCGAGGTGGCGGGCGCCTGTAGTCCCAGCTACTCCGGAGGCTGAGGCAGGAGAATGGCGTAAACCCAGGAGGCGGAGCTTTCGGCAAGCCGAGATCCGGCCACTGCACTCCAGCCTGGGCGAAAGAGCGAGACTCCATCTCAAAAAAAAAAAAAAAAAAACTTATTGAAATCATACACCTTTTAAGGAAAGGCTAGCCCTCAACAAAAGCAGCCTGACTTTGCAGAGCCTATGTTCTTAATGCCATTGCTACCATCCTCTACCTTTTTCTAGAGACCTAGAAGTCATCTTTGTCACTTCTTTACATGCTTTATACAATTTATCATGAGGTCCTATTGATTTGACTTCCTAAATAACTCTCACTCCATCCAATTCATTTCATCTGCTACCACCAGCCTTATCCAAGCAACCATCTTTTGTCTATACAATGGCCTCTTAACAAAACTCCCATATTCACTGACAATACCTAATAAAAATATTTATAAGTATAAATTTGTATCTTACAGGTAGGGAATTTATATTCTTCTCTTTTATGCCCAAGGAACATTTCCAAATACTAATCATAAGACTGACCACCTAGAAAACCTTAGTGAATCTCGAAAAGTAGAAATCTTAAAAGCTACTTTTCAGATAGTGCACTAAAACCTGAAGTCAACAAAGATTATTTTTGTTTCTTGATGATCTTAACTGCTGGTTTACTATCAGTCTCTCCAATGCTCCTGCCTTAATTCTAGGTGACTTTAATATGCACATCGATGATCTTTCCAATATCTTGACCTCCAGGTTCTTGGACACCTCTTTCATTCTACTTAAGCCACTCCTTTGGTCATTCCCTAGTTAGATCTGCTTATTACCATTAACTGCAAACTCAATTATCTCAACTTCATGCATCCACCTTTCTGACTGCCACATCCTGTTTTTCCAGCTTTCCCCTCTAAATCCCTAGCTCCTAATAACTATTGAACTTTGTTGGTAATTCTTTTTTTTTTTTTTTTTTTGGTGACAGAATCTCACTCTGTCACCCAGGCTGGAGTGCAGTGATGAGAACTCGGCTCACTGCAAGCTCCATCTCCCAGGTTCACGCCATTCTCCTGCCTCAACCTCCCAAGTAGCTGGGACTATAGGCGCCAGCCACCACGCCTGGCTAATTTTTTTGTATTTTTAGTAGATACAGGGTTTCACCATGTTAGCCAGGATGGTCTCGTGTTAGCCAGGATGGTCTCGATCTCCTGACCTAGTGATCTGCCCGCCTCAGCCTCCCAAAGTGCTGGGATTACAGGCGTGAGCCACTGCACCTGGCCCTTTGTTGCTAATTCTAATCTATTGATTCTATCCCTATTTCACTGCCCCTCACCGTTATTTTCCTCCTCCCTTGGCTTAAATTCCATAGCCAGTCATTGATTGGATATTCCTTTTACTCACTGGCAAAACCATAACCCTAATCATTGCTTATCTACTCCATTCTTGCTCCCATGTAGCTGAACATGACTGGAAGAAATTTGCAAGAGTTTCATTTTAAATTCTTGAAGACAAACCTCATCTCATGTGACCTCAAAATGCTGCCAGTCAATCAAATTATATTTTCTCCAAGCTTATACACTTGTAGTCAGCTTGGGCTGCTACAATAAAATATCATAAATTAGGTAGCTTATAAACAACAGACCTGTCTTCCTTACGGTTCTGGAGGCTGGGAAATTCATCATCAAGGCACTAGCAGATTTAGTGTCTGTTGAAGTCCAGCTTTCTGGTTCATGGATGGTGACTTCTCACTGTGAGAAGGTATGGTGGAAGGAAAGAGGGGTCCTTTCTCGAGCCTTTTTAATAAGGACACTAATCTCAATGATGAGGACCACCGCCCATAACCTAATCACCCTCCAAAGGTGATTAGGCCTTCCAATACCATCACCTTGTGGGTTAGCATTTCAACATACGAATTTTGAAGGGACACAAACATTCAGAGCATAACACTCCCTTTTCCTGAGATGATTTTATGTAATTCTCCCTTTTCAAATATTCAACACTCTATTCCCAGTCTTACCTTCAATGATAACTCTTGTTCCTATTTCCTGGAGTAAATTGGAGCAATCAGAAGAGATCCCCTGCCACTAAATCTATCTTTCTAGCAGCTTCTGAACTCATATAATGTTCTTTCCAGCCTGTTACTATACATATAAGGATGATGTCCATGCTGTCATCTAAAATCAGCCTCTGCTTGTGTACTAGATCAGAGTTGACAAAATGCAGCCTGTGTCCCAAATCCTGCTTTGTTTTTGTATAGCCCATAAGCCAAGAATAGTTTTTACTTTTTTTTTTTTTTGAGACAGAGTCTCATTCTGTTACCCAGGCTGGAGTGCAATGGCACGATCTCGGCTCACTGCAACCTCCACCTCCCAGGTTCACGTGATTCTTCTGCCTCAGCCTCCCAAGTAGCTGGGACTACAGGCGCCCACCAACACGCCCAGCTAATTTTTGTATTTTTTAGTAGAGATGGGGTTTCACTATGCTGGCCAGGCTAGTCTTAAACTCCCGACTTTGTGATCTGCCCGCCTCAGCCCCCCAAAGTGCTGGGATTACAGGCGTGAGCCACTACGCCCAGCTAGTTTTTACATTTTTAAGTGTTGAGGAGAAAAATGTATATACAGCAGAGACCATGTGTGATCCACAAAGCCTAAAATATTTACTGTTTGGCTCTTTCCAAAACTGAATCCTGAACTAGATCACATTCCCTCACACCTACTTGAGAGTAACAGCAATTCTTCCTTCTGTCTTCTACATTAACCAGTGTTTGCCCTCATTCAAGTTTATTTCCACTAGCATTCAAGCCTTCTGTTATTTCTCCCATCTTTAAACAAACCGAAAAAATCTCTATGCTACTTTTCTTGCCAGTTACTGTCCTGTTTCTTTGCTCCCCTTCACAACACAGCACCTTGATTTTTATTTTTATTTTATTTTATTTTATTTTCAGAGTCTCACTGTTGCCCAGGCTGGAGTGCCATGGTGCAATCTCGGCTCACTGCAACCTCCACCTCCCGAGTTCAAGGGATTCTCCTGTCTCAGCCTGCTGAGTAGCTGGGATTACAGGCATGCGCCACCACGCCCAGCTAATTTTTGTATTTTTAGTGGAGACAGGGTTTCACCATGTTGGCCAAGCTGGTCTTGAACTCCTGATCTCAGGCGATCTGCCCACCTCGGCCACCCAAGGTGCTGGGATTACAGGCACGAGCCACTGCGCCCGGCCAGCACCCTGAAATAATAGTCTTTAGTTGCTGTTTTGAATTCCTCCTTTCTAATTTCACTTGAACCTACTCTAATCGGGCTTTCTCCCCCGTCACAGAGACCACTGTCCTTATCACGGTCACTAATAGCTTCCATGTGCTAATTCCAGTGGTCAGTTTTCAATCCTACTTTATCTGACCTTTCAGCAACATTTGACCAAGTATATCACTACCTCCTCCTAGGTAAACTTTCTTCACTTGATTGCCAGAACACCACACTGTTTTCTCTCTACATTAGGGAGACAATAAAGGATGTCTCCTTTATTGGTCTGATACGTCTCCCAGATCTCTTCACAGTGAAGTGCCCTAGGGCTCAGCCTGTCTTTCTCCATCTACACATCTTGAGGGATATTACCCAGTTTCATGGCTTTCAAAACCATCTATTTGCTGACAGCTCCCAAATTTATATGTAGCCTTGACTTTTCACCTAAAACCCTGATTCCTTTATCTAACAACCTACCCAACATCTCCAGGTAAATGTCAGATAAACATCTCAAAACCGAAACATCTAAAACCAAATTTCTGATCTTCAATCCTAAACCTGTTCAGTAGTCATCCTCATTTTACGAATGTTAACTCATCCTTCTCGATAATGATGGTAAAAACTTTGGAGTTGGCCTGGCGCGGTGGCTCACGCCTGTAATCCCAGCACTTTGGAAGGCCAAGGGGGGCGGATCATGAGGTCAGGAGATCAAGACCATCCTGGCTAACACAGTGAAACCCCGTCTCTACTAAAAAATACAAAAAAAAATAGCCGGGCGTGGTGGCAGGCACCTGTAGTCCCAGCTACTTGGGAGGCTGAGGCAGGAGAATGGCGTGAACCCGGGAGGCGGAGCTTTCAGTGAGCCGAGTTCTCACCACTGCACTGCAGCCTGGGCTACAACGCGAGACTCCATCTCAAAAAAAAAAAAGAAAAAAAACTTTAGAGTTATCCTTGACTTTCCTGTTTAATACACACATTCATTGTATCAAGAAATCCTGCTGGCTGTAGCTTTGAAATGGAAACAGAGTCTGACCCCCTTTTCAGTTGATCGAAGCTGCTATTATCTCACCTGGGTTACTGCTCACTTGCCTCCTGCTTCTATCCTTGTTCCCTGTAATCTGTACTCAAATAGAAGCCAGTCATGCTTTTCAAATGTGAATTATTTTGTGTCACCCATCTGCTCAGGATTCTTCAGTGGCCCCCCATTTCACTCAGTGAAACCCGAAGTCATAACAATGGCCTAAAAGCCTACATGAACTCATCCCTCTTGCCTCTCGGACCTCATCTCCAACTCTCCACTCATGCTATTCTGGGCACTTACTAATTTAGGTCTTTTGCACAAGCTATTTACTTTCTATTCTTCTGCTGTGCATTCACTTGGCCAACTCCCTCCCCTCCTTTAAGTCCTTCCTTAAATCCCACCTGCTCAGTGGGGCCTACCTTGATCACATTATTTTAAATTGCAGCCCCCCCATCTGCACGTATGATTTTCCTTCCTCTTCTTTATTTTTGTGTTACATATAACATGTATCACCTTCTAGCATGCTGTATAATTTATGTATTCTGTTTATTGTTTAGCTCCTGCCCCCTAATGGGGGCTTCATAAGGATAAAAATCAGAATCTCTTTCGCTCTGTGATATATTCCAAGAACGTGGCTCGTAGTTGATGCTTCATAAATATTTGTGGAATAAATAAAAATGAATTTAAAAACTTCCCAATTCTTTGAAAACACTACAAAATAATTACTGGAGTATAGCAGAAGTCAAATTTGAGATTACAAGTTGTATGCAAATTGAAAAATTGGAACACTTCATATGAATATGTATGGGAAGTGAATCAAACCTAAGCCCAGAGAAGAATTCATAGCTTTAAAGGAATATATTGCCAAACAAAATAATTCTTACTGTGATCAGAGCTCTTACTAATAATGATCTATCATCACTTCCTGCATCAATCTCCTAACAAAGCTACTGGGCTTTCTCTCCCAAAGTTACTACGTCAAAACAGTGGTTCTCAATATGTAGTTGCTGGACTAATAGCATCAGCTTCACCTGAGAACTTGTTAGAAATGCAAATTGCGTTTTAGTAAGTCCTCCAACTGATTTCTATACACAAGATTATTTGAGAATATTGCATTAGACTCAGGAAGATTATTTCTTACTGCCTTTTTCTTTCCTCACATAGAGGAATAGAGTCTGCTGTTGATTCAAACGCTGTCTTGCTTAGAGAGACAAATCTAACGAATCAGACAGGGTTAGTGTAATAGATAATCGTTTCTCCCATGTTAGCCAATATGAAATTATCTTTGGGGCAGGCGCGGTGGCTGGCTCACACCTGTAATCCCAGTACTTTGAGAGGCTGAGCCAGGCAGATCACGAAGTCAGGAGTTCAAGAACAGCCTGGCCAACATGGTGAAACCCCGTCTCTACTAAAAATACAAAAATTAGCTAGGCGTGGTGGTGCGTGCCTGCAGTCCCACCTACCTGGGAGGCTGAGGCAGGAAAATCGCTTGAACCCAGGAGGTAGAGGTTGCAGTGAGCCGAGATTACACAACTGCACTCTAGCCTGGGCATTAGAGTGAGACTACTTCTCAAAAAACAATATATGTATATATATATATATCTTTCATTCTGGATGCATTTTGTTCACCATGTATGCCTTCAGTATCATTACCTTCACTTCTATTTTTAAGATGAACCAAAACAAAAATATTGTGTTGAAATAATAATCATAGGCTTGTATCAGCCTTAGTTTTTATCCTGAGGTTCATAATCACTAACAGATTTTTGTAAAATGTCCTGTTTAATATCCACGAATATGTTTTAAAAGAAATATCAAGACTTATATTGAGAACATCTTAAGAATTTACAGAAGGACATAAAATAATTTGACTAAGTAGGCCGGGCGCGGTGGCTCAAGCCTGTAATCCCAGCACTTTGGGAGGCCGAGACGGGTGGATCACGAGGTCAGGAGATCGAGACCATCCTGGCTAACACAGTGAAACCCCATCTCTACTAAAAAAATACAAAAAACTAGCCGGGCGTGGTGGCTGGCGCCTGTAGTCCCAGAACTAGCCGGGCGTGGTGGCTGGCGCCTGTAGTCCCAGCTACTCGGGAGGCTGAGGCAGGAGAATGGCGTAAACCCGGGAGGCAGAGCTCGCAGTGAGCTGAGATCCGGCCACTGCACTCCAGCCTGGGCGACAGAGCGAGACTCCGTCTCAAAAAAAAATAAAAATAATTTGACTAAGTAAAAAAAAAAATTTAATTTCCTGGTTAGAGTAACTTAATAGTGTAAAGGTATACATGTAATGCAACAATTTCAATCATAATCATAACTTTGGGGAAATGAGGGTAGTGTTTGATAAGTTTATTCTAAAATTTATCCTGAGAAATTCATGAAAAATTTAAAATCATGAGGAAGAAGAAGAATGAGGGAATACCATACATTAAAATGTACTGTAAGTCTAAAGTCATTTTAAATGTATGTAGCTACTGGAAGTGACAAATACTACATGAACCAAAATACTTCAAAAATACCTCCATATGGCTATGAGAATTCAGTGAATTTTAAAGGAGGCATTTTAAATCAGTAGCAAATTGACAGAATATTTAAGAAATGATGTTGAAACATGTCTACTCATTCTGAAGAAAAAGTTAAATCTCTCCTTTACATTGTACTCCCAAATAAGTTCTTAACGTATTAAATACCTAAATGTTAAAAAAAAAAGTATGAGGCCGGGCGCGTTGGCTCAAGCCTGTAATCCCAGCACTTTGGGAGGCCGAGACGGGCGGATCACGAGGTCAGGAGATCGAGACCATCCTGGCTAACCCGGTGAAACCCCGTCTCTACTAAAAATACAAAAAAACTAGCCAGGCGAGGTGGTGGGCACCTGTAGTCCCAGCTACTCGGGAGGCTGAGGCAGGAGAACGGCGTAAACCCGGGAGGCAGAGCGTGCAGTGAGCTGAGATCCGGCCACTGCACTCCAGCCTGGGCGACAGAGCGAGACTCCGTCTCAAAAAAAAAAAAAAAAAAAAAGTATGAAAGCACTAAAATAATATATAGAATTGTTTTAATCTAGGTATAAACAGAACATGAAACCCAGAAGCCACAGAGAAAAACACTGATAGATTTTACACATACAAATTTATAACTTCTTTATGATGAAAAAATATAAATAAAGTTAAAAGATAAGTTATGGATTTGAAAAAAATAGTTACAATACATAAAAGAATCAAGAAGTTAATACGTATACTATACAAAGAACTCCCAAAATTAGTAAAAATACCAACTCAACAAAAAGTAGATAGAATATTAACATATAGATGAGTCAGAAAAGGAAATGCAGATGGCCAGTAATAAATGTTTAATCTCATATATAAAATATGAAATACAAATAACATTGAACTTTCAGTGTAAGGCTAGACTGAGCACCCATAGGTACCTCTCTTTCAAGGTCTTTATTTTTCTAATTTCACCATTACATACCCTTAAGTGCATCACCTCATTATTACCGTCACTCTACAAATAAGACAACTAGGACATAAAGTAGTTAAATCATTTGGCAAAAGTCAAACAGATAATAAAAGCAGCAGAGCTGGGGTGTGCACTCAGCATTTGGACTCTAGGATCTACCCTCTAACCCACCATACTATGCTACCTCTAAATGAATTAAAGCAGGTCTGGGAGTGGCCAAGACACTTTCGGAAGATCTATGAAGTTAAAACTTTTCATAAAAATAGCAAAACATAATTTGGCTTTTCCACTCTTTTTCCAGAGGCTTCATGACATGTAATGTTGCAAAAGATTAAATGCAGAAGCAGATACGAGAATTCAGCTGATTTCCATTAAGTCTCATATTAAAGAGATTTACAAAAAAGTAAACAAAGCCATTCTTGTTTGGAAATATGTAACTTTTTCATGAAAATATTTATAACATATAATTAGTTTATTTTAAATGAATTTATAAATAGTTTTATATTTCTCACTTTTAATTTCTGATTGGTAAATATAAATAGATAAAATCCACATAAACAAAAGCTCTTTGTATTCCTCAATAATTTTTAAGGATGTAAAGGGATCTTGAGGCCACAAAGTTTGAGAACTACTGAATTAAAGAATTACCTCCAGTCAACTGACAGCTGAGTCAGTTAGGCCTCTATCACCCTTCACTCACATATACGGAGGGAACCCTCTGGGAATCTGTGGCTTTTCCCCCAGGAATAAAATCTTAAGAGGTCTTCTGTAGGCTAGAGCAAAGTATGGTAAGGATAAACATTTGAGATGGTGGCCGGGCGCGGTGGCTCAAGCCTGTAATCCCAGCACTTTGGGAGGCCGAGACGGGTGGATCGCGAGGTCAGGAGATCGAGACCATCCTGGCTAACACGGCGAAACCCCGTCTCTACTAAAAAATACAAAAAACTAGCCGGGCGAGTTGGCGGGTGCCTGTAGTCCCAGCTACTTGGGAGGCTGAGGCAGGAGAATGGCGTAAACCCGGGAGGCGGAGCTTGCAGTGAGCTGAGATCCAGCCACTGCACTCCAGCCTGGGCGACAGAGCGAGACTCCGTCTCAAAAAAAAAAAAAAAAACATTTGAGATGGTACCATGTCACTATCAGCCATTCTCTACTTCCTGGACACAAACTTTTGCACAAGTGCAAACTGTCTATTGAGTAGCACCTGTGTTCACTAAATGGCCCCACCATGGCATGCTAGCAGATGCTCTCTGTTAGGGAAAGGACGTGCTTATCTAGTACCAACAGTAAGAAATGTCCTGGATGACAGAGGAGTGACTGATGCTTATCTGTTGTGCCTGAAGACACCTGATTCTGGTTTTCCATTTATAATACTGCAGTGGCTCATACCTGTAATCCCAGCACTTTGGGAGGAGGAGGCAGGCAGATCCCCTGAGGTCAGGAGTTCAAGATCAGTCTGGCCAAGATGGTGAAACCCCATCTCTACTAAAAATACAAAAAAATTAGCTGGGCACAGTGGCAGGTGCCTGTAATCCCAATTACTCGGGAGGCTGAGGCAGGAGAATCGCTTGAACTCGGGGGGGCAGAAGTTGCAGTAAGCTGAGATCGTGCCACTGCACTCCAGCCTGAGTGACAGAGTGAGACTCCATCTCAAAAAAAAAAAAAAAAAAAAAAAAAAAATTAGCCAGGCGTGGTGGCAGGCACCTGTAATCCCAGCTACTCATAAGAGGCTGAGGCATGAGAATCACTTGAACCCAGGAGGCAGAGGTTGCAGTGAACTGAGATTGCGCCACTGCACTCCAGCCTAGGTGACAGACTGAGCCTCCATCTCAAAAATAAAATAATAAAATAAATTTAATTTTCAAAATTGAGTTGATTTAAAGAAAAGTGTTAGGAAAATGTTATATACGTAAAGATGGCAAAAATTGTTAAAGAAGTTTAAGAAACATTGCTAGAAAGCACATCATTAGTCTGTCTGGGGTGGGCCTTTGATGTAGTAGTTAGGGGTCTGAGAAAAATGGGGCAGACATGAAGTAACTCCAGACCCTCACGCTAAGGGAGATAAGAAGTGAAGTGGAAAGGCAACTCTGCCTGAGAGTGAAAGGTTGAAACTCTGCACCCTGGCATTCGTGAGAGGATCTCTAGTCTCTACTTGTTCCTTCCCCAGTAAATCTGCTTACTGGTATGTTTCACTCACACAAAGCTTGTGTTCACACCTATGTGTCTTCTACTGCTACTCAGTCTTCACTAGAGACCTAATTTTCCCTTAAAACACTTTATGATCATCTATCTGATAAGGAGTTGCTACCCAGAATATATAAAGAACTCTCTACAACTCAACCACACACACACACACACACACACACACACACACACACACACACACACACAAATCAAAAAATGAGCAAAGGACTTGAATAGACATTTTTCCAAAGACATACAAATGGCCAATAAGCTCATAAAAAGATGCTCAGTGTCACAAGTGAAATGCAAGTCAAAACCGCAGTGAGATACCACCTCACACTCATTAGGATGGCTATTACAAAACAAAAACAAAGCAGAAAATAACAAGTGTTGGGGAGGATATGGAGAAACTGGAAACACTTGTGCGCTGCTGGTTGGAATATAACATGGTGCAGCTCCTGGCCGGGTGCAGTGGCTCACGCCTGTAATCCCAGCACTTTGGGAGGCCGAGGTGGGCGGATCACGAGGTCAGGAGATCGAGACCATCCTGGCTAACACGGTGAAACCCTGTCTCTACTAAAAATACAAAAAAATTAACCAGGCATGGTGGTGGGCACCTGTAGTCCCGGCTACTCCAGAGGCTAAGGCAGGAGAATGGTGTGAGCCCGGGAAGGGGAGCTTGCAAGTGAGCCAAGATCGCGCCACTGCACTCCAGCCTGGGCCACAGGGAAAGACTCCGTCTCAAAAATAAAATAAAATAAAATAAAGGTGCAGGTCCTATGAAAAAGAGTTTGGCAGTTCCTCAAAAATTAAAAAATATATTTACCATATGATCCAGCATTTCCACTTCTGGGTATACACCCAAAAGAAAGCAGTAACCCTGGCCGGGCGCGGTGGCTCAAGCCTGTAATTCCAGCACTTTGGGAGGCCGAGGCGGGCGGATCACGAGGTTAGGAGATCGAGACCATCCTGGCTAACATGGTGAAACCCCGTCTCTACTAAAAAAATACAAAAAACTAGCCGGGTGAGGTGGCGGGCGCCTGTAGTCCCAGCTACTCGGGAGGCTGAGGCAGGAGAATGGCGTAAACCCGGGAGGCGGAGCTTGCAGTGAGCTGAGATCCGGCCACTGCCCTCCAGCCTGGGCGACAGAGCGAGACTCCGTCTCAAAAAAAAAAAAAAAAAGAAAGCAGTAACCCTAACAGATGTTTGCAGACCAATGTTCATAGCAAAGTTTTTCACAAAAGCCAAAATGTGGAAGCAACCCAAGTGTCTGTTGATGGGTAAATGGATACACAAAATGTGGTGTGTATATATACAATGGAATATTATTCGGCCTTAAAAGAGAAGGAAATTTTGACACATGCTGCAACATGGATGAAACTTGAAGTCATTATTCTAAGTGAAATAATGTCATCATGAAAGGACAAATATTGTATGATTCCACTTATGTGAGATGCCTATAGTAGTCAAATTCATAGAGACAGAAAGTAGCATGGTAGTTGCCAGGGGTGCGGGGAGAGGGGAGCAGGAAGTTCTTATTTAATGTGTACAGAGTTTCTGTTTGATATGATTTTGAAAGTTCTGGAGGTGGATGGTGGTGATGGTTGCACAACAATGTGGATGTACTTAATGCCACAGAACTGTTCATTTAAAAAATGGTTTTACTGGTAAATTTTATGTTATATCTATTCAATCACAATTTTAAAAAAACACTGTTAGGAACTATTATCCATATAACTTAAAATATGATCTGAATTATAATATGTCTCATGTGAAACAGATAATGAGACATACAGCATAGATGACCCCAAGGTACTAATCCCTGCTCACAAACCACAATAGTTAATGTAATTTGCATGGCATGGTTATCCGTTGTTTTACTCACAGATTAAAAATTTAGACAGATAGAATATTGCATTTAGGTCTCCATTTTAGGCTTTTCTTTTGCAACCCTGGTAATATTACAATACAGAAGGCTGGAGCCAAAAAGGAAGCAATGGGGCTCTGTTGTGCCAGGAAGTTACCCCAAAACAGAAGCACCTGTTATCCAACTAATGCATGATGCAACCGTGCTTGGCCAGGGAGTTACAGTGCTACAACAACAGTTGTCCAGGGCCTACATATTCAGATCCTTGGTGTATCTAGATCATTTTGCTGTGCAGACTTTCTTTTTGCAAAACAGTACATGTACTGTACAAAACCTTAAGAGAATCATAAGCACTTTTTTAATAGGAAAGGTGATCTGTATTTCAAAACATTTTCATAATTTTATCTATTTTTTACCAAGATACTATAGTCACGCTTTTCTTGTGAGTAAATGGTTGGTTGTTACTTATATATTTATTTTTACTTATTTATTTAATTTTTTTTGAGACAGAGTCTCACTCTGTTGCCCAGGCTGGAGTGTAGTGGCACAATCTTGGCTCACTTCAACCTCTACCTCCCGGGTTCAAGCCATTCTTCTGCCTCGGCCTCCAGAGTAGCTGGGATTAGAGGTGCACGCCACCACATCTGGCTAATTTTTGTATTTTTAGTAGAGATGGGGTTTCACTATGTTGGCCAGGCTGTGGTTGTTATTTAATATGTATATTAGGAACTGCATAAACTAGCAACATTTCTCCAAGAAAGAGATAGTTTAGAAATGGAAGCACAGCTGGGCGCGGTGACTCACGCCTGTAATCCTAACACTTTGGGAGGCCGAGGTGGGCGTATCACCTGAGGTCAGGAGTTCAAGACCAGTCTGCCCAAAATGGCGAAACCCCGTCTCTACTAAAAATACAAAAGTTAGCCAAGTGTGGTGCACTCCTGTAATCCCAGCTACTTGGGAGGCTGAGACAGGAGAATCATTTGAACCTGGGAAGCAGAGGTTGCAGTGAGCTGAGATTGTGCCACTGCACTCCAACCTGGGCAACAGAGTGAGACTCAAAAAAAAAAAAAAAAAAGGAAAGAAAGAAAAAGAAATGGGAGCAACTCTTTAGTATTTTTCTTCTGTGTGTGGGTTCTCTTGCTGCTTACTCATTGCTGTCCTATATGCTGTTTTTCCGATCCCAAATGCCACCTGTATCTAGGAAGCTTTCCTCGTTGACAAATGCTGGAGCACTATGCAACTTTCCCAGCCCCAGTATAGAAGCAGGAGTATTAATTCGCAGGGTGAATACAAATGAATCAGTGAATACAATGATCTTCTACTTTGGTTTCTTATTCTTGCAATTGTTTTGCCAAGGTAATAGTGTCACTAGGTAAGTTACATGTAGTTCTTCGGCTTTCAATGGCTTATCATTGCCTCAGAGGCTTCTGTATTCTTCAGCTATTTGTCTTTCAAATGAAGCAGAAGGAAAGCCTGCCAGTGGTTCCTTGGGTCCCCTTTATTCTCCCAAATTTTAGAGAAATGGTACCTATCTAGAGGTCTTCGGTAAAACAAAATTTGCTTAATAATAGAGTGTGTTGTAGAATCCCAGAGGTTTCTAATATTTTCTGCAATTGTCTCTTGTTAATGTAGGATTTCTCTGGACCCTGTAGCTGGCGATCATTACCCCTGTCAGCACTCTCTCTTTACAGACTCTAATGCTACCTCCTCAGCTCAACATGGCATCCACCTCCTCAAAACCTTTCATCATAGTAAACATAAGACTCAGTAAACACAAACAAACAAACATCTTTCAAACATGCATATTCAGGTATTATCTTCATAGTTCGAATTCCCGCAAGATAGATCAAAGGAGTCATGGGGGCTACAGTTTAATCCAAGGTAGCATCGAATTACTAGGCATCCAGTTTTCATGCAGTGTTTGAGGCTTGAAAGAATACTCTCACAGAAGTCACATCATCCCAAAGTGGTAACAAGATTTGATTAATTAGGAAATACTGGACATTTATATGAGTGGAATTATCATATTTCCTCAAATATGTTTAGGTTTACTGAGCCTTATGTTTACTCTGATGGAGGGTTTTGAGGACGTGGATGCCATGTTGAGCTGATGGAGCATTAGAGCCTATAAAGAGAGAGTGTTGAGGAAATACGATAATTCCACTCATATAAATGTCCAATATTTCCTAATTAATCCAATCTTGTTATCACTTTGGGATAATGTGACTTCTATGAGAGTATTCTTTCAAGCCCACCTTTGGCCTGCATTATGTGCCTTTAGGCCACTGCTTTAAAAGCATGTAGTAGATAGGCCGCCATCATGAATGACACTGTAACTATCCGCACTAGAAAGTTCATGACCAACCGACTACTTCAGAGGAAACAAATGGTCATTGATGTTCTTCACCCTGGGAAGGCAACAGTGCCTAAGACAGAAATTCGGGAAAAACTAGCCAAAATGTACAAGACCACACCGGATGTCATCTTCGTATTTGGATTCAGAACTCATTTTGGTGGTGGCAAGACAACTGGCTTTGGCATGATTTATGACTCCCTGGATTATGCAAAGAAAAATGAACCCAAACATAGACTTGCAAGACATGGCCTGTATGAGAAGAAAAAGACCTCAAGAAAGCAACCAAAGGAACGCAAGAACAGAATGAAGAAAGTCAGGGGGACTGCAAAGGCCAATGTTGGTGCTGGCAAAAAGTGAGCTGGAGATTGGAGTAAAGGTGCTGCAGTAAAGGCTACCTGTGTCCATTTTGGATTTTTCACGAGCAGATTAATAAACTAAAAACTTAAAAAAAAAAAAAAAGCATGTAGTAGGGAGCACGCTTGGCACATATAGGCAGGTGCGTATCCTAGCAGCCCAGTCCAGCACGGGCATATGACTCCATCGGCGGGGTTCCAAATTCATATTAGTGTTGTCTGCTTGCCAGGTGGTATACAACTGTGTGGTAGTACCGAATTCTTTCCTTTTACAATGCTGTTTTCCATCTGGCTTTGATTCTTTTTTTTCATCACAAAGTATACTTCCAAAAAAAGGAATATTCCTTTATCAACAAAGACAGGGCATCTTAAATCAACATTTAAAAAACTAGATTTCATTTGCAAAATTCTAAAATAAATTTTGGATGTTTTTCTAGATGCAAGTTACTTTCACATTTGAAAGAAGATTGACCCGTTTATATAGTGAATACATTTACCTGTGGAGCACTACAAATATAAAAGCTCTGTCAAAAGGAGGCTTTCTCCCAATATTTTTTCTCCATTCTTTCTTTGTAGAATCCCTAGGTTTTAGTGGGCCTCTCTCTGTCCAGAAACAGACTATTTCTCCCCTTCCCTTGTAGCTTGACGTAGCCATGTCTGTCCAACAGGACATAAGCAGGAGTAGTGCATGGAATTTTCAGGAAATGTCCTTAAAGGGAAAAGGCTCTTCTACTTTTCTCCTTCTTTCTGGCTACAATGTGAATGTGAGAGTTGGAGCGTAAATATGCACCTTGGACTCTGAAGTGGAAACCATGTGCTAAGGATGATAGAGCCAAAGATAAGAGCCCAGTTTCCTAGCATCATGGGAGGGCATGTCACCTCTAGAGAGACTACTACCTCTCTAGAGAGATTTTTAATGTGAGTGAGAAAATAATCTGCTTTTTTGATAAACCACTGTAATTTTTCATTTACTGTTACTCCTAGCTAAACTAATTTAAATGGGTAAACTCTCAAATATGGGAAGAAATGATCTCCTTTTGAAAATACACCATACTGGCTGGGCGTGGTGGCTCATGCCTGTAATCTCAGCACTTTGGGAGGCCAATATGGGTAGATCACCTGAGGTCAGGAGTTTGAGACCAGCCTGGCAACATGGTGAAACACCGTCTGTACTAAAAATACAAAAAGTTAGCTGGGCATGGTGGCAGGCGCCTGTAATTCCAGCTATCGGGAGGCTGAGACAGGAGAATCTCTTGAACCTGGGAGGTGGAGGTTGCAGTGTGCTGAGACGGTGCCACTGCATTCCAGCCTGGGCAACAAGAGTAAAACTCCGTCTCAAAAAAAAGGAAGGGGCCGGGCGTGGTGGCGCAAGCCTGTAATCCCAGCACTTTGGGAGGCCGAGATGGACGGATCACGAGGTCAGGAGATCGAGACCATCCTGGCTAACACGGTGAAACCCCGTCTCTACTAAAAAATACAAAAAACCTAACCGGGCGAGGTGGCGGGCGCCTGTAGTCCCAGCTACTCGGGAGGCTGAGGCAGGAGAATGGCATAAACCCAGGAGGCGGAGCTTGCAGTCAGCTGAGATCCGGTCACTGCACTCCAGCCTGGGCGACAGAGCGAGACTCCGTCTCAAAAAAAAAAAAAAAAAAAGGAAGGAAGGAAGGAAGGAAGGGAGGGAGGGAGGGAGGGAAGGAAATAGACCATACTGTACTCCAAGTTATTTAGTTTGGCCTAATGGTAGCGTCTCCATGAAGTAATTCAAATCTGAATGATGTTTCTATAATAAAAAATAATAATAGCAACAATACAGCTCACTCCAATTTCTCTTTCTGAGGGCGTCAGTACCTTGAATATGATGTTCACTTCCTTTGAATAAATAGCATCTTGAAAAGTGGAAATAGAGCATCTAAAGCAAACTCAAACCTGCTTTGAAAAAAAAAGGCAAATTCAGTAACATTTTCAATACTTGTGTCTAATGCGATTGTCAAAAACAAAAATTAGTGTTATGGGTACTTTATGTCCTGATGAATTCAAAAGATTGGGTGTTGAATTAATAGTGAGTTTTGTACTGAAAAGGATTGCTGCTGAAGTGCTGGCCGTTTTCTTTCTTGACCTATATGGTAATTGCATGTATTTGCTTTTAATTATCAAATAAACTGTATGTTTATGTTCTTTTCTGCATTGTATCTCATTAAGGATTAAAGAAGTGAATTTTGTGGTTTCTTTTTAAAATATACCTTTTACTTTTAAAAGCCGATATTTTGTTTTTGACAAGAATAAAGGTAAATTACAAATTCATATTATTGTGAGTTTCTCAACCAAAAATGTATTGCTTTGCTTAACAAGTTGTTTAATCAAATATATGTGATATTTTAGTGGAAGTCATCCAGTAGTTTTAACTAAGGATAATCTCAGAAAGTTATCAGGCTTTCTATGTATAGAATCTCCTTAGCTAAACTCATTAATATATTGGATCTAGTTGAAGTACAACCACCTCAAATCTTTTATAGAACAAGGTTAGAAATAAATGGATGGATAAACCAAATTTTAAAAGTTGCAGGCTGGGCGCGTGGCTCACGCCTGTAATCCTGTAGCAGGACGAGCAGCAGACAAAACTCCTCAGACACCGAGTTACAGAAGGAAGGGGTTTATTGGCCGGGGGCATCGGCAAGACTTCAGTCTCAAGAGCCGAGCTCCCGGAGTAACCAATTCCTGTCCCTTTTAAGGGCTCACAACTCTAAGGGGGTGCATGTGAGAGGGTCGTGATTGAGCAAGCATGGGGGAAGGGACTGGGGGCTATTTGCACCGGTAATTAGATGGGAACAAAACAAGATAGGGATTTTCACAGTGCATTTCGATACAATGTCTGTAATCTATAGATAACGGAACCAATTAGGTCAGGGGTCGATCTTCAACTACCAGGCCCAGGGTGCGGCGCCGGGCTGTCTGCCTGTGGATTCCATTTCTGCCTTTTAGTTTTTACTTCTTCTTTCTTTGGAGGCAGAAATTGGGCATAAGACGATATGAGGGGTGGTCTCCTCCCTTATTCCCCCCTTTTGAGACTCTCATTTATTAATTGAGACTCCCATTTTATTAATGGGAGTTCTCACTTTCATTTTCACTACCCATGTCTTCTTGCAAGACAGATCAATAGGGGTTTATATAGTACATTTGTGCTGAGGCATTTTGGTGAACTAAGGTAGCAATGAAGCTTTTTATCATTCAAAGAAGTACAGGTATCAAACAAGGGAGCAGTAGGCAGGTTCCTATTATTATTATAACTCTTATTATAAGAGTTTTAAATCCTCCTAGCGCTGGGAACCATTTTCCAAACATGGCCCCAGGGTCAAATCCATGCCACACTTGCATGGGCACATGTGCCAGTTTTGTCATATCTCTAACTATGTCTTCAACTACTTGCCCTTGATTATCTATGTGTAGGCAGCAATTTAGTAAGGTTAAATTTCCTGCAGATCTCTCCTTCAGCTGCTAGCAAGTAGTCAAGAGCTAATCTATTTTGATAGACAGCATTTCTCATCAGAGTTTCTTGCCGGGCCAGAACAGTCAAGGCTCTGCCGGTTTTATTAGTGATTATTTCTTTTTTTTTTTTTTTTTTTTTGAGACGGAGTCTCACTCTTCACCCAGGCTGGAGTGCAGTGGCCGGATCTCAGCTCACTGCAAGCTCTGCCTCCTGGGTTTACGCCATTCTCCTGCCTCAGCCTCCCCAGTAGCTGGGACTACAGGTGCCCGCCACCTTGCCCGGCTAGTTTTTTTGTATTTTTTAGTAGAGACGGGGTTTCACTGTGTTAGCCAAGATGGTCTCAATCTCCTGACCTCATGATCCGCCCACCTGGGCCTCCCAAAGTGCTAGGATTACAGGCTTGAGCCACTGCGCCCGGCCATTAGTGATTATTTCTAAGACAGCTTGTAACCATATGATTCGGTTGATCATGTAAATGGGGGTCCAGTATCCCCATGAGCCGTCTTGTGCCCAAGTAGCAGGCCCATAATATTGTATGATTCTCTCAGGGGGCCATTCATCATCTTTCCAATTTCCTTATTCCTAACTTATTACTATTAATGATAGCACCGGTATCAAATTTTAAGGTGACTTGTTTGGGCACCCTCTTTTTTCTTCTGTTTTGGCTAACACTTTACTCATATTGTTTATGAGCCCCCACCAGTCCTCAGTCCTTAATCTTATTTTAAAAACTGTGGTCATGGGAGGCTCAGATGGGTCATAACACACATGAGGTTGGTTATTTCCTGGGCTACGTACCTTGTATAGAATAACATTATACAAACAAGTTCTTTTTAGAGTTCCAGTACACTTATAATAACTGTAAAATAATAGGACCTTAGCAACCTTTTGTCCTACCTCAGTGACTTGATGTATACACTGGGAACAGCCCTCAGTCTGAGGAAGGTCAGTTGAAGTCCTTACTGTACAAGTCCAAATTTTAAGGAAAATGAGTCCCACGATGAGTTTCTTCATGCTTCGGCTGTGCGTGGACCAGTCAGCTTCCGGGTGTGACTGGAGCAGGGTTTGTCGTCTTCTTCAGAGTCACTTTGCAGGGGCTGGTGAAGCTGCTCCCATCCACGTACCGCTCACAGTCTACTACTGATGTTTAAGGATGGTCTCGGAGGTTGGGCCTGCTAGAATAAACTGAGTCCAACACCTCTACACGGTTATGTTCAACTGGGCTCTCTGATACCGGGAACAAGGTGGTGGGGTTTAGGGTGTTGCAAACTTCAACAATTATGTGGGGATTTTCACATAGCAAGCTTTGGCACTTGGTTAATCTAGCATTTGTTAACCAATGATGTCCTTTGGTAGTCATTAAAGCATGGTGGGGCTTTATATTCAGGTTTTGCCTAAGGGTTAGTTTATCTGCTTTTTGTGCTAACAGGGCCGTTGCTGCCAGGGCCCTTACACCTGGGGGCCAGCCTTTGGAAACCCTGTCTAGTTGTTTTGAGAGATAGGCCACTGGCCTTGGCCAGGCCCCACAGTCTGGGTTAAAACTCCAACTGCCATTTTTTCTCTTTCTGACACATAGAGTGTAAAGAGTTTTGTCAGGTCAGGTAGCCTCAGGGCTGGGGCCGACATGAGTTTTTCTTTTAACTCATGAAAAGCTCGTTGCTGTTGGTTGTAATAGATGTAGTTTATCTAATCTACATTTTTATTAACTGTCACCTACTAAAATATTGACTCAAATCCTGCAGCTATTTGATTTCAAGCTTTAAATTGATCTAGTATACCTCGTGGGACTCCAATTGTGTCTAAATAGACATGAGAGTTGAAAGACCCATAAGGGTCTTCTCTCACTTTATGATGTCTTATTATCATTATTTTTCCTTCTGGTTGATGAAATGCCAGGGTGAAAGGGATAGCCAATTGGACTAAATTACAAGTGCCATTCCAGTTATTCAGCAGAGTGCCCAGTAAAGGTCTACCACAATACCACCACACTCCGCTCAGGCATGAACAAGGGCTGACTGATTGATAAGCTCTTGAAAATTCTTAAGCTCACTGCATCCTTTCAAGTCCCCAAGGAATGCTAAGTTTCCTCCCTGTCGTGAGAGACACGAAGTGAATGTAGTGTTGGGAGACAGAAGCTGGATGGCCCTTGGGCGCTGACCCGCAGGGACTTTGGGATATAGCAGAGAGAGCCTGGCATGACTTATTACTCCAGGCTGTAGAATCCTGGAAAAGAGCTATCATGCAGCCTACGCCTGGTCGACTGGAGGACCACCTTAGTGGAAGAGGGACAATCTGGGCCTCTGGCCTGCCATGTGCAGAAGCATAACAATTGCTTTTGTTTAATGTGCAGATGGAATATTTGATCCATTTTAACCAGGCATTTGCATGTTGGTATCCTGTCTTAATTGCTAAAGTTTTTTTTAAGTCTTTAACTTCTGTGATCCTCTAGTAAAATGAATGTATGGTTTTAGGGAAATTACAAAAACCAGTTGGGGCAGTCCATCCTTGCTCTTTAGTGGTCCACAGAACGTTGGACCAACTATGGCATGAAAGCTGTACATAGGGGGGCAACACTCCTGGTTGGCACTGGGGTCTTTATCGAAATCTCCCCGGATTAAATGGTCCTAGTTTACTAATGTCTAGTCTGAGGAGAGTCAGGAGGGACAGAAGTACTTTTCTGAAGTAGAAAGCTGTCTTTGACTTGGCAAGTCCTCACAGGGTGTAACAAAGCAAGCATTAAATGCAATAGTTTGAGGTGAAATTGACTTGGTTATATTAATAACTAGATGGTCAGCAATAGAACAAGGAAAGAAGAAAGAATAATAGAATAGATTAAAAGAGTTGGCCGGGCGCGGTGGCTCAAGCCTGTAATCCCAGCACTTTGGGAGGCCGAGACGGGCGGATCACGAGGTCAGGAGATCGAGACCATCCTGGCTAACACGGTGAAACCCCGTCTCTACTAAAAATACAAAAAAACTAGCCAGGAGAGGTGGCGGGCGCCTGTAGTCCCAGCTACTCCGGAAGCTGAGGCAGGAGAATGGCGTAAACCCGGGAGGCGGAGCTTGCAGTGAGCTGAGATCCGGCCACTGCACTCCAGCCCGGGCGACAGAGCAAGACTCCGTCTCAAGAAAAAAAAAAAAAGTTAAATTTTTCTTAGCTTTAGTTTGGTAGGGTTTTTATCAGGCCTCTGAGCCCAAGCCAAGCCATCGCATCCCCTGTGACTTGCACGTATATGCCCAGATGGCCTGAAGTCACTGAAGAATCACAAAAGAAGTGAAAATGCCCTGCCTCGCCTTAACTGATGACATTCCACCACAAAAGAAGTGAAAATGGCCGGTCCTTGTCTAAAGTGATAACATTATCTTGTGAAATTCCTTTTCCTGGCTCATCCTGGCTCAAAAAGCTCCCCCACTGAGCACCTTGTGACCCCCACTCCTGCCCGCCAGAGAACAACCCCCCTTTGACTGTAATTTTTCTTTACTTACCCAAATCCTATAAAACGGCCCACACTTATCTCCCTTTGCTGACTCTCTTTTCAGACTCAGCCCACCTGCACCCAGGTGAAATAAACACCTTTATTGCTCACACAAAGCCTGTTTGGTGGTCTCTTCACACGGACGCACATGACAGTTTTCCCCTGGGACTATGGCCCACGACTCTGGAGGGGTTGGCGCCTTCTTGACTCGGGTGTGATGAGTCCATCGTTTTTTTTGTTTGTTTGTTTTTTCCCTTGCTGTACGAACAGCAGTCTTGATGGTTAGCAGCACAAGGTAGGGTCCTTCCCAGGCTGGCTCAAGTTTTTCTTCTTTCCACCTTTCGATGAGAATGTGATCTTCAGGCTGGTGTTGGTTTACTGGAAATTCTAGGGGTGGCACATGTGCTAAAAGACTTTTAGTTTTGTTTGTTTGTTTGTTTTTTGTGAGAAAGGAAAGTAGAAGATAAACCAAGTATATAATTTTTAAGAACTTGACCTTTTGTTTTAAATGTGGGGACCTTGGCAGTGGACTTTATAGTCCTTGGTGCCTTTTAACTGAGAAATTTCCTTTAACACCTATTTTTATTAGTTTTTAAACCAAAGCCAAATACCATTTTACATTTAACAATGCTTCTCGTATGATTTTTATACCAGATAAGCTGAATTTTATCTTTATACTAGTGTGTTATTAATGTTAAACCTAATTATAATAAAACCTTGTAAACATATTTATTTAATTTTTAATGTTTGACCATAAGGTAAGATTTTATAGACTCTTTTTAATCTTTTATAATTTTTCCTAAAGAGCAGGCTGGTGCTTTCAGAAAAACCCGTTATGCTTTTACTTTAATGTCCAGTTCGCAGAAAAACTGGATGATATTTCCTTAACTTTAGCTAATATGTTTACACAATGTTCTTTATAATTAACGTTTTAAAACTTGCTTAAACCTTCAAAACAGTAATTTTTAACTTTTTAATGTAGGTAAAAATGTACATTCTTATGCCTCCTTATAATCCTTTTACCAAAGGTATATTTTGCTTTTCTTATACACCTTGCACATAAACTGTTTTTTTTTTTTTTTTCAATAGTTTTACATTCAGGAGGCCTAGTTACTTTTAAATTATACAACACTTTTTGCATAAATTCCTTTTTTTAACACACATATTTTTATAACCTTTTTTTTTTCACGACTTTTACAGGCAATTTTTTTTTATATATGTCTTAACTTTCTGACTTATTACAAACATTTCTTTCTTTAAACAACCACTTAATTTATTTCAGGACAAGAATTTACCATATAACACTCTTTTTATATAAATTCCGTCCCCCCTTTTTTTGATTTTTTTTTTCCGAAGATGATAACCATTCTTTTCCAAAGCAAACCTTTTTTTTATGTTTGTTGACTAGACTGTCTAAGGCCACAAGATTATAAGTTACTATAATACATGTCACACTGTTTAACTACTTATATATCTCTCTCTTTCTTTCTCTCTTTGACTTCCCTTTTTGTCTGTCTCTTCCTCTCCATCTCTTCTTCTCTCTCTCTTTGCCTCTTTTCCTCTCTGTCTCTTTCCTTTCTCTCTCTCTGCTGGTTTTTCCTTGCCTCTGCCAGCCACTTATGCTGCTGTTCTCTCAATCACTGTGTGTTGGGGGCGGGGGATCTAAAACAAGCTGGTCTGGGTTCCCTGGCTTACAGGTTACCTTGTGCCATACCTTTGAAACAAGGGACCTGTCCACGCTTCCTTCTAATGGCCAACGTACCTCTAATGCTGGCAAGTCTATCTTACACAAAGTTTTAAGTTTTCCTGGTGTCATAGTACTCCATAGTCTCCCTTAAATCCTTTTTTTGAAATTTTTCGACATAGTTGCTAGTGCGGTGGGCTTACTTTGTGCCTCACCCATGTTTCCTCTAGACAAAACACCACGCTCACACCACACGCACACCACAAAACAAAGAACTGGTAAAAGGGGCACACACACACTTTTGTAGTTTACACCAAACCAAAATCGAAACCAAAATCTGAGTATCCAGAAATCCAAGCCAGGTCAAAACCAAAACCAAAGTATCAAGCAATACAAGTTAAGTCAAA
The DNA here is from genome assembly GCF_007565055.1 of Rhinopithecus roxellana. Classification (NCBI taxonomy): domain Eukaryota; kingdom Metazoa; phylum Chordata; class Mammalia; order Primates; family Cercopithecidae; genus Rhinopithecus; species Rhinopithecus roxellana. The sequence goes on from NC_044559.1 coordinate 105,057,315, forward strand.
AACAAAAACCAAAGTGCCGGTACAGGCACACCATGGGTGATTAGGCCACGCTTCCACTCAAATGGAGTAGGCAAGTTCCCAAGACCAGTCCTGTCAAGCAATTCAAACCAAATCAAAACCAAAACCAAAGTGCTGATAAAGGCACACCAAGGGTGATCAGGCCACGCTTCCACTCAAATGGAGTAGGCAAGTTCCCAAGACCAATCCTGTCAAGCAATTCAAACCAAGTCAAAACCAAAACCAAAGTGCCGATAAAGGTACACCATGGGTTATCAGGCCACACTTCCACTCAAATGGAGTGGGCAGGTTTCAAAGACTAGTCTTACCAAGTTTTAGATATCCAGACTCCAAGTGCCCGTTCCTTCCTGGTGTTCAGCCACAGCGTCGATCCTCCACCCGGGCATGCCACACACTGCTCTGGCGAGGCGTCCCACGGGGCAAATGCCTACCCGGGAGCGCTCTCAGGATTCGCGTCACTCGGGCTGGTCAGAGTCCCCCGCAGGGATGTTCCACAGGGCATGCTTAAGCCGCCTAAGGAGCTGCCTACACCATCCACCATTCACCTGGCTTCCCGGTCAGGGAACCAAGAAATGTAGCAGGACGAGCAGCAGACAAAACTCCTCAGACACCGAGTTACAGAAGGAAGGGGTTTATTCGGCCAGGGGCATCAGCAAGACTTCAGTCTCAAGAGCCGAGCTCCCGGAGTAACCAATTCCTGTCCCTTTTAAGGGCTCACAACTCTAAGGAGGTACCTGTGAGAGGGTCGTGACTGATTGAGCAAGCAGCGGGAAGGGACTGGGGGCTGTTTGCACCGGTAATTAGATCGGAACAAAACAAGATAGGGATTTTCACAGTGCATTTCTATACAATGTCTGTAACCTGTAAGATAACAGAACCAATTAGGTCAAGGGTCGATCTTTAACTACCAGGTCCAGGGTGCGGTGCCGGGCTGTCTGCCTGTGGATTTCATTTCTGCCTTTTAGTTTTTACTTCTTCTTTCTTTGGAAGCAGCAGTTGGGCATAAGACAATATGAGGGGTGGTCTCCTCCCTTAATCCTAGCACTTTGGGAGGCCGAGGTGGTTGGTTCACAGGTCAGGAGATCGAGCCCATCCTAGCTAACATGGTGAAACCCCATCTCTTCTAAAAATACAAAAAAATTACCGGGGCCTATTGCCGATTGCCTGTAGTCCCAGCTACTTGGGAGGCTGAGGCAGGAGAATGGCGTGAACCCGGAAGGCGGGGCTTGCAGTGAGCTGAGATCGTGCCACTGCACTCCAGCCTGGACGACAGACCGAGACTCTGTCTAAAACAAAAGTGCACTACCAACTTTTTTGTACTGTTTACCTATATAACAAGTTTACCTATATAAAAAAACCTGCACACGTACCCCTGAACCTAAAAAAAAGTTAAAAGAAAAAAAACATGTTGCAGTAAGGTTCTAAGACATCCTTCCACAAGAAATATAACTAATATAAAGTCCTACTCATAGCTTGATTAAATAAATAATGAAAAAAGGCTGGGCGCGGTGACTCATGCCTGTAATCCCAGCACTTTAGGAGGCCGAGGCAGGCGGATCATGAGGTCAGGAGATCGAGACCATCCTGGCTAACACGGTGAAAGCCTGTCTCTACTAAAAAAAATACAGAAATGTTAGCCAGGCGTGGTGGTGGGCACCTGTAGTCCCAGCTACTCGGGAGGCTGAGGCAGGAGAATGGCGTGAACACGGGAGGCGGAGCTTGCAGTGAGCCAAGAGGGCGCCACTGCACTCCAGCCTGGGCGAGAGTGCGAGGCTCCGTATTAAAAAAAAAAAAAAAAATTAAAAAAAAAATTTTAAGTCCATAGAATGACTCTAAGGTATTTGGGACTCTCATGAAATTTTACATAAAAACTTGGGCTTATTTTATAATGTCTATTTTTCTAGAGAGAGAGTTCATAGCTTACTTTGAACTGAAAGGGGTGATTGAAAAAAGTTAGGAACTACTGATTTAAGGCAAGGGGAGAAAAATATGGGATTGACTGTTATCCTTTCTTTCATATTTGGTACTGGCTACAGTTTACTTCCTACTTAATATAGATAACACATGGAGAGTAGAGGTTCCACACAATGCATGGCTTAGTTACTATGCTAAGCATTTTTCGTATCTTTAATCTTCACATTGCCCTTGAAGACAGATATTCTCATCCCCTCTGTGCAAACAGGGAATCTGAGGAGCATACAGATCACGCATAATACCTCGGATCACATGGCCAGTAGAAGTGAGGAACTAGAACTTGAATTGAGGACTGTTTAGATTCAAAATCTCCCTATAACATTGGGCAATTTAGGTGTTTATTACCCAGTATGGGTGAGACATAAAAGAGAATATAGCCTGAGCATATTTATGATTTTTTTATTGTGTAAACTGAACAAACCAAACAAAATATCAGGGTTTAACAGATGATATAGGAATTTCTATTATTGAACTGACAGAGTACAACATTGATGAAGATTTGTTGCATGCAGAACTGGCTGCAAATAGAAAAAGACCAAGTAGAAAAGAAAAAAAGTGAAAAATTTCTACCTGAGATTTTAGATAGAGGCTGGGCACAGTGGCTCACACCTGTAATCCCAACACAGGAGTTCAAGACCAGCCCAAGTAATATAAGACCCCCATCTCTATGAATAATAATAATAATCATAATAATAATAATAACAGCTGGGCGTGGTGGCCCACACTTGTAGTCTCCCGTACTCAGGAAGATGAGGTGAGAGAATTGCTTGAGCTGGGGAGGTTAAGGCTGCAGTGAGCAGTGATCTATCTACTGCACTCTAGCCTCAGTGATAGAGTGAGACCCTGTCTCAAAAATAAAATAACTTTTTAAAATTGAAATTTTATTGTATTTTATTTATTTATGTTTGAGACAGAGTCTCACTCTGACGCCCAGGCTGGAGTGCAATGGCACAATCTCTGCTCACTGCAACCTCTGCCTCCCGGGTTCAAGCAATTCTCCTGACTCGGCTTCCCGAGTAGTTGGGGTTACAGGCATGCGCCACCACACCTGGCTACTTTTTGTATTTTTAGTAGAGATGGGATTTCACCATGTTGGCCAGGCTGGCCTCGAGTTCCTGACCTCAGGTGGTCTGCCTGTCTTGGCCTCCCAAAGCACTGGGAGCTTTATATGGGCGTAAGCCACCATGCCTGGCCTAAATTGAAATTTTAGATAGAAATCTAAAATAGAGAAATGGTATTATTTGCTTGTACCAATTTTGAAATAATTCTGTAAATAATTTTACAGTAGTTGCATTTAGCTGGTGAGGCCATTTTTGTTTTTGTTCTTTCTGAAGTTTTCTGAACTTTCTAAATTTTTACTGCAAATGTAAAAATTGATTTAAAATATTACATATTTCCATAAAGTCCCCAGAGCAGTTAATGATGTAGTCAGCCACTCTAGAGAGCACTGTGAAGTTGTCATCATAGAGCACTTTTGACACATAAGATCAGGATACTATTTTATTTTATTTTATTTTTTGGTGATAGAATCTGAAGTAGCAATTTGTAGTTCACTAGGATTTTTTATTGCAACAAAAAACCCAACAACAAAAATCAACTCTGGCTATATTAAGCAAATGGAATGTATTGGAAAAGCTTAGAGAACTCCTGGAAAGCTGGAAGAACCAAGCTTGGAGAAGGAACAGGAACCAAGTTGCTCTCATGGGTCAGGAAGAAAGTTCTCAGCAAAATTAATGCAGCAGCAACAATTCTTTGTCAACCTGTGTTTTCATAACAGTGTTTTTTTGTTTCATTTTGTTTTTTGAGATGGAGTCTGGCTCTGTCACTCTGGCTGGATAGCAGCGGTACGATCTCTGCTCACTGCAAACTCCGTCTCCCGGGTTCAAGTGATTCTTCTGCCTCAGCCTCCCGAGTAGCTGGTGTGCACCACCACACCCAAGCTTTTTTTTTTTTTTTTTTTTGTATTTTTAGTAGAGACAGGGTTTCACCATGTTAGCCAGGCTGGTCTCTAACTCCTGACCTCAAATGATCTGCCCACCTCGGCCTCCCAAAGCGCTGGTATTACAGGTGTGAGCCTCTGCGCCCGGCCCACTATTTCCTTGCTAGTAAAAAATGGCTATCAGTTCTTTCTTTTTTTTTTTTTTTTTTTTTTTTTTTTTTTTTTTTGAGACGGAGTCTCGCTCTGTTGCCCAGGCTGGAGTGCAGTGGCGCAATCTCGGCTCACTGCAAGCTCCATCTCCCGGGTTCCCGCCATTCTCCTGCCTCAGCCTCCCGAGTAGCTGGGACTACAGGCGCCCGCCACCACGCCCGGCTAGTTTTTTGTATTTTTAGTAGAGACGGGGTTTCACCGTGTTAGCCAGGATGGTCTCGATCTCCTGACCTCGTGATCCGCCCGTCTCGGCCTCCCAAAGTGCTGGGATTACAGGCTTGAGCCACCGCGCCCGGCCGGCTATCAGTTCTTTCTATGCACATGTATGCCCCTTTGCAGTGTGATTTTGGAACCCCTCTCGTTAGGAAGCTGAATCTATTTTTCCACTCCTTAAATTTGAATTTAGCCCTGTGACTTGCTTTGGCCGGTGGACATTAATTAGCAAATATGGTGCAGGCTTAAAAAGTGCCTGTGCACAAAGGCTTACCCTCTCTTGTTGCTGAGAACTCTGCTACTCTTGCTAGTCTCGAAGGGGATAAAAGAGTGCATAAAGAGAGGATCCAGCCATGCCAGTCAATCCAGCCTCTCCAGGTGAGGCCCATACTCCCAGAGTGACCTCAGCTGACCCCATGTGAGCAAAAACCACTCAAATTGCTGACCCACAGGATTGAGAGCAAATGATTGGTAGCTGGCTGCTTTAAGCAACTACATTTTGGGAGTGATTTGCTATATAACAAAGTCTACGACCATTACTAAATAGTAGATATCATTATATTATTGTTCAAATAGAAAAATGTTACAAGGCATTAGCACACACGCATGATAAGGGGTGAATCTTTTCAGAAGTATAAAATAAATCTGGCTGGGTGCTGTGGCTCACACCTGTAATTCCAACATTTTAGGAGGCCAAGGCAGGAAGATTGCTTGAGGCCAGGAATTTGAGACCAGACTGAACAACATAGCGATACTCCTGTCTCTACAAAAAATGTTTAGTAATTCACCAGGTTCAGAGATGTGTGCCTGTAGTCCCAGCTACGTCGGAGGCTGAGGCAGGAGGATAGCTTGAGCCCAGGAGTTCAAGATTAGAGTGAGCCATGAATACGTCACTGTGCCCCAGCCTGGGCAACAGAATGAGATCTTGTTTCTAAAAAATAAAAAGATTTAAAAAATAAAATAAAATAAAAATCTAACATGTCTTTGTTCTTATACTAATTTATTATACATTTGAAAGGCTTACAGTTTAAAGGGAGTATAAAGAAGCATAACACCTAGATATAATTAATTCACTGGAATTCAAATCTTCACAGTAATTTAATCCAGAGGCCAGCAAACTACCGGCTCAGGGTCCTGACCCTGGCCACCCTGTTTTTTTTTTTTTTTTTTTTGAGACATAGTCTTACTCAGTTGCCTAGGCTGTAGTGCAGTGATGTGATCTCAGCTCATTGAAACCTCCGCCTCTTGGGTTCAAGCGATTCTCCTGTCTCAGCCTCCCGAGTACCTGGCATTATAGTCACCCACCACCACACCCAGCTAATTTTTGTATTTTTAGTAGAGACAGGGTTTCACCGTGTTGGTCAGGCTGGTTTTGAACTACTGACCTTAGGTGATCTGCCTGCCTTGGACTCCCAAAGTGCTGGGATTACAGATGTGAGCCACCGCACCTGGCCAGCCACCTGTTTTTGTAAATTAACTTTGATAGGAACACAATCATGCTCACTCATCTACATATTGTCTATGCTTGCTTTCAAACCACAACAGCAGAGATGAGTAATTGAGACAAAGACCACATGGCTACAAACTCTAAAATATTTTCTTTCTGGTCTTTTACAGAAAAAGCTTGTGGACTCCTGTTCTAGTGCTCACCACTACAATTCAATAAGTGTTAGTTATTGACTGGGCAAGGTGGCTCATGCCTGTCATCCCAGCACTTTGGGAGGCCTAGGCGGGCAGATCACCTAAGGTCAGGAGTTCAAGACCTGCCTGACGAACGTGGTGAAACCCCGTCTCCACTAAAAAAAAAAAAATACAAACCTTAGCTGGATGTGGTAGTGGGTGCCTATAGTCCCAGCTACTTGGGAGGCTGAGGTGGGAGAATCGCTTGATTTCTGGAGGCAGAGATTGCAGTGAGCTGAGATTGCACCACTGCACTCCAGCCTGGGCAACAGAGTAAGACTCTGTCTCAAAAAAAAAAAAAAAAGTGTTAGTTATCATCATCATCGCTATGATTGTAGCCCATGGGATGCAGTGGAAAATGATTTTGCCTTGATGAAAAAGTAAACACTTAAAACTAGAACTATTTCAAATATTCACATGAACATTGGAGTCAACAGATAAACACTCTTCTCCTTTTCTGAGTAAGTGCTAATACAAAAAGCTTGCCTTGTATTCAAATGTATTTATTTTCCAAGTCCACATATATAATTTGTACATAATTGGGAAGACGTGATACTATTTTTTTTTTTTTTTTTGAGACAGAGTCTCATTATGTTGCCCAGGCTGGAGTGCAATCGCGCAATCTTGGCTCACAGCAAACTCTGTCTCCTGGGTTCAAGCCATTCTCCTGCCTCAGCCTCCCAAGTAGCTAGGATTACAGGTGCCAGCCACCACACCCAGCTAATTTTTGTATTTTCAGTAGAGACGGGATTTCACCATGTTGGCCAGGCTGGTCTCAAACTCCCAAAGTGCTAGGATTACAGATGTGAGCCACCGTGCCTGGCCCAAATGTGATACATTTTAAAACATATCAGATCACCATTAGCCAAAATCAGCTTAAAATAATATAAAAATAATAATATAAAATATGGACTAAAAAGCCGAAATTAGTCTATCTTTATTATGTGAAATGTAATTGTTAGTGGTGTTTAGAAACCACATTAGTTGTTATCAAGAATGTTTAGATGTATATTTCTATAGATGAGTTCCGTATTCTAGGACCCTCAGAAAGCAAGAATAATCCAGGAGAGGAAGGAATTTGTTTTGCCTCCTTTCATTTTATTTCTTCTTTTTGACTTTCTTAAACTGATTGAGTTTTTCTTTAATTCTGCAAAATTTAAGTATTGTTCTTCTTTATTATTTTTCTTTCTTTCTTTTTTTTTTTGAGACGGAGTCTCTCTCTGTCACCCAGGCTGAAGTGCAGTGGTGCAATCTCAACTCACTGCAACCTCCACCTCCCAGATTCAAGCAATTCTCCTGCCTCAGCCTCCTGAGTAGCTGGGACTACAGGCACGTGCCACCACGCCCGGCTAATGTTTGTATTTTCAGTAGAGACGGGGTTTTGCCATGTTGCCCAGGCTGCTCTTGAACTCCTGGCCTCAGGTTATCCACCTGCCTTGGCCTCCGAAAGTGCTGGCATGTTTTTCTTAATCCCTTCTAGAACTTGGATTACGTGTGATTGACTGGCATTTGGAACTCTGATTTACATGCGAATTACATTCCACATCTCTTAGTCTCCTTTCACATTTTCTGTCCTGTTGTCTCTTTTTAACTGTGTTTATTGCATAGCCAATTCATTTTATCTCTAATTTCAAGTATTGATGCTTTTTTTTTTTCTAGAAGTTCTATATAACTTTTAAAAAATATCTGGGCCGGGCGCGGTGGCTCAAGCCTGTAATCCCAGCACTTTGGGAGGCCGAGACGGGCGGATCACGAGGTCAGGAGATCGAGACCATCCTGGCTAACACGGTGAAACCCCGTCTCTACTAAAAAATACAAAAACTAGCCGGGCGAGGTGGCGGGCGCCTGTAGTCCCAGCTACTCGGGAGGCTGAGGCAGGAGAATGGCGTAAACCTGGGAGGCGGAGCTTGCAGTGAGCTGAGATCCGGCCACTGCACTCCAGTCCGGGCGACAGAGCGAGACTCTGCCTCAAAAAAAAAAAAAAAATAAAAAAAAAAAAAAAAATATCTGGTTCTTTTTTCTAGTGTCTTGTCTCCTAGTCATACGTCTGATACCCTCTTTTAGTTATTTAAGCAAATTATGCTTAATTATTTTGTATTTCAAATCTGGAAAGTTAAACACCTTTAGTCTTTGCAAGTCTGATCTTATTGTTTATTATTATTATCATTATTATTATTTTTTTTTTGAGGCGGAGTCTCGCTCTGCCGCCCAGGCTGGAGTGCAGTGGCCGGATCTCAGCTCACTGCAAGCTGCGCCTCCCAGGTTTATGCCATTCTCCTGCCGCAGCCTCCCGAGTAGCTGGGACTACAGGCACCCGCCACGTCGCCCGGCTAGTTTTTTGTGTTTTTTAGTAGAGACGGGGTTTCACCGTGTTAGCCAGGATGGTCTCGATCTCTTGACCTCGTGATCCGCCCGTCTCGGCCTCCTAAAGTGCTAGGATTACAGGCTTGAGCCACCGCGCCCGGCCTTACTGTTTATTATTTCACTAACTTGTGCTTGTTTCTTCATGCATTTTGTGTTTTCTGATTGTGAGTTAACATTTGTTATAAATTTATCTCTTGCTATTCCCTGAAGCCTGGGTTTAAGTTGGGTTCCTCCACATGGATTTACATTTACTTTTTCCAGGGGCCTAAGAACACATCCGTAGTATAAATCAATGCTTTAAAATCATAAGAGAACATGCTTACTATTAGAAATTCTCTAGGAGAGAAAAATAATTAAAAAAAAAAAAATTCTCAAGGAAATTCTTACTGCCAGCCTGCGTTCAATCAGAGTCAAAGGCTAAAACAGACAAGTTTCATTACTTTTCCACTTTGGGGATAATGTTGCAAGATTTAACAAATAAAAAATACAGGACATCAGATAAATTTAAATTTCAGATAAACAACAAACAAATTTTTTGTTTAAATATATTAATTTTCTATAGATGGAGCATTTTCTAGTTTATCCACTGTAGTGTCTTTTTTCAAACTTTCCACTTTACGTTAGGTCTCTGATCTGAATTTCCACCTTGCATGGTGCCTTGAGTTGTAGCTGTTATACGTCTCTTGTCTAGAGAAATCAGCAAGGGCTTTCAGGATAGCTGTTGCTTTATTGAATACTTAGCTCTCTGGATTTGTATTTTCTTACTTTTATTCTTTTTTCACCCTGAGGATTTTCCTTAATTTCTTGACTATTGAACTTTGCTCTAAATATTAGTAGGAGAATTTGTTAACAACTTACCTAAGTTGTTAAACTGGCTTGACTTGGTGGCTTACACCAGTAATTGCAGCACTTTGGCAGGCCAAGATGAGAGGATTGTTTGAGTGCAAGAGTTCAAGACCAGTGTGTGCAACATAGGGAGACCCCATACCTACAAAAAATTTGAAAACTTAGCCAGGTATGGTGGTGCATACTGGTGGTCCCAGCTACTTAGGACGCAGAGGCAGGAGGATCACTTGAGACTGGAAGGTTGAGGCTTCAGTGAGCCATGATTATGCCACTGAACTGCAGCCTAAGTGTCAGAGCAAGACCCTATCTCAAAAAAAAAAAAAAAAAGACATTAAACTCTCGCATTTTCTCATTGTCTGAACTTTATGTGTTCAATAGTGCTTAGTGACTTTGTTTAAAGTCCATAATTAGCACAAAGTGAGCCTGTATGTCTTCTTATCTTGTCCATTTGGAATTGTTTATACTGCTGAAAAAAATACATTTTTAAGAAATATAATTCCATTCAATCAATGTTTTTGAAAACGAAGAAAAATACAGTCACATAATTTTATAATAATCATTACCAGGCTTCTTGTTTATGTGTATAATTCTACATAAAAGAATCTTCTTGGCCAGGCAAGGTGGCTCATGCCTGTAATCCCAGCACTTTGGGAGGCTGAGGCAGGCAGATTACCTGAGGTAAGGAGTTCAAGACCACCCTGGCCAACTTGGTGAAATCCCATGTCTACTAAAAATACAAAAATTAGCCGGGCATGGTGGCACATGCCTGTAGTCCCAGCTACTCCAAGGAGAATTGCTTGAACCTGGGAGACGGAGGTTGCAGTGAGCCGAGATCGTGCCACTACACTCCAGTGTGGGCGACAGAGTAAGACTCTGCCTCAGAAAAAAAAAAAAAAAAAAAGGAAAAGATTCTTCTTGGCCTGGAAGTTAATCAGTTTAGAAGCCATCTGGTATTTCAGTTGAGAAAATAAACATATGAAGAAATACAAGTGGTTTTAAGATTGACAAGGTTAGGAGAAGATAGACCCAAAAACTGTAATAGATGTGACAATTAGTACAATAAAATCAGAATACAAGTCTCTGTCTCTCAGAGCTTTGAAAACAAGAATGACAAAGAGTACTTATAACCCATTGTTTTATTTCCTTTAATATTTTTTTCTATTCTTTTAATACCATAGCAAGTATGTGAACCCATCATTGTTTTATTTCTGTCAGAAAGCTTCTAAGTATTCTTTGTCCTTCTTGTAAAATCTCAGGGAGATGTGGCTAAATATCAGTCTTGTTCAAATGTATTATACATGGAGAGATTTTCTTCTATTATTTCTTTGGTTATTACCTCTATTTTTCTCTCTCTACTCTGATCTAATTCACCTCCATTTTCTCTTCCTAGAATTTTATCAATCCTCTTGAATTAATCCTACAGGCCTCTTAATTTACCAGTCATATTTTTTATCATTGGTAAGATAGAAAATTCTGAAAGAGTTCCTTGACTTTAGCTTTTAGCTCTTTTACTAATTTTCTTAAAATTTGGCAATCTTGGTCATTGGCAATGCCTGAGTCCTGTCTTCTCACTATCCTCCCCAGACAACATGAGCTTTACCACTTGCTCCATCCACTGTCTCCATCAACTACTGGTCCCTGGGCTCCGTCTAGCCGTCCAGCTATGGTACCCAGCCGGTCAGCAGCATGGCCAGCATCTATGTAGGCACTGGGGGCTCTGGTTCCTGGATCTCTGTTTCCTCCTCCACCAGCTTCTGGGGTGGCTTGAGGTTTGGGGGGCCTGGCCATGGGGATGGCCTGGGGTCTGGCAGGAATGGGAGGCATCCAGAACGAGAAGGAGACCATACAAAGCCTGAATAACTGCCTGGCCTCCTATCTGGACAGGGTGAGGAGCCTGGAGACCAAGAACCGGAGGCTGGAGAGCAAAATCCAGGAGCACCTGGAGAAGAAGGGTTCCCAGGTCAGAGACTGGGGCCATTGCTTCAAGATCATGGAGAACCTGAGGGCTCAGATCTTTGCAAATACTATGGACAATGCCCACATCGTTCTGCAGATCAACAATTCCCATCTTGCTGCTGATGACTTTAGAGTTAAGTATGAGACAGAGCTGGCCATGTGCCAGTCTGTGGAGAGCGACATCCATGGGCTCTGCAAGGTCGCTGATAACACCAATGTCACTCAACTGCAGCTGGAAACAGAGGTTGAGGCTCTCAAGGAGGAGCTGCTCTTCATGAAAAGGACCATGAAGAGGAAGTAAAAGGCCTACAAGGCCAGATTGCCAGCTCTAGGTTGACTGTGCAGGTAGATGCCCTCAAATCTCAGGAACTTCCCACCATCATGGCAGACATCCAGAACCAATATGACGAGTGGGCTTGGAAGAACCAAGAGGAGCTAGACAAATAATGGTCTCAGCAGATTGAGAGCACCACAGTGGTCACCACGCAGTCCCCCGAGGTCAGAACTGCTGAGATGATGCTCACTGAGCTGAGACGTGCAGTCCAGTCCTTGGAAATCGACCTGGACTCAATGAGAAATCTGAAGGCCAGCTTGGAGAACAGCATGAGGAAAGTGGAGGCCTGCTACGCCCTGCAGATGGTGCAGCTCAGCAGGATCCTCCTGCACCTGGAGTTAGAGCTGGCACAGACCCAGGCAGAGGGGCAGCACCAAGCCCAGGAGTAGGAGGCCCTGCTGAACATCAGGGTCAAGCAGGAGGCTGAGATCACTACCTACCACTGCCTGCTGGAAGATGGCGAGGACTTCAATCCTGGTGATGCCCTGGACAGCAACAACTCCATACAAACCATCCAAAACACCACTACCTGCCAGATAGTGGACGGCAAAGTGGTATCTGAGACCAACAACACCAAAGTTCTGAGACATTAAGCCAGCAGAAGCAGAGTACCCTTTGGGGAGCAGAAGGGCAATAAAAAGCTCAGAGATCAAAAACATTTTGGCAATCTTTTTGCAATGGCACAATCTCAGCTCACTGCAACCTCTGCTTCCCGGGTTCAAGCGATTCTCCTGCCTCAGCATCCCGAGTAGCTGGGACTACAAGTGCGTGCCACCACACCTGGCTAATTTTTGTATTTTTAGTAGAGACAGGGTTTCACCATGTTGGCCAGGCTGGTCTCAAACTCCCAACCTCAGATAATCCGCCTGCCTCGGCCTCCCAAAGTGCTGGGATTACAAGCATGAGCCACTGCACCTAGCCCAATTTTGGCAATCTTTTATTTTCCCAAACTTTCTTTTCTGATGCTCATTTTTTAATCATCTTATTCCTGGTTTTTGGATTTCATGTATACTAAAATCTATTTAGGACACTACTTAGAATACTTTTAAAAATATACCCTGAATTGGCTGGGCATGGTGGCTCATGCCTGTAACCCCAGCACTTTGGAAGGCTGAGGTGGGTGGATCATGTGAGGTCAGGAGTTCGAGACCAGCCTGGCCAACATGGCGAAACCCCGTTTCTACAAAACAAAAAACAAAACAAAACAAAGCAAAATAATAAAGAAATAATCCACAAATGCTTCTGTGAAATTTACCAAATAGAAGGTTAAGTAGCTGAAAAGAAATAAGATTGGGAGGCTGAGGCAGGTGGATCACTTGAGCCGAGGACTTCAAGACCAGCCTGGGCAACATGGCGAAACCCCATCTCTACAAAACAAAAAACAAAACAAAGCAAAGCAAAAACTAGCCAGGCATGGTGGTGTACCCGTAGTCCCAGCTACTGGAGGGGCTGAGGTGGGAGGATTGCTTGAGCCTGGGAGGCTGAGGTCACAGTGAGCTGTAATCACACCACTGTATGCCAGACTGAGCGACAGAGTGAGATCCTGTCTCAAAACAAAACAAAACAAAAAATGATGGGTGTAGTGGCTCATGCCTGTGATCCCATCGTTTTGGGAGGCTGAGGTGGGAGGATCACCTGAGGTCGGGAGTTCGAGACCAGCCTGACCAACATGGAGAAATCCTGTCTCTACTAAAAATACAAGATTAGCCGGGCATAGTGGCACATGCCTGTCACCCCAGCTACTCGGGAGGCTGAGGCGGGAGAATCACTTGAACCTGGGAGGCAGAGATTGCAGTGAGCCGAGATCATGCCCTTGCACTTCAGCCTGGGCAACAAGAGCAAAACTCCCTCTATAAAAAAAAAGAAAAGAAAAGAAAAGAAAAGAAAAGAAAAGAAAAAGAAGTAAGATAGCAGAATCTTACTCTCCAAATCTGCCTTCTTTTTCTAATATGTACTTTAAAAAAATATGCAGTATGCTTTACCTCTTGGTAAAGCATTAACTTAGAGATTGGATTGTGCAAGGCAGTGGCTGCCAATACATCATTAATCTTAGAGGACTGTTCACTCTCATCAGTTGTCAAAAGGTAATGAAAACGGATAATTTCTCAACCCTATTGATAACACATGAGTACAGGCCGATTTGGATCATTTATTCCATGATCCTATTTTAGTCCCTTGTGGATAATGGAATCCCACTGTGTTATCTGTCTTTTTCCTTCCTTCTTTCCTTCCTTCCTTCCTTCCTTCTTTCCTTAACCTCCCTCTCTTTCTCTCTTTCTCTTCTTCCTTCCTTTTCTTTCTTTCTCTTTCTTTTCTTTTCTTTCTTTCTCTTCCCTCCTTTCCTCTCTCTCCTTCCTTCCTTCCTTCCTTCCTTCCTTCCTTCCTTCCTTCCTTCCTTCCTTCCTTCCTTCCTTCCTTCCTTCTTTCTTTCTTAGATTGAATCTTGCTCTGTTGCCCATGCTGGAGTGCAGTGGCGCAATCTCGGCTCACTGCAAGCTCTGCCTCCCCGGTTCATGCCATTCTCTTGCCTCAGCCTCCTGAGTAGCTGGGACTACAGGTGCCCACCACCACGCCCGGCTAATTTCTTTTGTATTTTTAGTAGAGACGGGGTTTCACCATGTTAGCCAGGATGGTCTCGATCTCCTGACCTCATGATCCACCCGCCTCAGCCTGCCAAAGTGCTGGGATTACAGGTGTGAGCCACTGCACCCAGCCTCCCTCTTTCTTTCTTTCTTTCTTTCTTTCTTCTTTCTTTCTTCTTTCTTTCTTTCTTTCTTTCTTTCTTTCTTTCTTTCTTTCTTTCTTTCTTTCTTTCTTTCTTTCTTCCTTCCTTCCTTCCTTCCTTCCTTTTCTTTCCTTCTTTCTTTCTTTCTTTCTTTCTTTCTTTCTTTCTTTCTTTCTTTCTTTCTTTCTCTCTCTCTCTCTCTTTCTCTCTCTCTCTTTCTTTCTCTCTCTCTCTCTTTCTCTCCTTCTTTCTTTCTTTTGTCAGGGCCTCACTCTATTGCAGCCTCAAACTCCAGGGCTCAAGCAAGCCTCCTACCTCAGCCTCCTGAATAGCTGGGACTACACCTAGCTATTTTTTAAAAATTTTTTGTAGAGACGGGAGTCTCACTATATTGCCCAGGATGATCTCGAACTTCTGGCCTCAAGCAATCCACTTGCCTCAACCTCTCAAAGTACTGGGATTATAGGCATCAGCCACCACATCCAGTCCCAATTGGGTTATTTCTTGTTAAAATATCTGTCATACATTCGAGTAAATTGACATTTGTGAACTTATTTCTATCATTTATTGTTATTATAGAAATTATCATCTTAAAGTGTGAACATGTAAACATCCAGCTTCTGGAGATTGTGGTCTACCTAATTCTGAACCCTAGGAGTTGCTTAACCCTATCTGTAAAATAGGAACGTTCCAGCTCAGACTCTGGAATAATTCACATCCTCTGTATGTGGTGGATAAGAAGCAAGATCTTCAGGCCGGGCGTGGTGGCTCATGCCTGTAATCCCAGCACTTTTGGGAGGCGGGCGGATCATGAGGTCAGGAGATCAAGACCATCCTGGCTAACACGGCAAAACCCCGTCTCTACTAAAAATACAAAGAAAAGAAATTAGCCTGCGTTTGCAGGCGCCTGTAGTCCCAGCTACTGGGGAGGCTGAGGCAGGAGAATGCTGTGAACCCGGGAGGCGGATCTTGCAGTGAGCTGAGACCGCACCACTGCACTCCAGCCTGGGTGACAGAGCGAGACTGTCTCAAAAAATAAAAAAAAGAGGGGCCGGGCGCGGTGGCTCAAGCCTGTAATCCCAGCACTTTGGGAGGCCGAGACGGGCGGATCACAAGGTCAGGAGATCGAGACCATCCTGGCTAACACAGTGAAACCCCCTCTCTACTAAAAATACAAAAACTAGCCGGGCGAGGTGGCGGGCGCCTGTAGTCCCAGCTACTCGGGAGGCTGAGGCAGGAGAATGGCGTAAACCCGGGAGGCGGAGCTTGCAGTGAGCTGAGATCCGGCCACTGCACTCCAGTCCGGGCGACAGAGCGAGACTCCGCCTCAAAAAAAAAATAAAATAAAATAAAATAAAATAAAATAAAGAAACAAGATTTTAAGTCCAACACTGGGTCATCTGATCCTGTTTCCCCAGTGTTTTCACCAACTAATCTCTTATCCAGCTAATCCTGTCTTGGCATCTGCTTGTCAGAGAACCTGGACTAAATCATTATTTAACTAACTTGTTTTACATGTGTAATGTAGGATCAAACATCACTTCTGAATTCGGGGGCAATATCATTCATTAGAAGGGTTAGGACCTAATGATGAAAAAAAAAAAAAAAAAACAATATGTGCATTTTGTGGATCAACTGACTCTGTTGATCTAAACATGTAGAACAGTATTCCAGTTCTTAATACTTTAAAATCTCTAGAGCAAGGCCTTATAGCTTGGAAGAAAACCATTGGAAAGCCAAAAGGAAAGAAGTGGGACCAGCCAATTCTCCTCATTCTAGGTCTGGGGCACTGAACTTAGGGAGGAGGTCGTGCAAACTGGAAACCATAGCCCTATCTCATGGCTTAACTAGGGGTGGTTAAGTCTCTGAGAGGCAGGTTGTCACCTCATTATCTATCCACCCATGCACACAAAGAAGTCCATGGAGCACCCACTCTATGACCAGCACTGGTGGGCCCTGAAGATAACAGAGGTTATCCTCAAGAAACTCAAGTCTATGGAGAAGATAGGCTTGGAAACAGACAGACTAATGATACAATACAAGCCCTAAAACTGAGATGTGAACTGACTTGGGAAGTATGTAAGGACACCTCCAACTACTTGGCAGATGAAAAGGCATTTAAAGTAGAAACTGAAGGATGGAAGAGATGGTCAGACAGTGAAGAGAAATGACATGAAGGAGCTCCATTCACAGAGAGCAAAATAGATACATCTGCAGTCCTTTTCTTCTTTTTCTTTTTTTTTTTCAGCCAGGATCTCACTCTGTCACCCAGGCTGGAGTGTAGTGGCGCGATCTCAGCTCACTGCTGTCTCAACTTTCCGGGCTCAAGTGATCCTCCCATCTCAGCCTCCCAAGTAGCTGGGACCACAGGTGGATGCCACCATGCCCAGCTAATTTTTATTTTATTTTTGGTAGAGATGTGGTCTCCCTATGTTACCCAGGCTAGTCTTCAACTCCTGGTCTGAAGTGATCCTCCTACCTCGGCCTCCCAAAGTGCTGAGATTATGGGTATGAGTCACTGTGCCTGGATTTTTTTTTTTTTTTTTTTTTTTTTAACATTAAGATCCTAGGAAGCAAATTCACAATCTTTTTTTATTTTATTTTTATTTTTTTTTTTTGAGACGGAGTCTCGCTCTGTCACCCAGGCTGGAGTGCAGTGGCCGGATCTCAGCTCACTGCAAGCTCCGCCTCCCGGGTTTACGCCATTCTCCTGCCTCAGCCTCCGGAGTAGCTGGGACTACAGGCGCCCGCCACCTCGCCCGGCTAGATTTTTGTATTTTTTTAGTAGAGACGGGGTTTCACCGTGTTAGCCAGGATGGTCTCGATCTCCTGACCTCGTGATCCGCCCGTCTCGGCCTCCCAAAGTGCTGGGATTACAGGCTTGAGCCACCGCGCCCGGCCCACAATCTTTTAAGGTGTTTCTGGGGCGCCACAAGATGTTTCTGCTTGCTGCTTGTCACTGGGCTTGCTGGCCTTGCTGGAGGCACTTGACCTTCTCTCCCTTCTCCAGGATGTCGAGCTTCTTCACACTCTTGCTGTTTATTCAGAACATCTTCACCCAGCCTAGACTGAGGACCAGACATGGAGACAACATGAGTCAGACAGACAAGATCCCTGCTGTCCTACATCTTGTATTCTGATGGGGGAGACAGAAGATAAGCAAGGAAAAATGATAACAAATAATGTTATATGATGAGGACAATAAACCAGTAATAAGATATAGAGGATGAGGGTGACTACTTGAGAGTGGGTGCTCACGGCCTTCCTGCTGAAAGGCCCCGTTGCCTCGCATTTCAGCAATCCCAAGTTTAGTGTATTGGAGTAAAGGGTGTGGTACCACCCTGACCTCGAATGCTATCCTCAGCAGGTTAAACCCGATTAGGAAGGTGTTTCTGGCTGGGCGCAGTGGCTCATGCTTGTAATCCCAATGCTTTAGGAGGCTGAGGCAGGAGGGTTGCTTGAGGCCAGGAGTTCAAGACCAACCTGGGCAACATGGTGAAAACCCCGTCTCTACAAATAATTTTAAAAATTAGCTGGACGAGTGTGGTGGCTCGTGCCTGTAGTCCTAGCTACTCAGGATCGTTTGAGCCCAGGAGTTGGAGGTTACAGTGAGCTGTGATGGCATCACTGCACTTCAACCTGGGTGACAAACTGAAACTCTATCTCCAAAAAAAAAAAGGAAAGTGTTTTAGTATTTTAGTTTCCTAGAGCTGCCGTAACCAATTATTTCAAAGCAAGTGATTTAAAACAACAGAAATGTATTGTCGTACAACTCTGGAGGTTAGAAGTCTAAAATCAAGGCATATTCAGGATTACGCTGTCTCTCTGAAGGTTCTAAAGAAGGGTCATTCACTGCCTCTTGTAGCTTCTGGTGGCTGCCTGCAATCTTTTTTTTTGTTTGTTTTTTTGTTTATTTGAGACAGAATCTCACTCTGTTGCCCAGGCTGGAGTGTAGTGGCGCAAACTCGGCTCACTACAATCTCCACCTCCCAGGTTCACACCATTCTCCTGCCTCAGCCTCCTGAGTTGCTGGGACTACAGGCGCCCGCCACCACGCCTGGCTAATTTTTTTAGTATTAGTCTGGATGGTCTCGATCTCCTGACCTTGTGATCCACCTGCCTCAACCTCCCAAAGTGCTGGGATTACAGGTGTGAGACACCGCACCTGGCCTTTTTTTTTGGTATTTTTAGTGGTGACGCAGATTCACTATGCTGCCCAGGCTGGTCTTGAACTCCTGAACTCAAGTGATCCACCCACCTTGGCCTCCCAAAGTGCTGGGATTGCAGGCATGAGCTCTCACACCCAGGCAGCTGCCTGCAATCTTTAGCCTTCCTCAGCTGGCGGGTGCATCACTCCAGTCTCTGCCTCTGTCATCACATAGCGTTCTCCCCATGTGTCTGTTTATGTGTCCAAATTCCCTCGTATAAGGACACACATCATTGGATTCGGGTGCACACTAATCCAGTGTGACCTCCTCTTGACTTAATTACATCTGTGAAGACCCTATTTCCAAATAAGGTCACAATCTGAGGTTCTGGGTGGGCATGAATTTGGGGGAGACACTCTTCAACTCAGTAGAGAAGGGGAGTGGAGTAACCACATTCTGGTCTGTAAGGATGACACAGGGGCAAACCCTACACTAGAAAAGGTAGTGATGGAGAAAACAGGAGACCTGGTGAGCTCTGACAGAGGCAGACCTTTCCTCTATCACGGCTTTGCATGTTCCCTTTGGTTAGGAACACGAGTTTCCATCAATGGGTCTACCTTCAGAACTCTTCAGTTTTCAGACTGCATTCAGAAATCTACTTCAGGGCCGGGCACAATGGCTCATGCCTGTAATCCCAGCACTTTGGGAGGCCGAGGGAGGCAGATCACTTGAGGTCAGGAGTTCAAGACCAGCCTGGCCAACATGGTGGAACCCCGTCTCTACTAAAAATATAAAAATTAGCCTGGCGTGTTAGGAGGAGCCTATAATCCCAACTACTCTGGAGGCTGAAAAAGAAGAATTCCTTGAACCTGGGAGGTGGAGGTTGCAGTGAGCTGAGAGCATGACACTGCACCACTCCAGGCTGGGTGACAGAGTGAGATTCCATCTCAAATTAAAAAAAAATAATAAATATTCTTGAGTTTTATTTCTTACTAAAGTTTTTCTTTGTAAAAAATAATAATAATAGTAAGTACATGGGGTTTACTTATAATTTCCTTTATATTCTTCCATTTGTTTGAGATTTGTTCATTAAAATTAGTTAAAAGTAAAAAGTGGGCCAGGCGCAGTGGCTCATGCCTGTAATCCCAGCACTTTGGGAGCCCGAGACAGGCGGATCACGAGGTCAGGAGATCAAGCCCATCCTGGGTAATATGATGAAACCCCATCTCTACTAAAAATACAAAAAAATTTGCTGGGTGTGGTGGCGGGTGCCTGTACTCCCAGCTACTCAGGAGGCTGAGGCAGGAGAATGGCACAAACCCGGGAGGCGAAGCTTGCAGTGAGCCGAGATTGTGCCCCTGCACTCCAGCCTGGGCAACAGAGAGAGACTCTGTCTCAAAAAAAAAAAAAAAAAAAGGTGAAAACATGAGTTAATTTTTTCCCCTTTTTTAATGGTGAAATAATTTCAAATTCACAGAAAACTTGAAAGAATAAGAATAGCACTAAGAACACTTAGATTGTTCCCCTACTGTTAGCATTTTACCCCATTTGCTTTATCATTTGTTCTGTCTGTCTCTTCCTAATCATTTTTCTCTGAACTATTTTGAGGGTACGTTACATACATTAAGGCTCTTTATCCCTATATATGACTATGTACATTTCCTAACCACTTCACAGTTATTAATCTCAATAAATTTGACACCATACAATGACTTTTATCTAATCTATCAGCCTCGTTGGTATTCCAGTTTTGTCAGTTAACTCAATAATGTCCCTTTTTGTTTGTTTGTTTAAAGGCAGGGTCTTGCTCTGTTGCCCAGGCTGGAGTGCAGTGGTGCCATCTCAGCTCACTGCAACCTCTACTTCCTGGGTTCAAGCAATTCTCCCACCTCAGCGTCCTGACTAGCTGGGACTACAAGGCATGTACTACCATGCCCAATTAAATTTTGTATATTTTGGTATAGGTGAAGTTTCACCATGTTGGCCAGGCTGGTGTTGACCTCCTGACCTTAAGTGATCCATCTGCCTCGGCCTCCCCAAGTGTTGGGGTTACAGGAATGTGCCACTGTGCCTAGCCTAATTTTTTGTTTTATGTATTTGAAGACACAGGGTCATGCTATGTTGCCCAGGTAGGTCTTGAACTTCTGGCCTCAAGCAATCCTCCCACCTCTGCCTCCCAAAGCACTGGGATTATAGGCATGCACCACTGTGCCGGGCCAGTGTCATTTATAGAATTTTTTTCTCCTCCAGTACAGGATTCATTCTAGGGTCAGATATTGCAATTTCATTGTCATGTCTCTTTAGTACCCTTTACTAGAATATTTCTACAACTTTTCTTGATATTCTTGAAAATACAGCTCCCCTGTCTTTTAAAAAACATAGAACATTCCTCACTTTGGGTTTGGCTGCTGTTTCCTTATGATTAGATGCGGGTATGCATTCATCTCCAAACAGCCACATCAGTGATGGACCCTTCTCAGGGGACCACTTCTGATGGTACGTGGTATTCACCAGTTCCTCAGTGGGTTCACTTAGGCCCCAGTCAAGGTGTTATCCAATTTCTCCACTGTATAATTGCTGTATTCTTTTATCTTGCAGCTAATAAACGGTCTAGGGGAACACACTTTAAAGCCAAGCTCCTCATTGAAATACCCTCCAAGGTTGAACACCCGTTGATATTAATAATTCTTACCTTATTCAGGCTTTACTATGAGTGCCCAACTTCAGCACTCCTCCAAGTTGACCAGTGAACCGTCAACAAGACTTCCTTTTCTCCCAGTTGTTGATTTACCTGTTTAGCATTGCTTATTACCTATTATTATCAGTATGAACTCATGGATTACTATTTTATCCAACTGTTTGCAACGTATTGACACACGCAGTTATTTTGGTGCTCAAATTGTCCCAGATCTGGCTTGTCAGCTCCCCATCAAGCTGAGTCCTGTGTCTTTGTGACATGCCATGAATAGCGGTGGTGTTTTTTTGTTTGTTTTTGGTTTTTTGAGATGAAGTTTCGCTTTTGTTGCCCAAGCTGGAGTGCAATGGTGCAATCTCACCTCACTGCAACCTCCGCCTCCTGGTTCAAGGGATTCTCCTGCCTCAGCCTCCTGTGTAGCTGGGATTACAGGCATGCACCACCACGCCCAGCTAATTTTTATATTTTTAGTACAGACAGGGTTTCTCCATATTAGTCAGGCTGGTCTCGCTCGAACTCCCGACCTCAGGTGATCCACCCGCCTCAGCCTCCCAAAGTGCTACACGGCATGAGCCACCACACCCAGCCCAGGGTGTTTTTAAGAACTGATTTTTAATAATAAATTCTACTATTACTGGGTGATATGATTCGGCTGTGTCCTCATCTGAATCTCATCTTGAACTGTAGTTTCCAAAATCCCCTCATGTTGTTAGGGACCCAGTGGGAGGTAACCGAATCATAGGGGCAGTTACCTCCATACTGTTCTCATGAAGGTAAGTTATCATGAGATCTGATGGTTTTATATGCCCTTTACTGTGCACTTCTCCTTGCTGCCTCTGTGTGAAGAAGGATGTGTTTGCTTCCCCTTCCACCATGATTGTGAGTTTCCTGAGGCCTCCCCAGCCCTGCGGAACTGTGAATCAATTAAACCTCCTTATAAATTACCCAGTCTCGGGTATGTTTTTATTAGCAATGTGAGAATGGATTGGAAAGTAAACATAAAATACACTGGGAAAAAAAAAGAAAAAGTGATGCTTTGTAAAAGGACGTTTCATCTAAAATAATTTCAGCAGTGGCCTTTTGTGGCTTGAATTATATCACAGTCACTTTTCCTATAAAGGTTTTTAATTTTTGTGTTTTTTTTGAGACAGAGTCTCGCTCTGTCGCCCAGGCTGGAGTGCAGTGGCCGGATCTCAGCTCACTGCAAGCTCCACCTCCCGGGTTTACGCCATTCTCCTGCCTCAGCCTCCTAAGTAGCTGGGACTACAGGTGCCTGCCACCTCGCCCGGCTAGTTTTTTTTTGTATTTTTTCGGAGAGACGGGGTTTCACCATGTTAGCCAGGATGGTCTCGATCTCCTGACCTCGTGATCCGCCCGTCTCGGCCTCCCAAAGTGCTGGGATTACAGGCTTGAGCCACCGCGCCCGGCCTAATTTTTTTAATAAAAAAAATCTCTTGAGCATCCATAGTGCATTCCAGGTTCAAAATTCTATTAAGGCACAAAAGGAGAGTAAAAGAAGTATAAAATATGCTCTCCCTTACATTAAAGAATTTATAATACAGCTGTAGACAGAGCTCTTAGGGCTCTAATCAATGTTTTAATCACAAATGAAGGCAAAACACACATGGAGATAATCAGAAGTTAAATAAAACCCTGTCTGTTCAAATTTGATGTCAGCCCTGCCTCCCTGAGACCTCCCAGGAGCTGTTGAAAGCCTGAACCCCCCACTTACCAGGCTCGCCAGCACACAGGGAGGCATCTGAGAAGCGAGTGGTGGGTGGAAGCCTAGGAGGAACCATCCTTCCCCAGAAACACATGGATATCTGCAGATGCAGACAGCTGACATCAGTGTCGGCCCAAGGCTTTTAACGGTCCTCGAGAATCACCCACGTCAGTGCTGAGGATTGTTGGTGGCTTCTCTGTGATCCTTGACTCCTGCCATTCCTGCCTTTTTTATCTTCAGAGGTTATATAAGTCTCTTGTTCCCAATAATAAACTCCTTATTTAAATTTCTTAGGTTGCTCTTATTTTCCTGACTAATGGAATATGACTCATCAGTTTGTGTGTGTGTGTGTGTGTTCGTTTTCTTTTCTTTTTTTTTTTTTTTTTTGAGACGGAGTCTCGCTGTGTCGCCCAGGCTGGAGTGCAGTGGCCGGATCTCAGCTCACTGCAAGCTCCGCCTCCCGGGTTTACGCCATTCTCCTGCCTCAGCCTCCCGAGTAGCTGGGACTACAGGTGCCCGCCACCATGCCCGGCTAGTTTTTTGTATTTTTTAGTAGAGACGGGGTTTCACCGTGTTAGCCAGGATGGTCTCGATCTCCTGACCTCGTGATCCGCCCGTCTCGGCCTCCCAAAGTGCTGGGATTACAGGCTTGAGCCACCGCGCCGGGCATTTTCTTTGTTTGTTTTTAAGGGAAAGGGTCTCGCTTTGTTGCTTAGGCTGGAGTGCAGTGGTATGATCGTAGCCCACTGCAGCCTCAAACTCCTGGGCTCAAGCAGTCCTCCCATCTCAGCCTCTTAAGTAGGTAGGATTACAGGCATGCACCACCATGCCCGGCTAGTTTTTGTGGGTTTTGCTTGTTGGTTGGTTGGTTGTTTTGAGACGGTGCCTCACTCTGTGGCAAGGCTAGAGGGCAATGGCGCAATCTTGGCTCACTGCAAACTCTGCCTCCCAGGTTCAAGTGATTCTCCCACCTCAGCCTCCCGAGTAGCTGGGATTACAGGCACTTGCCATCATGCCTGTCTAATTTTTGTATTTTTGTAGAGACGGGGTTTCACCATGTTGGCCAGGCTGGTCTTGAACTCTTGGCTTCAGGTGATCTGCCTGCCTCGGCCTCCCAAAGTGCTAGGATTACAAGTGTGATTCACTGTGCCCAGTCTTTTTGTTTGTTTTTAGAGACAGAGTCTTGCTATGTTTCCCAGGCTGGCCTTGAACTTCTGGTTTCAAGTGATCCTCCTGCCTCAGCCTCCCAAATCGTTGGAATTACAGGTATGAGCCACTGTGCCTGGTTCAGTTTCTTTGTTATTTGTCATGCACTTATACAGCATTTACTGTATATGAGCCATGCACAGTGCTTTAAAATTTTAACAAATGTAGTCCTCATAATCCTATAAAGTAGATATGATTATTTTTCCCTAATAGGAACAGAGAGATTAAATAACTTCCCTAAGGTCATAGAGCTAGTAACTAGTGGAACTGAACTCAAACTCAGTATTTTGACTACAGAGTTCATGCTTTTATTCTTATAATTTTTACAAAGAATGCCTGTGAGACTATATTAGTCTGCTCCAGCTGGTGAGGATGTAGAGATACTGGTCCCCTTGGACACTGATGGTGGAAATGTAAAATGATGCAGATGTATGACAGTTCCTCAAAACATTAAAAGCAGAATTACCATGTGATCTAGCTATTCCACTTCTGTGTATATACCCCAAAGAACTGAAGACAGGATCTCTAAGAGCTATCTGTACACTCGCATTCTGAGTGGGATTATTCACAATAACCAAAAGGCAGAAGCAACTCAAGGGTCTATCAACAGATGAATGGATAAATAAAATGTGGCATACACATGCAATCGAGTACTATTAGGCCTTAAAGAGAAAGAAAGTTCTGGCACACGCTACAGCATGGATGAACCTGGAGGACATTAGGCTAAGTGAAATAAACCAGTCACAAAAAGACAAATACTGTACGATTCCATTTATATGAGGGACTCAGAGTAGTCAAACTCATAGAGACAGAAAGTAGAATGGTGGTTGCCAGGGGCCAGGGGAGAGGGGAATATAGAGTTAATGTTTAATGGGTACAGATTTCAGTTTTGCAAAATGAAAAGTTCTGGGGATGGCTGGGTGCCGTGGCTCATACCTTTAATCCCAGCACTCTGGGAAGCCGAGGCGGGCGGATCACGAGGTCAGGAGATCGAGACCATCCTGGCTAACATGGTGAAACCCCATCTCTACTAAAAATACAAAAAAATTAGCTGGGCATGGTGGTGGGCACCTGTAGTCCCAGCTACTTGGGAGGCTGAGGCAGGAGAATGGCGTGAACCCGGGAGGCGGAGCTTGCAGTGAGCTGAGATCTGGCCACTGCACTCCAGCCTGGGTGACAGAGCGAGACTCTGTCTCAAAAAAAAAAAAAAAAAGTTCTGGGGATGGATGGATGGTGATGATATTGGTTGCCCAATAATGTGAATGTATATCATGCTGCTGAACTGTATGCTTAAAAATGGTATCAGTGGTAAATTTTGTTATGTGTATTTTACCACAATTAAAAAAAAACAAAACAGAAAGAAGTGACATCATTTCTGCCATAGTCTATTGGTTAATCCTAGCCCTAACCCTAATCCTCACACAAAGAGGGAGGAATTAAGTTTCTTCTTTTAAGGGAGGCAGTATCAGAGGATTTGTGGATATATCTTTAAAACCATCACACCGTTTTGAAAGACTACCATTCTGAAATAGACATAATTAACATAAATGTAGAAAAATGCACAAACTACTTGCTTCAAGTACTTGTCACAAGCTACTTCATTGGACAGACTTCATGCCAAGACTGATCTAGAAGGTAAGGACAGGTTTTTTGTGTTGTTTTGTTTTGTTTATTTTTTTGAGACAGAGTCTCTGGAACTCAGGCGGGAGTGCAGTGGCGTGATCTCGGCTCACTGCAACCTCTGCCTCCTGGGTTCAAGCCATTCTCCTGCCTCAGCCTCCCAAGTAGCTGGGGTTACAGGTGACCACCACCTTGTCTGGCTAATTTTTGTGTTTTTAGTAGATACGGGGTTTCACCATGCTGGCCAGGATGGTCTTGAAATCCTGAGCTCAAGCGATCCATCTGCCTCGGCCTCCCAGAGTGCTAGGATTACAGGTGTGAGCCACTGCACCCAGCCGACAATGGCAGTATTTATCCTTCCATTGTCGTTAGTGCTTAGCAGTGATCTGCTCACACATGGGGTCTTGAAATCTGAATTGGTTTACTACAGAGAATAAAATATTGAAAAAGAGATTGGTATCCATGCAACGTATTCTTTAAAAACAAGATTCTACTTTTAATGATTTAAAATAAAAAATAAGTCCCTAAAGGGCTATATTTGAAATTGTAGCTCCACAACATACAGAGCTGGTGACACAATTTGTAACCTGCATATTTGCTGAATTGCTTGAGCATGTATAGACAGCTGATTACACAGGCTTTTTTATTTATTTATTTATTTATTTATTTATTTATTTATTTATTTATGTGTTTATTTTAGAGATAGATTCTTGCTCTGTCACCCAGGCTGGAGGGCAATGACACAATCCTAGCTCACTGCAGCCTCAAACTCCTGGGCTCAAGCGACTCTCCCACCTCAACCTCCCAAGTAGCTGGGACTGCAGGTTCAGGCCACCACATGCCTGGCTAACTTTTAAAATTTTTTATAGAGATGGGGTCTCGCTGCATTGCCCAGGCTGGACTCGAACTCCTGGCCTCAAGTGATTCTCCTGCCTCAGCTTCCCAATGTGTTGAGATTACAGGCATGAGCCACTGGGCCCCGCCTCCAGAGGCTTCTGTATGGATTTCCCCGTGATCTCTATGCACTAACACCCTGGGACTCTCAGTCACTGAATGGAATGGGGCGGGTTATAGAGCTGGTCAGAGCGGGTGTGGCAGATAATAAGCATCTACCTGTTGTTTTACAATGCCCTCAAAATTCTGTGCAAGATCATAATCAAGTAGAGAATGCTGAAAAGAGCATTTTCCACTTCTTCCCAAAGCAATATGCTAACATACACATTGTTAATAATTATCTTAAGTAGCTTAGTTTTTCCTGTGCATAGCGAGAATTTAATTTTTTTTCCTCTCAGATGTATTCATCTGTTTCTTCCTACGTTTCTTTTTCCTTTCTGATGAGAGAAGGAACCCTCAAACCGTTTCCAATTTAACCTAACACTGCACAGGTTTTTTTTTGTAATATTGTATTAGCTTTCCTTCCTCTTCTCTTCCCCCAGAGTGTATTACAGAAGAGTAGTAGCTATTTCTCAATTTTAAACAGCTGCTTTCTGGGGAAACAAACCAGCTGGAGAATAAACTTAAAAAAAAAAAAAAAAAGATCAGCACCTCCTCTCTTGCTTTTTATTTGTTTTATTTGTTATTCGACATGTCTGTGGTTATGGCTCCTCCAGGAGACCACAGAATTTTATCAAAAGAATTGCACATAAATCACAACCAATTTTTACCAAAACTGGGATTTCTTTGTATCAGGGGCTTCCTACTATTACATACTTTTCTCAGGTCATTATTCTTTCTTTCTCTCTCTCTTTTTTTTTTTTTGAGACTGAGTCTGACTCTGTCACCCAGGCTGGAGTACAGTGGCGCAATCTCGGCTCACTGCAACCTCCACCTCCCAGGTTCGAGAGATTCTCCTGCCTCAGCCTCCTGAGTAGCTGGGATTACAGATGCCCACCACCACACCTAGCTAACTTTTGTATTTTCAGTAGAGATGGGGTTTCACCATGTCAGCCAGGCTGGTCTTCAATTCCTGACCTCAAGTGATCCACCTGCCTCGGCCTCCCAAAGTGCTGGGATTATAGGTGTGAGCCACTGTGCCCGGCCAGGTCATTTTTCTTTCAGAATTTCTTCCTTCTCTCTCTCTTTTCCTCTCCCTCCCTCCCTCTCTCTATTGGGGCTGAAGGAGCTGACATTCTTCTTTCCATTTCTGGTGGTCACCAGCAGTTCTACCATCAACATTACTTTCGCTGCTGAGTAACTGCACA
Organism: Rhinopithecus roxellana; assembly: GCF_007565055.1. Lineage (NCBI taxonomy): Eukaryota > Metazoa > Chordata > Mammalia > Primates > Cercopithecidae > Rhinopithecus > Rhinopithecus roxellana. The sequence goes on from NC_044559.1 coordinate 105,085,167, forward strand.
ACTTCTCCTCCTCCCTTCCATTCCTACACAAACACAAGTGCCTATAAGTTGGGAGGTTTTTCCTTTTGTTTTTGTGGCAGGGGTGGGGCAGTTGTGGTTTCATTTGAGTTTGCTGCTGTGTATTTTCCCACTCCGCTGCTAGTGTAGGAGGAAATAGGAGCTAAACAAGTACCAACAGAATGTTTAACATTTACCAGCAATGAACTGGGGCCGAAAGGACCACGGTTGTTCCCTGACATCACTTCTTGCGTGGCCAGTGAGAGACTCTGCTGCGTAACTGACCTAGCCCCTCAGACTCCACATTCTCTTTCCTGTATATCTAAGTCTTCCATTTCTTAAAGGTTGTCATTTTCAAAATGAAAGTCAACAATAATTAATCAGTTTAATTATTTATTTTGTCACACTAGCTTCTTATTAACAGTCAACAATCAGAAGTCTCTCAAGAAAGTGTACCATATCGAAGACAGTTTTCTATACACATAAAATTCTGGAAGTGGATGCAATTGTTGTCAGTATAATAAAGCAAATACGAATGTTAAGGTTGGGTCTCCCCCAGAAGCAGACTTTGAGACGGAAACTAGTAGGCAGGATCTTTATTAAGGAGTGTTCCTGACCACTATGGAGAACAGTTTGGAGGTTCCTCAAAAAATTAAAAATAGAGCTACCATATGACTCAGCAATCCTACTGCTGTTATATACCCCAAAGAAAGGAAATTAGTATACTGAAGAGATATCTGCACTCTCTTGTTTGTTGCAGCACTGCTCACAATAGCCAGGATTTGAAAGCAACCTAAGTGTCCATCAACATATGAACGAATAAAGAAAGCATGGCACATATACACAATGGAGTACTATTCAGCTATAGAAAAGCATGAGATCCTGTCATCTGCAACAATATAGATGGAACTGAACATCATTATGTTAAGTGAAATAAGCCAGGCACAGAAAGATAAACATGACATGTTCTAACTCATTGTGGGATCTGAAAATCAAAACAATTAAACTCATGGACATAGAGAGTAGAAGGGTAGATACTAGAGGCTGGGAAGGTTAGTGAGGGGTCAGGGGGAGGTGGAGACGTTTAATAAGTTCAAAAAATAGCAACAATGAATAAGACTTATAATTTGATAGCACAACAGGGTGACTATAGTCAATAACAACTTAATTGTACAGTTTGTACAGTTAAAAATAACTAAAAGTGTAACTGTTATTTGTAACACAAAGGATAAATGCTTGAGGAGATGGATTTCCCATTCACTATGATATGATTTTTTTTTTTTTTTTTTTTTTTTGAATTGGAGTCTCGCTCTGTCACCCAGGCTGGAGTGCAGTAGCGCAATCTCGGCTCACTGCAAGCTCCGCCTCCCAGGTTCACACCATTCTCCTGCCTCAGCCTCCCAAGTAGCTGGTAGTACAGGCGCCCGCCACCACACCCAGCTAATTTTTTGTATTTTTAGTAGAGACGGGATTTCACCGTGTTAGCCAGGATGGTCTCGATCTCCTGACCTCATGATCTGCCCGCCTCGGCCTCCCTAAGTGCTGGGATTACAGGTGAGAGCCACCGCGCCCGGCCTCCATGATATGATTACTATGCATTTTATGCCTGTATCAATACAGCTCATGTATCGCATAAATATATACACTTGTACACCTGCTATGTACCCATAAACATTAAAAAACATTCTTTTTTAAAGGAGTGTTCCTGGAAGCTTACCTTGAGAAGGAAGGAGAGGGGACAGGGAGGATTAGGCAAAGGGAGAAGTTGGGCTCAGATGGAGTTTTGACAAATGCTATAATCTGCCCCACAGAGAGCTCTGAACCCAGGAAGGCCTTCCAGAGCTGTCACAGTTGAGTGAGAGGCTGTGTCAATTAGTCACTGGACATAGGCCACCCTGGGAAGGGCAAATAACCTTGGGTAAGGTTTTTCAGCTGAGGCAGTTCCCAAGGGGGCCCCCAAATGACACTGTCTCCTGGTAGAACCTCCCACAGCTCTGGGACTGAGGCCTTCATTCCTGAAGGGGAACCTGAGTGGGACATTACAGTGTTCACTACACGCGGCATGCCCTTTAGCAAGAAGGGCACGCCAAATTGTGTGTCTGAAAGTGGAGAACGCACGTGAACCTGTGGCAAGGTCATCTCTGTGGTGCAGGCAAAGCCTCTGCACCCTGGGACTGGTCCATAGTCACCAGGCAAGCTCTGGTCATAGCATTCAGAGAAAGGAGAGTAGGGAAAGAAGTTTATAATTCCCTCACCTCCTCTGAATCTCTTCCATTATTCTAACTTTACAATGGCAACTCAGCTGACACCTGACCTCTCACCCCTGAGCAGGGAAACAGCTGGCTTTCCAGCTGGAATGAAGACCCAGCAGCATGCCTGCATTCACACCTCTTCCAGTCTTTTTCTTTCTTTCTTTTTTTTTTTGAGATGGAGTCTTGCTGTCGCCCAGGCTGGAATGCAGTGACATGATCTCTGCTCACTGCAACCTCCACCTCCCAGGTTCAAGCAATTCCCTGCCTTAGCCTCCTGAATAGCTGGGATTACAAGTGTGCGCCACCATACCCGGCTAATTTTTGTAATTTTAGTAGAGACAGGGTTTCACCATCTTAGCCAGGCTGGTCTTAAACTCCTGACCTCAGATGATCCACCCACCTCAGCCTCCCAAAGTGCTGGGATTACAGGCGTGAGCCACCGCACCCGACCTTTTTCTTTTTTAATATATATTTTAAAATATGGGGTCTCATTACATTGCCCAGGCTGGTCCCAAACTCCTGGGCCAAAGCAATCCTCTGGTCTCGGCCTCCCAAGTACCCAGGTCTACAGGTGCAGCCACCACACCCAGCTCTCCCAGTCTCACACCTGCCCTCAGATGTCAACCAAACAAATCTTTCCCCTTTCTCATGCTTAAGTCCTACTTACTTTCCTTTTGTGATAACCCAAAAATATGGGCCAATGTGAGGAAGGGGTGACTTTTCTGGAACTATAATTCCCCCTGGCCTTCTTTTTTTTTTTCTCTCCCACTGTAGCCAATTGACCCTGATAATGGAATACCCTTATCAACACCCTTTTAATGGAATATTGCTGTCAAGAATCCCCACCTACACCATGTTTTTTTTTTTTCTTTTTCTTTTTCTTTTTTTTTTGAGACAGAGTCTCGCTCTGTCACCCAGGCTGGAGTGCAGTGGCGCAATCTCGGCTTACTGCAAGCTCTGCCTCCTAGGTTCACGCCATTCTCCTGCCTCAGCCTCCCGAGTAGCTGGGACTACAGGCACCTGCCACCACACCCAGCTAATTTTTTTGTATTTTTAGTAGACACAGGGTTTCACTGTGTTAGCCAGGATGGTCTCGATCTCCTGACCTCATGATCCGCCCGCCTAAGCCTCCCAAAGTGCTGGGATTACAGGCGTGAGCCACTGTGCCTGGCCCTTACACCATGTTTTTTTAATGTCATTTTGGGGAAGCATTATCAAAAACAGATACCACCTTCTGACATTCTGGAATGATTTTTGTTAAACTCACAAAGGTAAATAGAGGAATAAGGCAGAACTACCTAAAAACCATGATCAATCCTTTATGTCAGGACAAGAAAATGTATTCATATTTCCCTTAGAAGTTTTCTTTCAGAGTTGAGCTTTGTAAACATGCGTATTGGAATATGTTACAGGTTCTGTTACGGAAGCATCAGGGATTCTGTCTACGTCCTGTGGCCACACAAAAAGCCAATCACAGACACAATGAATATTGCCAAGGGAGAAAGGCTTTAATCCAGTGCTGCACTCAAGGAGATGGGAGCTCATTCTCAAATCCATCTCCCTGATGACTAAAAATAGGGGTTTATATAGCAGGGAGGAAATGTAACAATGTGTAAGAAAACAGGAAGTAGGGGGGGATAAGGAAACAATCACAACAAATGAGGTGTCTACACGTCATTGGATGTGGTTGTCTGGTGAGTTTTTCTTTGAAAAAAAAAATTTTTTTTGTGAGAGGCCTGAAATTGATTTCAGGAAGGAACTCACATAAAACAAATGTAAGTTTCAACATTTAAGACCAGAAGGGTCATTTTTGTTTATACAAAAAAAAAAAGAAAACCAAACCAAACCAAAATAAAAAACCCAAAACTCTCTATGGGATTATTGGGTCAGTTTAGTTCTGTGACTTGTTTGTATTTACAGAAGAATCTTCTAACTTTATATTTTATTTGAAATCTTCAGCTTTGAGCACTGAATAATGACAGATCACTACCAATCATTTCAGTCTGACTAGAATCAAGTAGGGCTTTCTGTGTATACAGTGGGAAAATAGTTGGCCTGAGTCAGTGAGGAGTAGCTGAATGGGAGTTGAGATTCTTTTCTATTTTCTTAGATAGATAAGAAATTGAGAGGGCCTTAACCAGGCGCGGTGGCTCATGCCTGTAATCCCAGCACTTTGGGAGGCCAAGGCGGGCAGATCACGAGGTCAGGAGATCGAGACCATCCTGGCTAACACGGTGAAACCCTGTCTCTACTAAAAAATTAAAAAAAATTAAAAATTAAAAAAAAAAGGCCGGACGCGGTGGCTCAAGCCTGTAATCCCAGCACTTTGGGAGGCCGAGACGGGCAGATCACGAGGTCAGGAGATCGAGACCATCCTGGCTAACACGGTGAAACCCCGTCTCTACTAAAACATACAAAAAACTAGCCGGGCGAGGTGGCGGGCGCCTGTATTCCCAGCTACTCGGGAGGCTGAGGCAGGAGAATGGCGTGAACCCGGGAGGCGGAGCTTGCAGTGAGCTGAGATCCGGCCACTGCACTCCAGCCCAGGCGACAGAGTGAGACTCCGTCTCAAAAAAAAAAAAAATTGAGCGGGCCTGAAAGACCTTTGATGAGATAAATTATATAATGTTGAAGTCAGAAGATTTTCTTCTATTTCTTTATTTAAGACAGGGCCTCGACCGGGTGCAGTGGCTCACGCCTGTAATCCCCGCACTTTAGGAGGCCGAGGCAGGCAGATCTTGAGGTCAAGAGATTGATATCATCCTGGCCAACGTGGTGAAACCCTGTCGCTACTAAAAATACAAAAATTAGCTGGGCATGGTGGTACACGTCTGTAGTCCCAGCTATTCTGGAGGCTGAGGCAGGAGAATCACTTGAACCCGGGCGACAGAGGTTGCAATGAGCCGAGATCGTGCCACTGCACTCCAGCCTGGTGACAAAGCAAGACTCCCATAATAATAATAATAATAATAATAACAATAATAATAATAATAATAATAATAATAATAATACAGGGTATCCCTGCATCCCTGCATCACCCAGGCTGGAGTGCAGTGATGTAATCATAGCTCACTACAGTTTCCACCTCCCAGGCTCAAGTGTTCCTTCCACCTGAGCCTCCTGAGTAGCTGGGAGGACAGGTGTGTGCCACCACATCTGGCTAATTTAAAACAAATTTTTTTTTGTGGAGACAAGATCTCTATGTTGCCTAGGCTGGTCTTGAACCCCAAGCCTCAAGTGATGCTTCCGTCTCACCCTCCCAAAGGGCTGGGATTACAGGCTTGAGTCATCACATCCAGCCAGTTTTCTTCTATTTCAAAAGGAATTTTAAAGTAATGAGAGAGAAAGGAAAGCACAGATAGCAAGTGCTGCATGACAGGAAGAAATAAAAATATACACACACACAAAAAATCAGTAAAACCGTGTAAAGGGATCTCTCAAAAGTAAAAGATGGAAAAGAAGAAATAATCCTTTGGAGGCATCAGTTCAATCTCTTAACGCTAATTCATAATATTTATGATTTGAATTTCTGTTTCGATTATGAGATAACACTAAGTTTTAAATTTTTTGTTGTCTTGCAGTTCCAAGTTTTATACTGGTGACGTTGTCGAGTGCTAAAAGCTTATCCACTCTAAAAAGACTGCTAGATACAGCCACAGGCCAAAACTGCTAGTCTTAACATCCTTCCTCTATTTCTTAGCTTGTCTGTAGAAGAGAAGCAATGAATGGAGGAGACAATAGACACTTAACAGATTTTATCTGTCTTTGCACTTAGCTAATAAGCATTAAAGCCAGTATGTCTTTAATCCAAGTATGTGCTATCCCAAAGTCCATGCCCTTTCCACCACCTTAGCCTCATATCTACTAAAGATTTCTGAGTCCACATCAAGAACCTGTTATTGAAAAGATCTAAGAAAATGCCAGAGTCAGATTTTTATGGGGTGACTGAATTTCAGAGGAATACATCAGGGAAAGTGAACTAAAGGCTTTTAGTTGAGGAAAGAATATCTGATTCTTAAAGGAATTACTTAATTTGAAATTCTAAGTATAGCATAGGTGTGATTTTCCAAGGAGAGTGTTCTTAAATCGAATCAGATGCTGAAATATATCGACGACACAGAAAAATGTGTAATCTATATGCTAAATGATTAGACAAGGCAGAGACAAACAGAAAATAGAAACCGGAGGTTATGCTACCATAAATAAAGTAAAGAAGGCAAAGTGAAATAAAAACAAGATTAAAAAAAGAAAAGGAACAGAATAAAGCAAAGCAGTTCTTGCCACCTCTTTCTAAAATCTTTTCCCTACTTTTCTTGGCCCAACACTTGTGTTTGCTGCAGAGAAACAAATGCCGGCCTTGAGACTTACTTAACTACAGTTGACCCTTGAAAAACATGGGTTTGAAATGCAAGGTCCACTTATACATGGACTTTTTTCCACCTGTGCCACCCCTGAGACAGCAAGACCAACCCCTCCTCTTCCTCCTCCTCCCTAGCCTACTCAACTTGAAGATGACGAGGATGAAGACTTTTATGATGATCCACTTCCATTTAATGAATAGTAACTATATTTTCTCTTCCGTATGATTTTCTTAATAACATTTATTTTATCTAGCTTACTTTATTGTAAGAATACTGTCTATAATACGTAGAACATACAAAATATATATTAATTGCCTGTTGGTGTTATTGATAAGACTCCTGGTTAACAGCAGGCTATTAGTAACTGTTTTGGAACAGTCAAAAGTTATGTATGGATTTTCAACTGCATGGGGTTCGGCACCCCTGGTATGGTTTAACTGTGTCCCCACCCAAATCTCATTTTGAATTGTAGTTCAATAATCCCCAGTATCATGGGAGGTACCTGGTGGGAGGTACTTGAATCATGGAGACGGGTCTTTCCCATGCTGTTCTCGTGATAGTGAATAAGTCTCACGAGATCTGATGATTTTATAAGGGCAGTTCCCCTGCACGTGCTCTCTTGCCTGCAGTCATGTAAGACAGGCCTTTGCTCTTCCTTCGCCTTCCTCCGTGGTTGTGAGGCCTCCCCAGCCATGTGTAACTGAGTCCATTAAACCTCTTTTTCTTTATAGATTCCCCAGTCTCAGGTATTTCTTCACATCAGTGTGAAAATGAACTAATACAGCCCCTAACAAAGGTCAGCTCTAATACCAAGACATGCAAAGGGAGCTTGGTCCTTCTTTCTTCTGTTCTTGGTCCTTCTTTCTTTCTTCTGTTAAAGACCCTACCATGAACCTGAGACATCCTGGTTGATACAAACAGAAAGATCAGGAGAGGATTGTAAAGGGAATGACTTTCTCTTGATGTGAATCTACGTTATTTGATCCTCATGCAAAAGGCTCATGTCTGTGTCTCAACTGTTGAGTAGCACTGCCCCACAGCAACCAGCAGCAAGTAGCTACTGACTCAGTGTAATACCCTCAAATTATGTCTTTGAGATTAATCTCAAGGATCATAGAAGATACTAGATAATTCTAGAAGACACTAGAAGATGATTCTAGCATAAGGAAACATAATATCCACTCTTGTACTAGCATGAAACAATTAGCCCTTTCTCAACAACAACAACGACACTAACAACAACAAAGTCACTTTGGAAGGCTGAGGCAGGATGATCACTTGAGTTCAGGAGTTTGAGACCAGCTGGGACAACATAGTGAGACCTCCAAAATTAAAAAAATTAGTTGGGTGCAATAGCTCACACCTGTAATCCCAGCACTGTGGGAGGCCAAGGCAGGTGGATTGCTTGAGCCCAGGAGTTTGAGACCAGCCTGTGGGACATAGTGAGACCTTGTTGCTAAAAAAACAAAACACACACACACACACACACACACACACACACACACACACACAGTTTTTTTTTTTTCGACAGAGCCTCACTGTGTGGCCCAAGCTGGAGTGCAGTGGCATGATCTCGGCTCACTGCAACCTCTGCCTCCTCGGTTCAAGCAATTCTCATGCCTCAGCTTCCCAAGTAGCTGGAATTGCAGGCACCCAATCACCACGCCTGGCTAATTTTTTTTTTTTTTTTTTTTTGAGACAGAGTCTCGCTCTGTTGCCCAGGCTGTAGTGCAGTGGCTCAATCTCGGCTGACTGTAAGCTCCACCTCCCAGGTTCACGCCATCCTCCTGCCTCAGCCTCCTGAGTAGCTGGGACTACAGGCACACACTGCCACACCCAGCTAATTTTTTGCATTCTTAGTAGAGATGCGGCTTCACTGTGTTAGACAGGATGGTCTCGATCTCCCGACCTTGTGATCCGCCTGCCTCAGCCTTCCAAAGTGCTGGAATTACAGGTAATTTTTGTATTTTTTAGTGGAGATGGGATTTCACCATGTTGGTCAGGCTGGTCCCAATCTCCTGACCTCATGTGATCCACACGCCTCAGCCTCCAAAGTGCTGGGATTACAGGCATGACCCACCGTGCTCAGCCAAAAAACACATACACCTTTTACTTTCAAGAGAAATTGGTCTTTGCTAATACTCTTCACAAGGCAAACTGGAATTGTCCTTGGAATTGGAGATTGGGTTGGGAGAGGAGGAAAGGCACTTCTACTGTCAGAAGGTGGAAGTGCCGGCGCCATGTGTAAGACGAGCCCTGTGTTAAATATGAGCATACATGGCAGAACTGAGCCACAACCAGAGGTGTGTGAGATCCTCAGGAATTAAAAATGAGATTGTCGCTCAACAATAAATAATGTAGCAACCTACATTGTTTAAAGTACATATGTATTTTTGATTTAAGAGAAATTTGAGGTTTCCTGTCATGGTTAATGGTAGGGATATGATTTTTTTTTTTTTTTTTTTTTTTTTTTTTGAGACGGAGTTTCGTTCTTGTTGTCCAGGCTGGAGTGCAATGGCATGACCTCAGCTCACCGCAACCTCTGCCTCCCAGGTTCAAGCAGTTCTCCTGCCTCAGCCTCCCAAGTAGCTGGGATTACAGGCATGCACCACCACACCCGGCTAATTTTGTATTTTTAGTAGAGATGGGGTTTCTCCATGTTGAGGCTGGTCTCAAACTCCTAACCTCAGATGATCCGCCCGTCTTGGCCTCCCAAAGTGCTGGGATTACAGGTGTGAGCCACCGTGCCTGGCCGGGATATGAATTTTTACAAAGTGAACTCTTGTCAAAAGAGGAGATAGTAGAGCACGTTCTGGGTTTTTTCTCTTGTCAACCACTAACTGGTTCACTTTTTATCTTGATTACTTTTTTCCAGGTCATTCAGTCATTCAGTTTTGTAATACTCTTCTTTCACTCACAGAAAGTTTCTCTCTCTCTCTCTCTCTTTTTCTTTTCTTTCTTTTTTTTTTTTTTTTAGACGGAGTCTCCTCTGTTGCCCAGGCTGGAATGCAGTGGTGTGATCTTGGCTCATTGCTACCTGTGCCTCCCCAGTTCAAGCAATTCTCGTGCCTCAGCCTCTTGAGTAGCTGAGATTGCAGGTGCCCACCACCATGCCTGGCTAATTTTTGTATTTTTAGTAGAGATAGGGTTTCGCCATGTTGGCCAGGCTGGTTTTGAACTCCTGGGCTCAAGTAATTCATCTGCCTCGCTTCCCAAAGTACTGGGATTATAGGTGTGAGCCACCCTGCCTGGCTTCTTCTTTGCACAAATTCAAATGTGGCAAAATTAGTTGCAAAGATAGGAGCTAGTTTTAAGAGGCCTATATTCTAATAAAGCTCAGATTATAGAACTGTACATTTACAATTACTTAATGTTAAATTAATCTAAGACACTCAGGTACACTGATGCATGAACAAGAAATAGGGGTTTCAACTGATTAGTTAGAATGAGCCTAGGTTATGCTGCAATGACAAATAAACTTAAAATTTCCATGACATATTACTGGTTCATGCTATACATCCACGGAAGGTTGACAGGGGCTTTGATCCTCAGACCACAAGAGACTCAAGCTGACATTGGCTCACTATCGTGTTACACTACCATCTCAGCACACATCTCAAAGGACATTACAACAGGGCATGGTGTGGAGGACTCACAAACCAAATCCTCCTCACAGCCTAGTGGCCAGACCTAGTCACATGGCTCCAACTTAACAGCAAGAGCTACAAAAAAGAGGAGTACCAGAGATGGTGATTCTTCTCATCACTATTACACCATGTTATTTGAAAAATAATCTATGTTATGTGTAGACTGTATGAGTATTGTTATCATTTTAGAAACATGCTTAATGGACTTTTTATTAAAAAGTCATGATGGGGCCAGGGGTGGTTGCTCATGCTTGTAATCCCAACAGTCGGGAGGCCAAGGTAGGTGGATCTCTTGAGGTCAGGAGTTCGAGACCAACCTAGCCAACATGGTGAAACCCGGCCTCTACTAAAAATACAAAAAATTAGCTGGGCATGGTGGCACGTGCCTGTAATCCCAACTATTTGGGAGTCAGTGTTGCAAGAATTGCTTGAACCTGGGATGCAGAAGTCCCAGTGAGCTGATATTGCACCACTGCACTCCAGCCTGGGTGACAGAGGGGGACTCTGCCTTAAAAAAAAAAAAAAAAAAAAAGTCATCATGGGAAGAGAGTTGCAGTTTCAACTTACACAGAGTTGAGCTTTGATATAAGAATTCTTGCCTGGTGCAGTGGCTCACCCATGTAATACCAGCACTTTGGAAGACTGAAGCAGGAGGATTGCTTAAGCTCAGGGGTTTGAGGCTGCAATGAGCTATGAGTGGCACTGTACACCAGCCTGGGTGACAGAACAAGACTGTGTCTCTAAAAGAAAAAAAACAACTCATGTAATCACAGAAGTTTCTACATTTTCATAAGTAGTAGAATCATTGGGCCGGATGTGGTGGCTCATGTCTGTAATCCCAGAACTTTGGGAGGCCAAGGCAGGCAGATCACGAGGTCAGTTCGAGACCAGCCTCGCCAACATAGTGAAACCCCGTCTCTACTAAAAATACAAAAAATTAGCCAGGCGTGGTGGCGGGCACCTGTAATCCCAGCTACTAGGGAGGCTGAGGCAGGAGAACTGCTTGAACCCGGGAGGCAGAGGTTGCGGTGAGCTGAGATCATGCCACTGTACTCCAGCCCAGGCAACAGTGTAAGACTCTGTCTCAAGAAAAAAAAAAAAAGATTAGAATCACTGGAGAGCTGGTCCCTATCCCTCAGTATTTTAGCACAGTGAGTCTGAGGTGCAGTCCAGGAATTTAAATTTTAACAAGCACTTCTGAGGCTTTTCATGCAAGTGGTCTTCAGGGTTTGATAAACACATGAGCACCGGTTTCTGTCTTCTGACAGTGACGCGTCAAGGCTTCATCATGTGTGTACGTGTGATTTTTTATTTTGATGAGCAGGGTGCTAAGAAGCAGATGGCTGTTACTTCTAGCACATTGATCTTCACAAGTTGAAAGCCTCCGTGGACATGGATCCCAAGGCTTCAAAGGTGTGTGGACAAAAGCAGCTGAAAGTGAGAGATAGTAGAAGGCACAGTGCAAGAAGCTGTGGAGGATACAACAGCCATGAGCGGGTGTGGAGGAAGAATGGAAATGAGGGTGAAAAACATCCCAGTGGACAAACCATGTCGCCGGAGAGAGGGATTAACTTATCTGGGTCAACATATGGTCTGGTGGAAAGAGAACATGCTGAAAGCATTCCACAATATGGCAAAGGATTTTGTGATGGTTTTATTTAGAACCACTTGACTGAGAAACAAAAATGGGTCTGAGAAGGGGCAAAGTCCTGCTGAACTCCCTGTCATTGGAAATGTGATCATTTGCTAAAGAATTAATCAGAGATGTACATGAGTACTTATGTTCAAAGTTTTTGCAGCATCTTTGTAATGATGAAAAATTGGAAATCACCTAAGTGTATGCCACTCGGAAATTGGTTAAGGACATCATACTTCATCTATGTGATGGGATGTTATGTTACCATTAAAAGGGATGTTGGCTCACACCTGTAGACTCTGTATTTTGGGAGGCTGAGGTGGGAGGATTACTTGAGGTTAGGAGTTCAACACCAGCCTGGACAACATAGTGAGACGCTGTTTCTCCAAAATAAATAAATAAATAAATAAAAATGCCAGAAGTGGTAGTGCAATCCTTAATCTTAACTATTTGGGAGGCTGAGGTGGGAGGACTACTTGGGCCCGGGAGGTTGAGGCTGCAGTGAGCTATGATCATGCCACTGCACTCCAGCCTGTGTGACAGAGCAAGAACATGTCTCAAAAAAAAGTGGTATTGGAACATCCAGTAAAGCCAGCAAAATTAACAGGTTTACAAAATTTCCTTCTAACACTGACTGGAATGAAGAAAACAAAATATACCAAAAGAAACATCCTCTAACCCTGTATCTAGGAAATTTTCCCAACCTCATACCACAGACTTCAAGACATCTAAATCCAAATACAAGATACCCAATGCATCCAAATAAAAAACAATTAGGTCTGAATTGAAATACAATTCTGGGAACCAACCCACAACTCCTTTTTTGGAGTGAGCTGCAGCACGTGGTGTGAGAAGGCTCAATTTCTAAAAAATCCCACTAATACTTCTCATTTCGGCGGAACAGGCAATAGGGGCCTGAGCTGGCAAGAGAAAAGATCTGGAATGTTCTGCTTGGGGCCCCTTTTCCCCTGCTGTACAGTTAAACATCAGTCCAAGGCCACAGTGGTGGGAGAGAGTACAGAAATAGGCTTCTAGCAGCAATTCTCCCTGAGGGCCAGGCAGCTACGACATAGCAAGCTGGCTGGAGAAAAGTACTTGTGGCCACAACAGACAAGGCGTTCACACGCTGCTGGGCTGGCATCCAGCTTCATATCTGATCTGCCAGAGAGGGTAGACAAACCCAACCCTCCAGACCCACTACCCAGCTATGGGACAGGGTAGGTTCTCTATCCATTGGATGGGGACCCTAGTCAAGGGTTTCATCAAAATTAGAAATAAGATGAATGGAAAAATAGGCTAGGTGTGGTGGCTCATGCCTGTAATCCCAGCACTTTGGGAGGCCGAGGTGAGTGGATCACTAGAGGTCAGGAGTTCCAGACCAGCCTGGCCAACGTGGTGAAACCTCATCTCTACCAAAAAATACAAAAATTAGCTGGGTGTGGTGGAACATGCCTGTAATTCCAGCTACTCAGGAGGCTGAGGCATGAGAATCTCTTGAAGCTGGGAGGCAGAGATTGCAGTGAGTTGAGGGTGCACTCGAGCCTGGGCGATCGAGAGAGACTCTGTGCAAAAAAAAAAAAAAAAAAGGAGAAAGAGTTCCCAGCTTTGACTGCACGTAGACCCACCTCCCTCCCCACCCTTCTCAGACAGCTTTGGGACCAATGAGTAAAAGTGATTTTGATCCAAGCCCCAGCTCAGATTCCATAGGGAAGATGCAAATTGCATGCAGGGAAACAGAGAGACAAGCAAAAGAGACCACATCAGTATTATTTAGGGGGAATAGTGGGCCCATGGAGAACTGCCACTATTGCAAAATGACTAAGCAACAAGAAACGTAGTGTGGTGTCTATGCAAGAATTCTGCCTCTCATCTAAAAAACAAGGAAGAGGAAGAAAGGAGCTTAAAACATGCAAGACAAAGAATTCTCTCTGGAATAAAATTTCCAAAAATTGTTTCTACTCCCAAGTAAATTAAGAAAACACATAAAATCAAAATAACGGAATGGAGAGGACTGCAGGTCTCTGAAATACCTGGTACTTAAATATACACAGTAGGTGGAAGAGACTCCTCATTGTCTCCCGTTAGGAAGGGCTACATACATTTTATAAAGCTGTGACTTTTTTTTTTTTCTGCTTTAGGTCCAAGGTAGGTTCTTGCTCTGTCACCCAGGCTGGAGTGCAGTGGTGCAGTCATAGCTCTCTGCAACCTCCAACTCCTGGGCAGTCCTGTGCTTTGTAGGATATTTAGCTCCACCCTGGCCTCTACCCTTAGACATCAGCAGCATTCTCCTTTTCCCACACACAGGTGGGAGAACTAAAAATGTCTCTAGATATTGCCAAATATTCCCTGGATGTTGGCGGAGGGGAGGCAGGTAAAATCACCGTCGGATGAGAACCACTGTTTTAGAGATTAAGTAGCTTGCCCAGGTCTCATAAGAGAGAAGGGGTTGGATTGTTTGTTTGTTTTAGTACTTTATTGTTGCTGGTTTTTTTTTTTTTTTTTTTTTTTCTTTTTAGAGATGAAGTTTCACTTTGTCACCTGGGATGGAGTGCAGTAGCATGATCTCGGCTTATTGCAGCCTCGACCTCCCAGGCTCAAGCAATCCTTCTACCTCAGCCTCCTGGGTAGCTGGGACTACAGGCACCTGCCACCACACCTGGCTATTTTTGTATTTTTTGTAGCGATAGGGTTTTGTCTTGTTGCACAGGCTGGTCTCGAACTCCTGAACTCAGGCAATCCTCCCACTTTGGCCTCCTAAAGTGCTGGGATTACAGGTGTGAGCCACCACACTGGGACTGTATTTTGTATTTCTGTGATAACAAGGTCATTATTTTATTGTAGCCTCTCATTAATCATTTGAGTTCCCTTTTTTCAGGTAATTTTCTTTTTTATTTTTATTTTTATTTTTCTGAGATGGAGTCTGGCTCTGTCGCCCAGGCTGGAGTGCAGTGGCCGGATCTCAGCTCACTGCAAGCTCCACCTCCCGGGTTCCCGCCATTCTCCTGCCTCAGCCTCCTGAGTAGCTGGGACTACAGGCACCTGCCACCAAGCCTGGTTAATTTTTTGTATTTTTAGTAGAGATGTGGTTTCACCGTGTTAGCCAGGATGGTCTCGATTGCCTGACTTCATGATCCGCCCGCCTCGGCCTCCCAAAGTGCTGGGACTACAGGCATGAGCCACCGCACCCGGCCTCTTTTTGTTTTTTTCAGACAGCATCTCAGTCTGTCACCCAGACTGGAGTGCAGTGGTTCAATCATAGCTTGGTGTAATCTTGACCCCCTGGGCTCAAGGAATCCTCTTGCCTTGGCCTCCTGAGTATCTGGGACTACAGGATGAGCCACCATGCTATGCAAATTTAAAAAAAAATTTTTGTAGAGATGAGAGTCTCGCTTTTTATTTCCCAGGCTTTTTTTTTTTTTTTCTTTTAGATTCAGGGGGTGCATATGCAGGTTTGTTACATGGATATGTTGTGTAATGCTGGGGTTTGGGCTTCTGTTGAACCCATCACCTGAGGAGTGAGCATAGTATCCAATAGGTAGTTTTTCAATCCTTGCCTCCTTCCCTTCCCCAATTTGGAGATGTAGTGTCTGTTTTTCCCCATCTTTATGTCCATGTGTACCCAATGTTTATCTCCCACTTACAAGAACATGAGGCATTTGCTTTTCTGTTTCTGTGTTGCTGCAAAGGACATGATTTCATTCTTTTTGATGGTTGCAGGAGTTAGATTTTGAATCCAGGTCTGAATCAAAGCTTATGCCTTTTGGCCAGGCACAGTGGCTTAGGCCTGTAATCCCAACACTTTGGGAAGCTGAGGCAGGCAGATCACTTGAGGCCAGAAGTTCGAGACCAACCTAGGCAACATGGTAAAACACTGTCTCTACTGAAAATACAAAAATTAGCTGGGCATGGTGGCGCATACCTGTAATTCCAGCTGCTTGAGAGGCTGAGGCATGAGGATTGCTTGAACCTGGGAGGCAGAAGTTGCAGTGAGCCTAGATTGTGTCACTGCACTCCAGCCTGGGCAACAAGCAAGACTCCATCTCAAAAAAAAAAAAAAAAAAAAAAATTAAAAAGCTTATGCCTTTTGCCGTCATGCACTGCCCTGTCTTTCCCACTTCACCTCCTTCACGCCTCCCCACTGCCTTCAGGTATGCTATACTCTTCCTCCTGCCATAGTTTCTGCCCTAACCTCAGCCTGGAACTTTCTTCCTTTCCCGATCCGACTTGGACAATTCTGATCATTTATCAACAGACAGCCAGAGTTGTCACCTAGGGCAGCCCCAACTCCAAATCCTAAATTCAATGACATCAGTCTCTGACCGCAGCCTCCATGCCCTCCACTGCCTGCCTCTCGCCCAGGCTCTGAGGAGTTGAGACTGAATGTGCTTGTGTGCCATGATTTGCCTAGAGCCTAGGGTATAGAAGACCAGCTCTTGTTTGCTGAGTCAAATTAAGTTGAAGCCCACTACAGATACTTCTCTATCTCATTGAGATATCTAGGACCTCAACCCTTCTTGTTTCCTTCAGTTATTCATTGGAAAGTTATTTGCCAAATACTTTCCCTTGCCACATAGTCCCTATAGCAATCAGGGTTCTCCAGAGAGACAGAACCAACAGGCTTCATATATGAGAGGGGATTTATTAGGGAAATTAGTTCATGTGATTATGGAGACTGAGAAGTCCCACAACCAGCTATCTATAAGCTGGAAACCCCAAGATGCTGGTAGCATGGCTTAGTCCAAGTCTGAAGGCCTCCAAACCAGGGAAGCCGATGGGGTGTAACTCTCAGTCCAAGGCCAAAGGCTGGAGACCCTGAGGGACTGCTGGTATTAAGTATTCAGGCCAGGGAGCCTGAAGTTGTCGTCCAAGGAAAGGAGAGGAAGAATGTGTCCCAGCTCTAGCAGATAGATGGACATATTGGTCTTTTCTCTGTTTCTGTTCTCTCTGGGCCCCCAGCAGATTGGATGGTGACCACGCTGAGGGCAGATCTTCCCTACCTCATTTACAAAGACTCAGATGCTATCACCTCTGGAAACACCCTCGCAGACACACCAAAAATAATGCTTTACCAGTTTTCTAGGCATTCTTTAATCCAGTCAAGTTGACATCTAAAATTAACCATCACACGAGGCGGGTGGATCACTTGAGGCCAGGAGTTTGAGACCAGCCTGGCCAACATGATGAAATTTCGTCTCTACTGAAAACAAAGAAAATCAGTCGGGCGTGGTGGCATGTGCCCTGCTTGTAATCCCAGCTACTCGGGAAGCTGAGGCACGAGAATCACGTGAACCCCAGAGGTGGATGTTGCAGTGAGCCGAGATCGTGCCACTGCACTCCAGCCTGAGTGAAAGAGGGAGACTCTGTCTCAAAATACAAATAAACAAACAGGCCGGGTGTGGTGGCTCACGCTTGTAATCCCAGCACTTTGGAGGGCCAAGGCAGGCGGACCACCTGAGGTCAGGAATTCAAGACCAGCCTGGCCAATACGGTGAAACCCCACCTCAAAAAAACAAAACAAAACGAAACAAAAAAACAAAAAAATAGATAAATAAAACAAATACCATAAAATAGATGTAACCATCACAGTGCCCACTCTCAGTAAGCGAGTCAGAGATAGAAGATGAAGATGATTCTTTATACTTTAATGCGGGTGAGTGGCAGAAAATAAATAGGCAGTTATTGCAATTGTACGGGATGTTCTATATGGAAGGTGGTTTTTTTTGTTTTTTGTTTTGTTTTGTTTTTTGCTATCCAGACTAGACTCCAATTGAATCACCTTCTTCCAAAGATTCTTGAGTCCCACAGCTTATCTCTTCACTTTACACAGTTGCCTTGCAAACCACCAGACTGAGACGAATGTGCACTAACCTTATTGCTGGATGCTACCAGATTGGTAAACTTCACCTAGCTTCTCAGAAACTCCTCCAAAACTTGACCTCTCTCTTCAAATTTCCCCCACCTCTTGATTGGGAGGGGACTTTGCTTCCAAAAGACCTGCTCGGAAACCATCTTTCTTTCTCAGCCATGCACTTCCTACCTGTGTCAGAGGCCAAGCTTTCCCTGCACCTGTCTCTCCTGAAACCTTGCTCCCGAATTACCTTCTCTCTCCCTCTGTATTGTCGTCTTCTCACATCTCTCCATTCAAGAAAAAAATTCTGTCCAGAACCCTTGGCCTCCCTCAAGTTACCATCTCATCTTTTCTTTCTTTTTCCATAGCCCAGTTCTTTGAAAACGCCATGTTCACTCATCATCTGCATTTCCTCACCTCAAAAAAGCTAGACTGTCTTTTTGGTGTCTATAAGCACCTCCTCAGGCCAGGTACGGTGGCTCACACCTGTAATCCCAGCACTTTGTGAAGACAAGGCGGGTGGATCACCTGAGGTCAGAAGTTCGAGACCAGCCTGGCCAACATGGCAAAACCCTGTCTCTACCAAAAATACAAAAATTAGCCAGGTGTGGTGGTGGGCGCCTGTAGTCCCAGCTACTTGGGAGGCTGAGGTATGAGAATTCCTTGAACCCGGGAGGCGGAGGTTGTAGTGAGCCGAGATTGTGTACTGCACTCCACCCTGGGCGACAGAGCAAGACTCTGTCTCAAAAAAAAAAAAAAAAAAAAAAAAAAAAAAAACCTCCTCGTTCATGGTCTGATCCAAAAGTTATGCTTCAGTTCATCTCTCCATAGCATTTGCATTTGTCAAAATTAACACTCCATGTTTTCTTTCTAGAAAAGAAACACTATGGCATATTTACATAGTAGGATTTTCTCTCTCTTTCTCTCTCTTTTTCTGTCTTTAAAGAGACTGGGTCTTGTTTGGTAACCCAGGCTGGAGTGCAGTGGCATGATCACAGCTCACTGCAGCCTTGATCTCCTTGACCTCCTGGGCTCAAGCAGGGTCTCAAGTGATCCTCCCACCTCAGCCTCCCAAGTAGCTGGAACTATAGGTGTGTGCCACCACGACTGGCTAATTTTTTAATTTTTTGTAGAGATGGAGTCTTGTTATGTTGCTCAGGCTAGTCTCTCGCTCCTATGCTCAAGGAATCCTCTCACCTCAGCCTCCCAAACTGTTGGGATTATAGGCATGAGCCCGGCTGGGATTCTCATTTACAAAAATTCCAGGCACTCTACGTAATGAACTAAACAACACACAAATCTATGAAAAACAATGTGAGCCCCCCCCGGGTTTTCAGTCTTCCCCTGTGAGCTATCTTCCATGCTGTATAAATACACCCATGGAGAAGGGTTTCTCCTCCTTCCTCCCCTTCCCATTTCCATTCCCCTTCCTCCTTCCTCTCTTCTTTTGTTATCTTCCTTTCACTTGATGTAAATTTCTTGCTTATGTCTTTTTCTTTGTTTTTCTGTTGTTTTGGGGCAGAAAACACATCCTCCCCACTCCTGATGGCTGAGTCAAGTGAGGGAGTGTGAACAGCCAGGACTCTCCCTACCCCTTTGCTGACTCTACCCCAGGGGAGGCAGGTAACCTGTCAGGGTTGATGAAATGACCCCCAGCCATGCTCAACTCACCTTCTCTCTTTCTGAAAGCAGGATAACCCTATCTTTGCTGGAGAGAGGTCTTCTGCATTGCAGCACTGCTATGAGGGGTTGGCACCTTGTAGATTTCGCATCCAGTATTAGAAGACACTCACTTTTCACACTAAACTACGCCTTCCATCCTAGCCCCTACTCCAGACTAAGGGTGAGATTTGGGATCCCAGCAGCCCTACTCTTTGTCCCACATCTCAATTTGTTCAGAATTCAGGTTAGAGGGAAGCTCCGGTAACATTTATTCAAACATCCAAACATTTGGTGAGTTGTTTGTTCTTTTTATTTATTTATTTATTGAGACCGCATCTCACTCTGTTGCCCAGGCTGGAGTGCAGTGGCACGATCTTGGCTCACTGCAACCTCCACCTACCGAGTCCAAGCAATTCTCCTGCCTCAGCCTCCCGAGTAGCTGAGATTACAGGCACGCACCACCACGCCTGGCTAATTTTTGTATTTTTAGTAGAGACGGGGTTTCGCCATGTTGCTCAGGCTGGTGTCAAACTCCTGGGCTCAAGTGATCCGCCCACCTCAGCCTCCTAAAGTGCTGAGATTACCGGTGTGAGCCACCGCACCCCAGCCAAATTGTCTGTTCTTTTTCATCAAGTAGAGTGGGCACGATGGCTCTCATTCCATCTCACAGGCCTCACGGTATTTTATTTGTCTCATGATGTGGTTTATGGTTTTTCTCCCTTAATATCAGTATCTGTGTCTAATTTTTATGTAGTCAAATATGTTGGCCTTTTCTTTTCTGGCATCTCCCACTCAAAAGATATATAAATGTTCTCAAAATTTTCTTTTATTGTTTGAAAACTTGTTTTGATCATTGATACATCTGAAACTTGTTATTCATATAGTTTAACTTGGGGAGTCCAATTTTATATTTTACCAGATGGACAGCCAGTTATGCTAGCACCATTTATTATAAAAAACAAACTTTCCCTAATCGATATCTCACTTTTTGTTTTTTACTTATTTATTTATTTTTATTGAGACAGAATCTTGTTACATTGCCTAGGCTGGAATGTAGTGGTGATTCACAGGTGCAATCCTAGCTCAGGGCAGCCTCGACCTTCTGGACTCATGAATCCTCCCACTTCAGCTGCCAGAGTAGCTGGTGTCAGGCCTCTGAGCCCAAGCCTGCATGTATACATCCAGATGGCCTGAAGCAAGTGAAGAATCACAAAAGTGAAAATGGCAGGTTCCGGCCGCGCGGTGGCTCACGCCTGTAATCCCAGAGCTTTGGGTGGCCAGGGTGGGCGGATCACAAGGTCAGGAGATCCAGACCATCCTGGCTAACATGCTGAAACCCCGTGTCTACTAAAAATACAAAAAATTAGCTGGGCGTGGTGGCGGGCGCCTGTAGTCCCAGCTACTCGGGAGGCTGAGGCAGGAGAATGGCGTGAACCCGGGAGGCGGAGCTTGCAGTGAGCGGACATCGCGCCACTGCACTCCAGCCTGGGTGACAGAGGGAGACTCCGTCTCAAAAAACCAACAACAACAACAACAAAAGGAAACGGCGGTTCCTGCCCTAACTGATGACATTACCTTGTGAAATTCCTTCTCCTGGCTCAGAAGCTCCCCCACTGAGCACCTTCTGACGCCCCCGCGCCCCACCGCCCCTGCCAGCCAGAGAACAACCCCCTTTGACTGTAATTTTCCACTATGTACCCAAATCCTATAAAAGGGCCCCACCCCGCTTGTTGCAGTGAGTGGAGATCGCGCCACTGCACTCCAGCCTGGGCGACAGAGCCAGACTCCGTCTTAAAAAAAAAAAAAAAAAAAAGGGCCCCACCCCTGTCTCCCTTCCTGACTCTCTTTTCAGACTCAGCTCGCCTGCACCCAGGTGATTAAAAAGCTTTATTGCTCACACAAAGCCTGTTTGGTGGTCTGTTTATGCGGACGCGCGTGACTTGAATATATTTTTGCTATAAAAAAATTGAACAATGTGCGTGATGTGAAAAAAAGCTGCCTTATCCTTCAGTCTCCCAACTGTAGTCCTCATCTCAGAGGTAGCTATTGTTTTCAATTTGGTGAATATCCTCCCAGAGCTTTACTTCTTTTTTTTTTTTTTTTTTTTTTTTTTTTTTTTGCTTCTTATATTTACTTATGAAGATGAGTGTATACCCAAATACAGCTTTTTATGTGTATGTGTATGGGGTATGTGTATATATGTGTTTATATAAGTGAGTGTCACATTATATGA
Source organism: Rhinopithecus roxellana (assembly GCF_007565055.1). Taxonomy (NCBI): domain Eukaryota; kingdom Metazoa; phylum Chordata; class Mammalia; order Primates; family Cercopithecidae; genus Rhinopithecus; species Rhinopithecus roxellana. The sequence continues at coordinate 105,106,803 of NC_044559.1, forward strand.
GTTGTTCCACACCTTGCTTTTAAAAATTTATGTCTTGAGTTTTTCACTTCAGAACAGCATAGATTTAACACATTTTTAAAAACGGGCTAGTCAGTATTCTTTATGGTGGAGACACAATCTTTGATTTAACCCCTCCCGTATTGGCTGAAATTTAGGGTCTTTCCAATTATTTGGTATCATAAACAACATAACTCTGAAAATCCTTGTACTTCCCTTTTAACCCACATGGGCAATTATTTCTCTAAGGCAGATGGTGAGAAATAAAAGATGGGGCTGAATTTTAAGTGCATTTTTGTTTCTTGTACATACTGTCCAAATGCCTCCCCTGAAGTCCTGACCTTTTTTTTTTTTTTTTTTTATGACCGAGTTTTGCTCCTGTTGCCCAAATGGGAGTGCAATGGTGCACTCTCGGCTCACTGCAACCTCTGCCTCCCGGGATCAAGCGATTCTCCTGCCTCAGCCATCCTAGTAGCTGGGATTGATTACAGGCATGTGCCACCACGCCCAGCTAATTTTGTATTTTTCGTAGAGACGGGGTTTCTCCATGTTGGTCAGGCTGGTCTCAACTCCCGACCTCAGGTGATCCTTCCTCCTCAACCTCCCCAAGTGTTGGGATAACAGGAGTGAGCCACCGTGTCCGGTCAGTCCTGACCTTTTCTTGTGTATGTTATGGGCTGTCCTAGAAAACAAGTGTCGTGTGCATCTGTGTGAAGAGACCACCAAAAAGGCTTTGTGTGAGCAGTAAAGCTTTTTAATCACCTGGGCGCAGGCAGGCTGAGTCCGAAAAGAGAGTCAGCGAAGAGAGAGAAGGGTGGGGCCGTTTTATAGGATTTGGGTAGGTAAAGGAAAATTATAGTCAAAGGGGGGTTGTTCTCTGGCAGGCAGGAGTGGGGGTCACAAGGTGCTCAGTGGGGGAGCTTTTTGAGCCAGGATGAGACAGGAAAAGGACTTTCACAAGGTAACGTCATCACTTAAGGCAAGGACCGGCCATTTTCACTTCTTTTGTGGTGGAATGTCATCGGTTAAGGCGGGGCAGCGCATTTTCACTTCTTTTGTTACTTCATTTCTTTTGTTTTCACTTCAGTTACTTCAGGCCATTTGGGCGTATATGTGTAAGTCACAGGGAATGCGATGGCTTGGCTTGGGCTCAGAGGCCTGACAACAAGACCTTTTTTTTTTTTTTTGAGACAGAATCTCATTCTGTCTTCCAGGCTGGTGTGCAGTGGCGCCATCTCGGCTTATTGCAACCTCTGCCTCCCAGGTTCAAGCGATTCTCCTGGCTCAGCCTCCGGAGTAGCTTGGATTAAAGGTGTGCGCCACCATGCCTGGCTAATTTTTTTTTTTTGCATTTTTAGTAGTGATGGGGTTTCACCATGTTGGCCAAGTTGGTCTCAAACTCCTGACCTCAGGTGATCCACCACCTGCCTCGGCCTTCCAAAGTGCTGGGATTACAGGTGTGAGCCACCGCACCCAGCCAAAACAAGGCCATATATATATATATAAATACTTTAAGTTCTAGGGTACATGTGCACAATGTGCAGGTTTGTTACATATGTATACATGTGCCATGTTGGTGTGCTGCACCCATTAACTCATCCATCAGTGACAGACTGGATTAAGAAAATGTGGCACACATACACCATGGAATACTATACAGCCATAAAAAAGAATGAGTTCATGTCCTTTGTAGGGACATGGATACAGCTGGAACTGTCATTCTCAGCAAACTATCGCAAGAACAGAAAACCAAACACCACATGTTCTCACTCATAGGTGGGAATTGAACAATGAGAACACTTGGGCACAGGAAGGGGAACATTGTAAGGCATTATTTTTAAAGGAGTGACTTTTATTTAAAAGTGACAAGCAGAATTTTGCCTCTGGAAGTTGAAACTCTAACTTTGGGGTCCTCTGTTTCATTGTAAAGTGGGTGTGAATCTCCGTCACCAACTCAGATGTGCCAGACACATCACCATATTCCTAACCATTTCATTTGTACCTGAACTGAAGTCTCAGTCAAATTAGGGGCTATCAGTGAATTCCCGTGCCAGTTAGTGTGGGGTTTGTTTGCATCCCCTAGGCCTGGTTGCTTGGTTGTGGCAGAAGACAGAGAGGCACTGGTGAGGAGTGGGGTGAGGATGGGTTTGCTGTTTTTTTTTTTCTTGCTGTTAGCTACTCTCAGAGGCCGCTGCAGGAGTGCATGCTCTCCCATCTGGTCCTTGTTGGACTGTGCGTGTCTCAGCTGCATGGACTCACCAGACCTGGCTCTTTCTCTGCTATTTCTCACCTCTTGGAGGCAGAGAAAATGCTTGGCTGTAGTTCCTTGACAGGTTGGTGTGCAGGGAATTGTATCCGACTCTCTCCATCCCCACTGTGTGGCTGTGCTTTATAGCCACGCCGCTGACCCTGAGCTGGTGGGGTGGACACTGGGAGCTTTGTCACACCCTGGGCTTTACATAAGCACAGAGGGACAGGACCTGTTCTCTTAGATTCCCCAAGCAGATCTATGATTTCTAGAAATCCTTGCCTCCACTTGGCCGCAGGCCAGTTGTAGGGAGAATGGAGGGGGACCCATAGGTAGGGTGAAGATTCATTAGTGCTGGTCAGCCTGGACCAGTCCTGGTTCATGTCTGTGTCCAAGGCAGTCATTAACAACGCTCCCTTTCACTTTCAGAAGGGTCCTGGTATAGACAGTAAACTATGTGATCACCCTACTCAAACAGAATCTAGTTTATCTGGTTCCTTTTTAATTCTCCCCTCTTCCAACCTTGAGAATCGATATCTCATTTTGGTTTGGAAAACCTGATTTTTAACAAGCTCCTCATATTCTTCCTAATTGAGTGTTTATGGTGTAAGATTCATGCTGTGACTCTTTCAAGGCCAGGCATTTGACACTGAAAACCCAGATGTTTGCAACTCCAAAAGCCATTTCCCCTGATTTCCCGATGTAATAACCCTTTCCGGGGATGTACAATGGACGCCTCACAGTCTACTCTGTCTGGCAAAAGGGCCATGGAGTAGAAAGAAATTACCACTAATGAAAAACACATTGCTTAGGATTCTAAAAACTTATCTTACCACATCTCCCTCCTGTAATCCCTCCTGCCTTTACAAAGAAAGTTTACTTCCCATGGAGGTGTCCTCTGCTACCCGACTCCCCAGGAAGTGGGATCAGAATCTTGGCTCTAAGCTGGGGGATCTGGAGAGTTTCCATGCAAGATCAGTGTGGTTTGCTGACCTAGGGTCATCTGGGGTGACTTTGGCCAATGACAGGCCAGATGCCCATCCTGATCACAAGTACCCCTGAAGGTCAAGGAGTTAGACACAACCTTGGAGAGTCTGAATTGAGTGAAATTACCCTGAATTCACTAAAGTGAGGTTTCTGCCACCCATGGGAATGGGCACACAAAATAGAAACTAAATAAAGTCATGGAAAAATAAAGCAAGTTCCACTTTTTGCATATCTGAGTTGTGGCCTCGGACTTACCTCTGCTACATGCAGGGACTCCTGTGCGACTTATATTAATAATAATAATGATGACAACAATGATGATGGCTAATATTTATGGACTGCTTGCTCTGTGCCAGGCTGTGTTCTAGGGGCTTTCCATGTTATTCTATTGTAGCTACTATTATGTGTCCCATTTTACAGAAGAAAACTGAGTCACAGAGAGATGAAATGATTGTCCAAGGTCAGAGTATACATTGCCCCCACAGACTGAAGACAAATCCCAGAATGGAATTGGTAGCAGGTCACGCCAAGACATGAGAACACTGGTGTGCGGACATAAGGCAAATGTCTTAGAAATTCTTGGCCGGGTGCGGTGGCTCAAGCCTGTAATCCCAGCACTTTGGGAGGCCGAGACGGGTGGATCAGGTCAGGAGATCGAGACCATCCTGGCTAACACGGTGAAACCCCGTCTCTACTAAAAAAATACAAAAAAACTAGCCGGGCGAGGTGGCAGGCGCCTGTAGTCCCAGCTACTCGGGAGGCTGAGGCAGGAGAATGGCATGAACCCAAGAGGAGGAGCTTGCAGTGAGCTGAGATCCAGCCACTGCACTCCAGCCTGGGTGACAGAGCAAGACTCCGTCTCAAAAAAAAAAAAAAAAAAGAAATTCTTGTTGATTTAGGAATACTAATGGGCTGTGATGAGACTGCACTGGGAAAAAAACCCAAAACTATAGTTTCTGGGTATATGCAGGATAGCCAGCAAAAGGAAGACATTTAGGAGCAAGGAAAGGATAATTTTTTTTTTTTTAAGACCAAGTTTTGCACTGTCGCCCGGGCTCGAGTGCAATGACGTGATCTCAGCTCACTGCAACCTCCGCCTCCCTGCCTCAGCCTCCCAAGTAGCTGGGATACAAGCATGTGCCACCACACCTTGCTAGCTTTTTGTATTTTTATTACCGATGGGGTTTCACTATGTTAGCCAGGCTGGTTGAACTCCTGACCTCGTGATCCGCCTGCCTCGGCCTCCCAAAGTGCTGGGATTACAGGCATGAGCCACCGCGCCTGGCCAGAAAGGATAATTTAAAGCTCTTCTGTGCCTGGGTGCGGTGGCTCATGCCTGTAATCCCGACACTTTGGGATGTTAAGACGGGTGGAGAGCTTGAGCCCAGGAGTTCGAGACCAGCCTGGACAACACAGTGAGACCTCCGTCTCTCTCTGCAAAAAATACAAAAATTAGCCAGGTCTGGTGGCACGTGCCTGAAGTCCCAACTACTCAGGAGGCTGAGGCGGGAGGGTCACTGGAGCCGGGGAGGTCGAGGCTGCAGTGAGCCATGATCACACCACTATACTCCAGCCTGGGGGACGGAGAGAGACCCTGTCTCAAAAATAAATAAATAAATAAATAAATAAATAAATAAATAAATATAAAAACTAAGATTTGTCCTAGAAGGAGAGAAGCCTTGTAGCTTGTTGTTCCACATCAGCAACCCCAGCCCTGACCACCCAGGTAGAGGGATCCCAGGTTTTCACCTGCCACGAATTCCTGCCACTGCAGAGCTGCTGTGCTTTGGAGGTGCCTCCTAGATTCATGGCCGGAGGGAAAATGCACTCATCCTAAAGGAGATGAGGTTTTTATTTGTTTTGTTTTGGAGACAACCTCTAAGAGTTTCCAGAAGAGCAGCTTCCCCCGATGTTGTCAGAGGGAAGTGGAACATTTGATGGTAGACCGTCACACACATGCTAAGGTGGGTGCGTGCGGCACTTCTGCAAACTGCAAGAGCCTAGGCCAAGCCTGCCCCCTGTTCTCCATCTTGCTAGGCAGCCAAGTCCTAGAAGAAAAGATGAGGAGAGGAGGCAGGGCTAGGCATGCAGGTTGAGGAATGAACTCGCTTCACTTGGTCCCCTGAAGGAGAGGTACTTGTAGTTCCACACTCTAAACTGGCTAACAATAACCCCCAGGTAGGTAAGGAGATCGGAGAGAGAGGGGTATGGCCGGGGAGGCAGCAGGTCTTCAGAACCTCCCATGCAGCAGGGCTTGGGAGCAGGAAAGGAGAGACGACCTCAAAGGATGTCTGGGCCTAAGGGCCTGGGGCCACCTTGAGGTCCCTGTGCACCGCATGAAGCACAGGCTGTAGCTGAGCATTTCCTGGTGTGGCTGAGTACAGTGTGGATGCAGCACAGAAAGCCAGAGCTTGGCTAAAGGGAGCTGTAACCAAGCCAGAGGCTGTCTCAGAGGATGCAGGGCTTCAGAGGAGGCCTGTGGGGACAGAATAGGCCCCAGGGACCAGGCTGCTCTTCCCACAGTTGTTGCAAGTCCCACACTCTCCATTCCCAGAGTTTAGATGCAACTCTAGGAAAGAAAGAGGGAAAAACTGGAACTGCTGAAAGAAGTTATAAAACTGGCTGAGAATGGCCTGAATTGGCTAAGATTTAATTCTCACTCCAACTTAAGGGTTGGTGGTGAATGGTGATGACATTTCTTAATATAAACAATTAATTTATTTTAAAAAATTAAAGTCCCAATTCCTGTATATCAGACTTTAAGTTCTAAGTAACTCGTACCCATGCTGTTTGTTTTGGGAAGTTTGCTAGAATAGGCCCTATGGTACTCAAAAAGTAGCATCTGAGATTCTTTTTTTTTTGTTTTTGGTAGAGGTCTTGCTTTGTTGCTCGGGCTGGTCTTGAACTCCTGGGCTCAAGCAATCCTCCTGCCTCAGCCTCTCAAAGCACTGGGATTACAGGTGTGAGCCACTATGCTGGCCTTAACACCTGAGATTCTCAAAGAAACCGGGAAATCACTATTAACTCAAAGGCGGATGAAAAGAATTCCGGGCCGGGCGCAGTGGCTCAAGCCTGTAATCCCACCACTTTGGGAGGCCGAGACGGGCGGATCACGAGGTCAGGAGATCGAGACCATCCTGGCAAACATGGTGAAACCCCGTCTCTACTAAAAAATACAAAAAACTAGCCGGGCGAGGTGGCAGGCGCCTGTAGTCCCAGCTACTTGGGAGGCTGAGGCAGGAGAATGGCGAGAACCCGGGGGGCAGAGCTTGCAGTGAGCTGAGATCCGGCCACTGCACTCCAGCCCTGGCGACAGAGCGAGACTCCGTCTCCAAATAAAAAAAAGAATTCTGGTTTGTGCTTTCCAATGAGTGGTGATTCTCTTGATTTGTGATGTGAGAGGTGGGAGCCGTGGCTCTGTCTGAATGAAGACGATGCCAGTTCCTGTGGAAAAGGGTTTTTATTCACGTTTTGATCATTGCTTACAGGCAAGAAACAAAGGAAAGAAATGGAAGTGGTTTTTTTTGTTTTTGTTTTTGTTTTTTTTTTGAGACGGAGTCTTGCTCTGTCGCCCAGGCTGGAGTGCAGTGGTCGGATCTCAGCTCACTGCAAGCTCCGCCTCCCGGGTTCACGCTATTCTCCTGCCTCAGCCTCTGGCGTAGCTGGGACTACAGGCGCCTGCCACCTCGCCCAGCTAGTGTTTTTCGTATTTTTTAGTAGAGACGGGGTTTCACCGTGTTAGCCAGGATGGTCTCGATCTCCTGACCTCGTGATCCACCCGTCTCGGCCTCCCAAAGTGCTGGGATTACAGGCTTGAGCCACCGCGCCCGGCAGAAGTGTTTGTTTTTGAGAGAGACTTTGAGAGACCTGCAGGAACCCATAGATTTGCAGTGGGCTCAGATGATAGTGGGAGGGTGGATCCCCGCACTCTCTGGTACCGAGGACATTGTATTAATAGGGCTGTTGGCAGAGACACTGGTGACTTTGTGCCAGGGCAGCAGATAACCCTTCTTTGAGCAGCCTCATGGGCAGTACAGGTCAAACAGGAGGGAGGAGCTGGGCAGGAAGAGGCTGGCAGCAGGATGGCTGGGCCCTGGGAGTCACAGAAGGTCATGCCTGGAAGACTTGGATATAACACAAAGAAGCTGAGACTCGGACATGTGGGTTACAGGTTTGAAGAGCTCCACAATGATTAGGTGCAAGAATATCACATTTCTTTACTTTTCTGAGCAAAAGCACATCTGGCACAATGTTCACTGGCCTAACAGGATATTCCAGTCAGTAAAAAAAATTGATAATTTACACCTAATAATTATATGTATGTATTGAAGCAATGTGATGTTTCACTGCATGTATACATAGTATAATGATCAAATTGGGGTAATTACTGTATCCATCACTTTAACCATTTATCATTTCTTTGTGGTGACAACATTCCAAACTGTCTAGCTATCTTCAAAGGTCCATACATGATTATTTGTGATTGTCGCCGTACTGTGTAACTGACGTGGTCTGGCTGTGTCCCCACCCAAATCTCATCTTGAATTGTAGTTCCCATAATCCCCATGTGTTGAGGGAGGGACCCTTTGGGAGGTAATTGAATCACGGGGACTGTTACTTCCATGGTGTTCTGGTGATAGTGATTTCTCACGAGAGATCTGATGGTTTTATAAGGGGTGGTTCCCCTGCATACACTCTCTTTTGCCTGTCATCATGACGACATGGCTTTGCTCCTCCTTCACCTTCTGCCATGATTGTGAGGCCTCCCCAGCCATGTGAAACTGAGTCCATTAAACTTCTTTTTATTTATAAATTACCCAGTCTTGGGTATGTCCTTATAGTAGAATGAGAATGGACTAATACAGTAATAGAGCAAAAATACTTATTTTTCCTATCTAATTGTAACTTTGTACCCATTGACCACCTCTCCTGGTCTCTCCCTCTCTCCTTCCCTGTCCTCTCCCCAGCCTCTAGTAATTACTAATCTACTCTCTACTTCTACAAAATCAATTTTTAAAGATTCTACATATGAGTGAGATCATGTGGTCTTTGTCTTCCTGTGCCTGGTTTATTTCATGCAACATAATGCCTGCCAGGTTCATCCATGTTATTGCAAATGGCAGGATTTCATTGTGTTTTATGGCTGAATAATATTCCATTGTGTGTGTGTGTATTTATATCACATTTTCTTCCTTCCTTCCTTCCTTCCTTCCTTCCTTTTCTTTTCTTTCTTTCCTTCCTTCCTTCCTTCCTTCCTTCCTTCCTTCCTTCCTTCCTTCCTTCCTTCTCTTTCTCTTTCTTCTTTTTTTTTTTGTGACAGATTCTTGTTCTGTTGCCCAGCCAGGCTGGAGTGCAGTGGCATGATCTCAGCTTACTGCAATCTCTGCCTTCGGGTTCAAGTGATTCTTCTGAGTCAGCCTTCCAAGTAGCTGGGACTAAAGGCATGCGCCACCACACCTGGAAAATTTTTTTATTTTTAGTAGACAAAGAGTTTCACCTTCTTGGCCAGGCTGGTCTCGAACTCTTGACCTCAGGTGATCCACCCACCTCGACCTCCCAAAGTGCTAGGATTACAGGCATGAGCCATGGTGTCCAGTCTATATCACATTTTCTTTACTTATTCATCATTAGATGGGCTACTATCAAAAAGACAAAAAATGACCAGGTGCAGTGACTCATGCCTGTAACCCCAGCACTTTGGGAGATTAAGGCAGGAGGATCACTTGAGCCCAGGAGTTCAAGACCAGCCTGGGCAACATAGCAAGACTTGTCTCTATAAAAACTTTAAAAATTAGCCAGGTGTGATGGCATATGCCTGTAGTTCCAGCTACTTGAGTTGTTGAGGTGGGAGGATCGCTTGAGCCTAGGCTGCCAAAGCTGCAGTGAGCTGTGATTGTGCCACTGCACTCTAGCCTGGGTGACAGAATGAGACTCTGTCTCAAAAAAAAAAAAAAAAAAAAAAAAGCTAGCACGTATATGGAGAAAGGGGAATACTTATACACTATTGGTGGGAATGTCGATTAGTATAGCCATATGGAAAACAGTATAGAGGTTCCTCAAAAAATTAAAAATAAAACTACCATGGGGGCCAGGCACGGTGGTTCATGCCTCTAATTCCAGCACTTTGGGAGGCCGAGGCAGGCGGATCATGAGGTCAGGAATTCGAGAACAGCCTGACCAACATGGTGAGACCCCCGTTTGCACTAATAATACAAACATTAGCCAGGTTTGGTGGCACGTGCCTATAATCTCAGCTACTGAGGAGGCTGAGGCAGGAGAATGGCTTGAACACAGGAGGCAGAGGTTGCAGTGAGCCGAGATCACGCCATTGCACTCCAGCCTAGGCGACAGAGAAAGACTCCATCTCAAAAAAAAAAAAAAAAAAAAAAAGGCCGGGCCCGGTGGCTCACGCCTGTAATCTGTAATCCCAGCACTTTGGGAGGCCAAGGAGGGTGGATCATGAGGTCAGGAGATCGAAACCATCCTGGCTAACACGGTGAGACCCTGCCTGTACTGAAAATACAAAAAAAATTAGCTGGGCGTGGTGGCGGGCACCTGTAGTCCTAGCTACTCGGGAGGCTGAGGCAGGAGAATGGCGTGAACCTGGGAGGCGGAGCTCGCAGTGATCGCACCACTGCGCTCCAGCCAGGGCAACAGAGCAAGACTCCTTTTCAAAAAAAAAAAAAAAAAAAAAGGACTGCCATGGGATTCAGCAGTCCCATTACTGGTTATCTGTCCAAAGGAAATGAAATCAGTGTGTTGAAGAAACATCTGCATTCCCATGTTTATTGCAGCACCATTCACAATAGTTATGACAATAGTTATGATATGGAGTCAATCAGGAAGTCATTTTTGGAAGGCTATGTCTCCAAATGAAGGTATTTAGCCTCTGGGTACCCAAATCTCCCAAACAGAATCTTGGGTAAGGAGACAAATGGTTTGGGGTAGGTCAGTGACGGTATATACCATTGCTTCCATTGCTTGGATTCCCCAGCCAAGTGGATCCTGGCTCCAGGAGAAACAGCATCACCGGCCAGAAAATATGCAGTGTCCCTATAGGGTATCTCTCCAGTTGGCACAGGAACCGGCTGCCAATAGACCATTCCTCTGTTCTCCTGAGCCACCTGGTTTTGGAGATGGGACACCATGACAAGATCAGTGAGTCCCTTGGGCATTAGCCTCTTGGCTTACTTTGTCTCTGCAGAATGCTTCTTCATCAGAAGTAATATTGTGTGGGAGACTATGACAGGCTGCAAGCCATCTAGCACGACTACAGAGAGAGTGCTGGCAGCAGCATGACAACGGCCAAGGAAACCAAATCCAAATCCGGAAAAGTGCCCGTTCCAAAGGGAACAAATCGCTGCTCCCTCCCTGATGGAAGAGGTCCAATGTAATCAACCTGCCACCTGGTAGCTGCCTCCTCCCCCAGCTTCCTCATTCCACTCAGTGGCACAGTCAGTCATGCAGCTGAGCAGGCCAAAATCCCAGGAGTTTGCTGTCATTTGTCCTTTTCCCTCACACTCAATATCCAATCTGCCAGTGGGTCCTATTATCTCTACTTTTAAAACAGACCCCAGATCTGACCTCTCCTCAACCACCTCCACCTCTATCACCCTAATCCAAGCCACTGTCATCTCACCCAGAGCACTGCAATAGCCTTCCAGCTGGTCAGGCTGCTTCTACTCTACACACCAGCCAGAGGGATGTTTTAAAATTTTAAAAATTGTGATAAAATATATATAACATAAAATTTACCATCTAAATCATTTTTAAGTAGGCAGTTCAGTAGTGTTAAGTACATTCACATTATTGTGCAACCAATCTTCAAAACCCTCTTATGTTGCAAAACTGAGACTCTATACTTATTAAATACTAACTCCCCTTTCCTCCTCCCCTAGTCCCTGGCAACCATCATTCTACCTTCTGGTCTATGAATTTGACTACTCCAGGTATCTCATGTGAATAAGAGGAATCATACAATATTTGTCTTTTTGTGACTTGTCTATTTCACTTAGCATAATGCCCTCAAGACTTATCTCTGTTATAGCATATGTCAGAATTTCCCTCCTTTTGAAGGTGGAATAATATCCCATTGTATGTAGGTACCATATTCTGTTTATCCAGAGTGAATTTTAAAGACATGTATTACACTCAGTTTACTTTTCAAATAAATGACATAGGAAAGAAGCAAATGGATAAACTGTAATGTGATTATACAGTGATGTGAACAAACCAACTGGAAAAAGATGTTTTTGAGACAATGGGGCAATTTGAACCAGAATTGGAGATTTGTTAAGGGAATATTTTAAGAAATAGTCATTTTTTGCTTTTGTGATAAGGCTATTGTGGCTACGTTTTTTAAAAAAGCTTTTTATCTTCTAGGGATACCTACTGAAGTAGTAATGAATAAGTCACTACCTGGAATTTAAGTACTCTAGAAAAACTATGTGTGTGTAGGGAGAAATCAGGCGAAATAAAATGGGCAAAATGGTAATCATTGTTGAAGTTGGCATGCATAAATGAGGGTTTATTATATTTTCCTCTCTACTTTTGTATATATTTAAAGATGTCTGTTAAAAATTCTTAAAGATGCATACCAGACCTATTACATTCCTGTTCTAAAAATTTTCCAATAACTTTTTACCACTCATAGAATAAAATGCACTGGTACAATATTATAGTATTATTGTAGTGTGATAGTATGATATTCCAGCATAGAATTGTGAGGATTACATGAATTTATACATGTAAAGCATTGGGAGGAGTGCCTGGTGCATCTTAAGTGCTACACAACTGTTTGATATTAGTACTAGTTTAACTTATCAACAATAAAAATGGGAATTCACTATGCTTAAGCTTAAAAAAAATGCTTTTGAAGACTTTAAAATAGGATTTTTATAAGTCATGTTCATAGAAAGATAAAAATTATGAATAGTAAATAAAATTAGAAAAATCAGTGGAGGAAGATAGCTTTTTAAAATGGCACTAGAGTAGTTGGACACCCCGAAGCAAAAAATATGACCTGTGACCTAGTTTTATATCACATACAAAATTCAACTCAAAATAGATCATGCATGTAAATGAAAATATAAGAGTGTAAACGTTTTAGAGAAAAAGGTAAGAAAAAATCTTCATGATCTAGGGACAAGCAAATCATTCTTAAGTCTTGCCACCAGAAGCAAGATTCGAAAAGGGAAACGTTGATAAATTAGACTTCATCAAAATATTTATATTTTTACTTTGTAAAATACTTTCATGTACCACACAAAGACATTTCAGTCAATGATAGACTACATATACTATGGTGGTGCCATAAGATTATAATACCATATTTTTTCTGTTCCTTTTCTATGTTTAGACATGTTTAGATACACAAATTTCACTGTGTTACAACTGCCTACACTATTTAGTACACTAACATGCTATACAGTGTTGTAGTCTAGGAACAGTAGGCTATACCGTGTTGCCCAGGAGTGTCATAGACTATGTCATCTAGATTTGTGTAAGTATATTCTCTGATGTTTGCACAATGAGGAAATCACCCAACAATGCATCTCTCAGAACATATCCCCATCATTAAGTGATGCATGAGAGTGCCCAATTAAAAGGAAGAAAAGAAAGCCACACGCTGGAGAAAATATTTGCAAATCACATATCCAGCAAAGGACTAGTATGTAGAATATATAAAGAACTCTCAAACTCAACAGTAAAATAGCAAACAATCCAATTAAAAGACATGAAAGACATTTCACACACATATATGTACATATATACACACACATATATACATACGTATTGATGGCAAACTAGCACATGAAAAGCTGTTCAACATCATTAGACATTGGAGAAATGCAAATTAAAATCACAATGAGATTTTGGCAGGGTGTAATGGCTCACAACTGTAATCCCAGAACTTTGGGAGGCCGAGGTGGGCAGATCATTTGAGGTCAGGAGTTCCAGATCAGCCTGGCCAACATGGTGAAACCCCCTCTCTACCAAAAACTACAAAACTTAGCCGGGCACAGTGGCACATGCCTGTAATTCCAGCTGCTCAGGAGGCTGAGGTGGGAGGATTGCTTGAGCCTGGTGGGCAGAGGTTGCAGTGAGCTGAAATGCCACCACTGTACTCCAGCCTGGGTGACAGAGTGAAACCCTATCTAAAAAACAAAAAACAAAAACAAACGAACCAAAAAAAAAAAAAAACAACAACCCAAAGAGATTTGTATGTCAGCAGATTACAGACTAGGAAACCCCAGACCCTCTGCACTCACAGAGACACCAATTCAACAGCATTACAGGGACCAATTCCTTTGCGACAACTCTAGAAGCTAAAAGAGGCTTCTGAACCCCAGGTGAGCACAGAAACAGCCTCATGGAAGCCAATTGGAAAATCTGTGGCAGTTGCTTTCCATACTTCCTTCCTTGGTTTAGCACGACATGATCAGGAGAAAAGTTGCAGCAACTGGCTTCTCCCTGGGAAGGGACGAAGACTGACACATGTGTCAATGTTTAGACTTTTCAGGGGTCTGTCCAAACAACTTGTTTCTGTCATGTCTGAATTTAAGAAGTGATAGGAGGCAGGGCGCGGTGGCTCAAGCCTGTAATCCCAGCACTTTGGGAGGCCGAGACGGGCGGATCACGAGGTCAGGAGATCAAGACCATCCTGAATACGGTGAAACCCCGTCTCTACTAAAAAATACCAAAAACTAGCCGGGCGAGGTGGCGGGCGCCTGTAGTCCCAGCTACTCGGGAGGCTGAGGCAGGAGAATGGCGTAAACCCGGGAGGCGGAGCTTGCAGTGAGCTGAGATCCAGCCACTGCACTCCAGAAAAAAAAAAAAAAAGAAGTGATAGGAAAAGGTACCAGGTTGGAAGCCACTGAGAACAAAGGCAAGGTTTGAACTAGTAGGCACTCACTCACCATAGTCCCTCCCCTGGCTCAGTGTGGTGTGGTCAGAAGAAAATCTCTAACTCTCAGCTTCTACATTGGTAGAGAAAGAGAAGAATGGAGTTTGAATTCAACATCCTGGCTTTTCAGGGTACTGCCCAAGGAACTGGTTTTTGTTTCACCTGCTTTGGAGTGCTGATATGACTTTAGGTATACTTTAGGTACCCAAGGGGTTACTGAGAACAAAAGAGAGCTAGGTAGTTTGCTGCTGCCCCAGAAGACCTGCAGTGCAGCAGACAGCGGCTGATACAGCTCAGTGGCCTCTCTTGGTGAAGGGGGAAAGAATAGGGAGAAGAGTAGAGTATGCATCCAACATTCTGGCTTTTGAGGGGGCTGCTTGAGGAACTAGTTTCTGTCTCACTTCACTTGGCATGCTGATGAGATTCAGCATACTCTAGAAGCCTAGGGCTGCTGAGAACAAAAGAGAGCTGGGCAGCTTAAGGGAGCTGAAGAAAACCTGCAGTGCTACAGAAAGACACTAGAGAAAGCAAGAGATTACTAGCTTCTGAAAAAAGAAACAATGAGATCACTCTAATTGGGATTTTACATGCACAAGTCCAGAGAACAGACATCCAGAAGAGGTTTGAAAGGCCTACAGGATCTCTAGTGAGGCTGATTTTGTTTTCCCTCTACAAAGTCAGTCTGCAAATGCAGAAAGGGGGCTATATATATGTATTTTTTTCAAATGTGTGGACCTCACCACAGATTACAAGGCACATAAAGAAACAAGGAAATTTGGCAGGTGCAACGGAGTAAAATAAATATCCAGAAACCAATCTTAAAGAAACATAGATACATGAACTACCTGAGAAAGAATTCAAAATAACCATCATAAAGAAGTTCAATGAACTCAGGAAATGGATGAGAATGTTAACAAAGAGAAAATATAAAAAGAGGCCTGACGCGGTGGCTCACGCCTGTAATCCCAGCACTTTGGGAGGCCGAGGCTGGTGGATCACGAGGTCAGGAGATCGAGACCATCCTGGCTAACACGGTAAAATCCCGTCTCTACTAAAAATACAAAAAATTAGCTGGGTGTGGTGGCGGGCGCCTGTAGTCCCAGCTACTCAGCAGGCTGAGGCAGGAGAATGGTGTGAACCTGGGAGGTGGAGCTTGCAGTGAGCCAAGATCACGCCACTGCACTCTAGCCTGGGCAACAGAGTGAGACCCTGTCTCAAAAAAAAAAAAAAAAAAAAAAAAAAAAATATATATATATATATATATATATATATATATATATATATATAAAGAACCAAACAGAAATTTTGGAGCTGAAGAATACAATAACTGAATTGAAAAATTCAATAGAAGGGTCAAACGTTCACTAAAGGGGCTGGGTACAGTTCTCACACCTGTAATCCCAGCATTTTGAGAGGCTGAGGCAGGAGGATCACTTGAACCCAGGACTTTGAAATCAGCCTGGGAAACATAGCGAGATGCCATCTCTACAAAAAAAAATAAATAAATAAATAATTAGCCAGACATGGTGGCACATGCCTATAGTCCCAGCTACTTGGGAGGCTGAGGCAGGAGGATCACTTGAGCCCAGAAGCTTGAGGCTACAGTTAGCTAAGATCACACCACTGCACTTCAGCCTGAGCAATGGAGTGTGACTCTGTCCCCCCACCCCCAAAAAAATCACTAAAAGGGTTATAGACTTGATCAGTCAGTAAACTCAAAGACAGGACATTTGAAATTATCCAGTCAGAGGGGGAAAAAAAAGATGAATGAAAAAGAATGGACTGAACACGGTAGCTCACACCTGTAATCCAGCACTTTGAGAGGCTGAGGTGGGTGGATCACTTGAGGTCAGGAGTTCGAGACCAGCCTGGCCAACATGGTTGAAACTCTGTTACCAAATACAAAAATTAGCTGGGTGTGGTGGCACGCACCTGTAGTCCCAGCTACTCAGGAGACTGAGGTGGAAGAATTACTTGAACCTGGGGGGCAGAAGTAGCAGTGAGCTGAGATCATGTTACTGCACTCCAGCCTGGGTGACAGAGTGACATCCTGTCTCAAAAAAAAAAAAAAAAAGAAAAAGAAAAAAGAAAAGAAAGAGTGAAGAAAGTTTAAGGGATTTACAGGACACTATCAAGCAAGCCTATATATACATTATGGAAGTTGCAGAAGGAATACAGAGAGAAATGAACAGAAAGCTTATTTGAAAAAAAAAAGGCTTAAAATTTCTCATATCTGGGGAAAGATATGGATAAGATTTAAGAACCCCAGGAGACTCCAACTATGATAAATCCAAAGAAGTCTACACCAAGGCACATTACAATTAAATTGTGGAATGTCTAAAACAAAGAGAAAATTGAAAAAGCAGCAAGAAAAAAAATGACTTGTGTGGACAAGATAGCCCTCATAAGACTATCAGGGATTTCTCGGTAGAAGCCTTGCAGGCCGGAAGAGAGTGGGATGTTATATTCAAAGTGCTGAAATAAAATGAAATTTAAAAGCCCTGCCAACTAAGTATTCCGTCTCTGGTAAAACAGCCTTTCATAGATAAAGGAGAAAGACTGCCAAATAAACAGCTCAGGAAGTTCATTCCCACTAAACCTGCCTTACAAGAACTGCTAAAGAGAGTCCCTTGAGTTAGAACAATAGGATGCAAGACAGCAGCACAAAAGGATATGAAAGTATAAAGTTCACTTGTAGAGATTAATATATAGAACAATACTGAATACTGCAATACTGTAACTGTGGTATGAAGTCATTTACAATTCTGGTGTAGAAGTTGAAAATCAAGTACAAAAAAGAAATATAACTATAAAAATATGTTAATGAAGACACTATATAAAAAGATGTAATTTGTGACGGCAATAACAAAGTGTGGGGAGGAAAGAAGTAAAAAAGTTATTTTGGTGTGCAACTGAAGTTAAGTTGTCAGCTTAAAATAAAGTGTTTCAACTATGAGATGTTTTCTTTTATTATTATTATTTTTTGAGACAGAGTCTCACTCTGTCACCCAGGCTGGAGTGCAGTGGCGCGATCTCGGCTCACTGCAACCTCTGTCTCCCAGGTTCAAGCAATTTTCCTGTCTCAGCCTCCTGGGTAGCTGGGATAACAGGCACACACCACCATGCCCAAATAATTTTTGTATTTCTAGTAGGGACAGGGTTTCACCACGTTAGCCATGCTTGCCTCGAACTCCTGACCTCAAGTGATCCACCCGCCTTGGCCTCCCAAAGTGCTGGTATTATAGGGATGAGCCACTGTGCCTAGCCTACAAGATGTTTTATGTAAGCCTCATCGTAACCAAAAAAAGAAAATACTTATGACATACAAAAGGAAATGAGAAAGGAATCAAAGCATGCCACTGCAAAAAAAAAAAAAAAAAAAAAAAAAAAAAAATCCATGGAACAAAAAGGCTGATAGCAAGGGAGGAAAAGAGAGATGAAATTCTATAAGAAAGAAAACAATTAACAAAATGGCAATAGTAAATCTTTCCCTTAAGTAATTACTTTAAATGTAAATGGATTAAACTCTTCAATTAAAAAACAAGGAGTGCATGAATACATAAAAGAACTAAGATTCAACCATGTGCTGTCTATAAGATACTCTATTTATTTATTTACCTATTTAGAGACAGTCTTGCTCTGTCACCCAGGCTGGAGTGTAGTGGCGCAATCTTGGCTCACTGCAACCTCCGCCTCCCAGGTTCAAGTGATTCTTGTGCCTCAGCCTCCTGAGTAGCTGGGATTACATGTGCGTACCACCATGGCCAGCTAATTTTTGTATTTTTAAGTGGAGATGGGGTTTTACCATGTTGGCCAGGCTGGTCTCAAACTTCTGACCTCAGGTGATCTGCCCACCTCAGCCTCCCAGAATGCTAGGATTACAGGTGTGAGCCACCATGCCCGGCCAAGAGACTCACTTTAGATTAAGGACACACATAGGCTGAATATGAAAGAATGGAAGAAAAAAATGCATGCAAATGTTAAACAAAAGGGAGCAGGGGTGGCCATACCTATGTCAGACAAAATAGACTTTAAGTCAAAAGCTGTCACAAGAGGTAAAGAAGGACATTATATAATGAAAAATGGGTCAGTTCATTAGAAACATATAAACTTTAAAAAGATGTATGCACCCAGCTTCAGAGCACCCAAATATAAGAAGCAAATATTGACCAAACTGAAAGGAGAAATAGAAGCAACACATTAATAGTAGGAGATTTCAAACGCCCCTATGAACAACTGATAGACTATGAAGGCAGAAAATTAATATATAAACAAAAGACTTGAACAACACTGTAGTCAAATAGTCCTAAGAGACATATATGCAATGTTCCATCCAATGGCAGTAAAGTATACATTCTTCTCAAGAATATACAGATCATTCTCCAGGAGAGATCATGTGTTAAATGATAAAATAAATCTTAACAAATTTAAGAAGATCGAAATAATACCAAGTATCTTGTGTGATGACAATGGGATGAAACTAGAAATAGTAGCAGAAGGAAAACCAAAAAATTCGTAAATATGAAGAAATTAAACAACACACTCTCAAACAATCAATGGGTCAAAGAAGAAGTCAAAAGGATAATTAGAAAATATCTTTAGACAAATGAAAACAAATATACCCAAACTTATTTGATACTGCAAGAACAGTACTAGGAGGGAAATTTAAAGCAGTGAAAGGCTACCTTGAAAAAGAAGATATCAGTAAACAACCTAACTTTACACCTCAAGGAACTAGCAAAAGAAAAGCAAAGTGAGTACAAATTTAGTAGAAGGAAGAAAATAATAAAAATTATGGAAGAAATACGTGAACTAGAGAAGAGAAAAATAATAGATGGCATTATCTGATAGATAGAAAACCCTAAAGCTTCCACCAAAAAAATCTGATAAAACTAATAAGTGAATTCAGCAAAGTTACAGGATACAAAATCAACATACAAAAATTAGTTGTGTTTCTATAATCCAAAATGGAAATTAACAAAACAGTTCCAAGGCTGGGCACGGTGGCTCATGCCTGTAATCCCAGCACTTTGGGAGGCTGAGGTGGGTAGATCACAAGGTCAGGAGTTCAAGACCAGACTGACCAACATGGTGAAACACTGTATCTACTAAAAACACAAAAATTAGTCAGGTGTGGTGGCACACACCTGTAATCTCAGCTACTTGGGAGGCTGAGGCAGGAGAATCACTTGAATCCAGGAGGCAGAGGTTTCAGTGAGTCAAGATCACACCACTGTACTCCAGCCTGGGTGGCAGAGCAAGACTCCACCTCAAAAAAAAAAAAAAAAAAAGAAAGAAAGAAAGAAAATTTCCATTTACAGTAGCATCAAAAATAATATAATATAATATTGAGGAATAAATATAAGGAGGTGAAAGACTTGTACGGTGAAAACTACAAAACATTGTTGAAAGAAATTTAAGATGACACAAATAAATTGAAATGTTTCATTTTCATGGATTGAAAGACTTAATATTCCTAAAATGTTCATACTACTCAAAATGATCTACAGATTTAATGTAATCCCTGTCAAAATCTCAATGGCCTTTTTCTTTTTCTTTCTTTCTTTCTTTCTTTTTTTTTTTTTTTTGCAGAAATAGAAAAAAAATTCCTACACTTCTTATGGAACCATAAAGGACTCTGAACCCATTCAAGGTCCTTTGACAAAAAGACCTGGATTCTTGAAACTATCTTAAAAAAACAAATCTGGAGGTCTCACATGTTCTGACTTGAAAACATATTGCAAAGCTACAGTATTCAAAACGGTATGGTACTAGCATAGAGACAGACGTATAGATCAATGGAATAAAATAGAGACCCCAGACATAAATCCACACATATATGGTCAAATGACCTTCAACAAGGTGCCAAGACTACACAATAGGGAAACTAGTTTCTTCAGCAAATGGTGCTGGGAAAGCTGAATATTCACAAGAAAATAATAAAGTTGGACCCTTTTCTGACACCATACACAAAAGTCAACTCAAAATGTATTAAAGATTTAAACATAAGACTTGAAACTACAAAGCTTCTAGAAAAAGACATAGAGGGAAACCTTCATAACATTGTTTTGACAATGATGTTTTGGACATGACACTAAAAGCACAAACAACAAAAGCAAAAATAAACAAGTGGGACTACATGAAACTAGCTGTGTGCTCAAAAGAAAAAATTATAGGCCGGGCGCGGTGGCTCAAGCCTGTAATCCCAGCACTTTGGGAGGCTGAGACGGGCGGATCACGAGGTCAGGAGATCGAGACCATCCTGGCTAACATGGTGAAACCCCGTCTCTACTCAAAAATACAAAAAAACTAGCCAGGTGAGGTGGCGGGAGCCTGTAGTCACAGCTACTGGGGAGGCTGAGGCGGGAGAATGGCGTAAACCCGGGAGGCGGAGCTTGCAGTGAGCTGAGATCCGGCCACTGCACTCCAGCCTGGGCGACAGAGCGAGACTCCATCTCAAAAAACAAAAAAAAAAAAAAGAAAAAATTATAGAGTGAAAAGGCAACCTACAGAATGGGAGAAAATGTCTGTAAACCATAAATCTCATACGAAGTTAATAGCCAAAGTATATAAGGACCCTCTACAAATCAGTAAACAAAATAATAAATAATCTGATTTTAAAATGGGCAAAAGATTTGAATAGACATTTTCCCAAAGAAGATGCACAAATGGCCAACAGATACCTAAAAAGATGCTATATTACTAATCATCAAGGAAATGCAAATCAAAACCACAATGATCTATCACCTCACATCTGTTAGAAGAGCCATTATAAAATAAACACACACACACATACACAGAAAATAAGTGCTGGTGAGAATGCAGAGAAACTGCAACCCTTTGCATTATTGGTGGGAATGTAAAATGATGCAGCTGCTGTGATAAACAGTATGGAGATTCTGTAAGAAATTAAGAATAGAGCTACCTATGATCCTGCAATCCCACTTTTGGGTATATGATCAAAAGAATTGAAATCAGAATATTCTTCATTGCAGCTTATTTTTGTGAAGAAGATTGAAGAAGATTCTGTTTTCAATTCAAGATTTACAATGAATCTTCATAGCAGCTTATTCACAATAGCCAAGAGGTAGAAACAACCTAATGAGTGAATGGATAAACAAAGTGTAGACACATACAAAATGGACATATACATTGTATACATATACAATTACATGTTATTCAGCCTTAAAAAAAGAAAGAAATCCTGCCATACACCACCACACGAGTAAAACCTGTAGATATTATGCTAAGTGACATAAGCTAGCCATAGGACAAATGTTGCATGATGCTCTTTATATGAGGTATCTACAATATTCAGTCTCGTAGAAGGAGAAAGGAGAACGGGGGTTGCCAGGAGTTTCAGGAAGAAGGAAATGGGAAATTGCTATTCAATGGGTTTAGAGTTTCAGTCATGCAAGATGAAAAAATCCTAGAAATCTGTTGTGCAACGATGTGCTTATAGTTAACTATGCTATGCTATTGTTAACTATAATACTATACTAACTATAATCTGTAATAACTATGGTTATTATAGTTATAACTATATTATATTGGTGCAAAAGTAATTGCAGTTTTTGCCATTGATGCTGCAATTACTTTTGCACCAACCTATCAGTTAACTATAATATTATACTAACAATATTATACTATAGTATCTATATACTTAGAAAGTTAAGAGGGTCTATCTCATATCATGTGTTTATTAACACATTAAGAAACACTCATTTGGCCAATCTGTTGGGAAAAAAAGAGAAAACCACAGACATATCAACACCTGTGAAAAGAATAAAATACAGATAAAAAATAGATAATCAACACCTGTGAAAAGAAGGAAAAAGAAAAAAAAAGAAAAGAAAAAAGCAGAGATACCACCAAATGCTCGTGAGGATGTTGAACTGATGGGCCATTCACACATGGTCATAGGATATAAGATTAATAGACAAAAAAATTATTTACTCCCATATACTAGCAACAAGTATGTATAAACTGAAATTAAAAATAGAATACTATTTATAATTGCTCAAAAAATGAGGTGATTAGGTATAAATTTAACAAAACATGTATATGCTGAAAACTATAAAATGATGATGAAAGAAATAAAAGATCTAAATTAAATGAAGAGATATATATTGAGTTCATAGAGGAAGGTCTCAATTCTTTTCCAGATTGATCTATAGGTTTAACCCAATGCCTGTCACAATTGTAGTATTTTTGTAGGTATAGACAAGATTATTCTAAAATTTATATGCAAAGTCAAAGGAACTAGAACAACTAAAATAATTTTGGAAAAGAAGAATAAAATAGGAGTAATAACTCTAAAACAAAACTAAGCGAAGCCAAAAAAGTTTATACTATCCATCCAAGAGCCCAGAGGTTTTGCATCTTGTAACTTACCCCTCCCTAGCTTACCTTCATTGCAAACTGTTGATCAGTTTACAATTTTTTTTAACTGCATTCAGCTTAGTGATGTTTTGCGATAGATATATTTTAAACACAAAGAGCGAAATTGTGAACGGAAGTTTCTATTTAACATTTGGAGTGTGGCTAATTCAAATTGAGTCACAACTTTTGAGATCAAGTTCCATTTTCTTGCTATTGCTGCGTAAATATTACCTATTTGAACTGACTGAAGAAAGTACGTACCATCATGCATCACTTAAGGACAGAGATACATTCTGATAAATGCGTCCTTAGGTGATTTCATCATTGTGTGAACATCCTAGAGTGTACTTACAAGAACCTAGATGGTACAGCCTACTGCAAACCTAGGCTATATGGTACAGTCCATTGCTCCTAGGCTGCAAATCTGTACAGCCTTTTACTGTACTGAATACTGTAGGTAATTGTACCGCAATGGTAAGTATTTTTATATCGAAATATATCCAAACATAGAAAAGGTACACAAAACTAAGGTATTATAATCTTGAGGGACAATCATCATGTGGTCCATCACTGACTGAAACATTATATGGTGCATGACTGTCCACTTTTTATTTTTATTTTTTATTTTTTGAGAACAAGTCTTGCTCTGTCACACAGGTTGGAGTACAGTGGTATGATCTCCACTGACTGCAACCTTCGCCTCCTGGGTTCAAGTGATTCTCGTGCCTCAGCCTCCCGAGTAGCTGGGATTAGAGATGTGCGCCACCACACACGGCTAATTTTTTTGTAATTTTAGTAGAGATGGGGTTTCACCATGTTGGCTAAGCTGGTCTCGAACTCCCAACCTCAGGTGTTCTGCCCACCTCAGCCTCCAAAAGTGCTGGGATTACAGGCATGAACCAGTGCGCCTGGCCCCACTTTCAACCTAGAGCACTTTGTGCTTTTGAATTCAAAAAGCCAAAGCCAATTTTCTTACACCGACAGGGTGAGCCATGTAGTATCAAACCACAGTCTTCAAAACAGGTTTAAGTTTTATTTCTCTATGATATTTCAGTATAGACTAAATATACATCTTCCTGCCCATTTCTGAATTATTCTTTGTGTAAAATGTGAATTGTTTTAAAAAGCAGACTGTTTTGTTGCATAACTACATGTATACATAGTTCTGCTAGAACGGAGCTAATTCATTCCATGTTGTAAAATGGGGTTGAATGCAAATATTTTTTAAATGTTCATTTCTAGATCCTAAATTCTTTGTTTTCATGAATGAGCCTTCCACATTTCTTTGATTTAAAATATGGCATATATTCCTTGGTTTTCCAAAGCTGGTAAATACAGCACTCAGTACAGTCTGGAAATCTCTTCCCTGGCTGCATTTAGGGGAGGAGACCACCCCTCATAGTGTCTTATGCCCAATTTCTGCCTCCAAAGAAAGAAAAAGTAAAAACTAAAAGGCAGAAATGAAATCCACAAGCGGACATCCCTGCACCACACCCTGGGCCTGGTAGTTAAAGATCGACCCCTGACCTAATCGGTTATGTTATCTATAGATTACACACATTGTATAGAAAAGCACTGAAAATTCCTATCCTGTTTTGTTCCAATCTAATTACTGGTGCATGCACCCCCCAGTCATGGATACCCGCTGCTTGCTCAATTGATCACGACCCTCTCATGCGCACCCCCTTAGAGTTATGAGCCCTTAAAAGGGACAGG
This sequence comes from Rhinopithecus roxellana, assembly GCF_007565055.1. Taxonomy (NCBI): domain Eukaryota; kingdom Metazoa; phylum Chordata; class Mammalia; order Primates; family Cercopithecidae; genus Rhinopithecus; species Rhinopithecus roxellana. The sequence continues at coordinate 105,131,039 of NC_044559.1, forward strand.
AATTGCTCACTCGGGGAGCTCGGCTCTTGAGACAGGAGTGTTGCCGATGCCCCCTGCCAAATAAACCCCTTCCTTCTTTAACTTGGTGTCTGAGGAGTTTTGTCTGCCGCTCGTCCTGCTACACTTGCAGCAAGAACTGATCAAAAGCTCAAAATGAGCCTTCTGGCCATTCTCATCACACTCTGTTCCCTGGAGAGTGAAATCTTTTTTCAGATTAAAGTAGATTGTTCAAACAGATATTTTTGTGATTCCTTCTGTCTTCTAATCCAATGTGTGATTATTTTATGTTTTAAGGATAATTGCCTTCCAATATAAGACAGATTTTTCTTACTTATTTGCATGTCAAAATTTTCATTATGCAAAACAATTTTAAATATTTAACTGACTACCTTGTTTTGCTAAGTAGAATATAAAGAGAATTGTGTAGAATCAGTCTCTGCTTTAGAGATGTCTGTTGTTTAAAACAGACACCCAGACAACGGTACATTGATATCAGAATAAAAATACTAAACCAATACGACCAGGCACGGTGGCTCACGCCTGTAATCCCAGCACTTTGGGAGGCCGAGGCGGGTGGATCACGAAGTCAGGAGATCGAGACCATCCTGGCTAACACGGTGAAACTCCGTGTCTACTAAAAAATACAAAAAATTAGCCGGGCATGGTGGTGGGCACCTGTAATCCCAGCTACTAGTGAGGCTGAGGCAGGAGAATGGCATGAACCCGGGAGGTGGAGCTTGCAGTGAGCCGAGGTAGCACACTGCACTCCAGCCTGGGCAACAGAGCAAGACTCTGTCTCAAAGAAAAATAAATAAATAAATAAATAAACAAATAAATAAATAAATAAAAAATATTAAACCAATATATGACAGGAAGGTGAAATACTAACATTAACCCTTCCCCACTATGATTGGCTTCCAAACTGAGATTGTTTTTCAGAGATAAAATGACTCCATATGTTAAATTGGTCTGTGTCTGTTACATCTCTCTGGTCCTATTGGGAGGAGAAAGGAAAGATGCTCTCTGATAAAAAAAGATCTGAAATGGAAAGGAGGTGAGAATGTTGAAGTTGGACAATAAGACAATGAGTGTCCGCTATAAAGCATGGACCAAGGGCAGCTTGACAAAGGACCCATTGTTAAAGTAGACAATAAATTATCCATACTCCAGCTCTGCTGTTTCTTCGCTGTGTGGTGTTTGGGAACTTGATTTAACCTCTTCGAGTATGTTTTCACATTTAGAGAAGCAGAAAAATTGTGCCCACAGTTTAGGATTGTTGGAAAGATTAAATGTTGGGAAGATTAAACACTCATGCAGTTGGGGTGATTAAGGTTCTCTGGGAGCAGGGACCCTGTGCCAGGACAGAAAGGCTGGCCTGTGGTTTGGGGGTGTGGATCAAGGAAATGCCTGCATTGTGGATCGGAGCAGATTGGGAGGTAAAGGAAAGCTAAAGCATCGAGGCCACTGCATGGACTTGGCCTTCTTGCCTCTTTGTACCTTCCTCTTATTTCTTCTTCTGCTTAATCGACACTTATTTATTTATTTATACTTAATTTTTTTGAACTGGAGTCTTGCTCTGTCACCCAGGCTGGTGCAATGGTATAATCTTGGCTCATTGCACCCTATGCCTCCCAGGCTCAAGTGATTCTCCTGTCTCAGCCTCCCCAGTAGCTGGGATTACTGGCGGGCACCACCATGCCTGGCTAATTTTTGTATTTTTAGTAGAGGTGGGAGTTCACCATGTTGGCCAGGCTGGTCTTGAACTCCTGACCTCAAGTGATCCATCTGCCTTAGCCTCCCAAAGTGCTCGGATTACAGGCATGAGCCACCATGCCTGACCAATTGGCTTCTTATTAAATAGTTAATTTTTTTCTTATAAGCATTCTTGCTATAAAATGCATGCTTATTGTGTAAGAAATTTGAAAAATATACAGAATAGTATAAAAAAAGAAAGAGAATTACTAAATGCTGAGGACACATGACTCTTTCCAGAACATTAAGTATTGGGAGTAGTATCACTGGGTCAAAAGGTCATAACAATTTTTTTCCCTTTTTTTTTTAGAGACAGGGTCTGGTTTTGTTGTCCAGGTTGGAGTGCAGTGACAGAATCATGGCTCACTGCAGCCTCCAACTCCTGGGTTCAAGTGATCCTCCTGCCTCAGCCTCCTGAGTAGCCGGGACTACAGGCACACACCACCACGTTAGGCTAATTTTTAAATTTTTTGTAGAGATAGTGTCTTGCTACGTTGCCTATGCTGGTCTTGAGTCCTGGGCTCAACTGATTCTCCTGTCTCAACCTCCTAAAATACTAGAATTACAGGCGGTTTTAACTTTTTTTTTTTTTTTTGAGACGGAGTCTCGCTCTGTCGCCCAGGCTGGAGTGCAGTGGCCGGATCTCAGCTCACTGCAAGCTCCGCCTCCCGGGTTCACACCATTCTCCTGCCTCAGCCTCCTGAGTAGCTGGGACTACAGGCGCCCGCCACCTCGCCCGGCTAGTTTTTTGTATTTTTTAGTAGAGACGGGGTTTCACCGTGTTCGCCAGGATGGTCTCGATCTCCTGACCTCGTGATCCGCCCGTCTCAGCCTCCCAAAGTGCTGGGATTGCAGGCTGAGCCACCGCGCCCGGCCGGTTTTAACATTTTTAATGCCCATGTGCCCACTTACAGATTGCTTCTAGGGTGTTTGCAGCAATTTATGCTCCCATCAGCATGGGCTGGGTGCACTTACGTACAGGGGCGTTTCTAGGTCTTCACAAGCTGAGACAATCTTTTGGAAGCCTTAGCCCATCTCATATATTAGAGTGAGGTGGTGCTTGCCATTATCTGCATTTGTGTTTTTTCTTTTTCTTCTTACTGTGCAGCTTTCTGGAGAATCATTGTGCATGCTTGAGAATCGTGGCAAAGCAAAAAAGATCTATAAAAATTGCATTCAAGATAATGCGATTATTCTGAATCCTAAATTTAGCAATTAAGAAGTTCGGGGCTGGGTGCCATGGCTCATGCCTGTAATCCCAGAGCTTTGGGAGGCCGAGGCGGGTGGATCACTTGAGCTCAGGAGTTCAAGACCAGCCTGGCCAACATGGTGAAACCCCGTGTCTACTAACAACAACAACAACAAAATATAAAAATTAGCCGGGCATGGTGGCACGCACCCATAGTCCCAGCTATTTGAGAGGCTAAGGCAGGAGAAGCACTTGAACCTAGGAGGCAGAGGTAGCCGAGATCACACCACTGCATTCCAGCCTGCGTGACAGAGAGACTCCGTTTCAAAAAAGAAAGAAAGAAATTCGGAATGTTATGGTTTTCAACATTTATTCATTTTTAATTTTATTTTCATACCTTTAATTTTAATTTTTTGTCCTATCTCTAGCAATAAAGAAACTTGAGATGTCATGGTTTTCAATATTTATTAATTTTAATTTTATGTTCATATCTTGTAGCCAATATATTTTTTCAGATTTCAACGTATTTGCAGTCTCTGAAAAAAACTCATCAGCCTTGAACCCTGAATGAGAGTGGCTAATTGATAAAATGTCACCTCCTATGTCATCTTTTCTAATTGACCAGCAAAATGACATCTTTTTCTTTTTTCTCGTTTTTGTTTTGTTTTGTTTTTGAGACAAAGTCTTACTGTCACCCAGGCTGGAGTTCAGTGGCATTATTTCAGCTCTCTGCAGCCTCCGCCTTCTGGGTTCAAGCAATTCTGGTGCCTCAGTCTTCTGAGTAGCTGGGATTACAGGTGTGCACCACTGTGCCCAGCTAATTTTTGTATTTTTAGTAGAGTTGGGGTTTCGCCATGTTGGTCAGGCTGGTCTCGAACTCCTGGCTTCAAGCAATTCTCCTACCTTGGCCTCCCAAAGTGCTGGGATTACAGGCGTGAGCCATGGTGCCCAGCCTTTCTTTTGTATTTTGAACCCTATGATCTATTTCTGGATATTTATTGGGTATTTTTTATGGAAAGTCCTGTAATCAAGGAAACTGTGTCTAGTAGGAGAGAACATATGTCTGATGATGATTGCCAGAAACAGGTGTAAAGAATTCAGCTGTGGGAAATCCAGAGAATTCAGAAAGCAGCTATGGGAATTCAGAGAACAAAGAGATTATTTCTGTCTCTAGTTATCAGAGACATCTGGATGAGGCATTATTGTTTGAGCTAAGCCTTGAGGCAAGGGTAGAATTTTAACAGGGAGAGGGATGGAGTGGATTAACTCGTATTATGCAAGATACAGAAATTTACAAGATATTTTATCTAGGCTGGGTGCAGTGGCTTGCGCCTGTAATCCCAGCACTTTGGGAGGCCGAAGCAGGAAGACTGCTTGAAGCCAAGAGTTCAAGACCAGACTTGGCAACATAGAGAGACCTCATCCCTTTAAAAAAAGATGTTTTATCTTGTAAAATATAAGAAAAATGCATGTATATGGCTGGCATGGTGACTCATGCCTGTAATCTCAGTACTTTGGGAGGCCAAGGCTGACGGATGACTTGAGGTCAGGAGTTCAAGACCAGCCTGGCCAACATGGTGAAGCCCTGTCTCTACTAAAGAAAAAAAAAATTACCAGGGCGTGGTGCTGCGTACCAGTATACCTGTAGTCCCAGCTACTTGGGAGGCTGAGCCAAGAGAATTGCTTGAACCCAGAAGGTGGATGTTGCAGTGAGCTGAGATTGCACCACTGCACTCCAGCCTGGGCAACAGAGTGAGACTCTGTCTCAAAAAAAAAAAATTAGTTGAGCATGGGAGTATGTGCCTGTAATCTCAGCTACTCGGGAGGCCGAGGCAGGAGAATTGCATAAACCTGAGTGGCGGAGGTTGCAGTAAGCCGAGATCGCACCACTGCACTCCAGCCTAGGTGACAGAGCAAGACTCCGTGTTAGGGAAAAAAAAAAGGAAAAGAAAAATACATGTATATGAACCATCCAAGGATCTTGTTAAAATGCAGGTTCTGATGCAGTAGGTTTTGGGCATGCCGTTTCTAACAAGCTCCCATGTGATGCTGATAAGACTGGTCAGGCATTTCAGGTGGGTGGAACAACAGGAACAAAGGCAGAGGTGGGAAAGCATCAGAGGAGCTGCCATGCGGAGAGAAACAAGAACAGTGCAGTCAACCAGAGTGTGGTCTCTAGATGGGAAGCCGTGGGAATGAACTGCCATGGCAGATCAGATCCAAACTGCAGAATGTTTTGAATGTCAAGTTTCAAAATGTGGACTTTATACCACAAACAATAGGGAAGCACAGAAAACCATTGAGCAGGGGAATGACATGATCAGAATGTGTGTTAGTGACATTAATCTGGCCGTGGTATGCAGAAGCCAGAGAGACCAATGTGGAAGCTAACTCTAACAGTCCAAGTGGAAGGTATTAAGGGCTTAAGTTAGAGAGATGCCTGCAAAGTTGGAAACGAAAAAATATATTTTTTTATGTAGCAAATGGATGCTCAAAACTGTAAATCGGATAAATAAATTAATCAGTGAATAAAGTAAAAGGCTTAGCAAAGAAAGAATGAACAGGACATAATGGTCAACAGGTGGCTTTACTTTTTTTTTTGAGACAGAGTTTTGCTCTTGTTGCCCAGACTGGAGTGCAATGGCACGATCTTGGCTCACTGCAACCTCTGCCTCCCAGGTTCAAGCGATTCTCCTGCCTCAGCCTCCTGAGTAGCTGGGATTACAGGCATGAGCCACTGTGCCTGGCTGACTTTACTTTTTATGTATGGGAGAATGATGACACCACTAACAGAAAACTGAGGAAGAGCTGCTTAATTTTTGGCAAAACATAATAGCAATACTTACTGAATACTCACTGTGTGCTATTTATAGTTTTGAGTGCTTTTAATACCTTGTCTCATTTATTTATGTATTTCATTATTATTATTTTTTAAGACAGAGTTTTGCTCTTGTCCAGGCTGGAGTGCAATGGCGCGATCTCTCCTCACTGCAGCCTTTGCCTCCCGGGTTCAAGCGATTCTTCTGTCTCAGCCTCCCAAGTAGCTGGGACTGCAGGCGTACACCACCACACCTGGCTAATTTGTTTGTATTTTTTAGTAGAGATGGGGTTTTGCCATGTTGGCCAGGCTGGTCTTGAACTCCTGACCCCAGGTGATCTGCCCACTTTGGCCTCCCAAAGTGCTGGGATTACAGGCATGAGCCACCGGCCCCTTGTCTCATTTAATCTTTATCAGAATCCTGTGAGAAGGTACCATTTATTTGCTCCATCTTAAGAGAAGAAACTGAAAAACAGAGAGGTTAGGTAACCTGGGCAAAGTCACACAGCTAGTAAGGGCTGGAGCCAACACTGGAAGCAGCGAGTGTAGGTCCAGAATGTAACTCCTAATTGTTGACCTAAGTCTCAATGTGTTAGATACATTTTGGGGTAGTTCCCTCACCCATTCTTCTGGGGCAGGGGCCATCTGGATCCCACCACCTACTGGCCAGTAGGCCACCTACTGGCTGGCCTGACACCTAAAATCTGGTGCCCTGGTGGGAAAAGTGAATTGGGCCAATCCATTTCCTCTTCTGAAAACCTGGAATGCGGAAACACTGATTTTGGAAAATAAGGGAAGAGAAAAGAAGCCCTTGCCCCTGCCCTGCCTGAGACCTTTTTTTTTTTCTTTTGTGCTCCTGTGATTAGTGGATTTTCACTAAGTCCTACTTTTCCCAAAATACCTTAATTTCTGTTCTTTGTACACAAATGATCCTGATTTCAGCTCAGTCATTTATTCCCGTATAAGAATTTATCCAGATTCTATGCTGGATGCAGTGGCTCACACCTGTAATCTCAGCACCTAGGGTGGCCAAGGAAGGAGAATCACTTGAGGCCAGAAGTTCAAAACCAGCCTGGACAACATAGCAAGACCTCATCTCTTAAATAAATAAATAAATAGCCAGGTATGGTGACGTGCCTGTGGTTTCAGCTACTCAGAAGGCTGAGGCAGAGGGATCACTTGAGCTCTCCAGGAATTCAAAGCTGCACAGTGAGCCATGATTGTGCCACTGCACTCCAGCCTGGGTGACAGAGTGAGGCCCTATCTCTTAAAAAAATTTTATTCAGATTCATTGAAAGATGAATAAAATACTTAGGTATTGCTAGGTAAACAGTAACCCTCCAGTTTCTCCTCTTTCTGCTAAAAAATATGTAGACATTTGTGAAGTAATGTGCATTTACAGCATTCACAAGTGAAAGCTTGGAAGTCAAACTTCAGCCTACACTAGCAAGAGAGAATGTTTGGGTGAAAGATGTATTTCTGGCAAAGACTGCCCACCGTCATCCATCTGCAGGTTCTTCTTTCTTTCAAAAAAGCCGTTCTCCCTGCTTAACAGGATTAAGGGCAGAGATATGGGTAAAAGTCTTGCATTGAGAGCTGTAGACAACTCAATGTGGGACACACATATGCCTTCCCAAACAACAGGCTTTTTTTTTTTTTTGAAACAAGGTCTCACTTTGTCACCCAGGTTGGAGTACAGTGGCAAGATCATGGCTCCCTGCCCCCTTAAACTTCTGGGCTCAAGTGATCTTCCCGCCTTAGCCTCCCAAGAAGCTGGGACTACAAGCATGCACCATCATACCTAGATTTTTTAAAAGTTTTTTTTTTTTTTTTGTAGAGATGGGGTCTTGCTATGTTGCCCAGGCTAGTCTGGAACTCCTGAGCTCAAGTGATCGATCCTCCCTCCTTGGCCTTGCAAAATACTGGGATTATAGGTGTGAGCGATCACACCAGGGCAAACAACAGGCAGTTTTCACTCTATTCTGGAAGAGACTTTTGTGCCATTAAGAGTGAAGACAGCTAAAGCCAAAGAAGAATGCTGGATGGAAGGGTAATGTGGCTGCAACACCGATCACCCCACTGATGGCCAGGGTCCATTCTGCCCATATGGGTAGCATCCTATCCATGTCACTGCTGCACATGCTTCCTTCCTTAAACAGCCCACTGGCCGAGCAGGCTGGCCTTCCCAGACACAGGAGCGCATTTCTTCAGTCCGGGGTGCATAAGTGTCCGTGCCTCTTGCTAGAACGTTCTAGTAAACTCTAGAGGCAACTGTGTGGAATAGCGTGGGTAAGGAAAACTTCCAAGATTCCAGAGAGAACCAAAGGAGATGCAGGAGCAGCCTCCCTATCAAAAAGATAATTTGTGTTCACTCACTACTTGAGCTCTGAGAAATTGGCAAGAGAGAGATTAAAGTTGTCTGTAATTAGTTGTTACTACTTTCCACATAGTGTTTATTGAGACTGGAAAATCCTTTGGCCCTGTGGCCTCCTGGAAAACCCCAATTGAGTTTTCAAGCTTAACTCCAATGTCATTTCCTTCAGAGAACCTTCTCTGACTTTCTCAGGCACTTGGTTTTCTTCCCTGGAGGTCCCACCCAGCCTGGCACATGATTTAGTAGAACAATTTTCATAATTCCATGATGATTGAACATAGAGATACGTTTATGGATCCCTCAAAGTCTACCACTGTGTTTTACTTTTGTGCCCAGTGCTTGAAAAAGGAGGGAGGAGAGATGACTTAAATTGTAGATCATAGCTCACTCGACTGCAAAGGTCTCTGTCCAAACCTGAGGACAAGAACTGTGAATCAGAGCAAGGTTCTGGAGTATGAGCTGCAGGCAATAGAGGAATGGGTGTGTTCTCTGCTGTAGGAAGAAAGCTGCAAATAAGAACAGATGCTCCCCCACTTACGATGGGGCTACATCCCAATAAACCCATCTTAAGTGGAAAATATCTCCAGTCGAAAATGCATTGAATAGAACTAACCTACTGAAATCATAGCTTAGCCTACCTTAAACATGCACAGAGCACTTACGTTTGTCTGCAGTTGGACAAAATCATCTAACGCAAAGTTGATTTTATATAAAAGTGTTAAATATCTTATGTAATTTACTGAATACCATACAGAAAACGAACAACAGAATGTCTGTATGAGTACCTGAAGTACTGTTTCTACTGAATTCATATTACTTTTGCACTATCATAAATTCAAAAAATAATTAGTTGAAAAATTGTAAGTAAGGACTGTCTGCATTTGGTGCCAAAAGGGGAGAAGGTGGCGAAAATAGAAATAGTACTCACCAAAATTCATGTTCTCTTCTTTCTGGGCGCAGAGCCACACCACATTTCCCAGCCTACCTGGCAATGAGGTACGGCCTTGGGACTGATGACTGGATATGGTGGAAGTTCCATGAGGATCTCACCTGGGGAACCTCCAGGCATTTCCCTCTTCTGCTGGCTGGATGTCAGTGTCTAGAGAGACCAAAATCAGAGCTGCTCCCCGTCACCTTCCCCACCCAACAAGGAACACAAGTTTAAACTCTTAAGCAAGTAAGAAATAACCTTGTGCTGAGTTGGGGGTCAATTGTTACAGCAGCTGGCAATCCCTAGCTCATGCAGAGCGTTCAGTTGTTTTTCACCTGGGGCAGTGGTAGCCTAGACTCATCTCTTACCTGAGGCATTCTTGGGGTTCTTCAAATTATAATGAGGGAGAAGACCCTTGAAGAGGAGTAAAAAATTACTCAACTGGCGAGATGAGGTTTCAGAAAATCTTGATTCGACTATTAAGAGATATTTGATGGCCAGGCACAATGGCCCATGCCTGTAATCCCAGCATTTTGGGGGACCGAAGTGGATAGATCACTCGAGGTCAGGAGTTCGAGACCAGCCTGGCCAACATAGTGAAACCCCGTCTCTACTAAAATACAAAAATTAGCTGTGCATAGTGGTGCACGCCTGTTATCCCAGCTACTTGGGAGACCGAGGCAGGAGAATCGCTTGAACCTGGGAGGCGGAGGTTGCAGTGAGCCAAGATTGTGCCACTGCCCTCCAGCCTGGGTGACACAGCGAGAGACTCTGTCTCAAAAACACGTAACAAAACAAAAAACCAAAAAACAAGGGATATTTGACTTCGTTTTGTACTTGAAGCTGGTGAAATGGGATGTAGCTCGGTTAACATGAGTCTTATGGTTAATATTAAACATTTTACTTCTTCATTTCCTCCATTGATTAATTATTTTAATATTAGAGAATGTTACTTAATAACATAAGAAAATATTCAAAACAAACTGTTAAGCGAAAAAGGCTACTAAAAAATAGAAGATTCAGCGTAATCCCACTTTTAAAATGCAAGCCAAGAACCTAAAAATATATTCGTATACACATTGACCTAGGAAGGTGACGTCAAACCATTAAGTGGTCATTTGTAAGTAGTAATAATAAGTGCGATTTTTTAATTTGTCTTTATTCTATTCAATGCTTTTCAGCCTCTTCCCAATAGACAATCTCTTCCCAACAGACTTAGAGATTAACAACCCCAAAAGCAATAGAAGTTTATTATTATTTTTTTTTTTTATTTTTGAGAGGGAGTCTCGCTCTGCCACCCAGGCTGGAGTGCAGTGGTGCGATCTCTGCTCACTGCAAGCTCTGCCTCCTGGGTTCATGCGATTCTCCTGCCTCAGCCTCCCAAGTAGCTGGGACTACAGGCGCCTGCCACCATGCCCGGCTAATTTTTTTGTATTTTTTAGTAGAGATGGGATTTCACTGTGTTAGCCAGGATGGTCTCGATCTCCTGACCTCATGATCCACCCGCCTCAGCTTCCCAAAGTGCTGGGATTACAGGCGTGAGTCACCGCGCCCGGCCTAGAAGTTATTTTTAAGGAAAATATAGAGAAAAATGTTGTCTTGCAATTAAAAAAAAAAAAAAAAGATCCAGTTTCTTCATTTACTATTACTGGGAATTCTCGGTCAAACTCATATCCCAAGCAGAGACTTGGGGATCCACTAGTACTTCAATAATCCTAAAGAGGCAAGCAACAATCCTTGTTTCTGTTGAATGAGCAATCTTGTTTCTTTCTTTCTTTCTTTCTTTTTTATTTTTTTTGAGACGGAGTCTCGCTCTGTCGCCCAGGCTGGAGTGCAGTGGAACGATCTAGGCTCACTGCAAGCTCCGCCTCCCAGGTTCAGGCCACTCTCCTGCTTCAGCTTCCCGAGTAGCTGGGAATACAGGCGCCCGCCACCACGCCCAGCTAATTTTTTGTATTTTTAGTAGAGACTGGGTTTCACTGTGGTCTCGATCTCCTGAGCTCGTGATCTGCCCGCCTTGGCCTCCCAAAGTGCTGGCATTACAGGCCTGAGCCACTGAGCCCGGCCGCAATCTTGTTTCTTTTGCTTCTGTTGAATTATGCTGGGTGTTTAATCTAGAGCTTGAAAAATACGAAGATCAGGCCAGGCATAGTGGCTTATACCTGTAATCCCAGCACTTTGGGAGGCTGAGGTGGGGTGGGAGGATCATTTGAACTCAGGAGTTGGAGACCAGCCTGGGCAACATAGTGAGACCTCATCTCTACAAAAACTAAAAATAAATAAAAATTGACTGCCTGTGGTAGCACGTGCCTGTGGTTCCAGCAACTTGGTAGGCTGAGGTGGGAGGATCACTTGAGCCTGGGAGGTCAAGGCTGCAGTGAGCTGAGATCGTGCCACTGCACTCCAGCCTTGATGACAGAGTGAGACTTTGTCTCAAAAAAAAAAAAAAAGCAAGCAAGCAAGCAAGCAAGCAAGAAAAGTAGGGTAGGAGCCTAGCATGCTGGCTCACACCTGTAATCCCAACGCTTTGGAAGGCCTAGGAGTTCACTTGAGCTTAGGAGCTCAAGGCCAGCCTGGGAGACGTGGTAAAACCCTGTCTCTACCAAAAATACGAAAAAGTAGCTGGGCGTGGTGGTACACACCAGCAGTCCCAACTACTTGGTAGGCCGAATTGGGAGAATTGCTTGAGCCCCGGAGTTGGAGGTTGCAGTGAGCTGAGATTGTGCCACTGCACTCCAACCTGGATGACAGAGTGAGACCCCATCTCAAGGAAAAAAAAAAAAAAAAAAAAGATAAGAGAAAGTAGGAAGATCTCACAGAGAGTTTTGCATTGTTAAAGTCTCTTAAAGACTTTATTGCTTTCCAATAAGCATGTCTCTACACTCTTATTAAATTTGGGAAATATATCAGTTTTTTTTTTTGTCTAAACTCAGGCAAATCTAGCCGTGGGAGTATTCCAGTGCTGCTAGCATCAGAACAGTTCTTCTGCTTTGATTTACTTGTTTATTTATTTAAGAGACAGAGTCTTGCTCTGTTACCCAGGCTGGACTGCAGTGGCACAATCATAGCTAGCTCACTGCAGCCTCCAACTTCTGGGCTCAAGTGATCCTCCCACTTCAGCCTCCAGAGTAGATGGGAATAGTCCCATGTGCTACCATGCCCAGCTAATTTTTTTTTTTTTTTTTTTTTTTTTTTTTTTTTTTTTTTAAGAAACAGAGTCTCTTATGTTGCCCAGTCTCGTCTCTCCTGGGCTCAAGCGATCCTCCTGCTTTGGCGTCCTAAAGTGCTGAGATTACCTGCATGAACCACCACATTCGGTCTTTCTTCTGCTTTTATTTTCACATCCTAGCCAAGAGTGTGATGAATCTTCACTCCATGAGAGGAACAGAATTCCACCAGCAGGTTAAAAATACTTCACATTCTAAGGAAATGGAAAGCTGACCAAAGCGAGGGTTTCAGGAACATCAGGCACCACTCAGGCAACTGAGATTTCAGCACCCCTCCCGCCTCTTCTTTTGGCTATCTCTGGTCATCCTGTAACATAAATGTTCTTTTTACCGGAACAGAATAAATGTAGTCTTTATATTAGGGAAATTCTCACGTTTGGAAAACTTCACAGCTTATTGTTTGAACCCTAAACACAAATCAAGGAAAAGGCAATGGAAGTAGAGTAACATTTGTATACCAGACTTCGTTGCTATCTAAATTCTAAGCATTTACTATGAAAAGATCTAGATGGAGATGATATAGACCTGAGAAATACAAATACATGTTTGGAGGAAGTGTGGATTATTAGAAAGGATGTAGACTTTGGAGCTTGACAGACACAGGGTCAAGCTCCAGCTCTGTCACTTACAAGTGGCACGACCTGAAGCTAGTTTTTAACTTCTTCAAATCTGTGCTTTCAGTGGGAATATGAGGATTATGGCACCTATCCTGGAGTGTTGTTGGGAGAATTAAGGAATAAAAGGTATGAAAAGCACTACACACAGTGCCTGGTACACACTAGATGCCCATTCATCGTGTTGATGTGGGTGCTAAGACAAAAGAAAACCAGACTGGAGTGAAAATGGGAAAATGTTGAGAAAAAAAAAATTTTTTTTTGAGATCGAGTCTCATTCTGTTGCCCAGGCCGGAGTACAGTGGTGCGATCTCCGCTCACTGCAAACCTCTGCCTTTTGGGTTCAAGCAATTCTCCTGCCTCAGCCTCCTGAGTAGCTGGGATTACAGGCATGTGCCACCACGCCCGGCTAATTTCTGTATTTTTAGTAGAGATGGGGTTTCGCCATGTTGCCCAGGCTGGTCTTGAACTCCTGAGCCCAAGCAATCCGCCCACCTCAGCCTCCCCCTCCCAGGGTGCTGGGATTAGAGCGCCTGACTGAAAAAAATTTTTTTTTTAAATTAGCTGTACGTAGTGGCACATGCCTGTAGTCCCAGCTATTTGGGAAGCTGAGGCAGGAGAATCACTTGAGCCAAGGAGTTTGAGGCTGCAATGAGATATGATAGTGTCACTGCACCCCAGCCTGGACAATGGAATGAAACCCTGTCTGTATAAAAATTTTAAAAAGTCTTTATAGAAGGTACTTATGCTTGTAATGAGTTAAAAATACATATTCTTGCACGGTAAAAAGTGAACATGCTTCTCTTTACTTCATCTCTATCAATCTGTCTCCCCTGGGGAAACCACTTCTTCTGTTTTTTTTTTTTTTTTCTTTTTTTTTAGGAACTGATGTTCATTTTCTATCAACCATGTCTCCATGTTGCTTAAGAGCCGGTACAAGACAACTTAAGACCATTCCGTGGTTGCTCCTACCCATTCAGTGGCCAGAGTCGTGAGAGCTGCAGACCAGACTTCCGTGGCAGGCTGAGCACTCCAGTCTTCAGTAGGTAACTGCTGAACAGGCACAGAGGGCACCTGCACGCTGTCAGACCAGTCTGCAACCTCAGGCTGAGTAGCAGTCAACTCAGGAGCTGGAGCAGTCTGTTCACCCTGAAATTCCTCCTTGGTCACAGGCTTTTCAGCAGCAGCCTGCTCTTCTTTTTCAATCTCTTCAGGATCCCTGTAGAAGTAGAGATCAGGCATGACCTCCCACGGGTATTCACGGGAAATGGTACCACGCATGTGCAGAACTTCCCAGGGCAGCATCCACATCAAATCCACTGAGTGAACTTCATGTTGTTGCATGGAATGGCAATGTTCACACAGCTCTGAGGAGAATCTGTGTGACACAGAGCAACGCTGGGAAGGTTAACATAAGATGCCTCTGTGAGAGGCTATTGGTCAACTCTGGGGTCAGTAACCACAGGAAGCCGTGGCTCCTGGAAGGCTCCCTGGATCTGGTTAGTGAGAGTTCCAGAAGTGAAGTGGCCAGCAATTGCTGTGGCTCCAGTGGCAGCAGCAAATTGCAGCACAGCCCTCTGGCCAGTATTCCTGGAGGATATGACACTGACATCAGCGGGGATTTTCAACGGCAACAATGGCGTGAGCTGCAGCAGAAGCTTCTCCCAGGTCCTCTTCAGGTGTATGATGTAGATACCATCACTTTTTCTTTTGTAGATGTACTGTTCCATCTGGATGTCAAGATTGGTGCCACCTAAGTGGGTTTCTGTTGCAGAACTTAAGGACATCTCCTCCTTCATTTGCAGGACATCAAGGGCTCCGGACATTGAGGAATTCTCCCTTTAAGTTGAGATGGGAATCCAGAACAACGCTGTATGGACCCCTCTGTGAGGAGCATAGAAACCGGAAATCCCCCCACTGCCCTATTTTTTTTTTAAAGTCTCACCTTATTGCCCAGGCTGGAGTGGAGTGATGGATCTTGGCTCACTGCAACTTCCACCTCCCGGGTTCAAGCGATTCTCCTGCCTTGACCTCCCAAGTAGCTGGGGTTACAGGTACCCGACATCACGCCTGGCTAATTTTTGTATTTTTAGTAGAGACGGAGTCTCACCATGTTGGGCAGGCTGGTCTCGAACTCCTGACGTCAAGTGATTTACCCACCTTGGCCTCCCAAAGTGTGGGGATTAGAGACGTGAGCCATCACGCCCAGCCAGAAACCACTTCTAATAATGTAACAGGTTATATATTGACACATAGACACTTTTTAAGAGATTATACTATCTCTCTACATTTTTTTCTTTTTATTGAGATGGAGTCTCACTCTGATGCCCTGGCTGGAGTGCAGTGACATGATTTCAGCTCACTGCAACCTCTGCCTCCCTGGTTCAAACAATTCTTGTGTCTTAGCCTCCAGAGAAGCTGGGATTACAGGCGCGTGCCACCATGCCCAGCTAATTTTTCTATTTTTAGTAGAGATGGGGTTTCACTATGCTGGCTAGGCTGGTCTCCAGCTCCTGACCTTAAGTGATCTGCCCACCTCAGCCGCCCAAAGTGCTGGGATTACGGGCATGAGTCACTATACCCAGCCTATCTACACGTATTTTTAAAACTGCTTTTTAAATCTTAACATTATACTATGGGCATCTTTTCACATAGTAAATGCAAATTTTCCTCATGTTTGCAACAGTGCAGTAAGAGGCTCAGTAGAACCTAGGATTTAAGAGCATGGACTACTTGGGTTGGATACTAACTTGTGCACCTTAGGTTGTGTGTGAACTTGGACAAATGACTTCCCCTCTCTGAGTCTTAATTTCTCTATCTGTAAAATGTGTTCTGCTAAAATGCTTGTAGTAGCATATGAAAAATGCTCAACATCAGTAATCCTCAAAGAAACGCAAGTTAAAATCACAGCGATTAAACACAAGTTAAAATCATTTTAGCCCGGGCGCGGTGGCTCAAGCCTGTAATCCCAGCACTTTGGGAGGCCGAAGCGGGTGGATCACGAGGTCAGGAGATCGAGACCATCCTGGCTAACACGGTGAAACCCCGTCTCTACTGAAAAATACAAAAAACTAGCCGGGCGAGGTGGTGGGCGCCTGTAGTCCCAGCTACTTAGGAGGCTGAGGCAGGAGAATGGTGTGAACCCGGGATGTGGAGCTTGCAGTGAGCTGAGATGGGCCACTGCACTCCAGCTTGGGCGACAGAGCAAGACTCCGTCTCAAAAAAAAATAATAAATCATTTTATACCAGTCAGATCATTTTACACCAGTCAAATCATTTTATACCAGTCAGATTGGCTAGTATTAAAAAGTAAGAAGATAACAGATGTTGTTGAGGATATAAAGAAAAAGGAATGCTTATACACTGTTGGTGGGAATGTAAATTAGTACGACTTTCATGGAAAACAGTATGGAGATTTCTCAAAGAACTAAAATTAGAACTATCATTTGATCCAGCAATCCCACTACTGTATCTACCCAAAGGAAATCATTATATCAAAAAGATACCTGCATTTGTTTGTTTATCACAGCACTATTCAAAATAGCAAAGATATGGAATTGACCTAAGTATCCACTAGTGGTTGATAGGATAAAGAAAATGTGGTGTATATATACAATGGAATACTATCAGTCATAAAAAAAGAATGAAATGTTTTTTGCAGCAACATGGATGGAACCGGAGGCCATTATCTTAAGGGAAACAACTCAGAAAGTCAAATACCGCATGTTCTCACTTATAAGTGGGAGCTGAGTCATGTGTACACATCGACCTAGAGTGTGCAATGGTAAACATGGGGGACTGGGAAAAGTGGGAGGGTGGAGGAGGGTGGGTGATGAGAAGTTACTTGAGTCCAATCCACACTCTTTAGGTGATGGATGCACTAAAAGCTCAGACTTCACCAGTATGTAATATATCCACATAATAAAACTACACTTGTATCTCTGAAATTTATACAAATAGGTCAGGCGTGGTGGCTCATACCTGTAATCTCAGCATTTTGGGAGGCTGAGGTTGACGGATCACCTGAGGTCAGGAGTTCGAGACCAGCCTGGCCAACATGGTGAAACCCTGTCTCTACCAAAAAATACAAAAATTAGCCAGGCATGGTGGTGCATGCCTGTGGTCCCAGTTACTGGGGAGGCTGAGGCAGGAGAATAGCTTGAACCTGGGAGGCGAAGGTTGCAGGTGAGCCGAGATCGCACCACTGCACTCTAGTCTGGGCGACTGACAGAGCAAGACTCCGTCTCAAAAAAAAAAAAAAAAAAAAAAAAAAAAAAAAAAAAAAGAATACAAATAGAATACAAATAAAAGGAAAAAAAAAATGTTTGTTGGGGGGATGAAATAATTAATGCCGATAAAGCCTCTAAAATAGTACTAAGGCATACAACAAGCCATAACGACTCTGTCTATCCTTAGTGAAGTTTTAAGTTCTTTTTAAACTTTATTACAAACAATGCTACAATGAAGGTTTTGTCACATCTTTTTTAATACTTTTACTAGTGTTTTTACAGGACAGAAGTCAGAATGAGGGATCATGTAGGATGTTCACACAAAATTAGAATGGACATTGCCTACTTGCCTTCCAAAGTTGTACCCATTTACCCTCCAGTCAAGAGTGTACAAAATGGTTCATATTCCCAGACTTTTGCCCAAACTGGATTTTATCATTTTGAAAAAACTGTGCCCGTCTAATAACAACTGATCTTTGACACACTGAATTACAGTATAAAGAGAGCTTTACCCAAATGGCCCACAAGGCTACCTAACTGGGCAGAAGTCATACATCACATATTTTTAAATTTCCATAGAAAATTCTTTATGCAACATTGAGGCTTATAAAATTATCTTTTCCTCCATAAGACTTCTATGTGTCTTTATTCTGAACTGGGGGTATATGAAAACAAAATTTCCTTTCCTTGATTTCCTTCCTTTTAAATTCTACAGATGCTGTGAAATACTTAAGTGCTCAGGAGAAGTCATATTCTGGTTGATGCAAGCATGTAATGCCCTGTCATTAAAATAAAAAATAGATTGTTATCCTCTGCCCTCCTCTATGCACATATATATATACACATAAATATAAAATATATATATACATATATATATATATTTTGTAGAGACTGGGGTCTTGCTGTGTTGCCCAGGCTGGTCTTGAACTCTTCTGTGCAAGGGATCCTCCCACCTCAGCCTCCAAAAATGCTAAGATTGCAGGCGTGAGCCACCAGGCCTGGCCCTTTGTGCATTTTCTGAGACCAATCTTTCCAAAACTGGTCTCTAGGAGATGAGCAGCCAGGTTGTAAAGGATTTAGTCTCTATCACAGACCCAAATCAGAAAGAAACAACTTGGAAATGTCATGGTTAAATCAAATTAGTGTTCGAGGCCATATTTCTGCTTTTTCATGTTCTTGAATTGGGAATTCACATTTGGCTGCTGTGCGGTGATTGTTCCAGAAGTTCTCTGGGCTGCCGTCTCGGCTCCACGGGTTTTATTTGCCATCTTGTTCGCCCTCTGCTGGTTTTTCAAGAGAAGAACATGAATGGGAAGAATGGCTTTCTCTGACCCTGGGAGATTTTTTTTCTTGCTTATTTTTGTTCTGGGAAATCAAAATTTCAGTTGAATTCCATAACTATAAAAATGTTAAGAGAAGACATGTGGGTTTCGATGGAATAGACTAATTTGAATTACCGTAGGTTTTCGGAGATGGGGTATGGGGATAGGAAAAAACTCTGGCTTTACTTCTTTTTAGTTATTCAACTATGCATTTTCTGGTATGTATAATGATATTACATCATAAATTTAAAGAATAGAATGCATGTGAATCTATATCAATATCTATCTCTATTTACATGAGCTATTTACATCTATTAATATATCTGTATATATTCTGGAACCTTGCAGTTTGGGGAACTCAGCTTAAAGCATCCTGAGAGACTGAAAAAGAACACAGGGGTTGACACCTTTCACTTATAACCAGACCCCTCAGTCCAACAAAATATAATCCAATGTTTTCAGAGCCCTAAAAGGCATTTTTTTTTTTTTTTTTTTTTTTTTTTTTTTTTTTTGAGATGGAATCTTGCTTTGTCGCCCAGGCTGGAATGCAGTAGTGTGATCTTGGCTCACTGTAACCTCTATCTCCCAGGTTCAAGTGATCAAGCAATTCTCCTGCCTCCACCTCCTGAGTAGCTGGGATTACAGGCGCACAACACCATGTCTGGCTAATTTTTGTATTTTTAGTAGAGATAGGGTTTTGCCATGTTGGCCAGGCTGGTCTCAAACTCCTGACCTCAGGTGATCTGCACTCCTCGGCCTCCCAAGGGATTACAGGCATGAGCCACTACGCCCAGCCAAAAGGCTTCCTTTAATTTAGAAGTTCTGTATAAGATCTATTCTAGGAAATTCTCAAAGCTTCTAGGCATTATAATGACAACAATTCATTGAAGAGCCCATTCTTTCAAGAGTTCTGGCCTGCATGCCAAGTGCATGCAAGACAGCAAAGCCCACACAGGGAGGTGATGTCACACAGGGAGGTGAGGGCCCCAGTCAGCAGCCTCCATTCTGAACAGGTGGTGGTGTTTTTTTCAGTCTGGCATTCTTTACATCCCTCTAGTCAAAATGATTGGCAGATGAGCCAAACCTGGCCTCTTCTTCGCTGGGATTTTACGTTAATGCTGGAAGAGAGAAGTTATCTCTTTTCTCTAGGGTCATACCTCTGGGTTATAAAGGTCTGAACCTGTCTGTGATACTCATCTATTCCCACCGACTTTATGGTGGACACCCAGGAGAGAGGACATGTGGAGAAGAAGATACAATTGAAATGTGTTTTGAGGTAGAATCTGCTGGAGGATTGAATCAGCAAGAGACATTCTAAAGGGAAGAGTCAAGAATAACTTCTAGATTTCTAAATGAGTTCCTGGATGAATGTGTTGCCATTTGTTAATATGGGGGAGAACCAGGAGTGGGATTGGAGATGAAGCCAGAGCTTGGCGGTGACAATTGGGAGTTCTGTTTTGGACATATGGACTTTGAGATGCTGTGAGATAGCCGAGTGGAAATGTCAAGTACGTAGTTATATATGTGACTTTTGAGAAAGGGAAAAAGATTTGAGCTGGACGTATTAATTTAGAAGCTGTGACATTAACTGTATGTAAAGATATTGGAGTGGATGAGAATATTTAGGTATAGAAGATATTAAAAAGAGGGCCCAGGACCAAGTTTTGAGGAGAATCAAATTTTGCTGATTGAGTAGAGAGGGAGAACTTAACACAGGAGAGGCTGGTAAGGTGGGGAAAAAAGGAATGGGAATAGGGTGTCACAGAATTGGAGAGGAGTGTGTCAAAAAGGGGAGACTGGTCAACTCAGTCAAAAGCCGATGAGAATTAGAGAAAGTTGAGGTCAGAGACACATTCATTGGTCATGGCAATAGACATAGCGTTGGTAAAGTTGACAACAGCATTTTCTGTAGAGTAATAATGGGCATGAAAAGTAGTTTTGAGGCAGGAGAATAGGGTCTCAAGGCAGGGAACTTAAGGCGGATTCACGCTGACTTCCTAGAACTAAATCAAAAGGAAAACCCCACCTTTCCACACCCAAGTAACAAAAGGACAGAAGGCGTCATCATTTGCAACTACCTGCCCAGTTTTCGGCCCGGCAGATGGAAAATTGAAAGTACCTCCGATTGGTTGCTTTCCTCAACCAATCAGACCTTTGCAAGGAGTGTAACTTTGTAACTTCACTTCAGCCTCTGAGCCTCTGATTGGTTGCTTTCTACAACCAATCAGAGTGATTGTGGGCCAACTCTTCTTTGCGTAGAAGTGTAACTTTGTAAGTTCACTTTAGCCTCTGATTGGTTGCTTTCCACAGCCAATCAGATCTTTTGCATAGGGTGGAGCCTTTGTAACTTCACTTCAGCCTCTGTTGGTTGCAGCAGCCAATCAGACTGATTGTAGGCCACTACTTCATTTGCATGGGTTTGTACACCAAGTGGCCAATGGGAAACTAAACCCCCAGAAAACATTCTGTAACAGGGCTCTGGGGCCCCTATGCGTGGCCTGCTCCCACCCTGTGAAGTGTACTTTCATTTTCAATCAATCTCTAGTTTCGTTGCTTCATTCTTCCCTTGCTTTGTTTGTGTGATTTGCCCAATTCTTTGTTCAAAACGCCAAGAACCTGGACATCTTCCACTGGTAACAGTTTGAAGAAAGTTAAAAAGGAATGGTGGTGACCAACAGTGCAGATGGCACTGTGGGTTCAAGGGAAACTGATAACCACTCCCCCGACACACATGCACGCACACACAGAATACAAACAAGTAGCGCAATCAACAGAGTATTTAAAAGAATCTCATTGTGTCCTCTGGCGTAAACATTCTTTCCATAGGTCTTTGACTCGTAAACCATCAGAGCCCAGAATCATGAAGACTACAACATAAATATTGAGAGGTCCTTAGGTATAAAAGTGGAGGAGCTACTCTCACTTCCACTCCTTGCTTCTCCCATTCATACACAGTTTATTCAAATTATTCATCGTAGTTACATTCTATAAAGTTTCTTCGAATGCTGATTGGCAAATAATGAACTATTGCTCCAAGGGGATAGACTAGGTTACATTCCTGTGAGCCTCTGGTCATAATATTTTTGCTAAACAAAATGCCACCCTTGGCATATA
This sequence comes from Rhinopithecus roxellana, assembly GCF_007565055.1. Classification (NCBI taxonomy): domain Eukaryota; kingdom Metazoa; phylum Chordata; class Mammalia; order Primates; family Cercopithecidae; genus Rhinopithecus; species Rhinopithecus roxellana. Next base: position 105,152,609 of record NC_044559.1, read on the forward strand.
GGTTTGTTTGCCAATATCCTTGTAAAACAAGCCAGTCACATCAGCATTGAAAACCTACTCTTGTACATAACCCTTTTCTGTATAATAGTTGGCAGATATTTTAAAAAATTCATCTGTAGCCTCCTGATCTGCAGAACCTGCCTCACCTGCAAGTTTAATGTTTCTCAAGCTCTGTTGCCTTTTGAAATGTGTAAGCCAGCCAGCACTAGCTCAGAATAGTTTCACATTTTCCTACGCCTGGGTGTGATGGTTAATTTTATGTGTCAACTTGACTGGGCCTTGGGGTGCCCAGATATTTGGGTAAGCATTATTTCTGGGAGTGTATGCAAGGGTCTTTCTGGATGAGATTAACATTTGAAACAGTAGACTGAGTAAAGCAGATCGTCCTATCTAATCAGTTAAAAGCCTGAATAGAATAAAAAGCTGAGTGAGAAAGAACTGTCTATCTTTGCCTCACTGTCTTCAAGCTTAAACATTGGTAGTCTCTTGCCCTTGGGCTTGGACTAGAATTTAAGCCATTAAATTTTTTAAAAAGAGCTTAGGTCATTGCTAATTCCTTACAATAAATCTCTCTCTATATATATATATGTATATATGTATATATATATATACTATATATGCTATATATATGATACATATACTATGTATATACTACGTAATATAGAGAGAGAGCAAGGATACACACACACACACACATATATATATATACACACACACATCTTATTGGTTCTGTTTTTCTAGAGAACCCTAATCCACTGGGTAATGTGTCCATAAATTTATTACTGGAGCAGCCTGATTTATAGGTCAGTGCATTTCTTTCTCCTTTTCCTGGATGTATTGTATTGTTGATTCATTCACATTGAACTCACAGCCAACAGCACTATAACTCATGCCTGAATGAAGCTTATCTAACACATACATTTTCTCCATAAGGAACATCACAGTCTTCCTGTTTTTAGGAATACTAGACGGCACTTCAGCATTATACTTAGGGGCCATTTCAAACAGCAGAATCAACAGCAACAAGCACAGAAATTGGGAAGCATGGCACTAAATAGACTATGAAAATAATGCTTAGTTTTAGTATGAGATCTGAAACAAGAAACATTGCCTCGTTCAGCCTGAGCTGGGAACATGCAGAGAGGGCAACTGACATTTCTTGCCACCTCTGCACATGTCCTCAAATAACCGTGAAAGTGCCATTGATATTGATTTTCGGGTTATAAATAAAGTTTAGCAAGTAGGCAAACTTGCAAGCACAGAATCTGTAAATGATGAGGATTGACTATATGATGGCTTTCATGGCTTTGGAAAAACCAATACCATGTATTGATAATCAGTTCAGAGTCTATACCAAAATTCCATAGCAAGGCTGCAACATGACATATCTTCCCAGCTGGTGCTAGCATGTTATTTAGACCCACCTGTAATCCAGGTTCAAATTTTTCCCATCAGCTAACAGGATATAATAAACTCCCTGTGAGGCCTTATGTGTTTTGAGATTGATTGAAGTAGCAGTGGACAGGAATAGCCCTGTTGGGAAGATAAGTCACCTGTTTATGCAATTCATTTGTGTCTTCAGGACCAGCTCAGTCCGGATTAGGTGTCTGACACTTCCACTTGATAATGGACTGCTTCTGGGTGTCTCAACTGTATAGAGAAATGAATCAGAAAACAACCATCTTGTCATGGTCAGCTCAGTCACATTGTCCCCTCATGTCCCGTAGCCAGGCACTCAGTTTCTACCAGGGTTCATTAACAACCCAAGAGCTGTTTCCCAAAATGGAAATTGTTACTAATGCAATACGGCATAGCTTTGCTTTAAAATCCTATTCTCCAATCAAGGTTAGCTTCAGCCTCCATACAGACTTCTCTTGCTCTGGGCCCTACTCAAAGGTGGCAACAGAAAATATTTTAGTTTACTTAGTATATGTGCTGCAGAAAGAGACCTAAAATGTAATATAGATAGTTTCCAAAATCCACAACATTCCATCAAGTATTGTGCTTTTTTCTTTTTTAAATTTAAATTTAAATTTTTTTGAGACAGGGTCTCACTCTGTTGCCTAGAATGGAGTGCAGCAGTGTGATCATAGCTCACTGCAGCCTCAAACTACTGGGCTCAAGTAATCCTCCCCCTTCAGCCTCCCCAGTAGCTAGGACTACAGGTGTGTTACCACACCCAGATGATTTTTAATTTGTTTGTAGAGATAAGGTCTTGCTATATTGCCCAGGCTGATCTCAAACGTCTGGCCTCAAGCAATCCTCCTGCCTTGACCTCCCAAAGCACTGGGACTTCAGCTATGAGCCACCACACCTGGCTTTGTGCTTCTTTTGTAAAGGTAAGAGTTCCGTATTTTCATGAGTTTTCTTCCCATACTTTAGCAGGCATATATCTTGGTTGGGCATTCAAGGAACTTCCTAATTCCAGTCCATCCATATAAATGTCATCAAAATAGTGAACAAGCAGCATGTACAGTTGGTAAGAATATAAAGTTTTCAAAAATTCCCTTGAATAAGGCAAGGGAGCAAAGGAGACTGATTGTGAAGTTGTCCTGCTGTCCCTTCCAGGCAAAAACACACTGTTTCCGGTTTTCTCTGTTTATTGATTGGAGAAGGGGAAGCATTTTCTAGATTAATAGCAGCGCACACCACGAACCCGTGCCTGTGCTGCCTTGCTACCGTAAAGAAATCATATCCAGAAAAGCAGCTGCAATTAAAGTCAGTTATTAATTAGGCTTGGTTAATCCACTCTCTTTTTCCAAGACCAATTTCTCTTCTGCAAAGACTCTACAACTGAGTATAATGGGGGATATGATAGCTATAACCATGTCTTTATTGTTCAAAACTTTGAAGAAGACACCAATTACTACAATTCTTCAGGAATGTGTTACTGCTTTTTGTTTACTCTCTCAGTAAGGAGGGAGAACTCAAAGGGCTTCCACTTGGCCTTTTCCACCATAACTATCCTTTTTCTATGTGAGGATTTAGCCAGTTGGTGAAGGCAAGAAGAAAGGAGAATAGCTATTAGCTGTGTCTGTCTCTTTTATCCAGAAAGCAAAAACTCACCCAGACACTTCAAATGAAGTTGTCACTTCATGTCTAATTGACAAAATCTTGCCACTGACTCTAGTGGCAGAGGAAACTAGAAAATTAAGTATGACTTTAACATTTCCAGTCTGGATAGTAGAGAACAAAGGAGAAGGCTTTGGAGAATGATGTATGGGTTTACCACAACTCCTTATAAGCCAGGGCCTTATCACAGCTTTGATACCCTGACTTTTGCTATCTCTTATCCCAGGGATCTGTTATTTTCTGGCTGCCACATGCATTCCAGCTCTGTGTGTCACTGCCATCAGAGAGCTTAGGATTTTGTGGGGAATACAAGCAGTGCTGTAGGGAAAGGTTTTGCTGTTAAATTGCATTTTCTATTCTTTTACTTTACCATCCCCCCCACCACCAATAAAAAAAGCAGCAATGCCTTCCTATGATGCATTGTCCCCAGGGGAAGGGTGGATACAGCCTAGCAAAAAGCAATCATTATTTAGCTTTGAGCTTAAAAATAGGATTTTGTTTTTAGAGATAGGGTCTCACTCTGTCAACCAGGCTGGAGTACAGTGATGTGCTCAGAGCTTACTTCAGCTTCAAACTCCTGGATTCAAGCAATCCTCCCACTTCAGCCTCCTGAGTAGCTAGGACTAGGAGCACGCACCATCACACTTGGCTAAATATAGATTTATTTTTTGTGGAGATGAGATCTCACTATGTTGTCCAGGCTGGTCTTGAATTCCTGGCCTCAAGTGATCCCCTCAAAGTGCAGGGATTACAAGCGTGACCCACTTTGCCCAGCCTCAAAATATGATTTTTGAACTCCTCAGCTACTGTATCAGTCTGAAAGCTGAACACTTTTAATTTTTGATTGAGAGATAATATGCATGCCTTAGAAAATCAAAGACTCAGAGCCTAGAAGATGGGAACACAGATTTTGTTAAAAATCAGCTCTGGGCCGGGTGCAATGGCTCACGCCTGTAATCCCAGCAATTTGGGAGGCCGAGGCTGGCGGATCACGAGGTCAGGAGATCGAGACCATCCTGGCTAACACAGTGAAACCCCGTCTCTACTAAAAATACAAAAAATTAGCCGAGTGTGGTGGCGGGCGCTTGTAGTCCCAGCTACTCGGGAGGCTGAGGCAGGAGAATGGCCTGAACCTGGGAGGTGGAGCTTGCAGTGAGTCGAGATCGTGTCACTGCACTCCAGCCTGGGCGACAGAGCGACTCTGTCTCAAAAAAAAAAAGTCAGCTCTGTAATGTGGGTAAAAAAGAGCAGTTCTTCCTGAGCTGAACGGAATGAACTTGTTGGATTAAACAAGTTGGGAGTAAGTTAGGTGCCCAAGAAGCACCCTCCCACCCTCCAGAGAAACACGCCTGTGCTTTGCATCCCAGGGGGTTGGCGAGTCTGTAGGAGAGACCTACATTGGGCATGGGGTGTCAGAGCAGTAGATGAACCATGGTTCAAGGCATTGTCCAGGTAGATGGATCTGACGGCAGCGCTGTACAGTCCTGCACCCCATGCAATGATGCAAAAAAACAGATCCGAGTTTCTGAGCCCGGGGAGAAACTGGAGGCATAAATGCTCAGAGGAAGGGTATAAGGAGGGGAAGGGAGCAGCCTGGACGAAGGTGAAGAACAAGTGGACCCAGTGATTTCACCAGAGGCCATGTCACGGGCCTTGGATATCAGCAAGTGATGGCAGCCCTCAATACCTAAAACCAGGTGGCATGTCCTTTCCTCTTCAGAGGCCAGAAAGAATTGGAGAAAGACTCATGGTCCAGACACTCCACCCTTTAATGTCAAGATGTTACCAAAGTCACCCAGAAACTTAGATTATATGCAGAGAGAAATCAGCCGAAAGGAAAACGGACAGGATCTTAAAATTGCCTGCATATTTACTCAAAAGGGACTGTTTCATTCCAGAAGGGATTCCTAGGTGGCCAGAATATGTGTTTTCTGTTATGTACAGCTATGTGGCTCAACAGTTAGTTGAGTTTTACTACAGAAAATAAAGAAAACTACCTTTCCTACACATCCAAATTGTGGCTATCAATTTCATACCACCTTCACCAGGGAAATTGATAATTACAATGCAATGTGACATGTGGTAAATAAAGGAATCATTCGAAAGCAGTAGGAACTGAGAAAGGAAGCATCTCTCTCTCCTCAGGAAAAAAGAAAATAATTCAGATAGGAAATTATATTTGAGATGAGTTTTGAAGGATGAGAAAGTACTTGCTAAACAGATAAGTGAGGGAAAATTGTTCAAAGCAGAGAAAACAGCCTGAAGATACAGAGCCACAGAAGGGCAAGGTGTGTTTTGGGACATGGCAAGAAGTCAGGGTGAGTAGAACATGAGTTTTGCGGGGCAGAGTAGAGGAGGCCAGGGCCAGGCGTGGAGGCGTGCACCTGTAGTCCTAGCCCCTCGGGATGCTGAGGCAGGAAGATCGCTTGAGCCCAGGAGTTCAGGGCTGCAGTGAGCTGTGATCACGCCACCGCACTCCAGACTGGGTAACAGAGCAAGACCCTATACCTACAAAAACTAGCCAGGCAAGGTGGTGCTACTTGGGAGGTGAGGGCAAGAGGATCTCTTGAGTCCCAAAGTTGGAGGCTGTGGTGAGCTAATGGCACCATTGCACTCCAGCCTGGGTAACAGCGAGACCTTGTCTCTAAGTAAAAAAAAGAAGCAATAAGAAAAATAATCAAAGTGTACATTGGATTTGGTTACAAGAAAATCATTAGTAACTCTACCAAAAGCATATTTTTAGGAGTGGTGGGGGCAGATGCCAGATTGGAGTGGGTTGAAGAATGAATAGGAGGTGAGAACTGAAGCCAGTAGAAGTAGGCAATTCAAGGAGATTGGTTGTGAAGGGGTAAGATTTCCATTTTGGACATATTGTGCTAGAGATGCCCTTGGGATGTTAAAGTGTAGCTGTCCAGAAAGTAACATATAAAAAACTATAGCTAGGGAACATGTCTTGGATGCAAAAATAGATTCAGTTTGCAACAATGTATAAGTGGTTGCTGAAACCTGGGATTAGATGAACTCCCCAAGGAACAGTGTGAACAACAGCAGAAGACAGAAACAAAGGCAGAGCCTGGAAGATAAAAACATTTAAGGGGCGGCCAAAGGTAGCAGAGCCCTAAGAAGAGACTGATGACTAATTGTCAGAGATGTAGGAAGAAAACCAGAGGAGCACATGCTGGAAGCTGAGAAAGAGGAGAGTTTCAAGAAGTGCAAAATGCTACTGATAAATCAGATGAAGATTTAAACCGAATCATTGGTTGGCTTTAACTTTTTTTTTTGAGACAGGGTCTCACTCTATTGCCCAGGCTGGAGTGCAGTGGTGTGATCTCGGCTCACTGCAGCCTCTGCCTACTGGGTTCAAGTGATTCTCGTGCCTCGGCCTCCCAAGTAGCTGGGACTACAGGCGTGTACCACCACGTCTGGCTAATTTTTGTATTTTCAGGAAAGACAGGATTTCACCATGTTGGCCAGCCTAGTCTAGAACTCCTGACCTCAGGTGATCCACCTGCCTTGGCCTCCCAAAGTGCTGGGATTATAGGCATGAGCCACCGTCCCTGGCCTACCTTTAAATTTTGAAGATCATTTAGGACTTTTGTTAGAGAAATTTCAGGAGGGTAGTGGATCAAAAGCCAGATCATAAAGGGTTTATTCAAACCTTGAGAAGTTAAATAAACAAAGTTGATGAATATTGACTCCTACTGAAAGGAGTTTAGCAACATATATAACAAGAATCAATTAATATTCATTTTATTATTATATTACTAATAGATCAATATGATCATATTAGTTAACATAAATTATTATATTAATATGATATTACTTATATTAATCCAGATATTATACTTATATTTATAAATTATCAATTTCTATTTATGTCAATATTATAATTGATATAATCATATTATACATAATTGTTACATAACCCATGCATTATATATTAGTGATATATACATAACATTCACTATTTTAGATACATTGTAATGAATTATATACCAGTATAAAAGGCACAATTGATATATTAGTTAATATAAATATATTTATACATTATTCTAATTATTCTAATAACTATATTGATTAATATACTTAACACTAACATTACCCAATTACTAAGAAAAAGGAATATAACCCATTAAAAATGGCAAAGGATAAGTATATGTAGTTCACAGAAAAGGAAGTATAAAAGGCCAATAATTATGTCAAAACAACATCAAACTTACAGTCAGGAAATGCAAACAAAACAAAAAGAGATCCCATTTTTCCTCCAGAGACTGACAAAATTTGAGTTTACTAATATCAAGTGTGGTGACATCTAGGAAAAAAATTTAGCTCCATTATTTTCTATAATGCTCTTTTTATCCTAGGGGAACTTCCCTTTTATCTGATAACTGCAGGGGCTTGGTATGGAATAAACTAAAATTAGTCCCATTTGGTAAACTAAATCCTAACTGATACTTTAAATCCTCTCGTTAGATAACTCACAATATAATCAGAAGAGATCTGGATTGAGCCGGGCGTGGTGGCTCACGCCTGTGATCCCAACACTTTGGGAGGCCAAGGTGGGCAGATCACCTGAGGTCAGGAGTTTGAGACCAGCCTGGCCAACATGGTGAAACCCCATCTCTACTAAAATACAAAAATTAGCTGGGTATCGTGGTGTGCACCTGTAATCCCAGCTACTTGGGAGGCTGAGGCAGGAGAATTGCTTGAACCCAAGAGGCAGAGGTTGCAGTGAGCTGAGATCACACCACTGCACTCCAGCCTGAGCAATAGAGCAAGACTCCATCTCAAAAAAAAAAAAAAAAAAAAAAAAAAAGAGATCTGGATTACCTGGTAGAACACAAAATGGATCCGTTACAATGAGGACATCTGCTGATTGGATAGGATGAGCAAGAGGTGCTAACAGCAGGAGGCCTTGGCAGGACACAGGTGCTCCATAGGGCAGGAGATCATCTTTATGAATATTCATGCCACTTAGGTAAAGATTTTGGGTGTCCAGATTAAAAGACAAATTGCTGCATCTTTCATCTCACAAGAAGAAAGTACTAGGCCTGAAGCCCTCTTCCTATTCCATACCTGGGCACACCACTCCAGTTCACATACTGAGTTACCTGAAAGGCTGGCAGCTTTGAGTGAATCCTGCAGGAAAAAGGGCTCTGCAGTGAGTCCAGGCTGCACTACAGGCAGTCCTGCCACTTAGCCCATTCAATATGGAAGACCCTGGAAAAGTCAGTGGTGGAAAGTTATGTCATGTGGAGCTTATGGCAAGCTCCAGAGGAAGAGTACTTTTGTCTTTCTAGAATAACTCCTGGTGTGCTATGGGCCCCAGTCAAGGCAGCACTTTACCATGGAGCATTACATTGCCATGAACCTGAATCTGCTCATTATAAGCTGGGTTCTCCTTCTTCTTCTTCTTCTTTTTTTTAGACAGAGTCTTTCTCTGTCACCCAGGCTGTGATCTTGGCTCACTGCAACCTCCACCTCCCAGGTTCAGGTGGTTCTCATGCCTCAGCCTCCTGAGTAGCTGGGATTACAGATGCCCGCCACGATGCTTAGCTAAGTTTTATATTTTTAGTAGAGAAGGGATTTCACCATGTTGGTGAGGCTGGTCTTAAACTCCTGACCTCAAGTGATCCACCCTGCTCGGCCTCCCAAAGTGCTGAGATTACAGCTGTGAGCCATCATGCCCAGCCTGAGCTGGGTTCTCTTGAATCCACCAATCATAGAGTCAGGGAGTCCCAGCAGCCGTCCATATGAAGATGGAAATGCGATGTCAGTGGTTGAGCCTGAGCAGTACAGTAAGATGCATGAGAAGCTAACCCAGACTCCCCTTTTCTTTAGAGCTGTACCAGCATCTGCCCCTCCAATTCACACATTTGGCCATAGAGGGCAAAGGAAGACATGCTGAAAGAGGAGGAAAAGCCTGAACTCAGTTTATGGATAGATTAGCTTACATGGCTGTGTGGGTGCAAGTATAAAATGAATAGCAGATGCATTGCAGTCACACTCAGGGGAAACTTTAAAAGACAGTGCTGAGTAATCCCAGTACTTTGGGAGGCTGAGGCTGGAGGATCACTTGACTCTGGGAGTTCAAGGCTTCAGTGAGCTATGATTGCACCACTGTGCTCCAGTATGGGCAACAGAGTGAGACCCTGTGTCAAGGAAAACAAAGAAAAAATGAAAAAAGTGTTGAGAGAAAAATCTTTCCAATGAGTAGAGTTTTGAGTATCACCTGATCTTCCACGTTATGTAGAAAGAAAAGTAGCCCAAGGTGAGAATTCACAAGAGCTCGCGGGAATGGTGAATAGCCTGGTTGGTTTGCTTCCAGACTGAAATAGAAGGACTGAAAGATTGGAGGCATGGAGGTCTAGGGTAGAGGCATGTGAAATGACGTTCCTGGTGGGTGTGACAATTTTTGTATGCACCTTTGCTGCTCCTCCTGTCATAGATGAGGGTCTGTCTGCCCAACCCTTAAATCTAGGCTGAGCCATGTGACTTTGGCCAATGGGGCTACAGAAAAAGGATACAAGCATAGGCTTCAAAAGTGCTTGAAGCTTGAGACTTACCCTTCTTTGCTTCTTAACTCTTTGTCACTATGTAAAGAGCACAGCCTAGTCTCTTGGAGGATGTCAGCACATGGAAAGGGCCTCTGCCATCCTGGCTTTCCCAGTGGAAACCTCAATACATGAGTGAGCCCCACTGGTACAACATGGAACAGAAGCAAGTCTTCCCAGCCGTGGCCCATCCCAATCACCAGTCCATAGAATCAAGAGCAAATCAATGGTTGTTCAAAGCCATTATGTTTTGCGGTAGTTTATCATGCAGCAAAGGCAAACTGATAATGTAACTCTTTAGGCTTGGCTCTTAATATATCAATAGAATGTGAAAAAACTCTCTTGACAAAGACGGGCTTCAGAAATTTGCTTCTGATTCAGAAAAGTCAGGTGTGAGATTCAGAACTGATGAATCTTTCGTCCATCAGACCTGCTCTCCCTTTCCTACGATATTAAGCCCCATATATCAGCCTTAGGGATGGAAGTTTGCAAGGAAATACGGTTTAAGGAAGAAATTTAGGGAAAAACACATTTGCTTAATGTTTTTCAAAATATCATTAGTCTCATTATTGAAATTGACAGAAGGCCAGGGAAACAGGTACTCCTATACACAGCTGGTGGTAGAATAAATCATACAGACATTTTGGAAGGCAAATTGGCAGTATCAGCAACAATTGAGCATGAACCTACTGCTTGTCCAAGTGATTCCATTTCTTTGTATCTGCTTTAGATGTAGAGGTCTGGACAGAGGTGTTATTTGCAACATTTTAATAGCAAAAAGTTGGAAAGAGGAAAATAGTAATGTAAATGATGGTATGTCTATATTGTGGAACATTATGTTGCAATTAAGAGGAATGAGGTACCCCATAGAAAAGATATCCAAGATACATTTGGAAATGAATATACTGGCTGGGCACAGTGGCTCAAGCCTGTAGTCGCAGCACTTTGGGAGGCTGAGGCAAGTGGATCAGGAGTTCAAGACCAGACTGGCCAACATGGCAAAATGCTGTCTCTACTAAAAATACAAAAACTAGCCGGGCGTGGTGGCACACGCCTCCCAGCTACTCTGGAGGCTGAGGCAGGAGAATTGCTTGAACCTGGGAGGCAAAGGTTACAGTTAGCCGAGATCATACCACTGCACTCTAGCCTGGTGTGACAGAGTGTGATTCCGTTTCAAAAACATAAGTAAACTAATTAAATGAATATAGTTCCTAGTTAAGGACATGCTAACTTCTATTATAGGTAAACATCAAAATCTCAAGGGCTTAACAATGGAAGTTTATTTTTTACTCATAAAATACAGTCTGCAGTAAAGGAGAGGGTAGATCCATTCCTTGCAGTCACTCAGGGCCTTAGGCTGTTATCTTCCAGTCACATTTTCTAAGGTCTCCCTGGGCATCTGCCTCTGGCCAGCAGATGGAGAAGAATGGAAGAATTCCTTGAGGGAAATTGTTAGGGGCCAGTCCTAGAAGTGGCACTCATCATTTCTGCCTGTAATTTCATTGGCCCAAATCAGTCACATGAACATGTCTAATTTCAGGGTAGGTGGGAAATGTAGTCTAATTGTAAATAAGCCAAAAGAGAAATTAATTTGATGAACAGCCACAAACACTGTTAGAACTTATTGCCACACATATACTGCAGGTTTCCACTGATACATACACATATACCTCAGAGATATTGCAGATGAGTTTCCCAACCACTGTAATTAACAAGCAAATATCACAATAAAGTGAATCACATGAATCTGTTGGTTTCTCAGTGCATATAAAAGTTATGTTTACACTATACTGTAGTCTGCTAAATGTGCAATAGCATTATGTCTAAAAAATGGTACACACTTTAATTAAAAATACTTTATTGCTAAAAATACGCCAGTGATATCTGAGCCTTCAGTGAGCTGTAATCTTTTTCCTGGTGGAGGGTCTTGCCAGGATGCTGATGGCTTCTGACTGATCAGGGTGGTGGTTGTTGAAAGTTTGGGTGACAGGCCGGGCGCGGTGGCTCAAGCCTGTAATCCCAGCACTTTGGGAGGCCGAGACGGGCGGATCATGAGGTCAGGAGATCGAGACCATCCTGGCTAACATGGTGAAACCCCGTCTCTACTTAAAAAAAATACAAAAAACTAGCCGGGCGAGGTGGCAGGTGCCTGTAGTCCCAGCTACTCGAGAGGCTGAGGCAGGAGAACGGCGTGAACCTGGGAGGCGGAGCTTGCAGTGAGCTGAGATCCGGCCACTGCACTCCAGCCTGGGCGACACAGCCAGACTCCATCTCAAAAAAAAAAAAAAAAAAGAAAAAAAAGAAAGTTTGGGTGACTGTAGTAGTTTCTTAAAATAAAACAACAATAAAGTTTGCCACATTGATGGACTCTTCCTTTCATGAAAGATTTCTCTGTAGCATGTGATGCTGTTTGATAGGATTTTACTCAGAGTAGAACTTCTTTTTAAAATTGGAGTCAAGGCATCACATTATCTGACTTCAAATTAACAAAAACAGCCTGGTACTGGAATAAAAATAGACATACAGAACAATGGAATAGAATAGAGAACCCAGAAATAAAGGCATCTATCTATAGCCAACTGATCTTCAACAAAGTCAACAAAAATATACACTATGGAAATGACACCCTATTGAATAAATGGTGCCAGGAAATTGGACAGCCACATGCCGAAGAATGAAACTGGGCCTCTACCTCTTAACGTATATAAAAATTCACTTAAGATAGGCTAAAGACCTAAATCAAGTTTGTTTAACCCCTAGCCTGTGGGCTTCCTGTGGCCCAGCATGCTTTAAATATGGCCCAGCACAAATTTGTAAACTTTCTTAAAACGTTATAAGAGGTTTTTTTTTAGATTTTTTTTTTTTTTTTTTTTTTTTTTAGCTCATCAGCTATCATTAATGTGAGTGTATTTTATGTGCGGCCCAAGACAATTCTTCTTCCAATGTGACCCAGGGAAACCAAAAGATTGGACACCTGTGACCTAAATGTAAAACCTGAAACTATGAAAATCCTAGAAGAAAACTTAAGAAAGACTCTCCTGAACACTGGCCTGGGCAAAGAGTTTATGATCAAGTCTTCAAAAGCAAATGCAACAAAAACAAAAATAGACAAATGAAACTTAACTTAAAGAGCTTCTGCAAAAGAAACAACAGAGTAAACAGACGACCTATAGAATGGGAGAAAATATTTGCAAACTATGCATCTGAGAAAGAATCTACAAGAAATTCAACTCAACAAGAAAAAAGTAAATAACTCCATTAAAAAGTGGGCAAAGGACATGAACAGACATATTTTCAAAAGACATACAAGTGGCCAATAAATATATGAAAAAATGCTCAGGATAACTAAACATCAGAGAAATGCAAATTAAAAACATAGTGAGATATCATCCTACACTAGTCATAATGGCTATTATTAAAAAGTCTGAAAACAAGCCAGGAACAGTGACTCCTGCCTGTAATCCCAGCATTTTGGGAGGCCGAAGCAGCAGGATTGCTCTTGAGGCCAGGAGTTTGAAACCAACCTGACCAACATAGCGAGACCCTGTCTGTACAAAAATAAAAAAATTAGCTGGAAGTGATGGTGTACTGGAGAGGCCAAGGCAGGATTGCTTGAGCCCAGGAGTTCAAGGCTACAGTGAGTTTTAATGGCACCATTTCACTCCAGCCTGAGTGATAGAGGGAGACCTTATTTCTTAAAAAAAGAAAAAAAAAAAGGCTAAAAACAACAGATGTTGGTGAGGATGTGGAGGAGGGGGAACACTTACACTCTGTTGGTGGGAATGTAAATTAGAATGACTACTATGGAAGACAGCATGGTAATTTCTCAGCAAAGTAAAAATGGAACTACTATTTGATCCAGCAATCCCACTTCTGGGTATCTATCCAAAGGAAAAGAAATTATTGTATAAAAAGACACCTACCCTCATATGTTTATTGCAGTACTGTTCACAACAGCAAAGATACGGAATCAACATACATGTCCATCAATGGGGGATTGGATAAAGAGAATGTGGTATGCAGACACTATGGAATACTACTCAGTCATAAAAAGGAATAAAATCATGTCTTTTGTGGAACATGGATGGAACTGGAGGTCATTATCCTAAGTAACATCAGTCAGAAACAGAAAGTCAAATACTGTCTGTCACTTATAAGAGGGGGCTGAACAACGGGTATCCATGGACGTGCAGAGGGGAAAAATGTACATTGGAGACTACAAAGGTGGAAAGATGGGTAGGGAGAGGGTTGGAAACTACCTATTGGGTATAGTGTTCACTATTCATGTGATGGGTTCACTAAGAGCCGGACATTCCTTCCTCACTAAGCTTAATCATTTCTAGTTTTTGGTTTCAAGTGAAGGACATACAACTCTTCCTTTTACCTGCACACACAGAAGCCATTGTAGGGTTATTAATGGGCATAATTTCTTTTTTCTTTTCTTTTCTTTTTTTTTTTTGAGATGGAGTCTCGCTCTGTCGCCCAGGTTGGAGTGCAGCGGCGCCATCTTGGCTCACTGAAAGCTCCGCCTCCCGGGTTCACGCCATTCTCTTGCCTCACTCAGCCTCCCGAGTAGCTGGGACTACAGGCGCCCGCCACCAGGGCATAATTTCAATATTGTTGTGTCTCAGGGAATACTGAGGCCAGGAGAGGGAGAGAGGTTGGGGAGGTACTGGTCAGTGGAGCAGTCAGAGCACACACAATTATTGATTAAGTTTGCCGTCTTATATGGTCATGATTCCTGGCCTCTCAAAACAATTAGAATAGTAACATTAAAAATTGCTGATCCTAGACCACCGTAACAGATGTAATTACAATAAAAAAAAAGTGCAAGACTGTGAGAATTACCAAAGTGGGACACAGAGACACAAAATGAACACTAGCTGTTTGGAAAAATGGCTCGATAGACTTGTTCAATGCAGGGTTGCCACAAACCTGCAGTTTATTGGAAAAGAAAATATCTGTGAAGCACAATAAAATGCAATAAAACGAAGAATGCCTGTATCGTCAAAAATCTTGTGCATTCTTTCTTTGTGCCTTCTGTCTTCTCCACGGTTAGTGTCTGTACTTGACCTCTAAAGTTGGCTGGGATCTGACTTTAGTTAGTCTGGAGGTCTTGAGAAGTGGAAGGGTGGGTCTCAAGGCTAGTGTGGCATCTCCTTGTGTAAAAACTATGTCAGGTCTGGGTGTGGTGGCTCACGCCTGTAATCCTAGCACTTTGGGAGGCCGAGGTGGACTGACCACTTGAGGTCAGGAGTTTGAGACCAGCCTGGTCAACATGAACAAACCCCATCTCTACTAAAAATACAAAAATTAGCCGGCATGGTGGCAGGCACTTGTAATCCCAGCTACTGGGGAAGCTGAGGCAGGAGAATCACTTGAACCTAGGAGGCGGAGGTTGCAGTGAGCTGAGATCGTAACACTGCACTCCAGTCTGGGCGACAGAGCAGGACTCCATCTCAAAAAATAAAATAAAATAAAATAAAATAAAATAAAATAAAATAAAATAAAATAAAAACTATGTCAGATGAGGACACTACAAGGGTCTTCGAGCAAGAGGGAGCTTCTCTTCAGACGAGGAAAGTGAGGTTCCTCCTATTCTAACTCACTGTAATCACTAGGATGCCATACTTTCTAAATCAGTCTCTAACTCTAGCATAAAAAGACCTACAGAAGCAGTGAATTCACCTTAGGTTGTAATTTTGCAACCCCTAGGATCAAACCTTGGATCTGGTTTTTACATGTGCTAGCCTGACAGCCACAGGAGACCAGAGACTCCTTTAGGGCGGTCATAGATGCTCTCTGGTCCTCTGTCCAGGAAGTCAGCTGACAATGTCAAGTGCTGACCTCGGTGTTTCCTTTTTTTTTTTTTTTTTCTTTTTTTGAGGCAGAGTCTTGCTCTGTCACCCAGGGTAGAGTGCAGTGGCATGATCTTGGCTCACTGTAACCTCCGCCTCCTAGGTTGAAGCGATTCTCCTGCCTCAGCCTCCTGGGTAGGTGGGATTACAGGCGTGTGCCACCCCCCCCAGCTAATTTTTGTATTTTTAGTAGAGACGGGGTTTCATCATCTTGGCCAGGCTAGTCTGGAACTCCTGACCTTGTGATCCACCTGCCTCTGCCTCCCAAAGTGCTGGGATTACAGGTATGAGCCACTGAGCCCGGCCTCCTTTCTTTTATTCTGCAGGGCGTTCAAAGCAACCAACCCACACACCATGCTTTTAGTCTATCCTAACATTATATTGCAGCAGCCACTTGGTCTCTCAAATTCTTTTAATTTGCTTTTTCTTTTCTTCTTGAGACAGAGCCTTGTTCTGTTGCCCAGGCTGGAATGCAGTGGTACGATCTTGGCTCACTGTAACCTCTGCCTCCCAGGTTCAAGCGATTCTCCTGCCTCAGCCTCCCGAGTAGCTGGGACTATGGGCGCCTGCCACCATACCTGGCTAATTTTTGTACGTTAGTAGAGATGGAGTTTCACCATGATGGCCAAGCTGGTCTAGAACTCCTGACCTCAAGTGATTCGCCCTCCTCAGCCTCCCAAATTGCTGGGATTACAGGCATGAGCCACCGGGCCCGGCCTTAATTTGTTCTTAATTCCAAGCAACTTCAGGTAATAATGTAAAAAGTGCTTCGCCAGGCGCCGTGGCTCACGCCTGTAATTCCAGCA
This sequence comes from Rhinopithecus roxellana, assembly GCF_007565055.1. Classification (NCBI taxonomy): domain Eukaryota; kingdom Metazoa; phylum Chordata; class Mammalia; order Primates; family Cercopithecidae; genus Rhinopithecus; species Rhinopithecus roxellana. The sequence goes on from NC_044559.1 coordinate 105,168,899, forward strand.
CTTTGGGAGGCTGAGATGGGTGGATCACGAGGTCAGGGGTTCGAGACCAGCCTGACCAACATGGTGAAACCCCGTCTCTACTAAAAATACAAAAATTAGCTGGGCTTGGTGGCAGGCACCTGTAATCCCAGCTACTCAGGAGACTGAGGCAGGAGAACTGCTTGAACCCAGGAGGCAGAGGTTGCAGTGAGCCGAGATCGCGCCACTGCACTCCAGCCTGGGTGACAGAGTGAGACTCCATCTCAAAGCCATGGACTTGGACATTTTGTTTTCCACAGTAGGAAGGCCATTGCAGCCTGCAAATTTACTCAGATCAAACACCTGATCCTAGATCCCCATTCTCTGTGGGTCTCCTTTCTGAAACCATTTCTGGAAAAAGGTACTCTAGCATTCAGGGTTCAGTCAGGAAAATAGAAATCATTCTGGTTATTCAAACTGGAAAAATTTTAATTCAGGGGATAAGGGGGCTCACAAAACTGTTGAAAAGACTGGAGAAGCAAGAGTCAGGAAAGGCAGTATTAGCACTTGGAATCACAGGGAATTGCCAGAGATGATCCTAGCCACCTGCAGCACCCAACTGGGTGATTCACAGGAGGGTGCCCCCAAGCCACAGCTGCCATCTACAGAAGCCTGCTAACCTGCCCCTGTTCCTACAGCAGTAATGGCCTCTTCTTCTCTTCCACCTCCCAAATCTCAAGCAAGGTTCTTGCATTAAAGGAAGTAAAATCAGAAGCATGCTGGCGAGGGAGCCTGGTCAGTACTCTTTCCAGACTTCCAGCCCTTGAAATTCAGGGAAGACCAAAAAAACGGCTGGGCTAGCCCTGAGATAACAACAGTCAACTTGTGGAAAAAAAATTTCAAACGATACACAGAGAATGCCATTTATGGGTGAATAAACCACACACACACATGCACACATCTCCATTATATAGGTGAATAAATATAGAGAAAAAGGTCTAGAAGGAAATTCAGACTGATTGATAGTGGTTACTGTGTTGCTGGTTGCTGTAAGGGGTAATTATGGGCAGATCTGAGCTTTCTTCAAATTTTTTGAAATTTTTAACAATGAGATTATGTTAAGATAAATGAAATAAATTAGGTGTCAAAAGTATGGAAGAATGTATGGTTATAATTTGAGAGAGACTGTATTAAGAAAACTTTCCCTAGTCTTTTAAAAAATATTTTGTATTTCAGCAGTTCAACATGGATAAGCTTTTTAAAAAATAGCTTTTATTTTTCAGAGCAGTTTTAGATTCACAGCAAAATTGAGGGGAAGATCCAGAGATTTTCCATATGTCAACTACCTGCCCCATGGCTATATGCATAGCCTCCCCCATCAACATCCTCTCTCGTAGTGGTACATTTGCTACAATCAACAAACCTACATTGACATGTCATTGTCACGCAGGGTCCACAGTTTATATTAGGGTCCACTCTTGGTGGTGTACATTCAGTGGGATTGCATACATCCATAATGAAATATATCCACCATTATAGTGTCATATGGAGCAATTTCACTGCCCTAAAAATCCTCTGTGCCCCACCCACTCCTCCTTCCCCTCCAACATAATCCTAGCAACCAACTGGTCTTTTTATTGTCTCCATAGTTTTGCCTTTTTCAGAATGTCACAGAGTTGGAATCACACAGTATATAGTCTTTCATATTGGCTTCTTTTACTCAGTAATATGCTTCCAGGGTTCCTCCATGTCTTTTCATGGCTTGGCAGCTCTTTTTTTTTTGGAACCAAATAAGATTCCATTTTCTGGATATACCACAGTTCATCCATTCACCCACCAAAGGACATCTTGGTTGGAGTTATGAATAAAGCTGCTGTTAAACATTTGTGTACAGGTTTTTGTGTGGATATAAGTTTTCAACTCCTTCGGGTAAAGACCAAGAAGCATGGTTGCTGGATGTATAATAAGAGCGTGTTTAGTTTTGTGAGAAACCGCCAACCTGTCTTCTGAACTGTTTGTCATTTTGCATTCCCAGCAATGCATTAGAGTTCCTGTTGCTCCACGTCCTCGCCAGCATTTGGTGTTGTCAGTGTTCTAGATTTTGGCCATTCTAATAGGTGTGTTGTAGTAGCTCATTATTGTTTTAATTTGCATTTCTCTGATCATATATTATGTGGAGCGTCTTTTCTTATGTTTATTTGCCATTTACATATCTTCTTTGGTGAAGTGTCTGTTAAGGTCTTTGGCCCATTTAAAAAATATTTTTTAAACATTTATTTATATTTTACTTTATTTTATTTTTATTTTTAGAGATAGATTCTTGCTATGCTTTTCAGGCTGGTCTCAAACACTTAGCCTCAAGTGATCCTCCTGCTCAGCTTCCTGAGTAGCTGAGACTATAGGAGCGTGCCACCATGCCTGGCTCTTTGGCCCATTTAAAAATCCTGTTTGTGGCCGGGCGCGGTGGCTCAAGCCTGTAATCCCAGCACTTTGGGAGGCCGAGACGGGCGGATCACGAGGTCAGGAGATCGAGACCATCCTGGCTAACACGGTGAAACCCCGTCTCTACTAAAAATACAAAAAAAAAACTAGCCAGGTGAGGTGGTGGGCGCCTGTAGTCCCAGCTACTTGGGAGGCTGAGGCAGGAGAATGACCTAAACCTGAGAGGCGGAGCTTGCAGTGAGCTGAGATCCGGCCACTGTACTCCAGCCTGGGTGCAGAGCGAGACTCCGTCTCAAAAAAAAAAAAAAAAAAAAAAAATCCTGTTTGTTTCTTATTGCTGAGGTTAACAACTCTTTGTGTATTTTAGATAACAGTCTTCTATCTGAAATGTCTTTTGCATATACTTTCTTCCAATCTGTGGCTAGTCTTTTTATCCTCTTGACAGTAGACATTTTCTCTCTCTTTTATTTTTTGAGACAGTTTTGCTCTTGTTGCCCAGGCTGGAGTGCAATGGCACAATCTCAGCTCACTGCAACCTCCACCTCCTGAGTTTGAGCTATTCTCCTGCCTCAGCCTCCCAAGTAGCTGGGATTACAGGCATGCACCACCATGCCAAGCTAAGTTTTTGTAGTTTTAGTAGAGATGGGGTTTCTCCATGTTGGTCAGGCTGGTCTCAAACTCCTGACCTCAGGTGATCCACCCGCCTCGGTCTCCCAAAGTGCTAGGATTACAGGCGTGAGCCACCGTGCCTGGCCCTAGACATTCTCTTTGACAAAAGAGCTAAGGCAATACAATGGAGAAAGATAGTCTTTTAAACAAGGAATGTTGAAACATTCTTTGTTATACAGAAAATGAATCTAGACACAGACCTTACATTCTTCACAAAAATAACTCAAAAAGAGTCACAGACTTAAATGTAAAACATAAAACTGTAAAGCTCTCAGAAGATAACACAGGATAATATCTAGACGACCCTAGACATTTTAGATGCAACACCAAAAGGTACGGTCCATGTAAAAAAGAATTGATAAGCTAGACCCCATTAACATTAAAATGTTCCACTCTTTATTACTATTTTTTTAGAGATGGGGTCTCACTATGCTGCCCAGGCTTGTCTCAACCTCCTAGGCTCAAGTGATCCTCTTGCCTTGGCCTCTTGAGTAGTTGAGATTACAGGTGAGAAACACTATGCCCAGCTATTTTTTTTTTTAAAGGATGCAGTCTAATGCATATTTATAGACTAAGAGAAGGAGCCAAAGATTCTGAAGAAGTTGGATGTAAAAAGACCTGAAAACTGGTAGAGCAAGACCTTGGAGGAGTCCAGAGAGGATGGGCTCTAGTTAAAGTGGAGATCTCAGCCACAGAGACTGAAGATACAGAGGTGAGAGCAGGTGCCAGTGCAGGTGAACTCGAAAAAAAGAGTAAGACAGATAAAAAGACATGCCAATAATTTCTCAATAGAGCATAAGGCAAGACCTCCACATGAGAGTAAATAAACGAGGAAAGTGGGAAGTGATGACCACTGTGATTATTTGGAGTGGCTGCATCATCTGACCCAGAATCTGCTGAGGTTGCTTAAGGATGCTTCAGGGTGTGCCGATCCCAAGTCACTGAGTGGAGCATTTTAGAGCTGAGAGTTTCTGTCCTGGTATTTCTGAGAATGAGTAACATCTCCCATGACATCATTTAGAGCAGGGTTTCTCAGTGTCGGTGTTATTAACATTCGGGGCCAGATAATTATTTGGGAAAGGGAGAGGGGCTATCCCATTCACCGTAGGATGTTTAGCAGCATCCCTGGCCTCTACCTGCTAGATGCTAGTGGCAAACCACCCACACACTAGTTATAACACCCCCAGATATCTTCAGACATCTCCAAATATCCCTTGGGGGAAGAAGCAAATTCTTCTCTGGGTGAGAACCACCAATGTATTTATTTATTTATTGAGATGGAGTCTCAGTCTGTCATCCAGGCTGAAGTGCAGTGGCATGATCTCGGCTCACAGCAGCCTCTACCTCCCGGGTTCAAGTGATTTTCTTGTCTCAGCCTCCCATGTAGCTGGGATTACAGACGCCTGCCACCATGCCTGGCTAATTTTTCGTATTTTTAGTAGAGATGGGGTTTCGCCATGTTGGCCAGATTGGTCTTGAACTCCTGACCTCAGATGATCCGCCCGCCCCAGCCTCCCAATATGCTGGGATTACAGGCGTGAGCCACCAAACCAATGCAATAACCACTGATTTTGAGCTAGAGTTAGCCACGGCATGCCAGGGCTACTTCTCAGGAATGCGCAAGCTGCTCTGATTCCTGGGAATGGTCTGCCTTGCCTGTCTGTGGGAAGGGTGGGAATGCCTTTGGCATTTGAGCAAGGTATTCACAGAGATGCTTCACCTAGACTCTTAGCACTGTTTGTACTAAAAGTGCCAGCAATGGAGGTGTCTTCATGGCCGATCTGTCAATTCTTCTCTTACGTAACTTCTCACTAGCACCACCTTGCGGAAGAGGACACGATTTCTCCCCCTGGATACGGGGCCCCTGTAATTCAAAGCCAAATGCCCCCTCTTCTTCTTCGGATTTCTTTCCCAGCATTTTGTCTTTTACTATATCAAAATAGAATATACCCAGGACCCTCTGAGTATCAACTCCACAGAATTAAATGAAAGGTATGTATCATAATTTTCATCAGATCAAGTCAATGAAACATCCTCCCTTCTCTTCTGGGATCTTCCTATTCTTTTCTTCTTATTTATGGAGAATTTATTGACATTCACTGCTTTCTAGGCATTATGCCAGGAGCTGGATACTCCAAGAGAAAATATGTGCGCTCCCTGCTGTCGAGGAGCTTACATCAAATAAACCAAGTAAACAGTGTAATGAAGAGTGCTAAATATTAATAGACCTACGTACTCAGTATTTTGAAAGCACAGCAGAAATAGAATGCCTGGAGGGGAGGAGGAGTCACAGGTCAGGGAGGCATCTCAGGAGCAGGGATATTTTGGTTAACTCTTAAAGGATGTCAGGAGCTCAGAGAGCCAGCCCAAGGACAGCATTTCAGGCAGGAGAATGGATTACACAAAGACCACGAGGCATGAACACCAGTTGTGTTTGGAAGCCTTTGAAAAAGTAGCTGTGGGCTGGGCGCGGTGGCTCATGCCTGTAATCCCAGCATTTTGGGAGGCCAAGGCGGATGGATCACGAGGTCAGGAGATCGAGATCATCCTGGCTAACATGGTGAAACCCCGTCTCTACTAAAAATACAAAAAAAAAAAAAAAAAAAAAAAAACAAAGAAACACAAACAAAAAAAAATTAGCCGGGCATGGTGGTGGGCGCCTGTAGTCCCAGCTACTCGGGAGGCTGGGACAGGAGAATGGCGTGAACCCTGGAGGCAGAGCTTGCAGTGAGCCGAGATGGCGCCACTGCACTCCAGCCTGGGCGACAGAGACTCTGTCTCAAAAAAAAAAAAAAAAGAAAAGAAAAGAAAAGAAAAGAAAAAGTAGCAGTGGGCCAGATGTAGTGGCTCATGCCTATAATCCCAGCACTTTAGGAGGCTGAGGAGGGAGGATCGTTTGAAGCCAGGTGTTCAAGACCAGCCTGGGCGACATAGTGAGACTCTGTTTCAACAAAATAATTTTAAAAATTGCCAGGCGTGGAGACATGTACCTGTAGTCCCAGTTACTCAGGAGGCTGACGTGGGAGGATGGCTTGAGCCTGGGAGTTCAAGGCTGCAGTGAGCTATGACTGAGCCATTGCACTCCAGCCTGGGCTACACTGAGACCCTGCCTCTGAAAAAGGAAAAGAAAAGAAAATGTAGGTGTGGCTGCAGTGCAGCGAGTGGAGAGAGAAAATAAACTGGGAGCAAATGATGAAGGCCCTCGCAAGCTGTTTTTAGGCATGGAAGTTTTCCAATGACTGGATCCTGCGTGACTCTGATCTCTTGGGTGGTTCACCCCCCTTCCTCCTCATTCTCTCTCTCTCTCTCTCTCTTTTTTTTTTTTTTTTTTGAGACAGAGTCTCCCTCTGATGCTGAGGCTGGAGTGCAGTTGTTTGGTATTGGCTCACAGCAACTTCCACCTCCCAGGTTCAAGCAATTCTCATGCCTCAGCCTCCTGAGTAGCTGGGATTACAGGTGTGTGTGAACAAGCTCAGCTAACTTTTTAAAAAATATTTTTCTTTTTTTTTTTTTTTTTTTGGTAGAGATGGGGTTTTGCCATGTAGGCCAGGCTGGTCTTGAACTCCTGACCTCAAGTGATCTGACTGCCTCGGCCTCCCAAAGTGCTGGGATTACAGGCGTAAGCCACCACACCCAGCTCCTCCTCTCTTTTAGTCCAAGATCTAACATTTTGAATTCAGGCAAATATAATCTAGCCATCACCTGAAGTCTTCCCAGAGAAATCACTTCATAATCATATTCATTCATTCATTCATTCATTCATTCATTCATTCATTCATTCTTCTGTTTTCTCCTCTGCAAAGCAGACCCCATAATTTCTATCACTCCACATCCTGGGCTCTTCCCAACTCTCGTTATTTCCTACTTTCTGTTTTGCAGAATCCACCGGCTCCCACAACTGCTAGTTTTTGTCCAAATTCATTTCCCTCTCCCCATGAAAATAACCAGGAAGACACTCTTGCCCCTCCTGGGAGATCATATTCAGATGGCATTAAATAGCCGAGCCCAATTTCTGGGCATGATTCTTTAAGAAGAATTTGCATATCTGACATTTAATAAGATGAATTCTCCTTGCACCAACCACATTGGGCATAAAAATGTACACAGTAATTTTTCGAGGTGTTTTTCTCCTTGGAGAAGGTAGCTGTCAAGGTGGGTGATGCTCTGGGCAGGAAGCAGTGTCTCTCACTAACAGGTTCTGACAGGTATATAGAAAATCCTGCAAGTACCTCTGAAGAGAGAATAGATTCTTAAGCATTTACCAGGGAGAGTCTTAAGAGTTGTTTTATAGCAGTTAGCTGAGAGCAAGATGCTGGAGGAGGTGGGCAGGTTTGGAGATGCCAGAGTGCAGAGAGACAGAGACAGAGACAGACAGAGAGACAGAGAGAGACAGAGAGACAGAGACAGAGAGAGGGAGAGAAAGAAGGAGACTGAGAGAGAAACAGAGAGACAAAGAGAGGGAGAGAAAAAGGAGAGGGACAGACAGAGACATAAAGAAACAGACAGAGAGAAAGAGAAACAGAGAGGGAGAGAAATAGAAGTAGAGAGAGAGACAAAGAGAAAGGGAGAGACACAGAGACAGAGAGACAGAGTAAGAGATGAAAGAGACAAGAGACATCAACAGAAAGAGAAAGAGAAAGAGAAGAGACAGAGAAAGAGAAAGAGGAGACACACACACACACACATAGACGGAGACAGAAACAGTGTGAGGGAAACAGATAAAGAGAAGGAGAGAAAAAGGAGAGAGAGACAGAGAGAAAGAGACAGAGAGAAACAGGGAGAGAAAGAAAGGGAGAGAGAGACAAACAGAGAAAGAGACAGGGAGAGAGAAACAGAGACAGAGAAACAGAGAGAGTGAGAGAGAAAGAAGGCCATGAAGGCCAACTTTCCCCACATCATAACAACCCAGACATGGCTGTTTCCCTCAGAGCACCCATATGTGAGTAAGAGATGAAGCTGGCTGGGCTTCCTGGTCCAGTGGGGACTTGGAGAACTTTTCTGTCTAGCTAAAGGATTGTAAACGCACCAATCAGCACTCTGTAAAAATGGACCAATCAGCAGGATGTGGGTGGGGCCAAATAAGGGAATAAAAGCAGGCCACCCGAGCCAGCAGTGGCTACCACTCTGGTTCTCCTACAGGGTGTGGCAACTTTGTTCTTTGGCTCTTCACAATGACTCTTGCTTCTGTTCGCTCTTTGGGTTCACTCTACCTTTAACACACTGGGAGGAACAAGCAGCTCTGGAGGTGCCGGGTTTAAGAATCGTAACACTAACCATGAAGGTCTGTGGCTTCACTCCCGAAGTCAGCGGGTCCATGAACCCACCTGAAGGAAGAAATTCCGGACACATCCGAACATCTGAAGAAACAAACTCCAGACACACCATCTTTAAGAACTGTAACACTCGCTGTGCGGGTCCTCAGTTTCATTCTTGAAGTTAGGGAGACCAAGAACCCACCGGAAGGAATAAATTCCAGACACATGAGGATTGTGTTTTCAGAGTTCATGTCTACAGCTCATTGCGGGGGCAGTTTCTTTGATCGTGTGGAGCTGGACGCCAGGAGCAGGACACACCGTGTTCTTTCCTGAGTATGAAGCCAGCTCTCGGACTTGTTTTGTTGCACCTGCCACTAGGCATTGATGATGATCTTCCTTTCCTCCGGGAGAGTAAGAAGGAGAGGACGCAGTCCAAGTGGTTTCCCTTCTTAAAAAATCAACAAAACAAAACAACACTAATGTGGGACCAGGCACAGATCCAAATTCTCGTTTTGAACTTTGAACCCTGTCCAGGAAGCCCTTCTCGTGCATCTTCAGTATCATAAAGATACACCTGCGCCGGGCGTGGTGGCTCACACCTGTAATCCCAGCACTTTGGGAGGCTGAGGCAGGTGGGTCACTTGAGGTCAGGAGTTCCAGACCAGCCTGGCCAACGGGGTGAAAATATAGGCCGGGTGCAGTGGCTCACGCATGTAATCCCAGCACTTTGGGAGGCCAAGGCGGGCAGATCATTTGAGGTCAGGAGTCTGAGACCAGCCTGGCCAACACAGTGAAAACCTGTCTCTACTAAAAGTACAAAAAAAAAAAAAAAAAAAAAAATTAGCTGGGCCTTGCGGCGCACACTTGTAATTCTAGTTATTCAGGAGACTGAGGCACGAGAATCACTTGAACCTGGGAGTCAGAAGTTGTAGTGAGCTGAAATTGAGCCACTGCACTCCAGCTTGGGTGACAAAGCCAAAAAAAAGAGAAAGAAGACATGGAGTTGAGGTTTAAAGCATCACATAATATCCAGAAGTCCAAGAAAAATGATAGATGTGTTTGTCTGCATAACATCTTTAATATAGAAAAAAATCCATAAAAGTTTAAAATAGGAAAATGAGAAAAAAATCTGCAACAAATATGAGAGACAATGAGTGATTATCTTTTCTATACAAAGAACATTTACAAAATAATAAGACAGACAAGAGAAACATGGGCAAAAGACATGAATAGGAAATTTACCAGTAAGATATGAGACTACATTCAATCTCCCTGAAAAGCAAAGAAATGCAAATAAATCAGAAGAGCATTTCCCATATCAGATACTTTGGATAAAACCCATTGTTGGCAAATATATGGTAAAATGAACAGTACCATAAAATATTGGTGATACTACACATTGTTATACTTTTATAGGGTAGTTTGGCAACATTTATCAAAATATAATATATGCATATCATTCTCACTTTTAGGAATTTATCCCTAGACGATAATTCCACCATTACGCAAAGATGATTGCACAAGAATGTTCAGAACAGTGTTTGCTTGTAATAACTTAAAAAAAAGAAAAAGCAGTTTTTGCCAGGTGCAATGGCTCATGCCTGTAATCACAGCACTTTGGGAGCCTGAGGCAGGCGGATCACTTGAGGTCAGGAGTTTGAGACCAGCGTGGCCAACGTGGCAAAACTCCGTCTCTATTAAAGATACAAAAATTAGCCAGGCGTCACTGCGGGTGCCTGTAGTCCCAGCTACTTGGGAGGCTGAGGCAGGAGAATCGCTTGAACCTGGGAGGTGGAGTTGTAGGTGAGCAGAGCAGTCAGCATCGGTGACAGAGCAAGACTGCATCTCAAAAAAAACAAAAAAACAAAATAAAAAGGCTGGGTGCTGTGGTTCACAGGTTCACGCCTGGGTGCGATGGTTCATCCCAGCACTTTGGGAGGCCGAGACGAACAGATCAGGATGTCAGGAGATTGAGACCATCCTGGCTAACACGGTGAAACCCCGTCTCTACTAAAAATACAAAAAAATTAGTTGGGCGTGGTGCGGGTGCCTGTAGTCCCAGTTACTCGGGAGGCTGAGGCAGGAGAATGGCATGAACCCAGGAGGCGTAGCTTGCAGTGAGCCGCCATCGTGCCACTACAGCCTGGGAAACAGGGTGAGGCTTTGTCTCAAAAAAAAAAAAAAAAAAAAAAAAAAAAGCGTATTGTACTTACATTTTAAAAAGAAGCTATTTCAAAGAAAACTTTTTTAATTTTGAAAAATAAAAACAAAACATGTACTGGTTGAGATCAGTTTTCTGGAACAACCAGCCCACTCTCCAGAGGCCAGAGAGTTTCGATGCTTCCAAAGCAGAAATGCCCCGTGAGTGACGAGGGTTAGTCTCAGAAAGCACAAAGCCTCATCAGAATAAGCTGTATTCACAGGAAAGAAAAGGTAAATTACTGAAGTGTAAAATGATTCAATTGAGTTTTACTTTGTTTTTAAGAAGAGTATATTCATTGAGACCAGCCTGGGTGACACAGCAGGACCCTGTGTCCAAAAAAAAAAAAAAAAGCCAGGTATAGTGGCACATGTCTGTTGTCCCAGCTATTCAGGAGGCTGAGATGGGAGGACTGTTTGAGCCCGGGACTTCAAGGCTGCAGTGAATGAGGATTGTACTGTTGCACTCCAGCCTACGTGACATAGTAAGACTCTGTCTCAAAAAAAGAAAAGCATATTCATAGAATGGAAATTGTTCACACAGTCTTCATAGGGGATCCTCAAAAGTAAATGGTTGGTAGAGTTTAATCTGATACTTTCTGTATTATTTGGGGTATGTTAACTGCTATAACAAACATTCTGGAAATATGCATGACTACACACAACAGAGTTAGTTCCCTCTCACATTGCTGTCCACTGGGAGTGAGGGGTGGGTCCCCACAAACTCATCAAGGAGCCAGGCTTTCCAAAACTGGTTCCACTATGGGATCTCTGTGTCTCATCAATGGACGGGGAAGAGAGAGAGACAGCCAGTGCAGAGGGCAGGAGTGGGAAGTCCAGGGGCCAGGCCTAGATATGATAGGCATCACTCTTGCTTGCATTCCATTTGCCAGCACTGGTCACATGGCTCCACCTAGATGCAAGAACACCAGGAAATGTAGCCCTCCTGTGTGTCCAAGAGGAAGACGAACTGGTTTAGGAAACTGGTTCTGCTGATCGTTCACAGAAGAAAGTTCTTGTGTCTGGCAGATGCCCATGTTTTAGTTACTCTCATATGACTTAAAAGTAAATCTTTAGTGTCACCATGCCTGGATAAAATATCCCTTAAGAAAATCCTATCTTCTGTTGCTTTAAGCAACTTTTCTCTTTTCTTTCCTTTTTTCGTTCTTCCTTCTTTTTTTTTTTTTTTCTTCAGGGTCTCACTCTGTCACCCAGGCTGGAGTGCAGTGGCACAATCTTGGCTCACAAGAACATTCTGTGGTCTCATGGGTCCCTTATGTTTCCATCCTTTGGCATCATGTCACTCAAACTGCAAACTGGAGCTTCCGGTGAGACTGACTGGAGCACGTGCAGAAGGCAGAAGATCAAGTCCAGAAAATTAATTAAGGCTGGATCAGAACCAAAACCATGAGCCCATAATTTCAAAGCTGGAAAAGAGTCTGAAATGTATTTAATTAATGAATGAATGTATTTTGAGACGGAGTCTCCCCGGCTAGAGCACAGTGGCTTGATCTCGGCTCACTGCAACCTCTGCCACCTGGGTTCAAGCGATTCTCTGGCCTCAGCCTCCTGAATAGCTGGGATTACAGGCATGCACCACCATGCCCAGCTAATTTTTATATTTTTAGTAGAGACAGGGTTTTGCCCTATTGGCCAGGCTGGCCTTGAACTCCTGACCTCAGGTGATCCGCCCACCTCAGCCTCTCAAAGTACTGGGATTACAGGCATGAACCACTGTCCCCAGCCCTGAAATGTATTTTAATATCAAAGTAAAGCAGAAATGGGGCTGGATACTTAGGCATCGACCTCTCTCTCTCTCTCTCTCTCTCTCTCTCTCTCTGTCTTTCTCCCCCCGGCTAGAGACAGGTTCTCATTCTGTTGCCAGGCTGGAGTGCAGCTAAGAGCGCTGGTCTTCAAAGGAAGTTTTCCCTTAAGCAGAAACATGAACTCAGCATCTGCTGGTTAGACTATTAGCTGTCTCTTGGGCAGCAGCCCAATCACAGCTCACTGCAGCCTCCAACTTCTGGGATGAAGTGATCCTCCCACTTCAGCCTTTCTTTTTCTTTTTTTTGAGACCGAGTCTTGCTCCGTCACCAGGCTGGAGTGCAGTGGCGCGATCTTGGCTCACTGCAACCTTCGCTTCCCGGGTTCAAGCAATTCTCCTGCCTCAGCCTCCCGAATATCTGGAATTACAGGCGTCTGCCATCACACCCAGCTAATTTTTGTATTTTTAGTAGAGATGGGGTTTCACCATGTTGGTCAGGCTGGTCTCGATCTCTTGACCTCGTGATCTCCCCACCTCGGCCTCCCAAAGTTCTGGGATTACAGGTGTGAGCCACCGCACCTGGCCCTCACTTTAGCCTTTCAAAGCACTGGGATTCCAGGCATGGGCCACTGTGCCAGGTCTGGCATTGGCCTTTTAAAGCAGGGGTGCTCATCTGCTAGGACTTGCTCTGAGAATGCCAGAAAGCCTGATTTTGCAAAGAAAGGCAAACTTAGTTCCACCAACTGGTGTAAGTGTAAGGAGGGCTGAGGAGCCATCAGCCTAGGGTAGAGTAGCTGATTTGGTTTGGCTGTGTCTCCATCCAAATTTCATCCTGAATTGTAGTTCCCATAATCCTCACGTGTGGTGGGAGGTACCCGGTGGGAGGTAATTGAATCATGGGGGCGGTTACCCCCATGCTGTTCTCATGATAGTGAGTTCTCATGAGGTCTGATGGTTTTACAAGGGGGCTTTCCTTCCCTTTGCTCGACACTTCTCCTTGCTGCCACCATATGAAGAAAGACGTGTTTGCTTCCCCTCTGCCATGATTATAAATTTCCTGAGGCCTCCCCAGCCATGCTGAACTGTGCGTCAATTAAACCTTTCCTTTATAAATTACCCAGTCTTGGGTATGTCTTTATTAGCAGCGTGAGAATGGACTAATACAGTAGGGAAGGGGGAAAGTACCTCCTCCCCTTATTCTAGGAACTTTCCAGTTCACAGCAAGATAAATCTAGTGCTCTTCACCTCTGAATGTGAATTTCTGCTCTCCTGTCATCTTGGGAGGTGTTAGGATTCAGTCTAGGGGAATTAACAAGTTTTGTAAGAATTAGCTCCTCTGCTCACCAAAGTTACTCACATAAAAAGCCTTCAGGCTCAGATATTTAACTTCTGTTAGCATCAGAGCTGAGGCCCTTTAATTCGGGATATGCGGCTTTCTCTTATGGCATATACTGTTGCACTTGAAGTGGTTAATTGGGAAAGCCCTGAGCTACTGCAGCCCAGAGAGAGTTAATGGTCTATCCAGGAGATGCTGAGTCCACAAGTCTGCTTAAGGGAACCTCTGCTGAGAACTTCCTCTGAAGACCAAGGCTCTTGCCTGGATTCTTAGATCGTTCACAGGGAGAACTGACTCAATAATTTGTGGGACCAAGTGTACAGTAAAAATGTGGTGCCCTTTGTTAAGAAACGATGATTTTCAAGATGGTGATAGCGGCGCATTAGCTAAGTTGGGGACCTCTCCTAAGCTGGGGCTAAGTTGGGGCTCTGAGTGCCTGCACAAGTCACACACCCAGAGAAGCCGATCCTGTCCACAAGTATCTTCAAATTCTACAGACTCAAACTAAATGCCAGTTTTTCCTTCCTTGAACATATTTTTTTTTCTCCTGTACTTATTTACATTTAATGGGCCACTGTCTACCCAGGAAAAAAGCTTGAGATCATCCCAGATTCCTTTCTCCCCTTCACCCCACCATCTAATTAGTGATGATTCCTGTTAATGCCACCTGGAAAACTTCTTTTGTTATTTAACACATTTCTCATCTTAATCCCCATCCTGATTCTGACTCTCATGATCTCTCAGTGGTATCTGCCTGCCTGAATCTATCCCCTACAATGATCTCTCTTAACCACTCAGCTGACCACATCACTGCCCTGCTTACAAAACTTCCAAGACTCCTTTGAACCTATGAAATAAAACCCAAATGATTTAGCATGGCCTGTGACACCCTCTGCAGCCTGGCTCCTCCCCACCGCCTCATACCTGATGCTCCCACAACTCTAAGCTACACTGGTTCTGGATGCTCTGTACTGAGTCATGCCACTGTCCCCTCTTACGCTGTTCCTCTTGTCAGAAATGCTGTGCCTGTCTCCCTCACATTACCTCCTGGAAAGGCTGACTCATGGCTCCCCAAAAATCCAAGTCTCAATCTCTGGAATTTGTGAATGTTACCATATATTGCAAAAGAGACTTTGCAGCTGTGAAGTGCTTCAGATGGGGAGATGATCCCGGATTACCTGGGTGGGCACTAAATACAAGCAGAAGTGTTCTTATGAGAGGGAGACAGAACTCGGACTCCACAGAAGAGGAGAAGATTATGTGGAGCTAGAACAGAGGGAGATTTGCAGATGCTGGCCTTGGAGATGGAGGAAGGGGCCATGAGCCAAGGAGTGCAGCTCTAGAAGCTGGAAAAGGCAAGAAATGCACTCTCCCCTAAAGCCTCCAGGGGCGCACAGCCTTGCCAACACTTTGGTTTTAGCCAGTGGAACCCATTTAGGCTCCTGACTTGCAGAACTGTAAGAAAATAAATGTGTGTTGCTTTAAGCTACTGTTTGTGATTGTTTGTATGACACATAGGGAACTAATATACCTCCCTTCCTTCTGCAGCACAACTGGCTACAACCCTTCCTCTGTGCATACACAGCATCAACAGCATACTTTCACCATATTGTGCTAATTACGCATTTCTTATTTTCCCATTAGGTCATATGCGCCTGAAGGCAGGGACCATGTCCTGTTCCTTTTTTTTTTTTTTTGGACAGAGTTTTGCTCTTGTTGCCCAGGCTGGAGTGCAATGGCGCAAGCTTGGCTCACCGCAACCTGTGCCTCTCGGGTTCAAGCGATTCTCCTGCCTCAGCCTCCCGAGTAGCTGGGATTACAGGCATGCGCCACCATGCCCAGCTAATTTTCTTTTTTTTTAAGTAGAGACAGGGTTTCTCCATGTTGGCCAGGCTGGTCTCGAACTCCTGACCTCAGGTGGTCCACCCGCCTCAACCTCCCAAAGTGCTGGGATTACAGGCATGAGCCACCGTGCCCTGCCCTGTTCCTCTTTATCTCCCCGGCACCTAGCCAGATGTAACAAGCACCTCATAAATATTTTTCAAATGAAACCGCCCCACAGTGTGAAAAGCAGGGCAAGAGGCGTGTTGATGGGGAACAATCTACTTTCAGTTCAAGAAGTTACTCTTTCTATGATCATACTGTTCATTGCTCCAGGATGAACAAAACCTATGAGAGCAGAACAAGCAGTACAGAGCACAGAGCCCTCAGATTGCAACCGGCCAGTGTGTAGCCCTCTCTGACGAAAAGAAAAAACTGTCCCAGAGTAAGAGGATTATTGAAATGCATTTCGGAAAGTCATTTTATAGAGAGCAATATGCTGGGGATAGCATTGGGATATCACTGATACAGTCTATGTCAACTGTGATTTTTGGGAAATTGATAGACACAGGCTGAAATGTTTGTGCAAATAGTAGTTAGGACTTCGATGCGAGGCAGCGACACCCCCACACAGATGCAACAAGGAGCAGGCAGACAAGTATTAGCAGAGCTTGGAAAGAGCAGGGAAAGGATTTTGGTTGAGAAGAAAACTGTTCTCTTAGCCATACTCACTAAGGGTTTCCAGCTGCTTTCTAGGCCCCACTGCCTGCTAGCTGTACTTAGATATGTGGGCTTCTGCTTGCTTCCTGTACAGTAAAAACTCTACTAATTGTAATGATGTAATGTGATGTAGTGATGGGTTGTGATCTACTCATCTTTTGTTGCCTTTGCACACTTCAGCATTAATGAACACCCTGAGATGTTATTCTAGAAGCATCTGAGCTGGAGGATCCTGATTAATGGTTGCCATCAGGAATCTGGTGATCACAGTGAGTAAAATGAAGTGAGGAACTCCACTTCCAGAAAACTGCTTTGACGAGGCTCTCCTCTGCCTGGGTGGGCCACACATCACCGATGTATAACCCAGAAGAGCTGGATAATTCTCATCTGTGACCTCACCCACATCATCACTTACTCTGTTCAAACACAAATATGGAAATGATGGGAAAAATTTGGAACCTCCTAAAATTGCCCAGACTGTGAAAACTCTGTTCTTAAAAAAATGAAAGAAAAAAAGCAACATGAATCAGCAAAGCTGATTGCCTTGTCGTGGCAATAAACAGCCCAAGAAATCGGTGTCTGTAAAACGGGTTTTGGTTCCTCCTCTCGTCACATGGCCCAGCCTTGCTTGCCATCCACCACTTCTCTAGTTAACACCAAATCCAAGCGTACCCTCTCCAGGAAGTTTACTCCCGTCATATCAGTTAAGGCCATAAAAATCAACTGCAGAAGCAAGGCTGAGAGCAATGCCTATTGCTGCACAGATTTTTAAAAGTAATTATTCAAATAGATGTGGAAAACCAGTGATAAAAGAAAAACTTTAGCTGAGTTAAATTTAAAGGAGTTTAATTGAGCAATGAATGATTCGTGAATCGGGCAGCCCCAGAATCACAGCCGATTCACAGAGACTCCAGCACAGCCACATAGTGGAAGAAGGTTTATGGACAAAAAAAGGGAAATGACACATAGAAATCGGCAGTGAGGGGCAGAAACAGCTGGATTGGTTAGAGGTTGGCATTTGCCTTATTTGAACACAGTTTGAACACTTAGCAGTCTATGAGTAGTTGAAGTGCAGCTGCTGGGATTGGCCATGACTCAGTTATTCTTACAGGTGCATACACCTAAGTTAGGTTTTCATTCTTGTCTGATTATTAAGCTAGGTTACAGTTCATCCATAAGGACTCAAATATAGAAGTACAGAGTCCTGGCCGGGCGCGGTGGCTCACGCCTGTAATCCCAGCACTTTGGGAGGCCGAGGCGGGTGGATCTCTTGAGGTCAGGAGTTCAAGACCAGCCTGACCAACATGGTGAAACCCAGTCTCTACTAAATGCAAAAAATTAGCCAGGCGTGGTGGCTCATGCATGTAATCCCATCGGGAGGCTGAGGCAGGAGGATCACTTGAACCCGGGAGACGGAGATTGCAGTGAGCTGAGATCATGCCATTGCACTCCAGCCTAGGCAACAAGAGCGAAACTCTGTGTCAAAAAAAAAAAAAAGAAGTACAGAGTCCTTCTCAGGTCATATTTGGCTTGCTTTAACACCAGGAAGAGAATGATGCTTATGATTTCATTAAGAGTTCATGTTTCCTCAGACAACCTACAGAATGAGAGAAAATATTCACAAACTATACGTTCAATGAAGGTCTAGTATCCAGAATCTATAAGGCCCTTCAATAATTAACAAGCAAAAAACAGTCCCATTAAAAAGTGGGCAGGCCAGACACAGTAGCTCATGCCTGTAACCCAGCATTTTGGGAGGCTGAGGTGGGATGATTGCTTGAGCCCAGAAGTTTGAGATCAACCTGGGAAACATAGGGAGATTCCATTCCTACAAAAAAACTTTAAAAATTGGCCAGATGTATAGCCACCTATAGTTCCAGCTACTTAGGAGGCTGAGATGGGAAAATCGCTTGAGCCTGGGAGGTTCAGGCTACGGTGAACCATGATCGCGCCACTGCACTCCAGCCTGGGCAACAGAGTGAGACCTTGTCTCAAAAAAAAAAAAAAAAAAGAAAGTGGGTGAAAGATATGAAAAGACACTCTCAAACTAAGACAAAGAAGCAGCCAACAAACATGAAAAAATATCCAACATCACTAATCATCAGAAAAATGCAAGTCAAAACCACGTGAAATACCATCTCATACCAGGCAGAATGGCTATTACTCAAAAGAAAAAAAATGACAGATGTTTGTGAGGATACAGAGAAAATGGAATTGCATATACACTGTTGGTGGGAATGTAAATTGGTTCAGCTCCTGTGAAAAGCATTTTGGAGATTTCTCAAAGAACTAAGAATAGAACTACCATTCTATCCAGCAATCCCTTTACTGAGTATATACTCCTCCCCAAAATAAATTGTCCTACCATAAAGACACATGCATTTGTATGTTCATTGCAGCACTATTCACGACAGCAAAGACATAGAATCCACTTAGGCGCCCATTAACAGTGGACTGGATAAAGAAAATGTGGTACATATACACCATGGAATACTATGCAGCCATAAAAAAGAGTGAGACCATGTCTTTGCAGCAACATGGATACAGCTAGAGGCCGTTATCCAAAGTGAATTAATGCAGGAACAGACAACCAGATACTACACATTCTCACTAACAAGTGAGAGCTAAACGTTGGGTACACATGGACGTAAAGATGGCAACAATAAATACTGAGATCCAATAGAGCAGGAACGGGGAGAAAGAGTACAAAGTTTGAAAAACTACCTATTAGGTGTTATGCTTACTGCCTGGGTGACTGAATCAATCATACCCCAACTCTCCATGTACCTCCTGAATCTAAAATAAAAGTCGAATTTTTTTTTTTTTTTTTTTTTTTTTTTTTTTTTTTTGAGTCAAAAGTCTTGCTCTGTTGCTCAGGCTGGAGTGCGGTGGTGTGATCTCAGCTCACTGTAAACTCCACCTCCCGGATTCAAGCGATTCTCCTGCCTTGGCCTCCCAGGTAGCTGGGATTATAGGCGCCTGCCACCATGCCCAGCTAATTTTTTGTATTTTTAGTAGAGACAGGGTTTCACTGTGTTAGCCGGGATGGTCTCAGTCTCCTGATCTCATGATCCACCCACCTCGGCCTCCCAAAGTGCTGGGATTACAGGCGTGAGCCACCGCGCCCGGCTGAAAGTTTAAATTTTTTAAAAAAGAGTTCACATTCCCAAATAGGAAACATGACCTGATGGGCCCTCTGAGGTGCCTAACACGCCAGAGGCTCTCAACAAAAATCTAATTAAAATATCAAGACGTTGAAGGGAAAATGCATTTTTTTTTTAGACATAAGAGAACACAGCTGTGTTTGTGGTCTGTTGACTGTCTCAAGTTATTTTGAAAGCATTTTGTTTTGGTAACACACTTGGCAGGTTCTCTTTACCCTCGTCTTTATATTCATGTATATTTAAGGGAGAATTTAATCCATATGTTCCTGATTCAATTATACTTGACTCATCCCAGTATCGCTTTGTGTGAGCGATTTGAACGCCAAGAATCTTGCAAATTTCCTAACAAACTCTGAAGTTTTGTTTTGTTTTCTTTTCCAAGAACTAAGAAATTTGGTTTTGTTCACTGAATATTCTGAGAATTGTTTCAAGGAAGTACGTAGACTTTCACTTATCACTGTGTTAGTATTTAGTTACAACTTGGGATGATGAGCGGTGAAAATGATGACATGAATATAGCTGCATTAAATGTTGATTATTGGCTGGGTGTGGTGGCTTACGCCAGTAATCCCAGCACTTTTGGGAGGATGAGGCAAGTGGATCACCTGAGGCCAGGAGTTTGAGACTAGCCTGGCAAACATGATGAAACCCCATCTCTACTAAACATACAAAAAATTAGCCAGGCTTGGTAGCCTGTAGTCCCAGCTACTCAAGAAGCTGAGGCAGGAGAATCGCTGGAACCTGGGAGGTGGAGGTTGCAGTGAGCCGAGATCGTGCACTCCAGCCTGGGTGACAGAACGCAACAATGTCCCCCCCGGCAAAAAGTTGATTGTTTAATATTCCTATTACATAACTGTTCAAAATGAAATTGATCTGGAAATTAGATCATTGTGGGAATTATTAAACTCTTGCAAACTCTCAACTAAGCTCAAATCAATTGAAAATATTGAGCATCATTCAAGTGCAAGTCACTCTGCTCTCACAGCAGACAAGTTCTGGAATGTCTGCCTCATTCCCAAATTAAATGCCCTCTGCCACTCCACCTACCCCTCACAATGCACAAGGGGGCTTCCGGCATCCTGGTTGATTTTCTGACTAAGTGGGAACTTAACTCAAATGAGGCTTGCCAGAATCACCTGTTGATAATTTAAATTGGAAAAAGAGGGAGAGAGAAAGGGAGAGAGGCAGGGAAGGAGAAGTAGTGGAAGAGGAGAAGGAAAAGGAGGAAGTGAAGGAAGAGGAGGAGGAGGAGAAAGTGGAAGATAAAAAGAAAACAGAAATTTGTTTAATTTGTTTATGTGACTTGTATCTGTACCATATAAACGTGAGAGCAAACTGGGCATTTTCTGCCATAAAGTATGTGGCCAGAGTAAGTCATAAGCCAGCACACGAAGACAGAATGAACCAGAAAATCAATGTATATATTTAACGTGTTATTTTTCTCCAAAATCTATTATAATCACTTTAGAATCTGAGAAATTCAACTGGATGCAGTGGCTCACGCCTGTAATCCCAGCACTTTGGGAGGTGGAGGTGGGCGGATCACTTGAGGTCAGGAGTTCGAGACCGGCCTGGCCAACACAGTGAAACGCTGTCTCTACTAAAAATACAAAAGTTAGCCAGGTGTGTTGGCGCACACCTATAATCCCACGTACTTAGGAGGCTGAGACAAGAGAATCTCTTGAACCCAGGAGGCAGAGGTTGCAGTGAGCCGAGATCGAGCCGCGGCACTCCAGCCTGGGTGACAGAACAAGACTCAAAAACAAAAACCAAAACAAAAAACAACCGCAACCAAAAAAAACCCAACAACCCCCCAAAAACAAAAGAAAATGTTGCAAGGTGTTACCAGTATTTAACACTGAGAGTTAAGGTTATAAGGTATTTTTACTTCTATTATTACTATTATTATTATTATTATTATTATTATTATTATTATTATTATTGTGTTAGTAGGGTAGGGGTCTTGCTATGTTGCCCAGGCTGGTCTTGGACTCCTGGCCTCAAGCAATCCTCCCACCTCGACTTCCCAAAGTGCTGGGATTACAGGCATGAGCCACTACACCCGGCCTTTTTACTTTCTTAGTTAGACTTTTTCTATACTTGGTGAATTTTTTTTTACAATTAGAAAAATCACTTGAGTTGCTTCCTTCTGAGGAAAGGAAAAGGATCTACAAATGTGAGCATAAAAAATGTGAACAAATGACTTCTGTATGGGTCACAGGGTGAATTAAATAGGGTTCACATTTTCCCAGAAATTAAAAAAAGATTCCTCAGACTATGATTTTTTTTCTGAAAAATTTTAATAGTATTATATAACTTTCCCTTTGCACCAGTTAAAAATAAAAAAAGTCATTATGTTGAACAAGCAAGACTCCTGGGGTGTGATCTGAAAACGCTTTTATTCTCCCATCCCCCACACCATCTGCTCACGCCCATTCTGCGGGGTAACTTGTGGGTTCTTCAGAGCCCCCTCTCACCAGCTGTTCTCTAGATTCAAGCAGAATTGCATCTCAGGTCCCTGATTCTGGGAGGACAGTTTCAGCCTCCCTCTGTTAAGATCTCCTGGCCCCAAAGGATTTAAGACAACCCCAGGTGGGCTCTGCGTGGGCACATCTGGCCACGCTCCCTTTAGATCTGCCACTAGAGGGCGCACAGGCACTTCCCAAACTTACCTCTTCCCCTGCCAAGGATTTTCAGCCACGCGGTTGCCTGTAGATTACTTTTGAGGCACACATCAAGCTCCATCTGTATGGGACAGCTGTCAAGCTTCCTATGTGGTGGGGAGACGTTCACAGCACATCAGTCATACCCTCCAGAGACACTTTGTTTAATCTCTACGTGCAAATATTTTATAACTTCCAGGTGGGATCTGGGGATCTGGGTTAAGGGTAACAAAACTGTTTTTAAATATCTGCTTTGCAAGTTCTGACTTCATGTCCTGGCACCTCACTTTGCAAAGTGGAAGTAACTAGCATCATCATCTTGGGGGCTCTGGAGAAACAGATTGGGAATGTCTAATTTTAACATCTTGGCTGGGTGCCGTGGCTCACGCCTGTAATCCCAGCATTTTGGGAGGCGAAGGTAGGCGGATCACTTGAGGTCAGGAGTTCGAGACCAGCCTAGCCAACATGGTGAAACCCCATCTCTACTAAAAATACACACAAAATTGGTCGGGCGTGGTAGCTCACACCTGTAATTTTAGGTACTTGGGAGGCTGAGGCAGGAGAATCACTTGAACCTGGGAGGCGGAGGTTGAAGTGAGCTGAGATCACCCCACTGCACTCCAGCCTGGGTAACAGAATGAGACTCCATCTCAGGAAACAAACGACAAAAGGAAATAATAAAACCATCGTATTATACGAAGACTCACATACATAGAATCCTATTAGTGTTTTGTCATTTTATTTCTGGAAAGAAGAAGGGGAAAGAAACATGGACAACAGATGGAACTTAAAATTTTCCTGAGCATCTATTACTAGAAACTTTCCATCAATTTCTAATTTAACTTTTTTTTTAAAAAAACGGAATGTTCTATTTTCTCAGATGCCTTTTCTGTGTCAATGGAGATTATGACTTTGTTCCTAATCTATTAATAAGGTGGGTTATATTAAACAATGACAGCTGCTATGCCAGGCTCTTTGAAATATACCTATTTGGGATGATATTATCCTAGAGTTGACAAATGGGAAAACTGAAGCTCATGAAAGTGAGGTGAAGCAGCCATCACAGGGTTAATGAGAATGACTAGCCAGCTCTAGGCAGAATTACAGTTAGGCCTTGACCAGGGTGTTCTGGTACACTTCAAACCACCTCCCTGCAGCTGCTAACTATCTGAGAGGTACGTAGCATGCTGACCACCTGCTCCCCATTATCTCTATAGATAGAATCTTTGGCACTGGACTATTTATTTATTTATATGTTTTTTAGAGACAAGGTCTCACTTGGTCATCTAGGGTGGAGTGCAGTGGTGAAATCATAGCTCTCTGCTGCCTCTAACTCCTGGATTCAAGTAATCCTCCTGCCGCAGTCTCCTGAGTAGCTAGTACCACAGGTGTGTGCTACCACACCCAGCTAATTAAAAAAAAAATTTTTTTTGTAGAGGTGGGATCTCCCTACATTGCCCAGGCTGGTCTTGAACTCCTGGCCTTAAGCAATCCTCCTGCCTTGGCCTCCCTAAATGCTGGGATTGCAGGTGTGAGCCACCACTCCTGGCTACTGCTGGACCTTTTTACCTAAGAATTGCTTAAGATATTTTTTCTGACCCTGAATTCCAGCAAAATAGCTGACACCATCCAGTTTGAAGACCCCCATCAAGGGGCCAGCTCAGCACAGGAATGCAGTTTCTTCATCTCCCTGCCCCATGACTCCACCCCTCACTTCTCAACCAATGAGCAGTCCCCATGCTTTAGTCCATCACCTGTCTAGACCCCTTACAAACCCCATATCCGAACCTCATGGGGAGGTGGATTTTAGGTTTGCTCCCATCCTCTCATCCAGCGGGGCTATGATTATTATTACTAAACTCTTTCTCTGCTGTGATCCCTGAAATCTTGGTATGTTGGTTCACTTTGCATTGGGCAACAAATCTATTACAATTGCACAAGCTTACACAGCTCAGGAGTGATGGGTGGTCCTGGCCCCACTGACTGGAAATGCCATGATTTTTCTACTTCAACTATACTTCCTTCCATGACTATTTCATGATCAATTACTAATCTATGTGGTAAACCAATGGCTTTTTAAAACAAAATAAATAAAACAATTGACAAGAATATTATTTTTAAAAGATTTCTAAATGCACACGTTTTAAAGAGGAAATGCTAGATGAGCATCAATCCCTTTTTTAGTTCTGTTGTCAGAGGCCTGTATCTAGGCTATTCCTATAAGGCAAAGTTCTTCAAAGACCAACTGTGGCAGAATCAACTATGGCAGAGGTCCCCAACATTTTTGGTACTAGGGACCAGCTTTGTGGAAGACATTTTTTCCATGGCCTGGGGATGGTTTTGGGATGATTCAAGCACATTACATTCATTAGGTACTTTATTTCTATTATTATTATATTGTAATATATAAGAAATAATTACATGACTCACCATAATGTAGAATCAGTGAGAGCCCTGAGCTTACTTTTCAGCAACTAGACGGTTCCATCTGGGGGTGATGAAGGATACTGACAGATCATCAGGCATTAGATTCTCATAAGGAGTGTGCAACCTGGATCACTAGCACACACAGATCACAGTAAGTTTTGTGCTCCTATGAGAATCTAATGCCGCTGCCAGTGATCTGACAGGAGGTGGAGCTAAGACGGTAATATGAGCAATGAGGAGCAGCTGTAAATACAGAGGAAGCTTCACTTGCTCACTGACTGCTCACCTCCTGCTGTGTGGCCCAGTTCCTGACAGGCCGCAGACTGGTATCCATCCAGGGGTTGGGGACCTCTGACCTACGGGATTTGTTACAAATGCAGATTTCTGAACTGACCCCTTTGTTAGTTTCCCGTTGCTGCTGTAATGAAGAAAACTTAGTAGGTTAAAACAACAGCAATTCATTACCTTCCAATTCCAGAAGTCGGAGGTCTGAAATGGGTCAGGGGGTCTGCTTTCTTCATGGTTTGGAGGAGAATCTGTTTCCTTGCCTTTCCAGCTCATAAAGGCTGCTGGCATTCCTTTGCTGGAGGTTGCATCTCTCTGTCCTCTGCTTCCATCCTCATGCTCACATCTCTTTCTCAGCCTCTGACCTTTCTGCCTCCCTTGTTCACCCATAAAGACCCCTGTGATAACATTGGTCCCACCCAGTTAATGTATGTGAATATTTTCATCTCAACATCCTTTTTTTTTTTTTTTTTTGCCCAGGCTGGAGTGCAATGGCGTGATTTCGGTTCACTGCAAACTCCACCTCCCGTGTTCAAGCAATTCTCCTGCCTTAGCCTCCCAAGTAGCTGGGACTATAAGCCCCCACCGCTACACCCGGCTAATTTTTGTATTTTTAGTAGAGATGGGGTTTCACCATGTTGGCCAGGCTGGTCTCAAGCTCCTGACCTCAGGTGATCCACCCATCTTGGCCTCCCAAAGTGCTGGGATCACAAGTGTGAGCCACAGTGCCTGGCCTCATCTCAACATCCTTAACGTAATCACATCTGCAAAGTCCCTTTTACTATATAATATATTCATGCATTTTGAGGACGAACATCTGTGAGGGGCCATCATTGCACCTACTATGATGCCCTAGGGATTTCTTTTCAGAAATTCTGTGTGGGGCCCAGGAATCTCTCTATCTGATGAAGCCCCTGCTGGTTGTTGCACTAAAAATTTGGGATCATTACTATAAATAATTACATGCTTAAAAAAAAAGATAAGCATCCTAGGAGATTTAATAACTGCATCAACAACTTATTTTAAACCTAAATTTGTTTTATTAAAATCAATGATTACAAGAATTTGAAGTATGCCTTTTGCTCAAATCCAGTGTTCTAATGTCACAGTATTTAATTGTATTTATTTATTTATTTATTTTTATTTTTATTTTGAGACAGAGTCTTGCTCTGTTGCCCAGGCTGGAGTGCAGTGGCACAATCTTGGCTCACTGCAACCTCTGCCTCAGGGGTTCAAACAATTCTCCTGCCTCAGCTTCCCAAGTAGCTGAGATTACAGGTGTGTGCCACCATGCTTGGCTAATTTTTGTATCTTTCGTAGAGATGGGGTTTCACCATGTTGGTCAGGCTGGTCTTGAACTCTTGACCTCAAGTGATCAACCCACCTCTGCCTCCCAAAGTGTTGGGATTACAGCCATTAGCCACAGCACCTGGCCATTGATTGTATTTTAAAATCTCTTATTGTGCTTTTGATGTCTTAAGCAGTCTAGGTTTCCAGTATTTATTTTATTTGCTCCTTAGCAATATTTTCATAACAAGGGACACCAAAACCCGTAATAAGGAATAGGAAGCCAATTCTGAGCATTGAAGGCAGGACCCCTTACTAAGATGTCACAGAATTTAATTATTTACAGTATTGTACTTAAGAGCATCAACTTTATAGCCAAAATGCCTTGGTTCATATCTGCCATTACTAGCTGTATAGCTTTGGGTAAGTTACACAACCTCTCTGTGTCTAGGGTTCTTCACCTATTAAATGAGGGTGACAACAGTCCCTGTCTCATAAGATTGTTGTGAAGACTGAAGAAGTTAATACATGACAAATGCTTAGACTAAGCACCTACTACATGGTATGCATGTAATAAACACTATTGTTATTATTATTCTTTAATAATGTGGTTCGCTATCTTTTCATCTCTTTGTGTAGTAGCACACCCCCAAATGTTTGTCTTCATTCATTGTCATGTAATTGTCAAGGAGAGCTCATAAATAGCACATGTAGTCTGTAGTTGTTGAGGGGGCTTCTTTGTGTGCTCTGTGAGGCTTTATTTGTGTGACATGGCTGCAGTCCCCCGTGGAATGAATTAAGCTGTCCTAAAGACTGGGGAGACATAAAGTGTGGTCCTGTCGGGAAGGACTCTCCTGCTGAAAGGAGGAATGGGATGGGGTGAGATGTGAGTCACTCTCAATTGAAGGTCAGATGGCATTATGTCCCATCATTGGGAGGGCCAGAAGGACTCTCAAGGAGTTGTATCTGTCAAGGTCCTAGTAGAAAAGAGATGGCATATTAAAACTGGGATAATTTTAGGAGCATTTTACAAAGGGACAAAGATGGTGAGGAATAGGGAACCCCGGGACCTATAACAACAGAGGTACATTACTGTCCTTAAGCCTGGAGGGGGAAGTGGAGGGTGCAGAACTAGAGACGGCCTTGTAGAGGGGACTGTGGGGCAGGATGGGTTGCAACCCCCAGAGCAACCTTCAGGGAGGAAGTGGAGGGAATAAAATTACTTTTTAAAAATAATCCTCCCCGGGCCGGGCGCGGTGGCTCACGCCTGTAATCCCAGCACTTTGGGAGGCCGAGGTGGGTGGATCACGAGGTCAGGAGATCCAGACCATCCTGGCTAACACGGTGAAACCCCGTCTCTACTAAAAACACAAAAAATTAGCCGGGCGTGGTGGCGGGCGCCTGTAGTCCCAGCTGGTCCTGAGGCTGAGGCAGGAGAAAGGTGTGAACCTGGGAGGCAGAGCTTGCAGTGAGCCGAGATCGTGCCACTGCATTCCAGCCTGGGCAACAGAGCCAGATTCCGTCTCAAAAAAAAGAAGAAAGAAAAAAAAAAATCGTCCCCTCCCCTCCCCTTTTCTTTCCTTCCTCTCCCTTCCCTTCCTCCTTCCTTTCCCCCTTCCTCTCCCTTCCCTTCCCTTCCCTTCCCTTCTCCTTTTTTTCCCCTCCCCTCCTGCCCCCATTTCTTCCTTTCTTTCGTTTGTTCTTCTAACAGGGTCTTTCTCTGTCACCCAGGCTGGAGTGCAGTGGTGCAATCATGGGTCACTGCAGCCTCAACTGCAGGATCAAGCCATCCTTTCACCTCAGGCTCCCAAGTAGCTAGGACTACATGGTGCCACCATGCCCAGCTAATTTATTTTTAATTATTTGTACAGAGTCTCTGTATGTTGCCCAGACTGATCTTGAACTCCTGGGCTCAAGCAGTCATCCCACCTTAGCTTCCCAAAGTGCTGGGATTACAGGCATGAGTCACTGTTTTCGGACGGGGAATAAGAACTCTGACCTCAGTCTGCTCCCATTGATCTGTTGGGGTCTTCATTGGCCTAACCCAGCCCGATGCTAAAGGACAGCTGTGTAGTGCCCACAGAGAGCCTCCTGTGGACTCAGAGGAAGGTTCATAAGGGTGGCAAATGGGTCTGGAGGGGCAAATGGAAGATCTCCAGGATGAGAGGCATTTTCACGCATTGAGAAAGGTGCCTCTGCCCTGCACCAAGTGAACTTATGTGTCCTAAAGAGGTGGTACAGGAATGTTAATCCGAGAATGTCCAGCCAGGAGCACAAGGCAGCGAGACATTCCAGCAGCTCAGTAGACGAGGTCAGCACATTGCTTGAGAAGCTCAGAAAAAGAGCCAAGTGAGCCCGGTGGAGATCAGTGACAGGGCTTGTGTGAGCTTGCTGAGCTTAAGGGAGAGTCGGTGCCCATCCCTAAGGCAGGGCAGGGTGTGTCCTGAGACTTTTGTCAGGGAGCCACACGCAGTATTTCGTCATTGTTGTGGAAAGACTTTTGCTGACAAACTAGAGTGCTTGGAAGTAAAGAAGCATTGAAATGCTCCCTGGAGAGTGTCTTATGGGTCTCCAAGCAGATGTGGGGCCTAGGACAGAGTCCTCAGTGCTCTGAGCACACCTGGGCCAGGGCTACACTTGGTTATTCCATCCTATCCAGATGTTTAGGATGCCCTGAAGAAAGAAACATTATTCTCAGGAGCTTTAAGATTCTGGAAATGCAGTCAGAGAGCAAACAAACAAAAGTAACAAGAAAGAAAATAAACAAAATTTTCACCTGTAAAAAGGACGGAGCATTTTGGGAATTGAAGGAGAACACGAAATTGTCAAAAGCATGATTCTGGAGAACAGGAGTGTCAGGAGATAAAAGAATACTCAATGACAGGAAACACTTTTAACTTTGCCTCCTACCTCTTCAATCTGCTTTCTACCCAGCAGTGAGAGTAACTTTTCAAAAGGATATAAATCGGAACGTGTTACTCCTCTCCTTAGAACCTCTCAGTAGCTCTCCAGTGAGCTTTGAACAAAAACCCAACTCCTCACTCTGCTGAGAATCCCTGGATGATCTCTCTGTGCTAACTGCTTCTGCCTACGGATCTCCCACGTGCTCATCTTAGCTCGCTGCATTCTGTCATTGTTCACTGTCCTTTCCCTAAAGCTATGTGCTCTTGATAACTTCAGAATTGCTATGCTTGTGTTACCGGAAAGGGGCCCTGATCCAGTCCCCATGAAGAGGGTTCTTGGATCTCACACAAGGAAGAACTGGAGGGGAATCCATGGAGTAAACTGAAAGCAAGCTTATTAAGAAAGTAAAGAAATAAAGAATGGCTACTCCAAAGGCAGAGCAGGGCCTTGGGCTTGATTATATGCTAAACAAGGGGTGAATTATTCATGAGTTTTCTGGAAAAGGGGTGAGCAATTCCCAGAATTGAGGGATCCTCCCCTTTTAAGACCATATAGAGTAACTTCCTGACATTGCGATGGCATCTGTAAACTGTCTTGGCACTGGTGGGAGTGTCTTTTAGCATGCTAATGCAGTATAATTAGTGTATAATGAGCAGTGAGGATGACCGGATGTCACTTTTGTCACTATCTTGGTTTTGGTGGGTTTCAGTCAGCTTCTTTACTACAACCTGTTTTATCAGCAAGGTCTTTGTGACCTGTATCTTGTGCCAACCTCCTATCTCTTCCAGTGATTTAGAATGCCTAACCTCCTGGGAATGCAGCCCAGTAGGTCTCAGCATTATTTTACCCAGCCCCTATTCAAAATGGAGTTGCTCTGGTTCAAGTGCTTCTGACGCTTGTGCTTCCTTCTGCATGGGCTGCTGAATCATTGCCTTCACCAGTTCCCAATGAGCTGAAGGCCTTTCACCAGTTCCCAATAAGCTGAAGGTCTTCCCGACCACTTTCTCTAAAGCAGGTTGTCCTCTATCTCTGCACCCTGTTTGTTTCCTTCATAAGACTCATTTCGATGTATAGTTTTTATTTGCTTCTGTAAACTAATAATAAAATCCAAAGCCCCCCAACCAACTAAACAGACCCCCGTCTTGGCCAAGAGGACCCCAGAGAAACTTGAAAAACTGTGTTCTGGGCCATGATGGGAAGGGAGGCTGGACATGCTTTGTTATACCCACTCCCTTTTGGAGTTTATCTGCAACTGACCAGCGTTAATGTTAAAACAGGGATTATAAGTCTGACAGAGTGGACTCTTTGTGTCAATATGATACCAAGTTATAAACAAGATCTGAGCCCATGCAAGGCAAGGGTTAAGTCATGCCCTACAAACCACAAAATCTCATTAAATGTGTGTTTTTGTTTTTCAAATTAGTCTGGTATAATGTGGCTTGCTTTCCAACCTGACTCTGGTATAGAATCACATGACAGGTAGCAGACTTCCTTATCTTAACTTGAAGTCAGTAGAAGGGAATGCTAGGCATTCGTCTAAAGACTTCAAGTCTTTAGACACAGCTTAACTCTTTCAACCAATTGCCAACTAAAAAAATCCCTAAAACCCATCTATAACTTGTAAGTCCTTTGCTTCGGGATGGCCTGCCTTTTTAGGCTGAACCAATGTATACCTTCCACGTACTGATTTATGATTTTACCTGCAATTTCTGTCTCCCTGAAATGTGTAAAACCAAATTGTAATCTGACTGCCTCAGGTACACTTTCTCAGGACTTCTGGGACTGTTGTGTTCTCTGGGCCATGGTCACTCATACTAGCTCAGAATAACCCTCTTTAAAATATTTTACAGAGTTTGGTTTTGCAATTAAGTTTTTAACTTGTTTATTGCCTGCCTTTCCCACAAGAGTACAAGCTCCATATGGTCACGGTTGAGTTCTGTTTGTTTACTGTTGTATCTGTGTTCTCCATACCTGGCATGGGTGGGTGGGTGGATGGATGGATGGATAGATGAATGGATGAATAGATGGATAGGTGATTGGATGGATGGATGGATGGAAAGATAGGTGGGTGGATGAATGAATATATGGATGGATGGGATGGATGGATGGATGGATGGATGGATGGATGGATGGATGGATGGATAGGTGGATGGATGGATGGATAGGTGGATGGATGGATGGATGGATGGATGGATGGATGGATGGATGGATAGGTGGATGGATGGATGGACAGGTGGATGGATGGATGGATATATGGATGGATGGATGGATGGATGTATGGATGGATGGATGGGTGGATGGATGGCTAAGTTTTCCAAAACCTAGCCTTTGCTTTTTCTGCTAACACTAAAAAACTATGTTATTTAACATATAATTTATTTGGATTTTGTTCTGCTAGCCATCGCTAAAAATTTCTTGACCCTTCACAACTGGAGAGAATCAAAGCAATGTGCGGCAAAGCAGGAAGTAATTACACATGGAGGAGAGGTCACATTTATTCATTCCTGAATAATTACTCCAGAAATAACAACTCTTATTTGCTTTAGAATTGGTAACTTGCCTCATGAAATTAAAAAGATCAAAAGCCTAATTTCCTTGTAAGAGAGATTATACGTGGCTTTCTGTGTTTGTGCGAACGCAGGAGCATGTATGTGTTTGTGTGCACGTATAGCTGCCATGTACCCAAATAACAGAAGGATTTGAGACTCAGAAATTTTGCCAGTGCTTTTGTATAAACAGAACTCTCCTTCTTTGCAAAAAGCTAAAAAAATTCCAGGCAAATCTGGAAAATCTGTTTTTGTCTAAAACCTCTTAGGGCACTTTCTCAAGGATTTATGATGTCTGAGAAAGTTTATACTTTGAGACACTGAAAGCCAAGATGCACAAAAATTAGAAGAAGTCGGAAAGAATTCTACCCCTATATACCATTCCACCTCTAAGTTTGTTATTTAATATGGGCCTAGGAAAATATGTAAAGGAGAGAAACCTCTTTTTACCTGACTATAGAATTTACAGCAAGATGATCTTATAGAGAGGGGAAAATACTCTATGACAAAGCCACAGAACAGGAGCATGAAAAGGACCTCAATAGAGGCAGAGCCAAAGAGAGCCCTGCTGGAAGACCGCATGCCTTGTGGATAAGATCCTTGGTTTTGGATTTCCAAGCATCTGGGTTCAAGTCCAGGCATTGCCACTCACCAACTATGGTAACTTAGTCTTTATTCTCTCTGAATTTCAGTCTTCTGACTTGTAAAATTGAAATGATAATAATACATTTTTAATACGCTATTATGATGATTAAATGAAAAACCAGTGTGCACAAAACCCTTGGCATGGTATGCCCACTAGGTAACCCTTAGTACACAGTAAGCACTCAATTAACCGTAGTCATAATTGTTTGTCAAACTCTGTCCTGTGCAGTAGAATAACAATGTGAGCCACATATGTAATTTACAAATCTTCTAGCAGCCACATTAAAAAAATTTTAAACAGCCTAGAGTAGTGGCTCAAATCTGTAATCTCAGCACTTTGGGAGGCTGAGGCGGGTGGATAGCTTGAGCTCAGGAGTTCGACACCAGCCTAGACAACATGGCAAAAACTCCATCTTCACAAAAACAAAACCAAAAACTAGCTGAGCATGGTGGTGTGCACAAGTAGTGCCAGCTACTCAGGAGGCTGAGGGGGCAGGATCACATGAGCCCAGAAGGTTAAGGCTACAGTGAGCTGTGATCGTGCCACTGCACACCAGTCTGGGCAACAGAGCAAGACCCTGTCTCAAAAAAAAAATAAATAAATAAATAAATAAATAAATAAATAAACTGATGAAGTTAATTTTAAATAATATATTTTATTTAATTCAACATATTCCAAATATTACGCTTCAATATATAATCAATATAAATAACCAACAAGATATTTTATATATTTTTTTAATTCTAAGACTTTGAAATCTACTGAGTGTTTTGTACTTACAGCACATCTCAGTTGAGACTGGCCACTTTCCAAATGCGTAGTAGCCACCTGTGGCTAGTGGCTACTGTACTGGATAGCACAGGTCTAACATCTGTCTCTGATTCCCACAGAATGACCTCTTAACTGCACAAAGCTCCTTTCTGGCAGTGGCACAGATGGACTCAAGATGGAAAAGCTCTTCATGCCTTACAGCTAATCCTATTTTACAGAAGAGCTGCAGATGAAACAATGTTGACTATAAGGGTGAAGTAATATTCTATAGTTTGACTCATATTCCCATGTCCCACACCCTTTCTCTGGAAACTCTAATGTCAATGCTGTGAGACTAGAACTGGATTTGTTTTTTGAATTCTCCAAGTCTTAGAGGAATGTGGTACCACTCAATAATGTTAAAGTGTATTGTTGTTTACTTAAGAATCTTTCTAGACAGCGGCAGCGGTTCACGCCTGTAATCCCAGCACTTTGGGAAGCTGAGGCAGGCAGATCACGTGAGGTCAGGAGTTCGAGACCAGCGTGGACAACATGGTGAAACCCTGTCTCTACTAAAAATACAAAGAAATTAGCCGGGCATGGTGGTGCGCACCTGTAATCTCAGCTATTCGAGAAGCTGAGGCAGGAGAATTGTTTGAACCTGGGAAGCGGAGATTGCAGTGAGCGGAGTTACCACCACTGCACTCCAGCCTGGGCAACAGAGCGAGACTCTCTCTCTCTCTCTCTCTCTCTATATATATATATATATATAATCTTTCTAGATCTCGGAGGCTGAATTATACTGCCAGGACCAAGGAAAATGGCCTCCATGTTCTCTTTCTTCTAGTTTATGTTGTCTCCTCTGGGAGATTACCCCTAAGAGAGAAAGGAGGAGGAAAAGGTCCTGTGTTGGATCCTTTCTTTCCCATGCATATTGATGGAGTACCAGCAGGTGGCAGTGTAATATCTTGCATGATACATTTCAGGCCTATGTATTTGCTGAGAAAAGCAGTGGTCAACGTTTGGTCTTTGCTTGGAGTTTATGAGATAATTATAGAATTGTGGTGAAGACAGCGCAGTTAAGACTGAGGTGAGTATTCCAATATAAATCTCTGTCTTCACTTTTAACATATTTCAAACTGTTTTTTGGATTGCTTTTTCACATTTAGTTTTTCAGCTCAAAAGAATCATAGAATTAAAAAAGACATGAAATAATGTACATATCCAGTTATTAGTATATGTTCCTTACTTTTCTCCTCTTTCTTCCATGCCATTAGCTCTCTAACAAGCATAAACAAATGTTTAACTTATGTAGCTGAGTGTTACTGAGGAACGCTTGGTTTGCAAAGTATGAAACTTTTGTTGAGCAACATTTATGTCAGGCAAGGTTTAGAATTTCATGCTGTAAGCCTATGGCTTCTTCGTTTTCCATAATTAAATAACTTCTGAGAATGTGACTTCTCAGAAGGATGCATAAGAATTAAAACCAGCAACACTCTCAAAGATCAGATATCCGTAGTTAAGAACTTGAAATAAACACTTACATGGGTCAGTTTTTCCTCCTGACAAACATTGGCTTATTTCAACCTAATAGAATAGTTAGATAATATCTAGCTTATTATAGGATTGTAGTAGATTATTGTTTTTGGCAAAATGACATCAGATAATATACACATGCTTCTTTAAGAGTTTTAAAAATAATAAAATTTTAGAAATTAGTAAGTAAAAACTAGGTGCTTTCAATAAAAATGTCAAAAAAAGAAGGATTCTGAATTGTATTTGTTAGAGTCACTCATTAACTTCTCATTTGTGTATTCAATACATTAAATATTTGCTGGGTGTCTATTCTGGGATGAGCATCAGGGGACATTGGTCTTTCTCCTGTCTCCGGACTGGACTTTACACCATCGATTCCTCTTGTTCTCAGGCTTTCAGATTTGGTTTGGAAACACACATCAGCTTTCTTGGGTCTTCAGTTTACAAACAGCTGACTTCTGACTTCTTAGCCTCTATAAGATCATGAGCCCATTCCTCATAAAAAATCTCCCTCTTTCTGTCTCGGTCTATATCTATATATCTATCTACTATTGGTTCTATTTCTCTGGAGAACCCTAATACAATCAGACACAAAAGGACAAATATTGTGTGATTCCACTTACATGAGGTACTTAGAGTAGGCAAATTCAGAGAAACAAAAAGTATACTAAAGGCCAGGCATGGTGGCTTATGCCTGTAATCCCAGCACTTTGGGAGGCTGAGGCAGACAGACTGCTTGAGTTCATGAGTCTGAGACCAGCCTGGACAACATAGTGAAACCCTATCTCTATGAAAAATAAAAAAATTAGCCGGACGTGTTGGTGTGTGCCTGTAGTCCCAGCTACTTGGGAGGTTGAGGCGGGGGGATCACTTGAGCCCGGGAGGCAGAGGTTGCAGTGAGCCAAGATCACGCCACTGCACTTCAACCTGGGGGACAGGTTGTCTTTAAAACAACAACAACAACAACAACAGCAGATTAAAGGTTACAGCAGCTGTGGGGAGAGGAAATGCAGAGTTATTGTTTAATGTGTACAGAGTTTCTGTTTGGGGTGATGAAAGAGTTCTGGAAATGAATATGGTGAAGGTTTGTTGTGTAACATTGTGAAGGTACTTAATGCCACTGAGTTACATACTTTAAAATGATTAATTTTCCTTTTTTTTTTTTTGAGAAAGGATCTCACTCTGCCCGGGCTGGAGTGCAGTGGCGTGATCATAGCTCACTGCAGCCTCAGACTACTGGGCTCAAGCCATCCTACCATGTCAGCCACCTGAGTAACTAGGACTACAGGTACCACCACGCCAGCTAATTTTTTTTTTTACTTTAATTTTTATATATAATAGAGACAGGGTCTCGCTATGTTGCCCAGGCTAGTCTTGAACTCCTGGCCTCAAGCAATCCTCCCTCCTTGGCCTCCCAAAGCCCTGTGATTATAAGTGTGAACCACTAAGCCCTGCCTTAAACATTATTATTATTATTTTTTTTTTTTTTTGAGCTGGAGTCTCGCTCTGTCGCCTAGGCTGGAGTGCAGTGGCACGATCTCGGTTCACTGCAAGCTCCGCCTCCTGGGTTCACGTCATTCTCCTGCCTCAGCCTCCTGAGTAGCTGGGACTACAGGCGCCTGCCACCACGCCCGGCTAATTTTTTGTATTTTTAGTAGAGACGGGGTTTCACCATGTTAGTCAGGATGGTCTCGATCTCCTGACCTCGTGATCCACCCGTCTCGGCCTCCCAAAGTGCTGGGATTACAAACGTGAGCCACTGCACCTGGACATAAATAATTTAAATGGTAAATTATATGTTATGTATATTTTACCACAATGAAAAAAAAGTATTTTAGGTTGGGCACACTGACTCATGCCCAGCACTTTGGGAGGCCAAGGCAGGAGGATCACTTGAGCCCAGAAGTTCAAGACCAGCTTGGGCAACATGGTGAGACCCCATCTCTACAAAAAAAAAAAAAAAAAAAAAGAGCTGGGTTTGGCAGCACATGCCACCTGTGCTGCCAGCTACTTGGGAGGCTGAGGTGGGAGGATGGCTTGAGCCTGGGAGTTTGGAGCTGCAGTGAACCATGATCACAACACGACACTCCAACCTGGGAGATGGAGCAAGACCCTGTCTCAAAAAAAGGGGGTTTTAAAAAAAGGCAGAAACGTTATAAGTGTTTATAGGAGAGTTCGGAGCAAAAGGAACAACATAATCCAAGGCTCAAGGGGCAGGAAAGATTGAGGAGGATATATTTTGGGAGAAACCTTAATCTCAGAAAAGCTCCCAGTCACCTGACGTGCGATTTGGCAACGCAGGCTCTCAGGGTGATGGGGCGGATCTGGAAGAGAGGTTCTGAGGCAGCAGAGCCTGGGCTCAGTGCGGACACTTAAGTAGCTCAAGTCCTGCGATTTCTAGGACCCAGTGTCCTTGGGCGTGGGTCAGGTCATTCAGTGAGGTCCAACTCAATGAGCAGAGTCCTGTGCTTCGGAAATTGAGTTGTTAGTCTCATACAGAAGTCAAGAGGGTGGGGAAGAATCCAGCTTGAACCTGGCTAGACCGGTGCAGAACACCAAGCCATCATTTCCGCCAGAAAAACATGAAGAAGAATAGAACACAAAGAGCAGAACGAACCCACAAACTAGGCAAATCGCAGTCTGGTAGAGGGTTGGCAATGCTCTGGAAGGAAGGCTCCCTCCTGACTCCCTCCTGGCTCCCTGGCTCCCAACACTGAGCGACAGGGAAGACTACTGGGCAGGGCCATTCTCAGGAGCCCAGGAAATTTGACCAGGCCAGTGGACTTGGGTCCCTGAGAAGCATAAGCCAATCCAAAACACTCCAGAAGTTGGGCGCAGGCTGCTGATGCACCTCTGTCAGGGCTACCTCACCACCTGAGGAGCTGCATGGAGTTAGAAGAGACCAAGGCAAAGGAAATGAAATAAAACTGATAGGATCATGGGAAACACACAGGGAAAAAAATGGGAGAAAAGGTTGCAGGGCAGGTTAGGGCCAGCTTGTGGACAAATTTAATTCCAGGCTAAAGAGCCTGAGTGGAATTCCATGAGTAACAGGAAGACAGAAATCTCTCGAATAGAGAAGTGATATAAAGAAAACATTGCCTTTAAAAGATTCATCCAGATTGGGTGCGGTGGCTCACACCTGTAATTCCAGCACTTTGGGAGGCTAAGGCAGGCAGATCACCTGAGGTCAGGAGTTCAAGACCAGTCTGGCCAACATAGCAAAACCCTGCCTCTACCAAAAATACAAAAATTCGCTGGGTGCAGTGGCGCTGCCAGTAGTCCCAGTTACTCAGGAGGCTGAGGCAGGAGAATGGCGTGAACCCAGGAGGCGGAACTTGCAGAGAGCCGAGATCGCCCCACTGCACTCCAGCCTGGGCGACAGAGTGTGAGTCCGTCTCAGACATACACACACAAAATAAATAAATAGATAAAGATTAATTCAGCATGTAGGATGGTTATAAATATGAGTCTGTAAGTAGGTGGGAGAGAATAATGGCCAGAACTAGAATGGTGAAGTTGAATGGAAGATTCAGATGTATAAGTTATTTTTTTGCTGGGGAGAGAAGTATGCTACAATTGTATTTCCATGTTTCAATTGATTGCAGTCACTTAAAAATAAAATGTAAAATGTATTAATTTGTTTTTCAGTATAACTATTATACCCATAATAGGATAATTAGAAAATCAAAAAAGTAGAGGGTAAAAAATAAAATTGTTCTCAGTCCTTATTGCATCAGTATAGCCACTATAGATATCTTGATATATTTCGTTCTTGTCTTTTTTCTTTACCTAATTATTTAAATTGTTTTTTGCTTGCATGTTTTACTAGTTGTGATGATATTATATATACAATTTTATACCAGTTTTCTTATTTAACATGACCTTATTATGTAATAAGAATTAAGAATACAGACTTTGGCCGGGTGTGGTGGCTGACGCCGGTAACTTTGGGAGGCCGAGGCGGGTGGATCATGAGGTCAGGATATGTCCAGAATTTATTTCTTCTGGTGGGTTCTTGCTCTTGCTGACTTCAAGAATGAAGCCACGGACCTTTGCAGTGAGTGTTACAGATCTTAAAGATGGTGTGTCCGGAGTTTGTTCCTTCAGATGTTCAGATGTGTCCAGAGTTTCTTCCTTCCAGTGGGTTCGTGGTCCTGCTGACTTCAAGAATGAAGCTGCAGACCTTCGCAGCAAGTGTTAATAGCTCTTAAAGGTGGTGCAGACCCAAAGAATGACCAGCAGCAAGATTCATTGTGAAGAGTGAAAGAACAAAGCTTGCACAGTGTGGAAGGGGACCCGTGCCGGTTGCTGCTGCTGGCTAGGGGGTGGCCAACTTTTATTCCCTTACTTGTCCCCACCCACATCCTGCTGATTGGTCCATTTTACACAGTGCTGATTGGTGCATTTTTACCAAGTGCTGATTGGTGCGTTTACAATCCTTTAGCACGCTGATTGGTGTGTTTTTACAGAGTGCTGATTGGTGCATTTACAATCCTTTAGCTAGACACAGAGTGCTGATTGGTGCGTTTTTACAGAGTGCTGATTGGTGTGTTTACAATTATCTAGCTTGTCTTTTTTCTTTACCTAATTATTTAAATTGTTTTTTGCGCGACCCAGGAAGTCCAGCTGGTTTCACCTCTCAATGAGATTGAGACCATCCTGGCTAACACAGTGAAATCCCATCTGTACTAAAAATACAAAAAATTAGCCAGGCATGGTGGCAGGCACCTGTAGTCCCAGCTACTTGGGAGGCTGAGGCAGGAGAATGGTGTGAACCTGGGAGGTGGAGCTTGCAGTCAGCCGAGATCATGCCACTGCACTCCAGCCTGGGCAACAGAATGAGACTCCATCTCAAGAAAAAGAATACAGAAGTCTATTAAGAATACAAACGGCAGAACCAGGCTGCCTGGGTTCAAACGCCAACATCTGCCATTAACTAGATGGGTGACAACTTCTCTGTGCCTCAGTTTCCTTAGCCATAAAATGGTAGTAATAATAATAGCAGTCTCATAGAGTTGTGGTTAGAGTTAATCGAATACTATACGGAAAGCTTTTGGCATCTGGCATATAGTAATTATATGTGTTGGGCATTTTACTAAGTTATTATAAATGTGAGTTTGAATAGTTTGAAGATTTTCAGTCAACACAGAAAGTAGGGAAATTTATGAAGAGTGGTGGTGCCCTTAACATTTACAGGAAAGAAAGATGGTTTGGAAGGTGGTGGAAATAGACGAAGGTTTAATTGTATCAAATTGAAGTTACAGGCAAACAGAACAGGTGGAAGTATCTAGGAGGGCTTAAGATACAATACAGAGATTCAAAAGAGAGAAGCTATAACCAGACATCTGGATTTAGGGAACATCTGTCTACAGGTGACAGTTCATATCATAAGAAAAAAATGAGATCACTAAGGGCAAGAAAAACATTAAGTTCGAAACTTTGGAGAACAACCCTATTCGAAGACTGAAAGATGGAAGTGGAACTAGGAGAGATGGAAGAAGAGATAAAACATCAGAAGGGGAAATAAGAAAGATAGGGAGGGTGTGATGGAGTTTGTTCATGGGAGTCAATTGATGTGGCTGAATCTCACAATGTAACACCTTTAGGACCCCCTGGAGTCCTAAATGGGCATGAGCAGGAGCCCCTCCTCTGACCTCTTCCCCTTTTCCAGGGCGTAGCCTGGAAAGGGAGCATTAGAACACAGAACCACCCAGCCCTACGCCTTTCTCTCCTCTCCTCACAGTTCCCCACCCACTGCCCTCTTCTCCTGCTTCCTGGCTCGGTCCCCTGGAGCTTTGCTAAACCTTACATTGCTTAGGGCTTTCTTGCACAATACAACTTTATGAGCTGATTCCATGGAGCCTAGCTGATTAAATGCAGAGATGGAGGTAGGCAAGAATAAGGGCTATAGGAGATGACCCATGACTCTTTTCAGAAATTGTTGCCATTCCTTTGATGATGACGATCT
This sequence comes from Rhinopithecus roxellana, assembly GCF_007565055.1. Lineage (NCBI taxonomy): Eukaryota > Metazoa > Chordata > Mammalia > Primates > Cercopithecidae > Rhinopithecus > Rhinopithecus roxellana. Next base: position 105,209,243 of record NC_044559.1, read on the forward strand.
TTTCTTCTGAGACAAGGTCTCACTTTGTTGCTCAGGCTGGAGTGCAGTGGCACAATCACGGCTCACTGTGGGCTCTACCTCCTGGCCTTAAGCGATCCTTCCACCTCAGCCTCCCAAGTAGCTGGGACTACAGGCACACATGACCACCCCCAGCTAAGTTTTGTAGTTTTCATAGAGACAGGGTTTTACCATGTTGCCCCAGGCTGGTCTTGAACTCTTGGGTTCAAGTGATCTGCCCTCTCAGCCTTCCAAAGTGCTGCGATTACAGGCATGAGCCACCACGTCCAGCCTGCTTTGGTGACAATAAATCTTAATCTCCTTCCAGGTTTACAGATCCCTCAGGACAACTAAAGCAAAGATCCATGTACTAAGCAGGGCAAAAATATGGCATATTAATTTTTACAATAGTGACTCGTAAAAGAAGGGTATATAATTGGAGGTACAAAGTAGGGTAAAGGCACAGGAAAAGAGGCTTGGAAAAGAGGAATGACAACTTCTAAATATAGGGAAGACTGAACATACCTCGACATTTTGAAGCAGAGGAGGTCAGTTGAAGGAGTTGCTGTGAGATGACTCGGCGGGAGTGTGGACAGACTTGAAGTGGTAAAGTGCAGGAACCCTGGACACTTGGGCTTGAAATTCTAGTTCAGCCACTTTCTATCTGTGACGCCTTAAGAAATGTCCTTCATTTCTGTATCTCTGTTTCTGTATATGTTTTAAAAAAAAAAAGTGACATTGACATAATAATATCTACCTCATAGGCTTGTTATAAGGATTAAATGCTTTACTATATCTGCGTGTTAACTATATTTGCTCTCGATAATTAGGTAAAGGTGTGACAGGTGACCTTGGGAAAATGCAGGGGGCGGAGGCAGAAGAAACTCCATCTAGCAATTGTTGACAGCAATTCAAGCAGCCAGAAATTTAGCGTTAGGGAGACTCAGTGCCTGATTTATTTTTTTCTGGTTGCCTTATCACCAACTGATTATGATTTTTTTTTTTTTTTTTTACTTTTTTTGTGAGGGAGAGAGAAACACATGTATTTTTAAAGTCTTCATTGTTCCGAGAATCTTTTTGAATAAGAATAAGATAGTTCCTTTTATCTTCTAGAATCCAAATAAGTTCTCGGAAAATTCTTTCTGATATTATTGCCCATCTAGATGGGTTTCCTCCCACCACTTTACCCTCTGTCTCTTCACTGGAAACTATAATTTCAGTAGTTGATTGAAAAGTCGATCAGCAAAGCCACATAAATGAAGAAGGACTTTTGAAATAGCCTCCAAATATTTTTCTGGCTAGGCATTAATGAATAGAGTTGACAGCTGTGTAGCATTTTCTGCTACAGGATAACATTCCAACATCAAGTTAAAACTAATGCAACAAAAATATTCAATACTAAGAGAAAGTCACGTGGCAGACTGCACCTTTATTTTTTTTAAAAAATAAAGCCGGGTGCGGTGGCTCATTCCTGTAATCCCATCATTTTGGGAGGTCGAGGCAGGCGGATTACTGGAGGTCAGGAGTTCGAGACCAGCCTGGCCAATATGGTGAAACCCTGTCTCTACCAGACAAACAAACAAACAAACAACTAGCCTGTAATCCCAGCGACTTGGGAGGCTGAGGCAGGAGAATTGCCTGAACCTGGGAGGGGGAGGTGGCAGTAGCTGAGATAGTACCACTGCACTCCAGCCTGGGTGACAGAGAGAGACTCTGTAACAAAAAAAAAAAAAAAAAAAAAAATATATATATATATATATATATATAAAGTAGTATTTAACTGAGCTCCAGAATAAAATTTGTCCTGTGTGCAGACAGAACTTGTGTAGCTGTAAGATCTCAGAAGGGTAGGTGCACCTGAATGGTGAAATGCTAACCATTTGGAAATATATTGATTGTGAATTTATGTATTATGCATTATATTATATATTTATGTATTTTATGTATAATATTTGTACCTATATATTTATATCATAATTATAATTATCAGCCTTCCACAACTAAGATGTAAGTTATCAGAGAACAAGGATTTTGCTGTTTTATTCACGATCAACACAATAGCTTAAAAAGTAAATGACTAATAGAATATATTAACTTGTAAGGAAGCTTATTTATAACTGAGCCTGAGTTCCAAAAGATGCCAAGGTAGCTTGGGAGGGGCGGATGGGATGGGGTGGCGGTGCAGGAAGGGGCTGTGGGGCGAGGTGGGGTCTGTGCTGGGGGAAGAGAGGGTTGATGGAGAAAGGGAGGAAGCCAAGGGTAGGAGTTCAAGCTGCAGAGATGGAAACTGTGTTCTCATTGGAATGTTCATGGGAGGATTTAGTGGGACCCAGGTCAGGGAAATACATTCCTGTTGGTTTTTTTATTTTTTTATTTTTTCAGTTTTGTATCTCTTCTGCTGTTAATTTTTTTGAAAATGTGCATTTATCTATTTTAAAGTATAGATTAAATTATCTATCACGGTCTCTTATTTGTCTAATCTATTCCAATGATTTTCTGATTTTTTATTTTTCTTCTTTCATTTACGTTTTTCTCAATGACAATTTCAGAAATTAGACTATTTTGATGGGGGAGTTTTCTTATTCAAAGAACTCCATTTGAATGTGTTTGTTTATTTAATTGATGGCCCGGTTTGTAATTTGTTCATTCATAAATTCTTTCTTCTGATATCTTCAAGATTTTATTCTTTTCTTTTCTTCTTTTCTAGAGTCCTGACTTGAGTGTTTGATAATTTAACAGACAAAATAACTGTGTGGTTCCTGAAACTGGCCTTTTTTGGGGGTCTCTTCAGAGGCTTCAGGGAGAGGCAGGGGATCCAGGGAGAGGCAGGGGACCCAGGGAGAGGCAGGGGATCCAGGGAAGGGCAGGTGCTGCTAATTTCCATGTCTTTTGCCTGAATTTTAAAATGGCTCACAATGCCAAATCCTAAACTATATTCTTTCAAACCTCAATCACCTTGGAATTGCTCCCTTTTGGAATTTTAAAATACGAGCTTGCTTTATTTTCTCTGCCACCTTGCCATGACCTCACCCAAATGCTGTCTCCAGATTTCCCACCTAGGTTTTATAGGCAGAATACTTTTTTTCTTTTCTTTTTTTTTTTTTGAGACGGAGTCTCGCTCTGTTGCCCAGGCTGGAGTGCAGTGGCCTGATCTCAGCTCACTGCAAGCTCCGCCTCCCGGGTTCCCACCATTCCCCTGCCTCAGCCTCCCGAGTAGCTGGGACTACAGGCGCCCGCCACCTCGCCCGGCTAGTTTTTTGTATTTTTTAGTAGAGACGGGGTTTCACCGTGTTAGCCAGGATGGTCTCGATCTCCTGACCTCGTGATCCGCCCGTCTCCGCCTCCCAAAGTGCTGGGATTACAGGCTTGAGCCACCGCGCCCGGCACTTTTTTTTCTTTTTTGAGACAGAGTCTCACTCTGTGTTCCAGGCTGGAGTGCAGTGGTGCAATCTCGGCTCACTGCAACCTCTGCTTCCCGGGTTCAAGCAATCCTCCTGCCTCAGCCTCCCAAGTAGTTGGGATTATAGGCGTGCACCACCATGCCCGGCTAATTTTTGTAATTTTAGTAGAGATGGGGTCTCGCTATGTTGCCCAGGCTGGTCTCAAACTCCTAGACTCAAGCCATCTGCTGGCTTTGGCTTCCCAAAGTGCTGAGATTACAGGCATGAGCCACTGCGCCCAGCCTACAGGCAGAATACTTTAGAGTGACAGAAAGTAGCGACCCTGGAGTTATGTGATTCCAGGTTTACATCCCAGTTCTGCTCCTTCCTAGCTGAATGACCTTTCTCTGGTTATTTAGCCCAAGCCTCATTCTCCTCACCTGTCAGATGGGGGTAATGATAGCACCTGCTTCAAATAGCACTTCTGAGCATTAAAAGAGATGATGTACGTCAAAAGGAATATTCCCTAGTTTGTTAAGCTTTTCTAGGGGCTTTTACATACAGGGTTGTTTCTTGTTTTGTTTTTACTTACTTAAGACAGGATCTTGCCCTATTGCCTAGGCTGGAGTGTGGTGGCACAGTCACAGCTCACTGCAGCCTCAAACTTCTGGGCTCCAGTGATCCTCCTGCCTCAGCCTTACAAGTGGCTAGGGCTACAGGTGTGCACCAGCACACATGGTGAATTTAGAAAAAAATTTAAGAGACAGAATCTCACATTGCTGCCCAGTCTGGTCTCAAATTTCTGGCCTCAAGGGATCTTCCCAGTTCAGCCGCTCAAGTAGTTGAGATTTCAGGCGTGTGCCACTGTGCCCGGCTCCACATTCAGGTTTTTAAGTGTCGTCTCACTACCCAAGGGATTAGCTATTATTCTCAGTCCATCGTGAGGAAAGATACAAAGATACTAAATGCAATTTCTGCGATTATCAACTAATTAGTGACTAGAATTTGAGAGTCCTTATTCCCAGATGCGTGCTCTTTCTAAGGCGGCAAGTTAGCTCTTGGCCAAAACTGAAAATCAATGCTTTTTTTTTTTTGCCTGTAGTGCCCAAACACCCCTCCTTACACTCTCTAATTATTTCCCTGGGTCTTTTTCCTCTCTCTAAAATCTTTTTTTTTTTTTTTGAGACGGAGTCTCGCTTTGTCGCCCAGGCTGGAGTGCAGTGGCCGGATCTCAGCTCACTACAAGCTCTGCCTCCCGGGTTCCCGCCATTCTCCTGCCTCAGCCTCCCGAGTAGCTGGGACTACAGGCGCCCGCCACCTCGCCCGACTAGTTTTTTGTATTTTTTAGTAGAGACGGGGTTTCACCGTGTTAGCCAGGATGGTCTTGATCTCCTGACCTTGTGATCTGCCCGTCTCGGCCTCCCAAAGTGCTGGGATTACAGGCTTGAGCCACCGCGCCTGGCCCTCCTCTCTCTAAAATCTTAACAGATAACACTTATCATGCTCTCCCTCCCAGCAGCATTTGGGTTATTTCTTTAATTTTTTTTTTTTTTTTTTTTTTTTTTTTTTTTTTTTTTTTTTTTTTTTTGAGACGAAGTCTCGCTCTGTCACCCAGGCTGGAGTGCTGTGGCCGGATCTCAGCTCACTGCAAGCTCCACCTCCCGGGTTCATGCCATTCTCCTGCCTCAGCCTCCCGGGTAGCTAGGACTATAGGTGCCTGCCACCTCGCCCAGCTAGATTTTTGTAGCTTTTAGTAGAGACGGGGTTTCACCGTGTTAGCCAGGATGGTCTCGATCTCCTGACCTCATGATCCGCCCGTCTCAGCCTCCCAAAGTGCTGGGATTGCAGGCTTGAGCCACCGCGCCCGGCCTATTTCTTTAATTTTTAAAAATTTCAGCTGTTGTTTTAGATTCAGGGGGTACATGTACAGTACAGGTTTGTTATCTGGGTATATTGTGTGATACTGAGGTTTGGGGTACAGTTGATCCCATCACCCATGTAGTGAGCATAGCACCCAATAGTTAGTTTTTCAACCCTTGCCCCCCTCATTTCTCCTCTCTCTAGTAGTCCCTAGTATCTATTGTTGCCATCTTTATGTACCCATATACCCAATGTTTAGCTACTACTTATAAGTGAGAACATGTGGTATTTGGTTTTCTGTTCCTGTATGAATTCACTTAGGATAATGGCCTCCAGCTGTATCCATGTTGTGCAAAGGACATGATCTCATCCTTTTTTATGGCTGCATAGTATTCCATCATGTATATGCAGTAGATTTTCTTTATCCATTCCACCATTGATGGGCACCATTTGATTCCATATCTTTGCTACCATGAGTGGTGTTCCCAACAGCATTTGTGTTTTATCAATGAATTCCTTAAAAATCAGAAAGCCTTCAAGAGTTGAAGAATGAATGTCTAAAACAATTCTTAAGGCCAGGAACAGTGTCAAACAAGGGGCTTTCTCAGGGAGTGTACTTTCTTACTATATCTCGTGGTCAGAAGAACAACGCCCCCCAAAGATGTCCACATCCTAATTCCCAGATGCTGCCTTGCCACCAAATGGTGACAAAGAGACTTTGTAGATGTAGGATCTTCAGATGGTGAGATTATCCTGGATTTTCCTGGATTATTCAGGCAGACTCAGTGTCATCTCAAGGGTTCTCATAAGAGGGAGGCAGAGGGTCTGAGTCAGAGGAGGGGACCTGATGATGAAAGCAGGTGTGTATGTGTGTGACAGAGAGAGAGAGAACCCTTTGACAGTGCTACATTGCTGACTTTGAAACCGGAGGAAGGGTCAAGGAGTCCAGGAATCCAGGCAGCTCCTAGAAGTCAGAAAAGGCAGGCACATGAATTGTCCCATTGAGCTTCCAGAAGCAATGCAACTCCTGACACCTTAAATCTGGGACTTCTGACATCCAAAAGTATAAGATAATAAATTTGTCTTGTTTGAAGTCACTAAGTTTGCATTAATTTTTAACAGCAGCTTAGGGAATCCAGTACACATCTTATAGTCCATTTATGGCCAGATTCAACTTTTCCACCATTCAACTATTTGCAACACCTACCAAATAGTTCAAAGGAGCACGGTGCTGCACACCTGTTGCAAAATGAACTATATGATGAGAATTAACTAAGAGCTCAAACTTGAAACCACTGGCTTGGGGAATGATACGATCAATAGTAGGGGAGATATAACAGTAAGAAAAGATGCTGTTGATTCTGGCCTATGCATGTTCCTGTGCAGTTTGGGCCCAGCCGAGAGTGCCTGACTGTGGGGGCAAATGACAGGTGAAGTCCAGGCCAAGCGCCATCTGCCAAGTAGTGCACCCGGTCATGGAACGGCCTTTACCTGGAGGAAGGAACACCGTTTTCTAATTTGCCCAAAGGCACCAGATGGACTAGCAACAGTCCCAGAAGACTTAGCATGGTTCTGCCAAGGACTGAGGGTGTGAATTCAGATTTGTTACCATTTATCACTTTGGACAGAAGCTACAGTTAATTAGGTAATTCACTTCTCTGGCATTCAGTTTCATTGCTTAAAATGGAGACTTCAAGGTAAAATGAACTGATTGTTGCTAACTCCACTCCAGTCCTGCATGCCTTCTTGCTGTTCTTCAAGTACACACCTCCTAACCCAGGGCCTTTGCACTCACTGTTTCCGCCATCCACCACCTGGCTTCCTTCCTCCCTCCCTCCCTCCCTCCCTCCCTCCCTCCCTTCCTTCCTTCCTTCCTTCCTTCCTTCCTTCCTTCCTTCCTTCCTTCCCTCTTTACTCTCTCTTTCTCCCTTCCTTCCATCCTCTCTTTCTCTCTCTCTTTCTCCCTCCTTCTCTCTTTCTCTTTCTTTCTTTGGGCCTTGGTTTGTTGCCCAGAATGAAGTGCAGTGCTGTGATCATAGCTCGCTCCAGCCTCAAACTCCTTGGTTCTAGCGATCCTCCCACCTCAGCCTCCTGAGTAGCTAGGACCACAAGTGTGCACCACCATGTTTGGCTAATTTTTTTTTGAGATGGAGTCTCGCTCTGTCACCCAGGCTGGAGCGCAGTGGCACAGTCTTGGCTCACTACAACCTCTGCCTCCCAGGTTCGAGCAATTTTCCTGCCTCGGCCTCCCAAGTAGCTGGGACTACAGGTGCACACCACCACACCTGGCTAAATTTTGTGTTTTCAGTAGAGACCTCCTGACCTGGTGATCCACCTGCCTCCGCCTCCCAAAGTACTGGGACTACAGGTGTGAGCCACTGCACCTGGCCCGTGTCTGGCTAATTTTTATTTTATTTTTTATAGAGATGGGGTCTTGCTATGTTGCCCAGGCTGGTCTCAAACTTCTGGCCTTATGTGATCTTCCCACCTTGGCCTCCCAAAGTGTTGGGATTACAGGCATGAGTCACTGGACCCAGCCCTAATAAATATTTCTTGAAGGCACAGACTTTTCTTCTTATGTTAAAACTGACTTCCATGATAGGATAACTAGGTGTTTCACGTTTTGTGTATGTGTGTGTAATTTTGCCCCCTGGTGGGGTGTAAATTTTACTTTCTGGGGCATGGGGGTGAAGGTGAAAGTGACTAGTATATTGCTTGAGGATGTGATCTGGCCCCTTCTTATGGTGTCACCATCATCTAGGATGTGGCCAGAGCATGGCGAGGTACATAACAAAATGAAACCTTTTGCTTAAAATCAAATTGGTCGGCTGGGCACAGTGGCTTATGCCTGTAATCCCAGCACTTTGGGAGGCCAAGACAGATGGATACAAGGTCAGGAGATCAAGACCATCCTGGCCAACATGGTGAAACCCTGCTTCTACTAAAAATACAAAAAAATTAGCTGGGCACGGTGGCACGTGCCTGTAGTCCCAGCTACTCAGGAGGCCGAGGCAGGAGAATGGCTTGAACCCAGGAGGCGGAGGTTGCAGAGAGCTGAGATCACACCACTGCACTCCAGCCTGGTGACAGAGTGAGACTTTGTCTCAAAAAAAAAAAAAAAAAAAAAAAACTCAAATTGGTCAAAGTGAAATATTTGCTTCCTGCTCTGCTCATCTTCACCTGAAAATCTCCAAATTCTTCAGATTGCAAACCAATGCTTACCAAAGATAAATGCTTGCACTTTACATGAATCATTTGAAAATGTATCTCTTATTTTTCATTCAAGACTCCAACTTGGCCAGACAGGATGACTCATGCCTGTAATCCCAGCACTTTGGGAGGCCAAGGCAGGTGGATCATGTGAGGTCAGGAGTTCAAGAGCAGCCTGGCCAACATGGTGAAACCCTGTCTCTACCAAAAATCAAAAATTAGCTGGGTGTGGTGGTGTACACCTGCAATCCCAGCTACTTGGGATGCTGAGGCAGGAGAATTGCTTGAACCCGGGAGGTGGAGGTTGCAGTGAGCTGAGATTGTGCAACTTCACTCCAGCCTGGGGTACCGAGCAAGACTCCATCTAAAAAATAAAAATAAATACAAATAAAAAAATAAAATGAAAAAAGACTCCAATTCAATATTTGGAAAAAAAGCCACCTTTATCCCTGTCTTTGACCCCTTCATCATTGTTCCTTTGCTGGCCCTAGTCCTATCTCTCTGAATTCTCTGCTGCAATTTCTTGACCCAGTGGCCCAGGTCTGGGGAGCTCTTTCGGTGGGGGCTGAATGCAGAAGCTCACTCACCACTTCCCTTCTTTTCAAAAGAAGCGAAAGTCTTTCTAGTTCCTTCGGTTTGGGTACTTTCATTAAGTATGTGCCTGAGTAGACAAGTCATCGTATTTCCTGATTCTGCTCACTGAAAGTAGTTGCTACTTGTGTGCAGGAATAGTTTTTAGCTCTGATGCCTAATTCTTTTGACTTAAATATCCCCATATAGTGGGAGGTCTAGAGAGGAATTTATACCACTGAGACTCTCACTATATATATTTTTTCTGTCAGTCACTCTTGTAAGCTGTGAGTCTTTAATGATTACCATATGCACAGGCCCATATGGTCTGAGCCTCCACTCAGCACGTGTTCTTTGATATTAACGTCACACAGCAGTGTGGCTTTTCCTGTGAGTATTCTTGCAACATAGCTTGGTGACAGATACCTTATCCAGAGTCCCCGTTTTATTTTTTCAACGTTTTCAGTGCATGTTTGGAAACCCTGGTCAGCCACTTGTAGACACATCAAGTACAGATTCATATTTGAAATATCCTGGGTAAATATTTAAAGTTTTTCTGTGCCAAGCAAAGTGGCTCATGCCAGTACTTTTTGAGGCTGAGGCGGGAGGATCAGTTGAGGCCACGAGTTTGAGACCAGTCTGGGCAATATAGTGAGACCCTGTCTCTACAAAAGTAAAAAAATTAGCCAGGCATGGTGCTGCACCTGTAGTTCCAGCTATTGGGGAAGCTGAGAAGATCACTTGAGCCTGGGAATTCAAGGCTGCAGAGAGCCGTGACTGCGTCACTGCAATCCAGTCTTGGCGACAGGCAAGAAGTGTCTCAAAACACAAAAAGCAAACAAAGTCTCACTGTAAGTTTTTCTGTCCATGATACGCAGGGAACTTCAGACAGGAAATTTTTTTTTTTTTTGTATTTTTTTTTTGTATTTTTTAGTAGAGACGGGGTTTCACCTTGTTAGCCAGGATGGTCTCGATCTCCTGACCTCGTGATCTGCCCATCTCGGCCTCCCAAAGTGCTGGGATTACAGGCTTGAGCCACAGCGCCCGGCCTCAGACAGGAATTTGAATCTAACTTTTATCTTTGTAAAACAGCAGCATTCCTTCTTTCTAGCCATACTAAGGACCTGGTCCCTTAATAGCTGGAGCCCACGTTAGTTTGAATTGCTGTGTGTGAAGCAAAAGTGCAATTTCGTTATCCAAACAAAACAACCTGGCCTCATCGTGGGAAGCTCGTTAATTTCAAATGGAAAATAATCAACCCAGAAAAGGATGGGTGGGCTTTTTCTTCCTCTTTTTCCTGTAAATGAGAGGAAAATGGTTTTTGGCTGAAAGATAGCTTGGCAAGTAAGCTTGACTCTTCAAAAGGAAGCCTCTGTGGAGAGCAGATAGGCTCTGACGGCAGGGGGTACAGGTCTGTGTCCATTTGTCAACACGATTTTGAAACTGGCAGGGGTGCCCCTGCTGCTATATCACAAGAGGGTTTCCACAAGGCACGCGTTCTCCAGTGAGGGTTCTCAGTAACTCATGAGCCATTTGCAACTCGGTGCAAAATTCCCAGGGGCCCAATCTCTCCTCTTTTGACTGCTCCTCCTAATTCTAGATTAATGCCATGAGTGGGTGAGAAGAAAAGGAAAATTATAAGACTTTCTATTTTTATTTTTTATGACACCGGGTCTTGCTCTGTCACCCAGGCTGGAGTGCAGTAGTGCAATAACGGCTTACTGCAGCCTCAACCTCCCAGGCTCCAGCGATCCTCCCACCTCAGCCTCCTGAGTAGCTGGAACCACAGGTGCACACCGCTGCACCTGGCTAAGTTTCGTATTTTTTGTAGAGATGGAGTCTTACTATGTTGCCCAGGCTGGTTTTGAACTCTTGAGCTCAAGCAATCCACCCGCCCCAGCCTCCGAAAGTGCTGGGATTATAGGCATGAACAGTCACACCCAGCTTCTAGCTATTTTATTTTAGATTCAGGGGGTGCATGTGCATGTTTGTTACATGGGTGTGTTGCATACTGGTAGGACTGGACTTTTAGTTTACCCATCACCCAAACAGTGAATGTTGTACCCTTTAGCTTTTTAAATAATAACAATGAAAGCAAATCTGAAAACCACTGAATTATACACCCCAGTCTATAAAGATAGAAGCAAATTATATGTAAACACTGCATACATGTTGGGGCTCAGAAAACGATACCCCAAAATATGGCGCTTTAACATGCTGAAATAAAGAAGCAGCCTCAAGTTTACTCCGGCCTCCCTACCTCCAACTCCTGTCTCTCCACCTTCTGTCTCTCCCAAATGCACAGGAAAACAATGTTCTCTGAAGTTCCCTAATCTAGGTAGAAACTGGAACCGCTAAAAAGGAACACAATTGCCTTCAGGCTCCTCCCTGAAATTACATTAACCTGAGAAGATTAAAACTCGTTTCACAGAGGAAACTGAACGTTAAACACCACACCTGAAGCCCGGATGAACTTTGTCCCAAACTATCATCTGTTCTCCGCTCCCATTCAATTTCCAAAGAGAATCATTTACTTACCATTGTCTGAGCGGGCGGCTCATTCATCTCCCCTATAAATCATTCACTACCTCTAAAAATAGCCACATTTCCCTTTTCTCCCATTCCTCTACAAAGAAGGGTATAAATGTATCTGGGCCTCACTGGGTTACTGGGCAATCATCCTTCTGTGACTCCCCTGTGCTAATGCACATGACATAAATCTGTTTGCTGTTTTCTCCTATTAATCTGGCTATTATCCATTCATTTTCAGCACATCCTTCGGAGGGCAGAGGTGAAGCTTTTCCTTGGCCCCGAAATCTGCATGAGCAGCCCACTTTTCAGTTTCCTTCTTATGTTGTTTTCATCACCCTCTTTCTCCTTCTTCCTCCTTTTTTCACTTCTCCTATTTTTCTCAACCTGTTTTATTTTTGTTTTTCTCCTCCAACTGTTTCCTTTTCTGTCTTTCCTCTTCCTTATTATTTTTCTTTCTTTTCTCCGTGAGCCTTTCCTTCCTCTGTAATATCTGTCTTCCACAGCAGGTAATAGAGAGCTCTAGATTTCATGTGCCACAACCTGAGACTGGAAGCAGATATGAAGCCAGTTCACCTGGTAGCAACAAGTGAGTCTTTTTAAACCTTTCCAGGGACCCAAAAAAATACTTAGGATAAAACTCCTTTTATTGTCTCCATATTGTCTTCTTGCATTAGGGTTTTCAAAAATTGCACTTTTATCATGTTTGTTTAAAACATAACTTAAGGCTGGGCGTGGTGGCTCATGCCTGTAATCCCAGCACTTTGGGAGGCCAAGGCAGGCAGATCACCTGAGATCAGGAGTTCGAGATCAGCCTGGCTAAAATAGTGAAACCCCATCTCTACTAAAGATAAAAAAATTAGCAGGGCGTGGGGGTGTGCACCTGTTGTCCCAGCTACTCAGGAGGCTGAGGCTTGAGAACTGCTTGAGCCTGGGAGGCAGAGGTTACAGTGAGCCAAGACTGCACTATTGCACTCCAGCCTGGGTGACAGAGTAAAACTCTGTTTCTAAAAATATATGTATTTTATTATATATATATACACACACACACACACACTTAAGAATGTCTGACTTGTAAATATTTCAGTATTATTTTAAAATCAAGGCTAGGATGTATGGGAGTTTCATACTTGTAAATGAGTTTAGGTTATAGTATACCTGTTGTGATTTTTTTCATTAGTATCATTTAAAAAATGTTTTTCAAAATAATTGGTATAATAGATCATCACAGCACTCTCTATTAGAAAAGGTTTCTTAATTATAATCATTAAGTTGGCTAATTTTTCTGAGGCAGTAATAATAGCTTTTAGGTGATAGGGTTTTAGGTTTAGCTTTTAGGTAGACTTTGTTTTTTTATTTTTATTTTTTTAAGATACGGTCTCACTCTGTTGGAGTTGTACTCAGGCTGGAGTACAGTGGTGTGATGATTATAGCTCACTACAGCCTCAAACTCCTGGGCTCAAGAAATCCTCCTGTTTCAGCCTCCCCAGTAGACCTTTATCTAAAGGCACACACCACTATGCTCAGCCTGTTTTGTTTTAAAATTTTCGTAGAGATAGGGTCTCATTACATTGCCCAGGCTGGTCTTGAACTCCTGACCTCAAGTGATCCTCCTACTTCAGCCTTCCAAAGCGCTGGGATTACAGGCATGAGCCACCATGCCTAGCCTGATTGTTCTGTTTTTTAAAACAATTATCCAATGATGTGAAGTCGTGAGAAGAAGTTGACATCACATTGTGGTTTCGTCCTCTTCTTCTTCTTTTTTTTTTTTTTTTTTGATGGATTCTTTTTTTTTTTTTTTTTTTTTGAGACGGAGTCTCGCTCTGTTGCCCAGGCTGGAGTGCAGTGGCGCGATCTCGGCTCACTGCAAGCTCCGCCTCCCGGGTTCACGCCATTCTCCTGCCTCAGCCTCCCGAGTAGCTGGGACTTCAGGCCCCTGCCTCCACCCCCGGCTAATTTTTTTGTATTTTTAGTGGAGACGGGGTTTCATCGTGTTAGCCAGGATGGTCGCAATCTCCTGACCTTGTGATCCGCCCGCCTCGGCCTCCCAAAGTGCTGGGATTACAGGCGTGAGCCACCGCACCCGGCTTTTTGATGGATTCTTGCTCTGTCGCCCAGGCTGGAGTGCAGTGGCACCATCTTGGCTCACTGCAACCTCCGTCTCTCAGGTTCACACCATTCTCCTGCCTCAGCCTCCTGAGTAGCTGGGATTACAGGAGTGAGCCACCATGTCCTGCTAATTTTTTGTATTTTAGTACAGATGGGGTTTCACCATTAGTTTATTCTTCTTTCAGAATATTTATTAATTGTGTTGTGGTGCACTCTTACATAAATGCTGGGAGAGTCTCCTTTTTGCCCTCTGGAAAGGCTGGTCCTGGATGCAAGTTTCTCATCTTTCCACAGTGTTCTCTGAGGGGCCCTTTGCCTATGTGTTGTTATAACCCTCCCTATCACAGCCTGGCTGGAGTCACACTCTTCTCCTTTGGTTCAGGGGGCCTAGGCTCGGATCTCACTCATGTGAGACCTAGTGTGACTACCGAGCCTACTTGTGAATTCTGGAATCAAGATTCAGAATCAGATCCAGGGGAGGACTTCTCATTCTCTCTTACAGAATTGTCCTTTGGCTTGAAGTGCATGTTCTGATACATTCCTCGTCTTCATAGAAATGTCTCTAGATAGAGAAAAGTATAAAAATAAAATAACATATGGTGTCATCTTCCAAAGAAAAGGCCTAAATAAGGTGTGGTTTGAAGTTAGCAGATGTTTCCTCAACATAATGCTGACAATAGGCCCTTACCATAATGACTGGATTCTCTTATCTTTGTATTCTCAGGGCATAGCAAGTATCTGGCCACAACAGGCCCTTCATTCATTTTGAATGAATACATGACATAGAATACATTAAATAGATTGTAATAGCATTCTAGAAATTCGATAATATGAAGGAGAAAGAGAGAAGGAGAAGAGGCCAAAATATAGTAAGATTTCAGTGTCAAAATCAATTTTATTAACTAAAGACATTACCACTATATATGAAAAGTGCTCTGAGCCGGTCTTGGTGGCTCATGCTTGTAACCCCACCACATTGGAAGGTCAAGGTGAGATGGCTTGAGGCCAAGAGTCCAAGGTGAGCCTAGGCAACATAGTGAGACCCCCTCCCCCCATGTTTACAAAAAAACTAAAAAAATTAGCTGGGCATTGTGGCACACCTGTAGTCCCAGGTGCTCAGGAGGCTGAAGCAAGAGGATCATTTGAGCCTAGAAGTTCAAGGCTGCAGTGAGCTATGATTGCACTACTGTTCTCCAGTCTGGGCCACAGAGTGAGACCTTATCTCTTAAAAAAATTTAAAATAAACATGTAAAATAAAAGACCCTTGCATTTCCCCCTACAGCTTAAGACATAATTGATATACAACAAACTACACATATTTTAAAGTGTGCAAGTATGATACTTTTGGCATATGTATATACCCTTGAAACCAGAACTGTAACTGAGATAATAAATGTATTCATCACCCTCACAAGATTCCTCTCATCCTCATGTAATTCTTCTCTCCTGTCCCTGTCCATTCACTTCCTGTCCCTAGGCAACCATGATCTGCTTTTTGTCACTGTAGATTTCTTTGTATTTCCTAGAATTTTATATAAGTGGAACTATATCCACATATAAAATACTGTATATAGAGCGTATGTACTCTTTTTTGATTGGCTTTTTTCACTCAGCATAATATAATTATGTTGCTGTGTGTATCAATAACCCATTTCTTTTAAATGCCTGACCACTCTTCCATTGTATGGATACACCACACTTTGTTTATCCACTCACCTGTGTGGGCATTTGGGTGTTCCCAGTTTGGGGCTATGATGAATAAAACAGCTGTAAACATTCACATATGATGCTTTCCAAAGTAGTTGTCCATTTTTACATTCTTGCCAGTGGTGTACTAGAGTTCCGCTTGCTTCACATGGTCTCCAACACTTGGCATGGCCGGTGTCTTTCATTTTAGCCACTCTAGTGGGTGCGTAGTGGTATTGCACTATTTCTTTGTTTGTTTGTGTGTTTGTTTTTGTTTTTGTTTTTGTTGAGACGAGTCTCGCTCTGTTGCCCAGGCTGGAGTGCAGTGGTGCTATCTGGGCTCACTGCAAGCTCCGCCTCCCGGTTTCACACCATTCTCCTGCCTCAGTCTCCCGTGTTGCTGGGACTACAGGTGGTGCCACCACACCCGGCTAATTTTTTGTATTTTTAGTAGAGACGGGGTTTCACCGTGTTAGTCAAGATGGTCTTGATCTCCTGGCCTCGTGATTCACCCGTCTCGGCCTCCCAAAGTGCTGGGATTACAGGCTTGAGCCACTGCACCTGGCCTTTTTTGTTTTGTTTGTTTTGTTTTGTTTTGTTTGAGATGGAGTCTTGCTCTGTTGCCCTGGCTGGAGTGCAGTGGCTTCATCTCAGTTCACTGCAACCTCTGCCTCCTGGATTCAACCAATTCTCCTGCCTCAGCCTCCTAAGTAGCTGGGATTACAGGCGGGTGCCACCATGCCCGGCTAATTTTTGTATTTTTAGTAGAGACAGGGTTTCACCATCCATGTTGGTCAGGCTGGTCTCGAACTCCTGACCTCGTGATCCACTCACCTTGGCCTCCCAAAGTGCTGGGATTACAGGCGTGAGCCCCCGCACCTGGCCTTGCACTATGGTTTTAATTTGCATCTTGCCAGTGATGAATGATGTTGCGTGTCTTTTCATGTGCTCATTTGCCATCCGTTTATCTTCTTTGGTGAAGTGTCTGTTCAACTCTTTTGCCCATTTAAACAACTGTGTTGCTTATACTCTTCTTGAATTTTGAGAGTTCCCTATATATTTTGGATATAAGACTTTTATCGGATATGTGATTTGCAAATATTTTATCCCAGTTTGTGGTTTATGTTTTCATTTTGTAAAAATGTATTTCAAAGAGCATAAGTTCTTAATTTTGATGAAGTCCAATTGATCACTTTATTCTTCTATGGATCATATGTAAGAAATCTTTGCCCAATCTGAAGTCACAAAGATTTTCTTGTAGAAGTTTTCTTTTAGAAATATGATAGTTCTATATTTTACATTTAGTTATATGATACATTTGAAGGAATTTTTGCATATGGCATGAAGTAACAATCAAAGTTCATTTTGGCGGCATACGGGTATTTATTCTGGCACCTTTATTGAAAAAACTCTATTTTTGCACTAAACTAGCCTTGCATTTTATTGAAAATCAATTAACCCTGTATATGTGGGTTTATTTTTGGAATCTGCTTGGTTTTCCTAATCTCTTTGTCAGATTGTGCTCTGCTTTTATTCTTGAGTTTATGAGGTTTTTTTTTTTTTTTTTACTTCAGTAAGAAGATAGAATACTTTTTAAAGATATCATCAATCAAACTATCATGATAATTATTATTACAGAAATGTTTGTTAATGCAGATTGATGTTTGGTTTTATTGGGACTTGTTTTTAAATAATCTTAAAGGTCTCTGAAAAAGATTAATGGGGCTTTTTAAAGGAAAAGGAAGAGCAAACTTTGCAATTCTAAAAAGACAAATCTATATAATACAAAATAGTATGAACACTGACTCTGTTCTTTTTAACTTGAAGAAGTGATTTTCTTTTGTTGGTTCACTAAAGCATTGGTGATTGAATTTATCAACAAAGCAATTTTAGTGTGGGCTTCGAAGATTTAAAATTTTCTTCATTTTGTATCCATTTTAAATTTGTGTGTTCAGACACATGTCACTCCACACATTACCTAATAAATGCTTGAATGCATAATATTAATACATATTCATGTTAACATTTTAATTAATGACTTTCTGCTTTGTTGGAATGGTTGTCCTGTTGTGGGATCTCCTTGGCTATTCAGAAAAAAGAGGAGAGTGAGTACATTTGGGTCCAAGAGTTAAAAGATACACAACAACATTTTCCATGTGTTTAGTTAGTGCTTTATATTATTTAATTTCTGCATATACAGTTATTTTATCTAGCTGCTGGTAGTTTAAAAAGTGCCATTGTGATGCGTATGTGGCACTAAAAGACATTGATTTGAGAAAAAGTAGACCTCATGTATTTTCCAAATAACGTTTTTATGACAGCACCATATGTTTAAATATAGGAGGTTTATAAAAGAGGAATGAGTGAGTAGAGTCCAAAAATAAACCCACATGTACAGGCTTAACGGACTTTCAAAATAAAATACAAGTTACGGAATTAGTCTGCCTTATGATTGTAGGCAATCCCTGCCTGTGTTCTCATCTGTAAAATGGGAATAACTCCACTGGTAACACAGAGATATTGCAAGAATAGAAGGTCTGTCCTGTTACAGGAGAGAGAAGTTATGTGGCAATGCATTGCATTTCCGTAGAGTTTGGCTGTATTTAGAGGGCTTTCACCATTTTCTCACTTGAAATCTCCCAATCGCCAACAAGATAGGCAGATGAGTCTCAATATCTCCCTTTCCTGACTTTCAAGGGCAAGAGAAAGATTAGAATAATAAAAACAAAAGTGGAAAAATAAGTGTTCAGGTGATATACTCAGATTTATTATAATAGTATGACATATCTGCCTCTGCTCTTTCCTATGTTAGAGTCTATAGGCTCACAAATAATAGCAAAAAATTATTTAAATTATTCATTTAGGCCAGATGTGGTGGCTCATGCCTGTAATCTCAGCACTTTGGGAGGCCAAGGCAGGTGGATCACCTGAGGTCAGGAGTTTGAGACCAGCATGGCCAACATGGTGAAACCCCATCTACACCAAAAATACAAAAACAGCTGGGCATTGTGGTGGGTGCCTATAATCCCAGCTACTTGGGGGGCTGAGGCAGAAGAATTGCTTGAATCTGGGAGGCGGAGCTTGCAGTGAGCCGAGAGATCTTGTCACTGCACTCCAGCCTAGGCGACAGAGTGAGACTAAGTCTCAAAAAAAAAAAAAAAAAAAAAAGCCAAAAAATTTTTTAAAAAAATTATTTATTTAAAATATAATGTGAAATAATTTTTTTGTTATTTTAGAATTTTAAAAAATTGTATTTATTTTTCAGCTTCGTAAATGGCTGCTCTTTTTTTAACCCGAGAGAGAGAGTAGAACAAGAGAGAGAAACCAAAGTTTATAATCATAGTGAGTACATCCTTTCCTTTCCTTTCCTTTCCTTTCCTTTCCTTTCCTTTCCTTTCCTTTCCTTTCCTTTCCTTTCCTTTCCTTTCCTTTCCTTTCCTTTCCTTTCCTTTCCTTTCCTTTCCTTTCCTTTCCTTTCTTTCCTTCTTTTCTTTTGAGATAGAGTGTCACACTGTCCCCCAGGCTACAGTGCAGTGGTGCAATCATGACTCAGCACAGCCTCCAACACCTGAGCGCAAGTGATCCTCCTCCCCTAGACTCCTGAGTAGCTGGGGTGATAGATACACACCACCATGCCCAGCTAATTTTTCAATTTTTTTTGTAGAGACAGGGTCTGATTATGTTGCAAGGGCTAGTCTCAAACTCCTGGCCTCAAGCGATCCACCTGCCTTGGCTTTATATCCTATTTTTATAAAAGAAAAAATAAACTGCCTATTTGGGGAAGGGGTTATTTGAAAGAGAGCTCCCATCTATTTGAAGATGACGGGGCGCACATGTGAGGAATTGAAGATGATACTGGAGAGGGGAAAGGTCTGGAGGGCAGAGAGGGTGGCAGTGTGTGGAGTGCAGGGACCGGGCACAGATCTGCCATGGGAAGATGGGAGAAAGAGACATATCATGGAGGAAATGATGTGGGGAGGAGTGCAGAAAGAAAGTGCATTAACAGGCAGTAGACAGGGTTGCAGGCAACAGTACCAATTTGACATCTGCTCCTTTCATTAAGGTTCCAAATGAGTAAAAGGAATTCAACAGATTTTTTTTTTTTTTTTTTTTTTTTTTAAAGCTGGAGAATGGGACAAACTGTGGGACCAAAGGACAGTTTGTTGTTTCTAATAAGCTCCCAGGAGATTGGTTGTAGAAATCTTTTCTTCTTTCTTTTGCTTTTTTTTTTCTTTTTGAGGCAGTGTCTGGTTCTGACGCTCAGGCTGGAGTATAGTGGTCCAATCTCGGCTCACTGCAACTTCTGCCTTCTGAGTTCAAGCGATTCTCCTGCGTCAGCCTCCTGAGTGGTTGGAATTACAGATGCTTGCCACCACGCCCAATTGATTTTTGTGTTTTTAGTCGAGACGGGGCTTTGCGATGTTGGCTAAGCTGGTCTTGAATTCCTGACTTCAAGTGATCTGCCTGCCTCGGCCTCCCAAAGTGCTGGGATTACAAGCGTGAGCCACCATGCCTGGCCTGGTTGTAGAAATCTTAATCATAAGATCTATGGGATGATTCCAAGAGGCAGTTGCACGAGGCCCACAGTGCAGGCATTGAAAGGGAGGAACTGGAGTTGGTCAATTGACAATCTATTACCTAAAGATCTCTCGGTGAAAAGAGGAATGTTGTTGGGGATTTCTGTCCCATCACCAGTGGGCAAGCCAAGGTCAAAGACAGTCCTCTTATTATTACTGAGATGTGAAATGGTAGGAACAATTATGTAGTTGTGTAGTTGAAGTGATACTGCAGAGTTCCCTCAGCCGAGTAAGAGGGTGAACAGATACAGGGTCAGGGAAGGGAAGGGAAGGTGTACTTGAAGAACTGTTCTAGACAGAAATGGGAGTATGTCATTCCTCTGGTCTGCTTTACCTGGAATTTAGAGAATCCGTAGATTTTTTTTTTTTTTTTTTCGAGACGGAGTCTCCTCTGTCGCCCAGGCTGGAGTGCAGTGGCGCCATCTCGGCTCACTGCAAGCTCCGCCTCCCGGGTTTACGCCATTCTCCTGCCTCAGCCTCCCGAGTAGCTGGGACTACAGGCACCCGCCACCAAGCCTGGTTAATTTTTTGTATTTTCAGTAGAGACGGGGTTTCACCGTGTTAGCCAGGATGGTCTCCATCTCCTGACCTCGTCATTCGCCCGCCTCCGCCTCCCAAAGTGCTGGGATTACAGGCGTGAGCCACTGTGCCAGGCCAATATTTTTAAAAATAATACATCTCCCTGGGGCTGGGCACGGTGGCTCACGCCTGTAATCCCAACACTTTGGGAGGCAGAGGCGGGCGAATGACGAGGTCAGGAGATGGAGACCATCCTGGCTAACACGGTGAAACCCCGTCTCTACTAAAAATACAAAAAAATAACCAGGCTTGGTGGCGGGTGCCTGTAGTCCCAGCTACTCGGGAGGCTGAGGCAGGAGAACAGTGTGAACCTGAGAGGCGGGGCTTGCAGTGAGCCGAGATCGCGCCACTGCACTCCAGCCTGGGCGACAGAGTGAGACTCCATCTCAAACACCAACAACAAACTCTAATCTCTCTGAAAGAACAGATAGACGATACAAGCATAACAACCAGAACATGCCTGGCACATAGGCAGAAGTCAACACGTGTTCTTGTTTTTTCTTTCAGTCTCTCTTTTTTTTTTTTTTTTAAGAGATAGGGTCTCACTCTGTGGCTCAGGCTAGAATGCAGTAGTTCAGCCTAAAACTCCTGGGTTCAAGCAATCCTCCTGCCTCAGTCTCCTGATTAGCTGGGACTACAGGTACACACCACCACACCTGGCTAATTTATTTTTTGTAGAGATGGAGTCTCACTATGTTGCCCAGGCTGGTCTTGAACTCCTGAATTCAAGCGATCCTGGCACCTCCGTCTCCCAAAATCTTGGGATTACAAGCATGAGCCACCATACCTGGCCCATGGACACAGGTTTAAGATATATTTATGAGACAGACTCAATAGATAGACATCAGTGAGGGTGCTTACTTGGACACAACTAAAACCATTTCTGACTATGTTAAGCAGAAAAGGGCTTGATTGGAACGTTGTGAGTAGCTCACAGAATTGATGAAGAGGCTCACAGTGAGGCTTGAAAAATGAGCAGAAATCCAGCTGACTCTTCATTTCTGGGTCACTCACTCATGGTCATGGGTTTGACTATGAAGAACCACAAGTAACACACCCACACCCTACTTGTAAGGTAGAACAGATGTCTCCCGACCCTCTCTGATTCTTTTGTTTCTGAAGTGGGAGGTAGAAGTCTATCTCCTCCAAGGACTCATAAAAAGAAAGATTTCCCCAAAGTAAGACCAACATTCAGATACTGAGTAGACAAAAAATCCCAAAAGAGAAATGCTCATGATAGAGATAAAATAGATACAGAGATTCACAAGAGGCTGTTGGAAATATAGCTTAAGGTTTAAAAAAGAGGTCCAACTTGTGCTACAGATCAATTATTGGTATTTAAGTAATACAGATGGTAGCTACCTAGATACATACATAATATATACCTATATAATATGTAACAGTATACATATAAATAATCATAGTCATCCTGCAGAAGGATTTCAATATTTACCATTCAATTTCTCCATCCTATAATGTGAAAGCAGAACTGGGTTGAGTCCCTCGTCCATCTGACACTATGAAGTGCAGTGTTCCCCAATCCCTGCTCTTGCCTCACCTCTCTGGGGAATTCTCAGGAGTCTCACATGTCTACTTTCTGTTTCTACCTCTTACTTCCTGATTCTTTGAAATTCTTGGTCTCTGTTTTGCTTCCATTCTGTTATGTGCTGTCCCTTTTCTGTGTGATGATTTCAAAATTTATTATCCCTGTAGAGACAAAGAATTTAAGGCTGGGCTGGT
Source organism: Rhinopithecus roxellana (assembly GCF_007565055.1). Taxonomy (NCBI): domain Eukaryota; kingdom Metazoa; phylum Chordata; class Mammalia; order Primates; family Cercopithecidae; genus Rhinopithecus; species Rhinopithecus roxellana. The sequence continues at coordinate 105,231,480 of NC_044559.1, forward strand.
TGCCATGGCTTACTCCTGTAATCCCTGCACTTATGGAGGTTGAAGTGGGTGGATCACCTGAGGTTAGGAGTTTGAGACCAGCTTGGCCAACATGGTCAAACCTTGTCTCTACTAAAAATACAAAAAAAATTAGCCAGGTGTGGTGGCTCATGCCTGTAGTCCCAGCTACTCCGGAGAGTGAGGCAGGAGAATCTCTTGAATCCAGGAGGCAGAGAGTACAGCGAACCAAGACTGTACCACTGCACTCCAGCCTGCATGACAAAGTGAGACTCTGTCTTAAAACAACAACAACCAAAAATAATTTAAGACTGCAACAGTCTAGACTGCTCACCCATGGCAAGAAGATCTCATTATACTAAACTCCAGCTTGAGAATTGCTTTGGGGAAAAAGATGTAAGCCTTTGAGGACAAAAGCTGGAGTGGGTATGCCCTGGGGCGGGCTTATGAACCGAAGCTCCTCAGTGCTTGCTGAATGCCTGGCAGAGAAACTGCTGTAGGAATCACTAGTTGGAAATGTCCTTTTGACGGAGGTGCATACACGGTAAAGCTTTCTAGCCTAGGTCGGTAGCAGGGCTGCCCTGCCATTCATTCAACACACATTTGCTAGGTGACTGCACATGCAGCTTATCTTCTACTGGAGGTAATGAAGAAACATGTAAGTGAGGAAATATCCAACGGTGATATGTACCGTGATGAAAAAAAAAAAAAAATGCAGACGTGGCAGAAGGGTGTGATAGGAAGAGATTCAGGATCATTTTGGATTGAGTGGTCAGGAAAGGCCTCTCCAAAGAGTTAATATTTAAGCCCCAAACTGAATATCAAGAAGGAACTCAGCAGGTGCCAATCTGGAAGAAGAGAGGGCCAGGCAGAGGGCAGCAGCAAGGCTGAAGACCCTAGAATGGGAAGGACTAGGGAGGTTCCGGGAACAGAAGGTAGACATGTGTGCCTGAAGCATAATAAGCCTCACCAGGTAAGTCATGTGTGAGAGGCAAAAAGCTAAGTACATTTCATTCTCTTTTGTACTTGATATGGTTTAGCTGTGTCCCCATCCAAATCTCATCTTGACTTGTAGTTCTCATAGTTCCCATGTGTCATGGGAGGGACCCAGTGGGAGATATTTCAATCGTGGAGGTGGATCTCTCCCATGCTGTTCTTGTGATACTGAACAAGTCTCACGAGATCTGGTGGTTTTATAAAGGGGAGTTGCCCTGCACATGCTCTCTCTCTTGCCTGCCACCATGCAAGATGTGACTTTGCTCCTCCTTTGCCTTCCACCATGATTGTGAGGCCTCCCTAGCCATGTGGAACTGTGAGTCCATTAAACCTCTTTCCTTTATAAATTACCCATCTTAGGTATGTCTTTATTAGCAGTGTGAGAACAGACTAATACAGTACTCTATATTAGGTATTTTTCTATGCTTATAAATGAATATCAGAAGGTGGGCCTTTTGGATATGGAAGGGATCATAGAAGGAGCTTTGCTAGGACAAGTTCTAATGGCAGAATGGAGACCATGAATGGAGTAGGCTAAGAAAGAAACGGAGAATTGGGTAATCAGAAGAGGGAATACATGCCCTGTTGAAGAATGTGGTTCAATAATTCAGGAGAAATGGGCCAGGTGCAGTGGCTTATACCTGTAACCCTAGCACTTTGGGAGGCTGAGGTGAAAGGATCACTTGAACCTAGGAGTTCAAGACCAGTCTGGGCAACGTAGGGAGACCCCATCTCTACAAATATATATTTTTTAAAAATTAGCCAGGCGTGGTGGGACAGTCCTGTGGTCCCAGCTACTGGGGAGGCTGAGGCAGGAGGACTACCGGAAGCCAGAAAGTTGAGGCTGCAATGAGCTGTGATGGCACCACTGTGCTCCAGCCTGGGTAAGAGAGGAAGCTAGCAGATTAACAAGAAGACATAAAGCAGCACACGGAAAGAGGAAGAATGAAAAGCCTGTATGATCACAGAGCAATATGCTGTTAGAAGAAAGAAAATTAGCCTCCTTAATACCTCTCTAATTCATACACTTCTCTAATGTCCTCAGGTTTTTGTATTTCTTTCTTTTCTTTTCTTTTTTCAAGAGACAGGGTCTCACCATGGTGCCCAGGCTGGATTCAAACTCCTGGGTTCACGCAATCCTCCTGATTCAGCCCGCTGTGTAGCTGGGACCACAGGTGCACACCATTGTGTTCAGCTTTTCCACCGTACCCTGCTTCAATTTTTTCTTTTTTTTTTTTGAGACAGAGTCTTGCTTTGTCGCCCAGGCTGGAGTGCAGTGGCATGATCTCGGCTCACTGCAAGCTCCGTCTCCCGGGTTCACACCATTCTCCTGCCTCAGCCTCCCAAGTAGCTGGGACCACAGGTGCCCGCCATCACGCCTGGCTAATTTGTTTGTATTATTAGTAGAGACGGGGTTTCACGGTGTTAACCAGGATGGTCTTGATCTCCTGACCTCGTGATTCGGCCGCCTTGGCCTCCCAAAGTGCTGGGATTACAGGCGTGAGCCACCGCGCCCAGCAAGTTTTTCATCTGTAAAGGGAAATGATATTAGTACTCCCTTACATACACACATACACAGTTAGAAGATAATTGACATAATGAACATAAAGCCTTTGGCACACAGTAGGAACTCAACGTGTGTTCCACTCTAAACCCGCAGGAACTGTCTGGCCTGTTTACTATTGACTCTCCAGTGCTAAGCATAGTGCCTAGCAAGTAATAGACATTTAAGAAATATTTATGGAAAGGAGGAATGAATGAATGACTCCTTAGAGCAATCCTCATGGTTCAGATTCTTAGCATTAATTTTAGGTTGTGGCAGCATCCTTCTTAGGGGTCTTCTTGATGCTAATCTTGCCTTTCTCTAATCTATTTTCCAAAATGCCCACAGGGTTTTGGAAAATGCAAATCTGATCATGTAACTTTTTTGGCTAATTCTTAAGAGGTTCTCCATTGCACCCCAGAGAAAACGTAATCTTCTTAGCATGGTTTAGGATGTCTTTCAGCTTTGGCCAATGTTCACTTCTCTTTCTCCAGAAAATCCTTTAAGAGCCTGGGGCTCATTAACATGTGATATTTCTTCCTTTTCAAGGTCTGTTGATTGAATTGAATTTTGCTGCCTGTAACACAAACCTAGTTACATAAGCTTAACCAATTTTTTTCCCCTCACTTACAAGAAATCTGGAGGTGAGCAGTTCAGAGTTTGTTGAGCTGGGTCTTTAAATTTTTTAAAATTTATTTTCGTTATTTTTATTTATTTATTTTGAGACCAAGTCTTTCTCTGTCGGCCAGGCTAGAGTGCAGTGACGTGATCTCGGTTCACTGCAACCTCCGTCTGCCAGGTTCAAGCGATTCTCCTGCCTCAGCCTCCAGTGGTGCGCACCACCACCCCCAGCTAGTTTTTGTATTTTTTTAGTAGAGATGGGGTTTCACCACATTGGTCAGGATGGTCTTGAACTCCTGACCTCAAGTGATCCACCTGCCTCAGCCTCCCAAAGTGTTGGGATTATAGGCATGAGCCACCATGCCCACCCTGTTGAGCTGTTAAGGAAGTTTTAATGGACTCAGAGTCCGTCTAGTCTCTTCCTTACTCTTAAAAACTGCAACCAGCTACATCAACAGCACAACTATCAGGATTAAGAACTGAGAACACCTGTGTCAACTTCTGGAGTTAAAAAAAGGGGAGAGAGACAGGCAGAATTTAAGGCTAAAGACTAAGTATGTAAATACCCAATTCGGCATGGCTTAGTTGTTGCCCCAAGAAAAGACTGTAACCAGTAAGTAACTTCACTGTTTGCGGCAGGAAATTTCTGCACATCGCTCTATTTGAAGCAGCAGTCTATTCACCTGGGCAAACAACTCACTTAAAACAACAGTTTACTTACCAAGACTTACTTCAAGACCATCACCTTGCTACGTGCACCTCATCTAAGCTATTATGTCCTGAACTTGGCCTGATCCCAATTGGTTCCCTGTCTCTAAAGATCCACCTTAAACCACTTGAGTGTAAACTCAAAATCCTATGTTCTTCTCTGACCTTCTCCTTTGGAGATGCTGCGGAGACTGTTGAGGTGGTGTTTTCTCTCTTTTCCTGCAATGAGTTCTGATATATGTAGCTTTGTTTTGTTGTAGGTTGTCTGGTGATGTTTTGGGGGTTTCAGTACTATCTTTAGCTGTGGCTTCTGTCCTCTCTTCGGAGATACGTCTTTATTCAAAGAATCAAAGAAATGGAGGAGAGTAAAGGATAAAACCACGTGCCAATTCAATCTTACCTTTTCTTAACAATTGGGATTGTTGAAAAATGTATACTTCGGTACCACTCTGCTGATAGGAAAACCAAAGTAGTTTACTTTTCTGTTCCGTAAAACAATACACAAGGTAGGATAAGTACTTCCATTTTTTAAATCTTAATATTCTATCAGTGTCTATATATACAGTTCAGGAAAAGTTTGTTGAATAACATAGAAAATTTAGTTTGCATGAAATACCTTAAATGCTGAGCTGCTTAATTGGAATTATCATAAATAATAACTATTGGTCCTCATTTGCAACAATTGTCAAAAATAGGAATTCTAGGCCGGCCGCAGTGGCTCAAGCCTGTAATCCCAGCACTTTGGGAGGCCGAGGCGGGTGGATCACAAGGTCAGGAGATCAAGACCATCCTGCCTAATGTGGTGAAACCCCGTCTCTACTAAAAATACAAAAAATTAGCCAGTATGGTGGCGGGTGCCTGTAGTCCCAGCTACTTGGGAGGCTGAGGCAGGAGAATGGCGTGAACCCGGGAGGCAGAGCTTGCAGTCAACCAAGGTCGCACCACTGCACTCCAGCCTCCTGCGACAGAGCAAGACTCTGTCTCAAAAAAAAAAAAAACAACAAAAAAAATGGAATTCTAAGTGATCCTTTGCTAGGATGGCCTCAGCATATTTCTCAGAAATGGAACAACTGAGGGGCCGGCTCCATGAAAACATGGATGCCAGAGAACTCTGAATTCTCAACTGCGGCTTATCGAGCCTCCCATATTTAAAACTTCTTCCAATTGCAAATGTATTATGTGCTAATGCAAAAATTTATACACTGTAAAATGAAAACTCCCACTCCTACTGTCAACAGACCTATCCACCACACCCCCTGCCACCCTAGAGGACTATTAATACTTTGGTTTACAGCCTTTCACATCACCTTTCCATGCATTTAGGAATCTATGTATATATGAACATAAAAATGTTGTATGTTATGTTAATCATATTACATAAAATGTCCCACAAGTTGGTTTCTCTACTGTTTTTTTAGAGAGCTTTTTATGTCAATATCCACAGTTCAAATAATTTATTTATTTATTTATTTTGAGACAGAGTCTCGCTCTGTCGCCCAGGTTGGAGTGCAGTGGCGCGATCTCCGCTCACTGCAAGCTCCGCTGCCTCCCGGGTTCATGCCATTCTCCTGCCTCAGCCTTCCTAGAAGCTGGGACTACAGGCGCCCGCCACATTTTTTTGTATTTTTAGTAGAGATGGGGTTTCACCATGTTCGCCATTATGGTCTCGATCTCCTGACCTCGTGATCCGCCCGCCTCAGCCTCCCAAAGTGCTGGGATTACAGGCGTGAGCCACCGCGCCTGGCCAAATAATTTATTAAAATCACCGAGTAGGTTCCATTGCAGGAGTGCACCCTAACCTGCCTAACTCAATCTGCTACTTGAGCTATTTCTTTCCCTTCCGCCACTTTTTCTTCATTTTCTTCTTTCCTTTTTGCTGTTCATTTTATATTTTTTGAGACAAGGTGTCATTCTATCACCTAGGCTGGAGTGAAGTGACACAGTCACGACTCACTGCAACCTTGACCTCCTGGGCTCAGGCAATCCTCCTCCCTCAGCCTCCCAAGTAGCTTGGGGCTACAGTTGTATGCCACCACATCTGCCTAGTTTCTAAATTTTTTGTAGAGGCGAAATCTCACCATGTGGCCTAGGCTTCTTTTTGCTATACAAGCAATCCTATAACATACTTCTCTGTAGATAAGACAAGTTTTAAATAAAATTTTCATTTTTTCAGTGTTGTTCAATGTGATAGGTGAAGTGTGGCATCTTATTTCTTTCATTTGCATTTCCTTAATGAGGAAATAGTTTAGTCTACTGGCCACTCATGTTTATTTTGTGAATTGCTTAGACCTGTGCTGTCTAATTTGATAATCACCAGCCGAATGTGGACACTGACCACTTGAAAGGTGGACAGCCTAAACTGGGTTGTGCTGTCGGTGTAAGATACACAGAAATTTCAAAGACTTGGTCTAAACAAAAGGTTTCATTAATATTTTTACATTGGTTATCTTAATATCTCATTAATATTCTTATATTGATTACATGTCAATATAATAAGAAATACTGCTTTAAATAATTTTAATGTGACTAACAAAAAATTTAAAATTACATATGTAGCTCACATGATATTTCTATTGGATAGGGATGACTTAGATTTTTCTTTTAATTGGATTGATTATCTTTTTCTTATTGATTTATAAGAGCTCTTGATATTTTGTTAATCCATATTTTTGGACTGCTATGTTTACAGCAATATTTCTTCCCCATCTGTAACTTATTTTTTACCTTGAATTATGAAGCCTCTTGCCATACAAAGGTTGTAAATTTTTAAGAATCTGCCCGTTGGCTGGGTGTGGTGGCTTACACCTGTAATCTCAGCACTTTGGGAGGCCAAGGCGGGCCGATCATGAGGTCAAGAGATTGAGACCATCCTGGCCAACTTGGTGAAACCCTGTTTCTACTAAAAATACAAAAATTAGCAGGGCATGGTGGCGTGCACCTGTAGTCCCAGCTACTTAGGAAGCTGAGGCACGAGAATTGCTCGAACCCAGGAGGCGGAGGTTGCAGTGAGCCGAGATTGCGCCACTGCCCTCCAGCCTGGCAACAGAGCAAGACTCAGTCTCAAAAAAAAAAAAAAAAAAAAAAGGAATCTGCCCATTATTTTTCTTCATTGCTTCCAGATTTTCCCCATGGTGAAATCCTTCACCCTGCCAAAGTTACAAAAATAACTTCCTGTGTTTTCTTAAAGTCATTTTAGTTTACTTCTTTTAGGTGCCTGAGTTTTTATGTTTGTTTGGTATGAAATAGCAGCAGTTTTAAAATTTGTATTAAATTATAGGGTAGGTAGAGAAAAGAATACACATCAGATATTTACATAGTTGGATTTTTAGTGAGTGATGGTCATTGGATTGCTGATTCCATATGAAAACCAATTCTCCTAACATGATTTTTTGAGCACTCCCTGCTTTTCCAAATGATGTGAATTGACTCTTTTCACATGTAGTATAACATTGCTGTAACAAATGAAACATTTTGAACTCTTCTTCTGTCTCATCAGTATACTTGATTATTCCTGCACCACAATCTCACTATTTTAATTACCAATGTTTTGTGGAATGTTCATATATCTAGGAGATCAAACCTTTCCACAGACTTATTCATAGGAATGGTCTCTTCCAGCAAACTTCAGAATCAGTTTGCCAATATCCAAATTAAATTCTATTAGAATTTTGATTGAGATTGCATTGACCATATAGATTCCTTTGAGGGAGAATTTACATCTTTATAATATTACTCCTATGCAGGAACATGAAATATCTTTCATGTATTTGTGTCTTTTAAAATGTGAATCAATAAAATTTTATATTTCTTTTTAATGTCTGCCTTATGCTTTTTGTATTAGGATTTTTCTTAATTATTTTCTTGTTCTTGTTACTATTGTGAATTGATGTTTTTTAACGCTATGTTTTATAATTATGTTGGTCTTGTATCCAACTTAGTTGAATGTTCTTTTTTTTCTTTAGTTTTTCACTTGATTCTCTTTGATTTTCTGGATACACAACTATACGATGCCATAGAGCTGGCTTAAGCGAATTTATGAGACTTGATTATTAAGTTTTCAGAAATTTTGTGAGGTAGTTGTTAAGCATAGCTATTATTAATAATTAAATTATGGAAATAAACTAAAAAACACATCACAGTGCCAATAACAATTTAAAATAAGCAAAAACTGTAAAAAAAGAATAAAATTATGTAAACTTACAATGAAATAGATTATATAAAAGACTAAGGTAATAAATGCTCAAAACTTACTGTGTCCTAATTGTTTTCTTACATTTTACTATTATCTATGCTCTTGAGGTTATTTCTTTTGTTTCTATATAATGGAAATTCTTTATGACAGTATGCTATTTTGTTTCTTCCAACTCCATGTTCAGTGATGTTCCTCTGGTAGCTTGAAAGCAACCATCACAGGAGTGCTGTATTTACACTACAGAAACCAGCAAATGTTACCATTTAGGTCTTGATTTATTGTTTTGTTAACTGTCTAGACTTAATCATGTAATGGAGAAAATGTGAATAATGGAAATTGCTATGGTTTGGACATGGTTTGAGTTTGTTTCCACAAAAACTCGTGATGAAATTTAATCCCCAATGTGGTGGTGTTGGGGGTCATGGGGATGGGTCCCTCATTAATGTCTTGGTGCCATTCTCACAGTATTGAGTCCTCACTCCAATGAGACTGGATTAGTTCTCCAGGGAACAGAGTAGTTTCCGAGAGAGAGTGGGTTGTTATAAAGCCAGGATGTCTTTCAGATTGTTGTCTCTCTTCACACATGTTCACTTCCTCTTTAACATTCTCCACCACGTTATGATGCAGCACAAAAGCCCTTGCCAGAAACCAGGGCCTATGCCCTTGAACTTCCCAACCTGCAGAACTGTGTGAGCTAAATAAACCTCTTTTCTCCTGTCTTTCCCTCCTTCCCTCCCTCCCTCCCTCTCTCTCTCTCTTTCTTTCTTTCTTTCTTTTTCTTTCTTTCTTTCTTTCTCTTTTCTTTCTCTCTTTCTTCTTCTTTTCATCTTTCTTTCTCTTCCTTCCTCTCCTTCCTCCCTCCCTCCCCTCCCTCCCTCCTCCCTCCCTCCCTCCTCCCTCCCTTCCCTTCCTTCCTTCCTTCCTTCCTTCCTTCCTTCCTTCCTTCCTTCCTTCCTTCCTTCCTCTCTCTCTTTCTTTCTCCCTCTCCTCTCCTCTCCTCTCCTCTCCTCTCCTCTCCTCTCCTTTCCTTTCCTTCCAGACTGGAGTGCAGTGGCATGATCTTGGCTCACTGCAACCTCCACCTCCTGGGCTCAAGTGATCCTCCCACCTCAGCCTCCCAAGTAGCTGGAACTGCAGGTGTGCGCCACCACATCCAGCTAATTTTTTGTAACTTTTCTTTTTTGTAGAGACAGGATTTCAATATGTTGACCAGGCTTGTCTTGAACTCTGGGGCTCAGGCAATCCACCTGCCTTGGCCTCTCAAAGTGCTGGGATTATAGGTGTGGGTCATCACACCTGGCCAAACCTCTTTATAAATTGCCCAGCCTCAGATATTTTGTTAGGATGACACAAAACAGACAACACCGAGATTAAACTTGTGAAGGTGTCATACCTGTAGTCATTACATTGTGAATAACACAAAAAATTGAGGAAATAAATACTCTTGAAGTATTTGAAAACTATTTTTCAATTTAACCAAGAAGTTGCTCATATCATTGACCAACAAGTGAAGTTTGGGCAAGTTGTTTCACTTTCATTTTAAGTTGTTCATATATAAACAAAACCGTCAACCAATATTCATACTGGGAATTACACTCAGAACCGGTTGTTTATCATATATCATCATACCACTGATTTTACAGCACATAAATAATGAAAGTCTCTCTTTCAAATATTATGTCTTATCTTATTTTTTGCATCTACTGCATTGGCTAGGACTCTAATACAATGTGGAATAACAGCAGTGTTTCTTGACATTCTTGATTTGATCCTAATTTTAATGTTTCTATTTTGTCATTAAAAATGATATTGTTCTGGATTTCTGGTAGATATTAGTGAGAGTTCTGGAATTTCATTTGAATACTTTCCTTCCTACATATTAATAGGAAACTTCTGCTGCCAGTTCTTAGGAAAATTTCCTATTTAAAAAAGTTCTTCCATTTTCTACAATTCTTTATTTTCCTTCCAAATTGTATGACCATATGGATTCCAGAGTCCTAGCAACACTTGGCACAATGTCACACTTAAACAAAACACCTCTTGTGGCTCCCTGAAAAAACATGCCCATACTGCTTGTTTCTACTCCTTAGCCCATCATTGCTCTTACGCCAATTTATGCCACTCTTATGCCGTACATGCTTTTGTTCCCTGTACCCACCCCACACCACTAAAACTCCTCATGTTGAAGTTATCAGAGACCTTGATTGTGCCAAGTCCACTTGGTAATTCACTGTCCTCATCTCAGAGCATTAACTGTTATTATCCACTTGACCATCTTTCCTTCAATCCCTCTCTGTTTGGCATTGGGGCCATCATGCTCTTTTGACCTTATTCCCTCTTCATTGGCCACTCCTTTTTAGTTTTCTTTACTTGCTGTGTTGGTCTGTTCTTGTGCTGCTATGAAGAAATACCAGAGCCTGGGTAATTTATAAAGAAAAGAGGTTTAATATGCTCATAGTTCTGCAGGCTGTGCAGGGATGGCGCCGGCAACTGCTCTGCTTCTGGGGAGGCCTCAGGAAGCATTTACTCATGGTGGACGGCAAAGCGGGAGTGGGCGCATCACATGGCAAGAGTAGGAGCAAGAGAGGGAGTAAGAGAGAAAAGAGAGAGGTCCTAGACTCTTTTAAATAACCAGATCTTGTGTGAACTGAGTGAGAACTCACTCATCACCAAGGGGATGGTGCTAAGCCATTTATGAAGGATCCGCCCTATGACCCAGTCACCATCACCAGACCCCACCCCCAGCATTGGGGATTACATTTCAGCATGAGATTTGGAGGGGACAGACATCCAAACTATACCACTTACTTCTCTTCCTCATTTTTGTCTCTGTATGTGGAACGTCCTGGCGAGCTTGGAGCTCAGTCCTCAGCCCTCTTTTCTACCCAGTTCGATGGCTTCAAATACAATTTATTTGCTGACAACTTCTACATTTATGTTTACCAAACTTCTTCCTAGAGTATTCAAATGCATACTCCTATATCCATTTGGATATCTCAGAGACATCTCAACCTTAATGAAGCCAAAATCATACTCTTAATTCTCAGTCCTTCCGCCAAGTCTACTCCGTTTTCATCATTCCTTTCTTAGCTAATGACACTATTATTGGCTTATACCGCAATCTATAACTCATACAGGATTCTGTTCTTCCTCTTGCTTCCACAGTGGGTTTGTATGAACCAAACCCTACAGCCAAGTAACGTGATACATTTAATGAAGTAGTTGGCAGCTATAGCCTATTGGTCAAATCAAGTTTGCTGCCTAGTTTTTGTAAATAAAGTTTTATTGGAAAGCACCATACAATTCAATTGTGTTTTGTCTATAGCTTCTTTTGTGTTATAATGGCAGAGCTGAGTAGTTGAACAGAGATCATATGGAACAGAGATCAAAAAGCTTAAACTATTTACTATCTTGTGTTTGCTATAGAAAATGTTTGCCAACTCTTCTTTTAATTGGCTGGAATACCACTGACCCAACCTGAACTATGGGACTGACAATGTTTATGTTGAAATGGTTTCAGTTCTCTGCCATGGTATATCAAACTACCACCACATTTTGTGGCTTAAAACAATCATTTGTTGTTGTTCATGATTTGTAGACTGACAGGGGGTGGGAAGATCTTCTGTGTCACATGGTGTTGGCTGGAGAGCTAGACTTGGTGGTTGGAAGGTCCAGAATTGCTTCACTCCCATGGCTGACAGTTGGTCTCCACCTGGGTCTTAGATGAGGCTGTCAGCTGAAACCCTCATTTTTCTTTGATGTGGATCTCTCCATGTGACAGCTTGGACTTCCTCAGAACATGTCAGCTAGGTTCCAAGAATGGTCATTCTTAGAGAACAATCACCAATATGCAAGTGCTTATGAAGCCTCTGCTTTGCAACATTTAATAATATCAATTTGTGAAGAGGAGGGACTCCTCCTCAACTCATTCTATGAACCAGCATCATCCTGATACCAAAACCTGGCAGAGATACAACAAAAAACATAAACTTCAGGCCAATATCCTCGATGAACATTAATACAAAAATTCTCAACAAAATACTAGCAAATAGAATCCAGCAGCACACCAGAAAGCTAATCTACCATGATCAAGTAGGATTTATCCCTGGTATGCAAGGCTGGTTCAGCATATGCAAATCAATAAACATGATTCATCACATAAACAGAACTAAAGACAAAAACCATATAATTATCTTAATAGATGCAGAAAAGGCTTTGGATAAAATTCAACATCCCTTCATATCAAAAACTCTCAACAAACTAGGTATTGAAGGAACATACCTCAAAATAATAAGAGCCATCTATGACAAACCTGCAGCCAAAATCATATTTAGTGGGCAAAAGCTGGAAGAATTCGCCTTGAAAACTGGCACAAGTCAAGGATGCCCTCTTTTATCACTCCTATTCAACATAGTGTTGGAAGTCCTGGCTAGAGCAAACAGGTGGGAGAAAGAAATAAAAGGCATCCAAAAAGAAAGAGAGGGAAGTGAAACTATCCCTCTTTGCAGACTACATGATTCTATATCTAGAAAACCCCATAGTCTTACCAAAAGCTCCTTGAGCTTTTAAGCAACTTCAGTAACATTTCAGAATACAAAATTAGTGTACAAAAATCACTGGCATTCCTGTACACCAACAACAGCCAAGCCAAGAGCCTAATCAGGAACCCAATTCCATTAATAATTGCCACAGAAAGAAGAAAATACCGGGAATATAGCTAACCAGGGAGGTGAAAGATCTCTACAATGAGAATTATGAAACAGTGCTCAAAGAAATCAGAGATGACACAAATGGAAAAACACTTCATGCTCATGGTTAGGAAGAATCAATATTGTTAAAATGATCATATTGCCTGCTATTCCTATCAAATTACTAATGACAGTTTTCACAGAACTGGAAAAAATGATTTTAAAATTCATATGGAACCAAAAAAGAGCCCAAATAGCCAAGGCAATCCTAAGCAAAAGAAGAAAGCAGCAGGCATCATGCTACCTGGCTTCAAACTATACTACAGAGCTACATTAACCAGAACAGCATGGTTCTGGTACAAAAACAGACACATAGAACAGAATAGAGAGACTTGGAATAAGACCAAACACATACAACCATCTGATCTTCAAAAAAGCTGACAAAAACAAGCGATAGGGAAAAAACTCCCTATTCAATAAATGGTTCTGGGATAACTGGCTATCCATATGCAAAAGATTGAAACTGGCCTCCTTCTTTACACCATATACAAAAATCAACTCAAGATGGATAAAAGACTTAAATGTAAAACCTAATACTATAAAAACCCTGGAAGACAACCTAGGCAGTACCATTCTGGACACAGGAAAGGGCAAATATTTCATGATGAAGACACCAAGAACAATCACAAGGGAAGCAAAAATTGACAAATGGGATCTAATTAAACTAAGGAGCTTCTGCACAGCAAAATAAACTATCAATAGAGTGAACAGACAACCTACAGAATGGGAGAAAATTTTTGCAGACTGTATCTGACAAAGGCCTAATACCCAGCATCTACATGGAACTTAAACAAATTTACAGGAAAAAAGCAAATCACCTCATTAAAAAGTGAGCAAAGGCATGAATACTTTTCAAAAGAAGACATATGTGCAGCCAACAAGCATATGAAAGAAAGTCACTGATTATTAGAGAAATACAAATCAAAACCACAATGAGGTACCATCTTACACCAGTCAGAATGGCTGTTATTAAAAGTCAAAAAATGACAGATGCTGGCAAGGTTGTGAGAAAAGGGAACACTTATATACTGTTTTGGGAGCACAAATTGATTCAATCATTGTGGAAAGCAGTACGGCAATTCCTAAAAGGGCTGAAGACAGAACTACCATTTGACCCAGCAATCCCATTACTGGGTCTATACCCAAAGGAATATAAATCATTCTATCATAAAGACACATGCAAGCGCATGTTCACTGTAGCACTATTCACGATAGCAAAGAAATGAAATCAACACAAATGCTCATCAATGATAGACTGGATAAGAAAATGTGGCACGTGTACACCATGGAATACTATGCAGCCATAAAAAAGAACAAGATCATATCCTTTGCAGGAATATGGATGGAGCTGCAGACCCTTATCCTTAGCAAACTAACACAGAAACAGAAACAAATATCACATGTTCTCACTTGTAAGTAGGAGCTAAATGATGAGAACACATGGATACAGTGAGGGAAGCAACAGATGTGGGGGCCTACTTGAGGGTGAAGGGTGCCAGGGGGAGAGGATCAGAAAAAGTACCTATTGAGTACTAGTCATAGTACCTGGGTCATGAAATAATTTGTACAATAATCCCTCGTGAGATGAGTTTATCTATATAACAAACCTGTACCTAAAATAAAAGTTTTTAAAAAATTAATTTGGCCCAAATTGGTCACACGGCCAAGTTCAGAGTAAATGTGAGAGAAACACACAAAGGTGTGAGTATGGGAGGTGTGGTTCATTGGGAGCCCCAAAATACAGTGTACCTCGTGGTGGTTCCCTAAAAACCCAACAGAGGAGTGAATGAATGCTGGGCAGAGTTTTAAAAAATGTCTACTATGAGCTACGAAAGTTTTTTTTTTTTTTTTTGAGACGGAGTCTCGCTCTGTCGCCCAGGCTGGAGTGCAGGTGGCCGGATCTCAGCTCACTGCAAGCTCCGTCTCCTGGGTTTACACCATTCTCCTGCCTCAGCCTCCCGAGTAGCTGGGACTACAGGCGCCCGCCACCTCACCTGGCTAGTTTTTTGTATTTTTTAGTAGAGACGGGGTTTCACTGGGTTAGCCAGGATGGTCTCGATCTCCTGACCTCGTGATCCGCCCGACTCGGCCTCCCAAAGTGCTGGGATTACAGGCTTGAGCCACCGCGCCCGGCCCGAAAGTTTTAACTTACGAGTTGTTTGTAATTTGAATAAAATGTTGAATTTTATTAAATCCTTCTTGGCCAGGCGCAGGAGAATGGCGTGACCCTGGGAGGCAGAGCTTGCAGTGAGCCGAGATGGTGCCACTGCACTCCAGCCTGGGCGACAGAGCGAGACTCCATCTCAAAAAAAAAAAAAAAAAAAATCAATCCTTCTTTAGCACTTTTGAATTGGTTATATAATTTTTTCTTTTAGTTTATTAATATTGTTTCATAGTTACATAAATTCATTTAAAAAATTAATTCATTTAAAATTTGGACTATTATTTCATGCCTGGATGGAACTTTTTAATCATAATATATTATGTATTGTAGGATTCAATTTTCCAATAATTTATTTATGACTTTTGCATTTAAGATTATAAATAAGATTAGGGGATTTCAGTTCCTCTGGGAGGCCGCTGGTGGCTCTGATACTGCAGCTTCTGTTGTGTGGAACCTGCTGTGGCTGCCTGAATCATATAGAGGACGCCAGGACACCAGGAAGCTGGAAATGGACTCAGTGGGCTTTGAGAATGTGGCTATGAACTTCACCCACGAGGAGTGGGCTTTGCTGGGACCTTCCTGGAAAAATGTCTACAGAAATGCAATGCTGGAAGCCTTCAGGAATCTGGCCTTTGTAGTAATCAAATGGAAAGACCAGGACATTGAAAATCTGTCCCAAAATCTTGGGAGAAAGCTAAGAAATCATATGGTGGAGAGACTCTGTGGATGTAAAGGAGTCAATGTGGAGAAACCCTCAGCCAGAAAGCAGATTGTCATCTGAACAAGAAAATTTGTACTGGAGGCCGGGCGTGGTAGCTCACACCTGTAATCCCAGCACTTTGGGAGGTCGAGGCGGGTGGATCATGAAGTCAGGAGATAGAGACCATCCTGGCTAACACAGTGAAACCTCGTCTCTACTAAAAAAAATACAAAAAAATTAGCCAGATGTGATGGTGGGCTCCTGTAGTCCCAGCTACTCGGGAGGCTGAGGCAGGAGAATGGCATGAATCTGGGAGGCGGAGCTTGCAGTGAGCCGAGATCGTGCCACTGCACTCCAACCTGGGCGACAGAGCGAGACTCTGTCAATAAATAAATAAATAAATAAATAAATAAATAAAAGTAAAAAAGAAAGAAAAGAAAAAACTCATACTGGAGTAAAACCATGCAAAAGTAGTGTGTGGAAAAGTCTTTGTACATCATTCATTCCTTCATAGTTACATGAGCTCACTCTGAACACAAACAATATGAGTGTGCTGGGGAATATGGAGAAAAGCCAAGCTGGAGTGCAGTGGCACAATCTTGGCTCACTGTAACCTCTGCCTCCCGGGTTCAAGCAATTATCCTGCCTCAGCCTCCTAAGTAGCTGGGATTACAGGTGTGCACCACCACATCTGGCTAATTTTTGTATTTTTAATAGAGATAGGGTTTCACCAGGTGAAACCAGGTCAGACTGGCCTTGAACTCCTGACCTCATGTGATGCACCTGCCTCGGTCTCCCGAAGTGCTGGGATTAAAAGATGTGAGCCAATGCACATGGCACTAGTTTCTTTCAAATACATGTTAGAACTCACACTGGAGAAAACCCTTACAAATGCAAACACTGTGGTAAAGCATTCATTTCTTAAACTTACCTTTGGACATATGAAATCAGAATTCATGTTCTCGAGAAATCTCATGAGTGTAGGGAATATGGGAAAAGACGCAATTGTTCCAGTTTCCTTTGAAGACACAAAAAACGCGTAGTGCAGGAAACCTTCATGAATGTAAAAAATGCAATGAAGTCTTTAGATGTCCCACGTCCCTTCAAGCATATGAAAGAACTCATATTGGAGAAAAATCCTACGAATGTAATATATGGGGCAGAACCTTTAATTATCCCAGCTCCTTTTGAAGACATGAAAAACTCATACTGGAGAAAAATGCTATGAATGTAAAAGATGCAGTAGGACCTTTGGGTGGTGCAGTTCCCTTGGAAGACGTGAAAGAACTCACACTAAAGAGAAACCCTGTGACTGTAAACAAGGTGGGCAAGTCTTCAGTTTTTAAAATTACCTTTGACTACAGGAAATAACTCATTTTGCCCAGTGCAGTTAGTACTTTGAGAGACTGAGGCAGGAGGATCATCTGAGACCAGCGGTTTGCGACCAGCCTGGGCAACATAACAAGACCTTGTGTCAAAAATAAAATAAAATAAAATAAAGGAAAAAAAAAATTAACTGGGTGGGGTGGTATGTGCCGGTAGTTTCAGGTACTCAGAAAACGGAGGCAGGAAGATTGCTTGAAGCTGAGAGATGGAGGTGACAGTGAGCAATGATCACATCACTGCACTCCAGCCTGGGCAACATAGCAAGACTCTGTCTCAAAAAAAATAAAAATAAAAAAAGAAAAGAAAAAAGAAAGGACTGTCGTTTATACAGGAGAGAAATCCTGTGGATGTACAGAATGTAGGAATGCATTCGATTTTCCCAGTTTTCTTTGAAGACATGAAGAGACCCACCCTGGAAAACAATTCAAAGAATATAAAAAGTGTAATAAAGGCTTCCGATGTCCCGGTTCCATTCAAAACCATAAAAGGACTCACATTGGAGAAAAACCACCTAAATGTAAAATATATGGAAAAGTATTTAATTTTCCCAGTTGCTTTCTAACATGGCAAAGGGCTCTGGAGAAAAATCCTATGAATATACAGAATGTGGGGATGCTTTCCTTGCTGTCATCTCCATTCAAAGACACAGTGCAATGCATGTTGGAGATGAACATTATAAACTAGAAGAATGAATG
Organism: Rhinopithecus roxellana; assembly: GCF_007565055.1. Lineage (NCBI taxonomy): Eukaryota > Metazoa > Chordata > Mammalia > Primates > Cercopithecidae > Rhinopithecus > Rhinopithecus roxellana. The sequence continues at coordinate 105,249,230 of NC_044559.1, forward strand.
CTGGGTGGAAGCCTTAGTAGTATGGAAAATACGGGAAAGTTTTTCATTTCTTTTTTTATTAGAAAAAGTATTTATTTCTGCTCCTTTCATACATCTTATTGTTCAGGAAACAGTCTTACATACATATCTGAAATAATCTACCATCACACACTCTAGTTAAATGCAAAGCACCATAGGTAAAGCTGATCAGCTGTCCACAGTTCTCAGCTTATGGAATCTTGCTTCTGGATTTTACGTTAATTTCTGAAAATCAGAAATGTCATCTCCAAAAAATGTTTAGGAGGTTGTAAAAAACAATCACTTTATTTGGTATGATAGTTGTAGATATGGAGTATATTTTCTTTAAGAAATGAAAACTAAAAAGAAAATGCCACTCAACATTGTTGGTATAGCAATAGGTCAGCAGGAAAAAAAATACTGTGATAAACTTGTCTCTTTAATACCAAGAAGAAATTCTAGTCCAAGCTTCAATACACTTCCTGTTTTTTCACTAGATATTTCTTTTACTGCTGCTTTTCATTCTTTTCCACATTTCATATTAGAGGATTGGTACAGCCTTTAAAACTTCATTGACAGGAGCAAATCCAGTATCCACTGATTTCTTCTCAAAGGCACTCTAACCCATCAGATAGCCTGGCAGTTTCATTCTCATGAATACTCTAGCCATGAAAAAACTCAGTAGGACACAGACGAATCCAATGAACAGAAGAAGAAATCTATTGAGTTTTGGGATATTTGGTGCATTTCATCGGTCCAGGATTATGAAACCTAAACCTCCCATTGTAAGTAGGAAGCTGAATGCAAGTCCTTCCATAATATATTGTCCATTTACTCTGCAGGCCAAGAAAGCTACTGGCCTCTGATGCCCATGTTCATCAGTCACAGAGCCAACACTTGGAGGTTCAACAGTAACATCATAAATTATTCCTCCGGTGACGAGGAAGTCAGACACCACCACCAGAGCATACACAGTCATGGCCGATGGCATGTGCAGCCAGGGCGGCTTCTTCAGCTTCAGGTTGGGACATTCGAGCACTAAGAACGGGACATGGTACAAAGTCTCCATGTTGGTGGCAGCAAGGGCAAGTTTTCCATTTTAATAATTTAAAAATCTTGTGAAAACTCCCACTGGAAAGAAATCCTACAAATGTAAGTACTTTGGAAAGCCTGATGTAAATTAATTATTGTAAAAGGCTCAAAACTCCAACACGAATGAATTATTATACAAAGTTATCAATATATGGTGTTTATCAGTGGTTCATTTTAAAGAGGATTTCTGGACGATGGATTTCTACTTTTTTTTTTTTTTTTTTTTTTTTTAGACAGAGTTTCACTCTGTTGCCCAGGCTGGAGTGCAGTGGCGCCATCTTGGCTTATTGCAACCTCTGCCTCCCGGGTTCAAGTGATTCTCCTGCCTCGGCCTCCCAAGTAGCTGGGACTTCAGGCGCCTGCCACCACGCCTGGCTAATTTTTATATTGTTAGTAGAGACAGGATTTCGCCAAGTTGACCAGGCTGGTCTCGAACTCGTGACCTCAGGTGATCCCCCACCTCAGCCTCTCAAAGGGCTGGGATTATAGGCATAACCCACCCTACTCAGCCAGATTTCCACTTCTTTTGCAAGGAAAAGTTGTGTTGAGAATTCTGTACATACTCTTAAAGCCATGGTACCTGAGGTTTAATGGGAAGTGTTTTTTTTTTGTTTTGTTTTGTTTTTTTTTTTTTGAGAGGGAGTCTCGCTCTGTCACCCAGGCTGGAGTGCAGTGGCCGGATCTCAGCTCACTGCAAGCTCCGCCTCCCGGGTTTACGCCATTCTCTCGCCTCAGCCTCCCGAGTAGCTGGGACTACAGGCGCCCGCCACCTCGCCCGGCTACTTTTTTGTATTTTTTTTTAGTAGAGACGGGGTTTCACCGTGTTAGCCAGGATGGTCTCGATCTCCTGACCTCGTGATCCGCCCGTTTCGGCCTCCCAAAGTGCTGGGATTACAGGCTTGAGCCACCGCGCCCGGCCAATGGGAAGTGTTTTTACCCCAATACAGTTAATAAAATTTTCTCTATCCATTTTAAAGTGTGTTGGGTCTATAGGTGAATTGAAATTTATTTTTTATGCAGTGTTTAATTGTTCTGTGATTAATGGGCCATTGAAAAATGAGACTTTGTGAATTGAGATTTTCTTATTGGTGTTACGTGGCAAGTTCTGGACATTTCTAACCCATTGTGTATACTCCGTTTTCCTTTATTAGGGGGAAAACTAGTGCTTTGACATGACTATTCCATTTTCTTTGCTAATGAAGAGCTGGTGTCAATTTGTAAGTACGTCAAGTTTATCATACACCATTGTCTCATGGGAGTCATTTACATTTGTGTCTTTTATTTTTTGTCACTATTTCTGAGTATTATTTGGATAGTTCATTTTGAATTAAAGACAGACCTGTGATATCACAATATTTTGTGTCTAATCTAATGGAGAAAGCATTTAGTCTCATGGTCAAGTATGATGTTAGCTGTGGTTTTAAAATAAATTCCTTGAGTTTGAAAAAGAATGATTAGTCTGTAATTCCATTACATTCTTTCTTTTCTCTTCCCTTCCCTTTCCTTTTCCTCTCTTACCTATCTCTCCCTTCCTTCCTTCTTCCTTCCTGATTTATATAAGATTGTGCTTGCCTTGTTTTGTCTTCAGGGTTAGGTTCATTTGAATCCCAGCACTTTGGGAGGCCAAGGGCGGCGGATCATTAGGTCAGGAGATTGAGACCATCCTGGCCAACATGGTGAAACCCCATCTGTACTAAAATACAAAAAATTAGCTGGGCAAGGTGGCGCTGTAGTCCCACCTACTCAGGAGGCTGAGGCATGGGAATTGCTTGAACCGAGGAGGTGGAGGTTGCAGTGAGTTGAGATCATGCCACCGCACTCTAACTTGGTGACAGAGCAAGATCCCGTCTCAAAAAAAAAAAAGAAGAAGAAAAATGAATCAGAAAGCTTTATTATTCTGCTCACTGCAGTAAAACAAAGACTCTCTGCAGGCAGGAACTTCTTTTTGCTTACTGCTGTATCCCCAGCTCCTAAAACATAAAAGGAGTTCAGTAAATAGTTACTGAGTAAAATGAATGAATCTTCCTCAAAATGTTGGTAGGTTATACCACATGCGAAGGCGGTGCTCTTTCCTGTGAGGTTTTGGGGTGTGTGTGTGTGTGGTGGGGGTGGGGGCGGTGTTTTGCTACTTCTTCAAATACTTCTAGGGTTATGAATTTTTTTTTTTCTTTTTCAGATGGAGTCTCGCTCCATCGCCCAGACTGGAGTGCAGTGGTGCCATCTCGGCTCACTGCAACCTCTGCCTCCCTGGTTCAAGCAATTCTGCTGCCTCAGCCTCCCCAGTAGCTGAGATTACAGACGTGCAACCCATAACTTGTTTACTCATATTTTTCTGAACAGTAATTGATTTCACCTAGACTTTCAAATGTGTTAACATAATGATATACACAGTCTTTCTTTTCATTTGTCTTATTTATTTATTTATTTATTTATTTATTTAATTATTTATTTTAGGGACAGGGTCTTGCTGTGTCACGCAGGTTGGAGTGCAGTGGCACTATCACAGCTCACTGCAACCTAGAACTCCTGGGCTCAAGTGATCCTCCCGCCTCAGCCTCCTGAGTACCCGGGACTACAGCTGCATGCTGCCACACCCAGCACTTTTTTATGATTTTAAAGTATTTTTCCTCTGTCTGGTTTTAGTTTTTATTTGTATCTTTTCTCTTTTGTTCTTGACTAGACTTTTAAAGGATTGCTAATTTTATTGACTTTTAAAAAGAAACAGATGTTTCTAAAACTCTGATTTCAGATAAAAGCAGACGTTAATAAGAACTTTTTGTCTTGTTTTTTTTTTTTTTTTTTTAAATAGACAGGTCTTGCTCTGTCACCCAGGCTAGAGTGCAGTGATGTGATTACAGCTTACTGCTTCTTCAAACTCTTGGGCTCAAGAGATCCTCCCACCAGGCCTCCCAAAGCACTGGGAATACAGGTAGGAGCCACTGCACCTGGCCAGTAAAAGTTTTTATAATTACTTCAGTTGAATACTTAGATAATATATTTTTTATCTTTTAGGTTTTCTAATAATACATTGAAGCTATACATTTTCCACTGAGAATTAATTTGATTACATCCGTAAGTTTATAGATCCAGGACACTAATTTTTATTTCTAGTATCCTATAATTCCACTTGCTTTCTATCATTCAAAAGATCTTCTGGTGGCTACCATTTCCCTTTTACTATGCTGTTTTGGATTTAGCTTTTTGGTAGCTGGACTTCAAGATAGCCCATATCCCTTATGTAATCATCTCCTACACTGGATCCAAGTTAGTCTGTATGATTAATACAAGATGGCAGAAATGATGACATGTGGCTTCTGAGCCTACATCATAAAAGACTTGTGGCTTCGCGTGAACCCGGCGGGTGGAGCTTGCAGTGAGCCAAGATCGCGCACTGCACTCCAGCCTGGGCCACCAAGCAAGACACCGTCTCAAAAAAAAAAAAAAGAAAAAAAACACCTGTGGCTTCTGCCTTGTTGCCTGTCCCTGGGATTACTCTCTCTGGGAGAAACCAGGTGTCATGTCAAAGGGACACTCAAACAGCTCTGTGGAGAGTTCAGTGCAATGAGGGACTAAGGTCCCCTCCCACAGCTGTGTCGGGAACTTGAGGGTGGACCCCCAAGCCCAGTGAAATCTTCAGATGACAGCAGCCCCAGCAGCATCTTGATTGCAGCTTCATGCGTAATCCTAAAACAGAAAGTTTCAGCTAATCTGCCTCCTCATTTCTGACTCACACAAACTGTGAGATTCAAAAACATGTTGGTTATGTTAAGCCCCCATGTTTTGGGGTAATTTGTTACACAACAATAGGTAAGTAATATAATTTTAAAATATATTTTATCTCATTTCAATTGGATTTTGGAAGGGAAAGAAAGAAAATATATGGGATCAGTCTGTCTTCCTGATCCAGCTCTTTCTTTAGCTTAAAATATTTCCCATCACCAGGGGTCTTAACTGTGTAAACAAAACAATTGTATTCACAAAGAGAAAAAGACTGGGAGACATAGGTGTTCCTAAAGGGAAAGTGTTAGTATTCAAATTCCACCCACCATTTTAACCTTTGTAAATTTGTGTCTCTACTAAGGCACACAATTATTTATATCAGAACAAATAAACGTCAAGCACATTGACTTGAGTATAAACACAAGAACATTGAGGTCAACAGGTTGCTTGGCAACTAAAGAAAGAAGCAAAACAGTAGCTTCACTCAGACACCATAACCATCATCTCATCCTGGATGCAACTGTTGTGGTTAACAGTTGAGTATTTCGTGGTGATAGGGGGTCGACTATCATATTCTCTCTTGTTTTGTCTAGATCATGTTATTCTTATGTATAGCACCTTGAATTGAAATGATTACTCTCATTCCACTCTTTTAGTTGTTCTAAAACTTTGTTTTAGGAATTTTTCCTCTTTCATTTTCTCCTTCGTCTCACCTCCTTGATGACTCGGCCACTAATTTTTTTTTGTTTTTTTTTTGTCTTTTTTTAGACTGGGTCTCACTCTGTCACCCAGACTGGAGTGCAGTGGCATGATCTTGGCTCATTGTAACCTCTGCCTCCTGGGTTCAAGAGATTCTCCTGCCTCAGCCTCCCAAGTAGCTGGGACTACAGGCGTGTGATACAATGCTTGGCTAATTTTTTTGTATTTTTTGTTTTAGTAGAGACAGAGTTTCACTATGTTGGCCAGGCTGATCTTGAACTCCTGACATCAAGTGATCCGCCCGCCTTGGCCTCCCAAAGTGCTGGGATTACAGGCATGAGTCACTGCACCTGGACCCCTTGGCTACTATTATGTCTCCACTGTGCAGCCCACACAAAAATTTCTCCACCCAAAGTTTTCATCTACATCTGGGTTTGGATGTTTGGGAGGAAACCTCTGCTTTTCCTTTGTTTCTAGATAGATTAAAAAAAATTAATTCCACTTACTTTACATGTGTCTCTCTGGGAAATGTGGCTACATGTATCTCTTTTCAAATGGAAACTGTTTCCTGGAAAATATTTGAAAAAGTTACATTGTAGAAAATTAGACTGTAATTTTCTGTGCTGCCAAATTCGCACCAAACTTTAGTTGCAGTATTTCCTGCTTGTTGTAGTTTCACAAATGTATAAGCTTGCATAACGGAACATCTGAGACCTACATGTAACCTTTTCCTGTTACTTCTGAGTGATTTACTTCAACTGAAAATTTATGACCTGTGCTAAACAGGATAGTATAATTGCAGAACTCAGGAATTAGAATAGTGGCCAGGTCGCAGTGGCTCACGCCTGTAATCCCAACACTTTGGGAGGCCGAGATGGGTGGATCACCTTAGGTCAGGAGTTCGAGACCATCCTGGCCAAATGGCAAAACCTTGTCTCTACTAAAAATACAAAAATTAGCTGGGTGTGGTGGCAGGTGCCTGTAATCTCAGCTACTCCAGAGGCTGAGGCATGGAGAATCGCTTTAACCTGGGAGGCAGAGGTTGCAGTGAGCCGAGATCATGCCATTGCACTCCAGCCTGGGCAACAGAGTGAAACTCCATCTCAAAAACAAAAAACAAACAACAACAACAACAACAAAAAGATTTAGAATAGTGTATTCCTAGAATATTGAAATTTTAACACATTAGGTAAATTAAGTAGAATTCTCACAATGCCATAAGCATAGCCTGTGTACCCAGACATGAATGGATTCAAATCTTGGATGTGTGTATCAGTTGTTGGACACTTGACAGTGGTTTCCTCTGTACAAAGAAAATAGGGCCAGGCATGGTGGCTCATGCCTGTAATCCCAGCACTTTGGGAAGCTGGGGTGGGAGGATTGCTTGAGGTTGGGAGTTTGTGACCAACCTGGACAACATAGTGAGTCTCTGTCTCTATATAAAAATAAAAGAATTAGCCAGGTATGGTGGCACGTGCCTGTGGTCCAAGCTACTTAGAAGGCTGAGGTGGGAGGATTGCTTGAGCCCAGGAATTCAAGGCTGCAGTGAGCTATGAGTGTGCCACTGCACTCCAGCCTGGGTAACAGAGGTGAGACCCTATCTCAAAAAATGGGGGGCAAATAATAACTTCCCTTATAGAGTTATTTCAGAGTTAAATGTAGTAACATATTGAAGAGTAAGTGCTACAATTTAAGTGCTCAAAACCTGTTGATTTTATACACATGCACAATACTATGATAACGTTTTCTAGCTATACTGATTTCTAACAGGTTTATACTATTTATATTCTAATTCATGCCATTGCACTATTTAGATAATAAAATGTGTATAAAGTGTGTTTAAAGTTGCTATTTTATAGTAAAATAGTAACTTTAAAACTCCCATGCTTTGAAAATTTTAAATGATATCCTTCCAACTTTAAGTTACATCATAAGTAAGGGGAATATAGTTAGGACAGCACTTAGAGAAATGGATGGGAAATGGAAATATTGTACTCAAGATTAGCCACTTGCAATTTATTAAACACACACACGCATGCATTTGACAAACTAGCAACGTATATGTCTCAAACATTATCTAAGTTGCTTAAAACGTGGTGTTAATGAAATGAAGATTGGCAGCTTTTTGTAAGAAAAAGAAAACTCTCCAATTTCTTCTGGTGGCTGGGAAAGGAGCTCAAGAACTGTGGTTGAAGGAATAACCCACACTAGTACCACAGCTGAATAAACAAAGCAAATGCTTGTTCAATTACCCCTGAGTCAGTAGCTTTATATTCCCTTATAGAGGGCAGAACATGCACTTTCTAAACGTCTAAAACCTGGAATTAGTGCCTGTAACCTCAGCAATACCAAGGACATGAAATGTAGGGATACAAATTGTTCCCATTTCTATCTAAAGATAATATTTTTTAGGCCAGGCAAGATGGTTCATGCTTGTAGTCCCAGCACTTTGGGAGGCCGAGACAGGTGAAACACTTGAGGCCAGGAGTTCAAGACCAGCCTGGCCAATATGGTGAAATCCCATCTCTACTAAAAATACAAAAATTAGCTGGGTGTGGTGGTTTGCACCTGTAATCCCAGCTACTCGGGAAACTGAGGCAGAAGAATTGCTTGAACCCTGGAGACAGAGGTTGCAGTGAGCCAAGATTGTGCGACTGCACTCTAGCCTGGGTGACAGTGAGACTCTGTCTCAAAAAAAAATTAATAAAAATATTTTTAAGAAACCCTACAAACTGAAAATTACTTTATAAAATATCTGCTTTAGCTTGTATTATAACTCTCATCACAGGGTGACTGTGTCAATTATGAGAGAGACCAACAATTAGGGTTAAATATTGTACTATCATATTGCATATGTGGTTTCTTGCCTTACAATTCATATCATAATTCGTACTTAAAATTATTTAAAATAGTTTCTAAGACCTTCCCCTACATTTGACATTAGGAACTTACCCTTCTAGCTTTCTTAAGCCTCCTCCCCTCAGTGAGGTTAGTGTAGAAAGGAAGAGAAGAATGAAGTTAATTGAAGGCAGGGCCCACTCAATGAGTAGCCACTGAGATGGGAAGCCAGAGAATGTCTAAATGGACTCTGAGGATGTTTCCCTTTTTTCATTAATTCATCAAATATATGTTGAGTATCTGCTAGATGCTAGATCCCAAGCTAGGTAAACAGCGAACAAAGTAGATATGACTCTGCCCCCATTTAATTTAATTTTTTTTTTTTTTTTTTGAGATGGAGTCTTGCTCTGTCGCCCAGGCTGGAGTGCAGTGGTGCGATCTCGGCTCATTGTAAGCTCCACCTCCCAGGTTCAGGCCATTCTCCTGCCTCAGCCTCCCGAGTAGCTGGGACTACAGGCGCCTGCTATGGCGCCTGGCTAATTTTTTTTTGTATTGTTTTTTTTCAGTAGAGACGGGGTTTCACTGTGTTAACCAGGATGGTCTCGATCTCCTGACCTCATCATCCACCCATCTCGGCCTCCCAAAGTGCTGGGATTACAGGCTTGAGCCACCGTGCCCAGCCCATTTAATTTATATTCTAGTGGGGTAGATGGTAAATAAACAAGTATGACACACATAATTTCAAATTGTCCTCAGTGCAACAAAATGAATAGGGTACTGTGTTAAAGAATAACAGGATGGATCAGGACAGGTGCTGTGGTTAACACCTGTAATACCAGCATTTTGGAAGGCTGAGGCAGGAGGATTACTTGAGGCTAGGGGATTGAGACTAGTCTGGGCAACATAGTGAGACTCCCATCTCTACAAAAAACAATTCTAAAAAATTAACCAGGCATGGTGGTGTGCACCTGTAGTCCCAGCTACTTGGGAGACTGAGGTAAGTGAATCATTTGAGCCCAGAAGTCCAATTTTACAGTGAGTTATAATTGCACTACTGCACTCCAGCCTGGGTGACAGAGCAAGATCCCATCTTAAAAAAACAAAATCAAAACCAAAAAACAAAAAAAGCAACCCCATATTTTGTCCTCTGATCCCCCAGTAATTCAATAAGACTATGGCTTTCTTCCTGAGATCTAGCCAACCCATATTGCATGGGCCAAAGCGTACTCTTAGAAGAAAAGCCACATAAGTGAAGCTTTTACCCAGTTTCTTCCTGCTTTTTAAAAAAAGTCTGAAAATTAAAAAAAAAAAAATTCTTTTCTGTTTAAAGATGAGATCTTGATAAGTTGCACAGGTCAGAGCACAGTAGCTATTCGCAGGTGTGATCACAGTGCACTATTTGAACTACTTGAGCCTATTGTAGACTTTTTTGAATTTCTTATCTTCCCAACTCCTGGGCTCAAGCCATCCTTCTCCTTCAGTCTCCCAAGCAGCTGGAATTACAGGTGTGTGCCATTGCACAGTTCAGTTTTGACCTGATTTTAGTCACCCTCGAGTGCCTTTAAATCATTTTCAAAAACTATTTCAGCATTTGTAGTTGTTGTTGAAAGGAAGCTCAGCATGATACAAGGTACTCCACTATTACCAACATAAAAGCTCTGCAAGTAGTATTGTTGTTAGTGAGTATTGGCAGGTTTGTTTGGTAGATGCTACGTGGTACCTATTAGGAAGCTATTAACAGCACATAACCAAATTGTCTCATTTATCCTTATTTCACCTCAAAGTAGGGAGAAAAGGAGAAGTATCACTCTTTTCACTGCACAAATGTAAAAACACGCAATAAAGAGAAGGGAGAAAGGTATTTATCATTAGAGCATTTTAGTCAATGAGCTGGGATTAGACCCCAAGCCTTTATATTTATATTGTTCTTGTTGGACAAGTTAAAATCTATAAAGCTGTTAAAGTTAATCAGATTTATATAAATGTGCATATCCTCAGTTACTGGAAATCCTCATTTCAGATTCTACATTTTGATCATTTAATTTAAACTACAAATGAGACTCAATTTTGCATTATCCATTAGGAACATTTCTCAGCTGAAAAACTGTTAAAAGAGTATTAGTAAAGTAGTGGTTTTTAAGGTAACATGTACAAATCAACACTTTTCCAAGCTCAGAATATAAAATGAAAATATCAGGTAAGAGAGACAGCATTCCCTAAGTTACAACAACAAACCAGAAACATAAAATCCTTGGGAATTAATAAGGTAATATGCTAGAAATGTTGAATATTTTAATGCTTTAGAGCAAGCAATGTTTTGAAATATTGATACTATCTAAATTAACCAATAAATCAAAAGATATTCCAATCAATTGAAGGCAAGGAGGGGGGCAAGGAGACTTGATAGATTAGTTTGCAGGTCATTAAGAGGTTCAAGAAGTAGCAAGGGCAATTTTAGAAAAGAATAGAAAATATCAGTACCTTTATAATACATTTTACTGTGTAGCACAATAAAAATGAAATGTGTTATAATATACCACAATGGTAAAACAGTGTGGCAACATAAAAGCTATAATGGTTAAAACAGTGGGGCAGTAAAAAGAAAGAGACATGGTAATGGTATAGTGAGGACAGTATGTAGAAAAGTTTAGTATATAATGAAAGTATTTCACATCAGTGTCACATGGTATTTGGACAAATAGAAAGACATTAAACAAAGCTGGATGTATACTTTTTATACCAAAATCTGTGCCAGCTCTGCAGAAAATGTAAATGCTGAAATATAAGTAAAAGGTATTAGAAGAAAACATGAATCAATATAGTTATAATTTTGGTATAATATCTTTCCAATGTAACAGAAAAGCACATAAGCCTTTCTACTCTATTTGGAATGTAAATAAACTCTTAATCAAAAAAAAAAAAGTGCTTGCTAGTTAAGGAAAAGTTTCAAGACAGAACCTCTTTTTTCCTCCCTCTGAACTATGAGTAAGCTCTTAACACCCAGAGAGAAAAAGCTGAGAATTCTACCAGAGCTCATAACTTAAACTTATAAACTTAACTAGGGCTTATAAACTTAAAATCTACTAGGGCTTATTTCACTACAGCTTATATTAATCTCATCCTTGCTGTATTTAAAATTCTGTCCTACTGAAAAAGAGGGAATACTAGAGTTAATGTTCAATTTCAAGAGATTCAAAAATTTTTTTTTTTCTGAGACGGAGTCTTGCTCTGTTGCCTGGGCTGGAGTGCAGTGGCCTGATCTCAGCTCACTGCAAGCTCCGCCTCCCGGGTTTACGCCATTCTCCTGCCTCAGCCTCCCGAGTAGCTGGGATTACAGGCGCCTGCCACCTCGCCTGGCTAGTTTTTTGTATTTTTTAGTAGAGACGGGGTTTCACCGGGTTAGCCAGGATGGTCTCCATCTCCTGACCTCATGATCCGCCCATCTCGGCCTCCCAAAGTGCTGGGACTACAGGCTTGAGCCACCGAGCCTGGCCGAGATTCAAAATTTTAAAACTATGAATTAGACCTCAAAAAACAGTTACTCTATACTTTTTAAGGTGCGAATTTGAACATTGAACCTTTGCATGTAAGTAAAAGTCAGTTGTCATTAGATTTGATTTTACTTATTTTTTTCTTAAAAAAATCAAAATTAAATCTGACTGAGCTGAGATTTTTTTATTAGCCACGCATCAAGACTGTATTATATTAATGAAGCACTAGAAGTTTGAGTCAAATAAGAAAAGCATTCATGGTTCTCAGCACAGAACAACGCTGTACATGAGGACAAAAACGTCTTTGCTGATTGGATGGAGACAGAAGCCTGCATCAATTTCAACAACTGAAAGATACAAAAGCATTTTCTTGTTCAACAGGTCAGGGACTGAGGAAACCCCAAGTCAAATGCCATTTATTTCCTCTTATCTTGTAAGGAGTTATTATCTGAGCTCTTTCTGGTCCATGGAATTCTTCCAATCACCTCTGTTCTGAATGATACAATCAGTGCACACTCACGAATATAATGTCAGGGACAATAGCTGCTAGTGTGCTGAGCAGCCAGGCCTGATCTGGGAATAAAAATTTCAATTGGTTCTTGACTTGAAAATTTATGTTCTAAACATGTCCCTAGATGGTCTCAGCATGATTCATCCCCATTGGTTAAAAATAGAAACCTCACTGGAAAAATAAGAGCTAGATTAAACAGCTTCTGTAAAATAAATAAATAAATAAATTAGAACTCAGATAAATCCGTATATTTGGGTCTTTAAAAACTGTTAAAAAAAATCAAAGGTTGTTATTTCTTTCTTTATCCAGCTCTTCCTATTAGTCCATGAATTGAAGAAGTTCTTTATCAAGTTTCTAAGCTGGTTTGCCAGTTTTTCTTTTTATGGTCAGATAAGAAGAAATACGAATTCTTTTTTTTTACTAGCTGCATTTTTTTTTTCAATTCTTTTGCTAATGACAGTCCAATGAATTTGAAACGAGCTAGGTAGAAGGGTTAATATTTACATTTTAATATCTCTTTCCAAAACAGCTTCTCACAGTTTAGGTAAGACTTTTTTTTTTTTTTTTTTTTTTTTTTTTTTTTTTAACCTCTTTGACAAGTTGAAATCAAAACCTGAGAGGATCTAAGACTTCCCAGTTCCTAGTTTGGACTTTGCTGGATTCTGAGCTATTTTTACCCCTGGCTTAGAGCCATCTGGTTTCCCTTTGAAGGTTCACGTTGGTGTTCTTCGCTGCAGCTGGTCACATGTGCTTTACTTTCCCAAGTAAATGCTGGCGACCTGAGGAGGAATGTGTCCAGACTCTGCTGGCATCTCGGCCTCACCATGTCCTTCCCTGGTCATTGATACCGTTCCTAGTCATGGCTGAGTCCTGGGCTTAATAGCCACTAGCACTTCAGCTCTTTCTTGCATCTAAGCATTGAAGCTTTTTCTGGTCTATGGGATTTAATAGAACGTCAGTGCAGCAGACAGAGCCCGGGAGCTGGGGTTCGCAAACTCTCTGGTGAACCGACTGGCATGTACCCTGGCAATGTGGCCCAGCACTTTCTGCCACTTGGCTTTGCTGTTGAGAGCATTGTGCCAGGTGAATGTTAAGGAACTGAGTGCCTTGTCACAGTAAAACTATGCTGTGGACAGGCAATTTCAAAAATGTATTTTCAAGGCCGACTTAGGGGAAAGAATAAATCATCTTACTATGTGATATTAGCCTTAGCCAGGGCTTGCTCTGCTGATGGCTGTAACTTAGCACTGCCAAGAAAGTCCTTCTAATGATCTGGACTCCTTTGTTTGTCTTTTCCTTTTTAAAACTGAGCCTGGAGCATTGACTGTCACCATTTGTAGAAGTTTCTTTGCCTTATCAACACCTTCCTTCAATTAATATTTATAGAGTGCCTGAAGGATCGATGTTGTACCCACACCTTTGACTTCTCACGTTTACAATTGGTAGCAAGGAGGAACAGCAGCTGCTTTCATTTGTAGCAGCCCTTCTCTGCAAGACGAACAGTGGTCTTTTTATTCTGCCACACTGATTGATTTCCTAAAGGTCTTTTGGTGACAGTGCCTCCTGGAAGTACAGAAAAGCCCTAATAATTGATATGGGATTATATAAATAAAAAGAAGAGATTTTCACAACTGAAAAACATTTCTCTGCATTGTCACATCTACCCCAAATCTTTGGTGTGCAGCTCCAGAATAGGGTAACCACATACAGAAAGCAGTGAGCTTATACATGCCTGGAGATGGAGAAGAATGGGCTATGCCGTGTCCTATAAAGTTAACTTAATTGCTGCATGCCAGATTTTTCTCTTTAATGATTTCTTTTGCTTTTCTTTTCTTTTCTTTTTTTTTTTTTTTTTTTTGAGATGAGGTCTCATTCTATCACCCTGGCTGGAGTGAAGTGGTACTACCATAGCTCACTGCAGCCTTGAACTCCCGAGCTGAAGCAATCCTCCCACTTCAGGCTCCAGAGTAGCTGGGACTACAGGGGTTCACCACCATGCCTGGCCAATTTTTAAATTTTTTTGTAGAAATGTGGTCTTGCGGCCAGGCGCGGTGGCTCATGCCTGTAATCCCAGCACTTTGGGAGGCTGAGTCAGGTGGATCATTTGAGGCCAGGAGTTTGAGACTAGTGTGGCCAACATGGGAAAACCCCATCTCTACTAAAAATACAAAAATTAGCCAGGTATGGTGGCGCATGCCTGTAATCCCAGCTATTTGGGAAGTTGAGGCAGGAGAATCCCTTGAACTGGGTGAACTGGGGAGACAGATGTTGCAGCGAGCGAGCTGAGATCATGCCACTGCACTCCAGGCTGGGCAACAGAGCAAGACTTGGTCTCAAAAAAAAAAAAAAAAGAAAGAAAGAAAAGAAAAGAAAACGAGTGAAATGGGGTATTACTATGTTGCCCTGGTTGGTCTCAAACTCCTGTCCTCAAGTGGTCCTCCTGCCTCTGCCTTCTAAAGTGCTGAGATTACAGGCATGAGCCACCGCACCTGGCCAAAAATGTTCTTAATATTGTTATGAGTCATTCCTTATTCCCTAGATATCTTTTATTACAAATGCTTCTACTACTTATTACAATACTACTTTCAACTACTAGCTAATGTTACTGCCTCTGACCATGAGGCAAACTCTGTGCTAAGCCACATACTGTATAGTGGTTAAGAACACAGGCAGCTGGCACAGTAGCTCACACCTATAATCCCAGAACTTTAGGAGGCCAAGGCAGGAGGATCACTTGAGCTCAGGAGTTCAAGACCAGCCTGGGCAATATAGCGGGACCTCCATCCCTATAAAATGTATTAAAATTAGCCAGGTAAAGTGGCATGTCTGTAGTCCCAGCCACTTGAGAGGCTGAGGTGGGAGGATCACTTGAATTGGGGAGGTCCAGGCTTCAGTGAGCTGTGAACACAGGCTTTGGAACTGGACTGTTGGTTCAGATCTCAGTTCTATCACTTATAGACTTAGGGAAGTCTATAACCTCTCTGTGCCTCAGTTTCTTCATCTGTTAAAAAGGGGCTAATAACAGATCTCCTAGGATTTATAGAGAGGATTAGATTCACTCTGCGATGTATAAACCAGTGGGTAGGGTTCTGGATACTTGCGAACTTGAATGGGAAAAATTAATTACATCTATGCCCATCAGTTTTTCAAAGTCATGGCATTGTTAAACCTGTCTCCCGTTCTCATTACTAAATGTATTTAAAAAGAAGCATCTTTATTACCATATTACTTTTTATTCTTTTGGCAGCTGTCTCAGTATATTTTGTTATCCTATATGTTCTATTTTATGCATATAGAATTCTTATTCTGAGAAGGAGTGGAGAGGCTCCACTAAATTGCCAAAAGTGCCTGTAGTGCAGAAAAATTAAAGAACCCTTGAGTGAAAATATGTGCCAAGTACTTAGAACTATTCCTGGTACATAATAATCATACTATCTATGTTTGCTATTGTCTTAGTCTGTTTGAGCTTCTATAACAAAACGCCATAGCCTAGGTAGCATCCAGATTACAGAAATTTCTTTCTTGCAGTTTTAGAGACTGGGAAGTCCAAGATCAAGGCACTAGCAGATTTGGTGTCTGGGGAGGGCCTGTTGCCTGGTTCATAGACGATGTCTTCTCTCTGTGTCCTCACATGGCAGAGGGACCAGGGAGCTTTCTGGGGCCTCTTTCAGTACAGTACTAGTCCCCTTCAGAAACTTCATGACCTAGTCACAGCCCCAAAGACCCTACCTCCTAATGTTATCAACTTGGGGGTTAAGATTTCAACCTATGAATTTTGGCAGTAGACATTTAGATCATCACAGCTATTGTTATTATCTCATTTTAGTCTTCATAATAACTTAAGAGGTGAATATGGCTATTATCATCTCACTAGGGTATATGGTTATGAAGGCAGATACTTTTTCTGTTTTGTTCATTGTGTATCCCTAGAACCCAAAATGTGCATGGCACATAGTAGATATTTAATAATATCTAATGAATGTCTGCATCCCAATTTTGCAAAGAGGACAGCAGGGCTTGAAGAGGTGGCTTATCATACCATATTCAGTCACCCTGCATCCAAGCCATCAAGCTCCATCAATGTGGCTCCAGGACTGGAGACTGAACTTCATTCATTGTCTCCCAGTCATTTCATGACTCTCTCTCTCTCTCTTTTTT
The DNA here is from genome assembly GCF_007565055.1 of Rhinopithecus roxellana. Lineage (NCBI taxonomy): Eukaryota > Metazoa > Chordata > Mammalia > Primates > Cercopithecidae > Rhinopithecus > Rhinopithecus roxellana. The sequence continues at coordinate 105,265,736 of NC_044559.1, forward strand.
TTTTTTTTTGTAGCAACAGGGTCTTGTTATGTTGCCCAGGCTGATCTAGAACTCCTGGCCTCAAGCGATCCCTTCCACTAAGCCTCCCCAAGTACTGGGACTACAGGCTTGAGCCACTGTGCCTAGCCCATTTCACAATTGTTAGAGCAGCATTTTTTTCCTAAGCTTAGAACTTGCATCCTGGGGAAAACAAAGCCCAATTTTGGCTGGGATTTCTTTCTTTATTTTTTTTCCGAGACAGAGTCTCACTCTGTTGCCTAGGCTAGAGTACAGTGGTGCGATCTGAGGTCACTGCAGCCTCCAACTCCTGGACTCAATTGATCCTCCTACCTTAACCGCTCAAGTAGCTGGGACCACAGGTGTACACTACCAAGACCAGCAGATTTATTTTTCTTTTTTGTAGAGATGGGTCTTATTATGTTGCCCAGGCTGGTCTCGAACTCCCGGCTCAAGCAATCTGCCTGTCTTGACCTCCCAGAGTGCTGGAACTGCAGGGGTCTTCTTAATGAAACAATGGAGGCAGAAGGTGACTTTGAGATGATGTACAGAACTGAGCAACCCCAATCTCACCAGGTCTTACCAATAATTTAACACAAATAAAACTATATTAACATGTGAGTGCTCCTAGTTTTCCCTTCACACATCTGCTAAAGGAAATTTTGTCTTCTTCAGCTTGGTTCGTGGGTTTCTATGGTGCAGGATCTGGGCTTGGAGAAACTAGAGAAGTGACAGAGTGTGGCTGTGCTCCAGAAAGGACTGAGTTTTACCCCTGGGAAAGGCCAAACAGTAGAAATCAAAGGAAAGAGACAGTGGCAAGGAGAGACAAGCCCCACAAGAGCAGGGTGTCAATGAGAGCCAAAAGTAACAGAGAGAGGTTGGGGCCTGGCTGCCTTTCTATGGAGAGTGGTTTTTCAGATGGGGAGAGAGGGTTTTTCAAAGACTTTTGTGCAAATCTTCTGATCCTTCAAGAGTCATAAGCATAAATATATATATATATATATATATATTTTAGAAAACAGGAAAAATGTTAATAACTTGAACTTGACAACCTCTGATCTAATGTTTATTTTAATACTACTTCTTCAGGGCAGGAACCACAAAGACATCCAGCTTTTATACAGATAATAATATCCAATCTGTTTCAGCAACACACAATCTCCACCTGTACTTGATCTCTCATTCCCACTTCTCCTTGCCATGGTCAATTGCCTGCTAAGTTGATTGCAAGTCCTGGAGTGTAGGGCTCCTTATATAAATGGAACGTTTGTCATGTCCCTGGATCTGTGACTCATTTTGTCACACGGCCCCGAAGTGGCACAAAATGCATCTAATGTCTTTCCAAGGTTCCTCAGAAAAGCAGGTTTTTATCTTCTGTGAGTATCTACACAGCTAAACACACACACACACACACACACATACACGCACACACGTCTACGAAAACAAGTCATAGCTTACAGATATAATGCAGTCTAAATAAATTCTCTAAAAATTTTCTGGCTAGGCATGGTGGCTAACACCTGTAATCCCAGCACTTTGGGAAGCCGAGGTGGGTGGATCGCCTGAGGCCAGGAGTTCGAGACCAGCCTGGCCAACATGGTGAAACCCCGTCTCTACTAAAAAGTATAAAATTTAGCCGGGCGTGGTGGCACATGCTTGTAGTCCCAGCTACTCAGGAGGCTGAGGCAGGAGAATCACTTGAACCTGGGAGGTGGAGGTTGCAGTGAGTTGAGATCACACCACTGCACTCCAGCCTGGGTGACGAACAAGACCCTGTCTCAAAAAAAAAAACAAAAAAATTTCTGTTAAACAATACCCTAATCTGAAGGACTTAGAATGGTAGTGAAAGGTTTTGACTTTGACATGAGGCAGACCAGTTTGACTCCCAGCTCTGCCAATTATTCATCATCTAAATTTGGGCAATTAAAATAATTGCTCTAGCCTCAGTTTTCTTATCTATAAAATAGGACTAATAACATCTATCCCATGATGTCTACTGTGAGGACTGCATACAATAATACAGGAAGATGTGTATTGCGTGTTCTCTGTTACTGTTACTTAACATGGAACAATTTAGATGTTTGGAGCAATAACATGAAAACAGCTTTTCTCATATGGTGTCTATTTTCATATCTAAAATGAACTTTTTTTCATTTGTTTTCCAGAACAATCTGCCCCAAATATATATCCTAGTCTCTATTTTTTTGGAGGAGAGGAAACTACATATATATTTCAGATGTCAGCTTTTCTTTCTGGTTTCTACCAGCTGCATTAAGGTTTCAAATCTTTCAGATCCAAGTGTTGGCCTGAGCTATGGCTCTGGGAGTGAGGAGCTGCCTATCTCCCCATTGGGGAAGAAGCTTCTCCAAGCACCGCGCATTGTCAGAGTGGGCACGGAGCCTGAGCATGTCCTGTGCCATGCATAGCTCTGGGGGACACTCTGTCTGCCCCTGAATTGCCTCACTGTTGCAGTTAAGAAGATGAACCTCATCAGGGGCTATTACCAGTGCTGCCTTTTGTTCTAAACCACTGCAAAGGAACAGAAAAACAAACCAAAAACTGCACTAGCTTTAAAAATTCGAAGTGGAGAAATAGGAGATGTAGGCTTGATGTAGATATTAAGTAATTATTCTAAATTAGTGAAAACTGACAACTGAACATCACTGATTATGAAACAAAGATTTGGGACCCCCCCACCCCAAATAATGAAGAGTTATGTCAAGTAAAATTGATATGAAACATTGTGCAGTGATTTCAAGTTGACCCCCCTTCCACTGTTGATAGGTACTCGGTCACTTCAATAGTTTTATGTCTATTTTTTTCTTCAGGAGGCTTATTCTAAAGGTCCTCTTTTCACTATCATTGTAAAAAATAAAATAATAATTTTAATTATTTGACTTTGAAATAGTCTCTCTTTTTTCCTCCGGTCAGATTAATCGTCCTAAAATACCATTTTCCTGACAAGCTAAAAAAAAAAAAAACTTCAGTAACACCTATTGATTTTAGGATCTGGTCCAAATTTCCCAGCCTGACAATCTAGGTCATTCCATGACCCTACAGAAATGTTTTGTTCCAGCTGGCATCCTCATTTCCTTCAGACATATACAGCTCATTGCTGTCTCAAACCTTTTATTCGTGATGCATCCCAAAAGGAACGCTGTCCTCCAGGATACCTTCTCGGCCCATTTCTCTCCTTAAATTAGTTTCTTTTTCTTCAATTCCTGTTGATCTCTCACACGTATCTTCTCCAGAGACACTAACTAACTCCTTTACATAGAGACATTCAGTGTGTGACTGGGGAATAGAAGTAACAGGCCTCCCTTGGGAACTTCAACAGAGCAGTTTCCCTTACTGAGGCAATAGAGGGCACCGAAAGAATAATTTGGGTGAATAAAATACATTTTTTTTTTTTTTTTTGAGACAAAGTCTCTCTCTGTTGCCTTGTCTCAGCCTGCTACAACTTCTGCCTCCTGGGCTCAAGATGTCCTCCTGCCTCAGCCTCCTGAGTAGCTGGGACCACAGGTGTGCACCACCACACCCAACTAATTTTGGGTATTTTAGTAGAGATGGGGTTTCTCCATGTTGCCCAGGGTGGTCTCGAACTCCTGGCCTCGAGTGATCCACCTGCCTTGTGGCTGTAATCCCAAAGTGCTGGGATTACAGACATGAGCTACAGTGCCTGGCTACAATGTGTATTTATATAAATGGCAGTGTCAACATTTAAATAACCCCTCTGAATTTATGTCCTGAATTTACTGAACAATACAGTTAACCGAATATATACAATCTCTCTCTCTCTCTGTTTTTTCCAGACCACCATGCTGGGCTAATTTTTGTATTTTTTTTTTGTAGAGACAGGGTTTTGCCATGTTGCCTAGGCTGGTCTTGAACTCCTAGGCTCAAGCAATCCACCTGCCTCAGTCTCCCAAAGTGCTGGGATTACAGATGTGAGTCACCATGCTGGCCTAAAATTCCTATGTAGGAAGATACAACATTGATATGGTTTGGCTCTGTGTACCTGATCAAATCTCATGTTGAAATGTAATCCGCAGTGTTGGTGGAGGAATCTGGTGGGAGGTGATTAGATCATGGGGTGGATTTTCCCCTTGCTGTTCTCATGACAGTGAGTGAGTTCTCATGAGAGCTGGTTGTTTAAAACTGTGTGGCACCTGGCCCTTCATCCTCTTCCTCCCACTCTGGCCATGCAAGACATGGCTGCATCCCCTTCACCCTCTGCCATGATTGTAAGTTTCCTGAGGCCTCCTCAGTCATGCCTCCTGTATAGCCTGTGGAACTGTGAGCCAATTAAAACTCTTCTTTATGTATTACTCAGTCTCAGGTATTTCTTCATAGCAGTGTAAGAACAGACTAATACAAACATGCAAATATTTTTCAAGGAAAAATATGTCTTTGACATAGATTTTTAAAGCATCATGTTACATTTACAAATTGGTTCTTTCACAAATAGAAGTTATAAACTGCTTCTTGCAATATAACTTGTGAAGAGAAAACATACTCTGCTTGTCTACAGAGGGTGTATGAGATTTGAATTTGGCTTCACTTAAGTAAGACAAGTAAAAAACCTTTCCATCATCTGACAACTAGAAAGGCAGGGCTATGTATCTAAGAGTACTTTCACAAGAATAATCCTATTGCTTTTCTTTTCTTTTTTTATTTTTATTTTTTTGTTTTATTTTATTTTATTTTATTTTATTTTTAAGATGGAGTCTCGTTTTGTTGCTCAGGCTGGAGTGCAGTGGCCTGATCTCGGCTCACTGCAAGCTCTGCCTCCCAGGTTCACACCATTCTCCTGCCTCAGCCTCCCAAGTAGCTGGGACTACGGGTGCCCGCCACCACGCCTGGCTAATTTTTTGTATTTTTAGTAGAGATGGGGTTTCACCATGTTAGCCAGGATGGTCTTGATCTCCTGACCTCATGATCCGCCCGCCTCGGCCTCCCAAAGTGCTGGGATTACAGGTGTGAGCCACTGCGCACGGCCTTCTTTTATTTTTTGATATGGAGTGTTGCTCTTATCACCCAGGCTGGAGTGCAGTGGTGTGATCTCAGCTCACTGCAACCTCTACCTCCCAGGTTCAAGCAATTCTCCTGCCTCAGCCTCCTGGGTAGCTGGGATTACAGGCACATGCCACCATGTCCAGCTAATTTTTGTATTTTTAGTAGAGATGGGTTTCACCACATTGGCCAGGCTGGTCTCGAACTCCTGACCTCAAGTAATCAACCTACCTTGGCCTCCCAAAGTGTTGGGATTACAGGAGTGAGCCACCACGCCTGATCCCTATCGCTTTTCAATACAGAAGCTTGATGTGGGCTGGTGTGCCATGTCATGTTATGCAGAGAAGGAAGAAGAAACAAGCATCAATGGAGACCTCATTATCTGTCAGGCACTGTGCTCAGTGCTTTGAAGTGTTGTCTCATTTAATGATCATAACATCCCTGTTCCATGGGTGTTATTATTTCCTCTGTTATGGTTGAGGAAATTCCAATTATAGATCAGTCCAAGAGTGGGATTCTTTATTTCAGTTCAAAGTAAACAAAATCATGATTTCCCATGGTAGTTGGAATGCCCGCTTTTTTGGGAGAAGTATATATAGTGAGGCATGAAAGTAAGTTTAAGGTTGCCAAGGTATAGTGAGGCATGAAAGTAAGTTTAAGGTTGCCAAGGCTCTAGATAGATGACACATGCTCATAATAGGCGATGGCACACGGAACAACAGCATATGGTTGTGCAGCTTGTGTACTGCACAGGGCACCACAGTCATGGCATAAGCACCACACGTTTGTATTTTTATTATGACACATTCCTGGCAGATGTCAGGGAAGTGTCTTGCTCTAATCAAAGCAGCAGAGCATAAGAATTTTCCAACAAATGGAAGGAAAGCATCTTGAGGAAGGGTGCCTTTTCTGAATTTGTGCCAAGGCAGCAACTGCTTGCATCAGGCATGGTGGCCACCCTGAAATCATGACCTACCCCATGCCTCTCCTAGCTGGTCTGTATTTAACTCACTTCCCTGCCACTGTATCAATGTGGTGAAATTTGCAAGGTTGCTATTACATGTGACTACTTTAGACTTTTCCTTTAATATGGTTTTGTTTAAAAATAAAAGGAATTTTGGTTAGAAGTCAGGAGAGTTGACATGACTACTTGGGAGCTAAATCAATCTTTACTGAAAACAATTTTTTACCCTATATTTTTTGATACAGGGTTTTATTATGTCATCCAGCCTGGGATGCAATGGTGTGGTCACAGCTCACTGCAGCCTCGAACTCTTGAGCTCCAGCAATCTTCCTGCTTCAGCCTCGCAAGTAGCTGAGGCTACAGGCACTCACCACCAAGCCTAGCTATTTTTCTTTTTTTTTGGTAGAGATGGGCTCTCCCTGTGTTGCCCAGGTTGGTCTCGGACTTCCGGTCTCTAGCAAACCTCCCACCTTGGCCTCCCAAAGTGCTGGGATTACGGGTGTGAGCCATTGTGTCCAGCCAAATAAACAATTTTTATATATCTTGATTTCTTAAAATTTTGTTAATTCTGGGATTAGCATAGAAGCTTTTCTAGTATGTATAAATGGCAGATGCTAATGACAAGGATGCTCTTTGTTTTGGAATATCTGGCCTTAATTTTTAGGATATTGACTTCATCAGAGTAGCCTTTCTCTTGCATCACCTTCTTGGCATTTCAGAACTTTCTGACTCACAGTTCTTCCCCCTTTTATGAAAATGGTCACTTATACACATGTGTGGGTACAGCAGCAGGATTCTCCCACAGAACCCTGACCAGGACTCACAGATCCAGGCTCTGACTCCTCCCCAGGCTGAAGTAATGAGCTTTTCTCTTGACAAATTTGGAATATGGAACAGAGAGACTCAAAGTCTGACAGAAGACAGAGCTGAGTCACGTTAAAGGCAGCGCGGTATGGGAAAGAGCAGCTGAAAACTTAACTTTTCCTACTCAAGTCTTGTGGGTTCAAATCTTCCACTGATTCCTTGAGACACACCAGTATCCTTCATATGTGTGTCTATACACAAGTCCATACATATATATCATCTGCTTAAAATAGACTTTATTTTTTGGAACAGTTTTAGATTTACAGAAAAATTGGTAGTACAGAGAGGTCCCATGTGCTCTGCTCCTAGTTCCCCTTACTATAAACATATTGCTATGGTGCATTTGTTATAATTAATGAATCAATACTGGTGCATTGTTAGCAACTAAAGTCCATACATTATTCACATTTTCTCAGGTTTTTTTTTTTTTTTTTTGAGACAGAGTATCACTTTGTTGCCCAAGCTGGAGTGCAGTGGCACGATCTCAGCTCACTGCAGGTTCTGCCTCCTGGGTTCAAGTGATTCTTCTGCCTCAGCCTCCTGAGTAGCTGGGATTACAGGTGTGCCACCACACCTGGCTAATTTTTGTAATTTTAGTAGAGATGGGGTTTCACTCTACCCCATGTTGGCCAGGCAGGTCTCGAACGCCTGACCTCAAGTGATCTGCCTGGCTCAGCCTCCCAAAGTGCTGGGATTACAGGCGTGTGCCACCGCGTCCGGCCACATTTTCTCAGTTTTTATGTGATATCCTTTTACTGTTTCAGGATCCTATCCAGGGTACCACATTACATTTACTTGTTGAGTCTCTTTAAGCTATGGCAGTCTCTCAACTATGTCTATCTCAGACTTTCCTTGTTTCTGATGACCTTGGCAATATTGAGGAGTACTGGTCAAGTATTTTGTAAAATGCCTCTTGACTGGCATTTGTCTGATGTTTTCCTCATGATGGGGGTTAGGGGTTTAGGGGAGGAAGGCCATGCACACAGACAACATGACTTCTCGCCACTGTTGATGTTGACCTTGATCAGCTGGGTGAGATAGTGCTGGTCACGTTTTTCCACTGTAAAGTTACTCTCCCCACTCCCCTTTCTGTGCTACACTCTTGGAAGGAGGTCACTATGGGCAGCCACACTTAAGGGATGGGGAGGTATTCTTCACCTCTCTGAGGATGGAGTATTTACATAAACGATTTAAAATTCTTCTGCATGGGTGATTTGTCTCTTCTCCCAGCAACATACGTATTTTTAATTTGTATTACCTTGAAACAGTTCCTGTAGCTTTCAACAGCTAAAAGAAGCCCTTACAAACCGTCCAGTTCAGGAGATGCAAACTCAAATGTCTGCAGTGGCCAGGAGGGAAGTAGGAAGATGAGTGAGGTCAGTGGGCAGGGTGCGCCACAGACTGCAAAGCACGCGCCAGCTTGAAAAGGGGGCACAACGCTCTGCTTCAGGTAAACACTGCCACATGGAGGTGTGGGTCAACCTGCCCTTCCTTCCTTCCTTCCTTCCCTCCTTCTTTCTTTTTCCTTCCTTCCTTTTTTCCTTCCTCTCTCCTTCCTCCCTCATTTCTTTCTCTTTCCTTCCTTCCTTCCTTTTCTCCTCCCTCCCTCCTTCCCTTCCTTCCCTCCCTCCCTCCCTCCCTCCCTCCCTCCCTCCCTCCCTCCCTCCCTCCCTCCTTCCTTCCTTCCTTCCTTCCTTCCTTCCTTCCTTCCTTCCTTCCTTCCTTCTCTCTGTTTCTCTCTCTTTCTATCTTTCTTTCACAGGGTCTCCAGGTTGTCACTCAGGCTGGAGTACAGTTGTGCAATCACAGCTTGCTGCAGCTTTAAACTCCGGGGCTCAAGCAATCTTTCTGCCCCAGCCTCCTGGGTAGCTGGTTCTACAAGTGTGTACCACCATATCTCACTAATTTTTATATTTTTTGTAGACATCCGGTCTTGCTATGTTGCTCAGGGTGGCCTTAAACTCCCAACCTCAAGTGATTCTCCTGGCTTCCCAAAGTGCTGGGATTACAGGTGTGAGACACCGTGCCTGGACTTTTTTCTTAAAAATAGAAACTTGGGAGTTGAACTTTTCCATGAAATCTCCTGATTTTGAAATGTTGGCAACAAATCAAACTTTCTACAAACTTTGTGCTCACCCTGAATAACTTCAGTTTGTAACTTCTTGGGTAGATTAATCACTGCACATAAATTATTAACAAGGAAATGGCCTCAGAAAAGTAAATGAGATGTCCGAGCTACACCACTAGCTTTAGTGTCTGAGGTAGAATTGTCATTCAGTGTTTCAATCTTACTGAACATACTTCTCTTTTGGAGATTCTTCAACAGTTTGCGATTGTTCTCAAAATCATTTGGACTTCATTCTAGATTCGCTGCCTTTAGTGAACATACGTGGAAGCCAGAACTCCTGCAACACCATCAAGCCCACTCCAGGAAGTGGTGCCATCAATCCTATTCAGAAACTATCTGCCTTGTTTTTCTTTGTTTCCTGCTGCATTCTACAGTTCATTTGCTTGTATAATCCTTATGTTACACTGGAGACAGACAGGGCCTCAGGCAAATACCTGTTTTGACAACGACTGCAAATGCACAAATAGAATTCTGTGAACTCTGAGAGGCTATGGATTTTGGCCTAAACATGTTTGTATTCTTTCCCACTAATCCAGAACCCACCACACTACCTGGCACATAGTAGGTGCTCAGTAAATGTTTGTTGAATGAACGACAGTCATTAATGACCTAAGATGAAGTATCATCAATACATAATAATATTAATAGAACCTAAGACAAATCAAATAGTGTGGAAATTAGAATATTCAGCATTTGCTAACAGGAGCCAGCCATTCTAAATAGCACAGAAGCTCTTAGTTTGAAAAGTTATTTGGTGCTGGGCCTAGTGGCTCATGCCTGTAATCCCAGCATTTTGGGAGGCCAAGGAAGGAGAACTACTTGAGCCCAGGAGTTTAAGACCAGCCTGGGCAACATGGCAAAACCCTGTCTCTATGAAAAAAAAAAAAAAATTAGCCAGTTATGATGGCACACACCTGCCGTCCTAGCTACTTTGGAGGCTGAGGTGGGAAGATCACCAGAGCCCAGGAAGTTCAGGTTGCAGTGAGCTGAGATTGTGCCACTGTACTCCAACCTGGGGGACAGAGCAGACCCTGTCTCAAAAAGAAAAGTTATTATTTGGCTGTTTACAGAGCATAATTAGAAACTTAAATTATAAATATCATAAATCGTTCTTCTCTGCAGGGATATTAACCTCTTTAGTAAATTCTTCAGCTATGTGATGTATATCTTACATTCTTAAATTTGTCACTATTTAGGATGTCTCTTTTTGGTTACATTTTTATTTTGTTTTATTTTTCTGAGACAGAGTCTTGCTCTGTCACCCAGGCTGGAGTGCAGCGGTGTGATCTAGGCTCACTGCAACCTCTGTCTCCCAGGTTTAAGAGATTCTCCTGCCTTAGCCTCCTTAGTAACTGTGATTACAGGTGTGCACCACCACGCCCAGGTAATTTTTGTATTATTTGTAGAGATGGGGTTTCACCATGTTGACCAGGCTGTCTCCAACTCCTGACCTCAAGTGATCTGCCTGCTTTGGCCTCCCAAAGTGCTAGGATTACAGGCATGAGCCACCAGACCTAGCCTGGTTTTATTTTCTTAATGGTAGAATTTGCACTCATATGTATCAGAGAGTTAACTGTTAAGTTCCTTTGTTTCCTGCTCATATACCTGGGACAGGGAATTTTTGGATAGAGGTGCTAGTCAGGAGAAAGCTTTGAGTTAAGAAAATAGACACAATTAAGTGAAAGAGTCCCATCTTCTAAAGTAACATCTTTGCTGGAAGTGAAGCCTGGGTCCTGGAAACATCCTCTTTGTGTGCACATCCTCAAACTGCCCCTCCTGCTGTGGGGGTGCTGTTTTCTATGTTGCTATAGCTCATCTTTGCAAGTTTCCTTATCTTCAATGTGGAACAAGGAGTTAGTTTTCAAGTGGTGAGATAAGGAAGCTTCTGCTTTCCAGGTCAGCACAAATTAATTAATGCTGGCATAGTTTCTAGAATAACATAAGTGGTGCAAGAGTCACTTTGCTTGTGACGCTCCCTTGGGAGATCAACCTGGTAAGTACAAAGATGACTGAGCTTAATTAAATCTAAATTCTGAATGACTCATTTCACTATTTTTTCCTCAACGTTTCCATCACTGGCCTTCTTTCTGAATATAAAATGCTTATTCCAATTATACGTGTTATGAAGTGTTCATATATTTTGTTCTTACATAATGAGTATGGCTAAAAAGTGATGAGACTGGTTTTTTGGTACAAGGTAGAAGTGTTCTTAATTTATAATCATGCTGAGAGGTGAAGCCAGCTGGACTTCCTGGGTCAACTGGGGACTTGGAGAACTTTTGTCTTATAGGAGGATTGTAAAACACACCAATTAGCACTCTGTAGCTAGGATTGTAAAATGCACCAATTAGCGCTCTGTAGCTAGCAAGAGGATTGTAAAATGCAACCAATCAGCAGGAGTCTAAAAGTAGCCAGTCACCGGGAGGATTGAGAAAAGGGCACTCTGATAGGACAGAAACAGAGCATGGGAAGGGACAAATAAGGGAATAAAAGCTGGCCACTCCAGCCAGCAGCGACAACCCGCTCAGGTCCCCTTTCACGCAGTGGAAGCTTTGTTCTTTTGCTCTTCACAATAAATCTTGCTGCTGCTCACTCTTTGTGTCCGTGCCATCTTTAAGAGCTGTTAACTCTCAACGTGGACCATCTCCATTCTTGCAGTCAGTGAGACCATAAACCCACTGGAAGAAACCAATTCTGGACACAATGCCAGAAAAAAATTGATCATTTTTTCAAAAAAGCTAAATGCAAGTTAAAAAAATTATTTTGTAATCCCAACTTCAAATACTATAGATAAGAACAGTATTTTCAAAGTATCCAAACTGGTTCAACTTACAGTTTTCTAGATATGGGCAAGAGGGAGGATGGAGCATTATTTGACATGAGAATCTCAGTGTTTGTGTTTATGTGTGTGTATTAACACATCTATGCATTTTATTTAATTTTTTATTTTTGTAGAGATGGGGTCTTGCTATGTTGCTCAGGTTGGTCTTGAATTCTTGAGTTCAAGCAATCCTCCTACCTCAGCCTTCCAAGATGCTGGGATTACATGTATGAGACACTATGCTCAGCTGTATGTATATTTCAATCAAATGGACATATATATTACAGGACACAACTTGTTTGAATAATCAAAGACTAAATCACAAACAGGCAGAGGTTCCTCAGGTTAGCATACCAGCATTTAAGTAATTACCAGTCTCTTTAATGTGTTTTATTCAAGAAGTTCTTGGCGATGTTACTGTAACACATATGGTCACATACTATGCTGGGGACCACATATAAATTGGTATAGAGGTATTTATGAGGTCGCTAGCAATCCAACTTCAGACACCCACACATCATGCTGTCATTCACACCCCTATGCCTCAGAGTTATTAGATCACTTTCAGTTTACATACAGAAGTCCTTGAGTATGCAGCCAGTTGCAAACTGCATGGAAAATCAACCTTGAAGGGTTGCCAAATAGACAAAAATAAATATAATGGATCACAGTCACTGCTAATACTTTAGATAAATGTGTCTTGCTCAGGTACAACTGGTTGATGAAAACTCTTTCATTTTAAAATGCATTCCAAATGAGTTAGTTCAGTAAATCTTCACTGGATTCTTGTTATGTCTCCAACCTGTAAGCCACTGGGGATCCCAGTGGCTTACAGGTTGAATAAGTGAATAAGTCAAACAAAGCCCCTGACATTGTGGGGACAGTTTTATTTATAAGCAAGATCAAACCTGTAATTTTAGCTAAGAGAAAAATATTTTAGGTTGGTGCAAAATTAATTGCGGGTTTTGCCATTACTTTTAAATGGCAAAACTTGCAATTGCTTTTGCACCAATCAAATATATTCCCCACACTTATAGACTTAGAATTCTGATAAGGAGTCTAACAGATCAGTGAGGGGTAAAGTGGTTTATAGCTTTTTCCCAAAAATACTTGAGGGTCCTCTACCCTCACTAACAGGATCACTGCTGTAATAAGGTAGATCCAGGTGTGTGCATTTGGGGAGAGACTGTTAAGAAGCATTGAATTAGCATCTCAGTACTTGTATAATTTGAAAAGGCTCTTCAGATAATTTTAATACTGTTGCAAATTAATGGTATAAGGAAATTAGTTTTTTCTTATGTTTGAGATGACTAATATGTTTGTTCCTGCATATGCACATGTTTATGGTATTTTGAATGGTATATAATTGAAAGTTGCTGGATTCTGGGTGACTCATGATGGTACCATGGTAGCAACGACTTTGTGTGACAACGTAATAGAAGGAGATGCAGGCATGAAGACAGAACGTGGGAAAGTGGAGCAGGAACCTGAGCTGGGAAGAACTGTCTGTGTGTTAGGCCATTATTGCACTGCTATAAAGGAATACCTGAGACTGGATCATTTATAAAGAAAAGAGGTTACAGGCTCACACCTGTAATCCCAGCACTTTGGGAGGCCGATGTGGGCTGCTCATCTGAGGTCAGGAGTTCAACACGAGCCTGGCCAACCTGGTGAAACCCTGTCTCTACCAAAAGTACAAAAATTAGCCGGGTGTGGTGGCAGGCGCCTGTAATCCCAGCTACTTGGGAGGCTGAGGTAGGAGAATCGCTTGAACCCAGGAGGCAGAGGTTGCAGTGAGCCGAGATTATGCTACTGCACTCCAGCCTGGGTGACAGGGCAAAACTCCGTCTTAAAAAAAAAAAAAAGTTTAATTGGCTCCCAGTTCTGCAGGCTGGATGAGCACGGCGCCAGCATCCGCTCAGTTTCTGGGGCGGCCTCCGGCAGCTTTTACTCATGGCGGAAGGGGAAGGCGGATCAGGCACATCACGTGATGAGAGCCGGAGCCAGGGTGCCGGGAGGGGAGATGCCACACACTTAACCAGATCTCCGAAGAACGCACTCACTGTCAGAAGGACGGCACCAAGCCCCGAGGGATCCTCCCCCACAACCCAAACGCCTCCCACCAGGCCCCACCTCCAACACTGGGAACCACAATTCAATGTGAGATTTTCAGGGGTAAACATCTAAATGATATCAGGTTGTTAATGATAAGGTTCAATAGCCAAACACCATCAGTGACAAACCTGCGGTCTAACTTGGTTGGGTTTATGAGCTCCTAACAAGAGGGAGTGCTCCAGGGGACCCACAGCGGGTCTCACCAAGGGAAAAAGCAGGGTTCTTGTAGGAATTGGGAGAAGGAATTGGAAGGAAACAGTGTTGTGATGGACTGAAAGCAGAGCAAGGTTGTGAGTAGCTTTTTTTTTTTTTTTTTTGAGATGGAGTCTCACTGTTGCCCAGGCTGGAGTACAGTGGTGGGATCTTGGCTCACTGTAACCTCTACCTCTTGGGTTCAAGCTGTTCTCCTGCCTCAGCCTCCTGGGTAGCTGGGTCTATAGGCACCTGCCACCATGCTCAGCTAATTTTTGTATTTTTAGTAGAGATCGGGTTTCACCATGTTGGCCAGGCTGGTCTCAAACTCCTGACCTCAGGTGATGTGAGTAGTACTTTATTAACATTTAGTAATATTTTTATTAACATGAGTTCTGTTGTGACAAATTCAGAGTTTTGTTTCCTTGAAGACCATAAAGTTAAATGTGGAATGCTGGGTCCCCACATCTCTGAACTGAAGGCTGGAAATCAAGATTGCTTCCTTGGGTCAAGTGACCCTCAGGCTTGATTGTCCAGGCAAGAGTCAGTGTTCCATTCTCATTGATCATCAAATAGCAGTTTCTGACTAGTTTTAGAGTTTTCCAATTTTCTTAGTCCTGTGTCCTTGGTATTAATTAACAATAGCAGTTTTTACAAATTCACATCAATATAGAAAAATGTAAAAAGAAAGTTTTGACCGAAGCAGGAAGAGACAATAGATGTGAAATTCTTTTTCGTTGTTGGCCGTTGGCTTTTTTTTTTTTCTTTTTTTGAGACAGGGTTTCACTCTGTTGCCCAGGCTGGAGTGCAATGGCGTGATCATAGCTCACTGCAGCCTCGACCTCCTGGGCTTAAACAATCCTCCTGCTTCAGCCTCCTGAATAGCTGAGACTACAGGTGTGCACTACCACACCGAGATAATTAATAGGTGTGACATTCTAAAATAAGTTGTCAGAGTGAGAAGCAAATCTTCAAAGGAAATATCCTAGCCCCTTGGTGACTCTTAAAAGTGCCTCACCCAAAATAGGATCATAAAAGGGCAGAGGAAGTGGAGTTCAGGAAACAATCTAGGAAGATGTTTTCTCTGAAGAAAGCAATTTGATAACTCCTACTTCTTTGAGACCTTCCTCCTTAAACTCACTAGAGAGGCAGTGTCAGTAGGACCACAAGGGCAACTCGATTTGTGTCCCCTGGTATTTGGAGACAAATCTCAAGCAGAGAGGCTGAAGGTATTGGCTTGAGGCAGCAGTGGGACAGGGGTGGAGAAAGAGAGAGAACACTGAAGACCGGTCTGCACAGAGCCAGCTGCACTTTTACCACCCATGGGAGTAATGGTTGAATGTCTGAAAGACCAGATAACAGCTGTTTGTTAGAGAGAGCTGGGCTGAAGGTGTTTAAATCCTGCCTACAAGGAACACCTAGAGAAGCCTAGAGACCATTTCCCTCCTTCCCCTGCAATAGGAGACTATAAAGTGGTTTGCAGGGAATGAGAAAGCAAGGGGAAGTATTAGAGAAAATTGCATTGCTTGGGTCATGAGAAGTGGAGTCAGATGTTTCAAGTGCAGGTCTCTAAGAACCCAAGAAAGGACCCAAGAAGGAAGCGCACATTTTAGTCATTGTCCAGGCTTGGAGAGCAACCCCTGCTAGCAATGCACCAGTTAAGCATGAACTTGCTAGTCCTGGACTCTTCCCCTTCTTTTTGCAACCTGAATTCGAAGGGGATTCTAGGGGGATAGAGAGAAGGATCCTTTCCTGCTTTTTGGAGTTCCATAGCTTGGCTGCATGGGACCCTTTCTGGGGAAGTGGAGGGAAAGTGTAACTGTGAATGAAGCTTGAAGTGTTGATCAATGGCATTTACATTAAAATTAAAGCTGCATATTGTGATTTAAACTGACCAAATGATATTACCTGTGAGCCATCAGAAAAGTTTCGGGATCACCCAAGTTTTCATCCAGGGGTGGGGACAGATCTCCTCACACTGAATCCCTGTGGAAGGGATGGTGGCAGATCGAGGTTTGCCATCTGCTTCCCTTCACTCCTCTGTCCTGCTTGTTCTGCAAGCTAGTCTCATCTGAGCCCAGAGCAGTAGGCTAGTTCACTGACACTCACAGACTTGGCAGGAGCATTTACTCTTTAAATACATCGAGGTCAGGAGGTACACTTCAGACAGGGAAACAGGAAATTACTAGAAGACCTGAACAAGAATGGCAACTTGAAACTGGAAGAGACAAGGGTACTAGGTGTCTGGAAGCCAACTGAAGTAGAAAGATTTCTAGAGAATGTGGGAAATCACCATCCAAGCCTTTGGCTTTGGCCTCTAGGTCTCCAGTTTACTGTAAACAACAGGTGAAGACTTTCAGTAACTAGAAATGAAGCCTCATTGACTGGCGATTGAAAATATCGGGGGTGCAATGAATGCCTGTCTGGTAATCTGCCCAGTGTGTCTTCTCTGGGAAACCTCTGCTCATAAACAGGGATGGGCCCTGGCAGCCACATTGGTCCCCTGAAGCTCCCATCATCTATGATTAGGGTTAGGGTTAGGCAGGTGATTTAGTCCCTGTGGGTGCAGCTCTGGAACATCATTTCTCTGACACTGGGACATAGGAGCCAGGAAAGCTGGTTGTCAGAATAGGAGAACAGAGCACAGGTGTAGACAGAGCATCTGCTATGGAGAAAAAATTCCACTGAGTTCCTCCTGGCTTTTTGGGTCTGGGATCTGGGTCTTCCTGAGGGCTAACTTATTTTTGCCCTTGGGTTCTACTATACATCTAATCTATCTATCACGTTCTATTATCTATGAACTATCTATTATCTATCAACTATCTATTATCTATCTATCATCTATACTCTGTTGCCCAGGCTGGAAAGCAGTGGCACAATCTCTGTTCACTGCAGCCTAGAACTCCTGGCCTCAAGCAATCCTCCCACCTCAGCCTCCTGAGTAGCTAGGACTACAGCTGCATATCACCATACCTGGCTAATTTTTAAATTTTTTTAAAGATGTCTTGCTATGTTGCTCAGGCTGGTCTTGATCTCCTGGCCTCAAGTAATCCTTCCACCTTGGCCTCCAAAAGTGTTGAGATTATGGGCATGGGCTACTGTACGCAGCCTCTTCTATTTATATAATGGATTTCTGTCCTCTATTAGGGTGAAGAGATAGCTTTTCAGTGACTTTGAAGCATTGTGCCAAATATTTCAAATATCACATTTTTAAATCGTCTTACTTTTTGATTTACTTAGTTGCTGCAAATTTTGACTTATCTGTCACTAATCAGCTGGATGTACTGAGATACTTTGACATTTCCTAATGCCTGGCACTTTCTCTTTCTGGCCCTCCATAGTGAGGGCTGGCTGTCTTCCCTTATAGGTATCTGCTAACACTGGAGGCTCAACTGATAAAGACAGCCATGCCAAGAAGCAGACAGAAAGGCTGGGGCTAATAGAACAGATCTCTACTCCAGGGGCTTCAACTCTGTCCTAGTTGTGGTCAAACAGGATTAATACTGCTCACTGTTACTATCCTAAAAGGATTGGCATGGTTAAAAGTGGGCATTTACTATTTTCAGTGTCTTTTGTTGCTGGAATAAAGGAGATAATAATACGAAACAAAAATCAGCTTGCTTCTTCTCATATTTTGCTCAGCTCCCAAGCATTCAGAATGTCGTTACTAATTAGACATTTGTTTTAACATTCTGGGTCCATCCAGGCTAGGCAAGCTTGTGATGTGGGGAAAGTTGACTCGTTATGCAATGGTCCCTATGGCTTCGCATTACATCCCCTGCTCCCTCGCAGGCGCTGAATGCTCTTCTGTTGTTCTCTGGCTCTAGAACCCTGTCCCTTTTCTCTGGGATGGCTCCTACTGATTTTTCAGCTTATTCCTCATTTGCTGCAGGACAGTCTCCTTGGCCCCATAGTACTTTTGATTTCCCCATCATCTGTGCAGTAATAGTTTCTCTATAGATCCACCAGAGTCTTGTCTTATTCATTGTTATAGCCACAGATCTAACCTATTTCTAGTAAACAGTAGGTTCTTCCTGGATCTATTCCTGATGGATTGGCTTAATGAATGAATGCTCATTTTACTGGTGACTCTGAAAAAGGAAAAAAAAAAAACAATGATTTTACTCCACTATCAGCAACTTGATGTTGCCCCTGTGAGGAATCCTTGTAACAAAATACAAACTTCTTATCATTGCCTACAAGGTCCTCACCTCCTTCTCTAACCTGTCTAGTAGCACTCTCCTTATGCACCACGATACCCATGCTAGCTTTCTCTTTGTTCCTGCAATACATTACTTTTCTTCCTACTTCAAGGCCTTTGTTCTTGCTATTTTACCTGCCCTGGAGTTTTGCTAAGTTGGTGTTTTCTTATTTAGGTGGTGCCTCAAATCTTAGAGCATTTCTCTTAGATCATTTCTCCTTAAAGCATTTTTCTCCATTCCCAAAATTAAGTGTGTCTGCCATCCCTCTGGTCACTGTTTTCTTCTTTGCCCTGATCCCGGTCTGCAAGTTCATCTTTTTATTGGATCATTGTCCATCTTCTACTGATAAAAATAGCTGCAAGTCTGTCTTGTTCAAGGCTATACTCTGAGTGCTTAGTAGAATGCCTCGTTCATTGCAGCATCTGGTATTTGATAATTAATATTGACTACATGTTTGATGAGTAAATGAAAAAAAGAATAATCTTAGACATAAATTATTTAATCCCAGTGAAAGAATGTTAGTGGTGGAATTTCAGGTGTTATTGTAGAAGAAACTTTTGAAGGGTATTCCTTCCAGTTTGTTCATATTAGGCTAACTTCCTCTTTTCTTTACACTATGTAAAAATATTAGATCTCAAAACTATTTGCTCATAGTACTTACTTTAGGACACATATTTTTAAACTACAGTTTAGAATTACAGTTATTAGAAAGGTTTGGTAAAAACTCTTTTTGTTAGGCAATAAGGTTACTCTGTCCTCCAAAGAGCTTTACCTTATTCTCAGGAAGTAAGAGAGAAAAAAGAATTTTTTGTCTTCTTTGTATCAGGTGTTTTGCCCTTACTTCTCTTTAAGTTTATGTTTACCTTAACATTCCTTTCCTTCCTTAGGTTTGCTAGCTCCATTTTTCACTATTACGTAATTCACAGAGTTGCTGGGGTAAGTGCTTAATTTCAAATAGCCTGTTTTAGAACTTTGTGAGAATTACAAGAACAAACAGAACATTAAGGCAGCTAGAGAGAGTTAAATGAGAGTGGTCCCTAGGTGAGAAATGCTTCCTGCCTTCTAGGCTGACACCAGTTCTGGGGGATGTGTTCTGAGAGCTCATATTAACTGCAGGTCATTGCTCCTTATCTCAATCCCCTTCCTCTTCCTTCAGCTTTCTATTCAAAATCTCTGATCACATCTTGAAGTGTTGTCACATTATTTTTTTTTCTGATAATTCCCTCCATTAGCTGAGCTTTCCAATTTATATTACCTGATTTTTTTTTGTTTTCTGCTTTTTAAAACTCCCTTTTCTAAAGCTTTATTGATTGTGTACTTTGGATTCTAATTCTTCCTATCAGAGTCTTTCTTTAATTCTGTTTGCAGTGTGGTGCTGTCTACATTATGTGTTGGTTACATGATAGGAAGGAGTATGGGGGCAGCTCGGTCACATCTGTAAAGTTCTTTAAGAGAGCTGAAGGGCGCTGATACCAGTTCACTTTTTTTTGGGGTAGCCCTCGGATACTGAGCATGTTTACTGTATTTTCTTCTATTGTGAAAGAATCAGTTCTCTGAATTTCCTTAAAGTTTGTCATTAGCATTCTCCACACTCCACTCATTTTTCTATTTAAGAATTTTTTTTTTTCTAATCATGTAGAACATGTTCAGTATGGAACACAAAAAGATAATAAGAAAAAAAGTCACCTACAGTGTCGCCAAAGGTGAAAACACCTTGTCTTTCTTCGTGCATAACAATATCCCTCTCAATCTTATGCAGCATTTTTAAACCTAGGAGACTTCTCTAAATCCAAACGAAGTTAAAGATTACGTTATTAACCAAGTTCATACTTAAATTAGAGAATCGCAGGAGCTTAAGAAAATGCGCATCTGGCTAATGAACCTGCGTATCCGGGGTTCTCTTCAGGGAGGTTGCTCGTCCATGAAACACACCCCAGTCTGCAGCCACCTGGGTGTGGGGAACCAAAGGCTAGCGAACCAGGCGGGCAGGGGCGGAACTTGCGGGGACTGCGGGTAGGAGGAGCTACAGAGCTGTCACCAATCAGAGCCCAGCTTTGTTTTCTCTTGCCGACCAATGAGGGAGTTCTGCTGGAGGGGCTGTCTTCAAGTCTGAGACGCCTACCGCCTTAGCAGCCTATCAGCAGGCCCCTCTTACCCCGTGGGCGGTGCGGTTCCGCCCCGCCCCTCCAGCCGCGGCCCCGCCCCCCCGAGGGTGGGGGCCGTGTTGGTTACTAGCAGGGCTGGAGGCGGGGGCCGGGCTCCCACTGGGCTCGTGCGTTCTGCGCCCGCCGCGGCGGTGCAGAGCCCGCTGGCTCCCGATTGTCCTCTGCGGCGGTGGCGGTCGCTGCCTCCTTGCCTTGGGGCCCGGGGCTGCAGGGGCCAGAGCGAGTGCGCCTCCTGCCCGCCGACCGCGGCTGCCCAGAGCAGGTAATGGGGCGCCACTGGGGAGCGCCTGTCGGAGCCCCGGGCTAGGCGCGGGCGGTGGGGTCGGCCCCCGAAGCTGCTCCCAGCGCCGGCGACCGGGCCGAGCGGGGCCCCGGTCCTCCGGAGCGTCCTGCCGGCCTCTAGGCGTCTCAGCCCGGGAGCCCGCGGCGGGCACCTTGCGGGGAGGTGGGGGCGGGGCCGGGGCAGGGGCGGGGCCGCTTCGGGCGGGACCCTGAGGACCTCTGGAGACCCCTGGTGACTCGCGGAACTCCGGGCTGGGGCGGCGACGACCGGCAGGTGGAGGGAGAACTGCGGAGTTGAGTCAGAGTCCGGCTCCCCGGGGAAAAGAACCGACTGAAAAAGGGAGCGATAAGCTGGCTGGCTTCTTTTTTTTCTTCCCCTAAGCCAGAAAGGCGTCTTCACTTGGGTCGTGTTAATTACATGTTTTCTGAGAACAGGCGTTTGGCCGTGTAATGCTGTCTACACGATAGCATTATTTATTTACTTATTTACTATTTAAAAAATTAAAAGCAGCCTTTAGCGTGAATCTGTGTGGGGGTTTTGCTTAAGTGACAGGTAGACCCAGCCGAGTAACTCACCTTTGTCTGGCCTGAAGTGGGGAGCGGTGAAGTAGGAATGAGGGGGAGGAGTGTTCGTGAGGAATGCCTGTGCAGGTCTGAAAGGATTGTGGGGGTGGGACCTTGTTTCTGTCATTGTGCCATGGGTGGGAGTAGAATTGTGATTTTTTTTTCTTTTTCTAATTTTAAAAACAATATTCACATTAAAAAAGGGGGGGCTCTCTAAAAACAGTCTCTGAACTCGAGGCTTTGGGGATGCACCTGCTAGTCAGGCAGTAATAGTTTGCAGGTAAATCCTAGGCTATTAATTACGTGATTTGATTTACTTATAAAGAAGTATCTTGAATTGTTGCTACCTTTCCTTTGACGTGCTCAGTATATTGCTTGTTTACAAGTGAATTGATGAAGGTCACTGAGTTTTAGCAGTAATGTCACAGCGATGGCCCTTGGAGAGTTTTCTATGCTCAGGTTCACTCCGGTTCTACAAAAACAGTATTTCCACTTAATTGTGAAACTCATAGCACTCTATCAATTATATAGTATGCCATCCTCCTACTCTTCTGAGGCAGGCTGTGCATAGCATGTCCATTTTACAGGTATGTCAACTGAAAGCCCTGGAGATGAAAGGAATCCTGCCTCAGTTTACTCCTACTTTATTTTATACCTGTAGTGGATTTAATCCAAAATCTGGGTAAGATTCCTGCCATCAAGCCACCTTCTGCATACCAATTCGATCCCGTGTACACAGGTCAGAGGTGGAGATGGTTATTTTCAAGTAAAGGAATATTGTCTCTGAGGTTTTTCTTTCCATCCAGATTGCTAAGCTAGTTTGAATTTCAGGTGAAAGGTAATTTTCCACATAGGCAAAACAAACAAAAGTTAGTAGTGCTGTGTGAAAATCTCTATTTTAAATTTTGGGAAGCTTTCCAAATTAGAGAACCTTATTTGTGTTTGCATCTCTAGCTCAGCATCGAATTTCGGTACCGTTTTTTGAATTGAATAGAAATAATTGATATGCAGAAGGAAAATACTAATGAAGTGAAGTGCATTTTGATCATGACTTATTACTTTGTTTTGGGAAGTGTTTACTGTACATTTATAGATGGGTTGAAAATTAATTTCTTGATTAGAATAACTCGACCAAAGGAGTTTGGGCTTTAGTGTGGGACAGGCTGAAATGGGTAGTTGGCAGTAATCTCTTGCATGATATTAAGGCTTAGGGAATTCTAGAGAATTGTTAGGTTATGTTAAATTTACTAATTATCAGGAACATGAAAATGTCTTATGGATTACTGAAGGCAACTCTTTTTTTTTTTTTTTTTTTGAGGTAGAGTCTCACTCTGTTGTCTAGGCTGGAGTGCAGTGGCTCATTGTGATCTCTGTCTCCTAGGTTCAAGCGATTCTCCTGCCTCGCCTCCCGAGTAGCTGGGACTACAGGTGCATGCCACCACGCCCAGCTATTTTTTTTTTTTTTTCTGTATTTTTGTAGAGATGGGGTTTCACCATGTTGGCCAGACTGGTCTCGAACTCCTGATCTGAAGTGATCTGCCTGCCTTGGCCTCCCAAAGTGCTGGGATTACAGGCGTGAGCCACTGCACCCGGCCTGAATGTAACTGTTCTAATCATGAAGTTATCTGTTGTTTTGTGGTTAATACCTCTGTTTCATATGTACATTTTAACATATTCGTGTAACATATAAGGCAACTGTTACACAAGGCTGTCACTCTAGCCCTGCATTTATTTACTGATTTATGTTTTAGTGGCTTTATGTAACTTTTACTCTCCTGTCAAAATTTCTAGCACCCAAGCAAAAATTTCCATAAAGGAACTTTTATCATCTGTTGATTATACAGAAAATGAATCATTTATTCTCATAAGCCCAGCCCTCTTGCAGTGTGGGACACTGGAAAGATATTTTGGCTGTTTGTAAAGTATTTGCCTGTATTCTTACCTGAAGCTTTGACTCCTCCCACTCCCCCAATGGTTTTCAGAGTTTCTGTGACTTTTTTCTTTTTTTAAATTAATTACGACACTACCTGACTTCCACTAGATGGTTCACTGGGGGCTGCTTATTGGAGTTTTCAAACAGATTTTTGTTTTTCCTTGTTATAAACATTTCACTGAAAAAGATACAAAGGTACTGCAACTGTTTCTGTCCTAATTGCAATTCAGACAGAGTTGTAATGTTAAGTCTTGAGTTTTATTAAATGGGATCAGTTCAGAAGGAAAGGGATATTCCTTCACTTTGAATTTAAAATGAAGGAAATTGTTAGTCAGGCTTGCTCTCTGAAGATACTGTGTTTTTTACAAACTGAAGGTTTGTTGGCACCCCTGCAAGTCTATTGGTGCTATTTTTCCAATAGGGTATGTTCATTTTGTGTGTCTTTGTCATATCTTGGTAATTCTTACAATATTGCAAACCTTTTCACTGGTATTCTGTCTGTTATGGTGATCTCTGGTCAGTGATCTTTGATGTTACGATTCTAGTTGTTTTGGGGCTCCATGAACCACACCTGTATAATATGGTGAACTTAATTGATAAATGTTGCATATGTTCTGATATCTCCGCCAACTGGCCATTCCCTATCTCTCTTCCTCGTTCCAGACCTCCCTATTCCCTGAGACACAACAATATTGAAATGAGGCCAATTAATAACTCTACGTTGGCATCTAAGTATTCAAATGAATGGAGAGTCGCATGTCTCCCACTTTAAATCAGAAAGCTAGAAATGAGTGAGCTTAGTGAGGAGGTCATGACAAAAGCCAAGATAGGCCAACATCTAGGCCTCTTGCACCAAACAACTGAGCTCTGAATGCAAAGGAAAGGTTCTTGAAAGAAATTGAAAGTGCTACTCCACTGAACAGCCCAATGATAAGAAAGTGAAACAGCTTTATTGCTGATACAGAGAAGTTTAGTGGTCTGGGTAGAAGATGAAACCAGCCACAGCATTCCCTTAAGCCAGCAGAGCAAAACCCTAACTCTTCAATTCGCTGAAGACTGAGAGAGGTAAGGAAGTTGCAGAAGAAAAGTTGGAAGCTAGAAGAGGTTGGTTCACGAGGTTTAAGGAAAGCAGCTGCTTCCCTAACATAAATGTGCAAGGTGAAGCAGCAAATATTAAGCTATAGCAAGTTATCCAGAATATCTAGCTAAGATCATTGATGAAGGTGGCTACACTGAACAACAGATTTTCAGTGTAGATGAAACAGCCTTATATTGGAAGAAGATGCCATCTTGGACTTTCTTAGCTAGAAGGAAGTCAATGCCTCTTCTCAAAGGCCAGGCTGACTCTTTTGTTTGGAGCTAGTGCAGCTGGTGACTTTAAGTTGAAGCCAGTGCTCATTTACCATTCCAAAAATCGTTAAGCATTATGCAAAATCTACTCTGCCTGTGCTCTATAAACGGAATGACAAAGCCTGCATGACAGTACATCTGTTTACAGCGTGGTTTACTGAATCTGTTAAGCTCACTGTTGAGACCCACTGCTCAGAAAAAAAGGTACCATTGAACAGTGCTGTTCATTGACAATGCACCTGGTCACCCAAGAGCTCTAATGGAGATGTACAAGGAAATTAATGTTTTCATACCTGCTAACACAACACCCACTCTGTACCCATGGATCTAGGAGTCATTTCAACTTTCAAGGCTTATTAGTTTAAGAAGCACATCTTGTAAAGCTATAGCTGCCATAGATAGTGATTCTTCTGATGGATCTTGGCTAAGTAAATTGAAAACCTGGAAAGGATTCACAGTTCTAGATGCCATTAAGGGCATTTGTGATTCAAAGGAAGAGGTCAAAATATCAACATTAACAGGAGTTTAGAAGAAGTTGATTCCAGCCCTCATGGATGACTTTGAGGGATTCAAGACTTCAGTGGAAGAAGTACCTGCAGATGTGGTGGAAATAGTAAGAGAACTAGAATTAGAAGTGAATCCTGAAAATGTGACTGAATTGCTGCAGTCTCATTATCAAACTTGAATGGATGAAGAGTTGCTTCTTCTGAATGAGCAAAGAAAGTGATTTCTTGAGAGGGAATCTGTTCTTGGTGAAGATGCTGTGAGCATTGTTGAAATGACAATGAAGGATTTAGAATATTCTATAAACTTAGTTAATTAAGCAGTGGCAGGGTATGATAGGATTGACTTCAATTGTGAGTGAGGTTCTACTGTGGGTAAAATACTACCAAAAGAGAAATCTTTTGTGAAAGGCAGAGTCAGTCGATGTGGCAAACTTCATTTTTTTTTTTTTTTGAGATGGAGTCTTGCTCTGTTGCCCAGGCTGGAGTGCAATGGCGTGATCTTGGCTCACTGCAACCTCTGCCTCCCAGGTTTAAGAGATTCTCCTGTCTCAGTCTCCCGAGTAGCTGGGATTACACGTGCACACCACCACGCCTGGCTAATTTTTTGTATTTTAGTAGAGACGGGGTTTCACTGTGTTGATCAGGCTGGTGTTGAACGCCTGAGCTCAGACAATCCACCCACCTGAGCTCAGGCAATCCACCCGCCTTGGCCTCCCAAAGTGCTAGGATTACAGGCGCGAGCCACAGCGCCTGGCCTCGTTGTTTTCTTATTTTAAGAAATTGCCACAGCCATCCCATCTTACAGCAGCCAGCACCTTGTTAAGTCAGCAGCCATCAACATCAAGGGAAAACCCTCCACCAGCGAAAGGATTTGGACTCCCTGAAAGCTCGGATGATCACTCGCATTTAAAAAAAATAATAAAGCTTTAAAATTAAGACCTAATGCTATTGCCAGCATAATAGACTACGGTGTATGGTAAATATAACTTCTATATGCACTTGGAAAGCAGAAAAATTTCTGTTGCTCGCCTTATTGCAGTGTTAGTTTTACTAAGGTGGTCTGGAATGGAACATGTGATATCTTCGAGGTATGCCTATGATTTCAGAAATAACCTCTCCTATCGAACCCTCTGATTCTCCTTGTGTTCAGAAACCCAGACCAAAGTGTAGATATATTGGTCTTTATTTATGAGTAGTTGAGTATTTTTTAATGGCGTGTGTTTTGTTTAAATTTTATGTAAACTGGGACTTAGCTCTTTGAGCAGTCTTATGCTTTGCTCTCAGATTACCAATTCTTTAAAAGAAGTAGTAAAATGCATATGTGTGGCAAGATTCTTTGCTACCTACTATGAACAGATGCTTAAGTAAAAAAACAAAAAACAAACAAACAACCAAGATGTTTTCCCAGGCATATAAATGTTTTTTTTTTTTTCTTGAAGAGGCATTTAGTCTTCCTATTTAGTAGAACATTATCAGCTTGCTTTACTTATGAAAGAGAGGAGACCATTCTTTTCTCTCCAAAGATAGGAGCTGTTTATCAGGCTTGTTTATTACTGATTGGGTTGCTTGTTAGTGATGGTTAGAGAAGGGAGATGAAAATACATAGCGGTTGCAATACCCATTTTGGGTATAGAAATGGCAATGTTAGTGGAGATTAAAGACTAACTGGTACGATTGCATTTTGCAAGATGTTTTGAAGACAACTTTGGACTTTGATAGGAATCTGAGAAAGTCTTTCAGTGGTTGGGGTGTGTGTATGTTTATTTCAGTTGCACTGAACTGTGGATGGGGAGGAGAGCAATGATAATTTGTTTCTTACCAGAACACTGCTAGTTCTCAGGGGATTTGATGGAGATTTGGGAGAGAGAAAATAAATAGGATTCAGCCCTTCTAGGAAGGTCGTTCTTGGCAGTGCCTTCAGCCCTTAGGAGAATGTGGGCATGGAAAAGGTGTGTGGTTGTAAGTAGCCAGGAAGATTAAAAGGCTGATTCCTAGAGCTCTCTTCGCCTTTGGTGACCTTAATCAGGTCATTAAGCATTTTAAGACAGGTTTATAGCTCTCCGGTGGTCCAAGCTTGGACTAAGTACTCCTTAGTCTTCAATTTTATGTTTTCAATTTTTGGAATAAGTAGAAACCTGAAATTTATAAAATTAATGACTTGAGTATGCAAGTGAATAGCTTCATGGAGTTATTTGGCTTATGGTAGATTTCAGATTATGGTAGGTGCTTGAATATACTTATTTCTCATGCTCTTTCTTCCATCCATTTAACAACAAAAAAAGGCCTTATTAGAAATAGGCAAACTTGAATACACATAGAACTGTACTGCCCAAATTGAGTACTTGAGTTGGGGAGAAAAGACTCCTGTTCTAGGTACAGCTTTGAAAAGAAAAGGATCAGGTAGGATGCCGTACACAGCAGGTGTATGCAGGGACAGGGATAAAGTGAACCCCTTTTGCTGTGAATATTGTCAGAAGATCTGATGTGTAATTAGACATCCCTTAGCTTCACTCCTGATAAAAACACATTCTTGGACAGTTTCTCTGTATGTGCACTTAAAGCAGTTTGAATCTTGTTAATCAAATATTTCTTGGGGTCGTAACTTCTTTTTTGGCATTGGGAAGACTGTTGAAGTCATGTAAAAATTTGGAGTTGAGCCTGGGATCGGAATTTGGATTTATGGCCCAAGATTTATCAAGCTTCTGCTATATTCAAAATGTTGTTTTTTCTCTTCCTATTATGGTTTCTGATTACTTCTGAAGAGTGAGTTCAGACCTCTTGTGCTCTAACGCTCATCAGAGTATCCTTTTTGTACATAGTATAATCAGGATAGAGATTAGGCATTTTGTCAAGTTTGGGAGAAAGAAGTTGAGTAGTGAGGAAATGAGTTAACACTATTTTGATTTCTTCATAGTCATTTTAAATCAGATACAAATTTTATATTTCAGAAGTTTCAAAATTGTAGTAATTTCACCTCTCACATTAAGTTCAGTATGAAAAGTTTCTACCAGTGGTTCTCAAACTTTAGCATACCTTGGGATCACATGGAGGGCTTATCAGACCTTAGGTAGCTGCGTTCCAGCCCCCAGAATTTCTAATCAGTAGGTCTGGGAGGGGGGATCCTGGCAATTTGCATTTCTAATAAATTCTAAGGCCATGTGCTACAGCCACTGCAGGGGCCAGCCACTCTAGGGGGAAACGTAAGTGTAGTGGTTAACACTTTGAAAGAGTTAGGTTTGAATCCCTGCTTTGCTGCTTACTAGTACCTTGACTTTAGGCAAGTTTCTTAACCTCTGTTGTTCCATCTCTAAAGTGGAAATAATATAGTATTTTGTTGTGAATGTAAGTGAGCTCCAATATGTAGAAGCTCAGGGAACAGGGTCTTGCAGATTGCAAGCATGCAATTAATGTTTTCTTTTATCCATAAAAAAAGGTACATATATAAAATAGATAGAATCTTGCATCTTATACAATTGAAGCAAAGACAGAAAATTTAATAGTTAATCTCATTTCCTGGCACGGTGCTGGGGAAAAAATATGAGTACTCAATTGCTTTTTAAGGAGTGACGGAAAAGTTTGTGGATCCTAGTAATTTTCCAGAAACTTTTTTTTTTGCAGACATAGAACATTCGTATTGATACTGTCTCCTCCCCCTTCCCCTTCAAAAAGTTTGGTTTCTTTAATCACGGTATGTTGGACTCTCACAATAATCCTTATAGTTTACATTTTATATAACAGGCATTTTAAAGGTTGCTTCTGGGAGCTGAATGACAGAAAGTACCTGAAAGTCATCTTTAGAACACACTGTCACCTGTACTATGACAACTTTGTATTTGATGACCTTGAACGCAGTTCTTTTTGAGACGGAGTCTTGCTCTGTCCCCCAGGCTGGAGTGCAGTGGCGCGATCTCAGCTCATTGCAAGCTCCGCCTCCCGAGTTCACGCCATCTCCTGCCTCAACCTCCCGAGTAGCCGGGACTACAGGGGCCCGGCTAATTTTTTTTTTTTTTTTGTATTTTCAGTAGAGACTGGATTTCACTGTGTTAGCCAGGATGGTCTGGATCTCCTGACCTCATAATCTGCCCACCTCAGCCTCCCAAAGTGCTGGGATTACAGGTGTGAGCCACCATGCCTGGCCCTTGAACGCAGTTCTTTGGGATCTCTTTTCTCGGCTTGCGGAATGCCTGGTTTATTTTCTTTTTGCAGACCTGCGGGAGCTCACCTCTGGCGATCCTTTCATTAGTGAAACCCTCTTTCCATTACTCTCTGTCACTATCACTGCCTTAGTTCTGTTGTAGCTGTTATCACACTCTTATCATCATCTTATTTGTGTACTTTTTATTGTTTCCTTCACTAGGACGTAACCCCTATGAGGGTAAGGGCTTGATCTTTGCTACTGGGTCCCTAGGATGGGATGCAGTTCCTGGTATGTAGAGACTGAATACCTGCTGATTGGGTGAAGGGGCCTATGATGAGGAGCTGCCCCGCTCCGCCCGCTCCCCAGCTCAGGGGCTCACACTGGAGTTACCACTCACTTCATGGCACACTGTCATGACTGGTCCATGTGGAGCCGCCTCCCACCTTATTTTATTCTATCTTTCCCCTTCATCACCTATCCCCATTCATGTTCTTCCTTGCCCCCAGGGGACCCTCTCTCTGGCATGTGCATAATTCCCTTAGGTACGGCCAGATTGTTATCTGGTTGACACTTTCACCAGCTGTTGCTCCCCGCATTCTTGCTAGCATGTGGCGTTTTCTGACATTATTATTTTTTCCAATCTGATGCAACAGATGGAGCAATCCAGCACAAAATGATATGTTATTGCTCTTACTTGCAATTATCTGATTACTAATGCAGTGGAGTATCCTATACTCATTTGCTAAATAACCTAGTGGTTTATGATGCTACCTATATCGTATATCAAGGTCCACCCACCCACTCGTATATATGCAGACGCAGACACAGACACACACACACTCTCTATTCTCTCTCTTACCTTTTTAGGCTCCCTGCTCTATTCTGATCAATTTGTCTGTTTCTGTTCTAATTTCACAGTGGATTTTGCTTTTATTTTTATTGCTACAACTTGTTTATATATTTTGTTATCTAGAAGAATGAGTCCCTCCTGTGTTATTTTAAAAACATGTTTAAACTGGTAGTTTTCATCCATGGCTTTATATTAGAATTCGCTAGGTAGCTTTCAAAAAAAAAAATCCCATTGACCACGGATGAACTGAATTGTAATCTGTAGAGAGTAGAGTCCAGCAATTGTATTTTTAAAAATCTCCTCCGGTGACACTGATCTATATCCCGAGTGGAAACCACTTATCAGTGGTATTTATGTTTTATTCAGTGGGGGTCAGTTTTTTTTTTTTTTCTGTAATGATCGTCTTCTTTGTTACAGTAATTCCTAGTTACTTCAGCTTTTGTTTCTACTGTGAATGCCGTTTTTTCTTCTGTTGTATTTTCTAGTATTTATTTCCCCTGGTATAGGGGAATCCTACATACGTAGACAACTATGTATCACTGAACAGGGATATGTTCTGAGAAACGTATCATTAGGTGATTTCGTCATTGTGTGAACATCGCAGGCTGCACTTACACAAATGTGGATAACATAGCCTACTACACACCTAGGCTATCTGGTATAGCCCATTGTTCCTAGGCTGCAAACCTGTGCAGCTGGTTACTGTCCTGAATACTGTAGGCAACTGGAACATAATGGTATTTGTCTATCTAAACATCTGTAAACATAGAAAAGGTACAGTAAAAATATGGTAAAAAAGATGAAACGTGGTCCACCTGCGTAGGACACTTCGCATGTGTCTGGACTGGAAGTTGCTCTGGGTGAGTCAGTGAGTGGGTGGTGAGTGAATGTGAAAGCCTAGGGCATGACTGTACACTCACTGTTGTAGAAGTTATAAACACCATGTCTAGGCAACACTACGTTCATTTAAAAAGTATTTTTTCTTCAATAATAAACAAAGCTCAGCTTAACTTTTTTGCTTATAAATGGTTTTTAACTTTCGACTCTTGTAACAACACAGCTTCAAACACAAGCACATTCTATAGCGGTACAAAAATATTTTCCTTTATTAAAAAAATTTTTTTTTTATGTAAAACTAAGACACAAACACACACTTTAGCCTAGGCCTACACAGGGTTAGGATCATCAGTATTACTGTCTTTATTTATTTATTTATTTATTTATTTATTTATTTATTTATTTATTTATTGAGACAGTGTCTCTCTCTCTCTGTGGACCAGGCTGGAGTGCAGTGGTGCGATCTTTGGCTCACTACAACCTCTGCCCCACTGGGTTCAAGGGATTCTTGTGCCTCAGACTCCCAGGTAGCTGAGATTACAGGCATGTGCTACCACACCTGGCTAATTTTTGTATTTTTAGTATAGATGGAGTTTTACCATGTTGTCCAGGCTAGTGTTGAACTCCTGGCCTCAAGTGATCCACCTGCCTCAGCCTCCTAAAGTACTGGGATTACAGGCATGAACCAACGTGCCCAGCCAATATCAGTCTTAATCCCTAGTTAATGTTTCTATCTGTCACCCTATCCAAAGGAGCTACTTTTCCTGGTCTTGCAGCATCAGTGGTTATAGCAGTTGCTGTATTTTGCGTTACCTGGGAGTCCATTTTTCTCTACATTATTGCATGTTTAGCATTTGCTAGTCTATGTTAATAGATGTTCACTAAATTTATGTATGTAGCTGTTCATGATAATATTCTAATATCCTGGAAAATTAGAAACAACCTAAACTGTGCAGCAATAGGTATTTATTCTTCTTCTCCATGGAAATTGTTAGTATATGGTGGCAAAAGTTTACAAAATCACGTCATTAGGATAATCCTAATTTTGTAACAAGAGAATAAGTTAATTTTCATGTACAGCTCTAAATTGTCCATGTGCTATTAATTCATATCTGTATGAGTGTGAAAGTTCAAATAAAAACAATTCAGTTAATATCAGTTGGGGGCATTAAGATTCTAGGTGAGTTACTTCTTTAATGTGTTAGTCTGTTTTCCTAAAATCCTTTTTTTTAAATAAGAAAACTGATTGGGGCCGGGCATGGTAGCTCATGCCTGTAATTCCAGCACTTTGGGAGGCCAAGGTGGGTGAATCACCTGAGGTCAGGAGTTCGAGACCAGTCTGACCAATGTGATGAAACCCCATCTTTACTAAAAATACAAAAATTAGCTGGTCGTGGTGGCATGCGCCTATAATCCCAACCATTCGGGAGGCTGAGACAGGAGAATTGCTTGAACGCGGGAGGCAGAGGTTTCAGTGAGTTGAGATCGCGCCATTGCACTCCAGCCTGGGCAACAAAAGTGAAACTCTGTCTCAAACAAAACAAAACAAAACAAAACAAAACAAAACAAAAACTGATTAAAAATGACTGTATAATAAGCTGGGGTGGGGAGGTGGGGCAGTTGCAGATGAAGTAAGACTGGCCATAAATTGAAGGTATGTAAGAAGTTCAGGAAGGTTCCTTGTAGTATTATACTCTTTCGTCCAGTTTAGTATATGCTGGAAATACTCCCTATGTTTAAAAAAAAAGCAAAGTAAAGAGACTGTAATTTGTGATTGGGGCCACTTAGTAAAGGATATAGGGCATCAATACAAGGCAGACTTTTATTTTGTTATTGCTCTATGAGAAACTAATAGAAGATCTTTATGTACCATATCTATCAATAGTAGCATAATAGCATTAGAAATCAATGGTTTGGTCAGGCTTGGTGGTGTACGCCTGTAATCCCAACACTTTGGGAGGCCGAGGCAGATGGATGGCCTGAGCTCAGGAGTTTGAGACCAACCTGGGCAACATAGTGAAACCCCATCTCTACAAAAAATACAAAAATTAGCTGGGTGTGGTGACACGTGCCTGTGGTCCCAGCTACTTGGGTGGCTAAGATGGGAGCTTTGCTTGAGCCAGGGAGGCGGAGGTTGCAGTGAGCCGAGATTGTGCCATTACACTCCAGCCTGGGTGACAGCGTGAGACTCTGTCTCAAAGGTGGGGGGAGGAAATCAATGTTTTGGCCTTTGTGGGAGGAAGCAAATCATTATTTGTCGTGTGTCTTACTGTAGTGACTTCCCTGCTCTTGCCCCTGCCCCTAAAACCTTTTCTCCATTTCTCCACCCAAAGCCCAGGCTGGGTTCAGGTGGATGCTGTCATATTGCTCAGAACCTTGCCGTTTCACTCAGATCCAAGGGCAAAGTCTCCATAGTGGCTCACTCACCGTAGACACTGTATTTGTGAGCTCTTGGCTACGTATCTCTTAAGCACAGAAAAAAATGTTTGAGAGCTGAGACTGCACTTCTGGCCCCAGTTCTTAAGGTTTAAGTGACTTGTGGTAAGTCTGGTACTGAAGAGTTTACCAGTCTGTTAAAAAGGCAGAGATTTCTGTTGGTTGGGATGGCTGTTTTTGATATTTCTTGAGTTAACCAGAGGAGGAAGGGCACGGGAAACAGTTCACCTCAGCTTCCTTAATCTACCAATCTGCTAGTCTAGACTGATATGGTTAGCTTTTTTTTTTTTTTTTTGAGATGGAGTCTGGCTCTGTTGCCCAGGCTGGAGTACAGTGGCATGGCCTTGGCTCACTGCAACCTCCGCCTCCTGGGTTCAAGCGATTCTCCTGCCTCAGCCACCTGAGTAGCTGGGACTACAAGTGCGTGTCACCACACTTGGCTAATTTTTTTGTATTTTTAGTAGAGATGAAGTTTCACCATGTTGGCCAGGCTGGTCTTGAACTCCTGACCTCAAATGATCCGCCCATCTCGGCCTCCCAAAGTGCTGGGATTACAGGTGTGAGCCACCATGCCTGGCCTGGTTAGCTGTTTTTGAGACCAAAATCTCGAGAATGAGGTATGTGCTGAGCTAAGAAGGAAAAAGTGCTGCTGACTTCCCCAACCTGAGGTTTTCTAACCTCACCCCCGAGCCTAATACAAAATATTCTACTCATAAGGCCCTTTCTCAGGATGGCTGTGGCTGGTGGTTCTTGGTGCACTAGGCCTGACATTGGGCTCTACTGAGCTTCCAACTTTTAGTGTTTCTTCAAACAGGAATTCAAAGAATAAGGTAATTCCTGAAAGCTCACTTGAACAAGCACAGCCTTGACCTCAGCTCCATATTCTTGGAGCTGCAGTTTTCAGACTTGTTTCAGTACTACTTCATGCTCTTAACAATTATTAAGGACCTCAAAGACTGTGATCACACCACTGCACTCCAGCTTGAGTGACAGAGTGAAACCCTGTCTCATAAAAACCAAAAATCAAAACATAATATCCTTTTTGTATATGAACACAAATAACACTTCTGTATGAAAAATACCTTTACAAAGAGAGTTTAGGGAAAGAGTGGTGTTGTTTTACATTTTTGCAGTTCTCTATAATGTCTGGTTTCGTAGAAGCAGCTGGATTCTCATAACTGCTTCTGCATTCAATCTGTTGTGATTTGTTGTTTGGTTGGAATATGTGAAGAAAATCCAACCCCAGTTGGATTAAAAAAAATAATAACTGATGTATTTGTTGCCAATGATAAAAGTCAAGCCTTCAAACAAAAATTACATACTTAGAAAAATTGTATCTGCCACCAAGAGTGTGACAGCTTTCCCAATATGCAGACAGTTAATAAGACGGTATTGTGTCCTTAAAAATTTGTAGAGGGTAGATCTCATGTTAAGTGTTTTTAACACACATAAAATAAAAATAAAACACGAGGACACTTTGGAGGTGATGGACGCTTTTATCACCTGGATTGTGGAGATGGTAAATGTTACATATATTAAAGTTTATTTGCAGTGTGGAATCTGAAGCCATATCAGTAAACATTTCTCACTTTGTTGTATTTAAATCCACTGGTCTTTCTTTCATTTTGGATCTTTCTTACTAATGTATGACTTGGAAACTATTGGCTCATGGAATTCAATGTTAGCACATTTTATAATACCAAATACAGGAGTGTATACATTTGTTCACACTCACCAAATTCTATACATTGATTATATGCAGGTTTTTGTATACTAATTATATCTCAATAAAGCTGGAGGGGAAGAAGACTTTTCAAGAGATGACTGCTGATTTCAACAAATGTATTTTTTTTCTAATGGATATATAAATTGCGTTTGAGAAAGTGTCTGCTAGATACTCAACTTTCAATTCTAATACTTTCAGTTTTTATTTCGTGTAAAAATGATATTCTATAAACAGAAGCTGCTAGTTCAGCTTGCTGATCAAACAGTTGGCATAAATTCTTTTCCTTGAGACAACCTCCATACTTCAGTATGCTGCATAGCTCCTTCATGTGAACTTTCCTAATTCAGCACAAAGAATATTAAAAAGGTGGAAAAGGCACATACTCAGAGGTTGAGATGTCATGCAATTGCTAATGTTCACTGTTTCATCAAGGATATTTTTATAGGAAACCATCCTTTTTTTTCCACTGGGAGTTCACAGTGGTTATGAGGACCTATACTGGTGGTGCCACTGCCTTGATTCGTGCTAAGGGGCCAGCAAAAATGTGTTTAAGGTGTGTAAAAAAAAAAAAAATTTACACACCTTGGCTTTGATCATCAGTGCTTCGTGTCAGCCTATGAAAGTTGTGAATGACCTGTTTGCATTATTATAATGATAGTTTTGATGTCATGGATGTCCTGAAAGGTGCCTGAGGACCCCCAGTGTGTCTTGGAGCACTTTGAGAACAGCTGGTGCCAGTTCAGTTGAAAGTGGGCTCCTCACAGTGATCTGTCTCCTCTGAGGTCACTCAACGGCATCCAGCTTCTTTGCTTATTACTCCTCAAGCTGTTGTTTTAAAAGCAGGGACCAGTTACTTCTTGGCTCAGCTGTGCTGTAGTTTTCCAAGTGAAAGGAAGTTTAGTAAAGCTAGGAAATAATTTTTTTTTTTTTTTTTTTTTTTTGAGATGAGAGTCTCACTCTGTCACCCAGGCTGGAGTGCAGTGGTGCAATCTCGGCTCACTGCAAGCTCCGCCTCCTGGGTTCATGCCATTCTCTTGCCTCAGCCTCCTGAGTAGCTGGGACCACAGGCGCCCGCCACCACGCCCACCTAATTTTTTGGTATTTTTAGTAGAGATGAAGTTTCACTGTGTTAGCCAGGATGGTCTCGATCTCCTGACCTTGTGATCCGCCCATCTTGGCCTTCCAAAGTGCTGGGATTACAGGCATGAGCCACCTTGCTTGGTGAAAGAAAATATTTTTGAGATAGGCAACTCCTGACTTGTACAAAGTTGTACATTTTGTCTTATCACAATAAATAAATACATCCATAAACATGCTTACACTTGATGGACTTTCCTCATCTTTTAAGATGAAGATAATCACAAAGAGAACATGAAGAAATGTTATGTTCGTTTATCAAGATGTACTTGTTTGGTTATCATAATTAAAAAAAAACAAAACAGGCTACCACCTGTTGTAATGCTTTTTATTTAATGAATAGTATAAAGTGCTCTTTTGTTGTTTTAATTCCTGCAAATAGTAATCAGATCTTGATTTGATTCAGTTTCTATTTTTTGGCAAAACTGCTTCGTAGGTGGTGGCCTGTACTTCTCACCCCAGTCAGGTAATGTTGGTTGTCTCGCTTTTTGTAGTATTCATGACCATTGATAACCATTGCCTAGATCCGTTATTTTATCAGGGTTTGCAAAATGGTGATATTTTTATCGTTTTCCTGTTTTAGTTATTAGAATATTTTTATGAAGAGAAACTTTCCCTCATCAACTCTTTGAGATCTAGTTAGTACAGAAAAGGTAGGTTGGCTGGGCACGGTGGCTCATGCCTGTAATTCTAGCAGTTTGGGAAGCCGAGGTGGGTGGATCACCTGAGGTCGGGAGTTTGAGACCAGCCTGACCAACACGGAGAAACCCTGTCTCTACTAAAAATACAAAAGTAGCTGGGTGTGATGGCGTGTTGCCTATAATCCCAGTTACTCAGGCGGCTGAGGCAGGAGAATCACTTGAACCCGGGAGGTGGAGGTTGCAGTGAGCCAAGATTGCGCCATTGCACTCCAGCCTGGGCAACAAGAGTGAAACTCCATCTCAAAAAAAGAAAAGGTAGGTAGGTTAAATCCCTGATTCTTTTTTGTTTTCGTTTTTAACATCAGTTTTCAATATTCTGAGCTAGTCCCTTAGATTATAGAACAGGACCGTTCAGGATGTGTAAATTAAATTGGTCTTTACAGCATTTTTGTTGGAAACACCAAGCTAAATTGCCTGGTTTTTTAGAAGCAAATCTAAAGGAAACTATTAATAGAAAAGTCCTTTTGTTATATTCTGAAGGTAGCTTAATTCACTTGAAATAAAAAGATAATGGCTGAAACATCTTGGAGCTGTTAAATGGGAATTCAAAAAAATTAAAACACTTGTTCTTGTCTTTAGAATGATGTATTCATTGCATGTCATTATCCTTTTATGTATCTTATATTGTATTCTGAGATCAGATTCAAAAATGTGTAAAGCATCCTTGCCTTCAAGGTTCTTATAGTATAATAGAGTAAATGAAAAGTTGATCTCTCTTCTTATTACATTGATTTGTTGCAATCATTCCGTGGGTGGAAGGACAAACAAAAGTTATATTTACTCCAATTGCCCCATCTTTAAAATTCGTAATTTTGAGAAATGACTGATAGACAATAAGATGAAGTTTTCTTTGGAAAAAATAGAAGGAATCGGTGAAACCTATCATGTAGAGGGGGCAGTCAGATGAGACTGAAGAGGTCCTACTGGAATTAGGGTGAGAGGAGAAAGGAGGGGAAGGCAACTTTCTTCAGTCTTCAGCTGCAGACTTTTCATTGGCTTCTTCCTGCTAATGCTGCCTGTGACTTGAAACAGGTCTTCCTGCTTCAGGCCAGACCTGTTTTT
Organism: Rhinopithecus roxellana; assembly: GCF_007565055.1. Lineage (NCBI taxonomy): Eukaryota > Metazoa > Chordata > Mammalia > Primates > Cercopithecidae > Rhinopithecus > Rhinopithecus roxellana. Next base: position 105,303,719 of record NC_044559.1, read on the forward strand.
AAGCTGCTCCTCCCTCCCTGAATTCCTTCTCATGATTTGAGTGATTGCTGAATACACAAGACTTGGTGCCTAGACAACAAAAGATTATATAAATGTCTGTGTACATTTGTGTACCCCTCCTGGGAACCAGTTAACAGCTGTCCTTGATCAGCAGGGATCTTGGTGACACTGGTTTTTCCTGTGTGCTTCCTCTCATGTGCATTTCAGAGCGGTATCCTCAGTAAAGTACTTTACATAATCATTGGTGTTCATACTGACTATTAATCTCACCACCAAGATCAGTTTTGTTGTTTTCAGTTCAGTGTCTTACACTTAATAAATGTTAACTAAAGTGATTTTGACTTGGCTTCTGTTATCCTGGGTGCTTCCAATTTCCAGATGGGTCAGAAACTGGGTATTTAAATTTACTCTTATTTTTGCATATAGAGCTAAAAGTAGCCTTTGGGACAGGCTGTGAATGATATGGCAAGGCTGCTTATCAAAATAGACATTTTCCTGTCTAATAACAATTTTGGACTGAAAAAAGCTTTGGGGGCTGGGTGTGGTAGCTCATGCCTGTAATCCCAGCACTTTGGGAGGCCGAGGTGGGTGAATCACTTGAGGTCAGGAGTTCCAGACCAGCCTGGTCAACATGGGGAAACCTCGTTTCTACTAAAAATATAAAAATTAGTTGGGCGTGGTGGTGGACGCCTGTAATCCCAGCTACTTGGGAGGCTGAGGCAGGAGAATTGCTTGAACCCAGGAGGCAGAGGCTGCAGTGAGCTGAGATTGCACGACTGCACTCCAACCTGGGTGGAAGAGTGAGACTCTGTCTCAAAAAAAAAAAAAAAAAAAAAAAGCTTTGGAATGCTTTAATAGAGTGGTACAAACTTGGTGTTTACAGATAAGAGCTGTCATTTCTTGGTTCTTTACAGTATGCCAGGTGCTGTGCTATGGAAACCCTCCCTAGATGCCATGCTTAATTCAGCCCTTTGAGTATTCCATTTCCATTTACAAATAGAAGAATGGAGTCAGGGAGAAGTTAGGTAATTTGCCTTTGGGGTCATATAACTAGGAACTGGTAGAGCCAGGATTCAAACCCAGGTTACCCATTCTCCTATACATCAGAGACGAATGCGTGAGAACTGTGGTATTTGAATTCATATGGGAAATTTCCTCCCCTTTGTGCATCTTCTTTCTTTCTTTGGCTCCTTCACATAATTTGGATAAGCACAAGTCTCACCTATTTTGGCCAGTGCCTTAAGTTACTCCACCAACATGCACCTCTTCCCAGGAGAAGGCTGGGGCATATTGAAAAGTAGCCCACTGCAGCATGAAATTGTTATGAAATTTTATGTTTCATGTACAAGATTAAAAGTCACTTTCCACTGTGTGCAACTGACACACCAGAAAAAGGTATCTTTTTTTTAATGCCTACCCCTGTCCACACACCGTCAGGTTGAGACACAGGCTATAGAACTTTCCAGTCATGTCATGATCATGTATGGAGTTCAGTTAATTCACTGTGTTGCTGTAGTGGAGGAGTTCTCTGACCCAGAACAGGCAGGCAATAGCGAGGGGTCCAACTGAGGAGTAACGGGTGGTGGGGCAGGGCTGGATTTAACACAGATCTGAACAGTGTACAGGAGAAGATTTGATGACTGGAGATGGGGAGCTTAGTTCTTCCATATCTGGTTTCTTCTTGGTTTCTGCCACTGGTTTTCTTTATGCTCCTGTCCTTTAATTGTGGGAGTGACTTCAGTCCTTGACCCACTTACTCACCCCCACCACCCCAATTGTGCGTTTACCCATTGTCTTGGTTTCAGCTATCATTTCTGTCTGAGTGGCTTTTAAACTGCCTGTGGCTTTAATGAGCTCCAGTTCAGTGAATCCACCTGAGCCCTAATTTGCTGTAGCAAATTTGCAGTTGCTCAGTGGCTTATATCCTGGATATTTGAATGTCTCAGAGTGAGTACATTTTATTTTAACCGCTCTTCCTCCAAAGCCAGCTGTAAGCATTTTTAAGTGGTACACAAATTGGTAGGAAGAGAACATTCCCACATCCACTGTAGTTGAGGCTCAGGTTCCTATTTTATTAGCCAAGGGTGCTGAACCACCCTGGAAGCGGGCAGCCACATTCGCTGGAAAAGAGACAATATACTCAGATGTACTTTTCTCTGGCCCCTTGGTGTCCTATGAGGCACACAGCTGCCTGTGATAATGTCAGAGATTACATCACAGTGCCAATGGAACTAACAGGAACCACCTGTGCACTTCCTGTTACAGGAATGTTCATTAACAGCAGGTTCTCCTAGGCTTTGAACGAAATTTAGCTTCTTCAAGGCCAAAAGCCTCATTGTGAAGAGAAAGAAGGGTGAGTTACCTTCTTAACAATGACTGTACTTGCAGCATTCCAGTGTCCTGGAACGCTGGTTTCCACAGCTCTCTTCCTTGGTTAATTGGTGTACATTACCCTTGGCATGCAACTGAAAACGGTAGGGCCATATGTCCTGATGGTTAAGAATATGGACTGTAAAATTAACATGTTGGCTTCCAAATTCCAGCCCTGCTTATTGCTGGTTTTATGAATTTAGACAAGTTATTTATTCTCTCCAAACCTTCATTTTCTTAACTGAAACAGGCTAATTAGAGTACCTACTACAAAAGTTGGTAGTGAGAATTAAATCTGATAACACAGAAGTATTTAGTGCAGTGCCTGGCACATACCAAAGGTCAGTAAATGCTAGTTGCTATTCATTATTAATTAACAGTATTAGCTTTTTTCCATCTCTGCTATCTGGTCAATAACCTAGTATTGTCATCTCTTCCTACTCATGTTATCATTCTTCTCTGTGAGTTACTGCTGCTACCTTCTTTGAGCAGATATTCATTACCTCTTCATTGTGTGTGTGGGTACAGAAGTCACCTTCCTTTTTAGAAATGACCATTAGGCCAGGCGCAGTGGTTCATGCCTGTAATCTAAGCACTTTGGGAGGCCGAGGTGGGCAGATCACTTGAGATCAGGAGTTTGAGACCAGCCTGGCCAATGTGGCAAAACCCTGTCTCTACTAAAAATACAAGAATTAGCCAGATGTAGTGGTGTGTCCCTGTAATCCCAGCTACTCGGGGGGCTGAGGCAGGAGAATTGCTTGAACCTGGGAAGCGGAGGTTGCAGTGAGCAGAGATTGTGCCACTGCATTCCAGCCATGGTAACAGAATGAGACCCTGTCTCAAAAAAGAAAGAAAAATAAATGACCATTTATTCTTTGGATCTACTCTACCACACTGAGCCTAAATTACTCAGTTTGCCTTTCAAAGCCTATTGTATTGAGGCCTGTATATGGTATTTTCCATTACTGTTGTTTTTCTTTTACATACCCTCCACTCTAGTCAGACACAGGAATGTGTTCAAGGCATGCAGTTTTCTTTCTCTTTTTGTCTAAATTGGCACCCTGTATTGCTTTGCCAGGCACATGCCCATTTGTCTCTCATGGGACAGTTTTGACCCTGTTATGTGGATGTCGTATGTGACCTTTGTCGGGTCTGTGCTTTCCCAGGGTCTGAGATGATCAGGGTCTTGGCTGTTGCACCTCCTCTAGGCTGTGCCCTAGCCTGCCTTTAGGAGTCTGGATTCTGGGAAACTTTATTATTCTGTTGCTATTTATTAATCTGGAGTCGAGTACTAGAAATCACACCAATTTTTTTTATGCCTAAGCCCTGTTAAAAGGAATTCTGTTCCTGAAATTTGGACTGCGTATGATGTCACTATATCATCTGCCCTCTGTATGTGTGGGTTCTGCATCAGAATTCAACCAACTGCAGATCAAAAATATTATGAAAAAAATGAATGGTGGTTTCTGTATAGAGCATGTCCAGACTTTTATCCTGTCATGATTCCCTAAACAATATAACAACGATTTACATAGCATTTACATTATGTTAGGTATTGTAAGTAATCTAGAGATGATTTAAAGTGTGCAGGAGGATATGCACAGGTTATTTGCAAACACTGGGTTATTTTATATCAGGGACTTGAGCATCAATAGATTTTGGTATCGGGGGAGGTCCTAGAACTATTCTCCCCCATATACAGAGGAACGACTGTATAATTTCTTTATGTTGCATTGTTCCTAAAAAATCTAGAGCAGGTACACAGTAATGTTCCCTTTATTTTTGTCCTCTTAGGTATAGCAGTCTTGGCAGTTGCTGGCTGGTAAGAAGTGTAGTCAAATACGAGTGAGCATGCATTCCTCCTTGTTCTCTGTAATGGCTCATTGTCCTGGTTTACCAGTGGTGGCTTGGGCGCATTAGGGAGGAACAGACCTTCCTAAGTGGTTGTCCTGTTCAGATAACTTCGCCTCACACATCAAGTTCTTACCTCGGCTCATGACAGTCATGATAATTCTAAGGGATCATTTAGCTACAGTTTAGACTTGATTTTTCTTGGGTTTGATGGTGGGAACATTTTAAGACTAAGAAATTGAGTGGAAGAAAAATTAATAGACATGTCTTTGAGGGTAGGGGTTTTGTCCTTAAACTTACATCCCTGATGCCTGTGCAGAATAAGTGATATTGAGAGAATGCATGAAGTTCTTTTTTTTTTTTTTTCTGAGACAGAGTCTCGCTCTGTCACCCAGGCTGGAGTGCAGTGGCACAATCTCGGCTCACTGCAAGCTCCGCCTTCCGGGTTCATGCCATTCTCCTGCCTCAGCCTCCCAAGTAGCTGGAACTACAGGCGCCCGCCATCACGCCTGGCTAATTTGTTTTTTTTTTTGTACTTTTTTTTTTTTAGTAGAGACGGGGTTTCACTGTGTTAGCCAGGATGGTCTCGATCTCCTGACCTCATGATCTGCCCATTTCGGCCTCCCGAAGTGCTGGGATTCAGGCGTGAACTACAGTGCCCGGCATGCCCAGCTAATTTTTGTATTTTAGTAGAGATGGGGTTTCGCCATCCTGACCTCAGGTGATCCACCTGCCTCAGCCTCCCAAAGTGATGGGATTAGAGGCGTAAGCCACTGCGCCTGGCCGGAGTTCTTAAAGAGCACGCTGTGTATTTCCATAGTGAGCCAATGACAAACCCAAAAGACCAACTAGAGATTCACCTCTTAGAAAGAAAAAGATCCGCTAACTTGCAGAACGTCTCTATTGGTGACTTGAGGAAGGACTTGGAAAGGGAACAGGGAGAACTAGGGTTGGGAAGGATGACGTTGGATTTATTTGGGAGAACTTTCAGTAGCTTCTTCCTTCTGAATCTTCCTCTTAGCTTCCTTAGGAGATACTGAGGCTTAGTGCCCTTGCCTAGTTGCTGCCACTGGAGAACTTGCCCGTAGCTCAGGCCCACCCTGTAGATTCACTCCGGGAAATCAAACCAGTATTTAGATCTGCTAATTATGCCATTTCTATTTCAAGAAATACGTTGAGTCCAAAATAGAAATTGACTGCTTGCTTCACCCTGTTCACCCTGGAGTTATTCAGGCAGAATATGTCAGATATGTTTCATGTGACATTTTCATTAGGCAAGAGATATGGATCCTTTTCTTTCCTTCTTTTTTTAATTTGGGTAACATTTCAGAAATAATGAATGGCAAAGAGAACACAATAAATGACCTTTACCTCCATTAACAGATGTTAACATTTTGGGATTTTTCTTTTTTTTTTCAGATTAAAAAAAAATGGAATAAATGAAATGTTATGGATAACGTTTGAAATATACTTTGTTCCCCTCTCCAGTTTTATTTCCCTCTCTTCCCAGAAGTAGTTAATATGAATTTATATATATATCCTTTTATCATTTTCTAAATTTACTATATATGGACATTTCCTTAAGGACCTATACGGTGTTACATGTTCATTAACATAAATGATATACTGTGTGTTTCATTCTGTTACTTGCTTTTAAAAATCTATCTATTTTGACAATATCTACCCATGATGATATACAGACCCGATGACATTTTGGTTTTTTGTGGTGTCTGCAGGTGTCTTTAAGTACCTGGTTGCTCATGTAAATCCATCAGTACCTCTAACATTTCCTAAAAATCTTTGTTTGTATGCCTTAAATTGATTAGAAATTTAAAAATGGATAGCCCCAGTAAGTTGAAAGTCTCATGTTTGGTGGAAACTTCCATATGCATTTTAGCAGGCTGTCTCAATATTTTGTATTCTAAAAAGAGGCTGCGAAGATAATGCAGTGGGTGTGGAATCGTTTGCAAAGGACTTGAGTAGGTGGCAGGGAGTTTTTGACTTGTACTAACATACATAGATGTGCTGTTGCTAGGGCCACTTTGGGAACTTGTTATTGTGTGGGAAAGTGTTATGCTATTAAAAGTTTTATTTTTCTTTTTTTGGTAACAGTGTTAGTTTTCTATATTAAGACAATATTCTCTTTGGTTTAAGAAATATGCATGGATATAAAATTGGTATTTATAATATTAATCTGGCTGTGTTCTTCTAACCAAGCTTTGGTCTCATTGCCCCAGCAGCCTGTTGGACAATTTCACGTGGATAGCTCTTCAATCTCACTCAAAAGACGAAAAATGGAAAAATAGGTCCACTTTTTCATGGACTCCTTTTCTGTTTAGGGTACCATTATTCTTTTTCTATCTAAGATTCGGAACTGTGGACTTACCTTGGAATCCCAACACCTCTTAATTTTTCACTTTCAGGCCTGCTCTTTTCCCCTTGAACATTCTCTTGCGCACTGATCTCTCGTATTCTAATCTCATCACTATCATTCTAGTCTAATTATGCTCACTTCTGACCTAGATTACTACAGCTGCTGCTTTGCTGAGTATATATGCAGCCTTCAGTTTACCCCACACCCTGTTATTAGGTTTTAAAGCATTCCTTGCATAACATCATTTTTGCAGAGGACTGCTTTGTGGACCTGTAAAGGCTCTGAGGTTGCTATATTCAAACACCAGTTCTGCCAACTGTATGACTTTAAATATGTTGTAAATCAAGCCTATCCAACCTGCGGCCCATGGGCTGTATGCAGCCCAGGACGGCTTTGAATGTGGCCCAACACAAATTCCTAAACTTTCTTAAAATATTTTTGTAATTTTTATTTTTTAAAATATTTATTTATTTATTTAAATTTATTATTATTATTTTTTGCTCATCAGCTATCATTAGTGTTAGTGTACTTTATGTGTGGCTGAAGACAATTCTTCTTCCAGTGTGGCCCAGGAAAGCAAAAAGATTGGACACAGTTCCCTCATAAGTAAAGTGAGACAGTAGTAATAGTATTTAGATGATAGGGTTGTAGTAGGATTTATTTATTTAGAGACAGGATCTTGCTGTCTCTCCTAGGTAGAAGTACAGTGACACTGTCACGGCTTACTGCAGCCTTGACCTCCCAGGCTCAAGCTTTCCTCAGCCTCCTGAGTAGCTGGGAGCCCAGACGGGTGTCATCAAACCAGACTAATGAAATTTTTTTTTTTTTTTTTTTTTGTAAAGGCAACATCTTACTATGTTGTCCACACTGGTTTCAAACTCCTGGGCTCAAGTGATCTTCCTGCTTTGGCCTCCCAAAGTGCTGGGATTATAGGCAAGAGCCGCCACACCTGGCCTTGTAGTAGGTTTTTAAATCCGAGAGTATGTGTCAAGTCCTGTAGCTGGCACAGTCAAACGATAGGGCTGTTATTCCTAATCCTATCAAGTCTCAATCTCTTTACCCAGATCCCATTGTTCTTCAAATTGTGCTTCTCTCAAAATATTCAGCTTTAAACTTTTCCAAACATAAACCTGTTCTGTGATCAGATCAGTGACTTTGTCCTTTGATTCCTCTCCCTTCATATCAAACCTAGGCGTGCGTGACTTGCGCTCCTGGAAACAAACGCACCCGTGAGTGGATGCCTCCATAGTTTTTCATCTGTAGTGTCTTCCGTTTTGTTTACATTCTATTCATCCTTTAGTAATCCAACTCAAAGACTCTTACAGTGATATAGTGTTCTGTTTGTCTTTATGTAATGTCATCTTGTTTGTTTGCTACCTTGTATATAGAAGCTATTTCTCATCTCAGCTGTAAATCCCATCTGGGCCGGACTATTTTAGATTACTTTGGTAGCCTAACCAATGCTAAATATTTATTAATGTCTTCATAACATCTTGCTACTTGGTAATGTTTATGCTTGTGGTGGCTCACGCCTGTAATCCCAGCACTCTGGGAGACTGTGGTGGGTGGATCACCTGAGGTCAGGAGTTCAAGACCAGCCTGGCCAATATGGTGAAACCCCATCTCTACTAAAAATACAAAAATTAGCTGGGTGGGGTGGTGGGCACCTGTAATCCCAGCTACTTGGGAGGCTGAGGCAGGAGAATCGCTTGAACCCTGGGAGGTGGAGTTTGCAGTGAGCTGAGATCATGCCACTGTACTCCAGCCTGGGCAACAGAGCAAGACTCCGTCTCAAAAAAAAAAAAAGCCTGTGACAGCCTTTTTGATCAAGTGGATGGATGAGTGAGTATTCATCTTTATTGCAGACCTACTGTGTGCTAGGTTCTCCAAGAGGTATCATAATTATGAGATAGATAAGGTTTCTGCACGAGTACACACATATCTACAATTTTTTACTTTAAAGATTGCTCTTTAAAATTGCTGTGTAACTGGTGAGTTGGAGACATACAATAATGGATCTGTAGTAAGACTGGTTGGGGGGTTGTTCAGGTGTTTGAGAATAGTGGCTTGGACTGGCATATTGGTGGTAATGCAGATGTAGGGAAGAAGACTGATTCAAGAAATATTAGGAAGGGATCGGGCGTGGTGGCTCAAGTCTGTAATCCCAGCATTTTGGGAGGCCGAGGCAGGTGGATCACTAGAGGTCAGGAGTTTAAGACCAGCCTGGCCAACGCCGTGAAGCCCCATCTTTACTAAAAATATAAAAATTAGCCAGGCGTGGTGGTGCATGCCTGTAATCCCAGGTACTCGGAAGGCTGAGGCAGGAGAATTGCTTGAGCCCAGGAGGCGGAGGTTGCAGGTTGCAGTGAATGGAGATCGCGCCATTGCACTCCAGCCTGGGTGACAGCCTCTGTCTCAAAAAAAAAAAAAAAAAAATTAGGAAGGTGACAGGACACAGTGATTACTGGATGTAAGAGGTAAGGGAGAGATAGGACTCAACAGTATGTCTAAGATTTCTGCCTTGGGCATCTAGGTAGACGGTCATGCCATTCATGGAGAAGAGGATATGCTGGCAGAAGGGCAGGTCTTGGGGAGGTAGTGGAAAGACACGTTCATTTTCAAACATGTTGTGTTTGAGATGCCTACACATTAAGTGAAGGTGACACTTGGTTATATGGTGGGTCTAGCTTAGGGACAGAGAACCGGAGATGTCAGCTTAAAGGTGATAACTGCAGCCAAATTTCTTGTTCTTTAGTGGCAACATTTTCAAGTTCAACAATGCCTTTTACTAAATCTGGACTATGGACATTTAAGTCGATTTCATCAAGATGTATTGAATTCTGATTATAGTACGTGAACGTACTATGTTAAGCTCTGGGCAGATACAAAGATGAATACTGTCTAGTTTCGATCTTGAGACCTTGGAATCTAAGGATAAAATTGAACTAAAGCAAATTAAATATGACTAGAAAGTCATATAATGAGAGTAGCTTATTTTTGCTCATTATTTGTGAAATTGATGGCATATTAAAAAAACTAGGAAGGGATGGTGATGAAGATAGTTTATTTTCAGAGATGTTTAGGTTTTTCTACCTTTCTGTAGCAGGAAGTAGAGAGGAAGTCATCCAGGCAGCCTCCTATGTAGTCCAGGATTGGAACTGTGCTATGCTTTAGTCTGTGTAGTGTAGGCACTGTGTAAACAGTAGATGGATGGGTATGATTGCCCTATAAATTTTTTTCATTTGTTTTGTTGGTTCTGGGAATCAAAGAATCTTCTAATGTATTAGAGGGCCATCAGAAAATTGGTAAATTTTATGAAACTGTATTATTTATTTTGTTTCTGTGATGTTAATGTTGTGTGAAATTCTTTTGATTGTTGAAGAATATGGGCAGAGTTTAGGGAGCCTTGGTGACTATAAATGTATTTAAAACAAATTTTTGCTGGGCGCGGTGGCTCACACCTGTAATCCCAGCACTTTGGGAGGCCGAGGCAGGCAGATCACGAGGTCAGGAGATCGAGACCATCCTGGCTACAGTGAAACCCCATCTATACTAAAAATACAGAAAATTAGCTGGGCGTGGTGGCTGGCTCTATAGTCCCAGCTACTTGGGAGGCTGAGGCAGGAGAATGGCATGAACCTGGGAGGCAGAGCTTGCAGTGAGCTGAGATTACACCACTGTACTCCAGCCTGGGCGACAGAGTGAGACTCCGTCTCAAAAAAAAAAAAGAAAGAAAAGAAATTTATTTTACAGAGATGGGTGTCATGATGGTCTCTAACCCCTGGACTCAAGCAGTCTGCCTGCCTTGGCCTCCCAAAGTGCTGGGATTATAGGCATGAACCACCATGCCCAACCTTTGTTTGTTTGTTTGTTTGTTTTGTTTTAGAGATGGTATCTATGTTACCCAGGCTGGAATCAAACTCCTGGGCTCAAGCGATCCTTTCAACTCAGCCTCCTGAGTCGCTGGGACTACAGGTGTGCACCACCATGCCCAGCTTGTAGTATTTTCTAATCAACATTCTGAGATATATGCAGCTTTGATTATTTGTACGGGGATAAGAATAAAAATCTGGGAGGTCTAGTGAATGCAGAACTTGACATTGTTAATGCAGAATAACTGCATTTTGCAAAGAAGAGGAAATTCTTTCATCGTGTTTGCATTTTGTGATAGCCCTCTTGATGCAGTTTGCCTTAAAGTAGCAGAAGACTTAAATTCCTTACTTTTATAGTCTCTGAATGCTTCTCTTAAGCATGAAGGTAGATGTGGGTGAGTGAACTGGAATGTGAGAGTGGGTAGAGTGTTCTCAGTTCATGGAGGTAACTCTTCTGTAGGAGAGGCTACGCTGAGCAATTTCTTATGTCTGTCTCTCCTTATCTTGTAACGGCACCAATAAAGAGGACACCTAGGAAATCTTGACAAAATACCTTGATCTGAATGCCTTTGATCATTTTTAGGTTGTGTTCTTTTTCTAGATAGAAATCTTTCGTAATTGTACCACAAGACATGGAAAAGACTTCCTGGTTAATTTAGGGCACATAGACTTGCAGTCTCTTTTAGACGATTCCAGATTGCTTTTGAACTGTTAATACTGGCTAATACTGTTTATGGTTTAAAATAACATTTTGGGGCCGGGTGTGGTGGCTCACACCTGTAATCCCAGAACTTTGGGAAGCCAACGTGGGTGGATCACTTGAGGTTAGGAGTTCGAGACCAGCCTGGCCAACATGGTGAAACCCCGTCTCTACTAAAGACACAAAAAATTAGCCCAGCGTGGTGGTGCGTGCCTGTAATCCCAGCTACTGGGGAGGCTGAGGCAGGAGAATTGCTTGAACCTGGGAGCGTAAGTTGCAGTGAGCCGAGATCGCACCACTGCACTCCAGCCTGGGTGACAGAGTGAGACTCCATCTCAAAAAACAAAAAAACAAAAAAAACAAAAAAAACAAATTGGGTTGTTTTACTTGGTCTATAATAAAATCATTATTCTTCATAGGAAGTAGTAACAGGCGAGTAAGACTTAATAAATAAGTGTATTAAATTTAAAAAATGACTCCAACATCTCCAGGCATCAGTATCCACATATACTTTTCCCCTCCTGTTCCATTTCTTTTGTTTTTTAAACTAAGAGTTTATATACATTTTTTTAAAAAGTAAGAGTATATATAAAATTAAGATCCAAGCAAATCTTTATGAAAACTCAGTTAATGAAAAGGTGAAATCCAGTTGACTGAGTCATTAACTATATCTGTTGATTTTTCATTAGCAATTGCTACTGGAATGAAATTACTTTCTAGAAGATGTTTCTAGCCTTTAAATGAAAAGCCCCAATGAAAAGCCCTTATTTTCATTATTTGAGGGTCTATCAATACCTTAATGAATAACTTCTATTTATTATTTTATATACTTATGGCTATAACTATATATGCACACACAATATGTGTACAGATGTAAGTAAAACTATTAAAAGTAAAGTGCATGCCAAAAAGTGCACATTTAAGTGTAGAGCTTGACGAATTTTCACAAATTGGACACACCTGTGTAAATAGCACATTTTGGTCTATATTTTACAAATAATTTTCCCTGGTTTTATGTAACAGGAGGAAACATTGATCTAAGTCACGAATCTAGAAGTGTGTTTTAGTTTGGCTGAAGGTGTGTGAATAGTCTTACCTCAGGTATATTTCAGGCTCAGATGTTCATGGCCAAACTATATGGACTAGAATGTTGGGTCTTGATCATTCATTAGTCGGCCTCATTTTCAGAGGAGAATATTGACCTTGTCTTCTTCAGCTTTTCAGAAGCTGCAGTAAACTGGCTATTTATTCAAATATGCATCCTTGTAAGTGCCCCAGAATCTTTTTTTTTTTTTTTTTTTTTTTTGCTTGTTTTTTTGTGAGACAGAGTCTCCCTCTGTTGCACCGGCTGGAGTGCAGTGGCATGATCTCGGCTCACTGCAACCTCTGCCCCCAGGTTCAAGTGATTCTCCTGCCTCACCCTCCTGAGTAGCTGGGACTACAAGCACGTGCCACCACACTTGGCTAATTTTTTGTATTTTTAGTAGAGACAGTGTTTCACTCTGTTAGCCAGCATAGTCTTGATCTCCTGACCTCGTGATCCACCCGCCGCCTCAGCCTTCCAAAGTGCTGGGATTACAGGCGTGAACCACCGCTCTCGGCCTCACAGAAGAGTCTTAACTAACTGCCCTTAGACTGCATGTTAAGGCAGCTGGATCTGTCTGTATATCTATGAATTTCAAATAGGTACTCTCCAGACATTTCCCAGGGAGTACAAACAGGGGCTCCCTACCTTTCACAATTTATGAAAGTCTTGCTTGAAAGAAGGGATATTTAGGGAGGAGTGCCTGAAGGATCTGCAGATCATACATTAGACAAGTTATTTCAAATTATGCTCCTGCATCAAGCCAGATTAGCAAGAGAACAGTGTCCTTATATCGTATTTGATTGGCATACCAACAAGCTTTTGCTGAATCTTTAGCTGGTGTGATATTAGTGGGTTTTGCAATGGCTAATACTCCAGAAATCCTGTGATGGTGTTATAAATCCTGTGGCCCCATCACTTGATATTTTTGCTTCTCAAGTAAAACAAATGTTTTTCAGAGTGTGTGACGGTTGTCTGACTTTAAATGAAATATTCCTCTGGTTTCTCTGCTCCTTCCAAAAAGGTAGGCAGCACATCTGCAAAGATGGAAAGATACATTGCAAATTTTGCCTAACTTCCTTTTGCCTAGAAGCCATATTTGGGACCTCTTGTGTTGTTTCGAATTATGCACACAGACCATTTCGATTGATAGAATTCTTTAAAAAATTAAAACACAGCAGTTGCAGGTCATGACAAGGAGAAACAGTGCTGCCTGTCGTTTTTATGGTGAAACAGTTCTGGGTCAGTGGACACCACCAGCTGCTTATTTAGCTTACTATTGTACTAAAAAGTCCGAACAACAAATGGCTGGGGCAGTCCCACTGAGAGACCCCAACATCATTTAATGTCCCTGGAGGAAAGGCAACATGCGCTATTTCAAAGAACCGTGGTCTTCAGAAAGAGCTCTCAGGCTTCAAGACTCCTCAAAGACGGCAGCCCAAGATTACAGCCAGAGGTTTCTGATGAACTCTGATTTAATAAGTTCCCCAAAGACATTTTCATATTTTCATGCATTTTTAACAATAAATATTTTACTTCCATTTCCTACTGCATGTTTAAGAGGACAGAGGGCATTGACGTTGAACAGGCCGTGTAGATAGAACTGAAGTATGCACACATGCCTCTCTCCACCCAGCACTAGATGTAGATTGCATGCCCTCCCCAGCTCCCCTCCTCCCCGCCACATTTTTTTTTTTTTTTTTTTTTTTTTTTTAAAGAGATAGTCTTGTTATGTTGCTCAGGCTGGTCTCGAACTCCTGCACTCAAGTGATCCTCCTGCCTCTGCCTGCCAAGAAACTGGGACTACAGGTGGGTGCCCCTGCTCTGACTTCCTTCTACCTCCCCTCCAATGAAAACAATAGTGTTAAACATGATTTAAAGCTTCTGAACTGCTGGGCTGCTGTGTATTGTGATTATAACCATGTTAATATACTAGGCATTAGAGGAGAACCACTGTGATGTTTTGCTGAATGAAAGCATAGTCAACAATTCTCTCTGCTGAGATTTGCCTTGACCTTAGCTTCATGCTTGTGGAAATCTTCCCATTCATTCCTCAAGGACTGTGTCAAACACCTCTTCATCCTTGAAGCTCGCCACTCTTTTAACTTGCCTTCTCAGTCTCGTGGCATTTAACCAGCCTACAAGTCGTTGCATGTGAAGCTGTAATGGGGTCTTGGGAATCATCTGGTTCATCGATGAAGCTTCGTAAATGGGACACCCAGAGGCCTAGGGGATTCTTGGACGGGCTGCGGCCATGTTGCTATTACTAAGAGAACCAATAAAACCAGGTCTAGACTCTACATTTCCTAACTCCAACTCAGGTCTTTTTCTGTCCTGATATCCTCTTTGCAGAATACATTGATCTTAAGCACTATCTGTTCATCAAAGTTGGAAGGAAAATGATCTAATCTTATGTACTTTGAAGTACTACTTATTAATTTTATGTTTAAAATATTCAAACATTGTACTTGGGAGGCTGAGGCAAGAGGATCGATTGAGGCCAGGAATTAGAGACCAGCCTAGACAACATTGTGAAGCCCCATCTCTAAAAAATTGTTTTAAAAAGTTAGCTGGGTGTGGTGGCACATACCTCTAGTTCCAGCTACTTGGGAAACTGACCTGGGAGGATCACTTGAGGCCAGGAGTTGGAGGCTGCAGTGAGCTTTGATCGTGCCACTGCACTCCAGCCTGGGTGACAGAGCAAGATCTCGTCTCGTAAAAAAAAAAAAAAAAGATAAAAACAAATATTCAAACTGTGAAGATGATGTTCTCTGGCTAATTGAAGATTTAATGTTGGTGGAGATTTACTTTAGAATGACGATGAATTGGGTTTTTTTTTTTTTTTTTTTTGACACGGAATCTCGCTCTGTCGACCGGACTGGAGTGCAGCGGCACGATCTCGGCTCACTGTAAGCTCTGCCTCCTGGGTTCACGCCATTCTCCTGCCTCAGCCTCCTGAGTAGCTGGGACTACAGGCACCTGCCACCACGCCTGGCTAATTTTTTAATATTTTTAGTAGAGACGGGGTTTCACCATGTCAGCCAGGATGGTCTCGATCTCCTGACCTCGTGATCCACCCGCCTAGGCCTCCCAAAGTGCTGGGATTACGGGCGTGAGCCACCGCGCCCGGTCTGGATTGGCTTTTTTATGGCAATAGTTGAAGAGTTTGGGAACATAATCACTACCCAATTTATGCTTACACAAGGTTGGACTAGATTAGAAGAGAATTCAGTTAAAATCGGCCACAATTTGTTGAGCATTCGCTGTTGTCATCAGTGTCTAGGCATTGAGGCTATGGCATTGAATGAGCTAATTTGTTTCCCTTTTCTATTCTTTGCTGGAGCAATGCGGTTAGGATAGCAGGGCACGTTCCTCACCTGCCTCTCCCAAAGGTTCTACATCAATCAGATGAGCAGGGTTTTAGAAAGGTAAAGTATTTATATCACACCGAATCCATGGCTTCAGTCATAAGTAATCAAAATGTTTAAGGAAGTAGAAATAGTTTTGGGAAAAGAAAGTCCTTACTTTTGAGTAAAAGGTGTATGTAATTACAGGTGGATTTGCTTGTCATGAGTATTCCTGAAGGAAGAGTAGTTTCATGAGTCTATAATATTAGTCCCCCATTTTCTACAATTGTCTTTTTTTTTGAAATAGAGTCTCACTCTGTCATCGTGGCTGGAGTGCAGTGGTACGTTCTTGGCTCACTGCAATCACTGCCTCTCGTGTTCAAACGATTCTTCTGCCTCAGCCTCCTGAGCAGCTGTGGTTACAGGCATGCACCACCACGCCTGGGTAATTTTTGTATTTTTAGTAGAGATGGGGTTTCGCCATGTTGACCAGGCTGGTCTCGAACTCCTTACCTCAAGTGATCTGCCAGCCTCGGCCTCCCAAAATGCTGGGATTACAGGCCTCAGCCACCGCGCCTGGCCCCCAATTGTCTTTATAATAAAAATGGTTTTTAAAAATTAAAATTCAGATTTAAAGTGGCGTACAAGGTACTGTATGATGTAACCCTTGCCTACAGTTCTTTGTTTTATCAGAATTTCTCTGGCTCATTTTGTTGCAGCCGCACCTTCTTTAGAACATATTGGGCTCTTTCCTTCTTCCCAGCCTGAGTTGTTGTACCTTCTGCCGGATGCCCTTGCCTCTCACTTGGCGGTTCCCTGCCCCACAGTGATTCAGGGCTGAGCTTAACTGCACCTGCTTAGAGAAACTTCACTTTTACCCAATATAGAGTATGCCTCCTCTCTACTCACATTCATTCTTCTTCATTAATTTAATTTAATTTTAATTTTTTTTTTTTTGAGACAGGGTTTTGCTCTGTCACCCAGGCCGGAGTACAGTGGTACTTCACTGATCACTGCAGCCTTGACTTCCCAGGTCCCAGCTATCCTCCCACCTTAGCTGCCTGAATAGCTGGGATTACAGGCATGCACCACTATGCCCAGCTAATTTTTGTATTTTTGGTAGAGATGGAGTTTTGCCATATTGCCCAGGCTGGTCTCAAACTCCTGACCTCAAGTGATCCACCTGCGTCAGCCTCCCAAAATGCTGGAATTACAGGTGGGAGTCACTGTGCCTGGCTCATTATTCTTTCAAAATAGTATTATCTACTTTTCTTTTACCATGTTTATCACATTTTATACAGGTTGAGTATTCCTTATCTGACATGCTTGGGACCAGAAGTGCTCTGGATTTTATGTTTTTTTTTTTTTTTTTTTTTTTTTTTTTTTTTTTTTTTGAATATTTGCATTATACCAGTTGCTCAAGCATCCCTAATCTGAAAATCCAAAATCTACCATGCTCTAGTGACCATTTCCTTTGAGCATCATGTTGATAATTTTGGATTCTGGAGTATTTTGGATTTCAGATTTTTGTATTCGAGATGCTCAGCCTGTGGTATTTATTGCTTCTTTATTTATTTGACTACCTGAGTGTGTTGTCTTTTTTGCTTGCTAGATTATAAGCTCTGTGAAGGTCATGGATGTGCCTGTTTTGTTCACCACACTATACCCAGCATCTAAAGGCCGCAAGTTGCCTCATAGTAAATATTCAAATATTTGTTAACTTACTGAATGGATCCAACTAATGCAGAAGTTAGAAAATATTTTTTGTAAAGGCCAGATAGCAATGTACTAAGCTTTGCAGGTCCAGTGGTCTCTGCTTCAAATATTCCACTTTGCCATTGTAATGTAAAAGCAGCCGCAGACAATTTATAAGTGAATGAACGTGGCTGTGTTTCAATAAAACTTTATTTATAGGAACAGACAGTGGGCCAGCTCACTGTAGTTTTTAGGCCCCTGAGCTAATGCATATAGCAAAACAGATGGCACGCAGCATACCTTAGCTTTTTGACATCTGGGACAATGTTGATGGGCCTAGTGACTAAGATTTTAGGCAGAGGCAACCTAAGCAGGTAGCACACTTGGATTAAATATTAACCAGAATTAGTTGAAATGAGAAACAGTTACTGAGCACTTACTGCGAGCCAGATTCACTGGAAACTAGAGGCATGAAGTTAATGATGCGCAAAGGCTTTGGTTCTTGAAGAGTTTACTGACTATTGAGAAACAGACAAGCTAACAATTATAACATGGGGACAGAGTGCTGATTGGGATACACATATGGTGTCGGAGGGACATAGAAGAGACAGCACCATAACGCAGAAAGATCAAGCTTTTAAGAAAGCGATTGGCCGGGCGCGGTGGCTCAAGCCTGTAATCCCAGCACTTTGGGAGGCCGAGACGGGCGGATCACGAGGTCAGGAGATCGAGACCATCCTGGCTAATACGGTGAAACCCCGTCTCTACTAAAAAATACAAAAAAGTAGCCGGGCGAGGTGGCGGGCGCCTGTAGTCCCAGCTACTCCGGAGGCTGAGACAGGAGAATGGCGTAAACCCGGGAGGCGGAGCTTGCAGTGAGCCGAGATCCGGCCACTGCACTCCAGCCTGGGCGACAGAGCCGAGACTCCGTCTCCAAAAAAAAAAAAAAAAAAAGCGATTAAAAAAATGAAACAGGAAGGAGATAAAGAAATCAGCATCTATTGAGGACCTTCTCTCTATTGTGTTATCCATGTATTCACTTTTTTTTTTTTTTCTTATTTCTGTTTTTAAAGTCAGGGTCTCACTCATTCTGTCACCCAGGCTGGAGTACAGTGGCACGATCATAGCTCACTGCAGCCTCCAACTCCTGAGCTCAAGCGATCCTTCTGCTTCACATGTTAACTTTTTCTTTCTAATTCTTCATGCCAAAACTATATGTTATGAGGACCTGAAACGCAGAAGTTACGGGAGGTGGCAGAGCTTGACATTACAATTTGAGGACTGTGAAAGCATTTCTCTTTAGAGTCAGGCTTAAGTTCAGGTCCCTGCTCTACTTCTTTATTAACTTGGGTAAATTGTTGAACCTCTAAATTGAAAAGGCCCTTGTGGGTCATGCGTGGTTGCTCACGCCTGTAATTCCAGCACTTTGGGAGGCTGACGGGGGTGGATCACTTGAGGTCAGGAGATCGAGACCAGTCTGACCAACATGGTGAAAACCTGTCTCTACTAAAAATACAAAAATTAGCTGGGCGCGCTGGTGAGCTCCTGTAATCCCAGCTACTAGGGAGGCTGAGGCAGGAGAATTGCTTGAACTCGGGAGGCAGAGGTTGCAGTGAGCCGAGATGGTGTCACTGTACTCCAGCCTGAGCGACAGAGTGAGACCCTGTCTCCGAAACAAAACAAAACAGAACAAAACAAAACAAAACAAAATAAAACAGAAGGCCTTTGTGAAGGTCAGATGAGAGAGTCTTGTAAATCCCTTAGCATGTAAGTACTTATGCTTACCTAAGTATTCAAGCGATAATGTAGTTTTATTGCTCTTAAAAATATAATTTAAACCCAGGTCTAGATAATTCTAAAACCCATTCTTTCCCTTTCCTCTGCACTTACTCTGCTTACTGCATTTCATTAAAAGAAAGCACAGTTTGTGCCAAAATTTATTAATTAACTTGATAAAGTTAAAAAAGCTATGATACGTATTTCTTGGTTATTGAACAATGGAACAGACACATTATCAATGTTGAATAATTTATAGGCATTTTACGCAGAGAAACTGTTGGAAAAAGATATGCTAAGTGGATTTTTTTTTTTTAAGATGTAAAGGCATTTTTTGGGGGTGGGGTGGGGAGACAGGATCTTATGCTGTTGCCCAAGTTGGAGTGCAGTGGCACAATCTTGGATCACTGCATTCTTGACCTCCTGGATTCAAGCAATCCTCCCACCTCAGCCTCCCAAGCAGCTGGGACTACAGGCATGTACCACCATGCCTGGCTAATTTTTGTATTTTTTGTAGAGATGTGGTTTCGCCAAGTTCCCCAGGCTGGTTTTGAACTCCTGAGCTCAAGCAGTCCACCCGCCTTGGCCTCCCAAAGTGTTGGGATTACAAGCCTGAGTTACCATGCCCAGCGTAAAGGCATTTTGATATGAGCTGAGCTCATGATTCTGTTCTTTTAAACATTCTTTATCAATTGCCCCTTCTCTCTTTTTTTTTTTCCAGACGGAGTCTCGCTCTGTCGCCCATGCTGGAGTGCAGTGGCGCGATCTCGTCTCACTGCAAGCTCCGTCTCCCGGGTTCCCGCCATTCTCCTGCCTCAGCCTCCCGAGTAGCTGGGACTACGGGCGCCCGCCACCTCGCCCGGCTAGTTTTTTTGTATTTTTTAGTAGAGACGGGGTTTCACCGTGTTAGCCAGGATTGTCTCGATCTTCTGACCTTGTGACCCGCCCGTCTCGGCCTCCCAAAGTGCTGGGATTACAGGCGTGAGCCACCGGCCCGGCCAATTGCCCCTTCTCATTTTTGCATCTTTAACCTGTTGACTCAGGTCTACCTGTTTTTAAAAATAGCAGCAGCAACAATAAAAGCAATACCTCTGATGGGAACTCAGGGACCTATCTCTTGTCTCTTTTTGTACATAACTTCCTCAATGGGAGGTGCATCCCGAGTACTGTTCTGTCTCTCGAATTGATTCTGCCCTTGTCCTGTCTGTCCACCCTATAATCTCCACTAATGAAACTGGTAGAGAGGATGCCTTCTAATTAGTATTTTTATATTTCTCCGTATCAATAGTATTTGGAGATCAGGATTATGCCTTCTTCCTGAAAGTTTTTCTTCCTTGGCTTCTGGTGAATTAACCTTCCAAGACACAATTCTTAACATGTCCTTTCTATCCACTGCCACCATAAAATCCTTAGGCCAGCACTGGAAATCATTCTTTCATTCCAACACTTACCTTTTATTTTATCCCAACTGTAATAAACAGTTTCCTTCACATGCTCTGTGCTTCCCACTTCCATATGTTTGCTCAAGCTGTTGAGAGATGGTGGAAATTAATGCTTGGGCTCTTCAGTCAGACTTTCTGTCTTTTTCTTTGATCGTTTGAGATTATATTTTATTAAAAAATTAAAAAAGCTCCCTGAGGCCAGCGCTGGTGTCTGCATTGCTTATCTCCACTCTAATTTTTTGACCAAGGTAGACACTAGGACGGTTGAATTTAAAGCAGCCTCCTCACATGGTGGCGTTTCTGGCCCACCAGTGCCCCATCCTGAAGATCTGTGGTCTCAGGGCTGGGCACTAGATTTCTTGCATTTTTCCTTATTTTTGTTGCCAGTCATTCCTGGCTCTGGTGCTCTTCTTTGTCCCTGTTGCTGCTCTTTGCCCCAATTTTTAGCTAAAATGAGACTTAAAAAAAAGGGAAGGGTCTTACTATGTTGCCCAGTCTGTAGTGCAGTGGTATAATCATAGTTCACTGTAACCTTGAACTCCTGGCCATCCTCCCACCTCAGCCTCCCAAGTAGCTGGGACTGCAGTTGAGTGCCATCATACCTGGTTAATTTTCAATTTTTTTTTTTTGTTTGTAGAGACAGGGTCTCCCTATGTTGTCCAGGCTGGTCTCCAACTCTTGGCCTCATGTGATCATCCTGCCTTGGCCTCCCAAAGTGCTGGGATTACAGGCATGAGCCACTGTACCTGGTCTAGAATGGGGCTTTTTATTTGATTCCTGAAACTGTGCCTATCTCTCAAACTTTCTTTTTTCTGGGGATAGCAGCTCTGCCTCTGGAGTTGGGTACGGAGCTAGAACACTCTCCCTACCTGACTCCCAAGCTGCCAGACTTCCCATTGCTTTCTTCCATCTGTGAGATTTGGATACTATTTCTGTGTCTTGGAAATTCTAGTACCTGCTGTCACCTGCATCACCACTAAGGTTCCCACATGTGTTGGATGTTTCGCCTGCCACCTTCAGCTGCAGCTCCTCCGTCTGCTTCTGAGCTGAGAGAGCCCGCTCCTCTCCGCCCCTCCCCTGCCATCCTTTCCTGTCTGCAGATTGTGGGCCAGCTCCAAGATCCCTCCCCTTCCTGCTGGCTGGTTGGTCACGCTTCACAGCCAAATCCTGAGAAAGGGAAACACTTCAGTGTTGATTTTAGAAGTCTTCTGTATGTGGCTTATGAGCCAATTTAATTTTTCATCACAATCCACATTAATGGGAAAAACGTAGCTCTGTAGTACTTTTACGATCCAACTGGCAGTGGCGGATCAAGGCTGGGGGACCCTTTTGGGGCTTTATCCCTTCCATAATACCCCACCCCCTTTATTTGACATGAACAATTTCCATGTTCTGAATATTTATTTACAGAACTATACAAACACAGCTTCAAACCTTGTGACTTCACCCTCCCGAGGCCCATCAGGTCACATCCCTCATTTCTTAAATTCAAGATTGGCTGCTACCAGATGGTAGTGGCCCTTTCATTCAGCATATTTAGATGAAAGCAATTTGAATACACTACCACCAGAGAAATTTGGATTTTCTTTAAAATATTTTATAATTGTATGTGGTCAGGTACTTAGACACCTGAGTGCAAGTAGACTCATTGTGTTTGTTTTTAAATGTGAGATTTATTTTTATTTTATTTTATTTTATTTTTTTGAAACGGAGTCTCGCTCTCTTGCCCAGGCTGGAGTGCAGTTCTGCGATCTTGGCTCACTGTAGTCTCCGCCTCCTGGGTTCAAGCGATTCTTGTGCTTCAGCCTCCTGAGTAGCTAGGATTATAGGCATGCACCACCTCTCCTGGCTAACTTTTTTATTTTTAGTAGAGATGGGGTTTCACCATGTTGGTCAGACTCATGTCGAACTCCTGACCTCAAATGATCTGCCCACCTCGGCCTCCCAAAGTGCTGGGATTACAGGCGTGAGCCACTGCGTCCGGCTAAATGTGAGATTTAGCCTTGTATTAGTCTCCTCAAGCCACTAAAGCAAGAGTTCCTGAGCTGGGTACATGATTGGACTTTAGAGTCTAATGAATGTACAACCTGTTTAGAATAGATTGCTGCTTTTTCTGTAACTAGCGAATGTTTCTTAGGAAAGAAAGGATCCATAGTTTTCATCAGATTAAAAAATGTCTGTGGCTCCCAAAGGGTCAAAGGCCATTTATACTAGAATATTATATATGACACCTGTGTGGTAACTTAAAATATGTATGACAACTTTTTAAAGGACTTGCAGTTACTGGCTTAATGCACTGTACCTCTTTGGGATATACTGTAAGTTTCATCATAATTTACTAGTTCAGTCAAAAATTATATCATTGGCTGGGCATGGTGGCTCACGCCTGTAATCCCAGCACTTTGGGAGGCCGAGGCTGGTGGATCACAAGGTCAGGAGATCGAGACCATCCTGGCCAACATGGTGAAGGGAAAAAAAAAAAAAAAAATATATATATATATATATATATAATTTACTTATATATTTATATTATATATAAATATATAAATTTATATATTATTTATATATTAAATATATCAAATATATATTTATATAAACATATATTTATATTATATAAAATTTATATATAAATTTGTTATATATATATAATTTATTTATTTTTTTCCTTTTTCTTTTTTTTGAGATGGAGACTTGCTCTGTCGCCCAGGCTGGAGTGCAGTGGTGCAATCTCGGCTCACTGCAACCTCCACCTCCCAAGTTCAAGCGATTCTCCTGCCTCAGTCTCCTGAGTAGCTGGGACTACAGGTGTGTGCCACCACGCCCAGCTAATTTTTTGTATTTTTAGTAGAGATGAGGTTTCACCATGTTGGCCAGGCTGGTCTTGAACTCTTGACCTCAAGCCATCTACCCACGTCAGCCTCCCAAAGTGCTGGGATTATAGGCGTGAGCTACCATGCCCAGTCTGTTTTTTCTTTTTAAAAAAAAATATGGAAGTGGGATCTTGTTATGTTGCCCAAGCTGGTCTCGAACTCCTGGACTCAAGCAATCCTCCTGCCTCGGCCTCCCAAACTGTTGGGATTACAGACATGAGCCATTGGCACCTGACCAAAAATTATAAATGGAGAGATAGAAAGTGAGACAAACCAGGCTCTCTCTCAGGATAGAGAAATATATTTATGAGTATACTGTATGATCAGACAGTTTCTTGTACCACGTTGGAAGATGTTCTACATCATTGTCATTGGGGTGCGTCTGACATCCACACTCTGTGTACTTTGGGATCACCTGATGGAGAAGGCTGTGCTGCCTAGGTATGATTTGGAGGTCAGCGGAAGAGTGGAGGTATTGCAACCTTGGATAAGTACCGTGGCTTTCTCTGCTGTTCCTCTTGTGACCACTTTTAGGATAGAATGGCAGGGACAATGGTTTGCCTCGCTTAAATCTTGGTGGAACTATGGTGACTGTGCTAGATCTGGTCTTTGACTCGTTTCAATATAAAAAGCACTGGCCAGTGGAGCGCAAAGCCACCGTGTTGGTGGGAAGTGTGTTTGTGATAAACACCATAGGGTTCCGCCCCAGTGAATGACTTGGGCAGTCTTACGTTAAGTCATGGTTCAGAGTTCTGCTCACCTTGCTAGGAAGGAAAGTGTTCACAGTTAATTCTGTGTTTTCTCACCTGTGTGTAGGATCTACTTTTGCTAACAAGCATATGTCACTGTCAGAATGGTTAATTCTGGACAGAGAACTACAGAAACAAGGTAGATAAAGAGCAATTATTCTTCATTGAAAGATTAAAGATAATTGATTGAATTGGGGACCCATCTGGCTTTGTGATTTGCTGGAGTGACTTAAGAAAACTAATTGCTTTGGTAAAGAGCTAGGCTATTAAAAAATAATTTTTATAGTGTAATTTTGTATGCACCTTATATACTTGGAAAAACCATTTAAATTCTTTCTCTAACAACAATTGGGCATAAATCAACTCACACTGAGTTGAAATGCATCATGTAGAAAACAGAGCCTTTTCACTTTCACTTTAAATTGTACCAGAAGAAACATGCTATTTTAAAAACAATCTTTTTTTTTTTTTTTTTTTTGAGATGGAGTCTCACTCTGTTATCCAAGCTGGAGTGCAGCAGCACGATCTTGGCTCACCGCAACCTCCGCCTCCTGGGTTCCAGCGATTCTCCTGCCTCAGCCTCTTGAGTAGCTGGCACTACAGGCATGTGCCACCATGTCTGGCTAATTTTTGTATTTTTAGTAGAGGCAGGGTTTTTGCCCTGTTGGTCAGGCTGGTCTCACTCCTGACCTCAGGTGATCTGCCCACCTTGGCCTCCTAAAGTGCTGGGATTACAGGCATGAGCCACCACGCCCGGCCAGAAACATACTGTTTGGTTAGAACATAGTTAAATATAGTCTCTGGTATTTTTTATATGTTTTAGATTTCCTTATCTTGACAAGTGATTGAAGGAAAGAACCATTTATAGTCTGTAGGTATAAGGAAGATTTGTATAACTGCTTCAGCTCATTAGCTAATGCATAGATATAGACTAATACATAATATAATACGTAGATCATTTATAGAGAGCCAGGGAGACTGGAATGGATGAATTGCCACTGGAAATGATGAATACTTTTTAGATAATTAAGCATGTATTCATTAACAAGTAGAAAGAGTGATGGATTCAAATATGTCGATGATAATGATTCCATAAAATTATTGTAACAGCATTTATAAATAGCTGCTAATACAGTGTTTTCTGTGTTTTTGTTTGTTTTTGTTTTGTTAAATATCAGTGTTTTCTAAGTATGGACATGCAGGGTTATTTCTGAAGTATTCTAATGAACAGTTTTTGTTTTAAGCACTATGGTTTTCTTCTTTTGGGGGACAGAGTGACAGAGTCTTGCTCTGTCACCCAGGCTAAAGTGCAGTGGCATAATCATGGCTCACTGCAGCCTTGACTTCCTGGACTCAGGTGATCCTCCCACCTCAGCCTCCTGAGTAGTTGGCACTATTGGTGCACACCACCGTGCCTGGCTAATTTTTTGTATTTTTTGTAGAGATGAGATTTTGCCATGTTACCCAGGCTGGTCTAGAACTCCTGGGCTCAAGTGATTCTCCCACCTCAGCCTCCCAAAGTGCTGGGATTCCAGGCGTGAGCCACTGCACCTGCCCATATGCTTTTATTTTCATGCATAGTAGAAAACATAACTAGCTCATCAAACTCATGGTTTCACTACATCTGCCTGCCTTCCTGCCTCCCCTCCCCTCCCCTCCCCTCCCCTCCCCTTGTCTTTTTCTTTTTCTTTTTCTTTTTGGCGGAGTCTCTCTCTGTCACCCAGGCTGACAGTGGTGCAATCTTGGCTCACTGCAACCTCCACCTCCTGGGCTCAAGTGATTCTCCCTCCTCAGCCTCCCTAGTAGCTGGCTATGACGCCTGGCTAATTTTTTGTATTTTTATTAGAGATGGGGTTTCACCATGTTGCCCAGGCTGGTCTCAAGCTCATGAGCTCAAGCAATCCACTGGCCTAGACTTCCCGAAGTGCTGAGATTACAGGCGTCAGCCACTGTGCCCGGCCTCACCATGTGTGTTTAAAAAGAGTCTAAAATAGGTATTTAAATAAAAAAACTCTATGTAAGAAAATGTTAAGTAAAAAAGTAGTTTTGTATGTAGTATAAAAATTGTGAGGGTAGCATATGAATGATCAAAAGTAGGAGAACTGCTAATTCAAGTGACTGATAAATAGCTGTTTCTGTTTGACTTCGTTAATATATTTTAGAGTAAAGAAAAAAAAAAGCCTAGTGGAGGATGTCTACATTAGAGGTGCAGTTTCACCTGTAAGTTTGAGTCCTGAGCCTTCTCATTCTTTGAGTAAAAGTTCTGTGACATGTTATACAAAGGCTCTTTCTTTTTTCGCTTTATCTGCTGTCTAGTGCAGTAATAACTTGGTGTTTTCACGGAAAAAGGGATTTCTGTTTTTCCACTGTGTGGAGAGCTCTCTCTCCCATTCCACAGGAGTAAAGACAGGAGATACACCGTGATATCTCTGATTCTAGCATGGTGCCTGGTGGTTGCTCAGTAAATGTTCTTTGGATACATGTAATTGCCATTCAGTAAAACTAATACGAGTAAAATTTAATATATTTTATTTAAATATATAGGCCAGGCATGGTGGCTCAAGCCTGTAATCCCAGCACTTTGGGAGGCTGAGATGGGCAGATCATTTGAGGTCAGGAGTTGAATACCAGCCTGGTGAACATGGTAAAACTTTGTTTCTACTAAAAATTCAAAAATTAGTCGGACATGGTGGGGCATGCCTGTAATCCCAGCTACTTGGGAGGCTGAGGCAGGAGAACTGCTTGAACCTGGGAGGCTGAGGTTTCAGTGAGCTGAGATCGTGCAACTGCGCTCTAGCCTGGTTAACAGAGTGAGACTCTGCCTCAAAAAACAAAAAAAAAATATATATCGTATTTAATATGTTATTTAAATTTTATCAGTCCTAGGTATAATAGGAAATTTACCAGATAGTTGTATATATAGGCAGACTGTAGACTTTTGGTATTAATAGTAGCAATGCTTTTTTTTTTTTTTTTTTTACCTTTCTTGTCTTCTTGGTGGTCTCACCTCCTTGAAAAGGTGACAGGAGTGTGAAGAAGTGGAAGGAACATTGGGTTCTAGACTTGTATCTGTCCCCTTCTTACTATAGAATCTGGGATGGGAAGGATGGAATGGAGGTGTAACCTACCTTAGAGGGTGTGGGTTAAGTGAAATAATAGCTGCATAAATACTCAATATTATCAAGTTCTGCAGATGTGTATGTTTTTGTTATTTGTGTACTGTAAGGTGTCAGCACAGGACTGTAATAGCTTACCTAGACATGATTACATTTACTCCCCACAGAATGTCTGCCCCTTTCTCACTGAGAAGCCAAAACAGAGCCCCCATTAACAAACAAAATTTAACGTTGATGGGGGTTCATCAGAAATGTGGAGATATCACATTGTATTGATAGGGAATTGCATGTAGCTATTACAGACACAGAACCTGTTATAAAAAAGAGTTATATTCATGGAAACAAGCTTTGTTTTCTATGAAGATATCTGAGAAGGTTTTCTTTGGGAGTTTTATATAAATTCTGTATTTAATATCTTCCTTAATATGTTGGTTTTCAGTTTCCTTATCATAATTAAAGAATATAAGGAAGACATACTTGATTGGTTTCACCAAGCTCAGACCTTCCCTCCCAGGCACCAGATGTGTGATATTATTTCCAATTCGTGTCATGACATGAAACGCTGAATTGTGCTTGTGGCTTTTTAATACTGTGACATCTCAACTGCTGTCTTTGGTTTTAATCTTCTGTGGGTGATCTTGGAAAGGGATAGGTTTGGTGTAAGTAGCCTAGAACCTTCTCAGGGATTGTGGAACATGTTGAAACTTATATTGTTTCTGAGAACCATCTTTCTCCTTTCTGTGGATCAGGCTGACATAACTCAGAGCACTTGTAATCATGACTGTAGCCAACTGTGGTTACCTGCAGAGCTTTAGATCAAATAGGAATTTGTCTCTTCATTTATTCACTTGGTGTACATTGAGTGAGCATTTGTGTGCTGGGCGTGGGGGAAGATGACTTATTATTTGTCTTGACTCTTAAGGAATTTATAGTCTAATGCAGGAGAAAGGCACACAGATTCTCATATAAATGGATTGTGTACGATGATAGATTAAACAGGCTTTGAGACTTACAGTGGAACTGTGGGCCATGATTGCCATTTGAATTTTAAAAGATTAATAGAATGTATGATTTTTCTGTTCTTAGTTATATAAGACTTGAATAAATACTCATTGTGAAATAAGAAAAGTGGAAAGACTATAGCCTAAAAACGTAGTCCAATTTTATATCCCAATCTCCTCCCTGTGCTGCTTTTCATTTTTTTTTTTTTTAAAACCATTGCCTGATTGATGAACATTTTAGGTCATTACTTTTTTTTCCTGTCTAATGATGCTTAGTCCATTTTTTTACACATATATATTTGTATACCTGTGTGAATTATGTCTGCAGTGAAATTCTTAGAAGTAGAATCTTGGCTGCAGTATTTTTCTGGGGGTGCATTTAATCTGTTATTGGAATTCATATTAATATTAGAATTAGTAGGCTTTTTTTTTTTTTTTTTTTCCTGAAAGCAACTAAAAATGTATGGCCATGTGGAGTTGCAGGGCAGTAGTTCAGATGGGTTAGCTGCAACATCTGCATAGGTCTGTTATATAGAAAGTGTCTGGGTAGGGGCATTTGACCTTGGTAACTTTTCTCTCTGCCATTTGAGCCACCACTGCCTTCATATCCTCCCTATCTAGAAATTCCCTCCCCAAAGTTGTTCCGTATTCCAAAATTTCCCTTTTCACACTCCTAGTATGCTGTTGACCTCAGGTAGGCACAGTTCTGAATGTCAGAGCAAAGAAAATTGACCATGCACGTCTCTCCAGATAGTAGAGTTTTCAGGGTATTTCATGAACTCCAAAGGATGGTTTATATGAAGTGTATTTCACTAAGTATAAAGGAAGTAAAACACTCATACTATGGTCTCTTCCCTCTCCTCTTCGCCTCCCAGTGCCTCTCTACAAACTTTTTAGGATACCACTAATGACTACTAGAAATATTCATAGTTAGTCCATAAATCTGAGAGCCCTCCTGGATCCTGACATGTATTTCATTGCACTCTGTGATTGGAATTTTATTAGTTTGTTAAAATTGAGTAGGAAAAAATATTTCAGTAACAAATATATAGAATTAAGAAAAAGATGGGCTGGGCATGGTGGCTCACGCCTGTAATCCCAGCACTTTGGGAGGCCGAGGCGGGCAGATCAAGAGGTCAGGAGATTGAGACCATCCTGGCTAACATGGTGAAACCCCATCTCTACTAAAAATTAGCTGAGCGTGGTGGCACGTGCCTGTAGTCCCAGCTACTTGGGAGGCTGAGGCAGGAGAATCGCTTGAACCCAGGAGGCAGAGGTTGCAGTGAGCCGAGATCGTGCCACTGCACTCCAGCCTGGGTGAGAGTGAGACTCTGTCTCAAAAAAAAAAAAGAGAGAGAAAAAAGTGGCCCAGGCTGTGGCTCACACCTGTAATCTCAACACTTTGGGTAGGCCAAGGAGGGTAGATCATTTGAGGTCAGGAGTTTGAGACCAGCCTGGCCAACATGGTGAAACCCCATCACTACTGAAAATACGAAAACTAGTCAGGTGTGGTGGTGTGCACCTATCGTCCCAGCTACTTGGGAGGCTGAGGCAGGAGAATCACTTGAACCTGGGAGGCAGAGGTTGCAGTGAGCTGAGATAGCACTATTACACTCCAGCCTGGGTGACAGAAAAGATGAGTTCCTATCCCTTTTCTATACATTTGTTTTTTCAAAATATGTTTGTACTATGTTGGAGTGAGTGCATACATTTAGAGAACAACGGGGGAAAATGCTAGAAATTCAGTAACTTCTAGTTTCCATTTTATAACAAATGTATTTTTATTATTTGATTATGGCTTCCTACTGGAGTCCTCCTACTCCGCCACCATTATGTCATCATTTTCACATCCACAGTCCATAGCAATTATGTCCATGTGGGGCCTCAATAGTTTTCCCTTTAATTTTGTGCAAGTTTCCTTACTGCATAAACTCAACTGCTCTCACTGAGGTCATCATTAAGTCTTGTGTGTGTTTGGGCAGGCTGACTTGATTTATAGCCAGCACTCCACTGTGGGTGAGTAAGATGGCATGTTTCTTCCTGTTTTTCCTCTCAGCCCTTCCTATGTAGAGTGCAGATAACATAATTACTTAGTTAAATATCATCTGTCCAGGTTTTCATTCTGTATTGTGGTTATCTGCATTATACTTAAAACTTACACTGAGGATAATTCTGGTGGGTAGGTTTGTATTGCCTTTTCATTTATGATGTAAGGTGTAGCAAATCTTGGATTCCTGGATTCCTTGATATTAAAATAGATAAGATCAAACTATGTACTCAGGATGAGTCAGTACTGTTTTAAGAGTTACATTTGCCATACTTTTGGCAAATTAGTGCTTCAGAGCGGAAGCCCAGAGTTTTCAGGTAATCCCAGTCACCAAAATGTTCGTTGCAATATAACATCATTACTTTTCATGTGGGAACCTTTTAATTTGTTGGGCTCTTTTCTTTCCTCTTTTCTTTTTATAGCCATTTATAATTCAGGGATTCAGGCAAAGAAATACAGGCCTTGGAGCATAAGACAGTTATATTCAGCAAGATTTTCAGAACTTGTACAGCTATGATTTTTCTCAGCAATCTTGGCTAGTTTGTGAAATTAATGGCTTTAGAAATATTCTCAAATGACTTGGGGGGAGTAAAAAGAATCTTTTGAAACATTGTCCCATTTTGTTAATTCGAGGAGATTATAGTGCAATTGAATGTAATTCCCATAAGGTGGATATAGCAAAAGTATGTCTTTGTTTTTTTTTTTTTTTGTTTTTTTGTTTTTTTTTTTTTGAGATGGAGTCTCTCTGTAGCCCAGGCTGGAGTGCAGTGGTACAATCTTGACTCACTGCAACCTCTGCCTCCCAGGTTCAAGTGATTCTCCTGCCTCAGCCTCCCTAGTAGCTGGGACTACAGGCGCCCCCCACCATAACTGGCTAATTTTTGTATTTTTAGTAGAGTTGAGGTTTTGCCATGTTGGCCAGGCTGGTCTTAAACTCCTGAGCTCAAGTGATCCACCTGCCTAAGCCTCCCAAAGTGCTGGGATTACAGGTGTGAGCCACTGTGCCTGGCCAAAAGTTTGTCTTTTTAATAACTGAGAAATGATGTCTTGAGCAGTCAAGTAGGAACAATTACTTTGTTGTCCTTGTGTAATGTGCAGAAATTAACGACGATAATTTTTCACTGAATCTACATAGGATCTATCAACTATAAGGAAATGTATTAATAAACAGTTTCTACATCCTGATGCTTGTAGGTTTCCTTGTTGTTGAAATACGGTTAGCACAGATTTGTTATTTTTCCTCTCTCTGATTAATCCAAACCTGGAGTCTGGCCCTGGTTCTTAGGCTGCAGAGAAGTTACTCCATCTTTTGTAGGCTCCTTTTCTGTTTTACGTTTGTCGGGCTCACCTCTTGAGCTTACTCAGCAACCTCTAAAACTCTAAATCCTCGTTAGTCTTAAACTCGCCAGCTCATATTTGGCTGGCAACCCTACTTGGCATTTCAGTAATTTCCCCCTTGGCAGCTCATCTTTTACCAAAAATGAAAAACCATTCTGATCTTTAAAGAAATGCAGATGAGGCCAGTCACAGTGGCTCATGGCAGTAATCCCAGCACTTTGGGAAGCCGAGGAGGGTGGATCACGAGGTCAGGAGTTCGAGATCAACCTGTCCATCATGGTGAAACCCCATCTCTACTAAAAGTACAAAAATTAGCTGGGCGTGGTGGCACGTGCTTATAGTTCCAGCTGTTCGGGAGGCTGAGGCAGGAGAATCGCTTGAACCAGGGAGGCAGAAGTCGCAGTGAGCTGAGATAGTGCAACTGCACGCCAGCGGGTGACACAGTGGGACTCTGCCCACCCCCCCGCAAAAAAGAAATGCAGATGAGAAAAAGACCCTTTCTAGGACAACAGAGAATAAACTTGCTACTGTTAGGGAGTGGGAATTTCTGCCACATGTGGATGTCAGAAATGGAAGCTTTTGTTATCAGGAGAATATTCGCTGGTTGATGTTACTTAAGTAGATTGAAATTTCAAACAGTTCTAAGAGCCTATTGAGTTTCCACTATGAAGAGTTGATTTTGCCAAGATGGAAAAAAAATTCTTATCTGGTTGCCTTTTAACACCTCTGTATGATGTTAGATACAGGTGTACTTCTTGCCTTTTCACATATTGAAGAAAACAGTGAGAGGTAGCAGAGTGTCTAGAAAATGGGGGACCTAGATGGAGAGACTGAATGCATGAGGATTAATGCCAGCTTCTTCATATTGCAACCCAGGCTTGAGCAATATCTGATTTTTTAATGCCTCACAAAAAGCTAAATAAATGTCTGTGTACTGTGTGGTTCCATTCTTGTTCAATACCATCTTGGCTTCCTTTCAGGTAAGGAAGAAATTGAGCAGTGATTGTAGCAGTGATTCCCCTGTAGGGCAATGCCCTACTGTGGAATACTCTGAGTGTGTGACATGTCCTTGTTTACCCAAATCCTTGAAGTTCATGAGTAAAACTGCAGAATATAATCTAGGCTCATAGATTCTGAATGTTGGAAGTGAAATTGATCTTAAGATAATGAAATCTACTATGTTTATAATTTGATATTTTCTGTTATACCCCTGACATTGTGCTATGCTAATCACAGGAGTTTGATAAGTATTTGATAACTAAGCAAGGTTTAAGCTAAGTCACCAAATGAAAAGATTAATTTTGACAGTAATTTGAGTCTGTTGTCTTGTCTCAAGTGCTGATTGTCAGCACCTTTCTGAAACTGCAAAAGAAAACTAAAAATGGACCGGGAATTAGCATAGGAAAGTATAGATTAGAAGACCCAAAGTGAAACAAATGGAAAAAGTTTTTTTTTTTTGTGGTTAAGTATACATATATTAGAGATGGGAGTCATTACTATGTTGCTCAGGCTGGTCTTGAATTCCTGGGCTCAAGTAATCCTCCCACCTCAGCCTCCCAAGTATCTGGGACTGCAGGTATGTGCTATTGTGCCTGGCTAAATGGCAAAAGTTTGAATAAAGATGTGCCAGGGAATAGAGGCCTCCTGTGTTGGTACAGGTGTATTGAAGTCAGAATACCTGTGCCTGCATCAGTTCTGTGTTGATATTGTGAGTGAAGTAGTAACTCTGCAATGAAGATAAAAACTTGAACACTTTTCTGTTATATTTTACAGTAGATTGATTGGCTCATTGTTGCATACTTGTATGATTATTTCTTAGGGTATGTTTCTACAAGCTATTGTTGGTTCAGAAGGTATAATCACAGTTGGAATTTTGATTTTTTTTTTTTTTTTTTTTTTTGAGGCAGGGTCTTGTTCTGTTGCCCAGGCTGGAGTGCAATGGTGCGATCTCGGCTCACTGCATCCTTCGCCTATTGGGTTCAAGCAGTTATCCTGCCTCAGCCTCCCGAGTAGATGGGACTACAGGCATGCACCACACCTGGCTAATTTTTGTATTTTTAGTAGAGATAGGGTTTCACCATGTTGGCCAGGCTAGTCTCGAACTCCTGACCTCAAGTGATCTGCCCACCTCGGCCTCCCAAAGTGCTGGCGTTACAGGCTTGAGCCACTGTGCCCGACCAGAATTTTGATGTATTCTTATGTAGTTCTTTCTTAAATCAAAAATATGATATTTGTTCAGATTAAGGCAATGTTGGGTGTTTATTTTTAGTTTCACATTCTTTACTTATTAGAAATATATTTTTTATAGCTTTAACTCATCAGCTAATGCTTGTGAAAGTTGCCTTTGTTAACATGAATTCCATTTTCCTTTTAAAAATTAAATTATGGCACCCTCTACTGAATTTGAAAGGAATTGCTGAATAGTCATATGCAGGTTTAAAAAAGAGACCATATGGCTTTACAGATTAGACTTTGTTGACCCCTACACTTGCTATGATGATCCTTTTTGCTCACAGGTTCCTCATTAGGCAGTGTGGTAACATACATGCAATTAAATCCGTATTTTGAAGCAGGCAGAAGAACTAAAGTGATCAAATTCACAGAAGCATGAAATAACACAGTGTGTTCAGTGTTGTAGTTTTATAGAAAACTTGAGAGAGGGTGTTGGTGTGATTTTTGCAAAGAAAGCAATGAGAAGGGACCAAGAGCATGTCTCATTTTAAGGAATTTAAACTGTATCATGAAAGTGCGGTTGAATCATCAGCTGGTTTATTTAGAGTAGTTAAGTGATCACGTAAGTATCTTTGAAAGATGATGCTGGCAGCATGTGTAGGATGGGTTGGAGGTGGGGACAGAGCAATCTGAGGATTACTGTGTTTTCCAAGTGGGTTTATTAGGGTTCTCAGAAGGCACATGATTCTGGGATATGAGAAGCTGGGAGATGTGGAAGTTCTTTTTTTCCCCTAAAAATGTTTTAGCATAGAAATTTCAGGATATATAGAAAAGTGGAAAGAATAGTACAATGAATACCCATATGTCCACCTTAGATCCAGCAACAGATGACATTTGGCCATATGTTTTCTCTCGCTCTCCTCTGCCTCTCTGCTGAAGTATTTTTGAGTAAATTACAGACACCATTACTTGACACCCCTGAGTACTCTATCGAGCATCTCTCCAAAACAAAAGATGTTAGGAGAGAGATGTTTAGGGAGATAAAATCAGGAAAGTTAGAATTTGGTGGTATAGATAATGGGTTCTGTTACATCCAGTAGGAGAACCACAAAGACTTGCTTTTACTATTATTAATTTGTGGCTATGTAATAGTTTCTTTCTACAGTTTTTTTTTGAGACTTTCAAGAGATGGATATATAGTAAATGCTATTACACTTTGAATCAAAATGTTGAAAAGGACACTTTTTTCATCAGCAAAAATTTCAAATATACACAAAAGTTGAAGAGGACATCATTCTTGGCTAAAGCAATGGCCCATGCCAGGCTTCTCCATGCGAGAAGAGAAGAAGTGGAGTGATTCCAGAGCGGAGTGGGCTAGGCTCCTCCCACCAGGGGAAGGAGCAGGCTCTTTTATCATGTCAGAAGCCCAGGTCAGCAGAAGTTTGTGTGAGAAAAGCACACAGCCAACACAAGTGTGACCCAAACCCAGTGCAATGGTGAGAGTAGGCAGCCGGCGAGCTGACTGGCACTAACAGAGTCTACTTACTCCGGGAAAAGGGAGCAGATGTCAAAGGGGACTGGGCAAGGATGGCCTTTTTTGGTGGGGTACAAAGTCTCGCCCTGTTGCCCAGGTTGGAGTGCAGTGGCATGATCTCAGCTCACTACAGCCTCTGCCTCCCAGGTTCAAGCAATCCTCCTGCCTCAGCCTTTCGAGTAGCTGGGACTACAAGCGTGTGCAACCACGCCTGGCTAAATTTTGTATTTTTAGTAGAGATGGGGTTTTGCCATGTTGGCCAGGCTGGTCTTGAACTCCTGACCTCACGTGATTCCTCTCACCTTGGCCTCCCAAAGTGCTGGGATTACAGGCATGAGCCCCCGCATCCAGCCAGATACTGACCTTTTAATATCTAATTTGTTGACAGTTTTCCTACTATACTTTTGGTCTAGTAAATGTTTTAGGTTGTGATCAATGAGATTAGCAGTCTTTCTCCTTTGGACAGGAGAACTCAGAAGAGGACAGGCAGAAACACAAAATACATAATGTACATAAAATATATAATATTATAGCTAAAATTGGTAGGGGTTCCAGCAGTCACTCATTCATTTTTTCATTCATTCAACAAATAATGTTTGGAGCCATCTATTATTATAGCAAGCACTATTCTAAGACACCAGAAATTCAGCCGTGAATAATGCAGACCAAATTCTCTGCCCTCTTTTAGTTTCTGGAAGTCATACGTTGCTTAACGACAGGGAGACATTCTGAGAAATTTGTTGTTAGGCGACTTGGTCCTTGTGGGAGCATCCTAGAGTGCACTTACACAAAACTAGATGGCAGAGCCCATTACACACCTAGGCTACATTGTGCAGCCTGTTGCTCCTAGGCCAGAAACCTGTACAGCAGATGACTGCACTGAATATTGCAGGCAATTGGAACACAGTGGTGTTTGGGTATCTAAACATATCTAAACATAGAAAGGGAAGAGTAAAAATATGAGACCACTGCCATATATGTGGTGTGTGATTGACAGAAACATCATTATACCCTGCATCGCATGACTGTATTCTAGTAGGAAAGACAGACAGTAGACAAGAAGAGTGAAATACGCATGACTCGTGAAACTGGGATAGGCATAGGCAAAGATCATTAAGTGGAATTAGGAAGGTGTGAGGGAGATTTTAGAAAGAGAGGCCAAGGAAGCTGAGAAGATGCCACCTGGGGAAACACCCGGGAAACCTGAACCACTTGAGCCGTGTTGGAGTGCACAAAGCCTCCTGCTTGGCGTTTACATCATTTTCCGTTTCTTGTGAGGGCATGTCTCCTCCCAAGAGTGTATGAATAGGAAGTGGCTGACAGCTGGCTTCCATATGGTCTTAGCAGGCCCCGTTTTTCCCAGCCAGATTCCTCTTCTGACCCTCAAATTTCTTGACACTAAATTGATCATAAAGTAAGTTCTCCTAATCAGATAGATTCATTCCAGGGTGTGTTAGTCTAAGACAGTTTGTCTAGCAGTCCACTAACAGGCCGTGCATAGCTCTGTGAAATGTTCTTTTGTGTAACCGTTTCCCATGGTTTTTGGACAATGACCGGCATGTTACTTTCCTTAGCAACTTAATTTTTGTTCTGTCTTTACATAACTCTTTGGAAATGTTAACTTTTCCCCTTTTCTGTTCATTTGTTTCACTGTAGAAACGAAATACTCCTATTCAGAGCTATGACATACAAATTAAAAATTTGCTAAGTATAGTCAATAGGTTCCAGCAGCTAATATTCATGAAGTATAAAAATTGAGGTGAAGAAAGTAATATTAAAAGGAATATGAAGAATGCAATGCTCTTAAAATTTCTCTTGGGTATAGCTGACTTCAAATGTAAGAGTCTCTACTATTTAATGCATAAAGGGCTAGCAAAGAATAGATTCTCTTCTAATTCATAAAGGATGCACTGTTCTCTATAATATAACATTAGGGTTTTGAATTGTTTGAAGGGCGTTTCCTGGTTTGTTTTCAGCATTGGAAATAAAATAGATGAATATGCTAGAAAAATGGAAATGTGGGTATCAGCTCATACACAGATAAATGAGGATTTCCTTTAGGAGTATAAAGATAGACCACCGTGGAGAAAAACCTAACAATATAAAGTTGTTTGTGTTCTATATAATCAGTACTTTTGGATTATCTATTTCCTTTGATCACTGTCTATTTAAGATAGCTTCAAAACATACATACATAAATATACATGATTGCAAACATCGTGTGTTACATTTAGTTTAACTTTTTAGCGCTGTCCTTAGTTTGAAAATGCATACAATTAACTTTAGTATTATGACATAATTATTTATAAACAAGAATCAATTTTTAGAAAGTGTATTTTTTGATACCTCTGATATAGGGCCTAGGAAACTGACAAAACCAGACAATTTACATGAGTCTGTTGTCAGTAAGCACATGAAATCATCTTCGTGAATGTCCAGATTTATTACAGATGTTTCTAGTAGCCCACATTTTTAGGAACTGTTGTGTTGAACCACTTAATATTAATTAGTACTCAGGAAATAACAATGTAAATACTTAGAGTGAATGATTTATGTTATTTAAAAATCATACTGTTGATATTTGTAAATGAACAGTATATCAGTCATAATGGGCTAGGTTGTGTTTCAGTAGCAAATAACCCCAACAACACATTTATTTCTTGCTGTTGCTATGTATCCATCACATGTTGGTGGGGTACTGTGCTCCATGTCAGGGACTTGAGCTGATGAACTTGGCATTATGGGAAACATTAGACAACTTGGGAAGGAGAAGATGTATGATCTGATTCAGCTCTGTGTCCTTACCCAAATCTCATCTATAATTGTAATCGAAATTGTAATCCCAACGTGTCAAGGCAGGGATCTGGTAGGAGGTAATTGGATCATGGTGGTGGTTTCCACCATGCTGTTTTTGTGATAGTGAGTTCTTACCAGATCTGATGCTTTAGAAGTGTTTGGCAGTTTTTTCCCCTATCCTCTGTTTCTCTCACCTGCCACCGTGTAAGATGTGCTTTGCTTCCCTTTCACCTTCTGCCATGATTGTAAGTTTCCTGAGGCCACGTGGAACTGTGAGTCAATTAAACCTCTTTTCTTTATATTAATAAATTACCCAGGCTTGGGCAGTTCTTTATGAAAACAGATTAATACAATGGAGAATCCCATGCTCGCTCTTAAATTTGTCACTTTCATGTTACTGGCTAAGGCAAGCCACAAAACCTCACCTAACTTCAAGGGGTTGGGGACACAATTCTCCTCTGTAAGTGGAAGGGACGAGTTGCAGATATATTGTTGAGTAGCATCATTGTCTAGCCATAATTAGAAAGTTTTCTAAAATAATGTGATCAAGTTCCCTACATTATATACTTTGATATAACAATTGAGTTGTCATTCATAATTGATAGTGCTGGTTGAAACTATTTATTATATACCGAATATACAGCATAATCACTTGGTATCAGTCCCTCCCCTGTGACAGTGTTTGTGAGTTTAAATACAACAATGATTTATGTGTTTCAGACTTGATCTGCAGGACTGCTATCCATGGTATACTATAAATAGGCAGGCTATATTTACAGCTGCCCCTGAAATCAGTTTGTTTGTTGTTAGGATTAAGCTTGTCCACGTCCGAGAGCTACTTACTAGACTTTTGGGCTACTTTTATGGCTACTGTTAGTTTGTAGTTATTTCATTTCTTCCTTAGACTATCTTCAATGTCTTATACTCATTTTTTGAGATGGAGTCTTGCTCTGTCGCCCAGGCTGAAGTGCAGTGGCGTGATCTTGGCTCACTGTAAGCTCCGCCTCCCGGGTTCATGCCATTCTCCTGCCTCAGCCTCCTGAGCAGCTGGGACTACAGGTGCCCGCCACCACACCTGGCTAATTTTTTGTATTTTTAGTAGAGACGAGGTTTCACCATGTTAGCCATGATGGTCTTGATCTCCTGACCTCATGATCTGCCTGCCTCAGCCTCCAAAGTGCTGGGATTACAGGCGTGAGCCACCGTGCCCAGTGGTCTTATACTAATTTTTTTAAAATTGTGGTAAAAAACAAACAAAACATAAAAATTACTTTTTTTTTTTTTTTTTGAGACAAAGTCTCGCTCTGTTGCCCAGGCTGGAGTGCAGGGGCGCGATCTTGGCTCACTGCAAGCTCTGCCTCCCGGGTTCACACCATTCTCTTGCCTCAGCCTCCTGAGTAACTGGGACTACAGGCGCCCACCACCATGCCTGGCTAATTTTTTGTATTTTCAGTAGAGAATGGGTTTCACCATGTTAGCCAGGATAGTCTCAAACTCCTGACCTTGTGATCCGCCCACCTCGGACTCCCAGAGTGCTGGGATTACAGGCCTGAGCCACTGCATCCGGCCCAAAATTTACTGTCTTAACAATTCTTAGTGTACAGTTTAGTAGTGTTGAGTATATTCACATTGTTATGCAATGGATCTTCAGAACAGAAGTTTTTCATTTACAAAACAAAAACTCTATACCTGTTAAACAACAACCACTTTCCTTTCCCTGCAGCCCCTGGCAGCCATCAATTCTGCTTTCTGTTTCTATTAGTGACTGAAGAGCCAAGAAGAGGACGTGGATATGAAGCAGACAGTTTTCTGATTTGTAAACGGAATCAAGTAGAACAAGAAAATTAAGGGGAAGGTTGAGGGAAAGGGAGAGCTAAAATTGGAGCATCTGCTGTGTTTCGTGTTTAGATGCGTTGTTTCATTTAACCAGTCAGAAAAAGTGACTGAGACATACATATTCTTTCTATTTGACCACTAAGAAAACTGAGAGAGGTTAATAGTCGTTAAGAGGCAGCATTGTGTAGAGTGATTCACAGGGTGGGTCTTGAATTCATACATACCAACATCAGAATCCCTTCAAGTTGTGGGCTTAGGGCACATTGCCTAAAGTTCAGTTTCCTCATCTGTAAGACATGGTAATAGTGCTTACATAATAGGATTATTGTGAGCATTAAATGAAGCAGTGCATGTTGCATTTTTAACCTAATATCTGGAAAATTGTGAGATACTCAATAGGAGCCATCACGAACATTATTCTTATTTATTAATTTTCGTTATTTAACGTGGCTTTCTGAGGTCTCATGCCTTGTCAATTGTGTATGTGGTAAGTGGTAGAAGATCCTTCAGATTTTAAACTCTATTTTTTGTCTTACCAAAGCATGTATTCTTTTCATTGTAGGACCACTAGAAGTTTGCGAGATTAGAGGAAATATGAAATAGAGAGTGATGAAAACAAGACTGTGAGTGTTAGTAAGGTTGGGCGTGGTGGCTCACGCCTGTAATCCCAGCACTATGGGAGGCTGAGGCGCATGGATCACCTGAGGTCAGGAGTTCGAGACCAGCCTGACCAACAGGGCAAAACGCCATCTCTACTAAAAATACAAAATTATCCAGGTGTGGTGGCGGGCATCTGTAATCCCAACTATTCAGGAGGCTGAGGCAGGAGAATCACTTGAACCTGGGAGGTGGAGGTTGCTGTGAGCCGAGGTTGCACCACTGTACTCCAGCCTGGGCAACAAGAGCAAAACTCTGTCTTGAAAATAAAATAAAATAAAATAGAATAGAATAAAATAAAAGTAAAGTAAAATAAAAGAAAATAAAAGCGGCCATCTGTTGATTGGCTGCTATATATGGGTTAGATGTTTTACTTTTATTTCTTTTAATCTCATTTCACTAAGTAGCTTGGCCAGGATCACAGAGTCAGTAAGGCAGGGCTTGGGTGCGATCTTAGGTCTGATTTCAAAATCTGTGCTCTTGTTGTTAGGCTGTGCTATCTCCCCATAGGTAAAATGATGAGGTGACTCTGACTTGGAAGGGAAAGAGAGCGGATCATTATTCAGTTTTTAGGGACATATGATGATATGGGTTCCATTCTTAAGGAATCTAGTGGGGGACATTGATTGAACAAAAAATGTAAAATTATGTTGATATAAGTTAATTACAAAGAAGAACTGGTTTCTGCGGTAGAGAGGACTGAAGGGAATGCCAGTGGAATGCTGAGATGAATCTGGAATTGAGAATTAGTCAAGGAAAACGTAATCAAGAAGTTGTATCACTCTTCTCTGCCCCCAACAATTAGAGGAAAGAGATACAGAGCAAAAATAGTGGGTCATTGATGGTCAGTGGCGTAGTCTTGAAGATTTAGCCAAGACTTTTTAGCAGTAAGTGGTAGAATATAAATGCAATGAAAGGACAGTCATCATCAGAGGAGTGCCCCAGAGGAGAGGTCTGGAGGATGTGCCAACACTGTAAATGCTGCCATTTTTGCTTAAGGAGAGTAAAAAAGGAGAATGGGGTCGTGGTGCACTCACTGTTGTAGATGGTTCGGGTAGTCTGGAATGAGGTAATTGCCTGCGAGTGCTAGTTCATTCATTACACCTGCGCTTCCAGAGAAGGGGCAGTTGTGTGCCTTCCCAAGAGCCCTCACTAGATGAGGCCCTAAGGGTCTCGTGGTTAATGTTCCTTCCTGGCAATTGGACCAGGGTTCCCGCAGACTTTCCTAGCAGCCTTAAAGCCTGGGTCTCTTCACCTGGAGATTATAAAGCAGCATGTTCTCTTGTTTCCTTTCTGAAGTCTTTAAAGGTTTATAGGATTCTTTTAGTGGGATTCTTCTCTTCTGTTGCTTCAGCATTTCCCTTTCCATGTGTGGAAAGGACATGTGTTGGTTTTGTATTAATATAATCATTGGACCCCATTGGATTTGTAAAATGTGGGACATTTTGATCCGTCATAATCTTTTTTTCTTGAAAACTAGGAATTTTTGTTTTTGGTTGTATAAAGCATCTTTTCTTACATACAACATCCTAATACTTGGCCAGTTATAAGTCTGTTTTAAAATTCTTTATGTATAGCAACAGAGTCTGAGATACTTGGGATAGCCAAAATTGAAATGCAGTTTTGTCTATGATTAAGAACTGAATCTTTAAAAATTTTCACGATTTTGCACAACAAAACAAAATAGAATATTTTTAACTTTCTTTTTTTTGAATTTATAAATAATGACCAGTACAAATGTTACTAGAAAGCATGCTACTTCTAGATCCTTAAGTCACTAGCAGACAGGATGTAAGAATATAGAATAATGGTCAGCAAACTTGGCCCTCCTTCATTTCTGGAAATCAAGTTTTATGGGAACACAGTCATACTCAGGTACATATTGTTTAGGTTGAGATCATATGGACCACAAAGCCTAAAATGTTTACTGTCTGACCCTTGACAGAGAATGTTTGCCAAACCTTGGCATTAGAGAAGCAATTCTCAACATTTTTGGTCCTCAGATCTATACTCTTAAAAATTATTGAAGGCTCTAAAGAGTTTTGATTATGTGGGTTATATTGGTTTAATTCATTTAAAATAACAATATTAAATTTGCTTCATATTAACACAAATAACATTTTTATGAAAAATAATTTTACCCTCGAAACAAAAGCATGAGTGAATTGCAAATGTCTTTAATTCCTGGCTCAACAGGAGACTGTTATATTTTCGTATCTGTGTCTACTTTCATTTTGTTGCTGTGTGTTCTGGTTGAAGGATATGAAGAAAAACTGAACTTACACAGATCTGTAGTTGGAAAAGGGAGGAGTATTTTAATAGCCTATTCAGTTAACTGCGGATATTCTTTGCTGTTACACCAAAGATAGATGGCAGTTTCTTAAAGATAAGTTTCAGTGTAAAATCTGAAAATATAGAAATAAAGTTATTGTATTGGAACTTTAAATCCATTGATCAATCTTGAGCTTTGAATGGATGTTGTTCATGCATAATTTTCTAATGTGTTAGTAGAAAATGGGAAAATATTGGTTCACCGAATCATGCAGATCTTCCCAGTGTTGATACAAAATGCCAAAAACATCACGTTTGTTAATGTCACCATGGGTCTTCTCAGCAAAGCCTTTGGGCATTGGGAAGCTGACAGAACCAGTGCAAAGTGGGGACTTGGTTCCACCATGCGTGTGTTTCAGTTTACATAGCACCATGCAAAATGAGCCTCTAGTGGATGCAAGTTTTATAAAATTCTGATTTTTGCTTGGAAGCTCATTTTTATCATTAGCAACACATATTGTTTTTGGTTTCCCTTGAAAGTATGGACTCTATTTATCTTCAAGAAAATGTTTGTCAAATACCGAAGCTTGAATAACCGTAGTTTGTCTTCAGTTGTTCTTTTAAGTTAAAAAAAAAAAAAAAGTTCCATGATCAGAGCAGCCAGTATAGTTCACAACTCAAATCATTGCACAAGTGTTTTTTTGAGACAGTGTTTCCTTTGTTTATAGCAGCAGTTACTTTATGTGTGCTTCCCATTATTCACACAGGATGTTAAAAAGAAGAGTACTCAAGAGTCAATTAATATTAATTTTTACTGCTTCCTTAAGGATATTCTATAGTGAACCTTCCCTCTCCCCTCCTCCTCTTCCTGTTTTTCTTCCT
The DNA here is from genome assembly GCF_007565055.1 of Rhinopithecus roxellana. Classification (NCBI taxonomy): domain Eukaryota; kingdom Metazoa; phylum Chordata; class Mammalia; order Primates; family Cercopithecidae; genus Rhinopithecus; species Rhinopithecus roxellana. Next base: position 105,347,499 of record NC_044559.1, read on the forward strand.
CTTCCTCCTCCTCCTCTGAATGAGCATCCTTGGCAACAAAGAATACAATGTTGAATAGTTTCAATTTGGTGCCATTATCTTGACTCATGCTCAGGTGCCAGTGGTTTTACCAACCGTGACCATTGCTTTTCACCATTGGTGCAAATGCTGGTACAGTGCAAAAGACAAATAACATCTCAGTACTTTCTTCAGCAATTTTATGAAAATAGTTTGACCTCATGGACCCCTCTGAAAGGGTCCACTAGGGGTCTGTGGACCACACTTTGAGAATGACTGGTATAAAAGGTACAAGTACCATTTTATATAAGCAGATGTCTGCCACTTAGTATATGTTGCCTCCTTTTATTCTTAGAGTTATAATTTAAGAGGGTCCAAATAATGTTAACAGATATAAGTCTGCTTCTTGCAGTGGCTAATAGAACTAATGACTCTTTCAGATTGAGCTTCTACAAAAATCTGTGATAGATTTATTTTTAAAAAATATGTGATAGATTATTTATTTGTTTATGTTATTTTATTGCTCTATTAGGTTTTGAAAATGTAACTTTCGAGTATGTGTATCTGGTGAAATAATCTACAGTTGGATTTCTGAGCACACTTATTCTTCTGAAATGATAGATTGGGAACATAATTATTAAACTAGTTTATGATGACAGTTAATTACAAGTTTTCATATTCTTGAACACTTACCCAAATATAGAGGAAATGTATTTGAAAATTACTTGATTTCTTGTTCATATATATTAACTGTGTGTGTGTGTATATGTTCACATTAATAAAAAATGTTGCAGACGATGGAATTAAGTTATTTGCTGAAAAAAAGTTTTAAACACTTGCACTTCGGTGGTTGACCACTAGATGTCATGAGTGCCATGGGAGCATTAAGAGTTACCCAGGGCGGGTAGTAATGGAAGGTTGTAAGCTCATAGACCTTCACATAGTTCACTGTTTCCACATGATCAATGCCAGAGGAACCTGATACAGTGTGATATATAGAAGCAAGGTACAACTGGAATAATGAAATTTCAAAAATAAGCCCTTTTAAAGGAGGGTTGTAATCATTCTATTGGGCATTGTAAATGCTTCAGGTGCACTTGATACTGCTGTTATGTTCCTGGCTTTTGGGTCTTTCTCTTTTTTATGGAAAGATGGATTGAACTTCAATTTAAGAATATTCGGTAATCCCTCTCAGGACATACTGTAACAGCTGGTATTTTTGTGTTGTAGTAAATCGATTCCATACAACAGTCAGTAATAATTATGGCTGCATTCCGACAAATTCCAAAGCATTTTCAATGAATTTCGCCAAAGAAAATAACATCATTACTACAAAAATTTAACTCAGTTTGAAAGTTAAACCTAGCAACTTTGCTTCATTCCACAAAATACAAAGTATTACTGGTTAGGATTCTGTCAAACCAGTTTTAGAATTCAGGTACTCGTATATGGTCTGAGGAGGTGATTACTTTGTAGTATATATACTTAAAAGATAATTGCTTTGTAGTAAATAACACAGCTTTGGAAAAATTTAACCTTGAGTGTTCATTATGAAATAAAAAACAAGAAATGCGAGGGCTTTTCGTATGTGGCATAGATGAACGGCAGCAACACCAGCTCAAAAGGATGTTTTGATGTGGAATGTAAGGTCTTCAGTATTAATGGAATATGAGTGTTTCAAATTATATGAAATTCTAATTGATATAAGCATATGTTGTCTTATATGGTGTGTATGGTTTATAAACGTGAAACATTGTAAGTTCTTTAAGCTGTGAAGAAAGTGATAGGTTGCATGGTATAGATGGTATAGCATATGTGCAATCTGTACCATATGAATTTAGGCTTTTCTCATGACATAAAGACCTTAAATTCCATATATATACACACACATATAATAAATACCTACTCACATACATACATACCTATGTATTGGCCTAATGGTACAAATGTGTCTGCAGACATTTTAGAAATTTTAATTGATTTTCGTTTTTTTCTATTAGCAAAACAAAAGTCTACTAATTGACTGTGTTCTTTAAATTATACAGTCTTTTTTTTTGACTTTGAATTACTTCATTTCTAGCCTTGCTTTATACAAGGAACATTTTCCTGTAGTTGAATCTTCGTCCTGACTTTTAGAATAATTTGTGAAGGCAAAGCAAAGTTGCTTCCAAAATTATTAGAAAAACAGCTCCATACATGTGCATTAGTGAAATCTTGCCTCACATGTTTAATTTTTAACTTAGCTATATTTTCATTTGGTATTTCAAATAACAATTCTTATATTATAAATTAGCACTCTTTTCTGTATTGATGTGTATGCATGTTTTAACTATGTCACCCTTTGCAATAACATAAAGCAAAATTCAAGGTATTGCAGCAGATAGTCTGATCTAAAATAATCCCTTTGATGGTGAAGTTTTTAATACTAATTTTCACTTTAACAATTAAAAAACAAATTTAGAAGGCTTCAATAGAATCTTACAGTTTGGATTTTTTAAAGTAAAATTTGGCAAGTTCATTTCTCTTTATTCTGCAATTTGAATCAGCAACTTTAAAGGCTTTAAGAATTGATGTGAACCAGTTTTGCCAGTGTTTCCAATGTTTTCTTGTTGTTGTTAATATATGTTAAAAATATGCTTCTAAATTACTGAATTTGCTTTATAGAGAATTGAGGAAAGTACGTTAAAAATGAACTGAAAACACATTGTGTGGTTCTTCTGATTTCTACAAAAATGTAAATGGAGTACTTTTTCCATTATTAGCCAGGGGTAATCCAAATTTAAACCAGATGGCCTCCCTCTAGGTGTTAGGCCAATGTAAATTTTAATCTTGCTACTTTCTTTTATGTTTTCATTTTATAATCTCATTACCTGAATTAAAAAAACCCTAACAACCAGTGTTTCTTGTTTATTTACCATGTGTCAGACACTGCATTACATGAGTATATTTAATTACCGAATAGTTCTAATTTACTCATGTCTCTGTTTGTGTATAAGGAAGTTAAGGCTTAAGAAGATGAAATACCTTGCTGAAGATCACAGAACTAGCAGCATTAAAGATTAGGTCAAACTCCAGATCCCTTGTTCTTAACTAATATGCTATACTGCCTTTACCGCTTATCTGAGGATAAACACTAGTTAAGATAGTTACTGAAAAAAGTTAATATTTTTCCAGAAACAACAAAGGTTAGTTTTTACTAAAAGAATTTACTTGTGTATGCTAGCTTGGATTGTTAGATTTACTTTGGATTACTAACATTTCTGTAAATCTATAATAACATCTTGCTTCCATTCTAGTAAATATTCCTTCAAGGTTAGTTGCAGACTTCAGTTAGAGAACCACGTATTTGTCATATTAGGATGAGCTATTTAAAAAAATACAATTAGGCTGGGTGCGGTGACTCACACCTGTAATCCCAGCACTTTGAGAGGCCGAGGCAGGCGGATGACTTGAGGTCAGGAGTTCAAGACCAGCCTGCTCAACATGGTGAAACTCCTGTCTCTATTAAAAAAATAAAAATAAAAATAAAAAAATAAAATTAACCAGGCTTGGCGGCAGGCGTCTGTAATCCCAGCTCCTCAGGAGGCTGGGGCGGGAGAATTGCTTGAACTCAGGAGGCAGAGGTTGCAGTGAGCCGAGATCACACCACTGTACTCTGGCCTGGGTGACAGAGTAAGATTCCGTATCAAAAAAAAAAAAAAATAATTATACGTTTCTGACAATTTATATAGTCTCTGTTCTACGTTTAGAAATATAGCTGAGAATTACGGTAACACAGGGAATGAAGTTGAGAATGGCATTGACTTACAGAAGCTTCTTAAAATTATCCATGTATCCCGTCAGCGTTCCACAACCCAAATGTAAAAATCTTGAATTCAGGAAGCCTCAACACACACATTGAGAATATTCACGCTTTCAATCAGAAGTTGCTCATCAAGACCAGAAACTCTCACAGTTCGTGTTTGCATGTGGGCTGTAGAAAAAATTCTGAAGAGTTGTGATGTCTCCAATAGTGATTGGGATGAAAATTTTGAATTAGTTACAAAATGTTGTGATTCGGTGATGGTCCCTTTTTAAAAAAGATAAATGTTTCTTTCCTTTCTAGAAACGCTTACAAAATATACAGATCTTGGTAGACAACGTGGCTGCAGGCTGTTGAATTGGAATTCCCTGTGGCTGTCTGAGGGCAGGGTGTCTGGAGAGCCGTCGGCTGACCTGTTCCTACACCTTGCATCATGCCAGCTTTGTCAACAGGATCTGGGAGTGACACCGGTATGTGACCCCAAGAGGGGCAGTTCTTATTGCATCTTTGCTTAAATCTTGTTCACAGTGAAATACAACATTGCTTTAAGCATTCAGGCAGATCATACTTGTTTTTCTGTCACCAACACTAGGGGCGTGAGATCAACTCAGGGATGGCCTCCTAGGTAAAAGTTATTGGAGGACATGGACTCATTGCCTCTTTCTCCAGGTGGTGATGGCATGTGCTGATGCTGTCGTACTGTCTTGGTTTTAGAATAATTCTGTGCATTTAATTTAGAAAATTAAGCATTTGAAACTTACAGAAAAGTATGGCAAATACTGTGATACCCATATTATCCTTCACTCAGTTGTATAACAGGTAGGAACTGTTTGCCACACTTGATTCCGATTTTTCTCTTTTTTTCTTTAAGAAACAAATCATTATCCTTACCCCAATTCTCTGTTTTCTGTCTGTCACCAGAGGTAAAACTATCCTGAAATTGATATATATCATTAAGGGATTCAGTTAAAACTAACAAACATTTCATGTTATTATCAGTTATAAGACTGAGATACCTAGAGTAGGTATTTCTAAGAAAGGAAAAAAAAACTCACAGTGCACGCATGTGTACATAAAATCCTCCCCTTCTGATCTGATTCAGGGAAGTAAGAGTGTGGTGGTAGATGCCTCTTTGAGGTCCTATTCTGGACCAGAATCAGTACTTTTTCAAAGTGTAGAATCCTGGATGCCTCTAAGAACTACTAAAACAAAATGTAAATGGGGTTGGGGGCCTATGTCATGCATTTTTAAAGCCCCTTAAAAGAAGTGATAACACAGTATAACGAAAAGGAATGTTCTCTTTTATATGGGGCCATCCTGAATTTGGTTGATATAGCTCTCTAACCAGCCGAGATGACTGTCTCAGGCTGGAAAATTACAACGACTGGTGCTATAATCTCAAGAACGCCAAAACACAAATTCAGTTTTATCTTGTATTACGCTATACACTGGCATTTTCATTTGCACTATTTGCAAATGTAATTCTTTGCCATTTCGGGCATATCCGTAGTTATGTGTTGGCAAGTTTTGTCCCGTCTTTTTTTTGTTTTGTTTTGTTTTGTCTCATCTTTATCTATCAAGAATGATTTTTTTTTTCCATTTTTTACACTGAGGATTCACTTTTGTCAGCAAGAAGTTTGATTGTTAAATTACGTAAAGCTTTTCTTTCTCAAGACCTTAACTTGGGAGTCAGACCCTTTGGAGATTTTTTTCTTCTTTTTAGGTTTTATATAGTCCCGCATTGTGTTCTACTTTATAAAAATGAATGATTTAACTTTCCATAGTGCTTTGGGAAATTATGGATAAAATTTATGTGAACCATAAATTTACTACAGTTGTGTAATGAGTATGTTTTAAACCTTGCTGTTCACCCCAAATGCCTTAGTTTAATTGAATGCAAAATATTGTTGCTTACATATTACTTGAAGGAGGATTAAAATGGAGTATTTATAGTTTATAAGGCAGTTTAGGTGTCAGTCATGAAAAATAGCATACGCTATCAAGAATTTAAAAAGGGCTTTTCCACACATAGCCAGCTCACTTAGTGCAAATCTAAAGTGCCAATCTGAATGACACCTTGCTTTATGATGTTTTTCGACCTTATCTCCCCACAAGGTTTGAGCGAAGCACAGAAGACAAGAGTCTCTGCATTTACAGAAGCCGCAAAGTACGGCGTATGCATCAGATGTTTGCAACTGGCCAGTCAGGGGTCATTTTCCCCCTAAGCAGCGTTGCTTAGCAGTATCGCTGATGTCATCCCATTATCAGGTTTCCAGGGGAACAGAGTTAGACTCAGACCCTCGTGCCACAGGAGCAAGGCACCCGACTAACAGCAGCCTAGATACATGGATTGCTCATTTGGGAAAATACATTTCGTGTAAAACTTTTACCACTTCTTCTTTCCCTTCTTGCTTATTTCACTAAGAAAAAAAAATCTTATTATACAAGTAATACATAAAAACATGCCACTTTCCCCCGATCTCATTTTTTTTTCCTCCATTTGATAAGTAGCCTGTAAGGTTTCCTGTTCATTCAGTACTTGCATATATATGTCATAAATACATGGTTTTTGAGTCTCTTTTCCTTTTCTTTTTAATCACAGATTTTGTTATGCCCTATTTATTATTCAACTTTTTTCTATACCAAATTATATTCTTGGAGAGATATTTCCATGTTAAATATAGAAAAGTGTTTGTGTGTTTACACATGTTTATAATCTCTCTATACATCTATATATTTATCTCATTCTTTTAAACTAATGCATACTTTTCCATCGTATCGCTATTTAGTGAACCATATTGCTGTTAACGAAAGCCTAGTTTTGCTCCTTTTGTAAATTTTTTGGAAGGGAAGATGTACACATTTAATGATGTCAAATTGTCCTCCGGAGTGGTTAAACCACCAAATAATCTACAGTCAGTGTATTAAAGATCCTTTCCCCTACATTCTTGGCAGTATTAAATATTGTCCATCTTTATAAGTTTTACCAATCTGTTGGGAAAAACATGAAATCTTAAGTGTGAAATGTGCATTACTACTGATAGCTAGCGTATTTTCATTTGTTTCATTGCCATTCCTCTATGACTCATCTATTCATATCTCTTCCTCATTGTTTGTACTGGTTTATCATTTTCTAATTTACTTGCAGAATGTATTTGTATTTTGTATATTAATCCTTTGAGCCATTATAGGTTGAACACCATTTCTTCTGGTCAATCATTTGTCCTTTTTATTCCTTAAATAATAACATTTCTTCTATAATAGTTGAAAACTTTTTTGTAGTCAAATCAATCTTTTCTGTATTGATTTGCGTGCTACTTTTCTTCTGCTTAAGAAGGACTTTCCTATGCCAGGATTATGAAGATATTCTCTAAGATTTTTAGTAGTTATTTTAAAGATTTGTTTTTACACATTTGAAATTGTAATCCAACTGCAATCTGTATGTGGAGTGTGGCAGTAGAGTCTAGTCTCACCTGATTTTATTTTATCATGTGGCCCACCAAGTAATCCCCAGATCACTTATTCAATAGTCTGTTCTTTCCATGTATATTTTAAATATCCCCTCTATCATAATTCAGCATTACATGTATGTTCTGTGTTCTCTTCCTTGGCTATAATGATCTGTTGATTATATTAAAATTTTGTTTAATAGATTATTTTTTAGAGCAATTTTAGAATTACAGAAAAACTATGAAGACAGTACAGAGAGTTTCAATATGCCTTGCCTTAGTTTCCCTGTTATTAGCATCTTACATTAGTATGGTAAATTCATTTTAATTGGAGAAACGATATTGATACGTGATTATTAACTAAAATCTATACTTTATTCAGATTTCCTTCATTTTCCGTTAATGTCATTTTTTTTTTTTTTTTTTTGTTCCAGGATCTCATTTGTAATACCATATTACATTTAGTTGTCAACTCTCATTAAACTTCTCTTGGCCATAATGGTTTCTAAGACTTTAGAAATCAGGCACAGTGGCTGACACCTTAATCCCAGCACTTTGGGAGGCTGAGGCAGGTAGATCTCTTGAGCCCGGAAGTTTGAGACCAGTCTGGGCAACCTGGTGAAACCACATCTCTACTAAAAATACAGAAAATTAGCTGGGCCATGGTGGCATGTGCCTGTAGTTCCAGCTGCCTGGAAGGCTGGGGTGGGAGGATCACCTGAGCCTGGGAGGTCCAGGCTGCAGTGAGCAGTGATCGCACCACTGCACTTCAGCCTGGATGGAGTGAGACCCTGTCTCGAAAAAAAGCAAAACAACAAAACAAAACAAAAAACAACAAAACCCAAAAGACGGTCCTTGATTTTGACGACCTTGAGAGTTTTGAGGAGTTCCGGTCACGTATAATGTGAGGATTCCCCTTTCCTGGAATTTGTCTGATATTTTTCTTGTGAAAAGATTGGGGTTATGTGTTTGTGGGGTAAGGTCACAGCGGTGAAGGGCCATTGTCGTCATATCACAGTGAGGGTACATTCTATCAACTCGATTTATAACTGTTGACATTAATGTTGGTGACCTGCCTAATGTACTGTTTGTCAGGTTTCTCCACTGTAAGATTACTCTTTTTTTCATCCTTTCCATACTGTAATCTTTGGAAAAAGTCTCTCTGTGCAGCCCACACTTAGAGTAGTGTGTGCCGTTTCTCCTCCTTTAGTGTAAAGGGGCTATCTAGATTATTTGGAATTCTTTGTCTTTTCTCTCCCATTTATTAATTTATTCAATCATTCAGATAAATTTGGAGTCATGGATAGTTATTTTGTAATTTGGGTTATAAGCCATAACTACTTTATTTTGTTGCTCAAATTGTTCCAGCTTTGGCCCTTGGGAGCTCTTTGAGGTGGCTTCTTTGATAACCCCCATCAACGTGCGCTCATTTGTTTTTATCACTTCCTTACTTTTGATACTACAAATATTCTTGGCTCATCTTGTATATTTCCTGCCTCAGTCCTAGAAGTAGATATTTCTCTAAGGAGCTCTCGTTCCTTTTGTTGGGAATGGGCTTAGAAACCAAGATTTGGGCAATAAGTTTGCTCATCGCTACTGGAGTGTTGTTTCTTTTTCCTTTGGTTTCGTTTCATTTCTTTTCTCTCCTCCCTCTTCTCTCATCCCTCCTCCCTCCTCTCTCATCCCTCCTTCTTCCTCCCTTCTCTCTCCTCTCTCCTCTGTCTTCTCTCTTCTTTCCCTCTCCCTCTGCCTCTCCTTTCCTTTCTTTTCTCTTTTCAATTCTTTTCTTCTTGGTAGAGATGGGGTTACCCTGTGTTGCCTAGGCTGGTCTCAAACTCCTGAGCTCAAGTGATGCTCCTGCCTCAGCCTCCCAAAGTGCTGGGATTACAGGCATGAGGCACCGCACTCAGCCTTGGAGTGTTGTTTCTTTTTTTTTTTGAGACGGAGTCTTGCTCTGTCACCCAGGCTGGAGTGCAGTGGCGCTATCTCGGCTTATTGCAAGCTCCGTCTCCCAAGTTCATGCCATTCTCCTGCCTTAGCCTCCCAAGTAGCTGGGACTACACGTGCCCGTCACCACGCCTGGCTAATTTTTTGTATTTTTTTTTAGTAGAAACGGGGTTTCACCGTGTTAGTCAGGATGGTCTCAATCTCCTGACCTTGTGATCCGCCTGCCTCAGCCTCCCAAAGTGTTGGGATTACAGGCGTGAGCCACTGCGTCCAGCTGGAGCATTGTTTCTTTAAGGCTCTTTCAGCTGACGAGCCAAGAAATGTATGTGTGTGAGTTAACCCATGCGTAAACACATATAAGCATATATGAACATTTCTATGTGTAATCATCTGTAACTATACTAAACTAAATATGAGTTCTCATTGATGTTTTCAACTCTAATCATTAGCAAATAGATCATTGTGGCCTCTTCCCCCTCCAACAGTGGAAAACCTGCTACTGCCATCCACCATAGATTTACTTAATTGTTCAGTCCCAGCGTATGTGTACCAGTATAGCAGTATCAGAATTGTTAACCCATGGGAACAACTTTTATTAGCTAGAGAGTTGATTTTATTTTTATTCCCGGGATAGTGCCATAGTATCTTTATAGTTTTTAATCTTATGGAATCAGTCCTTTCCTGCATAATACCTATATTAGTTTCAGTTTTATAATTTCATTATGATTTATACAAGCATCATATAATGTGAAATATAATATAGGTACAGAAATGCACATAAAAAACCTTTATAAGTAGCGTTTTAAAAGTGGTTATAAGCCAGCATCCATGTGACCTGGTCATATCCACGTGACTAACATCCACCTAGGTCAAAAATTCCAACACCTTGAAGGCAGCCTGTGTATCTCTTCTCAGCCACAGTCTTCTCAACCCCCTTAATGACTCCTACCTCACACTCCACATAAGACAGAGTTTATGATTTGTATAAGCATTCATAGGCAATATGGTTTAATTTTGCTAGTTGAACTTTATAAATGGAATTGCACCATAAGCAGTTTTTAGTTTGAAAGTGAATATTTATTTAGAATGAAAAAAAATGAAAACACATTGTAAATTTTCAAAAGTGGCTACATATAACAAGTCTTATAGAATCCAGGAGAAAAGTATAATTTTTAAAAAATTAACTCCCTGACACACCTCCATAAAGCTTTTTCTTCTATATTTTTGGCTGTCTACTCTTTGCTTGCCTCTTCATGTGTACTATTTTCTTTAAGAGAAGAGAAAAGCAATCCAATCCATCTTACATTACCAATCAATTTTTTGTGTGTGTGTGCACGCATGTGTGTGTTTTAAGAGACAGGGTCTCACTCTTCCACCCAGGCTGAAGTGCAGTGGTGCAATTGTAGCTCATTGCAGCCTCAAACTCCTAGGATCCTCCTCCCTCAGTATCTCAAGTAGCTGGGATAATAGGCGCATGCCAGCATGCCTGGCTAATTTTTTTTTTTTTTGTAGAGACAAGGTCTTCCTGTGTTGCCCAGGCTGGTCTCAAACTTCTGGGCTCAAGTAATCATTCCACCACTGGCCTCCCAAAGTGCTGGGATTACAGGTGTGAGCTATTGTGCCTGGCCTTACATTGATTTTTGAATGTTAAACCAACTTGCATTCTAGGGATAAACTCAATTTGGTCATAATTTACTATCCTTTTTATATATTTCTGGATTTGGTTTGCTTGTATTTTGTTTATAATTTTGAGATCTGTGTTGATGAGTGAGTTCAGTTTTAATTTCACTTTTTCATTCTTTACCAAATTTCACAAAGTCATGCTGGTCTCATGTAGTGTATTGGGAGGAGCCTTTCCCCTTCTGTGGAAGAGTTTGTGAAAGATTGAAATTAACTTAGGTCACCTGTACCTGGAAATTTTCTTTTTGATAAGATTTTTGGTAACTAATTCATTTATTTTAAAGGTTAAAAGAATATTCTGGCTTTCTGTTTCTTCTTGAGTCAATTTTGGTGAATTACAGTTTTCTAAGACTGTTTCTTTTATCAGAATTTTCACATTTTTTGGAAAAAATTATTCATATTATTATTACTTCATACCTGTAGTTTCTATATTGATGCTTTTTTTTTTGGTCCTGATATTGGTAATTTTGGCACTCTCTTCCTCTCCCCTCTTAATTTTGTGAGAGTTTTGTCAATTCTATTAGTCTTTTTCGATGTAAAACTTATGGCTTTATTTTCTGTATTGTACATTTGTTTTTATTTCATTAGTTTTTACTGTTCTTTTTCTAATTTCTAGAAATATTTTGTTTATGAATATTTAATCTTTCCCTTTTCCTAATGTTCACATTTAAGACTATTTCTCACTATGTTTTATTGGCTTTATTTGTGGTATAATTTAAAAATATTTTCTAATTTTATTAAGTGTTTCCTTTGCTTTAGAATTTTTGTAATTGATTATTTAGGATAAAAAATTTGCGTAAGAGTTTTTTTCAGTTTTTTTTTTGGTTACTGATTTTTTAACTTAATTGCTTTGTGGTCAGAAAGCTGAATTTGCACCATTTTAGTCCTTTGAAATTTGTTTAGACTTACGACTAGGCATATGGTTAATTTCAATAAGTATTCTGAATGTGTTTAACAGTAGGTGTATTCTGTAATTATTGAGTGTAGTTTTCCACGTGTCTATTAGGTCAAGCTTATTAATTAAGTCATTCAAGTATTCTGTATTCTACTTGATGTTTTGTTGTTGTTGCTTATTCCTTCAGTTACCAAGATAAGTAGTTTTAAAAATCTCCCTCAGTGATTATGGATTTATCTTGTAGTTCTATCAGTTTTGTTTAGTTTATTTATTTATTTATTTGAGACAGAGTCTCGCTTTGTCACCCAGGCTGCAGTGCAGAGGCGCAATCTTGGCTCGCTGCAACCTCCACCTCCCGGGTTCAAGCAATTCTCCCGCCTCAGCCTCTGGAGTAGCTGGGACTACAGGCATGCACCATCATGCCAGCTAACTTTTTGTATTTTTTTTGTAGAGATGGGGTTTCACCATGTTGGCCAGGATGGTCTTGAACTTCTGACCTCAAGTGATCTGCCTGCCTCAGCTTCCCAAAGTGCTGGGATTACAGGCGTGCACCACTGCGCCTGACTTTCTTTTGTATATTTAAATATGTTATTTTGTTGGCAAATTAAGCCTTTAAAAATTTTTATATTGAAGTGTATACTTTTTTTTCTGTTAGCACTGAGTGGCTTATCTTTTTCTGTCCTTTTACTTTCAGCTTTTCTGTGTCCTAATGTATTGATAGAGCTCTCGTGAGTTGCTTGTAATTGAAGCTTTTTGGGGTTGCACCAATCTTTGCTTTCAACTAGAGTATTTTCAGTACAGTTAACATAATGACTGACTTTTAAAACCTAAAATCTACCATTCCATTTTGTGCTTTCTCTTTGTCCTATTCTTCCTTTTTTTCTGTTATTTTTATCTTCTTTGTATTGATTAGAATATCTCTATCATTTTCGTTTTTCCCCTCTAACTTTCTTGATGTTATAAATTCTCTTTCTGTTCTTTTGGTAGTTTCCTTCAATATTACTTGAATCCTTTATTGTAAAATTTCAACATTAATCACTGCCTTTATTGTCACCATGGACAAACTAAGGACCTTAAAAGACTTCTACTTCATATGTTCCCAACTTACATGCTACTGTGTCATGTATTTTAAATAAAAAAGCCCAGACCTTGAAGACATCATTGTCACAGTTTTTTTTTTTTTTTTCTGACACGGAGTCTTGCTCTGTTGCCCAGGCTGGAGTACAGTGGCTCAATCTCGGCTCACTGCAAGCTCTGCCTCCCGGGTTCATGCCATTCTCCTGCCTCAGCCTCCCGAGTAGCTGGGACTACAGGCACCCACCGCTATGCCCGGCTAATTTTTGTAGTTTTAGTAGAGACACGTTTCACCGTCTTAGCCAGGATGGTCTCAATCTCCTGACCTCGTGATCTGCCCGCGTGGGCCTCCCAAAGTGCTGGGATTACAGGCGTGAGCCACCGCGCCTGGCCCATTGTCACAGTTTTATATTATCAGTATTCATTTAGAGTTCCTCACATATTACCATTTTCTTTGTTTACCTCCAACTCACAACTCAGCATTTTCATCCACCATGGTTTTTCCATCTGCTTACAGTAAAAATCTTTAGAATTTCCTATTTTGAAGGTCTACTGCTATCAAACTGTCTCTGTTATTGCTGAAAATGTTTTTATTTGCGCTCATTCTTGGAAGTAGTTTTTACCAAGCACATAACGCTAGGTTAGCAGTTATTATTTTTTCCTCAGTGTGCTGAAAACAAGAAGCAATGAAATTATATATTCAAAGTGGCTATTTAAAAGTCAGTTGTCAGGCTCTCTCTTTGGAAGTAATCTGGCTTCTTTCTCTGGCTGTTTTTATTATTTTCTTTTTTTCTTAGATGTCTGCACTTTCACTATTCTGTGTCTAGGTGGAATTTCACTTTCTATGCCTTATCCAGAATTCATTTGACCTTTTGAATGCTTATATGTCCGTGTATTTTATGAATTCTGGAAAATTTTCAGCTGTTAATCTTTTAAAATGTTATCTGTACTTCATTCTTCCTCTCTCCTATCATTCTAGTGTGCCAGTTAAATATGCGTAAGACATTTCTTTTATCCCTTATCTTTCTTATCCCTCTTATTTATTTCGGTCTTTTTTGGTCTTTCCATCAGCCCTTTGAGTAATTCTCACCTATCTTCTGTTTGGGTAATTCTTTTTTGAGCTTTATTGCTCTCCTTTACATGCTGGGGTTAAGTTTTTAATTTAAATGATAATTTTTATTTTTTATAAGAAGCAACTGCTTAGTTCTTTTTCTTTTCTTTTCTTTTTTTTTTTTTTGAGATGGAGTCTCACTCTGTCGTGCAGGCTGGAGTGCAGTGGTGTGATCTCGGCTCATTGCCACCTCTGCCTCTTGGGTTCCGGTGATTCTCATGCTTCTACCTCCTGAGTCTGGGACTACAGGCATGAGCCACCACACCCGGCTAATTTTTGTATTTTTATCAGAGACGGGGTTTCACCATGTTGGCCAGGCTGGTCTTGAACTCCTGACCTCAGGTGATTCACCCACCTTGACCTCCCAAACTGCTGGGATTACAGATGTGAATCACCATGCCCAGCCAAGAAGTGCTGCTTAGTTTTTTTTTTTTTTTTTTTTTTTGAGGCGGAGTCTCGCTCTGTCGCCCGGACTGGAGTGCAGTGGCCAGATCTCAGCTCACTGCAAGCTCCGCCTCCCGGGTTTACGCCATTCTCCTGCCTCAGCCTCCCGAGTAGCTGGGACTACAGGCGCCCGCCACCTCGCCCGGCTAGTTTTTGTATTTTTAGTAGAGACGGGGTTTCACCGTGTTAGCCAGGATGGTCTCGATTTCCTGACCTCGTGATCCGCCCGTCTCGGCCTCCCAAAGTGCTGGGATTACAGGCTTGAGCCACCACGCCCGGCCGCTGCTTAGTTTTTTAAAAAATGTTTGGCCAGTGTTCAAGTTGTTTGCACTATAGATCAGTTTGCTTAGGAAGTATACTTTGCTGATTTGGCATGTTCATATTCATACTTTTCAGTTGCCTTTTGGAGCAAATTAAGATTGTTGGGCATGTAGTTCAGTCAGAATGGCAATTATTAAAAAGTCAAGAAACAACAGATGCTGGCGAGGCTGTAGAGAAATAAAAATGCTTTTATGCTGTTGGTGAGAGTGTAAATTAGTTCAACCATTGTGGAAGACAGTGTGGCGATTCCTCAAAGATCTGGAAACAGAAATACCATTTGACCCACTAATCCCATTACTGGGTGTATACCCAGGGGAATATAAATCATTCTGTTACAAAGATACATGCATGCATGTCTTCACTGTGACATTATGAATAGCATTATGTTCAGCATTATTCACAATAACAAAGACATGGAATCAACCCAAATGTCCATCAATGATAGATTGAATAAAGAAAATGTGGTCCATATACACCATGGAATACTGTGCAGCCATAAAAAAGAACAAGATCAACCATGTCCTTTGTAGGGACATGGTTGGAGCTGGAAGCCTCAGCAAACTTGCACAGGAACAGAAAACCAAACACTACATGTTCTCTCTTGTAAGTGGGAGCTGAACAGTGAGAATGCGTGGACACAGGGAGGGGAACAACGCACATGGGAACCTGTCAAGGGTAGGGGATGGGAGAAGGGAGAGCATCAGGAAAAATAGCTATATGCTGGGCTTAATACCTAGGTGATGGGTTGATAGGTGCAGCAAACCACCATGGCACACATTTACCTATGTAACAAACTTGCACATCCTACACATGTATCCTGGAACTGAAAATAAAAATTAAATTTAAAAAAAGATTGTTATGCACGTAGTTGACTGCAAGCTTTTCTCTATGAACAAGAAGCGGTGTATGAACTGGCATTTGGGAATACCTTCTTTTTGGGAGTAATGTACTTCCTTGTACACAGAGCTTGTGTTCTTTAACAGTGAATCAGTACACTTACTGTTGTCCTTGTCACTACTCACAAAATATTTAGAACTAAGTGAAAAAGTCCTCTCCAGGTATTATGGGGTTTTCAGTGATAAACAAAAGCAAAATCACTGAGTACTCTTTTCTTACAATGTCTTTCCTGCGTGCAGAGAGTATGTCTCAATGTTTGTCATATCTGTAGCTTCCTTTAATGGTAAGGTAAAATATCGCTAGCAAGCATGCATAATAGTGATTAGTTTACTACATTGCATGCCTTTACTGTTAGAAAAAAAGTCCTTTCATATAGGAATTTTATCAATAATCTTTATCAATGCATAATATTTGTGTTTCATTTCGTTGCTCACTTTAGAATCTTTATGGCAATAGTGTGAATTCTGTTTTTGCTATAAGGAGTGCGATGTTTAATGATGTCTATGTAGTTTATTTTTCATTTTTAAGGTTTTCTTATTGAGAAAATATGTATGATATAAAATGTGCCATTTTTACCTTTTTTTTTTTTTTTTTTTTTTTGAGGCGGAGTCTGGCTCTGTCTCCCGGACTGGAGTGCAGTGGCCGGATCTCAGCTCACTGCAAGCTCTGCCTCCTGGGTTTACGCCATTCTCCTGCCTCAGCCTCCCTAGTAGCTGGGACTACAGGCGCCCGCCACCTCGCCCGGCTAGTTTTTGTATTTTTAGTAGAGACGGGGTTTCACCGTGTTAGCCAGGACGGTCTCGATCTCCTGACCTCGTGATCCGCCCGTCTCGGCCTCCCAAAGTGCTGGGATTACAGGCTTGAGCCACCGCGCCCGGCCTTTTTTTTTTTTTTTTTTTTTTTAACCATTTTTTAAGTGTAAAATTCAGTGTAATTAATTGCATTCAAAATGTTTTATGATCATCACCACTATCTGCTTCCTAAACATTCTTTCATCCCATACAGAAACTCAGTTCTCTGGCCGGGCGCGGTGGCTCAAGCCTGTAATCCCAGCACTTTGGGAGGCCGAGACGGGTGGATCACGAGGTCAGGAGATCGAGACCATCCGGGCTAACACAGTGAAACCCCGTCTCTACTAAAAAATACAAAAAACTAGCCGGGCGAGGTGGCGGGCGCCTGTGGTCCCAGCTGCTCGGGAGGCTGAGGCAGGAGAATGGCGTAAACCCGGGAGGCGGAGCTTGTAGTGAGCTGAGATCCGGCCACTGCACTCCAGCCTGGGAGACAGAGCGAGACTCCGTCTCAAAAAAAAAAAAAAAAAAAAAAAAAAAAAAAGAAACTCAGTTCTCATTAAGAGTAACTTGACCTGGCTGGGTGCGGTGGGTCACTCCTGTAATCCCAGCACTTTGGGAGGCCAAGGTGGGTGGATCACCTGAGATCAGGAGTTCGAGACCAGCCTGGGCAACATGGTGAAACCCCGTCTCTACCAAAAATACAAAAATTAGCTAGGCACGGTGGCGCATGCCTGTAATCCCAGCTACTTGGGAAGCTGAGTCATGAGAATAGCTTGAACCTGGGAGGTGGAGGTTGCAGTGAGCCAAGATTACACCACTGCACTCCAGCCTGGGTGACAGAGTGAGGCTCAAAAAAAAAAAAAAAAAAAGGGTAACTTTACCTGTCCCTCTCCCTCCAACCCATGTCAATCACCATTCTACTTTCTGTCTCTAGAATTTGTCTATTTTAGATACTTCATGTAAGTGGAATCATAGAGTAGTTGTCTTTGTCTTCACTGACTTATTTTACTTAGCATAATGTTTTCAAGGTTCATCTGTGTTGTAGCATGTATCAGAAATTAATTTCTTTTTATGGTGGATAATATTCCATTGTATGTATATACTGCATTTGGCTTATCCATTTATCAGTTAGTGGACACTTGAGATATTTTTGGCTATTGTGTGTAATGCTGCAATGAACATTGCAATACAGGTATCTCTTTGAGTCCTTGATTTAGATGCTTATGTGTATATAATATTGCCCACAATTAGCCAAGTCACTAGGTTTAACAAATGTAATATTCGTTGTCACAAAAATAAGTATGTCTCTGTGAGTGTAGTTTCCTGGTCATATGGTAATTCTGTGTTTAGCTTTTTAAGGAACCACCAACCTATTTTCCATGGATGCTGAAACATTTTACATTTCTTTCTTTCTTTTTTTTTAAATTATGCTTTAAGTTCTAGGGTACATGTGCATAACGTGCAGGTTTGTTACATATGTATGCTTGTGCCATGATGGTGTACTGCACCCATCAACTCGTCAGCACCCATCAACTTGTCATTTACATCAGGTATAACTCCCAATGCAATCTCTGCCCCCCACCCCCATAATAGGCCCCGGTGTGTGATGTTCCCCTTCCCGAGTCCAGGTGATCTCATTGTTCATTTCCCACCTATGAGTGGGAACATGTGGTGTTTGGTTTTCTGTTCTTGCGATAGTTTGCTGAGAATGATGGTTTCCAGCTGCATCCATGTCCCTACAAAGGACACAAACTCATCCTTTTTTATGGCTACATAGTATTCCATGGTGTATATGTGCCACATTTTCTTAATCCAGTCTGTCACTGATGGACATTTGGGTTGATTCCAAGTCTTTGCTATTGTGAACATTTTACATTTCTACCAGCAATATGTGAGGGTTCCAATTTCTCCACATCCTCATCAGCATTTGTTATTTCCTGTAATTTTTGATTATAGCCATTGTAGGACAGTGTGGAATGGTATTTCATTGTGATTTTGATTTGCATTTCCCTAATGACTAATGACATTGTGCAGTTTTACATGTACTTTTTAGCCATTTGTCTTCTTTAGAGAAATGTTTACTCAAGTTTTTTATCCATTTTTTAATTGGATTGTCTTTGTTGTTGAGTTTCCCTGTTCTCTATATGTTCTGGATATTAAACACTTATCACATTTATGATCTGCAAATATTTTCTCTTGCATTGTAGGTTGTCTTTTCACTCTTTTGATAATGTCCTTTGATGGACAAATGTTTTTAATTTTGACGTTCAGTTTATCAATTTTTTTCTTATGTTGCTTATGTTTTTGGTGACATATCTAAGAATCCATTATCAACTACAAGGTAATGAAGATTTACTCCTATGTTTTCTTGTAAGAGTTTTATGGTCTTAGTTCAAATATTTAGGTTGGTGATCCATTTTGAGCTAATTTTTGTATATGGTGTGAGGTAAGGGTCGAACTTCATTCTTCTGTATGTGGAAATCCCATTGTCCCAGCACTGTATGTAGTTCTTCATCTCTGCGTTTAGTGACTACCAGTTTTTATCCTGGAAAGCACTAGTTTGTGTTTGTTTGCAGAATAGGTCAGTGTTCTTTATTTAAAAGTTACTAGAGAAGTTTGATGGCTTTATACCACTGTTTGACAGAATTTCTTAACTGACAGAGTGCTGGGGATAGGGGAAATTGGCTCTCACAATTTTAAAATTTAGAATTAAAAAATTTTTATTTTAACTTTTTTGATAAACAAAATCTAATTCTTATGGTCATGTTTTGGTAGTTTATTTTTTGGTTACCTAAATGCATTTTTAGTTTAACTTCTCCTAACACAGGTAGATTCACACTGTGTTTTAAGGTTGGAATCCTGTTAACTTTCTCCATTGATGCTTTTGTTATCTTACAGTAATGGAATAGCAGAAAAGGGCCATATAAAATTAATCTACGTTAAACAGGGGATGGAAAGAGCATATTGAATGGTAGGAAAAATGATCAGAACTTTATCCAGAAAAGGGAAACAAATTATCATGTTTTTAATTTAATAAAGGACACATTAGGTTATAATTTTAGCTTTGTGCTAATTTGTAGAATGTAGAATGGATTCTGCTGAATTTTTCTTTGTTGGTGTAATATTGCTCACAACATTTTGTTACAGCAGTTTGTTTTACTTCCAGAAAGTCAATGAAAAGAACATTTTAACAAAAAAATTTGAAGTCTTCAGTTTCTCTAGGTTTTTTTTTAAACTTTGATATTCACATTGTTCTCTTTTGAAGTGTAATATGTTGTCAAGCAGGTTAGTTTTTTCTTCCTTAGTTGTTAACCGGGTAAGGGTTTTCAGAAACTAATTCATCACCAGCAATGCTTACAGTTGAATTTTCTCAGCTTTGTGAAATTGTGTATTTATTTATTTATTTTTCTTTTTGGGATGGAGTTTCACTCTGTAGTCCAGGCTGGAGTGCAGTGGCATGATCTTGGCTCACTGCAACCTCCACCTCCTGGGTTCAAGTGATTCTTGCACCTCAGCCTCCTGAGTAGCTAGGATTACAGGCATGCACTGCCATACCCAGCTAATTTTTGTATTTGTAGTAGAGATGGGGTTTCACCATGTTGGACAGGCTGGTCTCAAACTCCTGACCTCAAGTGATCCTCCTGCCTTGGCCTCCCAAAGTACTGGGATTACAGGCATGAGCCACAGCACCTGGCCAAAATCGTGCATTTTTGCAGTGACATTTATGGAATCCAAGATAAAGACCAGTGACATTAATAGAGTGCGCGTGTGTTAGGTGGGAAGAGATGTTGAAATGAAGCCTAATATTATACATCTCAGTTTGTAAGTGAATAGCCTTATATTTACTTTCTTTTGTAGCCTTATAACACTTGAGACTCAGATTAGAAATATTCAGAAGATTGGGAGCCTCTGTGTTTGCCTTACTATTTTTAATTACTACTGTGAACTAATTCTGTCTTTGATCAGTTTTACTCGGTAGGATATATGGCTCAATATAATTGTAATTATGTAAAGCAGTAATTCTCCAAACACAGATGGCAATAAGCAAATGACAGTGGAAGTTAATTAGAAGAACTCTGACAAGCATAATCTCTACAGTACTTGTATAGCCTTATGGAACAGTGATGGAATGAGATTTCTGCAAAAATTATAATCATGTTGCAAATTTGAGCATTGGTGAACAAAATCTTACTGAAGCAGCTTGTGGACCACTTGAGAGATTATTGGGATCCCGTATTGTTTGGCAGGCCACACCTTAAGAAACAAGAATTAATCTGATCTCTTGCACTGTTTCCTCAGAAGATTGGAGCTCAGTGATCAGTATGGAAAATGCCCATCCTCGCTTCCTAGCAGTTTCTTGCTCAAGAGAAAATGCTCTAACAAGTGACTCTTAAGAGAGTATTTTCCAGTGGTCTTATAAAATATTAATAAGTTTGAATAGTTATATTGGGAGGCTTTTTTTTTTTTTTTTTTTTTTGTGAGACAGAGACAGAGGCTTGCTCTGTTGCCTATGCTGGAGTGCAGTGGTGTGATCCCAGCTCACTGCAGTCTCCCCCTCCCAGGTTCAAGCGATTCTCCTGCTTCAGCCTTCCAAGTAGCTGGGATTACAGGCGGCCACCACCACATCCGGCTAATTTTTGTAATTTTATTAAAGATGGGGTTTCACCACGTGGGCCAGGCTGGTTTTGAACTTGAGAGGCTATTTTTATAGCCCAGATCCCCAGTATGCTTATGTGCATGTAATACTGCCTAAAATTAGCCAAATCACTAGGTTTTAAAAATTGTAATATTCGTTGCCACAAAAAAGTTTTGCTTTTTTATTTTTTATTGTTCAGTTTTTTAATTCTTAATTTTTTAAAATCACTCTGTCACCCTGACTGGAGTGCATTGGCGCAATCAGGGCTCACTGCAGCCTTGACTCCCGGGCTAAAGTGATCCTCCTGCCTCAGCTGGGACTATAGGCACAGGCCACTACACCTGGCTAATTTCTTATTTTCAGAGAGATGGAGTCTCACCATATTACCCAGGCTGGTCTCAAACTCCTGAGCTTAAGTGGTCCTCCTGCTTCAGCCTCCCAAAATGCTGGGATTTACAAGCCTGAGCCACTGTGCCTGGCCCCTTTTTTTTGTTTTGTTCTAAAATCCTAGCACAAATCTTAGGGTTCAGTCCTTAAAAGATTTGTGATGGCCTGAGTGACCAAATATATTAAGAATTATCGGCCGGGCGCGGTGGCTCAAGCCTGTCATCCCAGCACTTTGGGAGGCCGAGACGGGCGGATCACGAGGTCAGGAGATCGAGACCATCCTGGCTAACACGGTGAAACCCCGTCTCTACTAAAAACCACAAAAAACTAGCCGGGCGAGGTGGCGGGCGCCTGTAGTCCCAGCTATTCGGGAGGCTGAGGCAGGAGAATGGCGTGAACCCGGGAGGCGGAGCTTGCAGTGAGCTGAGATCCAGCCACTGCACTCCAGCCTGGGTGACAGAGTGAGACTCTGTCTCAAAAAAAAAAAAAAAAAAAAAAAAAAAAAGAATTATCTTGGTAGAGTTCAGATTCCTGTTGATGTAGAATTGTTCAATATTAAAATAGTCTTTTCTGTTTGTGAAGATGAACTTTTTTGTCATTCAAACAACATGACTATTTTTCCTCTTAGAAGATAACTTTAGGGATGGATAGTAAGCAGCTCCAGTAAAAATGGAGATCAAATCTAGAAGATGATTTCATTCTGTTAAGATGGAATTAAACAGCTAGCGTAGCACTATTGAAAATATTGATAAAATCTCAATAGATGCAGAAAAGGCCTTTGACAAAATTCAACAGCCCTTCATGCTAAAAACTCTCAATAAATTCGGTATTGATGGAACGTATCTCAAAATAATAAGAGTTATTTATGACAAACCCACAGCCAAAATCATACTGAATAGGCAAAAACTGAAAGCATTCCCTTTGAAAACTGGCACAAAACAGGGATGCCCTCTCTCACCACTCCTATTCAACATAGTGTTGGAAGTTCTGGCTAGGGCAATCAGGCAAGAGAAAGAAATAAAGGGTATTCAGTTAGGAAAAGAAGAAGTCAAATTGTCCCTGTTTGCAGATGACATGATTGTATATTTAGAAAACCCCATTGTCTCAGCCCAAAATCTCCTTAAGCTGATAAGCGACCTCAGCAAAGTCTCAGAATACAAAATCAGTGTGCAAAAATCACGAGCATTCTTGTACACCAGTAACAGACAAACAGAGAGCCAAATCATGAATGAGCTCCCATTCTCAGTAGCTTCAAAGAGAATAAAATACCTAGGAATCCAACTTACAAGGGATGTAAAGGACCTCTTCGAGGAGAACTACAAACCACTGCTCAGTGAAATAAAAGAGGTCACAAACAAATGGAAGAACATACCATGCTCATGGATAGGAAGAATCAATATCATGAAAATGGCCATACTGTCCAAGGTAATTTATAGATTCAATGCTGTCCCCATTAAGCTACCAATGAGTTTCTTCACGGAATTGGAAAAAACTGCTTTAAAGTTCACATGGAACCAAAAAAGACCCCACATTGCCAAGACAATCCTAAGCCAAAAGAACAAAGCTGGAGGCATCACCGCTACCTGACTTCAAACTATACTACAAGGTTACAGTAACCAAAACAGCATGGTACTGGTACCAAAACAGAGATATAGACCAATGGAACAGAACAGAGCCCTCAGAAATAATACCACACATCTACAGCCATCTGATCTTTGACGAACCTGACAAACACAAGAAATGGGAAAAGGATTCCCTATTTGATAAATGGTGCTGGGAAAATTGGCTAGCCATAAGTAGAAAGCTGAAACCGGATCCTTTCCTTACTCCTTATACGAAAATTAATTCAAGATGGTTTAGAGACTTAAATGTTAGACCTAATACCATAAAAACCCTAGAAGAAAACCTAGGTAATACCATTCAGGACATAGGCATGGGCAAGGACTTCATGTGTAAAACAACAAAAGCAATGGCAATAAAAGCCAAAATTGACAAATGGGATCTAATTAAACTAAAGAGCTTCTGCACAGCAAAAGAAACTACCATCAGAGTGAACAGGCAACCTACAGAATGGGAGAAAATTTTTGCAACCTACTCATCTGACAAAGGGCTCATATCCAGAACCTACAAAGAACTCAAACAAATTTACAAGGAAAAAACCAACAACCCCATCAAAAAGTGGGCAAAGTATATGAACAGACACTTCTCAAAAGAAGACATTCATACAGCCAACAGACACATGAAAAAATGCTCATCATCACTGGCCATCAGAGAAATGCAAATCAAAACCACAATGAGATACCATCTCACATCAGTTAGAATGGCAATCATTAAAAAGTGAGGAAATAACAGGTGCTGGAGAGGATGTGGAGAAATAGGAACACTTTTACAGTGTTGGTGGGACTATAAACAAGTTCAACCATTGTGGAAAACAGTGTGGCGATTCCTCAAGGATCTAGAACTAGAAATACCATTTGACCCAGCCATCCCATTACTGGGTATATACCCAAAGGATTATAAGTCATGCTGCTATAAAGACACATGCACACGTATGTTTATTGTGGCACTATTCACAATAGCAAAGACTTGGAATCAACCCAAATGTCCATCAGTGACAGACTGGATTAAGAAAATGTGGCACATATATACCATGGAATACCATGCAGCTGTGAAAAAGGATGAGTTTGTGTCCTTTGTAGGGACATGGATGCAGCTGGAAACGATCATTCTCAGCAAACTATCGCAAGAACAGAAAACCAAACACTGCATGTTCTCACTCATAGGTGGGAATTGAACAATGAGATCACTTGGACACAGGAAGGGAAACATCACACACCGGGGCCTATTGTGGGGACAGAGAAGGGGGGATAGCATTAGGAGATTTACCTAATGTAAATGACGAGTTAATGGGTGCAGCACACAAATATGGCACATGTATACATATGTAACAAACCTGCACGTTGCGCACATGTACCCTAGAACTTATAGTATAATAATACAAAAATTGATAAAAACTTTAAAATATTTTATTTGCCAGCACTCATATTAAATGTTAAACTTCTCTTTCTGATATAGTGCAGCACTCGAATCACCTAGATTTAAAAAATATTGCTCAGGGAGCTCCAGTGAACATATTTTAAGATAAGGCACAGACTACCTAAAGATTTTTCAGAAACTAATTCATCACCAACATTGCTTATAGTTGAGTTTTCTCAGCTCTGTGAAATTGTGTATTTATTTATTTTTCTTTTTGAGATGGAGTTTCACTCTGTTGCTTTGTTTCTTCTTGACAAATTTAGGGGTTGTAGAAAAGCCACCTCCCTAAGTATCCTGAAGGGATTTTTACTCTAGCAAATGTCCCTTAGACCGAATTTTCATAACATGATTTGGATGTAATGAGATTATTGGGATTTGCTTCATTATGTGGGGATCTAGTTTATTTGATTTCGCTTGTTTCTGAAATGGTGAACCAGCAGTTACTGCTCTTGGTAGAATAATTCCTCACCATGTAACTGATTTGAAATGCCACCCTTATCTTGTATTCAGTTCTTTGTGCATCACCAGTCTGTTTCTGGGTATTTAATTGTTTCAGGAAGTTTTGCTGGCTGCTCCTTTGTTCTTTTGGGTGGGAAGGATTTAATCCCAATAGTTATGAATCCGGTTGCTAAAAAAATGTCACCTGTTTAGAGAATACCTGAGTGTAGATTGAAAGGCTGGGAGGCATTTAGCTTGGTAGTTATCAGTAGTGAATCGCCAGTTTGTTATTTTTAGCTAAAAAACAAACGAAAAAAACATTTACAGCTTAGATTATGTTTATAGATTATTTTTATAAAATTCATGTGTTAGTTATTATTAGTTGCAAACTCTCTAACTTACAGTGTCTTTCCCTATTGAAGCAAGGGTTCATTTTTTTGTTAGCGTAAGGTTCTTTAGGAGTTCAGGGCTGCATTATTGTGTAACAGGTTGTTCGTGGAGAATGCTTGCAAAGAAAGCCATTTAAGATTGTTCTATCCCTTGAGCTCTGCTAAGAGCCTTCCTTTCACTTAAGCGCCTTTTAATTCCACTAACAAGCCTCTGAGAAGATATGATAAAGATGACAGTAGCAGCTACTTATTAAGAGCCAACCATGTGCTCGATGTTTTTTATGCTTTTGTCCCATTGCAAAACTGGGAAGCATTAATTAGATGCTACATACTCATTCTTTATTTCTATTGATTATGATAACAGTTCTAGGAGAAAAGCCTACCTCTCTTTCTATTACATCATCTCTACAACCAAATAGGTCAATTTCTGCTTCCATGGTTTCTCTTGCCATGACCAATAACCTTCCTGATCAAGGTTAGCACCTACTGATCTGTCGATTACTTACCACTTAATTCAATGAATGCTGGCTACAGTAGTGTGATGAGAGGTAAGATTTAGATTGCTACCTTGCAATGTAATGTAAAATCCAGATTTACTGTCCACTTTGGTCAAACTATATGTTATGCTTGAGATAAGTCCTATCTTACTATGAATATCATAAAGTCAATACTGCATTTTAGCTTTTATAGCCAATAACTTCAAGTAGGAAACCCTATAACTGTTTTAATATAATGTAAATGTAATCGATTTTTGGAAAGGACAGTTATAGGCCATAATTTATGAGCTTTAGAAGTAATTTTCATTTTTCTATGGCTTTTGTTTTGGGTGAATACTGCTAAAAATCAAACTACCATCATATTTATTTTGATAGTGGAGAATACTTTGTGCAAAGCTACAGACTATTGACAGTTAATTACAAATTGGAACCTATTTAAAGCTTAGAGATGGCATGTAAAAATGAAAGTTAGGTAAAGTTGTATGCATGTTCCCCTGTTAACTCACCCTGAATTTATAGATTTTAAGATAATTGTATAAAGCAATTTGTATTGTGTAAAGCAATTGTGTAAATCAAGCAAGCTGCAATACTTTAATTATTTAGATTGTTTTGCATATTTAAAAACTCAGCTTGCCTGATACTTTAATAAGTTATTTGCAGTTGAGGGAAAGTGTGAGAAAGAGATTGCCTCTCTCAGGGTTGTGTTAGTATTTTAGTGTACTATAGGTACTTTTGGAAATAAAACATACTTTAAATGAGAAAAATTGCAGCCTGTTATGAATGGCACTGAATAGTGCTGATTATTTTACCTTTGACAAAGTGGAAAATTTAAAGCTTGGTGTATCCCATTTTATTAATATAATAAAATTTTATAGTGTTGTTCTGGGCGTCGATATATGTTCTTTAGTGTTTATTAGCCCTAGGTTACAGTAAAACGTTTTGGTCTGATGCCTGACCATACTGCACAGAATGCAAATGTGAGAACTAAGACAAAAAACATGTAAATACATATTTGTTTTTCTGTCTCTCAAGTCTTTTTCCATATGACTTCTAGATATTTTGGTTGCTTATATGAGTATGATTGAACCCAGAGAACATCTTTTTTTATCATTTAACATAAGTTTATGGCTTCCCCAGACTTGTACTAATAATGAAGCTATGAGGGATATGACAAGAATGGTGATATTAAATTTCTCTAGACTAACAGTAAATTTTTCCGTTCTGATGTCAGGAATGTTGAGCATCTGGAATCTGCAAGCAGAGTGAATTGTTCACTGCGGGAACACTTTCATCAAATTCTGAGCCATTTATTCTCTTAGGAACCACTACTGTCTTGTACAGAATATTATATTTTTACAGAAGCAGTTTTCTGGAACTGGAAAAATTTCTTTCCTTCTTGTGCTTCTGTATTTTTAAATTCTTTCACATTTTAGATATGTCATTGTTTTGAAATGTGGTGTCACATTTTAGCATTGAATTTTTTTTTTAGGTTTAAAAACAATAATTTGTGTTTGTTCAAATGCTGTGAGAAAGCAATAGGAAATAAGTTGTTCTAAACGAAGTTCTCTTTATAGTTTGCATAGGTGGATCTATGCTCTGTACTTTGTCATAAGTTTCTTTGAATTTTCAGAATATCTATAATATATAGCTAGTTAGATCGATAGATATAGATACTTGTGCCTTGATTGTGGCATAGATATATTTCTTGAAAAAGTGCTATGGAGGTGGGGGGAAGGAATGTGTGAAATTCTCTGGTTTCTCTAGTTTTGTTTCAAACATTTCTGAAATGAGGAATTGAGATTCTAATCGGCCCTGGATCATGCTGGGTATTTAAAATAAGTATCTGTTGGTGTAAGTTACATGTTTGTTTTATTTAAAAAAAAAATTCTGGTGTTTTTTTAAATTTTGTTTTGTTTTGGACAGCAGAAACTTCTATTGTATTTAGTAAATTTTTGCTTTGAATTAGGCTTTCCTGAATCTTGATTTTATTTTTTTGGTTCCTTATGTTTGGAGACAATGTGATCACATGGCAGTAGGTATCATTGCCTAGAATATGGGCTGGATGGTTTGATTAGAAAGCCTCCTATTAGGTCTTACTAGTGTCTTCGTGTCCTGCAACTATCTGACATATGCTTGAAAGTCAGTTATTTACTTTAAGGGAGATATTTCTGCCTCTGTTTAGCATTATTTAGCCAATCTTGTACCTATCTGTCTCACCTGTCGTTGCTGAGACTAAACATGGAGCTCATAAAGCTGCATTTCTTTCTTCCACGCATGATTTTGCTACTCAAGTGTGCAGGATCACAGCTTGCCAAGTACATAAACAGTTTTAGTGTCATATTGATCCTTTAATCTGAAGATTCATTCCTCTACTACTAAATGCCTTTGCTCTGTATTCTAGTTCACCCTCAACCACCTCTCTACCACCACTACCCTACCCCCAACTCCTTTCCAGCATCTGGTTTTACTTATCACACTGCCTCAGTTGAACCATAGCCACTTCTCCATAGGCCTCTTTTGGCTTCCTCCCTACTGATCTGAAGTTAGTTATCATTGCTACTTTCAACTGTTATCTGCTCATCACTTTGATCAGTTATTTTCATTTAGGCGTAAAGTCTCCATGAGGAGATATGAATCATCAACCCAATATGTGTTAGTAAATCAGAGCTCACAAACTTTGTCTGCCTAATTCTCTTTAGGCGTTCTGAACCACAGGCATTTGGGTAAGTTGGAGGTTTTATTTTTTGCCTTGCCTTTGATTGCTTTTGATGTAGTCCAGCTGGTGTATGCTTGCTTTACAGTTTTCCTGATGAAAAGACGGTTCTCTATTGTTTGACAAACATGACAACCCTGGTAATTTTCCTCTTTTACAAAGCGTGAGGACTTTATTCTCATCTTTGTAGGAAGAAAACATGTTTCCCAGCTTCTTTTTTCTTACTACTTCATTTTCCCTTCCCCTGCCCCATCTTAATGATTCAGAAGATAATTTCTATAATAAAGGTGGATTTTGTGAAATGGTTCCTAGCAAATGGTAAAGGCTTTTTTATGACTTTTTTTTTGGTAAAAATTCTTCACTGATGCAATTTTTCTTTTCTTTTCTTTCTTTCTTTTTTTTTCTTTTTGAGACAAGAGTCTCACTCTGTCACCCTGGCTGGAGTGCAGTGGTGGGATCTCGGCTCACTGCAACTTCTGCCTCCTAGGTTCAAGCGATTCTCCTGCCTCAGCCTCCTGAGTAGCTGGGATTACAGGCACACCAGTACGCCCAGCTAATATTTGTGTTTTTAGTAGAGATAGGGTTTCACCATTTTGCCCAGGCTGGTCTCAAGCTCCTGGGCTCAAGCAATCCACCCACCGCAGCCTCCCAAAGTTCTGGGATTACAGGCGTGAGCCACCAGGCCCAGGCCGATGCAGTTTTTCTGACTTCTGAGTATGTTATATTCTTGTCTCAAGGACAGGCTTGTTGAGTTGCAAATTCTATCAGCTTTTTCCTATATAATTAATATAGCCTTTGAAATGGAAGATGAAAGTGTATTAAAAACTTTAAAGCACTAAAACTATAAACAGGAACCTGCAAACAGGAGTTCTCTACATTTTTCTTATGAATATCTTAATTATATCTAGAAATTTTAGAAAATTGCTGGGAGAATTAATGTTAAAAGGCTCAAAATCAAGACTTTGAGTATTAAAAATATTTTTAGATGAATTATATTGCTGACTGTTTTTACCACCATCTCTGAATGTGACCAGGATTTTCCAAGTTTTTGTTCTGCCAAAAAAAAAAAAAAAAGGAGGGGGGGGATAACAATGCTTAATACTGACAACATTGACCCTATATCTAGTGAACTGTTTTGTGCTGTAACTTCAAGAGTTAGGGACCCAGAGATCCAGATGGATCGAATAATTTGAATGAACATTTGTTGTCAGCAGGTCTGTTCTGAGTAATAATTGTTTCAGTAAGCCTACATCTGTATGCCATAGCTGGTCATCTCCAGTGTGTGTGTTTATTATGTCTAATACTGGTAGTCTGGAGGAAAGTGCAAATTATTTCTAATTATCTCAATAAAGGGATTAATATTATTTTTCTGTATCACTTGAAACATTGTCTAAAATGACTCTGCAACTATTTCAGCCTGGTTAGTGTTAATGAAAAATGATTAGTTCTGTGGAGTCTCAGTTTGGATTTTGAATAGAATGTGCATTGGCGTACAGTTTATGTCAGCCAATATTGTCAGTATATTGTTAATAGATACATACCATTGATACCACCAAAATTATAGTTGTCTCTTGCAAATATATGTTGCATTATCTTTATATTAAAAGTTGTTTTTTAATTTTAATTTTTTGAGGCAGGGTCTCACTGTGTCACCCAACCTGGAGTGCAGTGGCACCCCCTTGGCTCACTGCAGCCTCAAATCCTGGGCTCAGGCAATTCGCCTTTTTTTTTTTTTTTTTTTTTTAAGAAATGGGGTCTTGCTGTGTTGCCCAGGCTGGTCCCATACTCCTGGATTTAAGCAATCCTCCTGCCTCAGCCTCCCAAAGTGTTGGGTTTACTGGGCGTGAGCTGCTGTGCCTGGCCAAAGGTCGGTGGCAGGACGGAAGGTGTGATCACATTTTTAAGTTCTCATCTCTCAGTTCACTCTACCCAATATGTGGGGTCTGTTGTTGCCTGTCTTTATTGCCTATTGTGAAAGCTTTCTTTTCCCCCTTAATGCATCCAGCAGGATAAACTTACATTTTGCCATCTGCCTCCTTAATGCTTGGAATACTTAATAAGTTTTTGCATTTAATTTGGAATTTATTTTTATTTAAAAGATGCTTACCTAAGTTGTTCAGCAAAGCAAGCCATCATTGTAAGCTTTACAAATAACTCATTTAACGCTTGTAACAATTCTGTAAGGTTAGTACAACTATACGTGTTTTACACAATAAAAAATGGATACACAGAGATGTTTACCAATATGCCCAGTTGCAGAGTTGGGATTTGGAATTATGTCGCATGGCTCTAGAGTCTAAGCATGCTACCCCAGGGCCTTTGTAAGCGTGGTTCTCTTTCAGTTCCTCACTTCAGCACCTCCGAGTTAATGTCTATGCTTCCCTCAGATCCCAGCATAATTGTCGCTTCCTCAAGAACACTGTCCCTGAGTTGTTCACATCTCTCTGTCTCTTATACTTTTCCCGGTGCAACAGTCTCCTCTTGTATAGCACTTTTCAGAGTTTGCATTTATTTTCATGATTACCGATATCTGGCTCCTACCCTATACTGGGGAAAAACTTGTGTTTGCTTTTTTTTTTTCCTCCCTTCTTTGTAACTACTCAATGGGTTCCCCTTATCCACTGCCTAGACAGAACAATTTATCAAGACAGAGGAATTGCAATGGAGAAAGAGTAATTCACACAGAGCTGGCTGTGTAGGAGACTGGAGTTTTATTATTATTCCAATCAGTCTCCTGAGCAGAGTTTTTAAAGATAATTTAAAGAAGTGTGGGTAGGGGCTTGGGAAGTGAGAAGTTCTGATTGGTCAGGCTGGAGATGGAATCATAGGGAGTTGAAGTGAGGTTTTCTTGATGTTTTCTCTTCTTGGGTGAGATGGCAGAACTGGTTGAGCCAGATTACCTATCTGGGTGGTGTCAACTGATCTGTGCAGGGTCTGCAAAATATCTCCAGCACTGATCTTAGGTTTTTCAATAGTGATGTTATCCCCAGGAGCCATTTGGGGAGGTTCACACTCTTGGAACCAGAGGCTGCATGACCCCTACACTGTACTTTCTAATCTTGTAGCTAATTTGTTAGTACTGCAAGGCAGACTGGTCCTCAGGCAAGAAGGGGGTCTCTCTGGGAAAAGCTATTATCAATTTTGCTTCAGAGTCAAACCATGAACTGAATCCCTTCTCAAAGTTAGTTCAGCCTACGCCCAAGAACAAACAAGGGCAGCTTAAAGGTTAGAAGCAAGATGAGTCGGGTAGGTCTGATTTCTTTCACTGTCATAATTTCCTCGGTTATAATTTTGCAAAGGCGATTTCATCGTCACGGCATCTCTAGCCCTTCATAGTGCCTGGCACATTGATAGTAAGCACTCGGTGTTAGTGGGGTAGGGATGAGAAAGGCTCAAGAGGAATTTTGAAGCATGGAGGGGACTTGGGAGCTTGCCAGCTTCTGAAACACTCCTCTTGAAATGTTGGCAAGTGTGTTAAATTAAACCTGTTAATGAAACTTTGATGTAAGCATGTTATCATGTTTCTTTCATCTTTCAGGTAGTTTCAGGGATCCTGAAGAATGGGAACATGACAGCAGTAGCAGTCATCAGGAAATTAATTATCTGGTGAATTGGTGTAAAGTTTCCTGAATACAGTTGTAATTTCAGGGTACAGCAAATAACAGTTCACTGTGGCTGGAATAGAATTTGAGAAGTTGTGAACTATCCTGCTGAAAACAAGGTTTACAGCAGATTATTACACAAAAATGCAATTTGGAAATTTGTAAAACTGATTTCTATCCGGTAAAAACTCAAGCAGTGCAGAAATATATGTGGCAAAAATGAAAGTAATTGTCTCCTGTTCCTTTTGGTTTTTCTTCCAGATTAAACTTTGATAACAGTTAGATATGAATCCTACTATGGAAGCCTCTCTTGGCCACCTACAGCAGTAATGAATGAGTGAATTTCAGGATCAAAGGGAATGTAAGCTTTCAGTTTTCGTATTGCCAACAATGTATACCAATTTATGACTTCCCGGGTTCCTTCATTCCCTCTGAGAAACCCAGAGGGCTCTGACCAACCTTCTCTCTCTCTGTCTCTCTCTCTCTCTCTTTTTTTGAGACAGAGTCTCACTCTGTCACCCAGGTTGGAGTGCAATGGCATGATCTGGGCTTACTGCAGCCTCCACCTCCTAGGTTCAAGCAATTCTCCTACTTCAGCCTCCTGAATAGCTGGGATTACAGGCATGTGCCACCACACCCGGCTAATGTTTTTTGTATTTTTAATAGAGACAGGGTTTCACCATGTTGGTCAGGCTGGTCTTGAACTCCTGACCTCTTGATCTGCCCGCCTTGGCCTCCCAAAGTGCTGGGATTACAGGCGTGAGCCACCGCAGCCGGCCCAACCTTCTCTTTTAAATGCAAACGCTTTCTTCCAGGTCCTCACTGTCAGTGTGAAATCTTGTTTCTTAGTTTACTGAAAATAGTGAAGCAATCTTCAGGAATTACCACGTGTTCCCTCAACCACATTTGCCCTACATGGGGCATCTGCTGCCTGCCTTCCTCCCTGGTACCATAGAGGAGCTGCCCTCTTGGATTTAATCCACCTGTGCACTTGACCCTGTTCCTTCGCATCTGCTGAATGATAGAGCTTCACCTAAAACTTCTTTACCTCCTTTCCATACAAAGATCAATTATCTATTGAACCAAGTCTTCTGAAGGTTATGGTGGGAGGATTGATTGAGTTTAGGAGTTTGAGACCAGCCTAGGGCAACATCGAGACCCTGTCGTTACAAAAAAAAAATTAAAAATTAGTCACGTGTAGGGGTGCATGCCTGTCGTCTCAGCTACTCGGGAGGTTAAGGCAGGAGGGTTACCTGAGCCCAGGAGGTCAAGGCTGCACTGAACTCTGATCATGGCACTGCACTACAGACTCAGTGGCAGAGCAAGACCCTATCTCTAGGAAAAAAACCAAACCCGGCTCCTTCTAAGAGTTGTATGTATTTGCTCTCTCCTCTGTCTTCCCGTATTTTAGTGCTCCTCATTCAGTCTTCTACATTGTCACTCTACCAAAGGTAGTCAGTACCCTGCGCACTGCTAAATCCAGCGCTTAGTTCTCAGGCCTCGTTGTACTTGCTTATCATTGGCATTTACACAGTGGCTGGTTCATTCTTCCTTGACACTGTCTTTCCAGGACATGAGATTACAGCACTCCAAGTGGCTGCTGGTCCCTCCTGTCTTCTGCATCGCCTAACTTTGGAGACCTGAGGGCGCAGTCCCTGCCTCCTCTTTTCTTCTGTGTCTACACTCATGCTCCTGGGGATCTCATTTTACCTCGTGGCTTTAAGTACAAATCATGTGCCAGTGATTCCCAGGGGTTAAGTTTTCAGCCCAGAGCAGTCTGGTGAACTGCTGACCCCATATTAAACTGCCCACTGCATCTCCACTGGTATCCAGTCGACATTCCAAATTCAGTATGTCTAAGGCTGAACTTCCCCATTATAGTGTAGGTGATGGCAACTTCAAAAACTCTTGGAGTCATGTTTGATTCTTTTTGCCATGTCCCTCATTCAGTCAGACAGAAATTCATATTTAGCTCTTCCTTCAAAATCCAACTAAACTTGTGTAGTTCTCACAAGTTCCCCTGGCTGCTGCGTGGGCCCAAGCCACCCTCACCTTCTGCCCCGGATTTCTGTGTTTGATCTTCCCATATAGTTGTCTGCCTCGGCCCTTGGCTTCCTGCCATCTGTTCTCAATTCAGCAGCCAGAGTGATAAATTCATTCATTCATTTATTATTATTATTTTTGAGACAGGGTCTGATTCTGTTGCCCAGGCCAGAGAGCAGTGGTGCAATCATGGCTCACTACAGCCTGGATCTCCTGGGCTCACATGATCCTCCTACCTTAGCCTCCCATAGTGCTGGGATTATAGATGAGCCACTGCGCCTGGCTGACTGATGCTTTTGTAATGTAAGTCAGATCTGATCACTCCTTTACACAAAACTCTGCAGTGGCTCTTTCACTCAAAAGTAAAAGTGAAGCTCCTTCCGGTGTTTGTCCTCCCAGGCCCTGTGTAATCTGGGCTCCCATTTCCTTCCTTATATCCCCTCTTCCTCTTGCTCCCTCTGCTCCTGTCATATGGGACTCCTTGCCTGTCGTCTTCCTCAGTTAAAAGTATTCTGGGCCGGGCGCGGTGGCTCAAGCCTGTAATCCCAGCACTTTGAGAGGCCGAGATGGGTGGATCACGAGGTCAGGAGATCGAGAACATCCTGGCTAACACGGTGAAACCCCGTCTCTACTAAAAAATACAAAAAACTAACTGGGCGAGGTGGCGGGTGCCTGTAATCCCAGCTACTCGGGAGGCTGAGGCAGGAGAATGGCGTGAACCTGGGAGGCAGAGCTTGCAGTGAGCTGAGATCCGGCCACTGCACTCCAGCCTGAGCGACAGAATAAAAAAAAAAAAAAAGTATTCTGATGTATTCTGGTGGTTTCTATACTCTTAAAAGATAATGCAATCTTGTTAATTCAAGATGATGACAGCTTGTAATTATCTTCTGATTAATGAATTATAACTTTGGGTGAATTGTTTACTCAACATGATTACATTTCCTTATGGGATAGGTCAGGTTGTCTACCTTCCCCAATCCTTGGTCAACTCACTTGCCTGTTACTTATATATATCTTATATAAAGATAATATTCTGATAGAAAACATGACTTTAGTTTTACAGTAATTCTCTCTCTCTCTCTCTCTCTATATATATATGGTAAAAAATATACTGCAAGACAACTTGAAGTTGCTCAAAGCATCAAAGTATCTAAAAGTGTATGTAAAATACATACCATCTCAGTGTGTTGCCCAGGGCTACTAAAGCCCCAAGAACATACTCTGATTGTAAGTTGTTAGAGGGGAAAAGCACATAGTCCCTTATCTGCAAGGACAATGATGCTAGGTGCAGTGGCGTACTCCTATAGTCCCAGCCACTAGGGAGGCTGAGGTGAGAGAGTCCCTTGAGCCCAGGGGTTCAAGGTTGTGGGGAGCGTAACCATGCCCACTGCACTCTAGCCTGAGTGACAGAGCGAGACCTCATCTAAAAAAAAAATAAAAAAAAAGACAGTGAGACAGTGACTTATGTTTCTCCTGCAGTGTAGCATGGGTTCAGGAAGATGACCACAGCATGTTATTTAGGTCCAATTAAAAAACTCAGTGATCTCAAAGCATATAGTTTTTATCTTTAACAAAAAGTAAGTGACACATGTACTTATCATTTAGTATAGCGTGGCTAGAGGGAGGCCAGCTACAGCACATTTAAATCCCATCAAATAAATAAGTCAGTGTAGTTAAATTAAGATTATGGTCTTACATATGAGATGGCTTAATGAGCTGGCTCACGGAGTGAGGTATTTATATTGTACTGAAAGCATTCTCATTAGTACATTACTTTTTATGATTTCATACAGCCAAAATTTGCCATATAAAATTCCCCTGGAAAGGGAGAATAGGTTACAACATTTACTTTCCACAGAGCAGGCTTTGGTAACCTGTTTAAAAATCTCAAAACATCTTTATGTGTCTTTGCAATTAGTTCCTTTAATTTTAAGCACCTTTCTTAGCCCCTAAAATTTTTGCCCACTATGTACTTTGTATTGTTTTTCCATGCTTAGGGGTTTTATATATTCTTAATGTTGGAAAACCACAACCTATCTTGACCTTCTAAGTTTCATATATTTATGAGGAAGTTGAAATTAAGAGAGTGCTCTTTCGACAGAAAAGAGCTGTGTTTGGGTTCTCCAAATAAACAAAACCAATGGGAGATATTATAATATAATATACATCCATACACACACATACGTACACACCCAGAGACAGGTATATATTAGGTTGGTGCAAACATAATTGCAGTTTTTGACATTATAGTAAAAACCACGATTACTTTTGTACCAACTGACTATATAGGTGTGTGTGTTTATAGGAGATTTATTATGGGAATTCACTCACGTGATTATGGAGGTCAAGAAGTCCCGTGATCTGCCATCTGCAACCTGGAGAACCAGGAAAGCTGGTGGCATAACTCAGTCTGAGTCTGAAGGCGTGAGAACCAAGATTGTGGGGTGGAAGGGAAAGGGCTGCAGTATAAGTAAGTATCAAAGTGCAAGAACCAGGAAGCCTGATGTGTGAGGGCAGGAGAAAATGGGTGTCCCAGCTCAATAAGGGAGAGGGGGAATTTGCCCTTCCTCTGCCTTTTGGATCTATTTGGACCCTCAGTGAAATCGGCTGATGCTGCCTGTGTTGGTGAGAGTAGATCTTCTTTCTGGAGTCTACCAATTCAAAGGATAATCTCTTTCAGAAACATCCTCGCAGACACACCCAGAAATAATGTCTTACCAACTATCTGGACATCTCTTAGCCCAGTCAAGTTAACACATAAAATTAACCCTCTCAAAACTGTTCATTTGTCATTTGTTGAACTTAGAACTTTGGCTCTGTGCTCTAACTGAGCTATTGGGGTCAGGCTTAGCATATGGTTAAGACATGCAAACATTGTTAATACAAGCCTTTGATGCAATAGTATTTCCCTTTCAAATCTATATTAGAAAAACATTGACTTTCACGAATCACTAGTTAAATATTTTTTCATTGTATCTCCAGTGCCAAATAACAGAAGGAACACTGAAAACAGAGCAGA
The DNA here is from genome assembly GCF_007565055.1 of Rhinopithecus roxellana. NCBI lineage: Eukaryota > Metazoa > Chordata > Mammalia > Primates > Cercopithecidae > Rhinopithecus > Rhinopithecus roxellana. Next base: position 105,384,667 of record NC_044559.1, read on the forward strand.
AAGACAATATTCCTCTCCCCTAGAAAGAGACACGCAAATACTACTTTTTTTTTTTTTTTTAAATTTTTTGAGATAGGATTTTATTCTGTCACTCAGGCTGGAGTACAGTGGTGCAATCATAGCTCACTGCAGCCTTGAACTCCTGGGCTCAAAGGATCCTCCCTCCTCAGCCTCCCAAGTAGCTAGTACTATAGAAGCACACACCACCATGCTCAGCTAACTTAAAAATTTTCTTTTGTAGTGTTGGTTCTAAGTTGCCCGGGCTTGTCCCAGAATCCTGGCCTCAAGCCATCTTCCTGCCTCGGCCTCCATGTTGGGTCGTACTTTGCATTGCTCTAGAGGAATACTTGCAACTGGGCGATTTATAAAGAAAAGAAGTATAATTGGCTCATGGTTCTGCAGGCTGTACAGGAAGCATGGAGCTGGCATCTGCTTCTGAGGAGGCCTCAGGAAGCTTACAGTAATGGTGGAAGTTGAATGGGGAGCAGGTATATCACATGGTGAAAATAGGGGCAAAGGAAATGAGTGGGGGGAGGTGCCACACACTTTTAAACAGATCTCACTGCAACTCATTCACTGTCTTGAGGACAGCCCCAAGCCGTGAAGGATACACCCCCAAGATCCAGTCACCTTCCACCAGGTCCCAATTTGAGATTACAATTCAACATGAGACTTAGAGGGGACACATGGCTAAACTGTATCAGCCTCATATGTACACACATAAATCTCTATATAGAAGATTGAGCCAGTTATCATTTTATTGTCTCTTAGCTCCAAATTCATACTTCCTTGCGTGCTCTATGAAGATAGAGCTAGACCCTTCAAGTATTTCTCTTTTGCTGCTGGCCTGATGTTAAGTTTTGTCAGAAGAGGGCACTGGATGGGACAATGCAAGAGGAGGAGGACGCCTCTCTTCCTTATTCTTGTGTTTTCTTATTTGCTTTTTCTTCCTCCTTTCATAGGATTTCTAACAGCATTTGTGGGAGTATCCAATGGTACTTATCCTCTGAGTTTTAGTGACATGTCCGTGGACAGACTCCCAGTGAGTCTTGTGGGCATCCCAGAGGTCAACTTGCTAGCCTCACCCTGCCTATGTACTGGAGGGGTTGTTTGCTTGACAGTTCCTGTCACTGTTTTATACACCCCCCGGATATTTCTGGCTTTTTAGTCCTGCTACGCCAGGACTAAAAATGGTTTCCTGCCTGCCAGCCTCAAACCATCTGTATACTGGAGAAGTATTTGCTGCTTGCTAGTCCCAGGCACAGTTTTTTGTCCACTTGCATCCTGGAGATGGGTGTTTCTTGCCTGCCCAATGATAGTGGAGAAGCTTTGGCCCAAGGAGCCCAACCGTCTTGTGAGCTGCAAGCACACATTCTCCTGTGAGCTCTGAGTCTTAGCCTTGGGGAGGGAGTCCTCTTCCAAGGTTGTTTTCTCCTTGGATAACAGGAAAAAATCTCCTTCAGTCCTAGGTGGTATTTAGAGTTCTTTCTGACTTTACAGTAAGCCCCTGTTATAGGTAATAATTATTTATATTAAGCTTCTCTGTTCACATTACTGCAGAGCTCCTGTCTCCAGGTTGGACCATCACTGATGCAAACATAAAAGGCAGAAATTAGGATTTGATTAATCACTAGTGTTTTCTTCAGTTTTATGGAAATTTAGTGCACTTAAAAATCTCTAGATTTATGTGATTATAACTGCCTTTCCACCTTGGGTGTTCTCCAACCTAGAATGTACCCTTCCAGGTTCTGTTTTCCTTTTTCAGATCCTAGCTCAAGTCCTGCAAGTTCCAGTATAGCCTTTTCTTTTTCTTTCTTTTCTTTATCATATATATATATATATATATATATATATACATACATATATATGTTTTTTTTTTTTTTTTGAGATGAGGTCTCACTCTCATGCCCAGGCTGGAGTAAAGTGGTGTGATTATAGTTAACTGCGGCCTTTACCTCCTGGGCTCAAGTAATTCTCCTGCCTCAGCCTCCTGAATATCTGGACTACAAGTGTGCACCACCATGCCTGGCTAATTTCTTAAATTTTTTATATAGACAGGATCTCACTATGTTGCCCAGGTTGGTCTCTAACTCAAGCAGTCCGTCTGCCTTGGCCTCCCAAAGTGCTGAGAGGAGTGAGCCACTGCACCCAGCCCCCAATATAACCTTTTCTGACCTGCATTGATTGCTCTCGTCTTTAAATTATTACGGTTCTTGTACTTATCAATCAACTGACCCTTGACATATTTTAGTTTTGCTGTGGTGCTTTTTTTTTCAGTTATAAAATATGCAAATTAAAAAATATTGCTTTTTATCTACTGGAAAATTTTATGAAATAATTTTATTGAAATGCTTCACCTGTGTGTTTGACAGTATCTATTGCACGTACCCAAATATAAGGTGAGATTTTTTTCCTCCTTAAAATTCTCAGAGAAGAGAGAGCTGCTTTATATTCAAGTTCTTACAAAATCTCTTATAGGTAACTTTCTGTTATTTCACTTACGCAAAAATATGTTGAATGGAGAAGGCACATTGTTCTCATATAACCTAAATTCAAAATTTTGGGCCGGGCGCAGTGGCTCAAGCCTGCAATCCCAGCACTTTGGGAGGCCGAGACGGGCGGATCACGAGGTCAGGAGATGGAGACCATCCTGGCTAACACGGCGAAACCCCGTCTCTACTAAAAAATACAAAAAACTAGCCGGGTGAGGTGGCAGGCGCTTGTAGTCCCAGCTACTCGGAGGCTGAGGCAGGAGAATGGCATAAACCCAGGAGGCGGAGCTTGCAGTGAGCTGAGAACTAGCCACTGCACTCCAGCCCAGGCGACAGAGTGAGACTCCGTCTCAAAAAACAAACAAACAAACAAACAAACAAACAAAACCACAAAATTTTGGGGTATAGTTTTAGAGGCCAACTGACAGAATTGTTTTTTAAAAAGGACACTATTCATCAAGACAATGGGAGAAAAAAAGGTTGCAAAGAAGTTTAAGCCAGATTTAATTATTATTCCTTAGGGAAAGGTTGTGACCTCACATTTGCAAATGTTAAAGATACTTAAAGAGTAGCTTAGTGGTTCTGTTGTAGAGATAAAAACTATACAGTTACAGAACAAATAAAAAACTGATCAGTTTTATGTAGATTTCCCATGACACTATCTCACAAATAATCAAAAATATACTACATCTTAAGCAGCTTATTTAGAAATGAAAATGATATATTTTAACTCTGAAATTTAAATTATTTATAAAATTATTGTAAATAAATGAAACAGTTTCATGAAATATGCAAGTAGGACCCAAACTAAATATCTAAATTAATATATTTTACCTCATAGGTAATTTAAGGTATGTGTTCCTAACTAAACTGCAATTTAAATTTTAGAATCAGGCATGAGCATTTTATCAACATCTGTAAAAACCAATTAGATATTTGAATTATTAATTAGACATAAACAGATGTTAATAATTAGATATGTATTTCATTGTCACACTAAATGTTCATATATTTATTTGGAAGAAAATGTGTTTTGGATCTTTTCTTGGGCAAATAGGAGAGCCTTATATATAGGATTGCTTTATGTTGGGGCATATTCTGCATCATCTAAGATGATAAGACTTCTGGGGGCAGAGAGTTGTATGTTCTATAAGTTGTATCTCCAGTGACAAGCATAGTACTCTGAATATAAGAACTCAGTAAATGTTGATTCTTAGGAACTTTGCCTTTAAAGAGGGTCTTAGTCAGTTTTGTACTGCTATAACAGAATACTGTAGACTAGGCAATTTGTAATGATCAGAATGTTATTGGCTCACAGTTCTGGAGGCTGGGAAGTCCGAGATCAAGGAACCAGCATCTGATGAGGGCCTTCTTGCGGCATCATCCATGGCAGAAGGGCAAAGAGATGGAGTAGAAGACTGACTCACCTTCATATAATGAACCCATTCTCAAGATAATGAGCCCGGTCTTACAATAATGGCATTAATCTATCCATGAGGGCATACCCCTCATGGCCTAATAACGTCTCATTGGCCTCCACCTCCCAACACTCTTGCATTGGGGTTTAAGTTTCTGATACATGCTTTTTAGGGGACACATTCAAACCATAGCAAAGACCTAACTCAAGTGTTTACTTCTTTTCTGAAGACTTTCCTGATGCCTTCTTCCTCATTTGCAGGAATTGACCACTTCCCTTGCCATTGCCACAACACTCAAACCTTGTCCTGGACTTACTAATAGACCTGTCTATGCTTGTCTACTGCACTGCAAACTCCTGAGGACAGGCGCCGTGACTGATTTTTCTTAGATCTTTAGAGCCTTGAGGAGTGTTTCATTCATGGCTACCATAAATGTTTACTGGAATCAATGAGTTTGAATGACTGAAGAGTGTAAGGTATCTCATTGTCTCAGTTGTTGCCCAGAGACCAAGTAGATTTAGGTAAATTCTTAAAAAATATCTCCTGCTATCTAAACTCTCATCATTTGCCCTTTGAATCTCCACGACCCAAACCATTTGGATTTCACAAAATTCTTCACCATTAGAACTTTAGGAACTGACTATAGGAGTATTTTAAAAAACATGTTAAAACACAGGCCCCATTTTATGCATGGCCAGAGACAGTTTCTAAGGCCCATATAATTCATTTGAGTGGAAGTAGTTGTCTGTATTACTTACCTTCATGGAGACGGCACACAGCTCTGGCCTGGTAGCTCCTTTAATCATGTCTTTAATTTCTGGTTGGCACTATCCTGTCTTTTCTTGCTGTGGTCATGGTTACCAGATGTGGTAGTTGTAGGAAAGGGACAGCTCTTGTCGCTAGAGTGCCAAACTATGGTGGGATATTAGTTAGGATTGCATAAAACTAGTAAAAACCAGAAAACTCTGGTTTATGAGCTTCTGCTAACAGAAAAATTATTTTTTATAAAAACTTAAATATGGCTTATTCCCACAAAATGTAAGCAGTACTTGGGTAAAGTTAACACTTTCCATATGTAAAAGACTAGTGTGGTTTTATTTCTGAGTATGGTATTGTATCCAATTGCAATATATAGCTAAGCTATTGTTTTGACTTTGAACCATTGAATTGAAATGACATTTTCATTCTAGAAGAAGACATGTTAAGCAAAGGAGTGCCTACTCTCTGCCAGCCACAGGGCTAAATGCTGCCATATGCATTGCTCTATCGAATTCTTACAACAACCGTGTTTGTCATATTTTTTTTTGTATTAGCATTTTATTTTGAGATAATTGTAGATTCATGTTATGATCCCATGTACCCCTCACCCACTTTCTTCCAATGGTAGCGTCTTGCATAATTATAATAGAGTCTTGCAACTAGGAAATTGTCATTGGTACAATCCTTTGATCTTATTCAGATTTCACGTTTTATATGCACTCATTTGTGTGTGTCTCTGTGCGTTTGCGTATTTAGTGCTATGCAATTTTTTTTTTTGAGATGGAGTTTCACTCTGTTGCTCAAGGTGGAGTCCAATGGTGTGGTCTCAGCTCACTCCAACCTCCACCTCTGGGGTTCAAGTGATTCTCCTGCCGCAGCCTCCTGAGTAGCTGGAATTACAGGCGTATGCCACCATGCTGGGCTACTTTTTATATTTTTGGTAGAGATGGGGTTTCACCATGTTGGCCAGGCTGATCTTGAACTCCTGACCTTAAGTCATCCACCTGCCTCGGCCTTCCCAGGTGCTGGGATTATAGGCATGAGCCATTGTGCCTGGCCATGCTATACAATTTTACCACATTTATAGGTTACTATTTCTTTTTAAACACGTGAGGGAAACAAGGCTCGGTTAAATTAGGTGAAATGCTCTAAGTATAGACTTTGAGTTTGAATCTAGCTCTGTTTGATCCACACTTTTGCTTTTTCAGTAACTATATGATTAATAACAGTAATCATTAATAATGACAATGACTGAAAATTACCGAGTTTCATATGAAACATATTGAGTACTTTTTATGTGACAGGGACTGTTCTAAGGTATTGAGTCATTTAATCCTCCTGACAACTTTTATCATGTAAATTATAGCACAGTTGAATTAGTCTCCTTAAACTGTAAGTCACATTACCAAGGAATAGGTAATTATTTTTACAGCTCCTCAAATCAATAATAAAATAATGAAATTCCACTCTCTCTTTATATAATTTCACATTTTGACTTCCGACCTTAACCACTGATCTTGGCCATTGTTGATTACTTTCATATGTATAATGAGACCTGTATCATTACAGATTGAGTTAGGTTGAGATACCTTACAAATAATTTTACTAAATTGTAAATAACAGCTGTTGTAGGCAGAATGCCAGAATCTTAAGGGAATAGATGTAAAACACCAAGAATACTTCCGAATGTAATTGAGAGAAGGTTTTTTTTTTTTTTTTTTAAGAGTGTTTTAGATTTTTATTTTTATTTATTTTTATTTTTTTGCCAAATAAGGCCCCAGGAATGTTTAAATTTAATCAGATCTCCCAAGTTACGTATCTTAACTTTCAACGTGGTACCTAATGCCTTTGGTTGTGAGTTATCACTGATAAGCAGAATCAGCATGCTTCAGGAAGATAATAGATATACGAATCATCAGCCCGTAATTTACTATTCCTTGCTAGTTAAATCTCTTGTAAAACTGTCCCCGTGATGAACAGCAGCACTTATTCAGACCAAAAATAACAACAGTCCCATGTGTTGTAGGTCCCAGGTGGTCTTGGTGTTTTTGTAGACAGCAGACAAGAAATAAAAGGAATTTTGTCCTTTTTACCTCATGTAATCCCACTGGAAAATGAAACATATGCTATGAGTTGATATTGACTCCTGCCAGGTCACCTCCCTAAAGAGTCTCGGGCAGGCACTGTTGCAACATTTCTTGGACAGGAGTGTTACGGGCTGTGATGGAGATGGATGGTTTATGTAGCACGCTACCGTGGAACACTACACTACTGTCTGCCCCTAGGAAGTGTCTAGTGAGGAATCTATGAGTAAGCCGCATCTGTTACTTTAACTCTTTCAGAGGGTATTACATAAACTGTACATCCCCCAATTGTAAACCAAGTTTTACGTAGCTTTTTTTTTTTAAATAGTTGACTATAGTAATGCAGAACCACATATGATTTCTTTTCCCGTACTTTGTAGGACTTTCTTTTGGATGTTAGATAATGCAAGCATTTTTGAAACTATATGTTATTAGGAACTATCTGGATACTACAAAACCCCTTTAATGGGCCACCCTATCAATTTTCTGTTCTTCTAAGGAAGTTTTTCCTATTCATGACTCATTTCACTCTTTGGCTTAGATTGAGGGAAATGTAATAATGATTAAGGAAAGGAATGTATGCGTTTTCTTCTTTTTCTGAAAACCTGTACACATTTTCTGTCTCGGGTTATGTAAACTTGGATGGCTGTAGAATGTTGACAACTGTGAGAGGTAAAAACGAGTCTGTTAATACATACCACTGCTTTGGAATTCAAAAACCAGAAAATTCCCCTTTGGTTCTTCGGAGAAGTGTTTAGCTTGATGGCCCGGAATACAAATCCAGTAAAATCGGTATGTTCCAGCTGTCATTTACACACACCTTAGGCAAAATTAATGAGATCACTCTAAGATTACACTTTGTGTTTTATTTTCATTTTATAGGTCTGTATGAGCTGTTGGCTGCTCTGCCAGCCCAGCTGCAGCCACATGTGGATAGCCAGGAAGACCTGACCTTCCTCTGGGATATGTTTGGTGAAAAAAGCCTGCATTCATTGGTAAAGGTAAACCATGCTGATGTCAGATTCTCTTTGCGAAAAGCATATGGAAAAATATTTGGGGCACCACCAAGTAAACCAGAGATCAAATTGTTGCTCTCTGAAAACAAAACAGCCTTGTTCCATTCACCGACGGGCGTGGAAGTTGTTAAAGATTCTACCAAAAATACATAGATGATTTCACTTAATGGTGGTGAGCTGGCTCTGTATACTAATGTAGCAACCATGTGGTCACCCCCTTGTTTAGAGAAAGAATATGAAATAGTAGCAGGAAGGTTTAGACTCTTTTACGGTCAACATTCATGAGCTGGAATTTAACTTAAATAAATGTTCACAGCAAAAATTAGAAGGAATCTATTTTCTGAGGTCAAGGATGGCAGCAGTTCAGTAGCCACATTAATTTAAAATAATTTCCTTTAACAAAGTCAACTGAAATTCTAGTAAGCTGTTTCTTTTATTGGCAGCACTCCATTGAAGTGGTATTTTGTATATAAATACACTGAAGCCGAATGTGAGTAAAAACAGTTTTTGGAGACAGTTTTAGTAAAGCATCATGCCATGAAAATGATCAGCCAGCAGAAATCGGGTCTGGCCATACAGCAACATTGGGAGTGATCAGAACTCCTAAAATAGTAAAATGAGAACAAGAAGCTTACTGGAAAATATGCCACTTGTGCTTCTGGAAATATGAATTGCATTTTCTCTCATCTAACTCAAGCTGAAAGAAATTTAGAGTCTTCCTGGAGTTTGTGAGGAGGTAGAAACCAGCGCCTCAATGATAACCAGACCTATATTTTTAAATTCAGCTAAATTTGTTATGGTTGCCTGTCATGATAAGAGGCTTTTAATTGATACAGAGTGTTCGAAAATGAGCAGCTTCTGAGCTGCAATTGCTTTACAGAACAGGATTCCTATATATTTTTTCTTGTCGAATTTACTGCAATTTGTGTACTTCCAGCAGTGACAATTCTTAAGAAATGGAAGTGTTGGTATGTGGCATTTCCCTGGCAGTACATTTAAAGACTACGTTTATTTGTTCATTTCTTTTATTTTTTCATAACAATGTAATTTCCAAGGCATCCTTGTGCTCTAACTAATAGTTGCCCTCTGGGGTTTTATTAGGCATCGTCTTGGGATTATGACTGATGACGTTTGTGACTTGGTAATACAATCATATAAATATTTTTATGTTGAATGTATGGAAGTTGGATAGCTATGGGTTTATTTAGATTGAGTTGACCTTTTGATAGACGGAATAAAATAAATTTGAGATGGCATCATCATCCTTTAATCATTAATTAGGCATGCCTCCAAACAATGGATGCATATTCCTTTGTATGTATTTACAACATAGCTACTATCTCAGTTTCCTTACCTATAAAATTAAAGTTATACTATCTGTTTACAAGGTTGTTTGTGAGTTTCAAATAAAATAGCAAAGATCTGAGTTTTTTGGTAGTTATATAATGGGGTTAGGCAAATTTAAGTAGGCATTATTAAGTATTGAGGAAAAAGTTAATTATCATAGCATGCTAAGGATCAAAAAGGAACTACAGAGATGGTTGTTATTTCTATTAAAAGAATGAAACTAATGCATGAAACAAATTCTTAGTTACACTGGCTTGAGTTTTAAGCTGAGGCTGTATTTCAAAGTATATGTCAATACTAAGTGGTTAGAAAGCATAGCGGAGGGTACTGATACCTGATTTCATAAAAACAGTGGAGCAAATAAGTTCATGTTGCTAGTATTTAGATAGCACAATAACACATGTACTATTCTAAATGTTTTCCAATAATTGCTATAAAATGTATTTTCAAAATTAGTTTTATTACATACCTCTAGTACATTCTCAATGTCTTAATAGTTCCTCCCGCCCCCAACTTTTATCAGACACAGACCTCAAGTGTGTCCTTTGACTGACCCATTCTATTCGTTTTCAAGTATGTAAAGTCTACAATACTTTCAGGAGGCAGGCTCCTGGGACTGGAGATTTAAACAGCTGAAACAAACCGCTTAGCTGTATTCCAAGCGTGTCTATTTAAGCTTGAAGGAATAGAAGGCTTCAGCTTTTGTACGTAGATCTTGGTAGAGCTGAAGGAACTCGTTTGAAAAGATTTGTGCTAGAGTGAATCAAAATTGCTTTGGTTTTATGCTCTTCTGCCTGCAGTTGAAGCTGTTAGGATTGATTTAGAACTGAGTGAACACAAAACTTGATTTTATTCTAGCACAGAATTTTCATAGTTGTTATCGTGTGTGTGTGTGTGTGTGTGTGTTTAAATGGGCTGAGTGCAGTGGTTCACAACTGTAATCCCAGGCCACGAGTTCAAGACCAGCCTGGGCAGCATAGCAAGACCCTCTCTCTAAAAAAAATTAAAATATAAAAAAAAATAAAAATTAGCCAGGCATAGTGTGGTATGACTGCAGTCCTAGCCACTCAAGAGGCCGATGTGGGAGGATCGCATGAGCCTGGGAAGTCAAGGCTGCAGTGAGCTGAGTTCACACTACTGTGCTCTAGTCTGAATAACAGAGACCCTGTCTCTTAAAAAAAAAGTTTGGGGGCAGGCTGTAAATCAAAACACAATTTTAAATATATACACCTCTTTGGACTAGGGAAAAATATACTTATAAAGAGGAAGTTTGGGTAACACAGTCTCTGTGACAGGTTCAGCCACCTTGGGGTATTGGGCTACAGGGCAGGTATATGTAGGCTGTGAGCTTGTCACTAAAAAGGAAATATGGTGATCCTCTAGGGTGTTAGCTGAGGATGCTTTTGAAAAGAAAAACTCCTAAATAGAAAAGTTGAAGAACAATAAAAACGGTGAGCATGAGGCTTTAGAAGTATCAGGGGAAGATGATACTGAGAGAAGGCCTGGGAAGTCTCATATTAATCTGGCTGTGTCCCCACCCAAATCTCATCTTGAATTGTAGCTCCCTTAATTTATATGTGTTGTGGGAGGGATCCCACGGGAGATAATTGAATCGTGGGGATGGTTTCCCTCATACTCTTCTCATGGTAGTGAATAAGTCTCACAAGAGCTGATGGTTTTATAAGGGGAAACCCCTTTTGCTTGGCTTTCATCTTCTCTTGCCTGCCACCATGTAAGATGTGCCTTTTGCCTCTGCCATGACTGCGAGGCTTCCCCAGCCACATGGAACTGTGAGTCCACTAAACCTCTTTTTCTTTGTAAATTACCCAGTCTCAGGTATGTCTTTATCAGCAGCATGAAAACTGACAAATACACTTTATCTGTGGGATGGAAATACATTGTTTATGAGGGTGGGAATAGAAGGATATCAGAATTCACATGAACTAGGGAATGGTTCATCCAGGACCCATCTCTTGCAAATATCCAGGACCATATATTTTGTATCTCAACCTCATTTCTAGATTTAGTTTGTATTCTTGTGGGTTCTTTTTTCTTATTGAGATCTCTTTACTTATTATACATTTTATTTTTTTTTTTAGTTATGTTTGTGCGTGTTTTTGTAATCTGGTTTAAGTTCATTTTAAAACAAGGTATGGCATAAAAACTTGATTAAATACTATCTTTCTTTCTTTCTTTCTTTCTTTTTTTTTTTTAAATTCTTTGAGACAGAGTTTTGCTCTGTCACCCAGGCTGGAGTGTAATGGTGCAATCTTGGCTCTCTGCAACCTCTGCCTCCTAGGTTCAAGTTATTCTCGTGCCTCAGCCTCCTAAGTAGCTGGGACTATAGCCACCTGTCACCAGGCCTGGCTAGTTTTTGTATTTTTGGTAGATATAGGGTTTCATCATGTTGACCAGTCTGGTCTTGAATCCTGACCTCAAGGGATCCACCTGCCTCGGCCTCTCAAAGTGTTGGGACTACAGGTGTGAGCCACTGCGCCCGGCCTATGTTTCTTTTAAATAAGGCTGTAGTTCTGTTTCCTCCAGAAATCTTTGTTTTTAACTCACAACTATGTTAGATTTCTAGGATAAGAATATGGAATTGTTAGTACCTTTTAAATAGTTGTGTTATGTTTTCCCCTACCCTTTAAAATAATTGTGTGTATATTTGGGAACAGGAGGAAAAAATGTAGCAATCTGAATTTTATTCTTTTTGGTATATTAAAGTATTTCAACAAACCCAAATTGATATTTTCCAGATAATTTTCCTCATTTGATTGAATTATTGTATGTGTTTCTGTGATTTCAGCCTTATACAAGTAATGATAAATACTCAGACCCCTGTAACATCTGGTTACATTGTTTTAACTTTGCATGTTTTTTAATTTTGGGGGTTGCAAAGTAGGTATATATTTTTATGGAGTATACAATAATTTTGATACCAGCATATAATGTGTAATAATCACGTCAGGGTAAATGGGGTATCCATCACCTCAAGCATCTATTTAACTTTGAGTTTTGATTGATATTATTTGTTGAGTACGTACTCTATGCCAGTTACTATATGGACTACTAGGGCTAAGATATCCAACTTGGTGGGGACAATCCCTTGCCTGTAGGGGCTCCAATCTCCCAGAGAGTTTGTAAATGAAGGGATGGATGATTACAGTATTCTAAGATAGGTCTCACTTGGAACTTTTTAGGAGAGACACAAGGTACCTCACTCAATACTGGCCTCGGGGGGGGCGGTTCATGGAGGATTTGGTATCTTAAGCTACAACCTGCATTTGGAATAGGAGTTGCTCAGGTTAGACTGGGTGTGGTGGCTCATGCCTGTAATCCCAGCACTTTGGGAGGCTGAGGCAGGTGGATCACTTGAGGTCAGCAGTTCGAGACCAGCCTGACCAACATGGTGAAACCCTATCTCTACTAAAAACTAGTAAAATTAGCCAGGCATGGTGGCACATGCCTGTAATCCCAGCTACTTGGGAGGCTGAGGCATGAGAATTGCTTGAACCTGGGAGGCAGAGGTTGCAGTGAGCCAAGATTGTGCCACTGCACTCTAGCCTGGGCGACAGAGTAACATTCCGTCTCAAGAAAAAAAAAAAAAAAAGGAGTTTCTCAGGTTAGAGTTTATGGGATGGATCAGGGCATGGGATGTCAGGCAGAAGGAATAATAGATGCAAACACCTGGAGGCAAGAGCGAGCGGTCCACCTTTAGGATGGAGGTCGACAGATTGTTTTGGCTGATCTGTGCCACCAGGAAGGCTGTGGGCAGTGGAGGGTGGCGGGAGAGATGAACAGTGACCTGTTCTTGAATGGCTTTGTAAACGGCAGAAGGTGAATGGACTTTCTTCTAAGAGAGTGGGAACCATTTCATGGAAAGGTTTTAAGGAGAGAAGAGTGAAGATATCAGGTTTTTCTTTTTTCTTTTCTTTTCTTTTTTTTTTTTTTTTTTTGAGACGGAGTCTCGCTCTGTCGCCCAGGCTGGAGTGCAGTGGCCAGATCTCAGCTCACTGCAAGCTCCACCTCCCGGTTTCTTTTAGAGGTAAACTGTGAAGATTGGATGGGACATGAGATTCCCAAGTCAGAGATGATATTGGCAAAGTGTTGGAAGAGCCTCACCTGCCTGTGGGCTGTTCATTAAAATATGAAACTCTCCTGTTATAAGCCACCACCAACTATTGTTTATGCCAGGCCATTGGGGGTTGGAAGAGGGCACCAGGAGACCTGTATAAGCTGAAAGATACCAGGTACCTGTTCTTACATATTTTGACCATCTCCTCAGAGGAGTTGAGAGGTAATTTTAGTTTTGGTTATGTTTGTTTGATATCTGGGGCGTAATCAAATAGAGCACCTATTGGATATGTGAATCTTTTTTTTTTTTTTTTTTTTTTGAGATGGAGTCTCACTCTGTCACCCAGGCTGGAGTGCAGCGGTGTGATCTTGGCTCACTGCAGCCTCCCGCCTCCCATGTAGCAGGATTCTCCTGCCTCAGCCTCCCGTGTAGCTGGGATTACAGGCGCCCGCCACCACACCTGGCTAATTTTTGTACTTTTAGTAGATACGGGGGTCTACCATGTTGACCAGGGTGATTTCGAACTCCTGACGTCAGATGATCCACCTGCTTCCGCCTCCCAAAGTGCTGGGATTACAGGCGTGAGCCACCGTGCCTGGCCTGGATACGTGAATATTGAACTGAGGATAATTATGTTCTAGATTGGAGAGAATAGATTTGGGAGTAGGGCTGCCGGATAAAATATGGGACATCCTGTTACAGTTGAATTTCAGATATGCAATGAATAGTCTTTGTTATAAGTGTGAACCATGCAATATTTGTGTTTTCACTACTGAAATCTGGCGACTCTATTCGGGAGTCATCAATGTTTAGAAGGTAACATTCTTTTGGGAACAGATTTATTGAGATGTATATTTCACCTACTGTCCAATCACCCACTTAAAGCGTACAATTTAGTGGTTTTTAGTACATTCACAGTGTTGTGCAACCATTGCCAAAATCAATTTTATTGATTTTTATTTATTTTGTTCTTTTCCTGTCCCCATAATCAATTTTAGAAACTTTTTATCACCTCAAAAAGAAATCCTTCACCCCTAGCCATCACTCTTCAATCCTTGCATTCTCTCTCCCATCCCATCCCTCAACAACTGCTAATCCACTTTCTGTCTTTGTGTATTTGCCTATTCTGGACATTTCATTTAAATAGCATTATCCGTGGCTTTTTTGTAACTGGCTTCTGTCACTTAGCTTAATGTTTTCTAGGCTCACCCAAATTATAGCATGTATCAGCACTTAATTCCTTTTTATGACTGAATAACATTATGTGGATGTATCACACTTCGTTCATCCTTTCATCCATGGATGGACATTTGGATTGTTTCTGCCTATTGGCTGTTATGGTGATGCTACTGAGAACATTTGTGTATAAGTTATTGAGTAGATGTATGTTATCACTTCTCCTGGGTATGCTACTAAGAACATTTGTGTGTAAGTTATTGTGTAGATGTATATTATCACTTCTCCTGGGTATGTATCTAGGAGAGGAATTGCTAGGTTAGATGGTAACTCTTTAAGTTTTTATGAAGACCTGTTAGACTTTTTTCCTAAGTGGCTGAACCATTTTATATTCCTGCCAGCAGTGTATAAGGGTTCTGATTTCTCTATATCTTCATCAACACTTGTTTTTATCTGACTTTTTGATTTTTACTATCCTGGTGGGTATGAAGTGATATCTCATTGTGATTTTGATTTTCTTTTTCTAGAAGTCTAAATAATGCTAACCATCTTTTCATGTGCTTATTGGCTACTTGTATGTCTTCTTTGGAGAAATGTCCAACTGGATCCTTTGCCCGTTATTTCTCCCATTGGATTCTTTTTAATTAATAAACTTTACTTTGTAGAACTGTTTTAGATTTACAGAAAAATTGAGCAGATGGTACAGATAGCTCCCATATCCCCCTTCTCCCCTTCCCAGTTTCTCTTATTATTTACCTCTTGCATTGGCATGGTACATTTGTGAATTAACAAACCAATATTGGTTGATACATTATTATTAACTGAACTCCATTGTCTACATTAAGGTTTATTCGTTGTGTTGTATAGTTCTAGGTTTTGACAAATGCATTATGTCTTGTATCTATTATTACATTGTCATGAAGAATAGTTTTATCTTTCCAAATCTCCTTTGCTTCACCTGACCTCCTTCCGCAGCTCAGCAATCACTGATAGTTTTATTGTCTGAATAGTTTTGCCTTTTCCGGAAGGTCATATCATTGGAATCATACAGTCTGTAGCCTTTTCAGATTGGCTTCTTTTACCTACTAATAAGCATTTAGGGCTCCATCAAGTCTTCTCATGGCAACATAGCTCATTTCTTTACTTTGTATCGCTGAATAGGATTCAGTTGTAGATAAGCACCATAGTTTGTTTTTCCATTAACCTTTTGAAGAGCATGTTCATTGCTTCCAATTTTGAGCAGTTACAGGTAAACATTCTATAAACATTTGTGTGGTTTTGGTGTAGGTGTAAGTTTACAACATATTTGGATAAATATCAAGGAGCACAATTGCTGAATCATGTGGTAAGACTATCTTTAGCTTTTTAAGAAACTGCCGGCCAGGTGTGGTGGCTCAAGCCTATAATCCCAGCACTTTGGGAGGCCGAGGCGGGAAGATCACGAGGTCAGGAGATGGAGACCATCCTGGCTAATACTGTGAAACCTCGTCTTCACTAAAAATACAAAAAATTAGCCGGGCGTGGTGGTGGTCACCTGTAGTCCCAGCTACTCAGGGGGCTGAGGCAGGAGAATGGCGTGAACCCAGGAGGCGGAGCTTGCAGTGAGCTGGGATGGTGCCACTGCACTCCAGTCTGGGTGACAGAGCGAGTCTCAAAAAAAAAAACCAAAACTCATTGTCAAACCCAAGGTCACTTAGATATTCTCGTGTTATCTCCTAGAAGTTTTACAGTTTTGTGTTTACATTTAGCTATATTGTCCACCTTGAGTTCTGTGTCTAGATTAAAATGTCTGCATATGAATATCCAATTGTTTTAGCATCAGTTGTTGAAAAGACCATTCTTTTTCTGTTGAATTGCCTTTACTCCTTTGTCAAAGATTAGCTTTTATTTATGTGGGTCTATTTTTGGGCTACTATATTCCATTATCTATTTGTTTATTCTTTCATCAACACATGCTGTCTTGATTACCTTAGCTTTATAGTTAGTTTTGAAGTAGGGTAGCGTCAGCCCTCAGACTTAGTTCTTTTTTGATATTGTGTTGACTATTCTGAATCTTTTGCCTTGTCATATAAACTTTATAATCAGTTTGTCATGTCCACAAAATAATCTGCTGCGATTTTGGTTGGGACTGTGTATTCTATATATAGCTCAATTTGCGAAGAGATGACATCTTAGTAACATTGTGTATTCCTGACCATGAACATGGAATATTCCTCAATTTATCGAGATCTTCTTTGATTTCTTTTACCAGAGTCTGTGTTTTCCTTATTTAGATTCTCTACACACTATATTTTGTTAGATTTATACCTAAATGTTTTATTGTTTTTGGTACTATGGCTTTGGAGTGGTATTATATTTTTAATTTCAAGTTTCAGCTGTTCAGCACTGGTATACAGGAAAGCAATTGATTTTTGGATATTAAGCTTCTATTCTGCATCCTTGCTATAATTGTTTACTTGTAGCCAAAGGTGTTTTGCTGTTGTTGATTCTTTGGGATTTTCTACATAGATACTTATCTCATCTGTAAACAAAGACTGTTTGTTTGTTTGTTCTCAATCTGTATATATCTTTTTTTGTCTTATAGCATTTGCTAGGAATTCTCATGTAGTGTTGAATAGCTGTGGTGAAAAGGCATCTTTTCTTTATACTGATCTTAGGGAAAATAATCTAGTTTCTCATCATTAAGTATGATTTTAGCTGTAGGTATTTTATACATGTTCTTTGTCAAGTTGAGAAAGTTCTTTCTATTTCTGGTTTGCTCAGAGTTTTTATTGTGAATGGGTACTGATTTATTTATTTTATTTTATTTTTTAAGACAGAGTCTCACTTTGTCACCCAAGCTGCCTCCGGGGTTCAGGCAATTCTTGTGCCTCAGCCTCTCAAGTAGCTGGGATTACAGGCATGCGCCACCACGCCTGGCTAATTTTTGTAT
Source organism: Rhinopithecus roxellana (assembly GCF_007565055.1). Classification (NCBI taxonomy): domain Eukaryota; kingdom Metazoa; phylum Chordata; class Mammalia; order Primates; family Cercopithecidae; genus Rhinopithecus; species Rhinopithecus roxellana. Next base: position 105,401,966 of record NC_044559.1, read on the forward strand.
TTTTAGTAGAGACAGGGTTTCACCATGTTGGTCAGGCTGATCTTGAACTCCTGACCTCAGGTTATCCACCTGCCTTGGCTTCCCAAAGTGCTGGGATTATAGGCGTGAGCCACTGCTCCCAGCCTTAAAAAATATTTTTGCTTCTATTGATGTGATCATATGATTTTCTTGTTTAGCATATTGATGTGATTGATTACAGTAATTTACTTATGAATGTTTAACTAGATTTTGCAGACCTGGAATGAATCTTACTTGGTCGTGGTATTGGTTGAGGATTCCTTATCCAAAAGGCTTGGGATCTGAAAGACGTGTTTTAGATTTTAGATTGTTTTGAATTTTGGAATATTTGCAGATTCTTAACTAGTTAAGCATCCCTGATTTGAAAGTCCAGAATCCCAAAGTGCTCTGGTGAGCATTTCGTTGAGCATCATGTCCATGTCAGCACTCAAAAAGTATCAGATTTTGGAGCATTTCAGATTTCAGAGCATTTTGGATTTCAGGTTTTTGGATTTGGGATGCTCCATCTGTATGTAATTAATTTGATCTATTGTTGGGTTCAGATTATTAATATTTTGTTGAGTTTTTTTGCATCTCTGTTTATAAGAATGGTTAGTCTGTAATTCTCCATCCTTGTCATGTCTTTGCCTGGTTTTGATAATAAGAAAATGCTGGCCTCATAGAATGAGGTAGGAAGTGTACTCTGCTTGCTGTTTTCCTTTTCTTTCTAGAAGAGATTGCAGAGAATTGGTATACTTTCTCCCTTAAGTGTTTTGTAGAATTCACCAGTGAAGCCGTCTGGACCTGGTGCTTACTGTTTTGTAAGTTAACCAGTTACTGATTCAATTTCTTTCATAAATATAGGCTTATTCAGATTTGTGTTTCTCCTTTTGTGAGTTTTTGTTACTGTTGTCTTTCAAGGAATTGTGTATATCATCTAACATCAAATTTGAGGGCATAGAATTGTTCATCCGATTCTTTATTGTCCTTGACATCAGTACTGTTGACTCCTCTTTCATTTCTGATATTTGTAATTTGTACCTTGTCTCTTTTTTCCCTTGCTATAGATTTATCAATTTTATTAATCATTTAAAAGAACTTGCTTTTGATTTTGTTGATTTTTCTCTGTTGTTTTCGTGTTCCAGTTTCGTTGATTTTTGCTCTCATTGTCTGATTTCTTTTCTTCTACTAGCTCTTCTTTTTCTGGTTTCCAAAGGTAACAAAGTTAGATTATCAATTTTAGATTTTTCTTTCTTTTGAATGTATTCTTTCAATGCTATAAATTCTAACCACTGCTTTTGCAGCATCTCACAAGTTTTAGTAAGTTGTATTTTCATTTTCACTTAATTTAAAATATTCTTGAGAATTCTTCTTTGACCCATGTGTTATTTAAAATGTTGTCTGATTTCCAAATATTTAGAGATTTTCCTGCTGTCTTTCTGTTACTGATTTCTAGTTTAATTCCATGTAGTCTGAAAACATATGCTGTATGGTTTTTGTTCATTTAGATTTAAGTTGTGTTTAATGGCCCAGGATGTGGTCTATCTTGTCGAATGGTCTATGTGAGCTTGAGAAGAATGTGTATACTGCTGTAACTGGATAAACTATTCCATAAATGTCAGTTAGATTTAGTTGGTAGATGGTGCTGCTCAGTTCAACTGTCTCCTTACTGATTTTTTTTTTTTTTTTTTGCCTGCTGGATCTGTCAATTATGGACTGATAGCGGGTATTGAGGTTCCAAGTATAATAGTGACTTTGTGAATTTCTCTGCAGTTTTATCAGTTTTGCTTTATGTATTTTGATGCTTTCTTGTTAGGTGCATACACATTTAGGATTGTTATGTCTTTTTGGGGAATTGATGCCCTTTTCATTATGTAATACCTTTATCTTTGATAATTTTTCTAGTTCTGCCAATTTGCCGTGTTGGAAATTGACATATGTACTCCATCTTTTTTGGGTTAATGTTAGTGTATCTTTCTCTATTTTTTTCTTTTCATTTGTCTGTATCTTTATATTCAATGTGAGTTTTTTATAGACAACATATAGTTGGGAGGTGGGTCTTCCTTTTTATCCATTCTGACAGTCTCTGTTTTTTAATTGGTATATTTAGACCATTCACATTTGAAGTGTCTATTGATATAGTTGGTTAAGATTTACCATGTTTACAACTGATTTCTGTTCACTGCACTTGTTATTTTTTAAGATTTTAATTATCTTGTCTTTTCCTTCCTTCTCTGTTTTTAGTTGACCATTTTATATTATTCCATTTACTCTCTTCTTTTATCATATCGATTATACTTAATTTTTTTTTTCTTTTTGTGCTTATAGTTAGCAACACACATTTACAACAAATACAGGTTTGTTTTTTTTTTTGAGACAGGGTCTTGTTCTGTCTCGCTGGCTGGAGTGTGGTAGTGTTATCTTGGCTCATCACAGCCCTGATTTCCCGGGCTCAAGTATTCCTCTCACCTCTCAACTTCCCAAGTAGCTGGAAGAGTACCTGGAACTACAGGCATGTGCCACCGTGCCCAGCTAATTTTTTTTTTCTATTTTTTTGTAGAGACAGGGTTTTGCTATATTGCTTAGGCTGGTCTCGAACTCGTGGACTCAAGTGATCCTCCCGCCTTAGCCTCCCAAAGTGCTGGGATTACAGGCATGAGCCACCATGCCTGATCTAGTCCTATTTTCAGATAACACTGTCATTTCACAGGTAGTGCAGGTACCTTATAACAGAGTATTCTCAATTCCCTTTTTCCTATTTCTTATGACATTGCTGTCATTCATTTTACTTATGCCTATGCTAATGTAATCCCCCAGTACATTGCTAATATTATTACTCTAAACAGTTATCTATTAGATCAATTAAGAATAAAACAAATAAAATTTTTTGCTTTATTTATTTTTTCTCTGTTGTCCTTCCTTCCTTTTTTTTTTAATGTAGATCCGAGGGTCTGACCTACGTCATTTTCTTTCTCTCTGACAAACTTCATTTTTAACACTTCTTACAAGGCAGGTCTACTGGTGGCAAATTCCTTGAGTTTTTGTTTGTCTGAAAAAGTTTTTTTTTCTCCTTGACTTTTGAAGTGTAATTCCATTAGATACAGAAGTCCAGACTGGCATTTTTTTTTTTTTTTCTTTCAACACTTAAAATATTTCAGTCCACTCTCTTTTTGCTCGCATAGTTTCTGATGAGAAGCCTGAAGTAATTCTTATCCTTGTCCTCTAGAAGTAAAGTATTTTTTCCCTCAAGCTTCTTTCAAGATGTTTGCTCTCTAGCATTAGTCTTTAATGGGCTTTACTTCTGAACTTGAAAACTTTACAAATTCAACTAAGGTGAACTTTGCTTACTATTTTGGTCCTTTTCACTCAAAGACGTGGAAGCCTCATCAGAGGCCTCCGTATTCCTCAGTAGATGATACCATGATAATGTTATGATTAATCTTTTTTCTTTTCCCCTACAAATAGAAAAATCCTTTGTCTATCAGCCTATTGTAAACCACAAGAGTACGTATTGTGGGACTTGGAAGTGCCATGATAATCTCTTAATTGCCTACCCCTTTACTTTAATAACGATGAACACTTTTTTTGGGGTAAAATAAATTACTAGTTTTATTAGCCATAATTTAAAAGGAATGCCCACTATTTAATATCAAGAGTCATTTTAAAATTCAAAATATACAATTTATCTTCTTAAACATGCCCTGAAGTCTTGTTTTAATGACACCTATGAAGTCGTGGGCATGTTAGTCACCCAGTAGAAGTGAAGTATGAGAGATGACACTTAGTGGGAGTTTATTTTGAATCTCCATATTAATATGAATTTGTAAAGTTAAATTAATGCTCATGAATTTAGGTTGAATTCTGAAAGGGAAAATCTTCCTTAATCTTGAATCTGAATAAACCCTGAACAGAGGCTCATAGAGCAACCTGTGAACAAGAATATACTTTTAAAATTTTATTTCTCCAATCTGGAAATTTCAGAAAGTGAAAAACCAGTTTGAAGGTAATTCTTGATCTTCATCTTTCAATAACTCAGATTTTCTTACTAAAATTAGCATGATGAGATTTGCATAGAAAGTAGTTATTTCCAGGATAATCGATCCAGTCAAGCTATTTTAAGAAGAGGGATAATTTTATCGAGGAATGGTTTTATAAACTCTTTTCGGTTCAAGCACTTTTAAGTTCCTCTCTTCTTTTAATCTAGAAGCAACAAAAAGCATCATGCTTGTGGGGAAAAGGTGATATTTATATGGTAGTGAATCAGATTCAAGGCTGAAGAACTGTTAATATTTTATAAGATACTCATGGCATAGGCCCCTTTAGAAACAAATAGTGCTGTTTGGGGAAGGGAGAGGTGGTATTAAGTTTAGAGAGTAAACCCAATGGGGAGGTTATGTTACTTGCCTCTGACATATCATTTGCTTTAGGTGGGAGGAAAAAGAAAAAGACAGCCAGACATTGCGAATGATCCATGGCCACCTGGTCTGACAGAGCGGAGACTTGGGTAGCAGCAGCTGGTAACGCTCCTTGGCCTATCAAAGGTAATTGTCAGGCCAGCTCTGTTGGAAAAGCCAGATGAAGTTATTTCTTACGTTATAGTTTACATTTTTTCAGGCACAGAAACATGTAAAGTCTGCTGAAGAATTCCTGAGACCCTGAGTAAATTGTTGCCTTTGTAATTCATACTCTAAAAATGGTGGCCATATGTCGCCCTTTTTAGAGATTTACTTGAGAGTAAGAATGAGAAAATAGGAGCCAGATTTGTGAATATTTAGTGCGGCTGTGTCCTCCCGCATGGTCTGCATTTATGTAATGTAACAGTCGAGTTATTGTGAGGTTTACATGGTGCTTCAAATGTACCTAGCTTCAGAACAACCATCTTATATTTATTCATAATGTCATAATGGGAAGCCTATATGCTTTACCAGAATGAATGTGGAGAATTTCTTACCTAGAAATCCCTGACTTAAGAACAGTTCATTCATTAGAATGTGTGGAATCAGGACATTTGTAACATTTATTTCCCTTTTTGGGCAATTCCTGCTGTTCTCTCATTCCAGAGAATAGGAATTCCAGTAGGGAAACGTCTGGCTTCTCTAGGTGTTATACCTAACAGTGGAGTCTCTGGGCTACAGATATGTGCATTTCTCACTGCAGTAGGTCTTAACCAAATTGCTCTACTAAGTGATTTGACTGGCTCAGGGAAATGTATATTTACAATTCTAGGACCTTGGGTCATCTCCCTTTATCACCTCCATTTCTGGATTGTGCTGTTTTTGGATATCTGACTTTAACACCATGGCAGGTGGCAATTGCCACAAAGGTGTTGGGCAGTGCAGTGTGGTCCTGACATTCCCACTTGGTTCTCAAAGTCCATTTCCCACAGCAAATTGCAGAACCATTGGCAGCAAATAAATCTCCAATGTTCGTTTTCATCTATAGTAAAATGATTTTAAAACGTCACAGTTATTGCCATCTACAACTTCCTTGGAGCCTGTCCTTGTTTTATTTGATGTAAATTATTTTTAAAATATAGAACTGAATTGTAATAATTTCAACATAGGCTGTTCTCTCTCTCTCTCTCTCTTTCTCTGTCTTTTTTTTTTTTTTTTTGTGAGATGGAGTCTTGCTCTGTCACCCAGGCTGGAGTGTAGTGGTGCGATCTCGGCCCACTGCAACCTCTGCCTCCTGAGTTCAAGCAATTCTCCTGCCTCTGCCTCCTGAGTAGCTAGGACTACAGGCACCTGCCACCATGGCCAGCTAATTTTTGTATTTTTAGTAGAGATAAAGTTTCACCATTTTCCCCAGGCTGGTCTCGAACTCCTGGCCTAAGTGATCTGCCTGCCTTGGCCTCCCAAAGTGCTGAGATTATAGGCGTGAGTCACCACTCCCGGCCAATACAATATGCTTCTGACAGAAGTCAGCATGAAAGTGACTATCAGAGCTTCGGAAAAGACAGGAAGAAGAACTCCAATTGAACAAGGGAGTGCTATGGGATCTGCTGTGGCAAGGCTGTGTGGAGGGTAGTTCACACTTCTTGTGGTTGTGTAAAAAGGTATATAGGAATACACATTCTGCATAAAGAAAACTTAGTGTCAGCATGGAATTTCACATGACAGATTTAAACATGTTTTTGTGGGCTGGCTTGGAGGCTTAGCCACCACCATATTTAATTATATTTCTAGAGCATGTATTCGAAGATCTAAGAAAAAAATTGTTCACCCTTTTGTGTTGTCTCAGTTATGGACAGTCAGGTATATTGAGTACTTTTCTGTGTTTCCAGAAACTCATGTCCCACCCTTTTGCAAAGAGGCAACTGTGTTCAGAATTCAGAGCTGGCAGTATGAGCCACACTGCTTGGACTCAGGTTCTGACTGTGCCAAGAATAAGATAATAACTTATTTTATTATCATAGCAATGTAATAATGTATTATATTTGTCTTAATATATATTATACTATATTATATCATATTATAACAATATAATAATTTATAACTTATTTTCATCATAATATAATATTACATTATTAAACATATATAATATAGGCTGGTCTCGAACTCCTGACCTTAAGTGATTCACGTGCCTCAGCCTCCCAAAGTGCTGGGATTACAGGCATGAGCCACTGTACCTGGCCAATGATATATTTGTGATTAGAAATACTATATATAATATATTAATTACATATTAATATATCAACTAATAAATAATATATTAGATAAGTATAACATGATAATATAACAATATAACTTATAATTTAAAAACTTATTTTATCATAATATATTACATTATTAAAAAATCATAAAATATTAAGTTAAAATAAATAGGTATGTTTACCTTAATATATTAATATATGATAATGTATAAAGATAATATCTATATATAAATATATTTATGATATATATTAATTATATTACTATATATTAGGATAGTATCTTTTTATTTTGGAGACAGAGTCTCACTCTGTCACCCAGGCTGGAGTGCAGTGGCACGATCTCTGCTCACTGCAACCGCTGCCTCCCAGGTTCAAGCGATTCTCAAGTGTCAGCCTACCAAGTAGCTGGGATTACAAATGCCCCCACAATGCCCAGATAATTTTTGTATTTTTAGTAGAGACAGAGTTTCACCATGTTGGCCAGCCTGGTCTCAAACTCCTGACCTCAAGTGATCTGCCCACCTCGGCCTCCCAAAGTGCTGGGATTACAGGCATGAGCCACCATGCGTGACCAAGATAATATCTTAATATTGTAATATATTAATAATGTCTTGTGATATATATCATAATAGTATATTAAGATAAAGATATGTTTAATATATAGATATATATTTTAATGTATGAATATATTTTTATGTAAGATATATATCTTAAAATATTAATGTAATATTCTAATATATATTTTATAATATGTTAAGGTAAAGATACATTTAACATATAAAGATATATATTTTAAAATATGTAAAGACATATCTTAATATATACTAAGAACATCTCTTTATATATAGGATATATATCTTAATATATTATCTTTATATATGTAAATATCTTACTATTTTACTTCACAGTGCCTCACTTTCCTTATATATTAGTATAAAATGAGGATAGCAGTAGTACCTACTTTGTGTGCTTGTTTTAAGGATCAAATGAATTGATAGATAAAATGTGCTTTAAATATTGTCTGGAACATATTAAGTCATCATCGTTATCATCATGCTCATCCTCAATTTCTTTCTTTCTGTTAGCTGTGTTCCATGCTATATGCCAGGGTTTGCACCATTTTCAGTATCCCTTTGGCTACATTGCTGCTTTATCAGGATGATAGTTTCTTGTCTTAACAAACTTCTTTTTTTTTTGAGATAGATTCTTGCTCTGTTTTCCAGCCTGGAGTGCTGTGGAGCGATTGATTATAGGCCACTGCAGCCTCAACCTTTTGGGCTCAATGATCCTCCCACCTCAGCCTCCCAAGTAGCTAGGACTACAAGAGCACACCACTGTGCCTGGTTAATTCTTTATGTTTTGTAGAGATGAGGTCTTGCTATGTTGCCCAAGCTGCTCCTGAACTCCTGGGCCCAAGCAGCCCTCCTGCCTCAGCTTCCTAAAGTGTTGGGATTATAACCATGAGCCACCACACCTGGCCTCTTAATAAACTTTTCTTCTGGCTTTTTTATTTCTTTGCTCTCACTCTTTTAAAATTACAGTGAAAATTCATAATCTGTGATTAGAAATTCTTTAAAAAGTTCTTGAGTTGGCCAAGTGTGTTTTCTAACTTTTCTTTCACCTTAAAATATTTTGAAATATTTTGGGCATTAAAAATGAGAACAATATACTGAACACCCATGTGTTCCACCACACAGCTTAAGAGAGAAAATATTACAGATCCAGTGAAGTCTGAATGTCCCTCCTGTCTCATTCCTTTCCTTTTCCTGCCAGCGATGACCTTCATCTGGAGTTTGTATTCACAATGTGAGATATTATTTTGTCTGTTTTAAAACTCTTGTAAGTAGAATTATATTTAACACATTCCTCTTTCCTCAATTTGCTCTTTTTTTTATTTGTTTGTTTTAGATGGCATTTCGCTCTTGTTGCCCAGGCTGGAGTGCAGTGGTGTGATCTTGGCTCACCGTAACCTCCACCTCCCGGGTTCAAGCGATTCTCCTGTCTCAGCCTCCTGAGTAGCTGGGATTACAGGCATGCGCCACCACTCCCGGCTAATTTTTGTATGTTTAGTGGAGACCGGGTTTCTCCATGTTGGTCAGGATGGTCTCAAACTCCTGACCTCAGGTGATCTGCCCACCTCGTCTTCCCAAATTGTTGGGATTACAGGCGTGAGCCACCGCGCCCGGCTCAACTTGCTCTTTTGCGTAACATTTTGTTAATGAGATTTATTATATTTATGGTGATACAAATAGGTCTAATTCATTTGTTTACATTGCTATATATGGCATTATATGACTAGACAACGGTCTATTCTCCTGTTGATGAATATTTGTATTGAAAGTTGGCTTGTGAGCACAAGAGTCATATGTCTGGAAATCATCTTTATCTCCATGTCACTATTGGGAACAGTACAGGAGATAACTTTTGTGTGGATTCCCTTTGTACACACATGCAGTCCCTTCTGTAAGTAACATGCCTAAGAATGAAGTTGCTGGACCATAAATGTATGCATCTTACACTTCAGTAGATATTGCCAAATTACTTTTCTAACGGATTGTATCACATTATAATCCAGGAGTTCCAATTACTTCACATTTATTTCAGCACTTGGAATTGTTAGACTTTAATTTTTGCCAACTTCCAATCCAGACCGTTAATTAAAATAATTACCAACAGGATCAATTTGAAATACTATAATATTTCCTTGTTTTAGTTTATATTTATTTGAATATTAGAGGTTGAACATATGTTTGAGTCATTCCAGTTTCCTTTTTATATCCTTTGCCTGTTATTTTTTTTCCTTTGGTTATTTGTCTTTTTCTAGTTGATTTGTAGGAATTGTTTTGTACATTCTGATGCTGGATCTTTGTTTATATGTATTGTAAATTATCTCCTGGTCTGGGCTCACTGCACTCTTTCTGATAATTTATCCTAAGTGTTAAAACATACATCCATGCAGAAAGTCTTCTCTCTGTCTTAAATGCAGAAGCAAAGGCATCTTTACAGACTCACCATTTAACACAAAATCCTTATTAGCTCACTGGGTCTTACTGAAAGCATGTATGAGTCGGAGGTGTATGTAGCTCCTGGCCAAGTCTGAGGTCTGGTTTATTTTTATGTGCTGGCTCTAGCAGGGTCCTCTGGGACTGTTTGAACGGATCTAATATTCTCATTTGGTTGTAAGCATCTATAGAACGTATTTTTAGCACCTAAAATTATGGTGCTAATTATGGATATAGTTGTTCATTGAGTAAAGTTCTTTTCAGGCAGAATCTGTGTATAATTTTTTTTTTTGTTTATTCTGCGTTACCTCAAAGTGTAGTAGGTGTTCAAGGGAGATTGCTTGATTAAAGGAGACTGAATAACTTGCACTTCCAGGCTCTGTCTTGCCCAGTTTGTTTTCCATTTGTTTCACAAATACTTGAGTCCCAATCGTGGGCACGATAATAAATACTCACATCTCATTGGATTCATTTATTGAAGTATTATGGTTATTCACAAATAATTGATGAATGTAGTTTGATTTTTCAGTCAGCTCAAGTTGTGGCATAAGTTGCATCATCTTTATTACAGACAGATGATAGTTAATAAAGAAAGATATTTTTATCCACCTGGTTTAAAATGAAGTTTATTGTTGATATTTCTGCATGTCAATAAAAGTAATAGGAATTAGGAATGTTCCATCATGGTCATGGTTTAACAATAGCATACTATCAAAGGAAATTACTGAAATAGATTGGTTTTCTCATTCTTTTCATTTTCACGTAAAATACTTTAAATCTTTAACATTTTCAAATTGAGTATTTTTAAATGTTTCAAAATGTTATTTAAAATACTTTGTTGTAATTCTATGACATTAATGTAAATCTAATTTATTATAAAGAACCTAAAAGTAAAATTAATAAGCTTTTGTATATGTAAAATTAATTGCAAATGATCCATTGTGAATCAAAAAAGTAGTTTATATTTATGTACCCACCCACGAGTCCGTCCATCCATCCATCCATCCGTCCATCCATCCATATATCCTGCAGTAGTGCTGTTTACAGGTACATGTAAGATTGCACTTCTCCACTTCCTGATGTTAGTTATGGCCACATGACTTGTTTAGTCAATAGAATGTGACTGGGAGTGAAGTGTGTCACTGCTGGGCAGAAACTTTTAGGAGCCAGTGCACTCTGTGTCTCTTCTCCCTACCCTCCAGCCCCCATTGCTGGCTGCTGATGTTCCCGGTGGTGGGAGTTCTCCCCACCTGGGCCTGAGCACGTGGGCTTGTGGAGCAGCGTTCCCAGAGGAAATACAGTAGACAGAGAGCGTCTGGGGGAATGTAAACTTTCGTTGTTATACGCTGCTAAGGTTTAGGCGTTGCTCATTACCACGATATTATTTATAACTTAATTTTAACAAGTATCTTCACTATATTACATTTCAAATCTATTTTTCAAATATGGCTTAGTGACATAGAAATTAAAATACATAGTTATTAACATTGCATGAGGCTAGTTACTTTTAGGTAGTTGCTGTTGATCTAACGGTTGCACTGTAGAAAATTCATACTCATTTTCTTGTCAAAACTTGGTAATTTTTACATTTTCTTCTTTGATAGACATGCATCTCCCCTCTGCAGCCACTCTGGCAAGGCTTGAGAAAGGGTGATGTGTCTTGTAAGATGTCCCTGTTTTACTTGATTATTCCAGTTTAATATTAATATATTAGCCCGGGAGTGTGCTATCCTGGATACTTTTGATTTGTGTTTCCTTTCATCACTAATAAAACTGGAAGACAAATGGTATCTACATTGTTCTTAGAGTCCCTTGTTTCGTTACTACATTGCAGTTATTTTTGCTTAGTGAGGGCTGTTAATATCAAAGTATAATACACCCCCTCCTTTCTGAAAAAGATCTTTTCTATTTTTTTAAAAAAGACTTGAGTGTATCAAATGGTGTATTTTCATATACAATTAGTGTTTTAATTGTACCTTTATTTTCTTTCTCACTTTGGGAGCATAGCATCTAGAATTGCTTTTCTCCTCATTGTTTTCATTTCTGTGTTCAGTTAAAAGCTCAATGAAAGGATGTTAACTGCCAACTTTAAAAAGACATTTTATTTGTGAATTTCATTTGTTTAAATTGGTATGTTATAAATTACACAGATGGTAAAAATTTGATTTTCATTACTTGACAAAGTTGGCATGCGTCTTTGTCTTTTAATTTGAATAAATATTTGGCTAGCCACTATTGTGTGCCTAGTAAATTTAGGTAGTGTTTCAAGCCGCTTTTTAATATTGTGTGCCTCCACTAGGTGGTGCTCATTCCTTCGGGACATCTGAGACCTAGCTCAAGGAACTTAGTTCTGTCACTGATGGGTTAAAGATAAAAGAAACAAATTCAGGCCAAAGCAGTGTGAAAAACTTGTGAAGTTATTTTATTTCATGTAAAGAGTTGTGAAACTCTGTAGTAGAGGTATTCATTATTGATAATGTATGATACTTCCAAGAAATTAGTGATTTTATTATATGGCTCATTTATATAAAATGTATTTAAATGGTTATTATAGATTGTGTTAGGTGATGGGGATGCAGTGGTGAAACACAGACATGGTGGTCTTAAACCATATGACTCTTGGAATCAACACTCAAGTATATCACTTGAATAAGTGTATAATTATTACTGAGATACAGACAGGTTTTTGGTGCTTTGAGTGTATAATGGGCAGAGAAGGGGGTATTTTCCCAGATTCTGGGAAGTTGTATTGAAGAACTGATCATGGATACAGTTAAATGAGATCTGCAGGTTGCTGAAGAATTAACCGGGTGTGAGTGTGTTGGAGGAGAAATTTCACAGTGACGAGGTTAGTGTGGGGTTGCAAGGAGTTCTTTATCTGCACCACAGTCTTTGTAATGGTTGGATCCAGTGGAACTTTTCAGTCTGGAGACATCTGTTCTTCAGCTTTTATTTCTTTGATAATTTCCTTCCCTCAGCTCTTCTCTTCTTCCATCTTTCTCGAAGTTCTTTTAGGTGGATATTGGCCTTTCTGGATTTGACCTTTGCTTTCTAAGAGATTTCTTCAACTTTTACTACCTTTCTCTTTAAAATTTCAAAAATTCGCTGTTATCATTTTAATTGCAGTACATTTGAGAGGAATGTCTCCATTTCTTTTTTGTAACATCCTAGTCTCATTCCATGGATACACTATAGAATCTTTCTGAGGATAATTAAACAAAACAAAAACCCCTCTTTTTGTTGATTCTGTATTCCATGAACTTTTCAAAGTTCTAAGTACCTTGTTTCTCTCTTCCAGAAACCCTTTAGATAGATATTAATCTTTACCCCATTGTACAGATTAGAAGAACGAGGCACCAGTTCGATTACACAGCCAGTTAGGTGGTAGAGCTGGCCTTGAACCCAGGTGGTCTGACTCAAGGTCTGCATTTTTACTCTCATGCTACTCTGCTTGTTGATGAGTACTCAGTAGAATGGTTTTGGTTTCATTTTCAATTCTCTTCATTTTGTTCACAATTTTTGTTTACTGTGGGACTGTTTTTTTTTTTTTTTTTCCTGTTTTGCATGCTTGGTGTTTATCCTCTGGGGGCTTTCCTCAGATGTCTACTTATTCTTGGTCGTCTGCTTATGTTTAATAGTGAGTTGTTAAAAGAGCTGATTGGAAGATCTATGTGTTGGAGCAGGGCCTGGTGACAGGTGGAATCTCTGTAGAACAGTGGTTTTCAACTGGGTCAGATTCCTTCTCCCCTTTCCTGGTCATTTGGCAACATCTAGAGACATCTTTGGTTGTGATGACTTGAGGACGGTATACTGCTGGCATCTAGGAGTACAGCTCAGGGATGCTGCTGAACATCCTACGATAGACAGGAAAGCCCCTCACAACAAAGAACTATTCAGTCTAAAATGTCAATAGTGCCAGAATTAAAAAACTCTGCTTCAGAGGGAAAGGATGAAAAACCAGCTACTGTTGGTTACAGGAGGAGAGATGGCAAATCCCAGAATAGAGAGCCATTTTTCTCCATGGCTTTTCAGTTTTTTCATCAGAGAAACCTGGAATCTGCTGCCTGGGCCTTAGGTGGCTGGCTGCTTGGCATTCTGGATCAGCCAAGGGAAAGGAGCCCCTCACAGTATTTAGGGGTTCAGCACCTGCATGCCTGGCATCCCTGATCCCCCAGCATGACAGTGTTCCCTGGGTCAAATTATCTCTTTTCAACAATTCCCCAGTTCGTTTGGTTCTGTGCGGTGGCTTCCTTTTTCTAAAAATTTGTTGAACTCTCTAGTCTTCTGACTGCTTCATTTCTGTTACTTTTAATGTGAAACATCATCTTAGTGCAACTTATTTTTATTTAATAAGGTTTATTTAATCATTTTCTTATCATTGTACAGAACAATTTTTCCTTATCAATTCTTAGGTTACTTTGAAATACAGCTTATGTAGGAGCAATAGGTAAATGCTTGGATCTTTCCTTTAACCTACTAATTTTCACATTATTGTTTTGGTGCCCCTGCATCCTCCAAAGTGAATCAGTAAGAACTCTTTTTTTTTGAGATAGAGTCTTGCTCTGTTGCCCAGGCTGGAGTGCAGTGACACGATCTTGGCTCACCACAACCTCTGCCTCCCTGGTTCAAGCGATTCTCCTGCCTCAGCCACGCCACCATGCCTGGCTAATTTTTTTGCATTTTTAGTAGGGTCGGGGTTTCACTACGTTGGCCAGGCTGATCCTGAACTCCTTACCTTGTGATCTGCCTGCTTGGCCTCTCAAAGTGCTGGGATTACAGGCGTGAGCCACTGCACCTGACCAGAGCTCTTTTTAGTATCAGTATGAATACAAAGATTTTTGTATATTTGATGGGTTTTAGTCCACTGCAATTACTATTACTGTTTCTTTCTTTTTCTTTTCTTTCTTTTTTCAAAAACTTATATTTTAAGTTCTAGGGTACATGTGCACAACGTGCAGGTTTGTTACATATGTATACATGTGCCATGTTGGCGTGCTGCACCCATGAACTCATCATTTACATTAGGTATATCTCGTAATGCTATCCCTCCCCACTCTCCCCACCCCATGACAGGCCCTGGTGTGTGATGTTCCCCATCCTGTGTCCAAGTGTTCTCATTGTTCAGTTCCCTCCTATGAGTGAGAACATGTGGTGTTTGGTTTTCTGTTCTTGTGATTGGGCAGAATGATGGTTTTATTTATTTATTTTTAGACAGAGTCTTGCTCTGTCGCCCAGGCTGGAGTGCACTGCACAATCTCAGCTCACTGCAACCTTTGCCTCCTGAGTTCCAGCAATTCTCCTGCCTCAGCCTCCCTGGTAGCTGGGGTTACAGGCGTGTGCCATGACACCTGGCTAATTTTTTATTTTTATTTTTAACAGAGATGGGTTTCACCATGTTGGTCAGGCTGGTCTCAAACTCCTGGCCTCAAGTGATCCACCCGCCTCAGCCTCCCAAAGTGCTGGGGTTACAGGCGTGAGCCATCATGCCCGGCCAGTGCAATTATTATTCTTTTTGATGCTAAAATGACCCCAGCTTTAGCCAGTGGGAGTGCCTTCAAGTTGACTTCTGTGTTTTGTTTTGTTTTTGACCCAACTCCATTGGGCTTTGATTGCTTCTTTGCTTTTTGGCCTGCCAGGGTCTCTTAGGCTTATTTTACACATTTCCTGCATATATATATATATGCAGAGAGAGAGAGAGAGAGTGAGTGAGTGTCTGCCTCTGTCACCCAGGCTGGAGAGCAGTGGCGCGATCTCGGCTCACTGCAAGCTCCGCCTCCCGGATTCACGCCATTCTCCTGCCTCAGCCTCCCGAGTAGCTGGGACTACAGGCGCCCGCCACCACGCCTGGCTAATTTTTTGTATTTTTAGTAGAAGTGAGGTTTCACCGTGTTAGCCAGGATGGTCTCGATCTCCTGACCTCGTGAGTCATCCACCCTCCTCGGCCCCCCAAAGTGCTGGGATTACAGGCGTGAGCCACCGGGCCCGGCCTCCTGCCCGGCCTCCTGCCCCCTGTATATTTTAAGGTAGATTTCTAGAATTGAGGTTTGCTTCTTGTTAAATACTGTATTGGTTCCTAACAGTGACCAGCAGAAATTCCTTTACCCTGCTTTTCCCAACTTCTAATTTAAACTACTATATACTTTTTGAAAACTCCCAGTTAAAGGTAATCAATGAACTTATTTACTTTCCTTACATTATTTCCCTTCTTTTCCTAATTTTTGGTAGTTGTATTTGACCTGCATTGCTAGATCCTAAAAAAGCTGCATTCTACTATTTGCTCTGCCCCATCATTTAACTTTAGTTAAATACAGCATATTAATTGGTAATTATCAGTTCTTATCTAAAAGCCTCTCTAAGTATTTCAGAAATTCATCCTCTAGTTGCTTTCCCATGGATAGGGCTCAGGGAACAATTTTCCCTGAGCTCTTAACAAGTTTTTCTTGTGGTCTTTACATTAATAGTTGAGAATCAGTTAGTCTAAAGTGAAAATCCTGGGTTCGTAGTTTCTTGTTTTGAATATCTTAAGTATCATACTTCTTCAGCTTCTGGTATGAAGTGTTCCTAAGTATGGTGTCAATATAACGTTCTTTCCTTTACAAGTGTTTTCGTCTTGATGTTCAAAGAATGTTTTTAAAAATTTCGGATTCTTAAAAAACTTTTCTCGGTGTTGACTGTTTAGTATCAGTTTTCCTGGATATTCAGTATGTTCTTTTAATCACATTCTGTTCACATATTTTTATTTCATGGCATTTTAAAAAATTCCTGCAGAACCCCAAAATGTACCCTCCTCTTCCCCCATCTTCTTGCTCCTTTACTTCAAACTGTCCTTCCTAAGTAAATCACTTGGCTCACTTTAAAGTTTATGGGTGGTTTGCCTGTTCTTTGAAGTTTCTTTTTTTCTTTTTTTTTTTTGAGACAACGTCTCACTCTGTCAACCCAGGCTGGAGTGCAGTGATGTGATCTCAGCTCACTGCAACCTCTGCCCCCTGGGTTCAAGTGATTCTCATGCCTCAGACTCCCAGGTAGCTGGGACTACAGGCATGCACCACCATTCCCAACTAGTTTATGTATTTTTAGTAGAGACGGTGTTTTGCTGTATAAACCAGGCTGGTCTCAAACTCCTGACCTCAAGTGATCCACTCGCCTCGGCCTCCCAAAGTGCTGGGATGGCATGAGCCACCGTGCTCAGTCATGTTCTTGGAACCATGCAGGATGTATTTTGTTTGTGTCTTTCTTCTCTTACTCAAATTATATGATTCATTTATGTTGTGACTAGATTAATTCATTGTTGTTACCAAGGAGTATTGTATTCTGTAAGCATAGAACAATTTATCTATTCAACTGTTGAGGGACATTTTCACCATTTCTGATTTTTGACCCCTTTAGATAATACCGCTGCTGTTAGCAGTCCTATACAGGCCTTTGCCTGAATGTGTATGTGTTTCTGTTGGGTATATACTAAGGAATGGAAATGTTGGGAAATAGGATTTTCATTCAACTCTTTGTATACATATTTTCATAAGGTATGATTTAAGAATTGGGTTGCGGTGTGTCTTTGTTTTGTGTTGCTACAAAGGAATAGTTGAGGATGGGTAGTTCATAAAGAAAAATGTATTTGGCTCACAGTTCTGCAGACCATACAAGAAGCATGGTGCCAACATCTGCTCTTGATGAGCGTCTCAGGATGCTTCCACTTAACAGTGGAAGGCAAAGTGGAGCTGGCATATGCATGTCCTATGGTGAGAGAAGGAGCAAGAAAGAGAGAGGGGAGGTGCCAGGCTCCTTTCATTAACCAGCTTTCATGGGTGCTAAGAACTCACTCTCTAGAGAATGGCACCAACTGTTCATGAGGGATCCGTCCCCATGACCCACACAGCTCCCACCAGGCTCCACCTCCAGCATTTCAACATGAGACTTAGTGGCGCCAAAAGGCTCCCCATATCCAAACCATAGCACTAGGTAATTGGGTGTTGTTCCGGGTTGTATGGCCACGATCGTGTACGACAGTCGTTGCTGTTCCGCACACACATTCTTGCTAGCCCTTGGTATGGTGGGGCTTGTCTTTGCTTTTTTGTTTTTGAATCCACTTTGGGAGTTGTAATTGTATCTCATTGGTTTTAAATGACCCCAGCTTTAGCCAGTGGGAGTGCCTTCAAGTTGACTCCTGTGTTTTGTTTTGTTTTTGACCCAACTCCAATGGAGCTTATCAGAGCCCAGTTGGATCCCCAGATGACTAATGAGGTTGAGTTCTTTTTCATATGTTTCGTATGGGTCTGTTTCTGGACTGTCTGCTCTTTTCTATTGTTCTGTCTTTATGTCAGTACTACAGTGTCTTATTTGCAGAAAAATCTGTTGGAGTTTTGATGATTATTGCATTGAATTCATAGTTTAATTTGGGGAGAATGAATATCTTTACAATACTGAGTCTTATAATTCACAAGTGTGGTCTATGTTTCTATTAGGTTTTCAGTTTCTCCCAGTGACACTTTCTACTTTTCTTTTATAGATCTTTCATATCTTTTCCTAGGTATTGATAAAATGATTTTTAATTATTTGCTACTGGTACATAGAAATTCATCACGTTGTTGCAGTATAGTGCACTTAGAACATCTGTTCCTTTAATCTGTAGATTCTTTTGTTTGTTAATAATGGCAGTTTTATTTCTTCCATGACAATTCCTTATTCATCTATTTATGTTTGCCTTATTGTTCAGTCTGGGACCTCTGAGTACATTATTGAGTGGGTAGATCTGTGATACTGGATAATCCATAATAATGGTAGATCTGTAATAGTCGATCTGCTTGTCTCTTTTCCTCTGAATGATTTTCATCTTTTTTTTTTCATTGCTACTCACCATCAAATCTGAGCCTTCTCTCCCCTGTGCTTTAGTATTCCTGCTCTGCTCACCCTGGTTCTCCTTTCAGCAGTTCCCTTCCTGTCTGGGGAACCTCTCCTTTTGGAAAGCATGTTCTGCCACCGTTGTTCCTGCCCCTGGCTTATATTTTATTTAAAAGTTGATCAAACATTTTATTTCATCTCTCCCAAACCTGTGATGTCTATGGGGTGAAAGTCTTGGCATTCATAGGATGGTTGAATAGATTAAAGGGGTCAGTCCACCTGAAGCACCTGGAACAGTCCGGCCATGGTAAGCACTCGCTGTTGATGTTGTAATTATTAGTAATAATTAGAAAATGCCATATTCTTTCATTCATTCAACAAAATAACCATTTCAATAAATAATATTAAAATTGGTAGTGACTGAAAGAAAAATGTAAAGAATAAGACTAATTTATTGCTTGTCTGACTCACTTTTTGGCAAATGTGTAATTAGATACATGAGAAGCAATCATTAGTGTAATTGATGTAATTTCTGTAGCTCGGTGTAATTTCTATAGCTCAGAAAGTCTTTTTTTGGATATCGAGTTCTTTCATACTTTATTAGATTTATCTTTCTTCTTTAGAACTTGATGAAAAACATTATTTTGTCCTAGCTGGAAAATCAACTTTCTGCTGCCGCTCATTGTCAAATATTTCTTACACCCACAGTCTGAGTTGGTGTAGTAGAGTCTTGATATTTCCACAGTAACTGCCTTCGGGAGTAGAAATACAATACATGTACGTTTAGGGTAGGGCAAGTGTCTAGAATGAAATAAGACTTCTGCGTGTGCCACGTGGAGCTGTTTAACCTTCCTACATAAATCAGCAATGGGAGAGGATTGAATAGTGTCTGACTGTTTTTGAGATTTGTTCATACCATTCCAACAGTACCTATTTTTAAATCACAAATTTTACTTAACAGTGTATTTGTTTGTACTGGATTTTAAAAATCTGTAGTATGTCGAGGTCCTACCTGGCATTTTAGTAAAATATCCTCTTGAAATTAATAGGACAATTAGATTTGGTATCTTGCAACTTCATGAAAATGTGTTGCCAAAGTTCATGACATCGTCCTCCTCTGTAGGCCAATGAAAGTACATTGCATCATTGTAGATCTGGCAGTTTGTGAGATTTGCAAAGACGTTAGCACAGGCTCTTGTGCTGCTGGGATAGTGATGACTGCTGCTTTGGCAACATGATTCAGTGTATCCAGGGAAAGACTGTGAGGACCTGGGGGATAGTGGAGGTGCTTAGATGGAAAGAGGCTCGGCTTTTGAATAACTGCATGAAACCAAGAGCCCATCCACCCTCCCCTCTTCTCTTTGGAACATGGCATGAGCAAAAAGTAAAGACATAACAAAACTACAGAAAGTCTGCTGTGTAGAAAGACTCTATAAAGAATGAACAAAACTAGAGAAGTGCAGTGCAGGCGTTTGATACCATAATCCACATTTACACAGAGGGTGTGCTTGTGTTACCCTTGATTTGTTTATCTGAGGATTCTGCAATATACTAGATCTGCCTGCCAAGTTTCAAATATGGTACACTTAAAAAGTTTGGTCGCAAGCATAAACTTTTATCAACATACCTGTGAAAGAGGTTCAGTATATGTGTAGAGAAGACTCAGCGAAATTATAGTTTCTCTTTCCAGTAAGTTTAGCATACTTTCACTTTTTAAAATCTCTGGGCTCATTTGAAATGCTCTTGACCCCACGGTATGGCCTCCCTCCCATACTGGCAACCAAGACTAACCGGCAGCTATTAAAACAGAAAACTGTAAGGAAAATAGACTTTTCCCACAGCTTAGAATTCTGAGGTTACAAATAAAAAGGAAGCAAAGGTGGCATAGAGAAAAATTTTCTTTACTTTCCTGCTTCTGGTTTTCATTAATTTCCATTTTCTTTTTAGAACATCTAATGTTTGTTTTCTTTTTTGAGAAAATCGGCTGAAAAGCAAGTTAAAACAATGTAATTAGTTGTTTAATGTCAATGCCTTCACCAAGTATACTATAAACTTTAAGAAGATAGGGACTAAAGATGTGTCTATCCTTTCTGTACCCTCGATGCTGACAGGGCACATTACTCGACACCTAATAGACACTTATTAATTTGTGTTTTTGGATGTAATGTGACATTTTCAGAATTTTTATAATTTAAGCTACCTTTTGGAACCATTTGTGGAATGCTGAAGTTGTATAAAGCTATTCCTCAGAGTGTGTAGGTTTTTATGTAACTATTATATGATACAGTGATATGGTTATTCTATCACTGTTATCTTATGATGTGAGAGAATAGTTTTTATACTTGTTACCTGAGTCTGAGGCTAAAAGGGAAGAAATGAATGAAGACATATGAGTTGCTGTTGCAGAGATGAGCTATGAATTAACATTGAATGGGCTTTGGGAAGAAACCGACAGATTCAGTGGCGAATGAATCTTCTAAAAATCTAATTGTGGAAATAAAAAACTCAGTGGATCAAGTGGCTTCAATTGCAAATTAGATACAGCTGAAAAGAATTAGTGACCTTGAAAATGTATCTGAAGAACAAGAAAGTAGACAGATATAATAATAATAATACATATATAATTATATATTATAAATATTATAATTATGTAATAATAAAGAGTGATAGAGAATACAAAAGAAATTCCCAGTGTATGAAAGTTAGAATGAGAGAGTCTAACATGTACTCAACTGGGGAGCCAAGGAGCGATGATAAAGAAAATAGAGGAAGTTGGATGCAGTGGTTCACCCGTGTAATCTTAGCACTTTGGGAGGCTGAGGTGGGACAATTACTTGAGCCCAGGAGTTCGAAAATAGCCTGGGCAACACAGCAAGACCTCTTCTCTATACAAAATAGTTTTAAAAAAGAGAAAATAGAGGAGAGGTGATATTTGTGGGAGAATGGCTACGTGCTTTCCAGAACTGGAGAAGACCCATGACACCACAGATTCAGGAATCACAGTATACCCAAAACAGAACATATACATAAATAGAAACATGTATATGTATATATATAAAGGCAGAACTAGAATATTGTGAGAACCCTCATTTTTTAACTAAAAGAAGAAAAATACTCTTAGATAATAGGATGGGAGGAAAGGAAGGAAACTTATGGATATCTACTGAAATCTATAGTAATTATTATTCTTAATGGGGAAAAATGAAAAGCATTCCTTTCAAAATAAGGAAGAAATAAAAAATGCTTTCTATCACCACTTAAAAAAAATCTTGGAATAGAGATCCTAGTCACTGTTGCAAGATAAGGGAGGGTGGGGATAAGGATTAGAAAGAAAGAAACAAAACTGTCATTCACAGGTGATATGATTATCTCTGTATGGAAAACCCAACAGGAATCTATAGACTAGTTAACAGAGTGGTCAGTGCTGGGTGGCTGACTGCAAGGTCTGTATATGAAAGTCAGCTGTGTTTCTAACCCCAGCAACCAATAGGAAATGAAATAAACAAACAGAAAAATCCCTACTTACAATAGCAGGAGAAACTGTGAGTTAGCTAGGTGAAAATTTAACCAAAAATGTTTAAGACTTACATGCAGGAAATTATGACACTTTACTGAGGCACAAGTGGAGAGTGATACTTGTTCACAAATAGGAAGACTCAGTATTGTAAAGATGGCAATTATCTAACATGTATTAACTATTTTTTTTTAAAGAGATGGGGTCTTGCTGTGTTGCCCAGGCTGGAATACAATGATACAGTCATAGCTCAGTGCAGCCTTGAACTCCTATGCTCAAGAGATCCTCCCACATCAGCCTCACTCCTGGATTCAAGATATCCTCCCATATCAGCCTTTATTTTAATTAGCTGGGGACCTCACCTGGCTAATTACATTTTTTTTTCTTTCTTTTTTTTTTTTTTTTTTTTAGAGACAAGGTCTCGCTATGTTGCTCAGGCTGGTCCTGAAGTCCTGGGCTCAAGCAATCCCTCCATCTCAGCCTACCAAGCAGCGAGGCTCGGACCACTATGCCTGGCCTCTCATGTGTTTTAGAACTTTGGATTATATATACCAGCAAAGTGCCACCACAAGCCAACCCACACCTGATGGTGTAGGGGGTGCTCTTCCCACTAGATATCAAGATTTATCATAAAGTCTCAATAGTCAAGATGGCGTGGTATTGGCATGGGAGTAGACGAGTGGAACAAAGGAACAAAAGAACTCCTTGTTATGGACTTGCAAGTCTGTGGAACTGGGACAGTGCTGTAGAAAAAGAAGGAAGCTAAAAGAAATAGTTTATACATATAAAAAAGGATGGATTTGGATTCCTATCTCACATCATAAACAAAAGTCAATTTTAGATGTGTTATAAATATAAATTTGAAAAGCAAAACCTGAAAACTCTTAGAAGGTGAGATAAAAGAGGCCGGGCGCGGTGGCTCATGCCTGTAATCCTAGCACTTTGGGAGGCCGAGGCGGGCGGATCAGGAGATCGAGACCATCCTGGCTAACACGGTGAAACCCTGTGTCTGCTAAAAATACAAAAATTAGCCAGGCATGGTGGCGGGCGCCTGTAGTCCCAACTACTCGGGAGGCTGAGGCAGGAGAATGGCGTGAACCCGGAAGGTGGAGCTTGCAGTGAGCCAAGATCACATCACTGCACTGCAGCCTGGGCGACAGAGTGAGACGCTGTCTCAAAAAAAAAAAAAAAAAAAAAAGGAAGATGAGATAAAAGAATATCTTTTCATTCACCATAAAAAATGGTGTGAAGGTTTTATCGCATTAAAGCTAAGAACTTCAGTTCATCAAGCTGTCCCATAAATAAGTGAAAAGACAAGCCGTAATTTGAGAGAAGATAATTGTAATACATATAATTGACGAAAGTTTAGCTTCCTGAAAATAGAAAGCACATCTACAAAAGAGTGAGAAGAACAATTTAAGAGAAAATGGATAGAAAACATCAGGAACATGTAGGGGCCAGTAGATATAGAAAATATATTATTTTTTTAGACAGGGTCTCGCTCTGTCACCCAGGCTGGAGTGCAGTGGCGCGATCTAGGCTCACTGCAGCCTCTGCCTACCAGGTTCAAGCCATTCTTGAGCCTCAGCCTCCAGAGTAGCTAGGACTCCAGGCATGCGCCATCATGCCCGACTAAATTTTGTATTTTTAGCAGAAACAGGGTTTCACCATGTTGCCCAAGCTGTTCTCAAACTTATGACCTCAAGTGATCTGCCCGCCTTGGCCTCCCAACGTGCTGGGATTACAGGTGTGAGCTGCCATGCCTGGCCTAGAAAATATAACCTAATCAGTAAACATGAGTTGCAAATTAGTGCCGCAGTGAGCTAGCTATTCATTTAGGCCCTCTAGATTGGCAAAATATAAGAGATCTGTAAATCTCAAGTATTGGCGAGTATGTGGAACAACTTTTATGTTTTTCTGGTGGGGTGCAAATAGATAACACCATTTTAGAAAACAGTTTGATGTTAACGTAAAAATAATTATATCCTGTGACTCAGAATTCTTCTCATGAGAATTTATCTTAGGAAGCTATTTACATATATGTACCAACGAACTTTTACAAGAATAGTTTTTAGCAGCAGCGTACTGATTTATTTTTTAAATTTTAGATCAGGAGGTACATGTGCAGGTTTGTTTCATGGGTATGCTGTGTGATGTTAAGGCTTGAACTTCTGTTGAGCCAGTAACTCAAATGGTGAACATAGTATCCAATAGGCCTTTTCAACCTCTGTTGCCTTGCTTTCCTTCCCCCTTATGGAGGCCCCGGTATCTATTGCTCCTATCTTTATGTCCCTGTGTACCCAATGATTAGTTCCCACTTACAACTGGGAACATGCAGTTTAGCTTTCTGTTTCAGTAGCAGAGTTATTTTGCGTTTTTTTTTTTTTTTTTTTTTGGAGACGTAGTCTCGCTCTGTTGCCCAGGCTGGAGTGCAGTGGTGCCATCTTGGCGCACTGCAAGCTCCGCCTCCCGGGTTCAAGTGATTCTTGTGCCTCAGCCTCCCGAGTAGCTGGGATTACAGGTGCACACCACCACGCTTGGCTAATTTTTGTATTTTTAGTAGAGATGGGGTTTTGCCATGTTGGCCAGGCTGGTCTCCAACTCCTGAGCTCAAATAATCTGCCCTCCTTGGCCTCCTAAAGTACTGGGATTACAGGCATGAGCTACCATGCCTGGTCCTACTAGCAGAGTTCTTAATAGCAGAAAACCTATAATAATTGGGATATCTATTGATAGCAAAATAGGTAAATCATTTGTGGTTTTTCTGCAGAACAAAGTATTATGCAGCAGTGAAAAATAAATGATCTATAGGATATGGAACAAAATGGGTGATCTCCAAAACCATAATGTTGAAGGCGGAAAAAAGCAAGCGTTAGAAAAGTTCTTACAGCTTGATACCATTTTTATAAAGCTCAAAAACAAACAGAACAATATATTGTTGAAACATTCACACGGGAGTTATAAAACCAGATTTTTTCTTTTTAATTAAAAGATAAGGCCGAGTGTGGTGGCTCATGCCTGTAATCCCAGCACTTTGGGAGGCCGAGACGGGCGGATCACCTGAGGTCGAGAGTTCAAGACCAGCCTGACCAACATGGAGAAATCCCATCTCTACTAAAAATACTAAATTAGCTGGGTGTGATGGCGCGTGCCTGTAACCCCAGCTACTCGGCAGGCTGAGGCAGGAGAATCACTTGAACCCGGGAGGGGGAGTTTGCGGTGAGCCGAGATTGCGCCATTGCACTCCAGCCTGAGCAACAAGACCAAAACTCCATCTATAAATAAATAAATAAATAAATAAATAAATAAATAAATAAAAGATAAAAAATAATCTGAGTGATGGTTACTTCTTGGAGGATGGAGGGGTTGGGAGGGGGAGGGGGCATACAGGGGTTAGATGTAAAATATTTGTACTGTTCTAGTGCTTGGTTTGTTGGTAGGTTCCTAGATGTTCCTAGTAAATTATAAATTATTAATATGCTGAATTCTTACATGTTCTTTTATGTACTGAATGATTTAAAGAATAAAACAGTAGAAAAAAAAGCTCTGACTAGATTATACAGTTTTATTAAGGATGTTATATAGTTAAGGTACATTAGGATTTAAATTTAATTTGTTGGTTTGCCTGGAAGATAAGCATCTTCAGGACCATGTGGGACACCAGATTCTTTTTTTGTTTTTGTTTTTTTTTTTTTGAGATGGAGTCTTGTGCTGTTGCCCAGGCTGGAGTGCAGTGGCAAGAGCTTGGCTTACTGCAACCTCTGCCTCTCGAGTTCAAATGATTCTTCTGTCTCAGCCTCCCAAGTAGCTGAGACTACAGGCATGTGCCACCACGCCCAGCTAATTTTTGCATTTTTAGTAGAGACAGGGTTTCACTGTGTTGGCCGGGCTGGTCTCCATCTCCTGACCTCAGGTGATCTGCCTGCCTCGGCCTCCCAAAATGCTGGAATTTCAGGCGTGAGCCACCATGCCCAGCCAGGACACTAAATTCTAAATTTTGCTTTTACTCTAATTGGCCTGACAGGAGTCAGTGCTTATCAAAATGATTTTTGGAAGATGTCATGCCCATGTTTTTTCATGTTAGAACCTATCATGGCTGCCTTTAAAATATTTGAGGCCAAAGTCATCTGGTCCATATAGCAGAGAATTAGGCTTCTTTAATTTTTTTTCCCCCCCTTTTTTAGAGACAGAGTCTCACTCTATAGCCCAGGCTGGAGTGCAGTGGTGCAGTCATGTCTCACTGTAGCCTTGAATTCCTGGGCTTAAGCAGTCCTCCCACCTGAGACTCCTGAGCAACTGGGATTGTAGGTGGGCACCACTATGCCTGGCTAACTTTTAAACATTTCTTTATAGAGATAGGATTCTCACTCTGTTACCCAGGCTGATATCGAACTCCTGGCCTCAACCGATCCTCTTGCCTTGGCTTCCCAAAGCTCTGGGAGTATAGGAGTGAGCCACCGTGCCCAATGAATATCTTTATTTTAAA
This sequence comes from Rhinopithecus roxellana, assembly GCF_007565055.1. NCBI lineage: Eukaryota > Metazoa > Chordata > Mammalia > Primates > Cercopithecidae > Rhinopithecus > Rhinopithecus roxellana. The sequence goes on from NC_044559.1 coordinate 105,428,455, forward strand.
GAGACATCTGCAAAGTCCCTTTACCATGTGAGGTAACATAGTCACATGCTCGGGCGATTTGGATGCAGACATCTTTGGGGGCCGTTACTCAGACACCACGTGCTCTATTGTTGCTGCAGCTGGGAACAGTGGGATCTCTGTGTTCATTTGGAGCCATAGGTATTAGTGAGGAGAAGAGAATCATCAGATTGGCCAGGGGCATTTAAAATGCCATTATTGTGTTGAGTCATTCATTAACTCATATTCTGCCACGTTTCTGTTTTGGTATAGATTTAGGGGATACAAATGCAGTTTTATTACCTGGATATATTGTGTAGTGGTGAAGTCTGGGCTTTTAGTGTAACCATCACCCAAACAGTAATATACATTTTTACCCATAAAGTAATTTCTTATTCTTCATCCCTCAGCCCTCCCCCACTTCTGAGTCTCCACTGGCTCTTACAAGGATGTCCAATCTTTTGGCTTCCCTGGGCCACACTGGGAAAAGAAGAATTTTCTTGGGCCACATTGGAAGAAGAAGAATTGTCTTAGGCCCCACATAAAATACACTAACACTAATGATAGCTGATGAGCTAAAAAAAGAAAAAAAAATCTCGTAATGTTTGAAGAAAGTTTACGAATTTGTGTTGCGCTTCACGTGGCCTGTGGGCCACAGGTTGGACACTCTTGGTCTATTATTCCACACTGTCCATGTGTACACATTATTCGTAAGTGAGCACTTGCCCACACCTTCTCAATGGAAGCTTCTGTCAGGTGACTACCTGCCTTCTCTACCTACCTGTGTTTGGAGTCTCCTGTTGCAGCACTCCACTTAGCCACCAGGTAGTTCTCACCAAGAAAAGCTTAAGAGTGGATAGTTAGCTAAACAGTGTGAAGAGGTACTAGTTCAGTTCTGGAATGCCTTCTTTTTACCTCATGATAAGTTCACCATTAAAAAGCACTTTCCCAGAACTCTGAGATGCCAGCATCTGCGGGGTCTCCTATCCCTCTCTCTCCCCTCTTGGGAAGTCTCCTAGGCCTCTTCTCTGCCCTGCTTCCCTTCTCAAACTGCGGACAGTCGGTTCTACCTGGGTGATTTCTTTCTCTTCAGTTCATTTCAGTTACCATTTACATCCCCTGACTCTCCCAATCTTTGTCTTCGGTCTTGATCTTTCTTTTTAAAGCCAGGCCTATGTCATCACCTGCCTGTCCCACTTCTCCACGTGGGTGTCTCACAAGACTTTATACTCAGTGTATCTCCTCTACATTTGATCATTGCTCTTCAGAATTCTGTGTTTTGGTAAATGGCAGCATCGTTCCTCTGGTTTTTATGGAAATATAGTACTCATTCTTTTTTTTTTTGAGACAGAGTGTTGGAGTTTTTTCACCCAGGCTGGAGTGCAATGGCGCAACCTCAACTCGGCTCACTGCGATCTCCGCCTCCTGGGTTCAAGTGATTCTCCTGCCTCAGCTTCCTGAGTAGCTGGGACTACAGGCGCCCACCACCATGCCTGGCTAATTTTTGTATTTTTAGTAGAGACGGGGTTTCACCCTGTTGGCCAGGCTGGTCTCAAACTCCTGACCTCAGGTGATCCGCCCGTCTTGACCTCCCAAAGTCCTGGGATTACAGGGGTGAGCCATCGCTCCTGGCCAAAATATACTACTCATTTTAGATACTTCACTTCTTTCTCCCACTACAGGCAGTCAAATTCCAAGTACTTTTTTTTTTTTTTTTAACCTGATTTATTCACTTGAAAATATTCGAGTATGTACTAAGTCTCTTGCATGATCCTAGTCCCTGGATGTATAGTTGTGAACATGATAAACCAGGGCAGTCCTCTTTTCTGAGAGAACTTATGTTAAATAAATAAAAAGTGAGCAAGACAACTTCTATGGTACTGTGCTGTGAAAGCAATAGTAAGGGTGATATAGGTAAGACAGATGGGATCACAGAGACCTCTCTGAAGAGGTGACATTTTAATTGAGATCTAATGTCAAGGAGTTAGCCTTAAAGATCTGGAGGCAGAGTGTTCTAAACAGAAGGAGCAGCAAGTACAAAGTCCCTAAATTGGGAAAGGCTCCGGATCTAGATTCAAGACACTGCGAAGCCCAAGGCAGCCAGAGTGTCATGAATTGAGGGAGAGGGAGGGATATGTTCAGACAGGAAAGAAAGGCTGGATCACAGGAGGATTGGAGGTGCTGTGTGCTGGGTGGATTCATGCCTTCCTCCACCCCTGCACTACCCTCAAGATGTCCTTCTCCCTGGACCCTGTGACTGTGTCACCTTACATGACAAAAGGGATTTTGCAGATGTGATGACGTTAAGGACCTTGAGATAGGAAGATTATCCTGGACTATTCAGGTGGGTCCAATCAATGTAATCACAAGCTCCATGTAACAGGGAAGTAGGAGGGTCATAGGAAGGAGATTAGAAAGTAGAAGCAGAGATGAGAGAGAGAGAGAGAGAGAGAGAGAGAGAGAGAGAGAGAGAGAGAGAGAGAGAGAATATGGAGGGGGCATAGGCATGTACCTGCAAGACAGAAGTTACAGTGTTTTATAACCTGATCTCAGGAGGGACATCCCATCACTTTTGCCTGAATATTTCAATTCATTAGAATCAAGTCAGTAGATTCAACCCCCAACAAGGAGAGAAGATGACACCAGGAAGTAAATCCTGAGAAGGAGAATCTTTGGGAGCCGTTTTAGAGGCTGCCTGCTGCACAACTAGTAGATGACTGTTGAACAATGAATTAGTATCCTGCTCCCCACTCTTTTTCTGAACCTCTGTTTCTCTGAACTCGGAGTTCTTTGGTCCTTTGGTGGCCATAGTTGTCCACTTTCTTTCCTAAGCAGGTCTCTCTTTCCCAGTAAGTATAGAAGAATACAATGATTCAGATGGACTTTTCACAGTATCTTTATCTTTGTATTTTTTTTAAAATGTTTCGGAGTCTCCTGACCCTTAGGTGGCATTTTTCTCTGCTATTACCATGCATTAAAAAAAATTTTGTACTCTCTATTATTTGGTTATTTCAGTGGGATTCTGAATAGGGAGCATGATCAATTCGTGGGTTCAATTCACCATCTGAAACTGCAAGGCCTTGTTCTGTGCTTTCAAGGTAGCTCTTCTCTCTTTTAGTGCAACTGTTGATATTTCCACATGTAAAATATTAATTTGATGGAAAACAGTGTTTCCTTTGATTCTTCAGAGAGTCGTCTTTGCATCCGTGAGGTCCAGAGCTTCATTTGGGTTTTATTATTAAGGAGTGCTTTGTTATAGCTGCTTCGAGAGGAAACTTCAGCCGGATTTCAGAGTAGTTGGATTTGACGGATACAACCCTGAAGGTTGAATTCAATTGCTTTCTGAATTGTGACTTGGATTTTCTGGGTGTCTAAACTGTATCAATAAGAATGTATTAACCATCTGCCATTTGAAAGTAATCCAATTTTACCTATCTGTTGGAATGAACCAAGAGATTGTTTAAAAGCTAGAAGAAAGGCATAACAATTTTTACAATTTCCTTTCTGTAAATAAGTTTTGACATATCACCATATGATTCTAAGGACTTAGAATCTATTTGAATTAGAATTTTCTATTGAGTGGAAAGTTGGGGAAACAATTTTCTTAGAAAATAAAGGTTTTATTTTTCGTTAAAAATAAATTGCAAATATTTTCACTTAGATTTCAGAAATCAAGGATGTTTAGCTTTGAGGTGGTAGGAGATGTTGTTTAGGAACAGGAATGAAATGTTTAGCTTCAGTCTAAATTTCCTCTGTCCACCCTAGGTGGACATGCAAAGAATGTAAGAATACATGCAAAATGATTACAAGTTTTTGTTTCTTACTGACCAAGGGGTGTATTTGATTATTCATGCCTGCAAAGCTTCTTGTATAATAGGAGCTTTCATGTTCTATTAAAAAAAGAATTCGTAGCGAAAAATGTTTTTCATAGGAAGAAAAACATTTTAGGTAACTCTGCCAGGAATAAGAAGGGAATGGAAGCTGTGTATTATATAAAACCTGTGGGTGGTGGGGGTGGGGGTGGGGAGTGCTGTTTTTTGCACATGCTACAATATATATTTGAGTGCATTAAAATATCCCAGCTGTGATGGTAGCAGTGTAAGCAAATTACATTTTATGTTATTATACAAAGCAGAAATATAGAATAGCATTTTAGAACATAAATGTGTATGAAAGTAAAAATAGTTGAAAAATGTGTACAAGTGTGTGAAAGGATGATTTTGAAATAGGGCCATAAATAAAAGAAGATGATAATAGCAGCACTGGGCCAATGCCAGAGCGTCTTGGTCTGGGACCATGTTATAAATCACTGAGGTTTAAATGCGCTAACGGTAGCAGCAATCAGCCAGCATGAAAAACATGAAAGGCAGAACTTTGGAAAAAATGTGAATAATGAAACATTAAGGGATTGAGCAAGCTTCAGTTTCATGAAATGCTAAAACCTGTTCTGTGTCTCTTTTTAAGTGAACTCTTTAAAAATATACTAGTTTTTTCCTTAAAGCTACTTTTCAGACCTCAAAATCATGGTTTTGTAGAAAAGTACCACCTCGTTCTGAGAGTCACACACGTCACAAGCCTGGACCAGTGGTTTCAGGTAAATTGCCGATTCAAAAGAATGTGTTTGTAAGGGAAAAAGTATTAATATTCCTATACCAAAGTAATATAATTCACCATGAGTTCTGCAGCCACAAAGAAATGTTAGATTTCCTTTTATTTGTTACATTCATGTATTCAGAGATCGTAGGTAGTCGTGGTTTTCAAGGTGTGACTTGTGGACCCCTGGGGGTCCCTGGGACTATTTTGTGGGGAGGCTCTTCAAGGTCTAAGCTATTTTCATGATAATATTATGATGTTGTTTGCTTTTTTCACTGGGTTGGCATCTGCACTGATGGTAAAAACACTGATAGTTTGTGCTGTCACACAAACCAAGGCCATGGCACCAAGTGGTACTAGTGAATGAATCATCATGTTCTTCATCATCGCACACTCGCAATCAAGAATAATTGGCTGCATTAAATCTTAACCATGGTGCACATCTCTTTACTGTCAAGTCTTTTTAATCTATAAGAAAGAGGGGAGTACTTAGAAAGCACTTGGCTGCAAATCAGAGTTCTGGTTAGCAGAGGACAAGTAGTTGTAGGATTGTGAGATTGTGAACTAAACTAGTTTCTTTTTTTCATAGGAAACCATTAGAAACTGTGTTTATGCAGATTATGGTGTTTGGAAGACTTTTTTTTTTTTTTTTTCCTAATGATCAAAGTTTGCCTGTTATTAAAAAATCAACAATAAACTGTATTGTTGCCAATGAATAAAATTCAAGCTTTTGAGCAAGTCTTAGAATTTTGAAAAACTTGTATCTGCACTCTGAGATGGCTAGCTTTCTAGTACTTAAAAGCTTTTTTTTTTTTTTTTTAATGAGATTGGTGGTGATATTAATGTGTGCCTTTTTGTTGTTGTACCATGAAATGTGTAAATGTTTGGAAAATCTGCATAACTCAGTGAAGCAGTATTTTCCAAATGATCAATGCATAATATCGTGAAACTATGCATGGGTATGCACCATGTAGAGTGCAGGAGAGAACAAAGATTGTAATGTAAAGGCATATGGAAGGCTCAGTGATGCAGCTGCAGGGTCCACATTGCATCTCACCTCTAAGAAAGTATCAGCTGCAGAGTTTTGGTGTAGTATCAGCGAGTATCTACAATTAGCTAAAAAGGCTATGAACATATTCCTCTCTTCTAACTACAAGTTTGTGGGAGTCATGTTTTTCTTCATGAACTTCAACCAAAGCAGCATATCCCAGCAGATAGGATGTAGGAACTGATAGAGAATTCAGCTATTTCCTATGTAGCCATAAATGAAAGATATTTACAAGTTTGTCAAACAATGCTACTCTTCAATTTATTTTGGAAAATATATTGATTTTTCATAAGATGTCATTTTAACACATTTATTGTTATTTTAAGTGAATAAATTTTTGAAAATTCTTAGTTTTATTTTTAGTATTACAAATTATCGATAGATATAAGCACATAGAATTCTTTAAGATACTCAGTGAATTTTAAGAAAGTAAAAGGAGTTCTGAGACCAAAAAAGTTGAGAACCATTGGGCTATACTGTTCTGAACAACAAATCGAACAGTGCTCAAAGAGGGAGTTTTAATTTTCTCCAATCACTGCATCAAAATATGTTACATTGAAGCTAACTTTTGTCTCTTTTAACAAAATTTCTGGCAGTCTGTAGCTTCCAAGACATTTTCAATTATTAAAAGCTCAATTTGGTATTCCTTTGTGTTCACCTCTGATCTAAGTCTCACCTCGTCCCATCCCTAGTATCAGCCAGGGGTAGGGGAGTTGGCTTGGGGATTGGGAAGAGTGTGCTCTTCTTTTACCCTCACTCCCCCAATATCCTTTGGAAGATGGGACTGGTTTGCTTCTGAAAGAAGATGCAGTTCTTCTATTGTGTTAGGGCAGGGAGACAGAAATTAGCCACATTATTGCCTTTTCTCAGGCCAGCACTGACCAGCATTCATACTCTTTGTGGAAGTGCTCAAATGTTGCATTTCTCCTACAGCGCATGGCTTGTGCAACCCAAAACCTGCTGTAGTGCTATAGGCTGAGTTATCTGCAGGGTGGCTTAAGCCCAACTACCTTCAATGGGGTCCATGTGACTTGCAGATATCTCATGCATCATTTGTAGCCCAAGCAACTGTCAGCCTCTACTGTTCCCTCTCTCTGTTCCACCATCCTGCCTCATTTCCCTTGTCCCCTTGATTAGAGAAACACAAAAGGCAAATCAGTTAGTCTGCTGCCTGCATAGGAGCTGGAGAACATCCTCTGTCTTCTTCTGTGTACCCCCGTTATCTATGAGGTCTTGGAGACTTACTTCCATTATTCTACTCTTCATTAGGCTGTGGACCTCCCGCTGTCCCTTCTTTTCCTATTTCCATAAGACAATTTCCATTCTGTAGTCATATGTATGTATATGTATATGAAATTTGTATTTCAATATATAAATTTCACATAGACATTCTGGGAAGTGGCAGATAGAAGATAGTTGATGGTTATATTTCATCCATCTCTTTGGCTCTAGAGAAGTGTATGCTTCAGCTGTTGGGAGTTTTTCTTAGGACATGGGACTTAACACTTCTTTTTCCTCAGCTTTGGGGACTAGTCATCAGTTTTGGGGCAAGAAGAAAATGATTGCATTTATCATCCTCTTCCACTGTGATTCCAGGGTGTTACCAACTGTGCAGGATTAGAGGATTCATATATCCACTTAGCACTAACTAGTAATAACCTTTTAACGTCTATTTTATGTGAGGCGTTGGGCTCTGAGCAAGGAATCTAGTGGTGAACTCTAGGGACATTGTGCCTGATCTATGAATTTCATTACCGATGGGGGTGGAGACAGGCATAAACAGATAAATATAATAAATCTATAAATACAAAGTCTAATAAGGATAGTGAACAAAAAGAATAGGAAGCCATCAGACCTACTAATGAAGGAGAACTGATTTTGATTGGGTAAGACTGTTGGGAAAAGTTTTGTGCAAGTGACATTTTAGATAAGACTCAAAGATGAATGTGTACCCCCAAGACTCAGGAACATTGCAGGTAGAGAGGTTGCCTTGAGGTAGGAGAGACTCTGGTGCTTGAGGATCTAACATAAGGTCCCTGTGGGTGGAACCTGATGGAGAGTGGCTTGAGATGGAAGTCTGCAGGGGCCAGGGCATACAGAGCCCGAGAGTGGGCTTGAGTTTCAAGTGCATTGGCAGGCATGCCCTTCATCTCGAGAGCAGTGGCAAGCCACCAAAGGACTGAAATAAGGAAGTGACAACCAATTTATGGTTGCTGGGTATTTCCATTGTGAATAAAGTCTGATTCCTGTCCAATAGTCATTTTCCATACAGTCACATTGGAATACACTCCACATTCCCTAACCAGATCCTAGCTCATCTCAAAATTATGTGAGCTTTCTTACTAATTTAAACAGAATTTGGGCTTGTGGGCAGAGGGTCTTTGGATTCCCAAATAATAGGCAGATGAGAGCTGACAACAGTGATAGCTAGCCCTCTATGGTCTTTGAAGTGATTCTCATGGTTATTCTTTTCCTTTCCTCTCCTCCCCTCCCCTCCCCTCCCCTCCCCTCCCCTCCCCTCCCCTCCCCTCCCCTATTTTCTTTTCTTTTTTTGAGACCAAGTCTCACCCTGTCATCTAGGCTGGAGTGCAGTGGCGCAATCTCAGCTCACTGCAACCTCTGCCTCCCGGGTTCAAGCAATTCTCCTGCCTCATCCTCCCGAGTAGCTGGGATTACAGGCACACTGCACCACACCTGGCTAATTTTAGTATTTTTGGTAGAGACGGGGTTTCACCATGCTGACCAGGCTGGTCTCGAACTCCTGACCTCAGGTGATCCTCCTGCCTCTGCCTCCCAAAGTGCTGGAATTACAGGTGTAAGCCACCACGCCTGGCCGATTACTCTTTTTCTAAGAATCTTTCCACCTCATTGTTATACTTTTTCTTGTGTGAGGATTTCATTCTGTCTTCTCACCAAAGACGAACTTTCTTCTTTGGGAACAGGGCAGCTAGAGCCGTGGGTGCTTCAGGACAGATCCTTTTTGAACCTGTTAATAAACTTGTAGATCTAGATTTTTCATCATACCCCTCATTCCTCCTGGAGATCTCCTTCTGATATTCTCAATTCGGTCTCGCACCCTTTCCATCGCTTGCCTTTTGCGGTGATCACAGTTAATGTCTGCCTTTCCTGTGTCCATTTCTGGTGGTCACAGTTATTGTCTGCCTTTCCTGTGTTCATCCCGGCTTTCGTTAGCCCTGCTGCCACTGCCTTCATTTGGGTCCTCTTTTTACTTTGACTGTTTTTGAAGAAATGTCAATAGAGATGGCATTTGGTTGCCTGACCTCAGAAATTCTCTTCTTGAATATAGGTGATACCAATTAATCTTTGATGTTGATTTTTAGGTCTTGATTGTATCATAGGTATATGCAAAATGGTATAGTCAAAGGCAGATGAATATCTCCTCTTACTAGGAATACCAGTGGAAGCAAGCAGGGGAATTGGAAATAAATACCATTTATTAGGTGTTTGCTATTTTCCAGGACTTGCATGAAGCTCCTTTAATGGTGACTTTCTTTTTTATTTTATTTTATTTTTTTTATTTTATTTTATTTGTTTGTTTGTTTATTTATTTATTTATTTATTTTTATTATACTTTAAGTTCTAGGGTACACGTGCATAACGTGCAGGTTTGTTACATATGTATACTTGTGCCATGTTGGTGTGCTGCACCCATCAACTCGTCAGCACCCATCAATTCATCATTTATATCATGTATAACTCCCCAATGCAATCCCTCCCGCCTCCCCCCTCCCCATGATAGGCCCCAGTGTGTGATGTTTCCCTTCCCGAGTCCAAGTGATGTCATTGTTCAGTTCCCACCTATGAGTGAGAACATGCGGTGTTTGGTTTTCTGTTCTTGTGATAGTTTGCTAAGAATGATGGTTTCCAGCTGCATCCATGTCCCTACAAAGGACGCAAACTCATCCTTTTTTATGGCTGCATAGTATTCCATGGTGTATATGTGCCACATTTTCTTAATCCAGTCTGTCACAGATGGACATTTGGGTTGATTCCAAGTCTTTGCTATTGTGAATAGTGCCGCAATAAACATACGTGTGCATGTGTCTTTGTAGTAGAATAATTTACAATCCTTTGGGTATATACCCAGTAGTGGGATGGTTGGGTCATATGGTACATCTAGTTCTAGATCCTTGAGGAATTGCCATACCGTTTTCCATAATGGTTGAACTAGTTTACAATCCCATCAACAGTGTAAAAGTGTTCCTATTTCTCCACATCCTCTCCAACACCTGTTGTTTCCTGACTTTTTCATGATTGCCATTCTAACTGGTGTGAGATGGTTTCTCATTGTGGTTTTGATTTGCATTTCTCTGATGGCGAGTGATGATGAGCATTTTTTCATGTGTCTGTTAGCTGTATGAATGTCTTTTGAGAAATGTCTGTTCATATCCTTTGCCCACTTTTTGATGGGGTTGTTTGTTTTTTTCTTGTATATTTGTTTGAGTTCTTTGTAGATTCTGGATGTTAGCCCTTTGTCAGATGAGTAGATTGCAAAAATTTTCTCCCATTCTGTAGGTTGCCTGTTCACTCTGATGGTAGTTTCTTTTGCTGTGCAGAAGCTCTTTAGTTTAATTAGATCCCATTTGTCAATTTTGGCTTTTGTTGCCGTTGCTTTTGGTGTTTTAGACATGAAGTCTTTGCCCATGCCTATGTCCTGAATGGTACTACCTAGATTTTCTTCTAGGGTTTTTATGGTATTAGGTCTAACATTTAAGTCTCTAATCCATCTTGAATTAATCTTCGTATAAGGAGTAAGGAAAGGATCCAGTTTCAGCTTTCTACTTATGGCTAGCCAATTTTCCCAGCACCATTTATTAAATAGGGAATCCTTTCCCCATTTCTTGTTTTTGTCAGGTTTGTCAAAGATCAGATGGCTGTAGATGTGTGGTATTATTTCTGAGGGCTCTGTTCTGTTCCATTGGTCTATATCTCTGTTTTGGTACCAGTACCATGCTGTTTTGGTTACTGTAGCCTTGTAGTATAGTTTGAAGTCAGGTAGCGTGACGCCTCCAGCTTTGTTCTTTTGACTTAGGATTGTCTTGGCAATGCGGGCTCTCTTTTGGTTCCATATGAACTTTAAAGCAGTTTTTTCCAATTCTGTGAAGAAAGTCATTGGTAGCTTGATGGGGATGGCATTGAATCTATAAATAACCTTGGGCAGTATGACCATTTTCACGATATTGATTCTTCCGTGAGCATGGTATGTTCTTCCATTTGTTTGTGTCCTCTTTGATTTCACTGAGCAGTGGTTTGTAGTTCTCCTTGAAGAGGTCCTTCACATCCCTTGTAAGTTGGATTCCTAGGTATTTGATTCTCTCTGAAGCAATTGTGAATGGAAGTTGATTCCTGATTTGGCTCTCTGTTTGTCTGTTACTGGTGTATAAGAATGCTTGTGATTTTTGCACATTAATTTTGTATCCTGAGACTTTGCTGAAGTTGCTTATCAGCTTAAGGAGATTTTGGGCTGAGACAATGGGGTTTTCTAAATATACAATCATGTCATCTGCAAACAGGGATAATTTGACTTCTTCTTTTCCTAACTGAATACCCTTGATTTCTTTCTCTTGCCTGATTGCCCTAGCCAGAACTTCCAACACTATGTTGAATAGGAGTGGTGAGAGAGGGCATCCCTGTCTTGTGCCAGTTTTCAAAGGGAATTTTTCCAGTTTTTGCCCATTCAGTATGATATTGGCTGTGGGTTTGTCATAAATAGCTCTTATTATTTTGAGGTACGTTCCATCAATACCGAATTTATTGAGCGTTTTTAGCATGAAGTGCTGTTGAATTTTGTCAAAAGCCTTTTCTGCCTCTATTGAGATAATCATTTGGTTCTTGTCTTTGGTTCTGTTTATATGCTGGATTACGTTGATTGATTTGCGAATGTTGAGCCAGCCTTGCATCCCAGGGATGAAGCCCACTTGATCATGGTGGATAAGCTTTTTGATGTGCTGCTGAATCCGGTTTGCCAGTATTTTATTGAGGATTTTTGCATCGATGTTCATCAGGGATATTGGTCTAAAATTCTCTTTTTTTGTTGTGTCTCTGCCAGGCTTTGGTATCAGGATGATGTTGGCCTCATAGAATGAGTTAGGGAGGATTCCCTCTTTTTCTATTGATTGGAATAGTTTCAGAAGGAATGGTACCAGCTCCTCCTTGTACCTCTGGTAGAATTCAGCTGTGAATCCATCTGGTCCTGGACTTTTTTTGGTGGGTAGGCTATTAATTGTTGCCTCAGTTTCAGAGCCTGCTATTGGTCTATTCAGGGATTCAACTTCTTCCTGGTTTAGTCTTGGGAGAGTGTAAGTGTCCAGGAAATTATCCATTTCTTCTAGGTTTTCTAGTTGATTTGCGTAGAGGTGTTTATAGTATTCTCTGATGGTAGTTTGTATTTCTGTGGGGTCGGTGGTGATATCCCCTTTATCATTTTTTATTGCGTCTATTTGATTCCTCTCTCTTTTCTTCTTTATTAGCCTTGCTAGCGGTCTGTCAATTTTGTTGATCTTTTCAAAAAACCAACTCCTGGATTCATTGATTTTTTGGAGGGTTTTTTGTGTCTCTATCTCCTTCAGTTCTGCTCTGATCTTAGTTATTTCTTGCCTTCTGCTAGCTTTTGAAAGTGTTTGCTCTTGCCTCTCTAGTTCTTTTAATTGTGATGTTAGAGTGTCCATTTTAGATCTTTCCTGCTTTCTCTTGTGGGCATTTAGTGCTATAAATTTCTCTCTACACACTGCTTTATATGTGTCCCAGAGATTCTGGTGTGTTGTACCTTTGTTCTCATTGGTTTCAAAGAACATCTTTATTTCTGCTTTCATTTCGTTATGTACCCAGTAGTCATTCAGGAGCAGGTTGTTCAGTTTCCATGTAGTTGAGCGGTTTTGATTGAGTTTCTTAGTCCTGAGTTCTAGTTTGATTGCACTGTGGTCTGAGAGACAGTTTGTTATAATTTCTGTTCTTGTACATTTGCTGAGGAGTGCTTTACTTCCAATTATGTGGTCAATTTTGGAGTAAGTGCGATGTGGTGCTGAGAAGAATGTATATTCTGTTGATTTGGGGTGGAGAGTTCTATAGATGTCTATTAGGTCCACTTGGTGCAGAGATGAGTTCAATTCCTGGATATCCTTGTTAACTTTCTGTCTCGTTGATCTGTCTAATGTTGACAGTGGAGTGTTGAAGTCTCCCATTATTATTGTATGGGAGTCTAAGTCTCTTTGTAAGTCTCTAAGGACTTGCTTTATGAATCTGGGTGCTCCTGTATTGGGTGCATATATATTTAGGATAGTTAGCTCTTCCTGTTGAATTGATCCCTTTACCATTATGTAATGGCCTTCTTTGTCTCTTTTGATCTTTGATGGTTTAACGTCTGTTTTATCAGAGACTAGGATTGCAACCCCTGCTTTTTTTTTGTTCTCCATTTGCTTGGTAGATCTTCCTCCATCCCTTTATTTTGAGCCTATGTGTGTCTCTGCATGTGAGATAGGTCTCCTGAATACAGCAGACTGATGGGTCTTGACTCTTTATCCAGTTTGCCAGTCTGTGTCTTTTAATTGGAGTATTTAGTCCATTTACATTTAAGGTTAATATTGTTATGTGTGAACTTGATCCTCCCATTATGATATTAACTGGTTATTTTGCTCGTTAGTTGATGCAGTTTCTTCCTAGCCTCGATGGTCTTTATTTTTTTTTTTGGAGACGGAGTCTCGCTCTGTGGCCCAGGCTGGAGTGCAGTGGCGCGATCCCGGCTCACTGCAAGCTCCGCCTCCCGGGTTCCCGCCATTCTCCTGCCTCAGCCTCCCAAGCAGCTGGGACTACAAGCGCTCGCCGCCACGCCCGCCTAATTTTTTGCATTTTTAGTAGAGACGGGGTTTCACCGTGTTAGCCAGGATGGTCTCGATCTCCTGACCTTGTGATCCGCCCGTCTCAGCCTCCCACAGTGCTGGGATTACAGGCGTGAGCCACCGCGCCCGGCTCGATGGTCTTTACATTTTGGCATGTTTTTGCAATGGCTGGTACCGGTTGTTCCTTTCCATGTTTAGGGCTTCCTTCAGGGTCTCTTGTAAGGCAGGCCTGGTGGTGACAAAGTCTCTAAGCATTTGCTTATCTGTAAAGGATTTTATTTCTCCTTCAGTTAAGAAACTTAGTTTGGCTGGATATGAAATTCTGGGTTTAAAATTCTTTTCTTTAAGAACGTTGAATATTGGCCCCCACTCTCTTCTGGCTTGTAGAGTTTCTGCCGAGAGATCTGTTGTTAGTCTGATGGGCTTCCCTTTGTGGGTAACCCGACCTTTCTCTCTGGCTGCCCTTAAGATTTTTTCCTTCATTTCAACTTTGGTGAATCTGGCAATTATGTGTCTTGGAGTTGCTCTTCTGGAGGAGTATCTTTGTGGCGTTCTCTGTATTTCCTGAATTTGGATGTTGGCCCTACTAGGTTGGGGAAGTTCTCCTGGATGATATCCTGAAGAGTGTTTTCCAACTTGGTTCCATTTTCCCCCTCACTTTCAGGCACCCCAATCAGATGTAGATTTGGTCTTTTTACATAATCCCATACTTCTTGCAGGCTTTGTTCATTTCTTTTTCTTCTTTTTTCTTTTGGTTTCTCTTCTCGCTTCATTTCATTCATTTGATCCTCAGTCGCTGATACTCTTTCTTCCATTTGATCGAGTCGGTTACTGAAGCTTGTGCATTTGTCACGTATTTCTCGTGTCATGGTTTTCATCTCTGTCATTTCGTTTATGACCTTCTCTGCATTAATTAGTCTAGCTGTCAATTCTTTCATTCTTTTTTCAAGATTTTTAGTTTCTTTGCTCTGTGTATGTAAATCCCCCTTTAGCTCTGAGAAGTTTGATGGACTGAAGCCTTCTTCTCTCGTCTCGTCAAAGTCATTCTCTGACCAGCTTTGATCCGTTGCTGGTGATGTGCTGCGCTCCTTTGCAGGGGGAGATGCACTCTTATTTTTTGAATTTCCAGCTTTTCTGCCCTGCTTTTTCCCCATCTTTGTGGTTTTATCTGTCTCTGGTCTTTGATGATGGTGATGTACTGATGGGGTTTTGGTATAGGTGTCCTTCCTGTTTGATAGTTTTCCTTCTGACAGTCAGGACCCTCAGCTGTAGGTCTGTTGGAGATTGCTTGAGGTCCACTCCAGACCCTGTTTGCCTGGGTATCAGCAGCAATGGTTGCAGAAGATAGAATATTGCTGAACAGTGAGTGTACCTGTCTGATTCTTACTTTGGAAGCTTCCTCTCAGGGGTGTACTCCACCCTGTGAGGTGTGGGGTGTCAGACTGCCCCTAGTGGGGGATGTCTCCCAGTTAGGATACTCTGGTCAGTGACCCACTTGAGCAGGCAGTCTGTCCCTTCTCAGATCTCAACCTCCGTGTTGGGAGATCCACTGCTCTCTGCAAAGCTGTCAGACAGAGTCGTTTGCGTCTGCAGAGGTTCTGCTGCTTTTTTGTTGTTGTTATTTATCTGTGCCCTGTCCCCAGAGGTGGAGTCTACAGAGACAGGCAGGTTTCCTTGAGCTGCTGTGAGCTCCACCCAGTTCGAGCTTCCCAGCAGCTTTGTTTACCTACTTAAGCCTCAGCAATGGCGGGCGCCTCTTCCCCAGCCTCGCTGCTGCCTTGCGTTTAGATCGCTGCAGACTGCTGTGTTAGCAATGAGGGAGGCTCCGTGGGCGTGGGACCCTCCTGGCCAGGTGTGGGATATATTCTCCTGGTGTGCCCGTTTGCTTAAAGCGCAGTATTGGGGTGGGAGTTACCCGATTTTCCAGGTGTTGTGTGTCTCAGTTCCCCTGGCTAGGAAAAGGGATTCCCTTCCCCCTTGCACTTCCCAGGTGAGGCGATGCCTCGCCCTGCTTCAGCTCTCGCTGGTCGGGCTACAGTAGCTGACCAGCACCGATTGTCTGGCACTTCCCAGTGAGATGACCTCAGTACCTCAGTTGAAGATGTAGAAATCACCGGTCTTCTGTGTCGCTCGCGCTGGGAGTTGGAGACTGGAGCTGTTCCTATTCGGCCATCTTCGGTGACTTTCATTCTCACAGTAACCCTAGTTAATAGGTACGATTATTATCCTGTTTTAAATATGAGAAAACTAAGGCATAGAAAGTTAAATACGTTGCTTAAGGGTAAGGAAGGGGCCCAATTGGGATTTTAAACTCATGTATTTTGACTTCAAGACTCTCAGTAAATTATGTTGATACTTCATTTTTTAAAACTGTGAAAATACTATAAGTTCTTTATGTTTTTTAGTCCTTTTCCTTTTTTCTATGGAGATAACAGTTAAATCTCTACAATATAAGGGGCCTATATGTTTATCTTGGGGGCAACAAGGAAAACAATAGCTGGAAGAGTACATCTGATTTCACAACAGGTTTGGGGATAGAGGCAGTGTGGTGGCTGCTGAGAGGAGATGCAACTGCTTAAGTCCATTGTGTTTGCAAAGAAAGCGAAGCCTGAGGAACCCCAGAGTCATCTGCACTGGGCAGTGACCAGTGGTTTTTTTTTTTTTTTTTTTAATTTCTTACCACTAGAACCATATCCTCCTAACAGGTTTTCTGTTCCTCATCTTACCTGCTGCCTCCCTTCCTCCCCACATCTGTCCAAGGAAAATGAAGTGAAGCACAAATTGGCCCAAGGGTCTCCTATTCTTTAATTACTTTTTTTTTTTTTTTTTTTTTGGAGACAGGGTCTAGCTCTGTCGCCCAGGCTAGAGTGCGGTGGCACAATCTGAGCTCACTGCAACCTCCGCCTCCTGGGCTCAATCAGTTGATCCATCTGCCCACTTCAGGCTCCTGAGTAGCTGGGACTACAGGTGTACACTACCATGCCTGGCCGATTTCTGTATTTTTTTGTAGAGATGGGGTTTCACCATGTTATCCAGGCTGGTGTTGAATTCCTGGGCTCAAGCAATCTGCCTGCCTTGGCCACCCAAAGTGCTGGGCTTACCAGTGTGAGCCACCGCACCTGACCTTTAATGGCTATTTATTTATTTAATGAATAAAGTCTTAAGTCCTTTAGCATCAATCACCCATCTGTATTTGAGATTATTTTCCTAGAAAATGCATGCAAACAAATTGTATATGGTTTCCAGGAGTTCATGAATCAACTGAGAGTCACCCGTGAACTCTCCTAGCCATAGATCCCCGACTCACCACATTTTAAGATGGTTCATTCCATCTTTTGTTACAAAACTAGTTGTAAGCTCTAATTACAGTTTTAATGTTTGTGAAAATGTAAACTGCAAACAAGTATACAAGGTAATTGATTGCTACTTGTATGTTGAAACCTGAGTTCTATAACATCATCTGTAGTAACATCCATCAAATCAAAAATTTAACAGTTCCCAGTTCATCAACAATTAACTGAAATATAGATTTTTGAAGAATGGCAACTCTGATCATTGTAATATATGGGAAGTGAAAAATAAATGTATGTAGAAATTTGGGGTTGTTTCAAAATGGGACAGACTTTATATCTCTGGATTGGAGAATTCAAGTTTCGTTTTTTTTTTCCCCAACTAACTCAGATTTTCCAAAGAAATGTTTAATGCCCTGGCTACTTTCTCTAGAATATTGTTTTGGGAACTAAGGGAATCTGATCTGTAGAAAATGTTCTGAGAAGTGGTTTCGAATGGAATCACTACATTTTCAACCAAAATGAAAATGTTGATGGTTTGTTGCTTTTTAATAACTTAACTTAAGCCTAAAAACTGTTTTTGGTGCTTTGTATTTTGTAGACTTTATAGGCATGTTCCTTATAAGAATTATGCATCTGTGTAGAGATGTTGCAAACACCCTGGCCAGAATTGAAGGCAAAGTAGCAGTTGCTCCCAGCGATTCCTGTGGGAAGGCTTTATTTGTTTACATTTTTACTTCTGACTGTGTAGTTTGAGCAAAGGTACAGCCTCCAAGTTTTTAGGCTTTATGATATACACACACAGAGTAGCTACTTTTCTGGGGCTATGTTGTTAGTGAGTGGGAAGATGAGAAAACTTTAAACTACTAGGGAAATGACAAAGAAGCTGATCTGGCCCTTCCTGGGATCAGGTAGGAAGAAGAGAAAGTCTGCTGTAAGAGTTTGTAACCATCCATGGACTGGTTGGTCTATGGCTTAGGATTTGAGAGTTTTATCCACCAAGTCCAGGAGTCCTACATTGTAAAGTTAGCAAAGTGGCCGGTGATATTTCAAGGTCACGCATCAGAATTAAATACATATTTCTGAAAGGATTGTGTCCCGGGGATTTTCTTTTTTAGTACGCAGAATCTTCTCCCCACCCCCAGTATTTTATATATGGAGGTAGATAGGTGTATGCATGCATGTGCTAATTCTAGATCCAGTACCATTAATTAACATGTTGAAGAGTCAAACTACTGAGCAGTAATTTTCAGTACTTTTTTGTACTCATAATAGAAGCCAATAAAAGGATTACAGCTTTAGTTTACTTAATGTAATGTAATTCAGATAGCCATGGTGGAGTCTGTACATCATTGACAGGTATAAAACACATGATTGCATTGGGGGGGTACTTTATTCATGGTTTAATTATTGAAGCTTTATTTTTAAAAGTTCTACTGTGTGCGTAACTAAAACAGATTTCCTCACTAAAATTAAACATTTATTTTTAGGAAGTTTGTAAATGAAGGTAACTATGGCTTCCTTATGAGAACTGCTTACATATTAAAATGATTTTTATTTTTACTAACTTTTCTGATTACAAATGTAATTATAGAAAAAAAACCCTTATGGACATATACGTAGGGCATAATGTATATAGATTTTGAAATGTCCTTTTTTCTTTTTTTCTTTTTTTTTTAATTTAAGTTCTAGGGTACATGTGCATAACGTGCAGGTTTGTTACATATGTATACTTGTGCCATGTTGGTGTGCTGCACCCATCAACTCGTCAGCACCCATCAATTCGTCATTTATATCAGGTATAACTCCCAATGCAATCCCCCCCCCCCCCCCCCCCCATGATAGGCCCCGATGTGTGATGTTCCCCTTCCTGAGTCCAAGTGATCTCATTGTTCAGTTCCCACCTATGAGTGAGAACATGCTGTGTTTGGTTTTCTGTTCTTGTGATAGTTTGCTAAGAATGATGGTTTCCAGCTGCATCCATGTCCCTACAAAGGACTCAAACTCATCCTTTCTTATGGCTGCATAATATTCCATGGTGTATATGTGCCACATTTTCTTAATCCAGTCTGTCACAGATGGACATTTGTGTGAATATTTTCTTTGCTATTGTGAATAGTGCCGCAATAAACATACGTGTGCATGTGTCTTTATAGCAGCATGATTTATAATCCTTTGGGTATATACCCAGTAGTGGGATAGCTGGGTCATATGGTACAGTATCTAGTTCTAGATCCTTGAGGAATTGCCATACTGTTTTCCATAATGGTTGAACTAGTTTACAGTCCCACCAACAGTGTAAAAGTGTTCCTATTTCTCCACATCCTCTCCAACACCTGTTGTTTCCTGACTTTTTAATGATTGCCATTCTAACTGGTGTAAGGTGGTATCTCATTGTGGTTTTGATTTGCATTTCTCTGATGGCGAGTGATGATGAGCATTTTTTCATGTGTCTGTTAGCTGTATGAATGTCTTCTTTTGAGAAATGTCTGTTCATATCCTTTGCCCACTTTTTGATGGGGTTGTTTGTTTTTTTCTTGTAAATTTGTTTGAGTTCTTTGTAGGTTCTGGATATGAGCCCTTTGTCAGATGAGTAGATTGCAAAAATTTTCTCCCATTCTGTCGGTTGCCTGTTCACTCTGATGGTAGTTTCTTTTTTTGTGCAGAAGCTCTTTAGTTTAATTAGATCCCATTTGTCAATTTTGGCTTTTGTTGCCGTTGCTTTTGGTGTTTTAGACATGACAAAATTCAACAGCCCTTCATGCTAAAAACGCTCAATAAATTCGGTATTGGTGGAACGTACCTCAAAATAATAAGAGCTATTTATGACAAACCCACAGCCAATATCATACTGAATGGGCAAAAACTGGAAAAATTCCCTTTGAAAACTGGCACAAGACAGGGATGCCCTCTCTCACCACTCCTATTCAACATAGTGTTGGAAGTTCTGGCTAGGGCAATCAGGCAAGAGAAAGAAATCAAGGGTATCCAGTTAGGAAAAGAAGAAGTCAAATTGTCCCTGTTTGCAGATGACATGATTGTATATTTAGAAAACCCCATTGTCTCAGCCCAAAATCTCCTTAAGCTGATAAGCAACTTCAGCAAAGTCTCAGGATACAAAATTAATGTGCAAAAATCACAAGCATTCCTATACACCAGTAACAGACAAACAGAGAGCCAAATCATGAATGAACTTCCATTCACAATTGCTTCAAAGAGAATCAAATACCTAGGAATCCAACTTACAAGGGATGTCAAGGACCTCTTCAAGGAGAACTACAAACCACTGCTCAGTGAAATCAAAGAGGACACAAACAAATGGAAGAACATACCATGCTCATGGATAGGAAGAATCAATATCGTGAAAATGGCCATACTGCCCAAGGTTATTTATAGATTCAATGCCATCCCCATCAAGCTACCAATGACTTTCTTCACAGAATTGGAAAAAACTGCTTTAAAGTTCATATGGAACCAAAAAAGAGCCTGCATTGCCAAGACAATCCTAAGTCAAAAGAACAAAGCTGGAGGCATCACGCTACCTGACTTCAAACTATACTACAAGGCTACAGTAACCAAAACAGAGATATAGACCAATGGAACAGAACAGAGTCCTCAGAAATAATACCACACATCTACAGCCACCTGATCTTTGACAAACCTGAGAGAAACAAGAAATGGGGAAAGGATTCCCTATTTAATAAATGGTGCTGGGAAAATTGGCTAGCCATAAGTAGAAAGCTGAAACTGGATCCTTTCCTTACTCCTTATACGAAGATTAATTCAAGATGGATTAGAGACTTAAATGTTAGACCTAATACCATAAAAACCCTAGAAGAAAACCTAGGTAGTACCATTCAGGACATAGGCATGGGAAATGTCCTTTTTTCTTAATAGTGCGTTTAATATATTTTAGCATGTCCTGACTTTTAGGATCTTGTGTTTGAATAACTGTTATATAAAATTAATTTAACCAGATTTCCCCTTTTCTCCAGACTTCTTTACTCCTAACAGCTTTCCTCCCTCATCTCCTTCTCTGCTTCCTCTTCTTCCAGTTGCTCAGGGGAGAAAAATGAAGTATACTGTTTTTTTTGTTTTTTTTTTTTTGAGATGGAGTCTCGGTCTATAGCCCAGGCTGGAGTGCAGTGGTGAGATCTTGGCTCATTGCAACCTCCGCCTTCCGGGTTCAAGCCATTCTTCTGCCTTAGCCTCTCAAGTAGCTGGGACTATAGGTGCCCGCCACCACGCCCAGCTACTTCTTTGTATTTTTAGTAGAGACGAGGTTTCACCATGTTGGCCAGGCTGGTCTCGTACTCCTGACCTCAAGTGATCTGCTCGCCTTGGCCTCCCAAAGTGCTGAGATTATAGGCATGAAGCCACCACACCCGGTCTGAAGTGTACTTTTATTACATGATTGAATTTGCAAAGGGAAATGTTTAGTTAAAATAAATGAAATAAATGAGATTTTGCAGGTTTGGCTACACCTGATAATAATAGATAAAATTAATTTTATTTTATCTGCATAAAATTATGTCATGTTCTCCAAGAAGAAAGCTACTGGCGCCATGTGGGTATTTAAATGTAAAGTAAATAAATTTAAATAAAATTAAAAATGCAGTTCCTCAAGTCAAGCCACAGCTCAAGTGCTCAAAAGCCACATGTGGCCAGTGGCTAACCATATTGGACAAACGGCTATAAAACATTTTCACCATCACAGGCAGTTCTATTGGATAGCCTTGGGGTAAAGTCTATATGTGTTGCCTGTTAATTAGAATTTAAAAATCATTTTTTTTTCCTTTTGGTTATCATAAATAGTAATAAAAAGCAGAATTTCTGTCAATATTTTTGGAAACAGCAAACAGCTCAAAATTATTTATAGTAAATTTTTACTCCCCTGCCAACTTAATTTTTTAAATGATGCAGTAAAGTAAAACACATATCAACACAGGGTTACCAGCGCTTTGAAATTCTGGAACATTTAAAAAATGTTTGACATGGTATAAAATCCAGGAGTGGACAGGCTAGGGGTGGGATATTCTATCAATTGGGTCAGGATCTAGAGAAGATGATGGAAGAGAAACTGACTATTTGTAAAAGACGCTCAGAAGAAGCAAATGAAGTGGAGAATAATGTGTTTATTTGGGGCACATACTTTTATGTTATAATTAGAGTATTCATGGAAATTAACCTGGGAAAATTGGAAGCCATCAGAAAGAAAACACAAGGGATGAAGAGGAACCACCAATGAGAACGAAAATATAAGGGATGGAGAGGAACCACCAATGATCCTCTAGTCAGTAGAAACAATCACTGGGATTTGTTATATATCTTTCCAGCCTTCCTTTCTTTGCCCTACAAACAGGCCATACTCATTAGGCAGCGAAGGATGGCAGTGAAGAGCACAGACAAGATGTTAGTCTGAGAGGAGAAGTGGGTGATTAGGAGCTCCAACACTGAGTCAGATGGCTTGAGCTTGAAATCTCAGCTCTGCCTCTTACTGTCTGCAAGAACATAGCAGCTTGTTTAACTCCTATTTATCTGTGAAATGAAATGGTCCTGCTGTCTACCTCTTTATGTTCTTGTGAGAACTGAGGGATTAAAATATTAAACTCATTAAAGACTATGTTACTCTTATTACTGACCTATTAGGTGGGTAGTACAGGCACATGGTAAGTTCTTAATAAGTCTCTATGTTTATTATAGCAGGGAAGCAGACATTTAAACAAGTGACTGCAGTGAGGTTAGATAAGTTTTGTGATAGGGTGAGTTCAGCAGTGAAGTTAGATGAGTTTTGTGATAGGGTAAGTTTTCTATGATAGTATATGTTGAGATGACTTAATTCTTGATAATTATTTAAACAAAGTGAATTTAGCTTAGTATGATTGGTTTTTCTTTTAATTGATGTGTTCATAGTTTCTCAAATCAAATCTAACTTTTTATAGCTTGTAGTCTTTAAAGTTCGTTTATTACCTCGATATGATACATCTTTAAAGGTTCCAAGATATTAGGTAAAAATGTCGCTCTGATCATTCTGGTAATATCATAAGTGTCAAAATTCTTTCCCTGAAGCTTTACATTGTGTACCAGGTTGCCAAAAATGTAATAGAATCCTGTCTTAGCAATAGCATCTGGCTAATCAGAATAAAATTTATCTTCCAGACGTTTACAATGGAGTTTGGTTAGCTTTGAGTATAATTAAAGAGTGTATTACTTGATACCTATTAAAGACAGGGAATTGTGAGGTGCAACTGTTTTTCGTATATGGTGGGGGACATTTTTCTTCAACTATGAGTAAAAAGAGACTAAAGTGAGTTTTCAAGTATAAAATGTGAAAGCACACCTATACAAGAGCTGAAATAGATGAAAGCGAAGTGCTGACAGTTATGTGTTTGTCAACAGGTCTTTTGTTTCTCAACCTTCTGCTAGAGTTTTTAAGGAACTCAGTCTGTCTTACATGGCATTTACGTAGATTCTTGCCTTTGTGTTTCTTGGGTCACAATAATGGGAAATGAAGGACTAGTTTTAAAAATTTATTATTATAAGTATTGTACAATATGAAAAATGATCTCATTTATGCTAAATAATTATAAGAAATGTCACTAGCTATGAGAAATCCCTTCGTTTCTTAGAAATTTGAAGTCGAGGGGGAAAGTTGGCAATTTCAAAGAAAAGAATGAATAAATATAATAAAAGGAACAGTGTGCTTGGGCAGATGTTCCTGGATGTGGCACCCGGGCGCGAATAGTGCCAGCTTCTTCCCTCTTGACAGTGATTCCATACCAACCTGCCAAAATGTGGCTGGCAGTTTATTGCTTTGCTTTAATCATAATTTACATTTTTAGCAGGAATATAAACGGCAACTGATACTTGAAATATTGCAGCAATAGATTTTAGATATAACAGACATCACAAAACTTACATGTTTATTGAGGAGAAAGACAAAGGCTTAGGTCTCAAGTGGGTTCTCTTTGATAAAGACTGTTTTTTCCATCTGACTCCATGTTACAAACACTGGGCCATAGTAATAAATGAATTAGACACACATACATGTCACCTATGGGTTTATATTAGCATATACAAACATGTTACATGTACGTAATATGTCATAAACATATAACTTTAGGATATCCAAGGATTCAGATTCTCTTTTCAAGTATAACAGTGTGCAACTATCTGACATTATTTGCTACCAGGTGAACTTATATGCATTTGATTTTCTTCCAGATTCATGAAAAACTACACTACTATGAGAAGCAGAGTCCGGTGCCCATTCTCCATGGTGCGGCAGCCTTGGCCGATGACGTAAGTGTGCCTCTCCGAGCTCACCGGGACGTGTCTGCTGCAGACCTGGCCCAGGCAGAACCTGTCCTAGTGCAGACAGATGCCTGTGATCCTATGAGTGAAAAGCAGAAGAGGTTACAAATGTTTCAAGAAGTCCTGTCATCACTGAGCTTATGTTAATATTATATTGATTTTCATTCACTTTCCTGTTCTAAAAATTTTGCATGTAGCTACTCTCTTGTTCTGCTTTGGTAACTACGTAATAGGAATTTTAGGCTTTAAACTCATGGAGAGAGAGAAGCTGTCAGCTGTTGGTGTTCTGAGAAAGTCACAGACAAGAGGAATGTTATGGAGAAATAAAGACAAATGAGATAGCTCTATTGCTGACAGTACTAAAAAATGACAGATACTAGGATACGAACGAGGCATATGAAATACATAAAAAGACAGGATTGTTTTTATAATGGATTATAAAACATAGTAACGATTTATGGGTATTAGGCTTTTCCAAATTACCTTCATAACCAAAAAATAAATTTTAGAAGCAGTTGGCATTGATGGAGTAGTTAATTTCCTGTAGCTATAATTTTATTTTAAACTTGGGGGAAGGGAACTAGCTTGCTGATTCTTACTGTTAACTTTCGGACTCGGATGAATTGAGAACACACCTGGATAAACTATAAAGGACACGAAGCTGGAATAGAAATATGTTTAGTGCGAAAGCTGGTTTTAGTGATATCCTGTAGCTTATTTGTTGCTTTTAATATTTTTTCCTTTATTTTTGATAAGACAAGCTATAATTCAGTGTGTTAAAATATTCAGGCCATCATATAATTAAAAAATTGGCCATCTTGAGAAGTTGATTTTATTTGAACTCCTTTGCATTCTAATTTAGAAAATACACATAGGTAATAAATATGCAAGTTCCATGCTATTTGTTTAGTTCCCATTTTTCTTTCTGTTTTTATCTACAAAGATTACACGTATGTTTCAATATATATTTAATGAGGAAGCTTACTTCTGCATTATTGAAACAAAACTTTTTAAATGAAGGCGAATAAAGATGTAGATACACTTGCTCAAGTAAGGCACAGTTGCCACCCAAGAAAACCTTTAAAAAGTCAGTTTTAAAACATTTACTATTCAGAGTTTTGGGAAACATTTGTTTATAAACCAATGTTGTGTGGTCCAATCATATTACAACAATATTCCTTTATAAAAAATTAGAGACTGCTGTGTAAATATGATAAACCATAGTATCTTATAATTTGTCAGAGCAGTATATTTAAATGTTAAAATATGTTATGTTTTAAGTGACTAAAGTGTGCAAATGACCTTTGTGTCTTTTTATAAGTTAAAAATGCTGTAGAAATATTACCTCAAAAAAGTAAAAGCAATGTTTGAAAGGTAATTAATGACTGTATAATTTTCTATGATTTTATTTTTGGTGTATAATTTATATTATGCCCTTCTTTTAGAGAAAAGTCCTTTTCCAGAGATAAGAACAATTATTTTTAGCTTGGTAGAAAAAGTAGGGGCAAATGGAAATTTCATGCAAGGTTTTAAGATGAGTTTTTAAATAAAAATACATTTATATATATACCACATATTTCATAATTCTAGTCTTTTTTCCTGTTTGAGTCTTGCTTTTCTTAATGAAAATTATGTGGTCTTTCCTATAGCCTGAAATTGAATTGGAATTTAGATAGGAATATCTCTTAATGGAAGACATGGGGCAGGTTTGAAGTTGTAACACTTTCTTTATGTAGAACCCAAATGGGAATTCTTGGTTATTATAGTAGGGTACAGTCAGCATTTTTGGTACCAGGGTAGCTGTCAACCCATTATAGCTCATTTTACGATTGGTATTATGATTGGTTGGTATTTAACAGATTTCTTCATCTTTATAGGTAAACATAATAAAAGTTTCAGGCCATTTGCTCTATTAGGGACATTCTAATTATTTTTGCCCTAGCTCTAAACAGCACAGCTACTGTGGGTTTTTGGAATCCCCATGGGTTTTTGGAAACCCTGTGGATTTCACCACCTCATTCAGAAGTTCTGTTTTTGTGGGGGTTGGGGGAGGTTACAGTGTCAAAGCTTTATCCAGTTCTTACAAGTGGTCCTTTGTCTAGGTGCAAAAGACCATTCACATGGACGAAGTGCTGGGGTTTGCCCTCCTTGCAATAAATCAGAAGGTGATCTTGGCTGATATGATTACTTGATTTGTACTCAGCCGAGAGCCTGGGCTCAGATCTGGACTACTGAAGGCCTAAAAGGAAGAGCAATGATTGATGATCTGTTTTTTTTATGCTGACCTCTCCTTAAAGATTGGAAAGCAATAGCCTTGAGCAAGTCAGATTCTCAGTTGTCACACACCCAGTCCCACAATGCTCTTACTAAACGTTCTTTACATCGATGTAATCTCCCTTGCAGCTGGCCGAAGAGCTTCAGAACAAGCCATTAAACAGTGAGATCAGAGAGCTGTTGAAACTACTGTCAAAACCCAGTGTGAAGGTGAGGACATGTTACGCTGGTAATAAATACCTTCAAACAGGGCCACTTTCTGAGCCTTCCGATGAATTTTGTTTCGAGCATCAATTCTCAAGTAAATGTATTTCAAATAGGGCACAGTATTTTAATAGCCTAAATCCTATTAATGAGAAAGAGGTGAACTTTTGATTATAATGTGATGAGAAACTGCAAAATACTCTTATTGGGAAGCTCAGAATTTAAGTTCTGACAAATATAATGTAGCTTCAACGTCATTTTCGTTTTAAATAAAGTTAAGAGTACACTATACAAAACCTACTAGTAATTTTGTTTAGGTCTATTTTACTTGGGTAGTTAACAGGATTCCAATATGTTTGACAAATATACATATTTTTCTGTAGGATCATTTCAGCATTCCTCTTTCTTTCCCCGTTCACCTCCCCATTTCCTGTCCCTTTACTAATTTACGTTTCAAAATGTCATTCCATTTTACAGAGAAGAGCACTTT
Organism: Rhinopithecus roxellana; assembly: GCF_007565055.1. NCBI lineage: Eukaryota > Metazoa > Chordata > Mammalia > Primates > Cercopithecidae > Rhinopithecus > Rhinopithecus roxellana. Next base: position 105,455,521 of record NC_044559.1, read on the forward strand.
TCCAGTGTAAAATACTCATAAAATATTGGCAGACAAATTTCAATTCTCCCTGTCCCATTGCCTCCTAAGTTTATCACTTATTTTTCCGCCAAATGTGATCAGTTTACAGCAGGCATTTCAGAATTTTCCTGTAGTTATTCTGAGGTCATTACTGCACTAAATCCTGCACTGTATACATTTTGGACTTGACACTGTGGCAATTATGTGTCAGATATTGTTCTGTGAGTCAGAATTACATATGGATTATGTGATTACATAATTAAAATGCTCATTTAACTTGTGATGATTACTGGTGAGCATATGTAGAGTGTTGGATGAAAATTTCTTCCTAGATACAAAAACTAGTTTCTACTTTTCTTGAGAAATAACTTTCGGAATTGTGCCGTATTTGGTTTTGAATTTATTTTTATAAAAAGAGAGATGGTATTAAATGAAAGATGAGGTTAAGAACATGCGTGGACTATAAGCCCTAATCTCTGTAAGTAAATAGAAGTACATGCATGTATTGCTGTAAAAGCTAAACAGGCTATGATTAGTGATGTGAGGGTAATTGATTTGTAGAGGTTTAGGAAGTTTATTAAATTTTTGTTCTAAAAGAGCAAGGATCAGATTAGAGCAGAAAAGTTCCTAGATGTTAAAGACAAAGTTTGTAAAAACGTTAAGGAGATTTTTAGCCACAGAATGTTCTGAAGATTTCTTCATTTGGTCTTAGACTGCACCTGAGAAGTTAGGGTGAGGTTAGCTGTGAGTAGCTTGTTAAACTCCTTTTTGAGTTTATTGTTTTGGTTCAAGGGTATTAGAAATGAAAGCAGCATGTTTCAGACAAAAAATATCCCCAATCATGGTATTTGGTTCAAGAGTGTTTCAAATGGAATAGCTAATTATGCCATATTATACTGGATGAGAACTGGTATTTGGCTCAAGAGGGAGGTATGACTTTAGACGTTATTAAGAAGGGCCATTTGATAAAATTTTATAATAATTAGTTACATTTTATTATGTGGAAAATATTTTAGGTAGATAATTCGGTTATTTTTCTTTTTATCTAGCAGTGTGACTAAAGAATGGTGTAAAGTTAGCATGAAAGACATATATTCATATGTGTAGAAAATAGGTAATATTCCAGTATACATGATGTTTCGTTTGGCAATGTCGGTTTGTAGTTAGCTAGTCTTGGGAAGAAAATATCTTTTTTCCCTTTTTGATCTAACATTTAACATTGCTTTTCTTGAAGTCATTCTTATTATCTACCATGACTTCGACCTCATTTCCATATTACTTTCACAAGTTAAGCCCCCAAATAAATTTTATACTATTTCAGGATATAATCAGTTAATCTATTTTTGCCCTGGGAGTAAACTAAAATCTTTTTTTGTTTTCCTTTTAAACAGAAGCAAGGTATGTAGGTTGTTAGTTGAATTGACAGTTAAAATATGAAAAATGTAACTCTAATGTGTTAATTTGAATATTATCTTTAATTTCTAGTGGATTAGGGAAGTTACTTACTTTTTAAAGATTTGCTATTTCATTTTAAATACTTAATTCATTGGACTGAAAAGGAAGTTGAAGTGTATCTTCAAAGTAATAGAACTTTAAAAAAACAGATACACACACAGACACACACGCACGCGCACACACACATACACACACCCACCCAAATATGCACCCACTCTGGAAAGATAATACACATATTCCACACATCTGCCAATTCTTTCTGAATTTTTTTTTTTTTTTTTTTTGAGGCGGAGTCTCGCTCTATCACCCGGACTGGAGTGCAGTGGCCAGATCTCAGCTCACTGCAAGCTCCGCCTCCCGGGTTTACGCCATTCTCCTGCCTCAGCCTCCCGAGTAGCTGGGACTACAGGCGCCAGCCACCTCGCCCGGCTAGTTTTTGTATTTTTAGTAGAGACGGGGTTTCACCGTGTTAGCCAGCATGGTCTCGATCTCCTGACCTCGTGATCCGCCTGTCTCGGCCTCCCAAAGTGCTGGGATTACAGGCTTGAGCCACCGCGCCCGGCCCTTTCTGAAAATTTTTGTAACTTTCTTTGGCAGTTTTTAAATGTCACCAGCAACAGATCTTCACTCATCCATTTATTCTTAGATTTTCTTTCTTCTAATGCCTAGTGTGTGCCAGGCCCTATGGAAGCAGGTTATAGAAGATATATGTGCACTAGTGAAGGTGATAGGAGAAATACTGGATTTAAAAGAGGGAGTGCATAGAAATGATATGGAATACATAGGAATGGCGCTAAATCCAAACTTGGGCAGGGGGAGAATATTGAAGAAAACTTTACAGAGGAAGTGGCATGTAAGTTGAGACCTTACGTGGGAGTTTGAGGGAATCAGAAGGGGACAAAGGAGTGGGAGATGGGTCGGGGGTGGGATGTGAAAAAGAAATGATTTAGGTACAGGGAAGAGCATGTAAAGTTCCATAAAGGAAAACTTTAAGTTTGAAGATGTGAAAATGCAAAACCAGCCTCAGAACAGGTGAACAGTGGCTTGCGAAGGAAGAAGGGGTGAGAGTTTGGAGCTGGAGAGTCAACCTTTTGAGTAGGGTTTGCCCTGGACAGTTGGCTTCATGCCTGCAGTTCCAGCATTATTAGTAATAGCCTTTCTCCCACTTTCAATTGTGTCCCTATTTGGGTGATAAATTATATGGCCACACCTGAAATCGTGAGCTTTTTTAAAAAGTGGAAAGCCACTGAAAGGATTTGAAGCAGGAAGTGACATGTCCCTCCATATGTAGTCTACAGACCAAGCTTTTGAGTGGTTTGGTGGTGTAGAATGGCAGAAATGCAATACGGAATGGAGGAAGGCCAGTGGGAGCCTGTAGGAGTAATTCACATAGAACACTAGCTTTGGGAGCCAAGGTGGGCTGATCACCAGAGGTCAGGAGTTCGAGACCAGCCTGGCCAACATGGTGAAACCCCATCTCCACTAAAGATACAAAAATTAACCGGATATGGTGGCGGTGGTGGTGGCAGGTGCCTGTAATCCCAGTTACTTTGGGAGGCTGAGGCAGGATAATCACTTGAACCTGGGAGATGGAGGTTGCAGTGAGCCGAGATCACGCCACTTCACTCCAGCCTGGGTGAAAGAGTGAAGCTCTGTCACACACACACACACACACACACACACAGCACATGATTGGAGTCCTAATGAAAGAGTGTGGGATGGGTGGAAGGAAGCATGGGGGATAGGCAGTTTGGGGGACAATTTCAATACGTGGTCTTGGAATAACAAATAGTCTGGGAAAAAAGAAGAAAAGTCGCCACTAGAGTGAACTCCAAATAGATTAAAACCTTAAGTGTAAAATGTTGAACCTTAAGAATCTTTTTAATTGAAAAAATATATATTAGAAGAAAATTTGCAAGTTACGTGATCATGGAATAGAAATGCATTTGATCCACAAAGACAGGAATACACACCTACAGACAGAAAGACGCACCAATAAAGGAAAGAATATTTTAAAATCCATAAGTGAGATTAGAAGGAATCATTTATTAATATATATGATTTATGATATTTGTCCTTAAATAAGATGTGATAATTTATTACATTCACTTTTACTTTTTGCAGAGTGACTTGATAAAGACTTAAAAGGAAACAAATATTCTTTTTTGATAATACATAATTGTATTTTTGATTTAAATTATAAAGAAAGTAGAAGCCCCTATCCTCATTGCTTTATTAGTGAGGATGAATATCTTTTCCTATGTTTTTATATTTTTATTTCTTCTGCAAATTGCATGTTCATATACCTCTAGGGATAACTGCTCTTGGCTGGCTGCATTACCTTTCAACCCTTTCTATATATATAAATATTAAGTATGTTTTTGCCCCAGTATATTCTGTGGGATCATAGAATGCACTACTTACTGTGATTTTTTTTTTTTTTTTTTTGCTTTTAATATTTTTGGCATTTTGTAGTCTTCTCTTTATGTCAACAAAATTATCTATTTAACTTACTCCTTATAGACAAACCTTTGTTATTTCTGCTTTTCTGCTAACTAAATAACACTATGATGCACATCTTTTGTATATTAGAGGATTTTATGGAATGTTTTGCCAAAATAAACTTTAATTAGGACAGTAAATTATTGGGGCATACATAATGTTTGTACATTTTACAGTTTTGATCCTTATTTCCAGCTTGTTGTTAAGACAGACCTTCTTGAGCACCTGCAGTATAGTGCATGAGAAGGCCTGTTTCCCTATGCAGTTGCAATTTATATGCAATTAATTGCATAAGCTCTTTTCGACTGATATTCTTTCTTTCTTTCTTTCTTTCTTTCTTTTTGAGACAGAGTCTTGCTCTGTCACCCAGGTTGGCATGCAGTGGCACAATCTCAGCTTACTGTAACCTCCACCTCCCAAGTTTGAGCGATTCTTTTGCCTCAGCCTCCCAACTAGCTGGGACTACAGGTGCTCGCCACCACACCTGGCTAATTTTTAAATTTTTTTAGAGTCGCGGTTTTGACATGTTGGCCAGGCTGTTGTTGAACTCCTGACCTCAAGTGATCCACTCACCTATTCCTCCCAAAGTGCTGGGATTACAGGCGTGAGCCACCACGCACAGCCTCAACTAATATTCTTTTTTAGCTTTGCTAGTTGATCACCACTAGAATATAAGCCACATGAGAATAGGGAATAAAAATTGCAGATGTATAGCAAGCTTTCAGTGAGTACTGTGTGATTAAATAATGGTTAGTAAAAATTTTGTGTTTTTCCTAATGAATTGTGAGTGATATAAGAATATAAAATCATTATTATATATTTCTCCTTAGTTATTTTTCTTTAATCTTACATGCATTTTCTAAGACTGGGTAGAAATATGTACTTTTATGTAGTAGAATTTGGCATTCTTTTTCTTTATGACTTCTGGGCACTGAGTTAGCTTAGAAAGGACTTGTATTCTTCATGACAAGTTTACGAAAATTATCTTTACTATTTTCTTTTGGCTTTTTAAAAATGTGATTTTTTGAAGTTTGAAATTATTAACCTGTATGAAAGTTTGGTATATGGTATAAGATGTGGTTCTAGTTATTTTTAATTCAAGTGGATAGCAATTTTCTCACAGTTTGATTTCTCTTTATTATATATCTGAATCTGTTTTGAACTCTTGGTTTGATTGCTGTTAATTTGATTATTTTATTGTTTTAGTAACTGTAGCATGATACCTTCTAAGGCCTTAGTAACTGTAGCATGATACCGTCTAAGGCCAAATTCCTATCATTATTCTTGCAAATGTATTTTCCCAGAAGAAATTTGGAATTCTCTTTTCATGTCATTAAAAAAACCATTGGGATGCAATTAAATTTTCCAATCAAAGAACATGGCAATTTATTTATTTAGATCAAATTGTTCCTTATATAAGCCAGAATATTTCCTGCTAAGTCTATTCCCAGGCCTGATGTGTACATGTGTGTGCAGGCATGCATATATTTATATGTATACACACGTACATATATGTATAAATTAATTTTCCCCCATAGTATACTGTTTATTGAGTATTTTCTAACAAGTATGTTGTTTGTATATAGTAAACATGTTAATTTCCATAATACTTATTTTATACCACCTTACTGAAGTATCTCATTTAATTTTCAATGTTATTGACAAGATTTTAAAAAATTTTTTCCTTTTTAGTAATTATAGATACTTTCCCCCTTTACCTTATTGCCTTGATATGATTTGCAGGAAAAAAATGCTTGAAACTTATAGTAAATACAGGATTTGCTTTTGTTTTTCTGTACTTTTATGGGGATACTTCTGTGCTTCCTGTTATTAATAAGTATGATGTTTGTTGCTGGTTTCTGATAGAATATTTTACAAAGTTTTGTTCTCTCATTTTTTAAAAAAAAAAATCAGAATTGTGTTAAAGGTTGTCAGGTGCCTTTGTGGTACTTATCAAAGTGATCATAGAAGCTTTTTTAGTTGTTAGCATAAATAATTGCAGATATCTATATGATAAAACATTAAATTCTTGAGATTAAACCTTCATTTTGATAAAGGAAGATTTTTATGTCTAATTTTGTAATATTTTACTTTGGTATTTAAAAAAAATCATCCTGAGACCAAAGTTGTACTGTCATCTTTTTATACTTTCTGGTTAGATTTTGCATTTGGGTTGTGAGACCTTTGAAAAAGAAATGTTACATTTTACTATGTGTTAGAATTCTGTAAATAACACAGAAAACTTTAATACAACCCTTCATTTGGTTCCAGTGCCATGTCTGGGGAAAGTTTTTCAATAGTGCGTTTAATTTCTTCCGTAGTTATTGATTTAATCCAGCTTTCAAGCTCTTCTAGTATTACTTCATTATTTATTTTTTCCTAGGAAACTTAACATTTTATTAAGATTTCAAGCATGTTGGAATTGTGTTCGATTTATCCTGTTGATATGTATCCAAAGTTCTGTCCCATTCCTCAGTGCTATTAATATACATATTTTTTCTCTAGTTTCTTGCTCTGTATACCAGAAATGACTAATTATCTGATCTCTCAAAAGAACTGGCTCATTATTATCAATTCTATTTTTCTTTTTCTTTTTCTTTGGAAACTAAGGCTGACGTGCAGTGGCACGAACGGCTCCTTGCAACCTCAGCCTCCCAGGTTCAAGCAATTCTCCTGCCTCAGCCTCCCAAGTAGCTGGGATTACAGGCACATGCCACCCGCCTGGCTAATGTTTGTATTTTTAGTAGAGATGGGGTTTCACCGTTTTGGCCAGGCTGGTCTCGAACTTCTGACCTCTGGTGATCTGCCTGCCCCAACCTCCCAAAGTGTTGGGATTATAGGCAGTAGCCACCGCACCGGCTCTAATTTTTTTCTTTATATCTATCTTTGATTAGATAGTGGAATACTTAGCTGTCATGCTTGTTTAATTACAAACACATTTAAGAGTATGCAGCTTTCTTTTAAATTTGGTCACCTTCCATGGACAATGTGTATGTCATATTGGCATTGATATTAATTTCTTGATTGTCTGTAATACATTTTGATAACTCAATATCCTGACTTATTTAAATTTGTGAGGTTGTTTGGGTTTCCTATTTTATATTTACAGATGTTAATTTCTAGTTTGATCCATTTTTATCACAGTATACAGCCTATTAACCTTTTTAATGTAAAATTTGTTAAAAATGTTTGCTTGCTAGTTTGGCCAACTTTTGCAAATATATGAAGGAAAAGAATAGCTATATGGAAAGCATTTAAAAAAAATTTATATATGGTCCTTTACAAGTTTATAGACAAAGTTAAATATACAAAGTGAGTATTCCTGAAATAAGATAACCATTAAAGTTAATTGTAATAGCTAATAAACCAGTAACACGAAGTCTTTACTTCGGAGCAGCCTTTTTGCCGTGCGCTTTCATGTATTATCTTGTTAATCATTGTGAAGCCCTATTAAGTAGGTACTAATATTAACTCTTTTTAAAGATTAAGAAAACGAAAGCTCAAAAACTTGTATCCAGAAACTAAACTGGACATTTAACAGATGTTTGTGTGTGTGCTTGTGTGTGTGTGTGTTTCAGGGATTTTTATAAAGAACAAAAGTATATCTTTCTTACTTGTTGGAGGCCGAAAGTGTGAGAGTTGTGATCAGCTCAGTATACCACTGGAGGCTATATGCGTAAACAGCAAACTATTCTCATAAATGCAGGATGCTGGCAAGCTAACAACTGTGTCCGCTGCCCAGAAGGAATGCTGAGGGCAGTCATGCCCCAAGCGCAAGTGTTTCTGGTGATTAGGCATAATTGAAGCCTGTTAGCAATGATGCGAACCTGTGATCAGTTAAGCAGCTGACCAATCATTACCTCCTCCTCCCTGCTCTTTCTACCCAATAAATACAAAGGGCGGTAGCAGCTCAGGGCCTGCCTTTGCTCACTAGAAGCAGGGAGCTCTCTTCTTCTTCTTCTCCCTGGCCCTTTCCTTAAAATAGTTTCTTTTGTTTTTTGTTATCATTTCTATGTTCGCCCCTTCATTCAGTCTCATAATGACAGTCTCAGGCGGAAACAGTAGTAACTGCTGTAATGAGGGTCTCAAGTAGTAACAGTGGCAGTCCGCCACACTTAATGATATACAGGATGGTCTTCTTTGTTTCTAGCACACAGCTCTGTGCTTGCAACATTGGGATTCCCAGTAAATGAAATTCATTGTAAATTATTAAATGTTTGGTGGAATTTTTTTCCCATTATAGCCTTGCCTCTTCATATAAGATAATCTGTACATTTATATGACATTCAAACTTTTCTTCCATATTCTTCATAACAGTATAAGACTGTGATTTTGTTGATTTTACTCTTTAGGAATCTCTTGTTCTGTTCAGAAGAATGCCAACACTTTTCTTGTATAACCTGTTGCCCTCAAGTCTTTGATAGTTAGGAAATGACTTGTCATTCTGTAATAATAGTGTCACCTGAGAACTGTCAAAAATTGAAAGATTATACCTAGAATGAATTGATCAGTCAATTGCCATATTAAAAAATTGATTATTCTTATTAGTCAATAATGTCTACAAAATCCAGTTCAGGAAAATAAATGCAATATAAAAGAAATGATAGATGTCTGAAAATGTAAAAGTAAGTAGCCAAAGGCCTAACTAGATTACTTGAATGTGAATACTTCCTGCAGTGATGAAATAGGCAAAAGCAATAATGTTGGTAGCATTTCGGGGCATTGATGGAGGGATATTGTTCTATACAGAGACTTTGTTTCTAGGGGAAACAAAGATAGTCGTTAATAAATCAGAACCACTTCTCACCATCAGATTGTCACATTAAAGGCAAATTAACCTGTATGAGTCATCATTCCGGGGACTCATTTTTGATAAAACAGTGAAGTGACATCATTTCTAGAATGTGGCATTATAATTTAGGAAGTCAGGGAAAATTTGGTAGATTTTTTAAAAGGCAATAAAATAAGATTTGTTGTAATTTTTAGCTTCCAAACATTCACTTAACAGAAATTACTCACTGCCTGAGCATGCAAGATGGATGAAACTTCATTAAAGCAAGCTGAAGGAAAAAGTTAAGCTGCCTTCTGGAGGGATAAATCAATGTTACTCATCCTTATAAGCTGGACACTTAATTCTGTGGACCTGACAGATACTTAGAACATAAAGTTGACTCCAGGGGGTCCAGTGCAGTGAGTGCTTGTGAGTCTGATGAGTTATAAGGCCTAGTGTTCAATTTCCTGCAGATTCTCCTGAGCAACAGGTAAACCCATCAGTTGTGATTGGTGGCTCTGGCATATGGAAACACAATTTCCATTTAAGTATTGCCTTTTGAAAGGAAAGTCTGTATATTAAAGAATAAAATCACTTCAGTTAAAACAGGATAATGGAATGCAAAATGTATCCATTTAGTTGTCCAAAATTAAAAATGTTGCTCTCCAACAATATTTGTAAAACAAAGTCATTAAAAATTACAAACCTAATGCCTATGAAATTATTTTGGAATGCAGACATGGAACAAAGCTAAGAAGAAAAGATACTTAGCTGATGTTCTTAATATTGCCTGTCAATTATCATAATTGCTTCATTTAAAAACATTTTATTCAGCTATCTCTATTTTACTATGTGCAAGATATGCCATAGATACGCAGATAGTAGATATTCCCAGTGTTCTTTATTCCTCTGTATGGACCCGCATTTCCATCTGCCAACTTATTCCTCCTGTCTGAAAGACTTCCTGTAACATTTCTTGCAATGCAAGTCTGCTGGTGGTGAATTCTTTTAGCTTTTGTATGTTTTTCAAAATTTTTCAATACCCCTTCATTTCTAAAAGATATTTTTGCTGGGTATAGAATTCTAAGATAACAGGATTTTTCTTTGAGTATTTAAAGATGTTACTCCATTGTTTTGTGGCCTACATTGTTTGTGATGAGAAGTGTGCTGTCGTTTTTAATCCTTATTCTTTTATATATAATTTTTTTTTCCTTTGGTTGATTTTAATATTTCTTCCTGGCTTTAAGCAATTTTTTTGGTGGTGTTTTATGTTTTCTTTGTGCTTGGGTACATTGAGCTTCTTGAACACGTGGGTTTATACTTATTTCATCATATTTGGACTATTTTCTGCCATATTTCTTTAAATAGTTTCCAGCAGCTGCCCCGTTTCTTTGGAGATGCCAGTTAACATGTATATTAGGCCATTTAAAGTAGTTCCCCAGATCACTAAGTCCTGTTCATAATTTGTTAGTATATTTTCTCCTTGTGTTTCACTGTAAACACAGGATTTGTTGCTTATTCTACAGGATTACTTTTCCTTCTGCAGTATCTATATTAATCTCATTCAGTTCACTTTTTTCTTCTTTCATACTTTCCATATCTAGAAGTTTGATTTGAGTAATTTTTTGATATTCTATATCTCATGTTCTGTCTTTCCTTTAACTTTTTTGAGCATGTGAAATATAGTTAAATAATAACTTTTAATTTTCTTGTCTGCTATCTGTGTAATTTTAGGGTTTGGTTTTATCCAGTTTTATCATCTGTGTAATTTCAGTATTTGGTTTCATTGTTTCATTTTTTTTCTTCGTTATGAGCAGTATTTTCTGCTTTCTTTGCATACCTAGTAATTTTGCGTCATTGTGAGTTTTATCTTGATTGACTACCAGTTACTGTGAGTTTTATCTTGATTGACTACCAGTTACTGTGAGTTTTATCTTGTTGGAAGCTGGGTATGTTGTGTTTCTGTAGATCAACCTTCTCCACCCATTTTGGCACCAGTGATGGGCTTCATGGAAGACAAGTTTTTCCACAGATGGGGGTTTGGGGAGTGATTTCAGTGTGATTAAAGTGCGTGACATTTATTGTGTACTTTGTTTCTATTATTGTTACATAATTGCCATAATTTAGGATCAGTGGGAACCTCGAGCTTGTTTTCCTGCAACTAGGTGATCCCATGTAGTGGTGATGGGAGACAGTGACAGATCATCAAGCATTAGATTCTCATAAGGAGCATGTAACCTAGATCCTCGCATACTCAGTTCACAATAGGGTTCACGCTCCTATGAGAATCTAATGCTGCTGCTCGTCTGACAGGAGGCAGAGCTCAGGTGGTAATACAAGCAATGGGGGAACAGCTATAAATATAGATGAAGCTTTGCTCATTCTCCACTAGTCACCCCCTACTGTGCGGCCCAGTTCCTAACAGGTCATAAGCGGGTACTGGTCTGTGGCCTGGGGTTGAAGACTCCTGCTGTAGATAGTATTCTTGAGCTTTATTTTGTTATACAGTTAAATTACTTGGAAACATTTTGATCTTTCAGAGCCTTATTTTTAGCTTTTTTTCAGGTGAGATCATAGCAGCATTAAATCTTGGACTTACTTTTTCCACTTTTGAGACAATACCCATCCCATAACTCTTCTCAGTGCCTATGAATTATGAGGTTTTCCTGCTAACTGATGAGAACAAGAACTATTCCTGCCCTATGCAAACTTCAGGGATTATTCTTTGTAATGCAGAGTTTCTCAACCTTAGAACTATTGACATTTATGGGCTGGATAATTGCTTCTGGAGTTTAGGGGACTGTCCTGTATACGATCAAATGTTTGGGAGCATCCCTGGCCTCAGTACAGTAGGTGGCGGTAACATCCTTTAAATTGTGACGATCAAAAAATGTCTCCGGATATTGCCAATGGCTCCAAGCGAGTACAGTTGCCCTCAGTTAAGAGCCACTGCTCTAATCCTTTCTGGTAGTTTTCTCATATGCATGCCATGGCTAAGGACTTTGCTCAGGACTCAAGGGAGACCTCCTACAGATCTCCCAAATTCTGTATCTGGCACCCTTTCCTCTTCTTTGTCTTCACTGAGAACTTTAGTCAGTTGACCTCTCTGGATTCTCAGCTCTGTTTTCTCAACTCGAGACCACTGAGTTTTGCCTGTGTTTCTTTTTTGCCATCACAGCCTGGAAACTCTAGGCTGTAATGCTGGGGCAGTCATAGGCTCACATTGTTTCCTGTCTCTCCGTGATGTCTGTCCTTTGTTGCTTGATGTCCAGCATCTTTGAAAACTATTGTTTCTTATTCTTTATTTTTATGTATTTTTAGTTTTAGTTTTTTTCAGGCAGATCCCTGTTAACCTCATCTTGGTCCTCATCCTTATTTTCGAAAGGTACTTTTGCTGGATGCACAATTCTGGACTGGCTATTATTTTTTTCTAAGCACTTTGAAAGTATTTGAACTGTCTTCTGATGTCCACTGGTGCTGTTAATCAGCTGTCAGTCAGTTTTCTTCTTTCCTTTCTGATGATATGTCTTTTTTGCTCTGAGTACTTTTAAGATCTTCTCTTTGCCTTTGCCATTTTGCAGTTCTGCTGTGATGTATTAAGCATAGGTTTCTTTTTATCTTTCCTGGTTCCTAAAGGATATATTGGGCTTCCTGAACCTGTAGAGTCTTTCTCTCATCAGTTCTCAAAAATTTGCAGCCATTATCTTCGCAGGTATTTTATCATCTTGATATTGTTTATTTTTTCCCCTTTAAAACTCTTGTTGTATGCAAAAAGCATGAACCACGAAGGGAAAAAACATAAATTGAGCTCATTAAAATTAGAGTCCTTTATTGAGCAAAAATCACCAAGAAGGAGAGTGAAAGGGCAAGCTACCAAAAGGGAGAATGTATTTCTAGCACATATAACTGATAAAGACTGGGGTCCAGTATATTATAAATAGTTCTTACAAATTAATAAGAAAAAGATGCAGTAGAAAAACATGCAAATATCTTGAGGGGGCATTTCCCAAAGAGACACACGTGCCCAATAAACACAAATCGGCTTCAGTCTCATTCATTTCAAGACAAATGGACATTTCAACCACAGGAAATACCACTATACACTTGAATGGCCAAATTTAGACTAATAATGTAAAATGTTTGGGATCATGTTAGAAAGCTAGAAGAACTCACATTGTTAGTAGAAGTATAATTGAAAAACACTACTAATGTTGAATGTACTTACTATATACCCATGACCCAGGCATTGTACTCTTAAATATACTTAAATAACATCGTGTGTGTGTGTGTGTGTGTGTGTGTATATATATATATATGCATCAAAAGATATGAAACATTTATGGCAGCATTATTTATACTAGCCAAGAACTGAAAACAACCCAGATGCCCCTCAAAGGCATAATGGGTAAAGAAACTGTAAGATATTTGTATGTTGGAATACTATATAACAATGAAAAATGAATTCCTTCTACCATGGATGAATTTCACTAGCTTAATATTAGGGAAAAATGAATACACACTTATAATTCTAATTATATGCTTTTCAAATAAAGGGAAAGATTGACACTTTGGGGAATATAGAGGGCATGATGACTAGGAAGGAGCGTAAGTGGGGGCCACTGGCGTTTGGTTAATGTTGTATTTCTTGTTTTGGGGATATTTATTTGGGCATATTCATTTTTGAAATTTTATACTATACACTTACGATTTGTACTTTTTGTATATATGTTATAGTCAATTCAAAAGTTTGATTAAAAACAGACACTATTTATTTGCCATTTTAGAGCTTCTGTTTCAGTAGACAGCAAATATTAACCATATAAACAAAAACTGCACATATGATTATAAATTATGGACATGTATGAAGGCAAAGAACAAGGTGCTCTGGGATTGAGTCACGAGGGGATCTGCTTTTATGTAATGTTTTGGCCAGACCTCTATGAGAAAGAGTTATTCAAGTTGAGTGAGGAGGAGGGCAGTGTAAGATAAGGTTGGAGAGGCATGCAGGACTTTTAGGACATCCTGGAGAGTTTGGTCATCCCAAGATCGATGGGCAACTTTAGAAGGGTTATTAAGGGGTAGTTATGTGATTTAAGTTTTAAAAATAATCACTCTGGCTACACTGTGAATTGTGGACTTGAAAATGGGCCAGAGTTGAATGCTGCTGAACCATTTAAAGACTACTGGAGTGCTCCGGGCAAAAATGATGGCATCCATGATCTAGACCAGGGACCTGTCAGCTTTTTATGTAAAAAGTATGTGTTCTACCTGCTAAACTTTGCCATTGTAGCATGACAGCAGCCATAGACAATGGATAAATGAATGAGTATGGGCTGTGTTCCAGTAAAACTTGATTTACAAAACAGATCTTGTAGTTTACCAGTCTCTGATCTAAAGTGGAGAAAAGAAAACCTTTAGGTGTATTTTGGAAGTGGGTTTAATAGGATATGCACCAGGTGCAGTGGCTCATGCCTGTAATCTCAGCACTTTGGGAGTCCAAGGCGAGTGAATCAAGAAGTCAGGAGTTCAAGGCCAGCCTGAGCAAAATGATGAAACCCCGTCTCTACTAAAAATACAAAAAACTAGCCAGGCGTGGTGGCGGGCACCTGTAATCCCAGCTACTGGGAGGCTGAGGCAGAGAATTGCTTGAACCTGGGAGGTGGAGGTTGCAGTAAGCCGAGATTGCACCACTGCACTACAGCCTGGGCGACAGGGTGAGACTCTGTCTAAAATTAAAAAGAAAAAATTAAAAATTAGCTGGGCATTGGGGCATGCATTTGTAATCCTGGCTACTCAGGAGGCTGGAGAATTAGGATCGCTTGAGCCTAGGCGTTGAGGTTGTAGTGAGCTATGATCCCACCACTGAACTCTAGCCTGCATAACAGAGCAAGACCTTGTGTCTAAAAAAATGTTTTTTAAAAATAGAATATATATTGGATGTTGAGAATGTCAGTAAGAGGAGAGGATTCAAGGATGGCTTGAGTAATTTATGAATAGTGGTGTGGCTTATTAGGGGTCAAGTTCGTTGAAAGTCCAAAACCCACTCATCTAAAATAGTGAATTGTGACATGTCAAAGTTCTGGCGTTCTTTTCATCTTTGGTATAGAATTACTTTTATTTTTTTATACACATAGTAGTCACCAATTGCACAAACAGTTAAAGTGAGGAAAAAAAAAAGAATCTATCATATTGATCATCATTGTGTTTTCTGCTAGTAGCAGAAAAAATAGTAGGAAATAACAAAATACAGGATATTCTCAGACTGTCATTGACAGTGCATCTTTAGCCCTCATGTTCTCCTTTCCTCCAAAAGTAACATCCCCCACACTCTTACCACAAATTGCTACCTTTTTAAGGATAAACCAGAGAGTGTACATATAATCTTAGAGGAGATTATTTACATATATCAGTGACACTGGGGACAGAGGTGACTGCTAAGTAGAGCTGCCATCTGCTCTCTGGACAGGCACTGTTTTCCATTCCATTTGTGGAAGAGGTACCTGTTCAAGTAATTGCATTATTACCACTACTATGTCAGAACCGTAATACTGTTTGGATTTTCCTTATAGTTAGATGTGTTTGAAATTGTATATGTTATGTGTATATATACATAATATAAGTGTATATATTTACTTATTTAAATCAACCTTTGAATATTACAGGCTTTGCTCTCTGTACATGATACTGTGGCTCAGAAGAATTACGACCCTGTGTTGCCTCCTATGCCTGAAGATATTGATGATGAGGAAGACTCAGTAAAAATAATCCGTCTGGTCAAAAATAGAGAACCACTGGTGAGTTTTGGTGCTCAGATATGAGTAGATATCATGATAGGGCCAAATCTGATGGTGCATACCGTGTATAACTCTCTTTAAAATGTGCTTCCTCTGTGTTCTCAAACTTTAAAAGAAATGGAATATTGATGTCTAAAGAACATGCTTTTGAAAAATGAAAATGAAGCCAAATAAAATAATAGACATTTTATTGGCTACATTTAAATAGCAATGATTTTGAAAATATAACCTGTTGACATTTATGAAAGAAAGTGTAACATGTACCAAGCATGGCTGATTTCAGATAAAATGGTTACAACTTAAAAAAATTGCTTTTGTCTATGGGAATGCAACTTTAAGTTATTTTATATACTTAATTCAATTGCTTTTTAAATTTAAACTAATTTACAGCAGGTTCAACAAAACTTTTGAGAAGTCTCAGTGAAGTAAACATCTAATTTCTTTGATAAACATCTTTTGAATATCTTATTTGATCAGGAGGCATGGAACTTAAATTTGTTTAATTTAATTTAATCTTATTTTATGTTTAAGTAGCTCTATTTTTAAAAATAAAAAAAAGCTTAATATAGAAAAATAGAACCTCTAATGGCAGTGAAGAAATTTCCAAAATTATTTGTTAGCTATTCCTTAAATAAAGTATTAAGATTCAAAATGTCATTTTAAATATTGGAATATGAAATCAAATGAATAGAATTACTTGTCTTGACATTTTTCTCATTCAAATGTATAGTTAGTGTATTATCTTTGCAATTATTGTTAAGGTAAAGTAAGATTATTGAGTGAACAGATTTAAAGTGTAAAAATTATACTACCCAGAAAAATAGAAAGTACTTTCAACAGATTTGTTATTTAACATCAGTCAAATGACATTTGTTAGTTTGGGGAGATTGTTGGAGAAGTCACAGGACTGTCAAAGCGAAATGAAAAACACACAGAGAGAAGATTAAGAGTCAAAGATATCTTTAGGAGAATGAGCCCTAGTCATGAGAATCAGAAGTAGGCAAAGTGCTGGAAGCTAAGCTGAAATAAAATTCTAGCAAGTGGATGGTCAGGAAATGCTTGACAAGTGATTCACGAGGAAAGGCTGCAACATTTGGCAACCAAGGGGTAGGTTACCAGTGTTATCTAAAAATGCAGTTTTGTTTATTGGGATCCATAATGTGGTGACATGAACACAGCTTGCATTAGATGACCTAAGTGGGAGTTGGGATTCTGTCACTTTGCCCTGTATCCTATAGAGCAAACCACTCACCATCTCAGCCTCAGGTTCCTTATCAGAAAATCAGGAAATGTACCTCTTTGCAAGTGTTTTTGAACATCAGCTAAGATATAATGTGTTTGGAATGGTTTATGAGTTCTGAAGCATTATGCAAACATGATGTAAATATTAGAATATATTCTATCTAATATTTAAAAAATATTAGAATTTATAATCTATTTAATATTTAAAAGATAAAAGCTAAGTTGCATCTGCTCAAGGAGAGAATGGTTACCTCGGAGAACAGGCTGTGAACACAGGTCATGTGGATAGGAAAAAAGGTGATCACTTGAGGGGCAAGATCCCTTGAAAATGAAATTCTGTTTGTTGGTGAGTAGATTTTGATCCTAAATTCTCAGTGTTACTTGCATGGGCTGTCCTCTTGCTTCTTTGAGAACAGTGGTTCTCAGATTTTGGTATTGGAAGAATGACCTGAGATGCCTATGTAAAATGCAGATATCTGGGCTGAATCCCAAGGAATTTATATCAGGAGAGTTTTCTTGGTGCCTGGGAATCTTGATTTTAAAAAGTATCTCAGATGTTCTTTGTGCAAGTTTTTGGTAGATCACGCTTTAAAACACTTATTTCAAAGGCTCAACCTGAAATTCACTGTGTCACCTACTTGAGGAGACCTTGCAATGTTGGCAGTTTATAGGAAATAAATAAAATAAATTTTTTTTTTTTTTTTTGAGACGGAGTCTCACTCTGTTGCCAGGCTGGAGTGCAGTGGTGCGATCACGGCTCACTGCAACCTCCGTTTCCTGGGTTCAAGCAATTCTATAGGAGATAAATTTTTTGTTTAAGGAAATCATGATAACCCAGTAAGCAGTCCCTTTTTATAAACCATTTTACAGAATTAATAATTAAGAAAAATCTAACCGGAATTTATTTTTTCAA
The DNA here is from genome assembly GCF_007565055.1 of Rhinopithecus roxellana. Classification (NCBI taxonomy): domain Eukaryota; kingdom Metazoa; phylum Chordata; class Mammalia; order Primates; family Cercopithecidae; genus Rhinopithecus; species Rhinopithecus roxellana. Next base: position 105,473,198 of record NC_044559.1, read on the forward strand.
TCTAACTTGAAATTCTCCATACTCCATTTTTAAAACAAAATCACGTATAATAAATTCAAAATAATTATGTAGGAAAATATGTAATTTTAAAAATATTAGATCCAATTTTAATTTATTTTGCATTTGCAGACTATGCCATAGGATTGATGACTTTTGTACAGTATCACATGTAATGTACTCTGTGTTTTTGAGATTTGATCTTATTTTCACGCAAATATATTGCACTGGGAATACATCAAACAATTGTGGTAAGAGAGATTTGGAAAGCAGTATGGAAATAGAAGTCTTCAAGAATGAAGGGTTCAAAGTGAAGATTGATTCAAGTGGTAGTATCATGTAGAAAGCGAGAGATTGTTCTTCAAGTCTGTAGTTTACCCCCCAAGCAAAGTGGAATCAGGGGATAGCAAGAAGATTCTATCAGGGCACTTATCTCTGTCTATAATGAGACCCTTATGCGTTGGAGTGCTTTGCGTTATCTGCACATTTCAGAAGTGATTTTATCCTGCCCATGGCTTTCAGAAACATCTGTGTGCCAGAGACTCCCAAGGTTATTTCTCTTCCAGTCTTTTCTTCTAATCTTTAAATTCATATATCCATCTGTCTATTCGTTATCTCCATTTGGTGGTCTAATAGACATCTCAATTTTCACATATCCAAAAATAAACTGCCAATCTTTGTCCCCAAATCTGTTTCACCCTTGTCTTAACCCCTTTTAGTTGATGGCAATTCCATCCTCCCAGCTGCTCAGCCACAAGACGTTGAGCCTATCTTTAATCCCTCTCTTTCTTTTGCATTCCATAGGCAATCCACTGGGAAATCCTTTAGACTCTACCAATAATATATCCAGATCCCCTTTCATCACCTCTACTCCTGCCAGTCAGATCCATGCCACCATCATCTTTCCTTTGAATTATTGTTCAGAGTGAGCATCCCAAATCTGAAGATCTGAAATCCAAAATGTACCAAAATCTGAAACATTCTGAGTGCAGACATGAGCTCCAAGGAAGTGGTCTTTGGAGCCTTTTGGATTTCATATTTTTGGATTTGGGATGCTCAACTGATAAGAATGCAAATATGCCCAAATCTGAAAAAAATATGTGGGATCTGAAACACTTCTGGTCTAAGCGTTTCAGACAAGGAATCCCCAACCTGTATTAACCTCTCATTAATTTTATTGCTTTAGCCCTTGCCATCCTTCACTCTTAACACAGTGGGTGGAGTGGTCCTCCTAGATCGTGCCCCTCCTGCTGTTCACAACCTTGCATGTTCCCTCTTTCATTTGGAGTAAAGCCCAGTCTCCTCACAGTGACTCATAAAGCACATAAGCTGACTCCCTTCTGCCTTTGACCTCATCTCCTCTTGCTGCTCGTCTTCTACTGGGCTCCAGCCACACTGGTTACCTTGCTCTCCCTTGAACATTTCATTCGTAGCCCCCTTGGCACCTTTGCACTGTTTGGCTGTGTCTTCTGTTCCTTCCCATTGGCTAACTTCTTCACCTCCGTCCAGTCTTTGTTCACTCAGATGTCATCTTCTCAGTGAGTCCTGTGTCTTTGCATTGTCTTTCCTCCACTTGCCCTGGCATCCTGGTCTTCTGTTTCCTGCCCTACATCCCCTCACACCCGCACAGTGGGTATAATACCACCTGATAGGGTTTGGGTCTGTGTCCCCACCCAAACCTCATCTTGTAGCTCCCATAAAAACCACGTGTTGTGGGAGGGACCTGGTGGGAGATAATTGAATCATGGGAGCAGGTCTTTCCCATGCTGTTCTTGTGATAGTGAATAAGTGTCATGAGATCTGATGGTTTTAAAAACGGGAGTTTCCCTGCCAACCTCGCTCTTTGCCTGCTGCCATCCATGTAAAATGTGACTTGCTCCTCCTTGCCTTCCACCATGATTGTGAGGCCTCCCCAGTTACATGGAACTGTAAGTCCGTTAAACCTTCCTTTCATAAGTTGCCCAGTCTCAGGCATGTCTTTATCAGCAGTGTGAAGACAGACTAATACACCACCCTCTAACATACTGTATAATGTATGTAATTATTCTATCTCTTGTTTATTGTCTTGTCTCCCCCATTGGGATGAGAAAGCAGACATTTTTTTCTTTTTCATCAGTTTATTATAAGCCCTTAGAACAGTGCCTTGCACAGAGTAAGTTCTCAATAAACATTGGTTAACTTCATTGAATACGAAAAAGTCAAAGGAACTAGCATTAAGCACAACAAACAGGTTGTAGCCCTATACTGAAAACAGTGCAGTCCATAGTACAGAGAGATACTGGTTCCACTTAACTAACTCTGTGTTACAAACCATGGTGGTATGTTGTGGCCAAAACAATATTATTTTGGGAGTTGATGAGCTCATCTGGGAGGTTCTCACTTGGAGTTCCTCTTACATACAGTCAGATGGTGGTGGCTGGAGTCAACTGAGGGCTCCTTCATTTACACAACTGTTACCTGGGCTTGGAGCTGTAAGGTTTGGGGCTGGCCAAGTATCTCTTTCTCTAAGTGTTATCTTTACTTGGCTAGCTTGGGGTTCCTCACAGCATAGCAGTGGTCATGATTTCTTACATGGCAGTGAGATTCCCATAGAGCAAGTGTCTCAAGAGGCCCGAGTGGCAGCTACAGATCTTCTTATAGCCTTTGAAGCCTCAAAACCATTTTTACCACTTAATGTGGGAATATGGCATGCACATACAAGGAGGGAAGGAATTGGTGATCCCCCTTTTAGAGACAATCTCCTACAGGAGTAATGAACTCATGGACAGAATGAACTTATGAACAAAAGCTTATGGAAAGATAGAGGTTAAGCAGTATTGGATGATAATTAAGATGAATAATTGTGTCTCTGGTCAGATTGCCTTAAACAAGTCCTGACTTTTCCATATGCTAGTTGTCTGATCTTAGACAAATTACAGCCATTTAATATTCAATTTCTCATCCAGAAACTATGGATAAGTAAACTTAGATTACTAGGCTTTTCTGCCATTGGGCATATTTGGTGGGAAAATTTGAGACATGTCATTAAGGAAAATGAAAGTTGATTTAATCAAACTAATTAGTTGTATTGGGAATATTACATATCCAGTCATTTTGGAAACAAGTTAGAACTTGAAATAAAAGCAGAAAATACCAGTAATTGGTGAGTCTAAGCTTTGTGACCGTGGAGAGATGCTCATTCAAGTCTTTGGCCTTGAATGCAAGCATAGGCGATGAAAAATGCCGTAAAATGCCTGTCACTTAATTCTTTGATTTTTTTTTTTACTATTATTAGCTATGTATCTGATAGTTATGTATGAAGGATACTTATTACAGATGGACTCTTACTTTGTTTACATGTCTGTTCTTTAATGATATAAATGTGTTTATTGACAAACTTGAGAAAAATTTCACTTCTTTAGGATGAATTCTGCCATCACCGAAAAGCTTGCCTTTTTAGCAGTATTATGCAATGTTGGATGGCATTGCAAAACCAATGCCAGATTCTTAAAAGGAAAGTCATGGAAAGGCTTTCAAAGTAACCACTTGTGCCTGTTGTTCTTACAAAGCAGCAGTCAATTTGCTTCTGAATATCTGTAAGTGAAGAATTTTTGACTTCTTTTTGAGACCGTTTCCTAATCTTATGCCAATACTTCTATTTGCACTAGGTACAATCCTAGTTGACTAAAACCATGGAGTAAGAGCTCTTTCTTCTAATCATTTGTCTTAGACTTAGGCAACAAATATAACTAATTTCTGGGTTTTAACTTTTTTCTTTTTATAATTATCACCAAGCTTTTAAAAAATATTTTTAAATTATTTTTTGCTATGATAACTGAATATGATAGAAGGATCACTGAACTAACTAAAAGTCAAATGATCTGGGTTTTAGTTTTCTAACATATAGAATCTTTTGTCTATTAGTGTAATTGTCACTATTCCACTTTCTTGATGCAGTACTATAAAGATAAAAAGAATGAAGAGTTGCTTTAAAAGGGTAAAAACCAAACAACATTCAAATACAAGGTATTTTTATAATGAAAAGAAGATATGTTTATTTTACACAGTTTTGAAGAGGTTGAAGATTTCAAAAATCCTTAAATTGGGCTGAAACCTTTCGATGCTATGTAGATAGAATATCCTCTAGTCATGAGAATAGACATTGTAAGACAAATGGCATGATGTCTATTTTTCCTGCCTCATTTTTTTTTTAGTTGTTTTCTCTTTTTTCAGATGAATGTCCTTATTTCCTTCCTTTTTCTAACACCCAGTACACACATTTACCCACAAATGCTCTTTTGTTTTTGTCTTAAAAGGGAGCTACCATTAAGAAGGATGAGCAGACTGGGGCAATCACTGTGGCCAGAATCATGAGAGGAGGAGCTGCAGATAGAAGTGGTGAGACTTTGAATGTTAACCAAGTACAGACTAATCATGTGTTTTGTGTGTAGCATTTCCAATAGATAACTAAGAGGATAACCATCTTTGGATCTAATACAGCAAAACAAATAATAAGATACTTTTCTCTGTGTTGAAATGTGAGAGCCTATTTAAATAAATGATAGATAAACATTACTCTACGGTCTTCTTGTACACAAGCATCCAAAGCTATATTAAAACTTGTGGGCTGGGCACGGGGCTCACGCCTGTAATCTCAGCACTTTGGGAGACCAAGGCGGGTGGAACATGAAGTCAGGAGATCAAGACCATCCTGGCTAACACAGTGAAACCCTGTCTCTACTAAAAATGCCAAAAAAAAAAAAAAAAAAAAAAAAAAAAATGCCGGGCATGGTGGTATGCACCTGTAGTCCCAGCTACTTCGGAGGCTGAGGCAGGAGAATTGCCTGAACCCAGGAGGCGGAGGTTGCAGTGAGCTGAGATCGCGCCACTGCACTCCAGCCTGGGTGACAGAGCGAGACTCTGTCTCAAAAAAAAAAAAAAAAATCTTGTTTCTGTGTTTCTCAATTGAAAAGTACTGCTAAGAGCATGCAGCCTTTAAGATAAATAAAAATTATTTTATTAGTATATCAGTAATGTGCATTTCTAGACAAAGACCAAGCTGCTGTTACCATTTCTTGGCCAGCATTACTATGTTGCGGTCTTTGAATCACTGCTATGGAGAGGCGTAGAGACTGAAACCTGAGACATGTGAAGGTCTCCTTTCCAGTCGTTAAATGTATTAACGGAACCTAACAATGCTTTAATTATGGAAACAACTGCAAGTTACAGTTTCTGTTGTGGGTAACACTGCTAATTTACCAAATCTCGTATTTCTCAGGTCTTATTCACGTTGGTGATGAACTTAGGGAAGTGAACGGGATACCAGTGGAGGATAAAAGGCCTGAGGAAATAATACAGATTTTGGTAAGCTGTAAATTTCTTTTAAAGGTACAATAAAAATAAAATTGAATCACTGTATTTCAGACTTTTAGACTTGATTTGACATAGACACAATTTGTATTAAGCAGTGCAGAGTTCGAACCCCCGCTCCATCACTTAATCCCTGTGTGTCCTTGGAAAATACCTTAATCTATTCATGCCTCAGTGTTTTCATTTACAAAATGAGAATAAGAGGTAGCTATCCATGTGGAGTGTTTTGAGGATTGAATGAGGGAGTATATATAAAGAGTTTTAGGGCCGGGAGCAGTGGCTTATGCCTGTAATCCCAGCACTTTGGGAGGCTCAGACAGGTGGATCACCTGAGTTCAGGAGCTCAAGACCAGCTGGGCCAACATGATGAAACCCATCTCTACTAAAAATACAAAACAAAATTAGCTGCACATGGTGGCAGGTGCCCGCAGTCCCAGCTACTTGGGAGCCTGAGGCAGGAGAATCGCTTGAACCCAGGAGATGGAGGTTGCAGTGAGTCGAGATCGCGCCACTGCACTCCAGCCTGGGCAACACAGCAAGACTTTGTCTCAACAACAAAAAAAAGAATTTAGTACCTGTCCCAAGTCTGTACTTAGCAGATGACATCTACCCTGTGGCTGATGATGCATTTATCTTTATCTTCCTCCCATCGACGCCATCATATTCTACGCTGTGGATCATAGCAATACAAATTAGTCAAACCGATTTATGATGTCTTTTGATATCTGACACTTGAATACAATTATTTTATGCCTTGGCAATATTAATTCTAAAGTTCATTCATAAGATAAAAGGAAGGGAAACTCTCTCTTTTATGTATGAAAACATACTGAAACCTATACCAACTAGAAGAGGTTTGAGTGTGTCTCAAAAACAGATCTCCGTAGATACGAAAATTTAGTATATGGTTAAGGTGGCATTTAAAATCAGTGGGAAAACTGGAACATTTCATAAATGGTATCAGGTTAATGACTCAGAAAAAATAAGGTCAATCCTTGTTTTATACAATATGTAAAAATAAATTCCCAACAAATTAAATATTTAAATGCAAAAAAATCACAGAAATTGCCCAATAAAATGTAATATACAAGTTTTATAAGTATGAGGTAGAAAAATACTTTTTAACCTTGATATGAAAGTCAAATAGAAAAATAACAGATGTGTCTACTAGAATTCAAAACTTTCTTTATAGAAAAAAGGTGCCATAAAGAAACATCAAAGACAAATGAGATTGTACAAAAAATATTTTCAATATGTATAATAAAAGGCTAATATTTCAAAATATATACAGAGATGATAAAAATCAATAAGAAAAACATTTACAGAAAAATCAGCAATGCATATGAACAAATACTTTACAAAAGAAAACATGGATGTCTGGAAAGCCTCAGGTTCCTTGAGATTGGAAATCTTGATGATGCCTAGAGTTGGTCAGGGTGTAAGAAAATAGGTATATTTATATGATTTGGGGATGAGATAAGTTATTAGTAGAACTTTTTGAGATCTGAAACTATCAAAATTTCAAATGTGCATACCCTTTAATCAAGAAATTCAACTATTGGAAATTAGTTCTCAAGCAATAATTTGGTAAATGTGTGTAAACAAAACATTTCAAAAATATTTGGATACTACCAAGAAAGTTGCGTTGATCAAATAATCATTCATCCATATGCTAGATTATTGTGAGGCAATCACAGTGAGAGGTAGACCTATATGGCTCAGCAGTAATAGTAATAAGAATTGAGTCCTTAATAAATGACACTGTTATAAGGACCACAGATCCATTAAAAAAAAAACACACACACATACACAAACTAGAAAAATGAGGAGATTATAGAGCAAATTTTGTTTTCTCTCTACCAATGTAATTCAGTATTACAGTATGAGAATTCTTTATAAGATTTGTGAGTGCCTTTTACGGTAAGCAATAGCAATGATATTACCATTTTGAAATAAATCAACCCTTTATAAAATTCTATTATTTAAACTGTCAGAATCCCATTTTACTTCAGTTACTGTGTTGCACTAGAGCTGCCTTCTTAAGGCTCGCCAGAGCTGACTGTATGATGCACCATTTCCCAACTCAGCTTTCAGCAACTGCATGCTGGCGGATTGAAATTGGCTATAGTGAAAGTATTTATACCATGGAAATTGACAGACAGTACACATCAGAGCTTTTTTTTTTTTTTCTTTTTAAACAAATGGAGTCCTGGTTTACCAGCACACCACAGATAGTGAGCCTCAGAAAGATATGTCTTGCCCTACTCCTCTTCCTTTCATATCTTTCAAATGTGCCAACTATTGAGTGCTTTTATGGAGCTTACAAATGAGCAGGAGTAACATATCTTATGAAATAATTGCATAAATAATTAAATTTGGCTACAATAAATGCTAAAAAGAGAGAGACAGAAAATGACATGAGAGTATATTTAAAGAGAGATCATATCTAAGATAAGAAAAATTTGTGGGTGCTGGTATTTATTTTAATGAAGTTAGAATAGATACTCAGTCTTTTCATCTTGCAATTAATCTATTACATTTGATATTTTACTGACTAACCAGAATGCAATAGATATGAATGTTCTTTTTTTCTTTTCTGATGGGCATTGCCCCTAATTGAATCATATATTTATAATGGCACTACTGACATTATAGGTGTTTTGTCCCCCAAAACATGGATGCTGATGCTTAGATGTAACTGCCTGAAACTTGTACATTATTATTATTATTATTATTTTAAAGGCAGCATCTTGCTCTGTCACCTAGACTGGAGTGCAGTGGTGCAATCACAGCTCACTGCAGCCTTGAACTCCTGGACTCAAGAGGGCTTAGCCTCATCACCATACTTGGCTAATTTTTAAAATTTTTTTTGTGGAGACAGGGGTTTAGCTATATTGCCCAGGCTGGTCTTGAACTCCTGGGCTTAGGTGATTCTGCCACCTTGCCTCCCAAAACACTGGAATTACAGGCACAAGCCACTGCACCCAACCCTCTAGACATTATCTACTCTAGTCATTGAATACTGTGTTTATTTTATTTAAGTCATTGTGCATATTTTGTGTGTTTCTATTTCGAAGAAACTTGGATGGGAATGTATTTACTGACACCTTAAAAGTATGCAGGAAGTAAAAGTGGATTTAGGAGTTAATGTTTTTTAACTTATTCTACAAACTTCAGAGCTTTCTTTCTCACATTACAGGAATTTCTACAAAAATAGTTTCCTCCGTTTAGTCTATCTAAGAGTAGAAACCCCAAGCTTGTAAATTTTCAGATGCATTTCACTTTCTACCTATTTTACCTTACTCTTCCTTGGGTCTGGTTTTCTTATAACTCCTTCTTTCATCTGATACCAGGCTCAGTCTCAGGGAGCAATTACATTTAAGATTATACCCGGCATCAAAGAGGAGACACCATCAAAAGAAGGCAAGGTAATTATTGCTTGAAAACATTTTTTTGTGCGTGGGAGGGAAGTCATGTTTTTCCATCCAGCACATATCCACTTTGTCATAACATATCTCTTTCAATATTCCAGTTTTAAAATTACTGTGTTTGGAGTCGGAGTTAGGAGAATATAGGCCATTTCACCTTTATTTTTTATCTTTATTCATCTTTAATGAAACTTTTCTTCCAGATGTTTATCAAAGCCCTCTTTGACTATAATCCTAATGAGGATAAGGCAATTCCATGTAAGGAAGCTGGGCTTTCTTTCAAAAAGGGAGATATTCTTCAGATTATGAGCCAAGATGATGCAACTTGGTGGCAAGCAAAACACGAAGGTGATGCCAACCCCAGGGCAGGCTTGATCCCCTCAAAGCATTTCCAGGAAAGGTGAGCTGCTGGTACATAAGAATGGCTTTTCTCCAGCTGACCTTTTGTTCTCTGCAAAATATCATTCTTGCATTGATGTGATAAAATATGCTATAAAACCTTGCCTTAGAATTTTTTATCCCTTGGGTTTGGATTTCTGTTTTGTCTAACTAAGTATGATGAATGACCAAAAATAATATGACAGTACTGGGTCATATTAGATTTTTGTTATGAAGCAAATGGAAAATAGCACATTAATATCTTGAAACCATGTTGATATGAAAGGTGGAAAAAGAAAAAAAAAGACCAGTAGTTTTGGAGGGAGGGAAGATAATTTACAAAAATTTGAAAGTGGGCGATTTGTTTCTTAATTTGAATCGGTTGCATTACATTCATTTTTTTCTCTAACCTTTAAGTTTTTTCTTAAGACTAAATATTTTGATGTTGTATTCACCTCAGACCTGTGCTGAAAACTGATAGGCATGTTGACCTTGTTTCTCCCAGGAGACTGGCTCTGAGACGACCAGAAATATTGGTTCAGCCCCTGAAAGTTTCCAACAGGAAATCATGTAAGTTTGTTAATAAGAATGCAGAGTAACCAAACCCCGATGTTTATTTTTGACTATTAGAGCAGGTGCTCATGGCAGAATAAAGGGTCCTATTACCCTAGCAATAACTTTGGGATCATCAATTCTCAGGAACAAACAAATATGAGATTCATATTTGGAATATTAACATGAATCTTTTGAGGAAAGTGGTGGTTGAGGTTGTTAATAATAAATCCATGACTCACTCATTAAGAAAGGAACTAACTACTACTACTGTCTTTGATTTCCAAATATAGGTATTTTATTAAATGTAACCTAAGATATAGCTCTTATTTCTTCAAAGCCAGGAGGTTTGGGTTAGGTATTTCTTGTTAAAGATTAGGGAGAAAAAAAAATCTACCATTTTGTTGGGTACGAAAGCAGTTGTGCTCAAGACCAATTGTTCTTAATTCCTTTCTTATCCCCAGATCATAATACTTCTGACCTTTAGCCTATCCCTTTGGAGTTATCACCAGACTAAAAGAAAATGAGAGAAAGACAAAGGATGGCTACCGTATGATTACTGAAAAACATAGTGTGCATTTAAGTACTTTTTTTCTCTTTCAGCCTAACCTTCTGTCAGCTTTTCTTTACTTCCCACCACCCACCTCTTCAAGTCCACATCCCATAAATTCCCTATGTCACCTCCCCTAGATGTTTCATGATTCTAGGTATTTTAAGAGAAAAAAACCAACCCTTTGTTTTCAGCATAGAAATTGTACATTCAACAGCGGAATGACCAAATAAATGGCCCTGGAATTTTACACCAACATCTGTTTTTAGTATTGTTGCATTTTTCACATCTCCTGTGATTTCTGTCAGTTTGCAGAAGCATATAGCCCAGGAATCACATTAGAAGAGAGCCAAATTGTAGTCGAGTATAAATCTCACAAGCAGTCAAATGCTTGAAGTGGAGCACTGATTCAAAAGCCTGCTTGTCCTTGCTGCATTAAGTCCAGGCACAAGGAAAAAAATCCTTGTCACAGAATGCTACACGTCTTCTGATGTGAGGAAGCTTAAAGCTTTCATGAGAACATTGCATTGTTCTTAAGCGAGATGACTTTTCACTGGCCAACTCACCAACAGAAAGGAGCTTTGAGACTCCTTACCTGACTTGCTCTTAAAGGGATTTTAAAATAGGAGGCTTACACATTTCTAATATATTTGGTATATGTAGGATAAGATATGTGTCACTGAAAGATGAAATAAATGTAATTATACTTGAATCTGGATCCATACTCAACTCTGTTTGAGTCCTAGGCAACTTAGAAATTTACAGTTTGATATTATTATGAATTTTCATTGATTGAAAATTTTTGATAAGTGTATATGTGTTTCTTTAAAAGAACTATACAAAAGGGATATAGTGCTTTTTAATAGCTCTTTCAAACTGGTTTCTGTATAGATGCATATGAAGGTGAGGGGTATGTGTGTGTGTGTGTTTGTGTGTGTCTATGTAGAAGTATTAATTGTAACAGAGTCCTTTTGTCTGTTGATTTGCATAATTTCTTTTTTATGTTAATACTCCAATATGTGGATCTGATAAATATTTATTCTAGCATTTATCTTTACTGAAATGTCCTCATTTGAATAATTTTGTTTTTTTTTTTACCTTTTCTGCCTCTTGAATACCATTCAGAAATGTTTGCTGGTCCGCCCCTCTTTCTTCTCTCTCTCTCTCTTTTTTGTTAAGCTAGATTTTGATTGACTGAGAGATGCATTATTTGTTTTTATATATGTTGTTTATTTTCAAATAAATCTGGTCAAAATTACCCTTATTAAATAATAAACATATAACAGATATGGCCTTGTTCAGAGAGACAATATATTTCTGTGACAATTAAATAGGAAGCTAATGTCTTTATTCTCAAAGAATTGAAATTCTACTTGAAATTTCCTTGAATATTGTCTCACATAAAGTTAAAAGTTATGCATAAATCATTGTATTGATTCTGAACATTTTAAATGGCATTTAAAAGCACTTTAACCTATCTTTTGGTGATGATTCTTTACATGACTAAAACTTGTAAAGGCCATCTGATCCACTGCTTTCTGGACTTCAGTATTTGGTACTTAGGGTTTTGGAATAGGAAACTTACATTATCTTGCCCTTTGCTGAATTATAGGAAAATGCTGTGAAGAAAAACAACAAGTTGATATAAAATCTTTTATTTTTATGATTTTGAATATTAATGGAATAGGGTTTTTAAAAAGTTTCTGATTTAATGTAAAATTTATAAAGGAAGAATAATCCTATCGTGTCAATATTTATAAATTTATTTTAAAAATACAGTGATAAAAACTTTATCCACTAATTTTCACATTAGTGGACTTAACACCTAGGAGGAAATTGCACATGTCGGATTTGAGATAATGAATTTAGTCACGTAATACCATTTATCAAATTAGCCAGTTAACTTTTTTCACAAAATGGTTGCTCATATTACTCTTTTTTAAATCTTTATTTTGCTCTTTATTTCATTTGTAGCGTATCACCATAACTTAAGTTTGCATGGAGGAAAAATTCATGGAAGATGGTTCTGGAACTATAGGGTTTCTGGTAATATCAATATAGAAGTATATAAGGAAGGGCACATCCCAATCTTATTATCTTTGCATTTATATTTGTGCTAGAGCTCTAGTTCTTGGCTCTAAGGTAAGTGAAATCAGGAGCCATGATAATAACAACCTCTTTAGGCTTTAAAACTAGCCTCCTTGTGCAAAATTCATAAGTGTAAGTCATATTCATCTTTGCTGCTTGGTTATTTCCTCCCCTTAAGAATCTTTGTGTGTGTAATATAAACCCAGAAGGGGGAAAAAAAGGCTTTTCAAACAACAAAAAAAATTTACCTCTTAAAATTAAAAATTCCTGAAGACAAAAACATGAACTCTGAAACCTAAAATATTTCTTCTAAGTCTTAGTAGCTGGATATAAGGACTTGTCTCCTCCCCCTATTTTTTGGAAGAATTGCTTACCAAACAAATATATTTGTAATGGAAATTTGTTTCTCTCCCTGTCCATCATCTAATGATAGGTTCCCACGTAATGGATTTATATTAGTAATACAGACAAAAGCAGGCCTCAAAATCTGATAGGTTTTCTTTTAGATGACCAGCTTTTAGACTATTACATAAAAGATACAGCTTAAGTATTCTGGAAATGAGTAAATGTGAATCTTATGTCCCAGATAGCATTTAGGAGTACTTTTGCATCACAGAAACTTGGCAGCTTGCATTTCTTGTGTCAATATAATTTAAAGTACTCAAATTTTCTGCCTGAAACTTATTTTTATAGTTTGGTTGCATATACTACCTAACCTTTAAGAAAGAAATATGAATGTATTTGTGGTATTGTTTGTTGCTTTTCTATTGAAATCTAAATATGAGTTAAGAATTGTCTTCCTAATGATATAAAATTAATTTAACTTTAACTTCAGTAGGATATGATTTATATTAAGTATTTAAGTCCAGTATATATGGTCTTCAGAAAGGAGTAAGAAAAACCTGTTATCCAGGTAATATATTTTACAACAGAATATTCAAGTATGATTTATTATAGTGTTGTTTCCTTTTTTTAGTTATCAAAGTATAAGAACCTAAAAGTTTCTAATATTGCTGACTGAATAACCTTAATTCACAATTTTTGTTTTACACAATAACTCTTAAAAAATTATTGCAAAGAAACAAGAATGTACAATTTTTCAACCATTTAAAGATTAGAAAGCAAAACACAAAATATTTTATTGTAGAATTTGTTTTAACCCGTCATGATTATTATTATGCATGTCAAAAGAAAATATTTAACTGAAGCCAAAGGGTATCCATATAAGAAAGGTGTAAGTTAGTTCATTCAAAGACTAGCATTTGTCAGTTGATAATCACAACAGGCAAAAAAGAATTTAAACATTGAGTAAAATAATGAATTCACTGCACACGGTACCAATATTTTGGAAGGTCTAACACTTAAGAATAATATATCACAGGACGCTACAAGTCATTGTAATGAAGCTTTTCAATTTGAGTAAGCTACTTCTTCTTGGATTCTTAAGTAATTTTATTTGTTGTTTTCATACATAAAGTTAATTCAGAAGCAACATTGCTTATGTTGTTTATATGAAGTTTGTATGTCTAAAACATTGTCAAACATTTTCTTAATATTGGTGAGGTCTTGTATAAACAGAAACACATGGGGTTTTAAAAAATACCTAATGTATTTTTTCCCCTAATACTAATACTATTTGGAAGATTCCAGAGTTCAGAGTTTGGGTGGAAAGAAGTGTAGATGAACTAAGTTGTAAATTTCATATCTGATCACTTAAATCGCAAGATGGTTGAGGTGAAGAACCTTCTAACTGTTACTGCTCACGCTCAGTCTCAGTGAACTGTGTTCTCCTGGGATTCCTGAAGATGTTGCTTCTTAAACACTATCAGGGTAGATGCTTCTAGTCTTTCCATTGGAAGGTTCTCAGCTGTATTGTCGCTTGTATTGTGTTCTAGGGACCCAATGCCATGCAGGTTAGAAAGCGTTGGTTAACTCTTAGGGGTCTGATCTGTGGTTGCCTGTTATTGCGGACTTTTAGAAGGGATTGTGGTAGGGGGTGGGGAATTTAGGTAAGTGGTTTCTAGTATGGGGATTTAACTTTGCCTATGTGAATAATAGCACACTAATATAGACACAGTTTCTCCACTTTTCAGGAGTGTCACACGTGTCCCTTGCAGAGTGACATCCAGCAGAATGGGATGTTTACTACTGCCTAGTATGCAGAACTCACCACGTACTTTTCACAAGAACCTTTCTAGTCCATTTTCTGAAGACAGCACATTTATCTTTCTCTTAAAAAAAAAAAAAAAAAAAAAAAGTTTTTCTTTTTTTGAGACAGGCTCTCACTCTGTCACCCAGGCTTGAGTGCAGTCATAGCTGACCGCAGCTTTGAAATCCTGAGCTCAAGCGATCCTCTTGTCTCAGCCTCCTGAGTAGTTGGGACTACAGGCGTGTGCCACCACGCCCAGCTAATTTTTAAAATTTTCTGTAGAGATGAGATCTCACTATGTGGTTTAGGCTATCTCAAACTCCTGGCCTCAAGTGATCCTCCTTCCGTGCCTCCCAAAGTGCTGGGATTATAGACATGAGCCACTGTGCTCAGCCACATTTATCTTTTTGAGATCCTCTTGGCCTTCCCATTGTGACTTTCCTAACTTTCCTCTCCTGCTCTAATGTGCTTGAAGATAGCAGACGGTGGACTCTTGATAACACTGGAGAGAGGAGCTGGCCCTCCCTGGCCACTCCTGGCAGGAGACTTTCCCTTGGAATACCAAAGCTTTGGGGAGGGATGGTGGGGCCGTGGGAGGTCATGCTAAGTTGATAGGAAACTTGTAAGAAACATTATATCCCTTGACCTCTCTCCTGCCCATTTCTAGTCTGAGACTTGAGTAATCAAAATGTGATTTTGTCATGATTAGCATAGGATTGAATTAAAAACTCAGACTCAAGCCAAATGGTGTGGGTCCAAATCCCAGTTTTAACATGGACAAGTGTGTTGTATTTCTTTTTTTTGTTTGTTCTAATTAGTTCTTGAACTCTCTCTAGAGAGTGGCTATAAACTCTAGCCCTGCCCTGATGCAGGGGAGGTGGTCATGGCTGTCTGCAGTGTGCCTTTCATGGGATACTTCTTTCTCCTGGTGGAAGGCCTAATGCCTAAGTGTCCACCTGTGACCAGATGTCCTCTCTCACAGGGACTTGATTATATTGACAGACACTCTTGGGGCTCTTGTCTGACCTGTTTCCAGTTTATTCCTACCAAGATAGCCACCCTCTAGGAATGCCCTGACCAGGAAAACCTGTAGATTCAGGTGTGTCGGGCAGGTGAGACACAGAGGAGGCAACATGAAATAGCAGGGGTGCATGAAATAGCAGAGGCAGTGTATTACTCACAGATCCCGGAGAGGAGGGCAGCATGCCTCACAGGGCCAACAGGAAGAGGTCTGGGACACAGACTCAACCAGTGTGTGAGGAGTGTCTGGGACACAGACTCAACCAGTGTGTGAGGAGCAAGAGAGATGGGGGACCAAAGCCTTCACTGTGGTCCAGGGCATTATCCAAGCAAGTTTTCCTTCTGGGAGTTCTAAATAGTGGGTCTAAAGAAAGCAGGCATGAGTTCCGTGGAGTTATGCTGTGACTGAGAGCTGGTCCCTACAGCATAATTGCACGGTCCATGTGGGGTGTAGGGGTCACGGAGTGAGTCACATATGCTGTATCTGTATGTCCCATAGTGAGATGGTCACCAGCAAACAGTTGTATAAGGCAGATTTCTGGATGGGCTGCCTTGAGGAAGTCAGACCAGGCAGAGAGCTTGAAGCTATGTCAAGGGCAACTAAGACCTGTTTCTGATATGAGAAAGTTAAGCCTGGATTCACAATGGATGCCAAAGCAACATAAAATTATGAGAATTTACTATAGGGTTCTTTCTTATCTGAAAAAAATGGAGATTATAGGCCTCGTAGACTGTTGGGGAATTAAATAAGTTTGTGTATTGTAGTATACACAGAACAGTGCTTTCCACATAGTAATAATCGTGTGACTATCCCAACTCTCTTCTGAGATCAGCATTTTGTTTATTTTTTCCCCTTTGTTCAAACTTGCTAAGAAATTCTGTTCCTTTCATTTTCTTACTGGATGTTCATTAAGCATAATACTTGCTACCGAATATATGTGTGGGGTTATATCAGTAATATAAAAATATCGTTCTCTACTTAAAAATTTTATGGAGAAACATTCTCTTGCAAATTTATACAGCATATTCATGACATTTTATTAGAATGTGAAATATATACTATATGTGATATAAATTACAGATTTTTTGTGGATTGGCATTAGTGTTTTAATTTTTTGTTGGTTTTTGTGGTATGGCTTTTATCATTTGATTTCCATGGCACTAAATCTTTAATCGAGGGTGTAGTATTTAATCTATCCCATTGGTCTTATAAAAAATAGACTCTATGTTTAACAACCCACTTTATAATGGGAGTACCTGAGATTTTAAAGTGACTCATCTGATGTCCATCACGCCTAGCTGTTTGCCTAAGCCGCATCATATAGTTTATTTCTTGTTTTCTAACAATTTGTTTTAGATGCACATGACAGGTCAGAGTTACTAAGACATATGCATAAATAAAGTCACAACTTGGGTGATTCAAAGCACGAGCCTGAATAATTATAATGATTTGCTTGTGATATTTCTAATACTGATCAAACCAAGCCAACATAGTTTACGGATCAGTTTACGGATCCATAGGTATTTGAAAAATAAAAATACAATGGTATACACTTTCCTGGAAGTGTTTTCTTTGGCCGCTATTCTGTAGCTTGGATGGACGAGGGGAGAACTGTTCTGATCACTCCTATTTGCTCTGAGGTCATGTAGTGAAATGCGTTTTACCTTAACTCATAGTTAGATTTCCCTCTGTAATATTGCCAGTACTTTTTCCACCCTTAACTGAAAGCGAGTCTCTGAAGTCATATTTAACTTTTAAATTGCTATTTTATTAGTAATTTAGGAACTGTTTAGGATTACTTTCTAAAATACCTTTCATCAGATAATATAGACAATAAAAATAAATGATTCTGCATAACTCATTTGATATGTGTATTACATTGATAATTGTCAGGTTATTGTGAAATTTACAGGGTATTTAGATATGTTAAGGACAAAATTTGTTGTTTCTAATATCCTTTCTTCTTTCCACTATTTTTATCAAGAAATTTAAGCATTGAACAGATTGATTTACAAACAAAACTGTTCTATGAAAATAAATATAATCCCCTTAATGAAGACATTATTTTGAAAGAAATTCTGAAGGTTTTTGTTCTGGTTATTTTTCCCATTTGGTTATTTGATAAGCTATGTAAGGACTATGTTTTGACAACTTAAGTGTATGCATTCTTTTTAAAACAAGCCTGTAGTGCAGCCTAAAATGTAGTTTTGCATAAATTCTATGTATTTGTTGACTGATAATTTTGAAACATTTAAAATACGTTTGTTTTCTCCTTTGGCTTTTCTAAGATGAGGAAACAGTTGAGTGTGGTAGGTGGATTTTTTTTTCTTTGGGTGCAGCGTCTTCCTATTCTAATTGTATTTTCTGTACATTTAATCATTTCCTTTCTCATTTTCTTTGTGCTTCTCAGAGGAAATTAAAGGTACATGTGTAAGTTACCCTGCATAGTCTAGTAATTTTATTTAGTGCACATATATGTAGGATTAAATTGAATATAACAAGCAACTTATAAATGTACTCTGTTGTACATCCAAACATCCATCGTGAAGTTACAATACCAAAAATTGTGGTTGGACTTTGTTTTAGAAAGAAATATACATTTTTTTTTTTTTTTTGCTTTATGGAGCAGAAACATAGAATGTAATCTGAAATAATACATTATATTTTTATTCTGTCAGTAGTCTTAAATGTGAATGAAATAAACAGTATTATTCAAATGTATTGACAGACTTATTTTGATGTAGGATCTAGGGGCACCTCAATTATTTGATTTCTGTGCAGTCTATGCTGCTAGTTCCACAAGAAAGAGGCCTAAAATAATAAGTACCCCACTACTTAAATAAAGTTTTTAAGATACGTATAGCCTAGTATTCATGTGACTTCAAAATACTAGCTCATTGCTTACTTTACAAATGTTTTTATCAGTTCTTTACAAAAATAGCAATAACGTTCTCCTGTTACTTCCCAAAATGAAATCTCTTCTTATCAATAGAAAGGCTGTATTTTCATCTTAATCTTTTTGTCTAATCCAGTGAGCCAAAATTAGTGCTGTATTTTTACCTATTATCTAACAGCCTGATTTACAAAAATAAATTTCCTTTGGGGGATCCGATGGCATTATTTTCTTAACTTTAAAAATATAGATCAGGCACGGTGGCTCACGCCTGTAATCCCAGCACCTTGGGAGACCAAGGTGGGCAGATCACCTGAGGTCATGAGTTCGAGATCAGCCTGACCAATATGGCAAAACCTTGTCTCTACTAAAAGTACAAAAATTAGCCAGCGTGGTGGTGCACGCCTGTAATCCCAGCTACTCAGGGGGCTGAGGCAGGAGAATTGCTTGAACTCAGGAGGCGGAGGTTGCAGTGAGCTGAGATTGTACCATTGCACTACAGCCTGGGAAACAGAGCAAGACTCTGTCAAAAAAAAAAAAAAAAAAAAAAAGAAAGAAAGAGAGAGAAAGAAGAAAGAGAGAAAGAAAGAAAGGATAGGAAAGAAAGAAAGAAGGAAGGAAGGAGGAGAGAGAGAGAGAGAGAGAGAGAAAGAAAGAAAGAAAATATAAACCTCTCAGACAAGTCTCGTATAATTTTCTTGAACCTGGATCAAGAAACCACCGAAGAAAGTAGGGGGAATTAAAAAAAACACACACACACAAAACCCTGCATGATATTTCAAAATGTCACTTTAAACTTAAATATAAAACAAACTGTTTTATGTTTAAGAATGGCATTGCAAGGGCTGTTGTATGCTGTGCTTTACCTAATTGTTTTAGGTGGATTTTTTTTTTTTTTTTTTGCATCTGTGGCTGGCCTTCTAACTGTTCTGCTTTATTTCTTGGCTTTTGTTCTGTATGCTTTTACACTCCATCCAGAAGATGCTGACTATGCTGGTAACAACAGTGGAACCTATATAGGTGAGCACTTGGCCACGGAGGAGGATCTCTTTCTTTCTGTTGCTTTCCTCGAAGTCATTACATCGTTTTATCTGAAATGAGCGCATTTGCACGCGCATGCTCTGAGATTCAGTGGGGGTGGCACACACCTTCACGTTACCCAGGCTCAATGGGCTGGACACAAAGGGTTTCCTAGTGTGCTTTGGTTATTATATTCCAGAAATGTTCCAGATGCCCTATCTTTATATTAATCTAATTTATATTTTTGATGTAAGATAATATAATTATATAATTTTTGATAGAGAATGAAAAAGCATCCTATTGGCACTAAGCAATTTTACACAATTAATGGCATCTGG
Organism: Rhinopithecus roxellana; assembly: GCF_007565055.1. NCBI lineage: Eukaryota > Metazoa > Chordata > Mammalia > Primates > Cercopithecidae > Rhinopithecus > Rhinopithecus roxellana. The sequence goes on from NC_044559.1 coordinate 105,492,961, forward strand.
ACTTTTCTAATTACCTAGTTCATTGTGAATTAATCAACACTTCTAAACAACCTTTTTCTTCCCAACAACTTTCTGCTTATTTGTTGTTGTTGTTGTTGTTTTTGAGATGGAGTCTCACTCTGTCACCCAGGTTTGAGTGCAGTGGCATAGTCTCGAGTCACTGCAACCTTTGCCTCCTGGGTTCAAGTGATTCTCCTGTCTCAGCCTCCTGAGTAGCTGAGATTACAGGCACCCACCACCACGCCTGGCTCATTTTTGTATTTTTAGTAGAGACAGGGTTTCGCAATGTTGGCCAGGCCGGTCTCAAACTCTTAACCTCAAGCTATCTGCCCGCCTTGGCTTCCCAAAATGCTGGAATTACAAGTGTGAGCCACCATGCCCGGCCACTTTTTGCTTATGTTTTCTTATGATTTCTTATTCCCACAGGCCCCTCCTAAGTAAACATTGACTGAACAGCCCCAAATATAAGTAAGCCTTATGACCAACTTTCTAATCTGTATTGGCAGGAAAAATTTCTAGTTTGCAGATGCCAAGGGTTGTTATACACAAAAATATTTAGAAATTGCTCAAAGCATTAAAATGATCTTCCCTAATGTTTTACCTTCAGACTTTCCCACTCTTGCCACATCCAGGCATCATGACAAACTCTCTGCTTTTAGTAGTGAGAGGGAGTGAATCGTGTAGAGACACACTTTTATTATTATTATTTTTTGAGACAGGGTCTGGCTCTGTCACCCAGTATGGAGTGCAATGGCATGATCTCGACTCTGCAACCTCCGCCTCCCAGGCTCAAACCATCCTCCCACCTCAGCCTACCAAGTAGCTGGGACTACAGGCCTGCACCACCATGGCCAGCTAATTTTTTTGTATTTTTGGTAGACGGGGTTTCACCATGTTGCCCAGGCTGCTCTCAAACTCCTGAGCTCTAGCAATCCACCTGCCTCGGTCTCCCAAAGTGCTGAGATTATAAGCATGAGCCACCATGCCCAGCCAGAAACACATGTAGAGATCAGCTGCTTCAGCTCTCTTATTTTAAGATTAATAATTATGTATGATGATAATATCTCCTGGTTATTGAAGAAATGCACCAGAGACTGTATTTGGTATTTACTGTGCATTCTCTCTAATACTGTGAGGTTAGTGGTATTGTATTTATTTTAAGAAAAAGAAACAAAGGTCGAGAAAGTTTACAGTATTTACCTGAGGACTCAAAGATGGTAAATGGAGCATCCTGAAGTCACATCCCCATCTACAGAGACAGAATATTTGTGCTGTATCTTTTACAATTGCTGCCTTTTGATTTTTCATTTTACAAAACAAACTAGAAAACCCTTTCCAGATATATGGAGTATTTCAATTTCTAGGCTAGAGAAAATCTACTAAGTAAGAATTGAATGATGAAAGACATTTTAGTAAAATTGTATTCTTTACTCATTTCAGAATAATATAGTGTGCCAGATACCCGGTACATCCATTAACACCTCCCCCTACATCACCAGAAACTGTAATAGCTTAAAACAGCAAGCATTTATTCTCTTGATACTGTGGTCAGCAATGTGGTTCTTCTGGTCTGGGTCAACTTGGTGGATCTGTTCAGTCTGGGGTCTTGGCTGGGGTCTGGTTGGTTTGGGGGTGCTCAGGTCGGGGAGCTTGTTTGTGTTTCATGGAGCCTTTCACCTTTCGCAAAGCTAGGCTATGCAGTGATCTCAGAGTTCCAGAGAACAGCAAGAGAAAACAGTCTCCAGGACATAAATGCTCAGGAAGCCTCTTCTTGCATCAGATCTGCTAATATCTCATTGGATGAAACAAGTCTCATGGCCAAGCCAGGGTTACTGTGGAAGGAGACCCCCTGAGAGCTTGGGTACAGGGAGGTATGAAGATGTGGACGGCCATCACTGCACACTTCTATATCTCTCAAAAACAGAAAGAGTGGTACCTACTCCCTAACTTTAAGGGCTTATACACAGTCAATCAGACAGTAGAGATTATAGAAAACTGCAGCGTAAAGCACTATCTGATGACTGTCACATAAAATGCTGTGATTCTGAAAAGGTGGTGATCATCTCAGCCTGAAGCAACCAGAGACCCAGTCCCACAAGAGAGGCCATAAGAGCTGGACACCAAGGTTTAGGTGTAATTCCAGGTAGTGTGGGGGATAAAGATAGAAGAGAATAGCATGAAAAGCGATGACTTGCAGAGCACTGGACATATTTAAGTTCGATGATATGTAGATGGTGGGCCTGGAAATTTAGTTTGGTACTGGATAATGTGAGATCATAAGTTTTAGGTTAAGTAATTTACACATTTATTAAAGTTTTGCCAGATTTTGGCACCCAGTGTTATTCTTTGTATGAAATTTCATCCAAAGAACAAAATATGGATTTTAAATCTGTGTCTGTCTTCTAGCATTTAGGAGTGTTGTAAAATGAGTATTTAATCAGTAAATATATTATACATTGATGTGCAAAAGCAAGGGGTGATCAGAAATGTGGGCTTCTTTAGAACACGTAAAGAAAATGAGTTCTGACAAAATGCCATTGAATTTGGCAATGCAAAATCACTGCTGACATCTGAGAAACATTGTCACCAGAAGCCAAATTGCAAGGTGTCACGGAGTGACAGAGCTGACAGCAGAGGAGGGATCACAGTTGAGTCCGAGGCAGTTTTTATAGTTGAGGATTGGAGTGCTGCAGTGGGAGAGAGGATGATCTCATTTTTATAGGCAGAGATGACCGAGCCAATGGTAAAGAATTGAATACCTGAAAAAGGATATCATTAACTGTGGTTAACCGTTAAATGATTCAAAGCTTCAAAATAACTTTTTCTTTCAAATATCTTTTTGATTTTGTTTCCTTGTGACTTATTATTCCCATAACCCCTCTAAATAACCGTCGGCTGAACAGCCCCCAATATAATCAACTTATGATTAACTTTCTAAGGAAATCTCCAGTTTGGAGATGCCAAGGGATGTTATTAATACAAACAAAAGCAAGACTCCAGAAATTGTTACAGGCATTAAACTTATCTTCACCTACATTTCTCTTCTGACTTTCTTCCCACTGCTATGGACAGGTGTCCTGGTAAGTTCTCTGCTTTTAGTAGTGAGAGGTAATAGTCTAGAAACACAGTTTTAGAAATCAATTCCATTAGAGAAAAACGTCCAAATAAGACTAGATTGGGTGGAATTTAAGACTACGGCAGGGTTTAGATAAAAGAATTTGGCACTAGCAGGTGAAGTTAAGCATACAGATAACACACGGCCCAGCAAAATTATTTCTTTGGAAAAGGTGGTGAACTTTGTGCTTCCAAGAGACCATTCTACATCACCCAATTATAGAAGAAGGCAGGGGATCATCTAAGTAGAATGAGAATAGCATGAATCATGTAATAATTCATATCAAACTGGTGGCTCACAGACACTCTGGAGGAGAAGGACACTCAGGAGTTCAAGACCAGCCTGGCCAACATGACGAAACCCCGTCTCTACTAAAAATACAAAAATTAGCTGGGCATGGTGGCGCATGCCTGTAATCCAAGTTACTCAGGAGGTTGAGGCAGGAGAATTGCTTGAACTTAGGAGGTGGAGGTTGTAGTGAACTGAGATCGCACCATTGTATTCCAACCTGGGCAACAGAGCCATACTCTGTCTCAAAATAATAATAATTAGCTGAGCTGTGTTATAACTGATTCCTTAATGGAGAGATTAAGAGCACTCCAGTTCATTGCAGTCCACACCATTCCTCATTACTTGCCAATTCCCAGACAGGTTGTCAGTTACCATTATCCTAACAGTTGTACTGGTGCTTGTGCTACAAGAGCAAAGTATTTCTTTGTATCCATATTCTCAACCATGGGGAAGTAAAGGTAACCCAAGAGTGTTTCTAGAAAAACGAGACAACATGTTTCTTCAAGGGCTGATATGCAAAATATATTCCTATTGGCAAATGGATAACTTAAGGTCTTTCTGCCTACCTGGCTTTGACAGGATTTTATGTTTTGTTTGTTTTGTTTTGTTTTGTTTTTCTTTCTTTTATTTGTGATGGAGTCTCGCTCTGTCTACAGGCTAGAGTGCAGTGGCGTGATCTTGGCTCACTGCAACCTCCGACTCCCTGGTTTAAGTGATTCTCCTGCCTCAGCCTCGCAAGTAGCTGGGATTATAAAGTACCAGCTTTTCACTCCTTTCAACTCTTGGTCTTAGAAAAAATAGTTTCATTTCCATCCTTGAGTATGGCAAAGGGAAAAATGTGGCCAGTGTGTTTTAGTATATGTGCATCATGACAGCATTTCTTTATGTCCTCCTGGTCTAAATACTTATTCTAATGTGTGCAAGAGACAACCACAAGGTTTGTGCACCTAGAAGTTCCTTGAGATAACCACCACGATAAGGAAACCTAGGAGGATACCTGAGAAGAGAGTCATACGATATAAAAAGACTTTTAAAAAGAATACGTCCTTCCACAGTGAAATAGTAGGACAGATAAATGAATAGTGTTGCTGATAAAAGTATCTTCTTTTATGGTAACACTTCAACTAATGATCAAAGATTTGACATTAGTTCTTTTGTAGAATAAGCAAGTTTGATCGTAGTCTCCCATTTAAAAAAGAACATATTACTAAAAAGTTACTTTGTTACAAATAGCTTGAGAAAATTGATTGTCTTGTGGAATTCTGTTTTTCCCGCAAAGCCAAATCCTAAAAATTCCTACAGATCTTATGTGGTTTTAAAACAAGGCTCATAAGCAACATGCTAACATAAATGGCAAAACTATTTTATGATAAACATATGTGTTTAGCAAACGTGCTAAAATGTTCTGTGACTTATTGTAATTGTGGGACTTTTTAGTAGTTTTCCTCCCCCTCCCACTTTTTTCCTCTTAACCATTTCTTAACCCCCCTTTTTTGGTTGGGTTGTTCATCAGTCTTCTGTTAATTTGATGAGCTCTTCTTTTATTATGAATATTCATCCCTTCTCTGTTGCTCACATTTTCTTCTGGTCTTCTGGTTGTGTTTTAACTTTTTCTGTGCTATATTTTAGAGCATATAAGTATTTTTCTTTTCACAAATCTGTGAATCACTTCCTTTTTGTCTTCTGTTTTCTTTTTGTATTCCTCATACCAAAATTATTTAAAATAATTTAAAATTGTGGCCAGGCGCGGTGGCTCATGCCTGTAATCCCAGCACTTTGGGAGGCTGAAGCGGGCAGATCACGAGGTCAGGAGATCGAGACCATCCTGGCTAACACGGTGAAACCCCGTCTCTACTAAAAATACAAAAATTAGCCAGGCGTGGTGGCGGGCGCCTGTAGTCCCAGCTACTCGGGAGGCTGAGGCAGGAGAATGGTGTGAACCCGGGAGGTGGAGCTAGGAGTGAGCTGAGATCGCATCACTGTACTCCAGCCTGGGCAATAGAACGAGACTCCATCTCAAAAAATGAAAATAAAAAAATAAAAAAAACTTAAAATTGTATGTTTTCTTCCAAGTACTATATGCATTTGGTTGATGCAGATGACCGGCAACCCAAAGTGGGAGTCTCCTTTCCTCCCCTTCCTCCCCATTCCTGTGGCCTCTGTCGAGAGAGAACCACCTTAGCTCTGGTTGGCATTTTCTTCTGGTATTTATAGAATATAACTTTCTTATAATGCTATTTCTGGATTTTATTTAAAAAATATTTTTGAGTGCCTTTTACATTCTAGATGCTGTTCTGGGCACTGGAGTTTCAACAGAGATCAAAACAAACATCCTCCTTTTCTAGCACTTCTGTGTTGGGAGTAGGAGTGGAGACAGATTGCTGAATAATTTGTTAGATGGTAATAAAGTACTAAGAAGAAAAGTAACGTGGAAATGGAGATGGGGTGATGAGGGAGCTGAGAAAATGGGCGTTTCAAATTTAAATATGGTGGTCAAAGAAGGCCTCCCTGAGAAGGCCATGTTTGAGCAAAAACCCAAGTGAGCCTTGTTGGGAATAAGCATTCCAAACAGTGGTACAAGCATGTGCAAAGACCCTGAGACAGGATGCATGTGCACAGGCTGCCAACAACGTGTGCAAAGGCCCCAAGACAGGATGCATGTGTACTGGCCCCCACAGTGTGTGCAAAGGCCCCGAGACAGGATGCATGTGAGCAGACCCTCCAACAGCGTGGACAAAGGCCCTGAGACAGGATGCATTGTGCATAACTGTGTGCAAAGGCCCTAAAGATGGGTCAAGAGACCAGAGTGACCAGAGCAGAGTGAATGGGGAGAGTGATAGGAATTGAAGTCGAGATAACGGAATGTTTGTGGGAGGAGGAACTTTGGTTCTTATACTCCAGAGCATTGAAGGGCTCTAAGCAGAGCAGTAACATGAACTGCCTTCTATTTGTAAGGGTCATGCTGGCTGATCTGTTGGGAATGGATTTTGAGGGAGAAAGAACAGAAGCAGGGAGCTCCTGTAGTCATTCAGGCAGGCAATGATTGTGGTTGGAAGCAGATGTTATCTATGGAGGTGGTGAGAAGATATCCCATTCTGGATATATTTTGATGGTAGAACTGAGAAGATTTCCTGACAAATTGGCGAACCAAGGATGGGTGTATGGTTTTTGGATTTAGTAGCTACAAAGAAGGAGTTACTATTTACTGAGATGGGAAAGACTGCGGAGGAGTAGGTTGGGCTGAGGAAAAGTTCAGGGATTCCACTTGGCATCCAAGTAGAGATCTATGACACTCCAAGATTTAAATACCAATTTGTATGATAATTATACTTTAAAACCATATTTAATAAGCTATCATTGATGTGAAAGTACACTATGTGGTATGATTCTTACTGACCTGTAACATACCCATTTCTTAGAGGTTAGCATGTTTATTAATGAAAGAGGTTTGGCTTTTATTATTAAAAGAAAGGAGAAAGCTCACTGGGCAATGTAAGTTGTATGTAGTTTGCATAAAATTTTGTAATAATCCAAGTGCAGTGGCGCACACCTGTAATCCCAACTACTCCAGACGCTGAGGCGAGAGGATCGCTTGAGGCCAGGAGTTCAAGGCTGCAGTGACCTACAATGCTGCCACTACAGCCTGGGTGAAAGAGTGAGACCCTCTCTCTTAAAAAGAAATTAAATCATAGTAACAACATGAAGGTAAATTGCTAATATGCTGTAAATATGAATTGCTGAAATTTACACCATTTAAAGTTGAATCGCTGTAAGTCAGGGGCTGCCTGTATATAAAGATTGTCAAATCATGTATGTTTATGTATATACTTGCATATATACGAATTATTAGAAAAAATTCACTTCTTCTCTAGGCTTTTGAAAATTTTGCTTAGCTTTGGTGGATGGCATGGAAGTTAGTTTATTTTTGGTTTTCCAGAACAGTGTGTTTGCTTCCAAAGTGTAATTGCTTCTCGATGGTTGAACAGTCAGCATTAAAAATTCTCCTTTTTCCTACTGCAGTACAAAATAATCCATATGAAGAATAATATTTTTGTAACATTGATCAGATTTACAGACTGTTTTCCTCTGACTAATTCATTATAGAAAACTTGTTCTAATCAATTCACAAAGCATCACTTATCATGCATCTCTTTTCTAACGTACTTTCTTACAAATAATTTCCTGAAAAGTCACCTTTTCTCACTTTTGCCCTTGCTCTGGAGTACTTCATACATTCTTTTAAAACACGATCAGTTTGGGGACTTAATGTAACTTAAGAGGGGTTTGCCATAAAGTTAAATGAAAATGAAACTGTCTGTTGTTATTTCTTTCAAATGTTATTATTTACCCACGTCTATTCCTAGGTGTTTTTTCCTAATCCTGTTTATTTCTGTCTGTCCTCCTATGTTGAAGCCACATTGATCTTCAACAAGTTATCTGCATGTTTTATAAATCCAGTAAAAATTCCCATTTATTCAATATTCAATCATTTTATTAAAGAATGTCATGCAAATTAAGTACAGCTGTGTCTAAATATTACTACCTTAATATTTTTCCAAAACATAATATTTATGCATAGAGAACATTTAGAAACATTCTTTCAAAAGTGACACAGGTTCTTTCTTGAATACGAAAGAACACTGCATAATCTCAGCATGTCTGGAATACTACTTGGAAATATTTTTTCTGACAGAAAGAAACCATTTCTGCTTGGAGAATTTTAGGTTGCACGGACTCAACTGAGAAAACATATTAAAATTTCAAATCAATTTTTCTCTCTGTTTGGAGCTATATTTTTATATACAATTTTACATATGCATAACTGTATTTTCTCATAATTTTGAAGAGATAAGTAAGAACTTATTTCTTTATTAGCTGGCTTACAAAAAACTAAATTCTCATATGGATTCTTCTCTCTCTTTTCTTATGGTGATGTTCTGTGCTGTACTTTAAAACAAATTGTCAGTGGTATCAGGAAAACTTTTAAAGACCTAAGTAATATTTTTCTTTGAAAATTGCAAATTGATATCTTTTATTAACTTTTGTGGTTTCATTATGTACTTTGAGTTTCTATGTTTATTTTTAGCCTGAGATGAGCTGAAAGACTTAAGGGTGTTTATGGCATGTGAATATTTCTTTACATTTACTGAGAGCAACTTTGAACCTGCAACATTGCAGAGATGAATTTTCTAATAGTATGTTTGAAAGCCTTTTTCCCCTTTATCTACAAAATTAGCATGTGTATAGTTGGCTAATATAATCCATGAAAATGTTCATTTTTCTTTGGTGATTTTTTTCTGACATTGTTTTGTAAGATCAATATGGAAGCTAACTAACCTAGCCTCTTTAGATTTCAATACATCTAGATTTAGCATTTCTTCTCAGTTTAAACCTCCTCCCAAGATTTTTACTTGTTTGTTACTGTAAGATGTTCTTAATTATCCTCTGTAGTCTTTGGGATAATTTTATGATTGGCATATAATGAGACCATCATTTTGATAATAATTTTCTATTAAGATCATGTTACTATGTTGGTTATGATTTGCACTATTACAACAGCACTGACATTGTATTCAAAATGTTTATATTAGTAGAAATGTTCAATGTTTTGTTGTCAGAAACCTAATATCGTATAATAATTTCCAGCTGCTTAGTTTTTATTAATGTCTCCATTTTTTAAAAAAAAATCTTCTTAAGTTCACTTGTAGTAAATTTTTTTTTCCCCTTATAGTTAAGGTACCTATTGAATCAGTTATTTGCTTGGTCAAAGGAATCTGATTTTTAAGATGCAAAAAAATAACTTTCATACAATGATTTTAAAAAGTCTTCTGATTAAAAAAATCTGCATTTTAATAATTTTAAGGTGAGAAAAAAATTTAAATGTTTATTTTTTTCCTCCGTTGAAAAAATTAAGCAGTTTTCTAGACTGTGTTTGCATCAAACAAATGTATTCCTTAAAACCTTAGGAACTTTGGAGTGGCTTCTTCTCTAAACCTCTATGAGTCAAGACTATTTCACGAAGACCTCTTTTCCCATGCTATAAACATGTATAACATTTAAACATATTAAAAACTTATTTTTAACATTAGAAATGCATACTATCTATTAGACCAGGTTGGTTATGTAAAAGAAATGTCATCAAAGATTGAAACTGTCCCATTTGAAAAATTACAGGTGGTAATGTAATATTATTGATTTTCTTTGAGTTGACAGAAAGCCAAGTCCCATTTTCCCCTCATTCACATGTGGGATTTTTGGAGGCTATTAGTGTGGGTGGTGAGTTGTCTTGACTTTGCTTGAGGGTCTTTTATGTTAATGGGCATGTTTGTAGCTAAAATGATCATGTATTTTTAATAAAATGCCATCTTAAAGGTCAACATTTTATTAAAAAGTGAGATCATTAAAATGACAAATATTTACATTATTAAGTTTACATTGAAATTACGTATTTGTGGGAGCCAAATAATACACTGATTTGTGATTTTAGAAAAGATTTTTTATCCATTTTATTAGTTTGGTTGTAAGTTTCAAAACCATAAGTACTTCTCTTTTTTTCATCGTTACCGCTTAGGTGAGACTTCTGCTTCTCTCTCTTCCTTGCCCTTAATCTTAACTTCTTATATTATATTCTCATTTTTTATACTTCTCCATGATTTTTGCTTTTGTTGCTTGCTGTATGCTTGAATTTTATGTGGCTATTCCTAACTATTGTTAATATACACATTTGGTCTGTTACCATAATCACTGAAAAAGATAGATGATTAGAACTTGCCTCTGAGACATAACCAATGTGTATTTTGTGTTACATGCTGGTTGCACAACTACATCTGCCAATACGGGTTTCATTTGTTTGTTTCTTCATATATTGTGAACTTTGTGTTTTTGTGTTTTCTTTTTCAAATTACAAATTTGAAATTATGTAGTTTTATGTAATGATTTAATATTATAGTAATTTTGAAAAATATATTATAGTAAGTTTGAAAAGTAGAACAAATTATTGTCCACAGCCCTCTCTACCTAACACAACCATTGTCTTTTAAAAAAATATGTTTTCTTCTATATTTCTGTATCCATAACAGTCTTTATGTTAGTAAAAAGGTAAAACTCATAGTGTGAGTATGATTATTGTATCCTGTCTTTTTTTCCATGTATTATATGAAATGCATTTCTAAGGTACTATGCAGTTTCATAATTTTAATAGTTTCAACTCTATTTCTTTGAGAAGGTGTTTTATAATTTCATCAATCATTTCCATGCTTCTGCATATCATGGTTGCTTCCAGGTTTTTTAATTGTTAAAAAATATTGGCCGGCTGCGGTGGCATAAACCCGGGAGGCGGAGCTTGCAGTGAGCCGAGATAGTGCCACTGCACTCCAGCCTGGGCAACAGAGCGAGACTCCGTCTCAAAAAAAAGGAAAAAAAAATATTGCTAACATTTGAAATTATAGCATAGGTAGTTATAATATGTATAATATGAAACTTATTTTAATAACAAATGATTCTTAATTTGTGTATGTAGGCATTAAGATTAATACTCTATTGATGAATAATGTTTTACAAATGCAATATCGAGAAATAACTTTGAAAGCGACCAAATCGCAACTGCTCAAGTTTTAAAATTTTTTACTTAAGAGAAATTAGAGTGACTGGAATACTTGCAAAAAGTTTTATTTTCTAGTCACGGGCCTGCGTTGTGAAAACACCTTAAATTACAAGTATTTGAGAGTAAGTTTTGTGTCCCCTAGTGGTTGGGAGCCAATGACACTGCCTTACATATTTTTGTATTTTGAATACAGAGGAGTATTAAAATGTGTTTCCTTATATTTGGAAAATGTCTTCCGTCAGGAAAAAATTATGTTTTTAATCCCTAAGTTAAACCATTGGTTCTCTTTGTTAATTTTTTCTATTAGATTATTTCATACCTAACATAATGTAATAGAAATAAGCTATATTCATTTTCTTCTATTCTGCATCTGTGTATATAGGGTAGTATTTCAAACTTTCTTCTTGACTTCATTTTATCATTTAATACTTGAACCAAAGCTTTGGCCGTCTTTATTTATTACACTGAAGAGTCTACTTAAACACATGGATTGTTATACCCACCTCATAGGGTTGCTGTGAGAATTAAATTCATCCCACATAAAGCACTTTGAGTAGTGCCTGTCATCTAGTATGTGCCGGACAAATATCAACCACTACCACCACTTATACTGTTGTTTTGGTACTGATATTAAAAAGAGAATGAAAGGCAAGGTATGGTGGCTCATGTCCGTAAACCTAGCACTTTGGGAGACTGAGGTGGGGCTACGAGTTTGAGGTTAGCCTGTGCAACCTAGTGAGATCCCATCTCTACAAAATAAAATTTTTGAAAAGCAACGGGTGTGGTGGCATGTGCCTGTATGTCCAGCTGCTTGGGAGGCTGAGGTGGGAGAATCGCTGGACCCCAGGGGTTTGAGGCTGCACTGAGCCATGATCGCACCACTTTACTTCAGCCTGGATGACAGAATGAGACTCTTTCTCAAAATAACAAATAGATAAAAATAAAAAGAGAAGCTAAATTTAGACCAAGAATCACCTTTTTCTGTCATGGCATAATAATGTACCATCTGGTATTTCAATACAACGTATGTGTCAACATTAAAGTAGTAAAAGGATTGTTGAGTATTTCTGGGACCATTGGTTAATTATTTAGAAAAATATAAAGTTACAGCCACACTTCCCAGGTCTGATTTCATCATGATTACATGTCAGTAATTCCAGATGGAATTAAAAAATTAAGTGTAAAGCCATGCAACCCGCTTTTTAACACTTCAGAAAATATTGGTGAATATTTATCAGAACTAAGATGGAAAAGTTATAGAAACAATGGAAGGAATCACAAAGGAAAGATATTTATAAATTCAAACACATAAACAGTTTAAATTTCTTTATGATGACAGTTAAAAAGGAAAATAGAAAACCTTACGTCTTTTTAACAAAACAAAGGGCTCATGACCCTATTAAAAGAGACCTGTGTCTATGTATTTATGAAGACTCTACTCACAAAGTGATCAAAATGTATAAACCAACAATTTACAGAAGAAGTAAGAAATGCTACTTCTAATAAACATGAAAAAAATACCCTCAACTCCACTAACAGTTAAAATAACAACGATGTACGGTTTTCACTTGTCAAATCACTAAAGATTTTAAAGAAGAGATTAGAAGTCCTTTGATGAGAGAATGGTGAAATGGGCCACTGTACATACTGCTGGTGGGAATGGACATTGATATTAATCAATCTGAGAAACATTTGGACAGGATCTGTCTAGTTTCTAGCAATTTGCCCTAATGAAGCCATCAGTGACATGGGATAAAGGGATGTTTATTGCAGTCTTACTGAACTAAGAAGCAAATAACAAGCAACTGAGATCTCTCCCTTTACAGTTAGATTTTTAACTTTAAGCAAAGCTATAAATTAAATGATAAATGAACAAGTCATTAATTATTTCTACTGGAAAATATTAGATAAGCAGTGTCTGTGATTAGGGACTGACCTGCAGCTGCAGTCTTAACTCTGAAGTCACTTTCCTATTGTAATAAACTAAACGTGCCGTTCCTTTCAAAAACACAAATCTCTAGCAGCTGTGGGTAAGCTCCCTGGAAAAAGCCTGTCCATAAAAATGTTGAGCCAATTACAAATTGCGAAAACATGAAATGTAAGGAAAAATATTTTTTACGTAAAGCTGTTCCCTTACTCTAAATTCCTTGTTAATGTACCCCTTTCCCTTCCATCTTTTTTAAAGCCAGCTCTTGCTAAGAATTTTGCACTGAAAGTGAACTGAAATCAAAGAGGTTCACGTTTATCTAAAAGAATCCTCTGTGTACTTTCAGTTTAAGATCACATTTTTTGGTCTTCCTTTTAATAAGAGAAGATCTGAAGGCAAGAAATGATTAACTCCCTTTTCCAGACACAGAATTACTCTCCCTTAAGCTCAGACTTAACTAAGGTGTACTGACACATCATTCATTATTTTACTGAAATTGGAAAATTACAGCCTCTGTACTGCCTGGAAGGATGTGTTAAGTGTGCTGTTACCTCTGACTACCCATGGGGGGCAGATTCTAGAAAAATTGCCCTTAGGAGTATGGGGCAGGCTGAAAAATCATCACAAATAAATACTCTGAATTTCATAACTCTTGCTATATCTTTTGTTCTGGCTATTTTATTGGTTGTCTGGGCTGGCGATTTTTCCTTCTTCTCACCCTGTCTGTGTATGTGTATACATATATATGTATGTACATGTATATATGTGTCTGTGCATATATATGCATATGTGTGTATGTATATCAGATGTGTGTGTATGTAAATATAGAGTATTAATATGTATTTGTGAATCAGTGGAGTAAGTAAAAAGTAAGACCAAAGGAAAGGATACTTTCTTTAAATGTAAATATCGTAATAAATAGCTATATCCCTAGAAAGAGAATCTATGAAGACAAATGAAAAAATAGTTAATACATGCTAAACCTTTCCATTGTGTTTTTTAAACTTATTTATTTATTTATTTAGAGACAAGGTCTTGCTCTGTTGCCTAGGCTGGAGTGCAGTGGCAGGATGTTGGCTCCTGTAACCTCCACCTACTGGATTCAAGTGATTCTCATGCCTCAGCCTCCCAAGTAGCTGGGATTATAGGCATGCACCACCACACCTGACTATTTCTGTTGTATTTAAAATGTCTTAATACTTAATAAGGTACTTTAGGCATCTACAATATTTAACATATTTAAATCTGGCTTTAATTTTAACATTTTGTCTGTTTTATACTATTGGTCAATTTGAAACTTATTAGTGAGCCTCTTAACTCCCCCTCCTTGCCCTGCTTTCTTTTATTTTTGCTAGACTCTGTTCTGTGGGACTACAGGGGATACATGTTCCTGCCTTCAAGGTTCTTTTAAGTAGTTGGAGGCATTGTAGCATGAATCTGTAGCTAACATGTAAAACACTTACCATATGCCACAGATGGGACCGAAAGCTTTACAGGAATTATTTAATCCTTAACCACCTTGTGAGGCAGATACTACTATAATTTGTATTTTAAAGTAGAGGAAATGAGCCTTGTAGAGAAGTAAGTCAGCAGAGCCTAGGTACTGGTCCGGATCACTCTGCCAGCCTCTGCTTGGTAACAATCAGTGACCAGCTACTCCCACGGAACCCCTGTGGCGACCTCACTGCCTTTGCATTGTAAAATATCATTCAAGGCACTGAAGCTTCAGAACCTGTGTGAATTCCTGTGTGTTCACGGCACTAAAGCTTTATAACCTGTGTGAATTGATTGGTGTTGCTACAGAAAAACTGATGTGAACAAGTGCAGTGTATGGCGGCACCGTGTGTGCCCGGCAAAGAGCAGGCTCAGATGACCTTCCGAGTTTCTTCCAGCTCTAAGGCTTTCTTGTTTGCAGAGCGTTAGCCTTTGACACCTCTTAGAATTTTAACTCTTAGAAAATGCCTAATGTATCATGCTTTCTTTGTTAAAATTTACATGAAGCAGATGAAACAGGAATGGTAATAAAGTTTTTGTTGCTGCCTTTTAAAATTACTTCCATTCAGTAAACATTTATCAAGCACCTGTTCTGTAACAAGCGTTGCACACTAACATCACCCAACTATCTATGCAACATGGTCCCCAACTTTTGACACTTGTGCAACATCACCTTAAGAGATCTGATTATCTTCTCTCTTTTCCTCTCTAACTCATTGTTTATGATGAAAGTAAAAACTTGGCTGGGTGCGGTGGCTCAGCACTTTGGGAGGCCAAGGCAGGTGGATCTCCTGAGGTCAGCAGTCCAAGACCAGCCTGGCCAACATGGAGGAACCTCATCTCTACTAAAAATACAAAATTTAGCTGGGTGTGATGGCGGGCGTCTGTAGTCCCAGCTACTCAGGAGGCCGAGGCATGCGAATCGCTTGAACCTGGGAGGCGGAGGCTGCAGTGAGCTGAGTTTGCACCACTGCACTCCAGCCTGAGCCATAGAAGTGAGACCCTGTCTCAAGAAAAAAAAAAAAAAAAAAAAAAGGAAAGTAAAAACTTAAGTGAATTGTAAAGACTCAATTAGGTAAGCACATTGAAATTCAAGGTTTAGCTGTGATTTAGCTCATCAGAAGTTTGTCAGGTTTTTACTTTTGGATGTTATTTCCTGTGGATGAAGCATTTATGTTCTTGTTATATCCATTCCTGTGTCAAAAGTTTGTAGTGACTTGACAGCAAGCCTCCCTCTGTACAAGGAAAAATTATAAAGGAATTTATGGTTCTACCTGCTTATCCTGTAATTGCCTCTCATGAGGCAAGAGCTGTGGAAACATGAGATTAGAACGCTGTGAAATACCAGCATTCTAACTTGTTGTTAGAGTAGCTCATGTATCATCTTTGTGCTAAACCAGAAGCCCCCCTAATACTGGGCTACAGTCTGGGCCAGCACACACCAGGGATAGAGTAGGTGCTGGGGGTGGTTTGGGATAACTAAATTCTGCAATTAGGAAGAGACCCTTGTCTGAGAATCACTGTGCTCAAGCACGAGGGGTAGTTGTGAGGACCTTGACTACTTCTGGTGTGGTGTGTGATGTTTGTGATAGGAAGATGGCTGGGTTCGGTGTCTCATGCCTATAATTCCAGCACTTTGGGAGGCTGAGGTGGTCGGATCTTGAAGCTCAGGGCTTCAAGACCAACCTGGGTAACATGGCAAAACCTTATCTATACCAAAAAAAAAAAAAAAAAAATTAGCCAGGTTTGGTGGCGCATGCCTGTGGTCCCAGCTACTCAGGGGGCTGAGGTGGGAAGATGGCTTGAGCCTGGGAGGCAGAGGTTTCAGAGAACCAAGATCGTGCCACTGCACTCCAGCCTGGTCAACAGAGGCAGACCCTGTCTAAAAAAAAAAAAAAGAAAGGGTCCCTTTTCTGGATTCTATGAAACTTTCCCTATAACCTAGAAAACAAGATGAACAAAGAGTAATAGACAGCTTTTTCTCTGGCACTTTTCATAGAAGTTTGAATCCTCTCTGCACGTGTGATTTTAGAATCACACCTCTTTTTCTCATCCTAGGGCCAGAGGGATGCATTTACCTTCTAGCTTCCCTTGGATATCATCTCTGTCTTATAAGATAACCATGTGTTTACAACTTGTCCTGTTCTCTTCTCCTCTTTACCTTTGTAAAGGAGCTTTAAAGCAACTGTCTTCCTTGTTTTAGATCCTTTATAAACAACCTTGTCTCTCAATTCAAATATCTTCTCAAAATCAGAGTGACTCTTAGAGGGCCACAGAAACATGTTATTGGATGAACTTTAGTCACTCTCTCCTTAATATCTTGACTGATTTTTATTAAACTCTGAATCCATAAGGTGAGTCACATAAAGCCATTGTTAGTCATTGGTAGTTGTTTCACATTTCCTTTAGTTTGAATCCTGTTAATTTCTTAAACCCAATGGTAACAATTATTCATGTCCTTTATGCAATCATCCTATGACATCCGTGGGAGATTGGTTCCAAGACCCCTTGGATACTAAAATCTGCAGATGCTCAAGACCCTGATATAAAATATGTGCTTGCATGTAACCTATGCGCATCCTCCTGTATACTTTAAATCATCTCTAGATTACTTGTAATACCTAATACATTGTAAATGCTATGTAAATTGTTGTTATACTCTTATTGTTTAGGGAATAATGACAAGGACAAAAGTCTCAATACAGATGAAATAACAGTCAATACATGTTCAAGAGAGATGCAGTTAAAAAAATTTCAGTCCATAATTGGTTAAATCCACATGGATGGAACCCACAGATGCAGACAGCTGACTCTATTCCCTAAAATCCACACAAATTAGTTGTTACATTTTTTAAATTTTGTTACAAAATACCTCTGTTTATAAAAAAGATATCTATGGCTGGGCATGGTGGCTCACGGCTGTAATCTCAGCAGTTTGGGAGGCTGAGAAGGGCGGATTACCTGAGGTCAGAAGTTCGAGATGAGCCTGGCCAATGTGGTGAAACCCCGTCTCTACTGAAAATACAAAAGTTAGCCGGGTGTGGTGGTGTGTGCCTGTAATCCCAGCTACTCAGGAAACTGAGGCAGTAGAATCACTTGAACCCAGGAGGCAGAGGTTGCAGTGAGCTGAGATTGTGCCATTGCACTCTAGCCTGGATGACAAGAGCAAAACTCCATCTCAAAAAAAAAAGAAAAAGTTATCTATTTATCAAAGTTGATGAATATTCTTTTTGAAGAGAATTTATTTTTATACCTTTAAAATGTACTTGTATTTTATTTCTAACTTTGCAGCTGATATAAAATATATATAAGGGTTTTTTGTTTTGTTTTGTTTTTGAGATGGAGTCTTACTCTGTCACCTAGGCTAGAGTGCAGTGGTACGATCATGGCTCACTGCAAACTCTGTCTCTTGAGTTCAAGCGATTCTCCTGTCTCAGCCTCCCGAGTAGCTGAGATTATAGGTGTGCACCACCAGGCTTAGCTAATTTTTTTGTCTTTTTAGTAGAGATGGGGTTTCTCCATGTTGCCCCAGCTGGTCTTAAACTCCTGGGCTCAAGCGATCTGCCTTCCTTGGCTTCCCAAAGTGCTGGGATTATGGGTATGAGCCACCGCGCCTGGCTCTATTTAATTTCATATGTGTCAGTCACATTATGAAACCATAGAATTTCCATTAGAGAAGAGAACCTGAGGCTTGATCATTTATTCCATCCTCTGGAGTCCAGTTAAAGCTAACTGACTTGCTGAAGACCAACTAATTGTTGAGTGAGTGAGCCTTCTTCTGTCAGCCTGACTGACACATAAGCATACACTACACGACACACTCCCTAATTTAGTTCTCTTCTTATTTAACAACAGATGCTGCCTGTGCCATGGGTACGTTGTTAGGTTATGCTTAGGATGTAATAGAAACTTTGTTAATGTTCATGAATGAGAGAACTTGTTTACACTTAAAATGCTTTTACAGTGTTTTTAGCTTTTTCATATCAAATGTGTTTTTCATATCAATCAGTTCTTGATAAATTATGACTTCTGACTTATTTTGCTTTATTATACAGTTATTTTACTCAATGATTTTTCTTTCTTTCTTTTTTTTTTTTTTTTTTGAGACGGAGTCTCGCTCTGTCACCCAGGCTGGAGTGCAGTGGCCAGATCTCAGCTCACTGCAAGCTCCACCTCCCGGGTTCACGCCATTCTCCTGCCTCGGCCTCCCGAGTAGCTGGGACTACAGGCGCCCGCCACCTCGCCCGGCTAGTTTTTTTTGTATTTTTGAGTAGAGACGGGGTTTCACCATGTTAGCCAGGATGGTCTCGATCTCCTGACCTCGTGATCCGCCCGTCTCGGCCTCCCAAAGTGCTGGGATTACAGGCTTGAGCCACCGCGCCCGGCCTACTCAATGATTTTTCAACAGAGCTCTCTATTGTTTAAACCAAATAAAATTTACATTATTATAACTACATAAATAAATATTAATTCTAAGTTATTGTTTCAATAAAATTGTGTACTATTATTTTTTTCTCACTGAATACATTCTAACAATATTATGATGAAATAGGCCGGGCACAGTGGCTCATACCTGTAATCCCAACACTTTGGGAAGCTAAAGTGGGGGGATTGCTTGAGGCCAGAAATTCAAGAGCAGCCTAGGCAACATAGCAAGACCCTGTCTCTACAAAATATTTTAAAAATTAGCCAGGCATGGCAATGTGTGCCTGTAGTCCCAGCTGCCTGGGAGTCTGAGGCAGGAGGATTGCTCGAGCCCAGGAGTTCAACACTGCAGTGATCTATGATGGCGCCACTGCTCTCCAGGTTGGGCAACAGAGTGAGACCCTGTCTCTAAAACATTAGGGTTTTACTTTAATAAACCAATATTATCATGAATAAAATCCAACCCAACTCTGAGGGTTTTTTATTTTTGTTTTTTGAGGGTTTCGTTTTTGGTTCATGTCACTAAAAATATATTTATTTTGATATTTGCAGCTGGTTTTAGAAGAAGTTTTCGTCTTAGTAGAAAAGATAAGAAAACAAATAAGTCCATGTATGAATGCAAGAAGAGTGATCAGTACGACACAGCTGACGTGCCCACGTATGAAGAAGTGACACCGTATCGGCGACAAACTAATGAGAAATACAGACTCGTTGTCTTGGTTGGTAAGTGCTTGTTTCTGTGTGTAATGCTGAGGAAATCAGTGAGCTAGTAAGAATTTCTCTTCAAAGTGAATCATACTTGAAGTTTTCCAGCTAAAAATCTCCTCCTCTTGAACACTTTTGTCTTGTCTCTGAAACAAAATCTTCATTTTTTTTTAACTTAATTGACTTGCAGAGACTTTTAAGATATCTCTGAAGAATGGTACTGTCATTTTAGTGGAACCTTTGTCAAGTGGGGATAGCAAACACTGTTGTAATATATGAAGCATACATCAGGGCAATTAAATAATAGAAATGAATATTTTTGAACACAATGCAAGTTCGTTTCAAAGCATTTTGAGGCAGCAGCATGGGACAAGCTTCAGATGGCATTGAGACCTTCAGCAAAATAAAGTATTACAGCAGAGTTCTAGGATATTTCAAGCTAGAGAGTCAGCAGAGTCGCTTTAAAGTTGATAATTGGCTGGATGCAGTGGCTCACACCTTTAATCCCAGTACTTTGGGAGGCCAACGCGGGAGGATCACTTGAGGTCAGGAGTTTGAGACCAGCTTGGCCAACATGGTGAAGCCCCATCTCTACCTGGTGAAGCCCCGTCTCTACAAAAATACAAAAATTAGCCAGGCATGGTGGTACAGTCCTGTAGTCTCAGCTACTCAGGAGGCTGAGGCAGGAGAATAACTTGAACCTGGGAGGTGGAGGTTGCAGTGAGCCAAGATTGCACCACTGCACTCCATCCTGGGTGACAGAGCGAGACTCTGTCTCAAAATAAAAAAGGTAGTTAATAAAGGAATTGGGGTATTTTCACAAACATCAGTTGCCTTGACTCAAATTTGCATCCTAGCATCTATCTTGTGCACCCTTCACAGGTGTGAGCAGCCACAAGCTCAATGTATCTTCATTTCATCCTCAATGCATTTATTTAAAAACGTAGTGAGAGATATTTAAACTTCCAGGATCAAAGCCAGTGATTTTAGAAAAGTTTTGGAGTAGAAGAGCATGGTGTCTCTTTGTATCAGTACATTCTCACACTGCTATAATTACATGAGACTGGGTAATTTATGAAGAAAAGAGGTTTAATTGACTCACAGTTCCACAGGCTATACAGGAAGCATGACTGGGAGCCCTCAGGAAACTTAACAATCGTGACAGATGGTGAAGGGAAAACAGGTGTGGGTTTCACATGACAGCAGGGGAGAGAGAGTGAGAGCGACGGGGACGTGCCACACGCTTTTAAACCATCAGATCTCGTGAGAACTCATTATTATGGGAACAGCATGGGGGAAATCCACCTCTGTGATCTGGCTACCTCCCACCAGGTTCCTCTCCCAATTACAGTTCAACATGAGATTTGGGTGGGGACACAGAGTCAAACCATACTCTTGTCAATTGTTCTTTTATAAACTCATGATGATACTTATGGAAATGAGAATCAATGGAGAAGCTGAGAATTACCCCGACTTAGTAAGATGGAGTCCTTTGAAAGGTTACAACCCATGCTGTTCATTGAGAGGTGGTGGGTGACTCATGGGAAATGATGCAGTTTCTCACGTCTGTAGGTCCTGGAAATGAACACTAGCATCATTACATATTAAGATTGTTTGCGTTATTTTGAAACACATATTCACATACTTGAAAAGAAATTCAAAATTTCCTTTATTAATGATGTCCACATCTCCTAATCCATTTATACTGAGCCTCCTCACAGAGGAGGAGGAAGAATTTATTTATAGCTTGCAGTGCCCTACTTCTTATCCTTATAGAGGTGTGCCAATGAGAGAACATGCCTTTCCCAGCTCACTGGGGCTACCTGAGACCTCCTGCTCCTCTCCCACCCCACTGTCCCTTCTGTGCCGCCTCCTTCACCAGCACAGATCACAGCAACATCTCTTCTGTGCCTGTCGCCTCTTCTCAGCCAAGGGGAGAGACATGTAATAAAATGGCAGTGAGGCTGGGCACGGTGGCTAATGCCTGTAATCCCAGCGCTTTGGGAGGCTCAGACAGGAGGATCACCTGAGGTCAGGAGTTCAAGACCAGCCTGCCCAACATGGCAAGACCCTGTCTCTACTAATAATATAAAAATTAGTCAGGTGTAGTGGCAGGCATCTGTAGTCCCAGCTACTTGGGAAATTGAGGCACAAGAATTGCTTGAACCTGGGAGGCGGAGGTTGCAGTGAACTGAGATTGCACAGTGGTACTCCAGCCTGGGCAACAGAGCAAGATTCTCTAATTTAAGAAAAGAAAAGAAAAGACACGTGTTAGTCTGTTGTGTGTTGCTATAAAGGAATACCTGAGATTGGGTAATTCATAAAGAAAAATGATTTGTTCGGCTCACGGTTCTAATAGCTGGAAGTCTGGGCATCTGGTGAGGGTCTCACGCTGCTTTGACTCATGGTGGAAGGCAAAGGGAAGCCTGTGTGTGCAGAGATCACATGGAGATAGAGGGAGCAGGAGTGGTGGGATGTCAGGCTCTTTTTAACAACCAGCTTTCTTGGGGGATGAATAGAGTGAAAACTCCCTCACTGCCTCACCCCAGGGAGGGTGTTAATCTATTCATGAGGGATCTGCTCTTATGACCCAAACATCTCTCCTTGGGCCTCACTTCCAATGCTGGGATCACATTTCAACATGTAATTTCGGGGGACAAACATTGAGACTATAGCAAGAGAGAAAAATAAAGTGGGAAACTTCATTATCTTGGAGGCCACCTCTCCAGATTTGACTCCATCTACACTCTGCCTGGTTTTATTTTTGCCATTCAGAGTCCCCAGGTTGTTGCCTTTTGTGCACTGTCCAGAGTTTTGGGCTGTATTCAGCGGGGCATAGGCTCTGGTGAGCTTTCCCCACCATCGTGGGTCTAGAACTCTCTGAAGCTTTAAACTCCTCTGACACAACTTGGCCTTTCTTCATGGGTGTGCCTTAATCAACCTCCTCAAAACTGTGTAATGGAACCCCAGCCCTACTGGTCAGCAGTTGAAAGGGTCATCGGGACAAAAGGATATCACAGCATCATTCCAGCTACCTTTTGAAGCAAAACAGTGCTCCCAGAATTATATATCACCACATTCCATCGTCAGCCAAAAATCATAGAATGACCTGATGTATTTTTGCTTCTCCTCTCTTTGAATGCTAATTGTCCAGATCCATGATGATTGATAGAACTAAAATTCATCTGGCCAAAATCATCAGTAAAAAGATTGATTTAATTGTACGCACTTCAGTTGCCCTGTTTCCCCTTTGGCCTTTGGGTTCTTGGTACCCAAGTACTGAATTGAATATGGACTCTGTTTTGGGGCCAAGTGCTTTGCTTTTTTCTTTTTTTGTTTTCTCTTCTTTCTTTCTTCCTTTCCTTTCCTTTCCTTTCCTTTAAATTCTGGGATACATGTACAGAACATGCAGGTTTGTTACATAGGTGTACATGTGCCATATGGTGGTTTGCTGCACCCATCAACCCGTCATCTAGGTTTTAAGCCCTGCATGAATTAGGTATTTGTCCTAATGCTCTCCTTCCCCTTGCCCCTACCACACAGGCCCTGGTGTGTGATGTTCCCCTCTCTGTGTCTATGTGTTCTCATTGTTCAACTCCCACTTACAAGTGAGAACATGCGGTGTTTGGTTTTCTGTTCCTGTGTTAGTTTGGTGAGAATGATGGTTTCCAGCTTCATCCATGTCCCTGCAAAGGACATGAACTCATCCTTTTTTATGGCTGCATAGTATTCCATGGTGTATATGTGCCACATTGTCTTTATCCAGTCTGTCAGTGGGTTGGTCTCCTCCCTTTTCTCACTTTATTTTTTCATTCCCAGCAGAATCCTAAAGCCTTTTTTTTCTAGCCCTGTGATATCAATTCTTTGGCAATGACTGCTGTTTCTGTCTCCTGTTTGAAATTCCTTAAGTTTGATTCCTGATTCTCAGAGATTTCCCCTTTGTCTTCCAACAGGGGTATTACCCTTGACATAGTCCTAAACTGGAGATGCTAAATGCTGATGCTCCCAAGTGGCACAGTCAGAGAACATTTATATTTCCTTTGATATGTGCTTCTGCCAGTGAGTGTTTCCTCAGTCTCTAGAGATTTCCAGGTGTTAAGTAAATAATTAATTGCATTGCTTCAGTGACAGCCAAAATATCTGTTTGAACTTCTTAGGTTTCTCTGCTACTAAGATCTAACTGTCATGTTTCATTACCCTCTGCTGTTCCCAATGCCTTTCAAATAGTCTCAAGCAAGTTTTTAAATTTTAACTTGTTTTTAAGAGAGTCCTGTTCTTCCTCCATGCTATGTAATGACAGTAACTAAGGGCTGTGCGTGTATTATTTCCTTCAGTCCTCGTCGTGACTATATGGTAAATACTTTTATTATTCCCTGTTGTACAGATGAAGAAATTGAAGCACAGAAAGAAGTAGGTAACTTGTCTAAGATTCTGCAGCTGTTAAGTTACAGAGCTGATTCAGATCCTAGCAGGTGGACACCGGAACCCTACTTCTTATCTTACTGTGGCATATGGCTTCCAATCTTAAAATTAGGGCAGTACGTGACACTCTGTGCTGGATCTAAATATCTTACTTTTTTTTTTTAAATCTCTTTAAAGGACTGGTCATTCATTTTCCTGAGAGATACCTCCTTACTTTGTGAAAGTTTAGATGTGAGTCTAGTGAAAGCGTTTGTGTTCACTTGAATCCTGCCCACATCTATGACTCGAGTTTCCAATGTAGGTCTCCTGAGGTCAGTTCAGCAGGCTTGGTGGGCTCACCTCGCTCTTCCCCACACAGTAATTCTGCACACTGTCCAGGCAGGGTTCCTTACTGCACCTGTCATTACTATTTCACGGTCTTGCTGCTTAAAATTTTTCAACAAAGGGGGTGCTGATTTTCCTGGTCTTTCCCTCTCTAATTTGTTCACATTTCCCGTGGTCAACCTGGGGATAAGTCTTCCATTTACCAGGAAAGGTTATGTTCATGATCTGTGTACTGCCTTCAGAGTTCAGAGACTGTCTCTCAATAGTTTTTTGATTGCCATAGATAGAGGTAGTCTTGGAGAATATACAGAGGGAGGAGCTCCTGCCCTTCTCCTCTGACCTCCAGACCCTATTCTAGGGCTTGTCAGATTTAACATGCATCCTGGTCACCTGGGGGTCTTGTTAAGATGCAGTTTCTGATCTGGTAGCCTGGGGTGGGGCCAGAGAGCCTGCATTTCTAACAAGCTCCCAGGTGATGCTGTTGCTGCTGGCCTGATTAATTAGGGTGAATTTTGCTCTTCGCCTACTGCAGCTGGTTCAGATGCAGGTGCTGTGAGGTCTGGTGCTGTGCACACAGGGAGAAGCCTTGTTGCTCTGTTTGAAGGGGTTCAGTTGCCATTGCCCTCTTCGGTTAGTGATTGTGAATTGGCCGCCATTTATTTTGATTTTCTACTTTTCTTGGCATTGTATTTCAGTTTTGTGCTTTCTCGTGTATGCCTTATATATAATCATGGCTTAGAAACTTTTGGTTTCCTCTTAATCTTTCTGCTGTTCAGGATTTGCCCGCGGTATTTCAGGTTTTGGTTTGTCTGTTTTGATCAACAGATTTGTTATGATTATTAGCCTTTAGTCTGAAATTCCTCCAGGAAAATTAACTTTATCTGAAACTCTTTAGGCCCAACACGTTCTTTTCCTATTTTGGATCTATTACTGGTATAAGGCAGTATTTCTTAAATCTGTTAACAATTGGATTATAACAGAACAGACTTAATGGAGAATATTCATTTTATTCTTTTTGTCATATTAGATCACATTTTCTCTTCAGGCAAATAGTATTTCCTGTGTCTCTATATGAAAAATAGAGGGAGGGCCGGGTGTGGTGGCCGAAGCCTGAAATCCCAGCACTCTGGGAGGCCAAGGCAGGCGGATCACTTGAGGTCAGGAATTCGAGACCAGCCTGGCCAATATGGTGAAACTATGTCTCTACTAAAAATACAAAAATGAGCCAGGTGTGGTGTCGGGCGCCTGTAATCCCAGCTACTCAGGAGGCTGAGGCAAGAGACTCGCTTGAACCTGGGAGGCAGAGGTTACAGTGAGCTAAGATCATGCCAGTGTACTCCAGCCTGGGGAACAAGAGCGAAGCTCCATCTCAAAAAAAAAAAAGAGGAAGAAAGTCATGTAAGCATGGTATATTAATACAAACTTCTTAGTAATAGTTCTACTGAAGAAAAGATCTAGAGACTTTCCAGAATCAAGAATGCCTGTGCAGGTGGAGGCTTGGACATTTCAGCCCCCTGGTGTCGTTAACAGAACATTCCACCTCTACCCACTGTGGCCTGTGTACAGCACAACACTGCACAGTGGGATCTGGTGGCAGCCAAAGCAGGTTTATGTAACTGTCCTTCAGAAGTATTCCCTATTATTTGCTTTTTCTTTGTATTCCTTGCTCAGAAACCCTTTCAGCTTATGTGTATGGCACATTGGAAGTATCAGAAGCTTAGAGCCTGTTATGTGGAGAAATCCCCATCTCTTTATATCCTGTGAAGCAGGATAGTGTAGAAGATGAGAGATGGGCCTCTGGGACAAGATGGCTGCCTTCCAGTCCTGTGACACCCTTTGGTAGTCACACGACATGGGAACAATTCAAATTTTCTCTGGGCTTCAGTTATTCATCTGAAAATTTAAGATAATAGAAACACCTACTTTCTAGGTTTGTTTTGAGGGTTAAACAAGATAATCTGTGCAAAGACGTAGGCCAATTCCTGGCACCTAGTATGGTTTTAATAAGAAATATTTATTGCCCAGCATAGTGGTGCATGCCTGTGGTCTCAGCTGCTTGGGAGACTGAGGCAGGCGGATCACTTGAGCCCAGGAGTTAAAGACCAGCTCAGGCATAGTGAAACCTCATCTGTAAAAATAAAAAAAGAGACTGGGTGCAGTGGCTCACACCTGAATTCCCAGCGCTTTGGGAGGCTGAGGTAGGAGGAGTGCTGGTTTGAGACCAGTCTGGGCAACATAGTGAGACTCTATCTTTACAAAAAATAAAAATAAAATAAAATAAAATAAAGTAAAATAAGCCAGGCATGGTGGTGTGTGCCTGTAGTCCCAGTTGCTTAGGAAGCTGAGATGGGAGGATTGCTTGAGTCTGTGAGTTAGAGATTACAGTGAGCTATGGTTATACCACTGCACATTCTGGGCTGGGCAACATAGTCCAGAAGAAGGAGGAGGAGGAGGAGGAGGAGGAAGGACAAGGAAGGAGGAGGAAGGAAGGAGGAGGAGGAGAAGGAGAAGAAGGAGGAGGAGGAGGACTTACCTATTAACTAAACATAATAATAAGATAAACATGAAACGTACAAATATCAGTAGACTTCTGCTGGTTTTGAGCCTCAGTGTTCAAAACACTTACTAGATTATCTAGAAGTTTATAATCTAAAATAGGTAATGAAGCCATGAACACAAATGTTGGAAATTCTGCGTTATTCCTGATTTAACTGTTTACTGTTTAGTTTATGATTATAAAATCATTGTATACATAGGAATGTATTTCCTTGGCTCCTACAATGTGTATATATATAGGAAGATGGAAAGAGTGTAAGTGTCATAGTCCTCCTTGGAAATAATTTTTGGCTGGGTGCTATGGCTCACGCCTGTAATCCCAGCACTTTTTGGCAGGCTGAGGTGGGTGGATCACCTGAGGTCAGGAGTTCAAGACCAGCCTGGCCAACATGGTGAAACCCCCATCTCTACTAAAAATACAAAAATTAGCCGGATGTGGTGGCAGGCACCTGTAGTCCCAGGTACTTAGGAGTCTGAGGCAGGAGAGTCACTTGAACCTTGGAAGTTGGAGGTTGCAGTGAGCCGAGATTGTGCCACTGAGTGACAGAGCAAGACTGTCTCAAAAATAATAATAATAATAATGATGATAATTTTTTTTACTCAGTGTTTTCAAAGCCTTTGGGAAAAGTGACACTTGGTTTGAAACTGTTTCATAAATATTGTTGAGGAAATACAAAATATTATTTTTCTATATTATCATAATGCTATATGGGTTTTATTCTTGTATTTAATGATCAAGAAATATAATAGACCAAGTTGTTACCATGGCAAAAATACAACAATAGAGGACTTCAAGCTGTGATAAGAAGTATTTAATTTTGTCTTCATTTTGAAAATGTATTATTCTTAAGCCTCATTTTAGCCACCAAAACATCTCAATGACAGTTTCTGTTAAATTTCCTTCTGCATTTAAAAGTATTTTCTAGGAAGTATGTTGAAACCAAGTGTCAGGCTTTTAGTACATTTTC
This sequence comes from Rhinopithecus roxellana, assembly GCF_007565055.1. Taxonomy (NCBI): domain Eukaryota; kingdom Metazoa; phylum Chordata; class Mammalia; order Primates; family Cercopithecidae; genus Rhinopithecus; species Rhinopithecus roxellana. The sequence goes on from NC_044559.1 coordinate 105,520,791, forward strand.
CTACATGACAAGTCTTATCTTCAGTGAAACCCAACTTTTTGAAAAGTAAAGTAATAAAGTCAAATAGTGTGTGCATAGGTGAGGGAGGGAGCAGAGAGAAGACTTGGGTGTTAAAAAGCAACTAAAACACTTCATGGTTTAAGCCAAAACAAGAGCAAAAATTCATCTTGTGGGTATTCAGACAGTTCGCGACTTGTTCTGTCTGGCTAGGAGGTACAAGAGAAACTAATAATAAATCTTTCTGTATATTTCACATTTTTAGCTTGAGCATTTCAGCACTATTCTGCCCTCCTTTGTGCTAAATCTTATATGCTGCCCAAAGACTGCTTGTAGAGGTAATTTGAATAAACAGGCATTTATTATAAGACTGTCATTATTTTTCCATAAAACTGTAGCACAACACAAGCCTCCCACATAAAGCAGAGCGAAAAGTAAGTGCTTGAAACTAAATGTGAGTGTTAGTGTATTTATTAGAATTCTCATATCTTTTGTTGCACTTTGATGGAAGGCTTGTAGGAATTAGAGTTGGCGCTGGAGGATTTTATATAGATAACTGTAAAACCGAAAGTCATAATGAAATTCATGAGAATGTGATGGATTTAAAATTATAACCCTTGTATGTAAAAGGTAAATGTGATCTTTATTGGAATCACAGTTGGCTTTTTATGCCATTGGTCAATCTTAAATATTTATTTTCCGACTTCATTTCTGGGCATAAATCACAAATCTGTTCATTCAGCTGAGTTTTACGGTATACCAGCTATGCCAGGCACTGTTCTGAGCACACAGACATTTTTGCTCTTGTGCCATTTATGTTCTAATGGGAGAAGATGTACCAAAACCATATTTATAGTAAATTAGTAATAAATAATAAAATCGCTTGTATAGTTGTTAGAGGGCGATACGTCTATGGAAGAAAGTACAGCGGAATGGGATAAGGGGATGGAGAGCTGGGGACACGGACAGGATAGATTTTGAATTGGGGTCTTGGTGGCCCCATTCTGAGCAAACTCTGAAGTAAGGTAGTTCCCCATGCCCCCTTCTACTTAGCTACAGAACACCCAGGGATTATTTTATTTTGACCTCCTATTTTTATTGCACTCTTGTCATAGTTTTGAAGTAGAGTGAGATGAGTATTTTAGTCAGTCTATATAAGCATAGGGTAAATAGTTGCGTGGGGAAAAAAAGGTGCTGTTTCAATAAGCTTCCCACTCCTTTTTTCTTTTCTTTTGTTTTCCTTCCTTCCTCCTCTCCTCTCCTCTCCTTTCCTCTCCTCTCCTCTCCTCCCCTCCCCTCCTCTCCCCTCCTCCCTTCCCTTCCCTTCCTTCCTCTTTTTCACTTTCTTTCTTTTTCTCTCTCTCATATAAATCAATGCTTTATTGATAATACTTTTTTCCTATTATAAAAGCACAGAAGAAAGGAAATCTGAACCCAAGTCAGAGCTTGTTGCAAACTTCTAAGTTGCTGTACTTTTTATATAGTTTGATTCCAAGTGAACTTTAGTTTTATAGACAGATTTGTCACTCTCAAACACAAAAATCCAGATCACTAATATCATTCTAAGATTATAGGCCAAATATAATAGCATGGTTTTTTTTTTTTTTTTTTCATTTTATGCTTAGAACAACAAAATAGTGGTGCCACAATGTGATAAGTAGATATCCTTTTATAACAGGTGTCTGATGTCACAAATACCTAAAGATGTCCTTGGATTCGTCTTGCAGTAAATCAAATGAATAAGTGTGTTTTTTTTTTCAGTTAACAAAAAGCAATCTGGATACTTATTGCAGACTCCAGTAATTCTGATATTTTTATCAGGGTAGTAAGAGTAACAAATCTAGGCAATAGCATCAAAATGTTTGGGGGGAACTGTGGAAGGAACTTTCCTGTGAAGCAGTACAGGTACACCAGAGGTAAAAGCAGTCTCCATTTTGTACTTACCTCATGATATGCCATTTTATTTTATTTTATTATTTATTTTTTATGGAGATGGAGTCTCCCTCTGTCACCCAGGCTGGAGTGCAGTGGCGCGATCTCGGCTCACTGCAACCTCCGCCTCCTGAGTTCAAGCAATTCTCCTACCTCAGCCTCCCGAGTAGCTGGGACTACAGGCACACACCACCCCACCTGGCTAATTTTTTGTATTTTAGTAGAGACAGGGTTTCAGCATGTTTCCCAGGCTGGTCTCAAACTCCTGAGCTCAGGCAATCTGCCCACCTTGGCCTCCCAAAGTGCTAGGATTACAGGTGTGGGCCACCGCGCCCAGCCATGATCTGCCATTTTAATGTTTGTGCCAATATGTACAAATCAGTAGCAAAAGTGAACAGTACTTGATCAGAACAACACGTCTCTCCAATATCTAATTTAATATTTGACATTAATCCAAATATTAGACATCAATCCAAATAAGAATGGCTTTTATCATTAATGCAGTATGACTGTTATGTGAATATGTAGTGTGTTGAAACTAATTTGGTTAATCTCCACCTACCTGTTTCTCTCTTTTCTTCTCTCACCTATCATGAACATTCATTTTCAGCAGATTGTCTTTTCATGTGTAAGGTACCACCCATCTATATTTAAATTATTAAAACCAATTTGATAGTCATCAGCCTTAAGAAAAATTATACTTAAATTTTATGTTGGAGATTTAGAATATAAAAAATATTTTATGGTTATTCTCTCTCTCTCTCTCTTTTTTTTTTTTCCTAGATGGAGTCTTGCTCTGTCGCCCAGGCTGGAGTGCAGTGGTGCAATCTTGGCTCACTGCAACCTCTGCCTCCTGGGTTTGAGCCATTCTCCCGCTGGGATTACAGGCACCCCCCACCATACCTGGCTAATTTTTAAATTTTTGGTAGAGATGGAGTTTCACCATGTTGGCCAGCCTGGTCTGGAACTCCTGACCTCAGGTGATCCGCCCGCTTTGGCCTCCCTGAGTGATAGGCTTACGCCCATCCATATGCTTATTCTTTATGACTGTCATTTAAAATATACTCATATACCACATTTCATAGATTTCAGTAATTATTTTCACAATAGTAATACATATTGCTGTTCAAGTAAATGTTTATTCATTCGCACAGAATGCGCGCAGTTACACGTAAATAAGTAAAGAGTTGAAGGTTCAAAACACAATGCCTGAGGGCATGGCCATTAACAGGCTCTTTTTTTTTTTCTTTTTTTTTTGTCAGTATAAGAACATCATACCTCGTATTTCAAATCATTTTTTCAGTGCTTGTATGGTTTTGGGTGCTCTTCTAGGCACTGATGTTATTGCCTCAAATCTCTTTCTACTCATTTAGCTTTGTTTTATATTTTGTTTGTTTGTTTTTGTTTTGTTTTTTTAGAGAGGATCTTGCTGTGTTGCCCAGGCTGGACTCAAACTCCTAGTCTCAAGTGATCTTCCTGTCTCAGCCTCCCAAGTAACTGGGATTACAGGTGCAAACTGCTGCACCTGGCTTGTTTTTTTGTTTTTTTTAGTGGTACATGTCTGTATCAGAGTCAAAAAGTAGATTATTTGGGGGAACTATGTTGACAGAATGAAAAACTTGTATGCATCAACTATGAATTAATTTTGAAAATATACTGTGCCAGCATTCTAATCAAAATACACTTTTTGTTTTTTATACATAAACATTTGTTACAAATCATAAACACATAAACATATTTGGGGAATAAGAAGAAAATCTGAAACAGAACAGAATGAAAATACCCTACATCTCATAATTACATTACATGAACTGAGGCAATAATGTTAACCAATTTCAAGATCATTTGGGGAAAAGGTGTCATATATGTCTACCTTCTTCCATGTAAATTAAAGCTGAGAATTTGCTATAGTTGTTTTAACCTTTTTAAGATAAACATAAAAGAATCTTTGCATGTAGTTAACAATGACTGTTTTCTTAAATGTACAATCTTAAATAGAAATTTTATTAACATTTTATCGACACTTTAAATGGGCTACATTACTTTGGTTAAAATGAATGAAACTTTTTATAAAACCATACAGCAAAATTTGCCTACTTTCAATAAGGAGTTACTAATTAAATGCATAAAAAGGAATTTGAAATAGTATTATGCTTTTCTAATTATGTTAATTATCCAATTGACACACATTTTTCCCAAGACCTTCACCCAATACAAATTGATACACACAGCTTTATTCTTCCCTTCCAACATGGTTTTATAAATTCTTGTGAAATATTTTTTAAATGAAGCAGATACTTAGTTACTTACAATTCTGGTTTGGCTATAAACATTCTTCTATTTTCTTTTTAAAGCTAGGAGACACACCAACTTTAGTTCACTGCCTGAATTCCAGGTTAATAAGCTACAAAATCATTTTTAATGTGCCTTTTGGCTTTTACTTACATATACCATCTTTGTGTTTGATTTTCCTCAGTCCTGAATTGAGAATCCTAACAGATGCGCCCAGTGTCTGTGGTCCAGGCCTGTTCTGCACATCATCCTCATTCAGTTTATGTTAGACTTCTCAGAGATTCTGCACAGAGAGCTTTGAGATGACCAGATTTGACGTCTGCCACTTTTTGTAGCCTGCGTCTCTGCCTATTCCAGGAGCATAATTAGTCATCACAAAGTGTGGATTGCATGGACTGGGGATGAGAGAGTCCTTGAAGTTCCAATTCACAACCGTAAACAGACAGCAGAGCAACAGCTACCCGAGTTCATGTTTTACCGGCATATTCTTTTGATAAGATCATCGGTAGAGTGGAAAGAATGCAGACTTTCGAGTTAGACAGACAGGCTTTTGAATACCAGCTAAGCCACATGCCAGATGTGTGACCTTTGGGAAATTACCTCACCTTTCATTGTCTCAGTGTTCTCATCTGTAAAATGAGGATAATGATACCTTTCTTGCAGGGATGTTTTGAGGGTGAGTAACAGTGTATGTGAACCGTGTCACACATGCCTGTCATGTGAAAAGAACTCACTATGTCCTCATCATCCTTATGCCACAGTTTGTTGTCTGTGGTTTAAAGACGGGCTGTTTAGATTCTGTTCTCTTTTGCGCTTTATCATTAGCAAACTCAGCTGGAAATGAGCTACAGAGCCATGTACTTATATATGCACATGGAAGTGTATTTCACCAATTGTGATAGAAATTTCTTTATTGAAGGGGTAAATGAAACTATCCTATTGCAGAGGCATACGAATAAACCTAACTCGGTTTGCATCCCTAAATTGCTTGGCATGTAAGTAGATTTTGTATTCCAAATACCAACCAGCCAACTAAAAATGTTGTGAACTTAGGCCTAACCCTAGAAGGAGGATACAGGACGGGATGGTGCATCTGAGCTGTGGTCTTTTAAAGTCCAGGGGAGACTCTAGAGCTTCTCCAGTGGGAATGGCAGAATGGATTCAAGGGCCTGACTGCAAAAATGCTGTTTGTAGGACCACTGGACAATTTTGCAGTAAGAATGATTGAAATTATGTCTTTATTTTTAACCTTCTTTGAAGGATACTTCTACCTTTGAAGACAATGACCGCGAATAACGTAATTTAGGGAAAATTTTCCAAATAAAGTCATTTGCCTCTGAATGTTCTTGGCACCCTACATGGGTGTACACTCCACAAGTGTAGAGTGAAGTGAGCTTGCTTGTAAGGGTTAGATTATAAACTTATAACCTAGGCCCAAAATCAAATATAGTCAAAATTTAAGAATATCACATTAGAGATGGCATATTTTTTCCCACTAATTCAAATATACCTAGTTTTTTTTCCCCTAGAGAGTTAATTTATTATTATTATTATTTTGTAGTTAGGAAAGGTTTTTAAGAATAAGAAAGGAAACACTAGACTCTCACTTGGCAAAGTGTCTCACACTCTAGGAATCACTCCAGAGCTGAGATCTCCTAAGGAAATAGTGAATTTACATCCCTTCCTATAGTTCTGGTTATCTTGAGGGACAAAGCAGGCTAGGACACTCTATTTGCATTTTTTTTTTTTTTTTTTTTGAGACAGAGTCTCACTCTGTCACCTAGGCTAGATCGCAATGGCACGATCTCAGCTCACTGCAACCTCTGCCTCCCGAGTTCAAGCAATTCTCCTGACTCAGCCTCCCGAGTAGCTGGGACTACAGGTGCCCACTGACACACCCAGCTCAGTTTTGTATTTTTAGTAGAGACAGGGTTTCACCATGTTGGCCAGGCTGGTCTCAAACTCCTGACCTCAAGTGATCTGCCTACCTCGGCCTCCCGAAGTGTTGGGATTATAAGTGTGAGCCACCACGCCAGGCCCCATATACTACTCTTGGGTAAACCCAAGTCATTTGTGTTGTTTTCACTTCAATAACCTTGACATGCTATCCTTAGTTGTTTTCCTCTTTCCTTATCATATTCAAGGAAGTCTGATCTGTGGTTTCTATCCAAATACTAGTTCTTATTCCTGGATTTACATGTACCACTGGGCTTTTGTTTTCCTGTTCTTTCTTGTGCAGAATAGCTCCTGATCTTTTAAATCCAAACTTATTTCTTATAAGTAGGTGCAAACCTCTGACTTGGTTAGATTTTCTGCTCTAGTCATGCCAAGCATTTACATATTGAAATACATATTGCTTTATTATAAATTATTTTTTCTCGCTTTCGTATATTATTTTTAGTTAGGGCGATGCATTAATTTGGAAGGGAGAATTATATTGGTAAGTTATGTTAGCAATTAATTCCATTTCAGGATATAAATGGGATATTATGGCATATTTATTGTAAGAGGGAGAATTGAGAGTTGCTGTCTTACAGAACAAGGGAAAGTTGCCAGAGAATTGATACTGGACAGCAGTGTGGAGAAAGGTTGAAGGTGGTAGTGAATGACCACCTGGAGACAGGTGTTTTTATCAAGGGGCGGGGAACTGGAAATGGCATTAGGGCAAGAACAGCACAGTCCCCCACGTCCCCCTCTTCGTCTTTGCTCGTCCTTTTCCCTCCATCTGGGATGCCCACCTTACTTCTCTTTACACCTGCATGTTCTCCATTTTGTGGTGTAAAACCTTATTCTTTCAAAGCCACCTGTGACCTCCTCAGGGTGGAAGAAGACATAGGCAAGGCAGTGAACAGTCAAGTACCTGGACGCTGTGCTAGGCACTGTGCACGAGTTCTCAATTCTCGTTCATTCTGCCCAAGAAGGAGAGGGAACACGCACACTTTTAGAATTAAAATGAAATCTAACTACGCCCCTGGCTTTCCCTTCCAGTATCACCAAGGTGAAGGCATAGCAGATGGGAAGAGACGGGACTCTACCTGAGGGCAGTGTGGTCCTGTAGCTTGCGTCACCCACTGAACCACACCATCCATTAATTGTGAGAATGGCAGCATTGTGAGAAGCTTTTAGGTGGAGAGCAATGCTGGAAAGGGGGGGCTTATGCCCATCTAACTTTTGATTTCAGACTCATATTTGAAACTGCTCTTTGTTTTTTGTTTTTCTGGCCCCAGACTCATAATTAACCAGTGACTTTCCTTAAGATCAGAGTCCACTTATCATCTACTGTTGTCCACAGAATCTACTGTATGCCTTGCTCCTTATCGGTGTCCAGTGTATATACATTCATTGAGTAAAGTGTGTAAGGTCTATGCAAGTTTTCAAATGCTTAAGGAAGTCTATAGTGCAGGAAAAGGTCTCAGCACATGTAAATGTGGCTGATTGTTTAGCAGATGTAAAATGCATAACTTTATCCCACATAAAGTCAGGGTGAAAGATTTTGTTTTATTAACACTTAAAAACATTTAAAATTGACATTATCACTGTCTGCATTATGCAATTGAATTTTCTTAGGTGAACATATTTTTTGGGCTCTTGTGGGCAGCTTATTATTTGGTAATACTTAAATATTCTTTTTTGTTTTTTTGAGATGGAGTCTCGCTCTGTCACCCAGGCTGGAGTGCAGTGGTGTGATCTCAGCTCACTGCAAGCTCTGCCTCCTGGGTTCACGCCATTCTCCTGCCTCAACCTCCCGAGTAGCTGGGACTACAGGCGCCTGCCACTATGCTCGGCTAATTTTTTTTTTTTTTTTTTTTTTTTGTATTTTTAGTAGAGATGGGGTTTCACCGTATTAGCCAGGATGGTCTTGATCTCCTGACCTCGTAATCTGCCCAACTTGGCCTCCCAAAGTGCTGGGATTACAGGCGTGAGCCACCGCACCCAGCCTGAATACTCTTGAATGTATCTCATTTAAATATAAATCTTTCTATCCTTTTGGAGGAGAAGCTGAGGATTTCAATTGAAAAAGTAAAAAAGCAACAAAAGAAATCTAGCGTTTTCTTAAGTTTGAGTTAACGGGAAATAATCTCTTTACTTAGGATGCAAAGCTGGATCCATGTTTTCAGTCTGTCTTAGAGACTTATGTCAGTTACAGAAATGTTCATGTGGTGTGTTTTCGATAATGGAGTTCTGTTATCTGTTTTTCAGGTCCTGTGGGAGTAGGGCTGAATGAACTGAAACGAAAGCTGCTGATCAGTGACACCCAGCACTATGGCGTGACAGTGCCCCGTGAGTTCTGCGCTATTCGGTGTTCCCACGACTATACTTACAATAATTTAAAAGTTTTAAAAAAAATTATTTACAAAAATTTTTTAACTTGTTTTTAAAATTTTTGTGGGTATATGGTAGGTGTATATATTTATGGGGTACATGAGGTTTTTTTCTTTCTGAGACGGAGTCTCGCTCTGTTGCCAGGCTGGAGTGCAGTGGCGCGATCTCAGCTCACTGCAATCTCTGCCTCTTGGGTTCAAGCGATTCTCCTGCCACAGCCTCCCGAGTAGCTGGGAGTACAGGCACAGGCGACCACACCCAGCTAATTTTTTGTGCTTTAAGTAAAGACAGGGTTTCGCTATGTTGGCTGGGATGGTCTCGATCTCTTGACCTCGTGATCCATCTGCCTTGGCCTCCCAAAGTGCTGGGATTACAGGCGTGAACCACCACGCCCGGCCGAGATGTTTTGATACAGGAATGAAATGCTGAAATAAGCACATCATGGAGAATGCGGTATCCATTCCCTCAAGCATTTATCCTTTAAGTTACAAACAATCCAATTACATTCATTATTTTAAAATATACAATTAAGTTGTATATTTATTGACTACAGTGACCCTGTTGTGCTATCAAATAGTAGATCTTCATTCTTTGTAACTGTTTTCTTTTTGTACTCATTAATAATGATTGCTTAATACTTCCCAAGCACGTATGGTATCAAGCACTGTTCTGAATACTCACTCATCTAGACCTCCCAGCTGCTCCAAGAAGTATATAGTGACATTATCCCCATATTACAGAAGAGGAAACCAAGGCAAAGTGGTTAAAGGATTTCCCCTAAATTACACAGATTTTTCGCAGAATATTTGTTAATCACAGCTTCCCTACTCTTAGGTTTTTACGGTGAATTTTAGTACACATATGACATCAAATTATTACTTACAAATTTTCTTCTAAATAAAAGTCTAACAATTCTGTTTCCTAAAATAAGTGCTAATGTTTTCCAGAGGTTTTTACCAGCTTTAAGATTAGAAGAATCAAATCACAGAGAGCTGAAGGAGACTTATTATAATATAAACCTTTCTTAATTACTTTTTATATGCAGTAATTGGCAGATAGTGTTAAATGGGCTTTTCGTGGCTATATAGTTTAAATATGGTAAGCTTCTTTTCAGTACACAGAATTAGATTTATTTTTATAAAAGTAGTTTTCGTAGGCATTCTTACAAATAAAATGTGATGCTTGCAACATTTTGATCTGCAGAATAAAAGCCATTTGACTACTTAATATGTTGATATTAGAAAGCTGTCTAAAAGGCTAAATTGAAATGTTGGCCTTTTCAAGCGGTTTTAGTACTGTTTTAAAAAATTTACTTGTATATTGCCCTTAGCGATGTTCTCTAGTTTTGGAAGAGTTCAACTTTATTTTAAAATTATAGTTTTCTGTGACCTCAAGTTCCTTCTTTTTACTACATTTTTCCAAATTATTGTTTGTAATCATTTTCAGTCATAAGTTATAAGACTGCTGTTTTTCTACCATCAGAGATGAAAGTTAATGAAAATGTGGAACTAGGCAGTTTCTTTTCTTCCCCCCCCCCATAGTTATTCGCCTCTCTTACAAAAGCTGAATTCCGATATATAAGTTGTTAGAAAATTTTACAAAACGATTTTTAAGCTTACAGGTGAGCAATTATAGAAGAGACCTAGAAGATGCAAAAACAGATTACAAAGAAAAAAACAAATTTTTAGGCTTCCTACTGTGTATTCATCTCCTTTGTTTGTCTTAATTTTTGTAGCCTTGCCAGTCAAGTGTAAGATGGTTGATATTATCTCTATTTCACAGAGAAGGAGATAGGGATGGAAAGGATATGTTGACTTGGGTTCCATAGATGATGGGTGCACTTGGATTCGAAACCAGGTTTTTTCTGATACCAGTTCTCATGTTCTTCCTCCTATTTATCACCAACAGTCCTTTAAAACTGCGGACTATCTTTGTTGTATTCCACTAAGTAGTCAAAGCTGACTTCTTTTGAAGATGAGAAATATGCATAAGGCAGTCTATCCCTGTGAGAGATGTGATATTATGGAAGGACCTAGGGCGACAAACACACTTTAGCCTCAATTTAACCAGCTGTTTAAATGTTTGCCTCTGAAGTTGTTATAGAAGTTGACAATATTACAGAAAAGTTGTGGGGCTGGGACTCTCCAAAGAAATCCCCAAAGTAGTTACTTTTCACCCTGATTTACTTTTAGACAGATGTTAATGTCAAAAGATCTTCATATAGTAATGTTTCACAGGCTTGCCTGAGGATAAGAATCTCTTAGAGTTCTACAAGAAGATATGCCCAAGAATCTGTATTTATATAACAGGTGATTCTTGATATCAGACATGTTTGGAAAATACAGCATCAAACCAGGGTGATTTAATTAATTAAAGAAGAATGTATTTTAAGAGTAATTTTAGAATTTCAGATAGTTTTGCTTTCTAAAATCCTTTGGGCAGAGTCTTGAATATTGGAGAAAAGTGATTGCTTTGATTATACCACCAGTATTGTTTGATGTTTATTTCTATAATTCTCTTTTTGAAAGCATGTATTACATATCCACCAGAAAAAGTTATGGAGCAAAAGAACTCCTGCACATTGCTGATGGGAATGTAAATCAACACAATCATTTTGGAAAACTAAGTAGCAGTGGCCACCAAAGCTGAGCAAACATATACCCTTGACCCAGCAATCCCAATCCTACTGTACACCCAATGGAAATGCATAAGTACATTCACCAAAAGACACGTACTGAGATATTCTTAGCCATTATTCATAAGTGCTCAGAACTGGAAACTACCCCAATGCTTATCATTTGAATGGATAAGCAGAATGGAGAAGTATAGTACATGAATACAATGTAATACTGTAATGCAATGAGAATGAACAATCTGCAACTGCATGCAACAGTAAGAATGAATCTTGCAAATGTGTTGAACAAAAGGAGGCAGATACAAGAGAATGAATGAGACAGTATGATTTCATTTTTATAATTGCAATAAAGGCAACATTAATGTGTGCTGTTAGAAATCTCAAGGAGTTGGGTTAGAATGGGAACCCAAGAGGTGATTCTGGGGTGCTAGCAATTTTCTGCTTCTTGTTAGAGTGCTGGCTACATGGGGGTGTTAAACGTGTGAAAAGTAAGGAAGATATATACACTTTAATGTGTATATATGAGTTATTGTATCATACTCAGGCTTTTAAATCTTAAAAAGAAATATTAGTTTATTAACTGTAGTTTGCTGATTTTCTGGTTTTCCTAAAGTGCTATAGTTATGTAAATATTTCAAGAGGAAGCTAAGTGATTTTAAATAGGACATCTCTGTACTATTTTTGTAACTACTTGTGAATTTGTAATTACCTTAATTTTAAAAAATTATTTAAATGGTTGCTAAATCAGGTACTCGAGCTAAAATGGCTGAATGAGCTATATGAAATGTTTAAAAATTATCCTTGTAATAATATTAAACATTCAAAGTTGCTTTTCAAGAAAGTGGTGGCTGAAACCCTTGTTTTCTGCCTTTTGCTCCTCTGTGGGAAGTTTCTTACTGATTGATTGATTGTAGAGATGGAGTCTCACTACATTGCCCAGGCTAATCTCAAACTCCTGGCCTCAGGTGATCCTCCTGCCTCATCCTCCCAAAGTGCTGAGATTACAGGTGTGAGCCACCATGCCCAGCCTGTGGGAAATTTCCTCCTTGAAAAGCAACATCAACATTGTTTTAAGGCTATATAGGTCATCATCAATAAATCTGAATGACTATTAATACAACCAGTCAAAAGGATCTCTTGTGCATTAAATTAAAATAAAATAGGTAACAAGAAGTATTACAGTGGACATCAAATACTTGATGGATTCCAAAATCTGTGTAGTCTAGAATTTGGGCATTCTAAGTCAACCACATCTATTAATCACTTTCTGTGGTTCTCAGAAAGATGTGTATTGCAGTTTTTGTATTTTTGTAGGTTTTAAAGCATCCATGTTCTAGACAACTTCTTTGTCCATAGGATACTTCACTTGAATTTTCTTTTTCTTTTTTTAAAAAAGGCGTTATAACTAGGGTACCAGTTAAAATTTTTTTTCCTGTCTCCCCAGGGCAGCTATTTTGGCATATTTTGGGGAAGTGGGAAGAGGACTCCTATTTTGTTTTCTATTTTGCCTTAACTGGTCTACACAGTGGGTACTCAGTGAACTGTGACGAAGTCCTGCCTGCCTTGTGGTTAATAGGCACATCTTTCCCTTGGAATCTCCTTCTCATCAGAATTTCAGATCTCTTATTCAGGATTCCTCATTGTGAATGAGTTCATGAGGTTCCTGTGGAACTCATTACAATTAGGCACTGACATTCTTCATCAGTAAAATAACATCAGACCTAGGTAATTCAGGTTGATTATGATTAGCAAACAATTTGGTTGTAGACACATTACCTTTTAAATGCATGTGACAATGTCATAAATGTCTTGTTCAATTACCCCTTGATGTGGTTCTAAAAATATTTGAACCCTGCTGTGGGATGCCGTGTGTCAGGGAAGTGATCTTTCAACCATGTGTTGCAGATTTTCAACCAAAGTGTCCTGCCATCATAATTGAATAAAGGCAATCTTTTCTCTGTCCATAAGAAAGAAATCAATGCACAGACAATTCTCAATTTTGATTTTCAACAATACTTTTTACTTAGGCCTACTATTGCTGAAGGAACACTAGCAAATAGCAACAACAACATTGGTTAAGTAACCATAAATGAATATTAAGCCTAAACTCCAAAGTAGGGCATTATACTAATTTTAATATCTCTCACATTCTTGGATATTAATTGTGTTATATACACTCAGTAGGGTATTTTTCTGCTGTAAAACTTTAGTCTTTGTGATAGAATACAGTGTACCAGTTTAGAATACAGTATACCAGTACTTCATGCTGTTCCTGTAAAGAGTGTGACATTTCATTTTAAAGACTAGCACTACCTCTTGGTGCACCACCTGCAGAACAGGTATGAAAAACTGTTTCAAGAGACCTAAGCATTGTATTAAAATATTGTTGCTAACTAAATAAAAGGGAATTAAACTTTGGGATATAATTTAAATTAGTTGGATTTCATAAATTCATTACTTTTTCTATTACGTTACATTTCCCCTACTTCTCAGATTCTTTTTTATAACATCAAGATGTAATTAGAATAAACTGCATATATTTAAAATGTACAATTATATCAGTTTTAGCATCTGCATACACATGTGAAAACATCACCACAGTCAACATAATGAATGTTTCCATCTCAAAAAATTTCCATGTGCCCTTGGTAATCCAGCCTTCCACCCTGTTCCCAGGCAACCACTGATCTGCATTCTGTCACTATAGATTATTTGAAATGATTTCGTATGTTATCTAAATAGGATTATACAGTATGCATCCATTTTTGCCAGACTTTTTCCACTCAGCATAATGATTCACCCATGTTGTTTCCTACATCAATAATTCATTCTTTTTCATCCTTTTTTCATTCTGAATAGCATTTCATTGTATAGAAATACTACAATTTGTCTATCCATGCACCTGTTGATGAATATTTAGGGATTTCTTCCTCTACCCCCATTTTTGGCTATGATAAATAAAGTTATTACAAGGTTTTTGTACAAGTCTTTTGACAAATATGTTTTTGTTTCTCTTGGCTAACTAAGTAGGAGTGGAATGGTGAGGCCATATGGTTTAATTTTTTGAGAAACTACTAAACTGATTTCCAAAGTGGTTATACCATCTTATAAACCACCAGTAGCATATGTGAGATCCAGGTGCTCCACATCCTTGCCAACACTTGCTGTAGTCAGCCTTCTAAATTTTTGCCAGTGTAGTAAGTATGTGGTGGTATCTTGTACTTCAGTTTGCATTAACTAATGACTAGCATGATTTTATGCAGCAGTCCCCAACCTTTTTGGCACCAGGGACCAGTTTCATAGAAGACAGTTTTTCCACAGACAGGGCAGGAGAGGATGGTGTCAGGATGAAACTGTTCCACCTCAGATCATCAGGCATTAGATTCTCATAAGGAGTGCCTAATCTAGGTTTCTTGCACGTGCAGTCCACAACTGGGTTTGTGCTCCTAATGCCACTGCTGATCTGATAGGAGGAGGAGCTCAGATGGTGATGCTCCCTTGCCTGCCTGCTCCTCACCTTCTGTGTGGCCTGGTTCCTTACAGGCCACAGACTGGTGTGGCCTGAGGGTTAGGGACCCTCCATCTTCTTTGGTAAAGTGTGTATTCAAATCTTTTGACTTTTTTTTTTTTTTTTTTTTTTGAGACAGAGTCTTGCTCTGTTGCCCAGGCTGAAGTGCAGTGTTGTGATCTTGGGTCACTCCAACCTCCACCTCCTGGGTTCAAGCAATTCTCCCACCTCAGCCTCCCGAGTAGCTGGGATTACAGGTGTGTGCACCACTAAGCCCAGCTAATTTTTATATTTATAGTAGAGATGGGGTTTCACTCTATTGACCAGGCTGGTTTCGAGCTCCTGGCCTCAAGTGATCCACCTGCCTCAGCCTCCCAAAGTGTGAGATTACAGGTGTGAGGCACTGTACCCAGCCCATTTTTAAAAAGTGGACTGTTTGTCTTGTTACTGAGTTTTGAGAGTTCTTTACATACTCTTGGATACATGTTCTTCATCTGATAAATGTGTTACACATAATTTCCTTGCAGTCTGTGGCTGACCTTTTCATTTTTTTTTAATGGTGTCTTTTAAAAAGCAAAAGTTTAATTTTGATGAAATCTAATTTATCATTTTTTCTTTTATGTTTTATAATTTTTCTGTTCTATGTAAAAGTTATTTGCTCTCTCAAGGTTGCAAAGACATTCTCCTGTTTTCTTCTGGAAGTTTTACAGTTTTAGGTTTTATATTCAGGTCTTGACCCATTTCAAGTTATTTTCAAGTGTTGTTACTTAGCAGACTTGCCTTGATCCTGATCTCAGGGGAAAACAGCTCCATCTTTTACCATTAATATAACGTTGGCTTTATCAGTTTGAGGACATTCCTGTTACTCCTAATTTGCTGAGATTGTCGCGAATGGTGTCGAAGTTTTTAAAAGATGCTTTCTCTGCATACGTTGAGATGATTGTTTTGTCTGCCATTATTCTCTTAATGTTGTGAATTCTACTGCTTTTCTAATGTTAAGCCAACCTTTGGTGTGTGTGTGTGTGTGTGTGTGTGTGTGTATTTACTAAATTATGGAAATGATTGAATTTAAGTTACTATTTTATTATTTGTTTTCTGTGTGTCTCTTCTGTGTTTTATTGTATTTTTCTTCTTTTTCTGTCTTCTTTTGGATTATTTTAGTGTTTTTTAGTTTCCATTTTAATCTACCTGTTGACTCCCTGGTAGTATCTCCGGATTAGTTTTTTACTGGTTGCTGTAAATATTAAAGTATGCATATCTAACCATTCATGATCTGCTTGCAGTTTAACTTGGTGTCATTTCACATAAAATACAGAAACCTGGAAGTCATTTTCCCCCAGCCTAATCTTTTTGTTTAGGTGTCAAATGTATTATTATATTTGCATACATTGAAAACTCCATCAGACAATATTATAACTTTTCTTTAAAAGAGTCACATATGTCTTACTGAACTTAAGAGGAAAAAAGTAGACTTTTACATTTACACAATTATTTGTTCTTTCTTCATTCCTGAATATAGAAGTTTCCTTCATATCATTTCTCTTCAGCCTAAAAAAATTCCTTGAATATTTCTTTTAGAACAGTCGGCTGTGAATTCTATTAGTTTCTTTGCCTTTATTCTTGAAACACATTTTGATTAAGTCTTTTCCTTCAGTGCTTTAAAGATATTATTTTATTGATTTCTTATTTTTATGATTTATAATAAGAAATCTGTGACAGTTTAAATCATTATTCACTTATGTGTTCTGTGTTTTTTCCTAGCTGCTTTGAGATTTTTAAATTTATCTTTGGCTTTTAATAGTTTGATTATCATGTGTGTGGGCATAACTTTTCCCTTCTGAGTGTATCCTGTTTGGGGTTTGCTGAGCTGCTGAAATTGGTAAGTTTATGTATTTCACCAAATTATAGAAGTTTGGGGCCTTTATTTTTTCAAACATATTTTTCTGCCCCAGTTTCTTCTTTCCTATCCTTCTAGTACTCCTGTGACATATATGTTTTCTCCTAGGTCCCTGGAGTTCTATCTATATATTTTTAATCTTATTGTTGTTGTTTAGATTATATAATTTTATTGCTCTGTCTGCAAGTTCACTGGCTTTTTTTCTGTCATTCTATTATTGGGCCCATCTAGTGATTTGTTTCTGTTGGATATTTTTATTTTTCAGTTCTACAATTTCTATTTGTTTTTTCATTATAGTTTCTGTTCCTCTGCTAAGAATTTATATTTTTGTTCAGTTCAAGTGTATTTTCCCTTACCTTTTCAAGCATAGTTATGGTACCTGCTTGAAAGACTTTGTCTAATCTAACTTCCAGGTCATTCAGGGTTGCCATCTGTTATCTTTCCCCTTGAAAATTGGTCGTTTCTTGTTTTTTGGTTCTTTCATGTTGAATAATTTCAGATTGCATTTTGGACATTGTGAATATGATGTTGTATTAACACTAGGTCTTGTTACAATATTCTGCAGAGTGTTGATGTTTTTATTTTAGCTTCCAGCTTCTTTTATCTCACTTACCTTTGTTATATTGATTTGGGTCTGTTAGGGTGCAAGGATTAGTCTAAGACTTGTGTGCCTTGTTCAGATCTCAGCTCAGTTCTTTATGCCTTTTCTTCATTCGCTTAGATATGTTTTGTGCTACTGTTATTCAGGGGTTAGGCTGAGACCTGTACATCCCACTCTCAGTTCACTTCATGAGGCCTTTGCCATGCTAGTTTGAGTTTGAACTGCATGTATATAGCACAGAGGGGATTCTTAGAGTATTGTTGACTCATACACAGAATTAAAGTATTTTCTTCTCCGGCTTTCTTGTCTCCTGGATTTCCTCCACACTTTTCAACCCACAGGGACTTTTTCTCCCCCCATCCCGCCCCCCCCCCGCCCCCAGTTCTTTGCACCAAAACGTTAGAGCTTCTATTGACATTTAGCTGCAGATTCTACCATGCTGCTCCTTGAAGTGTTCCCACCCTTGGGGCAAAGCTAAGAGGAAAATAAAGTTAAACTCTCCCCATGCAGTTTGACTCCCCTCTACAGTCTACCTGCTTTACTTATTTTCAAAGTGTTCAGGTCGTTTCTTAGCATCCATAGTTTTTAGTTGGGATCTGCAGGAAGGATGGCCTGTAGTGGGTTTACATTTGCCACGTCAGCACTGGAGTGCCTTGGGCTTTGTTCTTGTTGTCGTTTTAATGAATCCTATATTTTCTGCTCTATTTTAGCTCATTAATAAATAATTAGGCAAGATTACTGAAAGGTTAGAAGTTCAATAGTATTCTAAGATGATGCTATGTATCACTTTGCAAAGGAAGAATGAGTAGCACACAGAAGTATTTGGCTTCACTTGACTGGTAAAACAAAACTTTGATGGCCTACCCACTATGTTCCATGAGAGGAAGAGAGTCAAACAGTTTCAGAGTTTACCTAACAACTTAGTGGTTAATAGATTTGCTTTAATGAATAAAGATCAATAAAGATAATAAGCATATTATTTGCAAAAAAAGTTTTTTTTCCTCAGGAGTTTAAATACCACTCTTATATCAGGTTACAGAGCCTTCAAAATAGCGAATAATAGCAGAGACATACAATGCAATTAACTTTTTAATCCATCTTCAAATCAATATAATTTTAATAACAGTGGAAAATCTGGATTTATAACAGCTTACCATATTTTATGAGCTAATTTGCTTTTTAAATACATTTTTAACTCCTGTTGAAAAAACTAATTAAATACATTTGATTTCTTTTTTAGTATTTTCCTTAAGGTGGCTGATATGGGCTTTTCTCAACTCCTTTTCATTAAATCATAGATACTACCAGAGCAAGAAGAAGCCAGGAGAGTGATGGTGTTGAATACATTTTCATTTCCAAGCATTTGTTTGAGACAGATGTACAAAATAACAAGTATGTGGATACTTTTGAGAATTTTCATGTGACTGTTTTTTATAAGCACATGCCTGTCCAGTTTTAGACAACTGAGAGTTCTCCATTTTAAGTGTATTTTAATTATCATAATAATATTTGAAACAGATGAAAAGGCAATCATTTGGTTGGTAATTATTGTTAATCTTCACCTCTAATTTTTTAGTAACCTGGATTTGCTTCATTTCTATAAAATGTGTAGACACTGTTTTGCAGAATGAGGGAAGGTTGTAAGTGTCTTATTCTGACCTCCTTCTGGCCCACTAATTGAATCTTAACATATAATTTGGATTGAATTTTACTTCAAAAACTAATGAACAACTGGGTAGTATATCACTAGCTCCAGCATCTGCTTCACACACCTGCATCTCATTCTCTCATTGGCTCTTCAAAAAATTGAGATGATGATAATAAACTTGCTGGTACCATCTCCTCTAGCTAGCTCCAAGCCCACCCCCGTGCCCCCTGCCCAGGTTTTCCATCTGCTGAGGCACGCATATTTTAGGGCATCAGAAGCAATATGTGTTTTAATGCAGGATTATGGGATTTTATTGAAACATCGAAATGCTTTTTTCGCGTTTGGAGCAGTGATTGTGTTTTTATAGCACATGATCGGCTGCCCTGGCTCCATTAGCCACCACCCAGTGCCTCTAGTTCTGAAGCGGGGCTGGGTTACTCTGTAGCGTGCAATGAAATTCCAGTAGTTTCTATTGTTTGGCTTATTCACCATTTTATTGCATTGCATTAGTTCTGAAAAAAAAGGGGGTGATGGAAAACATTAGAGCCCTACTAGACTAAAGTACTTTTTTTCTGTTTAAGTGTAATTTAAGCAAGTGTTACTGATTTGAAAATGTAAAATAAAAGATTTTTTAAAAACTGACATTTTGAAATACTTGGCTCTGTTTATATTATTAAACACAGTTTAAAAAATTACATTTTCACCAGAAATGTCTTTTACCTATGAATTTAACTTGCCACCTATAATTTTTTTAAATTCACAAGTGATTCTGATGCATCTAATTTTTTACAGGTTTATTGAATATGGAGAATATAAAAACAACTATTACGGCACAAGCATAGACTCAGTTCGGTCTGTCCTTGCTAAAAACAAAGTTTGTTTGTTGGATGTTCAGCCTCATGTAAGTAAACAATGAACTATTCAATACCCTCCTGACCCATGTCATCTACAGCACCTCATGTGAGTATTTCAATATGAAATAAATAAAAAGTCAACCCACTTTTGGCTATATGTGACTTTTCTGAGATGGCGAAAGCATTTAAATATAATTTGAGACATGTTTGGTGGAAAAAAAGGAAAGCCCATAGTATTATTAGAAAGAGAAGTGGAGGAAGCTCCAAGGCCTGTGTTTGTAACTCTTATTTATATTCAGTTATTGTCAAGTAAAGCAACTCTTAGATATTTCTATATAGTCTGTATTTTTTAAATAATACATCACATTGTTACATGCATCATGCATTCTTATGTGTTATGTATTAGTATCAGTGTCTATAATTTTTAACAATGGACATTTTGGTTCCAAGTCTTTGACTTGAGTTCTGTATATATCCTAGCAAATAACCCTCCACTAGAACTGAAGGGCATTTTGCAGAAAATGTACTGAATGAAAGCCCCATTGTGTTGCTGTATCTGCATCTGTCATCCTGGAAACTCCGTTGTGAACATTCTGAACTGAGAATTTCAGTGGATGAAGCCATTCAATTCCCTATCAAACCATACATCTTCTAGTAGATCCCCAGTCCACAGCATTTTCCTCATCCCCCAGGGACCATGGTTTCTCCTCCCACTGATAGCTGTACTCTGGGGTGCAAAACCTCCCAATGCTAGAATGACCTGCAGAAGCCCTTTGCACCTCTAAAGGAGGATGAATCTGGAGTAAAAGGGTTTCAAGAATCAGGAAGGCTGCCTTCTGACTTGGGCACTGTGTCAGTCCCTTATTGCACTGCTATGAAGAAATACCTGAGACTGGGTAATTTATTAAAAAATAAATAAATAAAAGGTTTAATTGGCTCATGGCTCTGCAGACTGTACAGGAAGCATGATGCTGGTATCTGCTCAGCTCTGGGGAAGCCTCAGGAAACTTATGGAAGTTTCTGGCGGAAGGCAAAGGAGGGGTGAGCACTTCACATGGCCAGAGCAGGAGGAAGAGAGAGAGAGGAGCAAAGTGCCACACACTTTTAAACAACCAGGTCTCACAGGAACTGACTATTGTGATGACAGCACCAAGGGAGATGGTGTTAAACCCCAGGAAACTGCCCCTATGATTCAGTCACCTCCCACCAGGCTGCACCGCCAGCAGTGGGGATTACATTACAACATGAGATTTGGGTGTGGACACAGATCCAAACCATATCAGGCACAACAGTGAGTGGGACAGTCCTGCTTCTGCAGAGCCTCTCTGCTGGTGTCCCAGGTCCAGTTGCTCTCAGACTCCCACAGTGTAGTATCAGCTCATGAAGAATAACTTTCAACTCTCACCCTTGATTATAGATGGGTCCCCAGAAGTATAGAGTATAGAACATCAACGATTTGATGAAGGAATGTGGACAGGCATCATGGAGAGCAGGAGGCTGCCCTTGTAGGGCACTCTGAAGGATAGGGCGAAAGAGGAGAACTCCTGCCTGAAATCAGGAAGGGGCTTAAAAGGGATGGTTGGAAGACATTAATGGACAGAGGGTTATTTAACTCATCACACCTTCGGGGTATTTGATCTAAAAACCAGTTTTGTGATATTTTTAGTCACTTCTGTTCAATGTTAATTATGATGTATTTCAGAACATTTTTAAATGCCAAGTTACATTCCCCAGCTTCTTTTCAGAAGTGTTTGTTACATTTAATTGTCAACAGTTAATTGAATAATAGTATATTGAAAGGAATACTGACCTCAATTAAAGAATAATTTTGAGGAATTTTCTCCTTAGAAAGAAAATTCAGTAATTCATGATGCTATGGAGAAATGTGAGAAAACTTTCTTTTCTTCCTTGTAGACAGTGAAGCATTTAAGGACACTAGAATTTAAGCCCTATGTGATATTTATAAAGCCTCCATCAATAGAGCGTTTGAGAGAAACAAGAAAAAATGCAAAGATTATTTCAAGCAGAGATGACCAAGGTGCTGCAAAGCCCTTCACAGTAAGTATAGTGATGCTTGGGGCCAGGTGTGGTGGCTCACACCTGTAATCCCAGCACTTTGGGAGGCTGAAGCAGGAGGATCACTTGAGTCCAGGAGTTCAAGACCAACCTGGCCAACATGGTGAAACCCCGTCTCTACAAAAAATATGAAAATTAGCCAGGCATGATGGTTGCACACCTGTAGTCCCAGCTACTTGGGAGGCAGAGGTGGGAAGATCACAAGAACCTTAGGAGACTGAGAGTGCAGTCAGCTGAGATCACACCACTGCACTACAGCCTCAGGGACAGTGAGACCCTGTCTCAACAACAACCACAAAAAGCTTGGAGATAAGATGTAAGCAGTAGATACAATGTAAGGTACAGTTGTATATATGAAAACATATATACAGCTGCACGTACTCGGGAAGAGTATAATAGATTAAAAAAAATCAGTGAAAGAATTGTATTTAGGTATGTACCTTTTGAACAGTTACACTTTTTGTGCTTCGGTGAATGGATCTTCATATTCTTTTGACTCAAAACTATTTTGTATGCTGTTATGCATACATTTCATACTATTGTAGTCTGAACATTTGTATAACATCTAGACCAATTAATTTTCAGAGCAGCCTTATTTTTAAAGCTAAAAATACCATGAGTTACTGTTACTCATTAAGAGTCCAAAGGAAAAATTTAATAATTTGCCTTGCTTCTCTCTTTGTCAATAATTATATTTAGCACAGCAAAAGAAAATCACTGTTTTGGGGATAGGATAAGTAGACCAATATTACTCAGCAATAATTTTTGTATTTTCTATGAGTGTTATTGGAAATGATGATTGTGGTATATTCATGACTATAATGGCTTCTGGCAAGACCTTTTATTGTTTTTGTTCTTAATCTTAATATATTCTACCTTTGGACCAAAAATCAAAAGCAAATAAATTAAATGTCAAGAGCTTATTTTTTTCTTCCCCCTCTTAATTAGCTCATCATTAACTTTAATCTATATTAATTTTTGAACTGTTCATTGTAGTTACACAATACAGATCACATTTCTGATTGCCAGTGTGTTTGATAAATACCTTTTTTTACATGCCAACAGTACATATCCGTTCTGAGTAGGTACTGTCATACGTTGTTAGTTACTCAGGCTCTTGATCAACACTAAAATTAAATTTTCTGTCATCGTGAAATCTTATGTGACAATGAAATGCAGACTCAAATTATTTCAGCATGTTGCAACATAAAGATTTATTGTACTATTTAGACATTTTAAAGGTTTCTCAATGAAGATAAGAAAGGATAACATATTCTTAGGATTTGGCTCTCTTACATTTATGTTATATAGCCAACTAAAATACTTCCTGGCTTTAAAAATGTGAGACACGAAGGCTCTTGAAACACTTTTAATGAGACATCGAAAGAACATGGTAATCAGCTGGGTGCGGTGGCTCACGCCTGTGATCCCAGCGCTTTGGGAGGCCGAGGCAGGTGGATCACTTGAGGTTAGGAGTTCCAGACCAGCCTGGCCAACATGGAGAAACTCCATCTCTACTGAAAATATAAAAATTAGCCAGGCATGGCGGTGCACTCCTGTAATTCCAGCTACTCAGGAGACTGAGGCAGGAGAATTGCTTGGACCTGGGAGGCAGAGGTTGTGGTGAGCCGGGATTGCACCACTGCACCCCAACCTGGGCGACAGAGTGAGACTCTGTCTCAAAACAAAAAACAAAAACATGATAATCATCCTTTTACAAATTTGTCCAACTCTGAAAAAGGAGTTTATATTATAAATTCCTTCCTATGAATAAGCATAAATAATGCAGCCAAAACATCAGAGTAAACAATTCTTTCCTCCCCTAGCTATTTTAATACTGACATTTCCACATAATGATGACTTACTGACTCATTATCCTGCAATTCAGTTAAGGCAGGAGTTTTGACTCTTGCCAGAGTAGTTTTTTTGTTACAAGCAAATCATAGAAATAGTATTAGAAATTGTGGCTTCTGAAGCACTTGCGGTTAAAGAGGATGACTTTTATTTCTGGCTGAGGGGAAAGACTGAACACAGAACAGCATTAGGTAAACCAATTGTAGAATGTTTGCATTGATGTGAAGTGAGGTAATGGCCTGGTTAACCAATTATTTTTTTAATACTTCCTTTTGTAGGAAGAAGATTTTCAAGAAATGATTAAATCTGCACAGATAATGGAAAGTCAATATGGTCATCTTTTTGACAAAATTATAATAAATGATGACCTCACCATGGCATTCAATGAGCTCAAAACAACTTTTGACAAATTAGAGACAGAGACCCATTGGGTACCAGTGAGCTGGTTACATTCATAACTAAGAGAAATTTCCATAATCGTCTTTTTTTATAGAGTGCATGATGAAATCAGTTACTGTTTTGGTAGTAGGGTTTTTAAATCTATATCACTGTCATAGATGTACAATCTTGATTCAAGTTGAATGCTGGTTTTGTTTGTACATTTTTACAGCCTTATTTCAAACACCATGTGTGAGTATAAGATCGGAAATCAAAATGTGCACGGTACTGTATTCTAAGCAAAACCTCCAACTTTCTGGTTGTCTTTAATACAGCTCTATCTCCAAGATGAGGCTGAAATTTTCAGAGAGACCTGGCTAGAGGCTTAGTATGTATTGGAATTCAGCGCTTCTGCTGGTCTCCGGTGTGGCTGCTGCCGTTGAGTTTGAATGTTAGCTGTTGAAGGTATCAATTCAGCAGCCATGAGCAGCTTCAGACAGACAGGTCAGCTTTGCTGTTTCTGGGTGGATCATCACAGATTTAGCCGGGCAGGCAGTAAGGCGTCCTCCTACTATTCAAAAAGTATAGACTTTTTCTTACATATTCACGATATGTTCACAGTGTGTGCATTTTAAAATAATTCTTAAAGGAGTAACTGAAATTTTACCTTGAGTGAATGACCTTCATAATATAGCTTGAGGAGTCCTTTTGAGTACCTGTCAGTGACTCAACAAACATTTAATAAGGGAAAGTAGACTTTAAACAGTTATTGTATATGTAACTAAAAGCCTTTCCTTGTGGGATTAATATTAGAATGGTAGTCTTGTGGCAAGAAATGATTACAAAGGATATTTTTATTTGTAAATCCCCAGAAGACAATTTATGAAGTCACCCAAAATGTTATTTTAGCTGGTTTTGGATTTTTCCAATAAATTAGAAGGATTTCTATTCTAAAACATGTAAAACATGTTTTACGTATTACTGATACAATTAAAGATTATTTTTCATCTATGTGCAATAGATCACCCCTCTCTTTAAATTGCTCTGAGATATATTTTAGAAAACTTTTCATGTGATGTTATTTCTTTGTCATCAAAATGATTGTTCACACTGTCCAGACACCATCCTAACCTTGCTCTTGTTAAAGAAGTTTAAGAAAGACTCTCATATTGTAAATATTTAGATAGGGTCTCTCACTTTTCTTTGATACTACTGATTTTCAGCAAGTGAATTATATAGTTCAAAATGCTAGAAATGTCTATACGTTCTATAAGAGAAAGCATATCCTGCCATTCTTGCATGCAGTGAAGCCCTGCCAGTCGAAAATCATTGCATCTGTGACTTCCAAAGAGGAAAAAAAAATGTTATTTTTTGTTGATTTGTAAAGAGAGTTTAAATGTCATGTGAAAAAAATAGAATGTAGTAAAATTTTATATATTTATGAAATATTTGAAAGGCATATTTTTTTAAATATCAAACGGGGCTATTCATAAAATAAATTGATTGTATGTCAAGATGTCCTAATTTAAAAGAGTAGTTTTATAAATCATGGTCAACATTCCATGTAAATATTTGAGCTTTACACAGATAGATCCAAGTGCACGATCTGTGCACTGCACATTTGATAGCATTATTCACTGGTTTTCCTTCAGACTTGTCAAGTTCATATTAGAAACAGAGACAAAAACCACTCCAATGGCCTTGACACATAGTCACACCAAAATAGATAATCAGACGAAGTATTATATAACAACATGATCCAGACAGTGAGTTCTAAGTGTATTAAATAAATAGCAGAAATTTTGTTTTTAAAAAATGAAAGAGGGAGGGTTGCCAATCTGAAGTCTTAAGTAGATTGTTTGGGTAGCATATTGCCTTCTTTGAACATTGTCTAAAATTTTCTATAAATCAAGACTTCTTGTACAGAGAATGATGGGAAATATGTAATAATTCAGGCAATCGCCTGAGTAATTTAGGCAGTCCAAATTCTTTACCCTGAAATACCCACATTTAAAAAAAAAAATTGCAGATAATTGCTTCAGTTATTTACTTTGGGGACAGAGATGTAGTGTAAAGTGGGAGAAACTGAGTCCTTTTTTGGTGGTGGTAATAAGATGTTATAAAAATATAACGTTTTAAAAAAGAAAGGTCCAGACCTTTGTTTATTTAAGGGCAGAGCTAGAACAATATTTTTTAAATAATGGGGGATAAAAGGGGGCCCTTTGGCAATTTTAGAAATCAGGTAGTATGTGTATATATATATATATATATATATATATATATATATTTATTTATTTTTTTTTTTTTTTTTTTTTTTTTTTTTTTTTTGAGACAGGGTCTTGCTGTGTTGCTCAGGCTGGTCTTGAACTCCTGGGCTCAAGCAGTCCTCCTGCCTTGGCCTCCCAAAGTGCTGGGATTACAGGTGTGATCCACCGTGCCCAGCCTGTAGACATAGTCTTAAAAATGGTGTTTACATGGCCATCTTGATGCTTAGAAAGATACTCGATTAAAATTTAATAAGGCAGGGCCAGCTCCGAGAGTGCATTGATAACGGCAGCAGAAAGGCCCTGAATTCTGAACTTTCTTCCCCCAGCCTCCTTCTCCAGCAAGGAGAATAGCACTCCTCCCTTCAGAAACCAGCTCCCTCAGTTGGAGTCACTATGTAAGAGAAGAGGAATGTTCACTTTTTAAAATTCATGTATTTAAAATTCAAGACCAAAAAGGAAATTCTGTACTCCTATTATTGACTATAGTCAATTAAACATAAAAAGGTGAAATTAAAATTTAATTTTTTACCCTTATTTTACTGACCAATATGGAATTCTTGGTATCTCTAAGGCTGACCTTCCTGGTATTGTGTAATGATTGAATGTATCTAAACTGTAATAATTTGAAATTGACAAACCTTCTCAGACTTAACAAAACTATGTTGTTAAAATATTTCTAAAGATACAGATTTTTATTATTTATTTTATTTTGACTAGGAAGGATTTATAAATAAATGTAATGAAAAATCTTTGATCTTAATAAAGTACCTTCAAACAATGTGTGTACTTGCTTGAAAATTGTTTTTGCACTTGGATATTCTATTTTATTATACTACTATTCTGATCTATTCCATTATGTTATTTCCCATGGTAGAACAAATTCTATTTTCTACTGTGATATGAAGTGATGTAATTGAACTTGCCATGTCTAAAATTAAATTTCATATTTTTTTTCAGTCAAACACTGCTTTCATCAAGGCTGTTGGAGAGATGGAATTCACTAGTGTTGTTCTTACCCATACAGTCCAGCAATTTAAAAATGTGGAGAACCTCAGTGGGAAGGAAGAATTAGGACCATCAATGATGGGAACACACCTCCCCCACTCCCCACCTCCTCTCCTCCTCCCCACTAGGAATCAGTGTCAAACACATCCTGTTCCTGAGCTCCAGTTAGGCGAAACTCAGCTTTTACAACCGTGCGTATAGGAACAAATTGTTATCTGCTATGCAAACTAGCTAGCATTGGCCTTGCTTCAGTCCTCGAGCCAGTTAGCCCCAGCTCTGCATCCACAGAAAGGTTGCTCTTAAGAGCATTTAAAAGCATTTAAGAGCATGGGATCTGGAGTCAGAATTCTTCAGTTCACATTCTGATTTTGCCTGTTTCCAGCTCTGCAGCCTTGGGAAAATCATTGAACCTCTCTGTTTTCCATTTTCTCATCAGAAAAAAATAGGGGTAAGAACAGTGATTACCCCATGGGATTGGTGTGGGCATGAAATGAAAGAATCCGTGTATCCTTAGAACAAAAACTGGGGCAGAATTGTTTAAAAATTGTGAGCTCCTGTTGTATAATGGTCATTATCACATCACACAATTTAAAAATAGCCGTGTAAGTATTCTCAACCACCTTACATAAACAGTTTCCCTATTAGTAAACCCACTGGAAGTTTACAATAAATAATTTATTAGAACCTTTATTTTTTATTTTTTTGAGATGGAGTCTCACTGTCGCCCAGGCTGGAGTGCCAGTGGCGCGATCTCCGCTCACTGCAAGCTCCGCCTCCCGTGTTCACGCCATTCTTCTGCCTCAGCCTCCCGAGTAGCCGGGACTACAGGCACCCACCACCGCACCCAGCTAATTTTTTATATTTTTAGTAGAGATGGGGTTTTACCGTGCTAGCCACAATGGTCTCGATTTCCTGACCTCGTGATCCGCCAGCCTTGGCCTCCCAAAGTGCTGGGGTTACAGGCGTGAGCCACTGCGTCTGGCCAGAAGCTTTATTATTTTTTAAAAAATGTCATAGCTTCCTACCAAGTGACACATCAGGAACTAATTAGGTAATCCCCAATAAGAAGGGAACCAATTTTTATTTTTTAACCACTGGGTATGCAATGTAACTGATAACAATTAGAAATGTCCCTTAATTGTATGAATGCCGTTTCTTCTCCTGCCACCCTTTTATCCCCAAATGCGTGTTCAGTTACACTTAAGCTTCTGGAGGGCAGAAAATATTTTACTTTTGTCCAAAAGAACTATCTTATACACATAGGCCTAATCACTGCCTGGCCAAATTATACTTATTTTTTATAATTTCCATACATGATCTCATGTAATACCACAACTATCTTACATGGAAGATATTATCTTCATATTTTACAGTGGAGCAAACTGAGCAGCAGGGCTGGAGTGCCTTGCCCAGGGTGACATTGGTGATGAGGAGTGAAATCAGGGATGGAATGTCATCTGGCATCCTTCAGCTCCATGCTGTTTCCACTGCATTGTGCTTCATGGGGTTTCTGTAAGTTGAGCTAAAGCTGGGAACAAGTTAAGATTTGGGTAATTAGGGGAGTGATTGTTCACACTTATGCACATGCAGTTGGTGAAGAATTTTCTCAAAACACTGTTGCTTTAGTCAGATACAACTTTATGTTTCCATGCCTGTATAAGTGGGTTCATCTTCAAACAATGGCTGTTATCAGAAATATATAAAAAGCTTAGATAGCATACTACGAAATTTTCTGTTAAGTCTGCCTGAGTTCCAGTCCCTATTCAAGACTGGCCTCAGTCAATCATGATAATATCTTTGTAGTGATTTATCTGGGCCGGTCATGCTACCAGTTCCAGGTCATGTCGGTTGGAGGAGCTATGAGAAAGACACATTTCCCTGATTTAAACAAACAACTGCATGAAATGAAAATCCTTTATGGTCCTATCCTCATCTTTCTGCTTTGATGCTCAATTATGTTGTGATACTTGTCAATATGACAGCTGTAATCCTAACCCCACGTCAGAGGATGATAAAGGCCAATGTACTAAGGATGACTGAGTGAAAAAGATCCTAACTCCATAATATTGAACTGCTGCACCAATCCTGGGACTTACTTCCTCTAAATGTTAAATTAAAAAAAAAAAAAAAATGTTCTGATGGTTTAAGTCATGGCTTCCTTGCTGCTGAAAGCACTCCTAATTTGAAACAGTATTCATGAGCAACTCAGGCCATTCTCAGTATCTACTTTTCACTTAGCAAAAGTTGTCCTTTTGCTCAGCTGTCACATGCCCTGCTTTGATACGATTACTAAGCGTTAATACACTCTATAGAATGGTCCAATGCAAGACATTCCATTTAAATTTTATTTTTCTCAGATTCCATTTCTTTTTCCTGCTCAATATGGATAAGAATTTAACCTTAAAATTCAAGTTCAGAAAAAATCTGTTCTTAATGTTTTTGGATTTACAAATGTATGATGGTTGTGTTCTATTAGTCACTCAAAATATGTTATAAATTAACAGGCTGACTAAACACTGCAGAGTCTACCATTTCAAACAAAGTAATGCTTGTTTAATTGTTTAATTTGATTCGGACAAGAATTATACCAAAAGGTTCCATTTGTTAAGCCCTTGCTCTGTGCCAGGCATTGCTACTTAGTTGTAGATAAGCTGTTTGTGATCATCAGTTTCACTTAAACATAGAAAAGTTCTAAATAGAAATATATTTGAATAACTACAAAATATAGCTACAAAACATCTATTGCTGTAAATGTTAAAGGAACGCAATGTAGCATAAAGTAAAAACTTTTGAAAATATATTACTATTAGGAATCTAGAAGATATCACAGTAACGGAGGATGGAAGAAGGAAGGAAGCAATATAAATGTACGTAAATATCAGTTAAGTAATTATTTTTTAAGAATGTGACCAGCTTGGGCAGCATGGTGAAACCCTGTATCTACAAAGAAAAAAGGAAAAAAGCCCGGAATGGTGGCAAGCACTGGTAGTCCCAGCTACTCAGGAAGCTGAGGTGGGAGGAACATTTTAGCCTGGGAAGTCACCGCCATGAGTTGTGATCGCGCCACTGCACTCCAGCCTGGGTGATGGAGTGAGAGACCCTGTCTCAAAAAACGACAAAACAAAAAAAAATTGAAAGCAATTTCCAGTGGGACTATAACTAAATACAAAGAATCAAAAAGAGAATCCATAAAACGAGATGACAGAAGCAAGACCAACTGTATCTCTAACAAGAGATTTAAATGGCATAAATTCATGTATTGAGACGTTTCAACTACATTGAAAAATGAAACCAACTGTATGCTTCCAGATGAGAAAGATTTTAAGTGAGAGGATTAACTGCAATATGCCAGACAGATGCAGACGGAAAGCAGAGAGCACAAAAGAACAAAACAAAACAAAAAACCAGAGTTGAAGTCAATGCTTATTAATTGGGTCAAAAAGTTGTTCTTTAGTAATTAATGCTATGAGCCACTACAAGAAGAGCATTGAAGGCCTAAAACAAAACATGAGAAACATAATCAACAAAACCACATTACTTGATAATCTGTAAAACACATCTTTCAGACCGTGAAGAAAAATGGTTATAGAGGGTCTGAATGTCATAATTCTTCAGGCTGATGTCATAGCATTTTATGGATTCTCTTTTAGATTCTTTGTATTTAATTTTAGTCCCACAGGGAATTGTTTTCATAGCTATGTCATAGCTATGGAAAGAGAATTTTGTCCTGAAAATGAGATTACATCTCATTGAGCATTTACAAAATGAAATTCTAAAGTAGGCCACAGAAAAGCCTCATTAAACTCCAAAATACTTAAATACCTCAAATTACATTTTATGACCCTAGTCCAATAGAACTAGAAGCAAATAGCAAATATAAACTGAAAAGGGACCTAGAAATAAAAAAATTTAGAGTTTCTGATCAAGGAAATAAAAATGAAATTACAGATTATCCAGAAAATAACACTGAAATCAGAATCTATGGAATCTGAGTAAAACTGAGCTCAAGAAAATTTGTCGCTTTAAAAACTTTTCCAAGAAAAAAATAAAAATAAACATTGGCTCAAGCAACTCGGGAAAGAATAACACGAGTGGTACTGTATTTTGGCTAGGTTATTATATACACTGAATTTTCCAGGAATGCACTACCATGTAAATCAAAGGGAGATTGTACTTCATTTTTTTTTTTCAGAACTTTACTAAGAGGTTTTTTTTTTTTTTTTTTTTTTTTTTTTTTTTTTTTTTTTTTTTTTTTTTACCATTTTGGAATATCATGTCACCAATTGCAATGCAACTCATGGCATTTGAGTCTCCACTGACCCCTCTCGTTTGTCCACACCTTCGCTGTGGCACACACAGTAACTACATCCATTCAATTTCTGTTTTCTTCTACAGAAGTGCTGCTTGAGCCTTTATGTATGAAAATATGTCTTATTTTCAATGGTTTTCCTTTCGTTTATCTCTTCCTTTACAATGGGGTTTCTTGCCGTTGATGTAGATTATTCCAGTAGACTTCATTTCAGGACAGCAAAAGGAATATTACAACATTTCTTTTACAGAAAGGGATCCCTGTGTGGGCTAGGTGGAGTCTCGCTGCTTCTGATATGTGGCCATTTAAATCCCATCTGTTTTTCCCCTTTGAAGTTCACCGGCTCATCCTGTTTTAATATTTTAGGGTAATTAATATGTAACAGCATAAATTAGTACCCCCGGACATACTACTGCTATGAACAGACTGTTAAAGATGAAAATAACTGTAATGTTAAAATATTTTCAAAAAGAAAACGATTGAATAAAATAATGGACATTACCACAGACCTAAATATTAAATCAAAAGATTAACCTGATAGACTCTTCGAGAACATAATTTTTAAAAGATAAGAGATGAAAACAGTATTATGTTGAGACATGGATAGTAGATCCAAGAGACCCACTGTCCACCTAATAGGATTTCCTATTAAGCTAAAGACATGAAATGAACAATACAGTAAATTTCCCTAAATTGAAGATAACATCTTCAGACTTAAATCTCCATTCACTGACCTACTACAGTGTTGCAAAAAGATCCAGACACTTCTTCCTGGAATTTGTGACCTCCTGTAATAGAGAATCCTATAAGCTCAGAGAAACAGAAAGAGAGAGAGTGATATGGATAGGCTTTGTGTCCCCACCCAAATTTCATCTTGAATTGTAATCCCCAGGTATTCAGTGAGAGCCCTGGTGGGAGGTGATTGGATCATGGGGGCAGTTTCCCCATGCTGTTCTTGTGATGATGAGTGAGTTCTCAGGAGATCTGATGGCTTTATAAGGGGCTCTTCCCCCTTTACTTCCACACACTCTCTCTCACCTACCGTCATGTAAGATGTGCCTGCTTCCCTTTCCACCATGATTGTAAGTTTCCTGAGGCCTCCCCAGCCATGCCTCCTGTATAGCCTGTGGAACTGTGAGTAATCAAACCACTTTCCTTTATAAATTACACAGTCTCAGGTATTTCTTTACAGCAGTATGAGAATGAACTAATATATATGTGTGTATGTACATATATATATGTGTGTATATATATATATACACACAGAGGTGGGGAGAGGGAGGAGAGAGAGAGAGAAGAGAGAAATGTTACTTATAAAGAAATACAAAATCTGCTAGGCCTCAAACATCTCATCTGCAATAGGATAGTAGATGACAAAACCCATATCATATACTGTGGGGAAAATAAGTCTAAGCCTAGAATTCTGTAACCATTCAGACTATCATTAGGAGCAACAATAAATAAGCTCAGATGTTTTTACCATGCCTATATTCTTCCTGGAAGTAAAGCTCAAAGATGCACTTCAGCATTGAAAATAAATTCGTGAATGAAGAAGGCATGAATACAAGCAAAATAAGTAAAAGAATCAGGAAAACTGGCCGGGCGCGGTGGCTCAAGCCTGTAATCCCAGCACTTTGGGAGGCCGAGACGGGCGGATCACGAGGTCAGGAGATCGAGACCATCCTGGCTAACACGGTGAAACCCCGTCTCTACTAAAAAAATACACAAAACTAGCCCGGCGACGTGGCGGGCGCCTGTAGTCCCAGCTACTCGGGAGGCTGAGGCAGGAGAATGGCGTAAACCCGGGAGGCGGAGCTTGCAGTGAGCTGAGATCTGGCCACTGCACTCCAGCCTGGGCGGCAGAGCGAGACCGAGACTCCGTCTCAAAAAAAAAAAAAAAAAAAAAAAAGAATCAGGAAAACTTAGGACAATACTAAATAAGAAGGATTTACATTCAAATCATTGCTATACCATTTCCTAGCTGTTACATCATGCAAACTACTTAACCTTCTTGAACCTTCATTTCCTAATCTACAAAACAGAAGTAATAATAAGATTAATACAATAGGGCTCATTAAAATACTCTACCTAAAGCCCTTAGGACAGTGCTTGGCATCGTGTAAATGTTCAGTAGATGTTAGCTATTATTATAATCAATTGCTAAAGAATTTTTGGAGGCCAATTTTGCAGTTCCATCAAATGTTATAATACTCATGCCATGTCCCTGAACTAAACGGCTTCCATGCACACTCATATTTGTATAGCAATGTTAATCGCAGTAGAATTTATTGTGGAAAAAATTTAAATCAATCTCTTGTTAGTGAGGGAATAACAAACAATGATATAATATAGTTTTGACTACTATATCACTGTTTTAAAATATGGGGTGGTTTTTTTGCATTATATTATTAACGCAAAAAGGTATATATATAATGCAAAAGGTATATAATGCAAAAAGGTATATAATATTGTGTATTATAATACAATATATAGTATTATAAGTAATATATCAAAAATATATTTATTATATATTATACACAATATGTATACTCTATATATAATATGTATTAGGTACATTATAATACATGTATATATTATATATTATATAATCTATGTATATAATAATATATATTATAATGTACATAAAAATCGTGTGTATATATTGGCATGGAAGGATGTTACATTCTCATATGTAAAGGTACATATTAAATGGTATGGAAAGGTACAAATCAATTGTTAATGGTGTATATACACCTGGGAGTGTGGAGGTGCTGATGAGAATGTACTTTTCTGTTATTTGAATTGGTTTTTATTTAGCATTGTGTTTTGCATGGCTATAAAGAAATACCTGAGACTAGGTAATTTATAATATAAAGAAAAGAGGTTCTGCAGGCTCTACAAGAAGCATGGTGCCAGCATCTGCTTCTAGTGTGGGCTTCAGGGAGCTTTACTCATGGTGGAAGAGGCTGAGGCAAGAGGATGACTTGAGCACAGTAGTTCAAGGCTGCAGTGAGCTGTGATTGTGCCACTGTACTCCAGCCTGGGTGACAGAGCAAGACCTTGTTTCTAAAAAAATTTAAAAAAGAAATCTGATTCACCTGGAAATGAGGATCTAGAGTTCAAGAAAAATGAAAAATAATATATATATATCTAATATATATATATATCTAATATATATATATCTAATATATATATATCTATATATATATCTAATATATATATATATAGATATATATATATATATAGTAGAGAGAGAGACAGACATAGTAGAGACAGGGTCTTACTATGTTGCCCAGGCTTTTCCCAAACTTCTGGCCTCAGGCAATCTCCCTGCCTTGGCTTCTCAACGTGCCAGCATTACAGGTGTGAGCCACCATACCCAGCCCCTAGATTTTCTTTCTGTTGATTAACTCTAACATGGAAAAAGGCCACCGTGGTACCTGTCAGATTTGTACCAGAGATGCCTCTTCTTCACCCACTGTCACTAACTCATCATCTCTTGCTGGACTTATTTCAACATACTCTAACTGGCTCCTCTTCTGCAGTTTTACCCTGGTATCATTTATCTTCAATATTTCCTGCTTGAATGATTTTTCTAAAACATAGATTTGATTATGATACTCTCTTGCTTAAATTTCCTCAGTGTCTTACAGCTCAATAAACAAATGGGCAAATGATTTGAAAAAAAAAAAAAAAATATATATATATATATATATATATATATATATATATATATATATATATATAACTATCCAATAAGCATATCTAGAAAGATTCTCAACCTTATTAGTCAACGGGGAAATGCAAATTGAAATCACAATGAGACACCATTATTCACCTATCAGGTTGATTACAATTAAAAAGACTGATCATGGCAAGTGCTGTAGGGAAGGTGCACTTTGAGAAGGTGCACTGTAGAGATGATGCAGCCACTTTGGAAAACAATTTTGCAGTTTCTGAAATTAAATACACTACTATGTAGTGCAACTATTTAATTCCTAGACGTTTACCAAAGAGAAATGGAAGCACACATTCACATAAAGACTTGTACACAAATGTCCGTACCAGCATTATTTGTAATTGCCTCAAACTGGAAACGAACTCAATATCTATCAACAGGCTAAAGAGTAAACAAATCATGGTCTATCCATATAATGGAATGGCACTCCACAATAAAAATGAATACACTAGGCCGGGTGCGGTGGCTCACGCCTGTAATCCCAGCACTTTGGGGGGCTGAGACGGGCGGATCACGAGGTCAGGAGATCGAGACCATCCTGGCTGACATGGTGAAACCCCGTCTCTACTAAAATACAAAAAAATTAGCCGGCCGTGGTGGCGGGCGCCTGTAGTCCCAGCTACTCGGGAGGCTGAGGCAGGAGAATGGCGTGAACCCAGGAGGCGGAGCTTGCAGTGAGCCGAGATCGTGCCACTGCACTCCAGCCTGGGCGACAGAGTGAGACTCCGTCTCAAAAAAAAAAAAAAAAAATGAATACACTAATGAAACATGCAATCAGTATGGATGAATCCCAAAATCGTTATGCTGAAGGAAACAGACCGAGAGAGAGAGCACATATGATATGGTTCCATTTATAGAAAATTTTGGAAAATGTAAAGCAATCTAAAATAACAAAATGTAGTTTAGTGATTGCCAGGATATGTGGGAGGGGATGGGGAGAAAAAGAGGGATTACCAATGGGTACAAGTAAACATTTGGGAATAATGAATATGTTTATTATTTTAATTGTGCAATGATTTCTCAGGTGTATACACTTGTCAAAACTGATCAAATTATACACTTCAAATATTTTGAAGTTTCTTGTACTCAAAATTTACCTTAATGAAGTTTTTTTAATGAGATAAAAATTCTGAAAAAAAAAGAAGAAAAAACAATGTAGAGACTTGGCTTCCAGACATCTACAAAACAAAACAAGACAAGACAACCCACACCTGATATTTTAAAAAGTATTTTATAATCCATTCTCTGGCAGGATTTTGAGCCTCATCTTTGTCCTTGGAGCTCCCCAGCACCTTATTTATATCTCCATTAGCCTCAGGTCAGATTGCATCTAATTATTTGCCCTTAACTTTATCTTCCTTGCGTCCCTCTGCCTGCAAGATGAATGCAGAAAATGTTTCGTTATATTGGTTTCCTCTCTCCTGCCTGCAACACCTGAGATTGGATAATTCATGGAAACATGGGAGGAATCATGGAAATGTATTCAACTAGACAACGCAAGACCATTCAGTAGTCTCTGGAAGTGCTGCTGCTGCTGTGTGACCTTGGTATTCTAGACTTTAGGGAGGTTTGAGGAAGAAGGAAAATCACCTTGTTACTTCACGTTGAGGTCTTCAGTGGATGGAAATATGCAAGGCCATTATCCAGCTGGCTGCCATTTCCTGCCACGAGGTAGAAATACCAACTGTAATGAAAACCTGGGGTCAAGTTCTCTCTCTCTCTCTCTTTTTTTTTTTTTTTTTTTGGATGGAGTCTGGCTGTGTCGCCCAGGCTAGAGTGCAGTGGTGTGATCCCGGCTCACTGCAACCTCCACCTCCCAGGTTCAAGCAATTCTCCTGCCTCAGTCTCCCGAGTAGCTGGGATTACAGGCACGCACCACCACGCCTGGCTAATTTTGTATTTTTAGTAGAGACGGGGTTTCTCCATGTTAGCCAGGATGGTCTCAAACTCCCAACCTCAGTAATCTGCCCCCCTCGGCCTCCCATAGTGCTGTTATTACAGACATGAGCCACTGCGCCCGGCCTAGGTTCTCTTAAGAATTAGGGAATAAAAATCTGACCCCCAGTTTTCAGGCACGTTTACCACCCATTATGATTTCAAGGATATTCCTGAGAACTTTTAGATAGCCAAGCTGAGCAAAATATTTTTATAAAGTATACCTCTTTTAGCCCCATATTCCCTAAAGATCACTTCCCTTTAACAATTTATTTTTTTCCACCAATAACTTTATACTGCTGAAAATAATACTTTTGGAGCTCAGCCCTCACAAAGTAGGCTGGCAAGAGGCATTTCTTATATACAAAAATTACTCAGTTAATATGTTTTTTCTCTGTAGCTCTGTATTTCACGAATCTAAATTTTAACTCACCTTCCCACCAAAACTCTTCCACTTCCTGTATTCTCAAACTTTGCTAAAGGCTCCATTGTCGCTCCAATGTGTCCAGCTAGAAGACTTACAGTCTAACCTAACCACTACCTATCCTTCACCTTGGTTGCAAAATTCTGAGATGACCTCCAGGATCTTCCTCTTGTGATGTACACGCACCTTCT
Organism: Rhinopithecus roxellana; assembly: GCF_007565055.1. Taxonomy (NCBI): domain Eukaryota; kingdom Metazoa; phylum Chordata; class Mammalia; order Primates; family Cercopithecidae; genus Rhinopithecus; species Rhinopithecus roxellana. Next base: position 105,558,656 of record NC_044559.1, read on the forward strand.
CCCAGTTCTTTAACCAAGAGCTAATCTAGATACTGCTAGGAAGAAATTTTACATCTGCAATTAAGGTTCCAAATTTGCCTACCTTAACAAAGGGAGATTATCCTGGCCTAATCAGGTGAGACCTTAAAAGAGGTCAGGCTTTTCCTAAAGAAAGAAATTGGAAGCATGAGAGAGAGTTGATGGTATAGAGATTCTCTGTTACTGGCTTTGAAGATGGAGGAGGTCACACGCAAGGAATGCAAGTGGCCTCTAGGAGCTGAGACCCCCCCTTATACTCCCACCTGCTGGCATTCAGCAAGAATGCTAGGATCTCAGTCCCGCAGCTGCAAGAAACCGAATTCTGCCAATGTCCACGTAAGCTTGGAGGAAGACCCTGAGCTCCAAATGAGATGAGCAGTAAGCCCTGCTCATACCTTGACTTAAGCTTTGTGAGACCCTGAGCAGGGATCTCAGTCATACCATGCCTGGACTTCTGACCTGCAGAAATGTGAGCTAAAAATGAATGTTGTTCTGAACTGATAAGTTTGTGGTCACATGTTACACAGCAGTAAAAAAGCAGTACACTCACTCACTTCTAACATTCAGCCACCAACTCCTATGAGAAGTCTTTTAGCTCCATCTTCTCCTCTCCACTTTCTCTGCTGCTGCCTTTTTGCAAAAGTTCATCATTTCTTTCCTCAACCAGTGCAGTGAGCTTAATGTTCCTTTGGAGCATCTCACACTTCTGTTCATCCTTAACACCACCACTAATAATCTCACTTTCCACCTTCTCCTTGCTGTCTTACCATTTGGGACCTATCTCTGTGTCTTTGCCTGTTTGCATTATGAACAGTTTTCCATTTTTGTAGCAAAGAAGCAGCTAACAAGGATCAATAGAGCAAGTGTGCACACTTCATTTATGGAAGAACCATTTATTGAGTGCCTGTTATACATCCAGCCTGTGCCTGAGGTGGGGATTAGTGAGCTGACTAGCAGACAGTTCCTGATTCAAGGTGCTCATGTTGTAAATGGAGAAATAGGCACCCAGACTGGGAATAATGAGATTGGGTGGTAAGAGCACTAGTGGAGATATGTATGTAGAAGCTCCAAAGAGGATCTAACCCACTGAACAAAGGGATAAGTGGTGGGAGAGAAGAGGGGTTGGGAGGGTAGAAAATTAAGGATTGCTGTAAGAGGGGAGATGTCAGCTGAATGTCTGCGAATAAATAGGAGTTTACTAAGCAAAGGGACAGTGGGGGTGAAAGGCAGGAACCAGGGGGTACTTCATGCAGTGGCATGAGCAAAGTCATGGAAGTGAGACACACTTAGTGTAGTAAAATGCAGGCATTTCAGATTACCAAAGTCTGGAGCTAAAGTCAGGGACTAGTAAGAAGAAAAATGAGATTGGGCTGAATGCAGTGACTCAATCCTGCAATCCCAGCACTTTGGGAGGTGGAGACAGCAGGATACCTTAAGCCTAGGAGTTTGAGATGAACCTGGGCAATGTAGTGAGACCCCATCTCTACCAAATAATAATAATAACAGTAATAAATTAGCCAGTGGTGCTTGCTTGTGGTTACAGCTACTCGGGAGGCTGAGGTGGGAAGATTGCTTGAGCCTAGGAGGATGAGGCTGCAGTATGTCGTGATTGTACCACTACACTTCAACCTGAGCAACAGCATGAGCAACTGTCTCAAACCAACCAACCAACAAACAAACCAAAAGGAGATTGGAGAGACAAGAGGCAAGATCAGAAAGGTCTGCTGTACACAGAGTGTCCAAAACTTTACCATGTGCCTCACTGAGGTACGTATGGCAAAGTCAGATTTCTAGGAAAGCTGGAGATCATGATTTGGTAAGACTGGTGTAAGGTTCAGAAATCAGCTTAGTCACAAACTCTTAGGTGAGCCTGATGCAGATGTTCTCTGGTTGATACTTTGAGAAACACTGTAGTTAGCAATGGGAAGACAATGAAGGAATCTCAATGTAGTGGGAAGTGGTGGGATTGTTTTTTGCTATGTTTATGTATTATGCCTTCTGGAGGCTTATAAGGGGCTTGATTTGAAAAGGAGGAGGAAGACCTAATTCACGGGGAAAGGAATAACGATTCAAACTAGTGCTGGAGATGGACAGGAGAAGTCAGAGTCTGGAACTCTTTGGTAGGCAAAATCTGTGGGATGTATGCTTGATTAGAGAGATGAAAAGAGGGAAGAGACAAGTTTCTAGTGTGAGTGAGTGGATACTGTTGCCCATTGAACAAGAAAATATAAAAGGAAGATCTGGTGGAGGTGGAAGGATTATTAGCTCAGTTGTAGACATACTGAACATGAAATGCATATAGAATAACAGTGTGATGTCCAGGAAGCAGTTGGATGCATAAGCCTGAAGCTTAGGGGAAGATCTGGCATGGGTATCCAGATTCTGAAGTCCATGGAACGCTGGTCCTTGTGGAGGCATGAGAGTGGTTGAGGTCATCCATAGACAGAGTATAAGAGGAAAGGAACAACATGCTAAAGACAGGATCCCAGGTAGCACCAACTTTTACAAGGTACTCAGAGGAGAAGAGATAAAAGGAGGCAGTCAAGGAAAAGCTAGAAGGGTGAAGAGAAAGGGAGTGAACCACAGAGGCCACAGGAGTAGAAGACATCGAGAAAAAAGGAATGACTGATGATGTCAAGTACAACAGAGAACTTAAGGAAAGTAAGGATGAATAGCGTCCCTTGGATTCAGCATGGGTGCCCCTTGGCAACTCTAATGAGGACATTTTCAGATAAATGGTGAAGGGAGAAGTCAGACTAAAGTGCACTGGGAGGTGGGGCAATGAAAACAGTAAATGTACACCACTTGCCACAAGGTTTGAACAAAAATGGCAGTAGATAGAGGCTGGACATACACCAGGGAAGCTGTGTGTCAGGGGGAGGGATGTTTTAGGATAGCAGATTTGAACATATTTACAGATTGAAGGCAAGGAGAGTCCAGACAGGGAGAGGCTGAGGATACAGGCAAAATGGAGTGTTTTAAGGAGAGGGAGACTGTGAGGCGTGGGAAGGTGGAAGGTTGAGGGCACAGGAGAGCCACCTCCGCATCTGAGGGTAGACGAGGGGAAGGAGGGGATTGATGAGAGCATTCAAGTGACCTTAATTTTCTTCATAAATTAGAAGGCAGAATTTTCTGCTCAAACTGAGTTCTCAGAGTTCATTTAGTGGTTTAAAAATATCCTCATCCTCACTGCCTAGAATAGCACAATCTTTTGTGTCTGGATAGCCAGGGCAGAACTGGCTTGAGGTGGGGCTTGATGTCAGGACTCCAGCAACATCATGAAGACCTGGTTCTCTCTGCATCGAGGGGCAGGGCTGGGCTCAGCTCACCAGGTTTTCTGCCACCTGCTGGCTTCATTCTCAGACAGGCTCTCTTTTTGGCATTACAAGTCAGCTGTATTAGGAACTAACTCCAAGACAGCTGGAAGAACAGGAGTCTTCTGGGAGCTTCCGACAACGTCCTGACATTCACTCTAATTACACAAGCATATGTCCTGTGCTGCACGCTGACTGGGGGCACCTGAAATTAGGGAAGGGAGCAGTTCTTTATGGTAGTAGCCTCAGAATTACTTGGAAAGCCTGCTAAAACACAGATCCTGAGCTCACTCCAGAGTGTCTGGCTTAGTAGATCCGGGATGAGGCCTGAGAACTTGCATCTCTAATAAGTTCCCAGTTGAGGCTGAGGCTTGTAGTTCTGGGAGCTCACTGTGGGAATCACTTATCTAGAGGAGATTGGGGTACAGCTACCTAAGAAAGGGAAATGCCTGCTACATCTAGTCTCTGCTCTCTAGAGCCCATCTCTGGGTATGTATTTGGCTCGTCCTATGAAAGGAGACTGTGGAAACAACCGTTCTTCCACACAGAATGAAAGGTCTGCTGAAGAAGTTAGAAATAAGTCAATGAACATTGTGGTTGTTCCTCAAAGAACTAAAAGTAGAACTACCATTTCTAGCAATCCTATGACTAGATAGCTACCCAGAGAAAACGAAGTCATTATATGAAAAAGATACTTGCACATTCATATTTATAACAGCATAATTCGCAATTGCAAAAATATGGAACCAGCCTAAATACCCATCAGACAACGAGTGGATAAAAGAAACTGTAATCCCAGCATTTTGGGAGGCTGAGGCAGGTGGATCACCTGAGATCAGGAGTTCAAGACCAGCCTGACCAAGATGGAAAAACCCCATCTCTACTAAAAACACAAAAATTAGCTGGGCGTGGTGGTGGGCACCTGTAGTCCCAGCTACTTGGGAGGCTGATGCAGGAGAATCACTTGAACCCGGGAGACAGAGGTTGCAGTGAGCCGAGATTGTGCCACTGCACTCCAGCCTGGGTGACAGAATGAGACTCCATCTCAAAAAAAAAAAAGAAACTGGGATATCTATCTATCTATGTATCTATCTATATCTATATCTACATATATATATATATATCTACATATATATATATCTATATCTATCTATATATATATATATATGATGGAATACTACTCAGCCATAAAACGATTGAATTAATGGCATTTGCAGCAACCTGGATGGAATTGGAGACTATTATTCTAAGTAAAGTACTTAGAATTGAAAACCAAACATGGTATGTTCTCACTCATAAGTGGGAGCTAAGCTATGAGAATGCAAAGGCATAAGAATGATACAATGGACTTTGGGAACTCAAGGAAAAGGGTGGGAAGAGGGTGAGGGATAAAAGACTACAAACTGGGTTCAGTGTAAACTCCTCGGGTGATGGGTGCACCAAAATCTCACAAATCGCCACTAAATAACTTTCTCATGTAACCAAACACCACCTGTTCCCCCAAAACCTATGGAAATAAGAAATTAAATATTAAAAAAAAAGCCAATGAGAAGTGCCAAAGCACAAAGCACAGCTCCCTGACTCAAATGACATGACAGTGGCTTTCTTCACAGCTGTAGTTTTTGAAGATTTCTTCCAAGCTGCTTGCGGGCAGCACAAGGAAAAAAAGATTCTTGTTGTTGTTGAAATCCAGATGTGTGGATTTCTGCCCTTTAAGTCAGGTTGAAAAGCCTCCTGTTTAGATTACAAATGTTGACATTCCTAATACATGATATATACTATTCGTGTCTTCTTATATTTCACCAACCTCATATTTTAAGTTAATGTAACAGTCTAAAATAAAATATATTGGTTGGCTGAATGACTTCCAGAAGTTTATGTCTTATCTATGTGCATTTTCAAGCCCTCCTTTCTACACACACACACACACACACACGCACACACACCCCATAGATGAACTAATACAAATTTAACTCTATATTTTCTACTCATATTTAAATAGATTTTCATCCATCCTCATAATATTATTTAATCCCTAATTTTCAAATAAAATCCAAGTTACTGTCATCTCCATAGTGAAATCATTACCACTGGGTGTTAAATGAAGGATAAGGCAGTTCCCAGTGGACCAGTAGCCAGAGACACTTCTGTAGGGCTGGAGTCCATTTCTGACTAAGACAGAGTTCTCTAGTCAGGCACGCAGCAGGAGCATGAAGGCATGAATAGAAGGGGAGAGCTGGGCATGCACAGATAAACATTCCATGCGCAAGACCTGAGTTTGACTGTTGATTCTAGTAATGAGTACAAATCTGGACATGGAACCTGTGGTTTAATTTTGATTATTGTGATGGTGGAGGTCCAGCTCCTTGTGGACATCTGGGATGTTTACATGCCCTAGATTTTCAAATGAAAAGTCAAGTGCCTGGAACAATGTAGTTCCCAATTAGTTTTCTCATTGGCTCCTTTTGCCCTTAGACGTGGGGCCCTGGTCCCTTTACTGATCCTGTTAATTTTTCATTTTTATGTTGACCATAAATCTGAAGGCTCTTTTCCATTTTCTGCCAATAAACTTTAGGCATAGCCACCCCAGTCCACCTGAATAGATGCTCATAACATTTTATTTTAAGGAGTAGGGTTTGGATTCCTTCCATTGGGGTTTTTATAATCTACTCCCATCAGGTTTTTAGTTCTACATAACAACCACTTCTCCACCCCAGTTAAGTCACTTCACAGAGATTTTTGTATAATGACATGGCACATGATCCAGATGTGCAGAGTAAGGGAAGGCTTCCTGGAGGAAGGTAGTCTGACTCAAGTCAGCAGAGGTAACCAGAGGGGAGGGACAACTTGCTGAAAGTTCAGGAGCGAGAAGTTGGACTTCTCACAGCATGACTGGATCACAGATTTTACAGGATTTTGTGTTTTGCAGCACAAGATGAAACCAAAGAAATAAGCAAGGGTCATATGCTGGGCTTCATAAACTCAATGGAGATTAACATGCTCTTTATATATGAAGAGAAAAGAAGTAATGCTGATGAGGAATGATGGTGGCCTAAACTAGGGTGGTGGCCATGGAAATGGAGAAAAGTCAATAGACACTGGAGAATCTTGGCTAGAATCAACAGACCATGGTGTTTTGGAGGTGTAGGTGGTTGGGGAGAAGGTATTACCGTGGGTGCCTGGATGATAGTGAAACAGGTTAAAGTGGGTAGGGAGAGAGGAGTTCATGTTTAAATATGGTTAAGTTTGAGGGGTCTGTGTAGGAACCAGGTGACATTTGGATATACGGATCTGAAGCTCTGGAGAAATAACAAGATCTACAGCTCTTTGGAGTCGTACATGTGAGAGTTATCACCATGAAAATGGAAATTTAAGGATAGAGTATCACCAGATAATGTGTAGAATGAGAAGAAAGGTAAGCCCCGGATGGACTTCAGAGAGTTGCCTGAATTTAAGGGACAGACAAAAGAGAAAGAGTGTCAAAGGAGACACGGGGAGATCAGCAACAAGCATAGGAGAACCAGGAGAGTACAGCATCATTCAAGCTCCTGAAATGAACGTTTAAAGGATGAGGTGGCCAACAATGCCAAATGCCGGTAAAAGGTCAAATTTTAAAACCATTTATTGCATCTGGCAACAAGAAGCTTGTTAGTGATCTTGAGAGGTTAAATGAGGTGCTGGGCAAAAATATAAGATTATAGATGGTTAAGAAGTGAGTGGAAGGGCCGGGCGCAGTGGCTCACGCCTGTAATTCCGGCACTTTGGGAGGCTGAGGTGGGTGCAACACGAGGTCAGGAGATCGAGACCATCCTGGCTAACATGGTGAAACCCCTTCTCTACTAAAACTGCAAAAAAAATTAGCTAGGCATGGTGGTGGGTGCCTGTAGTCCCAGCTACTAGGGAGGCTGAGGCAGGAGAATGGCGTGAACCCAGGAGGCAGAGCTTGCAGTGAGCCGAGGTCATACCACTGCACTCCAACCTGGGTGACAGACTGAGACTCTGTTAAAAAAAAAAAAAAAAAAAGTGAGTGAAAGCTGAGAAGGCAGAAGCTGTAAGCATAAAACCTTTTAGGAATTAAGTGTAAGCCTTTCAAAAATTAAGCTTAGACAGAAGTTGAAGATATGGGAGAGAAAGAGGTGATATTAAAGAGAGACACTGGTAAGGTGAAAACTAATTAAATCATTAATTCTTGAGGAATACTTTTCTGATAAAAGGCATTTGAGCCAAGCCATGAAGGAAGTGAGGGAGTGAACCATGTGGACATTGAGGGTAAAGTGTGTCAAGCACAGAAAACAGCAAGTACAAAGGCCTTGAGCATACATCATTGATCAAGAAATAGCAAGAAGACCAACATAGCTAGAATAAGTATGAATGTTATGGTTTGAATATTTGTAGCCTCCAAAACTCCTGTTGATTCTTAATCCCCAATGTTGCATTATGCAGAGGTGGAATCTTTAAGAGGTGGGGCCTTCGAAAGGCAGACCCTTCATGCATGGATTAATTTATTTGTTAATTAATAAATTAATGGGTTAATGGATTAATGGGTTATCATGAAAACCAGACTTATGGACTTATCAGAAGGGGGACATACAATTCCCTGTGCCACCTCAGGACTCTGCAGAGAGTCCCCATGAGAACGAAGGCTTTCACCAGATATATCTCCTCAACCTTGGACTTCCCAGCCTCCAGAACTGTAAAAAACAAATTTTATTTCTTATAAATGGCCTAGTTTCAGGTATTCTGTTATAAGCAACAGAAAATGGCCTAAGACAATGAACAATATGAAAGTGGTAAAAAATGAGATCAGAGAGGTAGTGGGAGGCAGATTTTGGAAGTCCTCTTAGATGGCAAGGGCTCTGGATTTTGCTCTGAGTGAGATGGGAAATCATTGGAAGGTTTAGCAAAAAAGTGATGAGTTTGATTTGGGAGTAAAGACATCTCTTCTATAATGGCAGGGAGAAGATAAAGAATTTGTAAGCTAGAAAAAAGAGATTCCCATTCGATTTCTTCTGAGATAGGGAGGTCAACTACCAAGACAGACATGAAGAAAGGCATGGTTAAAGTTTGCATAGAGTAAACAAGTGTTAAAAATAACATTGAGAGCATTTCTTGAATAGTAGAATAAGGACCTCCAAAATCCACAGTGAGACACTTGCAAAAGTGGGTAAAATCAACTTTATTACAACTTTACGTCTTGCAACAATCTAAAGTATATTTATTCAGAAAAACCAACTGATTCTAGGTAAAGTAGCAAGGTTTGTGATTTGCAGTATTTCCATTGTCCTCTCTCACCTCTGAGGTAACAACTCCACCATTAATTATGTGGGAACTTGAAAACCAACAGCCCCACAACTGCACTGAAAACCAGCAGCCTAGAAGCCACAGGAGGGGGCAAAATGGGACGAGAGCCCTCCCAAAGGTCCATCCTAAGGTAATTGCCACTATTTGACCTGCCTGGCAGCTTCCCGAACAGTTTCAATAGTGGATCTTGTCTTTATTTAACCTATTCAGAACTGACTTAATATGAACAGCTGTATTCCCACGTCATAGTAGAACACTCAGTGGCAATTGTTTAGCACTACAGTTGTCTGAGGCAGCAATACCATTTGGGACTAATAAGAGGCTGACCTGAAAACATAAATGGAAAAACTGGAAAATCAGATGTTCACATGGGGCTTTCAGGAGCTCTGACATTCTCAGAAATCTAGAATGCCACGTTCATACGCAGAGCTGTGCACATGCTCAGGAAAGACCTGAGAAGAGGTGACCTAATCTCTCACTTCCAGCTGAACTTAAAGCTCTGCACAGGTAGAAAGCCAAGGCTAAGTTGGAGTTAAAACTTGCATGACAGAGTATTGAAGGCATAACTCAACACACCAAAAAACAATGACAACAATAATAACAAAAACAAACAAACAACCCCCCCCCCCCAAAAAATCTCCATAAAGGATGGGAAGCTTATTGGTTCAAGACATTTAAGGAATCTCTGCCCAATCGTTAGCTGACCACTAAACTAACCGAGCAAAGACTTCAGTTGCTAAGGACAATAAAGATATAAATTCTACAAAATTATTCCAGGAGAATCATTAAACAAGTAAGCAGCAATAACACAATGAACTTCAACACCAACAGAAACTGAGGAGGTGGCAGGTCATCTGATTTTCTGAGTTTCCACATCATATTATTTTAAATATTCAGCTGTCATGAACAAATTGAGACATGGAAAGAAACAAGAAAATATGTCCCCCTCTACACACACACACACGCAAAGCAAACAATAGAAACTGTCCCTAAGAAAGCCTAGACATTAGATTTACTAGATAAAAATTTTAAGTCAATTATTATAAATAAGTTCAAAGAACTAAATAATACTATATCCAAAGAAGTAAAGTATGAAAACAACATCTTATGAAATAGAGAATATCAATAAAGACATAGAAATTATAGGGAATAACCCAATAGAAATTCAAAAAGTAGGTCCGTTCGAGCAAGATGGCCAAATAGGAACAGCTCCAGTCTCCAACTCCCAGCGCGAGCGACACAGAAGACCGGTGATTTCTGCATTTTCAACTGAGGTACTGGGGTCATCTCACTAGGGAGTGCCGGACAATCGGTGCTGGTCAGCTGCTGCAGCCTGACCAGCGAGAGCTGAAGCAGGGTGAGGCATCGCCTCACCTGGAAGTGCAAGGGGGAAGGGAATCCCTTTTCCTAGCCAGGGGAACTGAGACACACAACACCTGGAAAATCGGGTAACTCCCACCCCAATACTGCGCGTTAAGCAAACAGGCACACCAGGAGAATATATCCCACACCTGGCCGGGAGGGTCCCACGCCCACGGAGCCTCCCTCATTGCTAACACAGCAGTCTGCGGCGATCTATCTGCAAGGCAGCAGCGAGGCTGGGGGAGGGGCGCCCGACATTGCTGAGGCTTAAGTAGGTAAACAAAGCCGCTGGGAAGCTCGAACTGGGTGGAGCTCACAGCAGCTCAAGGAAACCTGCCTGTCTCTGTAGACTCCACCTCTGGGGACAGCGCACAGCTGAAGACTAACAGGGGAAGCAGCGGGGGCCTGTGCAGACGTGAACGACTCTGTCTGACAGCTTTGGGGAGAGCCGTGGATCTCCCAACATGGAGGTTGAGATCTGAGAACGGACAGACTGCCTGCTCAGGTGGGTCCCTGACCCCTGAGTAGCCTAGCTGGGAGACATCCTCCACTAGGGGCAGTCTGACAACCCACACCTCACAGGGTGGAGTACACCCCGAGAGGAAGCTTCCAAAGTAAGAATCAGACAGGTACACTTGCTGTTCAGCAATATTCTATCTTCTGCAACCTCTGCTGCTGATACCCAGGCAAACAGGGTCGGGAGTGGACCTCAAGCAATCTCCAACAGACCTATAGCTGAGGGTCCTGACTGTCAGAAGGAAAACTATCAAACGGGAAGGAGACCTGTACCAAAACCCCATCAGTACGTCACCATCATCAAAGACCAGAGACAGATAATACCACAAAGATGGGGAAAAAGCAGGGCAGAAAAGCTGGAAATTCAAAAAATAAGAGCGCATCTCCCCCTGCAAAGGAGCGCAGCCCATCGCCAGCAACGGATCAAAGCTGGTCAGAGAATGACTTTGACGAGATGAGAGAAGAAGGCTTCAGTCCATCAAACTTCTCAGAGCTAAAGGAGGAATTACGTACCCAGCGCAAAGAAACTAAAAATCTTGAAAAAAGAGTGGAAGAATTGACAGCTAGCCTAATTAATGCAGAGAAGGTCATAAACGAAATGACAGAGATGAAAACCATGACACGAGAAATACATGACAAATGCACAAGCTTCAGTAACCGACTCAATCAACTGGAAGAAAGAGTATCAGCGATTGAGGATCAAATGAATGAAATGAAGCGAGAAGAGAAACCAAGAGAAAAAAGAAGAAAAAGAAATGAACAAAGCCCGCAAGAAGTATGGGATTATGTAAAAAGACCAAATCTACGTCTGATTGGGGTGCCTGAAAGTGAGGGGGAAAATGGAACCAAGTTGGAAAACACTCTTCAGGATATCATCCAGGAGAACTTCCCCAACCTAGTAGGGCAGGCCAACATCCAAATTCAGGAAATACAGAGAACGCCACAAAGATACTCCTCCAGAAGAGCAACTCCAAGACACATAATTGCCAGATTCACCAAAGTTGAAATGAAGGAAAAAATCTTAAGGGCAGCCAGAGAGAAAGGTCGGGTTACCCACAAAGGGAAGCCCATCAGACTAACAGCAGATCTCTTGGCAGAAACTCTACAAGCCAGAAGAGAGTGGGGGCCAATATTCAACGTTCTTAAAGTAAAGAATTTTAAACCCAGAATTTCATATCCAGCCAAACTAAGTTTCATAACTGAAGGAGAAATAAAATCCTTTACAGATAAGCAAATGCTTAGAGATTTTGTCACCACCAGGCCTGCCTTACAAGAGACCCTGAAGGAAGCCCTAAACATGGAAAGGAACAACCGGTACCAGCCATTGCAAAAACATGCCAAAATGTAAAGACCATCGAGGCTAGGAAGAAACTGCATCAACTAATGAGCAAAATAACCAGTTAATATCATAATGACAGGATCAAGTTTACACATAACAATATTAACCTTAAATGTAAATGGACTAAATGCTCCAATTAAAAGACACAGACTGGCAAACTGGATAAAGAGTCAAGACCCATCAGTCTGCTGTATTCAGGAGACCCATCTCACATGCAGAGACATACATAGGCTCAAAATAAAGGGATGGAGGAAGATCTACCAAGCAAATGGAGAACATAAAAAAGCAGGGGTTGCAATCCTAGTCTCTGATAAAACAGACTTTAAACCATCAAAGATCAAAAGAGACAAAGAAGGCCATTACATAATGGTAAAGGGATCAATTCAACAGGAAGAGCTAACTATCCTAAATATATATGCACCCAATACAGGAGCACCCAGATTCATAAAGCAAGTCCTTAGAGACTTACAAAGAGACTTAGACTCCCATACAATAATAATGGGAGACTTCAACACTCCACTGTCAACATTAGATCAACGAGACAGAAAGTTAACAAGGATATCCAGGAATTGAACTCATCTCTGCACCAAGCGGACCTAATAGACATCTATAGAACTCTCCACCCCAAATCAACAGAATATACATTCTTCTCAGCACCACATCGCACTTATTCCAAAATTGACCACATAATTGGAAGTAAAGCACTCCTCAGCAAATGTACAAGAACAGAAATTATAACAAACTGTCTCTCAGACCACAGTGCAATCAAACTAGAATTCAGGACTAAGAAACTCAATCAAAACCGCTCCACTACATGGAAACTGAACAACCTGCTCCTGAATGACTACTGGGTACATAACGAAATGAAAGCAGAAATAAAGATGTTCTTTGAAACCAATGAGAACAAAGATACAACATACCAGAATCTCTGGGACACATTTAAAGCAGTGTGTAGAGGGAAATTTATAGCACTAAATGCCCACAAGAGAAAGCAGGAAAGATCTAAAATTGACACTCTAACATCACAATTAAAAGAACTAGAGAGGCAAGAGCAAACACATTCAAAAGCTAGCAGAAGGCAAGAAATAACTAAGATCAGAGCAGAACTGAAGGAGATAGAGACACAAAAAACCCTCCAAAAAAATCAATGAATCCAGGAGTTGGTTTTTTGAAAAGATCAACAAAATTGACAGACCGCTAGCAAGACTAATAAAGAAGAAAAGAGAGAGGAATCAAATAGACGCAATAAAAAATGATAAAGGGGATATCACCACCGACCCCACAGAAATACAAACTACCATCAGAGAATACTATAAACACCTCTACGCAAATCAACTAGAAAATCTAGAAGAAATGGATAATTTCCTGGACACTTACACTCTCCCAAGACTAAACCAGGAAGAAGTTGAATCCCTGAATAGACCAATAGCAGGCTCTGAAATTGAGGCAACAATTAATAGCCTACCCACCAAAAAAAGTACAGGACCAGATGGATTCACAGCTGAATTCTACCAGAGGTACAAGGAGGAGCTGGTACCATTCCTTCTGAAACTATTCCAATCAATAGAAAAAGAGGGAATCCTCCCTAACTCATTTTATGAGGCCAATATCATCCTGATACCAAAGCCTGGCAGAGACACAACAAAAAAAGAGAATTTTAGACCAATATCCCTGATGAACATCAATGCAAAAATTCTCAATAAAATACTGGCAAACCGGATACAGCAGCACATCAAAAAGCTTATCCACCATGATCAAGTGGGCTTCATCCCTGGGATGCAAGGCTGGTTCAACATTCGCAAATCAATAAATGTAATCCAGCATATAAATAGAACCAAAGACAAGAACCACATGATTATCTCAATAGATGCAGAAAAGGCTTTTGACAAACTTCAACAGCCCTTCATGCTAAAAACGCTCAATAAATACGGTATTGATGGAATGTACCTCAAAATAATAAGAGCTATTTATGACAAACCCACAGCTAATATCATACTGAATGGGCAAAAACTGGAAAAATTCCCTTTGAAAACTGGCACAAGACAGGGATGCCCTCTCTCACCACTCCTATTCAACATAGTGTTGGAAGTTCTGGCTAGGGCAATCAGGCAAGAGAAAGAAATAAAGGGTATCCAGTTAGGAAAAGAAGAAGTCAAATTGTCCCTGTTTGCAGATGACATGATTGTATATTTAGAAAACCCCATCGTCTCAGCCCAAAATCTCCTTAAGCTGATAAGCAGCTTCAGCAAAGTCTCAGGATACAAAATTAATGTGCAAAAATCACAAGCATTCTTATACACCAGTAACAGACGAGCAGAGAGCCAAATCAGGAATGAACTTCCATTCACAATTGCTTCAAAGAGAATCAAATACCTAGGAATCCAACTTACAAGGGATGTGAAGGACCTCTTCAAGGAGAACTACAAACCACTGCTCAGTGAAATAAAAGAGGACACAAACAAATGGAAAAACATACCATGCTCATGGATAGGAAGAATCAATATCGTGAAAATGGCCATACTGCCCAAGGTTATTTATAGATTCAATGCCATCCCCATCAAGCTACCAATGAGTTTCTTCACAGAATTGGAAACAACTGCTTTAAAGTTCATATGGAACCAAAAAAGAGCCCGCATTGCCAAGACAATCCTAAGTCAAAAGGACAAAGCTGGAGGCGTCACGCTACCTGACTTCAAACTATACTACAAGGCTACAGTAACCAAAACAGCATGGTACTGGTACCAAAACAGAGATATAGTCCAATGGAACAGAACAGAGTCCCCAGAAATAATACCACACATCTACAGCCATCTGATCTTTGACAAACCTGAGAGAAACAAGAAATGGGGAAAGGATTGCCTATTTAATAAATGGTGCTGGGAAAATTGGCTAGCCATAAGTAGAAAGCTGAAACTGGATCCTTTCCTTACTCCTTATACGAAGATTAATTCAAGATGGATTAGAGACTTAAATGTTAGACCTAATACCATAAAAACCCTAGAAGAAAATCTAGGTGGTACCATTCAGGACATAGGCATGGGCAAGGACTTCATGTCTAAAACACCAAAAGCAACGGCAGCAAAAGCCAAAATTGACAAATGGGATCTAATTAAACTAAAGAGCTTCTGCACAGCAAAAGAAACTACCATCAGAGTGAACAGGCAACCTACAGAATGGGAGAAAATTTTTGCAACCTACTCATCTGACAAAGGGCTAATATCCAGAATCTACAAGGAACTCAAACAAATATACAAGAAAAAAACAAACAACCCCATCAAAAAGTGGGGAAAGGATATGAACAGACATTTCTCAAAAGAAGACATTCATACAGCCAACAGACACATGAAAAAATGCTCATCATCACTGGCCATCAGAGAAATGCAAATCAAAACCACAATCAGATACCATCTCACACCAGTTAGAATGGCAATCATGAAGAAGTCAGGAAACAACAGGTGTTGGAGAGGATGTGGAGAAATAGGAACACTTTTACACTGTTGGTGGGATTGTAAACTAGTTCAACCATTATGGAAAACAGTATGGCAATTCCTCAAGGATCTAGAACTAAATGTACCATATGACCCAGCCATCCCAGTACTGGGTATATGCCCAAAGGATTATAAATTATTCTACTACAAAGACACATGCACACATATGTTTATTGCGGCACTATTCACAATAGCAAAGACTTGGAATCAACCCAAATGTCCATCTGTGACAGACTGGATTAAGAAAATGTGGCACATATACACCATGGAATACTATGCAGCCATAAAAACTGATGAGTTTGTGTCCTTTGTAGGGACATGGATGCAGCTGGAAACCATCATTCTTAGCAAACTGTCACAAGAACAGAAAACCAAACACCGCATGTTCTCACTCATAGGTGGGAACTGAACAATGAGATCACTTGGACTCGGGAAGGGGAACATCACACACTGGGGCATATCATGGGGAGGGGGGAGGGGGGAGGGATTGCATTGGGGAGTTATACATGATATAAATGATGAATTGATGGGTGCTGACGAGTTGATGGGTGCAGCACACCAACATGGCACAAGTATACATATGTAACAAACCTGCACGTTATGCACATGTACCCTAGAACTTAAAGTATAATAAAAAAAATTAAAAAAAAAAAAAGAAATTCAAAAAGTATCAACATGTACAATAACTGAAATGAAAAATGTATTACCCGATCTCAACAGCAGGTCTGAACTGTCAAAAGAAGGAATAGGCAAACTTTCAGGTTAGTTGAGATTTTCCAGTCTGAGGGCTAGATTTTTCAAAAAGAATGAAGAAAAAGGAACAGGACTTCAGATACCTGTGGAACATTAAGACATGCATAACGAAAGTCTGTTAATGAGAGGAGAAATAGACAGGAGCAGAACAAAGTTCCAAATTTGATTAAAAAAAGAAATTAATGTGCACATCTAAAAAGGTCAACCAACTCCAAATAGGATAAGCTCAGAGATCCACAGCTACACAAATTATAATCAAACTGTTAAATTAAAAAGAGAATCTGGAAAGCTAGAAAAGGCAAAGAACTCATTACATAAAGAAGACGCCTCAATAAGATTCGCAGCTCACTTACAAATCATGGAGGCCAGAGAGCAGCAGGGTAACTTAGTCAACATGCTCAAAGGAAAAGAATGTTAACCAAGAATTCCATATATATTAAAATTATACTTCAGAAAAAAGGAATAAACCAAGATATTCCTAGATAAACAAAACTGGAGATAATTTTATATTAACAGAACTGCGCTACAAGAAAAAGAAAAGGAAATCCTTCAGAATGAAATTAAACTACACTAAACAATAACTTGAATCTACATGAAAAAATAAAGGAGCACTGATAAAAGTAATTGCATAAGGAAATATAAAAGATGCTATATATATTTTTGTTTGTAACTCTTTTCTTCTCCTATCTAATTTAAAAGAAAGTTGTGGAGACTTCTGCTTCTTGAAACATGGAGATGTACTTTATCCTGTTCCTCTAAGTTCAACTAAAAACCTTAGATGTTATATACATAACAACCATTAAAAGACTCTAAAAGTCGGAAAGAAGATAGACTGGCAAGGGACCTTGGGACTTGAGAAATGACACAGTGGTGAGAGCCCTGGATTTGCTTTTTTTGTTTTTTTTGTCTCGTATATCCCAGACTTGCAACTGAAGAATTTAGAAACCCAGCAACGCTAATGGGTGCAGACAAAACAAACAAACAAAACACCCTGAACAAAAGCCTGCTCTCACTTGCCAAAAGAACAGAATAGGGGCAGCCTAGCTAGACAAAAAAAGTCAAGACAATAATTGCTTTACTCCAGCCAAAAATCCTAGAAAAAAACTGTAACTCCACTCCCATCCATGCTAACACAGTCCAAGAGGAGAACCTAGACTTATAACCCTCCTGAGCCTAAAGTGAAGTATCCCACACCCATGCTGGGAAGGTATCAAAGAAGGCCAACGAAGGATCCAGGACTCTCATTCCAACTGCCCAGTGATGAGTCTCTGGTGATGTCAGTGGAGATCATGAGGGAAGCCTACACTTTCACTCCCATGGCAGATACCCCTTCTCCTCCCTGCTCAGGGACCTAGTGGAAAGTCAGGACTTTCATCATTGCCAAAGAGTAAGGCTGTGCCACCTTCATCCCCTGTTGGAGTGATGTCAGAGAAAGCCAGGTAACACAGAAGTTTTACAAAATAGATCCAGAGTCTTATAAAGTAATATAAAATGCCCATGTTTTAATTTTAAAAAATCATTTATCATACCTAGAAAGAGTAGTCTCAAACTGAATGGAAAAGTATGACCAATGAGTAACAACACCAAGATGACAGAGATGTTAGAATTAACTGTTAGGAATTTTAAAGCAACCATAATTATTAAAAGCTTCAATAGCAAATACAAATATTCTGGAAACAAAAAAAAAAAAAAAAAAAAAAAAGAAACAAGTCTCAAAAAGGAAATAGAAGACCTTGGTAAACTGATAGAGCATATAATGAAGAACCTAAAGGAAATTTTAGAAGTGAAAAATGCAATAACCCAGGTAGAAAGCTGTTAATGGACTCTATTGCAGAATGGAGAGACAGAGAATAGAATCAGTAAACTAGAGAATAGAACAACAAAAATGAATTAATCTAGACTACAGAGATAAAGTAGAGTTAAAAAAATAAAAGACCTTTCAGGGAACTGTGTGATAACAAAAGAGTTGACATATATTTCATCAGAGTCCCAAAGGAGGAGAGAAAAAAGGTGGAGTTGAAAAACATACTCAAAGATAAAATGCCTGAAAATTTCCTAAATATGGCAAGAGAAGTAATTCAAAAGCTAAGCAAATGACAAACAGAATAAACCCAAAGAAATTCATGCCAATACACATCAAAATTAAAGTTCTGAAAATGAAAAGGCAAAGAAAAAATCCTGAAAGCAGCCAGAGACAAACAAAACCTTGCTTACAGGGAACAAACAACGCAATAATGGTTTCTATCAAAACTGTCAGGCCAAAAGTGACAAAATATTTTCCAAGTAATAAAAAAAAAAAAAAGTACTGTCAATCCAAATATTATACCCAGTAAAAATATCCAGGAATAAAGGGGAAATCAAGACATTCTGAAATGATGGAAAGCTAAGAGAAATCACCGTCAGACTTACTCTAAAAAAATGGCTGAAGGAAGTTCTCTGAACAGAAAAAAAAAAAAGGAGGAAACTTGGAACTTTAAAGGGAAAGAGAGGCCACAGTAAGCAAAAAGATGAGTAAATAAATAGACTTTCCTTATCTTTTTGAATTTTCAAAATTATATTTGGTGACTAAAACAAAAAATATCTTTGGAATGGGTAAAAAGTGATAGCATTTACTGAATTGTAATTACTATTAAAATTCAAAAAGCTGAACACATTCTTTTAACCATAAGCCAGTCTTAGTTAAATCAGGACTGCCCAACAAAAATATTTTGTAAGTCATTCATGATCTGAATTCTGGCATAGGATAGCTATTAAATTATGCTATGCATGAAAAAGTCATGAGACATTTCTGTTTTGAAATAAATAAGGCAGTAGCCAATTATTATTATTATTTTTTTAATTTTCCAAAAGCGTTGTTTTTATTTATATAGAGTCCTAACCACTTCAGTGGCAGGAGGAGTGGGAGAGGTTCCTTTTTCAATCCAGGGACCTCCATAATGTTGGTTTGTTGTTACCAAACACACAGGTAAGTGGCATCACGGATCTGGTAAACTAACGACAATGTTTAGTCTCTCTCTGCTAGAGCAACAAGGTGAGCATCAGTCTCTGCTTCCTTAAGAATCCTGAATTTAGGATTTTCAACTGTCACTACTCCAACTTCTATTTCTGAAGGTTTGAAATCAATTGATAGAACAGTAGACAGGCACGTAATTGCAGTTTCCACTGTCTGTTCAAATGTCCAATCAAATTTCTTCTTCACTTTTTTTTCAAGGAAGCTGGTTGACTCAGTTTGTTTAACTCCTGCTGCAGTGGCTTTAAACCCACAGTAGTGACCTGCAGGATTACACTTATATACCTGAGGGCCTTGCTCTTCATCTATACCAATTAAAATCATACAACAACCAAGAGGCCTCATTTCAGCATTCTGTGTGCAGACCTGAGAAATATCGGCAATTCTTTTACACAGCATATCCACAGGAATCTCATAGCCATACTTATATTTCCAGTTAGCTGCCTCATAGCGTGCCCTCTGTACCTGGGATCTGCTGTCAGCTCTCATTCCGGTCATCACACAACCAATGTTTTCAGTTATCTTGAATAAGTGAGTCACTGTGCTGGAATCCAATAATTTGTCAGGTACTTTCTTCTGTGTGACAATTACTGCACAGTCTTTCCCTCTGACAGCTACTGATGTAAGGCCACCCTGGTTAATAGCCTTAAAAGCATATTCTACTTAGTAGAGCCGACCCTCGGGTGAAAAAATAGTAATGTGGCGGTCAAAACCGGCACTAGAACCACGGGACATGTTGGTAGAAGCACTACTTCAAACACAATCCCCAATTATTACTCAGTAGCTTTTTTGAGGTAAGCTATCAGGTCCGCCCTTTCTACTTCATCTTAATGCCAGCAAAGATCATTTTAGTAAAGTTCAACTGTTCACAGAGATCTTAAAACCTATTGGAGATTGGTTTTATATTTATATGTATCTAATTGGTTATATGAATACATTTAAATACCGGAGAAATTCCTTCAATGTCTTTTAACAAAGCAAGATTCACCTGTGTTTTGTGTTCATTTGCCTCCCTTAAAGGCAAGGGCTGAAAACAAGGTAGCAATATCAACTTTATATTTTTGGCCTTATGCCAATCTAATTAGAATTCCGTGTATCTAAAATGGTTCCTTTTACTTACTGAAAGGCATTTCAGTGTGGTTTATGTGTAATATCAAAGATTATTTAACACTTCAAAAAATTATAACACTCTCTGACGTGGTCCTAAATGTATATAGAAAAAATATTTTTAAGATAATGAAATTATCTGAAAGGTAAAGGGGTTAAAAGAAAGGTAAAAATTTCTATACTTCACTAAAACTGATAAATTTCATTAAAATTGGTAAATTGATGACACTCATAGACTGTGAGAAGTTATGTATAAGTTCTGTAACATACACAGCAACTGCTGAAACTGCTATGTAAAGAAATATACTCAAAAACCTCATAGATAAAATGGAATTCTAAAACATACTTAAGTAACTCATAGGAAGTGAGATAAAGAAGACAGAGAAATAAAAAACATTAAAAATAAAATCATAGACTTACGTCTACAAGCATATCAATAATTATGTTACATGAAAATGATCTAAATGCACCAATCAAAAGATAGGTTAACAGAGATGATTGAAAAACATGATCTAACAGTATGCTGTCTACAAACAACTTACTTCAATATTATAATACAGACACAGTGAAAGTGAAAGAGTAGAAAAATTATATTAAACATGTATTAAAGGACAGCAGAGTGGCTTAACAGCAGATCAAATGAACTTCAGAGCAAAAAACATTATCAGGAAGAGAGACGGGAATGGTATAATGATGAAAGAATCAATCCACCAAGAAAATCTAGCAATTCTAAGTGTGCATGAAACAAAAAAATAGGATTCCAATTATATGAAACTAAAACAGATACAAAGAGAAGTAAACAACTCGACAATTATAGTTGAAACCTTCAAAACCTCTGTCTCAACAATTGATAGAACAAAACCTGTTTCAACAATTGATAGAACAACTAGACACAAGATATGCCATTATGAAATTGAAAAACCACCAATCAACAAGATGGAATCCATATTTAGAGAATGCTCCACCCAATAACATCAGAATACACATTCTTTTTAAGCAGCCGTGGAATGTGCGTGCCAAGATATATCACATGCTGGGCTATCAACAAAACAAAACAAAACACCTCAATGAGTTGAAAAGAATTGACATCACAGGGCTGTGTTCTCTGAACACAATGGAATCAAACTACAAATCAATAACAGACATTATTTTAAGAACTCCAAAAACTTGAAACTAAATGACATCCTTTTAAATAAGCCATGGATCAAACATGAATTCTCAAGAGAAATAAAAAGGAGTATATATAAAGTTATAACTATATATAACTAATATATATATAACTATATATGTTATAACCATATATAACATATATATAACTATAGTTACAGAAAACAGAACTTGGTTCACTATTAATATATAGTTCTTTATAACTATGCATTAACTGTTCTTTATAACTATATGCAGTCATGACTATATAATTCTTTGTAACTATATATTTCTCTATTAATATGTATTATTGATTATATATTAGTAATTTATATAGTATTGACAATATGATATATGATAGATTATTAATCACATATTTTATATTGTATAGTATAATATTCATTAATTATATAATATATTTAATGTATTAATTATATATAATTAATTGTATATGACATTACACAATTTTAAAATATACTATATATAGTTATATATAGTTACAACTACATATAGTTATAAAGAACAGAAATTTATTTCTCAGAGTTCTGGAGGCTGAGAAGTCCAAGATCAAGGCACTGTCTGTATCCTCACATGGTTGACGGTGGAAGAAGGTGAAACTACTCCCACAAGCCCTTCATGGTGGTATTACTTCATTAATGAGGGCAGAGCCCTTATGGCCTAAACACTTCCCATTAGGCCCCACCTCTCAACATTGTTGCATTGGGGATTAGGTTTCCAACACATGAATTTGAATTTGGAGAGATACATTCAGACAATAGCAAGAACACACCCTCTAAACAAAGGCTTAGAATATTACAATTTCCAGAGGCCCTTTCTATCCCTTTAATTACTTACTCACGCCCACAGTGAACACGAGCCTGATTTGTAAGAGCAAAGTTTACTTTTGCTTCTTCTTAACCTTATTTTTGAAATGTTTTCCTTTTTAAAAATAAATTTTTAATTATTATGGGCACATAACCGTTGAATGTATTTATGAGGTATGTGTGATATTTTGATACAGGCCCACAATGTGTAATAATTAAATTAGAGTAATTTGGGTATCCATCATCTCAAGCATTTACCTTTTTTTTTGTTAGAAATATTCCAATTCTACTATTTCAGTTATTTAAAAATGTACAATAAATTATTGTTGACTATACTCACTCTTTTGTGCTTTCAAATACTATATCTTATTCAATCTGCCTATGTTTTTATAATCATTAATCATCCCCAACTTAACCTCCTTCTCCCTGCTACCCTTTCCATCACTCTATTCTCTATTTCCATGAGATCAGTTGTTTTTTTAAGCTCCCACATGAGTGAGAACATGTGAAATTTGTCTTTCTGTGCTTGTTATTTCATTTAACATAATGTCCTCCAGTTTTATCTATGTTGTTGCAAATGACAGGATTTCACTTTTTTGTATGGCTGAATAATATTCTATCATGCATATACACCATACTTTCTTTATCCATTCACTTATTGGTGGACACAGGTTGATTCCAAATCTTTGCTATTGTGAATAGTGCTGTAATAAACATGGGAGTGGAGATATCTCTTCAATACACTGATTTCCTTTCTTTAGAATATATACCTAGCAGTGGAATTGCTGGATCATACGGTAGTTTTATTTAGTTTTTTTCAGAAACCATCCATATTGTTCTCCATAGTGGTTGTACTAATTTACATTCCCACCAACAGTGTAGGAAGGTTCCACTTTTTCCACATCCTTGCCACCATTTGCTATTGCCAGTCTTTTAGATATAAGCCATTTTACTGGGGTGAGATGATATCTCATTATGATTTTGATTTGCATTTCTTTGATGGTCAATGATATTGAGCAAATTTTCATATACTGTTAGCCATTTGTAGGCCTTCTTTTGAGAAATATCTATTCAGATCTTTTGCCTATTATTCTTTTGGGGGAAACACAAAAATATTAATTATAACTAAATTTGAGTGGTGAAATTATTCAGAGATGATCTTTCCTTTTCTTATGCTAATCTGTATTTTCTCTCTTTCTTTTTCAGACTGAAAACAACAAAAAATTATAGAGTAAAAAAATGAATTCAGCATTTCCAAAGCACAAGAATGATACCAAATACTTGTTTTAGAATCCACGAGACCTGGTCTCAGAAAAAGGCCATTGTGAATGTTAGAAAACAGAAGTTTTACTTTTGCTTAGAAAATGAGAGTTATTACAAATTCTATACTTGTAATTACTGTTCTAATACCTTATATGTACAAAAATAATTTTTAAAAATTTAACTATATTATATAAGTTTTAAAAAATTTTTTCTATTTTTATTTCAGATTTGAGGGTATATGTGCAGGTTTGTTACATGGGTTTATTGCATGAGGCCAAGGTTTGATTCTATCACCTATCACCCAAGTAGTGAGTATAGTACCCGACAGGTAGTTTTCCAGCTCCTCGTGCCCTTCCTCTCTCCCACTTCTGGTGGTCCCCAGGGTCTATTGTTCCCATCTTTATGTTCTTGTGTACCCAATGTTTAGCTTCCACTTATAAGAGAGAACACACAGTATTTGGTTTTCTGTTCCTGTGTTAATTCTTTTAGGATAATGGCCTCCAGCTGCATCCCATCCATGTTGACATAAAGGACATTATTTCATTCCTTTTTATGATTGCATAGTATTCATGCTGTATATGTATCCCATTTTCTTTATCCAATCCACCATTGATAGGCACCTAGATTGATTCCATTACTTTGCTATTGTGAGTAGCTTTGCAGTGAACATACAAATGTCTGTGTCATTTTTGTAGAATGATTTATGATTCTAGAAACTAGACTGATGTGGTCTAGTTTCATTTTTCTGTATTTGGATATCCAGTTTTTCCAGCACCATTTATTAAAAAGACTGTCCATTCCCCCAGTGTATGTTCTTGGGACCTTTGTTGAAAATGAGCACTGTAGATGTGTGGATTTATTTCCATGTTCTCTATTCTGGTCCATCGGTGTATGTGTTTGTTTTTATGTCAGTACCATGCTGTTTTTGTTCCTGTAGCTGCACTATAATTTGAAGTTAAGTAATGCGATTCTTCTGGTTTTGTTCTTTTTACTCAGGATAGCTTTGGTTATTGTGGGTCTTTTGTCATTCCATATAAATTTTATGATTACTTTTTCTGCCTCTGTGAAGAATGTGATTGGTATTTTGATAGGGATTGCATTAAATGTGTAGATTGCTTTGGGTAGTAAGGACATTTTAACAGTATTGATTCTTCCAATCCCTGGACATGTAATATCTTTCAATTTTTGGTGTCTTCTTCAATTTCTTAAAAAGTATATTAAACTGGATGAAAACACAGCATAACAAAATGTGTGGAATGCAACTAAAGACAGTACAGAGAGGGAAATATATAGCACTTTATGCATGCAGTAGAAAAAAAGGAAAGGTTTGAAATTAATAATCTAAATTCTCATTTTAAGAACTAGAAAAAGGAGAGCAAAAAAATCCCAAATCAAGCACAAGGAAGGAACTAATAAAATTAAGAGCAGAAATCAATGAAATTAAAAACTGAAAAAAGAAAGAAAAATCAATGAAACAAAGAGCTCATTCTTTAAAAAAATCAACAAAATTGACAAACCTCTAACAAGATTGACAAAGATAAAAAGACTGAAGACCAATGTACAGAAGAAAATAGTGGGCTATCGTTACAAACCATGCAGATTTTACAAGATAATGAGGGAATATATCAAATAACTCTAAACATATACATTTGACAACTTAGATGAAATGGACTAAGTCTTTGAAAAATAAAAATGAGCATAACTCTTATGAATTATAAAATGGATAATTAGAGTAGCCTTATAACTATTAAGGAAACTGAAGTCAAATTTAAAAACTCCCAGGAAAGAAATTTCCATATCCAGATCATTTCACTAGAGAATACTTTAAAACATTAAAATGAATTCTACATTGTCTTCCAAAAAACAGAAGGGAGGGAACCCTTGTCAATTTATTTTGTTAAGCTATTATTCTCCTGACACCAAAATGAAAGATACATTTTTTAAAAAAGAATATTATGGACCAATATTTCTTATAAATATAGACACAGATATTTTAACAAAATATTAGCAGATAGAATTCAGTAACATACAAAAAGAATATACACATGAGCAAGTGAGGTTTATTTCCAAGAAGCAAGATTGGTTTAATATTAAAAACATCAATCAATGTGTCCACCACATTAACAGGCTGAAGCAGAAAAATTACATGATCATATCTATTGATGCAGAAAGAGTATTTGATAAAATCTCTCACAAATTCATAATTTTTAAAAAACTCTCAGAAAAATGGGAAGAGAGGGGAACTTTCTTCGTATGATAAAGTATATGTACAGAAAACTATAGCCAGCATCACACTTCATGTGAAAGGCTGATTGCGTATAGCAGCTTTACTCATTATTGCCAAAACTTGGAAGCAACCAAGATATCCTTCAGTAATGAATTAATAAACTATGGTACATGTAGACAACGGGATATTCTTTAGCACTGAGAAAGAATGAACTATCAAGCCGTGAAAAAGTGTCTTAGTCTATTTGGGCTACTATAAAAAAAATACCATAGGCTGGGCGTGGTGGCTCACGCCTATAATTCTAGCACTTTGGGAAGCAGGGCAGACGAATCATGAGGTCAAGAGATCGAGACCATCCTGGCTAACATGCTGAAACCCAGTCTCTACTAAAAATACAAAAATTAGCTGGGCATGGTGGCATGCACCTATAGTCCCAGCTACTCAGGAGGCCGAGGCAGGAGAATTGCTTGAACCTGGGTGCCAGAGGTTGCAGTGAGCCAAGATCACTCTAGTCTGCGATAGAGCAAGACTCTCAAAAGTTTGTCTCAAAAACAAACAAACAAACAAAAACCCATAAACTGGGTAACTTATAAATAGCAGAAATGTATTTCTCATGGTTCTCGAGGCTGGGAAGTCCAAGATCAAAGCACTGGCAGGTTTGGTATCTAGTGAAGGCCTACTTTCTAGACAACCATCTTTTTCTGTAACCTCACCTGGAAGAATTCATGAACGAATTCTTTGAAATCTCTTTTATAAGGGTACTAATTCAATTCATAAAGGTTGAAGCCATTATGGCCTAATCACCTCCCTAAATCCCTGCCTCCTAATACAATCACTGTGGTGGTTGGATTTCAACATGAAAATTGGGAGAACCCTAAATGCACACTATTAAGCAAAAGAAGTCAGTCTGAAAAGACTACATACTGTATAATCCCAACTGCATAACATTCTAGAAAAGGCAAATGTGCGGAGACAGTGACAAGATCCATGATTGGTGGTAGGTAAAGAGGGATGAGTAGGTGGAGCACAGAAGACTTTTAGGGTAGTGAAATAATTACATGTGATACTATTATTGCAGATACTTTACACATTTGTCAATACCCAAAGAATGTACAGCAACAAGAGTGAACCCTTTTGTATACTAGGAGCTTTGGGTGACAAAATCAGTTGTTTTAAGCACTACCCTGTAGAACCTTGGGGGCAGAACACCTGGAGCCTTGGTGGTGTGACCTCCACCCAGCAGAGCCAAGGAGGTGGTACCACCAACTCGGTAGGTCCGGAAAGTGACAAAAAGGCAAAGAGGATTAGTCTCACACCTTCAGGCAGAGTTTGCCTTGCTAGGTGTGGGACTTGTTTGGGATTCACCACCTCTTTCTTTCTCCTTTGGAAGGGAAATGTTTATTTTACAGCTGTCCTACCATTATGTTTGGAAGCACATACTTGTCTGATTTCATACAGGTTCACCATTGGGGAGAAATTTTGCCTCAGGATGATTTGTACCTTGAGTGTTACCCATATCTAATTTAGATATTTTGGTAGATTTTGTACTTTTGGAGTTGATGGTGGAATGAGTTAAGATCTTTGGAGATGTTGGGATGGAATTTTGCTTGTGAGAGGGGCATGACGTTTGAGGGGCTGGGTGCAGAAAGCTATGGGCTTCATGAATGGTGTCCCCCTAAATCCAGATGTTGAAGACCTGACCCCTAATGTGAAGATATTTGGAGATGGGCCTTTGGGAGGTAATTAGAGTTAGACGAATCACGAAGGTAGGACCCTCATAATGAGATTAGTGGCTTTATAAGAAGAGGAAGAGAAAGAGATTGTTCTTGCTCCACCATGTGAGGACACAGTAAGAAGATAGCTGTCTGCAAGTCAGAGAGAGGGCCCATGGTTATTTTTGTTATAGCAGCCCAAACAAAAAACACTGATATGGATGCAGAGAAAATGAGTTTCCATACACTGCTGATGGAATTGTAAAATGGCAAAATTATTCCGGAAAACAGTTTGGCAGTTTTCAAAGTAAACATGCAAGATCCATACTATGGAGGAACTGCATTCTTGGCCATTTATCTCAGAAAAAATAGAGTTATGTCTACAGAAAAACCTATATATGATGGTTTATAGAAGTTTTCCTTGTAATAGCCAAAAGCTAGAGGCAACTCTGATGTCCTTAAGTAGGTACACAGTTAAACAAACTGAAGTACGTCTATACCATTGGATATTACTCTGCATCATTAAAAGGTAATAATCTCTCAATACACACAACAGTTTGGATGAATCTCCAGAGACTTCTGCTGAGTGAAACAAGCCAATTCTAAATGGTTTCATAACAAAACAATTTATTTATATAAAATTATTGAAATAACAACATTGTATAAACAGAGAACAAATTAATGGTTGCCAGAAGTTAAGGGGAAGATAGAAATTGGAGGGAAGTGCATGTGGCTATACATGGACAATAAGAAGGATCTTCGTGGAGATGGCGTATTCTGTATCTTGCCACTATCAATGTCAATATCCTGAGTGTGATATTATACTACAGTTTTGAAGGTGGGTAGTGAGAAAAAGTTGGGTAACAGGTAGATGAGAAAAGCCGGGAGTAGCTGGGAAAAGCTGGGTAACAGGTACATGAGAAAAGCCGGGAACAGCTGGGAAAAGCTGGGTAACAGGTGCATGAGAAAAGCCGGGAACAGCTGGGAAAAGCTGGGTAACAGGTACATGAGAAAAGCCGGGAATAGCTGGGAAAAGCTGGGTAACAGGTACATGAGAAAAGCCGGGAACAGCTGGGAAAAGCTGGGTAACAGGTGCATGAGACCTCTATTATTATTTCTTACAACTGCATGGGAATCTATGCTTATCTCAAAACTAAAAAAAAAAAAAAAAAAAAAAAAGAAGAAGAAGAAGAAAAGAAAGAAAAACACACAATGCAATAGTAAAACTGTGCTGATGAGTTTATTGTGTATAAAAATGTAATTCATATAATAATAATGGTACAAAGAGGAAGGTCACAGAAGTATATTAGAACAAGATTTTAAGATATTATTGAAATTAAATTGGTATTAATCTGAGCTAGATCATTTTAAATTAAATGTTAATTGCAAACCCTAAGGCAATCCAAGAGGAAAATAAGTAGACAAATACACTCTAAGAAGCGACAAGGAAATTAAAATGGCTAGAAAATATTTATTTCACACAAAAGAAGGCAGCACTGAAGAACAGAGAAACAAAGAAAGACAATGAAGGAAAACAAGTAGCAACATGGCAGATGTAAATTCGACTTCAGTTAATCAGCATATTTCTAGTCCCTCTGCCATGGATTATTTAGCAATGCGCATGTGACACAGGTTGATTTAATGTGAGGTTAGCCTATTCAGTGATTGGGGAGCTCAGCCTCCTACTGAACAAGAAAAAGGAAGACTTGGTTGATGCTGCCATCCCTCTGGCAAACATGAGTGGAGCCTATCTACGAATGTAGTTCCCTGTGGATGTAGCTGACATAAGGAAAAGCAGAACTGATAAGTGAAAATAAACTGATTCTTGGCTGACATTGCTGAGCTCAAGGGTCCCACCGTTAGCATAAGTCACTTTTGGATGGATTAACTGAGCAAAGTAACTTGCAGGAACATGGCTTTGTGATTAATTAGAGGCTTCTCGATGTAATTAAAATGGTACCCTGTTTTCAGGGTTGGATGCAGCCCCAAGCTTAGATTCAGCTCCCACTTGACCTCTTACCCAGGCACCTCCGTGCAGGACATAATCTACGCAAACAAACACTGGATCTCTGAGCCTTGAAACCTGCTCTCCTC
Organism: Rhinopithecus roxellana; assembly: GCF_007565055.1. Taxonomy (NCBI): domain Eukaryota; kingdom Metazoa; phylum Chordata; class Mammalia; order Primates; family Cercopithecidae; genus Rhinopithecus; species Rhinopithecus roxellana. The sequence goes on from NC_044559.1 coordinate 105,588,130, forward strand.
TGGAGTTTTTACATGAACTAATACATTTTATTGATTAAGTCAGTTTGAGTAGGTCTTTTATATTACTTGCAATCAAAAGTAGCACAATCATAGGGAATTTGCTATTAGAAAATGGGATGTTACAAGTAATAGATCCTAAAACGTGTACTTATCTGAACTAGTAGGGTAGGCTGGAAGGTAATGAGAATGATTTTACCTACTCCAAGAAGGAAAGTTGGTGACCTTTGTATGTTGCAACAAAAGAGCTGCTTAAAATCTTTTCTATCATACGTTGGACTGCTGACCACATTTCTACTGGGACTATAGCATTAAGACATCTGGAAGAGGAAAAAAAAAATCGGATTTTGGAGATTTTGAATACAACTTTTGGCTTTGAGTTAGGTCTTATACAAGCAATACAAGTTTAGACTACAAGTGCCTCTTCTTAAAGCAGAAAGGAACCTAATCTAATAGTTACTTTCTTAACCAGTCTCTATTGAACAGGCTTGCTAGTCACCTAACATGTTCCACACTTCTCTAAAACATCCTGACTATATCCCATGGTCGTCAGATGTTCTTGGCTATGGGTACCACCTTTAACCTACAAGCACATCTGTTCCCACAAACTGAGTTTTATGACTAGCTACTTTATTTGTTTCCAAACTTATTTATGGCAATTATGTTTATTGTGATTAAATAATTTAAGTCAATATTACAGAAACCAAGAAACTATGATTATGAAAACAGGAGGTTTCTTCCTATGAGCACTAAATTAAATGCTCTGGAAAGACTTGATAAAGGTCAATTGCTTAAAAATTGTCCTCAAATTATAAAAATTGGAGAGAAATTATGAAAATGTAAAAAGATTCTACTCTCATGTATTTCACAAGGGTCTTTACATTCTCACTCCACATTTAAAAAAAAGAAACTGAAACTAGAAACCTTAGATACTCTGATGCATTGTGGCTAAGGTTTATGCGAAAAAGACCCATGCTCAAAGAAGAGGCCTTGGTCCCATACCAAAATATTAGTGAATAAGAGATGAGTTAAAATAAAATATTGACCCATTTATGCTTCCCTTTGAACTTAAATAGACCAACATGTAGTTCTACCACTTTGGGTAAGAGGCTTCTACTTTCTGGCTTCACTAAGAGGTACCTTTGTATGGAGCTGGCCATCCATAGCATCTGGGGATCCCGTAATCTGAAGGCTTTCAAGGTTGGAAAAGCTTAATTCTCCTTCACAAACTAAGGTTGGTCCTAGAGAAAGCAGAAAAGTGGGAATTATCTGTAATAGCAAATAACTTTGGCCGGACACCCATGCTTCCATGCCCCATATTCATTTCAAAATCCTTAAGTTACGCATTAGTGACCATATGAATGGCAGAGGCAGGAAATTGCTAAATTTCTGAAGAAGTGTTATTTCCAAAGGAATTCCAAGCTTGGCTAATAAATATTGGTGGTCTTCAAGGTATAGTGTTGAGGAAAGAGACATTCTTTCTCTCCTCTTGGGCTTGCTGTTGGGAGCCATCCTACAACCACGAAGCCAACAATGAAGAAGGCAGGAACTTTGATGACATCATTGGGCTGTGGATTAAGACCAGCCTGAAGTTAACCCAGATGCTTGCTTTTTAAATTACATGAGCCAACATATTTCCTTCACTGTTTGGATTTGGTGTTCTGTTCGTTTCCAAACAGTTACACAGAGCAGTTTTTTGGCTTGGGGCATGGTGGGGAGAAAGTGTCTAAAAGTGGATTGAAAAGTCCAACCAGATAAAGTGCATATCTCCTTTAGAGGAATTTTAAGAAATGTAAGTTTGTTTGTTTCTTGCCAGCTGGAAACATTTCCAGAGGTTTAAATGCACCCCAGGTCTCTCAGTGCCCTTCATAGGTTAGTACCATGGACAACTGCCCAGCTGGCCTTCCACTTAACCTGTCTCTGATGTTGTTATAAAGTTTGCTCTGCCCAAAGACCAGTGGATGAATTATAGTGGGACACCCAGACTATCAGCCTAATGGCACCTTTGAAAAATGTGTATGGACAAAATGAAACATTACTTTAAGCAATGCAGCAGACCAGTGCTGTCAAGATCACAAGGAGAAGTTGGGCTGAATCTACTTACTTTGAGCAAAGGCCTTGTGCATCAGGAGGGAGTCCTGTGGTCATCCTGGTATGATGCAAACTCTCCCAGGGGGATGTCCTCACCAGAACATAGAGTCGTGCCTCTGCTCATGCAGACAATACTTGTGCTGGTCCCGGGCCTGATTGCCTTTGGATCCATTCCTCACCCATCCCCTTGCACAAGAAAATAACACTGCAGACTATTTTCCCGGATGGGAATGGCCCAGGTAGACACTAGAGGCAGATGGGGGAGTAGGCTGGAGAGAGAAGCCAGGGTTTTTCTCCCACTCTCTGTTTTTGGCAACATCTGATGCAATAGTTGAGTCTCTTCTAGCTCCCATCTAAGGACCTTAGCTCTCTGCCTCCTCACTGTGGCCCAGAGAAGGTTGTGGTTTTCTGGGAGTGTTTACCTCTAGGTTCTCTCCCTGTTTGCTGCTGAGCATTTCAGCTCTTCCTTCTCCTGGGCGATCAGTTTCCTGCACCAGACCCCTCTGTTTTAAATACTCAAGTGTGTTCTCTTTCTTGAGAGGACCCTGACTGGTAAGTAGATAATGCAAAATCTTAGTATAGAACTTCAGAAGGATGGGTCCAAAATATATCGTCATGCTGCTATTCTAAATCTGAAGATTTTCAGTCTGTTTGTTTCCCGTTTCATAAGTGCTCATGTTGTTATTTTCCCCCTTGCATTCTCAACATTTCTTCTATTTACGACTCGAAGTTGCACTTCATCTTATAAACGGACTTTCTTGTTTTCTAGTTATTACATCTTGGCATAATAGTTTCCAAACACCGTTTTATTATGTTCCACACTTAAAAAGCCACCTGGATATTCTCCCTTTCTAGTCTTTTTGTTAAACTATCTTTAAGCCTCCTTGCGTGTTTTTGTAATGTGGAACGCAGACTTCGTTACGACAGAACAGTTTCAAAAGACTTGTGCAGCTGGGAACTTTTTGATGATTTCATTTTATAAGTCCTTTGGAATGAACGTGGGCATTAAGAGGCACAATGAATACAATATCAGTTTAACAAGATTTGAGTGGCCTTATTTTTTACAGAGAAGTTAACATTTCTAGACATGGTGATTCCACCAGTGGCTTTCTCCATAATGTTTAAAAAATGGAATTTAGCAGACGTATAAAATGGAAAAAAACCCAGAAAAGTTGTCATAAATCTTTTATACTAAAGTGTTTTGTGATTGCTTAAGAAAGAAACAAGACGAGAAAGTCCAGGTGCTATTTGTTAAAGCAGAGGGTTGATGTTTCACCATCTCAAAGGGATAGAATGAAAGAAACCGAAGAACACAGGTCACATGTTTTACAGTAACTCACCAGAGAAATCAAGCCCATCTGGCCTCTGCACAAAACAGGAATGTCCAAGGCCCGCCAAAGAAATGAAAGTGCCCATCGTGGCAGAATTCATCAGACCCTTTCTCTGGGGGCAGGCCTCAATCTGCTTCCATGCTGGCCACGGTGCCTCTCTGTGAGTCCCCATAGGACAGCCAGAGAGCAGTCTGCAGGTGTGGGATTTCCTCACCTTTGTGACTGCACATCAGCCATTTGTACCACCAGTGCTACTTATTGTCCCCAAGGGAGATTACATGGTCACATCGCTTGGGCCAAAAAGGCTAGGAGACCCCTCAAGCCTTGCTCTTCTCTTCAGTCTGTATATTGTTCAGCACCAAGAGACTTCCTTATTGACTTGTGCCTTTGGGCCAGCTGTATTTCTCCATAGACCATCTTTTTCTCTAGTGTCTTTGATTTAGTAGATAGTTTGCACTTCACCCTCTAAAAAATGCTTGAAGATTCACCAGTGTCTCACAGTTGTAATCCCAGTGCTTTGGGAGGTCGAGGTGGGAGGATTGCTTGAGGCCAGGAGTTCAAGACCAGCCTGGGCAAATAGCAAGTCCATGTCTCTACGAAAAACATTTTTTAAATTTGCTGGGCACAGAGGCATGCCCTTGTAGTCCCAGCTACTTGGAAGGCTGTGACAGGAGGATTTCTTGAGCCTAGGAGATCAAGGCTTCAGTGAGCCGTGATCCCACCAGTGCACCCCAGCCTGGGTAACACAATGAGACCCTGTTTCTAAATAAACAAATAAATTAATTAAAAATTAAAAATACTTTAAGACTGTTAATCTTGACTCTGTGTGTGTCTGTATATATATATATATATACACACATATATGCCAGCTTTCTATATTAGTCTATATGATTTCTGTCATCTTTTAAAATAACTGTGGAGGCTGGGTATGGTGGTTCATGCCTGTAATCCCAGCACTTTGGGAGGCTGAGGTGGGAGGATCATGAGGTCAGGAGTTTGAGACCAGCATGACCGACATGCAGAAACCCCATCTCTACTAAAAATACAAAATTAGCCAGGTGTGGTGGTGCAAGCCTGTAATCCCAGCTACTGGGGAGGCAGAGGCAGGAGAATTGCTTGGACCTGGGAGGTGGAAGTTGCAATGAGCCGAGATCATGCCACTGCACTCCAGTCTGGGCGACAGAGTGAGACTCTGTTTAAAAAAAAATGGCTGTGTAATAGTTTTTCACCTGGATATAAAGTATTTGTTTAAATTTATGGCATATTGGTGAACACTTAGGATTTTTCTCATTTTTTACTATTACATACACAGTTGCAGTAAATATCTATGAACATTTTTCTTTAGTGAACTTACTACTTCTATGAGATGAACTTCTAGCAGTGGAATTTCAGGGTCAAAGGGTATAAACATTTTACACTTTGATAGATATTGTGCAGTGTATTTGTGGCATATTAGGCCATTTTATACTCATACAAACATAGCGTGTTTGTAAACATTATTATTTCCTTTTAGTTTTCAAAGTTGCGTAGCTTGGTTATTTAAAATCAGTTTTAAAGGAGAGTGGTTCCTGAAAATTGCAGAATCCTTTTGTTTTCTGAATGCCTTATAAGATTGGTTTGGTAAGCAAGTTTAAATTTTTAAATTTTTATTTTATTTTATTTTTTGAGACAGAGTCTCACTCTGTTGCCCAGACTGGAGTGCAGGGGTGTGATCTTGGCTCACTGCAACCTCCGCCTCCTGGGCTTAAGCTATTCTCCTGCTTCAGCCTCCCAAGTAACTGGGACTACAGGTATGTGCCACCATGCCCTGCTAATTTTTTTTTTTTTCTTTTTGGTATTGTTAGTAAAGATGGGGTTTCACCATGCTGGTCAGGCTGGTCTCGAACTCCTGACCTCAAATGATCAACCTGCCTCGGCCTCCCAAAGTGCTGGGATTACAGGAGTGAGTCAATGCGCCCGGCCGGTAAGCCAGTTTAGAGGCAGGAACTAAGGCACAGTTAAATCTTCTTGAATAATTTCAGGGGAGAGAAACCCAAAGGGAGAGGTGGAATTCTGGAGGTCAAAGACTGGAGTAAGATCTAGACCTGTGGTGCTTGAAGGACAGAAGAAAGAATGGTTTTCATGGCACGACAGCACAGAAGAGATTCTGGGGAAAAGGCTCTCAAACGGGCTTTCAAATTCTCTGATGTGGGACATCTCTTCTGTCCCACAGAAGATAATGTTAAATATCTCTTCTCTGTTACCAAATTGTCAATAAACTGCATGTTCATCGTTAACTTATTTTTTCAGTAAATTCTTTTGAGAAAGCCCAGCCAAAAAGACAAAGGAGCATTAGGCATCAGCATTACAGTAGTTTGACTACATTGCATTTCATTTGGAAAATCAAGGCAAAGGCAAGCAAAACAGCCATGGTTCTATAACCCGAACATAAGCATGACTACAATTCTATTGGGTTCCTGGCCATCCATTCATTTTCCTATGCATGTTTACATAGTTGTAATCACAGTCTAAATGCAATTTTGCATCCTGCTTTGTAAATTTGTTATTAAGGTGTATGTGTGTACTTATAAGACAAAATTACAAGATGGAGGAAAAAACCTTTTATATTCTTATTTTTCATTTTATTCGTAGGTTTTATTGTGGCCAGAAGTAATTATAGACATATGTATATAGTGAATGTTTGGGATTCTGTTCTCATGGCTGAAAGTTCAGTGCATATGTTACACGGCCTTGTTTGGAGATAAAAAATATGACAATAAGTAAGTTGCTGAGGGCTGTTGATGTCACTTTTCAGTTCTAAATATAGAAAATGGTATTGACTGAAACATCTACTCCTTCAACTTTTGCAGATATAACTTCTGCAGCTACATTAACAAAAGTTAGTATTTTGGTTTTTAATCAGATTAAATTAATTTTCTTTTCTAGAGCTAGAGTCTTGCCCTCTTACACAGGCTGGAGTGCAGTGATGAAATCATAGCTCACTGTAACCTCTAACCCCTGGGATTGAGTGATCCTCCTGGCTCAGCCTCCTGAGTAGCTGGGACTACAGGTACATGCCACCACCATGCCTAGCTCATTTAAAAAATGCTTTTGTAGAGATGGGCCCTTGTTTATGTTAGTTAGGTTCGCCTCAAGCTCCTGGGCTCAAGCAATCTCCCTGCCTTGGCATCCCAAAGCACTGGGATTACAGGTATGAGCCATTGTGCCTGACCTTATTTGTATTATTTTTTACTGTTTTTAATAAATATTTTCAATCTGCAGTTGGTTGATCCACAGTTGGTTGAATCTGCAGAACCCACAGATATGAAGGGCTGACTGTCATGCAAATTTTCGAAAACAGTAAAATATTAATTAGTAAAACTTCAAATTTCAACAATGCTATTAACTCCCACCTGCATAGTTTTAAAATATAAACGCAACTGCTCTAGATAAACAAAGAAGATGGAAATAGCTGGTGAAAATTGGTTATATGTTAAGCCCTTGAAATGAAAAAATATATCTCTTTGAAAATAAGTATTCGTCTAGTAAAACAGAAAAACAGAAACCTGATTAGAAATCTCTCTCTAATTATGATTATTAGTACACAAATCTCCAACACTTCAAAGACTGAAGAAGTAATTAGATTGAATTTTTCTCAGCAATAACATGTACAATCACTACTAACTTGTAGGCTTTTTTGCCTCAACTAGAATACCCACACATTTCAAGTAAAGCACTCATTTTAGGTAATGACCAGAAACAGGAATTTTTAAAATATCAATTCCAAAAGTAGCCACAAAAAGCACTAAAACTTGAGAAGAATAGCAAAGAACTAATGGAGGAAATTATTATAATGTGCACCATTTAAGACAATTATACAATGCTTATCTTTGCATTAAAGCAGTATCTATTATGAAAAATCTTCAATACTAATTTATACTAGCTTATATTTATATTTTAAAAGTTATTCCTCAGTAAAATGTTTAAAAGTAAGATATTACAATTCTGAAGTTTAAAGTTCAAATTAATGAGAAAATAGTCCAGAATAAAAATTATAAAAATGGGCAGAGTGAATGAGCAGCAATTTCACAGAAGATAAGCAAATGGTCTATGGATATATGCAAATATGTTCAGCCTAATTGGTAGTAAGACATTGGCAGATTAAAACAGTAAGATTCTCATCAGATCAGCAAAATGTAAAGATTAATGACATCCAGTGCTTTCAAGAACCTGGTTATACATTGGTGGGCTGTTAAAAGAGTCTTTTTGAAAAATTGTGTGTAATTAAGTTTTTTTTCTTTTTTTTTCCTTTTTTTTTTTTTTTTTTTTTTGAGATGGAGGCTTACTCTCGCCCAGGCTGGAGTGCAGTGGTGCAATCTCGGCTCAATGCAAGCTCCGCCTCCTGGGTTCACGCCATTCTCCTGCCTCAGCCTCTGGAGGAGCTGGGACCATGGGCGCCCGCCACCACGCCCGGCTAATTTTTTTGTATTTTTAGTAGAGACGGGGTTTCACCGTGTTAGCCGGGATGGTCTTGATCTCCTGACCTCGTGATCCACCTGCCTCAGCCTCCCAAAGTTCTTTAATGTTTAAAATATATTTTTAACAAGTTCTCAGGGAGGGCATAAGAACCAACTCATGGCCTTGTCTGAGACAGAGCATTTGTTCTTGCTGGGATTACAGGCGTGAGCCACCGCACCCGGCCAATTAAATTTTTTAATGCACATTCTCTGCCATAGCACTCCCACTTTTAGGAATGTTTATACGGGCATATATGTGTGTATGTGTCTATAAGAAGAAATGCACATTTGAAGTGATGTCTGTTTTTAATAGCAAAAACTTAGAAATCACTTAAAAGTCCACCAACAGTTGAAGGGTTAAATCAATTACAATATATCTTTATTATAGAATTCTATGCAGCCAAAATAATGAGTAGATAAATTTACTTTCAACGACAACCATTTCATGATACATTGTTAAGTGAAAAATTGCAGACCACATGCATAAAATGACACCAGTAGTTTAAAGTGGTCATAAATATGTAGTGTCTGGCAGAAGCAAACGCCAATCCTGTTTAGAGGCAACTTATTTTTCCCAGTTCTTAAGGAATTTCCTTGAAAAACAAATTTCCAAGTAAATGAACAGCTTACAGCCAAAAAGACTTTCAAAATATAGGGAAACAAGGTACAAAGAGTAAAAAGCAGCAAGAATACAATCAACAGAAACAAACTAAAAAATACTTCAGATATTGTATAATGAGATGAAGATGATAAAATAATTATGTTTAGTGTGTTTAAATAAATAAAGTTTAAAAATCCTTATAGAGAATAATAAACTGTATAGAGTGATCAATCACATTTGAGAAAGAACCAAATAGAGCACCTAGAAATGAAAAATACATTAACTAAAATGAACAAAAATCTCAGTGGATGGACTTGACAGTAGATTAGATGTGGATGAAGAAAGAATGAGTGATCTTGAAGACAAAGAGGTGTGAAGAAGTTACCCAAAATGTTGCACAGAAATGAGATGCAAAATGGTTTTTGGAGGGGGGGGGGTAGCTAAGAAAAATGGTGGATAGAGTGGAAATGTGCCTAACTGAAATTTTAGATGGAAAAGAGAGAGAAAAGGAGGACAGATGTAATATTTGAGAAAAGATGACTAAGAATTTTCCAGAATGTATCAAAAATATATTCTTCTAGATTTAAGAGCACAGCAAGAATCAGGCAGAATAAATATAAAGAAACGCAAAAGCTACGTAACTCATGGTGAAACTGGAGAGCCAAGAAGATGCAGAGGTCTTGAAGGAGATATGTTACCTTCAAAGAAACAACAAACTGACAGCTCATTTCTTGACCACAACAAGGGAAACCTCCAAGAGACAGTGGAATAACATATTCAATATGCAAAGGAAAAACTGTCTTCAATCCAAATGTACAAAACTTTCTTTTCTACATAGAGCCAAACTGATGACATTCTAAATCCATCAAAAACTTAGGGGAGTTTCCATTAGCAGATCTTTGCTAAAGGAAAATCTAAAGGGTGTACTAAAGATGAAAAGAAAGTGATCTCATATTCCAAGTTTAAGATACAAACAATAAAGGAGAGGGACTTTCACTAACAGCCAAGATAGAGTCACAGGATTTGGCTTTAGGCTTCTGCCTGAAACACCTCCACTACCAAAATAGAGTGCAGTGGCAGAAGTGACAGATTGAAAAAGGACCTAAGAAATCTTTTTTTTTTTAAATTATACTTGAAGTTCTAGGGTACATGTGCACAACGTGCAGGTTTGTTACGTATGTATACATGTGTCCTGTTGTTGTGCTGTACCCATTAACTCGTCATTTACATTAGGTGTATCTTCTGATGCTAGCCCTCCTCCCTCCCTCCTCTCCACAACAAGCCCCAGTGTGTGATGTTCCCCTTCCTGTGTCCAAGTGTTTTCATTGTTCAATTCCCACCTATGAGTGAGAACATGCGGTGTTTGGTGTTTTGTCCTTGCGATAGTTTGCTGAGAATGATGGTTTCCAGCTGGACCTAAGAAATCTTTTGGAGGTGAGGAGATGATCATTCTCTTGATTGTAGCAATTGTTTCACATATGTCAAAACTTATGAAATTGGGCAATTTAAATACGTGCAGTTTATTGTATGTCATTCATGTCTCAACAATTCTATTTTTAAAAGAAATGGAAGGCCAGAGAATTTGGAGAACATATGGATAAATATAAACAAAATAATGATTGTATAAAACAGCGATCTCTGTGTTTCGAGTGAAAAAAAAAAAAAAAAAGAATTTAATTGCATGACCACAATGGCATCTTATTCCAGAGGGAGACATAATTCTAATAGGGGTGAAAGCAATGTTCCGTAGGTAGGTATTGATTAACTTCAATCTTTGATAAATTAATGATGCATGTTATTTTGGCAGTAAACACTAAAAGAATAGTATCAGACTGCATGACTTCCAAATAGTAGCAGACAAAGTAAAATGTAGAAAAAATAGTCAATCCAAACAGAAGGCAACAGAGGAGAGAAAAAGAATCAAAGAAAAGGTAGAACAAATAGCACATAACAAGATTGCACTTAGTGCAAATAAATTAATGCCAACATTAAACACCAAGATTGTCAGGCCAGATTTTTTTTAAAAAAGCTCCTATATTCTGTTACAATAAACATGTCTAAAATATAAGTTTCTGGAAGTTAAAAGTAAAAGACAGGAAAAGACATACCTGGAAAACACCAAAAAGAAAGCCGGTGTACCTCTATTAAAATCAGAAAAATTAGACTTTCAGGCAAAAATCATTACTAGAGAAAAATAGGGTCACTTTATATTGATAAGAGGATCAATCCCATGAAAATATAACAAATTTAAATTTCTGTGTACCTGTTATACAGTGTCAAGACTGGGCAACATAGTGAGACCCTGTCTCTATGTGGTGGCTCAAGCCTGTAGCCCTAGCTAGTGAGGAGGCTGAGGCAGGAGGATTGCTTGAGCTCAGGAGGTTGAGGCTGCCACGATTGCCTCATTCTACTACAGCCTGGATGACAGAGTGATATCCTCCCTCAAAAAAAAAAAAAAAAAAAAGACATAGCTTCCAAATATTCAAAACACAAAAAACCAAAAACATTTCATATGATTCATTTTGGCTAAAGAGATACAAATAGAATTGTGGTGTAGCAATTTCCAGAAAGAAAGTCAGTTTGTGACTTTTGCCCCTTCTCTTGAGGCTTCTCTCCTCTTGGCCAGAATGTAGTCATGATGGCTGGAGACAAAGCACATCTTGGAAACCTGGGTCTTGCACAGTGGAGGAGGAGCTTAGGTCCCTTGTGACTCTGCAGAGTCAAGCCACTGCTGCAGACCTTAACTGTTAACTCCAGACGATTGTTGTAAGTAATCAATTTCTGTCTTTTGAAAGGCTCTGTTTTTAAGAGTCTGTTTCTCACACCGGAACCTAATCTTAATTAACACAGAGTGAGTTTACAGAAGCCAAGGAAGTGGATACTTTTGCAAAGGAAGGAAAAAAATCATCATTGCTTTCCTAATTCCAAAGTACTCCTGAGACATTATTATAACACTTAGGTAATCAATATGACAGAAGAAAAATAGTTCCCTCAAATGACAACTGGCAATATATTGCATATGGTTATTAATCTATGCTCTGCCCCCTTTCAGCTGATTTACCAGTTAAGAAGGAAATAGAAAATTAGAAGATTAGTTTGGTTCATTTAGACTTCCATTTTTTTTCTTTCTTCTTCAAGCACTTAATATCCATGGAAATTGCCAAATGGTCCATTTGTGCTTAATATCCTCTATAGGAAATTTAATTGAGTAAGAGAAATATCCCTCAGAGAATGCACACATTCGAATTTCTGTTCTATAATATCGGATTACAATCTGTTTGTGCTCCTTAAAAACTCATTTTGCCCCTGCTGCTGTTGCCGCTGCTGTTGTTTTTCAATCCAGTGACAAGACCCATAGAATCGTTCAAGCGCAAACTCTTGCCAGGTAATAAAGAGATGTGAAAATTAACCACAGAATAAGTCAAAGGAAGATTTCAATATAGAAAACTAAAAGCCAGTGACCTCACTAAACGCATTTCATGATGCTAGCTCTGAAAGCTAACAGGTTCTGGTGCATTTTGATTGGTGCAGATCTATAATGGAGTGTGTAGGAGGAAATGACTTAAGACCTTGAAGGGCGTAGAAATACGGGAATTCTATCAATGAACTAAGTAAGTGGTCTACAAACTGAGGTACACATGAACTTTTTTCAAAGGTTATGGGGGTATAAGATGGTTTATGGGAAATCAATTTCCAGATTCCAGTTCTTTCAAAAATTTATGTTTCTAAGAACGTTCCTGTGGGCAAAGCGTCATCCCGGTTTTCTTGTTCTACCTTCCTTTTTACAATCATCCTCCTTCCACTGTACAAGACTTTGAACTATATTCCAGTCAGTGAAATAAACAAATCATCTCACCATAAACCCGGATTTACTTATGTTCTTACGAATAAATCACATTGAATGGTAAAACTGATTTTCATTGCAAATAGTTTATTCATCATTTCATTATTTGAAAAGGATAATGCCTTTGGCTTTTATCTCTTTAATAATATTACAAAGTTGAAGTGCAAAATACTACTAGTCACCCGAAGAATGCATCCCTTCTCAAAATAAGAAACATTCTCCCTTAGCCGTGTTCTCATTTGGTATGGACACTTGATTTGCTAGGCATCTGGAAGCCATTCCTTTAAGACGTCTTCAGTGTTTCCTTTGGTGTTATTGGGAGACATCACCCGGATATTATTAATCCTCGGTTTGTTTTTCCAAAATATCAAGTCTCACATTAAATCCTTTATCCTCCATGAGGTTTTCTGGAGTAATCACTTCTTGGCTAGACTACACATTTTCTATATCAAATAACTTCCCCTACATTCCAAGGTATTTTGCTGTGAGTTTCGACTTTTAAAAAATCCAGAACAAGTGCCACTTGACATAAAATGAGTTCAAATATTTTTAAAGAGTAAAATATATTCCTATTTATTCTTTAGATAAAAGAGAGAGCTTAGAATAAAACTGTTTAAACACAACAATTTATAACAATATTAAATAAGATTTTAAATAACTGGATAAAAAAGAAGCAAATTCATACACTTAGTCATTAATTCTGCTGTTCATCCTAGATATTCTTGCTAAGAGGATGGAATAGGATAAAATGACCAAACCACCATGGTAATATAATGGAAATGATGACCAAGATCAGAACATATTTAATAAATGATGAATGATGTGATGAAGAAGGGTGCTTTGGCAGATTGAATTGCTGGTCTCAATGATTTTTTTCACTCTCTCATAGTGATGTCATCTCTCTACACTCTTGCCATGGCTTCATGGTGGACAAATAATAATTCCCCACACTTTGACTTTGGGCTTGACATATGACTTGATTTGGTCAATGGGATGTCAGTGGATATGATGCAATCAAAGATTTGGAATGTCCACGGAAGTGATCCACCATGACAAGAACATGTCACCAGTAGTCACTGCCTCTGAATCCAGAGTGAGACCTGTGGAGCAGATTCACAACCTGCAACCAAGCCCAGAAGAAACACAGCCTGAAGCAGAGCCTGAGTCAGGCCCAACCTATATCAGCCAAACTGCAATTGAAACTCCGAATGGCCTGTAGATTCTGGAGTGTGAGCATAAATACACACATGCCACTGAGTTTTGGGGCAGTTTGTTATGCAACATTGTTGTACCTGTCATTCACTGTCACAGAAGCTTCAGCTCTTTTGATGGTCTGTATTCATCAGGACTGAATGTATTTAAGCCTTTGTGATGATTAGCCAGGCCTGGATAATGGAGAGCAAGGCTGCTACAAAGTGGTCGATGCTGGTTCTTCTTGAGAAGTTGATTTGCTCCTGGTTGTTCTTTTCCTGAAAGTCATAGTGATGGGCAACAACTCTTACCATTGTCTTCAACATTGTTCAAACATTTCTGCATTTCTAAATTACATGCTTAAACTGCTATTGTTTTCTTTATTTTATTTGTTTAATTTTAATCTTTTTTTAAGAGACAAGGTCTTGCTCTGTTGCTGAGGCTGGAGTGCAGTGGTGCAATCATAGCTCACTGCAGCCTTGAACTCCTGGGCTCGAGTGATCCTCCTGCTTCAGCCTCCCTAAGTGCTGGGTTTACAGGAATGTCCCATTGTATCCAGCCCTGATTTTTCTTTTTAAGAGATTATCATTGACTTCTTACTCTGGAAGAAGAGAGTATAATTCTGTTCCATCACACCTTCCCCACTCTACCCACACACTTGCCCTATTCCAAGACCTGCATATTTGATTGAAAAGACTCTTAAGTGTGAGCACCTATAGATCTTTGCTTTCAGGCTGGTCAGACTCAGATCTGCCTGCTGATATATACTGGGTTTCTAGTGCAAGGAAGGTGACCAAGAGAAGGGGTTGAGGGGCTCTCAGCATTCAGCATGCCAGTTATGTTAGTACAGTATTCATGGTTGTGCCTGGTGCTCTGAGTTATAAACTTTTCATTTTCAGCCCACCTCTATCCTGGCCTTAAGAGATGATTCACAAAAGCATGAACAGAAAATTTACAGAAGACAAAATACTAAAATTAAAAGTATCTTGAAATTGCAACAAATTAACAGTAATATAATCAAACAAATTCTAATTAGAGCAAGAACGAGCTCTGAAATTCAGAAGACTACTTCAGTGCTGGATAGTTCATGGTGAGAAAAGAAAAGCTCCAACACTGAAGATAGAGAACGAATTGACTAAAACTCTGAGAAGCAATCTGGTGAAATTCATTAAAAACTTTAGAAGTATTTATGTCCCTTGACTCAGCTCAACTTCTAGGATCATATACTTCCAAATAACAATAAATATTTGAGAATAAATATACTCATTTCTGGGTTATTGCTAATAAAAATCAACTAAACTCAATGTCTAGCAATATGAAATTATGACACATTTGTATGAAAGAATCTTTGTAAATATCAAAATTGTTTATGTCAAACTTGATGACTGGGCAAAGAAAATTTAATTTGCAGTTAACTGGAAAAAGAGAAAGATGCCTGGAAATTCTGAGCCTTCCCGGAGTCTGATTTGCAAATATATTTTTGTTGGCTTTTACCCCTTAGAGCATTTAGATTTCATCTCTCTCTGATCTGCTAAGCTAGTTCAACACCTTTGATTTCTGTCGTTCACATTTTGTTGACATGTTTTGTCTACTTCTTCTTTCCTCCCATTCTCTTTCCCCACTGTCATTTTAGTGGGCTTTTGGAATGCGCCCAATAACTGTATTTGACTGGATGTTTCGTAATGTTGCATGTGGGTTTAAAATACCATTGAGCCCATGACCACTTTCATCATTTCTAGAGGTGTTGACCAAACTGAGAAGAGAATATACTTTCCTGGGTTTATTTCCTTCTTTTTTATATAGAGTACTGAAGCTCATAACATCCTTGTCCTGTCCCCCAAAATTCAATTTCAGATTCCAGTCATTTTGATTATTTTCTTGCCCAAGTTTTCTAGTCAGAAGTTCAGCCAACTGCATCACATGTAAATACTAGATAAGGATTAGAGAGAACACCTTTTCTCTGTGAAGTTTCTTCAAGCCAAAATGTTTAAGGCAATTCTACAGCTTTATTTCAGAACCAAAATCATTTTGTTTGATATATATGAAATAACCCATTATACCTGGATATTTGACAGATGGCCTAATTTTAATTATATACAAAATTTAAATTTACTCATAGGTTCTATGTTCATTGTCTCTTATACCATCCTAATTTTTGTTACTACAGGAACATAGGCTCATTGTAACATGTTAAAAGATGAAGGTAAATAAATTCAAAAATTAACAGTTTTTCCCCATCCATTCACTTCCTAAGGCAATATATATACATTATTGATCTGTTGCATAACCATTCATAGTTTGTACGTATACCTAAGAAATAGGATGTTAGAATTGTTTCACTAGTTCAAGATACTATAGACAATTCATTCCACAGTGGGGTACAAGGCTAAGATATAAAACTGTAAAATAACTGGAAAGTCAATTACCTGACTCACTCACACTGAAGTTATAGAAGGGAAATGAGTCGATTTCCAGGGAGGAGTTCTTTGGAGAGTCGTTCTAGGCATTGCCTCTCTACTTGCTGCCCTCTTGGCTCCCAACAACAATTTAGAGGGGAAAGGAGAAAAGGGACTTCAAGGGACTACTCAGAGAGCAAAATATATGTCCTGTGCGGCTGGGGGTCGGAGAGGACAGAGTGGACAAATGTCTGACTCCCAGCTGAGAAGTCTTGGGGTTAAGAGACAGGCTGGGTCTGGTAGCTTTGGTGGAAAAGAGCAAGAGAGCTTCTATAGTGATGGGATTGACCTGCACTGCTAGAATTTGCTGGGCAAATAATGTGTGAGTGCTTCCCATGGATCAGATTTAGGCTGTTGGGGTAGGGGGAGGGAAATTCACTGGTTGGGGGAGATGGAGGTGGGATGGCAGCTATAGGACCTTGGGTAGGGGGAGGGAAATTCATTGGTTGGGGGAGATGGAGGTGGGATGGCAGCTATAGGACCTATGTAGTGAACTGCCAGATTCCCAGGACTACAGCCAGAATAGAGAAGCTTGTTCTGGGATGGAGCAAAACACAAGGGAAGGACACCAACCAGGCAAGGTTTCTGAATAGCCAAGAAAAATACCCACAAGAGAGACAGCCAGCCTAGGCTTTGTTCAGAGAATGCAAAACCAGCTTATGGCAGGACCAGACAATTTAACAGATTCCTTGTTCCTTTTTTTTCCCCCTTCCCTGTCCCTTTTCACCTGAAGGGTTAGAGTGAACTCCCAGGTAGGAAATGCCGAAGTCAAGCTAGAAAGAAGAAAGTGATCACACATTATAAATGTCCTTTGCCCTCAGGCTGACACTTTGTCTGGTCTGGGATGCTTGCCTGATGGGACCCAGATCTCTGTTTCTGAGGGGTTTGAGTCCTTAGCTGCCTTGTCTTGATCAGGCTGTGGTTACGGTAAGTCATGGAGGAGCAATGAAGTGAATTCTCAGGGTCCCTGGGTTCTAAACATCCTCTTTCCTGGTGGTCGCACCCTAGCTCCCATGCAATCATGGCCAATCATGACCTGATGGGTGTAACAACTACCCCACCCGCCCCTTTTTTTTGGCCTACTGGTTTACTTGCATGAGGAGTCCAACATAGCCAGGTGGTAGTAACAGCCTCAAGTTCAATGGAACCCTTACTCTATTCCCTGATGGATGGAGTCTCCCCATGACAAGTAGAGCTTCTAGTCTGGCAGAGCCCAAGATTGGTGATAATTGGAAGCTCAAATTCCATAAGTAGGTAGGTCACTGAGAGCTCCGGTGATAAGATTCACTCCTTGTTTTGCACACCTAGGAATTCCAGCAATGAAGGAAAACAGCACTGTGTATCACACATCCACTGTTAATTCCGAGCATATGCCACATCTTGGAGGATGAAGACCCAGCCCTAAAAAGAGTTCTGCCATACTAGCACCTTACCTGAGTCCTCAGCGTGTCATTCTTCTGTGCTATCAGGCTGTCTGTTTCTAGGTGATATGGTCCAAGGTAAGACTGGTGGCTCTCACAGTCACGAGCCTATTGTTGTATCTTTCTTTTTGTGTGTTTGTTTTATTTTAGATTCAGAAAGTACATGTAAGAGTTTGGTACATGGATACGTTGCATGATGCTGAGATTTGAGCTTCTAATAATCCCATAGACCAAGTAGTAAATACAGTACCTGATAGGTAGTTTTTAACCCTTGCCCCCTCCCTCCCCATTTTTGAATTCCCAATGTTTATTGTTCTCATATTTGTGTCTGTGGTGCCCAATTTTTATCTCTCATTTATAAGTGAGAACATGTGCTACATGGTTTTCTGTTTATGCAATAATTCACTTAGAATAATGGTCTGCAATTGCAAAGAACATGATTTCATTCTTCTTTTTGGCTGTGTAGTATCCCATGTTGTATATGTACCACATTTTCTTTATCCAATCCAACCAATTTTATCCAACTCAGATGGGCATCTGGGTTGATTCCATGTCTTTCATTGTTGCATCTTTGCTGCTCTCAAATGAGTCTCTTTTTCTGAGGTATACATTGCTGTGGTGAATCTGAGGTAATCATGTGGGTGAATCAGGCTTTTTTTTTTTTTTTTTTTTAAGACAGGATCTTGCCCTGTTGCCCAGGCTAGAGTGTGGTGGTGCAATCACATCTCACTGTAGCCTTGAACTTCTGGGTTCAAGTAATCTTCTGCATAGCTAGGACTACAGACATATGCCACCATGCCCAGCTATTTAAACAATGTTTTGTAGAGAAGGGGTCATACTATGCGTCCCAGGATTGTCTCGAATTCCTGACTTGAAGCGATCCTCCCATGATGCAGGCATTTTGATGGTGGTGCTGGTGGAAGCACTGTGTGCAGAGAAAGCAAACTCACATTTGGAAGACATGTCAGCCCTAGTAGGGAGGAAGTTTTTTGCCACCTCCAAGGTAGAAGGGGTATGATGTAATTGACCTGCTACCAGGGCCTGGTTGGTCTCTCCAGGAATGGTGCCATATTAAGGGCTTGGTGTCAGTTTCTGCTGTTGGCAGGCTGGAAACTATCAGTGTCATTGGTCAGACTGGTGTCAGCAAGAAGGGACTCACATTGCTGGACCCATGCATAGCCTCCATCCCTGTCAATTTCTTCTACATCTCTTCTCTTACATTTGGTCATCCAGTCTCAACACTTTCAGTGAAGGGGCACTTAGATCTACAACAAAGTAGATCTTCACCGTTTCTACTGTCAGCTACTGCTCTGATAGAGCCGTGGAGCCTTTCTGGAGGTGTGGCTGAAATGCCAGTTTGGTGGTGGGGCCCTGTGGGGGTGGGGTGCCATCCTACAGGCTGCAGTATGTGCCCCATATCAACAGCCATTCTATGGGGTATGACTCCTAAGGGTAAATTGCACCAGTTCTAGAACCAAGAGATGGAATAAGTGGCCATGTTTACCCATCATTTGGGAAAATTTGTGCTTCCTGTCACCACAGATCTGGGCTCTGCACATTTCTATTTTCTTTAGACATAAAAAATTTTTGTTGTAGTAAAAATGTAAAATTTACCATCTTAACCATTCAAGTCTACAGTTCAGTGGGATTAAGTACATTCACATTTTTGCGCAACCATCACCACCATCCATTTCCAGAACTTTTTCATCTTCCCAAACTGAAACTCTGTACTTACTAAACAATAACTCCCCACTATCCCCTCTTCCAGTCCCTGGCAGACACCATTGCGTTTCGGACTCAGTTTCATCTTTCACTTAGTAAAAGAGAGGGCGCACTGCTGGCTAATGGGATAGTTCTCTATGTGCAGGCCTTCTTGCATCTATGTGATTGCATTTATTGTAGAGAAAGGTACTAGAAAATAGAGTTGTAGAAAGAAAGCAGGTGGTGGAGACATAAACTGGACAAGGGTTTTCATAATGGGCGTCCTGTCCAAAGGCCTTAGCAGTCCTGCCACAGGTCTGTCCAATTCTTTTGCATCAGGAATTTGATCTTGCAAGTCATTTCAGTGCTATAGGACTGCCGGCAGGTTTCACGGCTTTCCTGCTGTCAACGGCGGCATGGCTTCTCATAGTACCCCTGATGGTATCCCCGATGCTTAATGTCCTCAATGAGTCCATCTACGGTGAGGATTCCATTGAGGGTCTTGTACCTTCCACGGTCCTTCCTGTACAATCACAGTCCCGGCAATGAACTTCAGATGTTTTGTCATGACCTTGGATTTAAGTCTCCACTCTGCAGGGCCTCATGCACCCAGTATCCGGTGAACCTGATGCCTATTCTGCACATTTAGAGGTCCTGGCTCGGAGAGGAGAATGTTCCACCAAGAGACATAAAACTTTAAGTTATGGTGGCTATGTTGTAACTTTGGACTCTTTACGTGAGACAAAGAGGCAAGTAAAGGAGTCATGATCCCTATAGGAGAAACTGACCTAGATCATCAGGAAGAGGGAGGTAGCTGTTGCAAAGTGGGGTAAGGATGTCTTTGCCCAGTTTTGATGGTAAAGGCATAGAGTAGTCACCACTTGAGAAGGTCATGATACCAGAAACTCAGTAGTGAGGGTCAGGATCACCCCCACCAAGGAAACCATCTAGATTAGCAAAAGTGCTAGTGAAACATGCCGGGAATCTGGAATGGGCAGAAGAGGAGGGCAGAAATGGATACGTTTTGGCATGGAGACCAACTGCAGAGCCAGGGCTTGCAATTTTGTCTCATCTTTCACTTGTAAGTTTCCCCAGGGAAAGCTGACCACCAGGATCCCGGAAGAGTTGCTCCCAGATACTGCTCTCAGAGCTGTACTGCATGATGCTAGTGATCTCAGCTGTGCAAGGGGTGACAGTAGGGGATGCTGTGGACTGTCCAGATATCTGACCCCTTCCCACCTCTCCAAGACTGAAGCACTCCTGCCCTCAGCTACTGGGGAGTATGGGCAGCTGATAGCCCTCAACTGAAAGAGTAAGGTTATGCCCTCGTCCTGGGGACAGCCTGCACCCAGGGACTGGCTGATAATGATCAGTTGATGAGAAGATCTAAAGGTCCAGCCCCTTTGCCTCAATATGGGAAAACTATTGGGCCGTCCCAGCTTCAGGGTTCTCCATGGAATGGTTGTGACTGCACGGCAGTTCAGCTTCTCTCTTGGTCTAATCTTCTTGCCTTCACTCTCCTGAGGGCACATCTCAATACATTTCTCACACGCCCTTCTCTATCTCAGAGTCTATTTCTCAGGGGAACCTGAGTCCAGGTGTCTTATTAATAGTCTCTTTCTTTCTACTCATGCATTTCTCTATCTTACTTCCACCATGTAACCACAACAGCTTTTTAACAACAGAAATCAGAGCATGTCACTCCCTGCTAAAAATCTTCCAGTAACTTTCATTTGTTCTTGGAAGAATATTTCAATCATTATCATGGCTTAAAGTCTCCACCTCATGCAATCCTTCCCACTGATTCAGTCTCTTCTCCTTTCTCTCCTTTGCTACTGTGCTTCATGTCAGTGGCTCTCCTTCTAGTCCAGGAATTCTGAGTTGAGTTTAGTAGGCTCCTTTTTTGGCCAGGACTTGAACTGGATAATCGAGTTCTGCCAGTGGAGTGCCTGGCACAAATTGGCATCCAAAAAACATTTATTGAGTAAATGAATGTCTAGGAGATTAGAATCTGAGAAGAAGGAGCCATTTGATTTCCAGGCCGTGGGCCTTGGTCCACAATGCATCACTGAGAAATATCAGAGGGCCCAGGGAGGCAGCTGAGGCTGCACTTCTTTGACATTTTGTCTTTATCTACGAGAGAAGGTAGAATCTGGTGAATTTGGTCTTTAGGACTTCGTAAGACTTCATGCAATTTTCTCTTATTGGAATTTCTATTGAAAAACTGGAAAAATTCCACAGAGAGGGAATTCTGTCCTATAATGAGACTTACCCCCATTATGACACAATATAAATGACTGTAATTCCCTGCAAACCTCAGGAGGTTTATTTCATCTGTCTTGGTCCTTTACTGATTGAGGTACTGGATGCTTAAACCAACCTTGCCTCTTACTTTCTCCCTGGTTATGGCCTATAAATTCTTAGTTGGCTTCACTCTAATGAATGGATGAATGGGCCCTGGAAGCCTGCTGATCACATCTTTACAGAATGCTATGTGTGACTTTGTTTCCCCCTAAAATCGTATGCTGAAGTCCTAACCTCCAGTACCTCAGAGTGCAACCGTACTGAACATAGGATTTTTATAGAAGTAATCAAGTTAAAATGAGTTTATGAGGGTGATTCCTGATCCAATGTGACTGGTGTTCATAAAAAAAGGAGGAAATAAGCCAGGAGGAGTGTCTCACACCTATAATCCCAGCACTCTGGGAGGCTGAGGCAGGCAGATCACTTGAACCCAGGAGTTCACGACCAGCCTGGGGAAGATGACAAGACCCCATCTCTACCAAAAAAAAAAAAAACAAAAAAACAAAAAAACAAACAAAAAAAAAACACCCCATAAAACTTAGCTGAGTATGGTGGTGCATGCCTGCAGTCTCAACTACTTGGGAGGATGAGGCAGGGGATCACTTGAGTCTGGGAGGTCGAGGCTACAGTGAGCCGTGATTGCGCTATTGCACTCCAGCCTGGGTCCTGCCTCAAATGCAGAAATTTGCGTACAGAGACAAGCACACAGGGATAACATCATATGAATGTGAAAACAGCCATCTACAAGCTGAGGAGAAGAGCCTAGAATAGATCCATTCCCCATAGCTCTCAGAAGGGATCAATCCTGCCACCACCTTGATCTTGGACTTCTAGCCTCCAGCACTGTGAGATAAGACATTTCTGATATTTAAGCCACCCAGTCTGCGATACTTTGTTACAAAAGCCCTAGCAAACTAATGTGTGCAATCTGTGTCTGAACTCTCTGATACATGAGAGGAACAGATTTGCCCAAGCCAGGGTGGATGGTTTCATAAGAATCCCTGTAGATCAGCAGACCCCAGGGACCGGTTTCATGGCTGACAATTTTTCCATGGATAGGGTGCGGGGCAGGGGATGGTTTCAGCATGATTTAAGCTCATTACATTTCTTGTGCACTTTACTTCTACTATTATTACATTGTAATATATAATGAAATAGTTATACAACTCACCATAATGTAGAATCAGTGGGAGCCCTGAGCTGGTTTTCCTGCAACTAGATAGTCCCATCTGGGGGTAATGAGTGACAGGGACAGATCAGGAATCAGATTCCCATTAGGAGCTTGTAACCTAGATCCTTCGCATGCACAGTTCACAATAGGGTTCATACTTCTATAAGAACCTAATGCCACTGCTGATCTGACAGAAGGTGTGGTGCGGGGGTGGGGAACCCCTGCTGAGGATGACGTAGTGCTGCAGAGGTGGACCAAAAACTATCAAGTCTTTGCCAGGAGCCCGTGGCAGATTTTCTCTAAAGTTTCAGCGGACAGCGCTGCACCATGTGCTTGTGCTCTAGCCATAGGCAGGGCTGGTAAAGGCCTCTGGTACAGCAAACCTTGGGTGTGCTCTCAGTGATGAAGGCTCTTTCCAAGATCATGCCTACTTAGAATCCTCAGGCTGGTTCTATCAACCCTAAGAAAATGCAGGCCTTGCCTTTCTGGGGCTTGGTGAAGAGTGTCAGGAAGCAAGGAATCTTTGACTACGCGATTCATGAATTTAGCTCCTTCTACGTGTCAGTCATCCTTCTAGATCTTAGGAGTACAGACCTGAAGGAGGCAGAAAAGCTCCCTATTTTCATAAAGCTTACCTTGTAGGGGTAGCAGATGGGCAACAAGACAAAGACAAGTTATCTCCAGGTATAATGGCTCATGGCTATAATCCCAGTGCTTTTGGAGGCCATGGCTGAAGGATCACTTGAGCCCAGGATTTAGAGGCTGCAGTGAGCTATGATTATGATTATGTCACTGCACTCCAGCCTGGGTGACAGAGTGTGACCTTGTCTTAAAAAAAAAAAAAAAAAAGACAAGTCATGATAAATCCTTCAGGAAGTGACTTGGCTCAGGTAGTGTTTAATCACGGCAAGGAAAAATTGGAAAGAGGCGACTGGGACTCCTTCAAATTTAAATATTATTAAGTTATTTTTGCTTGGAAAGTCTCAGGTAAAATAAATTCACATTTTGGCATCAGATTAAGCAATGTTAGATTTTGACACTTAGCGTGAATTTGGCAAACGAAGATATAGTTGCTCAGATCTTGGTGGGTTCTGGCTCTTTCCAGCTTTGCAAACCAAGGTGAAATGTCCTGAACTTGGAATATCTCTGGCTGGCATCCACATTGGACCCAGTAATGCTCCCTCATGTCATATAGCTTATTAAAATGTGCAGAGGAACTAAAGTACCCACAGAAGCTTCCCTGCTTCCGGGACTGGGACTACTCCAGGATCCTTCTGAAAGATGCTCGCTGCTCCTCACCAGGTTGTGACCTGCATTACTGTCACAGGTGTGATGTTGTCTCAGACTGTAATCCACCCATTTTTAAAAGGGCTTCTCTATACACCTATTAGCATAAGCCCCTTTCTCACTGGTTGCAAGTCTAATCTTCTCTGCGGGTAGCAGCTCCTTTAGGCGAAACTACTCCATTCCTAACAACTTTTGCACTTTAAAAAAGAAAGAAAAGAACCCAAAACAGGCTGGGCACGGTGGCTCACGCCTGTAATTC
This sequence comes from Rhinopithecus roxellana, assembly GCF_007565055.1. Lineage (NCBI taxonomy): Eukaryota > Metazoa > Chordata > Mammalia > Primates > Cercopithecidae > Rhinopithecus > Rhinopithecus roxellana. Next base: position 105,612,280 of record NC_044559.1, read on the forward strand.
TAGCACTTTGGGAGGCCGAGATGGGTGGATCACTTGAGGTCAGGAGTTCCAGACCCACCTGGCCAACATGGTGAAACTTCGTCTCTACTAAAAGTACAAAAATTAGCCGGGCGTGGCGGCGCATTCTTGTAATCCCAGCTACTCAGGAAGCTGAGGGGGGAGGATCTCTTGAACTCTGGAGGCAGAGGTTGTGGTGAGCAGAGATCGTGCCACTGCCCTTCAGCCTGGGTGACAGAGCCAGACTCCGTCCCCCACCCTCCAAAAAACCCAAAACAAAGGACAAATATCTATACCTCATATCCCTACATGTTTGCAGAAAGGTTCTGCTTTGAGCTGGATCCGTATAATATTATGACAGGTGATATCCTAACATCATTCCACATTTGCCTCTTTGGCATCCGGAAAATAATCCAGTTTTAATTCCGAAACACCCCATCATCCTAAACGCTCCGACACTGGTCCCTAAACACCGTGTCCCCCCACCCCAAGATAGTGCATTCTTCTCCTCACCCCCCTCCCCCACCGCCCGCCAATAGTCCTACTCCCTTATCCCTCACTGGTGTTCCAGTTGGGACTGTTGCTGGTAGGGTGTCTAGAGGTGGGTTCAAAACGTATAAAGGTAAAAGCCATTTAAAGAAAGAGATAGAGGACATGTTTTCCTTTCACTCCGATCATCTGCCCTATTGAAGAGCGCTTTCTGCTTTCCCGGTGAGTATCAGAGTATTCTAACATATTCGTTTTCTGGAGAGAAACATGTAAGCCTCAAATATCCTACGAGAGGCCCTATGCTACTTGAGGGTACTCAGTGAAGATTTCAGGTACATACAATGCACTTGTCTGGAAGCCTGTGGACAAATGTAAAAAGGGGTTTCTAGGGAATTATTTTCTGTTTCCTTTCTGCTTCATTTTAAGTTTCTGCTAACTTGCCCCCGACCCCGCAACTGCTCACGACCTCCGTCAAAGTCAACCTTTCCCACTGCGTGGAGTGAGTTGGGATGCATACCGGGAGTTGCATAAAAGTGTTTGAGAAAGGGAGATGCAGAGTTGAACAAAAGTGTTTCCCGGGGGCGGGGGGCGCCGAGCGGAAAGCAGCAGGTGGCCGGGGCGGGGTGGGGGGGAGAACCTAGCGCGGGCGCAGAGTATCTCTGGCGGGGGTATTCGGTGCAGCGGGTCCGAGGGAACCTTGGATGCGCGGAAGTCCCGGGACTGGGTGACGGACTGGGCTGCGACTGCGGCCGGGTGAGATTGGGAGCGGAAGGCGGCGGCGGCGCCCGGGGGAGGGCACCGGCCCTGGAGGCCTCCGACAAGGGCGCAGCAGTGCGCTGCGCCCGGGCGCGCAGTGTTGACCCGCGTCCTAGCAACAGGCGGGCGCCGACTGCGGCGGGGCAGGGCGCTGCAGGTGAGTGCGGCTGGGGGTCTCCACGCCCACCCCCGCGGGGGCTCTGCAGCAGGCCGCATGGATCGGGAAACCGAGGCAGCTCTCTGGCCCAGCCGCTGCTGCTCTCGCCTGCTCCCTTTTCCCTCCTGGGGACCAAGACCCGCCCCCTTTCTTTCTCTCTCCCAGGCCCATCTCGCACCTTCCTCCCCGCGAGACCCTGCCTCCGCCCTAGGTTGAGGACCGTCTGCTCCTCCGTCCTCGCGCCCCGCTCTGCACTACCCCGGCCCCTTCACCTCCCGGATCCGCTCTCCACTTCTCCCGCCGCTTCCCTGCCTCTCCTTCCCCCATCCCGTCTTTCTCCTCCGGCCTTGCGGCTCGGCCTCCCGCTCCCACCATGGTCTTCGTCGTCCCTTCCCTCCTCGTCCCCTTAGTGAATCCATCCCTGGAAACTTAGGGTCCCAGCTCTAACGCCCACTTCTTATAAAGAGTCTACTGGGGGCCGTCATCCCACACTAGGCTTAGCTTTAGTTTTACTTAGGGCCCTGTTCATGCCAGTTCTGAAAGTTCGATTTTCTGCAGGTCTTACTGAATAGCTTCTGCATTCTCGGAAAGCCGTGTGTGCGCGGACTACCGGTGGATGTTACCAACCACATTCACAGATCTCAGAGCTGATGGCTGCCTTTCCATAGCCCCCTAAAGAATTCGGTTGTGCTTCTGTTTAAGTCTTAATGACGTGATTCCCGAATGGGTTTCATTTCACTAATGATGCTGGAAGCTTGAAATTGACCCTTAGAAAGAAAAACAATCTATGGTATCCATTGGATAAAGAGATTCCCAGTTTATGTAAACATCCCAGTTTATGTAAACACGTAATCAAAACTTTTTTCCTTTTAATCTTTAAGCTTACTTTCTTTACTTCAAAGGTATGTGCTGTGTATTTACATGGATTCATTTTAACTATGGTTCTTAAGCCAAAAGAGCTTCGCAATGGGTAGAAACTGGGGAGCAACTGGTCTTGATTTTAAAATCTCAGTTTTGAGTTATACTGACCATTTTTGAACACCATTTATTTATTTATTTTCTAATAACATTGAACTTGCCTTCTGGATTGTCATAGGCCACCCTGAGGTTTTCTTAAGCTGACCAACCTTCTTGAATAAAACTTGTGTACTGCTACGGTTCACTAGACTTGGAAATACGATTTGAATAGATTCAAATGTTCCATTTCTGTCAAAATTTATCTTGACGAAAATAATGATTTTGCATTTATTAATTCTGTGCTAAGGGTCCTTCAAGAAGTTACTATATGGTATGTTGACTACCATAGCGTTACATAATCTGTTTAATTTCACATTTTTTCTTTAAAAATGTGCAAGAAGCAATCTTTTTAAGATTATCAAAACAAATGTTATGCTTGAGATTAAAGACAGAACTGTTCACCTAAGCCTTTCTGTGTAAGATAAAGCTATTTGCATTTATTTCACACTATTTTACACTGATTTGCACTTATTTTATGCAACAATGGGAAACTCAAGAGTCTCACACATACACATCAGAGCATATTTATGTGTTTAAATCTAAAGCATTTCTCATCAGCTAGCAATTGAAACAAAATGCTGGAATACTAAAACAAACGCCCAGAACAAATTCGTGCACTAACTTCTATGCTTTATTTCATGAACACTTTGGTATATATGTCTGGATCAGTTGTTCTCAACCCTATCTGATCCAGTACTTGGGTTTTAAAACAAATACGTTGTAATGCTGCTTTGCTATCCTGAAATCAAGATCGTAGATTATAATCTTACATATTGAATGTAGTTTTAAATATTGGTAGCATGCTAACTATAAAATGAAAGAAAATAATTGTAAGAAAATACCGGCATGTAAACACTCAAGTACCACTACACTAGAATATATAAGGAAGTAGTCAGATGTCCAGCCTTACACAGAATGACTGAACACAGCAGCCCCAAATGCAGACTGATACAGACACGCCATGCAACTTAAATTTCTCAAATAACATTGCCATCAATGGTGTCATTTTCCAAAATGCTGAGCTCTTGGTAAAATTCCATGTAAAACAAAATATGTACAACCTTCCTTTCATTTATGATAGCTACAATTCTGGAAAATTCAGGGTGTATTAAAACTGTGACAAAATACTCCACAATTTTTGCGAAGTGCAGAAAAATTCTAGGCTCAGGTAGTGCTTAGCTGAAGTTTTTCACTTACCAGATGCCTGGAGGTTACAGCAGAATTCTTCCTTTTGAGGTACTGTCTTGCACAGAAGGATATTTTACATTGTCCGTCCTCAACACTAAAGGCCGATAACGCCCCCTTTCCTATCATGTTGATAACTACACATCTCTATAATATTTCTATACTCTTTATCAGCAGGAAGTACTGTCCTGTTGTGATCCAATGATCTTCTGTGATTGAATTTAATAGATAGTTCTAAGATTTAATACAGTACAGAAAGTAAAATCTTCAAGTCCAATCTTTGCACTTTAAGCCTTTGTAATAATGATGGGAGAAAAAAGCTAATTTTTTCTATGTTTAACTGTATAACCATTCTTCTAATATTCTGGAAGAAAGATTTTATCAGTAAGTGTTATTACAAATGAGAAAAGAGACGAGTATAGATTATCTGCCAAAAAAGCCTTCAGTGTTCATTACAAAGTCAGAACTTGCTTTCTCACTTGGCTTTTATTTAATGTTACAGATATTGTTACTTTTTAAAAGATCTTCTTTTACAGACAAATTTCTATTTAGCCAGTGTGAAATTTGTCTCACTTGAATTTGTTTTGAATTTTACTGCTAGACTCTTCCGATAACTAATTCAGATAAAAAGTCTGAAAGACTTTCACTTATTCCTACATCTCTCACATTAACTCTTAAGAAGGTTGTGAATTACAGTAAAATGTCATTATGGGCAGGATATACAGGCAGGGAAAATAGTATTTGGATTGTCCAGATATTCTGGTAATAGGATCAATGTATCCTATATCAATTTTAAGAAAAAAATTATATTTCACAATACTGTTCTTATTCTATTTCTTTAACTCAGAAGGCACTTGGGGAACCCGGAGCTATCAGAATCATGTTCTTCAGTCATCATTGTGATGATGTAGATATTATCACTATAAGAAAGTCAGGGTAACAGTATTCAGTTTAACAGTATAATTCTAAACAGTGTGTGTCCTGGCTCACAGGAGCGTTTGTCCCTGAAACTGCTGGCTCCCAACAGAGCTGTGAACAAAAGCCCTTAATACTAACCTCTTCCACTTCTTTGTTTTCCACTCTTGGAGTTTTCTGTTTGGGTTTTATGCCTATCTGTTTGAATCCTCTCTCTTAGGCCCCAGGGAAATTAGAAAGAAGTTATTAATTTCAGGGCAAATACTGGAAATTTCTTAAATACTAGTCAATTTTACCTAGTGCTGGTTTGCTACTTCATTGAACTGAAGAGCAATTAGATAATTTTAAAAAATCAGTCTTTGAAGATTAATAAGCAGAATGTGGGGTGGGGAGTACTAGTTTAAAGTCTTGAGAATGAAAAATGTTCCAAGGAAAAGGTGGATGCTATTGTCTCTTTCTCTTTCTACTCTGATGTAGTGCATGTGCTAAGCTCAGGTCTGAGCACTGGCGGATCCCATGGGTGTGGCTCTGACAAAATCGGCGCAGTGGACTGCTGCTGGGCATGGAACTAGAACCCTCGAAATCACCCCTCTAAATGAAACGATATTGAAAGAAATTATTATGTTTGTGGAGAGTTTTATCTATAAACATCCTCAAGAGGCAAAATTTGTTTTTGTGGAACCACTTGAGTGGAACACAGGTTTGGAACCCTCAGCATTTGAATCAGGTTATGTTGTCAGGTAAGCCAGTTACTTGCTTCTAGGATTTGATATCTTCTTTGTACATATTTTTATCAATTGGTTCTAGGTATGGGGGTAAGTCACCTAACCTCTCTGAACCTCACAAACCCTCTAAACCAGGGATTGTGAACCAGAGATACACAGGTGAAGTCAGGATATTCAGCTTGGCCAAAACATTATCTTTCTAAGTTTTAAAGTTAAGTTTTTAAATTAAACACAATTTTAATTTTCGTGGGTAAATTTCTTTGGACAAGGTATCCATTATCCAAGTCACTACACTGCCAACATTTATTGCTGCTTTATGCCTGGCCTTTCCACCCATATGTGTGTGTGTGTGTATGTGTGTGTATATATATATATATATATATAGGAGATAGGGTCTCGCTATGTTGCCCAGGGTGGTCTCAAATTTCTGGCCTCAAGTGATTCTCCTGTGTCAGCCTTCTAAAATGCTAGGATTACAGGCATGAGCCACCACCCTAGGTCATCCATATTCTTCTGAATTTTATTTCTATAAATGTGTAGGGTACTTCTGTATTACCTGCCAGATGCCAGGAGCCGTTGGTTTTGTGGCCTCTGATGTAGATGATATCTCTTCTGGTATTTAAATTGATCAGTTCCTGGGATAGAAGCAGGAGGCGGCGGGGAGGGGTGATGAATAATGAATTTTGATTTTGCTCAATATAAGGGAGAGAATTCTTAAGAATTACTGTTGTCCTCAGATGAGAGCCTTTCAAATCTGAGATGAAAAAAAATTTACTTCTGTCTCAAACAGTGAACTCTCACTCTATCTCATTCAAACATGGCTAAAAAATACATACACACACAAAAAAATGCATAAATTATGTGAACAAATTAAATATAATTATATAAGAATGTATTATTTCATTAAGCATAATTATACAATAAGCAAGCTAACACACACACACACACACACACACACACACACACATGTATTTTTGCCAGTCGCAGTTTGTTTTGCACTTTAGGCATTCTATTTTCTACCGCCTTGTTCTTCTTTGGTTTGGATATGAACTTTTAAAGTCCGCGTATTAAAAACAGTTCCGTAGGAAGCCAAAGCTTCCTCTAGATGCCTTTTCCCTTTTCTCCCTTTGGGATTATTTGTGAGAATAAATTCAGAATTTCATTTTTAGAACTGCAGCAAAACCATTCTTAAACTGCATTTCAAGAGCTCTTTAATTCTTCTATTGGTCGGCCTTCTCTCTGAGTTGTTTGAAGTCATATTTATTTATTTATTTTTTCTGGAGATGGAGTCTCGCTCTTTCGCCCAAGCTGGAGTGCAGTGGTGCAGTGTCGGCTCACTGCAACTTCTGCCTCTCAGATTCAAGTGGTTCTCCTGCCTCAGCCTCCTAAGTAGCTGGGAATATAGGCGCCCGCCACCACGCCTGGTTAATTTTTTGTATTTTAGTAGAGATGGGGTTTCACTGTGTTGCCCAGGCTGGTCTTGAACTCCTGAGCTCAGGCAACCCTCCTGCCTCAGCCTCCCAAAGGGTTAGGATTACAGGTGTGAACCACCAAGCCCAGCCTAAAATCTTATTTTTTTTTTAATGGTGCATTTTATTTCTAACTGTGCCAGTGGTAACTTTCTGCAGAAGTGCTTGTTATTTCTGTATTGTTCAGCTTTTTTCCTAACCTTTGAAATATGGTCTTCTATGTAAAACAAATTTAAAACATATTAACTACTTGGCTGATCACATGGCTCACACCTGTAATCCCAACACTTTGAGAGGCCGAGGTGGGCCGATCACCAGAGATCAGGAGTTCAAGACCAGACTAGCCAACATGGTGAAATCCCGTCTCTACTGAAAAGACAAAAACTAGCTGGGCGTGGTGGCCTGTTCCTATAATCCCAGCTACTAGGGAGGCTGAGGCAGGAGAATTGCTTGAATCTGGGAGGTGGAGATTGCAGTGAGCCCAGATTGTGCCACAGAACTCCAACCTGGGCGACAGAGAGAAACTCCATCTAAAAAAAAAATTAATTTTTTTTTAATAAAAATGTATTTAAAGCAGATGACAGAAAAGAATATCATGATTGTAACTGCTTTGCCTCTGTACAAATTTTGTGCTCCAAGCACAAACATGACCACAATCTGACCCCTGGTTAGGTTGGCTGTGACACACACCACTCAAATCTATCACTATTTCCCCTCTATTCTTGTCTAGATTCTTTTTGCTTTGTTTCCATTCTTATATCTCAGCACACAATTATGTTTGTATTTATTTAAGACAGGGTCTGGCTCTGTTGCCCAGGCTGGACTGCAGTGGTGTGATCATAGCTCACTGCAGCTCAAACTCCTGGGCTCAATCGATCCTCCCACCTCAGCCCCTCGAGTAGCTAGGACTATAGGCACATACTACTATGCCTGGTCAATTTTTCTAATTTTTTGTAGAGACAGGATCTCACCATGTTGCTCTGACCCGTCTTGTACTGTTGGCCTCAAGAGATCCTTCTACCTTGCCCCCCTGAATTGCTGGCATTTCAGACCTGAGCCGCTGTGCCCAGCTCTGCCTACAGTCTTTATGCACAGTGTTCCCTCCTGAGAAGGACATTTTTACATTTTGAAACAATTACCCCTTGATTTTTATACTTCTGTCACGTTTACTGTGCAACTTTTCCTTGGGCTAATTTCTCAGTCCGTTCTTTTTGTGTCTGACCGTTATTGATGATATCTTTGATGTTGGAAGGGTAGAGAGAGGTATTGCCGTTGTATCTGAAGGAAACTGTGCTTGCCTGGCTCTGATGAAAACCAAGATCACCTTGAAGACGGCAAAGGGTACAGCTGAGATTTTGGTCATAATGGACAATACCAGATGCTTTAACATGCAGATCTTGACTATACCCCTTGGTCTACTCCCCAAACCAAAGAAAGTTCAGTAACCTGTAGCCACTCGGTGTTTGCTACGACAACAAGTGATGTCAACCAGAAATATTCTCAATTGCCCAAAGAATTTATTATCAAAACAGTCCCCATGATCTCATTCATTGCCCTTTGGACCAAGCACACTCTTTTGACTTCTCTGCTGTTCGTACACTACTTATACATTTATTGAAAGTGGGGAAGCTACTTTCCTTCCAGACAGGACTCAGGTCTGGGCATCCATGTGTAAGACCAAGATTATCCTGAAGGATTTGAGCTTGGAGTCTCCAGATGTGTTTCTACCAAATAGGAATGTCCTTGGATCTTTTAAAGTAAAGGTGGATGCCTCTCCTTGTGGGTAGACCTCTCAGGCCTCCTGTTCCAAAACAAGTTAAGTTTTATCTACACTGGAATTCTGCCAAAGTAGATAAATTGCCCCTTTTTTGTTAGTCTCTGCAGACATTGATGGGAATGTATTTATATTTGTGGCCTTAGTTCTCATTTGATGTTGCACATTCCAAATGCACTGTGGGCAACAGTCAATCAAAGTTTGATCATCATTTTTCTGATTAGGCTAATGAGCATCTGATACTGAAACTGATATTTCAGTCACACACTGGAAAGGTTTTACGTTTTATCAACCACCTTCTGTCCTTTTGTGCAGATTGTTATTGATTGAATAGATGGGCATAGCCCTGTTCATGTTACATGATTGTCTTTTCCTTAGAATCATTCCAGTGTTTTCACCCTGTTATAACATTTGTCATCATCTCTCCATGTTCCCTCTTGGGGTGAGGGCTGGGGATCAAATAGCTCTACTTTCATTTCATGGAAATTGTAGGTCTCTTTGTATTATCATTTGCAATTGCTTTTGTTCTTGTCAGACCGGATGAAATTAATAATCTTCCTAAAACACCTCAGAATGAAGCCTAAATATGCTGTAAACGAAGAACAAATGACGCCACTCAATGGCAGTACCATCTGTGGTGCGTAGAACTGAGGCACTTTGATTCATTTGAATGTAGCTTGGGAAATTTATAAATTGGATAAGTGCTTAGAATCACGTAGTGAAAATGTTGTGACGTGATTTTTTTTCCTTCTCTGGTAGAACTACAGTATGATTTTGAATCAAATGTGCTATAATATTGTCATATTTTAGTTTTAAATCTCACTCCACTGCATCTCAGTGATATATATGCATTGAGATAAAAATATGTTCTGGTAGGAGTTGGGACAGGAAGTCAGATCGCCTGAGCAATAGCTCTCTTCCCCGCATCAAGAATGCACAATTCACACACAATTCATACCTTTCTGGACCTTAGCTTTATGATCAATGTCATGAAAGGCTGAATTTACATGATCTCTAAGGTTACACTCAACTTATAAAATAATATTGTTTTATGAGACAGTAATTATTGCATTTTGGTAAAATTTCTAAGTCACAGTAGTAGGGTCAGTGGCCATAAGTTTTGTTACTGAGCTCTTTATTTTTTGTCTCTGAGAACTGCTAGTTTCTTAGCTATAGCCTTATTTTCTATATTACTATTTAGACATACATTTATTAAGTAATAAGACACTAAATGAGGCCAGGTGTTGTGGCCCACGCCAGTAATCCCAGCACTTTGGGAGGTGGCGATGGAAGGATGAGTTGAATGCAGGAGTCCAAGGCTAGCCTAGGCAACATAGCAAGACCCTGTCTCTAAAAAATAATAAACAGACCAATAAATAAATAAACAGCCAGGTGTGGTGGTGTGCGGCTGTAGTCCTATCAACTTGGGAGGCTGAGGGAGAAGGATCCCTTGAGCCCAGGAGTTTGAGGCTGCAGGGAGCTATGACTGTGCCACTGCACTCCAGCCTGGGTGACAGAGCAAGATCTTGTCTCTTAAAAAAAAGGGACACTAAACTCGATACTGGGGATTAAAGAAAAAAGACATTTTTCTGTTTTCTTGCTGTAGAGTATAAACAGAATTTTTAGCACCCTTCCATGGCTCTGGTTTAAAAGTGTCTCCATCAGGTCACTGGAGGTTTTGATAGCTCATTCTTCCTGACGTTCACAAGGTGGGTGCAGCATTTTTCTTTCCAAGAGCTCATTCTTCAGGTGTTAGAAACTGTGAGCCTAAAAACTGAAATTTCCTCTTCAAAATCTTGTCGATAGCTGGTGTTTTTTATTTTTTAAATCTATTTTTATTTTATTTTTTGAGATGGAGTCTCACTCTCTCACTCAGGTTGGAGTACAGTGGTGTGATGTTGGCTCACTGCAACCTCCACCTCCCAGGCTCAAGTGATCCTCCCACCTTAGCCTCCCAAGTAGCTGGGACCACAAGCACATGCCACCATGCCTGGTTAATGTAGCTGGCATTTTATTTCTTACTTCTCTGTTAAGTTACAGGCTTCAACTGGTAGGAGCAATGAAAAATGTCACCCGTACCCTTTGCTTTCTCACCAGAAGTTTCAGTCTCTCTAGTTAAGTAGCTTGGTATATTTGGCATTCGGTCAGCCTATTACTTAGCCCTCTCACCATCCACTTAGTGTAGGTGGCCAGCCCTTGATGTGAGTAACTTTTAGGTAACAGGCCTTTAAGAAATCTCTTCAGTCCTAAGGACATTATTCCAGAAGCTTAATTTTAGAGAAAATATACATTTTGTCAACAATGCATGTCATTGCCAAGTCTAGAAATATTTTATTCATTCATTTGTTCCACAGATGTTTACCAAATGTCTTCTATGTGCAGTTCCTATATGAAGTGCTGGAGATAGGGGCAGTCCCTATCTGCACCCAGCAGAATCAGACTCATCAAGTCCTTCTGTGAGCCCTCTTTTGCTGCTGTAACACATTGCCACAAATCTAATGGCTTAACACACACAAATGTATTTTCTGATAGTTCTAGAGGTCAGAAGTCTAAAATGAATCTGCAGGGCTAAAATCAAGGTATCGGCAGGGTTGCATTCCTTCTGGAGGCTTAAGGAGAATTTATTCTTTGCTTTTCCAACTTCTAGAGGCCCCTATGTTCCTTGGCTCATGACTCATAGCTCATGGCTCCTTGGCTCATGGCTCCTTGGCTCAAGGCCCCACATCACTCTGACCACTGCTTCCATCAGCATATCCGTGTCACTGCCTCTGTCCCTCCTGTCTTCCTCTTATAAGAACCCTGGTGATTATGTTTGGCTCCCTCCAGATACCCAGAATAGTCTCCCCATCTCAGGATCCTTGACTTAATTTCTATGCAAAGTCCCTTTTGCCATGTAAGGTGACATGTTCGTAGGTTTTGGAGATTCGGATATGAACATTATTCTGTCTCCCTTAGTTCCTATCCTCTATGTATCTACATTGCAATTCAAAATATATTAGATTAGACCAGGTGTGGTGGCTCACGCCTGTAATCCCAGTACTCTGGGAGGCTGAGGTGTGTGGATCCCTTAAGCTCAGGAATTCAAGACTAGCCTGGTCAACATGGTGTAACCCTGTGTCTACTAAAAATACAAAAATTAGCGAGGCATAGTGGTGCACACCTCTAGTTCCAGCTACTTGGAGGCTAAGGTGGGAGGATTGCTTGAGCTCAGGAGGCAGATGTTGCAGTGACCAGAGATCATGCCACTGCACTCCAACCTGGGTGATAGAGTGATACCCTGTTTCAAAAAAAAAAAAAAAAAAAGGCTAGATCAGGTGTTAAGGTGTCAGGAGTTTCATCAGAGATAGCCTCCTGTAGTACAAAACCTAGACAGTTTAGTTAATGTTGTAAGTGGTAGAAATCTATAGAAATCACTTCCTTGAAAACATCTTAATATTTTTTTAAATGCCAATCTGAAAAAAAATCATTAAAATGGATAGAAACACAAAGCTAGGAGACTCAGTAACTTTTGATCGGAAAGAGTCCGTTGAGAAAAACTGCCTGTTATCCCAAGGCAAACCAAATAAAGGAGTTTAGAGTGGGAAAGGAATTCACAGAGAGGATCCAGTTTGCCTTGAATTTGCTTTTTTTTTTTTTCATAGCTTTTTTATTCATAAACACAGTGTAGCCAAGAAAACTTCTAACCACTAGTTACTGTGGTGTAAAAATTTTATAAATAAAATAACATTAGAAATCTCCAAAGCATGAATGGTTTTGTAGAACCAATGATTTTTAAAAAGATGCCAGAAATCAACACGTTTTAGAAAACAAAAACTGTGACTTTTGAGTCCAATTGTGAATTCAAGAAATTGCTAAAAAAAAAAAAATATTCCTTGCTTATATCCTATTGGTCACTAGGGTTGCTGGTAAGTTTGAGGATTTAAGTGGAAGACAGTGGGAAAATAGATGAGCTACTAACCAGATGTATTTATATTTTCTGTATTTTATAATGAGATATAGGAATAATCTGTCTACATGTCTTAAATTTAACTTCTGCTGGCCTCCAGGTAGCATGAAGCTTTCCATTTTTTTTATTTTTATTTTTAGTGAAACAACAGTCAAATCAGAAGAAGTTGATAAAAATGGACAGCCTTTGCTATTTCTCTCTGTACCACAAATTAAAATTAGGAGCTTTGGGCAGCTGTCACGCTTGTTACTTATTGCCAAAACTGCGAAGTTGAAGGAAGCCCAAGCATGTGTTGAAGGTGATCTTAATGCTCCAGTCTGTGATTTGAACTTTTAGAAATAATCTTGCTGGGGAAGTGGGGAAAGGGTGGGAGGATCATTTGTTAGAGTCTCTTGAAAAAATTTCTACAATCTACAAGGTAAAAAGTCAAATGTACAACTTCATGAAAATGTTATTAATTTTCCTTGGCTACAATATTATGCTCCTATCAAATTTCAGCTTTAAAATGAAAGGCCTGTTACCTTACCACTGGTAAATTTCTAGGTTTCTGATTTTAGCATGTGGTTTGAAAGAGAACCTTCTCAGCTTCTGGAAAGCACAGGGGGCTGTAGCCTGTTAGGTCAGCGTCAGGAGAGAAGACAGATGACAAGGGCCGGCCTCTGAATCCACTCTCTCTCAGCCTACTGCCAAGGAATAGATTGAATGATTACAATCTATTTCCTTTCAAATGAACGTAGGCTCTTTCTTTAGCAGAGACAGCCTTTAATAATCTCCCTTTCCACTTTTCTCAGCCATATTCTGCTGTGGGCTTCACAGCCTTCTGTGAATAGTTACAGTCATTCAAATCTGTGACAAATATTCTTCTTCTTCTTAAAGATATGTGATGTTTGCACTATCATCTAATCATCTAACATGCAAAAAATGAATGTGGTTGCCTGCTATAATTGTGTTGTAAATGTTTCTTATGAGTAGAAATATCTAATCATAGGTGACAATGTATGTGTTTTGCTTTATTGGAATTCTGTGACCAATGGGTTTCTGGCACAAGGTATTTGAATTCTGCCCATTTCTGTGTGAGATGGGAAGAGGGTCTTTTTTTAATTTTATTTTAAAGATGCCAACCTCAGGAGAGCAACCTCTTTTTATGCCTTGACTATTACTCCTTATTAGGTGAGGGTATCATGTCTTGAAGAGTAAAGCTGAATTCAAGAAGGTAGTTAATAGATGAAGGATTGTTCATTCAATTCTACTTAATTGGTAGACATAATACATAGATTTCTATATAGCTAAATACTTATCCATTAACTAAATACTTATCCTTTGCTGCTTTTTGCCATTTCTGCAAGAATTTTGGTATAACCCTTAGTTTCACGTCCAAGTTGCGTAGTACATGGCAATTTGGTAGTCAGGTTTATGCCATTCCTCAGAATCCACCTGCTCTGTCTTTTTGTAAATCTCTGTGTGATGACAGTCATAAGGTTGTTAAGTTGAGATGCTCAATAAATGATTGATTCCTTGGTCTCCTTTTTGTTGCTCTTCTCCCCCAGTGAAGTCCTTTTCTCAGCCCTAAGTCTGTGGAATATCCCATGACCACATTGGAAGGTTAATGCCTTCACTGTACTTTTCTTCATTTCATTTAAGTTAAGCTTTCTGAATTAGTCTTACAGGCCTTCCTCTCCACTCTCATCTCAATGCATATATACTTTCATTTTCTCAAATTTCTCCATTCTAAACAAGGGTTTTCCCCTTTCTCCTTCATTTTCAACCATATTAGTTTTTAACATTAACCAAATTCTGTTTTTAGCATCTCTAGGTTCAATTTTCACATCTTTATCAGCCTTGATCATGAATTGGTATTTGTTTTTCACTATAATTTTAATATATATATAATTGCATTATACATATATATATATATATATATATATATATATATGGCTAGATGTGTTTTGCAGCTGTAAGATCACATGACATTGCAAATATTAAGCAGTTTGAATAGGTGCAAAAGAGTGCTAGGGGGTCTGTAGCCTTAGGAAAGCATGCTATTTTGGAAAGAAAGCCTTTATAAATACCCAGCCCTGCTACACACACACATGCACACATGCCCGTATAGTTCTAGTGATGATTCTTTTAAGGAGATCACTATTTCTCTATCTTCAAATAAATTCTGAATATATTAATTGAATGTGCATTCTGAACAAAGCCCCACAGCCAATTAAAAAAGAAAGAAAGAATGACTGTCTTGGTCTTTGTGCTATTAGGGAGATATATAGATGATATTACAATAGAAACTAGAGCATCTCATGAAATAGAATAAAGTTCCTAAAAGCAATGGAATCTCAGACGTAGAGATGAATTCTAATTGGGTCGATTAGAAAAAGCTTAATGAAAGAAACACATTTGAATGGATTTTGAAGGATTTATTAGTCTTAATGTTTCTTGTGCTAGAAGACAAGAGGATAATTTTTATTTGTCTTCCTTTTTTTTTTTTTTTTTGGCAGCTAACAGAGACCCCATAGTAAAAATCCTGGGCTCCGATTATAATACAATGAAAGGAGACTCAATTGCATTAAATAGTCTTGGTAAAATTACCAGAGATGATGATCCTGAAAGTGAAATTAAGATGAAGATTGCTATGCTGCTTAAGCAATTGGATCTGCACCTCCTCAATCATTCTCTAAAACATATTTCCTTGTGAGTGTTTTTCAAAAAGGAACCTCTATTGTATTGAGCAAAGATTGTGCCACTGAACTCCAGCCTGGGTGACAGAGCAAGACTGTCTCTCAAAATAGATACATAAATAAATAATAAAATATTAAAATTAAAAATTAAAAAGGAAGCTTTAAAAATTAGTTACAAAGTTGCTTTCAGAGTTTTAGAAAAAAAAGACACAAAAAATAAAGCATGGAAGTTATTGCTATGGATTTAACTTTACATTTTATTGGAACAAACAATTTTCTTGGGATTCATTTATTCCAGTTCTAAAAATTAAAAATTGCAGGTAACATTGCTAAAACATTCTGGTGAGGTTTCATGAAATTCTGAAGACATTAGGTGGCCTTGTTATTTTCAAAGGCTCTCAAGACTATTGCACAAATTATTAAATTATAATGCAGATATCATGTAGAGTTTGTATAGTCCAAAGCATGTTCATTTTCTAATATTTTTAGTATTAGAATATTATCAGCATGAAATAAAGTGAATATTTAATGGAGTATATTTAATGTTGCATTAAACATGAATCACTGATTACTTGATGTGTTGACAGTGCTGTTATAAAATTATGGCATGGCTAAAATTAACTGCAATTTTAATTACAAAAAAGATATTTCTCCTGATACAATGAAATGTGTTCATGTGTTTCCTAGATTCTGTTTAAAGTATTTAAGCTGACATTTTAAACATTTATTTCAGAGAAATAAGTTTAAGTCCCGTGGCGGTGAAGAAGGATATAGAACTGCTCAAACGTTTCTCAGGAAAAGGAGACCAAACAGTCTTGGAATCTATTGAATATACCTCAGGTTTGATGTTTTCTGAGGCTCATTTTATGTTATTTATGTTTTCATAATTACGTTTGCAAAATGCTTTCAATGTCTACAATACAAGAGAAGGTTTAAGAAGGGGAAAGCTTAAAATTTCCACAATATTTATTTTGTGGAAGCCCACACTTTTTACCAAACTCTAGGTTAAAGAACTGTTAATTGCTTGATGATTGATTTCAGATTATGAATTTTCAAATGGATGTCGAGCCCCACCGTGGAGACAAACTCACGGGGAAATTTGTTATGTGCTGGTGAAACCTCACGATGGTGAGACTCTGTGCATTACTTGCAGTGCAGGCGGAGTATTTTTAAATGGTGTAAGTACATTTTTAAAAACATAACTAAAACCAGTGGACTTTGGCTGGTAGCTGTAGATGTCTCAAGGGTGTGTCCCAATGACCACAGAGAATGAATTACCGTTCTGTAGGACAGAAGCAGATTCCTTTGATATATGCTTGCTGGGCAAATTCAAAGTAGCTTCAGAATAAGCTCTCTTATTCTCCACTGCAGGTCATTAAGCCAATCTGATAAGAAATGGGCTTCAAAGTGACCCATTCCACTTTATAAATGTCTTTAACATAATCGCTTCACTGATTTGTTACACAGCAACCAAAGGATAGAAAGGTCAAAAAAGGAACACTGAGATAATACAGATGTCCTAACTGCAGCTTGCATCCTAAGAGTTGTGCATTACTCTTAGGGACAGAGGGAAAGAGAGGGGCTTATCTAAACGTAGAAGGTTGGAGACAGTGCCCCATGAAGCTGGGACCCAGACCTCTGGGGAGGGTCCACTTCCAGGCTGTGCTGGTCCCCACAGAGTTCAGACCATCTCCATGAGGCAGGGCTGCAGATCTCTGGAGAGTGGGCACTGCCCAGTTAATGCTTGTACCTCGGGAAGAGGATCCTTGTAGAGCTGGCAGAGCTGGGACCCGGACCTGTGAAAGTGGAGCACTGGATGGCTGATAGTGATATTTCCCAGGGGGTGTGGTGAGCCTGTTTCTGGGACTGTGAAAAATAAACAAACCTGGAAACTGGAACCAACTGTTGCTACTGGAAGCAACTGCCACTGCGTGTAAGGAAGGGCCGTTGCTGGGGTGACTCTAACAGGGCCAGTGGGCCAGCAGGAAGCAGCAGGTCCCTCCTCCCTTTCCCAGCCTTTCAGTCTTCCTTTAGCTGATTCTAATGACGGAGCCTAACCTAGCCTGGCAAAGGAGAAATACGACATTGCAGACTCCCGCGTGAGTAGCACAAAGTAGAGGCTGGGTGACTGGGCTTTGAGCTGAGTGATAAACAGCACACAGTGTTCTGGATTAAAACACTTTTAGTCTCATCCCTATTCACAGAACCACCTGGAAGGAGCTTAGCTTTCACCTCTGCAACATCCTGCCCTCAGTATCTTCAACATAAATTTGGAACTTAGAAACAAAATTCTATAATGAGGACCCAAGTCCTTAATGGGGACCCAGCCATCACAGGGGACTGCCTGGAGGGTTGTTACATGTTGGCTTGGGTTGGTACCAAAATGCTGGAGCCTCCTTTCTGATTACCTGTAATCATCTTTCTGACATGCCTTTTGGTGCTTTTCTTGTTAGCATGACACTGAGCTCATTTCTACAAAGAGGAAGTAGACAAATAAGATTTTGCTTTGATTTGTCATGATATTTTAGAAAAACAAAATCTCTAATTAGGAATAAAGGGACAAAAGAAGGAATGATTTTCTTTGACCGTCTGGAGGGGGGCAGGGAGTCTTTATTTCTATCAGAGATTGTTATTGATCTACATACATATAACTTATTTGGCGTGGAGATATCTAAGTACCCTTTAAGTTTTAAAAAAGTGGAAGATGAGGACGATAAAGCTACTCAATAATTACAACAAGATTTAAAACACACTAGTCATATGTATAGAAATGCTTTTGTGTACAGTTATATATAACACACTGCAGTTATATGTATTTATATATATACAGTTATGTGATGTGTGTGTACATATATATATTCTGTTATGGAAGAACAATAGAGGTAGGGAAGAAAAGGAAAATATGGAAAGGAAAGAGACAAGAAGAGAAAGAGACACATGGGTGTGTGGACAGATTGTTACATAGAGATCTAGAAAATAAGCCTATAGCAGCCATGCCACAGAAGAACAGAGTGTGACAAGCAGAAACATAGGCTTTTCCATAGTTAAATTCTAACCTTGAAGACTTTTATGACATCGTCAGCTAAGGCTCGTGAGGTCATAATGCATTTTCAGAGCAGAGGAGAGCGGAGAGAAGGAAGCTCTCACTTCTCTGCTCAATAGCAGAGTGCCTTACATGCATATAGGAGGTACTCAGTAAAGCCTTGCTGAATGAACAATTGAATGAAGGAAGGAATGAGTGAATGAATGGAAAAGTAGATAACATTAAATTAAGGGGGAAGGATTTTGCCTATACATTTCATGTATAAAGGCTACCATATAGATCCTTCGGAGATGAAAACAATACGTGTGCTTAGCTTGTGATGTATTGATCAGGATCTTATAATTGTTCTTATGTTAAACGTAGAACGAAACTTGTTTTTCCCCAAAGGGCAAAACAGATGATGAAGGGGACGTTAATTATGAGAGAAAAAGTTCAATTTATAAAGACCTTGTCACATTTTTAAGAGAAAAATCACCAAAATTTTCAGAAAATATGTCTAAACAGGTAAGTTTTATGGTTTCTTTTGAGCTTTCATAGCATTATGTTACTAAACTACAACTTTCTATGGTACAAGGAAAATAGTAACTTTGCCTATTTTTGGACACTTTTTGTTATTAGTGTTTTTTTTTTACAATATAACATAACATAAAAATATTGTAAATGTAGTATCATTGTTCAGGGTTCAGTGCCATTAATTACATTCACAATGTTGTACAAATATCACTATTGTCAATTTCCAAGTCTTTTTCATCTCTCCAACTTAAACTCTACACCCATTAAGTAGTAATTCCCCATTCCTTCTTTCCTGACTTCCTGGTTAACTCTGATCTGCTATTTCTATCAGTTTGCTTATTTTAGATATTTATTGTCACTGGAATGATATAATATTTGTCCTTTTGTGTCTGGCTTCTTTCACTTAGCACAGTGTTTTCAAGGCTCATCCATGCTATAGCATGTATGATAATTTCATTCTTTCATGGTAGAATAATATTTTGTTTATGTATAGACCATATTTGGTTTATGCATTCATCATTGATGGACATTTGGGTTGTTTCCACCTTTCAGGTATGGTGAATAATGCTGCTATGAATATTGGTGTACGGGTATCTGTTGAGTTCCTATTTTCAATTCTTTTGGATCTTTTCCTAAAAGTGGAATTTCTGGGTCATATGGCAATTCTATATTTAACTTTTGGAGGAACTGCCAACGTGTTTTCCACGGGGCCACACCGATTTCATTCTCACCAGCATTATCCAAAGATTCCACTTTCTTCACATCCTTGTTAACACTTCTTATTTTCTAGGTTGTTTTTTAATTACAAACATCATATATTTACAAATATAATTACAAATATAATTTACAAATATATTTACAAACAGTCAGTGTCATTAGGAATTTGATTTGCATTTCCATAACGATTAGTGACGTCAAACATATTTTCATGTATTTGTTGGTTATTTGTATATTTTCTTTGAAGAAATGTCTGCTTGAGTCCTTAGCTTATATTTTAAGTTGAATCTTTTTGTTGTTGTAGTTTTTGTATATACCCAATATTAACCCCTTATCAGATACAAGGTTTGCAAATTTTTCTCTTGTTATGCAGGTTGCCTTTTAACTTTCTTGATAGTGTCCTTTGATGCAGAAACATTTTTACTTTTGATGAAGCCTAATTTACCTATTTTTTCTTATGTTGCCTGTGCTTTTGAAGTCATATTTAAGAAATCATTGCCAAATCCAAGGTCATGAAAAATTTGCCCCTGTTTTTCCTCTAAGGATTGTATAGTTTTAGCTCTTAAATTTAGGCCCTTGATCTCTTTCGAGTTGATTTGTGTCCATTTGGAGACTAATGAAATTTAGGGTCCAATTTCATTCTTTTGCATATGGATATTCAGTTTTCCCAACACCATTCGTTGAAGAGATTGTTCTTTCTCCTTTGGGTGGTCTTAGCATTCTTGTTGAAAATCAATTGATCATAGATGGAAGAGTTTACTTGGGGACTTTTAATTCTATTCCATTGGTCTGTATGTCTTTCTTTATGTCAGTATCACACTGTTTTGATTACTATAGTTATAGTAGTTTTGACATCAGGAAGTGTGAGTCCTCAAACTTTGTTCCTGTTTTTTAATACTGTTTTGGCTATTTGGTTTTCCTTGACACTCTATATGAATTTTAGGCTTGGTTTTACATTTCTGCAAAAAGTGCCATTGGGATTTTGATAGAGATTTCATTGAATTTATGAATTGCTTTAAATAGTATTGCCATCTTAACCATATTAAGTCCTCCAGTTTATGAACAGGAGATATCTTTCCATTTAGTTGTATATTTAATGGCTTTCAGCAATGTTTAGAAGTTTTCAGTGTACAAGTTTTTCTCCTTTATTATATTTACTCATTAACATTTTATTTTTGATGCTACTGTAAATGAAATTGTTTTCTAAATTTTATTTTCGATTATTCACTGCTAGTGTGTAGCAATGCAACTTTTGAGTGATCAAATCAGATCTAATTTTTGAGTGTTAAAGTCAAGATTGAATTTCACAACTTCACTGAATTCATTTAACTCTATGTGTGTGTTTGTGTGTGTGTATTCTTAGGTTTTTCTGCATATAAGATCATGCCATCTGCGTACAGATAGTTTTACTTCTTCCTTTCCGATTTAGACGCTTTTACAATTTCTTTTTCTTTACTTATTGCTGTGGCTAGGACTTCCTGGACTATGTTGAATAAGAGTGGTAACAGCAGGCATCCTTGTCTGATTCCTGATTTTTTTTTTTTTTGAGATGGAGTTTCACTCTGTCACCCAGGCTGGAGTGCAGTGGTGTGATTTTGGCGCACTGCAACCTTCACCTCCCCTCCTGGGTTCAGGTGATTCTTGCGCCTTAGGCTCTTGAGTAGCTGGGTTCACAGGCACCTGCAACCATGCTCTGTGAATTTTTAGATTTTTTAGTAGAGATGGGTTTTCACCATGTTGGCCAGGCTGGTCTCGAACTCTTGGCCTTAAGTAATCTGCCTGCCTCGGCCTCCCAAAATGCTGGGATTACAGCTGTGAGCCACCATGCCTAGCCTGACTCCTGATCTTAATTAAAAAACTTTTAGGCTTTCACTATTGAGCCTGATGTTAGCTATGGGATTTTCCTATATGGCCTTTAGCATGTTGAGGAAGTTGCCTTCTATTCAGTTTTCCTTTTCTTTTCTTTTTTTGAGATGGAGTCTTGCTCTGTCACCCAGGCTGGAGTGCAGTGGTGTGATCTTGGCTCACTGCAACCTCCACCTCCCGAGTTCATGCGATTCTTCTGCCTCAACCTCCCTAGTAGCTGGGATTCCAGGTACATACCGCCACAGCTGGCTAATTTTTGTATTTTTGGTAGAGATGGGGTTTTGCATGTTGGCCAAGCTGGTCTCAAACTCCTAACCTCAGGTGTTCCACCTGTCTCAGCCTCCCAAAGTGCTGGGATTACAGGTGTGAGCCACCATCCCGGCTCCAGTTTTCCTTTTCTTGGTGCACCCATCATTTGGTAGACCCTCCTGAGTAAAAGATGCACATTGGAGGGAAAAATTGAGGGTTTGGGTGTTAGAGAATACCTTTATTATTTTCTCTCAGTTGTTTGTAGAGTAATGATTTGAAATTAATTTTTAGTTAGCATTTCAAAGGCTTATATTTCCATGCAAACTGTTTGTTTTGGCTTTTTCCCCTCTTCGGAGACCTTTAGGATCTTCCTTGGTGTTCTGTAATTTTTGTGGTATGGTTTGTGCAGATTTTTGTTTCTTTTTGAGATTCATCTATGTTTTTGCATCTATCATTAATTTATTGCTTTTATGGATGTGTATTATTCCATTGTATGGATATGCCACTATTTGTTTATCCACTTACCTGTTAATGGATGTGTGGTTATTTCAGGTTTTGGGCTATTACAAATAAGACTACTAAGAACATTTTTGTACAATACAAAGATTTGTATGATCATATAGTCTCATTGTGCCTAGGTTAAAAACCTAAGAATGAAATGGTAAGGTCATATGGTAGTTGTATGTTTAACTTTTTAAGCAACTGGTAAACTGCTCTCCATAGTGGTTGTAATATTTTACATTGGTGTAGGCAATGTATGAGAGTCCCAGTTCTTCCACATACTCATCACTAACCATTATGGTCAGTCCCTTAACTACAGGCATTCTAATAGGTGTGTACTGGTATCTCCTTTGGTTTTAATTTGCATTTCTTGAATGCATCTTTTCATGTGCATATTGACCATTCACATTATCTTATGTGGTAAAGTGTCTATTCAGACTCTGTGCATTTTTTCATTGGGATATTCAGTTTTTTATTGAGTTGCAACAGATCTTTATTATGTTCTTGGCTTATATATTCTGTTAGATATATGAAATATAAATATTTCCTCCCAATCTGGGTCTTATATTTTTTATTTATTTATTTATTTTTGAGACGGAGTCTCGCTCTGTCGCCCAGGCTGGAGTGCAGTGGCACGATCTTGGTTTGTTGCAAGCTCCGCCTCCCGGGTTTACACCATTCTCCTGCCTCAGCCTTCTGAGTAGCTGGGACTACAGGCGTCCACCACTGCACCCGGCTAATTTTTTTTTTTTTTTTTTTTTGTATTTTTAGTAGAGACGGGATTTCACCGTGTTAGCCAGGTTGGTCTTGATCACCTTACCTCATGATCCGCCCAACTTGGCCTCCCAAAGTGCTGGGATTACAGGCGTGAGCCAGTGCGCCCTGCCGGGTCTTGTATTTTTATTCTCCAAACAGTGTCTTTCAAAGAGCAAGTGTCTTCAATTTTGATAAAGTCCAACTCATTTTTTCCTTACAGTGTTTTATCTTATAATGCTTTTCCAAACCCAATATAATGAAGAATTTCTCCAATGTTTTCTTCTAGAGATTTTTCAATTTTACCATTCCAATCCATGTCTATGATCCACTTTAATTTGGTTTGTGTGTATGAGGTATGGATCAAAGTTCTTTTTTTTTTTTGCTTATCTAGTTGTTCCAGCATCATTTGTCAAAAATAAACCTATTGTTTTGCCACTGAATTACCTTTATAACTTTGTCAAAAATTAGTAGTACATTTGTCTGTGACTGTATTTCTGAACACTTCATATTGTAACTTTGATTTCTGTATCTTTACACCAATACCACACTGTCTTGATTACTGTAGCTTTATGATAAGTCTTGAAGTTGTTTAGTTTAAATCCTCTAATAGTGTTCTTTAAAAAAGTTTTTTGGCAATTATAGGTCTTTCGCATGTCCATAAGAATATTGGAGCCAGCATGTCAATTTCTTAAAAAAGGTCTAACGGAATTTTTGCCTTGAATTTATAGATGAATTTAGGAAAAATGGGCATCTTAACAATATTGAGTTTTCTAATCCATGAACATAGTATATCTCTTCATTTATTTAGGTCTTAATTTCTCTCACCAGTGCTTTATAGCTTTCAATATACAGGTCTTATACATCTCTTTTGAAACTTATCTGTGTTTCATATTTTGGGTCTATTGTTAATGAGTTTTAGCTTTTCTATTTCTAGTCATTTGTTGCTATTGTATAAATATGTACTTGATTTTTGTATACTGATTTTATATCCTGAAATTTTGCTAAACTCCCTTATTAGTTCTAGTATCTTGTTTGTACATTCCAGAGGGTTTTCTATGTAGATATTGTCAGTGAATAAAGATAATTTTCTTACTTCTTCCTTCCTAATCTCAACTCTTCCTTCCCAATCTCAACAGTTTTTTATTTATTTTTATTTCCTTAATGCACTAGCTGGAATCACCAGTAAAACATTGAATAGAAATGGTCTCTTCTTCCTGATATTGCAGGGAAATCTTTCAGTTAAGTTTGATGCTAACCATTTACAAGGTTAAGGCTTCTATTCTGAATCATTGAGAACTTTTATTAGGAATGAATGCTGGATTTTATTAAATGTTTCTTTGTGTACTGTGGAGAGAATCGTGTTTTTTTCATCTTTTAGTTTGTTAATGTGATTAATTACATTGATTAATTTTTCAAGTGACAAACCAACCTTACACTTCTGAGACAAACCCCACTTGAATCTTTTATATACATTATCAGATTTAATCTGCCAAGATTTTGTTAAGTTTTGCACCTATATTCATAAAGTTATTAGTGTGTAGCTTTGTTTTCTTTAGTATCTTTGTCTGGTTTTGGTATTGAAGTAATATTGACATTATAGAATGATGTGGAAAGTTTTATCTTCTCTTCAATTTTTTGGAAGAGTTTGTATAGAATTAATATTGTTTGTTTATTAAATGTTTGGTAGGTTTATTAAATGTTTGGTAGAAATGTTTGGTGAAAGCCATCTGGGCCTGGAATATTCTTTATGGGAAATATTTTAACTACAAATTCAATTTATTTGATAGTTATGACACTATACCTGTTGTCTATTTCTTCCTGAGGGAGCTTTGGTAGATTAGATTGTCCTTAAGGAAATTTTTTCATTTGGTGTAAGTTGCCAGATTTATTGGCATAAACTTTTTTCATCGTATTCTCTTACTGACTTTTTAATATCTGTAGAATTTGTAGTCATTGTTACCTCTCTCATTCCTAATATTGGTCATTTGTGGTTTGTAAATTTTGATCCACCTATAACGATAGGACTATAGATTTACTAAATTTTCTCAAGGAGCTAACTTTAGGTTTAATTTTTATCTTTTCTACTTTACTTTGATGTTTATGTGGTTTTATTTTTGGGTTTATTTACTCTTATTTCTCCAGTTTCTAAAAAATGTCATGATACATTTAATTTAATCTAGTCATATTTGCATTTGAAGAAATTTTGATGAATTCAGTTGTGAATAATGTTTTACTTGGAGCATATTAAACAAGGGATCCTCAGCCCAAAACCTGCTTTAGCTGATAAACAACTTCAGTAATGTTTCAGGATACAAAATCAATGTATCAGTGTATAAGATCAGAAAAAATAACTATTGGATACTAGGCTTAGTACCTGAATGATTAAATCATCTGTACAGCAAACCCCTGTGACATGAGTTTATCTATATAACAAACCTGCACCTGTACCCCTGAACCCAAAATAAATTATTTTATTTTTGGCACAGATGGGGTTTTGCCATGTTGGCCAGGCTGGTCTTGAACTCCTGGCTTCAAGTGATCTGCCTGTCTAACCTATTTATTTATTTATCATTTTTGACCATGAGAATTCATGCTGCAAATTTCTTTATGAGCATTGTGTAGACTATGTTCCACAGATTTTGATACGTGATGTTTTTATTCAATATATATGAGGAGTTTCTGTAGATCTTTTACCAATTTCTAGTTAAATTCCAATGTTTTAAGGTATTTTATATTTTAGTTACTTTAAACTTTTTAATGTTCATTTTATGGCCCAGAATATGATCTATTTTGGTGATTTTTTTTCCTTGTACATTTGAGGAGACTATATTCTGGTGTTATTGAGAGGTGTGTCTTTTAAATGTCCATGAAGCCAACTTGTCTGATTGTGTTGCTCAGGTCTTCTATATCATTACTGATGTTTTTTCTGCTCATTTTATTGATTACTGAGAGAGTTTTGAAGTCCACCAATTATGGATTTATCTATGTTTCCTTTTAGCTCTGTGTTGCCTTCATATATAATGAAGTTCTGTTGCTTGGTGAATACACAATTACGACTGTGTGCTAATTGATTCTTTATTAGTATGTGTGCTCCTCTTTGTCCCAGTAAATAATAATATTTATTTAGATTTTATTTATTGCTTTGGAGTCGATATTGTCTGTTTTTAATATGGCCATTCCTGCTTTCTTTTGACTATTGTTTGCATAAACTGTTCTTCTCCAGCCTTTTACTTCTGATGTATTTGTAACTTTACATATAAAATAGTTTCTTTAGGCCACAAATAGTTAAGTCTCCTTTTTCATCCAATTTGATGATTCCTCATTCAATTGATGTGTGTAAACCCTTTCATTTGATGTAACTACTAATATAATTAAATCTAAATTTACTGTCTTGCTACTTGTTTTCTATTTGTTTCATCAGTTCTTTGTGATTTTTTTCCTTTCTCCACCCCTTTTGAATTGAGCCTTTCAAAATGATTCCATTTTATTTGTGCTATTGCTTTACTAGGTATATTTCTTATTAAAAGTTTCTTAGCTGCCCTCTGGCTTATAATATATATCTCGAATTTGTCATGTCTCCTTTAAGTGAGGTTCTGAAATTCACAAATAGTTTAAGAAACTTACAGCAATATATCTTGAATACCCTCCATGTACTTTGTTATTGTCCTTGCACATTTTATTTCTACATGTCATAAACCCCTCAAAACATTGTTACTATTTTTGCTTTAGATAGTCAATTATATGTGAGAATGATTAAAAATAATACACCAAGTCTTGCATATTTATTTTTACCATTTCTGCAGCTTTCAAATTTTTTGCATAGATTCATGTTTCTGTCTGGCATGATTTTATTCCTGACTGAATAATTTTATTTAACATTTCTAGCACAGGTCTTCTGGTTAATTCTCTGTTTTTGTTCATCTGTGAAGGTTTTTATTTTGCTTTCATTTTTGAAAGATTTTTGTTTTATTCTTAGTACAGAATTTTGGGTTGACATGGTTTTTTGTTTTTTCCTTTTTAGTGCTTTAAATAGATTACTCTCTTTTTCTCTGGTTTGCAGTGTTTCTGATGAGAGGCCTCTTAAAATTCTTATGTTCATTCCTCTGTGTTTAATATGTCATACCTGTCTACCTTCAAGATGTTCCCTTTATCTTTGGTTCAAGCAATTTAAATATGATGTGTTTTAGTCAATAGAGGGTTTTAGTTGAATTTTTTGGTAGTGGTGAGGAATGAACAGGTCCAGCCCTGGTGTTGTACCTGTGTGTGCTGCAACAGAGGAGTGATTTTAAAAACATTGCGCTACTGTCCACCTAACTCCAACAGAAGCCTTAGTCTTGACACTGCCCTTATTTAGCTGTTACTAAGGACCACAAGTTAGATGCACCTGAGACTTCCTTTCCTGAATTTACCACTGGCATAATGTTTCAGAGAACACTAGATAATTCAGATATCATTAAAAATTATTCTCATTTTTTCAATAAAGGGGATTAGCATCAATGAAGACCAGCAAAAGGAAAATGATCAGCTGGGCAAAGCCCCCAAGAAGGAAGAAGCAGCTGCCTTCCGCAAAGACATTTCTGGTTCAGACAAGAGGTCACTGGAGAAGAACCAAATTAATTTCGGGAGGAATCAAACGACCAAGAGATGGGAACCAAGCTTAAACTGGAAGACCACTGTTAATTACAAAGAGTATGTAGACAATTACATTTGTTTTCAGATGCATCTTTAGTAACCATATTCACCTAATTTTTCACAGAACTTTATTTAATTTAATTAAATTAATTAATTTTTTTTTGAGATGGAGTCTTGCTCTGTTGCCCAGACAGGAGTGCAGTGGTGCAATCTCGGCTCACTGCAACCTCAACCTCCCGAGTTCAGGTGATTCTCCTGCCTCAGCCTCCTGAGTAACTGGGATTACAGGCATGTGCCACCACACCTGGCTAATTTTTTTTTCTTTTTTTGTAATTTTAGCAGAGACAGGGTTACACCATGTTGGCCAGACTGGTCTCAAACTCCTGACCTCAAGTGATCTGCCCACCTCAGCCTCCCAAAATGCTGGGATTACAGGCATGAGTCACTGCGTCCGGCCAGAACTTTATTTTATAATGGAAAAATACTGAGTAGATATTTACATGTCCCTCCAAGGCGCAGGTTGATTCCTTTCTGCTCCTCTTTGTATTCCAAGAGGAAAGATTTAATAGAGTTTGTGTGTGTAGCACCATGAAGGGAAGAGAAGAACAATTCACTTTCATATAGTTGGTGAGTCAGGACAAATAATATGCAGATAAGATGATAAAACACTTGCAAAAGTCATAGGGGAAATGTAAAAATCATGGTAGAGACCTGGTTAAGTAAACACTAGGAGAATGTGGAATGGTGAAAATTGTATGCAGTTAATCAGGGAAACTGTCATAGAGATCATGTCTTCTCTTTTAACAGAACTTTAATACTATGAAAAGGCTAGAGTCTCAAAAATATGAATGGGCCTATACAAAGTGGACACCGGCTTGATGAATGTACGAAATACACAAAACAGTGCCGTTTAGGACCCTCTATAGACAGGCATCAAAGCAAAAATCGAGGGCCAATGCTACTTAAATGCTGGGGCAGTCTGAAACACCTAGAACTAGCTTCGTTCCTTCCTTCCTTCCTTCCTTCCTTCCTTCCTTCCTTCCTTCCTTCCTTCCTTCCTTCCTGCCTGCCTGCCTGCCTGCCTGCCTTCCTTCCTTCCTTCCTTCCTTCCTTCCTTCCTTCCTTCCTTCCTTCCTTGAGGCAGAGTCTTGCTGTCACCCAGGCTGCAGTGGCACGAACTTGACTCACTGCAACCTCCGACTCTTGGGTTCAAGTGATTCCCTTGCCTCAGCCTCCCGAGTAGCTGGGATTACAGATGTGTGACACCATGCCTGGTTAATTTTTATATTTTTAGTAGAGATGGGGTTTTGCCATGTTGGCCAGGCTAGTCTCGAACTCCTGAGCTCAAGTAATCCACCCACTTTGGCCTCCCAAAGTGCTGGGATTACAGGTGTGAGCCACTGCACCCTGCCCACTTTTTAAAATTTAACAAATAGTTTACAAGTCGTGGCCTGTAAGTGATATTCTATGTTGTCCCAGTTTTGGGTTAAGAACTGGCTCCTGGATGATCACATGGGCACCTTCTCCTGCAGGGATTCTGAGAACCACAGGGTGATTGTGTTTTGGAAGCAAACCCACAGAGCTGTTTGAAGAACGGAGTCCTATGGAGAGGGGAGACACTAGCTCCTCTGATTGATTCTCATCAATTTGGGGGTGTTTGACTTTTGTGCCTCTGTTTGAAAGAGTCAATGTGAAAATGAAAAATGCGTGGGCAACTCTGTTAACTGGCAAGTGAGTTTTAAAATACTGCTTTTTCCATATGCTTACTCTTTCAAGCATGAGATTCCTTAGCAGGTATTCAAGGGAGGACATAGAATGTCAAGGACTATGCAAAGCCTGCGAATACCTAGAAAACCAGGCGCAAGCCCTGTTGCAATGTTGAGTAGGGAAGATAAGAAAATAGACAACTATAATTGGGGGTGATACGTACCTAGAGTGGACGGCATTGGGTGCAGGATTCACACCAACAGTGGCAATCTGTGAAGACCTGTTCCTAGGTGCTGGACAGAAAGTTTCTTCGATATGTAAAACATAGGGCTGTGCTGAAAGAGTGAGACAACTCCAAGTGTCAGAATCACACATCTGTCAGGAACACACATCATTTTGAGCACATGGAAATAATGGAGTATATATCTACATTGCCATCTTTTATTTTTCATTACTTAGCAAAAAGTGATAAAGCTAATATATTTGTACATATTTTTTAGAAGCAAAGGCTCAGCAAAAGAAATCCAAGAGGACAAACGCACAGGAAGACCTGAAAAATCAAGACCATCTGTTTCACACGGAA
The DNA here is from genome assembly GCF_007565055.1 of Rhinopithecus roxellana. Taxonomy (NCBI): domain Eukaryota; kingdom Metazoa; phylum Chordata; class Mammalia; order Primates; family Cercopithecidae; genus Rhinopithecus; species Rhinopithecus roxellana. The sequence goes on from NC_044559.1 coordinate 105,641,955, forward strand.
GAGCACAATTACTTCGGTATGGTTCTGGTCAGCATGACAAGTTCCCTAAAGCCACCTTCACACAGTGGGCTACTGAGCATGCAAATTAATGCCGTTCTTACTGTTAGGGTCCCAAGATGTTTACACTGACAGTTACTAGAAATGTTAGTAAAAGTGGTCACACCGGATTTCTTTAAATACTTTTTCAAGATGTTCTTCTAATGCAGAGTTACCCGAAATACAGTGATTTACTAGTATTAGTTGACTGTGGGAAAAGAAATGTGTTTAATGCAAAGAGCAGTGAACTAAGTTTAGGAACACTGGGCTCCTAACTGATGTCTTGCCTCTGAACAATCATGTCCTGGCAAAGTTATGTCATCTGTCTGAGCCTCCCTTTGCTGATCACAAATGACTGCCGATTTTGAAGTGGTGTAAGTTATTGTTAATGAAAACAATTAAAAATTAAATATGAGGCCAACTAGTAAACTTCTTATTTCATTTTCAGTTTGACAAAAAAGGTGACATGTCTGGAAAATAAGGGTCAGCCACTTCTATTCGCTTCAGAGTGGTGGATATTAGCACTTTTGTTACAATCTCATAGGTCCTTGAGGCTGTGTTCATTGTTTTTTTCAGTTACTTTTTTCTCTAGGTTGTTCAGATTGAGCCAATTCTGTTGTTCCATCTTCATGTTCATTTATTTTTTCTTCCCTCCTATTCTTCTGCTAATTTCATTCAGTGAGTTTTTAATTTCACTTACGATTTTTAGTTCCAAAATTTCCGTTTGGTTTTTCTTTTCTATCTTCTGTTTCTTTGCTGAGACTTTCTATTTTTTTCATTTGTTTCAAACATGTTCATATTGCTTGTTGAAATATTGTTATGATGGTGAGGCTTTCATATCTTTGTCAGTTAATTCATACATCTCCATCACCTTGATATTGGCATTTTAAAATTGTCTTTTCTCATTTAAGATGAGATCTTCTCCATTCTTGGTATGACAAATAATTTTCAGTTGAAGTGTAGACATTTTGGTTATTATGAGACTCTGGATCTTATTTAAATTATTGATTTATTTATTTGAGACAGAGTCTTGTCTGTCACCCAGGCTGGAGTGCAGTAGTGCAATCTCGGTTCACTGCAACCTCCACCTCCTGAGTTCAAGCAGTTCTTCTGCCTCAGCCTCCTGAGTATTTGTGATTACAGGAGTGCACTACCACATCCAGCTAATTTTTTTGTTTTTAGTAGATACGGGGTTTTGCCTTGTTGGCCAGGCTGATCTTGAACTCCTGACCTCAAGTGATCTGCCTGCCTCGGCCTCCCAAAGTGCTGGGATTACAGATGTGAGCCACTGCACTGGCCTAAATCTTATATTTTAGAAGGCCTTCTCTGCCACCATATTGGCAGGATGAGGTATGTGTTGCTTCCCTAGGCTGGTGAGGAATTGAAATAGCAGGTTTTCCCGTAGGCCTTCATTGATGCCTGGAGGGTCAGGCAAAGGAGTCCTCATTATTTCTGGAGGGTAGTGGGAGTTCATGCTCCACCTATGCCTCTGCTGATACCAGCTGAACAGTGTGATGGGGGAGTCCTTGGTTTGTCTGTGGGCTCTACTGACATCACAGTTTGGGGAGTGACTTCATTTTTACCATGAGGTAGTGAGCATCTGACTCTCTGTCAGGCCTTTTCTGAGGCCACCCCAGCAGGTGGGTTGCAGTGCTTTCTTACAGTCTGATAAAGGTGGAACCCTAGGCTCTTCACTTGGCCTTTGCTGTAAGAGGTAGATTTGGGCCATGCTGTTATCTGTGGTCTTGACTGACATAGATCATTTGCTGTCTAAACATTTTCTGTCTTATTAGGCTTTCCTTTTCTGACCCTTTGAATTAGACAGAGCAGGACTTTCTTAGGTCCTTTATTTGCCTGCACCTCCTGGAGTTTCTGCTTTGCTGCCTTTTCTAGTACCCAGTCTAGGATGAATGAGAAAAAGAAAACCCAGGGAATGCACCACTGTGTTGATCCACAGATCTTCAGATCCCTAGGTAGTCCTCTTCTTTTTCTCTACCTTTCAGAGTCACTTTATGTTTGTTTTATTTACACCATCCAGATTTTTAGTTGTACTTGGTGGGGGAAATAGGTAAAAGTATATCTACTTCATCTTTCCTGAAATAGATACTGGACCAAAAGTATTTCAATTTTTAGTGAGCTAGAGAGCTCAGGGTAATAGATAAGGTAAAGTTGTAATGTATCCAAGCAACAGCTATTACTCAATGATAAAAATGAAATTTCCTTGTGTCTAATCTTGCCTAAGTGGATAGAATTCTGTGGTAGAGAAGTATTTCTTAAGGTGCAGTTTGTAGATCAATTCAACATTGATGTTTGCTTCTTTTTACCTCCTGACTATACAGTTGCCATGGGACAGGATTGGAAGAAATCATATCAAATAGGAAAAATACTTTAAAGTTAGCTATCAAAGGATTCATCAATTGGGAAAAAAAAAAAGAGACAGCTTTTCTTTGGGGTGCTGCTTTGTAAAATGGGATTGTGGAGTGACTGGGTAGACCTAATTCACTCTGCCCTCAACTCCAGGAGCTTGTTAGGCTAAGGGAAGGTAAATTTAGGCTTTTCCCAAAAAATTTAGGCATATTCTACTATATGCTTCAATCTGGAATCTTTGAGTTAAGTTTTAGTCACTTCTTGAATAGACCTGATCTATTAGAAACTTCACTCTGGTGTCTCATTAAATGGGAACAGATGCTTCAATTCAGGCTTTCCCTGTTCCATGGTCCAGAGAGCATAATCATAGTGTTTTACACACAAATTGGCTTTTGGAAGTGCAAAAATTGGTTTTCTGTGCCAAAAAACCTGTAAGAAATTAAGAGAATCATGGAATCTTACAAATTAATAAAATTTAAAAATTGTCCATCCTCTTTCTATGCTCCAAAATGGAATAGACTAGAAAAGACTTTTATGCACGAGAACCCACTGGGAGTTGGAGACAGCAGAGAAGGGAGAGAAACAAAGAAAATGAGAATGAATTAGACATGAGCATGAAGGCTTAAATGGACTAGTCCTTGCCCATGAGCTTAATGTTGAGTTAGAAACTTCTAGAGCGATGAGGAATAAAGTATACTTTCTCATAAGTCTTTTTATAATTAGAGCACAATGATCGTGATTCCACTAATTCTATTTTTGTAAATCCAAGTTAAACATCTGCAGATGGCCCGTTTTCAGCCCTGGTTGATTTCACTCCAGGTTTGCGCTGTGTAGGGTGTCAATAACCCTTTTATGGATTACTGGGGACCCAGATACATTTTCTAAAGATTAATGGGAACCCAGAATGAATACACTACTCCAGGGGGTGGCTGGCAGGATTCTTGCGTTTCTCTTACCCATGGACACCACTCTAAATGCAAACCCTAATGAGTCCTGTCTCCTCCTGGACTCTCGTCCCTGTCTTGCTCTGCAGTATCCCAAATGAATCGTTCTTCCACTTTGCTCTTTCTTCTAAATTTTTTCCTTGACCCCCTCATACTATAAGGAAATGAAGTTCCTTATATCCTCACCCTATGCACCAAAGCCTCCACTGTCTCCTTCTTGCATTTATTGAAACTTTTCCATGACAGCAGCGATTCTCCTTCAGATCTTCTTTTCCCAGGCCCTGTGTAACTGTACAGGGCTTGTGTAAAAATACAGGGCATGGGGACCATAAGCAGAAATCTCCTTTTTATTGCTTCAAACTACCTTACTCTTCAGATTAGACCTCCTTTCCTATGAGGCTGATGTAACCCTCTGTCTTTCCTGGTTGCTGTTTTCTATGGATCCATGTTTACTGACAATTTTGACATTGACTTACTATCACTTTCATCCTACGTCCAATCATCATTTGAAAAACCTGAAACCCCAAGAGGAAGACCAGTACCAAATCTTGGCCTACACACTCCGTGGTTTCAGTCTCACTGACTGTTGCCTCCTCTCCATCAAGCTGCTGCTACTGCCACTTTCTGGAATTATCACCAGAAATACCCTTCTTCCAAAATCTTAACCTAGAATAAATTCATTTGTTCATTCACTTATTCATACCTGCTTTAATTTATTAATTCTTCTAGCAAATATTTATTGACTGCCTTCCTCGTGCTAGGGGAGACAGTATGAAAGACAGAAATGGTCCTTGCCTTCATGGAACTTACTAAGACAATACAAGAAAACACAGAAATAAAAATTTTCTGATGGTGACCAAAGTGGACGAGGTACTGAGCTACAAAATAATGGGAACGTACATAATTACTCATAGACCACAGATTTGATTCTGTTCTTGCTGAAGATCGAGGTAAAGACAAAAACCTAACCAGTTACTTAATTTATGTGGGCCCTAAGATGAAAACAGATCAGATTTTCAAAAACAAAACCACAGCTTTTCCTTGGAGTTTAAGAAAGATACTGAAAGACCGCGTTCTTCAATAGCATGCCCTCGATACCTGGCAGCCAACAGGCCCTCCATGCATGTTTGTTGAATGAATATGCATGATAATACAGAACTATCTAACATGTATTTCACACTCTCTCTGTGCCAGGCATTGTTATAAGCTTTTTACATACTAATTGCTATTATCATCCCCAATTTGCAGGTGAGGAAACCGAGGCACAAGTAAGTTAAATGACTACCCCAACTCCTCTAGGAACCAAGATGAACAGCTCCCATTACAACTATTTGTTTTAGCACAGCCACTTCACTAACCATGGAGTTTTGTTCAAATTATTATCATTATTATTATTATTATTATTATTATTATTATTATTATTATTACAGAGTCTTGCTCTGTCATCCAGGCTGGAGTGCAGTAGCATGATCTTGCCTCACTGCAACCTCCGCCTTCCAGGTTCAAGTGATTCTCCTACCTCAGCCTCCCGAGTAACTGGACAAGAGGCGCACGCCACCACACCCAGCTAATTTTTGTATTTTTAGTAGAGACAGGGTTTCACCGTGTTGGCTAGGCTGGTCTCAAACTCCCGACCTCAAGCAATCCACTCACCTCGGCCTCCCAAAGTCCTGGGATTACAGGCGTGAGCCACCACGCCCGGCCCAAATTATTTTTAACTTGTTATCTCTATAATGAGAGTAATGACAACCTCATAGATTGTTGAGAGAATTCAAATGAGACATTTAACCCATGGTCTGTTGTCCTGAATTCTCGTGGCCAAATGCATGGGGTTCTGAAAAACTCACTTTAAAAAAGGGTGATGAAATTTATGTAACGTATATTATGATAACCTCTATTGGAGTGTGAGCCAATACCCTATAATCAAAAACATGAGTATTTCTGTAGTGAAACATGAATATTCACACTGATGAGATGAATAAAGACCATAAATAGTCTAGTATCAGTTCATCTAAGGCCTTAGCAACAAGTTAAGTCCAGTGGGGGGAAAATAGTTTGCACAGCTTTTTGGATTTCAGAGTTAGAGGAAAAGTATTGTGGACTTGTGTGATCTATAATGGTCATTCACTTTGTGACTTTGATATTTAAGGACACCTTAATATGTGATTGGCAAGAGTCATATTTTAAGTAATTCTGGATCCTTCAAAGTGAATGATTTTTTTTCTCCTTTTAATTTCTCTGATGTTTCCTTGCTTGTAGAATGGGAAGAATAGAGCCCACTTAGCAAGGGGGTTGTGAAGTTTAGAAACAATGAATATAAAGTGCCTGGGACAGGCCGGGTGCAGTGGCTCACGCCTATAATCCTAGCACTTTGGGAGGCTGAGATGGGAGGATCACGAGGTCAAGAGTTCGAGACCAGCCTGGCCAACATGGTGAAAACCCTGTCACTACTAAAAATACAAAAATTAGCCAGATGTGGTGGCACGTGCCTGTAAGCCCAGCTACTCAGGAGGCTGAGGCAGGAGAATGACTTGAACCTGGGAGGCAGAGGTTGCAGTGAGCCAAGATCGCACCACTGCACTCCAGCCTGGGTAACAGAGTGAGATCCCATTTCAAAAAAATAGAAGTACCTAGGACAAAATAGACAAAACTGGTAGCTGCTGTTGATATTATTTAATATTAAAATTAGCTAGAAGATTTAAAGGTTTGCTTCTGTCCTGTGAGATGAGGAATGTGTGGGAAACAATATCAGGATAAATATCCTGGGATCACCACCTCTCCACGTGTGAGTGATGGATGAGCAGTTCCTGAGAAATCATTGTGGGTTTGGTGACCCAATGGCAGTAACCTGTCATCCGGCGGTGGAGGTGGAGACAAGCTGGTGTGATGAGTGTGCATGTGCACGAGGGACCTCTGCAGGGACATGGGGTCTATATTGGATTCCAGAAGGCTCTTGTAATACTGTTGTCCGTGCATCCAACCACAGAATGTGGTGTACTTCTGTGGAACTCAACACTTTGCATGGTGATGCCTCTCAGAGTTGGTGGTTGACTCTTTGGTCCTGAACCTAATTATGTTCATGTCATTGCTGTTCTTTGCCACCTTCTGCCATTGCAAGTACTTCAGTGTAGACATTACAGGGGGCTGTGCTGAATACTGACTCTCCTGGGTAACAGAGACTCTTTCACTTTAGGGCCTTGCGGCACTGCCCAGTTGAACTTACTGGAATAATAGAAATAGTCAATATCTGGGCTGTCCGGTGTGGTCACCACAAGGCATGTGGGCCATTGAGCATTTGAAATGTAGCTAGTGTGACTGGAGAACTGGATTTTTAATTTTCTTTAATTTTAGTTAAATAAATCAGTTCAAATATCTGTAAATATAGATGACCATATGCAATGAGTGGCAGTCTTATTGAAAAGCACAGCCTTAGGACATTCACTGAATACCCTTGTTTATTTCTCACTATTTTCTTTATTATGATTATTGTACCCAGAGCAATTGCACCTGGAATAGAGACAGGTTTATTCATCGCCCGCAGTTCCTTCTTATTTTTATTTTTATTTTTATTTTTTTTGAGACAAGGTCTCACTCTGTCTCCCAGGCTGGAGTGCAGTGGTGTGATAATGTAATAATGGTTTACTGCAGCTGAAACTCCTGGGCTCAAGTGATCCTCCAGCGTCAAGCCTCCTGAGTAGCTGGGATTACAGGCACGCACCACCATGTCTGGCTAATTAAGATTTTTTGTTTTTTTTTTGGTAGAGACAGAGCCTTGCTATGTTGTCCAGGCTGGTGTTGAACTCTTGGCCTCAAGTAATCCTCCCACCTCAGCCTCCCAAAGCACTGGGATTATAGGCATGAGCCACTGAACCTGGCCTCATGTAGATCTTAATAGAGATTTACGGCCGGGCGCGGTGGCTCAAGCCTGGTATCCCAGCACTTTGGGAGGCCGAGACGGGTGGATCACGAGGTCAGGAGATCGAGACCATCCTGGCTAACACGGTGAAACCCCGTCTCTACTAAAAAATACAAAAAACTAGCCGGGCGAGGTGGCGGGCGCCTGTAGAACCAGCTACTTGGGAGGCTGTGGCAGGAGAATGGCATGGCGTAAACCTGGGAGGCGGAGCTTGCAGTGAGCTGAGATCCAGCCACTGCACTCCAGCCCGGGCGACAGAGCGAGACTCCGTCTCAAAAAAAAAATAAAAATAAAAATAAAAAATAAAATAGAGATTTACTAGAACTCAGAAGGTGTTGGTATCTGATCCATTGCTTGTGCCCATGTTGCCTAAATGTGATTATAACCATCTCCACACTGTAGCTTACATGTGTATGTATGTTGTTATTGTTCTTAGAAAGAGTGCTGAAAAGATAGAGGAAATTATTAGTGATAGCTCCTCAGAAAGTGAGGAAGATGAAGAGCCACCTGACCATCGTCAGGAAGCAAGTGCAGATTTGCCATCAGAATATTGGCAAATTCAGAAGCTGGTGAAATATTTAAAGGTAAGAAAAGTCTATGGTAGTATGTTTGCAACGTTCATTTAAAATACTTTCCCAAAGATGTATATGCTGCTTCCAAGTTTACTTTAAGTTTCTTTCAAATAAGAGTAGTAAGCATTCCTGTTGTTTTATCTAAGGGTGTGCAGGGCAAGGTCTTATTACCCTGAGGATGCAAGATTCATCCTCATGGAGCAACCAGGCTACTTGGTACCAAACCTCTCTCCTGGCTGGGGAGTGGGCATGGTAAACAACTGACACTGTGACTTGCTGCCATTTGATGATTTGTAGTATGGTGTGGAAGAAATAACATGGATTTTTAAAGCTGAACTTTGGTTAAACTCCAGGCTGTTTCACTTACTAGCAACGTAGCTGTTGAAACGTTACAGTTTTGAGTCCTAATTTTCTCAACCCATGAAATAAAATTAATATACCTGTACTACAGGACTATTATAAAGTGTTTAGTAAAACACACTTGAAACATAGCATGGTTTCTGAGACATTGTGGGTGCTTATAGTGTGGATTGGTCCATTTTCATTTCTCTCAAGTCAGATAGCATTTATGAGAACATTTTACGTAATAATTGGCCCACATCATATATTTAAGTATTTGAATTTGCAGGAGGGCAAGGGGAATGGCTCACCAAAACCCAGATTAATATTCATTTCTGACGTCAGATAGCAAAGTATTGATGATATCTAGGCCTTGTGTAAAGCCGACATCCAGAAGTATTTGTGAAAAAGCATTTGACTCAACTCATGTTTTCTTTCTGCTTTTCCATGTCTTTGGTCAAATCAACCAAGGGCATTTGCCAATGGCTTTGCTTGATTTAATCATTGCACAATATAAACATTTATCAAAACATCACATTGTACCCCACAAAAATATACAATTATTTTTTGTCAATTAAAAATAAATAATATTTTGGCCGGGTGCAGTGGCTCACACCTGTAATCCCAGCTTGGGAGGCCGAGGAGAGTGGATCATCTGAGGTCAGGAGTTCGAGACCAGCCTGGCCAACATGGTGAAACCCTGTCTTGACTAAAAATACAAAAAAAATTAGCCGGATGTGATGGCGCACACCTGTAATCCCAGCTACTGGGGATGCTAAGGCAGGAGAATCGCTTGAACCCAGGAGGCAGGTTGCAGTGAGCCGAGTTCATGCCATTGTACTCCAGCCTGGGCAATAAGAGTAAAACTCCATCTCAAATAAATAAATAAATAAATAAATAAATAAATAATATTTTCATATTTCAAAAAGGACATGACCTTATACGAAACAAGCCCTAATGCTCAACTTGGAGATCCTTTTGGCAGGCTCCTAATGATTTGACCAACATCAATGCAAAATGAAAATTATTTTTTTTAGTCTGGACTAATTGTCATGAAACAAACCTCTAGACTATTGGACAGAACAGTTAATATTTTGTGAGTTTAAAAATTTCATTTTAAGCATGATACTTTATAAATAGTAAGTATTTTTATGGCATCTGTCAATTTTTAAAATGTTTTTTATTGGCATTTATTTTGGGTTAATATTTCCCTCATTTAGTGTTTTGTATTATGAAATTTCTATATCAGGTGCACATTGTTTTTACATGTTGCAGTATATAATTATGTCATATATTATGGCTCATAATAATAAATCATGCATTTATTACATGTTTTTTTTACAGAAAACCTCTGAAACTTTTAGCATAACTCTACCACAAAAAATGATTCAATGTTTATTATGATAGAAATGATTCAGTATTATTATAGGCATTCATTATTATTGAAAGATATGTAATGAAATGTTAGGAAAAATACAGAATAATATAATTTTGGGAACTCATGAAAATTTCTAGGAATTTTGATTGCATATTCCTGAATCTTGAAGATTAACCTGTCGGGAATTTGGAAACACCAGCATGGAGCACAAGCTAGATTCAGGCCACATGCTCCTGCACTCCCCTTTGGCAGGAGTATTTGTGCACAAACCACATAGTTCAATACAGCGGTCCAGCCTGGCACGCATGGCAACCATGTCCAGCTTTGGGACATTTAGGACACGCTTGCAACAGTGCCTCTGCATCTTTACTGAACCGCAGGGCCTCCTGTGAGTGCCTCACCTAGACTCTCAAAAAGCATGTCATCTAGGGGGAAAAAAAAGAACTGGCAGTGGAGAACTTTGCCAACACAACTCTCTCTGTGGTGGGCAGCTCTAGACAGGGCCATTGGGGCTTAGACTTCCTGACTTTTCCCTTCCCTTCCCTTCCCTTCCCTTCCCTTCCCTTCCCTTCCCTTCCCTTCCCTTCCTTCCCTTTCCCTTTCCCTTTCCTTTCCTTCTTCCTCCCCTCCTCCCTTTCCCTGTCTTCCTCTCCCCTCCCCTGTCTTCCCCTCCCCTCCCCTCCCCTCCCTTCCCCTCTCCTCTCCTCTTTCATTTTCTTTTTCCCAGGCTGCTCTTGAACTCCTGGCCTCAAGCAATCTTCCCGCCTTGGCCTCCCAAAGTGCTGGGATTACAGGCATGAGCCTCTACGCCCATCCAAGACATAGCGTTTCAGAAGATGAATTAAGAGAGTCTTGAGTTTTTCCCAAGAGTCCTGGTCCATTATCTTTATTTCATTAGCAAAAGGAAACAAGAGTCAAAATGGCAGAAACAAAAGATGGATCAGGAAGCAGAATACCAGAGTAATTAGAAGCATGATCTTTGACATTGGAAAGACCAGTTGAGTTTAAATTCTGCCGCTTACTCAGTGGCCTTGGGTGAGTTGACTAACCCCTCTAAGCTTCAGTTTCCTCATTGGTGAAGATGGAAAAATAAAAGTTATCTTATATTAGGATTACTAAGAATGTTAAATGAAATATAACACATGTAAAGTGCTTAGCACAAAGTACTTAGTAATTGTTGGCAATGATAATCATTTCTATTGCTTATTATTACTGTAGAAAATGTGTGGCATGGAGGCTTAACTGACTTGTGCAGGTGGCCTTCAACTTTCAGTTCTCTAGCAACCAATAAAAGGAGGGAAATAGAGTGAGTTAGTACAGGGAGGGAAAGTCTCTCAGCATCTTAAAATAAAAACAAACCAGTTGCCAATGAGTATAACTGATCCTGGTGCTAAGAGCAGAAAGAATTTTCTCCCTTAGGATTTAATGGGGCAGGCACGGAGTGAGAGAGTGAACAGCCTCAATAATATCCTCCCAGTGAACATGGCAAAGAGAGTTTCTCATAATAGCCTAATTACTGGATAACTGTCTTGAGTTTTTCAACTATTTAGGATAAGTCCATGTAGCATTAGGCCAAAAAGAGATGCACTATAAAACATTTATTGATGAAGTGCTACTTAAATTTGCACAAGTTATTCATCAATAAATCATGTGCAAATGTGATATTCTTGGCCAGACAGTAAATTGCCTGGAATTCTTATAGTTCCCACAGGTAAATATTCTTCACATAGCCAATAAAAGGAAAAGCATATCTATAAATGATTTCAAGGTTTTTGACACAGATAAATATTTTATATGGAGACACAAAACGATATTAAAAGTCTATGAAATGCAAAATTGAATATCTCTAGGTAATCTCAAAATAAATACACCTGACATTTTAATTTATGAAATTATGGCTTAAATGTAGATTTAAGCTAGCAGAGAAATGTTCATGTTGACCTGAGTTTCTGTTTACCATTTTCCAAGTAGAGTAATGTCTGTGATTGTTGGAAAAAAAAAAAGATTTAATGAGCTCATTAATACCCAAAGAGGTCAATGAACTATAGCTTATTCTTCGTCCAGAGCTATGAGCTCATATCTTGGCACATAAATAGAGTTTGTATTTCATTATTTGGTTTGACATTTGTTAATTTCAACCTGCAAGTTTTATATATGTATATATTCTTTTCATCTGGAATTTTTGAACACAATTTAATTTGTAAATTAATGAATGTATCATATTTTTACTCACCAACCTTCCAGCTTTTCTCCCCCGTAGCTGATGATGCTGTACCCTAATTCTAAAGGAAGCAATGAACCCCCTTTTCAGCTACCTTACTGATAAGCACTTATGTTCTGTCTTCTGCTATCCTAATGGTTCAGGTTGTCTGCCTTAATACCTACTTCTTGAGTAGAGAGACCACATCAAATTTATTGCTGTATCTTGCACGGCATCTTGCTAATGGGCACAAACTCACCTCCCCACCTCTGCCCTGATGGTGCGAAGGGGAGAGGACGAGGTTCCTTAGTGGCAGGGCTTTGCTGTTTTCACTCTCAGCCCCCTGAAAGCAGTTCTTTCTGCCTCTGAGCCTGTCCTGCCTTCTGCTGCTGACTTCTTTCCCACTTTTCTTGCATCCCTGTCTCTTCCTGTTACTGCCGTCTTTCTTGTAGACATACTAGTTGATTGCTGTATTTGCTGACTTTATATGGATATTATTTTCTTCCCTGGCCAAAATTGTTTTAAAATCTCGCAAGGAAAATGTCTTGATTTTGATCAACTCGAGCGATTAAAGGAGATGGTTTGTTAATGTCTCTGTGCTCCATACTAAATCTATGAGTCTCTCTAAAACTTCAGTGAAATCGTGCTCATTTCAAAATAAGGTATGTGGAGAGCCCCTTTGTGAAATAGGAGACGGGATGTGGGATATTTTCTTTGTTTGGAAATGTGGAAATTAATATTAGTTACAAGTACTATATGTTATAAATTCATGCAAATGGGTATTCTTCAGTAGAGTGGGGTAAAATATTGAAAGGTCATAATTATAAGTAGATTTGCATTTTATACATGTTATAATGAAAAAGAATTTCTGGACCCAAGGTCAAAAACATGTTGAAATCCATTTCAATGTGGATTAAAGGTGGCGTGGGTGTGGTATTTAACACTATAGGATCAGTAAATCCAAGAAAACATTGAGAAGACTAGAATAATGCTGAGAACGTGGTTGGTTAGTCAGCTTTTGGTAGTTTAGAGGCATATCAGAGGCTGGGCCTAGAACTATGCTTTCTTTCCCTTGAAGATATTTCCTAGAGCTGTCACTAGAGGGTAAGATGCCCATATTATCCAGGCACCAGCTCTAGGTTCACCAAGGGTTATATTGGCAAGCAGAGTTGGATATCTGCCCATACTTTGAAGTGCTTCATTCAGCCGGTCTTATTCCTGAGTACTTGCTGCAATGATGGATGCCTCTAGGGCTCATTCCCAGGGCCATTTCTCCATGTGTACCTCCTCCCTGTGGGAAGCCAGCTTCTGCACCTGGGATTTTGATTAGAGTCCAGGTGGGAGAGTGGGCAAAAGGATGATGAAAGCATTGATTTGGAAAGATGAATCCAGCAGCAGGTGATATGCCAAGTGAATCTGATGGGAAGGGACGAGAAGACAGTGACAATGGGGTTACATTGGTAGAAAGGATGGGCATTACCACACATTCATCCTCTCCCCTGACCCACAGCGGATTGGTGAGGGGTAACCTAATTTGTTCGTTCTATATCATCAAATTCATCAAACACTGGCATTGATTTCACCTTTCACATGAGCCAGATTGCTTGCCATGCTTCTGCTCTGAAACCACAAATTGAGAATTTTCAGGCCATGAAAAGTGAAGAGGCCTGGTGGATCCCAGTTTAGCAGCGGTCAATACTGTATTCCAGAGTGACATTTCAAAGACATTCACATCAGAAATGCCACTGGGCTGCCAGCTTCAGAAGGGACACCCCAGAGCTCTCTCCCTGGCAGGTTTTGGGTTTCTTCTCTGGAGGTGGATTCTTGGCAAGGACATTTCTCAGACTTGAAAACCTTTGTTAAAGACTGCATTTGTGAGGCTCAGTTCCTTAATGATCTTACATAAACTGATTAAACACACACACACACACACACACTTTAATTGGTTAAAGATTCTTTGGAGTGGTAATTGGAAGTTGTATGAGTTTTTGTTGTAGGAATTTGATGTGCTTTGCAATCAATTACAGTTAATTAAATTCCTTTCCCATTACTTGAGTTTTGGGTATGGAGTGGCAGGTAGTTTGATCCTTGTTTCATTGGTGGAAAAGCTGAGAAATTCTTTGCTCCAGGCCACACAGAAGGCAGCTGCAGGCTGGGACGGAGTCCAGGCTTCTATCTTTATTGCCCATTGCCTGGTTGTTCTGTTCCACTGTCAAGAAATTCAGGACCCAGGAGGCCTGCAGAACTTGCTGTTGTACCTTCCTGTCTTTTCTCTTGTTTGGATTTCTTCATTCGAGTAAGAGTCAACAGGGAGCCCTTCCCATAAAGGAACTCAGTATTCACGTTTGGAAGGCCATATTAGACTGTGCTCTTTTGCTAAGTTTTTACTTAAAAAAAATGGAAAAGAATGTGATGATGCAGAGCTATTCTTGTTAAAAAGAGTATTTCGAAAATGGAAAACAATGGTCACTGTTCATCCACTCAAATCAACTCCAGTAGTTAGAAAGGCAAATGAGTACCATGTTCCTGAGGAACATTCTTTAAGTTAGTACATGTGTTGCTACATTGATGTGGGTTGACTTTCTTAAAAAAGTCAGTGACGAATGAATAGGACAACTTTTGTGACTATTTTTTTTAAATTGCCTGTTTGAAATCATAACATATTTAAATTCCGTCAGCTAAAAAAAGTCTACTCAGAATCTGCATTTATTCTTTCATAAATATTGTAGTATAAGAAGTGAATCCATTTAAAGTATTTGGATTACTGGTAATGTGTATTACTTGTGTGCTTATATTGCTCACAAAAGAATTTGTCATCTTTTATTTTTGTTATGAAGGAGATTGTGGAAGAAATGGAGACTCCTCTCCGTCTTCCCTAAAGGGAAATCTGTATTTACATTTTTGAGCTTTAAACTTTCCTTGTCTCTTGGCAGTCACAAATAAATACGTGTGGAGAAAAAGCAGAGTAAAGACAATTAGATCAGTATGATAATACAATGCTACTGACTCCTAACAGTTTATATGACCACTAGCTAGCTCTATGCTACCACATCAACTTACCGACTGAAAAATGACAATATTAAAAATCTTAGGGGAGTTCCCTTAAGCTTTAACTCATTCATTCATTCATTCATTCACTAATGTGTTTATTCCTGAACGTTTGCAAAGAGCCAGCACAGCTAGAGCATAATGATATGATACACATACCCATCTAGTTATTTATAAGATTTTTGATTGGAATGAACTGTGATATCTAAGGCAGTTTTATGTAGTAGAACTTTTCAGGGAATTTCTTGCCCCGTGTATTTGCAGCAACACTTACTTTTGTTCCTTAAAATACGCTTTTCCCCTAAAATGCATTTGAGAAAGCTAAGTGGATTGGAGAAGAGTAGTAGTACTGGCTAGTTCCCAGTTTCTATAATGTGCTAGGCTGCTTTGCTTTCTGCTTCAAAAACACACACTCATGGCCTGTCACAGCGTCTGCATGCTGAAGAATTTCTAAATATATGAGTTAAGGAGTGAATAAGAGGCATAAGATTTGGTATAAATGATTTTTCATTTTACATCTTTATATGGATCTATTGTCATCATTATTTAAAATTGCATAGTAGCAGGAAAATTACTGAATTCCATGTCCCTTTTTGGTCCATTGGCCTTTGAGATTTCTGTTGGAGGGCTGTGGTTTTTCCCAGCTCTTGCTCCCTGGGTGGGTGTGGCTGTCTGGTGTGGCTGCTGATGTTTCTGTGACACAGGGCATAGCAGAAGAACGTGGTATTCTTTCCCTGTTTCCCTTACTCCCTTCTGTGTTTAAAATCTTTAAATATTATACAGATAACACACTCATATATGCTTAATGTGAAACTTCAAACCATGCAAAGTGAAAGCTCCCTTCTAGATGTTTCTCTGTTTATATACATATTTATATACATGAATGAAATCCTACTATTTCTTATTCTACATTTTGCTTTTTGTATTTAATATTCTGTCTTGGTGATCTTTTATATCTGCCTCATTCCTTTTAATTACTACATAGTATTTCATTAAAGGTATATATCATTAAGTTATTGAACAATTGCCTTATTGATAACATTTAAGTTGTCACTCAAATCAGTTTTTGTTACTACAAACAATACTGCAGCTAATATTTTTACATATTCTTTGGATATATACATTATTTCCATAGGATGGATTCTTTGAAATGGAATTCCTTGGGTCAAAGAGAATGCACATTTACATTTTTGATAGCACTAATAGGGAGTTCTATGTACATGCCAAGATAGTTATAAGATTTTTGATTGGAATGAACTGTGATAGCTAAGGCAGTTTCATGTAATTGTTCACTGGGTATAAAATTTCATTTATGAAAGATGAATAAGTTCTAGATATCTGCTGTACAACATAGTACCTATAGTTAACAGTATATATTGTGCACTTAAAACATTTAAGAAGTAAATCTTATATGAAGTGTTCTTAACACAAGAAAGGCAGAGACAAAGGACATGTTTTCAGCTGATGGATACATTTATTACTTTCACTGTAGTAATGATTTCACAGGTGTTGGATGTATATGCATATATCTAAACTCATCAAATTGTATACATTAAAGATGTGCAGATTTTTATATCAATTACATATCAATAAAGCTGTTTAAAACAAAGAGAGAAATAATATGTGCACACTACAATTTGAGATGACTTCCATTAAAAAATTTTCAATTTAAAGAGAAATAATGAAGAGTAATAAACAAAACAAACTTAGTTTATGTAAAAAAAAGTTTCATAGTTCCTTACAGAAAGCAACTATCAATTTACACTCTACCAGTAACATACCAATAGTTTTCAACCTTGGACCTTCAACCTCAGAGCGATATTAGCCAGGGCTGTTAAATGAAGGAGCAAATAAACAAAAGACCCTGATGCCCAGGTACCATTTTTGGAAGATTTGATTGAATTGGTTCAGGGTGGAGTCTAGGCATTGATAGACTTTTAAATCTCCCCATAGTAATGAAACTGTTCATCTACAATGAGAACACATGGACGCAGGGAGGGGAACAACAAACACCGGGGCCTGTCAGGGGAGGTGGCCAAGGGGATGGGGGAACATTAGGACAAACAACTAATGCATGCGGGGCTGAAAATCTAGGTGATGGGTTGATAGGTGCAGCAAACCACATGGCACACGTTTACCTATGTAACAAACCTGCACGTTCTGTACATGTATCCTGGAACTTAAAGTAAAAAAAAAAAAAAAGAAAAAAAAAATAAAAAAAAGTTGTTAATACAGGATTGGAATCCATTGTTGTAAATTCTCATCGATGTGTAGTCTTTTTGTTATTTTTTATTTTGGACAATTCTCATGGGGCAAAATGTACCTTGTTTGAATTTTCATATTTCTTTTTTTTTTTTAATTTTTATTTTTTATTATACTTTAAGTTCTAGGGTACATGTGCATAACGTGCAGGTTTGTTACATATGTATATTTGTGCGATGTTGGTGTGCTGCACCCATCAACTTGTCAGCACCCATCAATTCATCATTTATATCATGCTTAACTCCCCAATGCAATCCCTCCCCCCTCCCCCCTCCCCATGATAGGCCCCGGTGTGTGATGTTCCCCTTCCCGAGTCCAAGTGATCTCATTGTTCAGTTCCCACCTATGAGTGAGAACATGCGGTGTTTGGTTTTCTGTTCTTGTGATAGTTTGCTAAGAATGATGGTTTCCAGCTGCATCCATGTCCCTACAAAGGACGCAAACTCATCCTTTTTTATGGCTGCATAGTATTCCATGGTGTATATGTGCCACATTTTCTTAATCCAGTCTGTCACAGATGGACATTTGGGTTGATTCCAAGTCTTTGCTATTGTGAATAGTGCTGCAATAAACATACGTGTGCATGTGTCTTTGTAGTAGAATAATTTATAATCCTTTGGGTATATACCCAGTAGTGGGATGGTTGGGTCATATGGTACATCTAGTTCTAGATCCTTGAGGAATTGCCATACTGTTTTCCATAATGGTTGAACTAGTTTACAATCCCACCAACAGTGTAAAAGTGTTCCTATTTCTCCACATCCTCTCCAACAACTGTTGTTTCCTGATTTTTTAATGATTGCCATTCTAGCTGGTGTGAGATGGTATCTCATTGTGGTTTTGATTTGCATTTCTCTGATGGCAAGTGATGATGAGCATTTTTTCATGTGTCTGTTGGCTGTCTGAATGTCTTCTTTTGAGAAATGTCTGTTCGTATCCTTTCCCCACTTTTTGATGGGGTAGTTTGTTTTTTTCTTGTATATTTGTTTGAGTTCTTTGTAGATTCTGGATATTGGCCCTTTGTCAGATGAGTAGATTGCAAAAATGTTCTCCCATTCTGTAGGTTGCCTGTTCACTCTGATGGTAGTTTCTTTTGCTGTGCAGAAGCTCTTTAGTTTAATTAGATCCCATTTGTCAATTTTGGCTTTTGCTGCCATTGCTTTTGGTGTTTTAGACATGAAGTCCTTGCCCATGCCTATGTCCTGAATGGTACTACCTAGATTTTCTTCTAGGGTTTTTATGATATTAGGTCTAACATTTAAGTCTCTAATCCATCTTGAATTAATCTTCGTATAAGGAGTAAGGAAAGGATCCAGTTTCAGCTTTCTACTTATGGCTAGCCAATTTTCCCAGCACCATTTATTAAATAGGGACTCCTTTCCCCATTTCTTGTTTCTCTCAGGTTTGTCAAAGATCAGATGGCTGTAGATGTGTGGTATTATTTCTGAGGACTCTGTTCTGTTCCATTGGTCTATATCTCTGTTTTGGTACCAGTACCATGCTGTTTTGGTTACTGTAGCCTTGTAGTATAGTTTGAAGTCAGGTAGCGTGACGCCTCCAGCTTTGTCCTTTTGACTTAGGATTGTCTTGGCAATGCAGGCTCTTTTTTGGTTCCATATGAACTTTAAAGTAGTTGTTTCCAATTCTGTGAAGAAAGTCATTGGTAGCTTGATGGGGATGGCATTGAATCCATAAATAACCTTGGGCAGTATGGCCATTTTCACGATATTGATTCTTCCTATCCATGAGCATGGTATGTTCTTCCATTTGTTTGTGTCCTCTTTGATTTCACTGAGCAGTGGTTTGTAGTTCTCCTTGAAGAGGTCCTTTACATCCCTTGTAAGTTGGATTCCTAGGTATTTTATTCTCTTTGAAGCAATTGTGAATGGAAGTTCATTCCTGACTTGCTCTCTGCTCGTCTGTTACTGGTGTATAAGAATGCTTGTGATTTTTGCACATTAATTTTGTATCCTGAGACTTTGCTGAAGTTGCTTATCAGCTTAAGAAGATTCTGGGCTGAGACGATGGGGTTTTCTAAATATACAATCATGTCATCTGCAAACAGGGACAATTTGACTTCTTCTTTTCCTAACTGAATACCCTTGATTTCTTTCTCTTACCTGATTGCCCTAGCCAGAACTTCCAACACTATGTTGAATAGGAGTGGTGAGAGAAGGCACCCCTGTCTTGTGCCAGTTTTCAAAGGGAATTTTTCCAGTTTTTGCCCATTCAGTATGATATTAGCTGTGGGTTTGTCATAAATAGCTCTTATTATTTTGAGGTTCGTTCCATCAATACCGAATTTATTGAGCGTTTTTAGCATGAAGGGCTGTTGAATTTTGTCAAAAGCCTTTTCTGCATCTATTGAGATAATCATGTGGTTCTTGACTTTGGTTCTGTTTATATGCTGGATTATGTTTATTGATTTGTGAATGTTGAACCAGCCTTGCATCCCAGGGATGAAGCCCACTTGATCATGGTGGATAAGCTTTTTGATGTGCTGCTGAATCCGGTTTGCCAGTATTTTATTGAGGATTTTTGCATCGATGTTCATCAGGGATATTGGTCTAAAATTCTCTTTTTTTGTTGTGTCTCTGCCAGGCTTTGGTATCAGGATGATGTTGGCCTCATAAAATGAGTTAGGGAGGATTCCCTCTTTTTCTATTGATTGGAATAGTTTCAGAAGGAATGGTACCAGCTCCTCCTTGTACCTCTGGTAGAATTCAGCTGTGAATCCATCTGGTCCTGTACTTTTTTTGGTGGGTAGGCTATTAATTGTTGCCTCAATTTCAGAGCCTGCTATTGGTCTATTCAGGGATTCAACTTCTTCCTGGTTTAGTCTTGGGAGAGTGTAAGTGTCCAGGAAATTATCCATTTCTTCTAGATTTTCTAGTTGATTTGCGTAGAGGTGTTTATAGTATTCTCTGATGGTAGTTTGTATTTCTGTGGGGTCGTTGGTGATATCCCCTTTATCATTTTTTATTGCATCTATTTGATTCCTCTCTCTTTTGTTCTTTATTAGTCTTGCTAGCGGTCGATCAATTTTGTTGATCTTATCAAAAAACCAACTCCTGGATTCATTGATTTTTTGGAGGGTTTTTTGTGTCTCCATCTCCTTCAGTTCTGCTCTGATCTTAGTTATTTCTTGCCTTCTGCTAGCTTTTGAATGTGTTTGCTCTTGCCTCTCTAGTTCTTTTAATTGTGATGTTAGAGTGTCAATTTTAGATCTTTCCTGCTTTCTCTTGTGGGCATTTAGCGCTATAAATTTCCCTCTACACACTGCTTTAAATGTGTCCCAGAGATTCTGGTATGTTGTATCTTTGTTCTCATTGGTTTCAAAGAACATCTTTATTTCTGCCTTCATTTTTTTATGTACCCAGTAGTCATTCAGGAGCAGGTTGTTCAGTTTCCATGTAGTTGAGCGGTTTTGATTGAGTTTCTTAGTCCTGAGTTCTAGTTTGATTGCACTGTGGTCTGAGAGACAGTTTGTTATAATTTCTGTTCTTTTACATTTGCTGAGGAGTGCTTTACTTCCAATTATGTGGTCAATTTTGGAATAAGTGCGATGTGGTGCTGAGAAGAATGTATATTCTGTTGATTTGGGGTGGAGAGTTCTATAGATGTCTATTAGGTCCGCTTGGTGCAGAGATGAGTTCAATTCCTGGATATCCTTGTTAACTTTCTGTCTCGTTGAACTGTCTAATGTTGACAGTGGAGTGTTGAAGTCTCCCATTATTATTGTATGGGAGTCTAAGTCTCTTTGTAAGTCTCTAAGGACTTGCTTTATGAATCTGGGTGCTCCTGTATTGGGTGCATATATATTTAGGATAGTTAGCTCTTCCTGTTGGATGGATCCCTTTACCATTATGTAATGGCCTTCTTTGTCTCTTTTGATCTTTGATGGTTTAAAGTCTGTTTTATCAGAGACTAGGATTGCAACCCCTGCTTTTTTTTGTTCTCCATTTGCTTGGTAGATCTTTCTCCATCCCTTTATTTTGAGCCTATGTATGTCTCTGCATGTGAGATGGGTCTCCTGAATACAGCAGATTGATGGGTCTTGACTCTTTATCCAGTTTGCCAGTCTGTGTCTTTTAATTGGAGCATTTAGTCCATTTACATTTAAGGTTAATATTGTTATGTGTAAACTTGATCCTGCCATTATGATAATAACTGGTTATTTTGCTCGTTAGTTGATGCAGTTTCTTCATAGCCTCGATGGTCTTTACATTTTGGCATGTTTTTGCAATGGCTGGTACCGGTTGTTCCTTTCCATGTTTAGGGCTTCCTTCAGGGTCTCTTGTAAGGCAAGCCTGGTGGTGACAAAATCTCTAAGCATTTGCTTATCTGTAAAGGATTTTATTTCTCCTTCACTTATGAAACTTAGTTTGGTTGGATATGAAATTCTGGGTTGAAAATTCTTTTCTTTAAGAACGTTGAATATTGGCCCCCACTCTCTTCTGGCTTGTAGAGTTTCTGCCGAGAGATCTGCTGTTAGTCTGATGGGCTTCCCTTTGTGGGTAACCTGACCTTTCTCTCTGGCTGCCCTTAAGATTTTTTCCTTCATTTCAACTTTGGTGAATCTGGCAATTATGTGTCTTGGAGTTGCTCTTCTGGAGGAGTATCTTTGTGGCGTTCTCTGTATTTCCTGAATTTGAATGTTGGCCTGCCCTACTAGGTTGGGGAAGTTCTCCT
The DNA here is from genome assembly GCF_007565055.1 of Rhinopithecus roxellana. Classification (NCBI taxonomy): domain Eukaryota; kingdom Metazoa; phylum Chordata; class Mammalia; order Primates; family Cercopithecidae; genus Rhinopithecus; species Rhinopithecus roxellana. The sequence continues at coordinate 105,663,709 of NC_044559.1, forward strand.
GGATGAGATCCTGAAGAGTGTTTTCCAACTTGGTTCCATTTTCCCCCTCACTTTCAGGATCCCCAATCAGACGTAGATTTGGTCTTTTTACATAATCCCATACTTCTTGTAGGCTTTGTTCATTTCTTTTTCTTCTTTTTTCTTTTGGTTTCTCTTCTCGCTTCATTTCATTCATTTGATCCTCAATCGCTGATACTCTTTCTTCCAGTTGATCTAGTCGGTTACTGAAGCTTGTGCATTTGTCATGTATTTCTCGTGTCATGGTTTTCATCTCTGTCATTTCGTTTATGACCTTCTCTGCATTAATTAGGCTAGCTGTCAATTCTTCCACTCTTTTTTCAAGATTTTGAGTTTCTTTGTGCTGGTTACGTAATTCCTCCTTTAGCTCTGAGAAGTTTGATGGACTGAAGCCTTCTTCTCTCATCTCGTCAAAGTCATTCTCTGACCAGCTTTGATCCGTTGCTGGCGATGGGCTGCGCTCCTTTGCAGGGGGAGATGCGCTCTTATTTTTTGAATTTCCAGCTTTTCTGCCCTGCTTTTTCCCCATCTTTGTGGTTTTATCTGTCTCTGGTCTTTGATGATGGTGATGTACTGATGGGGTTTTGGTATAGGTGTCCTTCCTGTTTGATAGTTTTCCTTCTGACAGTCAGGACCCTCAGCTATAGGTCTGTTGGAGATTGCTTGAGGTCCACTCCAGACCCTGTTTGCCTGGGTATCAGCAGCAGAGGTTGCAGAAGATAGAATATTGCTGAACAGCGAGTGTACCTGTCTGATTCTTACTTTGGAAGCTTCCTCTCAGGGGTGTACTCCACCCTGTGAGGTGTGGGGTGTCAGACTGCCCCTAGTGGGGGATGTCTCCCAGTGAGGCTACTCAGGGGTCAGTGACCCACTTGAGCAGGCAGTCTGTCTTTTCTCAGATCTCAACCTCCGTGTTGGGAGATCCACTGCTCTCTTCAAAGCTGTCAGAGTCCTTCGCGTCTGCTCAGGCCTCTGTTGCTTCCCCTGTTGTTTTTTTAGCTGAGCTCTGCCCCCAGAGGTGGTGTCTATAGAGACAGGCAGGTTTCCTTGAGCTGCTGTGAGCTCCACCCAGTTGGAGCTTCCCAGTGGCTTTGTTTACCTACTTAAGCCTCAGCAATGGGGGGCGCCCCTCCCCCAGCCTCGCTGCTGCCTCGCGGTTAGATCGCTGCAGACTGCTGTGTTAACAATGAGGGAGGCTCCGTGGGCGTGGGACCCTCCCGGCCAGGTGAGGGATATATTCTTCTGGTGTGCCGGTTTGCTTAGAGCGCGGTATTGGGGTGGGAGTTACCGGATTTTCCAGGTGTTGTGTGTCTCAGTTCCCCTGGCTAGGAAAAGGGATTCCCTTCCCCCTTGCGCTTCCCAGTGAGGCGATGCCTCGCCCTGCTTCAGCTCTCGCTGGTCAGGCTGCAGCAGCTGACCAGCACCGATTGTCCGGCACTCCCTAGTGAGATGACCCCAGTACCTCAGTTGAAGTTGCAGAAATCACCGGTCTTCTGTGTCGCTCGCGCTGGGAGTTGGAGACTGGAGCTCTTCCTATTTGGCCATCTTGCTCCGCCCCCGAATTTTCATATTTCTAGTTACTAGTGAGGTTAACAATTTTTTTATATGTCAAATAGCCATTGTATTATGTCCTTTGCCTATTTTTCTTTGTGGTTGTTTGTCTTTTTAATTCTTGATGATGCAAATTAATCGTTTGGCTGTTATACTAATTGCAGATATTTATTTTTTCTTAGTGTGTCAGATGTCTTTTTTAATTTTTTATTTATTTACTTTTTTGAGATGGAGTCTCACTGTGTTGCTCAGGCTGGAGTGCAGTGGCACGATCTTGGCTCACTGCAACCTCTGCCTCCCCAGTTCAAGCAATTCTCCTGTCTCAGCCTCCCAAGTAGCTGGGACTACAGGAGCATGCCACTACACCTGGCTAATTTTTGTATTTTTAGTAGAGATGAGGTTTCACCATATTGGTCAGGCTGGTCTCAAACTCTTCACCTCAGATGATCCACCTGCCTTGGCCTCCCAAAGTGCTGGGATTACAGATGTGAGCCACTGTGCCCAGCTGGATGTCTTTTTGTCTACTCTTTTGTACGTTAATAAGTGTCTTCTATTTCTTCATGGCTTATAGGTTTTGTTTCTTAGGAACTAGGAAGGTTTTTTCTGAATCCATTCCAAGAGGACAAAAATACTTTCTAGTTCCCTCTGTTAGTTTTATAGCTTTTTTTAAAGTTCAAATTATTAATCCTGGAATTCACTTTATGTATAATAGAAGGTAAGCATCTAACTTCACTTCTTTTTCTCTAGAGGGACAGTCAGCTGTATCAGTGCAGATTATTGGCCTATCTGCTCTTCCCTCCAATAATCTGGGATACCACCTTCATCAAATTCTGCAGTCTCACACGTGAGAGTTTGTTTCTGGATCTTTCTCTGCGTTGACTTATTTGGATGTTCCCATGCTGGTTACATGCTGTTTTAATTACTATAGCTTTGGTGTATTTTGATATTTGGTAGACCAGATAGGTACCTTAACATTTTTAAAACTTATTTTTTTTTGGATTTTTCATTCTAGATCATCTTAGAATGAGTTGAAAATCACGTTAACAAAACCTCAGAATTCTGTGGGCATTTTGGTTGGTTTACATGAATTTATAAATTATTTTTGGATTAACTGCAATTTAAATAATGTTGAATTATCCTGTTTAGGCACGTGGTATGACCATTCATCCATTTAATCTTTTACATAATTAAGTAATACTTAATAGCTTTTTTTCATGTGTATCTAAAACATTTCCTGTGAGATTTAGTCATAGATATTTTTATTATTATTTTGCTAATCTCAACATGGGAACTTTTTTCAAGTTAAACATTTTGATTTGTTATTGTTAGTGTATAAATACCACTTTAAAGTGCTGCTCTTGTATCCAGTCACTTTATTGAACTATTTTTATTAATTATCATAATTATTCAGCTCATTCTTCTGAATCTTTTTGGTAAGATAATTATATTTGCTATAAATTTTTCTGCATTGCAATGACTACTACAGCATTCCAATAACTGTCAATTCCTGTAAATGTTCCATAGCAAATTAAAAAGAATGCATATGTGTCAGGCATGGTGGTGCATGCCTGTAGTACTAGCTACTTGGGAGGCTAAGGCAGGAGGATCTCCTGAACCTGGGAGATGGAGGTTGCAGTGAGCCAAGATCACACCATTGCACTCCAACCTGCATGACAGAGAAGACTCTGTTTGAAAATAAATAAATAAATACAATTAAAAGAATGTATGTAACCTCCTTGCATTGTTCCTTACCCATTCCTGATAAAACATTCTTAGCAGCTTGTAATACAACAACCTGAGTCTAATTTATTTAAGGATATTTGTATATTTTTCTTCTGGAAACAATATTTTCTCTTCTCGGGGTTCTGTTGAGTCTTAGGTTTTTGAGTGCTAAGTCATCAGTATAAAATAGACTTGCAAATAAACAGAAGAAAAGCAGTGTATTTTTCTGCTTTGACTCACATGGTTGTCTACCACTACTCACTGTGAGCACCCACCTTGTACCGTGTCTGATCCCGGGAGAAGAGTATCTCTAAGCCAACCTTCATGCTGGGCACCAGGTCCTCTGTGATCGTTAATGAGCAGTTACTGTCAGGGGTTCGTTTTTCTTGCTCTGAGTGGCATGTTTGAAGGAAAAAATGCTGAGAATGTTCAAAGCCAGCTGCATGGCCATGTGATAATTGTGCCGCCTCTCCAAGTCTCACCGGCTGCTTCTTGATTGCAGATGGAGAAGCCGTGTGGGGTAGGGATAGAAGAAGAGGCCTCTCTGATCCTGATCATTCTCTGCCTGCTTTCCTGTCTCACTGTGGTCATGTGGGACTCTGATAATAACTTCCAATGATGACCCTGCAAGCTTGTTGCCCAACAGAGTTGGAGTTTCATCTACACTTATAGCGTCCTTTCCTGAACCAAGTTGATAAAAACCTTTCAAAAGTTTCTTTATGATTCGGGATGAGTCACCCTCCCCTCCTACTCCAAGTCATCTTCTATTCTCTGGATCACTGAAGTAACCTGACTGCATCCATCCATGCTTGCCCCCTCCAACCAACGGCTTCTGCAGCCAGAGTGATCTTTTATAAATGGCATCATGGTAAATTACATTGGCCAATCTTGAAATAAAGATGAAAATTCTCAGCCCAGACTCTGGGCTCAGTAGCCCAGCTGGTTTTCAGCTCATCTTGCACCACGCTCCCACCCTGGGCTCTGGCCTTCTTTAGGTACTAAACATGCCATGCTCTACTCCCCCGGGTTTTTGCATATACTGTCTGCTCTGACTGGTGGACATTTCATCGCATCCCCTCCTTCTCTGCCTGGGAAATCACCTATTTTCTGTCCAGATCTCAGCTCGGATGTTCTTTCCTGGTGGATGATGCTCCAAGTTAGGTCAAAGTTCCCTGTGATGTGCGTCCACAGCTCCATGCCCCTGTCCCATGTAGCAGTTCTCAGATTTATAGTTTCTGTTTATTTGGGTGAGCTTAAAAAAGTTAAAAAACTTTCTCCTCCACTACATTATAAGCTTCACGAAGGCAAGTGCAGTGTCTGTTTTTGTAAACTGCCGTGTCTCCAGTGCCGACCATCCAGCATGGCAAATAGGAAGCATGCAGTGCATTTGTTGAATAAAATAACACAAAAGTGATTTGAGGCAGCTCACTTCCTGTTTTACTCTTAAATACATTGCTCATTTCAACTCAGCAAATGTTTATTTCTTCCTTATCAACGGTAAGGGAGGGGCATTGCTCTGTATACCAAACGGGGTAATACTTGCTTATTTCAATTATTTTATTTGAAGTAATAAAGCAAAATCATAGTTGAGGAAATTATCTTTAATTCGTCTTGTCTTTCAAAAAGAAATTTTAAGAAAAGGGAAAGACAGCGACTTTTACTCAATCTCTGCACGTTTAAAACCTAATGGTAACAATGAACAAATGCCTCCTGGTCATCGGAAGGAATGTCAATTGCAAAAAAAAAAAAAAAAAAAAAAAAATCCAAAGGCCGACAGAGCCTGGAGATGTTTGAAAAGCAACGGGGCAGGGAGACAACTAGCAAAAGAATTGCATTAAGTTAAGAAGTGGAAACACTTATTGGAAGCATTTTTCGAAGCCCTTCAGAAGCTAGTAAAATCATATTTTACTGTATTTTCTCCAGCTCTTAAAACCTCAGAAATGCAAATGCATGATAAAATGTGAAAATAAGTATTGGTAAATAATTATGTTCTCAGGGGAGATTTAATTGAAAAAGGAGTGTATTTGCATGGTTTCTTCTCAGTTCGATATTTATGGCATCCGAACAAAGTGGAACAAACATTCAAAAATCCTTTGACATAGCTGGTATTTAAAGAATAGCAATTGGCTAACATTTGTGGCTCTGTATGTTGAATATTTTGGCTCCTGTCCTCTGGTATTCATTCTGAAAGATTTATAATCCTTTTGGGAGTGTGGTCAGTGACAAGAGTAGAACTAAATCCTGAAATGTGGAAAAACTAACTTTCCCTAATATAAAACTGTTCTAAAAAAATCCCTCAAGCCTATGAATATGTTTCCAGATTTTCAGAAAAAAAGCTGATGATTTACAGAATTTTTTTTCTATAAGGGTCTAACTTCTTGATGATAACTGTAAATTGTCAGTCTTTTGCATTCCAAATTAGCCTGGAGATAATTCAGAAAGCTATAAACTCTTACCTTTGGGACATCTGCTGCAATTAAATGGCCTTTAAGAATTTATGTCATTGATTATAGTAAAAGTAATGAAACAAAGCTCAAAAGATGGGGAAATTGTCTAGAAGAGAAAAATTAAGACAACTTGAAATAGGAAACAAAGATTATGCTGAGTGTATAAGCCCGAAAATTGCTACCAAAGAAAACATTGTAATGCAAGAATAGCAGTCAAGCAAGTCCTCAGCACGTGCAATTAAGAGTGTCAGGATGGGACAGTCTTCTTCACCGAGTGGACCTGGGGCAGGAGGAGGTTCTTGGCTTAACCAAGGCATGACACACTGTTCCATGTCTTCTTGCACTTTCTAGTCATGCTTAAGTCTGAAGCCTCTGCTTAAAGACTCTCTCTTGCTGAAGTACTTGGTTTGGATTTCCAAACCCTTAATATAGGAACCCTGCTCTGCTCCTTCAGACACTCCTGGGTAGGTTTCTGGCTCCTTTTAACCATTTAAATTCAGAAAGGAAAAAAAAAAGAGCTTTATTCAAATGAATTGTTTTTCTTATTTTCTTTTTTCTGTCTTTTTGTGCTGATTTAATTTCCTTTAATTAATTATGGTTAGCATGTAGATTCTCCTTTATTATCATTATTTTTAAAAATTTATTTTTAGAGACAGAGTCTCACTCTGTTGCCCAGGCTCAAGTGTGGTGGTGTGATCATAGATCACTGCAGCCTCCAACTCCCAGGCTCAAGCGATCCCTCTACCACAGCCTTCTGAGTAGCTGAGATTACAGGTGCATGCCTCCACACTCAGACTAGCTTCTTCTTTATGGCTTATAAAATATCTGCTTTTTGTTTTTTAAAAGAGGAAATTGAAGTATTGGCTTATGGGAGCCACGTGCACCCAAACATGGGAGTTTATGAACCTGACAGTTATAAAGAGAGGATTTTAAAATTTCATTATTTTAAAACCAACTGTATGAAAATTGGTGGTATTGGTGACGGTAACTTTTCTCCTTGATGGGAAGCAGAAAAGACACTAAGAGCTGTAAGAACATGACTTATTTACGTGTAAATAGTAAAATTAAGGCTCTTGTCATTCTGAACTTAATCGTGAATGTACAGGACAGCCTGGTGCATCCATTGGGAGCATTCATGTGGGGAATGGAAATTGTCAGTGACATCTTCATGGGACAGTTGTTGAGGACATTTCTAGAGGCAAGAAGAAATTTTCTTAAAAGGAGTAAGAAGAAAGACTGACATCTAAATCTTTCTGTCTTCACTTGGGATCCTCTAATAATCCCATTTCGGTTTCTTATTTTAAAAGTCTTGTGTTGAATTCACAAGAAGGTGTGCATATATGTACAAGTGTGATATGAAGGAGAGAAGCTTGTATGTAATTTCCATTTTCTGTGCTAACCCTATTATGTATAAGACATGGTATGAAGAGATGAAGATAAATTGGCTAAGAGGTACAAAGTACAGTGAGATAGTATAACTAAGTTCAAGTTCCCTATTATAGTACAGTAAAGAAATTATAGTTAAGAATAACTTATTATGTATTTCAAAACAGCTAGAAGAGAGAAATTGTAAAGTTGCCATCATAAAAAAAAGATAGGTGTTTAAGGTGATAAATATCTCAATTATCCTGATTTGATCACTACACAATTTATACATGCATCAGAATATCACATGTACCCCCAAAATATGTACAACTATTATATATAAATTTTAAAAAATTAAAAATTAACCTTTTATGTTGAATTCACAAGAAGATTTGCACATGCACAAGCTTGTACTATGGAGGAGGGAGTTTGACAGCTGGCATGTAACTTCCATGATCTGTTCTAAGCCTATTATGTATTATCTATTTATATATAGAAATATACATTTTTATGTTTATATTTTTTATATTTATATATTATGTGTAATATATTTAAATTTTTAAATTTCTGTATAAACATAATGTACAATATTTTGTATATTTAAAAATGTATTTTAAAATTATACAATAGATAATGGGTAGTAGATAATGAATAAATTTACAAAATAGATTATGTTTACCTTATCTATTATATATATGATCTATTTGTATACCTAATTATATATATACAAGTAGATAGTGGAAATATAATGCTTACTAAGTGCAAATAAACATAATTTAAAGTGTCTTCCCTTAAAACATTGGTACTATGTTTGAAGCAGGGATCAAAGGCTTGTCTATTACCAGGACCTTTTACAAAAATGAACAGCCTTCTTGGCTTTTGTGTGTGATGAGCTACTTCAGTGCTGATGCCAGAACTCTTATCAACCAGCTGATAAGAGTCAAGACTGGCCCCATGACTCTCTTTAATAGGTGATACTGCCTGATGTTACAGCTGTTTAAAGGAGACAGCCCGTTTTTAAATGTTGACTCTTGGAACAATGTTTTATGATGCTCTGTACAGCTTTTCCAAGCTTCAGCTCCACCCAATTCATTTAACAAATTCTAGCCCACTCAGAGACACGTTTTCTAGTTCATGGATTCATAACTACTTAGTGCATTTCTATGGGAACGTGGTGTTACTTAACCTTTCTCTGGCATTGTATCTTTATAGGGAGGAAATCAGACAGCTACAGTGATTGCGTTGTGTTCAATGAGGGATTTCAACTTAGCTCAAGAAACCTGCCAGTTGGCCATCAGAGACGTTGGAGGCCTGGAAGTGCTGATAAATTTGCTTGAAACCGATGAAGTCAAATGTAAGGTGAGTGGCTCTGTCACCTTGGATGTGGAGTCTTGTTCCCACCTTCCTGCAGCTCTCTTCTTAGCTCTAGGTTTCTGCCATTCCTCGCTGCCTGGTTCTTGTCTTTATCTGCTGTTATTGCTGATGACCTGCTAATTCTATTCACGCACTTTCTCTTTTCTCTGCTTTTCTTCTTTCTTTTGCTCTTCTCCATTCCCCTCTCATGCTTCCTGAATGAGGATTGTTTACTTAAATGAAAGATAATATGCTGGATGTGTGTAACCTCTGGGAATGGAAACTATTTCTTAAAAAGCTTAACTGGGGAAAGATTTTAGGTAGACTCGGAATTTTTAAAAACATAGCACGGGTTACATATTCACCACTCATCTTTTTTTTTTTTTCTCATGCAGATTGGTTCATTAAAAATACTGAAGGAAATCAGTGATAATCCTCAAATCAGACGTAATATTGTTGACCTTGGGGGCTTACCAATTATGGTGAATATACTTGATTCTCCACACAAGAGTCTGAAATGTTTGGCAGCCGAGACTATTGCGAATGTCGCCAAGTTTAAAAGAGCACGGCGGGTGGTGAGGCAGCACGGGGGTATCACCAAACTGGTGAGTAGCCCTGACATCATCATCGTCATTGAGTGCCAGCCGCCACCGCACACAGCTCCTTGCTGTCCCTTCTGGCCACACTGAACTTTCCATAGCCACGAGAGTGTGTTCTGGGAGCCTTCTGTCTGTATCACTTGTCCTTAAGAATTATTTTTGCATATTTTATATTAGTGAGTGTCCAAAACAAAAACATCTTCAAACTCATTTTTCAAATAAATAGGAAAGTTTTAAAGCAGATGTAACTCTTTGGAACATGTCACCACCTATGGTACATTGGTAGGAATGCATTCATGTGTAGATGCAGGGGAGCTAAGAGATAGTGAGACCTGCTGCTCGGTGGAAAGCTGAAAACTTTAAAACGTCAAGAACTTTACAACTTAAAAGTTGTTGACAACTATGATGCAATTTTTTTTTTTTTTTTTTTTTTTTCTTGACAGTCTCACTTCTGTGGCTCAGGCTGGAGGGCAGTGGTGCCATCTTGGCTCACTGCAACCTCAGCCTCCCAAGTTCAAGCAATTCTCTTGCCTCAGCCTCCCAAGCAGCTGGGATTATAGCCACCTGCCACCATGCCTGGCTAATTTTTGTATTTTTAGTAGAGATAGATCACCTCAAGTGATCCACCTGCCTTGGCTTCTCAAAGTGCTGGGATTACAGGCATGAGCCACCATGCCTGGCCTACGATGCCACTTTTTAAAGATCTACCCACCACTATAAAAAGTAAATCCACTAGAAATAAACACACAAAATTGCTCTCAGGAGAAGACATATCTGATTTTTCTTCCTATTTTTCTGCATTTGCCAATTTGCCTTGTATGTGTAAGTCTTACTGGTGGCCCATGGCCTCTGATATGACCTTACTGGGAGAACTGTCTTCCAAGGAGACAGTCAGAGCTGCAGGCTCTTGTTCATCTCATTGTTAGAAGACTGAGAACTGAAAACAACCTGGGTGTTTAGCAGTATGTGCTCCGTAAAATAGTCTGCAGTGTGTCCATGAGAAACGTCTGTAGAGATAGCTATCATTATTGTGTGTTGAAAGTTTATTTATTTATTATTATTTTGAGATGGATGGAGTCTCACTCTATTGCCCAGGCTGGCGTGCAGTGGCACGATCTTGGCTCACTGCATCCTCCGCCTCTGGGGTTCAAGCAATTTTCCTCTCTCAGCCCCTGAGTAGCTGAGACTATAGGTGCATGCCACCAAGCCCGGCCAATTTTTTTATTTTTAGTAGAGATGGGGTTTCACTATATTGGTCAGGCTGGTCTTGAACTCCTGAGCTCAGGCAATCTGCCTGCCTTGGCCTCCCAAAGTGCTGGGATTACAGGCGTGAGCCATTGCACCCAGCCTGAAAGTATATTTAATAGCAAGGAATAAAATGTATAATATTTAATATTGTATAAAATTATGACAGGATTAAAAACTGTTGTTATCTATGATCCCAATTTTTAAAGATGTACCCACCAGTGCAGAAAAAAAAACCCACTGGAAATAAGCACACAAATTGCTCTTCGGAGTTTTCTCTGAATCAATGACTGATTTTTCTGCCTGCTTTTCTACATTTGCCAATTTGTCTTCTTGGTCTAAGTCTTGCTTTTATAATCAGAAAAAATGATTTTCTCAATAGCTGGCATCAAAAGAAAAATACGAGAACCCTGCTTACCACCTTTGCCATCATTAGGAAAGATCTTTAAAAAGTCAACATGTTTTCACCTTCTTAGTAAGGATCAATAGATCTTGTGTCTCACCCAGAGCTGTTACCTTACTGTATTGTTTCCACTTCTGCACTTTAAGTGACAGGCCTTATTCATCCTAGTGTCTTTCACAGCACTTAGCCCAGTACCTTACCCATATAAAGGGTTAATAAATACCCGTTGGGTAAATATGAATTTTAATGTAAATAGGTACGCTGAAAAATGTGTTCAGAAACTTTCCAAAAGACATTCTGTGTTTTCACTTGCCATCTATAAAGCACTATACATGTATTTGTTTCAAAAATAAGATAGACTTACGGTTGGGTAGATGGATGAATAGATGGTGAAATATGTAATAAAACGAATGTGGCAGAATGTTAATTAGAGACTCCAGGTGGTGGATGTAGGGAGGTTTGTGTGCAATCATTGTATAGTTCTTTAAGCTTTTCTGTTTGAAAATTTTCATTAAAATGGTACAGAAAATGTAATTATTGCTATGATTATCATTATTCTGCTTAAATAATGAAACAATTTGGCAGGTTGATGTGACTGTCTACTGACACTACTCCCATTACATTATAAGAATGGATAATGTAATATAAAATATGTTTTATGCGTCACATTCAAGAACCTAGTACAGTAAGTCTTCATGCAATATCAACAGGTTCTTAAAAATTGTGACTTTAAGCAAAACAAGATGTAACAAAACCAGTTTTCCTAATAGACTAACTGATATAAACAAGAATTAAGTTCCTATGGCATTTTTCTGGTCACAAAAGTATCACCAGACTTCTAAATGAAGACCCCAACACATCCAACATTAAAAATTGAAGGCCGAGCACGGTGGCTCACGCCTGTAATCCCAGCATTTTGGGAGGCTGAGGCAGGTGGATCACGAGGTCAGGAGATCGAGACCATCCTGGCTAACACAGTGAAACCCCGTCTCTACTAAAAATACAAAAAATTAGCTGGGCATTGTGGCGGGCGCCTGTAGTCCCAGCTACTCGGGAGGCTGAGGCAGGAGGATGGTGTGAACCCAGGAGGTGGAGCTTGCAGTGAGCTGAGATCATGCCACTGCACTCCAGCCTGGGTGACAAAGCAAGACTCCATCTCCAAAAAAAAAAAAAAAATTCATTGAAATGACTATGATCTATACATACATTTAAGAAAGATTCATCAAAACAAGTAAGACAATTATTTAACCACTTTTTGGTGAATCAGCCAGTCGTGCTGGTCATAGTGGCAGTGGGTTAAATCAAGGAATAACTTTTTGGAAGGCAAAGATTGTGAGGAGCACCTCCTAACCACCACGCAGTTCCAAAACAGTCACAAATGGTACGGGCTTTCTGAGCATTTCCATACTGCATCATTTATTGTTGTGCATCTGTGTTCAATCCCACGGTCTTAGAGTTTTTCCCACGTTGCTATTCCATCTGCAGTCAGTACCTGGAAGCCTCCGTACCACCATCCCCGTCTTTCCTGGGGCCATAACTAATTAGACCAGGAGTTTCCACCTGACTCAAGCCAGTCCCACTGGATCTCTCTCCCAGGAACTTGGAATTGGAATTGAGAGACTCTACCTAGCCTGGGCTATTATTCCCTTATAAATTTGAGATTGATGGTTATGGGCAGTATCTGTGGAATTTGACCTTCAGGGAGAGAATAATGGAGTAGACATGCATAGATGATTGCTCCCAAGCCCCAGATAGAGACAGTGAGCCTGCAAGGATGGCTGACAGCCAATCACAGCTCTAGGGAGGTCTGGCTTCCCTCTTCCGTGGGGCAACCTGACATACTGCTTAATTCTTGTAGTAAATTGCCTTTCCCTTAAGCTCTTCAGTGACTTTAGTTATTGTAAAGAAAAAAACTGGATGCTAGCAGTTGTGCTGTTTGGTTTGGTTGGTTTCGGTAGCATATGAGGTAGGCTGTGTCCTCCAAAGAGATCTCATGTTTTTGTTGTTGTTGTTGTTGTTTGTTTGTTTGTTTGTTTTTGGAGGTAGGATCTTGCTTTGTTGCCCAGGCTGGAGTGCAGTGTTGATATCATAACTCACTGCAGACTTGAACTCCTGGGCCCAAACAGTCCTCCCACCTCAGCCTTCTGAGTAGCTGGGACTACAGGCATGCATCCAGCGTTTTTTTTTTTTTTTTTTTTTTTTTTTTTTTTTTTTTTTTTTGGTAGAAACAGGATCTTGCTATGTTGTTCAGGCTGGTCTCTAATTCCTGGCCTCAAATGATCCTCCCACCTCGGCCTCCTAAAGTGTTGGGATTACAGGCATCAACCACTGTTCCTGGTCAGGTCTTGTGGCTTTAAGAGTGTATAGTCCATTCATTTCTCCTTAGAAAGTGCTGATGGTTTTAGGGAAGCTGGTTTTCTGAGATGTTTGGGCTGAGGATGTGGTTTACAAATATGATTAATGTAAATATTAGAGCCATGTTAAGAAAATACTATCTTGGTGGGCTTACATTTCTTGTGGGAAGGAAATGTATAAGCTCCCAAATCTGGAGGAAAGTTTTTTTGTAGGGTTTTGTTTGTTTGCTTTCCCTGGCTGCTATGGAGTATGAAAATTGATTTTTTAAAGCATTCTTGTTTTTGATGGAGGTGAGCTTGGTAAGCAACCCTGTAGCTATTGAAGAATGACTTAAATGTTCTTTTTAAGATTTCCATGAACATTGGATTTATCTATTATTGTAGGTTGCTCTACTGGACTGTGCACATGATTCCACAAAACCTGCCCAATCGAGTCTGTATGAGGCCAGAGATGTGGAAGTGGCTCGCTGCGGGGCACTGGCCCTGTGGAGCTGCAGTAAGAGTCATACGAATAAAGAAGCCATCCGCAAAGCTGGGGGCATTCCTCTGTTGGCTCGGCTGCTGAAGACTTCTCATGAAAACATGCTAATTCCGGTGGTGGGGACATTGCAAGAGTGTGCATCAGAGGTACTCATGCCAGTTCTGCTCCCTTGCCTTCTCAACTTGACTTTCTTTAGTCCAAAAGTTGTTTTTAAGGTTATCTTGATGGCTCAAGGACATTTTTTTTTTAGGAAGTCAGCATTCTGTGAGAAAGAGAAGATCCAACTGATAGGACATTAATTAAATCAATATCTGTGATATATATATATACACACACATACGTATGTATTTATATATCTCACATATACTGACATATATATATCACACATATATATGCTGACATATATATCTACACACTATATATATATACACACACACATATATTAATTCAGTTAATTCTCTTATTGATGTAGGGATATCAATAAGATATATGTATTTTCTTTGGTGATTATTTCCTAAGAAAGTTTGTTCAGCATGTTTATTACTAAATGTAAACAGATACTTATATTCATGCCTTAGACACATAAATACGTAGGTTTTTATTCCTAGGAAAACTACCGGGCTGCAATCAAAGCAGAAAGGATCATTGAAAACCTTGTCAAGAACCTAAGTAGTGAGAACGAGGAGCTGCAGGAGCACTGCGCCATGGCCATTTACCAGGTGCGATGAACTCTTCCAGCGGTTGTTGGCATTCTTTCTCACATAGTTTAAGGTAGTTTTCTAACCATGTGGTTTCCTTCTGTGAGAATGGGACTCGGGAATCTGCACTTTATTTAGTTATTTTTTCTTTAAGTTTTAATTTTTTTTTTTTAGAGATAGGGTCTTGCTCTGTTGCCCAGGCTGGAGGGTAATGGCACAATTATAGCTCACTGTCACTTCAATCTCCTGGCTGAAGTGATCCTCCCATCTCTGCCTCCCAAGTAGCGCACACTAGAGCATTTACCACCATGTCTCGCTAATGTTCTTTATTTTTATTTTTTCTGAGACAGTGATCTCTCTATGTTGCCCAGGCTGCTCTCAAACCCCTGGCTTCAAGTGATTCTCCCTCCTCAGCCTCCCAAAGTGCTGGGATTACAGGCATGAGCCACCGTGCCCAGTCTGCATTTTTAACAAGTACCCCATTGGATTTTCATACACAGTTAGGTCTAAGAACCATTGTCCTGTGGTAATGACAGACAACTTGTATAAGTCAGAGAAACCTGCTTTGACATCTGTGACAATTTGTTTCTAGAAGACACATATGCGTCTTTGTCTCCTAAAATAATGTACTTAGTGGAAAATACATAAATAAGTACATGGTGCTTCTATATTGCTTTTAATATGTCTTGTTTAAATAATCTTGTGGCATTTATCTCCTACCAAGACTAGCCAGAGGAATGGGTATGTGTGTGTGTGTGTTCCTGTTTTGTCTTTTTACTGGTTTACTTATTGTAATCTACACTAACTTTTTGTGTATGGTACACTTCATAGTATACCAGAAAACAGATTAGAATGGTAAAGGGAGAAACATGGCCTTGACAAAGTTGTGGATGGCTGGTTCCTGTGCACGTCTGCTTCTACCTAATCACAGTGGATTTGCTAGAGGAATGCAATTAAGATGTGCATAATCAGAGAGTATACCAAAAAGATACAAGGAGCTGGACGCGGCCCTGTAATCCCTGTAATCCCTCTATTCCCAGCACTTTGGGGGCTGAGATGGGCGGATCACTTGAGGTCAGGGGTTCAAGACCTGCCTGGCCAACATGGTGAAACCCTGTCTCCACTAAAAATACAAAAATTAGCTGGGTGTGGTTGTGTGTGCCTATAATCCCAGTTACTCAGGAAGCTGAGGCAGGAGAATCACTTGAACCCGGGAGATGGAGGTTGCAGTGAGCCGAGATCACGCCACTGGACTCTAGCCTGAGATGAGACTCTGTCTCAAAAAAAAAAAAAAAAAAAAAAAAAAAAAAGATACAGGGATTCATTTCAGTAGAGAATTGTATTAGGTTGTGAGGGAGGGCTGCCATAACAAAATACCACAGACTGGGTGGCTTGAACAGCCGAAATTTATTTCCTCGCAGCCCTGGAGGCTAGAAGTCTCAGACCAAAGTTAGTTTCTTCTGAGGCCTCTCTCCTCAGCTTGTAGATGGCTGCCTTTTCCCTGTGTCCTCCTACTGTCTTTCCTTAGTATATGCCAGTGTCATCGTCTCCCCTCGGACAGCAGTCCTATTGGAGCAGGGACTACCCAAGTAATTTTGAAGAGGTCCTTTAGCCTTAATAACCTCTTTAAAAACTCTGTCTCCAAATACAGTCACATTCTGAGGTATTGGGAATTAAGACTTCAATATATGGGCCAGGCATGGTGGCTCAAGCCTGTAGTCCCAGCATTTTGAGAGGCCGAGGTGTGCGGATTACCTGAGGTCAGGAGTTCGAGACCAGCCTGGCCAACATGGCGAAACCCCATCTCTACTAAAAATACAAAAACAATTGGCCAGTTATGGTGGTGTCATCCCAGCTACTCTGGAGGCGGAGGCACGAGAATCACTTGAACCCAGGAGGTAGAGGTTGCAGTTAGCTGAGATTGTGCCACTGTACTCCAGCCTGGGCAACAGAGAGCACCTTGATCTGAAAAACAAAAAACAAAAAACCTCTATATGTGACTTTTGAGGGGACACAATTTGGCCCATAACAATCATATATGGCCCTGACTTGTACATATTTGTATATATGCCTCATCGGAGTAACCACTGAGTTGATTAGAAATAGGGATTAATTTTTAGGAGGTGCCTCTAATCCAGAATAGAAAATCACATGTAGAGGATAAACATGGCAGGTGCCTGTATGGTGCATTGTGATGAGGATTTCTTCTAGTGGCCTCCATGGGTGACACATGACACATCTGCATCTCATGGCATCAAAAAACAACTGTGCACTTGGAGTAATAGCCAAGTCTCTGCTAATTGTATCATCTGTTGGCTTTAGAGCCCGGGAAGAATGATCAGTTGAGACCATCTGTGTGGGAAATATTTATTTCAAAGGATGACAAACATGGATAAGCATATTTGAATAAAATGTCAGGTAGTATTGATATCACCCACTGCTCTGGGCATAGAAACTTGCTTGGAGAAATTATTTGTCTCTAATCACCTGAACCCAGGAGGTGGAGGTTGCAATGTGTTGAGATCATGCCACTGTACTCCAGCTTAGGTGACAGAGTGAGACTCTGTCTCAAAAAAAAGAAAATATATTTGTCTCTAGATTTCAGGGGCCATTGAAGAGCTGACCAAATCCCTTTCACTCATCTGTTTTCTCTACTACATTTTCCCAAGACTCTGAGTTGCATCACTGCAGAAATCCCCCATTCCTTGCCAGTGGAGTTGTAGGTTTTTCACTGACCTTCGCCTCAAGAGATGCTCAGGCCATCTCAAAACTGGCTTGGGAGAATTGCCAAGTACATAGAAACTGCTGTCCATTCCCAAAGCCACATAAAGGGAGAGACATACTGTCAGAAAGTTACCAGTAGAAAGACGAATTATATTTTATGTTTTACTTGGAGGCATCTTTAGAAAATGATCTCTCTAGAAAGAAGTTTCATACCTACTAGAATGTCAGCCTTTTTAGCAGTCATCGAAAGCTTGATATTCCTTGATCACTGACAGCCTCTGATTTGACTTTTTGTGCAGTGTGCTGAAGATAAGGAAACCCGAGACCTCGTTAGGCTGCACGGAGGACTTAAGCCCTTGGCCAGTCTACTCAATAACACTGACAATAAAGAGAGGTTAGCTGCTGTCACGGGGGCAATATGGAAATGTTCCATCAGCAAAGAGAATGTGACCAAGTAAGAGAAGGCGCTTAATATTCTGAAATGAAGATATGGCTTCTGAAACACCTTCTTGTCATTTAATGCCATTCTAGTAAGGAATTGATTCTAATGTTAGTCGTAGATGTATATTCTGGATGAAGTTAGCTGAATGAAGGGATTTTTGGAATAGAAAAGAAAAGAATAGAAATTGCCCACCACCTGGCAATGACTTTTTCTTTGCCTCAGTGGCACTAAGAGGCTTGCTGACATGATCTCTCTATTTTGCATATGGGCAGCCATTTGAATTAGAAATATCTTTGATATTTTCTGTGGGAATCTATCAAGGAGGATGGGTGGATTTCCCATGGAATCTTTAGAGATGGAAGTGATTTTATTCTTTTTCCTTTTCTAAAGATAAACAAGAGGAATCAGCCAAATGTCAACTAACCAGTTACTCTTTAAAGAGTGGTCATTTTCAAACATGATTTCATCGGATTTGATTTTAAAGTATAAACTTTATGACCATTTGATTTATTTTAATTTTCTAATCTATCTCTTCCTATTTTTGACAGTTTACAAAACTGAGGCAGCTTCTCCTTGACTCCATCTGATTATTTCCTTTAACAAGAAATTCACATCCCGACCATTTAACACAAAATAAGTTGACTTAATAAATAAGGCATAGTGAAGACATGGCTAGATTAAAAGTAACCTTGGCTAATGGAACTTTTATCTTAATTAAAAACTGCATCATGGTACTTAAATACTGCTGAAATTTATTAGAAAGGGAAAATGTTCTGTATAGAAACTAGTAATTTTCAAATATTTGCCTTTATGTAGCATGCTTACTTTTGATGTGTGTGTGTGTATTTGTATATATATGCACACATACACATATACATATATATCAGAGTGAAATTTTATGACTAAAATGTATTAGTGGTTAATATGGAAGATACTTGAGAGTGACTTTTTTTTTTATCCGAGTAGCACAAGCTACTACTCATTTCAAGAGACCTATTAAATCCAAATAGGTACAATAGAGCCATGTTTGATGCATTTGAAAACAAAAAATATATAACATATAATTTATTTTTATAAAACATTTAAAAGACTTCATTCAGGTAAAGTAGTCTCTGGAAGATAGGGGGAAAAAAAACACTAGTAGAGTGGAATCTTAGACCCTCAGGTTTAGAAGAAGCTGTGGTTTTCTTAGAGGCTGTACTGCATGGTGATTAAGGGCACAGGTCTGGAGCAGATGGCTGGGTGTAGATGTCAGCTCTACTATTTACCAAGCTTCAGATTAACCATCCAGTAATGGGGATTAAATAATATTTGCATAATTGAGTTGTTGTAAGGATTAAATGAACATTTAGTAATTTTTAGCTAACCTTATACAAAAAACAATTCTCTCTCTCTCTTTCTTATGATGAACTTAGGTTTCGGGAATACAAAGTCATTGAAACCTTGGTGGGACTTTCAACAGATCAGCCTGAAGAAGTACTTGTGAATGTGGTTGGGGCCTTGGGAGAATGCTGCCAAGAACATGAAAACCGCGTCATTGTCCGGAAATGTGGTGGCATTCAACCACTTGTGAACCTCCTTGTTGGAATCAACCAAGCTCTTCTTGTGAATGTTACAAAAGCAGTTGGTGCTTGTGCAGTAGAACCTGAAAGTATGATGTAAGTGGCCCTGGAGGTGGAAAGATTTTATAAAAGTGTTAGGGAAAACACTTGGGAGGTCACAGAATAGTGTCATCACTTAGAATTGATGTGCATAAATGATGAAAAATACAGTGTATCATGTAAATAATCACAAGTTTACCAAATCATGAGTTACAGAGCCAAAATATTACCTTATATGAGATGGAGGGCTGAGTTGGGCATATTGGGAGGATTTACAATACATGGTAATCAATTTCCCATGTGGAAACCTTTATTCAATCAACAAAACTTTTCTCTGTCTCCTAGGGAAGTATGATACATCTGTCTAACTAGGCTCTTAGAGAGTTGCAGGTACATTCTCATAGTAGCTTTCTTGTTTCTCACCTACTCAGCAAATGTATTTTGAGCACCTAGCAGGAACTGTGAACTGATGAGGGGAAGAGACAAGGATTTTAAGTGATGGTGTTGCTCCTTATTGTCTAATTAGGAAGAAAAGACAATTTAAGAACAACAGAACAAAAATATATCATATATAGAGAGATAGATCCATATATAAAGATATATATTCGTATATTAAAAGATATGTATATATTCATATATGTATAAAGACTTATATCTTTATATTATATAAAGATATATATCTTTACTCCAAAAAAGGAGGAACCCAGTTGACTTAAAGCTGTTTTATTAGGGCTCTCCAGAGAAACAGAACCAACAGGAAGTGTGGGGAGGTAAGGATGTTAGTCCATTTTCATGCTGCTGATAAAGACATACCCGAAACTGGGTAATTATAAAGGAAAGAGGTTTAATTCACTCACAGTTCCACATGGCTGGGAGGCCTCATAATCATGGCAGAAGGCAAGGAGGAGCAAGTCACATCTTACATGGTGGCAGGGAAGAGAGAAGAGAGCTTGTGCAGGGAAACTCTGCTTTTTAAAATGGTTGGATCTCATGAGACTTACTCACTATCATGAGAACAGCATGGGAAAGACCTGCCCCCATGATTCAATTAACTCCCACTGGGTCCCTCCCACAACACGTGGGGATTCAGGATGAGATTTGGGTGAGGACACAGCCAAACCATATGAGGGGGCTTCATCTAACCACATCTCTTATACACAAATCCTAACACCTCATAACTCCTTTTGAATTTGGTTATTGGAACCTTAGTCTCCAGTGTTT
Organism: Rhinopithecus roxellana; assembly: GCF_007565055.1. Lineage (NCBI taxonomy): Eukaryota > Metazoa > Chordata > Mammalia > Primates > Cercopithecidae > Rhinopithecus > Rhinopithecus roxellana. Next base: position 105,683,933 of record NC_044559.1, read on the forward strand.
CGGACACTAAGGAATGCAAGTTGCATATGTGATTACTTTAAGGGAAGAATACTGGCTGGACTTATAAAACCATTTTCTAATGTATTTATGTTTTTGAAACATGCTTTGCTATTCATTAGAATCTTATAAACACTTGCCAGAAATGGCTGCGTGTATTTCTTTTGATCTTTGGTTCCTCTTTATTTTTTGTCTACCCAAATCTACTTGTCACCAGCTACCTCTGACGTTCTTTAAACACATTTCCTCCTCTCTGCTCTCAGTTGGGCTCCATCATCTTTCACCTGAACTACTGAAATTGCTTCTATCTGGCATCACCTCTAGCCTCCCCCACCCTTTTCAGTTTGTTCCTGAACAACATTGACTTTTACTTTTCTAAACTGCATATCTGATAATGTTGTTTTCTTGGCCCACAAAACCTTGAGTGACTTCAATGCTGAAAACCATTTTAATGCTAAGGTACTTAACTTGCTATTCAAAGCATTTTGTCTTGTGGCCCCATTTAACTTCTCTGCTTTTCATCTTTTATTTGCAAATATCAGTTGTCTGGAGTTACATTTTTGTTTGTTTTGTTTAGTTTTTTTTTAGAGACAGGTCTCAGGCGTTCACCCAGGCTGAAATGCGGTGATGCGATCATAGCTTGCAGCAACTCCAAACTCATGGGCTCAAGCAATCCTCCCATCTCAGCTTCCTTAGTAGCTGGGACTACATCACCATGCCCTCTAATTCTTTGAATTTTTTTGTGGAGATGGGTATCTTGCTATGTTGCCCAAGTTAGTCTTGAACCCCTGGTCTCAAGCAATCCTTCTGCCTCAGCCTCCCAAGTACTGAGATTACAGGTGTGAGCCACCACACCCAGCTCCTTATTTATTCCTTTACATTAAACACATATTTATTGAGCATCTTTTGTGCTAGCCACTGGATTTATAATGGTAACCAAACAAAGTTCCTGCTGTCATGGGGCTTACATTCTATTATATGTGTGGAACATTGACTATACATTCAATCAATAAGCAAATAAAATGACTTCCATTGTGTTAAAAGCTGTGAAGATAAGAAAACAGTGTGATTGAAAGAGAGTGACTGGGTGGGAGTTTGCTACCTTAGTTCAAGCAGTCAGGAATGTAGAATCAGGGAGGATAATATTTAAACCAAGACCTAAAAACTGAGAAGGCAGCTTGCATGAACATCTCAGACAGCAGTAGCCAACATGGAGGACCTGAGATGGAATTGGGCTTCACTTGAGAAACTGCCTTAAAATTTTCAAATATTTTTCATATAGAATTTATCATTGCCTCCCTTGTTAGTAATAATATTTTTGTATGACTTGATAGTCTGTGTCACAAATCATCTTTTAATCTTTTAGTGACTATTAATTCTTAATAAATATACAGATGGTCCCAACTTATGATGGTTCAACTTAGAAATTTTTAATTTATGATGGTGCCAAAATGATACGCAGTCAGTAGAAACTATACTTCAAGTACCTCTACAGCCATTCTTTTTTTCAATTTCAGTACAGTATTCAATAACTTACATGAGATTTCAATACTTTATTATAAGATAGGCTTTATGTTAGATGATTTTGCCCCACTATAAGCTAATGACATGGTGGCTTGCATCTGTAATCCCAGTACTTTGGGAGGCAGAGGCAGAAGAATTGCTTGAGGCCAGGAGTTCAAAACTAGCCTAAGCAACATAGCAAGACCCCTGTCTCTATAAAAAATGTAAAGAATTAGAGGGTGTGAGGGTGGAGGATTGCTTGAGCCCGTGAGTTTGAGGCTGCAGTGATGTTCTGAGCATATCTAAGGTGGGCTAGTCTAAGCTCTGATGTGCAGTAGGTTAGGTATATTAAATGCACTTTTGATTTATGTATTTTCAACTTATAATGGGTTTATTGGGACATAACCCCATTGTGAGGTGAGGAGTGTCTGCATTGAATTGTATTTATTATAGATTAGAACTTACTCTTGCAAAGCCTCTACTTCTATTCTGTATCTCGGCTTTCATGATTTCTGTGTAAGTCATTACCAGGTTATCTAGTTGCCACCTTGAAATTCCTTCTAAATGTTATCATTGCATTACTTTTCAAAATGGGTCTTTAAATTCTCATTAATGTAACTACTTTAAGCAAGTATTAGATTTATTGACTTTTCAGTTGTATCCATTGAATGCCAGAGAAAACAGCTATCTTCTTTTCATGTTCTGACTCTTAAAGAACCTATCAAGTTTTGAAACAATAAAATGGAAATGAAAAAAAAAGCCATTGATAAGCAGCAAGCCTGAAGGGCTTGACTGAGCTGGGGAGACAGACAAGTGAGGTGATAATTTAAAAATAGTAATTAGATGATGATAAGGCAGTAAACACTTATCAGTAATGCACAAAACTAGTTTGTGGAGTTTTATGAGCGGCTTGACTTCTAGTTAACGGCATGAAACCTACAAAAAGAGAGCAAAAGTAGAGAAAAAATTATATTCACACAAACAGGGGAATGGCCGCAACTCCAAATTTTCAAATGTAAAACACATCTGCAAAATGCTATGAATTATTGACTCATCTGTAATATGCTGACTTTTAACACATGCCTCTTCAGATGTCAAGATTTCCTCCCAAATAAGCGTCATGGTCATTCGAAGCATAGTCGACCTTTTTTTTTTCTTTTTTCTTTTTTAAGAGAGCAGGGATTAGGGGAATTGAATGTGTCTTGGAAGAGGTGAAGACTTTGCCATCAGAGACCCAGTTTTGCATTATGAGGCATCAGAAGTGGAGCCCTGGGAAAAGTCATATGGACATGTCATTTTGTTTTGTCTACAACAGCCTTCCAGCCCAGGGGGATTACTGGAGACATTTCAGAGTGAAAAGGGTATTAGAGACAATGATTGCCAGATTATAACACAAAAAGAAGCTGTAAACTTTTAGAGATTTGGAGTAAACCAGATTGACTGTTTAAATGCTCAAAACTGAATGACAATGTGTTCTCAGGGTGAAAGGGATTGCAGGTTGTTGTGTGATTGTATTTGAGGTGATCCCATCACAAAAGCAAACAGATAAATTCAAATAACTTCCTTACAGTCGCACGGCTGTTAAAACAGTATATTGTTTCTTAATAAGAGAGTCCAAAAATTATATAAAGATTTGCTTGCGACGGAGTCTCACTCTGTCGCCTAGGCTGGAGTGCAGTGGCACGATCTTGGCTCACTGCAAGCTCCACCTCCCAGGTTCACGCCATTCTCCTGCCTCAGCCTCCCGAGTAGCTAGGACCACAGGCACCCACCACCACGCCCTGCTAACTTTTTGTATTTTTAGTAGAGACGGGGTTTCACCATGTTAGCCAGGATGGTCTCCATCTCTTGACCTCGTGATCCGCTGGCCTCGACCTCCCAAAATGCTGAGATTAGGGGCATGAGCCACTGCGCCCGGCCTGTTTCTTGTTTTTCAGAGACAAGGTCTCACTCTATCACCCAGGCTGGAGTGCAGTGGTGCCATCGTTGTTCACTGCAGCCTCGAACCCTTGGGCTCAAGCAATCCTCCTCCCTCAGTCTCCCAAGTAGCTAGGACTACAGGTGTGCTAAGTTTTTTCAAAAAATTTTTTTGTAAAGACAGGCTCTTAAGCTCCTGTCCTCAAGCAGTCCTCCCACCTCAGACTTCCAAAGTGCTTAGGATTACAGGTGTGGGCCACCAGGCCTGGTCAAAATCATAGATAGTTTTGCAAAAGATTTTATAAGGCAACCTAAGTAGTTTTAAAAGCAAGTAGTCGGAGCTGAGAAAAGAAATAGGAAAATTATTGAACAAAAAGCCTGGATAGGAGTAAAAGAAATATAATAAACACAACTAAAAACACAGTCAGGAATGTGATGTATAGGAAATAAAAAATAAAAATATATAAAAAGTTAATAGAAAAAATGGATAAATATGAAACCCAGGGAGATACAACATAAATGTAATTGGTATTCCTCAAGAAGAGGTTGGAACCAATGGAATATGACCTTAAGTATGGATATAACAGAAGAAAACTTTGCTGTGAATCTTTATGTCAAAAAGACCCCAAGAGATCTTAGTAATATTGACACAAAATGACCAACAGCAACACATATCCTGATAAAATTACTTGCATTTCAGAAGGGAAAAAATAAGTACATCCAGGCAAAAGAAGCAAACCATTGGCTTTAAACTCTGTATCTTCTTTTAATGTCACAAACCATTGATTAAAACATCCTGAGAGAGAAAAAATATTGTCCGAGAATTTCATATTAGCCAAGTTATCCTTCAAATGTGAAGGCAATAACATATTCTTAAGCATACAGGATTAGTGAATGTAGTATTCTCTAGCTCTCCCTGCAAAGACTACTTGATGACAAAATCCCAGTCAACCAAGAAATTACTCAAAGTATTTTAAAATAGTAAAACTGTGGCTAAAAGATACCAGTGGAAACCTTTGAATTCATTTAAATATTAAGCTAAGATAAAACAATGAACGAATCATCATTAGGGAGAGTCATCTATATTTTATAGAAATGGATAATTATAATTTAATAATACAACTGACAAAAATCAAAGTCATTTCAGGGCAGATGTGTAAGTATGCAAATTTTATCATCTTTCATATAAAAAGTCAATAGACATGGTACAAAACATTATTTTATCAATCAATCATCTCTCATATATTCCTCTGTTTTATCTATCTGTCTTATCTATCCATCAATCCTTCTATCTACCTAAAGACATAAAGGGATATCCAGAATAATTTACATTAGCAGCTAGTGATTGTTATTTCAGTATGGTAGGATTTTGGGATTATTTGTTAATGCTTTGTATTTTTCTGTACAGTCTACATGATAAATATATGTCATCTTTACAAAATCAAATTTCTTATTTAACAACTTGTACAATCCCATTTTGCTCATACGTGTAGTGTATAATAGCTAAACATATGGATTCTGGAACCATTGCCTGCAAAACCAGTCTCATCATTCACCAACTATTTTTCCTTTGGCAAGTTGTAAATGACTCAGTGTCTTGGTCACCATATACATAAAATGGGGATAGTATGGTACCTATGTCATTGGGTTGTTGAGATGATTAAGCAAATTTATATATGTAAAGTGACTGACACATAATAAGTGCTATGTGTAAATATATACTAGTATTGTTGAGGTAGCAGTAGCTTCAATGAATAGAAATTTTAAAAGATAATACATAACTAGAAAATGAAAGTCAGATTGCTTAGTATTTATATTCATCTGTATAAGATGACTTTGTCTTTTGATTGTGTTTCTCTTATATCAAGATATGTTATTTAATTTGCCATAAATTGAAACAAGGGGCCCTAAATGGTAAATAATTTCCATTAAACTCTCACCTGCAGTAAAGGAGCTTTGAAGGCATGTCATAGACATGTGAATAGGCAATGGATAATTCAGGCCTTTGTGTGTCATACTAATTTGGATTTTGTTTTGAGGTCAGCTGAGGATCATTGAAGGGTTTTAGCATTAATACTGGCAGGAAACCTTGTTAGGGGATCATCATAGGTGAGAGGTGAAGGTGGCTTAAACTAACGCTGTAAAATACAATGTAATAAAAATAGAGAAATTGACAGGTTAAATAAAGACCTATGATGGAAGAGAATGGATGGGAACAAGTGAATGATTGAACATGAGTTACAAAGAATAGGGAGGAGTCGTAGATGATGTTTGGTTTGCTGGCTTGGGTAACCATATGGATATTGGTACCACTTACTGGTAGAAGATGGTTGAAGAAAGACTGAACTTTGTGAGAGGAGAGACAAAGTCAATATATTCTTTATTATACCTCCATTGCCTAACCCAGGACAATGATCAGGGTAGGCACCTGACAAACGCTTATTGTATAACGAATGAATGGTGAGTTCAGTTGTGGTTGTTTAGAGACTCTGAGTTTCCTATGGGACATCCAAGTGGTGATGGCAACTCGTCAATTGGGTATTCATGTCTAAAGCTTAGTTAAATTAGAGGGGTGGGTTGGGTGTATAATATTATTAATATTTGGTAACTGATGTCATGGATATATGTAAGAGGTTGTGAGGAAGAGAAACAGCGAAAAGAGAAAGACAAAAACAGAAGCTTATTGAACTCAATCATTTAAGGAGAATGAATGGACACAAGAAAAAGTCTCGGTAAAGAAACTGAGAGGCATCAGCCAGAGAGTTGTGAGGGGAACTAGAAGAGTGGGTTATAGAAAAAACAGGCAAGAGAGTGTTTAAAGGAGACGAAGAGGTCAAACATGTTAAATTCTATAGCAAGGCCTGGTAAGATAAGGACTAAACTGCCCTTTTTTGTGCAACAAGGAGGTTAGTGAATCCTTTTGTACCTGTGAACATAGACGTCCCACATGTGTTTTTATAAACACACTAAGTTTCAGAAAACAGTATTTTAACTTTGATAAGAAATAAAACAGCATTACTCTTTGCATTATGTTTCAGGCATGGCTATTATTGCTAGATTTATAGGACTTACTACATCTCTGAGCTTTAAGTCTTACACGGTAAGGAAATGATAAATCCCTCTCTCCTATGTAAATCTTCTATAATTCATGGGTTAGGAACTTGTTTTAATGACTAGCAGCTTTATGTTTTAGTAACTTGACTGTGGCTGTGGCAAAAACTTGGGTTGCATATCAGAATAAACATATAAACCCTTAGCACAGTTTTATTAACTTTGTGAAGTAGAATTCATAGCAACTCTCTTCCTTCACATATTTCTCAGTAAGAATAAGAAATATCATCTTAATATTAATAGTGTGGCTACTGAAGTAAAAGTGATTTTTATGAAACCAATGATTTTGTAAAACTCTATTGACTTTTCAGTACTCCAGACTACTTCTTTTAAAAACTCAATATAAATTATTTCATACTAATTATACCCTATGCCCCACCACCAGATCTAAAATGGGACAATAGGTATCCTGACACATTAAGTTTATGAAAAAGTAGATTTATGTGTGCTGAATTTTCCTTTCTTGTTTTGTAAGTATCAAGTAATGTCTATTTGATACTTATAAAATTCATCTGGAGGTAATTTGGCCTTCAAGTATATAAAATCACACCAACATTGCAAAAAACCATTAACATTTGTGTTTTGGGGAACAGATTTTCTGATAAAATATTATAAAATGTCAAACAACTAAAAAAATTAAAGTCAAAACTTCAGAAATATCTATGATTTATTTTTCCACACCTCTGGATCTTTACTTTCTTTGTAAAAAATTTTTCTGCTAAATTTTACTTTGAAATAGCATTGGACTTATGGAAAAGCTGAAAAAGCAGAGAGACAACACAGAACACAGAATTCCCATGCCCTTTACTCAACTTCCCTTAACCTTAACATCTTACATAGTCATAGTACCTTTCAGAAACCTTCCATTTTTCAAGTCCAGATTTTTGACTTTGAAGAACGCTTTAAAGGTTTCTTCACATGAATTTTGGTTTTTTTTGTCCAGTTAATTCCTAAGTATTTTGTCCTCTTTGTGGATTGTGGAAATGTTTTTTTTTTCCACCTGCCATCATGTCCTCAGACTGATTGGTTGTTTTTAATGAGCTCCACTGAATTCTGTATGATAATTCTATATCCTGCCACCTTACAGAATTCTCTTATTGGTTGAGTTCCTTTTATTGTTAAGTCTCCAGGCCAGTGTTTGATAAACTATGGCTTATGGGCTAAATCTTACTCTTATAAATAAAGTTTTATTAGAACGTAGTTACCATCATTAATTTATATATTGCTTTTGGCTGCATTTGTGCTACAATTGCAGAGTTGGGTAGCTGTGGCAGAGATTGGATGGCCTGCAAAGACTAAAATAATATCTAGCTCCTTACAGAAAAATTTGTTCGCCTCTGCTCTAGGGTTAGAGAAAGTGTTACTTTTTTTTTTTTTTTTTTTAAATTTGGAGTCTTACTCTGTCACCCAGGTTGGAGTGCAGTAGCACCATCTCGGCTCACTGCAACCCTTGCTTCCCGGGCTCAAGCAATTCTCCTGTCTCAGCCTCCCAAATGTTACACCTTTAAAATTCTTATTCTTTAAATTGAATTATCTCCTCTAATTTCATTAGCTAATTCCCTAGTACCTTCTTGAATAGTAGTGGTAAGGGAGGAGACCACCTCTCAGATTGTCTTATGCCCAATTTCTGCCTCCAAAGAAAGAAGAAGTAAAAACTAAAAGGCAGAAATGAAATCCACAAGCAGACAGCCCGGTGCCACACCCTGGGAGTGGTAGTTAAAGATGGATCCCTGACCTAATCAGTTATTTGCTTAAAACAGGCACTGTGAAGATCCCTGTCCTGTTCGGTTCCTTTCTAATTACCAGTGTATGCAGCCCCCAGTCACGTACCCACTGCTTGCTCAATCGATCACGATCCTCTCACACGGACCCCCTTAGAGTTGTGAGCCCTGAAAAGGGACAGGAATTGCTGACTCCAGAAGCTCGGTTGTTGGAGACATGAGTCTTGCCGAAGCTGCCGGCCAAATAAAGCCCTTCCTTCTTTAACTCAGTGTCTGAGGGGTTTTGTCTGCGACTTGTCCTGCTACAGTGGAGACAGGGATCCTCTTTGTCTTGTTCCTAATATTAGTGCGTATGCCTCTAGTCTCTCTCTATGAAGTAAAAGAATAACCTTAGGTTTAAAGTGTATATATTTTATCATATTAAAATTATCTCTCAATTTCTAGGTTTAAAGTGTTTTTTGTGTGATGGCTCATACCTGTAATCCCAGCACTTTGGAAGGCCAGGGCGGGAGAATCACTTGAGGCAAGGAGTTTGAGACCTGCCTGGAAAACATAATGAGGTCCTGTTTCTATAAAAACTTTAAAAATTAGCTGAGCATGGTAGTGTGCACCTGTAATTCCAGCCTCTCAGGAGGTTGAGGTGGGAGGATTGTTTGAGACCAGGAGTTTGAGGCTGTAGTAAGCCATGGTTGCATCATTGTACTCCAGCCTGGGTGACAGAGTGAGACCCTGACTCAAAAATAATTTTTTTTAAAGAAAGTGTCTTTATTAGGATTGGATATTGAATTTTGTCAAAGGCTTTCTGAGCATTTGTGGCGATTGTGCTCTATATGTTTCATTATGATTTTTTTCTTATTCTTATTAATATAGGGAATTATTAATGCATTTTCAAACTTTGAACTAACCTTGCATTCCTGGAATAAGTCTCACTTAGTCATAGTGTACTGTTTTTCTTAATGTGATGTAGGACTCTGTCAGCTAAGATTTAGCATTTTTATAATAGTATTCATGAGTGATATTGGTCTGTAGTTTTTCTTTTTTCTGTTTCCGTTTTCTGGCTCTTTATCAAATCTAGTTATCAATGTTATACTTACTTCACAAAAGGAATCGGGAATTTTTTTTTTTCATTTTCAATACTCTGAAATATTTTATTGAGCAATGGGACTACCTGGGCTTTGAAGATTTGTTAGAAGTCTCCTATGCAATTATATGGACCTACTGTGTTTTAAAAAATTATTTAATAGCTTTCTCTAGTTCTTCTATGGAAACTGGTCTATTTATGCTTTTTATTCTACTGAGCTCAGTTTTAGAAATCTGCATTTTTTTAGGAAATGTTCAATTTCCTTTAAACTTTCAAATTTATTTGAATAGTGGCCTGCAAACTAATCTCTTAATGATGTTTAAAGTTTGCCTGGTTCAATGGTTTTTTTTTCCTTGTCATTTTAAATTTTTGTGTATGTGAGCTTTATTCTGTTGTTTTTTTTCCTCCCAATCAATTTAGCTAGTATGGTTTCTCTATTTTGATTTTCTTTTTCCTGTAAAAGTTTTTATTTTATTGACTGGATGTACTGTGCTTTTATTTTCCACCACATACATTTCTGCTTTTATCTTTATTCATTTTGGTCTCTATTGCTTTATATTGTAGCTATTTTTATAATTATTTTCATTCTTTTTTAAAATAATAAAAGTTGCTTATGTTATAAATTTTCCTTTGACATCGCTTTAAATGTATCCTGTAATTTTGATGTGTAGTACTTTCATTATCATCATTTTTAGAAGTATCTTAATTTCACTTTGTATTTCCCTGTTAGCCCATTTGCTTAATAGAATTAATGAGAAATTTTTGTTTAAAAATTTTTTAAACTACACAAAGAATTTTACTTTTTGCTTTTGTGAGATATTTCTCACACTACATTTTGATTAGAGTGTACTGACTTTTTGATTTCAACTGTTAATGAAGCTTATTGATGCTTTCTTGATGAATTTTTGTGTTTTATGGGTACTGGGATTATTTTTCTTTCTTTTTTTCCTTCCTTCCTTCCTTCCTTCCTTCCTTCCTTCCTTCCTTCCTTCCTTCCTTCCTTCTTTCCTTCCTTCTTTCCTTCCTTTCCTTCTTTCTTCCTTTCTTTCTTTCTTTTTATGAGACAGGGTCTCTTTCTATCACCTGGAATGCAGTGGTGCAATCATAGCTTACTGCAGCCTTGAACTGGACTCAATCTATCCTACCAACTCAGCCTCCCAGGTAGCTAGGACTACAGGTATGTGTCACCACATCCAGTTAATTTCAAAAATTTTTTGTAGAGATGTGGTCTTGCTCTGTTGTCCAGACTGGTCTTGAGCTCCTGTTCTCAAGTGATTCTTACACCTTGGCTTCTCCAAGCACTGAGATTACAGGTGTGAGTCACCGTACCCTGCCAGTGCTTGGGATTCTTTATCAACAGAGTGTAGAGTTTGATGTGTATTCTCTAGATCTACTTTATGTTACTTATGTTTTCTATCTTATTATTTTGTGTGAATTTGATCTATCTTATGCTATAACTGCTATATAAAATTCTTTTACCATTAGTGCACTTTTATCTGAATCTTCTTACATCTTCTATAGTAGGTGCTGTATTATTTTGTGAATAAATGTTTCTAATGGTTATGAATTACGACTTTTGATATTTCAAGTGCTGTTCTTTGTCAGGTTCAAAGTGTTTTGGCTTGATTTCTACTTTGTCTGATAACAGAATATTTATCCCTGCTTTCTTGTTGTTTCCATTTGCTTGTATATCTTGATCTACCCCTCTTACTCTTTCTGAATCACATTGTTTTAGATGTGCCCTTGCATGCAGTATATAAATTGGGTCTTGTTTTGTGAGTCAGTTAAAAAGTCTTTGTTTTAATGAGTTAAATGTATTAACATTCATTGATATGAATAATGTTTAGCTTCAACAATGTCAATTTTTTAAATTATATTTTGCTTATAAGATTTGCAGCCTTTGTTCTTTAATTTTTTGTTGCTTGCTCTTTAATTTGTGTTCTTTAGAAAGGTTTGCATTTTTGTTTTAGTGGTTATCTTTGTGCCTATAAATTTTTCCAGTGCCCTAATCCTCCTCCTTATTTAAACATTCACTATTTAGTTTTATTATTATTTTTTTGGTTGTTTGTTTCTGTTTTTTGAGACAGAGTCTCACTTTGTTGCCCAGGCTGAAGTGCAGTGGTACGATCTTGGCTCACTGCAACCTCTGCCTCCTGGGTTCAAATGATTCTCCTGCCTCAGCCACCATAGTAGCTGGGATTATAGGCGCGCACCACTAAGCCCAGCTAATTTTTGTGTTTTTAGTAGAGACAGGGTTTCACCATGTTGACCAGGCTAGTCTTGAATTCCTGACCTCAAATGACCCACCCTCCTCAGCCTTCCAAATTGCTGGGACTACAGGCGTGAGCCACCGTGCCCGGCCCATTCAGTATTTAGTTTTTCAGTTTTTATTGGTTTCTTTTAATTCTCACCTGTTGCCTGTATGGTGATCAATGGGATCGTTCTATTTTTCTTTTTCTCCCTTCCTTTTCCTCCCATTTTTAAAGTGCATTATTTCTGTTTTGTTATATATGACATTCAAACATTATTATTTCACCATTGACCCTGCCTTTGTTTTAAACTCAGATCAACAGTTACGTATATATTTGCTTATATAATCTATGCATATGAGATTCAATTAGCTTCAGTTCTGTAGTCTTAGTTTGGAGCTCATCCTCTAGGAGAATCTTCAAAAAGGGCTCATGGGTGTAGAATTCCCTAAATTCTTACATGTTGAAACTTTCTAAAAATACTCATGGACAGCCTGGCTAGATATAAAGTTCTTTTATTGTTGTTTTCTTTTCTTTTCTTTTCTTTTGAGGCAGAGTTTCACTCTTTCATCCAGGCTGGAAGGCAGTGGCACTACAGCCTTGACCTTCTGGACTCAAGCGATCCTCCCCGCTCAGCCTACCAAGTAGTTGGGACTACAGGCCCCTGCAACCATGCCTGGCTCATTTTTGTAGTTTTTGTAGAGACAGGGTTTTACCATGTTGCCCACACGTGTCTTGAACTCCTGAGCTCAAGCGATCCATCCTCCTTGGCCTCCCAAAATACTGGGATTACAGGCATGGGCCAAGGTGCCCGGCCTAAAGTTCTTGATTCCCAAGTTCTTTCATTAAATTACAAAACAACAACAGCAACAACAAAAAACCAAAACAACAACAACAACAAAACTGCTCCATTGCCTTGCTTCATAACGTTTTTTCGAAAAGTCTGATGCTAGTCTAATTATTTTGCCTTTGTAAATCACCTGATTTTTTTGGGAGGGGGACTGGGGATTTTTATCTTTGTAATCTAAAAATTTTGCTAGGTTTGTCTCAGAATTGATTGCTGTTTGTTAACCTGAAATATAACGCATACAAATAAGGAAGGATAAATAATTTATTCCTCCTTTTTTTAAAAAAAAAAAAATCCATTTATATGTACATATAGATATGTGAGATGTCAGGAATCCCAGCAAACTCCGACTGATAAGGACTGTTTTTCCTTTTTTTTTTTTCTTTTGAGATGGAGTCCCGCTATGTCGCCCAGGCTGTAGTGCAGTGGTGCAATCTCGGCTCACTGCAAGCCCCGCCTCCTGGGTTCACACCATTCTCCTGCCTCAGACTCCTGAATAGCTGGGACTACAGGCGCCTGCCACCACGCCTGGCTAATTTTTTGTATTTTTAGTAGAGATGGGGTTTCACCATGTTAGCCAGGATGGTCTCGATCTCCTGATCTCGTGATCCACCCGCCTTGACCTCCCAAAGTGCTGGGATTACAGGCGTGAGTCATTGCACCCGGCCCCTTTTTAAAAATCATTTGAATTCATGCATCTTCATGAGTTACTTAGTCTCTACTGTTCTTTAGTACAAACTACCTGGCATACATGATTCAAAACATACTAAAAGTCTAATGCTATAAATTTTCCATTACTTCAAAATATCCTTAAAATTTAAAGGTTAGCTTTCAACATAAGTAAGTGCCTGCCTATAAAAGAGTTAAATTTCATGTTTTTTTCTTTTCTTCATTGGAGATGGGGTCTTACTCTGTCACCCAGCCTAAAGTGCAGTGGCACGATGAGGGGTCACTGCAGCCTTAAACTCCTGGGGCTCAAGCAATCCTTCAAATTTCATGTTTTTCAGATCAAGGAAATTAAGGAACAGGTATTTCTATTAATATTTTGTAAGTGCCCAGGACTCTAAGAAAGGTTACCTAACAATTTACATAAATAATATACTAATTTCCTACAATTTCTGTTACAAAATATTTTCCTTCCACACGTTGTAAAGTAAACATTTGTTGGACTGATTGTTACATGGCCCAGTGTTATGTGATCGTGTAATGAAAGACTCTTTCATATACACAAGGATAGAATTAAAACTTACCATGGAATCTGTAACTCTAAATTTCCTCTCTTCTGTGGTTGAAACATAATTATGTTGCATTTACATAGTTTTTTTTTTTTTTTTTTCAGTTTTTACATTGGGTTTATTTGTTCTTTGTAAAAAGGGGAAAAAAGTAAAGATATGCTTGTTTGTATACAGAAGAGATTTAATCTCTTTGTGGCTGCTCAGATATTTCTTTTGCCACAGAACCAGTCTTTGTGACCTTTCAGGGTTTATGCAAAACATAAAATAGAATATATGTTTTACATGTTTGTATCAACAAGAACATTTTTCTTTCACATTTTCATTTTTGTTTTTCATCTGCATACTTTTAAAAGCATGTAGATTTCACTGAGATACAAAAGTGTCAAATGGAGAGTAATTACCTGAATCATTTAATCTTCCAAATCTTGGTTTTCTCATTTTAAAACAGGCTCTAGGGATTTTTAAATTTGAGGATTATGTGGGTTTTATTTTCCCACATTCTGTATCTCATCCAGCCAGTTATGATATGCACTCATATTAATAGCTGAAAGAATGGGCTTCTTCTAAGTACTATTTACTGAGGGAGCACATATATGTATCTGTGTGTTCACAATAAAATAAAAAGCCTTTAAAATTTTTTTAATTTGTAAAATATACATAAAGGAAAGTGCATAATGAAAATTAAAACATTAGTAAATTATTGGAAGGGAAACACTTATGTAACTGCCATCCAAGTCAAGAAATAGAATATTGTCATTATTATAAACCCCCTGACTGCCTGTCCTCACAGCCCACCCAATGCCACTTCTCTTTACTCTGGGGATGGCTCCCTTTTTGCCTTTATTGTAATTAGGGTCTTGCTTCTTTTTCATAATTTTATACTTGAGAATGCATCTCTATAAACTGCAGCTTAGTTTTGTTTCTATTTGGAGTGTATTTGAATGAAAGCATAAAGTGTTTTGTCTGACATTTTGTTCTAAATTACGGGTTATTTTTACACTTAATTGTTTAGTTTAGTGAGTTTTCATAATTGTATACAGCCGTATAACCAGCAGGCAAAAGTAATTATAAAACATGTCCTTCATCCAGGAAAGTTTTCTCATGTTATGTTTCAATCAATTTTCATGCCCACTCTAAGCAACCACTTTTTTATTTCCATCACTATAGGTTAGAATTGCATATTCTTGCATTGGAACTTCTGAGTCATCACGGAGTACGTGTTTCACTTTACTAACAACTTCCAAATAGTACACAAAAGTGATTATACGATTTTACACTCCTACCAGTGCCAATACTTAGTGCTGTCAGTCTTTTTAAAAAAAATTTAGTCATTCCAATAGGATGAAATGGTATGTCATTGTAGATTTCATTTTCATTTTTCTGATAACTAATGATATTGAGTAACTTTCCATATCTTTATTACCAACTTGTATATATTGTTTTGTGGCCTGTTAAAGTCTTTTGCCCATTTTTAATTGGATTGCTTCTCTTTTGTTGTAGTCCATTACATATTCTGAATACGTTTGCATTATTAGATATATGTACTGTGGAGTAATTTTTCCCCAATAAGCATTAAGATTTCCTTTTGAGCAGAAACCTTTAATATGGTTTTCAATTGTCCTTTAAGGTTCGTGGGATTCTGTCCTGTCTGTGATCAAACTAGTTTTTAAGTATGGCTTGAAAGGGAGTCAAAATTAATTGTTTCATACAGTATCCATTTGTCCCAGTACCGTTTATTGAAAACACAATTTTTCATTTGATTATCTTGGTATCTCAGTTGAAATTCAATTGACTGTAAATGAATGGGTCTATTTCTGAACTAATTTAAGGAAAATGGAAATCTTAATGATATTGAGAATGTCAATCCATTAATAAGGTATATATTGCCATTTATTTGGGTCTTCCATTTCTGTCAGCAATACCTTGTAGTTGCAATGTAGAGTATTGCACATTTTGCTTTATACTTTTTCTAGTTATCTACTTACTTGTGGTTTTGTGACTGATAATCATTTTTAATATTTTGCCACTTGTTTGTTACAAGTAATGGGTATGTAATTAAATTTTGAATATACCTTTGTATATTCAAATATACCTTTATGTATGCAGACAAACTTGCTAACTTTATTTTTTCTAATTTTTTTTGTAGATACCATAGGGTTTTCTACATGTAGAAATCCATAATCTGCAAATAATGACAGTTCACTTCCCCCCACAATCCTTATGCCTGTTATTTCTTTTTTGTGTGTGCTTTATTAAGCAGGCCAAGACCTTTGTTACAATCAAGTGAGTGCAAACATATATGTTCTGTACCTAATCTGGGAGAAAGCATTCCATTTTTAAGTGTGATGTTAGCGGTAGGTTTTTGTAGATGTTTTATCAGATTGCAAAAGTTTCTTTCTATTCCTAGTTTGCTGTGAGACTTACATTTTAATAAAAATGGATTTTTGAATTTTATACGATGCTCTTCTATATCTATTGAGATGATCGGATGATTTTTCTTTTGTTGTATTAATAAAGTGACTTACCTTGATTTGTTTTGGAAGGATGAGCCAACCTTCCATTCCTTGGATAAAATCACTCTGATCATGTTGCGTTACCTTTTTCATGCATTCTTGTGTTCAAGTTGCTGATATTTTATATTTTGTGTTTATGTTCATGAGATATGTCG
This sequence comes from Rhinopithecus roxellana, assembly GCF_007565055.1. Lineage (NCBI taxonomy): Eukaryota > Metazoa > Chordata > Mammalia > Primates > Cercopithecidae > Rhinopithecus > Rhinopithecus roxellana. The sequence continues at coordinate 105,700,262 of NC_044559.1, forward strand.
GTGTATAGTTTTCTTTCCTTGCAATATCTTTATCAGTGTTAGAATCAGGGTTATGTAGGCCTTATAGGGCAAGTTGAGAAATTATTTTTTCTCTTTATTTTCTGATAGATTTTGTGTAGGATTATTTTTTCTTGAATATTGACATAATTCACTTAGCAAAATTATCTAAGTTGGAGTTTTCTTTGTGAAAAACATTCCTTTTTAATTAGTTTTTGAAATTACAAATTCAATTTACTTAAAGATATGGCACTATGTGGTTTTCAATTCCTTCTTGGGTCAGTTTTGGTAATTTGTGTTTCTCAAGAAATACGCTCATTTTATTTTATTTATTTTAGATATAAAGTTATTTTATTGTTGTTTTCTTTTCATATATATTATATATATATATGCTAGATATAAAGTTATTTTATTTGTTGTTGTTTACTTTACTTTTTTTTTTTTTTGAGGCAGAGTTTCACTCTTTCGTCCATACATGTTTCGTATGTATTTCGTACATAATAAAAATATGTAATATTTTTCTTTAAGCACAGTGTTAGCCTCAATCCCACAAACGTAAGTTGTGATTTCATTTTTATTTAATTCAAAATAGTTTCTATTTTTTGTGTGATTTACCTTGGACCCAGGGATTATTTGCAAGTGCTGCTTAATTTCTAAAACTGGTTATTTTACAGATCCCATGTTGTTATTGATTTCTAGTTTAAAACCACAAGGTCAGGGATGATATTATATGTGATTTCAGTTCTTTCATATTTGGCTTTACGACTCAGCCATCTGGTCTGTATTTGTCAATATTCCGTTTGCACTGAGAGAAAGCTGTGTATTCTGCAGTAGTTGTCTGCAATGTTTTTAAATGTTGATTAAGTTAAATTGGTTAAGTGTGTTTTTCAGTCTTTTCTATCTTTACCATTTTTTAAATTTTATTTTATCAATTCCTCAGAAAGGGGTGTGAAAATTTTCAGTCATGACTATAGATTTGTTTATTTCTAGTTTTCTCTCCCTAGAGTTGTCCTTTGAACAACACAGGGGTTAGAGACACTAACCCTCCATGCAGTCAAAAATCTGTGTATAATTTTGGCTTCCCCAAAACTTAGCTACTAATAGCCTACTGTTGACCAGAAGCCTTACCAATAACATAAACAATTAGCATGTATTTTGTATGTTATATACTGATTTCTTACAATAATGTAAGCTAGAGAAAAGAAAATATTATAAAGAAAATTCTAAGGAAGAGAAAATATAATTACTATTCATTAAGTGGAAGTGAATCATCATAAAGGTCTTCATCTTGGTTGTCTTCATGTTGATCAGGCTGAGGAGGAGGAGGAAGAAGAGGTGTTGGCCTTGCTGTCTCAGGGGTGGCAGAGGTGAAGGAAATTCACATGTAAGTGGTCCCACAGAGCTCAAATCCATGTTATTCAAGGGTCAACTGTATTTATAATTCTCTTCATTGACAGTGAGAAACTGACTTCTGTTCTTACTGTCCTTACTTATTTGATCAATTTCCCTGTATGTAACCAAGCTTTCATTCACCAAGCATCCCCACCTTCTCCCCTTTGCAGATGCTCTCCTCACCCTGTGCTGGTTCTGATTTACCATACTGGATTACCCAGCTACCAAAATGTTCTCTTCACCCCATTCAGGCTCTAGTTCACCATGTTAGGCCACCTTGCCCTAGTATGTCTGCCCTCCTCACCCTGCTCAGCTTTTGACCTCTTGTGCCACGCTGCTCCACTATATTGGCACTTTCTTTCACACTTTTCAATCTCTGTCCCCACATACCGGCTGATTCTCAATGAGGATATTCACCTTATTCTGCCAGGGTTCTGCTTCCCGCATTGGGTTGCACCACTAAAGATTGCTTCAGTCACTCTATTTAGGTTCTAATATCTTGTGACTATTTCCCCCTACACTTAGAAAGATTCTCTCCTCATCCTTCTTGTGCTCTAACACTCCATGCTGGACCCTTAAAGCAACCTTGTTGGCTCACCTGCCGATTGAGTCCATATATATGAACAAACGTGAGCAGTTTGTGCCGTATTGTAGGCATGGTTAAGGTCATAGAGTTTCTTTCTGGCAATATCATGGATGACTACTTTGTTCTGCCCCACACAATGGCTTTGCTGTGCTCTACTTACTGACTTTAGGGCTAAGGCAAGGGGATTTACTATCCCTTTTGAAGGATGTTTTCACTGGACACAGAAGTCTAGGTTGACAGTTCTTTTTCTTCTAGCATTTTATAAATGCCATTCTATTGTCTTCTTGCCCTCACTGTTTCTTACGAGAAGTCTGAATTCAATCATATCATAATTCCCTATAACTACTGTGCTATGTGTACTGTTCCCTCATATTTACATGTTGAAACTTAATTCCCATTGTGAGAAAATTTAGAGCTGAGACTTTTGGGAAGTGATTAGGACATGAGGGTAGAGGCCTCATGAATGTAATTAATGCCCTTTAAAAGAGTCCCCAGAGAGCTCCTTTGCCCCTTCTACCATGTGAAGTTAAGGTGAAAATATGGTTGTCTATGAACCAGTAAACAGGCCCTCACTAGACACTGAATCTGCCTGCCTTTATCGTTGACCTCCCAGCCTCCAGAACTGTGAGAAATAAATGTGTATTGTTTACAAGCCACCCAGCCTATGGCATTCTGTTATTGTAGCCTGAAGGGACTAAGCCACATGTATTTTTTTTTTTTTTTTGGTTGCTTTTAAGATTGGCTTTTTACCTTTGGGTTTCAGCCATTTGATTATGATGTGTGTAGGTGTGGTTTTACTTTCATTTATATTGTGGTTTTTACTTTCATTTAGGGTTTACTGAGCTTCTTGGACCTATGGATTAATGTCTGCCATCAATTTTGGAGAAGATTGCGATTATTGCCTTCACAGATATTCTTGGGTCCTTTTATCTCTCTGTCCTCTTCTTGGTATTCCAATCACACATATGTTGTTTCATTTAATAATATTTCACAGAGATTGAACTCTGTTACTTCTTTTTCAAAGGAGGAAAGGTCAGGCTTTTCTCTGTTTTTCTGTTTGGATATATTTTATTGCCTTGAATTCACAGATCCCTTTCTCTTCTGTGTCTAGTTTACTGTTAAGCCCATCTAATGAATTCTTCATTTCTAATACTGTAGTTTTCAAATATAGCATTTCTATTTTGTATACATATATAAAGTATGTGTATACATGCATATTTATACACACATATATATATACACACACATACATCCATGTTTATAAATAATGGAAATGCTATATTTCTCCTTTGCCTACAGAGGAGATAACCACAAATTGGTCATTAAAGGGAACAGATTAAACATTTATTCTGCCTGTATGGAGGAACTGTAACTGAGCTGTAGTTAATGGAAGAAAAGCTCTTTTTCATAGAATAATGCCAAGTAACAAATTGAGAAAATGAACAGAATTAGAAAAATCACTATTTTACAACTCCCAATAAAATAATTATTTTAGGCAAGGATAATGAATGGATGCTAAAACTTAAAATAGGGAATGATTGTTGGAATAGGACTTTCTCAGGGTGATACAATATGACCCCACAGATTGTTATACAATGAAAAGAAAAAATGGCATCTTTACAATGGAAAGATCTGGTGGTCACCAGCATAATTAAATTCAGCATTGCTAACTCAGCATTGCTAAAAGTTGGACAACTTTTAGCACTGCTTAAAAGTTGGACAACTAGATGTTTTGTGCCTCTTGATGTGTTGCAATGCATGGGATATAATTGGCTCTCACTTAGTATTTATTGTTTGATCTCATTCTTTTATATGGCTGCATAGTACTCCATGGTGTATATATACATTTTCTTTATCCAGTCTACCATTGATGGGCATTTAGATTGATTCTATGTCTTTGCTACTGTGAATTTTGCTGCAGTAAACAAAGACATGCATGTATCTTTATGGTAGAGTGATTTATATTCCTTTGGGTTTATACCTAATAATGGGATTGCTGGGTTGAATGTTCATTGTTTTAAGTTCTTTGAGAAATCTCCGAACTGCTTTCCACAGTGCCTGAACTAATTTGCATTCCTACAATGCAAATTATAGGAAAAATAATTCAGGTTTTGAATTATTTTCCCTTTTCTCCACAACCTTGTACAGCATCTGTTATTTTTCGACTTTGTCATGATAGCCATTCTGACTGATGTGAGATGGTATCTCCTTGTGGTTTTCATTTGCAGTTCTCTAATGATCAGTGATGTTGAACATTTTTCAATGTGCTTGCTGGCCGCGTGTATGTCTTCTTTTGAGACGGATCTGTTCATGTGCTTTGACCACTTTTCAATGGGGTAATTCAGTTTTTGCTTGTTAATTTAAGTTCCTTATAGATTGTGGATATTAGATTTTTGTCAGATGCATAGTTTGCATATATTTTCTCCCATTCTGTGGGTTTATCTGTTTACTCTGTGGATAGCTTCTTTTGCTGTGCAGAAGCTGTCTTTAGTTTAATTAGGTTTCATTAGTTCATTTTTATTTTGTTGTAATTGTTTTTGCAACAACATGCATACAGCTGGAGACCATTATCGTAAGCAAATTAATGGAGGGATAGAAAACCAAATACCGCATGTTCTCACTTGTCAGTGGGAAGCAAACACTGAGTACACATGGACACAAAGAAGGAAACAACACACTCCAGGGCCTACTTGAAGGTGGAGGGTGGGTGGAGGGTGAGGATCGAAAAACTACCTATCAGGTACATGCTTATTATCTGGGTAACAAAATAATCTGTACACCAAACCCCGTGACATGGAATTTACCTGTGTAACAAACCTGCACATGTAGCCCCGAAACTAAAATAAAAGTTTAGAAAAAGAAGGAAAAACATATTTACTATATGATGAATAATTTTTCTGACAAGAAAGGTTTCTAGAGTCTTTCTAATCATATTGCTTATACCAAGTATAAAAGCATAGACTATCTTCCTGCTTTCCAAAGGCCAAAGAATTTCTGACATACTTTTCCCAAGACTGCCACATTCACATCTTTTCTCCAAATTTGTTATCCCATAGCCTCTTTGGAATAACACATAGAGGTAGAAATGTAAAAAACCTTAAGGATTTTTTTAAAGGTAAAATTCTCTTCTAATCTGTTTTTCCCAGGGATGATCATTTTAATTCTGACATACATTTATGTTTCCCATTTTATTGAATTGCCAACTTGGTTTCAAAACTTGTAGATGACAGTCGCATCTTTTAATGTTGTGGTTTAAGAACGTCATGTTCTTTTAAGCAAACCACACTTAGTTTGAGCCACTGTCATTCAATAATATTTATCAGTGTAATTTTCAGCAAATACTGTGAAGTTTTTAGAAAACATGAAAAATTATGGTTTCAAAATAGATATGTTGATATTGCCAGAAAGAAACCCTGCAATCTTGCCTGTGCCCACAGTATGGGCACAAACTGTTCACATTTGTTCATATATGTGGCCTCAATGGGCAGGCGAGCCAGCCAAACTTCATAGCAGTCCTGGAAAATGTTAATATAACAAGAGCCTGAGAAACAGAGCAAGCAGCTACATCTTTTTGGTTTGTTTATTTTTTTTTAAATAACCAAAAATACGTACATGGATTCATCTTTCTAGAGCTGTTATTTTGCCAGCCAGGCAGTTTGATTTCTGGGATATAGCTGAAGATCTTGAAAGCATGTAATTCAGTTTTGTTTTTATAATGTCAAGAAATTAATGTAGGATTCTATTGCTATACAAAATGAGAAGAGCTACCATACTGCTGGAAATGAATTCAGAGCAAGATGCTAATCAAGTAAGAGAACTATGTAAGGGGTAGACCTGTTGAAAATGGATAGTGGTATAAATTAACACCACCTATAAGCCCATCACTGTATATGCGGAAAGCAATGAAGTTGTCAAGAAATTCTGAGAAAATACACTTTCCACTTAGAGACAACTTCAAATGAAAACTTTACTGCTTACATTTAGAATTTGAAGATGTATTTTGCAAGTATGAGGTTTAAGGAGGAATGTACTTGTGTTGGGAGAGATTTTTGATTCATTGAAGAAGAGTAAGCAAATTTCAGATCCATTTCACCAATATTCGCTGGTGTGGTAGCCTGCTGGGAGTGTGGTGGGAAACACAGAATTCCTGCTATCATGGAGATTACATGGTAATTTGGGAGATAAGAAGCACACAACACATGACTACAAGGCAAAGTAATGTGGTATGAGGTGCAGGTAAAGGGAGAGCAAAATTAAAAAGAAACTTAAAGGAGGAAGATGCCAAAGGATTTGTGAAAGAGGTTTTGTTGTAGACCTTAAGCGATGGATTATTAAGTAAAATATGGAGATGACTGGGAAACAACTATAGTTGAAAAGTATAACAGGGGGAGAATCTCTGTGGTCTGTGAGTAAACTGGTGTCTTCTGTCTGTGGTCAGGTGAAACTCCGTGCTCCATTTATTGCAGCATTTATTAGAGATTATAATGGTCTGTTTATCACCCTAACGAGACTGTAGTTTCCCAATGGTCAATTAAAACACAGTCAGTCCACATTATTTGCAGATTCTGAGTTGACGAATTCATATACTCTCTAAACTTTATTTATAACCCCTAAATCAGTAGTCACATCACTTGCGCTGTCATTCCTGGACACGTGCAAAGCAGGGACACTTTTTTTTTTTTTAATTATACTTTAAGTTCTAGGGTACATGTGCATAACGTGCAGGTTTGTTACATATGTATACTTGTGCCATGTTGGTGTGCTGCACCCATCAACTCATCAGCACCCATCAAATCGTCATTTATATCAGGTATAACTCCCAATGCAATCCCTCCCCCCTCCCCCCTCCCCATGATAGGCCCCGATGTGTGATGTTCCCCTTCCCAAGTCCAAGTGATGTCATTGTTCAGTTCCCACCTATGAGTGAGAACATGCGGTGTTTGGTTTTCTGTTCTTGTGATAGTTTGCTAAGAATGATGGTTTCCAGCTGCATCCATGTCCCTACAAAGGACGCAAACTCATCCTTTTTTATGGCTGCATAATATTCCATGGTGTATATGTGCCACATTTCCTTAATCCAGTCTGTCACAGATGGACATTTGGGTTGATTCCAAGTCTTTGCTATTGTGAATAGTGCCGCAATAAACATACGTGTGCATGTGTCTTTATAGCAGCATGATTTATAATCCTTTGAGGCCAACATCATCCTGATACCAAAGCCTGGCAGAGACACAACAAAAAAAGAAAATTTTAGACCAATATCCCTGATGAACATCGATGCAAAAATCCTCAATAAAATACTGGCAAACCGGATTCAGCAGCACATCAAAAAGCTTATCCACCATGATCAAGTGGGCTTCATCCCTGGGATGCAAGGCTGATTCAACATTTGCAAATCAATAAACGTAATCCAGCATATAAACAGAACCAAAGATAAGAACCACATGATTATCTCAATAGATGCAGAAAAGGCTTTTGACAAAATTCAGGGACACATTTTGAGTCACCTGGTGCACATGTTCTCTGCTGAGGTCCAGAAAGGTAACATTTTGACTTTTCGTTCCAGCTCTCACACTGTGAATAGCTCGTCCATTTGGCAGTCTGTTTAGTGCCACGTTTTTCACAGTCTGTGCTCTCAGATGGTGATTTTGCTGTTTTAATATGGTCCCTAAGCATAGTGCTGAAGTGCTGCCCAGTGTCCCTAAGTGCAGAAAGGTTGCGATGTTCCTTTTGGAAAAAATCTGTGTATTCCCTAAATGCCGTTCAGGCACAAGTTATAGAGCTGTTGGCCATAAGTCCAATATTCCTGATTCAACAATCTGTACCAAATAAGGTGTCTTTAAAGAGAAATACACGTGAAACAACGTTATACATTGATTGGTTGATGAAAATGTTCTGACCAGTGGCTCATGGGAACCCACTTTATATATACCCTAGGAGCAGTAGTTCAGTATTTGTTCATCTAAGGTTTGCAGTGACTTGATAGAACATAACTTCCCCTGATGAGAATTGACTGTATCCATTTTGTTTGTTTGTTTGTTTTTGAGACAGGGTCTGGCTCTGTCACCCAGGTTAGAGTGCAGTGGTGCAATCTGGGTACACTGCAACCTCCGCTTCCTGGGCTCAAGTCATCCTCCTACCTCAGCCTTCCAAGTAGCTGAGATTAGAGTCATGCGCCACCATGCCTGGCTAATTTTTTTTTTTTTTTTTTTGTATTTTTTGTATTTTTTGTAGAGACAGGGTCCTTTGTTGCCTGGGCTAGTCTTGAACTCCTGAGCTCATGCGATCCACCCACCTTGGCCTCCCAAAGTGTTAGGATTACAGGCGTGAGTCACCGTTTCTGACCCAAGTGTATTGATTATTTCTGTATGCCTAGTACTTAGTGTTTAGTAGATAGTCAAGGAGTCTTATGAGAAATTCCAGCTCCCTAAAAAATTTAAATACCGAACTTTGGAATTGCAGCTTAATACCATGAAGGCAATGGGAGGCCATTGGAGACTTTTTTCCCCAGGAGTGATCTTTGGGTTGTGAATTGTTTAACAAGCGCTGATTAAATGTGCTAGCTAGTGTCATGAACAGAATGAATATCCCTGGCACCCTGCTCTCAAGGAGCTATTGCAGAAACCCTAAAAGTGTCTTTAGGAAGATTAATTTGCAGGGATTTGTAAGATGGATTGAAATTGAGAAAAACTGAAGACACAAAACCAAGTTATTCTCTCACACAATGATCCTGAGATGAAATGGTAAAGACTGGGATTTGGGTGCTCAAATACAAAACAGGGAAATGGGCAGATACTTAAGTTATTATGAAGTAAAATTTAGCAATAAATGAGTTCATGCAGAGGATGAGGGAGATGGAAGGGATAAAGTTAAACTCTGAAGTTTACTACTCCTGACTTTGTTAGTTCCTGTGGTGGCAAATGTTTTTCAATCAGGTTCTTGTCATAGGAAGTTATCATTCTGTACTGTTCTGAGTCTTTTTTTTTTTTTTTTCTCAAATGAAGACTCACTCTGTCACCCAGGCTGGAGTGCAGTGGTGCAATCTCGGCTCACTGCAACCTCCGCCTCCCGGGTTCAAGCGATTGTCCTGCCTCAGCCTCCTGAGTAGCTGAGACTACAGGTGCGTGCCACCATGCCTGATTTATTTTTGTATTTTTAGTAGAGACAGGATTTAGCCACTTTGGCCAGGTTGGTCTTGAACTCCTGATCTCAAGTGATCTGTCTGCCCTCACCTCCCAAACTGTTGGGATTACAGGTGTGAGTCACTGGGCCCCGCCCCTGAGTCTTCTTTTAAGATACCAGTAATGGGACCAAAATCCTCACTCGTTATAACTAAGTAGCTGATGAACTAAGTAGGGTTTGGGTTGAAAATGGTAAATTATAGATCTAATTTTACAATTATAGTGAATTTTTGTAGTTGTGAAATTTTGTCTATAATTTGTTTAAAGTTAATTGTGAAATTATGTCCAGTATTGAACGATCCTTTTTTTTTAAATTGCAAATTTGTGCCATCCAAATTACTTCCACTGTAATGACAAGTTATTTCTGGCCAGCAGTATACAGTTACATATCACTAATGCCAAGTTTGCTGTGAAATTTACAAGAAGATAGGGGAGACCATTATTCACTGTTGTTCATTATGACATTTTATATGAAAAAAATAGAGGCTCAGAGATCAGCATTAGTTATATTTTAAGTAGCATATGGAAGGCAATATGACTTTTCAGTTTAAATTTGAAAAGCAAATTCTTCATTGTGAAGTGCCAGTATGTTTCTTTAGAGTTTCCATTAATTGAGAAATAAAACTTTGTTTTCTCTCAGCATGGTATGAAAGTTTCAGATTTGAAAATCTATTTACTTAAGCTTTACTTTAAAATAATTTTTCAGTGTATTTTTTCTTATTAGAAGTCCTTTTTTAAGACTGTTTTTATCCTGATATAGGCTATTTGCATCACCAGGGTTTTTCAATGCTCTTTGTCAGCATCACCAATTTTATAAGGTTATGCAAAACTGATCTCCTACTTGAAAACTTTGGAATAATACGTTTTTTCCCCCCTGGTAAACTCATCTAAGATAATCAAGACATCTAGATGTTTTTATGTCAATTTTCAAGGAAGAATTTGAATGGCATTTTAAGCTAGTATTTATTCTATCTGTGGCTCAATACTACATGTGTTTAATTCAACTTGAGATTAAAAATCAAAGGAATTTCGATGTCCTTTATCTTTTTTCATCTGCTTTGAGTTTAATATACCTTTCTGAAGAAAGCCATGTTTGTAAAGGTTATTAAGTTTTGTTTGGCCTTCTTCTCCGCTGTGAGTACCCAGTGGACCTTACTGCGAGGTTATGCTCCTGGACTGATTGATATATAAACAGAAGACAGATGGTGTAGAGATAGCTCTGATGATAATTCATTTTTCAGCTAGTCATGAAGCTATTTTGATTACAGTGTGTTTAAGTAATTATAACACAGTCTGCAATGTTAGTCTTGCTGGGAAGGGTGCACATGGAAAACAAGTTACGTGTTATTCATGCCCAACAAAGGATGCACTGTGGTGTAATGATTTTAATTCCTAATGCTAGATTAGGACTGAAAGCGTTTAAAATATGTCATACAGTAAGGTAAGTCAATTAAACATGGACCAAATAAAAAAGGTAACGGCACAGTTTTGAGGCATAAATATTTGTTTTGGAAAGTATTTAGATGTTATTATATGAAAGAAACTAGTATTTTTACATTTAGGTAACAGTCTGTGTACAGCTAATTAAAAAATTACATGGCTTGATTTTCAGTTGATGTGAATCATCCTGCAGCTTGTTTTCTGTGTCATGGATTTAAAACTGAAATCAGAGGGCTCACAATTCAGCATGTTACCTCTCTACTGTTGATGAAGTTTTGCAAAAAAAAAAAAAAAAAAAAAAAACAAAAAAACAAACAAAAAAAAAAACTAAGCAAAATATCAAAAGTTGAAAAAAATAATTAAAATTGTGTAAATAAGTGGGTCATTAAAATGTTTGTCTTCACATATTAATGACAGTTTATATCATGATTTTGGGTTCCATGATAGCATCATTGATCGCTTAGATGGAGTTCGTTTGTTGTGGTCCCTGCTGAAAAATCCTCACCCAGACGTGAAGGCCAGCGCAGCGTGGGCACTCTGTCCATGCATCGAAAATGCAAAGGTAAGAACGGACTGCAAGTCAGTCTCTTCTAGAATCTCTTAATACTATACTGAAAAATGCCACCACAGGTTACTAATTGCTTTTTACTTATTATAAGTCAGATTTATCTGGTGGGAGAGAGTGTTGCAGAATGTTTATGCCAAAATAATTTTGGAGCATTGCCTTTTTTTCTGGTCAGTTTTAAAATGCAAAGCAAAACTAGCCAAAGATGGCAGTGCTTGCCAAGTTCTAGCTGATTGGTGCAATGGAAGCAAGCATCTCAGGTAAATCAGAGTGAGGACAAGTTGACTGTTCTTGTCTCTTGAGGGATAAGGAAATTGTCTGCATTTACCTGCTATGTAGAGAGAGTGCAGCCTCTGGGGAGACACGACTGCTTCTCTTGTTACAGCCTGCAGTGAGAGAGCACTATGTTCTGTGTTGCTTTGAAAAGGTCACATGATTTCAATGACTTACTTTTCTTATCTGTCACTAAAAAGAGGAGACCAGAAGTTTCTGAAATCAATTTTAGCCCTTGATTTGTAAATTTTATTATTTTCTTTGAAGACCACTTTTCAGCTTATTTCTCTTAACATTTTTTCTATAGGTTTAGAGATTGACCTTTAAGATCCTTGTTGCTGAAGTTATTTCTGCCTGTTGAATATTTTTTTAAATTATACTTTAAGTTCTGGGATACATGTGTAGAATGTGCAGGTTTGTTACATAGCTATACACATGCCATGGTGGTTTGCTCCACCCATCAACCCGTCATCTACATTAGGTATTTCTCCTAATGCTATTCCTCCCCTAGTCCCCCACCATCTGACAGGCCCCAGTGTGTGATGTTTCTTTCCCTGTGTCCATTGCATTCTCATTGTTCAGCTCCCACTTATGAGTGAGAACATACAGCGTTTGGTTTTCTGTTCCTGTGTTAGTTTGCTGAGAATGATGGTTTCCAGCTTCATTCATGTCCCTGCAAAGGACATGGACTCATCCTTTTTTATGGCTGCACAGTATTACATGGTATATATATGCCACCTTTTCTTTATCCAGTCTATCATTGATGGGCATTTGGGTTGGTTCCAAGTCTTTGCTCTTGCAAGTAGTGCTGCAATAAACATATAAATGTGCATGTGTCTTTATAGTAGACTGATTTATAATCCTTTAGGTATATACCCAGTAATGGGATTGCTGGGTAAAATGGTATTCATGGTTCTAGATCCTCGAGGAATTGCCACACTGTCTTCCACAATGGTTGAACTAATTTACACTCCCACCAACAGTGTAAAAGCATTTCTATTTCTTCACATCCTCTCCAGCATCTGTTGTTTCCTGACTTTTTAGTGATCGCCATTCTAACTGGTGTGAGATGGTATCTCATTGTGGTTTTGATTTGCATTTCTCTAATGACCAGTGATGATGAACTTTTTTTCATATGTTTGTTGGTCACATAAATGTCTTTTTTTAAGAAGTGTCTTTTCATATCTTTTCCTCACTTTTTGATGGAGTTGTTTGTTTTCTCTTGTAAATGTTTAAGTCCCTTGTAGATTCTGAATATTAGCCCTTTGTCAGATGGATTGCAAAACTTTTTTCCCATTTTGTAGGTTGCCTGCTCACTCTGATGGCAGTTTCTTTTGCTGTGCAGAACTTTTTAGTTTAATTCTATCCCATTTGTCAATTTTGGCTTTTGTTGCCATTGCTTTTGGTGTTTTAGTCATGAAAGCTTTGCCCATGCCTATGTCCTGAATGGTATTGCCTAGGTTTTCTTCTAGAGTTTTTATGGTTTTAGGTCTTACATGTAAGTCTTTAATCCATCTTGAGTTAATTTTTGTATAAGGTGTAAGGAAGAGGTCCAGTTTCAGTTTTCTGCATATGGCTAGCAAGTTTTCCCAACACCTTTTATTAAATAGGGAATCCTTTCCCCATTTCTTGTTTTTTTCAGGTTTATCAAAGATTAGATTGTTGTGTGGCATTATTTCTGAGACCTCTGTTCCATTGGTCTGTATCTCTGTTTTGGTACCAGTACCATGCTGTTTTAGTAACTGTAGCCTTGTAATATAGTTTGAAGCCGGGAAGTGTGATGCCTCCAGCCTTGTTCTTTTTGCTTAATATTGTCTTGGATATATAGGCTCTTTTTTGGTTACATATGAAATTTGAAGTAGCTTTTGTAATTCTGTGAAGAACTCCAATGGTAGCTTGATGGGGATAGCATTTAATCTATAAGTTACTTTAGGCAGTATGGCCATTTTCACAATATTGTTTCTTCCTATCCATGAGCATGGAACGTTTTTCCATTTGTTTGTGTCCTCTCTTATTTCCTTGAGCAGTGGTTTGCAGTTCTCCTTGAAGAGGTCCTTCACATCCCTTGTAAGTTGTATTCCTAGATATTTTTTTCACCCACAAAAAAGAATTTATTTACAGTGTAAAATTTATCATACATTTCTTTTTTTGAACTGAACATAACCTCAAGATTTTATTGTCTTCATAATAAAACAAAAGATGAAATTTAGAACTGAATCACTTGGCCCTTTCTCTTCATATCTCCTCCCAGTTCAAAATGCTTGCATGTCTTCATAGCCAGCATCGTCTTAGATCTGCGGCTGGGCTCAGTGCTCAAGCCTTGGCACCATCTCCTTTGTAGTTTTAGCCTTTTTCTGGAAAATCAGCTTACTTACAGAAATCAGTGGCCTTGATATACGCAAACAATACTTAGGTGAGGAGTCTTCAGAAAACCCCATGTATAATAGCAACAAAGAAGATTAAATATTTAGAGACAAACTTATTAAGAAATGTGCAAAATCTACAAAGGGGAAATACTTCTGGAAAACACAAAAGCACGTAGAGTGGGAAGACATCCCTTGTTTTTGGCTATCACGACTCATCATCAAGATGCCCATTCCCTCCAAGCTGATTAATAAATTGAATGCCATTCCTATAAAAATACCAACAAGCTTTGTTTCATGGAGTTGGTAAGTTGATACTAAAGTTTCTATGGAAAATAAACATGCTGAAATAGTGACACAAAATGGGGGGCTAGCCCTATGGGCTATTAAAACAAACTATAAAGCCCCTGTATTTAGAACAGTGTGGCAATGACCATGTTAACAGGCAGACAGACCAATGGAATAGGATAGAAAGTACAGAATAGACCTAAGTACAAATGGGAATTTAGTATATGATAAAGGTGGCATATCAAATCTCAGAGGCAGTGATGGATTTTTTTATATTTCTTTATTTATATTTTTTATTTATTGAGATGGAGTCTCACTCTGTCACCCAGGCTGGAGTGCAGTGGCATGATCTCGGCTCACTGCAACCTCTACCTGCTGGGCTTAAGCAATTCTGATGCCTCAGCCTCCTGAGTGCTCAGCCCAAGATTGCCACTCTGCTTCCTGCCATGATGCCATGTTCCCCATGCATACACAGCATCCTTGCCCTTCTTGTCCTGTGCCACTTTGTGGGGTTGGTGCTTGCCACACTTCTTACAGAAAGTCTGGAAGGCTTTAGGAACGTGTACCACATTGCAGGAACCCCACTGCTTGGAAAGCTATTGTTAATTTCCAAGTCATTTATGCTTACAGAGCTGATAGGAGCTAAACTGAGGTGTGGGTCATTCTGTAGTAGGAAACAGTTTGGGGAATAGTTAACATAGTGGTCAAAAGAGTTTTTTAAAACTCCAAACCTCTGATTGTTGTCTGCATATACCATTTTGGGCAAAAGGTAGTTCTTATTTGGAGAAAACATAGATTGTATTATCTTGAGAAGTTCTAAAGGGAACCACAGAGGGGAGGAAGAGGAGACACAGGAAGTCTTTCTGGTTGGGGCAGTGGTCTCCCTGGTGGGGTGGACACCCTTGTCTTGGTGTGGTCATAGAACTCATGGAAATGACAGACGGCCTGGGACACCAGCTTTTCAGAGGATAAGGGTTTCTTGCACGTATTGGTGGGGCCTCAGCTGTATCTAATAGGAGGTACTGCACTGGAGGCCTCAGATGGTCCTATTCCTAGGTATTTTATTCTCTTTGTAGCAATTGTGAATGGGAGTTCACTCATGATTTGGCTCTCTCTTTGTCTATTATTGGTCTATAGGAATGCTTATGATTTTTGCACATTGATTTTGTATCCTGAGACTTTGCTGAAGTTGCTTATCAGCTTAAGGAGATTTTAGGCTGAGACAATGTGGTTTTCTAAATATACAATCATGTCATCTGCAGACAGAGACCATTTGACTTCCTCTCTTCCTATTTGAATACCTTTATTGCTTTCTCTTGCCTGATTGCCCTGGCCAGAACTTCCAATACTATATTGAATAGCAGTGGTGAGAGAGGGCATCCTTGTCTTGTGCTGGTTTTCAAAGGGAATGCTTCCAGCTTTTGCCCATTGAGTATGATATTGGCTGTGGGTTTGTCACAAATAGCTCTTACTATTTTGAGATGCATTCCATATATACTTAGTTTATTTAGAGTTTTTAGCATGAAGGAATGTTGAATTTTATCGAAGGCCTTTTCTGCATCTATTGAGATAATCATGTGGTTTTTCTTCTTGGTTCTGTTTATGTGGTGGATTACGTTTATTGGTTTGCATATGTTGAACCAGCCTTGCATCCCAGGGATGAAGCTGATTTGATGATGTTGGATAAGCTTTTTGATGTGCTGCTGGATTTGGTTTGCCAGTATTTTATTGAGGATTTTCGCATCGATGTTCTTCAGGGATACTGGTCTGAAATTTTCTTTTTTTGTTGTGTCTCTGTCAGGTTTTGGTATGAGGATGATACTGGTCTCAAAAAATGAGTCAGGGAGGAGTCCCTGTTTTTCTGTGGTTTGGAATGGTTTCGGAAGGAAACCAGGTACCAGCTCCTCTTTGTACCTCTGGTAGAATTCCGCTGTGAATCCATCTGATCCTGGGCTTTTTTTGGTTAATGGGTTATTAATTACTGCCTCAATTTCAGAATTTGTTATTGGTCTATTCTGTGATTTGATTTCTTCCTGGTTTAGACTTGGGAGGGTGTATGTGTCCAGGAATTTATCCATTTCTTCTGGATTTTCTAGTTTATTTGCATAGAGGTTTTCATAGTATTCTCTTATGGTAGTTTGTATTTCTGTGGAATCAGTGGTGATCTCCCCTTTATCATTTTTTATTGTGTCTATTTGATTCTTCTCTCTTTTCTTTTTTATTAGTCTGGCTAGTGGTCTATTTATTTTGTTAATCTTCTCAAAACATCAGCTGCTGGATTCATTGATTCTTTGAAGGGTTTTTCATGTATCACTTTAGTTCTCCTCTGATCTTAGTTATTTCTTGTCTTCTGCTAACTTTTGAATTTGTTTGCTCTTGCTTATCTAGTTCTTACTGTGATGCTAGGGTGTCAATTTTAGATCTTTTCTGCTTTCCCCTGTGGGCATTTAGTGCTATAAATTTCCCTCTAAACACTACTTTAGCTGTTTCCCATAGATTCTGGTATGTTGTGTCATGGTCTCATTGGTTTCAAAGAACTTATTTATTTCTGCCTTAATTTTGTTATTTACACAGTATCATTCAGGAGCAGGATGTTCAGTTTCCATTTAGTTGTGTGGTTTTGAGTAAGTTTCTTAATCCTGAGTTCTAATTTGATGGCACTGTGGTCTGAGAGACTGTTTGTTATAATTTCCGTTCTTTTGCATTTGCTAGGGAGTGTTTTACTTTCAATTTTGTGGTCAATTTTAGCATAAGTGTGATGCCATGCTGAGAAGAATGTATATTCTGTTGATTTGGGGTGGAGAGTTATGTAGATGTCTATTAGGTTCGCTTGTTCCAGAACTGAGTTCAAGTCCTGAATATCCTTGTTAATTTTCTGTCTCGTTGATCTGGCTAATACTGACAATGGGTGTTAAAGTCTC
Organism: Rhinopithecus roxellana; assembly: GCF_007565055.1. Taxonomy (NCBI): domain Eukaryota; kingdom Metazoa; phylum Chordata; class Mammalia; order Primates; family Cercopithecidae; genus Rhinopithecus; species Rhinopithecus roxellana. The sequence goes on from NC_044559.1 coordinate 105,717,268, forward strand.
CCAGTATTATTGTGTTGGAGTATAAGTCTCTTTGTAGGTCTCCAAGAACTTGCTTTATGAATCTGAGTGCTCCTGTACTGGATGCATATATATTTAGGGTAGTTAACTCTTCTTGTTGCATTGATCCCTTTACCATTATGTAGTGCCCTTTTTTGTCTTTTTTGATCTTTGTTGGTTTAAAGTCTGTTTTATTAGACTAGGATTGCAACCCCTGCTTTTTTTTTTACTTTCCATTTGCTTGGTAAACATTCCTCTATTCCTTTATTTTGAGCCTATGTCTGTCTGTGCACGCAAGATGGGTCTTCTGAATACAGTACACCGATGGGTCTTGATCTTTATCCAATTTGCCAATCTGTGTCTTTTAATTGGGGCATTTAGCTCATTTACATTTAATAAAGGTTAATGTTGTTATGTGTGAATTTGATCCTGTCATTTTGATGCTAGCTGGTTATTTTGCCCATTAGTTGATGTAGTTTCTTCATAGTGTTGATAGTCTTTACAATTTGATATGTTTTTGCAGTGGCTGGTACTGGTTTTTCCTTTCTATATTTAGTGCTTCCTTCAGGAGCTCTCATAAGGCAGGCCTAGTGGTGACAAAATCTCTCAGCATTTGCTTGTCTGTAAAGGATTTTATTTCTCCTTCACTTGTGAAGCTTAGTTTGGCTGGATATGAAACTCTGGGTTGAAAATTCTTTTCTTTAAGAATGTTGAATATTGGCCTCCACTCTCTTTTGGCTTATAGGGTTTCTGCAAAGAGATCCACTGTTAGTCTGATGCACTTCCCTTTGTGGGTAACCCAACCTTTCTGTCTGTCTGCCCTTAACATTTTTTCCTTCATTTCAACCTTGATGAATCTGATGATTAGGTGTCTTGGGGTTGCTCTTCTCAAGGAGTATCTTTGTGGTGTTCTCTGTATTTACTGAATTTGAATGTTGGCCTGTCTTGCTAGGTTGGGGAAGTTCTCCTGGATAATATCCTGAAGAGTGTTTTCCAACTTGGTTCCATTCTCTGCATCACTTTCAGGTACACCAATCAAAAGTAGGTTTGGTCTTTTCACATAGTCCCGTATTTCTTGGAGGCTTTGTTTGTTGCTTTTCATTCTTTTTTCTCTAATCTTGTCTTCATGGTTTATTTCACTAAGATGATCTTCAATATCTGATAACCTTTCTTCCGCCTGATTGATTTGGCTGTTGATACTTGTGTATGCTTCTTGAAGTTCTTGTGCTGTGTTTTTCAGCTCCATCAGGTCATTTCTGTTCTTCTCTAAACTGGTTATTCTAGTTAGCAATTTCTCTAACCTGTTTTTAAAGGTTCTTAGCTTCCTTGCATTGGGTTAGAACATGCTCCTTTAGCTCAGAGGAGTTTATTACCCACCTTCTGAAGCCTACTTCTGTCAATTCATCAAACTCATTCTCCTTCCAGTTTTGTTCCCTTGCTGGCGAGGAGTTGTGATCCTTTGGAGGAGAAGAGACATTCTGGTTTTTGGAATTTTCAGCCTTTTTGTGCTGGTTTTTCCCCATCTTTGTGGATTTATCTACCTTTGGTCTTTGATGTTGGTGACCTTTGGATGTGGATTTTGAGTGGATGTCCTTTTTGTTGATGTTGATGCTATTCCTTTCTGTTTGTTAGTTTTCCTTCTAACAGTCAGGCCCCTCTGCTGTAGGTCTGCTCGAGGTTGCTGGAGGCCCACTGCAGACCCTGTTTGCCTGGGTATCATGAGCAGAGGCTGCACAACAGCAAAGATTGCTGCCTGTCCCTTCCTCTGGAGGCTTTGTCCCAGAGGGGCAGCTGCCATATGCCAGCCAGAGCTCTCCTATATGAGGTTTCTGTCGACCCCTGCTGGAAGGTGTCTCCCACTCAGGAGGCACTGGGGTCAGGGACCCACTTGAGGAGACAGTCTGTTCCTTAGCAGAGCTTGAGCGCTGTGCTGAGAGATCCACTGCTCTCTTCAGAGCCAGCAGACAGGAATGTGTAAGTCTGATGAAGCTGTGCCCACAGTCACCTCTTCCCCCAGGTGTTCTCTCTCAGGGAGATGAGGGGTTTTATGTATAAGCTCCTGACTGGAGCTGCTGCCTTTCTTTCAGAGATGCCCTGCCCAGAGAGGAGGAATCTAGAAAGGCAGTCTGGCTACAGTGGCTTTGCTGAGCTGCGTTGGGCTCCGCTCAGTTCGAACTTCCTGAAGGCTTTGTTTACACTGTGAGGGGAAAACCGCCTACTCAAGCCTCAGTAATGGCAGACACCCTTCCCGCACCAAGCTTGAGCATGCCAGGATGACTTCACATTGCTATGCTCGCAGCGAGAATTTCAAGCCAGTGGATCTTAGCTTGCTGGGCTCTGTGGGAGTGGGATCTGCTGAGCTAGACCACTTGGCTCCCTGGCTTCAGCCTCCTTTCCAGGAGAATGAACAGTTCTGTCTTCCTGGCATTCCAGGTGCCACTGGGATATGAAAAAAAAAAAACCCTCCTGTAGCTAGTTGAGTGTCTGCCCAAATGGCTGCCCAGTTTTGTGCTTGAAACCCATGGTCCTGGTAGTGTGGGCACCTGAGGGAATCTCCTGGTCTGTGGGTTGCAAAGACTGTGGGAAAAGTGTAGTATCTGGGCCAGAGTGTACTGTTCCTCATGGCACAGTCCCTCATCGCTTCCCTTGGCTAGGGGAGGGATTTCCCTGACCCCTTGCGCTTCCCAGGTGAGGTGACGCCCCAACCTGCTTCTGCTCACCCTCCGTGGCCTATACCCACTGTCTAACCAGTCCCAATGAGATGAGCTGGGTACCTCAGTTGGAAATGCAGAAATCACCTGCTTTCTGCGTCAATCTCACTGGGAGCTGCAGACCAGAGCTGTTCCTATTTGGCCATCTTGCCCAGGTCTTGTTGAATATTTTTATAGAAGGGATAGTTCTACAATAAATTTAACTTGACTCTAAATACCATCCTAAATATAATTTTTTAAAAAAGTGAATCGTAATGTGTGTTTGGAATAGAGGAGACCTATTATAAACCCATTAATAAAATCATTTGTTATCACAGCCAAAAAATTAAAAAGATCTCAAATCTTTACAGGAATCACACTACGTTATACATTGCAGCAGCGAAAAATCAATGTATTTTGGCAATGTATTCATTAATATCAATATATATCACAAATATATTGAACAAAATAAAAACTTGCAGAAATAGATATATAATTCCTGTCAAAGTTCAAATATATTTTTTAAAGTGCCAAATTTAAATAATATTGTTTACAGAGAAAGAAAGAAGCCAACTGGGGAAAGACTGATACAAATCCTTGAAGGATAGTCTTCATTAGTCACTTTCACTAATCAGCCCAGCCCTTCATTCATAAATTTAAACAATCAAAGATCACTATATATTTAAGGAATACTAACCATGTTAAAGACACACACCCACATGAACTAGCAGAACTGACTTCAGAAGAAACAGAGATAATGTAAGGAATGAAATAATTTAAAAACTATTATTTTCAGAAACACCTAAGGGTTATTACTAAACACCGTTATTAAAAATTCGTAGGCTTAAAACTGATTTTTTTGGAAACTGAAAATATATTTGGCAAAACCACAAATTTAGTAGAAAGGATGAATACTAAGATGAATAAGGCTAAATAATTATAACTAATATAATAATAACTAAAGTCCTTTCCCTTTCCTAGAAAAGGATGTTATAGATACTGATTAACTCTCAATGGTCATTGAAAATCTATATTTAAATGTCAAATTTAATGTTATCATTGGTGAGTTGCCATTTTGATAGATATTATTTCTGCTTAGTGCTGTTGTTATATGTAAAGTGTGTTCTGTCTTCTTATAAATTTCAACTCTAAATCTAATTATCTATTATTGGGCTTAAAAGATTTTTCAGCATTTTCATATTCATTATTCTCACATAGGCTTTCTTTCTTGAATATCTGGCTGGTCTCCTATGCAAGCAGCCTAAAACATGACTCAGCCCACCTCTCTCTTTGCTCTTGTCCCCAAGGTCTAAACCAGATCCAAGGCTCCCAAAAGAGCTACTTCCTGTTCCATTTCTATTGAACTTCACCTACCCTCTGAATACTCCTTGCCTCCAGCCGCCTTCTTACTTATCTCGAGGGAAAGACAGGCTCCTGAAAAAGATCTCTGCTTGATCACATCTCTCACCAAGAACTGCCCTCTCTTGTATGCATTTATCATTGAGGCAACACAAACATTTGAAGAATCATCAACAAGGAAGTGATGTAAGCCACATGGCTAATTAGAAAATTAGCCATGTAAGAGTGGGTGACAAATTAGGCTATTACGGTAGTTCAGATGAAAATGATTAAAATTTGACCTAACACCATGGCAGTGTGGATGAAGAGAAGAGACAATATAAGAAAGAATTGAAAAGTAGGATCAGGAATTGGTGATTGGATGTTTGAATTTTTTTTTCTTTAACGTTGACATCTAGGAACATGATAGAATTTTTATCAAACATGGGAATAACGTGGTCTGAAGAAAAGGTGATGGAGTTGCCTTCCTCCAGGTAGATATGTCCAGTCATTTGAATACATGAATCTGGATGTCAGGAGAGAATTCTGGATGGAGATATATGTGTAGGGTCATCAGTGTTTAGGAGGTAGTGGAGGTCTGAGAGTAGATGGAAGGGAGAGGGAGTGGAGTGAGAGGAGACCACCAATGACAGAGTGAAGTAAAGAAGGAAGGCAGGTGGGTGGGGAGGGGATGGGAAAACCAGTAGAACTTGATTACCAAAGAGCCAAGAAAGGAGAGAAATCAAGAGGGAGGGAGAATGTTCAACAGTATTATTTACCCCTAAGAGGACAATTTCCCTTGAAATGTGAAAAGAGTACATTAAATACAGGAATTAGGTGGTCGTGGTCATAGCCATTTCCACTGAGAGGTGAGAGCTTAAGCTGGATGGCACTGGAGGGAAAAAATGATTTGAGGGGAGGAAATAGAGGAAAAGAGGATTCATAGCTTTTTCTAGAGGCTCAGCTATTAAGAGAAGGAGGCTATTATGAAACCCAGAAGATAGCTCAGGTTTAAGAAATGAAAAATATGGAAGAGGCATGTGTGTGTGATTGTGTGCGTGTATCTATATATCTATATCTGTATACCTATATTTATGTAGAGAGAGTGCACACACACAAGCACAGATGGAGAAAAAAGGACAGGCATGGCTCTCACTGTTCCTTAAACCTATAAGCACATTGCTCTGAGTACTGTAAACGATTTCTAGAGCACCAAGCAAAAGGATGGTTCTAGAATGCCTAATTCCTGAGGGAGAGTCCAGGAAGAACAAAACCAGAAGAGCAAGAATAGAAAGGAATACTGAAAGAGGCACCTCCTTATTTCATCCAGACAACAAGCGCATGGCCTACTTATTTGTCTGTCTATTTTTCAGTCAGTCATCCATCTATTACCTATCAATCTATGTCTTTGAATTTAAATATTACCTACCCATCAATATCTTTGAATTTGAATCCAGAAGTGAGAAAGTTATCAAAGGGATCCTAATTAATACCTTAATATGAATTTAAAAAATCAAAGTCAGACTTTTCCTAGCAGATTGCTAATTTGGCTGATTATTTCAACAGTGAGCACTGGCTTTTATGATTAGGTAATAAGGAAGGTATTTCCATATATTGAATTAACTAAATATGCAGGGACAAAATTTCATTGACATGTATAATATCAGAAAGTAACTCTTTGTGGCTAAATTCATGATGAACATTTTTAGATGTCAATTCAAAACAGATGAAGATGATGCACAGCTTTTCAAAAGTGCAAGGAGATATGTGAGCAAAATGTTGAAGACACTTGTCTAGTAAACGCTTGAAATGAGAGAGAGGGAAATTTAAAGCATCTTTCCTTAAGAAAGTGACCTGACTTGCAAGGCTCTTTCTTCTTAAAAGGTCCTGTTTTTCAGGGTCAGAAGCTGAATATTATATTCATCTCCCACCTTGCATCCTTCTACAACAAATCTCATTCTTCCAAGGCAGAAGGGTACTTCAGGAGTAGAATATGACGGAGGTCATGTGCTTGGAAAGGCAAAAGGAAAGAAAGCACATTTATAATATTTAAGAATAGCATCTCATTATTTACACATTATTGATCCCAAACAAACCATGGTTGGGGCAACTCTATTAATAGCACTTTGTGTGATGATGAAAAGGTATTGTTCAGATATGGCAATTACTAGCCACATGTGGCTACTCAGTGCTTGAAATGTGACTAGTAGGGCCAAAGAACTGAATTTTTAGTTATATTCAGTTTTAATTAAAGTTTAGGCCAGGCGTGGTGGCTCACATCTATAATCCCAGCACTTTGGGAGGCCGAGGCAGTTAAATAGCTTGGAGCCAGGAGTTCAAGACCCAGTCCGGCCAACATGGCAAAACCCCACCTCTACTAAAAATACAAAAATTAGCCAGGCGTGGTGGTGCATGCCTGTAATCCCAGGTACTCGGGAGGCACAAAAATCATTTGAACCCGGGAGGCTGCAGTTGTAGTGAGCCGAGATTGCTCCAGTGCACTGGGTGACAGAGCTAGATTCCATCTCGAATAAGAAATAAAAATAAAAAAGTATAAATAGTTACATGTAGTTAGTGGCTATTGTTTTGGTGCCCAGGTCTGAGATATGCAAGTAAGAGAGAGTTGTTTCTGTAAGCCATCTGCTATGAAAAATTGTAAATCTCAAGAATTAAATGAGTTTGTGTGCTTACATGTTCATTATGTAAGTTTTAGAAACTAAAGAAAAGCAAATAAAAAAAATCACCTGTAATTTTAGCGCTTTGGGATAACTGATATTAAGAGCCAACTTTTTTTTTTTTTTTTTTAACCGATGACTAATGCGTCTCTCTCTAATTCTCTCTGTATGTCTTTCCATATCCCTGTCTAATTTTCTTTGGCTATATAGTATTATATTGTGTGGATATATCATAATTCATTTTTGTAATTAAGTTTCCAGGTTAAGGAACAGTGAGGCTGAGTGAAACAAAAACTTCATTTGAAGGCGGGCAAGTGGCTCACACCTGTGACCCCGGAACTTGAGAGGCCAAGTGGGGAGCATTGCTTCAGCTCAGGATTTTGAGGTCAGCTAGGGGAGCATAGGGTGACTCCTTCTCTACAACAATTTTTTTTTTTTTTTTTAAATGCACATGCCTGTGGTCCCAGCTACTCTGGAGACTGAGGTGGGAGGATTGCTTGAGCCTGGGAGGTTGAGGCTTCAGTGAGCCGTGATTGCGCCACTGCACTCAAGCCTGGACAAGCAAGACCCTGTCTCAAAAAAAAAATTTATTTTAAACCTTTCTAAAATGTTCTTTCACATAGGGAAAGAAAATAGTTACCGCTGACCCTTTGGTAAAAATTTTTGTTTTTACCAAAAAATATTGTTTTATTGATATTTGTTTTACCAGTAACATTATATCATAGGTTAACCAGTGATGATTTTCTTGGTGGTACATAAAATAATAGTTTATTTTACAATCAACTGCCTTTTGGATTAGTGGAAAATAATATGGCCAAAGATACATGTAAATGTATATCCGTGGAGGTTATGTGTACTTGGAATTTTTTTAAGGTCTTGTGTTGTGTTTATATCACTATACAAAACTTTCCCCACTTGGTTATATTAAATTTAGCATTTTCAATGAATATTTTGTACGTTCTATATTAGAAGAATTAAACTTGTTTTCTAATAAGATTATTTATTTATTTATTTATTTATTTATTTATTTATTTATTTATACATGTATTTTTTAGAATCAGGGTCTCACTCTTGGCCCAGGCTGGAGCACAGTGGCACATTTGCTCACTACAGTGTCAATCTCCTGGGCTCAAGCAATCCTACTGCCTCAGCCTCCAGAGTAATTAGGACTCCAGGCCTGAGCCACCATGCCTGGCTAACTTTTTCAGATCAAGATAGGGTCTTGCTCTGTTGCCCAAGATCGTCTCAAACTGCTGGCTCCAGGTGATCCTCCCACCTCGGCTTCCCAAAGCCCTGGGATTACAGGCCTGAGCCACCACACTCGGCCTTCTAATAAGGTTGTAAATTCTGAGGGAGAGTAGGGATGGGAAATGTTTTTTGAATATGCTGGGACATCCAGCTTGCAATAAAACAGTGGAACTAGAAGAAGAGATCCTACCAAATAGTATAGCCCTTTCTTTCTCCCCCTCACTGCCCCTTTCCTATTTCGGTAAGTTAATGGCTCAGCTTTCTAGGAAAGAATTGCCTTTTATTGTGTACGGAAGCATTTCTACATTGTTTTCACATACAATGCTTTTGCAAGTAACTTTAGACATACTAACTTATGAGTCATAGGATTTGGCATCATTTTGAAATAAATAATGTCTTTGTTTGGATTAATGGCACTGACAGTAATGCTGCAGAAACCAGCTATTTTAATTATAGCTGAGAGCCACATGAAAGGAAAGAAAGTACCAGTTATGCCTTTAGACAAACTGTTGCTACTTCAGGGCCCCTGCCACGTCTGCCAGGCATCATGAAACCTAAGTTCACCATGTATATGTGTGTCCATGTGGTGTGGACATGGTGAAATGTCAACTGTTCAAACCAGATGTTATCCATTTTTTTATATTGTTATCATACACATTAGAACACATTTTCAGATGTATCTGTTAAGAAAATAAGATGTGAATATTGTTTCTAGTGAATGTAGTACATCTTTTCTCTCTTTTCTTTTTCTTTTCTTTCTTTTTTCTTTTTTGTGACGGAGTTTGGCTCTGTCGCCCAGGTTGGAGGGCAGTAGTACGATCTTGGCTCACTGCAACCTCTGCCTCCCGAGTTCAAGTGATTCTCCTCCCTCAGCCTCCCAAGTAGCTGGGATTATAGGAATGGACAGGCATTCGCTCCCATGCCTGGCTGATTTTTGTACTTTTAGTAGAGACGGGGTTTTGCCATGTTGGTCAGGCTAGTCTCAAACTCCTGACCACAAGTGATCTGCTCGCCTTGGCCTCCCAAAGTGCTGCGATTACAGGCATGAGTTACCACGCCTGGCCATAGTACATCTTTTCTTGTTGGGAAACATTTAAAGCTGCCTATCAGTGACAGAGCCAGGCAACCAAGTAGCAGAATCGAAGACTTCAGTAATGAATTACAGGATAATTGAGAGAAATAAAGATTCACAGTGTAAGTTGACGTTGCCTTTGCGTTATAATCATTTTGTTATTAAATGCATAAAACAAATGGAATGTGGGACTTTTGTAATAAGAAATATTGACCTTTTTGGTAGTAGACTGGCGTTTCAGTTAAGTTTAAAACTTTACTTCATTTTGGAGAAAGTATGTATGTAATAGTTATTGATAGCTTATTGGTGATAAATAAAATGTACTAGGTGAAACAGATATGTTTTTCCAGCTTAAAAATTATCTGTGCATTCGTTATCTGATGGGAAAATCGCAGTGTGAAATGAGAGTCTGTTTTATGATCTTTGTAAAACTCGAAATAAGTTAAGACAGGAAATAAGCAGCTTCACTTAGAAAGCCACACGGTCGTTTTTAGTCTATCTAGAACCCAAGAAAAGAAGGTCAAACTAAAGTGAACTAGTCATAAAAAATAATCTGCATATTTTTTTTTCACTTTTCTTTTTTGTTTATTTTTTATTTTTTTATTATACTTTAAGTTCTAGGGTACATGTGCATAACGTGCAGGTTTGTTACATATGTATACTTGTGCCATGTTGGTGTGCTGCACCCATCAACTCGTCAGCACCCATCAATTCATCATTTATATCATGTATAACTCCCCAATGCAATCCCTCCTCCCTTCCCCCTCCCCATGATAGGCCCCGATGTGTGATGTTCCCCTTCCCGAGTCCAAGTGATCTCATTGTTCAGTTCCCACCTATGAGTGAGAACATGCGGTGTTTGGTTTTCTGTTCCTGTGATAGTTTGCTAAGAACGATGGTTTCCAGCTGCATCCATGTCCCTACAAAGGACGCAAACTCATCCTTTTTTATGGCTGCATAGTATTCCATGGTGTATATGTGCCACATTTTCTTAATTCAGTCTGTCACAGATGGACATTTGGGTTGATTCCAAGTCTTTGCTATTGTGAATAGTGCCACAATAAACATACGTGTGCATGTGTCTTTGTAGTAGAATAATTTATAATCCTTTGGGTATATACCCAGTAGTGGGATGGCTGGGTCATATGGTACATCTAGTTCTAGATCCTTGAGGAATTGCCATACTGTTTTCCATAATGGTTGAACTAGTTTACAATCCCACCAACAGTGTAAAAGTGTTCCTATTTCTCCACATCCTCTCCAACACCTGTTGTTTGCTGACTTTTTAATGATTGCCATTCTAACTGGTGTGAGATGGTATCTCATTGTGGTTTTGATTTGCATTTCTCTGATGGCCAGTGATGATGAGCATTTTTTCATGTGTCTGTTGGCTGTATGAATGTCTTCTTTTGAGAAATGTCTGTTCATATCCTTTGCCCACTTTTTGATGGGGTTGTTTGTTTTTTTCTTGTATATTTGTTTGAGTTCTTTGTAGATTCTGGATATTAGCCCTTTGTCAGATGAGTAGATTGCAAAAATGTTCTCCCATTCTGTAGGTTGCCTGTTCACTCTGATGGTAGTTTCTTTTGCTGTGCAGAAGCTCTTTAGTTTAATTAGATCCCATTTGTCAATTTTGGCTTTTGCTGCCATTGCTTTTGGTGTTTTAGACATGAAGTCCTTGCCCATGCCTATGTCCTGAATGGTACTACCTAGATTTTCTTCTAGGGTTTTTATGGTATTAGGTTTAACACTTAAGTCTCTAATCCATCTTGAATTAATCTTCGTATAAGGGGTAAGGAAAGGATCCAGTTTCAGCTTTCTACTTATGGCTAGCCAATTTTCCCAGCACCATTTATTAAATAGGGAATCCTTTCCCTATTTCTTGTTTCTCTCAGGTTTGTCAAAGATCAGATGGCTGTAGATGTGTGGTATTATTTCTGAGGACTCTGTTCTGTTCCATTGGTCTATATCTCTGTTTTGGTACCAGTACCATGCTGTTTTGGTTACTGTAGCCTTGTAGTATAGTTTGAAGTCAGGTAGCGTGACGCCTCCAGCTTTGTCCTTTTGACTTAGGATTGTCTTGGCAATGCGGGCTCTTTTTTGGTTCCATATGAACTTTAAAGCAGTTTTTTCCAATTCTGTGAAGAAACTCATTGGTAGCTTGATGGGGATGGCATTGAATCTATAAATAACCTTGGGCAGTATGGCCATTTTCACGATATTGATTCTTCCTATCCATGAGCATGGTATGTTCTTCCATTTGTTTGGGTCCTCTTTTTATTTCACTGAGCAGTGGTTTGTAGTTCTCCCTGAAGAGGTCCTTTACATCCCTTGTAAGTTGGATTCCTAGGTATTTGACTCTCTTTGAAGCAATTGTGAATGGAAGTTCATTCCTGATTTGGCTCTCTGTTTGTCTGTTACTGGTGTATAAGAATGCTTGTGATTTTTGCACATTAATTTTGTATCCTGAGACTTTGCTGAAGTTGCTGATCAGCTTAAGGAGATGCTGGGCTGAGACAATGGGGTTTTCTAAATATACAATCATGTCATCTGCAAACAGGGACAATTTGACTTCTTCTTTTCCTAACTGAATACCCTTGATTTCTTTCTCTTGCCTGATTGCCCTAGTCAGAACTTCCAACACTATGTTGAATAGGAGTGGTGAGAGAGGGCATCCCTGTCTTGTGCCAGTTTTTAAAGGGAATTTTTCCAGTTTTTGCCCATTCAGGATGATATTGGCTGTGGGTTTGTCATAAATAGCTCTTATTATTTTGAGGTATGTTCCATCCATACTGAATTTATTGAGCGTTTTTAGCATGAAGGGCTGTTGAATTTTGTCAAAAGCCTTTTCTGTATCTATTGAGATAATCATGTGGTTCTTGTCTTTGGTTCTGTTTATATGCTGGATTACGTTGATTGATTTGCGAATGTTGAACCAGCCTTGCATCCCAGGGATGAAGCCCACTTGATCATGGTGGATAAGCTTTTTGATGTGCTGCTGAATCCGGTTTGCCAGTATTTTATTGAGGATTTTTACATCGATGTTCATCAGGGATATTGGTCTAAAATTCTCTTTTTTTGTTGTGTCTCTGCCAGGCTTTGGTATCAGGATGATGTTGGCCTCATAAAATGAGTTAGGGAGGATTCCCTCTTTTTCTATTGATTGGAATAGTTTCAGAAGGAATGGTACCAGCTCCTCCTTGTACCTCTGGTAGAATTCAGCTGTGAATCCATCTGGTCCTGGACTTTTTTTGGTGGGTAGGCTATTAATTGTTGCCTCAATTTCAGAGCCTGCTATTGGTCTATTCAGGGATTCAACTTCTTCCTGGTTTAGTCTTGGGAGAGTGTAAGTGTCCAGGAAATTATCCATTTCTTCTAGATTTTCTAGTTGATTTGCGTAGAGGTGTTTATAGTATTCTCTGATGGTAGTTTGTATTTCTGTGAGGTCGGTGGTGATATCCCCTTTATCATTTTTTATTGCGTCTATCTGATTCCTCTCTCTTTTCTTCTTTATTAGTCTTGCTAGTGGTCTGTCAATTTTGTTGATCTTTTCAAAGAACCAGCTCCTGGATTCATTAATTTTTTGGAGGGTTTTTTGTGTCTCTATCTCCTTCAGTTCTGCTCTGATCTTAGTTATTTCTTGCCTTCTGCTAGCTTTTGAATGTGTTTGCTCTTGCCTCTCTAGTTCTTTTAATTGTGATGTTAGAGTGTCAATTTTAGATCTTTCCTGCTTTCTCTTGTGGGCATTTAGTGCTATAAATTTCCCTCTACACACTGCTTTAAATGTGTCCCAGAAATTCTGGTATGTTGTATCTTTGTTCTCATTGGTTTCAAAGAACATCTTTATTTCTGCCTTCATTTTGTTATGTACCCAGTAGTCATTCAGGAGCAGGTTGTTCAGTTTCCATGTAGTTGAGCGGTTTTGATTGAGTTTCTTAGTCCTGAGTTCTAGTTTGATTGCACTGTGGTCTGAGAGACAGTTTGTTATAATTTCTGTTCTTGTACATTTGCTGAGGAGTGCTTTACTTCCAATTATGTGGTCAATTTTGGAATAAGTGCGATGTGGTGCTGAGAAGAATGTATATTCTGTTGATTTGGGGTGGAGAGTTCTATAGATGTCTATTAGGTCTGCTTGGTGCAGAGATGAATTCAATTCCTGGATATCCTTGTTAACTTTCTGTCTCGTTGATCTGTCTAATGTTGACAGTGGAGTTTTGAAGTCTCCCATTATTATTGTATGGGAGTCTAAGTCTCTTTGTAAGTCTCTAAGGACTTGCTTTATGAATCTGGGTGCTCCTGTATTGGGTGCATATATATTTAGGATAGTTAGCTCTTCCTGTTGAATTGATCCCTTTACCATTATGTAATGGCCTTCTTTGTCTCTTTTGATCTTTGATGGTTTAAAGTCTGTTTTATCAGAGACTAGGATTGCAACCCCTGCTTTTTTTTTGTTCTCCATTTGCTTGGTAGATCTTCTTCCATCCCTTTATTTTGAGCCTATGTATGTCTCTGCATGTGAGATGGGTCTCCTGAATACAGCAGACTGATGGGTCTTTACTCTTTATTCAGTTTGCCAGTCTGTGTCTTTTAAATGGAGCATTTAGTCCATTTACATTTAAGGTTACTATTGTTATGTGTGAACTTAATCCTGCCATTATGATATTAACTGGTTATTTTGCTCGTTAGTTAATGCAGTTTCTTCCTAGCCTCGATGGTCTTTACATTTTGGCATGTTTTTGCAATGGCTGGTACCGGTTGTTCCTTTCCATGTTTAGGGCTTCTTTCAGGGTCTCTTGTAAAGCAGGCCTGGTGGTGACAAAATCTCTAAGCATTTGCTTCTATGTAAAGGATTTTATTTCTCCTTCACTTATGAAACTTAGTTTAGCTGGATATGAAATTCTGGGTTGAAAATTCTTTTCTTTAAGAACGTTGAATATTGGCCCCCACTCTCTTCTGGCTTGTAGAGTTTCTGCCGAGAGATCTGCTGTTAGTCTGATGGGCTTCCCTTTGTGGGTAACCCGACCTTTCTCTCTGGCTGCCCTTAAGATTTTTTCCTTCATTTCAACTTTGGTGAATCTGGCAATTATGTGTCTTGGAGTTGCTCTTCTGGAGGAGTATCTTTGTGGCGTTCTCTGTATTTCCTGAATTTGAATGTTGGCCTGCCCTACTAGGTTGGGGAAGTTCTCCTGGATGATATCCTGAAGAGTGTTTTCCAACTTGGTTCCATTTTCCCCCTCACTTTCAGGATCCCCAATCAGACGTAGATTTGGTCTTTTACATAATCCCATACTTCTTGTAGGCTTTGTTCATTTCTTTTTCTTCTTTTTTCTTTTGGTTTCTCTTCTTGCTTCATTTCATTCATTTGATCCTCAATCGCTGATACTCTTTCTTCCAGTTGATTGAGTCGGTTACTGAAGCTTGTGCATTTGTCCCGTATTTCTCATGTCATGGTTTTCATCTCTGTCATTTCGTTTATGACCTTCTCTGCATTAATTAGGCTAGCTGTCAGTTCTTCCACTCTTTTTTCAAGATTTTGAGTTTCTTTGTGCTGGGTACGTAATTCCTCCTTTAGCTCTGAGAAGTTTGATGGACTGAAGCCTTCTTCTCTCATCTCGTCAAAGTCATTCTCTGACCAGCTTTGATCCGTTGCTGGCGATGGGCTGCGCTCCTTTGCAGGGGGAGATGTGCTCTTATTTTTTGAATTTCCAGCTTTTCTGCCCTGCTTTTTCCCCATCTTTGTGGTTTTATCTGTCTCTGGTCTTTGATGATGGTGACGTACTGATGGGGTTTTGTTATAGGTGTCCTTCCTGTTTGATAGTTTTCCTTCTGACAGTCAGGATCCTCAGCTGTAGGTCTGTTGGAGATTGCTTGAGGTCCACTCCAGACCCTGTTTGCCTGGGTATCAGCAGCAGAGGTTGCCGAAGATAGAATATTGCTGAACAGCGAGTGTACCTGTCTGATTCTTACTTTGGAAGCTTCCTCTCAGGGGTGTACTCCACCCTGTGAGGTGTGGGGTGTCAGACTGCCCCTAGTGGGGGATGTCTCCCAGTTAGGCTACTCAGGGGTCAGGGACCCACTTGAGCAGGCAGTCTGTCCCTTCTCAGATCTCAACCTCCGTGTTGGGAGGTCCACTGCTCTCTGCAAAGCTGTCAGACAGAGTCGTTTGCATCTGCAGAGGTTCTGCTGCTTTTTTGTTGTTGTTATTTATCTGTGCCCTGTCCCCAGAGGTGGAGTCTACAGAGACAGGCAGGTTTCCTTGAGCTGCTGTGAGCTCCACCCAGTTCGAGCTTCCCAGTGGCTTTATTTACCTACTTAAGCCTCAGCAATGGCAGGCGCCCCTCCCCCAGCCTCGCTGCTGCCTTGCGGTTAGATCGCAGACTGCTGTGTTAGCAATGAGGGAGGCTCCGTGGGCGTGGGACCCTCCCGGCCAGATGTGGGATATATTCTCCTTGTGTGCCAGTTTGCTTAAAGCGCAGTATTGGGGTGGGAGTTACCCGATTTTCCAGGTGTTGTGTGTCTCAGTTCCCCTGGCTAGGAAAAGGGATTCCCTTCCCCCTTGCGCTTCCCAGGTGAGGCGATGCCTCGCCCTGCTTCAGCTCTCGCTGGTCAGGCTGCAGCAGCTGACCAGCACCGATTGTCCGGCACTCCCTAGTGAGATGACCCCAGTACCTCAGTTGAAAATGCAGAAATCACCGGTCTTCTGTGTCGCTCGCGCTGGGAGTTGGAGACTGGAGCTGTTCCTATTTGGCCATCTTGCTCCGCTGCTCAGTCTGCATATTTTTAAACAAATTTTCTTTGAACATTTACCATTTAAGATATTTTCTGTGTTAGGTCTAAGAAAAGTTCTTTTTTCCTATTAAGATTGCTAAAAAGGACAGAGATCCTAAGATTCAATCTCTGTAGTGATGTTATGTGTAAATTTCAAGAGCTGTAAGTCTGGTTGCAGACTAATAACTGCTTTGTGAAAAATGTGAGATTTGTAAATGGAAGTGAAAAACTGTTTCTTTCAAGCTGAACGATCAAACACATTTTTGGAGAAAAAGGGTGGTTGAACAGGTGTTCAGTATTATGAAGTTGTGATGTGAAGAATGCAACCGAATCTGGCAAAAATCCATATATTAAATTCTTTGTTCTTAAGAAGCAAACCTCTCTGCTGAAGAAAGTCTACTCAAATTTGTACTCCATGAACATTGATACTGAAAAATATAAAAGTTTATATAAAAATGTAATTGTGCCATATCACACAATTATTTTCATGCCTTTTGTCAACATTTGTAAGAAACATTTTTTTCTTAAATATCATTGTGTTTTTAATATTATTTGTTTTGTGAATATCACAAGATAGTGCTTAATTTCCTTAATTCTGTTTCCTTTCATTAATGAGTTTTTAAAAGTTTTTATTAAGAAAAAATAGATGTTCAACTATATTTGCATTTTCGTAAGAAGCAATTAGTATAGTTCATATTAATGTGTGATCACCATTTCCTTATGCATTAGACAGAAAACAAGTATTCTTATTTTAGAGTAAATACTCTGAATGTATAATAAGTCAGTCGTTGGGTTAGGAAGAAAACTCAATATGTCTTCCAAATCAGTAATATATATCCATGAGATCATTTAATTTTGCTACTTGTTTAGACAATGTCTGGTTTTGATATTGAAAGAAAAAAAAAAACTCTAGTAATTTGAAAACCAATGACCTAAAGCTCTCCTCCAAACTAAGAAGCCAATCAGGAATTTGAGAATGATTCCCCAAAAGGAAGAGAAGTTAATTTCTGTGAGGTTATAATACATGCTTGGGCAATTTAGCCAGGAATGTTGAGGACTGAGAATGGATGAGGCCAACTTCCTGACCACAGGTGTGACAGAACACAGCTGATCAAACAGGACAGGAATTTGACATCACCCTCTGTTTAACTTCAGCTGCCCAGTGGGCCATGCCCAATCAGGAAGCCAATGAGAACTTTGAGAAGAAGGCATGTGGAGGGGTTTAGTTTCATACTAGGAATACTGCTATAAACACAAGCTCCGATTTAGCCATGTTTGGGCTGTCGAATATATCGCTGTCCAACATGGTGCCAAATAATCAACTTTTTTTTCTAAATCCAAAACATCTTTAAAATGTAATCCGCATTTGGGTTCTGCCTCCCTGTTTGGGGTCAGCTGTCATTTTCAGTCACCAAATAGTTCTAAGTATGTACCCATCTGGCCCCTAGATTCTAAAATCCTAAAAGATTAGAGTAACAAACTATAATACAAGTTTTTGGGTTTTTTAAATGTATATACCATATTTTCAAGCGGGGACATGAGAGGTCCAAACAAAAGGAGGGCCTTAAAAAGCCTGTCTTCAGAGCACAGCTGGAAGAATCACTGGCCATAGCTCAAATCTATCACTTTCCTTTCTCCTCCCCATCTCCCCACTACTCCCTTCCCATTCCCTACTCCACAGAGGACTGCAATAGAGGCTGCTAGTCTACAAGGGGATGAAATTGACAGAAGAGTAACAGTGTACAAAATGGTAACTTACAATGAAAAGCATTGCCTATTCTAAACAGGAATATACAGAATTATGTACCAGCCACTAACTATTCATGAAACCACTTAACCACTTAATTTTGAAAGCACAGTTGTTTATCAGTTTTCAGTTACTTATTAAATTAATAACTTCATCTATTAAATTAATCATGTCATTATATTCACCTCAGCCAAGAGTGCCCAGCGTCAAACAATGCACTTGTCGTGATCAGATCAGAAACTGTGCCATGTCAAAATTCATTGATTCAGACACCTGACTGGGACCCCAGATGGCCTCTTCTTCCATTTCAATTGCTTAAGCACTCCTATTGCACTATGACCCCATCAGGCCCCCTGCCCATTGACCTCACTGTCTTTTCTATCCACCAGCCTTTTGTTATCTTCAGTTCCCTCACTGCACACATTAGTTCCATGATCTATCATTATACTTACTCTATTTTTTTGGCTATGCATTTTTTATTTGTATAAATGGGGTACAAGTGCAGTTTTGTTCCATGGATATATTGCATAGCACTCACTGCATTTCAAATACCCTCAAGTCCATATACTCTCTTTCTTTCCATGGTACCTGCCTAATGAAGTCTCAACCCTGGAAAGAGCATTTATCCTTCTTGTCCATAACTGTAGTCTGGCTGGTGAATGTTGAAGGAGAAAATCATGTAACTGGGCCAGTTACCATTATTATCAACATGTGATCACCAATCTCAAACTGGCCGACATAACTGAGGTCACCAGCTACTTAACCATGAGACTAGTTAGACTGTGAGAATGCATAACTGCAAAGCTGCAGTCATCATTGAGTATACAGGGCTGGGAGACTTGAAGTCCATGGGAGTGTCTGTGTGTGAGACTGTGAGATCAGAATGTGGGACAGTGGGACTGAGGGACAGCACACCAAAATGTGGGACTGCAGAGACTTTGAGGTTGTAGAGCTTCAACACCACCAGTAGAGACCCATGAGATCATAAGACTAAGAGATAGTGGGATTGGGAAATCCCTCTCCATTTTCCAGCCTGGCCCCCCAGCTTTCTTACTGTGCAAAATTCCTGTGTGAGAGAATCACTTATGATGATTATCTCTGTGCTTGGGAATTATTCTGATTCGAATTTGATATGCTGTGTCCATCAAAGTATGGCTGTTTTCTCTTCTGTCAGGCAGACTGTCCTTCTCCGGCATGCCTGCTTCTCTACCCAAGAAGCCCCTGCTTTAGCAACTGCCCCAAGTGTGAAATTGTCCTTATCCCTTGCTCAGTTTCTGGTCGGAAGGTTGGGTCCAACTTGATCTCTCTAGGCACACAGCTTGATACAAGAAGCAGCCACAGGCAACCTTTAGTAATAATGTTTTTCTGTCTCCTTTCATGAATGTGAAAGCCCCTTTGTATACCTGTTTTCAAGAAGTGAACTAGATTTGGCTCCCCTGCCTGAAACACTTTTGTTTTATTGTCCTGTAAAATCTAAACTAAATGAGGCTTTGTCTGTTTCTGGACCTAAACTCAACATGCTTAGAACTTCAGATACATTGTGTTTTGGATGTTTTCTTCTAAAAGTTTTATAGTTTCATGTCTTATGTTTAGGTCTTTAATCCATTTTGAGTTACATTTTTGCATATGGTATAAGGTAGGAGTTCAAATTTACTCTTTTGCATCTGAACATCCAACACCATTTATTTTCCCAACAATATTTGTTGAAAAGACTTCCCTCATTGAATAGTTTTGACACCCTTGTTGAAAATCTTTTTAAAAATTTTTTATTTGTATAAACTTAAGGGGTACTGTACAGTTTTGTTATGTGGATATATTGTGGGCACAAACTCAGTAATAGACAAATGGGACTTAATTAAATTAAAAAGCTTTTACACAGCCAAAGTAATAATTAACAGAGTGAATAGACAACCTACAGAATAAGAGAAAATATTTGCCAAGTGCATATCCGACAAGGGACTAATATCCAGAATCTACAAGGAACTCAAACAACTCAACAGCAAAATAATCCCATTAAAAAGAGGGCAAAGAACATGAATAGACATTTTTCAAAAGAAGACATACAAATAGCCAACAGGAATATGAAAAACTGCTCAATATCACCAATCTTCAGAGAAATGCAAATTAAAACCACAGTGAGATATCATCTTACCCCATTCAGGATGGCTACTATTAAAAAGTAAAACAAACAAACAAAAACAATGTATGTTGGCAAGGGTGGGGAGAAAAGGGAACACTTACACACTGTTGGTGGGGAATGTAAATTAGTGCAACTTCTATAGAAAACAGTATGGAGATTTCGCAAAGAACTAAAAATAGAACTACCATTTGATCCAGCAATACCACTACTGGGTATCTACCTAAAGCAAAGAATTTGTCAAATCAAAAAGATACATGTACTTCTTGTGTTTATCACAGCACTATTTCACAATAGCAAAGATATGGAATCACCTGAAGTGTCCTTTTCTTTGTTGGGAGCCTTTTTATTATTGTTTAAATCTCCTTACTCCTTACTGATCTGTTCAGATTTTCTGTTTCTTCATGATTCAGTCTTGGTAGGTTGTTTGTTTCTAGAAATTTGTCTATTTCATCTGGGTTGTCCAACTTGTTGGTGTACAACTGTTCATATTATTCTCTTACAATCTTTTTCTATTTCTAATTTTAGTTATTTGGGTCTTCTCACTTTTTTCTAATCTAAAGTCTATGAATTTTTTTTATCTTTTTGAGTAACCAACTCTTGCTTTCATTGATTTTATATGTTGTTTTTCTATTTTTGTATGATTTCTTCTTTGACACATTGATTGCTTACAAGTATGTTGTTTAATTTCCACATATTTGTGAATTTTCCACTTTTCCTTCTGCTGCAAATTTCTAGTTTCATTCCATTGTGTTCAGAAGAGATACTTTGTATGACTTCAATCTTTTTTATTTTTAAAGGCTTGTTTTGTGGCCTCATACATGGTCTATCCTGGAGAATGCTTATTGTGCACTTCAGAAAAATGAGTATTCTGCTGTTGTTGGATGGAGTGTTTTGTATGTGTCCATTAGGTACAGTTGGTCTGTAGTGTTGTTGAAGTCTTCTATTTCCTTATTTATGTTCTCTCTAGTTGTTCCTTTATTCTTTTATTATTATTATTATTATACTTTAAGTTCTAGGGTACATGTGCACAACGTGCAGGTGTGTTACATATGTATACATGTGCCATATTGGTGTGCTGCACCCATTAACTCGTCATTTACATTAGGTATATCTCCTAATGCTATCCCTCCCCCCTCCCCCCTCCCCACAATAGGCCCCAGTGTGTACTATTCCCCTTCCTGTGTCCAATTGATCTCATTGTTCAACTCCCACCTATGAGTGAGAACATGCAGTGTTTGGTTTTCTGTTCTTGTGATAGTTTGCTGAGAATGATGGTTTCCAGCTGCATCCGTGTCCCTACAAAGGACATGAACTCATCTTTTTTATGACTGCATAGTATTCCATGGGGTTTATGTGCCACATTTTCTTAATCCAGTCTATCATTGATGGACATTTGGGTTGATTCCAAGTCTTTGCTATTGTGAATAGTGCTCCAATAAACATGCATGTGCATGTGTCTTTATAGCAGCATGATTTATAATCCTTTGGGTGTATACTCAGTAATGGGATGACTGGGTCAAATGGTATTTCTAGTTCTAGATCCTTGAGGAATCGCCACACTGTTTTCCACAATGGTTGAACTAGTTTACAGTCCCACCAACAGTGTAAAAGTGTTCCTATTTCTCCACATTCTCCCCAGCACCTGTTGTTTCCTGATTTTTTAATGATTGCTATTCTAACTGGTGTGAGATGGTATCTCATTGTGGTTTTGATTTGCATTTCTCTGATGGCCAGTGATGATGAGCATTTTTTCATGTGTCTGTTGGCTGTATGACTGTCTTCTTTTGAGAAGTGTCTGTTCATATTCTTTGCCCACTTTTTGATGGGGTTGTTTGTTTTTTCTTGTATATTTGTTTGAGTTCTTTGTAGGTTCTGGATATGAGCCCTTTGTCAGATGAGTAGATTGCAAAAATGTTCTCCCATTCTGTAGGTTGCCTGTTCACTCTGATGGTAGTTTCTTTTGCTGTGCAGAAGCTCTTTAGTTTAATTAGATCCCATTTGTCAATTTTGGCTTTTGTTGTCGTTGCTTTTAGTGTTTTAGACATGAAGTCCTTGCCCATGCCTAGGTCCTGAATGGTATTACCTAGGTTTTCTTCTAGGGTTTTTATGGTTTTAGGTCTAACATTTAAGTCTCTAATCCACCTTGAATTAATTTTCATATAAGGAGTAAGGACAGCATCCAGTTTCAGCTTTCTATTTATGGCTAGCCAATTTTCCCAGCACCCTTTATTAAATAGGGAATCATTTCCCCATTTCTTGTTTTGGTCAGGTTTGTCAAAGATCAGATGGCTGTAGATGTGTGGTATTATTTCTGAGGGCTCTGTTCTGTTCCATTGTTCTATGTCTCAGTTTTGGTACCAGTACTGTGCTGTTTTGGTTACTATAGCCTTATAGTATAGTTTGAAGTCAGGTAGTGTGATGCCTCCAGCTTTGTTCCTTTGGCTTAGGATTGTCTTGGCAATGTGGGGTCTCTTTTGGTTCCATATGAACTTTAAAGCAGTTTTTTCCAATTCTGTGAAGAAACTCATTGGTAGCTTGATGGGGATGGTATTGAATCTATAAATAACCTTGGGCAGTATGGCCATTTTCACGATATTGATTCTTCCTATCCATGAGCATGGTATGTTCTTCTATTCGTTTGTGTCCTCTTTTATTTCACTGAGCAGTGGTTTGTAGTTCTCCTTGAAGAGGTCCTTGACATCCCTTGTAAGTTGGATTCCTAGGTATTTGATTCTCTTTGAAGCAATTGTGAATGGAAGTTCATTCCTGATTTGGCTCTCTATTTGTCTGTTATTGGTGTATAAGAATGCTTGTGATTTTTTCACATTGATTTTGTATCCTGAGACTTTGCTGAAGTTGCTGATCAGCTTAAGGAGATGCTGGGCTGAGACAATGGGGTTTTCTAAATATACAATCATGTCATCTGCAAACAGGGACAATTTGACTTCTTCTTTTCTTAACTGAATACTCTTTATTTCTTTCTTTTGCCTGATTGCTCTGGTCAGAACTTCCAACACTATGTTGAATAGGAGTGGTGAGAGAAGGCACCCCTGTCTTGTGCCAGTTTTTAAAGGGAATTTTTCCAGTTTTTGCCCATTCAGGATGATATTGGCTGTGGGTTTGTCATAAATAGCTCTTATTATTTTGAGATACGTTCCATCCATACCGAATTTATTGAGCGTTTTTAGCATGAAGGGCTGTTGAATTTTGTCAAAGGCCTTTTCTGCATCTATTGAGATAATCATGTGGTTTTTGTCTTTGGTTCTGTTTATATGCTGGATTACATTTATCGATTTGTGTATGTTGAACCAGCCCTGCATCCCAGGGATGAAGCCCACTTGATCATGGTGGATAAGCTTTTTGATGTGCTGCTGGATTCGATTTGCCAGTATTTTATTGAGGATTTTTGCATCGATGTTCATCAGGGATATTGGTCTAAAATTCTCTTTTTTTGTTGTGTCTCTGCCAGGCTTTGGTATCAGGATGATGTTGGCCTCATAAAATGAGTTAGGGAGGATCCCTCTTTTTCTTTTGATTGGAATAGTTTCAGAAGGAATGGTACCAGCTCCTCCTTGTACATCTGGTAGAATTTGGCTGTGAATCCATCTGGTCCTGGACTTTTTCTGGTTGGTAGACTATTAATTATTGCCTCCATTTCAGAGCCTGCTATTGGTCTATTGAGGGATTCAACTTCTTCCTGGTTTAGTCTTGGGAGAGTGTAAGTGTCCAGGAAATTATCCATTTCTTCTAGATTTTCTAGTTGATTTGCGTAGAGGTGTTTATAGTATTCTCTGATGGTAGTTTGTATTTCTGTGAGGTCGGTGGTGATATCCCCTTTATCATTTTTTATTGCATCTATTTGATTCTTCTGTCTCTTCTTTTTTAATAGTCTTGCTAGCAGTCTATCAATTTTGTTGATCTTTTCAAAGAACCAACTCCTGGATTCATTGATTTTTTGGAGGGTTTTTTGTGTCTCTATCTCCTTCAGTTCGGCTCTGATCTTAGTTATTTCTTGCCTTCTGCTAACTTTTGAATGTGTTTGCTCTTGCTTCTCTAGTTTCTTTTAATTGTGATGTTAGAGTGTCAATTTTAGATCTTTCCTGCTTTCTCTTGTGGGCATTTAGTGCTATAAGTTTCCCTCTACCCACTGCTTTAAGTGTGTCCCAGAGATTCTGGTATGTTGTATCTTTGTTCTCATTGGTTTCAAAGAACATCTTTATTTCTGCCTTCATTTTGTTATGTACCCAGTAGTCATTCAGGAGCAGGTTGTTCAGTTTCCATGTAGTTGAGTGGTTTTGAGTGAGTTTCTTAGTCCTTAGTTCTAGTTTGATTGCATTGTGGTCTGAGAGACAGTTTGTTTTAATTTCTGTTCTTTTATGTTTGCTGAGGAGTGCTTTACTTCCAACTGTGTGGTCAGTTTTGGAATAAGTGTGATGTGGTGCTGAGAAGAATGTATATTCTGTTGATTTGGGTTGGAGAGTTTCTGTAGATGTCTATTAGCTTCACATGGTGCAGAGTTTAGTTCAATTCCTAGATATCCTTGTTAACTTTCTGTCTCATTGATCTGTCTAATGCTGACAGTGGGATGTTAAAGTCTCCCATTATTATTGTATGGGAGTCTAATTCTCTTTGTAAGTCTCTAAGGACTTGGTTTATGAATCTACTTGCTCCTATATTAGGAGCATATATATTTAGGATAGTTAGCTCTTCCTGATGAATTGATCCCTTTACTGTTATGTAATGCCCTCTTTGTCTCTTTTGGTCTTTGATGATTTAAAGTCTCTTTTATCAGAGACTAGGATTGCAACCCCTGCTTTTTTTTTTTTTGTTTTGTTTTCCATTTGCTTGGTAGATCTTCCTCCATCCCTTTATTTTGAGCCTATATGTGTCTCTGTATGTGAGATGGGTCTCCTGAATACAGCAAACTGATGCGTCTTGACTCTTTATCCAATTTCCCAGTCTATGTCTTTAATTGGACCATTTAGTCCATTTACTTTTAAGGTTAATATTGTTATGTGTGAACTTGATCCTGTCATTATGATATTAACTGGTTATTTTGCTCATTAGTTGATGCAGTTTCTTCCTAGCATCGATGGTCTTTACATTTTGGCATGTTTTTGCAATGGTTGGTACTGGGCATATGCTTATCTGTAAAGGATTTCATTTCTCCTTCGCTTATGAAACTTAGTTTGGCTGGATATGAAATTCTGGGTTGAAAATTCTTTTCTTTAAGAATGTTGAATATTGGCCCCCACTCTCTTCTGGCTTATAGAGTTTCTGCCGAGAGATCTGCTGTTAGTCTGATGGGCTTCCCTTTGTGGGTAACCCGACCTTTCTCTCTGGCTGCCCATAACATTTTTTCCTTCATTTCAACTTTGGTGAATCTGGCAATTATGTGTCTTGGAGTTGCTCTTCTTGAGGAATATCTTTGTGGCATTCTCTGTATTTCCTGAATTTGAATGTTGGCCTGCCTTACTAGGTTGGGAAAGTTCTCCTGGATGATATCCTGCAGAGTGTTTTCCAACTTGGTCCCATTTTCCCCATCACTTTCAGGCACACCAATGAGATGTAGATTTGGTCTTTTCACATAATCCCATATTTCTTGGAGGCTTTGTTCATTTCTTTTTACTCTTTTTTCTCTACACTTCTCTTCTTGCTTCATTTCATTCATTTGATCTTCAATCACTGATACTCTTTCTTCCAGTTGATCGAGTCAGTTACTGAAGCTTGTGCATTTGTCATGTAGTTCTTGTGTCATGGTTTTCATCTCTATCAGTTCTTTTAAGGTCTTCTCTGCATTGATTATTCTAGTTATCCATTCATCCATTCTTTTTTCAAGGTTTTTAGTTTCTTTGTGCTGGGTACAGAGTTCCTCCTTTAGCTCTGAGAAGTTTGATTGACTGAAGCCTTCTTCTCTCAACTTGTCAAAGTCATTCTCTGTCCAACTTTGTTCCATTGCTGGTGATGAGCTGCGTTCCTTCGAAGGGGGAGATGCACTCTGATTTTTTGAATTTCCAGCTTTTCTGCACTGCTTTTCTCCCATCTTTGTGGTTTTATCTGCCTTTGGTCTTTGATAATGGTGACGTACTGATGGGGTTTTGATGTGGGTGTCCTTTCTGTTTGTTAGTTTTCCTTCTAACAGTCAGGACCCTCAGTTGCAGGTCTGTTGAAGTTTGCTTGAGGTCCACTCCAGACCCTGTTTGCCTGGGTATCAGCAGCAGAGGCTGCAGAAGATAGAATATTGCTGAACAGCGAGTGTTGCTGTCTGATTCTTGCTCTGGAAGCTTCGTCTCAGGTATACCCAGCCGTGTGAGGTGTGAGGTGTCGGTCTGCACCTCAGTTGAAAATGCAGAAATCACCCGTCTTCTGTGTCATTCATGATGGGAGCTGGAGGCTGGAGCTGTTTGCATTCTGCCATCTTGGGTGCCCCCCCACCACCCTCTCTAGTTGTTCTATGCATGATGGGAAATGGGATATTGAAGTTGCCTATTTTTCCCTTCAACTCTGTCAATGTTTGCTTCATTTATTTCAGAACTTTGATGTTTGGTGCATATATGTTTGTAATTATTACATCTTCTTGAATTAACCTTTATATAATATCCTTCTTTGTGTCTTGCAACAGTTTTTGATTTAAGGCTATATTGTCTGTTATTGGTATGGACAATCTTGCTCTCTTTTGATTACTATTTGCTTGGAATATCGTATTTCAACATTTCACTTTCAACCTATGTGTATCCTTAAATCTCAAATGATTCTCTTGTAAACAATATATTGTAGAATTGTTTTTTTAAAATCCATTTTGCCAATCTATTTTGATTAGGGACTTTATTCTATTTACATTTAAAGTATAGGAAAGCACTTATTTTTACTATTTTGTGCTTTGTTCTCTGTATGTTTTATAGCCTTTTATTCCTCATTTTCTTCATTACTGCTTTTCTTTGTGCTTAGTTGATTTTTTTATAGTGGCACATTTTGATTTCCTTCTCATTTCCTTTTGTGTATATTTTATGGTTATTTTCTTTGTGGTTACTACCATGGAGATTACATATACCATTCTAAAGTTACAACAATCCCACTTAAATGGACAGTAACTTCATTTCAATTGTATACAACTCCACTTTCCCCTCCACCCACACACTACATTATGGATGCCACAAATAACATCTTTATATATTGCATACTCATTGACTTGCATAATTTTTATGCATTTATTTTTTAAATCCTGTAGAAAATAAAAAATGGAGTTACAAAATTACTGTAATACTGTTATTTATATTTGTTCATCTATTTATTTTTACTAAAGAACTTTGTATTTTTGTATGGCTTCAAGTTACTGTGTACAATCCTTTTATTTCAACTTGTAGGACTCTCTTTTGCATCTCTTGTATGACAAGTCTAGTAATAAATCTCTCAATGTCTGTTTTTCTAGGTTAGTCTAGTTTTTTTCTTCATTCTTGAAAGACAGTTTCAATCAATATCAAATGTTCAGTTTATAGTTTTATTATCACTTTAAATATATAATTTCACTGTCTTTTGGCCTGCAAAGCTTCTCTGGAGAAATCTACTGATATTTATATTGTTGAGCTCCCTTGTACATGACATGTTGCTTTTCTTTTGCCACTTTCAAGAACCTCTTTGTCTTTCAACAACTTGCAGACGTGCTGTCTTGGTGTGATTATCTTTTTGTTTGTCCTACTAGGAATTGTTTGAATTATTGGATTTGTATATCTATCTCTTTCCTTAAATTTGGGACATTTTTGGTCATTATTACTTTAAATAATTTTCCTGTCCATTTCTCACATTCTTTTTGTTTGTTATTTTGGTTTTTGCTTTTCAGACTTGATAATTTCAAATGACCTATGTTCGTGTTCACTGATTTCTTCTGCTGCTGCTATATCCTATAGTGAATTTTTCAATTCAGTTATTGTATTTTTCAGTTCCAGAATTTGTTTGGATATATATATAATATATATATATAAATATATATATAAATATATATAAATATATATAAATATATATATAAAATATATATAAATATATATATATAAATATATATATATATATATATATTTTTTGTTTATTTGTTTTTGTTTTTTTGAGATGGAGTCTCACTCTGTCTCCCAGCCTGAAGTGCAGTGGTGAGATCTTGGCTCACTGCAATCTGTACTTCCCAGGATCAAGCCATTCTCCTGCCTCAGCCTCCCACATAGCTGGGATTACAGGCACATGCTGCCATGCTTGGCTAACTTTTGTATTTTTAGTAGAGATAGGGTTTCAGCATGTTGGCCAGGATGGCTTCTATCTTTTGACCTCATGATCCGCCCACCTCAGCCTCCCAAAATGCTGGAATTACAGGCGTGAGCCACCATGCCAAGCCTATTTTTTCTGTCTCCTTGTTTATATTCTCATTTTGTTTATAGATAGTTTTCCTTATTTACTTTAATTCTTTGTGTTTTCCTTTAGCTCCTTCAATATACTTAAGACAGTTGTTTTAATGTCTTTGTCTATTACGATGTATTTTCTTTTTTCAGTTTTGGGAGACTTGTTCCTTTACATAAGCCATGCTTTCCTGTTTCTTCATATGTCTTCAGATCTTTTGTTGAAAACTGGGCATTTAAAGAAACAGCCACTTCTCCCAGTTTTTGCAGACCAGCTCAGAAGACCTTCACTAATTAACAAGTTCCTAAGCCTGGGATCATCCCAGAGTAAAAGCAGAAGGTCTTTCTTGGGTCTTTTATGAACATTCATCCTATCTGAGCCGGTATGTATGCTTTTAATTTTTTCCCCATATACATGGCTGTTCTTAAATGCCTTAATTTTCCAAAGAGGCTCACCCCAGCTTCTTCTTGGGATCTTAGGCATTCTATTGTACTTCTGTGCCTGTAATCTCTTGCTCCCAGGTGTCTGTGAGTCTGCAGTCTCCCTGAAGTTTTCATAGGCCTCAGTGTCTGCCTTTGCCTTTCACAGCTTCTGCTAGCTGAAATCTAGACTCTGCCATGGTGTTCTGTCTGAGTTCTGAGTCAGATAAAACAGAAGCCAGTCCCTCAAGTAGCCCACAGATAGGCCAAAACATGGCAAACAATTTCCACTTTGGTCCTTCTGGCTGAAGGAAGGAAATAAGACTTAAAGTAATGCCTCCTGACTGCCCCATGCTGTGCCAGAGAAGGGGTGGAGAAAGTGCAAATAAAAGTGCCAGGAAATTTTATAGGTCAAATGTGGATTTTTTGTGGTTTGGCATTTTCTTTAGATATCTGAGCTGATTTTCAAAGCCTTTATAAAGTTGAGTCTGTCTATAGTTGTTTATTTAATGTTTTCATAGGAGAACAAGGGTCTGGAGCTTCCAAGTTCACCATCTTGGTAACATCTCCACACTTTCTGATGAGAAGTCAGCTGTCAATCTTAATGAGGTTCCCTTGTTTGAGTCATTTTCTCTTGCAACTTTCAAGATTCTTTGTCTTTCAATAGTTTGACTGTGATATGCCTAACTGGGGATCTCTTTAAGTATATTCTACATAAAATTCATTAAGATACTTGATTATGTAGTTAAAGTTTCTCATCAGATTTGAAGAATTTTTGGCCATTATTTTGTCAAATATCCTTTCTGCCTCTTTCTCTTTCTCCTTTTTTCTAGAATGCTCATATGTGTATGTTGTCATACTTGCTGATATCCCCCAGGTCTCTGAATCTATGCTCATGTTTCTTCATTCATTTCTTCTGCCTCTTCACATTGGATAATCTGAATTGACCCATCTATCATGCTCACTGAGTGTCTCTTCTGCTTGCTGAAATCTGCTG
Source organism: Rhinopithecus roxellana (assembly GCF_007565055.1). NCBI lineage: Eukaryota > Metazoa > Chordata > Mammalia > Primates > Cercopithecidae > Rhinopithecus > Rhinopithecus roxellana. The sequence continues at coordinate 105,746,738 of NC_044559.1, forward strand.
TTGCGCCCATCTAATGAATTTTTCATTTCAGTTATTGTGCTTTCAACTAAACTGAAGAAATTCAGCTCCAGAATTTCTATTTAATTTTTAATACAATTTAATTCTCTTTATTGATGCACACTACTTCCTGAAAAGTTGTTCTCAAAGTTTTTTGGGGCATAGTTTTGCAAATATATTTATAATAACTGATTTTCAAGTTTTTCTAATGAGGCCAACATTATACAGGCTTCCTTAGGGTCAGAATCTCTTGAATACTTTTTCCCCTGGTGCATACTTTGAGGCATACTTTTCTCCTTTGTTGTATGTATCATATTTTCGTTAAAAACAATATTTTAAATAATTAAGTATGAAAATCCTAGAAGTCAGTCTCTCCCCTTCCCGTGGTCTGTATGTGTTGCTCTTTCTTGTTGCTTTTGCTATTGTTTATTTTGTTATTAACTACCTTAGGCTAATTCTGTAAAGTATGCGTTTTTTGTCATGCATGACTCCAGAGGTTTCTACTCAGCTTATTAGTCAACAAATGAGTTGACAGATATTTCCTTAAATGCCTTGCACCATTAAGTCTCCTACCCTGTGATGCGGGTTCTGTGTGCATGTTGTGGCATACATTTAATATTACTACAGTTTACAACTCTCAGACTTCACTTCTGCTTGTATAGAACCACAAGGTCAGCCAGAGGCGAGAAACTGAGGCCTTCTGAGATCTTTTCTGAGCATGCACACAACCCGACACATGTCTGTAGCATTTTAGATTCCCAGGAATATGTTGTTTTTCAAAGCTCTGTACAGAGTTCGCACTTCTAAGATTTTTCTTTTAATTTTTTTGACCAGCGTCTTATTTACCACAACTGGTATGCTCATCTCAGCAACTTTTTGTTTGTTAAATAATTGCCACTGATTTTGTATAACAAACACTCTAGGGATAAGACTTTACTCAGTGTGTGAAGTCTTAGGTCAAGTAAAGACAAGGCTTGTGAATGGTGCTTTTCCTAGGAATTGCCATACAGGCAGTTTTTAGAATGGAGCTTTTGGGGGGCTCCAAACCCATTCGGTCCCTCCTGTGGTTTCTAGGCTGCAGATTTCCCCAGATTCCATGGTTGCAAGGTTGCTGATCTTCAAGGCTACTATAGAGCTGGAGAGAGGGAGATTGGAATAGAGAAAGTTAAAATACTACAAAGCTCACTTTTCTAACTGAGATTCAGGCATTTTTCTTGAATAGATGCTGTTTGTTGCAAACCTTTTATTAAATTTGAGAGTTCTGGAAAATGTTGATTTTTACCACTTTTTGCCAGTGTTCTTTTTGTTATGGAGGATAAGATTTTTGGAAGTCATTATTCCACCATTTCAGACATGCTTCCTCTCTGTTTATTCTTAAACTAAATATATGCAGTTGTTGACACTATGCTATAATTTTGGAGGTAACAGCACCACATTTTGGAAATTATCCAGATAGGTAATCCTCTGCCCTGCCTACACATTAAAATAAACTTCAGAGCTTAAAAGAAATTCTTATTCCAGAGTCTTCTCCCTGTTCAGTAAATCTGTATCATTGAGAATGAAATATGTTCCTTCCTTCCTTCCTTCCTTCCTTCCTTCCTTCCTTCCTTTTCTTTTCTTTTCTTTTCTTTTCTTTTCTTTTCTTTTCTTTTCTTTTCTTTTCTTTTCTTTTCTTTTTTCTTTACTTCTTTCTTTCTTTCTTTCTCTTCTTATTTCTTTCTTTCTTTCTTTCTTTTTTTAACCTTTTTATTTTTTCTGAGACAAGGTCTGACTCTGTCACCTAGGCTGGAGTGCTATGGGGCAATTGTGGCTCAATACAACCTCTGTCTCCTGGGCTCAAATGATCCTCCCACCTCAGCCTCCTGAGTAGCTGGGACTGTAGGCACATGCCACAATGCCCAGTCAATTTTTTTTGTACTTTCAGGAGAGAAGGATTTCACCATGTTGCCCAGTCTTGTCTCGAACTTCTGGGCTCAAGCAATCTGCCCGCTTCAACCTCCCAAAATGCTGGGATTACAGGTGTGAGCCACCATGCCCAGTTTGAGCATTCATATTTCTAAGAAATCACCCCAAGTGATTATAATGTGAAAGCAGTGCTGAGAATCACTGATCTAGGTTTTATTTATTTTTGAATCTCACAATATACAACATATAGTACCTTGTATTTCTGAGACTCCTAATTTACTGAATGAATAAATGAATTAATGAATAAAAGTGGTTTTAGGTATATAAACATAAACTTATTATCTAATAATAGTCAAGGGTGTATTTTTGCCAACTCATTCTTTTCAGTGTTTTTTTGATACAGGATTTTGCTCTGTTGCCCAGGCTGGAGTGCAATGATGTGATTATAGCTCACTGTAGTCTCAAACTTCTGGGCTCAAGTGATCCTCCCACCTCAGCCTCCCAAGTAAATGGGACTACAGGTGCATGCCACTATGTCCAGTTAATTTTTAATTTTTTTTGTAAAAGCAGAAGTCTTGTTATGTTGCCCAGGCTGGTCTCAGTTCTCCCGCCTTGGCCTCCCAATGTATTGGGATTATAGGTATAAGCCACCACTCCTGGCCCTTCTTTGGGTTTTAAAGTGGCATTTAATATACAGTATAATGTTTGGTGTTATCCAAGCTATATATTTTGAACACATTCATAAGGGTTAATGACATGTGGAATGAAATACATTTCAAGTGGCTATTCATTAAATTGATTTTTTTAGTTATGTAAACTATTGGTAACAAATACTTTCTAAAAATAATAATAATAAATACTATTATCATATGCCAGGCATCTTGCTATATGTTTAACATGTATCTTTTTAACAATCCTGAAGAATAAAAGTGTATTAGCTCCATTTTACAGATGAGGAAATTGAAGCTTAGAGAAATTGTTTGCTGAAAGCCACATTGCTAATAGTGATGATGCTGGAATGTGCTCCCAAATTTTTTCACTATGGGACTTACTCTTAAGCCAGTAGTTTCCAAGCACTGGGTTCACGTAGAAATCTTCATGATGCTGGCTCCCATCCCCACCCACCAATGGATACATTCTGAATAAATTGGGATTGGTGCAACTTGGGTGACTTGATCCATTTGTGCTCCTATAACAAAATACCACAGACTGGATAATTTACAAAGAACAGAAATTTATATCTTACAATTCTGGAGGCTGAGAAGTCCAAGATCAAGGCACTGGCATTGATGTCTGGTGAGGGCTGCTCTCTGCTTCCAAGATTGGTTGCTGTGTCCTCACGTGGCAGAAGTGGGAAGAGCAATAGGGCCTCTTGCTATGTGTAGCCTCTTTTATAAAGACATTAATTCCACTCACTACAGCTCCATCCTCATGACTTAATCATCTCCTAAAGGTCTCGCCTCTTAATATTGTTACATTGGCAATTAAGTTTCAACACATTAATTTTGGAGTAGACATAAATATTCTAACCATAGCATTTGAACTTAGGAAGTTTTAAAACTCTCCAGGTAATTCCAATATAGAGTAAAATTTGAGAACCACTGTCTTGAAAACTATATTTTCTGCCTCCCAAAGGAATTGTTTTAGACATAAGAATGCTCAGATAAATTATTTACTTCAAGACATCCAGATAGCTCAACTGATTTCTCTAAGTATTACATAGATTTAGAAAAGTTTCACAAGGTGAAATTTACATCTAAAAGATTCTCTTTTATATGAAAATTGTTCAACTTAATTAATGCAATAAAGAGTAGCTAGAAATCCCATAGGGGCAGGACAGGGGAGTCCTGGCTGTATAGTAATTCACTTGTTAAAGATACAGGGATTTCAGCTGAATTTGAAGCTTAATGTGAACAAAGAGAGTAACATGAGGCTGAAATAGCTTATGGAGTTTGCCACACCAGCAGAAGTACCATGTCTTGATCACAGAAGATAAGAATTCCACTACACTCTGCTCTAGTTGGACATCTGGAATTCTGCATTAAACTCTGCATTTATTTTCAGAGGAACTTTGATAAATGAGAGAGTAGGCCTATGCAAACTATTTAATGTGAAAATTGGCTAAAGGTACACAGCAGAAAGGATGAGGGAGACCAGAGAGCTGTCTTGGAATATTAGGAGAGCATTCGTAAAGATGAAGATTAGTTACAGTTAATATAATGTTATAGTTTACATTCATTATGAGTTAGTAGACTCTTATCTACCAAGTTGGGAAGCTAACCACATATCTACAGAAAAATGTTATGTAACAGATCCAACAAGTAAACTTTTGGAAAACAATCTCTTCGTAAATTGAAGACTCTTTGTTTTTGGAGTATAATATGTCATATGGTTGGATTTTTTTCTTGTAATTATGGTTTCAAGTGTTGTTCTTTGCCTAATCCGTACAACTCATTGTTTAGAAGCATCTGTCTGAATCTGAACAGGAAATTACTTTACTCTTCTTAATCTGTGCGTTACTGAATATAAGCAGGAAAGACATTTAAATATATATACATTTTAAATTCTTTAATATATACATATATTCCTATATAAAAGACATACGCATAGATATACACACATAGATTTATAAATAATAGCTATTTTATGATAGTATATGACTTACATTTGTTTAGCACCTTATACTTGTTATAAAGTTCTTCCAAATACATCATTGGTTAAGAATGTCATGTAATTAACTCTGGTTACACAATGGTACCTCACAATTTAGACCTCCTCATTAATGGAATATTACATCTAAAGCAGAATCAACACAGGGCATGGTAAAATGGAAAAATCACACTTATCTGTGATATTTAAGAAAGTTATCTCAAATTAGGCTAGGGAAGCAGAAACAAATCAGAACCATTCCATTTATTTTTTGCTTTTCTTGTGGTTCAATTGGATAAAGCTACCATCAACAGGTAATGCGTTTTTTGCTATGGAAATCTAGACTATAATGACGGCATCATTTCTTTTTCCCAAGCTAATTTTCCTTTCCTTCGGTTCACAAGGACAAGGGTAATAATTGATATTCTAATTTTGATTTTTGAAGTACTACATTTGGTAGGTTAAGGTAAGTCTAAATCAGCAATAATTTTTTTTTTTAAGTTGTAGAACTTGTTTACTGGGAACAGAACAAGGATCTTATTGTGATAGAGGAACACAAACAAACTCTCTGTGCTTGAGGATATATAGGCTGTATTGAGAATTTTTAAAGGATTTAATTTATTAAATATACTTTTGAGGGCAAGATTTGCCTGTTCAGTTTTCACTTCTCTGACATGCTATTCTAATGTAAGTGTAGGATTTAAAAATTTTTTGTATGTGATGTGCTATTTTAAACTCTTTTTCAAATACTATATTATGCATCCTGTGGTCTCTATATGGCCCAGAGCGGTGTTTTTATAGCTCTTCTGGTTAAAAATTTTTGTCTTGAGTCATGTTACGCTTGCCTTGTAGGTGCTTTAAAGTTGCATTATGTATATCTCACCTCATCAGAAAACTGCCAGTGCTTTTCGCTGGAGGCAAGAGAAGGAATTTCATACCCATTAATTTAATTGCTCTATGCCAAAACACCCAGTTTTCTGTTTTATTCATTAATCTGTAAATAATGTCTCAATATTTTTCCCATTAGTTGAATTTTAACCAAATGTATTTGCTGTTTTATATTTTTCATCGTATTTGTGTATTCTATTTGATTTTGTTTACTTTGAACTTGACACCTTTTCCTACTTATTTAACCATCCAACCTTTACTTTAGTACCATTATGAAGGCATTTCATATTCTGTTTCTCAATGACTGTTTTTGTTTGTCTTAGGGAATGATCTTGGTAAAAATAACTTCACCTTTTTTAAAATTATTAATCTCATAAGTAGTGAAGGTTCTTTTGAATCTCTGTGAACTAGATTTAATCTAATAAATAATTGTGGGTGCTTCCAAGTCTTAAGTGCACAGTGTATAGTGAAAAAATGTTAAACAAGATTTCAGAAAATCTAAGGTCAGCTTTTTGTTTTGTCACTAACTATTCATGAACCTCAAGTCTTTGTGTCTATAGAACAAAAATTTCATGCCTCCTTAAGACAACGTTGTGAAGATCATGAGATAATACATGTGGAAGTCCTTTATAAATTGCAAATTTTAACCTTTTGTTATTTTTACTATCATTGTTACTATTAAGGATTTTGCCATTACAGATGAACATTTGAATTGTGCATAACCAACATTGTACCAGTGGTGAAACTGGCAAAGACTAGGTTTTTAAGACATGTGAGAAGGTGGAAAATGTGGTGAATTTGCCCAGTTGTTCAGCATTAGTGAAAGACAGTTTTGGCAGAATAATTACTTTTTCCATCCTCGATATACTGCCTCCCTTTCCATAGAAACTATGTGAGGGAAGACGTCATATGTTTAAAATCTTTAAATCTAAAAAGGAAAAAAGAAAAGGAAAGAAAGAAATCTCACCTTCAAAACAAATACACTTTGGAGGGACCTGCAGGGTTTTGAGCCTAATGTTTCCCTGTCCCACAGATTAGGAACCATTAGGAACCTTATGGGACCCTGTTGAGCTGTGCCCATGATCTCACTGGGACTTTGGCTCCTGGTATCTCATACCATGTACCTTAGGAAGTTCTTGGATCGGAGGCATATGTGATCACTTTTGTCATTTTTCCCAGTACGGCCCCAGTGCTATGGTTGATTGTCCCTACTGATGAAGCAACCGGAGAATCGGAAGTCATTAGACGCTGTGAGGTCAACTCCAGAGGAGCAAAACTGATTTGGAATTTGGCTTGTTGAACTGATTTCATCAATTTATATTCCATCAGACATAGCTAATACTCTGTTCCTTTTAAGTGTTTGTAACTATGGCTAAGTATTTTAAAGTTAAAATCCCCTTTTTTATTTTTCACCATTCAACAAATATTTATTGAATGTTCACTGAGTGATAGACATAAGTCTATATCCCAAGGGAGAATCAAAGATCAAGAAGACTGGGTCTCTGTCCTAGAAGATCCCAATAATAAACGGGGGGAGTATCTGTAAGAAAATTATTACAATATGAAGAACAAAAGACTACAGATGCCCTTAGCTGTGAATGACCACATCAGATTTTAGGATTAGTCAATTCTGCAGCTCAAAAAGGTCACCAGGGAACATGCGTATAGAGGAGATGAGTTGTAACACGGTAAGCATACTGGAAAGTGCGCTTGGACAAACCGAAGTGTAGCAGACCCCGGCTATTTTCCTTTTGATTTTGCCGTTCTTGCTGTGACCCGTGATGATTCCTGCCTATAAGTAGGAGAACTCCCAGAGGATTCTTCGGAGACATCATCTCAGACCTCATTGCCTGTAACTGGGCCCTGAGCAAATAATTGGCTGCTATTAGAAGTTGAGTTAGAGTTTGCAGGTCTAAGTAGGAGTTTGTGGGAGTTTGAAAGGGAATCCCAGTAAAGAAAATAAGAGATTCAAAGATGTACAGGAACCGGCGACTTTAGGAGACAGTATCCCAGAAGGCTGGAGTGTAGATTATGCCAAAGAGAAGACTGGGAGAGAAGAGAGTGAGATTGGGTCAAATCAGGAAAATGCCTGAATGTCATGCTAATGATTATTCTGAAGAAAAATGAAGCCAATAGAGGATTTTAAGACATTGACAGCCCTTTTGTTAATGGCCTTCTAGACTTTTTGGAGATCTGATATTCATTCTCAAGTCAAGGGCCTGTGTTAACATCATTCCTGGAAACCTTCCATGTTTATAAAAGTTTTATATTTTCAACTATATATATATATATATATTTTTTTTTACTTTGAAGGTCATTTTGACTCAATATGAGAACATCGATTTGCATTTTCTCTCCTGGAGTAGCTTAGAGGTGTCACTCCCTTCCCCTCATCATCAAACATTACTATTGGAAAGTCTAATGATAATGTCTTATTCTTTCCCTTAGAAGTGACTTGGTTGGCCAGGCATGGTGGCTCATGCCTGTAATCCTAGCACTTTGGGAGGCCGAGGTGGGTGGATCACCTGAGGTCAAGAGTTCGGGACCAGCCTGGCCAATATGGTGAAACCCCATCTCTACTAAAAATACAAAAATTAGCTGGGCGTGGTGTCATGCGCCTGTAATCCCAGCTACTCGGGAGGCTGAGGCAGGAGAATCACTTGAACCTGGGGGGCGGAGGTTGCAGTGAGCTGAGATCATGCCAGTTCACTCTGGCCTGGGCAAAAGAGCAAAACCCCATCTCAAAAAAAAAAAAAAAAAAAAAAAAAAGTGACTTGGTCTTTTTGCTTGACTGATTATAGAATTTTTTTTTTTAAAGTCCAGAAGTTATACCAGAATATATCTTTATATTACCCCATTCTGGGCCAATTTTTCCAAATATATAACTTTTTCAATATACTTTCAGGTTTTATTTATTTCAGGAGAAAGATTTTTTTATTCTAGATTTTAAAATATGCCCTATTGTAGAGGTTTGTCTTCTTTCTTGGGGACTCTTACATACATGTGTTAGATCTTCTCTGCCTATTTGTTGCCTTGAATTTTTTGTTAACTATTTTTACATTATCTTTCAGTTTTCACATCTTCTGTTGAAAAAGATTATCCATTATATTTATTTGTTCTTGTGCTCCTTCTAGTTCACTCTTCATTTCAAAAATACATTTTTATTTTATATTTAATTCTTTGTGGATGTCTTTCATCTGTCTTTTAAAAAGTTGCTTTTCAAATTAATCACCTAATTACAACTTCAGCAATTCTAATTTAGGTTTTTCCCTCATTGCTTTTATTATTTTCCTTTAGCTCCTATTGAAATTTTATCTTACAGTTTTCATCTGTTTTGTAGGCATGTCTTTCTAATGTGCTTTCATTACATAAGAGCATGATTTTGCTCCTTATTCTCTTTTTTTATGTTTACAGGGAAATTTTATTTTATTATTTATTTTTCTTTTCTTTTATTCTAAGTTCCAATATACATGTGCAGAATGTGCAGGTTTGTTACATAGGTAAATGAGTGCCATGGTGGTTTGCTGCACCTATTAACCCATCACCTAGGTAGTAAGCCCTGCATGCCTTAGTTATTTATCCTGATGCTCTCCCGCCCTCCATGCTCCAACAGGCCCCAGTGTATGTTGTTCCCCTCCCTGTGTCCATGTGTTCTCATTGTTCAGCTCCCACTTATGAGTGAGAACATGTGGTGTTTGGTTTTCTATTCCTGTGTTAGTTTGCTGAGGATGATGGCTTCCAGCTTCATCCATGTCCCTGCAAAGGACATGACCTCATTCCTTTTTATGGCTGCATAATATTCCATGGTATATATATGTACCATATTTTCTTTATCCAGTGTATCACTGATGGGCATTTGTGTTGATTCCATGTCTTTGCTCTTGTGAATAGTGCTGCGATAAACATATGTGTGCATGTATCTTTATAATAGAATGATTTATATTACTTTGGGTATATACTCAGTAATGGGATCTCTAGGTCAAACGGTATTTCTGGTTCTAGATCCTTGAGAAACCACCACACTGTCTTCCACAATGGTTGAACTAATTTACACTCCCACCAACAGTGTACAAGCGTTCTTATTTCTCCACAGACTCAAGAATATGTTGTTTCTTGACTTTTTAATGATCATCATTCTGACTGGTACCTCATTGATTTTGATTTGCATTTCTCTAACAATCAGTGATGCTGAGCATTTTTTCATGTTTGTTGGCTGCATACATGTCTTCTTTTGATAAGTGTCTGTTCATGTTTTTTATTTCTTATAATAACTCTATATGGAAATTGGAGTCTTTTTTATGTTCCTTTTTTTTTTTTTTTTTTTTTTTGAGGCAGAGTCTTGCTCAGTCGTCCAAGCTGGAGTGCAGTGGCATAATCTCAGCTCACTGCAACCTCCGCCTCCCGAGTTCAAGCGATTCTCATGCTTCAGACTCCATAGTGGGGATTACAGGTGCACGCCACCATGCCCAGCTAATTTTTTTATTATAGTAGAGACAGAATTTCACTGTGTTGGCCAGGCTGGTCTCAACCTCCTGACCTCAAGTGATCTGCTTGCCTCAGCCTCCCAAAGTGCTGAGATTACAGGCGTGAGCCGCCGCACCTGGCCCTTGCTCATTTGTAAGTGAAATGCGTTTCCCTGGTCTTTTAGAAGGGAGATGTGGACCAGGATGGCACTGCTACTTTCTTGATTCCCAGGATTCTATTGTCATCTTCACAGTGATGCAGGGTGCATTCTGGCCCCTCTGCTTCCTCCGTCTCTTTTTATCTGAACTTTCTTAGTCCTTCATCCCAGTGTCCCTGCCTTGCTCAATTTGGATGATGCAATGCCCTGTAGTTTCTCTTCCGTGCAGGGCTTTGTCCCAGAAAAGGCTTCAGTTTGTAGTTTTACGAATTCATGGAACTCAGGCCTAACAGAATGCCCCAGCACCATCAGACTTTATGGTGGTGTAGTTTTATCCGTTCATCACAGCCTGAAAAGTCCATTCCCAGCTGCTTCTGCTGCTGTTCTGGAACTTTCCAGTGAGAATTTCATGGCCCTTTGGGGTTTCTTGGCTCTCAAGACCTTCACAAATGCCTCTGCCTTCCCACTGTGGTTGCTAGTTTGTCCCGCCAAGTCTGCTTGTGCTTTGGGGTCAGTGGGGATACCTCGTTCACCTACTATAGTGTATATTGTCCATTGTGTTTTTTGTTTTGCTCTACTATCTGCACTGTTTTCATAGGGAGAGTAAGATTCAAACACTTTGCCACTATCATCTGTTCAGAATTCGTCCCATTTTTCTTGAGAAAAAAAAGAAGTTCTGTGATTTTGTTATTGACAAATGTATGAGACTATTGACGCATACAACATCACTGAGATAGTTGGGATAATTTCCCCTCCAAATCTCATGTTGAAATTTGATCCCCATTGTTGGAGTGGAGCCTAATGGGAGGAGTTTTGGTCATGGGGGGTGATCCCTTATGAATGCCTTGGTGCCAGCTTCCTAATGAGTGAGTTCTTGTTCTATTAGTTTCCACCAGAACTGATTGTTAAAAGTCTTTTTAAAAGTCTGGCACCTCCCTCCCATCTCTTGCCTCCTTCCTTTTACCATGTGATGCCTGCTCCCTTTCACCTTCTACCATGAATGGAAGCTTCCTGAGGCCCTCACCAGAAGCAGGTGCTAATACCATGTTTCTTGTAAAGCCTGCAGAACCATAAGCCAAATAAACTTATCATCTTTATAAATTACCCAGTAATTTATGAAGTATTCCTTTATAGCAACACAGTTGGACCAAGATGATCCTTGGAAGAGTTGAGCTTTGGGGCTATGCTTTTGAAGTCCCCTGAAATTCCAAGAGCTGCTGTTTCTGCTTTTGAATTTACATGTGCATGGCCTCATTTGAGCCAAGTATGTGGTTAGGATTTACAAATCTCAATATTGTGAAGGGGCTCTGGGTTCAGACAGATCTGGAATCAAATCCTGCTTCTGCCACTCTGTCATTTTACCCTTTACATATTAATTCCTCTGAGTTTTCTTCATCTGTGACATGCAAATACTACTGCTCCAACTACCACCACTAACTGCCTCAAAGGGTAATCAGGATTAAGTAGCGTTGGATATTTCAAGGTTAATACATTCATGTTTATAGCATTTTGATTTGAGAGCATCCTAATGCATAGAATTGTAATAAAGTAACAGTATAGAAGACAATTGAAAATATAATAATTTCTTTAGTACTACATAAAAATCCTTATTGTAGAATTTTACAAAGAACAGCAATTAACTATTTTCCAAATAAGCTTAAGAATACAACAGAATTTAGAAGTATGTCCTAACTATCAGAAATTGTATTTAGATTTAGTATTGAGAACCGGGCCACCAATATTGCTGCTGTCACTTCTCTCAGCAATCAGGTAAGGCAACATGTTACAGAGAGAAGGTGGCTTTGCCCTCCCATTTGGGTGGAACCTGAGTCGTGTCCTGCCTTCACCATTTAGGAGGCGTTTAGTTTGGTTTGTTGTACCCACAGTGAAAGCTTCTTTTAAGGCTATGAGTTTGCAAACAATAAAATTGAATGAATGTTAATTGAGTATCTACTAACTGCTAGAAACTGGCATAGGTACCAGGCATGCAACAATGAACGAGACAGAAAGAGTCCTCGCCCTCCTGGAACTTACAGTTCAGGGTCAAAGGCAAACAAAGAAACCACAACTATGAGGAATGAATAGATGCTGTAATACATAAGAACCAGGTATGATGGAAGATGCCGCTTAACCCAGACTTCGGGTTCAGGAAAGGTTTCTTGAAGAAAAGCATACCTTAGCTGGCAGCTGAAGATGTGTAGGAATTCCCAAGCTAAGAGAAAGATAGACAGAAAAGGTTTGTGCAGACTTGTGGAGACATGCACATTTGAGGACATGAAACCTGAAGGACTAATTCATAAAGTAGTATTCCCAATACTGGCTGGAGAGCTTTTTAAAATACAAATATTTTAATGGACCCCACCCAGACTTAATGAATCACATTCTCAGGGAATGAGTGCCAGGGTTGTTATTATTAGCTCATATAGGGAGCCACTGGCTCAGGGTGTGTGTAGGGGAGGTTGGAGAAGAGGTGTCAAGGCAGGGAAGTTGAGGCTGGAGAGATAAACCAGGAGTGCACCTTGAAGGGTTTGCAAACAACGTTGTGGAGTTTGAATTTTATCCTAAGGGCAGGGGGGAGCTGTGGAAGAATTTGGTGAGCATGGAGATGAGATGATCAGATTTACAGTTTCTAGTGATCACTCAGTTTAGACATGGTGCCTACCTTCATGAGGGATATAATCTAGTTTATAAGGTTCAATCTCTTTGAGCCTCACTTTAAAAAATCTAAAATGGAAATAATACTCACTTTGCATGATTCCTGTGAGGTTTAACTGAAATAACTTATGTGAAGTGCTTAGTACCATGCCTGATACACCGCTGGGAGGCAAAAGATGTGAATTATTATTATTTGAGAAAGTGATAGAGCCAAATGCTTGGTGGACGTTACACTCACCCCCATATGACCTCAGGGAAGGAGGAGACCTGACTCCAGGATCTTCTGACACATCCTTTTCCTTGGCCCACACCTGGGACACCACAAAGAGCCCACTCTCACCTCACTCCCCACTCGCCTCACTCCCCACTCACACCTCACTATGCACTCACCTCACCCACACGCACCGCACTCCCCACCACACGACCCCCATCGCACACCGCACGCCCCACGCTCACCGCACGCCCAATCACACCTCACTCCCCACTAACACCCGCCCCACGCACCTCACCCACTCACCTCACCCCACTCACCGACCCCACCCACCCACCCCACGCACACTCACGAGCACCGCAGTCCCCACACTTCACGCCCCACGAACACCGCACCCCACACACCGCACCCCACGCACACCTCACTCCCACTCACACCTCACGCCCCACTCACACCGCACCCCGCTCACCCATCCCGCACCCACGCCCACACTCCCCACCAACCCACACGCCACCACACGCCCCACTCACACACTCCCCACCCCACTCACACCTCACTCCCCTCTCACCTCACTCCTCACTCTCACCTCACTCCCCACTCACACCTCACTCCTCACTCTCACCTCACTCCCCTCTCACTTCACTCCCCACTCTCACCTCACTCCCCACTCCCACCTCACTCCCCACTCACACATCACTCCCCACTCACTTCACTCCCCACTCACACCTCACTCCCCACTCACCTCACTCCCCACTCTCACCTCACTCCCCACTCTCTAATTTGCATGGCTTTAGTTACAGTCTTTACTCTGATGAATTCCAAATCTCCACTTCCAGCCTGTTTTTTTTGCTTTTTTTTTGTTTGTTTGTTTGTTTTTCCTAAGCTCCAGAAACCCATACATTCATCTGCATCCTAGATAGTTCCACTTAAACGTCTATGGGTACTTCATTCAAATTAGGTCTTCTAATACCATATGCCACCCCAAGAAAACCAAACCAAGCAAAACCAAACCAACTTTTCCAACATTAGCCCTACTAAGTTGAGCCAGAGACGTGGGAATCATCTCAAATCACTCATTTCTATCTTCTCCAAGCAAGCTTCCCAAATCCACACTCTTCTCTCCAGGCAGAGACCACCACCCTCTACCCAAACCGTCACCACTTCCCATATGGACTAGTGAAATAGCCCCATGTTCCCTATACCATTTTTTGAGTCCACCCAACCCTGCACCCTGTAATTCTGAGAAATCTTCTAAGATACAAAATTTATAAAAATCCTCCCCCTACACTTCAGCCTCTTCAGGGGCCTTCTAATGCCCTTAAAAAGGAACTCCAAACTCTTTACCAAGATGCCTCCCGAAGGATCTTAAAGGTGACACCCTTCAAGATCTCACCTCTTAAGTCTCACTTTCTCCCATGCTACCTTTCCTATTTTTTACTCCAGTCATTCTGAACTAGAAAAAAAAAATCACCTTCTCTCTCACTCTCAGATCTATGCAACATGATGATTTGTCCAATCAGAATCCCTTTCATGCTGGATAACTCTTTGTCCCTTAGGCCTTGGGGAGTCAGCCCTTGAACCTTTATATTAGTTGAGGTTCCGTCATTGTATGGATGTGTCGTCTCTTCATCTCCTCCTCCCTCCAGTGCTATTTGTTATTCTTGTAATTTCTTAATGCCCGTCCTCTCCACCAGTTGTAAGCAACATGGTGGCAAAAGAATATATAGAGTCGATCCACATTATTCAGATTCTCCTTGGGAATTTGCCTACTTGCTCAAATTTACTTGTAACCCCCTAATCAATACGGTCATTCTTGGACGTGCGCAGAGAAGTGAAATATGTGAGTTGTCTAACGCACGCGTTCTCAGCTGAGGTTGAAGAAGGCGATTCTCTGCCTTCTTGTTTCAGTTCTCATACTGTAAGCAAGTGTCCATTTTGCAGTCCATGTAGTGCCATAATTTTTGGATTTTTGTTTTTGTTGGTTATTTCACTGTTCGCAATGGCCCCCAGATGTGGTGCTGAGGTGCTGCCTATGCTTTGTAAGCGCAAGAAGGCTGTGGTGTGCCTGAAAGAGAAAATACCTGTGTTAAATAAGCTCCACTGCATGAACTGTAATGCTCTTGGCCATGAGTTCAATGTGAATGAATGAACAATATATATGAAATCAGGTGTCTTCAAACAGAAATACACATAAAACAAGGTTATGCATCCATCAACTGATGAAAATGTTGTAGCCAGAGGCTTGCAGGAACCTAATCCTATATTTCTCCGAAGAGAAACAGTTTAGTATTGGCTAATCCAGTGTTTGCAGTTACTTTACAGAACAAAGCTACTGCAAATAGTAAGAATCAACTGTACTTTAATAACTTTGATATCCTCAGTAGCTAACACAGTGACTCTCATGTAATAGTTATTCAATAAATATTTGTTGAAACTGAATTTTTGTATGTACTGTATATGTATATAGACTTATACATATGTACACACACATACTTTATACATATACATGTAGAAATAATATGTAATATAGAAATAAATTAAGCTGAAGTAGTCTTTCATGCCAAAGATGTGCCTCACAGCTGTATTGTTACTTTTTGCCCCTTAAAAAATGCTTAAATGTAGGCTTAGTTTTGATACTACCTTTATTTTTATTTTTGTCTAGGATGCTGGGGAAATGGTTCGTTCCTTTGTTGGTGGTTTGGAACTTATTGTCAATTTACTGAAATCAGATAACAAAGAAGTTTTGGCAAGTGTATGTGCTGCCATTACCAACATAGCAAAAGATCAAGAAAATTTAGCTGTTATTACAGATCATGGAGTTGTTCCTTTGTTGTCCAAGCTGGCAAATACAGTAAGTAACGTATCTTTTTGTTTTACATGCATATTGTCCTGAGATATCATGGTGTAGTGATGAAAACAATGAGTTTTCAGTCCAGAAACCTGGATTCAAGTTTAATACCCATTGCTAATGAGGTATGAGATTTGGTCAACTCATTTAGTTTCTCTGAGACTAACATATGTGAAAGTGTATTTTAAACTATAAAATGTTAATATTGCAAGATCCTTGTAAAATAGAAGCTGTTTTTTATTTGCCACTGGCAAGTAAAGTGGCAAATACAAGCGCTACTATGTAAGTGTTAACTATCATCTTCACCACCACCATCATGGTTATGATTCTTGGTGGTTGTTCATGCCAACGTTAGAAGTCAAATGTGCCTCCCCCAGCTTAACAAGCTTCAGTCGATGGCATTCTTGAGCTGGAAGACTTTGGCAATGATTGCATTGTTTATCCAGAGCTGGGCCAGACAGAATAAGCGGCCTTGAGAGACAATGACTTCACCATGACCAGAGGTATTTGAGCATAGCTTGCACTATACTTGGCAGAAAAGTCATAGAGCAGACATTCAAACCCTGGAAGGATGGTTGGTCTAGAAGACTTCGAGTTCCTAAGAGTATCTGTCAGATTCAGTTAAGGACACCAAGTTGTTGCCTGAATCAAGAGAACAGTACTCTTAATAACCACAAAACCATCCGATTCAGTTATAGTATGCCCATACAAGGCAATTGCATATACAAAGAAGGATATAGGCTGCATCAAAAAATACAGAAAGAAAAATGGAAGACCCAAAATGTGTCTTCAGATTTGCTGCGCTCTCTTCTCCCTCTTAGGAGCCAAGGGAACCAAGGTGTATTACTGATACTGATGTATTCCTAGGGTGGAGAAATCGAGTCAGTCCACTTATCCCAGTTAAGTGCAGAATCCCTTTAAGAATATCCAATATTCTTTAAATATTTGGATTACAAAACAACTTGCTAATCTGTAATTTTGTGTTGTGTAGTAGACTTACTCTAAAGAAAATCTAGCCTTGAGCTAATGACTGATGTCAGATGCTTGGTCACCTTTGAGTGCACTGACTACATTCAGTTCATAAGAAGACAACTCAAGATTGAACGTTGGTCCATGGGTGACCCTACCAAAAGTCTAGTTCCTTCAGCTGGGTGCAGTGGCTCACGCCTGTAATCTCAGCAGTTTTGGAGGCCAAGGCGAGCAGATCACTTGAGGCCAGGTGTTCAAGACCAGCCTGGCCAACATGGTGAAACCCCTTCTCTACTAAAAATACAAAAATTAGCTGGACGTGGTGGTGGACACTTGTAATCCCAGCTACTTGGGAGGCTGAGGCATGAGAATCGCTTGAACCCAGGAGGCGGGTTGCAGTGAGCTGTGATTGCACCACAGCACTTCAGCCTGGGCAACAGAGTGAGACTCCATCTAAAAAAGACTAGTTCCTTCAAGACATCACCTAGGTAGTCAGCCAGCTGGCCCTTCTCTCTACACTCATTGGTGTCTTAATGGTTAATAAACATAAAGTGCTTATTGACATGATCTTGCAGGGTCATTACAATGCACAGATCCCAATTCATTTTCCTTTGCACAGAATAACAATAAATTGAGACATCATCTAGCAGAAGCTATTTCACGTTGCTGTATGTGGGGCAGGAATAGAGTGGCCTTCGGTGAGCACAAAGCAGTGGCTCCACTAGTGCGTTACTTGAAATCGAATGACACCAACGTGCATCGGGCGACCGCTCAGGCCTTGTACCAACTCTCCGAAGATGCTGATAACTGCATCACCATGCATGAGAATGGTGCAGTAAAGGTACAGTTGAATGACTTTGTGGTTTAGTCCAAGTTTGGTGGTAAATGTAGGCTGGAAAGAAACTTAGGCATCATTAAGATTTCTCTAAAGGAGGTATTCAGGGACACAAAAGTGCCTGCCTGCTGCATCATGGCTGCACTTAAGCCATGTGTTACCAAGATTTTTTTTTTTTTCCTTTTTAAACAAGGTCTCACTGGGTTGCCCAGGCTGGAGTATAGTGGTGCAATCATAGTTCACTGCAGCCTTGAACTCCTGGGCTCAAGTGATCCTCCTGCCTCACCCTCCCAAGTAGCAAGGACTACAGGTGCATGCCACCATACCTGGCTAATTCTTTTAATTTTGTATACAGACAGGGTCTTGCCATACAGCCCTGGCTGATCTTGAACTGCTGGCCTCAAGTGATCCTCCCGCTTTGGCCTCCCAAAGTGCTGGTATTACAGGAGTGAGCCACAATGCCCAGCCAGTGTGTTATGATGATTTATGCTGCAGAAAAGTTGTATGGAGATAGAATTTTTCTAAATTAAAGCATAGAAATGTCCTTAGTAAAATAATCATTCCGTAATTTGATATTGATGAAAGAAAATGTACAGCATATGAACAAACAGTAGTATTCACAATTCTATTGGCTATAGTGTTTACTTAACACATAAATAATAAAGGATAGAGACAACCATAGGCACCAACTAAACACCAAAGGAACTGGCTGAAACAATAAATAGGTGGAGCTTGTCAGTCTAAACCATAACGACAATGGATAGATTCAAAGACATGTTCGTTTGTTTAAATCTGTGCATCAGTAGACAATTAGGAAAGTTTCTGTAAAGAGACTCTAACTTATCTACACATTGCAAACTACCTAGAATATTATGCTGGCAATAAATATAAAAATATTTAGAGTACATGAACAGCTTACATGTATTAGGAAAATTTGATTTAAAATATTAGTTCTTTTCTATAGCCTGTTTCCTTGTACAATATCATTTTACTGTTTATTACCTTCATTTGGAGCCTATGACAACCAGATGCATTTACATCTTAAAATAGATGCCCAAAGTGGACTTGTTGTTTTAGCTAAGAGTTAAAAACTCCAGTTAGTCATATCTAGTCAAATCTAGATATGCCAGATATGAAACATCTTAGGAGGAATCGTACTCTTAACATACCAATTGGTAATTTTTGAGGCAATTATTTTAATTAATTCTTGAAATCTATTCCAGTGGGAGAATATGATGTTAATTTTTCTGAAATTCAACTCAATTTATGTTTGAATGTGTCAACCTTTCCATTATAAATCTGTTTTTACGGCATGTAAATTAGGCCAGATTAGTTTCTTCAAGCAAAAATCTGGCAAAAAAAAAAAAAACCCCATCTTTTAAACTAAGTAACAATTTTTAAAAGTAGATTATAAAAACCATATTGGAACATTAACTTCGAGTTGTTCAAGAATGCTAAAAAGGCCATTGTCTCAATATGACTGTGTTCTCATTTCAAAAAGGAAGATATTTCTAATTTAAAAGTATACATACTTTTATTGAACAGGGACTTGCACAACCTAAGTATGCAGTCTTAAAAAAAAAAAAAAAAGAAAACTATTTAAGTAGCCAGGTAGAAATGTCTGACATATAGCATATGCTTAGACAACTGCCAGTTAGTTTAAGCTCAAAAAGTTTTAAAATGTATTGACACACACCTGTAGTCCCAGCTACTCGGGAGACTGAGGCAGGAGAATTGCTTGAACCTGGGAGGTGGAGATTGCAGTAAGCTGAGTGCACCACTGCCACTGTATTCCAGCCTGGGTGATAGAGCGAGACTCTGTCTCAAAAAAAAAAAAAAAAAAAAAAAAGTATTGAGGTGTACATGTAATGGTTCAGTTGACGTAAATGCCTGGTGTATATGCAACTCACAATGATTTCTTCAGATGCAAGCCAATAGATAATCCAAAATCATTTATGAATATTATCCTACCTTGTAAAGTGATCAAACTGTGTTTGCCCACCCACACAGTTAGGAAAGTTTCTGTAAAGAGAAACTGTAGAATTAGAAAAGTAAGGCAATAAGAAAGATTTAAAGTGAAGGACAGAAAAGAAAAAAGCAAATAAGGAAAATGGTGTCTGTTGTGTTCTAGAGCCTTTCCCAGATTATCCTTGGGTTTCTTGGGGGCCTTTCTCTTTAGTCTGTTTGCATTTCCAACAACCTGTTGTTTCTACTGGAGGAAAACTGTAAAGAATGGGGTACTATTTTTGTAAATTACTCTGCAATAACATAGAGGCAGGCCTTTTCCATGCTGTGTTACCAGCAAAAATATGCAACCTGGAGATTGTCTCTCTCAACCTCTTTTTCCTACTCTGTTCTGAGCCCCAGAACTTGTGGGGTCATGGGGGAAGCATAACAACCTGTGTTTCCTTTCTCTGGTTTTCTTTAAGGAGGAAAAAATGTAGGTGTGGCATACTGGGTGTTGGTAGAATCATAATTTGATAGTTGCTTGGATATGGGAATAAAGGAAAGCCTAGTAAAAAAATGATTCCAGATTTCAGTCTAGACGAAGAGGAAGAGGAAGAGTTCATGAGCAAAATATTTTGGCACATCGGGTGGTTCAATTACCTGCAAAGAATGTGTCACAATTACATGTGTGACTGCTAACATTTCTGACTTTGAATGCAGGTAAATTTTATCCAGTATTTTGGCAAAACCCTGGCTGTCTTTGTTCCTAACTCCTGCTGCCCGCTTCTTGTCAAATGCTTGTCGTGTTATTTTCCAGTTGTACAAACATTCCTGCTGCAGCTGCCAACGACTGAATGTTGACAGGCTCTTTGACAATGACCAGAGTCACCCTGTCACCTATTCATAAGTAATTGATCCTAGGATTAGCTGCTTTGTTAGACAATTTCCTCAACAGCAGTGGCCGATGTAATGCGGTGTGTCTGTCTCCTGAAGGCTGAGGCTTATTCTGCCCTGACTGTGACGGAGCAGGGTCTGGAATATGATGAGTCAGTTTCTAATGTGTTCAGTTTGAATCGTCAGTTTGAATTTTAGGTGCAGAGCAGCGCTGCCTGGCAGAAATGTCACATGTGCCACGTATGTAATATTAAATTTTCTAGCAGTCACACTTTAAGAAAAGATAAAAGGAAAAGGTGAAATTAATTTTAGTAATATATTTAACCCAATACACTTGACCCTTGAACAATGCAGGAGTTAGGGGTGATGACCCACTACACTGTCAAAATCCACATATAACTTTTGACTGTCCCAGAACTTAACTGCTAATAGCCTACTGTTGATCAAAAACATCAACAGATGATTAATACGTATTTCGTATATTATATGTATTATGTATTAGTACAATAAAATTAGCTAGAGGAAGAAAAGTGTTAAGGGAATCATAAGGAAGAGAAAATCTATTTACTGTTTATTAAGTGGAATTAGATCATCATAAAGGTCTTCATCCTTGTCATCTTCACGTAGAGTAGGCTGAAGAGGAGGAGGAAGAAGAGGGGTTGGTCTCACTGTCTCAGGAGTGGCAGAGGCTGAAGAAAATCCACATATAAGTGGACTCGTGCAGTTTAAACTTTTGTTGTTCAAGGATAAACTGTGTATATCCAAAATATTGTTATTTCAACATATAATCAATATAAAAATTACTTAAGATATTTTATATTATTATTATTTATTTATTTTTGAGATGGAGTTTCAGTCTTGTCGCCTAGGCTGGAGTGCAATGGCTCAATTTCGGCTCACTGCAACCCCCGCCTCCTGGGTTTGAGCGATTCTCCTGCCTCAGCCTCCTGAGTAGCTGGGATTACAGGCACCCGCCACGATGCCCGACTAATTTTTGTATTTTTAGTAGAAACAGGGTTTCACCATGTTGGCCAGGCCGGTCTCGAACTCCTGACCTCAGGTGATCCACCCACCTCGGCCTTTGTACCCAAGTCTTCAAAATGTCTTGTGTGTTTTCCAGTATATCTCAGCTTGCACTAGCCACATTTTTTTTTTTTTTTTTTTTTTTTTGAGACGGAGTCTTGCTCTGCCCCAGGCTGGAGTGCAGTGGCGCAATCTCGGCTCACCGCAACCTCCGCCTCCTGGGTTCACCCCATTCTCCTGTCTCAGCCTCCCGAGTAGCTGGGACTATAGGCGCTCGCCACTACGCCTGACTAATTTTTTGTATTCTTTAGTAGAGACGGGGTTTCACTGTGTTAGCCAGGATGGTCTCGGTCTCCTGACCTCGTAATCCGCCCGCCTCGGCTTCCTAAAGTGCTGGGATTATAGGCGTGAGCCACCGCGCCCGGCCGCACTAGCCACTTTTTAAGAGCACACCAGTGGCTAGTGGTTTCCTTGCCGGACCGTGCAATTCCAGAGGGGAGAGTGGAGAGATTTGGAAATTATCAACAGGGGTTATTAAACCATTAATGAGAGTGGAGGAGATGTTTTTGGCAGAGAGTTTAGAGAAGCCTGGGAAATATCTACATTTTCACTTTCGGGGCATATAAACTAGGAAGAAGTGCTGTCAGACTAGACTGGAGAAGTTAGGAGGTTAACCAGGAGTTCTAGAAGCCAAAGGAAGAGCAAGTTTCAGAAGAGTTTGTATTTAAATACTGCTAAGAGGTCAACAAGGATTTTCTGATCCAATTATGTTGAAAAATCAGCTTGTGTTTTAGAAGAGGTAAAAATCTCTTCTAAATGTGTTAATCAATTCCCTCTAATACAGTATGATAGGAGTATTCAATCCTATTCTCTTTATGATTTTGCACAGACCTCCTTTTCAAATGTATCAGCCCAGGGATTTGTACCATTACAAAACCTTGTGAATATGGATGCAAATTTGTTGGAAACTATGTGGAAAATATGAGAAGTCTAAGAGGTACCCGAGTTATTTGCTAATTATAACAAAACTGTAGCATAGGAAAGTAATGGGGAAGAATAAATTGCAGGAAAAAATTCATCAAGGCAAGCCCTTTCCTAGGACAGAAAAAGTGATCAAGTAGAAAACTGATGAGCACCTATTAAAGGCGTCAAGCTTCTTTCCCCATGGTGACATTGGATTTGTTTTTGCAAATGTCTATACCAGGCAAGTGAAAACTACATCATGGCTTATAACTTTCTGAAAGACAGGAAATTGAAGAGATTGCAGACAAATACAATCAGAAGTATGTCCAGCATTGGCAGAGTGAGTGGAGAGCAGTTCAACTGGAACTGCTGAATTGGTACAGCCAACAGGCTCGCTGCCTCCTAGGCTCAGTACATGTACTGGCGTTCCAGAGGGCCAGAAAGATGATCCCAGATGCAAACACACCCATCATTTTTGAAGCCTAGCACAGGAAAAAAAAAAAAAATACCGCTAATGTTTGCGAGTCAAGTAAACGGATTTTAGATACTAAGATCACCTAGAAACACTCATCAAGTGCCCGTATACTTAATTTTTTATCTAAATATATTTTCTGTTAATTAAAACTCTTAATGTCGCTGTAGTTTTGAGTGCTTTTCTCCCATTCCAGACTTTCCTTGGAGTGCCGAGAAGAGTTTACTAGGTGATGTGCTATTAAATAACTTAATAACTAGATGAAATCTTTTACTGATCCTAATCAATTGGTATCGATGAATATATACTACATACAGAGTAATAAACAGACTTGTTTCTGATTGGCTTTTTTCTTTTTATTTGCATTTCTCCTGTAAAGTGAGAAAGAAGTTCATGATTACTGAAGGGGTCCAGTAAGTTAGAGTTTAGTTCATCATGTTTAACTTTAATATCATACGTACATCAAATGTTTTTCTTATTTCATTTTTTTTTTAATTTTAAGAAATCTTGACAGCTTTAAGGAATAATTGACATACACATGCACATATTTAAGGTGTACAGTTTGATGGATTTTGACATATATGTGCATATACCCACACATACACATGAAACTATTACCAAACCAAAATGATGATCACCCAAAATTTCCCAGTACCCTTTCATAATCCCTGTCTCCTGCTCCACTCTGCCTGGGCCAATCACTGGTCTGCTTTCTGTCAATATAGATAAGTTTTCATTTTCTAGAACTTAAGAAAAATGGGTTCCTACTGTAAGTACTTGGTTTTTTGTTTGGTTTCCTTCACTCAGCTTACTTATTTTCACATTCATTCACGTTCTTACGTGGATCAATCAACTCTTTTATCGCTGAGTGGTAGTCCGTTGTATGAAATTATCATAATTTGGTTATCCTTTCTTTTTTGTTTTGTTTAGTTTTGTTTTGTGACAGAATCTCTCTCTGTGGCCCAGGCTGGAGTGCAGTGGCGCGATCTGGACTCACTGCAACCTCTACCTTCTTGGCTCAAGCAATTCTCGTGCCTCAGCCTCCCGAGTAGCTGGGGTTTCAGGCGTGCACCACCACACCGGGCTAATTTTTATATTTTTGGTAGAGACTGGGTTTTGCCATGTTGGCCAGACTGGTCTCGAACTTTTGACCTCAAGCGATCTGCCCGCCTCGTCCTCCCAAAATGCTGGGATTACAGGAGTAAGCCACTGTGCCCAATCGCCTTTCATTTGTTAATGAATATTTATTTCCAATTTGGGTTGTTACAAATAAAGCTGCTACAAACATTCATGTACAAGTCATTGGGTGGACATTTGCTTCCTCTTCTCTTAGGTAAATACCCAGGAGTGAATGGCTGGATCATACAGTATGTGTACCTTTAACTTTTTAAAGAATTGCCAGACCGTTTTCCAAAGCGTGCCATTTTTGCATTCCCACCAGCTGTATAGGAAAGCATCCCTGCCAACACTTGGTATGGCCAGTCTTTTTGATTTTAGATGTTCTAATAGGTATATCATGGTATCTTATGATTTCAATTTCAATTTTCCTAATAATTAATGATGTGGACATCTTCTTACGTGCTTGTATATCAGCTGTATAACTCCTTGGGCAAAGTGTTCACATTTTTTGACCACTTTTTGATTGGGTTGTTTGTTTTCTTATTATTGAGTTTTGAGAGTTCTGTATGCATTCCGGTTGCTTACCAGATGTGTAATTTGCAAATATTTTCTCCCAGTCAGTAGCTAGTCTTTCATTCTCTTAACTGTGTCTTTTGAAGAGCAGAAGTTTTTAAGGTTGATGAAGTCCATTTTTTTTTTTAATGAATTGTGTTTTTGGTTGCATATCCAAGAAATATTTGCCTAACACATGGTCACAAGGATTTCATGCTTTCTTCTGAAATTTTATAATTTTTGGTTTTTCACTTTTAGTCTATGACCCATTTAAGTAAACTTTCTTGTGATGCTAATTATGAATCAAAGTTCATTTGGAGGGCGTATTAGCAGCATTTATTGAAAAAACTGTTTGCCCTTTTCTCACTGAATTTCTTTTGCAATTAACAAAAACAACTGAGCCAGACACAGTGGCTGATGCCTGTAATCCCAGTACTTTGGGAAGCCAAGGCAGGAGGATTGATTAGCCTTAGGAGTTTGAGACCAGCCTGGGCAACATAGTAAGACCCCATCCCCCTGACCTCCACACACAAAATATTAGCCACGCATGGTGTTGTGCACCAGTAGTCCAAGCTACCAGGAAGGCTGAAGTGGGGGATCACTTGAGCCTGGGAAGTTGAGGCTGTGGTAAGCTATGATCACACCACTGCATTCCAGCCTGGGCAACAGAGTCAGGTCCTGTCTCAAAAAAAATTAAATAAATTAATTAATTAACAAAAATAAAAATCAATTCGATATACGTTTTGTTCCATTGTTATATTTGTCTATATTTATGCCAGTACCACACAGTTTTAATTACTGTGGCTTTACAAAAGTAAAATTAGGTAGGATAAGTCTTCCTACCTAATTCTTTATTCAAAGTTGTTTGGGTTACTCTAGTGCCTTTACATTTCCACAGGAATTTTAAAATCAGTTTGCCAAGTTATACAGGAAATGCTTTCTGGGATTTTGATTGGAATGCTGTTGAATTTATGTATTTTGGGGGGAATATCAATGTCTTAACAATATTAACTTTCCCCAATCACGAACAAGGGATACTCTTGTTAATTCAAGTCTTACCTTTCAGTAACATTTTATAGTTTAGAGTGTACAGGTTATTCAAATCTTTGTCAGATTTATCCATATATGTTTAACATTTTGATGTTACTGTAAATGGTATTATTAAAATGTCAATTTCTGATTGTTTATTGGTATGATGTAGAAATAGAGTATGTATGTTAATCTCGTATCTTCCAATCTTGCTGAACTCACTTATTCTAGTAGGTTTTTAGATTCCATCAAACTTTCTACATAGACCAGAAATCAACAAACCTTTTCTCTAAAAGGCAATGTAATAAATATTTTAGGTTTTATGGGTCAATAGAGTCCCTGTTGCAGAATCTTCTTTGTTTTACTGTTACTGTTGCTATTATTTTTATTATTTACAACAATACAAAAATGTAAAAATCACGTTTCATTTTGTGATTTTGAGCTATACAAAAACACATTGTAGTTTCTCAGCATGTCACATAAACAATCATGTCATCTGTGAATAAACAGTTTTTCTTTTTCCTTTTAAACCTGACTGCCTTTTAATTATTTTTCTTGCCAGATTGCACTGGCTGGAAACTTCTACGCAGGTTGAACATCCCTAATCTAAAATCTGACATCCAAAATTCTCCAAAATCTGAATTTCTTTGAGTGCCAGTATGATGCCACAAGGGGAAGATTCCACACTTGATGTCACATGACTAACTGCAGTCAAAACACAGTGAAACTTTGTTTCACATACAGTATTATTTAAAATATTATATCGGCCGGGCGCGGTGGCTCAAACCTGTAATCCCAGCACTTTGGGAGGCCGAGACGGGCGGATCACGAGGTCAGGAGATCGAGACCATCCTGGCTAACACGGTGAAACCCCGTCTCTACTAAAAAATACAAAAAAACTAGCCGGGCGAGGTGGCGGGTGCCTGTAGTCCCAGCTGCTCGGGAGGCTGAGGCAGGAGAATGGTGTAAACCCGGGAGGCGGAGCTTGCAGTGAGCTGAGATCCGGCCACTGTACTCCAGCCTGGGCAACAGAGTGAGACTCCATCTCAAAATAAAATAAAATAAAATAAAATAAAATAAAATAAAATAAAATATTATATCAAGTTACCTTCAGGCTATGTGTATATAAGGTACATACAAAACATAAATGAATTTTGTGTTTAGACTCATGTCCCACACCCAAGATATTCTGTATATGCAAATATGCTGAAATCTGAAAATTTGAAACACTTTTAGTCCCAAGCATTTTGCGTAGTGATAGCTGACCTACACAATATTGAGAAGAAGTGATAAGAACAAATACCCTCATCTTATTCCTTATCTTGGGGGAGTGCATTCAGTCTTTCACCATTAAGGTTTATGTTAGCTTTCAGTTTTTTTAGGTGACCTCTATCATGTTGGAAAGTTCCCTTCTATTACTACTTTGATGAGAATTCTAGAAATCAAGAATATATATACTAGATTTTCTCAAATGCTTTTTCTGTATCTATTGAGATTATCTTATTATTTTTTCTTTTTTGGTTTGTTATTATCATGAGCATATTGATTGGTGCCCGAATGTTAAACCAACTCACTATTGTTGGGAAAAACCTACTTGACCATGATATGTTACTCTTTTTATACATGATTGAACTCAATTTGCAAAAATGTTGTTCAGAATTTTGAATCTATGCTCATGAGAGATATTGATGTGTGGTGTTCTTTCCTTGCAGTGTCTTTGTTTTGTATCAGGTCATGCTGGCTTCAATGAATGAGTCAGGAAGCGTCCCTTCCTCTGCAATTTTCTGGAAAAGATTTATAGTACTGCTATTTTTTTCTCCTTAAATATTGTAGATATTTGGTACAATTCACAAGTAAAGCCATCTGAACATAACGTTTTTGTTTGTGGAATGTTTTAAATTACAAATCTAATTTCTTTAAGCAATGTAGGGCTATTGAGGTTATTTCTTTTTAAATGAGATTTGGTAGCTTATGTCTTTCAAGAATTTAGTTTATTTTACCTAAGTTGTCAAACGTATTGGCATAACACTGTTCATAATAATCCTTTATTCTTTTATTGTATGTAGAATCTATAGCTATGGAACCTTTTTTATTTCTGATATTGGTAAACTTGTCTTTCTTTGCTTAGGATCAAAGAGAAGACAAAAATTCTAGCTAGAACTCTATCAATTGTATTGATCTTTTGAAATAATCACTTTTGGTTTTATTGATTTTCTCTATTTTTCTGTTTTCTATTTCACTGATTTCCAACATGATCATTCTTTCTTCCTTTCTTCTGCTTAATGTAGGGTTTTTTGTTGTTGTTGTTTTTGTTGTGTTGTTGTTTTGTTTTGTTTTTGAGGTGGAGTTTCACTCTTTGTTGCCCAGGCTGGAGTACAGTGGCGTGATTTTGGCTCACTGCAACCTCCGCCTCCGGGTTCAAGGAATTCTCCTGCCTAAGCCTCCCAAGTAGCTGGGATTACAGGCATGTGCCACCATGCCTGGCTAACTTTTGTATTTTTAGTAGAGTCGGGTTTTCATCATGTTGGTCAGACTGATCTCGAATCCTGACCTAGATGATCCACCTGCCTCGGCCTCCCAAAATTCTGGGATTACAGATGTAAGCCACCGCACCCGGCCAATGTAGGGTTTTATTTGCTATCCTTCGTCTGGTTTCTTAAGGTGAAAACTAAGATAATTATCAGAAACGTATTCTTTTCTAACAGAGGCACTTAGTGCTAGCACTTTATCTCTAATGCTGCTCTAGTTGCATCCCAGAAATTTTTATATGTTGTGTTTCATTTTCAATCAGTAAAAACACTTTATACAATTTCCTGTTTGATTTCTTCTTTGACCTATGAATTATTCAGAAGTGTGTTTTCAGAACTGTGTCATTTAGTTTCCAACCATTTGGGGATTTTCCAGTGACCTTTCTGTTATTGATTTACATAATTACATTATAGTTGGAAAACATGCATTGTATTACTTGAATATTTAAAAATTTTTTGAAATGACCTGGAACATTATTTATCTTGTTATTGTTCAACATGTACTTGAAAAAGAATGAGTATTCTGATATGGTTGAGTATTCTAATATGGTTGAGTATAGTGTTCTGTGAAGTTTACTAAGATTGAGTTGGTCAATATTATTCAATCATTCTACATCTTTATTGATTTCCTACTTGTTCTATCAATTATTGTGGATTTGTCCATTTCTCTCTGAAGTTATATCAGTTTTTTCTTTATATATTTTGAAGCTCTTTTATTAGGTGCATATATATTTAGAAATATTATGTTCTTTCAAATCCCTCTTTATTGTTATAAAATGGTCATCTTTATTCTTGGTCATATTCTTTGTTTTGAAATCATTTTCGATACTAATATAGACACCCTTTTTTTTTTGAGAGGGTACTAATATTATTTAGCATACTAAAGTTTTATACCTTTTTCTATCCTTTAATCATATTTGTATCTTTTTACTTAAAGTGGATAATTGTAGGCAGCATATAGTTAGGGCTTACTATTTATTTATTTGTTTATTTATTTAGAGACAGCGTCTCGTCATGTCACCAGGCTGGAGTGCAGTGACGCGATCTCAGCTTACTGCAACCTCCACCTCCCGGATTCAAGCGATTCTCCCGCCTCAGCCTCCTGAGTAGCTGGGATTACAGGCACGCACCACCATGCCCAGCTAATTTTTGTATTTTTGGTAGAGAAGGGGTTTCACCATGTTAGCCAGGATGTTCTCAATCTGCTGACCTCATGATCTGCTGGCCTTGGCCTCCCAAAGTGCTGGGATTACAGGTGTGAGCCACCACACCTGGCCAGGGCTTACTTTTTTATTCAACCTTTTATACAACCTCTGCCTTTATTGGGAGGGGAAGTGGTTACACTATTTACATTTAATGTGATATTGACACGGTTAGCTTTTTTTTTTTTTTTTTCCTGAGACTGAGTCTTACTCTGTCACCCAGGCTGGAGTACAGTGGTGCAATCTCAGCTCACTGCAACTTCCACCTCCTGGGTTCAAGCAATTCTCCTGCCTCAGCCTCTTGAGTAGCTGGGATTACAGGCTGGTGCCACCACGCCTGGCTACTTTTTGTATTTTTAGTAGAGACGGGATTTCGCCATGTTGGTCAGGCTGGTCTCAAACTCCTGACCTCAGGTGATCCACCCACCTCTGCCTCTGAAAGTGCTGGGATTACAGGCGTGAGCCACTGTGCCCAGCCATGGTTAGCTTTAAATGTACCATTTTGTTATTTGTTTTCTATTTTTCCCGTCTGCTCTTTCTCTTTACTCCTCTTTTTCTATCTCCTCTTGGATTATTTGAAGATTTTATCATTTCATTTTATCTCTTGTTTGGCTTATTAGTTATTATTCCGTGTTATTTAGTGATTGCTTTAGAGTTCATAGCATATGTATTTAATTCAGTATAATGTAACTTCTAGTAATGTTTAATAATTTAAGAATTGTACAACCATATGCTTCCATTTTTGCCCTCCTTGCTTTTATGCTACTTTTATCGTACATTTGATTCCTACAAGCATTATAAGCTCAACTGTATTGTTCTTGTTTTTGACTGTAAAAAATTGTCTTTCCCAGAGATTTAAATAGACAGGAAAATATCTTTTCTACTTACCTTCATAGTTGTTTTTTCCAGTGCTATTTATTCCTTTCTGTAAATGCAGATTTTCTTCTGGTATCATTTTCCTTCTGCCTAAAAGACTTTTAACATTCCTGGTAGTGCAATCTTGTTTATGATGAATTCGTTCAGGTCTTATATATCTAAAAAAGACTTTTTATTTTGTCTTTGTTTTGGAAAAATATTTTTGCTAGGTATAGAATTTTATGCTGAAATTTTTTCTTTCCTAACTTTAAACATGGTGCTCCATTTTATTCTCACTTGCATTGTTTAAGAGAGGAAATCTGTTATCATCCTTGTGTTTGTTCCTCTGTATGTCACGCATCTTTTCGCATTGGCTGTTTTTAAGATTTCATCATTTTCGCTGGTTGAGAAATTTGATTATGATGGGCCTTGTGTAGGTTCCTTCATGTTTCTTGTGCTTGGAGTTTGCTAAGCTTCTGAGATGTGTGGGCTTATGGTTTTCATCACATTTAGAAAATTTTCAGCCATTATTTCTTCAAATACGTTTCCATCCTCTTCCCTTTTTACTGTCCTTGCAAACTCCACTATCACCTATATTTGGTGAAAATATAGGTAAATGTTTTCCCACAGCTCTCTTAGTCGCTGAAAGTTTTCCCACAGCTCCCTGAGACTTCGTTTATTTTGTTACATTTTTTCTACATTTTAAATTAGGAATTTTTTATTTGTGTTCAAGCTCACTATTTTTTTTTTCCTGCAATGTTTAATTTGCCTTTTTTACTATCTAGTGTGTTTTACATCTGCAATACTATCAACATTTGATTTGGATCTCCTTTCACATTTTTCGTGTCTCTACTTGACATGTTGAGTCTTTTTCTAATTTCATACGTAATCCAATTCTAATATCATTTATCATTTCTGGGTTGCTTTCAGTTCCTTGAATGTTAGCATGTTGAGTGCTCGGTTTTTGTTTTTTGGGGGAACAGGATATCTATAAATATTCCCGAGCTTTGTTCTAAGACGCAGATTGCTATTTTGAAACAATTTGATCCTTTCAGTTCTTACTTTTATGCTTTGTTAGCAAGACTAGGGTAGGGATAATTTTTTTCCCACTACTGAGGTGAGACCTCTGGCTACTCTACCTGTGCATTATGAAGTCTTCCACTCTGAGTGGTGGGTGGACACTGTCCCTCCCCTTGTAGAAGTTTAGAAGATTATTCTTTTCCTGCCCTCAAACAGTTTCTCCTCATACAGGTGCTAATCACTACTGAGCCAAATATTCAAGAGGCACCTTCTGCAGACCCCGGGGTTCTCTGTTTGGCTCCCCAATCTCCATTATCTGCCCTGAAGACTCTAGTGGTTGTGGTTCTCCCAGACTTCCAGCTCTGTCTCCTCAACTTGAAGAGACTGTCAAGCTTTGTCTGGGCTCTCCTTCCCTGTGCTGTAGCCTATAAACATTCTCCCTGGAGTTAGTCTGGGTCAATCTTAGGGCTTACTTTTTTTGTTTTCCTTCTCTCAAGAATCACTATCTTTGGTTGTCTGATTTCCAATATTTTAAAAGTTGTTGTTTCACAGATTTTTTTCCATTTTTAAATTATTTTAGACAGGAAGGTAAATCCAGTCCCTGTTACTCCATCTTAACATGAAGCAGTCTTTTCTTTTGATATTTTCTCTTAGAGAATAAATCCATAGAAAGTTAGGGCTGGCAAAGCCAAGGTTTCCATTTTATTTATTTATTTATTTATTTATTTATTTATTTATTTATGTAGGTGTTTGTTTATTTATTGAGACGGAGTCTTGCTCTGTCACCCAGGCTGGAGTGTAGTGGCACGATATCAGCTCACTGCAACCTCCACCTCCCAGATTCAAGCGATTCTTATGCCTCAGCCTCCTGAGTAGCTGGGATTATAGGCGCCTGCCACCACGGCTGTCTAATTTTTGTGTTTTTAATAGAGATGGGGTTTCACCATGTTGGCCAGGCTGGTCTCAAACTCCTGACTCCAAGTGATTCACCCGCCTTGGCCTCCCAAAGTATTGGAATTACAGGTGTGAGCCACTGCGCCCAGCAAATGTTTTCATTTTAAACACACAGTTTGCAGATGAGGAAACTAAGTCCCAAATTAATGAAGTATCTAAACCTACACAATCAATATATGATGTAACATCATACATTATTGTAATGTTCACTTTAGTGCTGTGTCCATTTGATTAGTAGATTTTGAACCATGACTCAAGGAGCTCTGGGTTCCCCTGACAGAGATCAGGGGCTGGTACTCAGAGCTGTTGCTCGGTGGTTCACCCACTGCAATTAGAGCAGCTACTTTTTCTATTTTACACATT
This sequence comes from Rhinopithecus roxellana, assembly GCF_007565055.1. Classification (NCBI taxonomy): domain Eukaryota; kingdom Metazoa; phylum Chordata; class Mammalia; order Primates; family Cercopithecidae; genus Rhinopithecus; species Rhinopithecus roxellana. The sequence goes on from NC_044559.1 coordinate 105,779,237, forward strand.
AGAATCGTGCACAAGATCCTATTTTAGAGTAGTTTTTGCGACTTTAAAAAGAATTGAAAATTACTGCACTTGGCCATGCTGCCCTTTAATGGTTCTGTTTATGAAACCCATTAGGAGCTTTTTTTTACATTTATTTAGCACTTTGCTCCTCTATGATAGAGAAGTTTGCAAAATCAGATTCTCTTCAGTAGGAATTAAGAATTCTCATCTTGATTTTTATACCAGAGGATGATTCTTTAAAGCCACTTTTTCCCCTCTTTTTTTCATTTTTCCCTGGGGAGCGCTAGGCAATGCTTTTACCTCTGAGATGATTCAGCTGACTTCTAAAATATCCAGGAGCACTTGGGAAAATTGAATGTGCCTAGGAGGGGCTGAGCTAATAGAATACTTGTCTTCTTCATCCAAGCAAGCTCTGCTTCACTATAATGGATCCACCTTGCTTCTGCTAAGTCCAATCCAACTCCTTCGCCACCACCCCATCGCTAGCCAAATAAATCTTCCTCCCATTCTTAGAGCTACAAGTGAGAAGAAATGAAAAAGAAAAGCCTAAGTGTAGCAAAAGAGCAAGATAATAATGAAAGTCATATCATTTTTGCTTTTTCAGCTTCCTGGGTGCCAGACATTTATTGTAAAAGCATATTTACACAGAGTATTTTTTTTAATTTTTTTATTATACTTTAAGTTCACAGGATACATGTGCACAACATGTAGGTTTGTTACATATGTATACATGTGCCATGTTGGTGTGCTGCACCCATTAACTTGTCATTTACATTAGGTATATCTCCTGATGCTATCCCTCCCCTCTACCCCCACCCCACGACAGGCCCTGGTGTGTGATGTTCCCCTTCCTATGTCCAAGTGTTCTTATTGTTCAGTTCCCACCTGTGAGTGAGAACATGCGGTGTTTGGTTTTTTCATTCTTGCAATAGTTTGCTGAGAATGATGGTTTCCAGCTGCATCCATGTCCCTACAAAAGACATGAACTCATCCTTTTTTATGGCTGCATAGTATTCCATGGTATTTATGTGCCATATTTTCTTAATCCAGTCTATCATTGATGTACATTTGGCTTGGTTCCGAGTCTTTCCTATTGTGAATAGTGCTGCAATAAACATACATGTGCATGTGTCTTTGTGGCAGCATGATTTATAATCCTTTGGGTATATACCTAGTAATGGGATCGCTGGGTCAAATGGTATTTCTAGTTCTAGATCCTTGAGGAATTGCCACACTGTCTTCCACAATGGTTGAACTAGTTTACAGTCCCACCAACAGTGTAAAATTGTTTCTATTTCTCCACATCCTCTCCAGCACCTGTTGTTTCCTGACTTTTTAATGATCGCCATTCTAACTGGTGTGAGATGGTATCTCATTGTGGTTTTGATTTGCATTTATCTGATGGCGAGTGATGATGAGCATTTTTTCATGTGTCTGTTGGCTACATAAATGTCTTCTTTTGATAAGTGTCTGTTCATATCCTTTGCCCACTTTTTGATGGGGTTTTTTTTTCTTGTAAATTTGATTGAGTTCTTTATAGGTTCTAGATATTAGCCCTTTGTCAGATGAGTAGATTGCAAAAATTTTCTCCCATTCTGTAGGTTCCCTGTTCACTCTGATGGTAGTTTCTTTTGCTGTGCAGAAGCTCTTTAGTTTAATTAGATCCCATTTGTCAGTTTTGGCTTTTGTTGCCATTGCTTTTGGTGTTTTAGACAGGAAGTCCTTGCCTAGGCCTATGTCCTGAATGGTGTTACCTAGGTTTTCTTCTAGGGTTTTTATGGTTTTAGGTCTAACATTTAAGTCTCTAATCCATCTTGAATTAATTTCTGTATAAGGTGTAAGGAAGGGATCCAGTTTCAGCTTTCTACATATGACTAGCCAGTTTTCCCAGCACCATTTATTAAATAGGGAATCATTTCCCCATTTCTTGTTTTGGTCAGGTTTGTCAAAGATCAGATGGTTGTAGATGTCTGGTATTATTTCTGAGGACTCTGTTCTGTTCCATTGGTCTATATCTCTGTTTTGGTACCAGTACCATGCTGTTATGGTTACTGTAGCCTTGTAGTATAGTTTGAAGTCAGGTAGCGTGATACCTCCAGTTTTGTTCTTTTGACTTAGGCTTGTCTTGGCACTGTGGGCTCTTTTTTGGTTCCATGTGAACTTTAAAGTAGTTTTTTCCAATTCTGTGAAGAAGAAAGTCATTGGTAGCTTAATGGGGATGGCATTGAATCTATAAATTACTTTGGGCAGTATGGCCATTTTCACAATATTGATGTTTCCTATCCATGAGCATGGAATGTTCTTAATCATGTGATTTTTGTCTTTGGTTCTGTTTATATGCTGGATCATGTTTATTGATTTGCATATGTTGAACCAGTCTTGCATCCCAGGGATGAAGCCCACTTGATCATGGTGGATAAGCTTTTTGATGTGCTGTTGGATTCGGTTTGCCAGTATTTTATTGAGGATTTTTGCATCGATGTTCATCAGGGATATTGGTCTAAAATTCTCTTTTTTTGTTGTGTCTCTGCCAGACTTTGGTATCAGGATGATGTTGGCCTCATAAAATGAGTTAGGGAGGATTCCCTCTTTTTCTTTTGATTGGAATAGTTTCAGAAGGAATGGTACCAGCTCCTCCTTGTACCTCTGGTAGAATTTGGCTGTGAATCCGTCTGGTCCTGGACTTTTTTTGGTTGGTAGGCTATAATTATTGCCTCAATTTCAGAGCCTATTATTGGTCTATTCAGGGATTCAACTTCTTCCTGGTTTAGTCTTGGGAGAGTTGTATGTGTCCAGGAATTTATCCATTTCTTCTAGGTTTTCTAGTTTATTTGCATAGAGGTGTTTATAGTATTCTCTGATGGTAGTTTGTATTTCTGTGGGGTCAGTGGTGATACCCCCTTTATCATATTTTGTTGCATCTATTTGATTCTTCTCTCTTTTCTTTTTTATTAGTCTTGCCAGCAGTCTATCAATTTTGTTGATCTTTTCAAAAAACCAGCTCCTGGATTCATTGATTTTTTGGAGGGTTTTTTGTGTCTCTATCTCCTTCAGTTCTGCTCTGATCTTAGTTATTTCTTGCCTTCTGCTAGCTTTTGAATGTGTTTGCTCTTGCTTCACTGGTTCTTTTAATTGTGATGTTAGGGTGTCAATTTTAGATCTTTCCTGCTTTCTCTTGTGGGCATTTAGTGCTATAAATTTCCCCTACACACTGCTTTAAATGTGTCCCAGAGATTCCGGTATGTTGTATTTTGTTCTCATTGGTTTCAAAGAACATCTTTACTTCTGCCTTCATTTTGTTATGTACCCAGTAGTCATTCAGGAGCGGGTTGTTCAGTTTCCATGTAGTTGTGCAGTTTTGAGTGAGTTTCTTAATCTTGAGTTCTACTTTGATTCCATCATGGTCTGAGAGACAGTTTGTTATAATTTCTGTTCTTTTACATTTGCTGAGGAGTGCTTTACTTTCAACTATGTGGTCAATTTTGGAATAAGTGTGATGTGGTGCTGAGAAGAATGTATATTCTGTTGATTTGGGGTGGAGAGTTCTGTTGATGTCTATTAGGTCTGCTTGGTGAAGAGCTGAGTTCAATTCCTGGATATCCTTGTTAACTTTCTGTCTCACTGATCTGTCTAATGTTGACAGTGGGGTGTTAAAGTCTCCCATTATTATTGTGTCGGAGTCTAATTCTCTTTGTAAGTCTCTAAGGACTTGCTTTATGAATCTGGGTGCTCCTGTATTGGGTGCATATATATTTAGGATATATATAAAAATATATATATTTAGGCTCTTCTTGTTGAATTGATCCCTTTACCATTATGTAATGGCCTTCTTTGTCTCTTTTGATCTTTGTTGGTTTAAAATCTGTTTTATCAGAGACTAGGATTGTAACCCCTGCCTTTTTTTGTTTTCCATTTGCTTGGTAGATCTTCCTCCATCCATTTTAAGCCTATGTGTGTATCTGCACGTGAGATGGGTCTCCTGAATACAGCACATTGATGGGTCTTGACTCTTTATCCAATTTGCCAATCTGTGTCTTTTAATTGGAGCATTTAATCCATTTACATTTAAGGTTAATATTGTTAATAAGGTTAATTATTATGTGTGAATTTGATCCTGTCAGTATGATGTTAGCTGGCTGTTTTGCTCGTTAGTTGATGCAGTTTCTTCCTAGCACTGCTGGTCTTTACATTTTATCATGTTTTTGCAGTGACTGGAACCGGTTGTTCCTTTCCATGTTTAGCGCTTCCTTCAGGAGCTCTTGTAGGGCAGGCCTGGTGGTGACAAAATCTCTCAGCATTTGCTTGTCTGTAAAGGATTTTATTTCTCCTTCACTTATGAAACTTAGTTTGGCTGGATATGAAATTCTGGGTTGAAAATTCTTTTCTTTTGGAATGTTGAATATTGGCCCCCACTCTCTTCTGGCTTGTAGAGTTTCTGCTGAGAGATCCGCTCTTAGTCTGATGGGCTTCCCTTTGTGGGTAACCCGATCTTTCTCTCTGGCTGTCCTTAACATTTTTTCCTTCATTTCAACTTTGGTGAATCTGACAATTATGTGTCTTGGAGTTGCTCTTCTCGAGGAGTATCTTTGTGGCGTTCTCTGTATTTCCTGAATTTGAATGTTGGCCTGCCTTGCTAGATTGGGGAAGTTCTCCTGGATAATATCCTGCAGAGAGCTTTCCAACTTGGTTCCATTCTCCGCATCACTTTCAGGTACACTAATCAGACGTAGATTTGGTCTTTTCACATAGTCCCATATTTCCTGGAGGCTTTGTTCATTTCTTTTTACTCTTTTTTCTCTAAACTTCTCTTCTCACTTCATTTCATTCATTTGATCTTTAGTCATTGATACCCTTTCTTCCAGTTGATCGAATCAGTTACTGAAGCTTGTGCATTTGTCATATAGTTCTCATGCCATGGTTTTCAGCTCTATCAGGTCATTTAAGGACTTCTCTACATTGGTTATTCTAGTTAGCCATTCGTCTAATCTTTTTTCAAGGTTTTTAGCTTCTTTGCGATGGGTTCGAACTTCTTCCTTCAGCTCCCAGATGTTTGAGTTTCTCGAGCCTTCTTCTCTCAACTTGTCAAAGTCATTCTCCATCCAGCTTTGTTTCATTGCTGGCGAGAACCACTACTCTCTTCAAAGCTGTCAGACAGGTACATTTAAATCTGCAGAGGTTTATGCTGCCTTTTGTTTGGCTATGCCCTGTCCCCAGAGGTGGAGTCTACAGAGGCAGGCAGGCCTCCTTAAGCTCTGGTGGGCTCCACCCAGTTCGAGCTTCCTGGCCGCTTTGTTTACCTACTCAAGCCTCAGCAATGGCACGCACCCCTCCCCCAACCTCACTGCCACCTTGCTGTTAGATCTCAGACTGCTGTGCTAGCAATGAGGGAGCCCCTAGCCAGGGGACCTTCCTAGCCAGGCACGGGATATAATCTCCTGGTGAGCCATTAGCTAAGACCCTTGGAAAAGCACAGTATTAGGGTGGGAGTGACCCAATTTTCCAGGTGCTGTGTGTCACAGTTTCTCTTGACTAGGAAAGGGAATTCCCTTATCCCTCGTACTTCCCGGGTGAGGGGATGCCTCGCCCTGCTTTGGCTCTCGCTCAGTGGGCTGCACCCACTGTCCTGCACCCACTGTCCAACACGCCCCAGTGAGATGAACCCAGTACCTCAGTTGGAAATGCAGAAATCACCCGTCTTCTGTGTTGCTCACGCTGGGAGCTGTAGACTGGAGCTGTTCCTATTCAGCCATCTTGGAACCCTTGTCATACACAGAGTCTTTTATTCAATCTTCTCCATAACCTATTGAGTTGGAAATTGTTATTATCTCAGTTTTACAGATAAAGAAACTGAGTTTCATAAAGATTAAATAACTTTCCCCAAATCACTCAGGTCATAAGGAAAGGACTCAAGAAACGTGGGTTTAGAGGCTGTTCTCTGAACCACCATTGGAAGGTAAAGCTCAAGTGCCCAATGCACACGTGTGTGGACTCCTAGGCTTGTGGTTGTTTCTGAAGGACTGAGCCTGGTTGAGAAACTCTGCTTTATAGGAGAGAGCACAAAAAGGAGGGGGACTTGGCAGAGAGTTTGCTTGCTTCATGTTGGAATGATGTCTGCCCTTCCTGTTAGAATTCCCACATCCTCTTTTGAAAATCCACCCCAAGGGCTCCATTTCTCTTTTCAGTTTTAGCAATTTTCCAACCCCCTTGCTGCTCTTGCAGCTGGTGTATATTCTTAATTTATGCCAATTAAACTTTTTTGGTTTGAGACAGGGTCTTGCGCTGTTGTCCAGGTTGGAGTACAGTGGCATGATCATAGTTCACTGAAGCCTCTAACTCCTGTCAAGTGGTCTATCTGCCTTGGCCTCCCCAGTAGCTGGGACTGCAGGTGCATGTCAGCATACCTGGCTAATGTTTTTATTGTTTGTAGAGATGGGGTCTTGTTGTGTTGCCCAGGTCAGTCTTGAACTCAGCCTCAAGCGATCCTCCCATCTCAGCTTCCCAAAGTGCTGGGATTACAGGTGTGACCATGATGGGCAGAATTAAACGTTGTTAGTAGTAGTTATAGTATATGAAGTTTAAACCAGATTCTTTATGATTTTTTAAAAAAGCAAATCTTTATATTTATGTCTATTGCATCTTCAGGCTATTGATATTCTTAATTTTCAATGCTAAGTTTTTTGTTTTGTTTTGTTTTGTTTTGTTTTGAGACAGAGTATTGCTCTGTCACCTAGGTAGGAGTGCAGTGGCATGATCTTGGCTCACTGCATCTCTGCCTCCCAAGTTCAAGCGATTCCTCTGCCTCAGCCTCCTGAGTGGCTGGGATTACAGGCACATGCCACCATATCCAGCTAACTTTTCTGTATTTTTAGTGTAGGCAGTGTTTCATCATGTTGGTCAGGCTGGTCTCAAACTCCTGACCTCAAGTGATCCACTTGCCTTGGCTTCTCAAAGTGCTGGGATTACAGGCATGAGCCACCATGCCCGGCCCTCAATGCTAAGTTTTACAGTTACCTTTCAGTTAATCAGGAATATGTAGAGCCACTCTGCATCAGCCCATTGCTTTCTACCCAGTTATGCTGGGTGGCACACTACAGCATCCGCTACAATTGTATTCAAGCTTTGTATATTTTTATAGATCACTGGAATGGTTTGTACATTACTATTGATTCAGCTCGATCTTTTCTAAACCTTCAGGATTTTCATGCCCAGATTTGTTGCAGATAGGCTGTTTTTATTTTAGACTTTGCACTCCACAGTAAATAGCTTCAGCTTATTTTTAAAAAAAAACAAACTGTGACACCAGTTTCTAATTTTTTCCAGATATGGTTTTCTAATTTATTTTAGATACAAGTTTCTAGTTTATTCTAGGGAATATATAACATGTTGCCTTAAATGTAATCACAGATATTGTTTACAAATCATACAGCACTTATCCAACATCTTGAGAAATTTATGAAGGATAATTTGAACATGAATCTTTTGTTTTAGGATCCTCTACATATTAAAAGGGTCTATTAAAAATAGTGCTGCTATGAGCTTCTGGACATGTATTTTGGTGCATATAAGCACCAACTGATGTTGAGTATATGCCCAGGAGCAGAATTGCTGGATCAAAGGGTATATGTACAATTAGCTTTAGTAATTATTATTAAATTATTATTTTTGCTCCATTGATTTCATGCCAGATGAGGGTTCAGATATAAAACCTGGATAAATATTTTATCTGTTCAGAATTTTAATCAATCAACTGACTTGACTTTTTCTTTCAGTTTATTTGAATTCAAAGATTTTACTGTAGGGAATTATTTTGGCTTCTACTTTTAGTTGATCTGGACATGGCCCATGGCTTTATAGAATCTTCTTAAAGACAATTTGATATGTTTTTGAATTTTCTGTTTAACAAATTAATCTTTCAAATGGTAGAAGATTGATAACTATTTGTGAAAAATAGTTATCCAATCTATTCCCATATATTGGCTGTTAATTTATTGTAATCAGAGGAAAATATGTATTGCTAACTGGAGGCACAATCTCTTGAAAAGTGTGATCAAGAATGATCATGTATGCTTAGTGTTTATCCAGAAAATGACATTCTTCACAACTGCACCCTTTTTTCAAAGGAATGAAATAAAGATACAGTGTAGAGATTCTCCACATGGGCAGGACCTGTCCTTCCATTCACCATCCCCAGAATTCAGGAGGAAAGAGCAAGCCCAAGGGTCTCATAATCCTCTCAACCATTTAAGATGAGACTGGTCAAAAACATGTAAATGGACAAAATAATTACCAAGTGTACTGAATGCTGTAAAGGAAACAAAGGGGTCAAATGAAGACTAATGAAGGGAAAACCCATTTTATACAGGGAAGTCAGAGAAGGCATCTTTGAAGAGATGCATCTTAGCTAAGGAGGATGAAATGAGAAGAATTTGCAGCCAGAGGGAAAGTGTTCAGCAGCCATAGGGTAGGAATGCGCCTAGAATTTCTGAGGACTAGCCTGGGCAACATACGGAGACCCTATCTCCACAAAAAATAAAAATAAATAAGCTGGACATGGTGGTGCCTACCTGTAGTCCCAGCTACTCAGGAGGCTCAGGTTGGAGGATCACTTTAGCCTGGGAGGTCGAGGCTGCAGTGAGCTGTGAATGCACCACCATAGTCCAGCCTGAGTGACAGAGCAAGATCCTTTCTCTAAACAAAAAACAAACAAAAAAAGAAGATCACTCTTGGAGGTGTGTATGGACAATATCAGAAAGACTGGAAGCAGATCCGCCAGGGGTGGTGGCTCATGCCTGTAATCCCAGCAGTTTGGGAGGCTGAGGCAGGCAGATCACCTGAGGTCAGGATTTCAACCAGCCTGGCCAACATGGTGAAACCCGTCTTTACTAAAAATACAAAAAGTAGCCAGGCATGGTGGCAGGCACCTGTAATCCCAGCTACTCAGGAGGCCAAAGCAGGAGAATTGCTTGAACTTGGGAGACGGAGGTTACTGTGAGATGAGATCGTCACTGCACTCCAGCCTGGGTGACAGAGCAAGACTCCGGGGGCGGGGGTGGGGTGGGAGGGGGTGGGGGGTGGGGAAGAAAGGAAAGAAAAGAAAAACTGGAAGCTGATCTGTCTATGAGGCTGGTGAGCTGTAAGCGCGTGAGACATAGTGGCCTAGACGAGGCTTGGTTACAGATTGGATGAGAGAGTAAGGGAACAGGAAGAATTAAGAATCCATTCACAAACCTTTTTTCTACCACAAGGAGGGAAATAATCATAGTAATAACAGTTGCTAGCAAGCCTATTTTTATTTTAAATTTGATTAGATAACTTGGAGTCACCCATTAAGTGAATAATTATCCAATATTAGAATATTAGGCTTAATAATTACACTAGCAAATAGCCAATATAAATAGCTCATATATATGTTACAAAATGTGTATTTCAGATTGATCTATTTTAAAAAGAATAACAATCAATTACTAAGCCTTCACCCGTGGCCTATGTGCTTTATTCCTTATTTCATTTAATCTTCACTGTAACACCCTGGTGCAGGCATTACTCTCCCATTTTAAAGATTGGGAAGCTTTAGCTCGATAGTCTAAGTGATGCATCCAAAGTCCTACAGATACAATGCATGATCCGCTATAAATCAGTAAATTACTTCATAACTCATGTTTGAGCAACATAACTCAAATAAACTTACGCACCAAAGAGATTCCCATGGGCAAGAAAGCAGCAGAGTCCTAAGAAGGCGCTGAGCTCCAAAGCCTTTAGCATCTTTTTTCCATCTGTAATCTCTCCTCTTTTCTTAATTGTTTCCTTTTATTCTTTCTCTGCAAGTTGACTTCCTCTCTTTTGCCACTGTTTTCTTTACTGCTTCTCCTGGATTTACACATCCAGCCACCCCAAAGAGGCCACATATTTTCCCCACCCCCAGTTTCAGTTCAAAAATCTCAGACAAGGGAAGCTGATTGGCCCAGTTTAGGAAAAGTACCCGCCCCTTGTCCAATCAGTGGTGGACAAGGAAACGTGATATTTTACAAGATGGCTTCCAAGACTTGCCACTGGAGGTGAAACACAAGGGCAGTCAAAGGCCTTCATGACATGCTGGAAAGGCATTCCAAAAGATGTGCACAAATATGACAAATCAGAATTTAAATTTCTGAACCAACTGACGTGAGAAATTCTTAGGTCAGTTGATATTCATTATCTTTTGTCATACTGTTATCTAGGCTGTTTTAGAGTCAAATATATGCTTTTATTATGAGGTTGTTATTGCACTTGTTTTAAAGATGTACATAAATATGTACAAATAGGTCAATAAAGATACCAAAAAAAAGGTACAGAGGACATTTTACCCAATATTTAACTTGTAGAATATTCTACCTCATTTGTGAAAATGACAAATTCTTTCTGACAGCTTTGGCTAGTTTTATTTATTATTATTGTTTTATTTTTATTAAAGAACTCTTCCATAAGGCAAGCTTTGTGAGTTAAATCGATGTAAATTATACATGTGAAAGGTAATCATTTATATATTTTTTGAAAATATTCCAGACTCAGCTACTGCCAGCTGCTGGTATGGATTCAGCATCCTGAAATTTAAACAGAATAACAGTTGGCTCTTTTTTGTCAAATACTTTGTGATTATATGAGGTGAACTATTACACTGTCAACCTAAGTTTAAGAAAAGATACACTCCTTCACCATTTTAAATCTGTGCAAAACAGTCTTCACTTTATGCACATGTAAACCTGTGAAGCATTCCCATGTTGGTTTGGGGATTTTAAACTTGTCAAATTATACATCTTGATATTTTATATCTGTTGCTGTTGGCTCCCAACTTTATATTGAAACCACAGCGTTTTTCTGGCACTCATGTGAAGCTAATACTTTTTCCCTGCTTTAAATTAGCTGCTACTTAGTGATTAAGAAAGAGTGCACTAGATGGCAAATAACATTAGTAACAATAATATATCCAAGTCACTGTCAACTATACAATCTGCCTCAATTTGGGGCTGTTTGAAAACCAAATACCTGACCATAATGTTGCAGTCAAAAACTTCATAGCAACAGGTGAACACCCCTCATCTTTTGCTTTTATTTGGTTTAGAAGAAACCAATGAAATCTGAAAACAAAAAGTCATTTCCTCTGAGTTACATAAAAAGCTTATCAGGTGTGAGCCTCTCTTTCCTGAGTTGAGTGAAGCCAGAAACCATTGCCTTCATACTTGCTGCCACGTGTCATATTTTTAGAGATTGTTACTTATCTATCCTCAGAAGTTTACTATAGAATCACTGCCAGCTCAGAAAAAAATTCATGGTTAAGAAGTACTGGATTCCACAAAAATTTGATTTTGGACGGGAGAGTTATTCCTTTTCTTAACATCATCATGTTACCAAAATTAGGAATGTTGGACTCCGTTACAGTTTTTCTGATCACAAATAGAAAAAACGACAGAGCTGGGTAGCTTATCTTGCCTAAATTGAACAGTCCAGGATTCCTCCACATTTAAATAGGTTTGGATATCAAAAGTGTCAGATTGGCATAAGATGATGCGGGCACATGTTAAAGCATCTCTTGGTTTCAAAGAAAGACGCTTTCCTGCCGAGCTGTAGGTCCGCTGGATCTGTTCAACAGCAGCTGTGCCCCGCAGCATTTTTTGTTGATAAATGATCCGTTTCAAATAAATGTAATTGCAGCCAACTCTGTAGAAATAATTGCCTTCTAAAAAAGAGAGTTTGGGAGGGTCAAAAATACACAAACAGTATGGTAAAATAAAGTATATGCTGCTCCTTTTAATGGAAAAGATTGCTGCTGGGTACCTTTGCCAAATTCAATCAGCGTGCCAAAAAGTCGAGGAATCTGGCAGATGCTACAGAGAGCAGTTCCATCTTTCATCTATATTTCGTTTCTGTATTTATCTAGCTTTAGAAAATGCTGGGAATGTCTTTTCCTTCCGACTTGGCCCTTTTGCTAAACCACAGAAATACACCGGCAGCTTCTTGTAGTTGTTTGGTTACTTAGAGTGCAGTCAGTCTTTAAACTTGTGAGAAATGTATTCTTTCCATTGGAAATTATGAAACATCAACAACTATTTGTTCCCATTTTCTGAAATTTATCACAGGAACAAAAAAAATCCATTATATTAATTGGCAGCTATTTGACTCAGTACACAAAGGCAGAAAGCCAACTCATTATTTTTAGCCTTCAGCTGACCCAAAATAGTGTTCTCGTATAAGAAGTTATTCACAAATGCTGAATGTAAGAATTACTACTAATAATAATGGTATTTCAGACTTCATGAGTTAGTAGTTCTTGGCACTCAGAAAATATCTTCTGTTTTTCCCTTGAAAATAGCAATCCTGTTATATACAAAAAGTAAGCAGTGCTTGAATTAGTACGTTGGAGTTTTTAACGTACCAAAAATATGCATGCATTAATATTCCCTTCTAAGACTCCTTTTTTTCAATTTCTTCAGGATTAATCCAGTTTTGTTATTTAAAAAAATACAAAAATCTTAGATTCTTAGGAGCTTTGTTTTTTGCGTTTCCCAACCCATCGCCATGGAGTAAGATGTCCCTCTTTGAAATGTCTTCAGAAATAAAAATACAGGAGCTAAAAAAAAGTTACATTAAAAATCAAATTAATTACAGCTTATGCAGATTTTGATCAGAACAACTCTGTGTGCTCCGGAGTGATGGAGCACAATGGCTCATCCTTATAAGGTTAACAAGTCAGGGCTTGCGGATGCTGTGTTCGTTTATAATATGCTTGTGGATAAAAGCACTTGATTCTCTACATCTTTGTTCACCCAGGAGCAAAAGTAATAGAAATATCTGTAAAGTTTATTTTATCATTCTTTATGACCCACGTTTAAATTTTGAATCCTGGCAGAGAGAAGGAATTAGAAAAGCACCCTAATGTTCCATTTACAGCAATGAAAACCATCGTTCGGTTTGATGCCTTAGTCTGTATTTATAGTCTGTATTTATACCTCTGCTTATCATAAGAACATAAAATATACACACTAGTGACTGAAAATGCTGATATTTTCTCTAGACCCATGATTTTCTGATTGTGGAAATCTGATCAAATTTCTGTGAAAATAAATTTCTATGGTATTTTTTCTTAGATGATCACTTGCCTAGGAAATGACTTGCCAGAGTGTCAACTTGATATTTTCATTCATGCCATTTTGCATGCAGAGAAGTAAAAACAAAAACCTCCTTGGGAATGAACTGTCTTTATCAAAGAAGTGAAGAAACGCTCATCTAAGATGTGTGGCCAAGATGGCCGCCACGATAGGTCTCACTCTGAGTGACAGCAGCATGGGACTGTGTGGTCACAGGGGAGCAGAGATGAGGATGGGAGCATCCTCGCTGTGACCCAGAGAGGCAGCAGAGATGCTGGTGTCTTTTACAGTGGAATTGTGTGGACAACAAGTTATCCCTCAGGATGAATATGACCTTTCTTGCATCAAAATTTGTTTTCAGTTACACTCCTACGAGTCCCAGAAATCCTCACAGTGAGCAGTTGAGGATCTGGAAAGGCAACTTGAGAGCCTGACTTAAGCGACATTCCCTGCAAAGCCAGGGCAAATCTTGATTTATATCTTTGAGGCTTAGTCGTGAACCACTGAGCTATACTCTTTAGGTTTGATGCTTATGAAATCCGTCCTCTGTGTTTCAACACCATTTCAAGTTTCTGCTCTGATAATTGTTCAATTAAATTAACAATTGATTATTAACCAACACTATTAATCAATTGATAGTAATTATTATAATTAAGTCAAAACCACTAATATGGCTTAACTATATTTTTTGTATTCCTTGAAATCCTAAAGAAATTATGTCTTGCCATAAAACTAACGATTTGAGAGTGAACCATAAAGGTAAGAACTCTGCAGCTCACAGGCACTAAAGCTGCCACAGGCCGTTTTTCAAGAATAAAAACATTAGAGGTTTCTAATGTACTTTTTTATAGGATATAGCAGTGACTTGTTTGCAAATTTAGGTGGGTTTTGCAAAATATCATTTTAGATGGAATAGAAATATGTTTACATATTAGTCTAATTCAGGAAGATGTCCCCAAATTCTCTCACTGATCAAGTTTAGAAAACGGATAAATCTTTTTTATTTAATGAAGTAAAAAAGACAGGATTCAGAGAAATGAATGTGTGTTTGGTGTTAGCAGATCTGGGTTTGGATTCTGGCCCTGAGTTCTGCTGCCAGGTCACCCAGCAACCCTGGGCTCTGTGTCCTTATCAGTTCTATAAGGATGATAATATTTTCCTCAAAGAGTTACAGGAAAGATGAAATACCTTTCTGTATACACACACACATACACACTCATATGTATTCAACTGTGTATATGTACTGAATATATATACAATTGATCCTTGAACAACATGAATTTGAACTGCATGGATCCAATTTTATGCAGATTTCCTTCTGCCTCTGCCACCCCTGAGACAGCAAGACCAACCCCTCTTCCTCCTCCTCCTCTTCAGGCTACTCAACGGGAAGATGACAAGGATGAAGACCTTTATGATGATCCACTTCCACTTAATGTATAGTAAATGTATATTTTCCTCTTTAAGATTTTCTTTTCTTTCCTTTTTCTTTTTTTTGATGGGAGTTTCACTCTTGTCACCCAGGCTGGAGTGCAGTGGTGCAATTTCGGCTCACTGCCACCCCTGCCTCCTAGGTTCAAGTGATTCTCCTGCCTCAGCCTCCCAAGTAGCTGGGATTACTAGTGCCTGCCACCATGCCTGGCTAATTTTTGTATTTTTAGTAGAGACAGGGTTTTGCCATGTTGGACAGGCTGTTTCTTATGACTTTCTTAATAACATGTTATCCTCTGTTAAACCTCTCTTATTTTAAGAAGCCAATATATAATACACATGATATACAAACTAGGTGTTAATTGACTGGTTATGTTATTGTTAAGGCTTCTGAGCAACAGTAGGCTATTAGTCATTAGGTGTGGGGCAGTCAAAAGTGATATGTGGGTTTTTGACTGTATGAGGGCGTGGTGCCCTAACCATCACATTGTTCAGAGAGAGAGAACACACCCCCTCACAGGGGGTGCATCTGAATGTTGCTGCAGCTGTTGTTGTTATTATAGGAGTAGAATCGTCAAGTTCAGGCTACAGGTGTGAGATGGGTGACGTTCTAAGTTGCTCCTTCTCACATCTGACCTCCCTGGATTAAAGTCCCATTCCTGTACATTGAACCAACTCAGAGAGCAGGTATTCAGCTCTCCGCCTCTCTGTTTTCCACTGTAGACAGAATTGGAGGTGCTGGCTTCCCAGCAGCCCATCTCCTTAGGGCCAAGAAGCCATGTAGATGGGTCCTGTGTCCATGGCGAGATGTGACAGTCCTCCAAGGGCCTGCTGGTGGGACTGTGCCAGCCTTGAGAGTGGTTTTGTTCTCTGTGGCTCGGCCAGGATGCAGGGCCACGCGATGTCTACAAGTACGGATGTGCTGGTGCAGCAACCCCTGCACCTTAGGTCGTGTGTTCTGTCGGGCCTGGGTGACCTTGTGAAAACTCAGAGCCATGTCACAAAGTCGCTGACAGTGGAAAGCTGCACGATATAGGATAGCTCAGGTTTCCATCCACAACTACAGAAAAACTTTCCATTAAAATCAGAGCTTTCAGGCAATTTCTTTGGAGACCCTATGACTTAGATAGGTGTCTTCTGCGTGCAGAATTTGGGCTGTTAGTAAACAAGGACATCTGAGAATTAAATGAGAGAATCACTAAGAAACCTCAGCTTGTATCTACCCTAATCAAGCCTTATCTGTAATAGTCTTTTCTGTAAGCATATACCCACAAATCTGGCACTGCTCTTTTGAAAACACTGGCATGGTTTCCCGTCGCTTTAAACAAGCCCTTTCATGATCTGCCCCCTGCCTGCCTCTCCATCATTATCTCACTCCTTGCCCCTCATCCTTCCTCGTAGCACAGTCTCCTGGATGTCCACAAACCTTCATCCTCCCGTCTTTGATGATAGCACATAGCAGCCAGCCAGAGAAGATGCTTCTCAGCTTCCCTTGAGTCTTGGTGTGGCCGTGTGATTAGCTTCTCACTAATGGGAAGTGAGAAGAAGTGATGCATGCTATTTGTGTTTCTTGCCCTATGTAAGGGATGTCTGTGGCTTCACGGGTTCCATCTCTATCCCAGAGGGCCGAGGGATAGCGCCTTTGGAGCAGCTTTGGACTCATTGAGATTGGTCAGCACAATGAAGGTGGCAGAGCGATGCTAGCAGCCCTAGACCACATGCACGTATAATGTTACACCAGGGAAAACAACCTTCTAGATTATTTCAATCACTACATTTTAGAGTTTTTAGGTTAAAACAGTTTATCCTGGACTCAAATCAATGCATTCACAGGACTTGTCTTGGCAATCATCTGCTACTTTTGTGTCCTTTTGTGAGTTGTCAGTGACGCTCCGGGATGTCCAAGCTGGAAAGCAGAGCAGGGCCTGGATGTCACTCACCTTCTGGTCAGCACCTTGGTGCTGCACACACTGCAAATCCCTGTAAGGTGGCGCCATGTGGAACCTTCACCACTGTCCTTTCTCGGCTTGGAATATTCTCCAAATCCCCATGTTACACAGTGCTTTGTTCATAACCATCTTTCAGGTTTCAGATTCACGCTTGCTCTTCAGGGAGGCCTGCCTTTACCTTGCTGTTGTAGTTGCCCAGGACTTGCACGTCTCTTCTTCCCCATTGTAACAACATAATTGTGCATCTCAGTAAACTGCAAGACCCCTGTGGAGGTCAAGCCTTTCTTGTCTACTCCTGCATTTCCAGGAACTAGTTCAGTGCCTGCCATGGAGCAGAACATAGCAGATATTTGTTGAATGAAGCAATGAACTATTCTCCCCATTTTTTTGTCCCACACATAACCATAATATCCTAATATCAAAATACTCTTCAAATGTGAAGACAAAATAAAAAGCATTTGAGGAGAGATACATACTTACAATATTTTTCTTCTGTGTAGCCACATAAGCCACAGAGTTTAAATTCTTTATTTTAATTTTGAAGAATACAGGGAGGGGCTGAGTTCCTACAATGCATTTTATTTCCAATGCTGTATTTTCCCTGCTGCTAGAGAAGTTTAATTTCCCTCCTTGAATTTTTTTCAGTTTGTACCCTGGAAAATTAAGGTGATAAATACAGGCAATCATTGCAAAGTATGACTATTGCTGGGTGCTAATGTTTTCAAATTGCTGATGATTTTTAGGGACACCACAAACTGGCCACACTGTCAGAAGCCTTTGGCAGTCAAAACTGGCAGCAATAAATCAGACTGTAAATTTAGAAAACATGCACCGTATTTGAGAATGCACTCCAGAGTCACCTCTAAATATGTCATGGCCATGTAGCTGGGGTTCAGAGTAAATTGAACTACCCTTTATTATGTACTTTGTGGTATATGAAAAACTTCAAAAAGCATGGCCAGGCAAGGGAGAAAGCCAATCTGTTAAGGTAACAATTTCATCACAGATTCCACCTGCCCCTGCCAAGTTGGAAAAGCCGTACTGCACTGATACTTTCCTCTTATACCCTTCGACTTTACTGAAATAATTTGAAAAAATTATTCCTATTACTTATTCCTTTCATGATAAGTAGGATAATTTTCTCAGTAGCTGCTTATGTCACAGTAAAATGATATGCTGAAAAAGAGATGTTTAGTTCTAACCCATGAGAGCTTTAGTGTACCATGGGACCATGATAAATAGGATGCCCGTTGTGAGTGTATCCTGCTGAAATGCAACATTAAGTCCTTTTGCCATATGTGTTGAGCAATAACATTTAAGAAGAAAAATAGCATTCCTGGTCATGTGTGCTCTGGTAATTCATGAAATGTGCTAACTGGTAACACCAAAAGGAGCCTGCCAGATCATTATGTAGATTTCCAGGATGTTTTTGACAAAGTTCTATACCAAAGCAATTGAAAAGAAGTGTGTGTGTGTGTGTGTGTTTGTGTGCATGTGTGTGTGTCTGTGTGTGTGTGAACAACATGAGGAGGGGGCGGAAAGTTGATCTTGTGGATAATTAGAGAACCTGGCTGCGATACAAGGGACGAGAGAAAGTAGTCAGCACATGACATATTCTTTGGCAGTATGCTTCTAGGGTCGGCACTAGGAATAATCTTATTGAAGAAGTTAAAGATACTTGAAAGAGGGCATGTGTGATAAGATCAAGTCAGTGTACAAGTAAAGGTGTGAGAAAAATCAAACCAGAGACACCCAGAGACATTGTGTCCAGGCAAAAGAGTGACTAGTAAGTTTCACTGGGTACCAGAGAATTATTCAAGGATATTTTTTAAGGATTCTGAGTTGAAATCAGTGAAAGGTTCTGAGGAGTGGTTTTTAAATCTTCTCAGCCTCATTTGTTGCTGCAGCTGAAATACACCAAGCATCTGAATTTCAAAATACTGTTTATTGAGTTATCTCTGTGTTAGCCCCTGAAGATGCAAAGATGAAAGTATGTGGTCCAGCCTTCAGGGGAAGCCCCAGATGTGCTTGACTGTGAGTCCAATATGGTGCAGGAACAATGATGCACTGTGGGTCAAGGCAGGCACCTAGAAGGGTGAGCCTTAGGTAGGTCCTGATGCCCTCACAGACTGCATGTGGCATGCAGGGGATACGGGAGCCACATATACCCATGGACCCACAGGGAGGGTTTGCAGAAACAAACAGGCTCCGTTGAGTGGAACAGTTGCACACATGAAGGCACACAGCTGGGACTGCAGAGTATGAGCATGATGGCCAAAGTGCCAGAGAGGACCAGCTATGCCTCAGAATATGCCAATACCAGGCATCCAGGAACCAGGCCAGTCCAGCTTCTTCTGTGTGGACACCTACACCAAGGGAGGCCATCTGCATGGCAGTTAAGCACATGGAATCTAGGGCTTGAGTTCAAATCCTGACTTTGCCAAGCTCTGCAACTTTGGGCAAGTTGCTTAATCTTTCTATGCTGCGGTTTCCTTATCTACACATTGGAATGTTAATAATAAAATTTAGCTAGGTTTGTTCAGAACTTCAAATGAATCAGTATCCTATAAGACACTTCAAGTAGTGCCTGATATATGATAAGCACTCGCTGTGGAAGTGTTAGCTATTTTTCCTATTATCCTCTTCCTTCTTGAAGGTTCTGTAACCCCTCTGCCTTTCCTGGGTCTGTAATGATGAATTTGGGCAGGGGAATGTCATTTTCGGTGATGATGAAAAAATGTACAGGTTTAATATTTTGTAAATGTTACCTCCAATTCCTAGAACATTTGAATTAGTATCAAAAAAGAACAAGGAATTGTTCTGATAGACCAGAGTCCATCAGTGTTGCAGGCAGAGGTAGCATTATGTGCAGATGTAAAGATGCATCCAAGCACAAGGCAGATGGACTTCTGGGAGCACTGTCCCCTGGGCCACTGGCCTCCACATCCCTCCTCATGCCTCTTCCCTCCCCCATCCACTCCTTCAGGGCTAGACTGTGTTTTCCTCATGGTGCCTTTAACATCACATCACAGCTGATCAGCAACATCTTTACCTGATAGAACAAAGGAAAAAGGACCTGTCCACCTGCCCAACTTATCCAAAAGATGTACTAGAGAAAAAAAAATTATTTAAAGAATCTTGCCAGAGATATAAGATGTGCACTGAAGACAGCTATATTAACACTAAATAAGTATTGGCATGAATAAGCCATTTCAGTGCCCCAGATCCAAATTGATATTAAAGTAAGATCAGTATTGACGGAATGACTTTATTAAATCTCCAACAGGAACTCTGGGTTGGTCCTGAAAAAGGCTTAGATATGCAATCCACTCCAATGTTCCAGGAAGAATATTCAGACGAGTCAGTATAACATAAAAACGATGCTCCTCTTCATGTATCATTTTAGAGGGCCCCAAAAGACCTTCCTGAATGGAACCATTTCACTAGGCTGCCTGAAATGCACATGTGATAATGCCACATAATTTGAAACTTCATAAACTAAAGATTTGGTTGAAACTATCTTCTCTAAAATTTGTAAACATTCATTTTAAATCTGGGAAGATTAAGCAAGGCTATCTATCAGCCACTTAAAACTTGGTAGGAACGTGTTTAAACTGTGTTCTTCTAAACATCGACTTGAGACTCTCAATGAGAGAATGGGAGCTTCAGGGACTATGGTGCAGTGGTTTGGGGCAATTGTTAGAAGAGTAAGTGCAGATTCCGCAGATCTGTGTGGAATGAATGGAACATGAGTAGGCTACCATCACCAGGTAGGAGTGAGCAGCAAGGGGAGGTGTTATGTGGTGAGAAAGACATTCCAGGAAACCAGGAGGTGAGGAGACCAAGGATTAGGCCCCGCTCCTATTATGAAGATGAACAGTTTTTAGAGTATCGTGGAGTTGGAGAAGGTACTTCGAGGATCTCTATGGGGAACAAGAAGGAACAGCAAAGTTCCACGACCCTATGCCCCACTTACTGTTCAGATGTTCCATTTTATCTTACATATGTATGTTCACATATATGTGGATTTCATAGAAGAATTAAGTTTTGTCTGGGGAAAAAAGAAACAGGTTCCACTGCTTATATATATATATTTTTTTAATCGCTGTCTGAATACCTTGCTTAGGGCCAGTCTTGAAGCTCTGAAAACCTAAATTGGCAAAAATCATGTAAGATGGGCTCTGAAATGAACAGTCTTTGCCAGAGAGGAAGAAGGATCGTTCTGTTCTAAAACTCATTCCGTTTCTTTCACTGAAATGTGAAGTTCTTATACAGATGAAATTGAAAAGCATCGTTTTATATCATTTTTGCAAAAAGACTAAAATTAATATCTAGTTGCTTATTAAAATGTTAGGGGATTATCGGGACTTTTTCAGAGTGGGTAGAAACATTGCTCTGTGAAATTTTACTGTAATATTTTTTAGGCTCCATTTTTAAAGGTCTTGGACAAGTTCTGTTAGAAATAAGTTATAAAAAAGAAATAACAACCACATTTGACATATGCCTTCCAAAAAATTATATGAGACAAGGAAAACATTCCTCAAATTGGTAGCAAATGACAAGACAGACTCTTAAAATACACTTGATATCAACAGGGTGAATGGAAGGAAAGGCCGAGGAGGCCTTGAGAATGAGGTTAAGTCAACGGGAGTTTGAAAAAAGCAATTATTGGACCAAAAGAATCTTTCACTTAAGGTTATTTCCCAAGAAATTAGTCATTTATTTTCATCCTTATGAGCTTAGTTCCAATTTAGTAGGAGCAGGGAAAGCTATTTATTTGACATCGAAGAAGAAAAATTGTGCTCTT
Source organism: Rhinopithecus roxellana (assembly GCF_007565055.1). Taxonomy (NCBI): domain Eukaryota; kingdom Metazoa; phylum Chordata; class Mammalia; order Primates; family Cercopithecidae; genus Rhinopithecus; species Rhinopithecus roxellana. The sequence goes on from NC_044559.1 coordinate 105,800,545, forward strand.
CTTTCCAGCCTTGTACTTTATTTTTTCTATATTAATCTGCTTTTGAAAGCCGAACCAAAATCAAAATAAAATTGGGAAAATGGCTTAACAAAAGGATTTTGTTTCTTTTTTTTTTTTTCCTTTTTAATTCTTTGGCTTCATCTCTTCTGGATAATATCTATTCTAATTTTATCCACATGAGGGATGAATTCTATATCCAAAAATGTATGTTAAATATTGGCTTGTCTTTGGTTTCAAATTTCTTCTAATAATATGCCCATTTTGGAAGACAGATAAATATAAAGGCAAACATAACATTAAGAAATTATACTTTTTCTAAAGTTAAGGAATACCGTGGAACTAAGTATTCATTTTTAATATGGGTATAATTTAGATAATTCTCTGTTCGAGTTTTTTCTTATATTCAGCAATTTTGAATTTTTCTTACTTGCTAAGATTTAACAGCTTTGCATCAGATTACACAAATTCTTAGCATTCCCAAAGTAAAATTATCAACCAAAACAAAATTATTTCATGGAAAGCTTATTTATATAATTAAGGTAATTGTTTTCTAATAGATGGTGCATATCTTTTATTGCTTTAAAAATATTTCCATGTTAAATTATGAACAGTAACCCTATGTCTGCATTAAGTAGGGATATTACTCACATGAACTTGTCTTTGATATTTAAAAAAATGAAGCTAAAGCCAGAAAAAACCTCAACTTCCTGTCGCACACCTACAAACTTACCCGTAGTTACCTTCAGTCTAAACATCTTCCTTCTGGTCTTTGAGGATTCCTTCTTCTGGCCTTTCCCATCCTCTGTAATGGTGATCTCATTTTGACTTCTCCAGAAGCTGTAAGTTCTGACATTGGCAATTCCCTCTCACTTCTGCGTAGTCAGTCTTAATCTTCCTTCCTAACTCCCTATCAGTTGATCACGCCCACTGCAGAAATCATCATATCAGAGAAGTAGCATTCTCTGAAGAGCCTCCTTTCCCCAGCTGCTCTAGCTCTTCAGCTCACTGTCTTCTGACTTTTGCCTTAGAAACTTCAGAGACTTCCCTATTAATGACTCGAGGATTTTCAAATGTCTGAATTCAAGGGATTCTTTTCATCTTTCAAGGAATTTAACCTCCCTGAGGCATAGTACAATACTGACATCCCCTTTTCCTTAAAGTGTCACCCTTCACTGGTTTCTATGATTTCTTGGCCTCCTGGTCCTCCCCTTCCTCTCTGATGACTCCTTATCTCCTCTGCATCTCCTTCTGGCCAATCCACTTACTAGAACTTTTAAAATAGCACAAGTAATATATAGTCACAGAAAAAAGAACAGAAGCTAAAGATGAACAGAAGGGGACAATGTCAACTGCAGCCTGCTGAAGACCCCTGTGAACCTTTTTGGGGAATGAAATTTGGCTTTGGGGAGCCATTAAAATATTTTGAGTTGGAGAATCAGTGGGTCCCACTGGCCCTTCAGAAGTTACTCTGGTTTGAGAATGGATGGGAACAGGGCTGGAAGATGAGTTAGGTAGTAGTTCAGGGAGAGAGAATGGTGATTGCAATTAAAATGATATCCCTGGAGATGAAGAGAAATGAGTGGATTCAAGAGATAATTGACAAGTAAAAACAACTTGACTTTTTGGATGTGATGCCTGGGAAAGAGGGCAGAGTGATGATGTCTAAATGTCTGGCTGGGCCAACAAGATTTAAGGAGGAGAGAAGAAATCTGCTTGTGGGGGGAAGTGAGAGCTCATTTGGGACACAATGGCTTTGAACATCTTGGAAAACATAAAGCAGAGACATGGAGAAAATATATATATATATACACACACACACACACATATATGTAGTGTGTGTGTGTGTTTGCTATGTATATATGTCCTTAAAGACATAGATTTGAGAGCAGTTGTTCATGAAATAATGAGAGTGAATGACATTTCCTTTGGAGGGTGTATAGACGAAAAATGAGGTTGAAGGACATACCATGATGTCCTGAGTCATATCATAATAGGTTAAGAAAGAGGATTCCTGGAAAGAAGCAATTAAATATTAAAGAGGTGAAAATACAAACAAACAATCAGGAAAGTGTTATTTTCACAAAGTCAAGAGAAGAGAATATTTTAAGCACAATAGCATGACTGATGGGACAAGTGTTATTGAAAAGTAATGTAAGACAAGAACCAAAAGTGTCCCCTGGATGCATAGCAAAGAGATTACAAATACCTTGAATAAGAAGTGAGGAAATGGGGGCAGCAAGTGGAGGTCACCCTTGGAAAAGTTTGACTGAGAAGGACAGTGAGGATGCTAGCTGGAAAGTGCTAGCTGGAGAGTGAGGATGCTAGCTGGAAGGGGAGGTAAAGGAGGTCTTGGTGGTTTTCCATTGTTTGTTATGTTTCTGTTCTGAGATAGCAGATATGTTTAAATGTTAATTGGCAAGAGCAGGAAGAAGGGTGAAAGAGGTAGTGAAGATACCGGAAAAAGGGGGGCTAATGGCACAGTCAGCTTCCAGAGGAGGTGGAGAGGGAGGCAGGAGGATGCGGAGCATGAGGGCAAGGAGATGAGCTTGGGCAAGAGGAGACACCTCTTCCACATGACAGATGGGAGGAGGAAAGGACGCGTGCACTTGCAGCGGGAATCTGTGCGTGTGGTGGCAGTGAGTTGGGCCACTTCCCTTTTCGTGATTTCTATTTTCCCCACCAAGTGGGAGGCAAAGACATATGCTTGAGAGTGAGGGAACTGAAGTGGTGGGTTAGGTAATCTGAGGAGAGTGGAGATGGTTTTAAATAGCTGCTGTGGAGAAAGTTGATGAGAGAGACACCTGGGTGGATGACCGGGCAACATGGAGAGCTGATGGAAATTAGGGATCGTAATATGTGTGCCATTGCTGCAATGGATGTGCATGATCTGGAAGCCTGGTTGAGAGCCAGAATTTCAATTTGTAATATCACTATGGGAGAAGAATGATAGAGAACAGAGAGTCAAACCTGGTGACAGTAAAGCAGGTGACATGGTGGACCAGAGCAGGGAGACTGCGCTGGTAGATCAGTGCCTTTTGATATTCTTGATCCCATTCTGCCTTCTCCAGAACTTAGAATTTCTGATAGACAGCAATGAGAGGCAGAGATGAAGTAGTCACTGGTATTACTAAGGTCCAGGTATGACCATAAGAATGGTTGATTAATTAATGTGGAATTGAAGTGAAGATCAATGGAGTTGAGGAGGTCAGGGTCTGATGTTAGAGGTGAGGTGCTTGGAGGAAAATGTTTTTGTCTTGTTTGTTTACTGTGAGGATGAGGTATCGTTTTCAGTCATGATTTTATTCATATATTAGAAAAACATGGATTCAGTAGCTCAGGTGTTAACAAGGGCTGCTATTCCACAATAAGGAATTCCACAATGTAGGAAAACTGCTATTCCACTTATTGTGTAGGAAACATTGGCTCAAGTCTCCTTCTGCTTTCCATACCCTCGGCAAAGTCTGATTTGTAAAGGATTCCAAATATTGCCACAGACATCTGCAGCTTCTGATAATCTGATCCAGGCTATGGATTGTCTCACTCCTGTACACATGTTGTCCCTATCCTATGTGGAGCTGACCTAGATTTGGAACTCAACCCTTTTTACCTGTCCTCCTCATTAGCAGCTTAGTCATGAAGACAACAACCAAACCAAAACATTTCTGTAATGTCGTTATGTACAAAGCAAAAATAGTCAATGTTTTGGAGTGATGGAAGGACATATGCATTGCAGCAATTCCAGCAACTTCCGAGTTGAGTATTAGGCATGTCAGTTCTTAAAAAGACTCTTGGCCATTTCTAAATGAGGCTACCATTCTCCCAGATCGCCAAGTTGTCTTTTCTCTTCTCTGCTGTCTCCCCTTGAAAAGAAAGAAAGGTTTTAATACGTTCTGAATCTGAGCATTTTTGCTTTCACTAGGCTGAACCTTTAAAGTCTGCTTCAGAGCTTTTTGCATATTGAAAACTTGGCCTAATCATTAAATTCAGTTCAAGAGATGGTAGTGGCTCAGACCAGTGAAGGTAATGAGAAGATATCAGGACAGATTCTGGGTTTATTTTGAAGGTAGAGCCAATAAATTTTTGTTCATGGCTTGGATAAGGGCTATGAGAGAAAGAGAGGAGTCAAGGATACGCCAAGATTTTCAGCCCCAGCAACTAGAGAGATGAGTTGGCATTAGCTGAGTAGGGGAGGCTGTGGGAAATAAGGTTTGAAATGGGAAGATCAGGAGTTCAACTCTGTCCCTTTTGAGGTGCCATTTTTATATCCAAGTGGAGATGTCAAGTAGGAAGCTGAATGGTGTAGAGTTCAGGTCAGGGTTGGAGACTTAAAATTCCAGAGAAGTCAGTGAAACCCAGCTTGTTTCACTGTTTGACCGTTTTATATATACAACCTTTCCCCAAGAAATGTATTTCCAAATAGTCTCTCAAAAAATGGATCTAACAACAGAATACAGACAGCCAACAGACTTTCAATCTCACACCAATGGGAGAGAACCCAAGTTAAATGCAGGCACTATGTTCAGAGTTTATATCAAGAGGGCAATTTTCTTAGAGTCTGGAGGAAACCTGTGGATTGTTTCTAATAAAGAGATCTATGGATTGTTCCAGATAATTTAATTCATGTCTTTGTTTGCCTGTGGGGCTTTAGTCCACTTTCTGCTGCTATAAAAGTATATAGACTGGGTAATTTATGAGGGAAAAAATTATTTCTCACAGTTCTAGAGGCTGGGAAGTTCAAGAGCATGGCACCAGAATCTGTCAAGTTTCATCCCATGGCAGAAGGGCAGGAGGTAGAAGCAAGTACATGAGACAGAGAGCAGATGGGGGCCAAACTTACTCATTTATTAGGAGCCCAACCACCCTGTAACAGCATTAATCCATTCATAAGGGCAGAGCCCTCAGGTCTTATTCACTTCTTAAAGGCCCTACTTCTTAATACTGTTACAATGCCAATTAAGTTTCAGCATGAGTTTAGAAGGGGACAAACATTCAATCCACAGCAGGATTTGATGTTCTCCTAGACTAGAGACTGATACAGGAGAAAACAGTAATTTGAATAAGAACTTATTAATCTATTTTTATGAACATAGAGATGTGTTAGTTCTAATGCCTTGACTTTTGTTTTTGACCATCTAATGGGAAACCATGAACCTCCTGTTAATGTATTAATTTTCAATGTAACTAGATTAAAATTGCTTATTTGGATCAATCCAACAGGAACTGTAGCAGAGAAAATGAGCTAACAGTAAATATTATTGCTTCTGGTCAACAACAATCTCTAAGTCAAGATAATAAGAGTAATAATAATAACAACTATAATTTAGGGGCACATGGCATGAGGACTTTACATTAAGTTTCCCATTTAATCCCACATCTATCTTATTAGGAAAGTACTATTAAAAATCCTAACTTTCCTGATAAGAAAACTAAGGTTTAGAGAGAGTTACCTCAGGTCACATACAGTTAGGAGGACATAAAGTCAGGATTCAAATTCAGACTGTCTGAGCTCAAAGCATAAACTCATAGCTACTTTGCTGCATAATCTATGGGAATTTTTTTTTTTCCCAGAGAATTGCCATCTACACTTTGATCTAACCAATAGCAAAATGCAATTCTGAACAATCTTGTCCACATAGATCTTTTAAATCCATCCTTATCCTATTATTTCTTTAGCATTCTTATGTAGGAAGCTCCTATGTGTGCCAATATTCTTTATATTTAATAGGAGTAAAAATCTAAGAGCAACTTGAGGTCATTCCAAATGATACCATGAGCTTCTGCCCTGGGCAGACAGAAACTTATCACTTCCTTTTCCTCTGATATAGGGTGCTGAGCAATGTTCCACAATCCCCTGACCAACCAGTCATCAAGTCATTCTTCATTTCTAGCATTTTTAGAAGAAAGTCAATAGGGCTCTCTCTATTATATATCCCATTGCTACTCCCAATACTATTAACCCAATATGCGAATCTCCTGTCTGTCTGTTTGGGCACAAAAGCTCTCTACTAGAAGGTTCGTGAAGAAACATGGAAGAAAACCCGGAAGATAAACTTATGAATGTCCACACAGAAAGAGTACTGGATCCAATAAGCAGATCCAAGTTTTGCAGACATGGACCTCAGATCACACACACACCTATCACCTTGAGGAGGACAGATACCAATAAAGGCAAGCCCCTTGACTCCCTTCACTGACCAAACAGAACCAAAGGTTTTGCTCCAACCAGCAAATGTTAAATATGTTTTGAGGCCCCTAGCTCTGGTGAGCTGTCATATGAAATGAATTGCTGAGGCTCAGAGTCTGGATGTGCAAGACACTGCGGTGGATTCTCTGTTGGAAGAGCTGCAGAACCCCAGCCAACCCAAATAGTTGGGAAACCATTCCATAGGCAGACACAGTCCAAAGGCATTTCTTGTTACTGGGTTGTGCATGAGTGCTACAACGTCACTGCAATGCCTTGTAAACAGGAGAATGTCAGAAGGGTTCCCAGTTCAAATCAGCTCTGGGCACTTAAGATCTTTCGGGAAAACCCCTAAGCCTGGTATGCATTCCAGAGCTCATCCGGCTCTAATTAAAACTCATAATTCCAGGCTGTGTTCATCCAAACAATGTCAAGTCAAACCACAAGAAAATCTGTTATCACTCAAATTGGTACATATTTTTCATACAACTGAAATATTATATAAAATCATAAACTGTTAAATGGAAATGTAAAAATTTAATTCAGACCCAATTCCCATGCTACTTTTGTCACACCTTCCAGGAGATGTGAACTGTGGGTCACAGCTGCATGCCGAGGGCATGAACCTTAAGATCAAAGCCTTTTACACCGGAGGAAGCATTGGTGTTAACCCAATCTACAAACCACTCCTTGTGCCTTTCCCCACGTTCTTGTTCACTCCAACGTTGTAAAAAGTTATTTGTTTGAATGCTGTTTTAAAGTGCTCTGTGCAGTTAAGTTTTCAAAAGCGTGGGGGCTAGTTTTCCTTCAGTGTATATATGAAACTCCCAATAAATTTAAAGTCCTTAGGTGTGTTTTGGGGGAGGCAGAGGATTAAAAGGAGAAAAGTTGGAAAGAAACAAGGACTTCAAAAAGGTAATCCCCTTAGAATATTAAAAAATGTCTTTATTGTTGGAAAGAAAGTCTATAGATCAAAAAATAGACACTGAAAAAGTGTATACCAATTTCATACTTACTTGTACCAAATTTGTATTTCTCTTTCCTAAGAAAACTATTCCTTTTATGTAATTGTGACAAAAAGATTAGAAACCGCCCTCACCTTGCTCTGTGTGTTAGTGATTTGAAAACATGCACTGCCTTTCATTTCTGTTAGTGCACATCAAATTCAGGATTTTGCACCAACTTTCTGTTGTGTGAGTATTTGTTAGTTTTAACAAAACTAATGCCTTAGTTTAAAGAAATTAGCGCCTTAGTTTGCTTGTGAGGGTCATAGGAAAATAAAAACATATTCCTGAACCCAATTCAAAACCAAGACACATATATGCTACGTATTTTTCAGATGGTGGTTTGGGACAGTAGCATAACCTTATTCAGTTTGTAAAACAGCATTAGATGCGTAGCCTCTGGGTGTATAACAAAGCAATGAGTAACATTTATTGACAATAAAGTTAAACTCGGGAAAACAATACAGTTAGCTAGCAGCAAAACTCAAAGAGGGTTCTGGGGGTACGTCTCAAATAATAAGCTATTCAGACCCTGAGCACACAGAAAATTCTAGACTTCCAATTCTATACCCTTGATTGAGACTGTACTTAGCTAAGTAAAATGGACAGAGCAGGCTAAATTCAGCAGTAAAGTTCTTTAAAATAGTGGGATGCTGGCCGGGCCCGGTGGCTCATGCCTATAATCCCAGCACTTCGGGAGGCCAAGGTGGGCGGATCACTTAAGGTCAGGAGTTTGAAACCAGCCTGACTAGCATGGTAAAACCCTGTCTCTACTAAAAATACCAAATTAGCCGGGTACGGTGACACATGCCTGTAATCGTACCTACTCGGAGGCTGAGGCAGGAGAATGGCTTGAATCCAGGAGTCTGAGGTTGTAGTGAGCCGAGATCACACCATTACACTCTAGCCTGGCCAACAAGAACAAAACTCTGTCAAAAAGAAAAAAAAAAGGGGGGGGATGTTGCTGGGCTTCATTGGTTTAATTGTTAAGCTAAAATTTAACCAACCAGCATATGGGATATAGAATGAAGCCTTGTGGTTAATGTAAGAAACTTAAGGGAAAATAAATTCCCTCAACAAAGAGCAGTCCTCTTGGTACATTCAGGACTAGAAGTTACTCAGGTAAAGAAAAATTTAATTTATAGAGTAGAGTCATAAAAAGGGTACCTGCTTAGATTACAAGTTTTCTTCTAACATAAGTCTTGTGAACACACAGGAGATGCTGCCTCCAGCAACCCTTATCTGGTTGACTCCGGGAATAGCCAACACACAGCAGCTTTCTGTGTGCCAAACATTATGACTCATATGCTTGACACTCACAGTCCATTGGTTTATGCAATGGGAAATTATGTAAGTGAATCAAGAGTTTGGGAATAAATACAACCGACTCTTAGAAAGCCCAAGCAGAGACCACAGAACAATGACCAGGTCTGAGGGAGGATGGGCGAAACACAGGCTAGATTTTGACAGGCATCAGGTCAAGGGTTTCCTTTCCAAGGCAGCTGTACTGGGTAGCAGCACCCAGTGCCTTGTGGAGCCTGGGCCATCGGTGTCCATGGAGGTCAACCAGCATCAAGGCAGGGCCTGGAGCAGGTGCTGACAGAAACTAGACTGACCTCTGGGCCAAAATTCCTCCTTCCTTCCAAACTAACCAGGCCAGGCCTCCAGGAAATAATGCCAGAACCAGACTTCTGAACTGGCAAAATAATCACCATGAGCATGAATAGCATTCATGGAGCACTTGCTTTGTATTGGACACTGGACTATGTGATTCAAATGTGTAACCCATATGAAACCAGGCTGCCTCATGGTCCAGTCCTGACCTGAAAATGCAGTCAGAGAAACAGAAGCCTAGCAACCCAATAGCACTTGAAAGTACTTTTTTTTTTCTTTCTTTCTCTCTCTTTTTTTTTTTTTTTTGTTAAGAGATGAGGTCTCTTAAATCTAGACACAGTATGCTGTTCACTCCTTCCTAGAAAAATCACTATCAAACCATAGCCAAGGGTATGAGTTTTGAGGTCACAGCAACGGTGCAATCATAGCTCACTGCAGTCTTGAAGAACTGGGCTCAAGCAGTCCTCCTGCCTCAGCCTCTCAGACCCACCCAGCTACCCAGACTACAGGTGCACACGAACACACCTATGTCTGGTTAATTTTTTTTTTTTTTTCTTTAGAGACGGGGTCTCACTATGTTGCCCAAGATGGTCTTGAACTTCTGGCTTCAAGCCGTCCTCCTGCCTTGGCCTCCCAGTGCACTGGGATTACAGGCATGCACCCGGCCTGAAAGTAATTTCAATCCTAGTTTTACTCTCTTGAAGATAGAGAGTACAATCATGCACTATTAAGCTTTAAGTTCTTAATCTTTCTCAGTATATTCTCTCATCTCAGAGTTGCTTTTAAACAACCTTTCTACTCCAAACCTCTCAAACTCTTCAAAACAGGATGAAAGTTCTCCTTCCCCCTTTTTCATTCCTTCTCCTTCTGCTGCTCTTTTCTGTCCCATAAGGAGTCCTCTGCCCTTGCCAGTGTAAGTTCCCCCAACCTGTGCTCCTCCACTGTTTCCTCTCACACACTGCAGACTTGGGTTTGCAGAAGGTGGGGGAATCACCAGATGAAATAGGAAGGGGAAATATCAAAGGACATAAAGAAAGGAAGAGGCTGTGAATACAGGTGTTCAAACATCTATTAAAGATGTATGTTTAATTCATCTTTGCAGTGACCCCCAGAGGTACGTGATCCCTTTACACATATGAGAAGGTTGGGTTAAGAGGTTCAGTGATGTGCCCTGTAACTGGGAGAGTCAGAGTACAGATCCAAGATGCTGTGACCTCAAAACCCATACCCTTGACTATGGTTTGATAGTGATTTTTCTGGGAAGGAGTGAACAGTATAAGGCATCTAGATTCCTTCTCAGGTAGTTGAGCTATGGACTAGGACTTTACTTCACTTCTTTCCAGATTTAAAAAGCAACAATGACCAGAACTATGAGTGGAGAGACCAAGGACTGGAGCGGAAGCAAGGTGGGTGGCTGTGGGAGGTAGATGTTAGGTGGAATTGCTGTAGCTAGCAATCTATTCTCCTCCTATTACCTAAATGACAAATATAGGGCAATTGGAGACTAGAATTTTTTCTAAATCTCATTTGCTTGTGGAAATCAAGCTTTTAGTGTAGCATTAGGTCCTCTAATCCAGGGCCCAGAAACACCTACAGGTAACTGGCATTATTCGTTGTGATGACCTGGCTGTAATAACAAAATTTGTAAAGTAATAATTGTTGTCTATTAAAGTGATTGTTGGGAGAGTTTTTCTGCTATATTTTGTACAACAATGGAGTCAACACAGGGACTTATGAACCCTTATGAATCAGCTACTTGGGAGAAGGAGTGAGAAAATAACTCAGGTAAAGGGAAATTAATAACTTTAAAATCCTATAATCAAGGGGTTATACAATTATGTAATCAAGGGATTGAGTCAATCCCTTGATTATATAATTTACCAAGAAATTAGTTGGAATGTTTTGTTTTGATATAAGAAATAATTTAAAGATCAGAAAGCAGAAGTAAGGAAAAAGCAGGCCCATTGGGCATAGAGACATATTAATATCAGGATCCGTTGGCATCCAGGCTGGCAGTGCTCACATTCAGTGATGTAGTAGTGGTGTGGAGGAGTAAAATCTCCAGGCTTACAGTTGGCACTCCATACTCCAGGATAACAAAGGTTACCATGGTGGACGTGGGCTACAAAGAGATCAGTGAAAGCCATGTGAGTATGAAAGTGGTGAATGGTGTGAAGTATGTATCTAGAAGAAATTGTCTAAATTTCATAAAGTTGTATCTGCTTTAAAAACTGTGTGTAAACGGCCATCCGATTCAGCAGTCCCATTACTGGATATATACCTAAAGGGAAAGAAATCACTGTGTCAAAAAGATACCTGCATTTGTGTGTGTATTGTGGCACTATTCACAATAGCAAAGATATGGAATCAACCTAAGTGGCCATCCATAGAGGACTGGATTTTTAAAATATGGTATATATATGCCATGGAATGCCTACTCAGTCATAAAAGAGAATGAATCATATGTTTTGCAGCAACATAAATGGAACTGGAGGCCATTATCCTAAGTGAAATCACTCAGGAACAGAAAGTCAAAACTGCATGTTCTCACTTATTAGCGGGAGCTAAACAATGAGTACACATGGAATAACAGACATTGGAGACTCCAAAAGATGGGAAATGGGGAGGGGGAGTGAAGGTTAAAAAATTACCTATTGGGTGCAATATTCACTCTTTGTATGATGGGTCCGTTAAAAGCCCAGACTTCACCACTGTGCAATATATGCATGTAAGAAATTTGCACTTGTACCCTTGAAATACATCCAAAATTTTTGAAAAGAATTATAACTATCTGTATAGTAAAGTGAGGTATGAACGAAGAGATTAATAAAAACTCTGAACCGTAGATCATGCGTTAAAAGTTGCAAGCTAGGAAAGGGATTTAAGTGTGGATAGCTATACAAAGACATCTAAGTCATGTGTTAGGATAACCAAAGAGAGTGGCTACTTTGTTCTTCCTGCTCATTATTTTCCCGTTATTTCCTTTTCCTACAGTGAGAAAGGGAGAATGAGAATATATAAGTGTGTATGCATGCATGCATACATCTGTGTGTATGTATAAAACTGCATAACAGACCGGGCACGGTGGCTCATGCCTATAATCCAAGCACTTTTGGAGGCTGAGACAGGTGAATCACCTGAGGTCAGGAATTAGAGATCAGCCTGGCCAACATGGCAAAACCCCGTCTCTACTAAAAATGCAAAAATTAGCTGGGCGTGGTGGCACACGCCTGTAATCCCAGCTACTTGGGAGACTGAGGCAGGAGAATCGCTTGAACCCTGGGGGATGGAGGTTGCAGTGAGCCAAGATCATGCCACTTCACTCCAGCCTGGGCAAAAGAGTGAGACTTGTCTAAACAAACAAACAAACAAAAAATGCTTAACAATCTTATACTAACCTACATTCCCATGGCCATACCCTGGATCTTGTCAATACTCAAAGCAACTTCATCTGTAAAATCTTAAACTCCAAATTTCTCATTCTCAGATGAGAATGTCTTATTTTCACCCTTTTCCCATGCTTTGGTCCCACCAAAACTGTTTTCCTGCATTGTTGAGGCCTCAGTTCCTAATTCTCCCAGTGATCAGTAGCCTCGTTTTCACTTCCCTTCCGGCCCAGCATGGACCATATGGCTGTTCAAATGAATCACACTCCTATAATCTATTTCCTCTGTCTTATGCCTAGGATATTGAACAATGCTGGAGAAAAAGAATAATACAAAACTCCCAAGGCATGAGCCCCTCCAAACTTCCCTGTTTCCCTCATGCAGAACAGAATCTTCCTTTCTCTTGAATCTCAGAAGATTGATCCTGTCTTGTTCCTTCCTGTTTGTCAAAAACATTGTATCTTATTAGTGAATTTTGCAATTTAGGCAATTACTCTAGATACAGTATGAATAGTTAATCAGGGGACAAGACAGGGTGCAGGGACAGTGGGAAGGTGTTGTGGGCTTTACTGGGGTGAATGACAACAGCAATAAAGAGAAGTGAATGACTTTGAAAGATGTGTAGGCAGCTGAATCACAAAAATATGATAATAGGTTGGATGCAGCATAGGGGAGATGAGGGTGGGAGTGAGTGTGAGGCACGCAGATTTCCGTCTTGAACAACTAAGTGATAACATCTATTATGGATACAGGAAAATTCTTGGAAAGAGATTCATGTTTATATAGAAAAAGTAAAAAATTTCATTTGGAATCTATTAAGCTTGAGGTGGCTGTGAGACTTCCAAGTGGAGATGGCTAAGAAGTGTTGGATATGAAGTGTTCCAATCCAAAGAAGGTTCTGGGGTGGAGACAGAAATTTAGAAGATGGTTCCATATGAATGCCATTTGAATTCAGGTAGTGAAAGATGTCATCTACGGAGGGAGAACAGAATGAAAACAGAAGAGGAATTTGTTCTGATGAACTCCAACAATTTTTGTTTGGGAGAAACAGAAAGAGCCATGGATGAAGATTGAGAAGATGAGAATGAATGGATACGAGGAAAAGTCGGGGAGTAGGGGTAGAAGAAGCCAGTGGCAGTGAAGGAGGAAGTTGCCAGTCATATCAAATGCTGTTAAGGGGTCAAATAAGATGAGAACTCCTAAGTGTCCACTACTCTTAGCCACATGGAAGGAAGTTACCGACATCCTCTGAGAGGGTCATTTCAGAGGAGAGCTGAAGGCAGACAGCAGCCTGGAGTGAGTGGGAGGAATCTAAGACTGGAGATAGGAATTCCAGACAGCAACTCTTTAAAGAAATTTGGCTATGAAGGGAAGAAAATGGGGTCAAAGTGGTGTCTTTTTGTTTTGTTTTGTTTTTAATGTGTAAGACGTGTGTTTAAATGATAATGGAATCATTAGAAAGGAAGAGGTGAAAGCTAAAGTAGAAGAGAGACAGGGAATATTTGGTAGTAAAATGTCCTAAGAAGAAGAAGAATGAATGAAGAATACAAGTGGATGGTGGGCCTGTGATAGGAGAGAGCCATTATAACTGGAAGGTAGGATAAAAAGATCCGCTAAGACGCTGGCATGGTTGCCGTTTTAGGTAGAGTAGTTTCTATCTAAAGGCTTCTATCAAGTTTATGAAGGAGACCTTATTGGTCATCTTCTGGAAATGGTGGCTAAAAGAAAGAACTGGAGATTGAAGAAGAAGGAAGATTTAAAATAGGCATTGAAAAGGGAAAGTAACCTAATGAGAGGGACACAAATTTCAATTGCTGGGCAGTGAATGAGAATCCAGTTGAGGTTGAACTGATAGTGGATTGATTTGCCTTGTTGACATATGGTCTCCCACAGGACTCGGTTATTGGTGAAGGCACAGGGAAGAACAGAGTTGGATTTATGGACAGTTATGGTTTTCCTGGAGGGATGTTGTAAGGAGGTTTAAGAAACTGATAAGAGAATGATCCAAAAGATGGACTATGCAATCTAAGCTGGTTATGAAGGAAGCAAAGACAGAAGATGGTTAAAGAAAAAGTATGTGAGCCCATGGACAAGAGATCATGATGAAAACAAACAAGTAAGATGGTTGCATAGCCAAATTGTGGGAGGAGACATTGTGGTCAGAGAGTTTGGAGGTCAGACTGTTGACAGTGATGAAAAATCAGGGCCCAGGTGAGATCCTGAAGGTAGAAGGTTGAAGTGTGAAGATCAGTGACAATGGGAGGTCAAGGAACTGAGAGGACAGACATTCTTCGGTGCCCCAATTTGAACAAGATATTCTCATATACAACCTTCTAAATGTTTTGCATTGTCCCTTTCTTATTGAATCTCACTGAGACAGCCAGGTGGAAAGGGGTCCCCAGAGAAACTTCAAACAGCCTGCGCACTGGGAGGAATGTGCACTGGGAGGAATGTGCACTGGGGTGGGAGGAATGTGCACTGGGAGGAATGTGCACTGGGGTGGAGGAATGCGCACTGGGAGGAATGTGCACTGGGAGGAATGTGCACTGGGGTGGAGGAATGTGCACTGGGAGGAATGTGCACTGAGAGGAATGCGCACTGGGAGGAATGTGCACCAGGGTGGAGGAATGCACACTGGGAGGAATGTGCACTGGGAGGAATGCGCACTGGGAGGAATGTGCATTGGGAGGAATGTGCACTGGGGTGGAGGAGTGTGCACTGGGAGGAATGTGCACTGGGAGGAATGCACGCTAGGGTGGAGGAATGTACGCTGGGGTGGAGGAATGTGCACTGGGGTGGAGGAATGTGCACTGGGGTGGAGCCACAGAAGTTCGTGATGTTTGCAGCAGGCAGGAGCCTGGCCCCTCCTCTTCCCAGGTGATACCTGGGATTCCATCTGCGAGGCAGGAAGCACACCCACAGAGACTCTGGTTTTGTGGAGAGTCCCTGTTTCCCTTTTTCCCCCATTTTGCCCAATAAATTCCATTTTTCTCCCCCTTCAAATTGTCTGTGAGCCTAATTTTTCATGGCCTTGTAAAAAGGACCCTGTCTTTAGCTGAACTAAGAAGAGAGTCCTACAACATCATTAATCCATCTGGAATTGATATTTATGTGTGGTGTCAGATTACCATTTTAATTTTCTTCTATTTGGATAAGCAGTTGTTCTGGGGCCATTTATCGAATAGTTATTTTATCCCAAATATCCCTTGAATATGTTCCTTCCTCACTATCCTTACCTTTTATTCCATCCTGTCACCTCTACATGAAGTAATACAGTGCCCTTCCACCTCTTTTCCCTACAGTCTATATTCTATAATTTGCTGTAAAAGTTACCTTTCTAAAATACAAATATGACCTTGTCACTCCCCTGATTAAAGTGCTTAAATAACTTCTTTTTGTTACCTATAGAGTAAAAGCCACACCCTAAGCCTGGTATACGTAAAACATCTCACAGTATTTTTCTTTATAATATTTCTTTGCTTATCAAATCATCCTCATATTTTGGCATTATCTACATTTTCACTCAAATGCTATGGGGTAGAAAAATATGTGATTCAAATTTACTTTTAAAAAATATTTTACCAAGACTATTAATTAGAATCATAATTGCTAGATTTTAAATGTTCTAATTCATTTATTTGTCTTCTATGCATTAGATACCGTACATTTTTTAAGCACTTAGAATCTAAAGAAGGACGGAAAGCATTAAGCCAATTATCTTATGAAAAGGAAAAAATACATGTAGCGACAGACATTTGAGTAAACTGCTACTGAGAGCCTGATGAGGAATAAATGGCATTTAGTTTGATGGAAATCTTGGAGGCTTCATGGAAAAGTTGGCTAGGTCTGTTTTGAAAGATGGATAAAACTTACCAAGCCAGAGAAGGGGATGGGAAGGCATTTTAGATGGGGGAGGGCATCAATAAAGTCAAGAGAAGTGGGAGAGTGTGATCTTGGAGGAGAAAGATGAGTAGCTGGAAATGCATTGAGGCCAGAGTGCACAAACCCTTCAAGGAGCAGTTAATAGATCCGCTCTAGTTAGTTGGCACTGGAAGTCACTGAAAATCCCTACTAAGTGACTGATATAATGAGGTTGTGACATGATCAGGTAGATTGGGACTCAGAGAGATGAATCTTATCGGATGCCCTGCTACTCTAAGCATGGTGTGCTGTTGGCTTGTTCTGAGAGATGGAAAAGCCAGAAAGGATGCAAGAAAAATTTCAGAAGCAGAACCCCAAAATAGCAGTTAGATACCCAGAGAAAGTGGGGATGAAGGAGTCTAATTCAGCTCCAGAAAGGTAAGAAGTGCATGAGGAATTCCTGCATCTGATTAAGCACCGTTTATATTCGCATTTGCTTAAATGGAATTTCTTATGCTTTTTTGGTGGCTTTAAAAAATATTTACTACTGAAAATTATTTTCATAGCCTAACTTTATGTCTTTAGATTAATGTTTTTATTCTTGTGTCTCTTTTCCTCCTCCTTATGTGTGACAGCTTCTACTGGATATGGTTGGGTCCCCTGACCAGGATCTCCAGGAAGCTGCAGCTGGTTGTATATCCAATATCCGCAGGCTGGCTCTTGCTACAGAGAAGGCCAGATACACTTGAAATGGACATTACAAGCTATCAAATTCTACATGACACAGGACATGTCACTCCCATGGCCAGAAAGCCTAAATTGGGAAACATTTATTAGCAAACCCTAAATGAAAACACATAAATTGAAAATGCACAGAATGTTTTTCATCTGAAAATTGCATAGAGACTTTTGTTTCCATTTAATGTTTTAGAGATATGGCATGTAGTAAGATGGAAAGCCAATAAACCTCTGATAAGTTTCTAAGAATTTGAGAATATATGTATACACTCTATATATAGAGAGAGTTCAGTGATGCTTTTGTATTTGTGGTGATTGTAATAAAGGATATGACCCTCCCAATGTGCAGTTTCATAGTTGTTCATGAACGCCTCTACAGTTCCCTTTCTGCTAAACCAATCTAATTGTCCTGTCATTACGGCTTTGTCTGTTTGATCACTTGCAACCCACGGGAGAGTTCCGAGGAGATGTCCTGATTTCACAAACTGTTATTAAATAGAATTTAGCGTCAAGCAGCTGGACTTAGAAAGATCATCCCAAGGTCATCCCAAATTTCTCCTAAATACTAGCAAACATCTGAAAGGACAACGTATAACTGTCACTGTACCAGATCATGCAAATCACAAGAACATAAGCAATGAGTTTTGTTGCTTTACACTTGGACTTACAGAGCATAAACAATTATATGTTTTATTTCTCACAGAGATTTACCAACATTTTCTTGAAAGAAATTAATTGATACTGATGTAAGGATAATACGACTTCACATAAAATTGCTTTGAATTTCTGAACTTGTTTTCAGCACACGAAGTACTTTTTAAAAAGTGGCTACAAAAAAATAATAGCATTTTATCAGGTTATAGAAACATTAGAACCCACTTAGAAGAATCACATATGTAAGCTCGGTGTGCTGAAATGTTTGGGAACTCACTGTCCCTAGTATTGTAACACTCGCCAGAAAAATTGCTTTGTATTCATCAGCACCATAAACTGACAATCTCAGTTAATGCTTTAAAAAAGCAGTCAAGGAGGTTTTATTGAAAAATATTAGGTACTGGATATGTGTGTCATCATTTCAAGATCATAAACTTAATTGAATTAAATGTAAATTATTTGTATGAAATGAAAAGCCTGTACAGGATGAAAATCATACAAGGGATAGATACTGTGATAAAAAAGATAAAGCCCTTCTGAGAATGTTAAGGTTTCATAAAACACCAGTTCATCGTCATGACTTTTCAAAGGAGGTTCTAAAAAAGGATAATGCGAAGAACAAGAACATGGTATTAATGCAAACTAAAAATTGAAATGTAAATAATAGAGGAAATCCCCTAACTTTCAACAGCAGAGATTTCTAATGTTAAAGTCACTGTTTAGTTTTGTTTCATTAGGCATTAAAAATACTTCTAGAAGCCATGGATTATGACAGCGACAGGAAAAGAATAAACACATTGCTGTTGTAATATTATTAGAGGAAATTTCTACCATTGTTCTCAGATTTTAAAATGTTCTTGAATCAGTAGTGGTCCTGGGAGTGAAAAAAACAACAGGTAAAACAACAAAAAGAACCATATGAATGTTGGAAAGGAAGGGTCGTTTCTTTACCATGTGCTTGCTTGGAGGAAAACTTAGGGCTTCTGTTTTTATGGTTAATAAATGCATAAAAAGAAAGATAACAGTGCCGTTTTGAAAAAGACTAAGCACTTGGAAACAGAGAAAATTAACATGAAGATTGTCTAGTATATTTCTAAGTAGGATTTTTTTTTTTTTTAATTCTTAAACACCAGAAATGTAGTAATTTCAGAGTAAACAAATGAGAAGTTGAAATTAAAGGTCCATTTTTGGCTTATTGTTGTGAAATGGCATCACAGAAAACTCTAGTACTGCTAGAAAAATGTCAAAACCAGTGGAAACACCCCCAGCTTTCAGGGAACACAGGTACGGATGATCGCACCATCGTTTTGCTACCCCATACTATGTGAGTACTCTTTTTCCTTTTCATTCATTTTTGTATGAGGGAATTTTGTGTTATATTTATTTTGCACTATTTATGGCTGACAGTCTTAATTCTTTGTAAGTTTTGGGGGACAAGGTTCTTTTTTAGACTTTATTCTCCCCCAGGACATTGAGGGAATACAGTATGCTCTCTTAGTAACTGATGGCTGCTACAGTTTGAGAGGGGTTTAAGGTGGAAAGAATTTTAAGCAGATATTCTTTGATGTTCTAGTCTCTGTAGTTTGCAAGGGTTCCTCCTAGAAATCCTTGCTTTGATCCTTCTGCTTTTTGCAGTCAATGTTCTTTTGCTAATATCAAGATGACTTGTACTGAAAATGACTCGTTTCTTACAAAAACTTTTCCAGCTTCTGAAAGTGAATGCGAGGATAGTTTTCGTAGGGCCTGGCATTGAAAATTCTGTTATTTTTGATAGAGTTTGATGTTACCATTATACATCCCTAAGGCATTCGCATGGAACTGAGAGACTATAATTAAAAATATTTAGAAAATTTATTGCTACTCAGGAGAGTAAGTATCTCAGTTGTTGATAAACAGATGATGACCAGAGCTGTAAGTAAATCCATCCTTCTTCTTTTACCTAGTGGGATTGGGTTAGCAAAAATAAAGAAACTTCTCCAGTCCAGATAATTTAAAGCATTTAATCTCATTCCATGAAGATTTGGGAATGGAATAGTCTATGTTCATTCCTGTAACTCAGTGAAAACAATAAGGACACCCACTTATTTAAGAGCCTCACTGCTTCACATTCATTAAATGACCCCCAAAACCAATGGTCCCCATGAACTTAAGCGTAAACAGTGGAACTCTCTCTCTAAGTGAGAATGGAGTCGAAAGGAAACCAACTTTTATAAGACACTACTCTATGCAAGCATTGTATTAGGTATTTTGTACTCATTATATCATTTAAAATACAGGAGAACTGATAAAACAGACACTCTCATATCTGACTAGGGCCTACTTAAATGGGCAGAATCATTTTGCAAGGTGAATTTGGCAATGCATACCCAAAGTGCTACAATTTTGTATACCTTTGTGCTATGTTCAAGGATTTATCTACAATGATGCTCAATACACCATTGCTTTATTTCAGTTATGGTTCAATCACGCAATGAAAACATTATAGGATCATAAAATAGCTAATGACATAAAACGCGTTTCAGAATATATTGTTAAATTGAAAATCAGGTTCTGACATAGTATGTACAGTATGAGCACATTTAAAAAATTACATACACATAGCTAAATAGTTACAATGAAAGAAAGAGCTGAGTTATCCACACGTATTCCTGAATACTGAAATAAGGTTGATTTTTGTTTCCTCTTTTGCTCATCTGTGTGTTTTCTGATCTATTTCACAGTGAACATGAATTTCTGCTTTTTTAAGGGAAACCATTATCAATTAATTTTACCTTTTTATCATTTGGAAACTTCTAAACCAGACATTGTTGCTACTTTCTAGCACTAATTTTAAAAGAGAAGTTCTCAGTTTACAAATGGAATACACAAAACACTTTTTGGAAATATAAGCAAAGTAGCTCCAACCTCTGAAACACCATAAAAATATTCTTAATCTACAAAATATGTATTTGCAATAGCCTTAACCCACAAATAATAATGCTGCAGCCAAACTGAAACATGCTGAAGTGGCCCATGTGTAAATTCTCACTGTTTCCTTATTTGGTTTTTGTCCATTACAAGCAGCTGAATTCTACCTCAGGAGTATAGAAAACACACAAGTGATGTAACAATTCCGAAGATCATTAATAGATGGCTTCATACAATGTAGTTTTGAGAAGAAAAGAATGATTTGGGCCCGTTTATTTGTTTACTCCATTGTAGATGCCTAAGATGAACAATATTGTGATTTACTAAGTCTCTTGATATATTTTGCCTGAATAAATCTAACAGAAGTATACTCTCAACCAAACTGTGCCAAGCAATAAGTAAATATAGGACAGTTTTCTAGACTTCTGTTCTCTCTTAAAGCATTATGTTTTTCTCCTTTGTGCTATTCCTTTATGCTCTGATTGTTACATTAATTTCCCCTCGTTCCAACATTTGTTTCCCTTCTTTTTTTCCCTCCACTCTAATCTCCATGTTTCCAGCTTCTACTTCCATTTTCTCTGACAAATGGTTATTACATTTTCTGGCTCTTAAAATATTTTATGCTTCAATTTCTATAAATGCAAGATGTAAAGCTGATATTTCAATATGTTTCTGATGTATAATTGTCATGGCTGACTTGAAATCGTGTAACAGATGGAATCCTTATACTCTCAACCCATTATTTTCCAATTTTCAAGTAAAAGTGACTTATTCTTTATTTGCATCTGTCAAGACAAAAGGAAGCTTTTCTTTTGCCAATTCATGCCACTCTGATTTATTAGTTGATAAAAGACATCTTTTATAAATTATATAATTGCCCCATGATGTTCAGAGTTAAGATTTGTAGTTACAATTTAGAGTTATATCCTAATTTATTTTCATGATTGAAAGATACATTCGTGCATATCAGTGTGGTTCTTATAGACTTGAAGATTCTATAGCTGGTTGGCTTTTCCACTGAGGAAGACTATATATGTATCGAAAAGGAAGTTCAGACAAAGGAGTATGAATAGTTCAATGCAACTCCTTTCTCACTATTGGGAAGAAAAAAAAAAAGCTGTTGTTTGCAATTAGATTAGTTACATGAGCAATTTCAAACCTAAATGTCCGTAAGCACCAGGCAAGTAATCTAAATGAGAGAAAATAGCTAGATTAAAAAATAATAATAATACTGATAAAATTGCCAATTGACTTTTAGCCTTCATATCTGGGAGACAAAAGGGATGGGTGGAGACCGTGGAGAACTGGAGAATACAGACAATTACTACTCACTGCTGGACAACCATTGCCAGATCTTGCAGTTATTCAGTAGAAATACATATTTTTTCATAGCCAATCTCCCACATTTTAAATATGGCAGCTGTATTTGTCTGCTAGAGCTGTCGTAAAAGTCAACCACAGACTGGGTGGCTTAAACCACAGAAATGTATTTTCTCACAGTTCTGGAGGCTGGAAGTCCAAGATCATGGGGCCAGTAGGTTGGTTTCTGGGGAGGCCTCTTTTCCTGGCTTGCAGACAGTCATCTCTTCACTGTGTAAGAACTTGGCAAGTTAGGCATTTGAGGAGGTATAGTCATGCATTTGAAACGCCAGTAAGGTGTTGTAACTGTGCCACTTATGAGTGCCAAGATGACCTAAAAAAATGACACTAACTCTCTTAAGTTCTATTGTGTGATGTTTAGATTGTGCTAAAAGGCAAATGTCAGTTTTCTGCAACTCCTGTGTGCAATTAAGCCCTTTTAGAGAGAAAAAGAGGCAGAAGTCCTCTGAAAAGGTTGTGCTTGAGCTGTGAGAAAGATTTCTTGGGTGGGATGCTGCCATGAGAATCTGCTCAATTTGCATTGTGGATGTAATTCATACTCACAAACAGGCCCGTGAAGATGGCGAGACTGGTTCTTTGACGGCTTGCAAATGTCTGCTTCTGCATAGTCTTCCCCTCTCTCTCTATAACCCCTCCCTTCATTTGCAGAGCAACTGTAGCTCCAGCCGAACCTCATCTTGCTTTAAATGTTGTGCACACATGGGGAGAATCTCACGGTTAGCACCAGGTTTTGCTTTGAAGGAGATGTGTTGCTTTTTCAAGCTTCGATGATCATTCCTAATCTTCAACTGCAAGGTGTAAAACATTAAGGGATCATCTTGATTATTTTGTCCTGTTTGAAACAATAAACAGCTGCTGATGCTGATTTAAAACAGAAGACCAGCGAATGCATTTTAATCTGTGAGGTCAATTTATTTAGATTATTCTCTTAAACGGAACTAATTATGAGCTAAAACAACAAACTTGAAGGTGTAAAGGAAAGGAGGGTCTTTGCTTTTCTGCCTATGAGTGTCATGAATGTGCAAGACAGATGTTGGAGACAGATGTGCTTTAACCAAGATGTGTGGCTGGTCTGCTCAGAGTTCTAATGTAGAATCTGCTCATGGGCCTATAGAAGCCCAACTTTTCTTGCACTGTGCCTATATGAGGTTTCCCTTTCTTTTCTTTTCTTTCTTTCTTTTTTTTTTTTTTTTTTTTCCCACCCAGGCTGAAGTGCAGTGGTGTGATCATGGCTCACTGCAACCCAGACCTCCCAGACTCAAGCAATCCTTCCACCTCAGCTTCTTGAGTAGCTGGGATCACAGGCGTGCACCATCACACCCAGGTAAATTTGTTTATTTTTAGTAGAGATGAGGTCTCTCTATGTTGCCCAGGCTGGTCTCGAACTCCTGGGCTCAAGAAATCCTCCCTCCTTGGCCTCTCAGTTTTCCATTTTTTTGGATAATATTGTTAATAATTTCCTCGGAAAGGAGATTGTTTTTATTTATACCCTTTCATCAGAGAACTGAGGCTTCAGAGAAGGAATGAGGAATGCCTTATAAGCACTAGAAAACCTTCAATTTATTCTTAGTTCTTCAGATGTAGTCCTGGCCAATCTATTCAAAGGCAATCAAAGGAAATTGATATGAATGTCTTCGATTTCCCTTTCCTCAATTCAATTCATTCTAATTTCAATCTACCTCCCCGTTCTTACCTCCCACTATTCTCCTTCAAATATATTCTACATGTAGTCTGGTCCAGAAAAAAAAAAATCACATATGTTGACTCAGATGTGAAAAAATTTACGTAACTTCCTTTAATTTTTACATGTCTTTCCACTGATGGGTGAAAAGCTTGACTTTGCCAATTAGAATTGTCTAGCCTCTTTTGATTAAAAATAGCTCCTCTTGGTTCACTGCGACATCTCTCAAAGTTGTTCCCCCTTCTCAAGTGTTCTCCCCTTCCTTCCCTTCTGCCCTCCTGGGTGCCTGTGAGCTGAGTTCTGGGAAGACATGTAAGAATCTCCAGGAAAGTTACACACCCCTTTTTGTTCCTTTATCCCCAGCCTGCCTCCTCTTTGTCTTGCTGCAGGTAGCTTTGAGTGTCCTGGTCACAGGACAGGCCAGCACCTGTGCTGATGATGCACGGAGTCTCTCGTGGATCCTAGTCAAGAAGCCTCCACCTCTGGCACCTCTCCTTAGAACCCCTGGCCCTGTCTGGTGTCTGGGTCGTCTCAGCTCTGCTGGGCTCTCCCAGGAGGCTGGGAGCTGCTGGCTACTTTCCCTGCACCACAAAATCATGCATGGGCTCTTTCAAGGCTGCCCTAAGCTCACCGGCTTAGAAATCTCCCTTAGCCGGGCCAGACATGGTGCCTTGCAGAAAATGGACCCTCACTGAGGGGCATAAACCCCTCCAGGCTGACTTTACCAGTTTTTATTTCCTTCAAAGTAAGCCAAGCTCTCCAAGCAACCTCCTTCCCTTCTCTTCTTGCACTTCCAAGCTGTCCTCCCAACACAGGGGAGTTTTACTCTCCTCTGTGTAGCAGGAGCTTTTTCGGAATCAAATTCTCCATTTTTTTCTGATCTCAATCCTCCAATCCTCCTTTCTTTATATAAAACCTGCTCTTAGAGTTCTGAGAAAACCACCGACTCCTGCTTGAAATCCTAATTTTGGAGATTATTATTTATTTGCAGACTTTATTTTGAAAATCTAGTTGGAAACTCAAAGCTGAGCAAGGACTTTTTTGTTCTGGGTGGCATTTTGTCTCCCTTTCCCTGCAGAAAATTATCTTCTGTGAGCATCTTGGCTTAAATAGAGGGGAGGCTGCAAAGCTTTAAAAACAACCAACTAACCAAACTAACAAACAAACCCGACCCTGGAAATACTAAAGAGAAAAAAAATACATCATATGGTATTTCAAAATATTGCCTATTTCAATCAGCCAAACTAAACGGCCTCTGTTCCGTGAATATGCTGGACTGTCCTGGTTCCACATCTTGTCTGTGTTGATCCCGTCACTTCGAATAAGGCCTGGGGCTTAGTTTTCACGTCACACTTGCTTGTCTGTTGCGTGGCTTTTCGCCTTAGTTGTTGTGAATGATTTCTCCTTTCATTGCTGATTTATTAAAAGGAAAATTAGCAGTGAAAATGGCTTGTTACTGATGTCAGAGCCAAACCAGTGGGCCGCACATTTTCTCTGGCAACCACTGAGAAAGAGACGAAAAGACAAAACATTATATATGAAGGTTAGAAGTTCTGGATAACCTGATGTCAGCTCCTTGTCAATGAGCATTCTCTGTGTGGTGGGGGTGATCTTATCCACTAAGATTTCGATAAAATCAGCTGAACACACAGAGAGGGGAAAGCTCAACATTCTTCCAGTATTTCCAGGAATTCTCGAGTGGGACCTGTTATTCCACGTTACCTCATGATCCTGATGATTGGCTGACCATCTACACATCTACATGTTCAGGTCTCTCTAGTCTCACCTCTTGCAGTTGTTCCCGTTTCCTTCTTCTTTCATGCCCTTGTAATCTCAGACATGTAACGCAACCCTTTTTCTTTGATTTCTGAAAAATACCACTGGCCTCAGGCGAATAGAAGTGGGAGATGTGGAGTGATGATCCATGAATGAGGACAGGACTGAAGAAAGCTTTACTCTGTCAACCCACACCTAGGTTCTGTCTCCCAGCTGTTCTCACAACCGAGAACCTCTGACTGGCATCACTGGCCTTGGGCTCCTTCTTTCTCACCATCTATTTTCCTCTCCCATGACTTCCCCCCATTTCCAGAACCGCCACCCCACCCCACCCCCAGGTGCTATCCTCAGAAATTTAAATACTTCTGTATCTATTCGCTTTTGCTGCTTAACAAACCATTGCCAACAGCCATGTGTTGAGCTCGTGATTCCACTGGTCAGCAATTTGGACTGGGCTCAGGTGGGCGCCTGCATGCATCTGCTGTCACCTGTAGGTTGACTTTGCTGTTTTGGCCGGGCTTTCACTTGTCTGGGGCCTCAGCTGGGACAGCTGGGCTGACCTGAATGTGCTCCACTCACATTCTAGGAGGCAAGCCCGGGCTTATGGAGGTTGCAGTCAGTTTCAAGAGAACACCCAAAAGCATGTAAGGATCATTGAAGCCTAGGGACAATTGGTGCATCATTTCTTCTGCTGCATTCCACCGGTCAAAGCAAGTCACAAGGTCTCCCCTTGATAGGGGGCTACAAAGTCATCTTGTAAAGAGATGTGTATATGGGGAGGGGTTGGGTGGGGGACACATATATATAGGACAAATCCAAGGGCTTGTGTTTCCACAATCAAAATAGTCCTTAAGTTGTTTTTACTTAAAATACATTTCTTTCCTCTTGGAAGAACTTTGCAGCCACCTCTTAAACTTCTGTGATTTTTCTTCCCAAGATCACAAGAAAATAACATCAGTATGTGAGTGTGTTTTGGGAACAGGGAGAGTTGTAAGAAACGAAAGTAATTGTTTTTGCTCCTGGGTAATAATTTAATTTTTTATCTTCAAAACTTTTATTATGGGGACTTTAAGATAAGCAAACAATACAAATGTATATTTACTCCTGCTTTATTGTAATACATCCCACCCAAAATTACACGAGGACAAGTGTCCTAACACCCCAGTATGGTATGTTCAGACAGTTTCTAGCTACCTTGAAATTTGCTGAAGAAAATGGGTCAGCCACCAACTGTGAAATTGATTTTTAAGTACACTGGAGATAATTACTTTTTACAAAATACATCATAAGACAAAGATCCTTTCTAACTCCATTTTCAATAACGGCAGAATTAACAGAGAACTAAAAGAGGATTGAACCTTCTGTGAAAGTAATATGTTAAGGGGGAAAAAAGGCACAGCATTCTTTTCCTAAGGAAAAGGAAAGAAACTGATGAGGAAAAAATAATTTGTTCCAGGAAAGCAAATTTCAGTAACTTTAGGGCACTGGCGAAATAAATAAATAAATAGATACATATTTTGGAAACCTAATGGGAAGAAAGCCATCCAAAAGAGATGGATACTCTTTAAACAAACAATGTTGACAGGTGAACAAACTGTATGGGAAGTGCAGGACAGGGAACGGGGTGCCAAACTGGCAAGGCAGAACTGTGCAAAGTTCTGAAAGGCGAATAGAGAACCGTGAAATGATATCCAGCCAGATCACCAAAGAAGAACAAAAAGAAGGGACTGGGAGGTGCAGGGACCACATCAAAAGTGAGAAAGACACTGCAGTGTGGGTAGACATAAAAGACATCAGGAAGCTGTTAATCAACTGCATTAATAAAATCCAAGTTATTCCTGACCATGTTACCATTTGGCTAAACAACCAGCCCTGGATTTCACATACAGTATTTCTCTGCTGGCCTGTTGCCTGGCTCCATAATCAGCATTGACTAAAATGTTTTTGATTGCAAATAGCAAAACCTTAGCTCAAATGGCTACTTTTTTTTTTTTTTTTTTTTTTTTTTTTTTTTTTTTTTTTTTTTTTTGAGACAGAGTCTTCCTCTGTCACCTAGGCTGGAGTGCAGTGGCACCATCTCGGCTCTCTGCAACCTCTGCCTCCCAAGTTTCAAGCGATTCTCCTGCCACAGCCTCCCGAGTAGCTGGGATTACAGGCATGTGCCACCATACCTGGCTAATTTTGGTATTTTTAGTAGAGACAGGGTTTTACCATATTGGCCAGGCTGGTCTAGAACTCCTGACCTCAGGTGATCCACTGGCCTTGGCCTCCCAAAGTGCTGGAATTATAGGCGTGAGCCACCATGCCCAGCCAAAATGGCTTTTTAAATAATGGGAATTTGTTGGTTCATGTAAACAAAAAGTCTAAAGATACAGCGATCTTTAGGTAAAGTTTGATCGAGTTTTGAATTCTATTTGTCTGAAATTATCTTGGCCATGCCCTCCTCTGTACATTGGCTTCATTCTCAGCTGGTTTCCCTCATGGTTGCAAAATGGCTGTAGCAACTCCAAATCTCATATCCTCACATTGCACTGTTCAGAGGAGTTTCTCTTCCTCCAACCACAAAGCAAACTGTCTGGGCTTCATGCTGATTGAACTGACTCAGGTCATTACCATGTGGATTGGCTGATCCTAGATGTGTTCATCCCTGAAGAACCAGGCACTGGTAAGGAGATGGATTTATGCTGACTTCCTTGGGTCATGTGTAGGCTGGAACATGGCGGACTCCATCTCATCCAACCCACAGGGCTGATACTCAATGGGGTAAGTGTGCAGGAAGCCAGTAAAATGCCTGCCTCAGGTAGTCTGAGCAGAAAAGGACTCTGTTACATTCTCTTCTGGTTTGGGTGACTTAATAGGCACGTAACCAGAACAAGGTTAACATGTAGCAAACCATGGCAGGTTAGACAACATTCTCAGGGGTGAATGTCAGCCCGGTTGTATCCCACATCTGCCTGAAAGAAAAGCACCAGCTCTGTGTATTAAAAGCATGAATAGCTGCTCTGCAGCCATCTTTAATTTATTGTAATCACTGCATTTGTAGAAACGTGAATACCCTTCTCTCACATTGGATCTTTGAAAAGTCAAACATTCTCGTGCTTACACCCCACTTTGTGATAAAGCTGAAAATATTTCAAGGTAAATTAAGTTCTTCCATGTGTAATTATCATCTGCATAAATTTAATTTTAATTTCAATGAAACTTAATTGGTCAGAATAAATGTCCAGGCACATTTTTATGCTCTTAAATGAACAAAAGTGATTTTTGCTCTATAAAGGATAATTGCCCTTTTTTCTCTATAATTACTACCATTGATGTCTTTGAAATTTCTAGAAAAACATTTTTATCTCTTAGAAGAAATGTCTAGAGTGAACCTCAAAACCTCATCTGCAAAATAAGAATAATTACACCTACTTCATAGGACGTCATGAGGATAAAAGAACTTAACATATAAAAAGTAAGTACCACAGTGTCTGACACATCTAATATATCATTATTATATATGTAATATGCAAGATTATTATATAACAACATCATTATTACCTCATTTTACTAGTTTTCACTTAATGTTCAGGCTAGACCTAGGAGGTTAGTGTTTATTACCACATTTTACAGAGGAGACACAAAGAGATAAATAAGGCATTGGGTTTCCAAGGTATTGAAATGGTGTAACTTTTTCATCATAAGTTACTAAGATTCACATTAAAAATAACTTCAGACTTGCTAATCTCTTTTATACTTTCCTTGAACTTTCTTCTGGTTACTGAACCGATTCAGTTGAAACTCAGCAAATGCATACATGAGACACTATCTCTGCTATTCATTCATGGTCAACACTACTCTACTGGGTGTTTATTTTCCAGATACTTCTGTCTTCCAGTCTCTTCCTTTTGTTATGTTTAGTTTACAGATTACATAATCTGTAGGCTTAAACATCTGTCCTTACAGTTAGATTTAAATATCTGGCACGTAGTAGGTAGTCATTAACATTTATTGAAGGAAGGAAGGAATGAAGCACAACATTGATTTATAAAGAAAAACAAAGGCTTACAGGAAAGATAGAAACTCTAATTCTCACGCCACCACTCAGGCCAATGATATGACAAAAGGAATATAAAAATTAGAGAAAGCCTGAACTAGCTGTGGAAAATAGTAAAAGGTGGCATTTACATATCAGAAACGTAACAGAATTTCTGCTAAATATAATGGGAATGGAAACAGACTAAGAAGTCATGAAGGGTCAACTGTAAATTCAGTTTTACAAACTGCTTTTATCATCTAGCAGCATGACTTGAAAGTTTTTTCAGGTGAATATCAATATTACCACTTCAATTGCTTATAAATATTTCATTATTTGTATGCATAATAATTTAATTCTTGCCAATATTTAGATTGCATCCGTTTTCATTTTTACAAAAATGTCATTGAACATCAAAAATCTTATTTTCAAAGGCAACTGTTGCAGAATGAAAATTATAGTTTTCAAAAATTACAAGGAAAAAAGCAAATAAAACCAAATCTGTATAACAAAAGGTTGAAAGGAAAAGAAACTGCAAGGAAGTTGAAAATAGCAAAATACGAGAATGGAAGAGCAAATGAATGCAAATGAACGAATGCACCTCTTAAGAGGTCAAAAAAACAACCCTCTGTATTTAGGTCCAAAGCAACTCAATTTTATTCAGTTTAAGCAAGGCACTAAAAGAAAAGCTACATGTAAAAATAAAAGGCTATGCAAAAATAAATTAGGTAATGGTTGCATGAAAGACTTGAGCTCTTTCCTTCTCCTCTATGTTGATTTCATTTTTTTGGCTTGTAGCAAGACAGCTGCAGCAATTTCGAGTGTCATAGCAGAAATAGCAATATTCAGGTGGAGATAAGAGACCCTGGCTCTTGCTCAGAAAAAGGAAACTTTCCCAGAGGCTACCTAGCTACCAGCACACTTCCTTTTGGCCAGGACTGGACCTCATGCCCAATAAACACTCAAGTGGAAAGCATAATGGACTCACCATTTGACCAATCAAATCTTTGCCTGAGACACTTAGCTATTTGGGAAAGAAGTGACTACCGAAACAAATATGAGGTTTAGGAAGGAAGGGGAATAAATGGATTCTAGCCAGGCAAGCGGTGATGATCACAACACCAGATCAGTGTTGACAAAAAGAAAGTTGATGTATACTAAACTGACTTAAGGACATAAAAGCATTATTAAGGATCAAGGGCTGCTTTACTTAATGATAGATTCACCAGGAAGACAAATTATTCTGATGCTGTATTCACCTAAAAACATAGCTTCAAAATACATGAAGCAAAAAGCAAGCAGAAATATAAGGTAATATAAACTTTTTTTTTTTTTTTTTTGAGATGGAGTCTTTCTCTGTTGCCCAGACTGGAGTGCAGTGGTACGATCTTGGCTCACTGCAACTTCTGTGTCCCAGGTTCAAGCAATTCTCATGCCTCAGCCTCCCAAGTAGTGCACCACCACACCTAGCTAATTTTTGTATTTTTAGTAGAGATGCGGTTTCACCATATTAGCCAGGCTGCTCTCAAACTCCTGACCTCAGGTGATCCGCCTGCCTCAACTTCCCAAAGTGGTGGGATTACAGGCGTGAGCCACCACACCCAGCTGGCAATATAAATAATTTTATATAATTTTAGGTCATAGTGGAAGATTTTTAACATACTTTTTCCAAGGACATTGAGCAGAACAAAACTTAGTAAGAACTGAGAAATTATGAACTGCAGAATTACTAAGCTTGATGTAATTGATATATGTGTGTGTGTGTATATATATACTGTGTATGTATACAGTGCTACAAGCAAAAAAAATTAAATACATATTTTCAAGCACATATTGAATATCTATAAAAGTTGATCACATACTTGACCACAAAGCGCAACTCAGTAAAAAATCAAAGCAGTAAAATTACAAATGAAATCAATAGATAAAGACAGTCATGAAACGAATACATTTAGAAATTTAAAAACCCACTTCTAAATAATTCATGGGTCAAAAAAGAAACCATATTGAAAATTGTAAAACAGAACTGACTGGCAATAGAAACCCTACGTATTAAAAACAAATGCAGGATTATTTGCAGGGAAAATTCTTTCTGAGACAACTGAGGCTAGTCTTTTTTCTAATAACATATTTCCATCCAAAACGTTGACACTGACAGAAAATTTAGGAAAACATTATACTTCTTCCATGTATTTTGGAAAGACTGCCCTCTGTTCTTTCTTTCCTTGAGTGTTTTCATGAAGTCTCAGTTAGAGTCCACATGCCATTTATTTTCTCTTTATTAAGCATTTTTGTGGCAATTTTATTCAAATAGCCAGACCAGTAACGGTCAGCCTTTCTACACTCCCACTCCACAGGGGAACATTTTCCTTACGCTAGTGAGGTGGCTATCAGAGGAGTTTCTTATTGCCCTCTCTGGCCACTCCACAAAGAAATCTAAATTGCTCCAAGTATTGCTAACCTGGCCATCTCCTTGTGGACTCTGTCACTAGCTTCACAACTCTGCACATTAGTAACCTCTTATTGATAGAACATCTGCTTCTGTGAATTTCAAAATCCAAAGCTATGCAAAATTTCTCTTTTACCATTTACTCTAATGAATTGCATGCTCAACTTGATTCAGAGGGAGGAAGAAATGAACATTTCACCACCTGCCCTGTGTACAGAGAGTTTGTAGAGAGCTTTCATTTGATTTGTCTCATAGGGATGATAGTAAACCCAAATAAGAAAGATGAATAGAAAGATTTCTGCTTCCAGGTTTATTATACAAATAATACATTATTATTTTATTTAAAGTTGATTTCTTGTCATGAGTAGTTAAAATGCATGAATACTTGTACAGATCATCTGTTATGGTAAAGAATGATTTTGCACATGGTTGCATTAAGGAAAACCCATTTTATTTCCTTTCAAATTCATCCTAAGATCACAAATGCTGGCATTCTTAACCGAATAAAGGATAGACTTCCTTAAGCATGTTTCATGATAATAGCTTTCATTTTATTTTGGTTGGCTAGATGTATATTGCCTCTCCAAGACCTCAATTATATAACCTGGGATTTCCACATTGTTTTTGACAGAAAAGTAGAACAAAAATAAGTTATGCAGACAAAATTTGAAACACATGATATGGAATTGAAAGGACTTAGTGATGAAAAAGTTGTCTGACTTCGTGGTAATCAAATCTTGAAATAGATTTCTCCTTAAACAAGCAAACAGTTCAAAGTATTTGGCTATGCATCACTGTCTTTTCAAGCTCAAACAGATTATAGTGCTCCATCTCTCAACTATAGTATATTTACAGCTGGACTTGGAAACTGATGCAGTAAACATCAAACTCTTACTGTAGTCTTGAATTATACTCTCCATTAGGCGGCCTTTGTAAGACTCTGGCTCCACAATCACAGAGGACAGGCAAGACTGTAGAATTGAGGAAAAAAGTAACAAGGTTTTGAAAACTGTGGACTGTTACAACAGATGTTCTCCTTTTGTCTTTCCAATTGGAGTAAGCTGCTTTAATCTTCCAATGCTATATTAACTTCCAATAATAGATACTCTTATTTAGTACCTATTATTCAGTACCTTATAGATGCTTAACCTATTTTGGGGTTATAGATCCTTATGTGCATTTGATGAAAAGTATGGATCTATATACAAAAATACAAAACAAAGCATATAACCCTCAAAATTTTGACTATAATTTCAGTTGACTCATGGACCCATAAATTCACTCATGGACCCCAGTTGAGAACCCTTACCCTAAGGAATCTGAGAATGCAAACCCTGGAGAAAAGGTAACTGAAAGAGTATTTTTTCTTCAAAGTTTGGAATGTAAAATCCTTTTATTGAAACTTCATTGTACACAGGGACCATCCATTGTAAGTACATTTTTTTTTGAAAAAGGATTTATAAGAATTAGGCCAGCTGCAGTGGCTTGTGCCTATAATCCCAGCACTTTGGGAGGCCAAGGTGGGAGCATCACTTGAGGCCAGGAGTTCAAGATCAGCCTGGGCAACATGGTGAGACTCCATCTCTGTAGTTTAGAAAAAAAAAAAGAAAAGAAAAAAAGAAAGCAAAGGAAGAAAGAGGAAGAGAATAAAAAAGGATCTAGGAAGATTTTTAAAGAAAAAAACACATAATTTTTAGAGGAATTTTGACCTTTGCAGTCTTTTTACCAAAAATCTACATGCATCTCAAAAATGGATAGCTAAAGCATTAGATCAGTTTCCATATCCAAATGCTTTTATTTTTTCTTCTTTATTCTACTAGATAAGAAAATTCTAACTCACATTATAAATCATCAGAACTGGAAGAAAATGTTTTATGGCTCTGACAAATGGTTCTGGGTATTTGGATTGAAGCTAGGAAGAAATTTCCAATTGAAGACTACTATACACTCTAAAGCTGGACTCTTGTATGCTTTGAGTTGGAAGGTGGGGTAAATGTTTTCCGTTTTTTGGTTGCATTTGACTCCAGAGAGTGTTCTATAATTTCTGTTAACAGCATATGCATGTGGTTTTATAATATACTCAATATGATGTTATTATTATTTTTTCTCTAAAGAAGGAAGAAATTTGAGATTTGGTGTTAAAGGGAGTCATACACACAGTGATAGAGCTGTTTCCACACAGTTTGATTGTCTTAAAGTCCTCTCCAATGTTAAAATCAAGGGTTTTTTTTTCCTTTTTTTCTTTCTTTTCCTTTTTTTCTTTCTTTCTTTCTTTTTTCTTTTTTTTTCTTTTTTTCTTTTTTTTTTTAGCTCTAATGTGTTAGAATCAAGCAAGTAACAAAACCAAATATACTTCCAATACATGCTACTTCAGCAAGTCACTTGGAATCTTGGAGATGTTCTTTGCTGGCACTTTTTTAGTGAAACTGAAATATATGATACAACATTTCTCATTAAATTGAGGCCTTTTCTCTCACTTTTAACATGTGATAGAGCTGATTATTATACATGTTGTTCATTTGTTCACTAAGCACACAGAATACAGCTTAGGACCACTGGGTATTACCTGATTATATTCCCATTTCCAGCATGATCACAAGTTTAATCAAGAGCAGGAAGCATGTTAATGGTGACTATATCAATTAAGCCATAAGTACTGCTGCAGGTCAAACCAGAATACAGAGCCTGGAACAAGAGAGAAGTTTATTTCTCTCTATTGCATAAACTTGCAAGCTGTTCCATTAAATTATCAGGTGCCCATGTTCCTTCTCTTTTGGTCTAGTGCCATTCTAGCATGTTGTATGTCTGCAACGTTCCACAACAGCTCACAAGACCCGTAGTTATGTGGCAAGGAAGAAAACGGAAAGGGAGGGTGCAAACCTTAGAAGTTGCACATCTCACTTTTACATATCTCCTACCCATTAGGGCACATTCATAGGCCACACTTTACCTACAAGAGATGCTGGGAAATGTTGCCTTTATTCTGAGTGGCCATGCACCCAGCTAAAATAGTCTAATACCATAAAAGAAAGGAAGAATGGCTCTTGAGTGCAATCAGCAGTCTCTGCCAGAGCCAGCAACAGTTTCCTGTGAATTAAGTATAATGGGTTTGACTTTCAGTTGTCACCTTTTATTCCCAAGCAGCACCTGTCTTATATATAGTGCTTGTGTTCCATCAGAACAGTTTCCAATTCAACTTTTTTTCTGATCTTTATCATAGATCACGATAGTTAACAATAAATACTTTGTCTCTAATAAGGGCAAATTAGTCCATTCTCACACTGCTTATAAAGACATAGTCAAGACTGAGTAATTTATAAAGGAAAGAAGTTTAATTGACTCACAGTTCCAGGGGCTGGGGAGGCCTCAGGAAACTTACAATCATGGCGGAAGGGGAAGCAAATACGTCCTTCTTCACATGGCAGCAGCATGGAGAAGTGTAGGGAACTGCCCTTTATAAAACCATCAAATCTCGTGAGATATATTCACTATCACTAGAACAGCACAGGAAAAACCTACTCCCATGATTTAATTACCTCCCACCAAATCTCTCCCACAACACATGGGGATTATGGGAGCTACAATTCAAGATGAGATTTAGGTGGGGACACAGCCAAACGGTATCAAAAGGTTTTCAATAACAAACAGAACAAGGAAAAAATCAAAATAATGGAATACTTTCTCCTAATACTTTCACAGCACATATTCCTTGAACAGATTAATAGTAAACACATAAATAATTTAATGCAATTATAAAGCAGAATATCTGCTAGCATGCATGCATATACAATTAGAGTTTTTTTAGGTCTAACCAAATGGGAACTTGGCAGTTCTTATACCAAGGACATCCAAGGGGGGCTGCTGGCTTCCAGCACCAGTTGCCTAAGAGCCCACATTTGGGGAACATGATTAAGGCTACACATCAGAGTTTTTGTTTATTGCAAACAACAGAAATGGACTCTGGCTAGCTCAAAGGGAAAAAGAAGGGAATTTATCACAATGATATGCGGGTTGCTCATAGAAAAAGAAAAGTAAGCAAAAGGACCAGGTGTCAGGAAGGACAGAAGTCATGGCAAGGTAGCCCTGGGAAAAGACCCTTAGAACAGCCCTGCCATTGTGAATCCGCCCTTGACAATTCTGTCCTCATCACTGTGCTCTAAGATCTTCAGCCTCCTAGGAGGAGACTCTGAAAGTTGATGTTATGGGCTAAACTGTGTCCTCCCCAATTTCTACATTAATGTCCTAACACCCAGAACCTCAGAATGTGACTATATGTGGAGATCGGGTCTTTAAAGGAGTAATTAAGTTAAAATGAGGTCATTCAGGTGGTCCCTAATCCTACCGGTATTCTTATGAGAAGAGAAAATTTGGACACAGAGACACACAGCAGGAGAAGGCCAGGTGAATGTGAATCCAAATGGCCATCTGCAAGCCAGGGAGAGAGGCCACACAAGAAACCAACCTTGCTGACACCTTGATCTCAGACTTCCAGACTCCAGAACTGTGAGAAGACAGATTCCGATTGTTTAAACCACCCTGTCTGTGGTACTTTGCTACCCTAACAAACAAATAAGCTTGGCTTATCTTTTTACTTAAGACCACATGCAATAAAGCAGAGGTAATCTACTAAAAGAAAGCAGAAAGAAGGAGAAAATGTGTCTAAAATAGAAAACATGATACATCTCTCAGAATAGTTGAAGCTTGTGCATTTAGAAGAGCAATTAAGTTTATTCCATATTACTCCAAAAAAAGAAATTAGTGACATTGGAAGTTCTGAGAAAATACATAATGGTCTAAAAAGAATAAAAAGCTGCCCCATAACTATAATGGAATGAATTACCTTATAATTGTCTTAAAGCAACTACTATCCTTATTATAGCTAGCATTTACTGAATGCAACTATGTGCCAAGAACTGTATAGGGCACTTTTCTGCATTATGTTATTTAATATGCCAATGGCCTCATGAATAAGTGAGCATTATTATCCTCATTTGAAAATAATGAAAGTAAAATTAGTAAACAGTAAAAGTAATGGCAAAAGCCGCAGTTACTTTTGCACCAACCTATCACAAAAGCCAGATTTTGAACCCAGGACTATTTGAATTTGGAGCTAGAATTCTTATCCTAGTAGCAGTCTTGGTTTCAACTGTTGAATTCTAGAGGTATTGTACTCTTCTTTGTTTCAGTCCTGGTTAGTAGATTCTTAGGGGAAGCAGAGGCTGGGATTTCTAAAGAGCAGTGGTCAATGAGAAGCTTTGGAAGGTGAAGAGATTGTCAAACTATGTGCTGCACTGTTTGTATAAGATAATGCTGAGAATGGTCACAAGATATTTAGCTTGAATATATTTCTACCCATGTTGGAAGAAAAGGCCTTGTACCATAGAAGTGACTCAGTGCTATTTTTTTGATAACAAGCCTGCTTTTTGAGGTCAGATTGAAATATTTAGAACTATCTCCTATATAATGGAATCGTTCGTCTTATAATAGCATCTGCCAGCCCAGGCTGTGCATTAGAACACCTGGGAAAGCTGTTAAACAATATATAAGTCTCGGCCTCATTCCCAGAGGTGGTAATTCAGTTGGTCTGCGATGGGGCGTAGGCATGAATATTTTTAGAACAATCCCCAGTGCTTCTAATATGCAACTAGGGTTGAGAAGCACTGCTTAAGAACTATACAATCAAACTGCACTTCAAACTAATAATGAAACTCCATTTTTCTATAAGAAACCTACCTGATTTGTTTTTCAGCCAGAAAAGCATCAAACTCTGCCTCTGGTTTTTATCCTTCCAGGTCTGATAGTATCAATAAGTCCACCTTGTCAAACAACATGGGCGTGAAACTTTTTCCCATTCACTATCAATGGAGCAGCAGATTCCTGGTATCGTTGCAAAGCTTGGTGAAATGATGGCTATGCCTTTTTGTTCTAGATACTATATGTTCATATTCTGTTTAATTAAAAAAATGATGTACATGACGGGAAGTTGCCTAGAAGTGGGAATTTAGTTAATGTATCCTTATCTATTGCCATAATAACGCTGTGTAACAAACCACAAACCCTAACAGGCAGTGTTTATTGCTCATGTGTCTGAAGTATGTTGAGGATTGGCTTGGTGGCTCTGCTAATCTTGGTGGCTCTGCTAATCTTGGTGGCTCTGCTAATCTTGGCTGGACTAGTTTGCTCAAGTGGGAGTCAGCTAACCATTTTCTGATCCAGGTAATGACTGGCAGGACTAGGCATGACTGGGGTGACTTGACTCTGCCTGCGTTTCTCACATCCTCCAGCAGGCAAGCCCAAAGATGTTCTCATGTGATGGCAGAGGTGCCAGAGAGCAAGACACATATGAAAACCCTTTTCAAGACTTTGCCTATGACAGGTCAGTTAGAATCCCATTAGCCAAAGCAAATCACCTGGCTGACCCCAGTGTTAATGGATGGCAGTCACTCCACCCACTTGCAGTGGGAGGGCAAAAGGTGTGAACATGGGGAGGGGGAAAGAACTGGAGCCATCATTTAAATTCAAGAACTGTTGGGAAAACACTATAACATCAAACCCTGAAACAGAGTAGAGGGACTAAAGAAAGAGGATAATATGGTGAAATAAATAGCTGGAAAGATAAAATTTTTAAACAGAAATAGGAGACCAATGGTGTGGCATTGTCAACTTTTAATTGGCTAGATGCCAGAGAATATGAGGGGAGGAATTGGCCTCCTACTTTTTACTATTGCTCTTCTACCTAAAAGGTAACTGTTAAAGCCTATGGAGTGTGGACAAATTATAAGCTATTCAAGGAAACGGGAGTAAATACATGTGAGTATATTTTCCATAAATGTGTTTATATATATATATGTACATATGTGCACATA
Source organism: Rhinopithecus roxellana (assembly GCF_007565055.1). Classification (NCBI taxonomy): domain Eukaryota; kingdom Metazoa; phylum Chordata; class Mammalia; order Primates; family Cercopithecidae; genus Rhinopithecus; species Rhinopithecus roxellana. Next base: position 105,839,060 of record NC_044559.1, read on the forward strand.
TATACATATATATACACACACATATATATAAACACATTTATGGAAAAGTACTCTTTAATGTGGAAAAAAATGAGAGCTAAACATTAAAAAAAAATACCTTGTAAGTTCTTATTATCTCAGCTACTCCAAATTTTAGACTTCTACTACAGATTTCTATTTTCTGTGTCTTATATGTGGAAGTGGTTAGTAATAAATCTTTTGTTTCTGTAAGTAGTCTGATCCAAAGAAAAAATAATTTTAATATTTACACAGAAACCCATCTTCTGTATTCCCAAACCTCAAAATAAGGCAATCATTTCACTAAATATCCTGCAGCCAGTTCAAAGTATTTTTGCAAAGTTAAAAAACTACATCTTGTTACTCAGATCAAGAGCTGGTTATATACACACATATACATATATGTGTATATGTATGTGCACATATATATGTGTATATGTATGTGCACATATATATGTGTGTATATATATGTGATATTGGAACATCAGTATATTTTTTAAACAAGAACATTTTGTGCTTCAAGGAAACTTAGAGGTTACCTTATTTAGCTCTCAATTTATAGAACTGAAAAAGAATCCTCAAAAAAGTTGAAATGATTTTCCCAAAATCATGCAGCAATTCAACCACCATCATGATAATATCTAGTACTTACATAGTTTACAAAGCATTTTTATATTCATAATGTCTATTCGTTTTAACAACTATGTTCAATTATGTAGTACAGTCTTCATTACCTTTATTTTTTAGATGAGTAAACCAAGGTACACAGATATTAAGTAACGTATCCACAGGCACTAAGCTGTAAGACACATAACAGTGTCTTATTCTACCTCTATAATGGCAAAGTATCCCAGCTGGAAATTGACATTAAAACTACAATGAGATGCCACTATGCACCCATCAGAATCAGAATATCTGAACTCAAAAAGACTGACCCTACCAAGTGTTGGCGAGAATGTGGAGGAGATGGAGCTCTTGTACCCTGCTGGTAGGGTGGGGCATGGCATAGCCACTTTAGAAAAGTTTGGCAGTTTCTTTAAATATCAAGCATACACCCACCATTTGACCCAGTCATGTCACTCCTAGGGATTTACCAAAGAGAACAGAAAGTTTATATTCATACAAAGACTTGTACACAAATGTTCCTAGCGACATTTTTGCAATGGCCCTAACCTGGAAATGCAACAATTTAGATGACTCTCAATACGGTTACACTGATTGAAAGGATCCAGATAAAGAAGAGTACATATTTTGTGATTTCATTTATTTAAAATTCTAGAAAATGAAAACTAATCTTTAGTGATAAATAGCAGATGGAGTTGTGGGAAGGCAGCAAGGGTCTCCAAGGATTACAAAGGACCAACAGGAAACTTGGGACTGATGAAAATGTTCATTATTTTGATTGTAGTCATGTTTTCACATCACACATATGTATATACATGTCAAAATTTATCAAAGGGTACACTTTAAATCATCCAGCATATTATATATTTCAATATGTTCATGTACCTTGATAAAACGGTTGAAAATAAAAAGTGGCCCAGCTAAAGTCAAGATTCTGAAAAAAGCTGCTTAATTATATGCAAACTTGCTAAGATCACACGAATACAAGTGTCTTTCCACTTTTTTGATTGAAATAAACCCTAGCAATCAAAATTTACATAAAGTCTCTTAAAAATGCGAATAGCATTGTGACACTTCTGTGCCTTTTAAGGCAATTGCAAAGATTTTATGCTCTTTCTAACCCACAGTGCTATTAATTCTAACAATAAGAAGTTATTAATGATCCTATGCTTGGTTAATTTATTTAATAAAAGAAAGTTTGGATCAGCAAGGGACATTTACCCCATGCTGTTGGGTATGCAAATGAATCTTTTGGGGACACAATTTGGCATAGCTGTTTCAAGGACTTTAAAATCATCCTTTTCTTCATTCCTGTTCTTCAGTCGGGTAATTACACATCTGGCAGTTTAACCTAAGAAAATGATCTCAAAGCAAAAAAAAAAAAAAAAAAAAAAAAAAAAAAAAAAGCCTTTTGTGAAAATTGTTCCTCCCAGCATTATTTATAATAGCCAAAAATGGAAATAAATTTAATGTCTAAAAATAGGGAAGAGTTCTTAAATAAATCATGTTACCTTCGCTTAATGGACCATTTATAGCAATTAAATAAATAATTTGTAATAGGTTCTAGAAAATCACTGAAGACGCTCCCAGAAAGAGTGAAACCAAATTGTAAAATATCCCTCCCCTTAACACTAAAGAAATGAGCAAAAATAGGTAAAAACAGAAGGAACAAAACCCCAGTACCCAGAAAGAAGACCAACTTCTTATAATAGTATTTGAAAAGAAGCATCAGGGTGAGAGAAAAATCAAAAAGTCGTTTGGATTAGCTCCTAACTCGTCATCCCCAAGCAGTGAAGATGAGACGGAGAAAGGTGAGCAGATGAAATCCTAAGGAGTTTTTTGTTGTTTTGAGATGGTCTCACTCTGTCGCCCAGGCTGGAGTGCAATGGAGTGATCATAGTTCACTGCAGCCTTGATCTCCCAGGCTCAAACCATTCTCCTGCTTCAGCCTCTGCAGGACTAGCTGGGACTACAATTCAGTCTACTGCACCGAGCTAATTTACTTTTTTTTTTTTTTGTAGAGACAGAATCTCACTATGTTGCCCAAGCTCCTAAGCAGCTTCGATAATCCTACTCAGCTTGGGGAGAGGCAAATAGGGATAGAAAAGGAGAGGATGGAGAAAGAAAAGCAGCAAACTCCTGCAAAAAGAAAGTCTCTTGCACTCAGGTTGGTGCTCACTAGTGAAGAGAGAGCATTGATTGACATGGCTTGCCGCTCTGGACTAGGAGAAGACATGGAGGGGACTGTAAGCAGTCAATAGTGAGGCACAGAAAACTAGCTCAGCCATAAACAACACTTTGCCAGGACAGAAAGCAAAGAAGAGAGAAAAAGAAGGCAAGACCGTTTGCAGGAGTAGAAGGATAGAGCGGTGGGGCCAAGGGAAATCTCTGCCACTTCCTGCCCTCCTGCCCCACTCCATTCCCGTAAAAGACCACCTGGAGCAAAACCGTGGAATTTTTCCCTTTTAAACCCCTGAGGCTGGGTGAGGTGGCTCATGCCTGTAATCCCAACAGGCAGGAGGTGGAGGTGGGAGGATGGCTCGAGGTCAATAATTTGAGACCGCTCCACACAAAATTTTTTTAAAATTGAGCTTGGCATGATGGCATATTCCTGTAGTCCCAGCTACTCAGGAGGCTGAGGCAGGAAGATTGCTTAATCCTAGGAGTTGGAGGCTGCATTAAGCTATGACCATGCCACTGCACTCCAACCTGGACAACAGAGTGAGAACTTATCTCTAAAAAATAAATAAATAAACCCTGAGATATTACAGTATTATTCATAATAGCCAAGATGTGTATGAACAACTCAAATGCCCATTAACTGGTGGGTGAATAAGCAAAATGTGGTATAATCACACAATGGAATATTATTTGAAATAAAGAGGTGAAATGCTGATACATGCTACACGTGGGTGAAACTTGAAAACATCATGCTAAGTGAAAAAAAAAAAAAAAGCCCATCACAAAAGGTCACATCCTGTATGATTCCGTTTATATGAAATATCCTAAATAGGCAAATCCATAGAGAGAAAGTAGATTAGAGATTCTTGGGACCTGGAGGAGAGAAGACAATAGGAGGAACTGCTAACGGGTAGAGTTGCTTTGGGGGTGATGAAAATGTTCTAAAATTAGGTAGTGGTGGCCAGGCCCAGTGGCTTACGCTGGTAACCCCAGCACTTTGGGAGGCCGAGGCATGTGATCACTTGATTGAGGTCAGGAGTTTGAGACCAGCCTGGCCAACATGGTGAAACCCCATTTCTATTAAAAATACAAAAATTATCTGGGTGTGGTGGCAGGTACCTGTAATCCCAGCCCCTAGGCTGGGGCACAAGAATCACCTGAACTCGGGAGGTGGAGGTTGCAGTGAGCCAAGATCACACCACTGTACTCCAGCCTGGGAGACAGAGTGAGACTCCATCTTAAATAATAATAATAATAATTAGTGGTAATGCTTGCACAATATTGTGAATATAGGGGAAAAAACCCTCTGAATTATACACTTTAAAAAGATGACCTAGGTCATATGTAAATTATATCACAATAAAACTGTTATTTGAAAAGAAGAAGAGGGAGAAGCGTCTGAAGGATTGCTGGGATTGCTGGCACGAGTGATGGGAGTGACTCTTAGTTGAAGTGCTACATCCTGAATTGAGGAAAGAATTTGAAGCTTGAGGAAACTACCTAAGGGAATAAGAAAGGCCACTGCTTAGACGTAAGTAACCCCATCACAGGGCCTTTACATTAAATTATAGAAGAAAGGTCAGAACTCATTCACCAAATCCGACTAACCTGGTACGTCCTGAGCACTCGCTTGCCATCCAGAGCCTCGGGCTTCCAAATAGAGCCAGAACGGCAGGCCCAGCCCTCCACATTCTGAGGTCTCAGATAAGTAAGAAGGGACCCAAGATGGCACACCAACATTGAGATGAAAGGGAAAGCCTTATTAGAGCTGCCTGTGGTAAAGGAATAACATCACAACCATAGAAATGCCCTCCAGCAAAGAAAGTAATAGAAAGGATTATATAAAGATAACATGTGAGCCATCCTTGGTTATAAAATACACAATACCAATACAGAAGAAAACTGTATAAAATAAGACTATGTGCTATGAAGAACATGCAAAGGACATGATCAGGAAAAATACCAATATTTTAGAACCATGGAAATTACGATTCCAAAAATGACAGTACATTATAAATATGCAACAACACTAAAAGAGGCTTCTAGTTTAGTGCTAAGTGGAAAGATATGCAAACATATATACTATAGGATTACAGATATATATTTAATAGAATTATAAGGAAATTCCTGAGCCTGATAAAACTAATTGTTTTAGCCATGTGTAGTGGAGTTCACCTGTAATCCCGGCTACTCAGGAAGCTGAGGTTGGGGCATTCCTTGAGCCCAGGAGTTTGGGATCAGCCTGGGTGACATAACAAGACCTCATCTATAAAATTAAATTAAATTAAATTAAATTAAAATAAAGTAAAATAAATCAAATTGTATTGAGGTGATTGGCCAATGCATCTTTTTTTCCTTCTTTTTAGGTTTGTACATTTTACAAGTTTTCTATAAAATGCATGTATTACTTTTGTAATGAAAACCATGATAAAACATATATTTTTAAAAATAATGGTTTCTAAGTGCTACTGTTGTGGGACATGCTTGTGCACAGGTAAAGTTCTATGTGGTCAGTGTGCAGCAGCAAGCGATTTTCAGTCTAAATGGCAGACTGAATAAAACTACGTGTGGATTTATTACCCTTTCTCCCAAAATCTCATTGAAATTCCAAAACAGATAAACAGTAGAAGGAATGAATCCATAACAGTGCTACAAACCAACAAAGAATAGCATCAAGAAACCAAATACTGCGAACAATTTCTGTAGGACACAAAGCAAACACGATTGGATTTACGGGAAAACCAGAGCCCAGCCTTCCTAACTCCAATCACATACAGCAGAGGACCACCAGAAAACCAAGTTGCCATCTTCCCATCAAGAACTGTAGGCTACAGTCAGCAGGGCCATGGATCCAACATAAGCCACACACTATTGAATGGATACCTGATTAAAATGTTGCAGAAGTACTAGGCTAGTATCATACAGAAATGGTGGCATTTTTCACCAGAATGAAGCCTAAAAAACAGTTCTCTAAATAAAGCAGAGGGACGAAAACTGTGAGTTCCTTGTGGAGCCAAAGGCTAAAAATGGTTATTCGGGGAAAAAAGTAGTGGAAGAAAATTCCATACTTAAGAAAGACAAATTTTTCAGATAAAAAGATACCCACTAGCCAAAAAAAGCTGAGCAAAAATAACAAAAACATAGAACAAGAGAGACAGTTAGGCATAGCCTGAAAAAGAGGAAAAACTACCCAAAATATCTCGCAAGGCTCATATAGCCTTGAAGCCAAAACTGGACAAGTACGACAGAAGAGTAAAGAAGAAACTAGTACCACCCTGGAACATAGTTGCAAAATCAAATCAGCAATGTATGAAATACTCATACGGAATGACATTAAAGAGTATGTCCCATTAATAATAAGGTGTTTCAATGTTAGAAAAAAAAACCTAATTATGTGATCAAACACCTTAAAATATTAAAGTAGAAAAACACTTCTATCATTGAGAAAATTTTTGGGAAAATTCAAATGTGCATAATTAAAAATAAATAAACCTAGAAAATTAGGAATGGAAGAGAGAAAAAACAATGAGTGTCTCCTCATCAGTCAACTTCACTTCTTCCTAAAAGAACCCCACCTTTATTCACTCTCCTCTGATGGCAATTGTGGTGGTTCTGAAACATGTCCACAAATTGTTTACCACATCTCTGTTCAAGAGGTGGATTGCATGCTTGATCAAAGAGGACGACCTTCCCTGATAGAAGAGGTCCCTTCTTTGGTCAGGGGTGTATGAGTAGCTGCACTCCCCTGCTAGAATCTCCAGACAAGCTCTCAAGAAGCAGAGCCTAACTAGTGACTCAATTCTGATGAATCAAGTGGAAGTGACAGTGCAGCCCCCTCCTGGATCTCTTTTGTAGTGCTTTCCTTAGGGGAAGTTAGTTGCTATGTTATGAGCAGCCCTATGGAGATGCTCACATGGCAAGGAACTGAAGACTCCAGCCAATAGTCATCAAGGAATTGTGGCCCCCAGCCAAAAGCCAGCAAAGAACTGAGGCCCCCCAACCAATAGGCAGCAAAGAACAGAGGCCCACAGCCAATTGTCAGCAAAGAACTGAAGACCCCAGCCAACAGTCAGCAAAGAACTGAGGCACTCAACCAATAGGCAGTAAAGAACTGAGGCCCCAGTCAATAGGCAGCAAGGAACTGAGGCTCCCAGTCAACAGCCAACAAAGAACTGAGGCACCAAGCCAATAGGCAGCAAGGAACTGAGGCCTTCAACAAATAGTCAGGAAAGAACTGAAGACCTGCGGCCAACAGTTATCAAGGAACTTAGGCACACAACCAATAGGCAGCAAACAACTGAGGCCCCCAGCCAATAGACAGCAAGGAACTGAGGCCCCCAGCCAATAACCAGCAAAGAATTGAAGACCCCAACCAACAGCAAAGAACTGAAGACCCCAGTCAATGGTCAGCAAAGAGCTGAATCTCCCAGCCAATAAGTAGCAAGGAACTGTGGTTCCCTGACCAGTAGGCAGCAAAGAACTAAGACATCCAACCAATAGGCAGCAAAGAACCGTGGCCCCCAGCCAATAGACAGCAAAGAACTGTGGCCCTCAACCAACAGGCAGCAAAGAACTGAGCCCGTCAGCCAACAGCCAGCAAGGAATTGAGGTCCCTGGCCAACAGCCATGTTGGTGAACCATTTCGGAAGCAGATCCTCCAGCCCCAGTCAAGCCTTCAGATGACAGCCACCCCATCTGACACCTTTACTGCAACCTCATCAAAGATCTAGAGCAACAACTATGCAAATAATCAATTCCTGGATTCCAACTGTCACAAACTGAGTGAAGTAATAAAAGTTTGTTGTTCTAAGCTGCTAAATTTGGAGATATATGAGTAATTTGTTGTGTCACAATAGATAACTAAAACAGTCTTCTGGGAAAGGCTAGACTTCTCAGCCCTGAGGATAAATCTATTACTTATTTATTTAAGTTGACAAGTAAAAATTGTACAAATGTATTGGGTACAGCATGTATTTCATTTCATTTCATTTTTGGGGGACACAGTTACACTCTGTTTTCCAGACTGAAGTGCAGTGGTGCAATCTTGGCTCCCTGCAACCTCTGCCTTCCAGGTTCAAGCCATTCTTGTGCCTCAGCCTCCAGAGTAGCTGGGAATACAGGCACATGACACCACACTTGGCTAATTTTTTAATTATTAGTAGAGATGGGGTTTCGCCATGTTGGCCAGACTGGTCTTGAACTGCTGCCTCAAGTGATCCACCCAGCTCGGCCTCCCAAAGTGCTGGGATTACAGGTGTGAGCCACTGCACCCAACCAATGTGTTGTTTTAAAATATGTATTCATTATGGAACAGTTAAATTGAGCTGATTAGCCTATGTGTTACCTCATATACTTATCTTTTTTGTGGTGAGAGCACTTAAAATCTACTCTCTTAGCAATTTTCCAGAATACAATACATTGTCATTAACTATAGTCACCAGCACTTTGGTCCCAGCACTTTGGGAGGCCAAGCTGGGTGGATCACTTGAAGCAGCAGTTCAAGACCTGTCTGGCCAACATAGCGAAATCCCATCTCTACTAATAATAAAACAATTAGCCAAGTGTGGTGTCATCCAGCTGTATTCCCAGCTACTCGGGAGGCTAAGGCACAAGAATGGCTTGAACCCGGAAGGCAGAGGTTGCAGTGAGCCAAGATTGCACATCCGCACTCCAGTCTGGAAATCAGAGTGTAATGTTGTATAACAGATCTCTTGAATTTACTCTTCCTATCTACCCAAGGGAAAATCCTCACTGAAGCATGTTAATTATGGCAATCTCATTGCTTAAGACACTTTTGGACGGCAAAACATTAGTGTAAATATGCTTCTGAGGGTTGGAAAGATTTCCTCACTTTGAAAAAGTCACGAATATTCTCATTTCTGCCTCCAAAAGCTGTTGTCTGAATGAGACACCGGCAACTGTGACAGCAACTTCAAAATCATGACAAATGGCAGAAATATCTAAATGGAACTGGAGAGGGAAAAGATGAAGAACCTAAGCCCTTGATGAATCTGCGAGGCACTGAATTACCTCGCCCTGGAATTCCCTGAAACTCTGACATTCTCAAGAAAGACTTTTTAAAATGCCTTTAATGTTTAAGCTCCTTTTAATTGGGCTTTCTGTAGCTTGCAGGTGAGAGCATTCTCAAGGATTCAGAAAGAAAACTCTTGTATTTGTCTCCTCATACTGCCGTAAAAAAATCCCATACACTGGGTGGTTTTGTATTTACCTCTGTGTAGTTTGAAATCTCTCAGTGAGAAAGTTTTATTTTATAATAAAATACATTTCTTAAAATGATGGATAAAGAACAATTTTCCTGATTTTAAAATACAAAGGTCTAATATAGCCACCCAAAATGAATGACTAACAATAAGGATATGTGCAGTGGTCCACATAAGACATACCTATATCTAATTTTCACGTTAATTTCAGATGGATGTATCAGTAATAGGTTGTATTTTGTCGGATATACATAAGTTATTATAATCACTTCACATCTAAGTTTAGAGAAAACAAAATGTCAAATTCAATGCAAAAGATGTGAGACATGTGCTTTGAAGCTTTTGAGAGCATTTTGACATTTCATTTAATTAATAAACTCAGATATTTCACAACATTGGCAAAAATAAGTGTTTATATCCATTTTGTTCATGTCAGTTTGTTGCAGACATCTTAGACACTAAACATGGCTTTTTTTATTATTATTATACTTTAAGTTCTAGGGTACATGTGCATAACGTGCAGGTTTGTTACATACGTATACTTGTGCCATGTTGGTGCGCTGCACCCATCAACTCGTCAGCACCCATCAATTCATCATTTATATCAGGTATAACTCCCAATGCAATCCCTTCCCCCTCCCCCCTCCCCATGATAGGCCCCAGTGTGTGATGTTCCCCTTCCCGAGTCCAAGTGATCTCATTGTTCAGTTCCCACCTATGAGTGAGAACATGCGGTGTTTGGTTTTCTGTTCTTGTGATAGTTTGCTAAGAATGATGGTTTCCAGCTGCATCCATGTCCCTACAAAGGACGCAAACTCATCCTTTTTTATGGCTGCATAGTATTCCATGGTGTATATGTGCCACATTTTCTTAATCCAGTCTGTCACAGATGGACATTTGGGTTGATTCCAAGTCTTTGCTATTGTGAATAGTGCCGCAATAAACATACGTGTGCATGTGTCTTTATAGCAGCATGATTTATAATCCTTTGGGTATATACCCAGTAGTGGGATGGCTGGGTCATATGGTACATCTAGTTCTAGATCCTTGAGGAATTGCCATACTGTTTTCCATAATGGTTGAACTAGTTTACAATCCCACCAACAGTGTAAAAGTGTTCCTATTTCTCCACATCCTCTCCAACACCTGTTGTTTCCTGACTTTTTAATGATTGCCATTCTAACTGGTGTGAGATGGTATCTCATTGTGGTTTTGATTTGCATTTCTCTGATGGCAAGTGATGATGAGCATTTTCTCATGTGTCTGTTGGCTGTATGAATGTCTTCTTTTGAGAAACGTCTGTTCATATCCTTTGCCCACTTTTTGATGGGGTTGTTTGTTTTTTTCTTGTATATTTGTTTGAGTTCTTTGTAGATTCTGGATATTAGCCCTTTGTCGGATGAGTAGATTGCAAAAATTTTCTCCCATTCTGTAGGTTGCCTGTTCACTCTGATGGTAGTTTTAAACATGGCTTTTAAAGAAAGTCTACTGCAAGAACTTCACCAAGACTGATACCCCAACTCCTTCCAAAAATTGTGGCTATTTCCCTTTTCTCTGTCTCTATCCCATGATGTGCCGGATCAGATTAGTACTCCCAGAAAAGGAGTAGGAGGAATGTAAAACTAGGAAAAGACAAAAATGAATTTGCCTCACCTATGGTTGTAAAAAGAGTAGCCAATCAGTTAATCAATAACAATAATATCTATATGCATCTCAATTTTGATGAAAAATCTGTGACTTTTATTGATGCTAATTTGATTTGTTTTAAATGCTGTTTTCCTCGTAATGTTCCAGAGCAAAACATGCTCTTACTAAACAGCTGCTCTCTTTGCATGGCCCCCCACCCAAGGCTATCAATGACCGAGAACCCTGGACACAGGCTGTCTCTGTTGAGAGAACCTCCAAAACTACAGTGACCCTCCCAGGCGACTGAGACTGAGTCTACAAGGGCCAGCCCAGTGGCCTGAACCATCTTGCTTTTATTCTTCAAAGAGACCCATATCCATGGGGTAACTGTCCTTCTCTGACTCAAAACTTCTTCCAGAGCAATGTGTTTAAGTGTGTCCTACGAAAGAGGGGAGTGCTTTACCCACAAAATGGGTCAGTCAATTTAACAGGTGGGCATCTTTTGAGACATTTCAGAAATCAAGCGGGAGTTTTCCAAAGCAAGGAAATTTCGTATCGGTGGCCAAGGGAGAAGATTTAACTTCTTTTTCTTATTAGTTTTTCCTTCTCTTATTTTTATCACTATGCTTCTCCCACAACATTCCTCGAGGAAGTCATGCTCATAAAAGGCACATTCTGGTTACCTACTGGTCTCTGTGAAAGCAAATGGTGTAGTCATGACAGATCCACCTAGACAGACAGGAAAGGGTCAAGGGCTCTGCAACATTTAAGGTCTCTGATCACCAAAAAGAGGCAATGATTTAAGCAATGGAAAGCCTTCATCCTGCCCGGATGGATGACGGGATTCTGAATGGCAGGCCTTATGGACGTTTGTGAAAACTATCCCAGGGAGCTTATGAGTTTCTTCCAGGTTTAAAGGGCCTGTTAACACTGAGCCACATGAAAAAATAATACTCCGGAGGGTTTTTCCCTCCTCTCCGTGATGTGATTAACATCTGAAACTACTCAAATTATACTCCAATGAGGAAAACTTAAACAAGAAAAAGCTCCCTTGAACATTAAAAGAATCCACTTGTTTTGTAATCTGCACTTTTATTCCCAGAAGCCCTTTCATTCCAGGTCTAATTCTGCTGGATCTTCAAGTCCTGCATACTTTGATGTTAGTATCAATCTTATTGGTGGACAGTCACAAGTTTTTGAAGTATTTTGAAAGCAGTTTCCTGTTAATAGCACAGACACATGAGCTTTGCATGTCAATCCTTTGATGGGGAAAATATCTGACTGGATTTGGACACTCACAGTTTTGCTTATAGTTATTCTGTCAGGTTTCATCATCGGAATTTGGCAGTTTATCTTCTTTCTATCTTTCCTTTCTTTTTCTTTAATTAAAAAATTTTTTTCTCTATCTTTTGATCTCTGTATGCTTATATAGAATTTTAATTTAATTATCACCTAGACAAAAGAGAAACTACTTAAAATTAATTTTCAAAGACAGCCAGGCATATAGTGGAAAAATCTTCATGTTGAAGTCCGGCATGTCAAGTCAGATCCTATGGCTTAAAGGAGCCACCAACCTCTTGGAATTGCCTCGGTTTGCTCATCCCTAAAATGGGGTTAACTGGGACTACTTAAAGCAGAATTTCTAAAACTTTATTCATATATGGAAACTTTAAGGAAAAAAAGATGCCTAGAGTGTTGATTCAAAGTGTTTTCTGATTTAATGTTGCTGAGCTATGCATAGACATAAATCTAGGTATAAGTTCTTTATGCTTATTTTAACTTCTTATACCAATTATATTCGTTGACTACTATGGAAATAATGCTGCATAACTGACAACCCCAGAAATCTTGGTAAATTACAAATACAAATATTTGTGTTTTCTATTCACAGTAGGGTTTGGCTGATCTCAGCTGGGCCAGGTGAGGATTAGCACCAGGTTGCAGGTAGATTCAGTTCTGCTTCCTCTGTTTTTGTCGCAGGATCAGAGGCTACGTGAGGCATGGCTGTTTTGTTTTGTTTTGGATGATGTATCACAAGACCGCAGAGGCCATGTCAAATTATGAATACACATTTAGAGTCTCTTCCTGTGTCACATTAACTGATATTCCAGCCAAGTCCAGACTTAATGGGTCAGGGAAGTATACTCTGCTTACTCTGGGAGAGGTATTGCAAAGATGCATGGCAAAGATCATGGCGGTATAAATCCATAACAGGAGGAAGGGAAGGACTGGCAGCAATGGTTCAATCCACATTTTTCTTAGATTATCATTTTTCACGGCTGGGCATGGTGGCTCATGCCTGTAATCCCAGCACTTTGGGAGGCTAAGGTGGGGTAAATCACTCGAAGTCAGGAGTTCGAGACCAGACTGGCCAACATGGCAAAACCTCCTTTCTACTAAAAATAAAAAAATTAGCCAGGTATGGTAGTGTATGCCTGTAATCCCAGCTACTCGAGAGGCTGAGGCAGGAGAATCGCTTGAACCTGGGAAGCGGAGGTTGCAGTGAGCCAAGACTGGGCCACTGCACTCCAGACTGGGTGACAGAGCAAGACTCTGTCTCAGCAAAAAAAAAAAAAGATTATACTTATTCACTTTGCTCCCATATGTGATGTGCTCCCCCGCCCCTCAAGACACACCACAAGCCTTAACCAATCATGGCATGGGGTTCAAAGTTCAGAATCTTGTGCTCCTCACTGAGATGTGGCTCTTCTTGATTCAGATATTCATAAACTAAAAAGACAAGGCATCTGTCAGCCTATGTTCCCAACATACAATGGTGAAACAGGGTTGAGGAATAGCAGTAAATGCCCTTCTTTTAAAAGGAGAAGACTGAGAAGATATATAGTGATTACTGGGCCATAGGAATTCTGAAATCCTGCTATGAAAGTATTGACCAGTTTCCCTACTGGGGCAGGGATTGTTCTTTGGAGCAATGCCCCAGTCCACTGTTCTCCATGTCCCAGCTCTGTCTCTGGCACAGCCTTCCTTTTCCATTATTTTTCCTGGCCACATCTGAAAAGAGTACAATCATTCCTCGGTATCCATAGGGGATTGATTCCAGGACACCCTCTCTTTGGATGCCAAAATCGGTGGATGCTCAAGTCCCTGATAGAAATGCCCTAGGATTTGTATATAACTTGCACACATCCTCTTATATACTTTAAATCATCTCTAGGTTACTTATAATGCTTAATACAATGTAAATGCTATGTAATAGATGTTACTCTGTATAACACCTAATACCTAGTAGATGCTCTGGAAACAATACGGTGGTTTTTTATTTGTATTTTTTATTGTTGTATTATTTTTAATGTTTTCTTTTTCAAATAATTTTGATCCATAGTTGGTTCAATCCACCCATGCAGAACCCATGGATACAGAGGGCCAACTGTATTGGAGGATGGGAAAGCAGCTCTCTCACCCACTTCCTACCTAGAGAAAGTTAGGAGCCTAGAGTTCTTTTTTTTCATCTCAAAGTCAGTCTCTTAATCTAGCAACACTTTTGCAAATACAGCTCTCTCAAAAGCTTGTTGGGTTTTGATGCAGTTGATTCCAGACATTTCCATGTACCAAAAGCCACACTTGTAATTCTTTGTGAGGCACATCTCTTTCTCTCTAAACTTAATTGCAAGTACTTTGGGTGCATCAGGCGTCAGTGAGCCCACTTTCTGGGCCACTTAAAAGTTGTTACGTCCAGGGAGAAGTACCTACGTTGGTTTTGTTGTGATGAGTTTGCGCCTGGATTGTGTCATTTTTCTGAGGCTATTTTCGTGAGTCTTTCAAATGCAAGTTATTTTTCAATTTTATATTTTACTGATTGAAAATGAGAAACAGCTTTATTCATCAACTCGACAGCTTCTGGAATTTCTAGGCTTGCTACATTCCCTATCAATTTTGCTTGAAAACTGGCCAATTCTTTTCTGAGCTTATCTCTTGTGGTACTTGTTCAAATGCTGAGAATTGCAGCCTATTCACGTTATCAACATTTGGATTCAGAATCTCCTTGCCCAGTGCAAGTTCGTTAGATAACACCTTTTGTCTTCCTAGTCATCAAAAACGATAGTTTTGCCCAAATGTTTCACTGCCCCATGGTGTTACAGCAGATAGTCAGGCAGACATAAGTAGGTCAGGAGAGGGCCCCGCACCAGGAATGTCAGGCGACCATCAGGTAATGGTCAGGCCATTGTTCACCATCTCTCTAAAATAATGATTTGTTGCAGACAATGCCAAGAAAAGGCAGTTTCCCAACAGATAGAAACACCTGAAACTGGTGATCAGCAACTTCCCGATAAGATCTCAGGAACTGGGTGAACAGGCTCAAGCCTGCACACTAAGAGGCAAAATGGCAGAGTTTAACAGGTAAATGACCTTCTTCTAGGAACCCTTGACTGGTAAGGGAAGAACTCCTCAAGTGAGCATGTGTACAACTCCAGTAAACACACTGTGCTTGCTCACCTCCCAAGTGCTGGTAGGCCACTGTGCATGCAGACATCCCACCCTAAGGGAAGAATCAGGAAAGAAAGGATGCAAGAGCCCAGAAGTATGCCAGTGTATGAGACCCCAAGTCAAAGGTCTAACCATGTTCTTGAACTCTCAAGTCACCTGCTTGGCCCTCTTCCAAGTATACTTTACTTCCTTTTGTTCCTATTCTAAAGCTTTTTAATAAACTTTCACTCCTGCTCTAAAACCTGCCGTGGTCTTTCCCTCTGCCTTATGCCTCTCAGTCACATTCTCTCTTTTGAGGAGGCAAGAATTGAGGTTGCTGAGGATCCGCACCGATACACCACTGCTAACGATGGTACAGGCTGTCTTGTTTTCCAGCCTCCTGTAGCATTCTGCTTTCTCTAAGGTGAGGTATTGCAAAGTCTAGACAAAGGGCTTGGTTGTAGAATCCGATAATGGAGATGGAGTAAAAAAAGGAGGAGAATAATTTACCACACTGATATAAATCAAAGCAAAAAATGAAACTCAAAGAAACAGTATTAACTTAATGTGACACTGTTGTCTTAAATCATAGCTCAAAATATGAATATGTTCTTTAGGATACGACTTTACTACCGTCTGTCAGATGATAACTAAAATATCTTAGCACTATTCTGGATTTGAACTTCTGCAAAGCCATCATTGATTTCACACACAATGAGGTTGTCTTGACCAAAAGACCTCATACTGTATGAAATGAATATATATGCATGTCATTTGCATATTAAGTCTGCCTTTGTGCCTTTCTCATTAGTGTACTTCAGTTGAAGTAGCACAATGGACTACTTTGTGTGACACTCTCATTGTAAGTGTTGATTATAATCTTTCTGATGATTCAGAATATGCTCATGTTAACCAGGTTCATATTATTTCTGACCTGAAACACAAGCATTTTTCAATCTTACCACTCATGTACTACTGAGAATATGGTCTGTAGATCCCTAAGCTGAGAACATTGATCTGTAAGGTTATTGGGGGTTTTAAATGACATGACATTGTTTAAAGAGCTTAGCACAATACTTGAGTAAGTGCTCAATAACTTTTAGTTTCCTTCCCTTCCCTTTTCACTTTATAGATTAGAGTTTCGTAGTCCACTGTGAGCATTAATTTGTCCAGCTCTGCCTTTAGGTGGAACATCTGTATAAATCCAGCTTTGTGAGTATTTTTAAACTGAGAGATTTTCCATCTGTTTTGGAGTTATAGCAGCCCACATTAGCCTCACTTGAGCTCTTAATGATATATGTATGATGGAAACAAGACATTTTAATATGTAAGTATTCATAGCCTCCTTCATTCCTGTCTGTGCAGATTCTACCCCTCCCCCACAGTCTTAGGAATTCTTTCTTTGCCACTCTAGTTCTTGGTATTTTTGTAATGCAAAATTAAGGGGCAGGGAGAGCAACTGGGCCATAGATGCCTGAAGAAAAAGGAAAGGATTTTTGCTTTCTGGGTCGGCCCTGGGTTCTCTATTGTGCAGAATCCAGGTAATGAGCAAAGCAGAAATGAAACTATAAAAAGAAGCCTCATTTCAAATTGATATAAATAAGAAAGATTTTGAGGTGGAGGCAGGAGGAAGAAGACAGAAAAGCCATGCTAGATTGATCTTGGGAGAATTTGGAAAGTTTGGGGAGAGTCTGCAACAAATGTGGAGCTTGAAAGAAGTGTGGAAGAGAGATGATATTTCCAAAAGTATTTTTGTGGGTTATAACATAGATTCCCTTTAAGACTGAGAAATACACATAAAATATTAAAATTCCTTCTAAGTTACTGCTATGGTTTGACTGTTTGTCCCCTCCCAAACTCATGTCAAAATTTAATTCCCATTGTAACAGTATTAAGAGTTGAGACCTTTATGAGGTGATTAGGCCATGAGGGCTCTGCCCTCATGAATGGATGGATTAATGGCATTTTCCTAGAAGTGGGCTTTTATAAAAGGATGAATTTGCTTCCTCTGGTTCTAATGTTCTTTAGTTCTCTCTGTGGATATCTCTCTCTCCCATGTGATGCCTTCTGCCATGGTATGACACAACAAGAAAGCCCTTGCCAGATACCACTGCATCTTGGACTTCCCAGCCTCTAAAACCATGAACCAATAAATTTCTGTTCCCTATAAATTACCCAGTCTCTGCTGTTCTATTTTAGCAGCACAAAATTGACTAAGTTACTTTTTGCTGCTGGAGTCTAGATTTCCTCAGGTGAGACACTATACTAAGACCTATTCCTATGAACAACTGCTCTACACACACACATACACGCACACACACACACAGTCACTCCACACACAAAAACTCTTTGTATTTGGATTATATACAGTCCTTCCAACTAAACAGCACCAAGATTACATATTTATTACTACATAAAGTTTGACAAAATTACTAGCTTCTTTTCTGCAGTGTGTTCTGTGTACTCAGTTTAAGATTTTCATATAAACATTATTTCCAAGAATGGAAAGTTAATAATATTTATATCATTTGTGTTTCACTGTTTGTCAGACTTCAAAATGCATTTCGAAACTTTTAGGCAAGTTTACTTTATACACGCACACAGAGTCACATAGTGTGGGAGACAGCTAATTGATCCTCAGTTCCTCCTCCCTCTAGCCCATGTGCTACAGACTGCATTATCAGCCTCCCTTGAAGCTAGTTGACCATTGGACTAGGTTTATGCCCGTGGAAAGTGAGCAGAAGTGATTGTGCAAGTTCTGCAGCAGTTGCTTAAGAGAAAATTGCTTGCTCTCTAGATTCATTTATTATTCCTTTCTGGTAGGCTAAATTATGGACAATAACCTGAGCCAGTTTCAACCATCTGGATGAGAACAATATCATAGGAGCAATAACATAGAAGGAACCTAGGTCCTGACTCAGTCTTTTGCTCATCCAAGCTGGTTAACCACTTCTCTCCAGACTGTATGAGAGAGAAGTGCACTTCTATTATGTTTGAACCAGTGATGTATGGAAGTATCTGCTATTGCAGTTTAGCCTACACCATAATCAATACACCTAGAAAATGTCACTTTCAATGTGACAAAACCAAAAATGCTCAAGTGGGACTTAACTAAACTAAAAAAGCTTCTGCAAAGCCAAAGAAATAATCCACAGAGTAAACAGAAAACCTGTAGCGTGGGAGACAATATTTGCAAATTATGCCTCTGCAAAAACCACTAATATCCAGAATCTACAAGAAACTCAAACCACTCACCACCAACAACAAATAACCCCATTAAAAAGGGGGCAAAAAACCATCAACAGATATTTCTCAAAAGAAGATATATAAGCAGCCAACAAACAATTGAAAACTTGAGCAACATCACTGATCATCAGAGAAATGCAAATTAAAACCACAAGATACCATCTTATACCAGTCACAATGGCTATTACTAAAAAGTCAAAAAACAACAGATGTTGGTGTAGATGCAAAGAAATTGCATTCACAATTTGCAATTGGGAGAAATGTAAACTAGTACAACCTCTATGGAAAATGGTATTGAGATTCCTCAAAGAACTAAAAATAGAACTACCACTCAACCTTGCAATCCCACTACTGGATATCTACCCAAAGGAAAAGAGATGATTCTATAAAAAAGACACCTGCACCCGTATGCTTATTACAGCACCATTTATAATAGCGAAGGCATGAAGTCAACCTAACTGTTCATCAGTGGATTACTGGATAAAGAAAATGTATATATACACCATTGAATACTATGCAGCCATAAAAAGAGAATAAAATCATGTCTTTTGCTGCAACATAGATGAAGCAGGAGGTCATTATCCTAAATGAAATAACTCAGAAACAGAAAATCAAATAATGCATGTTTTCACTTATAAGTGGGAGCTCAATAATGTGTACACGTAGACATAAAAATGGAAACAATAGACATTAGTAATAGTGAGATTTGGGCTCAAACCTCACCGTTACTCAATATACACGGTAGCAAACCTGCATGTGTACCTCCCAAATCTAAAATAATTTTTTTAAAGAGAAAATATTGCTTTCAATTTAAGGAGTTATTGACTAATGGACAATATAACATATATACTATTCTCTGTATTGTGCAAAAATAAAATCTGTTACAGTAAAAGAATTCATTGGAGGTCATGTTTGGAAATTACTATTCACTGATAGGAAAATTAATCTCTTTCTGTACAGTTATGTTTGATTAAAGTTCAGATGTTCAAAACTAGAGCAAACAAGAGTTCCTAGAGCAACCAGAGAAACAAGCTGGTAGAGGCACTATGTTATAGCAGTCATTCACTTACCTGTAAAACACATTGAAAAATTTTCAACTTCTAGTCCAGCGTATGCAGAGCTTGGATGTCATCTCTCTCAGGAAAATCAGCTCCACACACTGAAAACCAGCAACTCTTCTTAGATCCATCAGAGAACTGAGATCACAGGGCAAAAATACTCCCCCCAGAATTGAAGGGATAGACAGGTGGATACAAAAATTCCATCACACAAGGAAGGAAGTTCAAGCAGAAACCTCGGTGGGCACCAGAACCAGGGTGGGAAAGCCTAAGCTTAACTGACAAATCACTGGAGGCTCAGTCTGGACAAGTTTGAGAATTAAAAACTCCCAGGGACCTGGTCTTAGAAGGAATGGGGAGCACTTTCAGGAATTGTACCTCCAAGAGCACTCAAGGTTCTCACAGTTAACATCTCAGAAAAATCCCCTCCTGTTTCCAGCAGGCTGTGTGGAAAGTAGCCGTTGTGAAATAACATTCAGAGCTTTCTCTTCTCCTTACGACTACCCCCAAAAAGAAACTACTTTGTGAGAGCCTAACCTACTGAGATTTTACTAGACCCCAACTGATGTAGAGGAGGGAAATCTCCAATTCCAGCCCCATCTAACCTTCCTGTCTAACCACAGCTTGGAGGTGGTGGGGGACCTGAGAAGCACTTGGAAAGGTCGCAGCCCAGGGGCACAGGCTCATTTCAAGACTGAGACCTCCCCACAGGTCTAGAGGAAGCCTCCCCTCTTGGCTCCTTATCTCCACACCAGTTGAGCTCCTGTATCACACAGGGGAATACAACTGAAAGAAGTGTGAGTCTTGGATGATATTTCAAGTATAATTCTCTAAGGGAAACCTAGAAAATACTGAGTGCCTACTATATACCAGCCAATAGCTTATCTGCCAAAGATACAGTGGTGTTAAACAAAAGCTGTCCTCTCATCAAGCTTATGTGGTAGGAGAGAAAAAAAGACCTTAAACAACAAAATTTCAATTAGAGGTAAGTGGTATGCAAAGACTAAGAGAAGGAAAGGCCTGGCCAGGCAGTCGTTCGTGCCTGTAATCCCAGTGCTTTGGGATGCTGAGGTGGGAGGATTGCTTGGGCCTGGAGTTCAAAACCAGCCTGGGCAACATAAAGAGACTCTATTTCTATAAAAAAAATTTTTTAATTTTGGACACAGTAGTGCATGTCTGTAGTCCCAGCTATTGAGGGGGCTGAGGTGGTAGGATCACTTGAGCCCATGTGTTGGAAGCTGCAGTGATCTATTATCACACCACTGAATTCCAGCTTGGGCAACAGAGCAAGGTCCTGTAGAAAGAGAGAAAAAGGAAAGAAGGATGGAAAGAAGGAGGGAAGGAAGGAAGGAAGGAAGGAAGGAAGGAAGGAAGGAAGGAAGGAGAGGAAGGAAGGAAGGATGGAGTGTAAGGGGGAGGGAAGGGAGGGCTTTGCTTTATTAAGGAAGGAGATACTGGACTGCAGGAAGGTAAAGGGAGATGTATGAAAGAAAGTGAAAGAAAGAAAGAGGAGAAAGAAAGGGAGAAAGAAAAAAATGGGAGAAAGAAAGAAAAAAGAAAGAAAGAAAGAAAAGAGAAGTGAGGGAGGGATGGAGGAAGGAAGGAAGGAAGGAGGAAGTAAGGAAGGAAAGAAGGAAGGAAGGAAGGAAGGAAGGAAGGAAGGAAGGAAGGAAGGAAGGAAGGAAGGAAGGAAAGGCAGAGAGAAAAATAAAGACAGAAAGAGAGAGAAAGAAAGAAGAAAGAGAAATGGGAGAAAGAAAGGGAGAAAGAAAGAAAGAAAAGAAAAGGGAAGGGAAGGAGGGAGGGAGGAAGGAAGGAAGGAAGGAAAGAGGGAAAGAAAGAAGGAAGGAAGGAAAAGGGAGAGAGAAAAAAAGAAAGAGAAAGAAAGAGGAGAAAGAAAGGGAGAAAGAAAGAAAGAAAGAAAGAAAGAAAGAAAGAAAGGAAAGAAAGAAAGAAAGAAAGAAAGAAAGAAAGAAAGAAGACAGAAGAAAGGAGGGAATTTCCGTCTCCTTCTTGTCCGCTTTATTCTCCCTCCCTACCTTCCTCCTTGTCCTTCGTCCTTCCTCTCCCCTTTTTTCCTTCCCTTCTCTCCTTCCTCTCCTTCCTTCTTTCTTCCTCCCCCTTTTCTTTCCTCCTTTAAGCTTCCTCTCTCTCCCGCTCCCCTTTCCTTCTCCATTCCTTCCTTCCTGTCCTTCCTTCCTTTCCTCTTCTGCCTTCAAACAATTGGGAAATAGGGCACAGCTATTTTAGATAAGATGGTTAGGAACTATCTCCCTGAAAAGGTAGCCTCTGCACTGAGGCCTGAATGAATTAGAAGCTCAATTTGCAAAAACAGAATACACATTCAGTCCAGTCATCTTTTTGCTCCTGATCCTTGAGGCATGCATGAACAAGCACAGACCCCAGAGAAGCAGACAGAAACATTGTCCAATGCTCAATGTATCAGGAAGATCAAGCCCTTGATATCAGATACCTACAATTATTACAGCGTTTATGTTGGATGAGCCAAAAATGTCATCAAATCTTGGGGGACCTGTGTCAAAAGTCTGTGGCCAAAATTTCCCCGCAAAAAGTGCTGTTAACCTTTTCTCAAAGAAGTCCTTCTGAACTTCGTGACCTCTGTTGAGATTGCCTTTCATGGGCTGATGGGTTTATTATACTGTATGATGATCACGTTTTTTATAAAATAAAATGTTCTGTGACTAGTTAATACATCTTCCTATTTATTTGAATAATGTGACTTTATTTTATTTATTTTATTGTATTTTATTTTGATATGCTAATCACATATTCTATTTCTAGCTGATTAAGTATAATGTCTATAGTCATTTTTATTTCAGAAGTTGGGCTTTTAGTCAACACCCTTAGTCCCTAGGTTAACATTTTTTCTTTGAAAAAATCAGATTCAAATTCTATCAAATTATATCACTTTAGCAAACATTGCTCTTTCCAGAAAATTAAACTGGATTCTATACATAATAATTTAAAAGTCTGAAAACAATGGTTTTCATGCTATTTCTGAGCAGTGGAGGTTCTACCTGTGAAACATAAATTCAGTAGTGTTCTCCATGAAGTGTGGTGGGCGATCAGCACATTCCTTCACCATCCCAATGACAGAATTAATTTCTGTCCTTCCTGGATGTATTAGTCTGTTCTCACACTGCTAATAAAGACATGCCTGAGACTGGATAATTTATAAAGAAAAAGAGGTTTAATTGACTCACAGTTCCACATGGCTGGGGAGACCTCACAATCGTGGTGGAAGGTGAAAGGCATGTCTTACATGGCAGCAGGCAAGAGAGAGAATGAGAGATTTATTCACTACCATGAGAACAGTATGGGGGAAACCACCCCCATGATTCAGTTATCTCCCACCAGCTCCCTCCCACAACATGTGGGAATTATGGGAGCTACAATTCAAGATGAGCTTTGGGTGGGAACACAGAGCCAAACCATATCACTGGATTTATGTGTAACTGGAATATTCATTTTTTATACAGTCTTCTACATTCCAAAACCAGAAAAGAGGGTATTTTAGAAGCCTAACACAATGGTTTATAAACTGTTCCCTAGAAATAGTTGTCTGGAGTTGCCTTAGAATGTGTGTAGAAAGCAGGGGGAAAAAAATCAAAGCAAAGGGAGGCTGGAGTTTGTGATATGGGAGATGGTGACTGGGCAGGACCCCCTAGGCTCATATTTGCAAGAGAGATAGGCTACATGGAGATCACATACGATCTCAGTGGCTTCACACCACAAATGCTATTTCTTGCTCCACAAACACCAGCACAGACCCAAAAGCCTTCTCTTTCATCTGGTAAACCCACCTGCCACCATTGTGTGATGCCACTATCTATTAAAGACTGCTGTTGCTGCAATAGGAAAGGAGAAATGGAGGGTCCATGGAGGATTTTAGGGCCAGCTTGGATGTGGCAGTCTCCACTGGCCAGAATGAAATCACATGGCCCCTGTCTGACTTCCAGGGAGCCCAGGAAACCTCAGGAGGCACCTAGGATCCACAGCAAGTACAAATGATTTCTGCTACAAGACCTGACCCCTACTCCAACAAGAGCAGTGATTTGTATATTTCTTTACTTGTATGTAATATTTCCAAGGGAGATTTTATTTGAAGCGTTTCCTGGCTCAAAAGAAAAACATGTGTTAAGGCACTGATCTAATAAGAAAAATGACTATTTCAAATCTAAGATGGCACAATTTAGGTATACTTCGGAGAATATAAAATTGGTACTTTCATGGTTTGATCAAGTTGAGGGAGACTGATGATTATAGAGCGATGTACCAACTTGTCAGAATCAAGAAAAAAGAGTTTGAACATGGTGATTCATGCCTGTAGTCATAGTGCTTTGGGAGGCCGAGGCAGGAGGATTGCTTGAACCCAGGAGTTCAGGACCAGCCTGGGCAACATAGCGAGACCCCATCTCCACCAAAAAAAAAAAAAAAAGAAAGAAATTCGCTGGACATGGTGGTGTGTGCCTGTAGTTCTAGCTACTCAGGAGGCTGAGAGGAGAAAACTGCTTGGGTCCAGGTGTTTGGGGCCGCAGTGAGCCATGATCGTACCACTGTGGCACAGCCTGGACAACAAAGTGAGACCCTGTCTCTACAAGAAAATAAAATAAATCTTAAAAAAGAAAGAAGACATCATAACATATATAGAAGTTGAATTTATGTGAAATAAGAATGTCCATCATCCATTCCAATCTTTTTTAGCTTTCTCATCTGACAGAGGCTGGAAAACTCAGGTCTATGTTTCCAAAACTCCTTTGCAAATTGGATTCTGAATGTGACTGATGTGATAAGTCAAATGCATTCCATGTGTGATACAGCATTTGGAAGTATGGTGGAGGCCTCACCTCTGTGGTTTTCTGTTTCTTTCAGCAGTCAGTCTCATGGAGACATTTCAGGTTTTTGTTCCAGAATTGGCAGACTTTCTGGTGTCCACATACAAGTTCCATGGGTGTCAGAGGTGAGGTGCAGGCCATCGGTGCTATTCATGGGAGTCACAGTCCTGGCGCCAGCAGCAGTGGTGGTTTCTTGATCATAGCACTTTCTGACTGTGGCACAGTGGGGTGGTGCTCTGGAGCTAGGATCAGGGAGGAGGCACAAGCTCTTTCAGTACTTCTGCTCTGCAGTGTACTTAGGAAGCCATTTCTGAAAAACCTGGAACTGAGGGGTTAACCTGATCAGGTCTGCCAGATGTAGCCGCCTTCTTGCTCCTAGTCATTTTTATTTCCATGAATCTGAAGGCCATGAGATGAATGCTGCAATGTCCCTTCACTGGCCACCTTATTGACAACACTTATAAGTCACCACGGTAATGGTCACGTCAGTTGTTTTTCAGGAATTTGGGACAGCTCCTATCCAGTTCAAACTGGTTGAGGCCACCCTTCGACGGGGCCTGTGCAAATGTCCAAGAGCTGACCTTTTGACATGAGAGGACCCAAAACTTTACCCACAGATCATGCTCACAATGCCATTTTCTGAACATATGTCCTGTGAAATGCCAGGCACCCTGACTATGTTTGTGCAGATCACTGATTATGTCATTTTTCCCTACTGCCAATCACCTTTTCCCACGCCTTAGACCACCCTGCTTCTCTAACCCATAAATATCCCTATAAGCCTCATCTTCAAGGAGGTGGATTTGAGACCTGCTCTCCCACCTCCTCATCTGGCTGCCTTGTGAATAAACTCTCTTTTGCAAAACATGTATCACGGTGATTGATTTATTGCGTGTGGGCAGAAGGGATCTGGACCAGGGTGATACCAAGTGTACCCAGAATTTACTAATTAAGCACTTCCCTTCTTCCTGTTCTTAAGTTCTTAATGGTTTTCCACGTCATTTCATGTCCTGTAATCAGTCTTTTCCTCATTGAACTAGCTAGAGTGGATTCCGTTTGCACCAATGAAGCCCTAACTGCTACAAGACCCACCTTGAAAAAAAGAAAAAGAAAATGATAGTAATATGTGCGAACATCTTGGTAACTTGCTCAAATCATCTCCCTCATCCTGTGCCAGGCTAAATGCCACTCTTGTGCGGGCCCTACTTCCTAGCATTTTGTAGAAGCTGGTGGATTTCATAAATGAGCTGAACTTGGCTAAAGATGAGAGATGAGAAGAAAATGGCCCCAAAAATGTGACGGAGGTGTCCAGGCATAGTGGCTCTCACCTGTAATCCCAGCACTTTGGGAGGCTGAGGTGAGTAGATCACCTGAGATCAGGCGTTCAAGACCAGCCTGACCAACATGGTGAAACCCTGTCTCTACAAAAAATACAAAAAGTAACGGGATGTGGTAGTGCATGCTGGTAGTACCCCCTACTCTGTAGGCTGAGGCAGGAGAATCACTTAAACCCAGGAGGCGGAGATTACAGAGAGCTGAGATTGTGCCATTGTACTCCAGTCTGGGTGACAAAAGCAAAACTCCGCCTCAAAAAAAAAAAAAAAAGAAAAGAAAAGAAAAGAAATATGACAGAGGCTTTCCCTGCTTTTTTTTTCCATTGCAGAGATCCGCAAACACTTTCTGTGAAAAGGCCATACAGAAAATATTTTAGGCTTCATGGGCTGTGTGATCTCTTTAGGGACTACTTAGCTCTACAATTATAGTATGACAGCAGCCATAGATATTCTATACATGGGTATGGCTATGTCTTCCTAATAAAACTTTATTTACAAAAATAGGCAGTGAGCCAGATTGGGCTTGCAGATCATAGTTTGCTGATCCCTCTCCTATAGTAATAGTATCCTTTATTTTTATTTTGCAGATAGGAACATGGTCACCTGGAATAAAGACTGCATTTCCCAGCCTTTCTTGCAGCTAGGTGTGAGAACGAGGAAGCATGCATTTCTATTTCCCATTCGTTCTCCTTTTCTCCTGGTTGGAATGTGGTCATAATGGCTGAAACCCCCATAGCCTTTTTAGACCAGATAATTATCTCAAGACAGAAAGCCTTGCATTGGGGAAGCAACAAAATAGAAAGCGACTAGATCCTTGACATATAGGAATGTCAGGTGGGTTTCTTGAATATGAAAAGAAAGTAAGCAACCCTCTTGTTTAAACTATTTTGATTTGGAGTTTTTCTGTTATGGCCAATCTTAACAGATCAGGCAAAAATTCAAAAAGCATAGTAAGTGAATGAGGACTGCTCAGTCCATCATTTTTGCTGGATTAATAAATGACTGTGAATTGAAGTATGCACCACATGAAATAAGGCTATTGGGTCTTGTCTCAAAGATCTAAATGTCAACTTGAAGTACAAAATACAAAAAGGTATTTGGTTTATATATTTGCAATACCAAATTTCAGTATATGAAGTATCTTTGTATAAAGTTATTTGGTATTTTCATGACATAAAATAGAGAAAACTAAACTTTATTAAAGAGGATTAAAATGTCTAAATCTAGTTATAAAATGTGGATTAAAAATTTGTAACTAGGGGCTTGGCACAGTGTCTCATGTCTGTAATTCTCACCAACGCCCGAGGATTGCTTGAGGCCAGGACTTTGACGCCAGCCTGGGCAACACAGAGAGACACTGTCTCTACAGAGAAAAAATTCAAAATTTGCTGGGGATAGTGGGTGCACCTGTACTCCTAGTTACGCAGAAGGTTGAGGCAGGAGGATCCCTTGAGCCCAGGAGTGCAAGGCTACAGTGAGCTATGGTGGCACCACTGCACTCCAGCCTGAGAGAGAGTGAGACCGTCTCTAAAAATAAACAATTAAAAAATTGTAATTAAAACACTCAGCAATTGTACGCTAAACTACCAACACAGTGTTCAGATTTATATGTATGTTCTAGTCACTGTGCTACAGAAATAGCTTCCTAACTAGTCATAAAAATATTTCTCTACACCAAATAAATCATCCCATGGAAGGTAGTTTTTCTAATTCCTGTCCATGCCCTTACCCCTCTCTATAATGAGTGTATCTCACTGGGTTCTATTTGTTTTTCTAAGTTACGAAGAGAAAGACGAAACTAAGCTATAGCTGAAAGTTTTCCAAAGAAACAAATTTTGTTGTGTGTATTTAAGTTATACAGTATGATGTTATGGGATACATATACAGAGTAAAAAGGTTAATATAGTGAAACAAATTAACAAACATGTCTATCAACTCACATAATTATTCACTTTTTTATTTGTTTTTGTGGCAGGAGCAGCTAAAATCTACTCATTTAGCATGAATCTCAAATACAGTACAATTGTATTACCTATAATCTTCATCTTGTACATTAGATCTCTAGACTTGTTTATCCTACATGTCTGCTACTTTGTATTCTCTGACCCACATGTCCCCATTTTTTCCCCCATCCCCGACCCCTGCTAACCATTGCTATATGCTCCATCTCTGCATATTTGAAATTTTTTCAGATTCTACATATAAGTAAGATTATGCAATATTTTTCTTTCTGTGCCTGGAGAATTTGACTTAGCATAATATCCTCCAGGCCCATCCATTTTGTGGCAAATGGCAAGATCTGGTTCTTTTTTAGGGCTGAATAATACTTCATTCTATATATAAACCACCCTACACCATTGCTATTCAAAGTGTGGTCCTTGGGCCGTCACCCCACCTAGGAGCTTGTTAGGAATGCAGAATCTCTGACCACACAGTATCAGAATCTGGTTTTAATAAGATCCCAACGTGAATTGCACGCAAGTTGAAGTTTGCGAATATTTGAGAATACTGCTTTTCATTTCTTCTGTACTGATATTAAGTAACAAATACCCTTTAACTTCTCTCAGCTCTTTCAATCTCAAAAATAAAACGTTTCTGTACTTCTAAACTACCCACCAAGCACCAAAACAAAAAAAAGGACTAAAATTAAAACATATGTCTCATAGCATCACCTATATTCCCATTGGGGGAAAAGGGAGTATGTTTTCATTTCAAAGCACTTCTTTTTCCTAGAAAGCATCTAGGATTAGGCTCCTCTCTGATCGTCAGCTGAGAATGAAGAGATTCTAGTGATAAATTCTAACAATAAGATGCCATACCTGTAGAATCTCTTGGGGATCCTACAGAGTCTGTTAAATTCTGATAAATAAAACTAATAGTTTTATTTATTGAGACATCAATTTTGTTACAGGTCTGCAACAATAGGTTATTATTTAATACTATTTCCACTACATATATGTCAGTTTCATATCATTTCAAGAATATAAAAACTTGTATTACAAAGTAGAAATTGTATTTTTCCCCCCAAAGAAAATCTCTGCTTGCATTCCTGCTTGCTTAATACATCCAAATCTATGCTTCGGGTATTTGGAGGAGAGCCTCACATGTAACTACAAGTTTAAAATATAAACTTTGAAGAAAAATTAACAGCTTCTAGAACTAAAATACTGAAAAAGAAAAGTAAAGACAATTTTTAACCTTTGTCAAAGAATGATACCCCCCTTTTGGGGATATTTTTAAACATATTGGGTAGAATTCCATGATGGCTTAATTATGGCCTTGACTAAATGTGGAAAGATAGATTCTATTGGCTTCTCAAGGTCTCTTTTCAATGATTAGTCGCTGTACAGATAGTGTTTGCTATAAATAAAATTGCATAGTGAAAATCAACCCAAGCACATTGTACCTTATACCATTTTATTTTCTAAACTTTGGCTGAAATATTCAGAAATATTGGCAACAATATTACTTCTTTGGAAGAAAAACTAGGTAGTGAGATTCTTGGGCCCTTTTGTGCTGGGAGTTTTAAAGAATTTTAGTACATTCCTGATAACTCTTAGAACTCACATCCTATGTATTTAAAAACGTATTTTCTTGCCATTTTGATATATCAGCTCATATCTGAATTAAAGACCTGTTTAAATGTCTAGGTCAAGAACAGAAGATTCATTAGAGACCTGTTGGTTGAATCCTGTGTGGTTTCCTATCTGGCAATTTTAAGGACCAATTGTAGGGACCATCCCCCCCACGTTGCCAAACCCTGGAGGGTTTACTGGGACACATGATTTTCAGTGCTAACATCGAGACAGTTGGTCAGGCTACAGTTTAGCAATATATTTTTCAGAGAGTGTGTGTATCTGCGTGTGTGTTAGTGAGTGGTTATGGGGTGTGTGTGCTTCTGTGTGTGTGTGTCTGTGTGGAGGTGCACGGTGTGTGTGTATGTGGGTTTATGTCTGTGGATGTGTATGTGTGTATAAATGTGTGTTCAGATACATTTATTGTTATTATTTTTTTCCATGTGTTTAACATCCTTTTGGGGCCGGGCGCGGTGGCTCAAGCCTGTAATCCCAGCACTTTGGGAGGCCGAGTCGGGCGGATCACGAGGTCAGGAGATCGAAACCATCCTAGCTAACACAGTGAAACCCCGTCTCTACTAAAAAATATGAAAAACTAGCTGGGCGAGGTGGCGGGTGCCTGTAGTCCCAGCTACTCGGGAGGCTGAGGCAGGAGAACGGCGTGAACCCGGGAGGCGGAGCTTGCAGTGAGCCGAGATCGCGCCACTGCACTCCAGCCTGGGCGACAGAGTGAGACTCTGTCTCAAAAAAAAAAAAAAAAAAAAAAAAAAAAAATCCTTTTAGAGGATAACGACCAAATATAATACTTTTTCCAATCTATGTGCTATGTGTGCAAGTAAGCCAGTAGCTATTTATCAACTCATCTTTAAGAAATGTAAAACCTAAAATTCAGTATTTGCATTTTAAATATAAAGAAAAATTCTCCAGATAGAGACATCTTGTCTTGACGATGGTATCGGTAACCGTTTTTGAAATGGTGTTTCCTTTCCAGCCTTAATAAACCCATATTTCTGGAGTGAATTCATCTTTAATTATGCAAGGCTGATAGACAGAGCCTTATATGCTGCCATTAGAAGAGGACATTCTCTGGGCTGAGTGGCTTATTGTGTGTAACAAAAGATATTCGCACTTTCTTGTCAATTCATTTTTTTAAAACGTTCATAAAATTGTGAAGTTGGCTGTATCTGCTTCTTTTAAATAACACTTCAGTGTAAAAGCAACTGATGCTGAGTTGTTCAACTTATAACTTCTTAGATCCAAAATATTGTCAGGATGAAGTGGCAGTTTTTACAAAGCCAATAAACTCTGTGATTTTCTTAGATGGAAACAATGAAAACTCATAATTGAATATTGATATTCAAAAAGGAGAAAGCCCCCCCACATACACATTTGAGGCAGTTATTAATTAAACTCCTTATTCTAAAAATGTATGTCTAATGGGAAAACTTTAACACTTAGCCTGCTTTTTCAGGCCAACCAAAAAACCCCCACTTCATCTAGTGGGGTTTTATAAGAGAATACCATCTATGAAGAGAGATAAAAAACTGAACACTATGATAATCGTTGTCAATCCCTAATGAAATTATTGACCCAGGCAAGAATTATCAACTAGTGTTGGAAGCAGCTGATCTTAAAAGGATGAATGGACAATCAGACATTCACAGAGTACCAAAGTAATACCAAAGCTTTCTTGCTAGTCACAGGTGAGAAATGTAAGTGTACAATAGAAGGACCAGGTTTTCATCACCGGAATCCAGTGGTCAAGTTTAGCCTCATTTATGGTGCAACCATCAAATATCATGTCTCCTGCTGTGACGCACAACAAAATGCAAACCACCACCTGAGACATATATTCTATGAAAATGCTCAGTGTGAATCCAGCAAACTTTCAAATCTGACTTCTGTTTATGGAAAACAGAGGGCATGAGGGAAAGTAAGACAATGGCATGAGGGAAAGTCAAATAACAGCACCAGAAAGCACGCAGACAAATGAAGAAGGTGGAGAATTCTGTGGGGTCATTGGTCCAGTCCATCCAACAAGTCAGTGTGTAGTGAAAAATCATTAGGGATGGTGATTGATTAGAAAAAAACTTGGAGACAATACAACTAGATTCAAGATGTGGCCTAGATTTGACTCTAGTTTGGACAGACTGGTTCTGAAGGGTACCTTGAAGACAATGAAGATTTCAAATACGGATAGATTATGACATAAAAATTTATCGAATTTTAAAGTTAAAGCTCACTAATGTAGAAAACCAGGTTACAAAACAAGTTGCAAAGTATTTTCTCATTTATATTAAAATACAAACATATGTAAATCATCTGAATGAATCATTGAAATAGTATTAACAGAAATAATTCCTGGGTGGTAGGAATATGGTGCTTTTATTTTCTTATTTTTGCTTATCTTATTTTCTAGCTTTCTTATTGCACATATATGTCTTCTGTAACAATGAAATTTATTTATTGGTTAAGAAACTGAAAGAATTGTGTGCTGAGGGTGGGAGTGCCACAGTTCAATGACATCAGGGTTTTAGACCTTTCTGAGACCTAGCGCTGATCACTGCAATCATTTTCGATGACTTTAAATAGAGAATTTGGATTAGCAGAACAGAGTTGAGTTATAATCAGCAGGTCCAGAGCCAGGTCAGCACTTTAACTCCACATGTCCACAACTGAAGTTGTCAGCATAGCCCAGATTTGCTGGACTCTTGGCTTTTATATGACCTCGAGCTCAGATTTTCATCTGGAAAGGACTGATAATGAGACCATGTGCTTAGGGTGTTGCATTACATGAAAAGATACACATGAGAGCCCTAGGACAATGCCTAGCATCTAAGAGCTCCGTAAACATCAGCTCTTGTTCCTGTGATTGTTCTCTCTCACAGTGAAGGATTCCATTGTCCCCTGAGTCACTTAGGGCTGCAGGCCATCCTGGAGGCTCCCTCACTCTTCCCACTATAACCCAGTGGCATCTGTGGCTGCTCTGTTCTTTTAGGAAGAAAACCAAAACAATGGATGTAAGATACAGGCCTTCCATCATCTAGCATTTGCTCATTTATTGGCAGTCTTCTCATTTCACTTTCCGTTACGCATCCTAAGCTTCAGCCTTAAGCCACAATAATTTTTTCACCTTCTTGAGGATGTGACTATCATACTCAAGGATATCTACTTTATAGTTATATAAAAGCAAAACACATATAAAACACTCTTCATCTGCCCCCTTCAGGTAAAGATGACATTTAACAGTAATTGAGAAAATAACTGCCTTCCAAAAGACACTTAGGATTTAGAAATGTACCTGTCATTCCATAATGTTGTTTCTGAAAATAACTTGTATTATCTATTGAAAAACTCTGATTTTACTTAAAACCTTGGAAAAGGAATTTTCAAATCTACTTTAAAATCTCTTTAAAAGTTGCAGGGAATATGATAGTCATTTTTTTAAAATAAAGTGCCACACTTTCTGACCAATTTATAAGAAGAACTAATTGATATCAAGGAAGACTTAAAAGCGTAATCTCAAGCAAGCCCCTTTGTATAATTTGTGGATGGGGCAGTAAATATAGTCAGAAATCCACCTCTTCTGTATGAATCTATGTCTTGTCCTGAGATATCTGGGATTTTAGGGATAACAGCAGTATGAACTTACTGGTAAAGGTAAGTACATAGTCAAATTCAGAATACTCTAATATTGTAATGGTGGTATGTAATTTACGTATATCTTTAGTATGCGGGTTAAAAGACAAAATTATTAAAACTAACAATAGCTACAACAATTTGTGAAAGGATACATAACACAAAATATGTAAATCGTGACCTCATCAATGTAAAATGGGAGTAAAAGCATAGAGCTTTTATGAAATCAAAGTTAAGTTGTTAAAAACCAAAAACTGACAAATGGGATCTTATTAAACTAAAGAGCTTCTGCGCAGCAAAAGAAACCATCAACAGAGTAAACAGACGACCTACAGAATGGGAGAAAAGTTTGGCAAACTATGCATCTGATGAAGGTCTAATATCCAGCATCTGTAAGGAGCTTAAACCAATTTACAAGAAGAAAACCAAATAACCTTATTAAAAAGTGGGCAAAAAGCATGAACACTTTTCAAAAGAAGACTTACATGCAGCCAAGAAGCATGTGAAAAAAGCTCAACATCACTGACCACTAGAGAAAGGCAAATCAAAACCACGATGAGATACCGTCTCACACCAGTCAGAATAGCTATTACTAAAAAGTCAAAAAATAACAGATGCCTGTGAGGTCGTGGAGAAAAAGGAGCACTTCTACACTGTTGGTGGGAGTGTAAATTGGTTCAACCATTGTGGAAAACACTGTGACTATTTTTTAAGTATGAAGCAATTCAAATTACATTGGTACAGTGTGACTATTTTTTAAGCATGAAGCAATTCAAATTACATTGCTTTCACTAAAAGTAGCCTTGTTGATAATATTAATAATTATTTATTGACATAATATTTTGGTGGGAACAAAAATATATTTGTATCATTAATAGAAAAATTTGTTTTAAAATATTGTTTATCTCATTGTTGCCTCTTTAAAAACCTTTCCATTTTTGAATGTTTTACAATTTATAAAATATATTAGCCCAGTTGTACATCTGTACCATCCATTACCAGTAAATGACTACATATGTATTAGAGCAGGCTGCCCTAAATATTTTCTACTAATAAGAGTGTACAATAAAAGAAGTTTGAGGGCCATAGCTCCAGACCAATTTTCCTCAATGTACAGTTTGAGAAATATCTGTATCAGCACCATTATAGAGCCTGAAGCCCAGAAAACCTGACTTTGAGCATCTATAGTTGGGATGTGGAATCTGCATTTCTAACAAGTAACCCCTGCTTAAGGTGGTTCAACACCTTGAAAAGCCTAGCATTGAGGAAATAAAAAGCATTCTGTGCAGACCACGAGTGCCTAGGAATAAGGCATTCTACTGGCAGCCATAGGCTATATACAGTGTCCATAGTCAGCAGTCTCCTTAGTAGTCTTACTGAATTTGCAAGTCCAACCTTAAGTGTATAAACTTCTTACCCTCAGCAAAGAAATTATTTCCTAAAGGATGATTCTGCAATAATTGGCACTGTAAAAAATGTGTGTGACCCACATAGGGCTTTATAGGGACTGCTGCAGGCTGAGTGTGTCCTCTCAAATTCCTATATTGAAACTTATTCTCCAATGTGATAAGCTAAATGAGTCCTCTGAAATTCATATATTGAAACTTAATTGCCAGTGTGATAACATTAAGATAAGTGGAGCACTTAGGAGGTGATTAAGTCATGAGGGTGGTGCTCTCATGGATGGAATTAGGACATTATTCCCTAGTTAAGGCCTTGAATGAGTGGGTTCATTCCCTTCCCATTCTTCTGCCATGTGAGATGCAGCAAGAAGGCCCTCACCAGACACCGGATGCTAGCACCTTGATCTTGGACTTTTAAGCCTCCGGAACCGTAAGAAAGAAATTTCTATTCTTTATAAATTATCCAGCCTCAGGTATTTTGTTATAACAGCACAAAAGAACTAAGACAGTGGCCCTGCCATTGCAATTCCAGGGGCTGAATTATGTGTTAATCATTGTGGGATCATCAGAGGATAAACTCATGGAAAGGCTTCAGTTACTGCAATTTCTTTTTCATTAATCAGAGGGCCAAGTTTAATAGTTTTTTTTTTTTAAAGTAGATAAATAAACACTTCAAATAACCATGCCACACTTAAACCCAGGCAAAAGGCTACTGCCCTGAATCCTTCTTTTAAAAGGTCTACAACACACACACACACACGCATGCACACTCTACCATTTGGGATTGCGTGCTGAACAGGACATAGTGCAATCTAAACCTCAATGTCTGCTCTTATGACAGCATCATTCAGGCCCACAGAAGTTGTTCTACACATTGTTTGCTTTATGTCCTCAAAGTAAAAGGTGATCACATTCAAATGTTGTAAAGGTTTGGGTTGCACTGCTGAGAACACTGGAGGTGAACACTGCAGTGAACACTGCTTCTGACAGCTGGGAGAAAAGACCAATTAGTCAACTCAACAGACCCTTCTTTTCAGAGAGGATGAATGCAATATATCTTTGCCTCATGCAATATTGTTTCCCAGTAGTGCCTGGCATCGTTTTTTCTTGCTCATCCAACACCTGGTTCTGGAGGTATTCAATATTTAGCAAAGCTTTGCAATAGTTGCAACCGGTAGCAAAAGAACGTTTTGCAATATTAAATAATTCATCACACTTAAATCAGTAATTGTATAAATCTTGACAAATCAGTCAGAATCTGATATCAATACTTTGCATTGAAACCAGCCATGTATTGAACACTAGCAATGCAAATAATTTCATTTGTATAAAGATATTTTAAATTAATTTTCCAAAGATTAAATAAAACATTAGATTTATTTGAAATTTTATATTCATTATTTTTCTCTTTAATTTTATACATAATTATTTTAGAATAAAAATAGCACTTCATAAATGACACATGAAAATGATTTTAATTTTCAAACCTGCCATATTTACTTTAATGTATATTCTTTATAAAAACATATTCAGATTTTAAACACTTAATATAATTGCATTTACTTGTAATCCTTCAGAACACAAATTATGAGAAAATATTGATTATAATAACACAAGGATTTTTGCTGAAATAAAGACAAGAAAATTAAATTTAATATAATAAATATATTTTATATTTCTTATATTTTATTACTCTTCTAAACACCGCAAGCTTAACAGCAAGATATCCAGACATGTGCAATAACAATTAAATCTGATTGTCTTTAACATTTTTCTAATTAAAGTCCTAACTTTCTATATAGTTTTTGATTTTCCAGCGAGATGGTATGTTTGTCAAGGTAGAAGGATGGGGCATATGTTACTTAAGTGTTTTAGCTTGATTTATAGGGTTTAAATATGTAGACATATGGTACGTGGGCGTCATTTGTACTCTTGCCTTAGGCTTCACAAATGTTAGGGGTAAGCCTGACGACGGTAACAAATGAAAACAAGACAAAACAAAACAAAACAGAGACAAAATAACCAACGAGGGTCATGAAGTTGTAGGACCACTGCCACCTTCTTCCTCAAAGCTACTGGTTTTCACCCCTCTTGGAATCAGCCACTTATAATCGTGTCTACTCCCACAAGAAAACAACATTTCAGGGTCACTGAGGCTATTCCAAAGCATGTTATTTTTCATTGTCTGGTGGAAAAGATGTTCTCCAGATTTCGAGAACCCTCAGAATATTCAGCAGCAATTGGCTTCTGGGTGTAAGCCCACACATGAAGATGAACATGAAGTGGAGCCTTTCTACCATGATGCTGAAGCTGTTAAAATCATCCTATTCCAGGTGACACTGACACTCCACTGCTCTCCACCTAGAAAAAATGTCATATATAGAATGAAAAGCGAACATATTGGCATTGAGTTTCTACCTGTGAAGTGAGGAGTCGGAAGGTGTGTAGCTGCATGTTTAGCTGTGCCTGCAATTATGGAGACAAGGGTTTAGAGTTCTTTCTGTCTACCCTTCCTATATACCTTCAAAGAAGGGGCAGAGTTAGGTGATATAGCACATGAGCTCTAGGGTCTGCCTGACATGGTTCAAATCCCAGCTCCACTAGTCACCAACTTTGTGACTTAGGGTAATCCTATGCCTAGATGTCCTCTTCTACAAAACGGGGACTAAAGGGTGGCTGTGAGAATTACATGAGTTAATTGCCTAGAATAGTGCATGGATTCATAGGAAGTGCTTTGTATGTATTATGTATTTTTAAAATATACTTTACTATGTCACCATTTATGAGTCTGGAAGAGTAGTATCAGGACATATGTCTTGAGCTGACTGCTACTGCAGGTCTAAGAAAAAGTTGTGACATTTGGATATTGTAAGACTTCCCCTATCCTACAATTCAGGCGGTTTAAATTATACAATTAGGCCTGGCATGGTGGTTCACACTTGCAATCCCAGCAACTTGGGAAGCTGAGGCCAGGAGTTTGCGACCAGTCTGGACAACATAGCAAGATCCCACCTCTACAAAAAAAAAAATTAAAAATTAGCTGAGTGTGGTGGTATGTGTCTGTAATCCCAGCTACTCGGAAGGCTGAGATGAGAGGTTCTCTTGAGTTCAGGAGTTCAAGGATACAGTGAATTATGATCATGTCACTGTACTACAGCCTAGGCAACAGAGCAAGATCCTATCTCGAAGAATTTACATTAATAAATAAATAGTATGCAATTAATTGGCCTAATGCCTTTTTCCTTTTCCCTTTCTACTAGCCCAAACTCCTTTCTCAGCAAGATTTATGGTAGCCTACTCCATTAAAGCACTTTCAACAAAGATCAGTGAAAAGCAGAGCAAAAAGATGCTCGTGCCTGCTGCCTGGCCTGAGGTTCCCTGGCCCAGATACTTGGGCAAGAATTAATCTTTCTTGTGCAGAGAATGACTGGAACCCCAGGAATGACTTCGCTGCCACCCATAACAAGTTTATGCACAGAACACCTCTGTTCCAATACCTCTCTCCCTTTAGTACTTTTCCAAAACAGGGGTTTTATAAAAGTGGGGTGCAGTGAGGTAGGTTAGATAAAGGCACGCATAAGGAAGAAAAGTCACAAGCTAACCTCTGTGTGTCTACCATTACTGTATTTTTTTTTCTCAATGGAAGTCCTAAAAATCTTTCTTGAAACCCAGAAGTTTTTGGCATAACATTCAAAACAGCCTGATGTAAGAGGTGAAAATACTGTTTTTCAATCAGGCTCAAATTTCTAAAATAATGCTCTCTTTTTGCGTGTTTTCGGGAAGGATGTTGGTAATATGGTTACAAAATTTTTAGCAGACACATAAAATGGTCATTCTATCATCTTTAAGCTCCCTCATGCATTGCTACAGATGACTTATAGATTTACTGGATTCAAGCAATCTTTATATCAGATACCCTAAAGCTTTTTAGATGAGGTATATTTATTTTCCGGTGCTTTCTTAACAGGTTTGTAAGCTAGGCAAGGATCGTGTCTTTTAAATCAGATTTGATGCAGTTCTTGGCACAGAACTTTGCATGCAGGTGCTCCATAAATATTTATTGTTGATTATTAAAAAGAAAACAATAAAAAATAGCTCAAATTTTGTGAGTTTTTTGGGGTGGTAGTGGTGGGGTGTCGGTCAGAAAACAACAAGCCTTGAAAATTAATCAGCATTTTCCATGATTACATAAAACATAAACATCAAAATCCAAGTACCAATACTGCGCCTAAAGGCATATCATATCAATAACTAAGGCATATCGTATCATATCAATAACTAAGGCATATCATATCATATCAATAACTAAGAAGCAGAAGAAAGAAAGGAAGAGAAGAAGGGAAGGAAGGAAGGGGGGGGTGAGGGGAAGAATGTAAGGAAGAAGGGAGGGAAAAAGAGAGAGAAAGAAATGAAGGAAGGGAGGGAGGAAGACAGGAAGAAAAGATGGAAAGAAGGGAGACAGAGAGGAAGAAAGGAAGGAAGGAAGGGAGGGAAGAGAGAGAGGGAGAAAGAAAGGAAAGAAAGAAGGAAGGGAGGAGAAACAGGAAGGAAGGAGGAAAAAGAGGGAGAGGAGGAGAAAGGGAGAGAGAGGAAAGAAAAGGAGGAAAAGAAAGGACAGGAAAGGAAAGAAAAAATGAAATGAAAAGGAAAGGAAAGAAAGGAAAGGAAAGGAAGGAAAGGGAAGGAAAGAAAGGGAAGGAAAGAAAGGAAAGGAAAGGAAAAGGGAAGAGGAAAGAAAAGGGGAAAGGAAAGAAAAGGGGAAAAGAAAGGAAAAATTAAGATTTTTAAGATGAGCATAGCACCAAATAAATGTAAAAATAATTAGGCTGATTCTCTAAACACATGGAACACAGTCTCAGGAGGCAAGGGGAGGAAGCACTTTTTCTTCCCATCTCCTTTCCAGATCTCCCTGGTGTTGCAGCCTCTAGGCATCTAGAAAGCACTTTTCTTAAGCCCACCTGTGGCCACCGGGATCATTTTTTTTTTTTTACAAGTGTCTATTACTTAGGGTAAAGACTAAGTTCCTTTAGCAAGGAAGCCCCCAAATACAGTGACTTAAATAAGGGGCACTTGTCTCCTCTGCAGTTTTTACAACTGTCTATTAGTTAGGGTAAATACTAAGTTCCTTTAGGAAGGAATACAGTGACTTAAATAAGGGGCATTTGTCTCCTCTGCAATGAGAGCTGAGTAGTGTAAGTCATAGGTCAGCAAACACAGCCCCCTCTCTGGCAAAATCCAGCTCATGGCCTGTTCCACCTTCTAAGGTAAGAATCACTTTTACATCTTTAACTGGTTGGAAATAAAAAATAAAAGGAACAATGCTATTGTGTGTGTATGTCTCTTCTCGCGCTGCTAATAAAGACACGTCTGAGACTGGGTAATTTGTAAAGGAAAGAGGTTTAATGGACTCACAGTTCCACATGGATGGGGAGGCCTCACAATCGTGGCAGAAGGAGAATGAGGAGCAAAAGAACATCTTCCATGGTGGCAGCCAAGAAAGCTTGTGGAGGGCAGCTCCCCTTTATAAAACCATCAGATCTCATGAGACTTACTCACTATCACCACTATCACAGGAACAGTACGGGAAAGACCTGCCCCCATGATTCAATTACCTCCCACTGGCTCCCTCCCATGACACATGGGAATTATGGGAGCTACAATTCGAGATGAGATTTGGGTGAGGACACAGCCAAACCATATCAGTAAGAATGAGAATGACATAAATTCAATCTTCAGTGCCATTCAATCAAGTCTTATTGGAAAACATCAACCCTCATTCCTTAACTCATTCATAGTCAAGTCTTGTCTACGGTTGCTTCTGCACTACAATGATGGAGTTCAGTCACCATGGGGGAGATCACAGGGCCCAGAAAGGCTTTGCTATCGGGCCCTTTACAGAAAAAGGTTTCTGGACCCAGATTAGGTTAGCCTGACAGCTCTCGCTGGAGTGGTCCATTCAAAGCCACAGGTTCCCTTTATCTTGTGACTCTGCTGTTTCTTAGGTTGTTATCTGCTCAGCTGACATGGGTCACTGCCTGTTATGGACTGATCTGTGTCCCCTCAAAAATCATATGTGACACCCTAACCCCCATTTGGACTGAACTTGGAGACAAGGCCTTTAATGAGGTGATTAAAGCTAAAGGAAGTCAGTCGGGCATGTTAGCTCACTTTGGGAGGCTGAAGTGGGTAGATCACTTGAGGTCAGGAGTTCGAGACCAGCCTGGTCAACATGGCAAAACCCCATCTCCACTAAAAATACAAAAAGTAGGCGGGCGAAGTGGCAGGCACCTGTAATCCCAGCTGCTCAAGAGGCTGAGGCAGGAGAATCGCTTGAACCTCGGAGGCAGAGGTTGCAGTAAGCCTAGAAGGCGCCAC
The DNA here is from genome assembly GCF_007565055.1 of Rhinopithecus roxellana. NCBI lineage: Eukaryota > Metazoa > Chordata > Mammalia > Primates > Cercopithecidae > Rhinopithecus > Rhinopithecus roxellana. The sequence continues at coordinate 105,879,620 of NC_044559.1, forward strand.
TGCACTCCAGCCTGGGTGACAGAATGAGACTCTGTCTCAGAAAAAAAAAAAAAAGAAAAAGTTAAATGAAGTTACAGTGGTGGGATCCTACTTTGATACAACTGGTGTCCTTTTTAAAAAGAGGGAGAGGTAGCAGACCTCTCTCTCTCTCTTCCTCTCTCTCTCTCTCTCTTTCTCCTCCCCTCTCTCTGACCCCAGCCTGAGCACAGAGAAAAGGTCATGTGAGGACACAGCAAGAAGATGCTGTCTGCAAGCCAGGGGGAGAGAACTCACCAGAAACCAACCCTGCCAGCACCTTGATTTTGGACTTTGAGTCTTCAAAACTGTGAGAAAATACATTTCTGTTGTTTAAGTCACCCAGTCTGTGATATTCTGTGATGGCAGCTGGAGTGAACTAATACCCTGCCACATCCATGCTCCAACCCTTGGACACAGGAAAAGTCAAAGGGGAGAGAAAGGCAGCAATTTCCTTCTAAGCTTGTTGAGCAGAAGTTGCACCACTCCTGCTCACATTCAGTCCTTTGGTGAATTTATTCAGTTATCCTACACGTAGATTGAAAATGAAAACAGAGAAGATGGATTTGGGGAGGGTCAACCAAAAGCATGACACATTTTGGAACACATATCGTGATTAAATATTTAAAATCTACTGATTTCCTGAAGTCCATTAGGCTTCATATGTAGAGCCCTACTGGCCTAGGGACAAAAGTCTTCACTATTTTTATTTGAAAGGACACTTTTTGACATAAAGGCAAATTGATTCTCAAGCTAGAAGAGTCTTCTGAAAGTAATTCTAGTATTTAAGTGTAAATGAACATTTTCAGGATGAAATATTCTGCCAGTTCCCGTCAAGGCCCCAGTGTATAGTATATTTTCTTGTGTATAATATAGTGGACTCTAATTTGAGGTCACTGAAGATACTTTGGTATCAAGAGAAAAAAATGGGTTGCTAGAGGTCAGTGTCACATCAGGTCCTGTCTCAAGCAAGACCTGGAGTAGACCAAGACATTAACCCACTTGGATCTCAGTTCTATTGACTGCTTATTATGTGTATTTTCTGCACTTACACATAGCTAATGGTTTTTAAAATAATGGTGATACAGTACTTGCATTTCTGGCCAGAATGAATTTGACTCATATATAATCATTATCAAAGGTTCCTATCTTGACTAGCTGCTTTGCGAAGAAAAAAAATTAATTCCCATTCCATGAAAAGTTAAGCAAGGAGAGAAATACATTTTACTTTCAAACAATGGATGCTTTTTCATTACTTTTACAAATAACCTTATATTGCTTGTGATAGGTTATCCTTTCTTTTTTACATGATTTTTTTGAAAAGCTATGCGCAGTCACACTGTGCTGTGGAAAATACAGCTGCTGGAAACTGCTCTCCTGCTTCTAAGCTGATAAATGACTTCATCCTAGAACACCATTGAATCGACCATCTCAATCTGAAGCATAACTTATTAAGAAGCCAAGTGGAAACAATTTTTTTAAGTATTAGATGAAAATACAAAAAGAAAAAAAAAAAACCTTCTTAAGCAAGACACAAAAACCAGAATTCAAAGAAGGAGACTGACATACTGATCTATTTGCATTTAATCATTCTGTAAGACAAAGACAAAACAGGTAAAAGGCAAGCCACAGACCAGGTAACATCTTTGCAACATGTAAAAATATATATCGTGAAAAAATGATTTATAAATAAGCATTATAAATCAATAAGGCATCTCATAAGGATATAAGCAAAGGCAATTCAATTGAGAAATGCAAATGGCTTATAAAGGAATAGGTTTTCAAACAGTGTGGCATTATTTTACTCATCATTTAGGCAAACATGAAGATTGAACATATGCAATGCTGTGTGGCATGTGACTAAATTGGAGCATGCATGTGTCAGGGGTGGTATAGGTTGGAGAAAAATTTGCAAGTATCTATCAAAATTTAAAAACCATGTTTCCTTCAACCCAGAAATTCTATATCTGGGTAACTGTTTCCTAGAGAAACACGTATACATATATGGAAAAATCATACGCAAGGATGTTTGATGTTCACAATAGTGAAAATTGGAAAGACAGACATGTTCATAGGAGAATCATTTAGTAGATTGTGGAGTCTCATGTAACAGTTTAAAAGAAGGAGTTACATGTATGCCTACTAATACATAAGTTCTTTAGGACATCACTGAATGAAAAAGCAAGAATTAGTTTAATACTCGGTATATATGTACACTTATATACAGTCTCATTTAGCAAAACTATACTTTATTTGTTTTATTCATGTATGTAAGTGCATAGAAAAAACTTAAACAGATGCATATCCAACCTGCAACTGCCAGCTTTGGGTGATTCCTCTGCAGAATGTGATTGGGTGGAAGTGGCTGAGAGGCATTTTCACTTGTATTCCTCTTCGTTTGGGGGTGATTTATGCAAAAGACCCTCCCTGTAAGAAGGCATTATTCATTCTGCATTATTTATGAAACTAAAATTAACTTATAAACAAAGCAGAAACACCTTGTGAGATACTTCGTGGCCACCCATTCTACTACTTAGCTCACAGTGTTTCTGCAGCCGTATCTGTCACCACTTGTTCTGTTGTTCCCCTTACACACTCCAGTATGTATCTCTGCCATCAAACTGGCCACATGTGAGCTGAACCTGCTGTTTGTTCATTAACTTACTATTTTATACCATTTGAGCAGGAAGTTGTAGTCATTCTCTGGCTTTGTAGTTTGCTTTATTGCTTATAAGTAATAACTGGAAAAAGGAGTTTTAAAACACTCATTATTTTCAAACACTTTGACCAATATTTGTTCTGAAATGTCAGGGTACCTTGGTAAAATATCAAAATGCTAAAACTGAAGACTTATTTTTTTTCTTTACCAGAAAGTAATAATTACATATATTTATAACTGCAGAGTCCAATACAATGAATTAATATTTCTTCCAAATGTTCTTACTTAACGTCTTTCTAGCTTTAGCAAAGCAATATCTTACTTTCACATTAAAACAAACAAACAAAAAAAAAAAAACAAAACTTCATAATAGTGTAAGGCAGTTTGTGGGAAACTTATTATTGTCATTTTATACTTTAGTAAATTCAGGCTAAACCAACATCAAATTAACTAGAATTAAGATTAGGGCTCAAATCTTCTGATTTCTGGTCTAAGTTTTTAGGGGTTTTGGATTTTTTCCCCCCTGCATAAGGCCATCTTCCACAAACTACATATACTTTCTTAAATCTTCTAAAACTTTCTGAAACTGGAGGTTTTACTTCTGAGGATTATATATAGCATTTCATATACTGACATTGAATATAGCACAAGAAGCTGAGTAACATTTATTTTAGAAATAGGTGTAATTTAATTATGAATGTATTTGAACTGTGGATTAAAATGAAGACAACACTTCCCTTTTGCATAGAGGATAAAACTTGTAAAAATAAAATAAATGCTCATTTGTATATTACAGAGGGATATTTCACACCATTTCACTTCTAGAATGGATCCTTCACTCTTCTTTCATTTTTAAATGGATTTAATTATTAAATCATAGTCTAAGGGAATTACCATATGTTAATTTTTTAGTGAATTGAGGCTTACTCAAACGTATTTTATTCCTATATCAAGTGAAAAGTATTTTTGCATTAAGACTTTTGCTGTATATTTCATTTCAGAATTTAAGAAAACAAATATTACCTGTAAGAATATCTTAAATAAAAGCGCTCTAAATGCATTTTTAAATTGAGTAAATATAGTTAAGTACTAAAACAACAAAATTTATTTGTCCTGTACTAACATGTACTATAGCATATAGCTCAAAAAGTTAGTAGAATACTGAGAAACTGCAAGTAACTATATCATGCCTATTGCTTTACCTGGGACAGCTGACCAAAAAAATGTTTCAGGGGTGTGTTAGAGCTGATTTCATTACAATTCCTGGTGACAGCACCCCTGATAGAGACCATAAAAGAGAAGATGGCTCTTTCGTCTTATGAAATCAATTAGATCTGCTTCTGTGGTGAAATTTGTTCGCTGAAAATTGATGGCTGAAACCTTAGGATTTACCCCTGTCTTTAAGTTCCTACAGCGAGGTCTGTAGACCAGAAGAAGCCTGTACTGAACTCACACCACAAGGGCAGCGCCAAAGACAAGATGCAAGCGCTGCAACAGCAAGTTATGTAACAAAAGAGAACCGAGGACATCAGAACGTGCTCCAATGATACTTTGTATCTTCCTGGTGCGCAAAAATGTAAACCAGCCTTCCTTTATGGTTTACATTGTACCACTGCACAACGGTTTGCTATCGCGTAATTTGGTAGGTGATACATATGAAATTTGAGGGTGTGATTAGTCTTTAAAATAATAGCTTTGATAAATATTTTAACCACTTCTAGGCATCCCCGCCCTCTAAACACACACAAAAAGAAGAAGAAGAAGAAGAAGAAGAAGAAGAAGAAGAAGAAGAAGAAGAAGAAGAAGAAGAAGAAGAAGAAGAAGAAGAAGAAGAAGAAGAAGAAGAAGAAGCAGCAGCAGCAGCAGCAGCAGCAGCAGCAGCTAAGGTGGGCCACTGCCCCGGCTCTGGCCAGCCACATTTAGAGGGGAAAAGGACAAATGGTGCTATTTCTTTAAGCTTAGTGAGAGGAAATCTAAGTTTGTTCTTTAAAAAGGGCGAAAGTTCCCTGGGACCACAGGGCCGGCGGCGAGAGCGCAGGCAGCTTCGTTGTTGGCACCTTGGGGATCTTCTGGGCTGCCAGGAGCTCTGAGCTTGCAGTTGCACCTAAACCGCCGATTTTGCTACTTATATTTGCGGTAATGCTAGGAAGCAAAGTGTCATCAATTAGAGAATCTGGTAGCCATTCTCTCTTTGCCCTGTGTCCCAGCTTGTGATTCTTCTAAGTTCCATCTCCTTTGCTGAGTGCAGATTCCTGGCTCTGGCGCGTCTCCTCTTCTACACTTGGGTCACCGCGGGTTGGCCACCTGGGCTCAACTCACCCCATCCTTGCTTTCCCCCATCACTACACCCAGCGGCGAGGGCAGCCTCACCACTCTTGCCCCGGAGGTGAACGTGTGCCTGGCTTTGATTGAGACAACCAGGATCCCAGAAGCCCAGTGACATCAGAAAAGAGGCTCCTGGGCGCTAGCACTTCCCGCAATACGCTCCAGGGCTGTAGGTGCAAAACCAAGCTCTAACTTCCCTCCAGCTAATCGAGAGGAAAATACAGGGCGCGTCACAGTGGCCTCTCCCGCCTAGCCACGCGCGGTGAAATTTCCGGCAATCGGGCCAGCTAAGACACGGGATTTGCACCGCAGTCTCCCAGCTTCTGGAGCCGAAGCCGAGCGCTCCCGGCAGCTTCTCCAATTTCTCTCCTAAAGTGCGAAGGGATAAGCCCCGTCTGCTCCACGACTGCGAGGCCGGCGGATCTGGGAGCCGCGCCCGGCTCCGCAGGACTCGGCGGGCCCGGGGCTCCCCGGCAGCTGCTACTCTGCTAGGGGTTAACAGCAGCCCCCGCGGCCGGGCGGGCGCGGACGCTTCCTCTCACCCGCCCGGGAACGTGGATACTGCGCCCGCAGGATGTTCGCCGGCTGGGCCGCGCAGTCAGGAAACATGAGAAGGCCTCGCTATTCCTGTTCCCGGGCCGCGCGCGCCGGGCTGGGTAAATAAAGCCGAGACGACAGCGGTGGCGGTGGTGAGCGCGCCGGAGCCCGCGTGGAGAACATGCGGCGGGGATGGGAGTGCGCCTAGTCTCGAGGCGGGAGAGCCAGCCGCCCTGCAGCCGGCCGCCGGCCCCGCAGCCACAGGTACAGCCCTCGCGTCGCCGAGTCCCAGCCGGCTGCCGGGGAACGCCAGGCTCGCTCTGGCCCCTGCGCCCCACCTTCACTGTGCCCTGGGCGCTGGTGCTCTCCCCGCCCTTCCCCCAACTTCCCTCCAAGGTCTGGTGGAGACGCGCTCGGGTGGCGGCCAAGCCTGACCCAAGGGCCTGCGCGGAGACTGGGAGCCCACCTGGCCGCGCCTCCTTCGCTTTAAAATTATTCGCCGGCGTTGGGGGGAGGGGGACACTTCTGCAGGGAGTGACCTCCCCGGCCACAGTCTGGAGTGAATCCGGGTAAGTGATTCGAGAAGAGGCGCGGGTGGCCGCGCGCGGGAGTCCTGGGAGGGTCAGGAAGTGTGGTTCACACGCCCCCGGACCCCTTGCGACAGGACGGCGCTCGGACCTTTGCCATCGCTTGCCTCTGAGCCTGCTGCCTGCAGACCTAAGGCGCGCCGGTTGTCTGTGTCTGCGATCTCTGCGTGGGCTTGGGGCTGCCGGGGAAGGGTCCGAGGTGGCTAACCTCGTGATGACTTCGCTAGTAAAAACACGTCGTCGCATCTAGGAGGACGCACTGGGGTGGTGCGGAGAAGGCCGGGCCAGGGAAGGGTGGCTTGTACAAATAAAGCAGCATGAACGCACATCCCCAAGGGCACTGATATTAAAAGAAAACAGCAACGCTAGTCTTGACTGTAGAACAGGGGCTGCGAGCGCGGAAATTCTCTTTGACACTTACTGCCGAGGCTGTGTGCATACCCCAGGCACGTACCTGTCTGCGCGGGAGGACGCAGTCCTAGGGGACACGCGGCATCCAGCAGAGGTCTTACTTCACTTCCCTACTAACACAGACCGTAGCGGTAGTTTGATCGCGGTGGCCACAGTCCTAAATGTCACGCGTGGCCTCTGCTGCGGTGGCCGGAGGGCGGGGCGGGGGTGTTGGCGAGTGTGGGCACTCGGCGAGGCAGAGGGGGTGTGTGTGTGTATGTGTGTGTGTGTATGCGCGCGTGCGTGTGTTAGTGGAGTAGCAGCCCATGCCGCGACTGGACGGGCAAAGGGGGCGCTGGCAGCGAAGCGGAGGCCGCTCGGAGGAAACGGGAGCTGTCCCGAGGCGCTAGGCGGGGAGATGGGGCGGGCGAGGGCGGCCGCGCGCCCTGGGGCTGTAACTCTGCGGCTCCGCGGCCGCGCGGACTTGCCCCTGACGCCCGTGCGCGGCAGGCAAAGGCTCAGGGTCTCCGCGACCCCAGAGGTGAGCTGCTGGCTCTCCCCGACAGTGGCAGCCGCAGCCCGGGAGGTGCGCAGACCAAGCTGCCTCCTGACCTGGGCTTCTGACACCTTTACAGCCTCTGAAAGGGTCCCCGGAGACCCCAGAGAGGGGCGAGTGTCAAGGGGCTCCGAGCCCACGACTGACACCCGTGCTGCGGAAGAGAATGGCACTGATTGAGGGCTCTCGGGACCTGGGTCCTGGCGCCTTGGACCTTAGGACCATGCACGTCCCGGGGGCGCGTTGGGGGATGATAGGAAGATTCGGGGCGAGAAGCGGGAGAAGTGGTGCTTTCGTCCTGACACCACTTAACTTTTCCCTGTCCTTGAACCCAATCTCACCCCGGGGGACCTTATCGGACAGAAGATGCGGGGGTTTCAACCAAACCATCCACGATCTAGAAAACACGAAAATCCCCCAAATTCCGGTATGGCCTGGGACTCATGAACTGGGCCTTGCGGATGCGGTTGGCACATTACCCCAACTCTTCCCTTCCATCCAGTCCCTCCTGACGCCCCGAGTTGGGGCTCCCAGAGGCTTTAGTCTTCTGCTGTGATTGAAGAACCACGCGCGGCCTCACGCCGGTCCCGGCTCCGCAGTCCGGAGTATGCCTCTCCCAGACACAAACTGAAACCCAGAGGCTCGTTTGGGAATTCGTTTCCTTTGCCTCTGCGGGTGAATGATTCTCGGTTGTAGTTCTGGGGAGTGAGGGGATGGGGGGATCGATCGCCCAGGCAAAGAAGAAGGCAAGTACCTGTCCGGGGAGCCTGCAGGGGCGGGGGCGTGTAGCCAACTGGGGAGAGCCGCAGGGTCCCTGCCATTTGCGGCGGCGCCGCTCCTCCCCTCGGCTCTGCAGCCCGGCGACCCGGCCAAGTTCAAGGCCCAGGACCTGCAGGGGTCTAAGCACTCTCAGCCAGTAAGTAACGAGATGCACCTTCCTCTTCTAGAAGCCGAGCCCTGCTGCGGAGCTCCCGGCGGCCAAGCCCCGAGGCTCTGCGGCCGCGCAGCGTGTCCCTGCCACCCGGCACCATGAACACCATCGTCTTCAACAAGCTCAGCGGTGCGGTGCTGTTTGAGGACGGAGGCGCCCAAGAGCGGGAGCGGGGTGGCCGGCCCTACAGCAGTGTCCTGGACAGTCCTCACGCCCGCCCCGAGGTGGGCATTCCCGACGGCCCGCCCCTCAAGGACAACCTCGGCCTGAGACACCGGAGGACAGGGTAAGCGCACTCCCGGGGGGAGGGGGCGGTGAGCTGTGCTGGGGTCCCGCGGCAACGCGGGCGGGTTGGGGGCAAAGGGCCCGGAGTTCCCTGGGTGTGCAGGTCTGCCTCTCCAGGGCTCGCGCGTTCTCATGTTAACGGGCTCCTATCTCACAACATGAGGGATCAATTCGTCGGGGCAGCTCCAAAGAGCTTGGTGGAGACTGAGGGCGCCAGGAGCTGCCCCTCGGTCCTCGCTGCCTGGACATCGGATTTGGGGGTTATTTGCCCCTCTCCGGACTGCGGGTGCCGGATCGCGGCTGAGGGCGAGGAAAAAGGACTGAGCTGGGTGCAGAGGAACAGGCGAAGCCAAGTAGTTGGGGAGTCCCGGCTCAGGCTCCGCGAACTTCTCTTCGGTCACCCCAGCCCCTCGCCAGGGCCCCGCGGCTCGCCTGGCCCAAGGAGTCGGGAAGGTCGCCCCCCGCAGGGAGTCCCGGGCGCCCGCGCAGCTCGGCGGGGCCCGCAGCGAACCCGGAGGGGGAGGCTCCGGGCCTGCGGGACAGGCTTTGGGTTTAGCGGGATGAGGGGGATGCTGGGGGGCGGCAGCTTGCGGGTGGGCCAGCCGCTCAGACTGCCGGTGAGTGGAGGGCAGGCTATGCCCGGCCGGATCCCGGCGGCTTCCCGGGCGCCCCGCTGGGGAGGGGTGGCAGTCCTGGCCGCCTCCACCTGAACGATTGCATCAGCTGCTTGTTCTGCGGCGTCGCTGCTTAGTAAAATAGAGATTCGGTTTCGTCAAAATGTTACTACCAGTCGCTTCGGGTGGAATTGCATTTCAAAGTGTTTAAAGAGGCAGAAACCCAGGAGGCTCCGGCGCAGGCGCGCAAGCCTCGGGGAGCGGCTGGGCGCGCTGGCGGCCGCGCGCGACACCTCCCGGACCGGTGCGGGAGCGCATCGCCCCAGGCCACGCTCCAGGCTCCGGGCTCCAGGCTCCGGGCTCCAGGCTCCGGGCTCCAGGCTCCGGGCTCCAGGCTCGTGGCTGCCTCTGCCTCCTCCTCCTTTGAATATGCTTTTCCTGAGGTCTTTTTATTTTACCTGATGTGACAGAGCTTGCCGTACTTTTAACCCTCCCTTAGTCGGGAAACGGCCCGACAGTGTTTTTGGGTTCTGCAGGCTTCCTCCACAAACCACTGCCTCCTTTGGAAAGTTTCCCCCTTTTCCTAAAAGATTAAAGGAAATACAGAGCTTAAAGAGAGCGGGGGAGGCAGTGCTCCTTTGCTTTATTCCCTCTGTCCAGTCGGCGACCTTTCCCCTGACCACAAGCGACGGAAAGCCTCTGGGAGCAGACAAGAGATCCCCGAGGAAAGTTTCGAGAGCCAGCCACATACCCTGCCAGGCCTGCCAGGCCAGGGTCACTCGAGGGCGCGGCGCCAGCGGGCGAGGGAAGGGTAGCAGTTAGCCCCGCTCCCCAGATCCGCGACTGGAATAGCCGTTTTCTTCAAATCACTCGACCTTCGTCTCCTAAACCTCTAACCTTGGGGTATTGAGTTCAAAATATCCCCCAACTCAAGATAAACCTAGCGAAATGACCTCCCCATCCAGAAACTTTGAGGCTCCCACTTCCTGCCTCTCCCAAACTCTGGGCGCGCGCAGAGCAGGGGCGCAAGGCAGGACTGCGCAGCTTGGATGTGGGGTTCGGGCTCGGCCGGTACGTGGAGGGGTCGGGCGGGCAATCGCGTCGCTCACCAGGGCATCCTCCTCTCCCTATGTCCCAGCGCCCGGCAGAATGGCGGGAAGGTGAGGCACAAGCGGCAGGCCCTGCAAGACATGGCGCGGCCCCTCAAGCAGTGGCTTTACAAGCACCGTGACAACCCGTATCCCACCAAGACCGAGAAGATACTCTTGGCCCTCGGCTCGCAGATGACGCTAGTGCAGGTAATCAGGACTCATTAACCCCTTGATCCGTTTCCCGGCGACGGGCTGAAGAGCGGGCACGCTTACGGTTCGTGAGGCTCCCCACGTGGCACTTCTACCTGGAGAGGGATGCAGCCGGGCTGTGGGAGTTTCTGAATTACTTCTCACCCTCATCCCTCAGTTCAGTGCAGATGCTCCGTGCAGGAAGGAATGCAGGAAGCGCTGTCAGGGAGGGAAGTGAAAAGTCAACTGCAGACTTATGAGAAGGTAACTGGGAATCTGGATTCAAGAGCCACATATAGATGAATCCAGATGATGCCATCTGCGGTGATTTTCAACATTAGTGAGCATCAGAATCGCCTGGAGGGCTTAAAACACAAATCGCTAGACTCCACCTCCGAGTTTCGGATTCAACAGGTCTGGGGTGAGACCATCATTTGCATCTCTTACAAGGCCCCAGGTGTTGCTGAAGCTGAGGCTAGGAAGGAACCCCACTTTGAGAACCGTGCACTGTGACACTCCATATTAAGGCCAAGTATTAAAGCTCAGGTACAGAGTAACTTTCAAAATTACCATTACTAACAGCTAGGAGTAGGGGATAGAAAGATAAGAAATGGTGTTTGGATCAACACCCACCCCCACTCCCCCACCCCGAAAAACTTTTTTTTTTTTTTTTTTTTTTTTTTTAAATAGGAAGCATCCTAAACATTTGCTGCAATCGACAGCATTTTGCTCCTGATGCTTTTCTGCTGGGCTTAAGGAGAGGAGGCAGATTTCAGATGGTTGGGTTACTTTGCCAAGTGTGGAGAAATGGTGCAAAGTTTCTGTGTTCTCTGGTGAACAGCGTTACTTTACATTTGACTAGCTTTTCAAAACTGAATCTTACTGTTCACAAAACCACGATGTTGTAGGCAGTTACTATCAGAATTTTACACTTGACATAACCAAGACTTGGGGCAGTTGTGTCAGTAAAAGACAGAGGCCTGGAAATAAATAATTCCAGATCAAATGCTCTTCCCATCATGTCACATTTTTTTTTAAAAAATAAATATGGTGGTTTGAACTTTTCTACATGCAAGCAGGCAAATTTATTCAGAAAGAAGAGGAGGAGGAGCTACATCAGGTGAGAACTTTTGCACATTACAATAGCATTAACTGATTGTGAAAATTTGGCCATTCCACTAAATTTACAGTAAGCAGGAGCTCCAAAAAGAAAAAAGGAACTAGTGGATAAAATAAGAATTGCCTTCTGGAGTATTTAAAATTTCCCTTTAGGAATTACTGGAAAGTTTGACAAGGTGTGAAAGTTGACTTATAGTCAGGCTATCAATACTAGAATATGTAATTTCTGCTTATTTTCAGAATATAATTATATACAAAAACATCTGTTTCTTTCATATTATCAGGCAATGGTATTAATAGTGATTTGCTGCAGCAGTGGAGGGGAAAATTAATTTAGTGTTCTTGGCTTAATAACTGTTTAACATAGAACTATGAATCTTTTAGTGATTTACCAAAGTAGTTTCTAAATAAATTATTCCAGTCAGAAAAACCTGACTTATGAAAATAAATAACCTATGTTAAAATTTTGTTTAAATAAGTATGCTATTTATTTTTAAAATACACTAATTTATAGAGTTATTTGAATATTTCACAGTGATGTCAGCAATGAAAGACTAGGTTATTTTGGTTGATATAGAGCTTTATATTTAATAATGGCTATTCTTTCATACAGAAAGCAAAAGAACATTTATGACATGTTTTAGGACGTTTTTAAATTATGAAGTAGCATTTGTCATTAGGAGAGCCATTTAAACTTTCTTACGTAGTACTTTTGTTGAGTTGCAATACAAGTAGTTGTAATTTAAAATTATTTGCCACCTGTAATGATAGTTCAAATACAAATAAAAATGCTTTTTACATTTAGATCTTGGTGAGGCTATTACATTTTTAAAATATGCTTTACATGAAATTTTCATTCAAAACACTTTTTTTCTCTTACACTAGTCCTCAGAAAATAAAAATGCACAAAAACATGTAATTTTCAGTGGGGTAAAATAACTTTTATAATAATAAATGACAACTGTATAATTATTTCAAATTTTATTATTAATGAAGCTGGTTTCTGAAGCTTTAAAGTGATAAATGGAAAAAATTAAAATGTATAGAATTACCAATGGATCTTGTGACTGATCCTATGGCTGATCATTGTTCAAATGCTATAGAAATACACTCTGAATATAAACAGCTTTGTTGTGGAATAGTATAAAATGGTATGTGATTGGGGTTTGTATTATTGCAGGATATGGAACTTAGCAAGGAACAATGAGTAGATGTTAATGCTTCCTCCTCTAATAATGGAAGTCTCATATTCCTGTGATCTGTCCACATATGATTTGTTAAAACTGCTATGTTCCAAGATTCTGTCTCCACTGTTGACATAACTCTGTTTTTGGTTGGTACTGAGTGTGCCTGCTGAGATATATATGCTGTTATCAGCTATAAGGCTTCTAACAACTGTTAAATATTCAACAAAATCTCAGATCGGTCCTTATTCATTATTCCAAGTGTTATATTACATGGTGTGGGAATGAAATGCTCAATATTTCAGTTGAATAGCTCAGAAGTTTGTTAATTCAGTGTGCTCAAAGATGGACAGATGTCAGTTTATCCCTTTGGGTGTACTATAACAATGATGAATGTAAACACTTTTGTTAAAGTAGGATGAATATTATTTAGTTTTCCCTCCCAGCTTCTAGATGGTTGGCCCTCTAATCTTTCACTATAAAATATGGGAGATAGATAGACAGATAGATACCAATATAAAATATAATTATATAAATTAGTCATATCTAACTATCTCCCATATTTTATAGTGAAAGCTTAGAGGCCCAAACATCTATACATATATACACATATAGCATTCAGTTTGACATTAAAATTCTGTTCCAGAACCTATCCTTGGTAAGGAGATCTGTTTCGTGTAAAATACAATTTGAAGAGAATATGAATGACAACCCGAAGGAATCCATAGTAGATTAAAAGTAGAAAATTTGAACCGATATTTTTACCTTCAGTGAAACAGATGGAATTTGCATTAATTCATCAAGAAAGAAATGCAAAACAAGAATATGCAAATTTGTTAACCAGCTATTTGCTCTTTGCAAGACCTACTGCAAATACACATTAAAGACCTTGGAGTGTATCTATCTGTTAGGTTGTACTGAAAAAAAACAAAACAAAAAACCCCAGCAGAATACATATATTACCAGATTGGATGGTGGTCAATTTATGAAATCAGTTTTGAAACAGTCTATATTAGACATCAGCAAACCTTTCTGGAAAATCACCTAATGTATAACTATTATAATATGGTAAAAAATAAAAGACTATGAGTATATAAAACATAAAAGAGATAAGACTCCTATGTATAAAAAGTTAGTTAATCCCCTATGACATTTAAATCATTTAAATGTTCCCCCATTTTTGTCTGTTAGAAGGATAGTGTATTACTTTTTTTAAAATTAGAAGGCCATTGCATTTTCATTATAAGAAGAGTTTCATAAGAATTGGATTTTACACTGCACTATGTGTGGTTGCTGTGTGAAGATTTAAGGTTAGTCTGAATTATATCCTGTTTAGTAAAGAAAGTTACAAAAATGTTTTGGAGTTGAATTCTAGTAAATATGAATGATCTAGGGGAAGTTGCAGGTTGTACTCTGTGTGAAAGGAGCAAAGAAGGACAAAAACACTCTTGCTGGAGACAGTACTGGTCAACAGAGGGAGGTTAGTACCTAGTATAAAAGAAATTAACATTGCTGTAGGGCAACTTGGGCTGTATTCGCCCATCTTAATTTTTAGAGCTAACAAGGATATTAGGAACCATCAAATCCATTTTAGAGATGAAGGATTCAAAGTTCAGTAAAGTTGAATGACGTATCCAAATTCATACCACATGGTTTTGGCAAATTCAGAACAGGAAGCCAGGTCCTTTTCCATTGTATGGTGATTATGGGATAACAGGACATTTATGAGGATTTGAAGAAGTGAAGTGATTAAATCAAAATGGTGCATCAGTTCTTGAATTTGATGATAGTTGCTAAGATCCATTTAAGAGAACAGAATGGAAGAGAGGGGAGTTAGAAAGAGAAATGTTTTCAAATTCCCAGTTAGTAGTATAGTTGGATAAAGTAGTTGGATAAAGATTTTGACAGTGAGTTGAAGAATCCAAGGGAAGTTTGAGAAATTTCATGAAGAAAGGGATCAGGCTCCTTGTGCTTCCACAGCTAATGTTCACTGGTGTATCCCAGTTAATTATGTGTAGTTCTTTTCTGCTAGTCCTTCTGGGAGTGCAAAAGACAAAGCTTATTCATTCCTAGAACTTAACACCATGGCTAAAGTACAATAGTCACTCAGTAATTTTGTTGTCTGTCTGTTGAGAATGGGAAGGACTGAGAATTTGAATTCAGACTGAGAATTTGAAGCCAGACTGAATCATAGTAATAGTAACATAGCTTAGCAGGAAGAAGTGTTGATGAAAACTGACTTCTGAAATGCCATAGTGAGATAATATGTCATTGCATATAAATTTGAAAGGATGACTATCATTGCTTCAGGTACAAAGAGGGTAATACTGACTATATTGAATATTAAATACATATGGGAAACCCACCATGTGTTTACCCACGAGGACAGGGAGAAAAAGTATAATTTGAGGGTTTTTTAAAAGTAGAATAATAAGGATTTGAGTAATGCACAAAAAATGTTTATTTATGGTATAAATCTAGAAAAAAAAAAAAAAGGAGAAATTTCCAGTACAAACACTGCCACACAAACCATTATAGTAATCTGGCCTTTCTTCAAAGCCTAGCTTAAATTCCTCAGTTTGGTCATGTTCTGGACCAAACTGGCAGAAAGACTTAATTCTCTTCCCATGTTTCATTCTTTTAAAGGCAAGTATTGCCCTTTTGAGTTTCTAAAAATCTCTGCACTGATGATAACCTGATATTTTAGAAGAAACCTCAAGTATCAAATCCAGTAGCATCTTCAAAAAAAGAATGAAAGTATCTTTTCTTTGTCTTGAAATGTTTCTTTCTTTGCCTTCAACTATTTGTCTAAGCAACACTTGACCTTTAGCTTAAAGTGAGGAGTTCTTTGGTTTATTTTCCTCCTCTTCACCGATGGCTCTGCCTCTGCTTGTTTTGCTAGCTCGTCTTTTGGAAGCAAACAGGTCCCACCTTTTTCATCTCTAATGGTTTCCAAAGCTTGGTCTTTGACCCTGCTTTCATTCTTTCTACTCTTGCAACTTTGATAATTACCTCTGTGCCTTTTCCTCTTGAATTTGGTCATCCCCTCCCTTCAATCTCAGATACCACTTTTATTTTCTTACCAGACATGTCACCAGTATTAGCACCTCAAACTAGACATTGCCCAAGCCAAACACATCATTTTCTCCTCAAAAAGTTTTATCTCGTTCCCCACATGCACTACCTTTCTCTTGGTTACACAGGTTTGCTGACTCAAGGTCATCTTTAACTCTTCCCTCTTCCTCAGGCCCTACAATTTCTCTGGAATTTCACTTCCATTTGTTCCTGTGTCCTCTTTATTGGGAATGCACTTCCCTTCCCTCTCAACCTGACCTATTCTGGACCTTCTTCAAAGCTTCACTTAAATTCCTCAAAAAGGCTGGAGTCACATATGAAAGTAACCCCTCTTTCCTTTGGACTCCTGTATCATTTTAATGTCTGATATGCCATTCATCACATTCTTTCTTATATTAGCTATTTGTATACCCTCCTACTTCTCTGACTGGACTTTTCTCTTACTAGAATGTTTTGAGGTCAAGGCCTCTTCATTTTTCCTTATTCCACAAATACACTCAGTGTCTGTAGTAAGCAACATGTTTGTCGAATGAATGAATGGATATGAATGTCCAGTATTCTTATGTCCTAAGAATATTTAATGATCAGAGGTGCTGAGAGAGGCTTAGCTCCTTTATGAGAAAATAATTGCACCATGGATAATGTTTTTAAGTTTTGTTAATTGAAAAATAATACCGTTTTAGGTGTCAAATTGGTTTGCTAATGCAAGACGTCGGCTTAAGAATACCGTTCGACAGCCAGATTTAAGCTGGGCTTTGAGAATAAAGTTATACAACAAGTATGTTCAAGGCAATGCTGAACGGCTTAGCGTAAGCAGTGATGACTCGTGTTCTGAAGGTTTGTTAATATTTTTATTTTGCTTCCTTTGTTTTGCCTCTATAGCAAGTTCACCATAATTGCTATTTTTAAGGTTGCTCTCACAAAATATGATGGTGCTATAACGGTTCTTTTTTATTGCATGAAGTAACTTCATTTTTATAATACTATAAATGACCAAAGGAATGATGGCCATTTCCTCTTGTTTATAGATATACCATATGTCAGAATAACATATTCAGTGAAATTCATTAAAATTAAAATACCATAAGTGAGAGATGACATAAATATTTGCTTTCATTGCCTAAAAATTGATCTTGAATATCAAAGATAATTTTATATACTTTAAATATATTTCCTTTATATATTTTAAAGGATTAAATATAAGAGTTGGGTGGCTGGGGGAAAGTATACATACCATCCTACTTAGTGATACTGTTCCATTGTAGATGGAGAAAATCCTCCAAGAAACCACATGAACGAAGGGGGCTATAATACCCCAGTTCACCATCCCGTGATTAAAAGTGAGAGCTCGGTCATCAAAGCAGGAGTGAGGCCAGAGTCACAGGCCAGTGAGGACTACGTGGCACCCCCCAAATACAAGAGCAGCTTGTTGAACCGTTACCTTAATGACTCTTTGAGACATGTCATGGCCACGAACACTACCATGATGGGAAAAACAAGGCAAAGAAACCACTCGGGATCTTTTAGCTCCAATGAATTTGAGGAAGAATTAGTGTCTCCATCGTCCTCAGAAACCGAAGGCAACTTTGTCTATCGTACAGGTAAGCCCATGTTTTCTGTAGTAATTCCTGTGATACCTTTTTAAAGCACAATGAAAACTGCATCAGAGGGATTTATTTTGACAGGTATAAAGGCATCAGATTATTCACATATTGCCCATAATTCAGTTTCAAAGCTTTTGTTTTGTTTATAATTGCCAATGGATACATTTGTTAGTAGATTATGGTCTTATTGAGAAATTTTCAGTTTTCGTATTAAGGACAAGAAGTTTTATTCTTTTTCTATTTTTTAATTTTAATTTTTTAATATTTTCGCTTTGTTTTTATACAAAAATTAACTCAAGATGGAAAATTTTCATTCTTAATGATAATTTTAATCTTCATAATAACAATGTTTAGGGGAGGTATATACTGGCTTTTATAAATAATTCATAATAGAGGATAGTGCCAGATTGTGGCCAGTCCTGCAAATACTTTGTATTTTGTCTTTTCTGTTAAATGCTTTGATTGCTAAATAGTGATGGTAAATGAAAACAAATTAATAGAGGTGCCAAGCTTTTGTGAAAGAAAGGTATAGGTCTGGCTTCCATTGCTCTGGAAATTTTACTCTCATTCCTGAAAAGCATAAGCAGGGCTGAAAGATAGCTTTTAAAATTTTACTTTCCTTCCAGAAATAAAGAATTGATTCCAACCTGTCCAAAACTTTCAGATAGAGTAGTAGGTTTGGTAAAAATTTCTATCTTGACTTCAGTTCCCAGAGAGGTTTGCTCTTAAGAAGTGTATGAGGTGACTTTCGAACAAGGAATATGCATGACCTACATCTACATCTGGTGTAGACAGAGTCTGGGTCCTGAAAATGCCAGCAAATAGGATTTAGACTATTAGAGCTGGAAATAACCTCAGAAAGCATCTAGAACAGGGACATTACATCACAGATAAGAAAACCCAGACCAAGAACACATAGTAGGTACTCTCCTCCAGATCTCTGAGTCTGCACAAAAGATAGGAAGAACATCACTACTGTAGTCACTATTATTATCCCTCCTACTACCAATCATGTATACAGTAGTTACGGTATGCTAGGCCCTATGATATAAACTATACACATTTTACTACATCTTTTCTTCATAATATCAAGAAGCTTGGTCTGTGAACAGTGGGGCTTTATTAAGAAATCTAAAGTTGCTCTGTTAATATACCCTGTAGATCATTTCACCAGCAATCTGATTTTCAAATGTCTACAAATATATATGAGACAAATGATCTACAAAGATTCAGAGAAAATAGCAATACATTTCTAAAGACTTAAATCAACCTCATTTTCTCTTTGCATCACCAACTCTAACAATAAAAACAAACTCTAAACACTCAGAAATACAGAAATCGTCTTGTAAACAATAATTGGATCTAGGAAGAAGAAAAAAGGAAATTTAGCCAATAATGAAAATGAAGCTGGGCATTGTGGCTCATGCCTGTAATCCCAACACTTTGGGAGGCAGAGGCAAGAGGATTCCTTGAACCTAGGAGTTTGAGACAAGCCTAGGCAACATGGTGAGACCCCCATTGCTACAATTTTTTTTTTCTAATTACCCATGCATGGTGGTGCATACCTGCAGTCCCAGCTACTTGGGAGGCTGAGGTGGAAGGACTGCTTGAGCCCAGGAGATCAAGGCTGCAGTGAGCCGTGATCGTGCCACTGCACACTAGCCTTGGGCAACAGAGGGAGCCCCTGTTGCAAAAGAAGAAAAAAGAAAATGAAGATACTACATATTAACATCTAACTATTTTAACCAGAGAACTTGAAAGTAATTCAGAGTTTTATGAATGTTTATTTTTCGAGAAAGGAAATCACATTGTTCAAATACAGATAATTGAAAAAAAGTAATAAAAATAAAACAAAAAAGATCAAATGGAAAGCTGAAAAATAAATAAGCTGAAAAAAATAAATTAAACAAGCAAAAATAGACACAAATTAAAATTGGAAATTACAAAGGAAGGAAACAGCAATCAATAAATAGTTATTAAACAAAAAAGGTTTTAAAAAATTATGATGAAGTACTACACACAATTGTTTCGCAATATACTATATGTAAATGTGTATTTAAATAAATTGGCATTCTCCACACAAAAGTTCATAAACATGAAAAGTTTTAAATGGCCAATAACTCACGAAAAATTAAGATTTTTGGTCAATCCAATTCCCAAAACACATGACTTAATTCATCCGTTTTTTTTTCAAACTTTGAAGAATTAATGCTTGTGTTTTATGCATTTTTCTGGAATGTATAAAAATATCAAATTTTTTAAAAATGTAAATGTTATCTTATTTCCAAACCAGATTAAGACTCCATAAAAGTCAAAATCTTTATTTATAATACTGATACTATGAAAATACCTGAGAAATATTTATAATGTAGTATTAATTGAAAAACAATTCAAAATTGTGGGAACACTATAATACAGTTATAACAGTACAAATGTGCATAGGCAAATACAAAAAAATGACAAATACATTAATTTTAATGAGACACAGTAATTGGTAATTGGTAATCTTTTATTTAAAAATATTTTTCTTATACAATATTTAACATTGCCTAGTAAAAACATAGGTTAATGACTATGCAATTTTCCTAGTGTGGTGAGTCTTCTGAAAATGCATTTCAAAAGTGACAAAATATAAAGCCAGAATGAATAGCATGCCTGTGTAGTTGATTCTTTTGAAAGTTAAATGTCTCAGTGGCTTATTTTTATTAAAGCATTCCAAAGGCACTTTGTCCAAATGTATGGACTATTCATTTGCCAATTCTATTTTTAAATAAAAGCTTATTTTTTTTTAGTTATGCAAGCAATGAGAAAGCAACCTAGACATGTAAACTTCTGGTTTTACCTGCATGTGCATCAACTTAAAAAGGGCAGACTAAATGATTTGTTTTTATGGTTGGAGAATTGAGAAAGACTGGTGGCCTAAGACTGGTCTGCTGGGTTTCAGATCAAAACAATCAATGGCTGTCTTCTGTGGGAATGGAGTGACAGCGTTGCTGCAGTTGTAGCTGGGTTACCAGGCATGTATAAATAGTAAAACAGGGGATTTCAAGAAATACTTTCTGAGCAACTGCTGTGGTTTTCTCTGGCATACAACCGTCTTCTGAATTCTTTCAATTCCATCTGGTTATATCTTTCTTTCCTCCCTCACCTAAATAGAAATTTTCTAAGTCTGTATTAACACCCCCACCCCCAGTGCTACAGTAGTACAAAGATTCTGAACTTTCAAATTTTTTAAAAGAACACTTTACAATTTATTTGTTTTTGTTACAATTTATTGCTAAGGAACTTTTTTGTTTGTTTCTTTGTTTCTTTGTTTTTAGACGGAGTCTGTCTCTGTCGCCCAGGCTGGAGTGCAGTGGCACTATCTCGGTTCACTGCAAGCTCCTCCTCCTGGGTCCACGCCATTCTCCTGCCTCAGCCTCCCGAGTAGCTGGGACTACAGGCACCCACCACCACGCCAGGCTGATATTTTGTGTTTTTAGTAGAGACGGGGTTTCACCGTGTTAGCCAGGATGGTCTCGATCTCCTGACCTCATGCTCTGCCTGCCTTGGCCTCCCAAAGTGCTGGGTTTACAGGCTTGAGCCACCGCGCCCAGCTGCTAAGGAACTTTATCCATTTATTCATCCATTTTTGTTAGAGTGGCTGTTTTGTCAT
The DNA here is from genome assembly GCF_007565055.1 of Rhinopithecus roxellana. Classification (NCBI taxonomy): domain Eukaryota; kingdom Metazoa; phylum Chordata; class Mammalia; order Primates; family Cercopithecidae; genus Rhinopithecus; species Rhinopithecus roxellana. The sequence continues at coordinate 105,900,436 of NC_044559.1, forward strand.
GAGTTTTATTAAATACATGGAAGCAAAACGCCAGTTGAGGCCGAGCACGGTGACTCACACCTGTAATCCCTGCACTTTGGGAGCCCAAGGCAGGCAGATCATCTGAGATCAGGAGTTCGAGACCAGCCTGGCCAACATGGTGAAACCCCGTCTCCACTAATAATACAAATATTAGCTGAGCATGATGGGAGTCGCCTCTAATCTCAGCTACTAGGGAGGCTGAGGTACGAGAATCGCTTGAACCCAGGAGGCAGAGGTTGCAGTGAGAGGAGATTATACCACTGCACTCCAGCCTGGGTGACAGAGTGAAACTGTGTCTCAAAGAAAAAAATAAAAAACTAGTTGAAAGTTGGTGTAAGAAAGGATAATGCATCACTGAATTTTATTTCACTTATTTTTATTAAATTCTAGGGGGCAGAAGTCTTGTGGATTATAAAGTAGTAATCCTAATTGAAGATACTGCTAGAAACATCAAAGCAAATGCATACATAATTTTACTGATTTTACGTAGACATTATTTCTCTGTAATCCAGTCTTTGGCTTCATGCCAGGTACATAGCACACTCTCAATACAGATGGGTTAAAACATTTTTGACAGCAGTAGTTATACCATTACAATTGATCAGAATTATTAAGGTTATTGCGTCTAAATGTAATTAATACTCAAAGGAAATTTAGTCACTCAGTGTCATCCATTGAATTAAGTCATCTAAATTAAAATTATAATATGTTTTTATCATGTGAGCTTAGCGAATGTCAATTTTCAGAAGTTTGACTGAGTGAATTTCCTTACAAACTGACCTCCAAGCCTCTAGCCTCCAGCTGGTCTGCTCTCAGAGGTGCCAGGCTAAGGAGTCCCAGTGTAATATCCACCTCCATTCCTGTTGAACCAGGGTTCAAATTCTCCATATGGAACCATCTTTGCCACCTTACAGAGTGGATTCTCACTGGAACCTTTCCTAACTTGAATTAGAGTTTGACTTTACCCTCAGAACCAAGCCTATGAAATTTCTTTCTCTACTGAAGAGGAAAGAGGTTTCTAAGAATGAGTAAATCAGGCAAGTCTTGAAATAAAACCTGTGGAGTTCCCCTCTTGTTTTGCTCGACTTGAAGACAAGTCCCTGTTGCATTTTTCCCTTTCACAGATCACAGATGATTAGTTTATTAAGGCCTAGTGCAGGCCAGGCCTGGTGGCTCATGCCTGTAATCCCAGCACTTTGGGAGGCCAAGGCCAGTGGATCATCTGAGGTCAGGAGTTCGAGACCAGCCTGGACAATATGGCAAAACCCCATCTCTACTAAAAATACAAAAAAATTAGCCAGACATGGTGGCGCGTGCCTGTGATCCCAGCTACTAGGGGGAGTGAGGCAGGGGGATCACTTGAACCTGGGAGGTGGAGGTTGCACTGAGCCAAGATCATGCCACTGCACTCCAGCCTGGGCAATAGAATGAGACTCTGTCTCAAAAAAATAAATAAACAAAATTTTAAAAGCCTATTGCATTAGAATGGTTGCTCTATGAGCCCCATGGCTCTGTCAGTATATACTTCATAAATTTATCCTGCTCCCAAGAGGCTGAATGTTTAAACTTCATCTTGTTAAACTCTCTAAAATCCCTCTTAATTAGGCACATATGGTATAAACCAAAGCATCTAGGCAGATAGGAGTCTTTTCTATGTTAGTATGAATTAATTGGGCTAACTTCCCATTGCTTGATGGAGGTGAATATCCCTGGGAAGAAATGAAGATTTTGATTGAGAGAAAAAAGAAGTCATTTATTGGTGCATGGGACACTTTGGGAGGTAGGATCCATTTGGATGTCCTGCTGCAGTTGGAGACGTGGAACGAAACGAGAGAACAAGGCATTTTGGTTACTGGGGAAGAGGAACAAGGACGTAGAAAGTTTGGGAGGATAACAAGTCCAACTGCCATCTCCAAACCTTTTTTCTTGGCTCATAATGACCCTCAGGGGAGAAAATGTTCTTTTTTCTTTTTCTCTCTCTTCCTGCACACTGTGTACTTTAGAATTTAAGCTGATATCAGTAGTAAAATCTAGGTATGCTCATGAGTTCAATAAACCATTGGATCTGCCTGGGCTTCAAGCTTAATTTATGGCATGGTTTCTTTGGAGAAATGTACTCTCCGTTCTAAACAACCAATGTAACAAGGACCCTTCTGGGACAGAATCCACTGGTATATGAGGTGCTGCTCCTATGTGCACTCATTCCACGTGCAAAAATGATAATTAAGAGCCACTCCATGAAGGCTCTGGCTTAGACTCACTGGAGGCCTGTGTTTGGTGCTGGCCACTCTATCCATGAAACCATATTTAAATGAACCAGAAGAAAGGTTTAAAAAGATGCCTTGGCAGATCTTTTTGAGCAGTGAATATTCCCCCGACAATATCTGTTTCCTTCATTTCAACTTTTGTTTTGGGGGGTAGCTTAAAAAAAGTCTTATGGCGGCATCAAGAGCCATCTGTGTTAAGGGCCCTGCGTTGAGTGCCTCGGTGCACACGCACGGTTTCTCTTTTGGGCTTTTGTTACCAGTAAGTCTACCTCGGACACTTATTTTCTTATTTTATTTCCCTTTCTGTGCTGTCACTTTCTTGGTTTTAGTGAAAGAATTAAGCTTTGCCTTTTTGGATTATTCCAGACATTCTTTTCCTGGCATGCAAATGACTGTTGATGTACTCCAGCAGAGAATAATAAAAGCCTCTATCAACAGTCCAGCGAGTGACATTTAAAGGATACTTGAAAGGTTGTCCAATTCCTTGTCTTGTACCTTACCTAACAAAGGCCATCTGGGAATGAGGTATTTCACGTAAGTCCAATTTCCAGATAGCAGAAATTTAAGGACCAATTTAAAAAATAGAGAATTTTCTTCTCTTCTAAACTTACACTATTCAGCACAGCTTTGGAGAGGTACTTTAATGATCTTTCTATTCTCTAAACTTCCTCTTCCTTGTATTTCTTATATTGTTCCACCCTTTCAAGTCAGTAACCTCAGGGTTAATCACAATCGGAAACTTGCCCCTCACTCCTTTGAATAACGAGCCTTGTCTTCCTGACAGCCTTTTTAAAAGGGAACTTTTCTAATTACTTATTTCTAAGCAGAATCTTTAAAAATGAGATTTATACAAATGCTGATCCTTGAATATGCATGGGCTTACTATAGAATTATAAAAGCTTAAGCACTATTCGGAATACCATAGATTCTTAGTAAACATTTAGGAGTCATGGTAGAAGCAAAACACATTGGCGTGAATTCTTTCTGAAGTTCAAATTAATTTGATGTTTGAAAATTACATTTCTTTCTGGCTTCACTTACAAAAATCCAAATGCAATTGTACCTGGGTTTCACCCATTTTGAAGAACTGAGAGATTAATGGCAGACAAGAAGAGAAAAAAGAAGAAATATTGGCAACACGAGCTGTGTGCTGGCTCCTTCAGGGGTGGCTTTCTATTCCCTTTTCTTTGTTATTTGGTATCACATGAGAGCCTGAAAAATCCTACATGTAGATAGATGCTGAGACTTGCACTTTCATACTGTATGGCTTACAAACAAATCGAAAGTATGAGGCAGTTTAGCCTAGAAACTGTACAGATATTTTAGGGTTGTGTTAGCTTCTGACATTTTTGTCCTTTTACATTGTGGTACCTAAAAAAGATAGCAACGCTGATTTCATATTTGGCTGAATGTGGGCAGTTGTTTTCCGAAATGCAGCCGCATCCTATCTCTTTCCTTTGGTACTGGCTCTCACTGCCTTGTATGTATTCAGAGTTCCTGGAGGCCCTGAAATGGTGTTGTATTAATTTTTATAATTCCCCTAGCGCTTACTACCGTGTCTTTCACGTACTTACTCTATAAATGTTTCTTAAGTGAATGAATTCATGTTTTGATGATTTAGTATGTCTGCTCCTTAAATCATAAAAAAATTTAAATTTACTTAAGTATATGTTGATCTGTGTTTGTGAACAGAACAAGAGGAAGGGTCCTGAATAAGTTTGAATTGGTTTTTAAAAAGTTTTAAAAAGAAGAGAAACGTAAAGTAAAAAAAAAAAAGTTAAACAATGAAGCTGAAAACAATGAAATGTTTAAGAGAGTCAAAAGAAAAACATAGAAAGAATAAAATGAAACTAAATCGATTTTCAAGTAAAAGAGAAACTTCCAGAGAGATGCAAGGATGAAAAATGGAAAAATTTAGCTAGTTTAAAGAAAATCCACCAAATAATAAAAAGCATAGCCGACAGACAAATAGAAACAAATGGAGCTTTCACAAATTTGACTTCACTAAGTAGTGGGATTTATTGTTTACCTAGTACCATACATAGCCTTGGAGGTGAGACTTAAGAAATAAAGCACAGATCTAAATCCACTCATGTAAACCCTGCTGCCACCTTTACTGTCAGGGTTGACAACTTACTGTCAGGGTTGACAAGAACCCCAAGTCAAAGTTGTGACTTTTTAAGAATGACTATTTTTAGCTGCATATGAGACTAGGAGAAAGTCCATACAGAAATTTTACACTTTCTCTCTCCTCCATTTGCAGGAGCAAAGATCCCGTACATTTTTGATATTTTCCTGTTAAGAACAAGTTACCAACCTGAAATTTTGATCTTGCAAAGCCATTCTCTGTATTTTGGCATTACCGTTCTACTGATACTTATCAGCAAATCGATCATATTTGACTTTCTGATACTCAGTGCATTTCAGACTTGCTTCAGTGGTCAGTCACATCCTGAGGCAGCTTCATAGAATTCTTGTTCATGTCACTATATTTAAGACTGTGTCAGTATTTCCATTAAGAGGCTTTCTCATTCCCTAGGGCTTCTAAATAAGTCGTAAAAAATCAAGCCAAACTCAAAGCTGGCATAAAGGGGTCCTTTTTTTTTCTTCTCCTATATATAAGGAATATAAAGCTTAACTACCATTAATTCTATATTTAGTTAGGTTTGTAAACGCTTTATACACTGACAAGACCAAATAAGATCCATTGACGCTTCTGTGGCCCAAGATTAAAAAGAATTTAAAAAAGATTTACTGTCTGTGAAAACAACAAGACATTCTATTTAATGAATATAGCCCAATGAATATGGAGGTGGTTTCTTTTCTTCCTTCTTCTTCTTTTTTTTTTTTTTTTTTTTTGTTAGTTGCAGTTAGTTTTTTCCCTCTGTCTCCCTATTTTGTTTCTAAAATTAAGCAGGTATTTTTCTGGGTTAAAATTTGTCTTGTTGATGTAACAGAATTTTTACACAGGGTAAATATGTGCTTTCTTCCAGTCCAGAGTTTTGGTACTTTTAATTTTGGAAGCCTGGTTTCTTGTTTTCCATTATAAATGATATCATTTATAATTGTGAGTTTTGAGGAAGAGAAAAAATATAATAATAAATGTGCTCACTTTGCCCAATTTCCTTCACAAAATTTGAATATTTTTCTCAGTTTTCAGTTTAAATGAAGGGTGGTGTGTTTAAATAACAACTGCGTAATGAACTTTTTCTCTCTTTCCTCTTTGACGGCTTCTGTTACCCAATTTCTCTGTTTCATTGTACTAAACAGGTAAATAGTCAGGGATTTTTGTAAATCCAGCAATCAGCTTTTAAAGGATCTTCCAGATCAATCCCATATTTTTCAGGTTAGGAAATTGCTTTGGCCTCTATACAAGGCCCTGAAAATGTTCACTTTTGGCCATGAGTTGCTCTGTTGCTTGGAGATGTGATCCTGATCCTTTGTATAGTAACTCTAACAATTTTTGGCAGCTTCAGGCACTTAAATGACTTTTACTTAAAAAATACTTAAATCATTAGTGTTGAACTTTTGAGAACTTGGAGTAGCTGTGTGTGCCTTTCTAAAAATTTCTCTGTTGTAATAGCTAGAGTGGAAAGGTTTTTACACAAGTTGATATTATAAATTGTGGGTTGTAATAGTGATACAGTACCTAGGGATTATCTTTGGTTATTATGGGAAATAGAAATGGTTTGCAGAAGATCCCACACCATTAATACTGGTGGCCAAAGGTTTCTGCGGTGTGTATGTGTGTATGTGTGTGTGTGTAGTAGTAGTAGTAGCAGTAATAGAAATTGAACATAGTTGGAAAAACAAGGTCACTTTTGAAGACGATCAGTGGCATCTCCCCTCCGCCTTGTACATAACACTGGAGACATTGAAGTTATTACCAGGAAGTGGCCAGAAACAATTTGAGGGATAACAACCCAGTTGGAAAGTGGTTTTGGGGAGATACATTAGTCTTAGTTTCAAGCAGCAACACCTCTCTACTTTCAACAGTTTGGAGTCTTCCCCAAAGTGAGTCAGTAACTTTTTCCAAGCCCAGTAGGAGGTGCTACAGGGTGAAATTCACTTTTAGCATTTGCTCAGGTCATGCAACCAAAAAAAGCAAAACTGAAGTTTAGATTTCACAGGCTCATGGACTTGGGTAGCACCTCAGCAATGGGCCATGATTCTCTTAAGCACTTTATTCATGTCTTTCAGAATTGCTGGACTGCAGATAGGGGTAAAAACTGCCCCTTGCCCACTGACTTCAGTACTTTTGAGTGTCTTTGATACAGTGATGAAGACATACATCTTTTACACACTGTGTTCACTTTTTGATCACTTTGTGTTCATTTTTTGGTCACTTTTGGTCCAAAAACACACAATTTTTTTGTGTGTGTGTGCTGTGTTTTAAATGAAAATTTCGATCAGTTTTCATTTAAATAAAGAGAACTTTTTTACAATGTGATTTAGAGAGGAATATTTTAGTAATACAAAATTAAAATGGAAAAGCAGAACTCAAACGAAAATGAAACCTTTTAAAATGCTGAAAGGTGGTCAGAGACAACCATTCATAAAGTGATATTTCCAAGAAGCAGCTTGCTTCTTAAGTTTTCACATAGTTGCCTGTGTATTAAGAACTGATAGTCCCTTCAGCCGAGCCAGTCTCAGGTGATGGTGAACAAATCTCCCAGTGTGGCAGAGACATTTCAAGTAAGAATGCCCTGTTCTGCCAAGACTGTCATGATACTAAAATGTACCCTTTTGCTAAGGGCCAAAATTCAGAGTCTCTCGTCCCAGTTTCTACACTGATGTAGACAACAGATGCACAAAAAGGCAAAGTGGTATGTCACATGGCTTCAGAGCAAGAGGATGGCTATCTGGCAAGGGAGAGAATTCCTTAAATGTTACTGGGGCTTACATTTCTAAATGTAAAATTCCTAGCCAGAAGCTATTTGGTGCCAAGTGTCTTTGCTGTGATGCCTGAGCCTAGCAGGAAACTGGATGGTTGCAATATTGTGGCTGCTGTTAGAGTCCACACACCCTTTGCTAATTTGCAACCAAGATTGAATGATATGATTGTTTTCCATTTTTTCTTATCATTGTTTTGGTTGCATCTAATCTTACTATATTTTCCTCTCCTAGAATTCTCTTCTGAGTGCTAAATCTATCCAGATGGGTCAAGGAGTTTCTTCATAACCTTGTCACTAGTGCAACTGGTCTTGTTTTAGTTTTGATGGTGTCTCCTGGGTTCATTTATTTTAGACCTTTTTAGAAATATGGCACCAATTCATATTTATGCAGCAGCTCATGGGGACTCTAGCTTATCTAACTGTGTACTTTTTTCTTTCAACTGTGTACTTTTTTCTTTCAGAAGATTTTGTATGTATATATTTTTCTTAAAATGTGCTTAGAAAAGTATAAACATAAATCATCTGGAATAGTAATTCTCAACTATCTTGAAAGGTGTTCGAGGACTATTTCATGGTTACTATGATTGAAGCAGTAAAATTTAGTTTATAGTTACAATAACTTTCCTCTCATTAGGAAAATATAAAAAAGCTCAACTTTATGATTTCACGACGTATTACCAACCCTTAAATTCCATTCTAATCCCCACCCCCTAACACACAGACTCAGTGAAATGCTCATAGGAAGCTCAGAGAAGAACCGTAGAGGCATATGACCCGTCTGTGCTATGTTTGACCTCACCTTGTCTCTCAGCTGCTTTCATTAAAATGACAGCATAAAGGTCTGGGCAGAGGCTGGGTTGAAGCAATACACATTGAATGTATATTTTGATTATAGTAAAGTTCCTGCTGCGTCAACTTGTGATTTGGAAAATGACTTTGCAGGGCCCCAGTTTTCTCTCCAGCCAGCCTCCTTAACTACATGAAATTTTCCACCTGTAGATGAGACCACAGGAAGCTATAATGTGGATAGAGCAGAGAGCAGTGCCTCAGAAATCAGCAGCTCTGTGTATTGGCCAGATCTGTTAGCAACTGGGTATGTGTTCTAAGGCAAGTCCCTTTATTAATCATGGCTTTTGTTCCTTTAGCTGTAAAACGAAGATACATGACAAGATAATCCGTAAGTACCTTACGCCTCTGACAGAGTGCAATTCTGTGCAATGCATAGGGAGACAAGGAAGCCCACAGTTTATAGAAAGTCATAGCTAAATGCATATCACAATGTCTCTATTAGAACAGAACTTGGGCTCTGAGCCACAAGACAGGGACATTGCAAAGGAGCTTTGGGCAGCATGGCACCAGTAAACCTCCCTGGTGGCAGATAAAGGACTCTGCCCCGTGGGGGTGTTGGGCCCTGAGCATGGGGTAGGAGGCCAAGAGGGTAGATGTCACGTGTTTAAATCTGGCAATGTTTGCCTTATGTCATGTGTCATTTTTAGGAGATTTCTCCCAAGATTATAGAAGTATGCTATGTTTTACTTTTTCTGATAATTTTTATCAGAAGTATATTTTCTGACATTTTTATTTTAAGTACATATTATATACTTATAATCTACCTACAATTTATTTTTGTAAATTATATGAGATCGTGATCAGACTACTTTTTTCTCCACCAAATGAACAGCCAATTGTCCCAACACATTTTACTGAATACTTCTACCTTTCCTTATTGATTTGAAATGCTACCCCTATTATATACTGACTTCCTTTATATGTATACCTATTTCTGGACTCTATTGTATTCTATCAAACTATAACATATATTAATAGCATAGCATTTTATTTCCTTTTTATTTTAAGTTCTGGGACACATGTGCAGGATGTGTAAATTTGTTATGTAGGTAAACGTGTGCCGTGGTGGTTTGCTGCACCTGTCAACCCCTTACTTAGGTGTTAAGCCCAACATGGTTTAGCTATTTTTCCTGATGCTCTCCCTAGCCCTGGACCCCCCATGACAAGCCCTAGTGTGTGTTGTTACCCTCCCTGTGTCCACATGTTCTCATTATTCAGCTCCCACTTATAAGAGAGAACATGCTGTGTTTGGTTTTCTGTTCCTACATTAGTTTGCTAAGGCTAGTGGTTTCCAGCTCCATCCAAGACCCTACAAAGGACATGATCACATTCCTTTTATGGCTGCATAGTATTCCATAGTGTATATGTACCACATTTCCTTTATCCAGTCTATCATTGATGGGCATTTGGGTTGGTTCCATGTGTTTGCTATTGTGAATAGAATAGCATACCATTTTTGTGACTGTAGTTTTATTGTCCATTTTGATGTATGACAGGGTCTGTCTACTTTCAGTTTTTTTTTTCAAAATATTCTCATCTAGGTCCTTCAATTTATTTTTCTAGTAGAACTTTAGAATAAGTTTGATAATTCTATGTTTAAAAATCTTGTTAGAAGTTAGTTTGGGATTTCATTGACTCTATATGTTAGTTTGGGGAATATTTTTGTCCATGATATTTATATCAAATCTTCCCACTGAGGGTATGGCAGATTTCTCCATTTATTCTGGTCATCTTTTATGACAGTCATTAGTTTTTATATTTTCTTTATATAGGGTTGGCATATTTCTCATTAGGTTAATTTCTGGTTTTTTATTTGTTGTTCTTATTGTTTCTATTGCAGATGAATTCTTTTCAATAATAGCTATAATTGATATACGGGAAAGCTGTTGCATTTTGTATATTTTTCTTATATCTAGTTCCATTGTTCAAGTACACAAGTATCTCATCTTCAAATAGTAAGTTTTGTGTATTTACTCTCTTTTTCTTTCCCTTCCTTCCTCCCTCCATTTATTGTATCATGTTGGCCAGGTCCTACAAAACATCATTGACTCACAGCAGTAATAACACACATTAATGAAAATTTGTCTTATATTTTACCATTGAGTATAATGTTTGCAGAAGTTTTCTTGTGTAATCACTTTATTGAGTTAAGGCTTTCTCTTTCCATTCCTAGATTATTTCATAAGATATCTCCCTAACCATACACTTAACTGAATAGGTCATTGCATTTACGACAAACTGCTATTTATATAGTTTTTAAGATTGTCATCTAGTTGTCCTCTTTTAATCTATTTAAGTTATTTACAGTAGTACATTTCCTAATGCTTAATCATCCTTGAATTCTTGGGAAAATTTTTATTCCATATCAATATAATATTATTTTAATATATTTCTGGATTCCATTTATTAACATATTATTTAATAATTTTGCACTGAAATTCTTAACTGAGATTTGTCTTTAGCTTTCTTTTTTTTTTTTCTAATGGTCTCCTTGCACAGTTTTAGTATTAAAGTTATGCTAGGCTTATGGAATGAGCTGGAACATATTTTATCTTTTTCTACTCTAGGAAATTTTAAATAAAGTAAGGATTAGCTCTTCCTGATGCCTTGAAAGTTTAAAATAATTCACCAGTGAAAGGATCTTAGCCTGAGATTCCTTGGTTCTTTACTTTTCCTCTTATGTTTCTCTCATCTTTCTACATTTTCTGAACAGTTTCTGCTTTATCTTCCAGATTATTATTAATAATTTGGTCTTTAACTTTTCCCCCATTCATTCTTTAATCAACTTTTTTTTTCTTTCTCTCTCTCTCTAATTTTTTTTTTTTTTTTTTTTTTTTTTTTTTTTGAGACAGGATCTCCCTCTGTTGCCCAGGCTGGAGTGCAGTGGCACAATCATAGCCCACATCAGCCTCAAACTCCTGGGCTCAAACGATCCTCCTATCTTGGGCCTCCAGAGTAGCTGAGATTACAGGCATGTGCCACCATGCCCCGCTAATTTTTAAATTTTTTTGTTGAGATGGGAATCTTACTATGTTACCTAGGCTGCTCTGAAACTCATGGCCTCAAGCAGTCCTGCTACCTTGGACTTCCAAAGTTCTGAGATTGACAGATGGGAGCCAGCATGCCTGGCCCTATAAATCAACTTTTCTACTGCAGGTTTTCTTTTAAGTTGGGTATCTTATTTTTATTCTCCAAGAACTTTTTTTTATCTTATCACTCATTTGTCATATCAGCTATGATCCCTGTAGAGATCAGAAGTTACTAGAATCTCTACTCTGTACCTCTTAATGGCCTTAAAGCCTTTTCTAGGGACCCCCTTAGACAGGTCCCCTAACCTATTTAAAGAGTATTTGTAGCAGCTTTATCCTGGGGTTAGATGACCCCAAAACCTCTCTGTGGACTCAGAGAGGAGGAAGAGGTATGCCCTAGCTCTTCTGACAGCTGTCTCGTATCTGACAACCTTCTTGATTCCCCTGGTAGGCCACTTATTCTCTGTGAACTGTGCACTTGGAACATCTGTGCCCTTTTGGGAGAGGCAGCTCACACTCTCCACGGTCTTGCCCTCCACCTGTTTTGAGTTGTGGTTCCCTGTTCGGATTTTCCCACCAACTTGATGCCATATGTATTTTCCTTTCCATGAATTTCTCATCTTTTCTGACTTGGCAATGGTAACTTTTATTGTTTTTGAGCCCCATTAAGCATGTATTTGTTTTCAAATTTACATTTTGCAATTTAATGAGATTTCAAGGGAGAAATTAATAAAGCTTATTCAGTACCCCCTCTTAAAGGGTAATTCCATAACATAGACTTTTAGCAAATGATTTTATGGTAAAAGATGTTTTCTTTACTTCTGAGAGGTTTTATGGAGAATTTGCACACATTCAAAATTAAGCATAGATTCTGAATATCAATGAATAATAAATACAGAGTAACTGTGCACACAGTGGAGCAGTGGAAACTGTTGCAACATTCCTGGTAGGTTTCATGTACATAAACATGATGCATTGTGATAGGTAAGACTTCCTCAACTATGGTACTTGAATAAAGAGATAAATATAATTTAGTTAAATAAAAAATGTCATAATTATAACATGGTATATTATTACTTGGCAGTTGTGCACCTAATCTCTACTGTACTTTTGAAATGTGACTGGAGTCCAGGTGGATACTGTTTTACTGTATCATTAAGCATGTAGCATGCTAGACCTGACTTTTATTTTTGTCCTTCCAGTGGAAAACTTGGTGTTTTGTTTGAGTGCGGACTGCTGGGATTTTTTAAAGTAAAACAAGGAGCTAAGAATTTCACTCCTTCTTGCCAATAGTTCCTTCAAGCAAAATTATCAATTAATGGAGCGTTAAATATCATATGCTTCATATTGCTTTTTTACCCTTTTGTACTTGGGTTATTTTAATAATTTTCAGCTAGTGCTACAAATTGACTAAATATTATTGACTATAATTGGCTATAATTGACTAAAATTATACATCAAAATAAAACAAAACCATGGGAGGGAAAAGATGATCGTATTTTGAAAACATATCAATGAAATACATATTTAAATTTGCATATTTGGCTTATTGTGAAAATGTCAATATAGTTTTGCTTTCCCCTAATACCTTCGTTATTAGTTCTTCTTCTTAATAATAATACAGTGCATTGTCTTTGCTCAGAGGCTTAGATTCTTCCTTGGTTTGTTCGACTGTGAATGAGCTGACTGAGTATTTCACCATACTTCTACGTCCCTGAGCAGTGGTGAACTGACCATAGACTATTTTTCTATGAGTTTTCTTTCTTCCTTCAGGAATAAGTTTGATTGTTCATCTGTCAGCAGGAGGAAACTGTGATGCTTACATAGTAACGAATTTAAAATAAGCCACTGTTCCCAAGATCTTTCCAAGAGCAGCAAGCTTTCAGTGGAGTAACTAACATTTCTAGAGTTCTTTGCTTGCAGGGCACTTATCGTCATTGTGTTAGGCAGTCCCTGTTAACGCTGCATGGGTCTTTCCCTGAATTATAGACCTAGTTCTCTGGTTCATCCTTTAAGGTGCTAAAATCACTCCGATGAGCTTGAGTTTTACATGTTATCACTAGTTGATCTCACCACTGGGCAAAAATCATAAACAGCAAATGTCCAGACCTAATTTCTAGCAAACAATTGCAGCATACTCCTCCAACAGGCTTTCCCTGGGAATGTGGGAATTTGAAGGGTTTTCTTTTCCAATGTTTCTGTATATCCTGTTGGAGATGGTGATGGGCAGCGTCATCTCCACACACATATTCTACGAACAATATTAAGTGAAGCCTCTGCAACTAAGAAGGGCAAAAGAAGTGCCAGACGTCCGGCCTGAGATCATGGCACCTACATGGCCAGGAACAGACAGCTTGCATACAGCAGTCAGGAATGCAGTATGTGGTTTCTGAATTCATTAACAATGTCAGGTTGAAAACTGATGACTGTAATTTTAAATCAGAGAACAGTTTTTATGCATATGTATTAGTTTTCTCTTGCCGCATAACAAATTATCACAAATTTTGTAGTTCAAAACAGCACCCACTTATAAGCCCACAGTTCTGGAGGTCGGAAGTCTGGCATGGCATAGCTGGGTTCTCTGCTCAGGGTCTCACCAGGATGACATCAAGGTTGTCAGTCATTCTGGGCTCTAAGAAAGAACCCACGTACAAGCTTATCCAGGCCAATGGCACAGCTCATTTTCTTGTGGTTATGGGACTGAGATCCACATTTCCTTGCCTCTCAATTTCTAGAGGCTGCCCAGCCCCCTTCCCTGTGGCCTCCTGGCACTTTCAAACCAACACCCGCATGTTGAGTCTTTCTCAGGCTTGAATTTCTCTGACTTCTCCCCCTGCATTCCCCCAGGAAAAAGCTCTGCAGTTAAGAGTTCATGTAATTACATCAAGCCCATCCAGATAATCTTCCTATTTAAGGTCAACTGATTGATCATCTTAATTACATCTGTATAGTTCCTTTTAACGTGGAACGTAACATATTAACAGATGTAACACCAGGTTGAAAAGTCATGAGGGCAAAATTCTTCTACCCCAGCACAGATCATGCGGCAGCGGGATTTGGGTAAGGTTTTGCCCGTACAGCCACAAATGTTTAGACAATTAACATTATGATGAGTGTGAGCTTGTAATTATAAAGTATAAAAAATGTACTGCTTCAAATGCTTTTGGTATGGCTAATCTATAAATGGAGTAATCAAATCCTGTCTAAATAAGTTAGTTGAAATTTACATAATTATTTACACATGAGCACAGAAAACACGTGTTCTCTTTATCCATTCAGTCAATCTTGCTTTCCTTAGGTTATTTGTATTTTATCTCATAACATGAAGTAGGCATTTTCACATGCAGGCTAGCATCAGGCAATTGACATGTGCTTTTTTTTTTTTTTTTTTTTTTGGGGGGGGGGGGTGCAGAGTCTCACTCTGTCACCCAGGCTGAAGTGCAGTGGCATGATCATGACCCACTGCAGCCTCAACCTCCTGGGACTCAGGTGATCCTTCCATCTCAGCCTCCCTAGTAGCCTGGAAATGTGCTTCTAAGGTATCTGGCTAGATTATTCCCCATGGCATGATGAATGTTTATGACACATAATAATGACTGCTATTTATCAAGTACTTCCTATGTGCCTGGCATTGTGCTATGTGCTACACTTGCAGGTATTATTTAGTTAGTCTTTACAATAAGTCTATGATGTACATATTATTATCCTTATTTTAAGGACGACGGAACAGACTTAAATAGCAGAATGTGCTCATATAAGCTGAGATATTGCAGAACTGTGATTTGAACTCATATCTGTTTGACTCTAAAACCTTCTTCAGCACTATCTTTTACTTTTTCCCAATCCTGGGAAAAGATGGCAGTTTATTTTTGACAGATCCTTCTACCCGCTTTTATAAGTCTTCCTCTACCTTTTTTTCCCACTATGCCCAGAGCAACCTATGTCTTTATGCTATGCCCAGCCCCCAGCCCATCCCATAGGTCCTCTGTCTGCCCTTCAGTCTTCTGGAGTAAGTGGTTTTCCATCTGTCAATCGATAACGACAGGTCCTCATCTCAGGCAGCTGATGTCAGTGAAGTATGAAAACAGCACCATCAAAATAGCTTATACCAGGGCATAATAATGACAAAAATAGCTGGGGATCCCTGTGCCAGGCACTGCACTAAGCACCCTACCTGTATTTTCTTACTCAATCCTCATAATACCCCACGAAGTAGGTACCTTATTATCCTCATTTCCCACAGGGAATTTTGAAAGCAGAATTTCTAAATCTCTGAGGGGATTAACTGTGTGAGAGAGTTTGCAGGGAGACTCCTTGCCTTCTCCGGGCCACCCTAATCCTTTCCTCATTCTAGAAGATTAGGATCAGCCACATAGCACCCTTATCTTCAGTAACAGCCTTCAGTCTAGAATTTATTTCATCCTTCCTTCGTCTTACTTCAGATCCTTTCTCCCAGAGTGCCACTGTGAGCATTTGAGGCTAGAGAGAATGCCATTAGGACCGAGCCTTCTCTGTAGCACAGGCCAGTGGCATTTTGGTCTTAGAATCCCAGGAGGGGACATTCAATATCTCTGTAGAGAGGAAAGGGACTCCAGCAACATAACAGATTGTCCAGGGCAAAGCAAGCATCTGCCTGCAGCAATTCTCCTGAGGGCCATTGAGGCCAAAACTATGATAAAGGAAAGTACAGCAATTGCATGGAACAAGGGTTACAGGCTCCTTATTAATAGGGAGAGCTGCTCCTTTGAGAGGGACAGCAAGTCTGTTAAGAACACAGGACTGCAGTCAAATTCTTTCTTATGGCCTAAAGATCTGAGTGGTCTCAGGATGCCAAAGGCAGGAAAGGAAGAGAGACCCTGCCTGGGGTCTGGGGTCCAGGCCCTCAGTCACTGCCCCTGCCTGTAAATTTGACTTATACGCTTTACTTCACATCACTCTGTAAATCCACAGAAAATAAAGTTGCGCCTTGATTTTCAGAATAGATACATTTCAAAAACAAAAGGTTTACATCTAATCAAGGTTTAAGGACAGCCCAGACACTTGGTGTTTTAAACTAATCTTGCCGTAAATTGTTTTGTTATATGTGCAGCGTAAGTCCACTTCTGTTTCATAAGTTTAGGTTCTAAGATACTGAGTTTTTCTTACATTTAATGTTAACCAGCCATATCAACTTCCTTTGGTTGAGCCTGTCATTGTGTCAGCAGTAACGGCTACTAAAATATTGCATCCTGGTTGTAAAGTATAACTGAAATCACTGGAAAATATAATACTAAGTGGGCGAACTGTGACTACCATAGTTTGAAAACCACAAAAATGTTGTCTTGATGAGGAAGTGCATACTCTGTTTTTGATCATCCTATATTAATGAAGATTGTTACTTTAAGAGAATAATTAATTTTAAAAAAGTCAAGTGCTTTCTCCAACAGTGGGACTCAATGGCATTCCTTTAAAAATAACCTTCACTTTTAATCTATCATTAAGGCCAAAGGTTTTTTTAATTTTTAAAAGCTTGTCCTTGAACTAAAATAACATGGAACATTTTAAAACATGGCTCCAAGCTGCTCTACATACGTTTTATTTAAACCACAGAGACTGCAGTTAGATTTCTCAGTGCCAGACAGACTGCAAATTATAACTGTAGCAGAAGCGACTATGAATTTCTGGATGTTGTAGTACCAGTGAGCCTGGTTGTTTTTTTGGAGCTGTTCCTCCCTTTGGGCTCTACTCATGAATGACTTAATCCCTGTGTCAGATCAAATGTCATGCCTGTTGCCATGCAGAGAAAAAGCAAGCAAAGCCTCTTTTTTTTTTTTTTTTTTGTCTTTGCACAAATTTGCTGTACTCGCCTACGGAGGAGCAGGCGAGAGGTAAGAAAAGTCACAAAATAGAAGTTGTAAAGTGAGGCCAGAACACAGTGAAACTCCAAATGTTGGATATATGATGAAAATACCATCTAAAGCAGAACACCATTGTTTATTATGGCAAGAAGAAGGGATAATATCTACGGCTGAATAGTAAAAATATTTTTACTAAGGTCATTTTTGTACTTACTATTCTGGTATTAGATTAGCAAATCTAATGCCAGATTAGATCTAATAATATCTTATGTTGTGTTGCCCTGTGTACTGTAGAAAGTACCTGAACATCTGTTATTTTATTTGATTCTCATTATAACTCTATGAGGTAAAAATAAGGATAATTATTCCTGCTTTCACGCAGGGTGGGAGGGAGTGATCAACTCTTGCACAGCTACTTAATGGCAGAGCCAGAAAGAAAATTTAAGTCTCTAAGCTCCTGGTTCGGGTTCTTTCCACTCGATTTTACTGTGTTTTCCATCCTGGTTAAGTCAACTCAAAATAAAAAAAAAAAAAAATCATTTACAGAATAGAACTCTCTAAAGCAGTGACTCTTAACTTCCTTTTGTACATGGACTGCTTTAAAAATTGGGTAAAAAACTTTGGATCCTTCTTCATAAAAATGCACATCCACCCCCCTAAACCCCCACAAACACATAGACACTGTTGTGTAGCCCAGATGGCAACAAGGGTATCTCTGATCCTTTCCATCTAAATAGCAATCCCATAAACACTTGATTGCACACTATGGAAAGTTGGACACTTCTGAAGACTTCTAGAGATGCCCAAGGGCTCTGTCTTCTAAGCATATGGTACATTTGGTGCATGAGTCGTGTTGCCATTGCACATATGTGCTCCCTGTTCCGCATCACGTGGATTCAGATGTGAAATGTACTCCCTTCCTCAAATGCCAGAAGATCCCCAATCTCAGAAAGCCTGTGCACGTGGTACACTTGAAGGAAAATTCAGAGGGAGTGAAGGAGGACCTTCTATCACAGCAATTCGTATGACTTTATTATTGCTTTTTTTTAGAGACAGAGCCTTGCTCTGTCACCCAGGCTGCAGTGCAATGGCATGATCACGGCTCACTGAGCTCTTGGGCTCAAGCCGTCCCTCCCACCTCAGCTTCTCCAGTAGCTAGGACCACAGGCATTCACCACTGCACCTTGCTAACTTTTTATTTGTAGAGACGGGGTCTTGCTGTGTTTGGTCTCATACTCCTGGCCTCAAGCAATCCTCCCCCCTCAACCTCCCAAAGTGCTGGGATTACAGGCCTGAGCCACTGTGCCTGGGCACAGCAGTTTATATGATTTCCTACAGAGCACTACTTGTCTTCATTCTTTAGTGCCCTTTGGCCTCTCCAACATGGGAATCTTCCCTGCCTGCTTCATCTCCCAGGGTCTCCAGCCTCACAGCACCTCACTGGCTCTACTCTTCCCCCTCCCACCCTTTCCTGTTACCTCCTAATCCCCAGTTGCCTCAAAATCCCTTGTTCTTTACCTGTAGTGTAACCCAGGTCTCTCCAGCTTCAACTCCCAAATTCTGTTCCATGCTCAGATCACTTATTGAGATGCTAAGCAAACTTAAGGGGCTTTCTAGGTCCCCTTCCCCTTCCTTATAAGGTGTTTGGGACATTAAATGGTAGTTTATTTTCTTCATACACACCTGTTTATAATTGTAGGAGTTTCAAGGATTCCCTAAAACATCACCCCCCTGGCTTTAGAATCCCGTTCGAAGACAGCAATGGGAGTGACTGGTTTTCTTGGATCTGTGAGTTTAGAGCTTTATTCAGGTTCCTTTTTGGAGCAGAGTTGATGATTAGGGACAGAGCGCTCTTTTGACCACTCCAGAGCTGTATCCAAGCCACAACAGCTGGTGTGGGGCACCACGGGATCCCATGCTTATGGTCCTGCCTGTCCCCTTCACCTGGCCAGTCTAGAAGCAGGGAGTGATATGGAAGCTTCTAGGAAAAAAGAAAACAGGTCAGTTGATCCAACAAAAATCTACCTTGGTTCATGCTTATAGTCTACCTGCTTCTTGTCCTTTATGGAAAATGATAACTGTTTTATAAGAAAAAGTGAAGGATGGACACAGTTGTTCATGCCTATAATCCCAGCACCCACGAGCAGGAGGATTGCTTGAGGCTAGGAGTTCAAGACCAGCCTGGGCAACATATCGAGACCCCATCTCTATAAAAAAAAAAAAGTTTTAAAAATTAGCTGAGCATGGTGGTGGGTGCCTGTAGTTTTGGCTACTGGGGAGTGGCTGAGGCAGGAGGGTCACTTGAGCCCAGGAGTTCAAGGCTGTAGTGAGCTATGACTGTGCCACTATGCTGCAGCCTGGACAATAAAGCAAGACCCCCCCCCAAAAAAAAGAAAATAAAAAGAAAGAAAAGAAGGAAAGAAAGAAGGAAGGGAGTAATTTCCATAATAGAGAGAGAGAAAAGGAAGGAGAGAGAGAAAGGAAGAAGGAAGAAGGAAGGAGGAAGGAAGGAAGGAGGGAGGGAGGGAGGGAGGAGGAGGGAGGGAGGGGGGGGGAAGAAGAGAGAGAGATAGCAAAAGCCCCCTCCTCCCCCCAAATCCGCCCCGAATCCCTCCTTCCGTCGGAAGGATGACTTCGTAGCCTTCTTCCGTCGGCCCGTCCTCCCACTCCCCCTCCCCCTTGCATTCTGCCTAAGCCTCCCTCCTGTCTCTCCCTCGTTTTTCCCCGTCGCTCGTGCTTTTCGGAAGAAGTGTTTTAACTATTATATTTTTTAATTTGATTTAAGTTTAAAGCTATGTTATTCTGAGAGATGCATTCTTTTCCCAGTGATAAAGCTTCTCTTCTTGTTGATGGTCTGTGACTTTAAAGCACTGTTGCCTGAGTATTCTAGCACATCTAGTTTTATTCATACCTGTGATTGGATAGTACAAAATAATTATTATCATCTTACTTGAAAAGTAATGACATGATTAGGCTAAGATTGAACATGTTTCTAAAGGAAACTCTTACCAGTCCAATGATATGACTTATAAATATAATTGGGAAGCACAAATGTTTAAAAACAAAAACTGGCTGAGCACAGTGGCTTACGGCTGTAATCCAGCACTTTGGGAGGCTAAGACAGGCAGATCACTTGAGGTCAGGAGTTTGAGACCAGTCTGGCCAACATGGTGAAACCCCGTCTCTGCTAAAAATACAAAACTTAGCTGGGTGTAGTGACTCATTCTCTAGTCCCAGCTACTTGGAGGCTGAGGCACAAGAATCATTTGAACCCAGGAGGTGGAAGTTGCAGTGAGCCAAGATCGTACCACTGCACTCCAGCCTGGGTGACAGAGCAAAACTTTATCTCAATCAATCAATCAAAATAAAAAATAAAAAACTAGCAGAAGTATGGAGTTAGAGATAGACCAGAAATGGAATTAGACCCATTGCTAATTCTGAAGTTGTGTGGAAATGTAGAAATTCTCAAATTGGGAATTGGCCCTGCCCATGCTGCCCCCAGAGGAAGAGTCCCTTCTGTGAGCCTTAGGCTTTAGCTTACTCTCTGATTGATCTATTGGAGGACATCGGGGAGTGTGTCCTTCTTATGCTAATGCAGAAACTAAAGATAAGCTGGTGAGAGGAGGAATCCTGTCCTTGTGACCAGTCAGTAATGAATCCAGAAGAGGAACTTCCTTTAAACCAGAGATCAAGAATAGGAAGCAAAGCACATGGCCACAAATCAGGCCCTAGCTCATCTTCAACTTTTTCATTGCAGGACAATTCTAGGAATCTCTGCTTCCACAGGAATTCTATAGGAAACTATGATATCTCTGTACTTCTGAGGCATCCTCAGAATTCACTATGTCACTATGAGATTTAAGGAACAGCCCACAGAGTGGTTCACTTGTTCATTCTGCCTAGAGAGCCCTTAGAATTGTGCTGTTCGATATGGTAGCCAATAGCCACACGAGGCAACCCAGCACGTGAAATATGACTAGTCTAAATTGAGATACGTTTAAATATATGAGAAAAGAAAGCATGGAAAATATCTCATTGATAATTTCAATACTAATCACATGTTAAAATGACACTATTTTATATATATTGGGTTAAATAAAATATTTTATTAAAAATACTTTCATCTTTTTCTTCTACTGTAAGTGCATCTACTAGAAAATGTTAAATTTCTTACGTGGTTTGCATGTAGCCCACATTATAATTCTATTGACAGCACTGCCTTAGAGTCATGGGGCTTGCCAAATGGTGGTGGTGGGAGGAAATTTATGGAAAGGGCTTTTATTCCAACTCAAAGAAGAGGCATTGAGAGGGAAGTCAGAGTTTCATTTGGCTTAAAACTGGCAGATATCCCTTTAATCCCACTCCAGAGGGGCACAGAATCTTCATCTTCAGGAAGCCCTGCTGTCTTCATGGTCACTCACGCATGGGGAACAGAGCCACATCCTCAGATCAGCTCACCCTTGTTTTGTTATTGTTACCAGTCCTACCAGAAATCAGTGCAAAGAACTGTTTTTTTCCCCTCATTAAATGTCGACTACCCTACAGTACAGTCGTCCCTCCGTATCTTGGGAGGCTTGGTTCCAGGAACTTACCCTGCTTCTTCCACCAACCAAAATCCACAGATGCTCAAGTCTCTTATGTAAAATGTCATAGTATTTGCATGTGACCTGCACATATCCCCCTGTATCCTTTAAATCATCTCTAGATCAGTTATAGTACCTAATACAATGGAAATGCTATGGAAATAGTTGCTATTTTTAATTTATATTTTTTGTATTGTAAACTGTATTTTTTATTTGTGTTTTTTGGTTGTATTGTTGTTTGTTTGTTTATTTATTTATTTATTTATTTACTTTTTTGTTTTGAGACAGAGTCTTGCTTTGTCGCCCAGGCTGGAGTGCAGTGGCACGATCTTGGCTCACTGCAACCTCTGCCTCCTGGGTTCAAGTGATTCTCCTGTCTCAGCCTCCAAGTAGCTAGGATTACAGGTGCCCACCACCATAACTGCCTAATTTTTTGTATTTTTAGTAGAGATGGTATTTTGCCATATTGGCCAGGCTGGTCTCGAACTCCTGACCTCAGGTGGTTCACCTACCTCAGCCTCCCAAAATGCTGGGATTACAGGTGTGAGCCACCGCACTTGACCGGTATTACTATTTTTTATTGTTTTTTTTTTTCCAAATATTTTTCAATTCACTGTTGGTTGAATCTGCAGATGCAGACATGGAGTTCCAACTGTATAGATTCTGTCTCATTCATCCCTGGTACCCGACATATTATCTGGCATATAGTCGATTTTTTTAAATTATTTTTTGAAACGAAATCTCCCTCTGTCACCCAGGCTGGAGTGCAGTGGCGTGATCCTGGCTCACTGCAACCTCTGCCTCCTGGGTTCAAGTGATTCTCTTGCCTCAGCCTCCCAAGTAGTTGGGACTACAGGTGCATGCCACCATGGCCAGCTAATATTTTTATTTTAAAAGAGATGGGGTTTCACCATGTTGGTCAGAATGGTCTCGACCTCCTGACCTTGTGATCTGCCCGCCTCGGCCTTCCAAAGTGCTGGGATTACAGGCATGAGGCACCGCACCTGGCCTATAGTTGATTTTTTGATGTGTTAAAGAAATAGAAAATGTATAGATGAATAAATGAACGAATAAATTAATGGTGCACAATAAACCATTATTAATTTCTGTGGGCTCAGGTATACGGGAGAAGGCTTTGTCATGGTCAGTGAGCTAAACCAGGGAAAAACAGTGTGAAGTGAGAAGTAAAGTACTTTTTACAATGGGTGAGATACTTGCCAGGATGCACCAGTGGTCGCTCTGAGTTCTCTACAGCCAGCATCTCTTGTGATTGTTTGGTGTGAATGCCATACTGGCTGTTAAATATTTCAATATTCTCTGATTGGAAGGATTTCTTAGTTTTTTTTTTTTTTTCTTTTTTAATTAAAACAACTAAGAGAGGTAACAGTTTCCTTCTTTAGGAACAAAATGTAGAAGAACGTTATTTAGAAAATGTATAAAGGTTACCATCTCCCACTCTCCCATTATTTTAAGGATACAAAGTTGGCTTTGGTTTAACCTATTCATTTCTGATAGAATAATGCAGAGACCTGTTTAATTTCATCTGCACGTGTATGACGTAAGTCACTGTACTTTCAAACAGAAGCATTTTTGTTTAGAGGATATAAGCTTCCATTTAGAAAAATATGCTTTTTAAAAAATAAAATGCCCTTAAAAACACAAATGGATTAGCTAGAGGAACATTTCAGTTTGGGTGGAAGGAAAGTTCTATTTTATTTTCATTTTTCTTTGAAATTCAAAACTTACCAAGTTAGCTTTGCAGAATTAACCTATACTTAGTGCCAGTGGATGTTAAGTGTTGCCGCCAGTAACTGTCAGAGAGGATGCAGCGATGTGGACGCAGGGCGGCAAACCTGGAAGCGGCTGAATTTTTATGTTGTTTTTATTAATACCTCTCCTTACCACAGCTGTGCTGGGTTCCCACATCCTCATGTTGTCCCCTAATTACCCAAGACCCAACCTTGGGCATTACAGACCTGATTTCTTTAAGAGATACCCACATCCACTACTTTTTCCTGGGTTACCTTACCCAAGGCCAACTTTCCAAGTTAGGCACAGTAGCATGGTGCCTAGGGTCCACGAAAATGTTTCAATTTCAATTTTTTAATCAAACGAAAAATGAATATAATAATAATGAATACATCATAAGCCTGGATTATATGCACCTATATACCAATGCATTTGTAAAATATCATTTTAATTTTTTTTTATGTAGGAAAGGGCACACCAAAACACAAGCACTAGAGCCTACGAAAGTCATAATGCAGGCCTGACCCCACTTTTTTAATCCCCTGGGGCACATCTTTTTGTTTTCCAAAGGGACTGCTTTTTGTCATCTGACAGTTTAGCATCCTAATAACATGCTGTATGCTAAAGTATTAAATTAATATCTCCCCATCAGTTCGTCAATCTGTTAACAAATAATCATTGAGAATCCTTTCTGCTGTGAGTTGGGGCTGACGCAGTGACCAGGACAAACAGTACTTTGTGGTAGATGAGCACAGAACAAGGAAGTGTGCAAAATGCTACACAGAAATACAGCGTGCATACAGCACGGGACAGAGAGATCTCATCTAAGTACATCTTTAAAATATTTAACTTTTATTGTGTTCTTACAGAGATTCTTTATGGATTTAAGAGCAAGTATAAATATAGTTTCTTCTTTTCCCCTCTTTTATATAAAAGGTAGGCTATTCAACTTAACAACAAAAAAACCAAACACCTCAATTAAAATGAGCAAAGGGCTTGAATAGACATGTTTCCAAAGAAGATATACAAATAGTTAATAAGCACATGAAAAGATGCTTAGCATTACCAATCATTAGAGAAATGCAAATGAAAACTACAATGATATACCACCTCATACCCATTAGGATGGCTATTGTTAAAACACACACACACACACACACACACAGAGAGAGAGAGAGAGAGAGAGAGAAAGAGAGAGAGAGAGAGAGAGAAATTAACAAGGGTTGTCAAGGATGGGGAAAAATCAGGATCCTTGTGCACCGCTGGGATTATAAATGGTACAGCTATGGAAAACAGTACGGTGTTTCTTCAAAAAATTAAAATTAGAGTTGTCATATGATCCAGCAATGCACCTTCTGTGTACATACCAGAAAGAGTTAAAAGCAGGGACTGAAACAAATATTTATATACCCATGTTTGTAGCAGCGTTATTTATAACAATCAGAAGGTGGAAGCAGCCCAATTGTCCATCGACAGAAGAATGGACAAGCAAAATGTGGCTTAAAGAGGAAGGAAATTCTGACACACGCTCCAACATAGATATACTTTCAAGACATTGTGCTGAGTGAAATAAGTCTGTCACAGAATGACAAATATTGTATGGTTCCACTTGTATGAGGTACCCAGAATAGTCAAATTTATAGAGACAGAAAAAAAATGGTGGTCACCCAGGGCTGGGGGAGGGAGGAATGAGGAGTAATGGTTTAATGAATATCAAGTTTCAGTCTGGAAGGTGAAAACATTTCTGGAGATGGATAGTGGTGATGGTTGCCCAACCATGTGAATGTACTTAATGCCACAGAACTGCAGGGTTAAAAATGGTTAAAATGATACATTTTATGTTATGTATATTTTACCACAATTTTTTAAAGGAAGCCTTCATCAGAGCAATTTCAGATCATACAGGCTGCTAATGGGCTAGAATTATCTGTCTTTGATTTGGACTATGATGACTAGTGTATTTATCTCATAGCCAGAAAAAACAATAGTGATAGCCACAGTTTATACTGTATAGAGATACTAACAATAAAAAAATTACTCTGTTTTACATTGTTAAAAAAGGTAGCATATGGCTAGACATGGTGGCTTACACTTGTATTCTCAGCACTGTGGGAGGCTGAGGTGATAGGATTGCTTGGGACCATGAGTTCAAGACCAGCCTGGGCACCATAGCGAGACTTTGTCGCTACAAAAAATTTAAAAATCAGCCAGGCATGGTGGTGCACACCTGTAGTCCCAGCTACTCGGGAGGCTGAGGCAGTAGGATCACTTGAGCCCCAGAAGTTTGAGTCTGCAGTGAGGTGTGACCGTGCCACTGCACCCCAGCTTGGGTGACAGAGTGAGATTCACTCTGTACAAAACAAACAAAAAACAAACAAAAAAACAGGTATATATCCCTTTACTTTGAGATTTCAAATTTAATAATGTGTGCTAGAGATGTTTCCATAATAGCACATGGAGAGTATGCACATTCTTTTTCTTACAGCCACATAGCATTCAATCCCAATTCCAAATCGCTCTCTGTAGGTTCGGAATCAGTTTGCACTCTAAGGATGGGAATTTTTGTTTCCTTACAGCCTCTAGATGCAGTGTCATGAAACTCATTAATTATTTTATCCATCTGATTGGTGAAGAATGAGTCTGAGCATCTCTGTATGTTTAAGGGTCGTTCATAATTCCATTTTCCTGTGCACACATATTCATATTGCTTTTGATAAGGACTCTCATGGATAATGTTTTATTAATTTGAACAGCTCTTTATGGAGGGAGATGAGCCTTTAATATTCATTAACAAATATTTTGCCCAAGTTAGTTATATGTCATTGTACATATTTATTTTAATGAAGATTTTTTTTCCTTATGTAGCCATTTTGAAATGTCATTACACTGATTATTTTTTATAGCTTCTAGAATTTAAGTGATAGCGAGAACTTCCTCATTTTAAAACTTTAAAGGGAGTACTGCAAGTTTTCTTCAAGGATTTCTATGGTCTCAATTTTCACTTTACATCTTTCATCAATTTGGAATATCTTAGTTTGAGGTATAGTATAATATGGTGTGACAAAAATGTCCAACTTTATTTTTTTCCACACAGTCACCCAGTTATTCTAACACCATTTATTGGCCAATCTTTCTTGTCCTCCCTAATTGGAAATATCATATTTTAAATTGAGTTGGTCTTGTCTTTCTATTCTCTTCTATTAATTTTTCTTTTTACTCATAAAACTTTTTCCTATGCAGTTTTAATTGTGGAGGTTTTAGAATATGTTTAATGTCTGGTTGTGCTTATTCTTTCTCATTGTTCTTTTTTCATAGTTTTTCTAGCCAGTCTTGCTTATTTTTGCATATTAACTTTAGGGACAACTTGTCTATTTAAAAAAACCTTCTGTTATTTTTAATGAAATTGTGTTACATTTACAAAGTAATTATAGAAAAATCAATATTTCTAGGATGTAGAATCCTCTTATCCAAACACTTGGTATGTCTGTTCATGTCTTCTTCTGTCATTTTTAACAGTGTTTTAAGATGTTCTAAACTGGCCTTGAACATTTCTTATAAAATTATCCGTATGCATTTTATCTGTTTTATTGTTATAAGCAGGTCCTTTCTTCCATCGCATTTTCTAACTGCTTTTTATAAAAGAAAGCCATACATTTCTGTATATTAATATTGTATTCTGCTACCATCATAAATTTGCTTATCATTTTGGTAGTCTTTTAGTTTATTTTTCTGTGTTTTCTTGTATTTTACTACCCTCATAAATTTGCTTATCATTTTGGTAGTCTTTTTTTTTTTTTTTTTTTTTTTTGATACAGCATCTTGCTCTGTCACCCAGGCTGGAGAGCAGTGGTGCGATGCCAGCTCACTGAAACCTCCGTCTCCTGGGTTCAAGTGATTCTCCTGCCTCAGCCTCCCGAGTAGTTGGGATTACAGGTGCACGCCACCATGCCTGGATAATTTTTGTATTTTTTAGTAGAGATGGCGTTTCACCATGTTGGCCAGGCTGGTAATGAACTCCTGACCTCAAGTGATCTGCCCGCTATGGCCTCCCAAAGTTTTGGGATTACAGGTGTGACCCACCAAGCCCTGCCAGCTTGGAAGTCTTTTAGTTGATTTTTCTATGTTTTCTAGCAATACAATCATATTTGCAAAGAGTGATGATTTTACCACCTCTTTGATTTTTTTTTTTTTTTTTTTTTTGCCATAGATGTCTTTCTGTAGCTTATTACATTGAATTATATTTCCATTGAACTTAGTGGTGTTATGTAAGTTGCTGGCCTTTGGGTTTCAATCAATGCCTGCTCAGATTATGGTTTTAGACTTGGAGGACCTGGGTTCCAATTTTTCTCTCTGCCACTCACTGAAAAACATTAGGTGAAACATTTAACTTCTCTGATTTTCATTCATCTCTATAAAATGAAGGCAATACAAATACCTACCTCCCAGGGTTGTTTCAAGTTTCCAATATGAGAACGATGGAGAAAGCACTTAGTAAATGTGCTATATAAGAATTCCTTGTTATTCCCATTTCCTCCATTTCCTGCTTTTCTACAGCACTCTTTTAGGAATTATAAAACTAGACTTCCCTTTGTGGTCCTGCGCCTTTTTGTAATTCCATTTTCTACATATACTCCAAGGCTGGAAAGAAAAAGTGTTTTTTGAACGATGAGCAAATTCCTTTGCTGACATTTAACCAAAATGTATTCCAAACCTGAAGCTTTTTGGAAGCCTAAGAAAATGTTGGTCACCTTCTTGTAAAAAAGTGAAATAAAAAATGTTTATGTACCTCGGCACTTCCTGACTGAGCTGGAAGTGAGTGCACTGGCATGTTGTTATTTTGTGGTGTTTCAGTTCTGGGAAAAATGAAACCAGAAAATATAGCAGATTTTTCAAGATTTTTGGTTGTGAAAAACTTTCCTTACCCCCGCCCACCGATCCACTTTGGTTAACACTGAGAAGGCCATGTAAGTTTGATTCAGCTGTAAGTCTTCTGCGAACTAATTCTGATCTGTGATCCTGCATTAAATTTCCTTCTCTTTCCTTCTCTTGCATTAAATTTGGTAGAGAATGAACTGCATGTCTAGAGATAGGACAGTGGTTCTTCTTTCACCCTTAGACACAACACTGCTGCCTGATAGCCTTGACTGAATGTATAATAACTTCGGTATGTAAGATGTTTGTATTCCTTTTGAAAAATGAGCTTCCATAGCTAGTTTCTGTGCATAGTTTTGTGTCCTGGTCCAATCTGATAAAGATTGCAAATTTGCTTTTCCTTTGTAAGAAACCACCCAGCAAGTGGCTTCACTCCTTCAAGGGTTTTAGTTACATATCAACTGCCCCCGCCCTGCACCTCCCATGCAGGCATCTAGCTTGCAAAGTAATATATGTGGTCATTGGTATGTCCCTGTGTTTCCTAACACCACTAACCTTCCTATTTAGACAGCTCTCTCTCTTAGGACCTCGCATCCAGCTGGGAAAGTTGTTTTTCCAGCAGCAGCCGCCTTTTCCTTTGGCTTCCTGGCCTATCAGTGGCTTTGGGAGATGCTTCTGGCTTTGTCTGTGCCTGGCTTCAGAAGAGAGTTTCGTACTCCCTCATTTTCCTGGATTCAGTTCTACAGCTAACTTCAAATAGGAGGAATTTGCCCTTTGTGGAAGGAGTGGAGATCAGTTTTGCATTGAAAGTTAATGAGGTCTTAATGTATTCTCTCCTGGAGATTGGTAGGAGGAGGACATTCTAGTCTCCAGATGGGCTGTGGATTCGTTTACTGACCTTAAAGGAAAGCACATTTGAAAACATTTTCCTTTTTTGTGTGTGTGTGGGTGTGTGCGTGTGTGTGTATATATATATACATGTACATTTGAAAACATATTCCTTCTTTTTGTGTGTGTATATATATACACATACACACAAAATAACTCTGTAAACTTCTTTTTATATTATATATTTATAATTTATATGTAATATATAATTCTATATATTATATTATATAAATATGTTATATATAATATAATATAAATATAAATATAAAATAACATATCAATATATAATATATAAATATATAATTAATTATTTAAATATTAAAACAGTAATTTTATGTTATATATGTATACATGTATTTATAATATAAAATTATTACATTATTTTATATCTATATATCTAAATAAACATATAAAGATATTAGATATATAATATATCTTTTATATATTATTTATTTATACATCTTTTACATATAATATATTTAATCTTATATACTTATGTACTTTATATATATTATATATAGTAAAATCTGTTATATTTCATAATCTTATACATATATATATAAAATCATCTTTTGTGACTCTCAAAGCTCAAACATAATGAGGTAAAATCATGTGAGAATGTGCTGTGTGCCGTGATGTGCACTGCTTCAGTTCTTTAGAGGGAAAGTCCTTTGAAAACCCTTGCTTGTTAAAACATTAAGTAGCAATTGTACCAACAGTAGCAGTGCCATCGTTTATGTTAGCTAACTTCACAGAGTGCTTATCAAAGCAGATTTAGTAAATTAGAATAAAAGTCAAAATAGAAACAATTAAGCGAATCCATTTAAAACTTAACCCCTTTGTAGACATAGCCTGAACTGCTAGAGGCATCCAGCCTAGGAAATTATTTGTGGCTACCTTAACAGACCACTACTTCAAATGAAGGGCTTCATCCCTAAGTTTATTCAATAATAAGATAGGTATATACACCTACTATGTACCCACAAAAATTAAAAATTTTTTAAAAATTATAGAACAGGAGTCAGGGAAGACAACGTGTTAATTTTGGTAGGGGAAAACATTTTATTATTGTATAATTTAAAATGAACAACCTAGGAAATGAGAGTATGTGCTTAATGGATGATTTTTTCTCATTAAGTAAACTTCAGAGGACACAAACCACCTTCCTCTTGTTCACTACTGTATTACTAGCTGTTAACGAAATGCAATGAAAATCTGTTGATTGATCGGTTTATTGATTGATCACTAGGGAATATAATAAGTACTTCCACCTTTGAAACACTCTTAGTTTAAAGAGGAAAGTATGTCTATCTTTTGTTATATAGCTATAACAGCAAGCAAAGAAAGCATGAAGGGCCAGAATCGATTCTTGGGTAATGAGGAACAGGCTCTATTCAACGGAAATGGTTTACATTATTCCAAAGGCACAATTTTGCATTTAGTGTAAGATACAGTGGTAAAACATTGAGCTTTTGCTTTTTACCGATAGTGTAAACATTACTCCAAGATGTAGTCTCTGGAAATAATTTAGTTAACTCTTATTTTTATATGCATGTTCTCTTCTGGAGACTTGTTGCAAAAATTGATGGAAAGTTATTTTCTTTAAGTGACAGTTTGTTTACAGAAATTCCTTGAAATCTTGATGGTTATTGAAAAGACTGAAATAAATGTTGCCTGAAACTGCCTGTTTTAGGGCTACTCCACACCTTCCAAAGTAATACCATACTTTGTTAGTAAATCATCTAAAATCCATAAAGGTCATGGAGACTGCTCCCTTTGTAAAATGAAATATTTATGTTTCAATCCCAAAAACATATTGTGAATCATTTTGTTGTTTTAAGTTGAGGGTACATAGTAAATTATTCCAGAATTATGGAGGCCAAATGTCATTCCCTCCAAAAGTTTGTGTAACATCTATTTATCTGCGGGCAGATGACTGCTCTCTATAATCAGAGGCAGACTTTGTCAAGTTAAGTCTAAGTAAACACAGCTGAACATAAGCAAGTTGGACTACAAGGTTTTTCTGAGCTTTGCCAATAGCATATGACCTTGAAGAATGCTGACTTCTTACTACAATCTGCTTTCCATGGAAAGAAGAATTTTTTTTTTTTTTTGGTTTCAAATTAACAAGTGATGATTAGAAGCTTGTTACATTCTAATTTTTAGATGAAAATGAACATCACGCATGCACCCCCAAAGACCATCTTTCTGAGGGAGTTATTCCCATGTTAGGGAGCTGAATTTAAACTAGGAAGGTGCATGTGGAAGCCAATTAAATGGAGTTTCTTTCTATAAGAAAGCCTTTTTTGTTGCTGTTTATTTGTATTTTGCGGGTTTTTAAAAAAAAAAATTTGTCTTTGTGCCATTTCGACAGATTACAACTGTGGTTCCATATGCCAATAGCAAGTGAACTTTATCAATGTATTCATTCTTCATGAAGCATCTGTCCTCAATAGGAAAGGAGCTTTGTGTTGTCATTGACTTTTGGTTTTCAATAGAAATTCTCATTAACTTCTCTGCACTTTCCACAAGTCCCTTTTTTTCTTCTCCTTTTCTTTTTGACATACATGTTTCTTTTCAGTCACTGAATACCTCCTTCTTTTAGTCTAGTATGGAGTCCAATATTAAATTTTTAAGGGCACTTTGTGGCTAAAATAAAACTCCTATTAAATATTTCATGTCAAAAGGTGGGACTTTAAGTGAGAACTTTGGTAAAAGATGGATTAGTAGAGATTTGCCTTGAGACTTCTAGTTTTTCAATATTCTCTGACTGGCTGCTCGCCAGACAGATCCTCTGTTCTTTCTGTTTCTTCACTTAAGGAAACTATTACTTTCTGCTTCACCCTTTGGGTGTACATTTCTTTCTAAGAGTAAATAGAGTATGTATTAAGGATGTGTGACTAATAAATATTTTTAAATAATTCATCTTTCAAGACTTTGGCATTTTACACTTTTTAAAAATCACATGTTGAATAATATTAGCTGAGCATATGGAAAAATATTTAGATCTATGTGGTAAGATATTATACTGTAGTTTGATTTATATAAAACTCTTATTGATTGATTGATTTACATACTTCTTTTCTTCTATATGCGACTGACTTTCCACATTAAAAGGAATGCATTGAGGAGAAAATATCAAAACACCCTGTCTTTCCAAATATGTTGCTAAGTAATTTTGCATCGCAGTTTTCTTTTTGCAAAGAGCTGCATCAGACATCTCTGAGTACGTCAACAGCTACACAGGAAGGTCCTGAAGACACCACATACTCTCAACACGTCCAAATCAAACACTTTATGTCCTGCATCCTTCAAAGTGAAGCTTGGCCTTCTTCCTTGCCCCCCTTCCTCAGACAATGCCATTGCCAACCGCCCAGTCACCCAAGGCAGAAATCTGAGAAACATTTCAGACTCCCAGCTCCCATTCCCCCAACTCCATGTGGTCAGTCCACAAGTCTCTCCTGTAAATATCTCTCGAATTTTGCCTTTTCATCCCCCCTGGCTACTCCCTCAATCCCCAGGACTCCTCACGTCTCCCTTGGGCTCCTGCCATGATCCCACCTGGCTCCTTCAATCTGGTCTTCCACTAGGGCAAGAGGAATCTTTCCAACATCCAAATCTGATCCTATTATTTAAATATTAGCAAGTGACTCCCCGTGCCTGTCAGGATAGAGTTCACTTTCCTTATCTTGGCACACAGAACCACAAATCCCTCAATGTCTGGTCTCTGCTGATCTCTTTTGGTTCATTTTCCAGCTGTCCTTTCATATTCTTCATTCATTTCAGCTCAAATAAAAACTCAAACATTTTCCCAGAGGAGTCAAGACATTCTACTTTCATACAGCTCGCCCCTCTCCTTGGGTTGCTCTTCTCCATCTGTTCATCTCAGTAACTCCTGTTCACCTTGACCTTAGGCTGAGGCATTCCCACCTTTTCCATGTCTTGGCACTTAGATAATGATAACATTGGTTGGGAACACTGGCAAGACCAGGGCAGGCTGCCTGCTGCTGGAAGCAACTACCTGGAGTCTCTTCCTTGCTGCCCCACTGATGTCATCTTCTTTAGAGCAATTTTCATGACCACTGCCTCCTTATCCCTGCCATTGCTCCATCCCGCCTCTGTTCCCACCATACTTACTACAATGAGCTATTGCCTTTCATTTATCACAAAGTGAGCTTCTTTGTGATGAGATCCATTTGCAATTTGTATTTTGAGGGCCCGTCACGTGCTCGGTATACAGTACACATTCAGTAAATGTTTGCTGAATAAACCAATGAACCTGTGAATAAGTAAACAAAGACAACATGGAGAAGAGCAAATTCTGTTGTACTTGCAATGAGAAGATCTGACTTCTAGTGCTAGCCCTATTGTTGGCTAACAATTTGGCCTTGGACCTGTCAATGGGCTTTTCTGAGGCTCGATTTCCACTTATAAATTGGGGATTGTTTTGAAAATAATGTAAGTGTGCACAAAAAAGAAATGAGATAAGTTGCAGGTTTGTGACTTGAAAAACACTCCCTAAATACTGTTATTATCATCACAGGTTATATTAAGGTGTCCTGGCCCTTTGTTATATCAAAAAGGGGGAGAAAGAGGCAACATTCTGCATGCAAAGTATAGTTTTCCATACAACACTCACAAAAAGATAATTTGGTTTTCATTTGAATAACTTCAGATACATTGTAATGTGATTACATGTTCCCTATCAAAGTGCCGAGCATCGAAGGATGACAACAATAATTCCAAGGAAAATCGAATATTCTTCCCATTCAGCAAGGCAGGGCGAAGAAGGTTTGGGATTGTCTGCCTATTTGTAAAATACCAGGATTATTTGAAAACATATATACATTCTTGCAGCAGTAAATCTGAGAATTTGAGGATACCAAGTATACTGGTTAAGGATGAAGCAGTGATACAATTCAAGTCTTTTAGGTAACACGTGGTCATTTTGTGAAAAGAATAGGTATAACAGTTGTGAAAAGGATGAGTATAACAGTTAGATCCTCATAGAAAATTCTTACTAACAGATTAGAGAAGTAGCTTTTAAAAATTGGGAATTTCCAAAGGTGTCCCCCACATTCAAATGCCATACTCTTCTTGGGTAAGAACCTTTACATTTAAAACTTTTCTGCAAGCCACTAAGAGTAAAACACTGTCACATACCTATATGATTTAGTGGGTGATTTACATATGATGCTAGTTCATGCACCAGCTCTAAAAGAGAAGAGAAGACTAGCTGCTGACATAATTTTGGAATTAGCCTTGGTATGCACGTTCTTACTCTCGGTGAAGATTCCATCCTAATGTTTTGCGTATTATGGCTAGTAACCAATTTAAGTGACCTTCTCCAAGGAGTCTCTAAAACTGGAATCTTTGTAATATGCAGCTTGTGCTCTTTTGATAATATTCCACACTCGAGCATCAATCATAGACATAACATAACTGCCCTTGACCCAGCTTAGGCGATTCAAATACAAAAACTATTCTGGATTGTTGCGTTACTTGTTTTCTGTTCCATTTCAAGATAAATCTTAAAAGTTTGCTGTCACTACAAAAACAGAATTTGCAATTGTGGAGTAATTATTGCTGCAGCTCATTGAACGTTACTGGGTACCCGGTGTCTGACAGTGACTACTTCTAATTTTCACAAGAGTCCCAATTGTTTGCTACTCTTATATCTATTTTACAGATGAGAGAGAGAGAAAAAAAAAAAAGACTCAGAGAGATTAAGTAACTTGCCCCAAACCTTTTTGAATAAAATCCCAGCAGAACTGGGATTCAAACCCCAGTCTCTGAGGTCCCAAATCTATTATCTTTCCAGTTCAACTTACTGTTTGAGGAATAGAGTGTGGTTAAATTTGTACTGATTAGCAGTAAACAGGTGTGTTTAATTCAAGATAAACAACAACGACAAAAAAGGCATGAATCCTACGAGAGAGCCGCTTTAGGAATTCAAATAGCTAATAGGTTATTATTTTTCTGTGTGCCTTTGTAACTACTAAAGTCAGCGTGGAATTTCCATTTGAATACTTCTTCAATTAATCATAAACTCCCAGTTGTAAAGTAACCTTTTGATACATGCTTCCAGCCCTTGTCCCACACAACTCTCATTACCCTTTTCTTCTTCAGTATAAAAAAATCAACTTTTTCCAACTCTGGCCCACTTTCTGCTTTTTCTATTTTCTTTATTATCGTTATGATTAGTCATGTGAATAATTAATTAAATGCATTTTTACCCTTAGTAGGGCCTTTCCTCATCCCTCATCTCTCCTGTCTTTATTCTTTCTCCACGAGCTCCTAAAAGTCAACACAAATACAGACTCCTTGCTCCTTTCACATTGGAAATATTTTTCATTTTATGTGCATCTTCCTGTCCAAATAAGAGTCTATATATTAAATTGCCTAACAAACCATCTATCTTGTAGGATGATTTTTATAAACCTCCTAAATTAAACTGAAAATTGGCTGGATAATAGAACTGGTTACTGAGTGCATGGAAAATATGAGATTCTTCTCTTTTCTGTTAAGCCTTACGGAGCATTTATGCTTTCTTATCTCCTAGTCTTATCTTATGCTGTGGGCGGTGTAATTAACATTGCCCAGAGGCCTGCGACAGTGGCTCGTTTCTTCGTGTGTGTTGTGTCATGCCTTGTTTTCAGCTCCCACTGTGGGTGGCCTGGGAAGGAGCATTTCTCCTTGTATGTTCAGTAGACGTCTTCAGCTCCCTTGGGTTGGGACTCGTGTGCAAACCACATGCAACACAGACAGTGGCACACTACTGCTGGCCATTAACTGGGAGGGGTCTAACTGGGCAGACATTGAAAATAATAGGGGATGTCAGGAGCAATGGTGCTGGGGCACCTTTTGAGGCTCAGAGGTCCTCACAATTCCTGGTTTCTTGTGAGAAACCTTCTGCCCTTGAATGCAAGGCTGGCTTCTCAACCCCTCTTGCTTCCACCTTCTGAGTGGTGGAAAAGTAACTAGAACTACCACACACCTGCAGGAGCTTGGGACTCTTGCAAGGAATGGAGGGTTTTCCTGGCTGTTGTTAAAAAAAAAAAAAAAAAAAAAAGAGGGCAATTTGTTTGTGCTTCTATGATGAAATTATGTAGTCTGTTTACTCTTGTGTACGAGTGCCAGGCTTTTTTGTATGATCCTTTGATTCAAGGCAGTAACTACTATCTGTTTCTCATTGCTCATTCACTATCTACTTCTGGATGCCTGGAGAGAATTTAGAATTGGGAGATTAAACTTTTTTTTTGTTGTTGTTATGAGACAGAGTCTCACTCTGTTGCTCAGGCTGGAGTGCAGTGGCATGATCTCGGCTCACTGCAAGCTCCACCTCCTGGGTTCACGCCATTCTCCTGCCTCAGCCTCCCGAGTAGCTGGGACTACAGGCGCCCGCCACCACATCTTTTTTTTTTTCAGTAGAGATGGGGTTTTACCATGTTAGCCAGGATGGTCTCAATCTCCTGACTTCGTGATCTGCCTGCCTCAGCCTCCCAAAGTGCTGGGATTACAGGCATGTGCCACCACGCCTGGCTTGGAGATTTAATTTTTAAAGCACTTTGGAGTATGTGTAGTATATTCCAAAACCAAACCCAAAAGGTATAGATAAATGGATCTGGTTTGTCCTGGAAATGTTGTGTTTGCTTCCTTTTCTCTCTCTTTTTTTTTTTTTTTTTGTATTTAAAAATAAATAATTTATTGTTGACTACCGTCACCCTGTTATACTATCAAAGACTAGGTTATATTCATTCTTTCTAACTACTTTATTGTGTCCCATAGCTATCCAACTTCTACTCACCCATTCTGGCACCCTCCCCAGCCTCCGGTAACCACCTCTGGTAGCCATTCTTCTATTGTCTATCTCCATTAGTTCAAATGTTTTAATTTTAGCTCCCACAAATAAGTGAGAACATATGAAGTTTGTCTTTCTACACCTGCTTATTCCACTTAACATAGGATCTCCAGTTCCATCCATGTTGCAAATAACAAAATGACATGCTTTTGTATGGCTGAATAGTACTCCATTGTATACATGTACCAATGTACCACCTTTTCTTTTTCTTTCTTTTTTTTTTTAAATTTTATTTTTTTATTATACTTTAAGTTCTAGGGTACATGTGCATAACGTGCAGGTTTGTTACATATGTATACTTGTGCCATGTTGGTGTGCTGCACCCATCAACTCATCAGCACCTATCAATTCATCATTTATATCATGTATAACTCCCAATGCAATCCCTCCCCCCTCCCCCCTCCCCATGATAGGCCCCAGTGTGTGATGTTCCCCTTCCCGAGTCCAAGTGATCTCATTGTTCAGTTCCCACCTATGAGTGAGAACATGCGGTGTTTGGTTTTCTGTTCTTGTGATAGTTTGCTAAGAATGATGGTTTCCAGCTGCATCCATGTCCCTACAAAGGACTGCAAACTCATCCTTTTTTATGGCTGCATAGTATTCCATGGTGTATATGTGCCACATTTTCTTAATCCAGTCTGTCACAGATGGACATTTGGGTTGATTCCAAGTCTTTGCTATTGTGAATAGTGCCGCAATAAACATACGTGTGCATGTGTCTTTATAGCAGCATGATTTATAATCCTTTGGGTATATACCCAGTAGTGGGATGGCTGGGTCATATGGTACATCTAGTTCTAGATCCTTGAGGAATTGCCATACTGTTTTCCATAATGGTTGAACTAGTTTACAATCCCACCAACAGTGTAAAAGTGTTCCTATTTCTCCACATCCTCTCCAACACCTGTTGTTTCCTGACTTTTTAATGATTGCCATTCTAACTGGTGTGAGATGGTATCTCATTGTGGTTTTGGTTTGCATTTCTCTGACGGCCAGTGATGATGAGCATTTTCTCATGTGTCTGTTGGCTGTATGAATGTCTTCTTTTGAGAAATGTCTGTTCATATCCTTTGCCCACTTTTTGATGGGGTTGTTTGTTTTTTTCTTGTATATTTGTTTGAGTTCTTTGTAGATTCTGGATATTAGCCCTTTGTCAGATGAGTAGATTGCAAAAATTTTCTCCCATTCTGTAGGTTGCCTGTTCACTCTGATGGTAGTTTCTTTTGCTGTGCAGAAGCTCTTTAGTTTAATTAGATCCCATTTGTCAATTTTGGCTTTTGTTGCCGTTGCTTTTGGTGTTTTAGACATGAAGTCTTTGCCCATGCCTATGTCCTGAATGGTACTACCTAGATTTTCTTCTAGGGTTTTTATGGTATCCTTTTCTCT
Source organism: Rhinopithecus roxellana (assembly GCF_007565055.1). Lineage (NCBI taxonomy): Eukaryota > Metazoa > Chordata > Mammalia > Primates > Cercopithecidae > Rhinopithecus > Rhinopithecus roxellana. Next base: position 105,938,673 of record NC_044559.1, read on the forward strand.
TTTGTACAGCTTTCTGCCTTTCTCTCTGTTTCTGTTGTTTATTTTTAAATCGGTAAGAGTATGTTAGTGGTTGTTAAAATACTACATTTCTCTCTATAATCATTGTATTAGTCCATTTTCATGCTGCTGATAAAGACATACCCAAGACTGTGTGATTTATCAAGAGAAAGAGGTTTAATGGACTCACAGTTCCACATGGCTGGAGAGGCCTCACAATCATGGCAAAAGGCAAAAGGCACATTTTCATGGCAGCAGGCAAAAGAAGATGAGAGCCAAGCGAAAGGGGAAACCCCTCGTGAAATCATCAGCTCTTGTGAGACTTGTTCACTACTATGAGAACAGTATGGTAAAGACCTGCCCCCATGATTCGATTACCTCCCGCCAGGTCCCTCTCAGGACACATGGGAATTGTGGGAGCTACAATTCAAGATGAGATTTAGATGGGGACACAGCCAAACCATATGAGTCATCAAAAGATATAACAAAGAGGAGAAAAGATAAGAAAGAGCAGAAAATTGCTTTTAATCCCCCAGAAGTATTAGATTCATTGGCCATTTCTCTAAATCAGTAACTTTTAGTGACTAAAATGTGTTTTCTTTTTTGTTTATAGGTGTCTTATTTACTTATAACAATATGTGACATCTGTAACGCAATATGTATGGTCCACTGGCATTTAAATACATTTGAATCATGTGACCATGGCATTCTTTTGTACTTAAATTTCCATGAAATGGCCTTGCAAAAAGTTTTCTGTGTATTCTTCTTGCTCTTGCCTTTTCCTGGTAGTCATTCAGTTCTTGTTTGGTGGTATTTTTAAATCTAAGATCATCGTGGTGTTTGTTCTCTCTCTCTTTCCCCTTCTTTGTCTATAATTTCTTTGATTCATGCTTAAGTACTGTAGTTTGAATGTCTGGTGATGCTCACAAAAATACCTCTCCTGCATATTATACTTCTTAACTCTGTAGTATAGATCCTCATTGTTTTAGACCTGCTATGTTTAATTTTTGGCCCTTGGGAGGAGTAGTCTCAGCACAGAATGACCCCACAGGCTCTGGGGGAGGCACAAGCCCAGCTCATCTCTCAGCACACACACAGTCAAGAGTTGTTCTCAGATCTCAGGCTCTGTCCCTAGACATATAGGTGCCTTTGAGATGGCCGCCGTTAGCAGTTTAGTCCTTTTCAGCCCTGTGGTTCCAGAAGCTGATGCTATGACATTCTGCGGCTGTTCAAAAGCAAAGCCATCAGCAGGCCTAGATAGGACCCTCTCTATCCTCCATCACAATTCAATCCAGGATCCTAACCTCTGTGCTCTGCCTCAGTGGTTTTGGTCGAGCAGTTGCCAAGCTGTTTGCCTGGTGGATCTCTACCCCAGTCCCTATTCCTCACTAGAGACTATGTAGCTCTAGCTACCTCGCAGGGCTGCCCTAGAAATAACAGACTAAAAATAACCAAATACTCTGTTCGTAAAACCTCATCACTATGTCAGTGTATAATAAAACAATGCTCTGTTCTTTTTGAGACAGGCCTGAATAAAATATTCCAAGAACAGCAGAAACTAAGTTCACCTTAGTTTATAAAAGCTTACTATCCTACCCTAGAAAGAAATTCTATGTTAGGTTGAATAATTAGTTTTTGATGACCCGATGTGGAATACTATTTGTCACCTTATTTTCCCAAAGGAAAGATTAAGAAAAAAAGTAAAAGACTTATAAAAATAAAAGGCCCTACCAGCACAGCAATTTTGCACTGGGCCAACATGTTTATTTTCAAAACAGAAAACACAGATCTCATGATAGTATATCATTACCATGGCTATTCCAGTTAGAAGAAGGGGGATGATTTGCATATTCTGAAGTATCTTGTAATACATCACAATGAAAATCTTGGATTCCTTTGTTCTCAAGTGTGTATTAGTAATAATTCTCCCTGATTTATATGTCATAGCATAGTAAAACTTGCAAGACAGGGCAAAAGTAAAGTAAGTAAAGTGAGGTGTTTTACCATCTTACCTGACAAAAAGCATTTTTAGAGGTATTATATCCATATGTAAGCAAAGATAAACAATAAATAGTATTTTTGAAGTTGGAGTTACCGATTTCTGGGTGATATTTTCTTATAAAAGTGTTGTGTCTGCTATTCATATTAAATTAGAATCAAGAACTTGGTTTATTAAAACAGAATTACCATTCAACCCGGCAATCCCATTACTGGGTATACAGCCAAAGGGAAATAAATCATTCTACCAAAAAGGCAAATGCATTTGTATATTCATCGCAGCATTATTCACAATAGCAAAGACATTAAATCAACCCAGATGTCCATCAATAGTGGATTGGATAAAGAAAGTGAGGTACATATACACAATGGAACACTGCACAGTCATAAAAAAGAGTTAAGTTATATCCTTTGCAGCAACATGGATGCAGCTGGAGGCCATTATCCTAAGTAAATTAACACAGGAACAAAAAATCAAATACCACGTTCTCATTTATACATGAGAGCTAAGCATTGAGTACACATAGACACAAAGAAGGAAACAATAAGCACTGGAGACTCCAAAAAGGTGGAGTGAGGGAGGGCAAAGGCTAAAAAGCTGCCTATTGCGTTCTGTGCTCACTACCTGAGTGACGGGATCATTCATACCCCAAACCTTAGCATCACACAATATACCTGTGTAACAAACCTACATATGTACCTCCTGAATTTAAAATAGTAGTTGAAATTATTACAAAAAAATATTGGTTCATTCAATACAGGCTTAAGATGGCTGGTTGGCCCTTGCTGGAATATTAGAAATCCAATAATATATATATATATATATATATATATATATATATATATATATTTTTTTTTTTTTTTTTTTTTTTTACTATGACAAGGTAAGAGTGCCTTGTGCTGCTATACTTGAGTGAACACCAGGAATTCCAGCATGGTTCTTTACTAAAACAGTCCATTTCTAATGCTCCACACCATAGTTCTCATAGGGCAGCCCCTTCATCATCAGCATCAGAACACCTGAGGAGCTTGTTCAAGTGCCATAGCCATGACCTACCTGAACACAACCTCAGAGATGGGATCCAGGAACCTTCCCCTTTGAAGACTTCCCCAGAGAATTTTATTCTCTTCTCTAGAGCATCCTAAGAAAATGAGTAAGAGGCCTGTATTAGTCCATTCGCACACTGCTATAAAGATACTACCTGAGACTGGGTCATTTATAAACAAAGGAGGTTTAATTGACTCACAGTTCTGCGTAGCAGGGGAGGCCTCAGGAAATTTACAATCATGGCGGAAGGAGAAGCAGGCACCTTCTTCACAAGGCGGCAGGAGAGAGAAGAGTGAGCAAGAGCAGGGAAAACTGCCTTATAAAACTATCAGATCTCATGAGAGTTCCCTCACTATCACGAGAACAGCATGGGGGAAACCACCCCCATGATCTGATCACCTCTCACTGGATCCCTCCCTCGACATGTGGGGATTATGGGGATTACAATTCAAGATGAGATTTGGGAACACAGGCGAACCGTATCAAGGCCTAAGGTATGACAGGAGAGACCCAGTAGGGGGCTTAGTACCTTTGTGGAGCTTGGAGCGGCCCCTTGGCTAACAAAGGGGCCTGACTTCTTCAAGTCAGGAAGCACAGTGCCACAGCCCTTCCTTTGTGCTGGGCACTGTTTCAAGAGCTTTCCATTTGATACCTCATTTTATCCTCACAGCAACCGTACGAAGTAGGTGTTACAATGATCCCCATTTTATAGGTGGAGAAACCTAAATATAGTGTGTGTAAATAACTTGTCCAAGGTCATGTACTTAGTGAGTCCACTATGTTCCCATGGGCCTAGGACGAATCCAGTGCCTCAGACAAATACTGTATGAGCCTGTGGTTTTGGATCTATGAAATATTTTTTTGTTTTCCTCCCAAAAGATCAACTTGTTAGGGTTTTGTTTTTGTTTTTAAGATGGAGTCTCGCTCTGTTGCCCAGGCTGGAGTGCAGTGGCGCAATCTCGGCTCACTGCAACCTCCACCTCCTGGGTTCAAATGAATCTCTGGCCTCAGCCTCCTGAGTAGCTGGGATTACAGGTGCACGCCACCACACCCGGCTAATTTTTGTGTTTTTAGTAGAGATGGGGTTTCACCATGTTGGTCAGTCTGGTCTTGAACTCCTGACCTCGTCGTGGTCTTCTGGCCTCGTCCTCCCAAAGTGCTGGGATTACAGGTATGAGCCACCATGCCCAACCAACTTGTTAGGTTTAAGCAATTTATCAGTTACTTTTTTCTAGCAATCTCTTGTATTCTGTTTAGGTGGTAATTGTAGAAAAAGGATCTGTATGCCATTGAAATTTAGTAAGTGTATATTTAATAGATTAATAGGAAAGGAACATAATCAGATGCTTCCAGTTAGCAAGAGCTGTCCCCAGTCACCCACACGTGGCTTCCTTCAGCCAGAACTGGTTCTCCTTGGCAGGGAATCTTTCTCTAGGAGCAGAGTGGTTCTCATTAAAAAGTAGAAGTGACCAGTTTCTTCCTTTGTTTTTTTTTTTTTTTTTTTTTTTGGAGGTAACATTTCTTCTTGGTTTGGGATGTACATCCCTGGGCAAAATTTAGAGTAGATCTCTCAGCAAGATTTAAAGTGGAGAGGAGTTATTTAGTGTTCTTTTGGTCAAAAGGGGTCGTGGGAGGACCGCTAGACTGGGGTGCTCTGTAACCTAGCTCTAGCCACCTTCCCACGGACAAGGACTTTTACCCCGCCTTTATTCACAGTTCTTTTTTAACTTATGCACTTCAATACCATCAGCAGAAATCTTTCCCATTTTCATTTCAAAGTATACCTCCACCCTAGTTTAGGCTTTAAATACTGTTCCTAAATTAAAAGCGGAAAATTGCAGAACCTTTAAACATAGAAATGTGTGAACCTAGAACACTGACATGCCAAGTACAGTTTTAAGGTTTAAGTTTATTAAGAACATTGAAGCATATTTGAAATGTAGAAGAAAGACTGGTAATAGTATTCATCTTATATCTAAAATGTGGGGTTTTTTTTCTAGTAGTAAATACAGCAGATGAACAGTGAGTAGAGAAACTGCCATTTGCTGATCTTGTGAAAGAACCAAGAAGTTTGTGAGCGTCAGCTCTCTCATTGTGTCATTTCTGGTGTAATCATTTAGACAGGTTTAACACAGAGATCTCCTAGTCTGAAGTGTCATTTCTGGAGATGGTAATTTGAAGAATTTGAAAAGCATGGTAATAATATGAGCCAATTCAAAGATACACTACAGTTCATGTATCAAAGGGAAAATACTTTTTGATGGTTTTTTTAGAGATACTGAGGAGTTTGAAAATAGATGGAGGACCCAGACTTTCCAGCCAACTTCTAGATCATGAATGCACATTTTTTCCATTTAAAGAGTCTTTTTTTTTTTTTTCTGAAGTCATATTAGTCCTTTGTAGCCTAACACCATTCAGCTGTATATTTATTAACAAGTCAACCCTTCCAAAACAGCAGTGTGGTAACTATAAAGTGAATCTTGGGAGATATAAACCTTGTGCTATATAACTGAAAGGATGAATATCAATATTAAGATGTGGGGACAAAACTAAGGTTTAGCTAAGAAGCACTATAAATGCATGTAGGTTTCAGAACTAGTAGCCCAACCTGCATGTAAAAAGGAGTGCTTATAAACAATTAATGCTCTTTGCAACATATAAGCACACACAGAACTTATTCATGTATAGTTAGGAGTTCATTTTCTGAGACTTTGGCTGGAAATCTAGGTTTCATGGATGAAACACTTTGGGTAACATCTCCAATATTCCCCCTGAGAAAATGAAGTAACAAAATCCATTAGATACTTAAAGCTAATAGATATTCTTTAATGTGGCTCCAGGTCTCTTTGTCTTGGCATGTTGTGGTGTTTTGGCACAAAGGACCATCAGAAAAGCCATTTTTGTCTTTGAAGATGATAGATTCTGCACACTTAATCCATTAATCTGAGCTGATGGGCTTTTGCCCAGAGTTAAAATATTTTCTCCTTACATAATGGTTTTCATATTAAATCATCGAATAACACTAATTTTTCTGGTGACTGCATTTAATTCCATTTTCTAGATGTAGAAAATTAAAGTGAGAGGGGAGGTAAACTTTTTCTTTATTTTAACAAGGACTTCTATACTGCTTGGTATATGTGCTCAAGCTCTCTTCTAAGTGTTTTACAAAATATGAACTCATGTGGTCCACATAACTACCCTATGACTCCGGTACTATTATCCTCGTTTAATAGGTGATAAAGATGAAACACAGAGAAGTCAAGCAGCTGGCCAGCTTGGCACGCGGATGCTAAGTGAGAGAGCAGGGGTGCAGCTCATGCTGTCTAGGTCTAGAGTCTGGGCTCTGACCATTACACTACACGGCCTCTAAGGCTCCCTCCAGACCACCCTTGTGGAGAATACCAAGAGCCAAGAATAGAAACAAGAATACTTAACATTTCCAGACCCCCTTTCTGAACCCCCGCCGACACTGGCCTCCCCATAGACTACATTCAAATCTTCAAAGTGAAATTTCAGGCTGAACGTTTTAAACTTGGGGAAGATGGAGCCTTTGAGATCACAGAGGAGCAATCTTGGAAGATGGGACTATGCTGAATGACTTAGCATCAAGAATATTTAATGTGCTTAGTGAAAAAGATTAAAAGTGAATTGAAACATGATCACTGGGTGGTGTTCTGTTTATTCTGAACAGCTACTTTTAAGTTACAAGTCCCACTTCCTGCACCTCCACTGGCCCAGACTGATGAGGCCAGAAGAGCTGTGCATTTTACCAGAAAAAAAGAAACATCAGGAAATGACTAAAGAGCGACCAGCCAGGGCAGTAGCTCCCTAACATAAGGAGCCAAGCAGCACTTTCACAGGTCTACCCAAGGCATTGGTACTCCTGCAGAAAGAAAGATGTCCTATCGTTGTTATTAATGGAATTATAACCTAGCCTGAGAGCTTTGAGATATGAAACAGCCCCATCTTAACCAGGGAGCTCTTCACTATTGGTTCAAAATAGAGAGGTGTGGGCTGGGCGCAATGGCTCATGCCTGTAATCCCAGCACTTTGGGAGGCCGAGGCTGGTGGATCACTAGGTCAGGTGTTTGAGACCAGCCTGAACAACATGGTGAAACCCTGTCTCTACTAAAAATACAAAAAATAGCTGGGCCTGGTGGTGCGCATCTGTAATCCCAGCTACTCAGGAGGCTGAGGCAGGAGAATTGCTTGAACCCAGGAGGTGGAGGTTGCAGTGAACCAAGATCGTGCCACTGCACTCCAGCCTGGATGACTGAGCGAGACTCCGTTTCAGAAAAAAAAAAAGAAAGAAAGAAAGAAAGAAAGAAAAAGAAAAAAAGAGGCCGGGCGCGGTGACTCAAGCCTGTAATCCCAGCACTTTGGGAGGCCGAGACGGGCGGATCACGAAGTCAGGAATTTGAGACCATCCTGGCGAACACGGTGAAACCCCGTCTCTACTAAAAAATACAAAAACTAGCCGGGCGAGGTGGCAGCGCCTGTAGTCCCAGCTACCCGGGAGGCTGAGGCAGGAGAATGGGTAAACCCGGGAGGCGGAGCTTGCAGTGAGCTGAGATCCGGCCACTACACTCCAGCCTGGGCGACAGAGCGAGACTCCGTCTCAAAAAAAAAAAAAAAAAAAAAAAAAAAAAAAAAAAAAAAAAAAAAAAAGAAAGAAAGAAAGAAAAAAAGAAAAAAAGAGAGATGTGGCTTTCAATTTTTATTTTCTGGCAGTAGCTAGTTGAGGGGACTATGCATTGACAGAAAGGCAGTTGAAGGTAAGGACCCTGTGGATCCAGGACATCTGGGTGTCATTAGCCATCACGAGGGGCCAGCCCACATAAGGGGTGGCAGAAAGGAAAAGAATCTCTGGCCAGAATATGGAAGTCATGGCTGGAGGCAACATTGGCTTTATTTTTGGAAAAGAGTTGGCCGGGCGCGGTGGCTCATGCCAATAATCCCAACACTTTTGGAGGCCAAGGTGGGCGGATCACCTGAGGTTGAGAGTTTGAGACCAGCCTGGCCAACATGATGAAACCCCATCTCTACTAAAAATCCAAAAATTTGCCAGGCATGATGGCGGGCGCCTGTAATCCCAGCTACTCAGGAAGCTGAGGCAGGAGAATCGCTTGAACCCAGGAGGCGGAGGTTGCAGTGAGCCGAGATCTCGCCACTGCACTCCAGCCTGAGTGACCAAGTAAGACTGTCTCAGAAGAAAGAAAAGACTTTTCTTTTCTTTTTCTTTTCTTTTCTTTTCTTTTCTTTTTCTTTCTTTTCTTTCTTTTCGTCTCTTTTTCTTTCTCTCTTCTCTTCTCTCTTTCTCTTTCTCTTTCTTTCTTTCTTTCTCTCTCTCTCTTTCTTTCTTTAAATTCTGAAATAATTTTAGATACCTCTCATTATTTATACCCCCAGGATAAATAATTCAGCTAGTCTATTGCAAGAAGAAAAAAAATACTAGGTCCATCCATGAATATGGGGTGGGTTTCATTTTATTCATCTATTATTCATTATTCATTTCTCACCACTTAGAAAGCTTCCAAAGCTCTCTTATCTCCAGACCCACAAAATCCAGGCTTCTAATAACTCTTTAATCTTTAGTAGCCTTGACCTTCACCAGGCTTTAGTTGCAGTCTCTTCCTGTCATGCCAGGGTTTTAGAGTCAAACTCACTTAGGTCAGTGGGACTGGTAGAAGCAGTCTGGTCATCAACAAATAAGTGTTATGGGTTATTGGGTGGTTTTCCTTTACTTCCTTTTCTGGCAAATATCACTTAGAATGATTTATCTTACTGTCCCAAAGAGAGGATAACCACAAAAATTTCCTCTAAAAGTGACGCAGCACTTTTCCTCTAAAAGTGACGCCTAGGAACTGTTTAGCAGTCATTCACTCAGGGCCATAGAGGAGTAGTTATAGGGATATCACACACACATCGATTAGAAATCACTCTACTGGGCCGGGCGCGGTGGCTCACACCTGTAATCCCAGCACTTTGGGAGGTCAAGGTAGGTGGATCACGAGGTCAGAAGGTTGAGACCATCCTGGCTACCACAGTGAAACCTCGTCTCTACTAAAAATACAAAAAAAATTAGCTGGGCGTGGTGGCGGGCGCCTATAGTTCCAGCTACTCGGGAGGCTGAGGCAGGAGAATGGTGTGAACCCGGGAGGTGGGGCTTGCAGTGAGCCGAGATCACGCCCCTGCACTCCAGCCTGGGCGACATAGCAAGACTCCGTCTCAAAAAACAAAAAACAAAAAAACAAAAAAACAAAAAGCAAAGCAAAACAAAACAAAAATCCAAAAGAAATCACTCTATTGAAAGTATAAAGAAGATCTCAAGACAACTTACTTGTCCTATTCTACAATTTGGACAGATTCCTTGATATTACATATTAAATCATAAGGAGAAAAAAATCTGGTTTTGGTCTCTTTGTGGTCTAAAATCCTAGCAAAAAGTACAGAGAAGTTTAATCCATTTTTAATAGGTTCTGTTGCCATAGGCTTTCTATGTATACAATGCATTAAGCCTTGCTACGGTCTTTGCAGGTGGCTTTATTGACAGAGGTTACTTGGATAGTGCCATGCAGGGGTTTAAAACATGCCCTTCAGGGCCAGGGGACCTCGCGCTGAGTCTCACGACTTGCAAAGGTGCAAGTTCCTGGACCCCTCTAAGCTACAGTGTCATTTGTAAATATAGGGTGGTGGTGCTATCACACAGGGTCATTGCAGGCATTTAATCAGATAACATTTGTAGAGTTTCTGGCATAGTGCCTGGCATAAGAATAAGCATACAATAAATATTAGCAGCAGCATTAGATTCTCATAGGAGCATGAACCCTACTGTGAACTGTGCATACAAGGGATGTAGGTTGTGAACTTCTTATGAGAATCTAACTAATGCCTGATGATCTGAGGTGGAACCGTTTCATCTCAAACCCCCCACTCCCTGCTCCATGAAAAAAACTGTCTTCTACGAAACCAGTCTCTGGTTATTTTAAAGATAACTCCTTCTTGCAACATTTGCACTGCTTAATATTTAAGTTTAAGTTGGATGGAGCTGGATTTTGAATTCTTTCAGGCTGTTTCTATTTTACAGGCAAAACTCACCGCCACATTGGGAAAGGCCAAAGGGTAAATTATTGTCTTATTTATTAACAGAAGGTCAGGTGAACATGGAAGTTCAGTAGAAAATGCAGGTTGTAACACATGTCCAGAATGATGCCATTTTAAAAAATGTGTATAATACTTGTTTGGAAGGCCATATATCCAAATGTTAATATTAGTTATCCCTGATTGCCCCTTATTTTCTATTTTACACTTTTTCTTAGATTTTCTGCAGGAAAGCTGTATTACTTTCTTATTTAAAAAAAAACAACAAATGCTATATATTTATGTGTGTGTATATATATATATATATATTTTTTTTTTTTTTTTTTTTTTTTTTTTTCCTTTTTTGAGACAGGGTCTCACTCTGTCACCCAGGTCTGAGTGCAGTGGCATGAACTCAGCTCACTGCAGCCTTGACCTCCTAGGCTCAAGTGATCCTCCCACCTCAGCCTTCTGAGTAGCTGGGACTACAGACACACACCACCATGTCTGGCTAATTTTAAAAATTTTTAATAGACACGAAGTCTCACCATATGTGTTGCCCAGGCTGGTCTCAAACTCTTGGGCTCAAGCAGTCCTCCCACCTCAGTCTCCCAAAGTGCTAGGATTACAAGCATAAGCTGCTGTATCCAACCAATGAATGCTATTTATAAAAATAACTGTATAGTCACTGTAGAACCAATTTGTAGAGGGGTGTGGAAGCCCAGCTTCAGTCTCCATGTATGGAAAAGTAGAGATGGAGACTGTAGCCATGTGAGGAGGGAGCCCTGGGGATTGCTTGTGAGCCCTGGGGGTCATTTGGTAAGGCACTGCAACTTCACAGCAATTAGTGTTTCCGAATCTTCAGTGAGGTTTTATTCCTGCCCTACTCACCAGAGTCTTGTTCTTATCCTCAGTTGCTCCAAGTATGTGAATAACTCCAGAAACTGATCTGGTACCCCCAGAGGCTCTCTGGATTTCTGAGGTCAATAACACACTAGACGCAGGTTCTGCACACCTGCTATCAAAGTAATGGCCCCGAAACTTAACAGGTGTGCAGAAGCACAGTTTTCAAGCATCTGAACTTACTTTGGAGCCCTGACTTACATTATCACAGGCCCCGGATTTTTAATTGCTCAGCAAGGGCACTAGGCCAGGCCTCATGAGCAAGGTGAATATAATCATGTGTTGCTTAACAACAGGGATGTGCTCTAAGAAATGCAAATGCATCATCAGGCAGTATCCTAGACAACAATGTATCCTAGACTACAAACCTGTACAGTAGATTACTATACTGACTACTGTAGGCAATCAGAGCTAATGGTAAGCATTAAAAATATGTATCTAAAAGAAACTACCATCAGAGTGAACAGGCAACCTACAGAATGGGAGAAAATTTTGGCATCTACTCATCTGGCAAAGGGCTAATATCCAGAACCTATAAAGAACTCAATCAAATTTACAAGAATAAAACAACCCCATCAAAAAGTGGGCGAAGGATATGAACAGACACTTCTCAAAAGAAGACATTCATACAGCCAACAGACACATGAAAAAATGCTCATCATCACTCGCCATCAGAGAAATGCAAACCAAAACCACAATGAGATACCATCTCACACCAGTTAGAATGGCAATCATTAAAAAATCAGGAAACAACAGGTGTTGGGGAGGATGTGGAGAAATAGGAACTTTTACATTGTTGGTGGGACTGTAAACTAGTTCAACCTTTGTGGAAAACAGCGTGGCAATTCCTCAAGGATCTAGAACTAGAAATACCATTTGACCCAGCCATGCCATTACTGGGGATATACCCAAAGGATTATAAGTCATGCTGCTATAAAGACACATGCACATGTATGTTTATTGCGGCACTATTCACAATAGCAAAGACTTGGAATCAACTCAAATGTCCATCAGTGACAGACTGCATTAAGAAAATGTGGCACATATACACCATGGAATACTATGCAGCCATAAAAAAGGATGAGTTCATGTCCTTTGTAGGGACATGGATGCAGCTGGAAACCATCATTCTCAGCAAACTATCGCAAGAACAGAAAACCAAATACTGCATGTTCTCACTCATAGGTGGGAACTGAACAATGAGATCACTTGGACATAGGGTGGGGAACATCACACACAGGATCCTATTGTGGGGAGCGGGGAGGGGGGAGGGATAGCATTAGGAGATATACCTAATGTAAATGATGAGTTAATGGGTGCAGCACACCAACATGGCACATGTATACATATGTAACAAACCTGCACGTTGTGCACATGTACTCTAGAACTTAAAGTACAATAGAAAAAAAAAAAAGAGTTAACAGAAATGGGACCTGATTTCCTTTGGGAATCTTATGATAATGAATACTTTAAAAATATAGAAAGTAATTCCTACTCACTAGAAGAAATGTTTTACATATTAATTGGGTTTTCCCAAAGGGTAGAAAAGTAGTACGATGAAAGAAAAAATATATATATATATGTATCTAAACATACCTTCACATAGAAAAGACACAGTAAAATATGTTATAAAACAGGGGCCCCTCACCCCCGGGCCATGGACCAGTAGCAGTCCAGGTTCCATAGCAGGAGCTGCATAAGTAGCTTTATCTGTATTTACAGCTGCTCCCCATTGCTCACATTACCATCTGAGCTCCACCTCCTGTCAGATAAGCACTGGCGTTAGATTCTCACAGGAGCGCGAACCCTATTGTGAACTGCACATGTAGTTGTGCACTTCTTTTTCTTTTTTTTTCTTTTCTTTTCTTTCTTTTTTTTTTTTTTTTTTGAGACTGAGTCTAGCTCTGTTGCCCAAGCTGGAGTGCAGTGGTGCGATGAGGTATCGGCTAACTGCCACCTCCACCTCCTGGATTCAAGCAATTCTCCTGCCTCAGCCTCCCAAGTAGCTGGGATTACAGGTGCCTGCCACCACGCCCAGCTAATTTTTGTATTGTTAGTAGAGGTGGGATTTCACTGTGTTGGCCATGCCACCATGCCCATCTAATTTTTGTATTTTTAGTAGAGATGGGGTTTCACTGTGTTGGCCAGGCTGATCTCACACTCCTGACCTTGTGATCCACCCTCCCCAGCCTCCCACAGTGCTGGGATTACAAGCACGAACGACTGCGCCTGGTCGGTTGTGCGCTTCTTATGAGAATCTAACTAATGCCTGATGATCCGAGGTAGAACAGTTTTATCCTGAAACTGCCTCCCTCCCTGGTCTATGGGAAAATGGTCTTCCACAAAACCAGGCCCTAGTGCCAAAAAGGTTTAGGACTGCTGGTAAAAAATTAAAAAATCGTGCACTTGTATAAGGCACGTACCATGAACGGAGCTTGCAAGGCTGGAAGTTGCTTTGGGTGAGTGAGTGAGTGAGTGGTGAGTGAATGTGAGGGCCTAGGACGTTACTCTACATTACTGTAGACTTTATAAACACTCAACACTTAGGCCACCCTAAATTTATTTAAAAATTTTTTTCTTCTATAATAAATTAATCTTAGCTTACTGTTACTTTTTTACTTTATAAGCTTTTTAAAAAAACGTTTTGACTCTTTTGTAATAACACTTAGCTTAAAACACAAACACATTGGACAGCTATATGAAAATATTTTCTTTATATCCTATTCTGTAAACTTTTTCCTGTTATTAAAATTTTTCATTTTTTGTTTTTACTTTCTAAACACTTTTGTTAAAAACTAAGCCACAAACACACACATTAGCCTAGGCCTGCACAGGGTAAGGCTCATCAATATCACTGTCTTCCACCTCCACGTCTTCAGGGGCAGTAACATGCATGAAGCTGTCATCTCCGATAATAGCAATGCCTTCTTCTGGAATTCCTCCTGAAGGGCCTGCCTAAGGCTGTTTTACAGTTAACTTTTTTTTTTTTTTTTTTGAGATGTAGTCTTGCTCTATCGCCCAGGCTGGAGTGCAACGGCACAATCTCGCCTCACTGCAACCTCTGCCTCCCGGGTTCAAGCAATTCTCCCGCCTCAGCCTCCCAAGTAGCTGGGATTACAGGCACCCGCCACCATGCCCAGCTAATTTTTTTGTATTTTTAGTAGAGATGGGGTTTCACCATGTTGACCAGATTGGTTTCGAACTCCTGGCCTCAAGTGATTCGCCCACCTCGGCCTCCCAAAGTCTAGGATTACAGGCGTGAGCCACCGCGCCCGGCTACAGTTAACTTTTGAAATATAAGTTGAAGGAGCACACTCTCAAATAACAATAAAAAATATAGTAAATACATAAACCCAGTAACATAGTCATTGATTATTACCAAGTATTATGTACTGTACATAATTTAAGTGCTATACTTTATACATTTAGCAGCTCAGTAGGTGTTGTTTTGTTTGTTTGTTTTGCAATGGCGTCCTGCTGTGTCACCAGACTGGAGTGCAATGGCGAGATCTTGGCTCACTGCAACCTCCACCTCCCGGGTTCCAGCGATTCTCCCACCTCAGCCTCCTGAGTAGCTGAGATTACAGGCATGCAATGCCATGCTTGGCTAAGTTTTTGTATTTTTTAGTAGAGACAGGGTTTCACCATGTTGGCCACACTGGTCTCGAACTCCTGAACTCAAGTGATCCACCCACCTCAGTCTCCCCAAGTGCTGGAATTACAGGCGTGAGCCACTGTGCCTGGCCTCAGTAGGTTTCTTTACCCCAGCATCACCACAAACACACGAGCAATGTGTGGCACAACTACATTATGATGTCACTAGGTGACAGGAATTTTTCAGCTCCATTATAATCTTCTGGGGCACTGTCATATGTCTGGTTTGTCACTGACCAAATTATCGTTAGGTGGTGCACAACTGTACCTTCTTTTATTGTTTTAAAATATGAGTGGCTTCTTCTTCCCACTCAAATAATCGTAGTGGACTGTCTTTGTTTTCCCCCTTGGCTGAGCTATTTCAGTAATGATTTCTCACTGACTCATTTACTTCCCTTTCTGTGATCTCAAAGTTTTTTTCTTCTACTCCCTCCATTTTAATTTAGGGAAACACATATAATTTTTAGATTGTTTAATTTAAAAACCTGAATTCTTAATCTCACCTCATTTATTTACATTTCAGTGGCATATGTGAAACTAAAACATTTTCCCCTTTAGGGCTTATTTATTAAATTTTTTAAAAACCTCAGAGAAAAAGATTTGGTCACATTTTTGTCTCTTTTTATGGCTACAAATATAACATCGGGAATATATATCAGAATTGATGTGCTTCTAAGTTGCATTTTTCACAGTTGGCCACAGAGCTTTTTGCTTAGCTATCTCGAGTTGCATTGGAACTGGGTTTTCTGTATAATTTTTTTCTCTACTTAACTGTAGAAGGAAACACATGTCCAAACTGAGGATAGCCCCACTTTAAGTTTCAACATGGTTTGGGTTTTGCAGCATCCAAGATTTTCCTAACTACACACCTCCTTTTTTTTCTTTTCTTTTCTTTTTTCGCCTTAAAACACGCTCTTTTGGCTGGTTCAATAAGCCGTTCCTGCCAACCAGTTGCTTTTATGGTAATTGACAGCGTAGCTGATTTTTGGAACCTTGGAATCTAAAAAGGCATTTTAGCTCAGACTTTGGAGAGGCTGAGCCAAGCTACTTGCAGAGTAAGAGATACAGCCGAGCCAAATGTGGGGCAGTCAGACCCTGAGTCTGTGCATGCTAATGAACTGCTCTCAAGAGTCTACATACCAGGAGCTAGCTCCAACTTGCGTTTTCCCTCTTTCAGCAACATGCACGATCCTTCCCTCTCCTGTCTGATTGTTTCTGGAGCTACTAGGTGCCACTTCTCGAACGGAGCCGGTGAGACCACCTGTCAGCAGTGGACAGACGTGTCAGGACCCCCATGACCACCAGGGGTGGGTACACAGACCCACTGCTCCTCAAATACTGACCATAAGCTGAAAAGACACACGACACAGCACACTTGAGCCAGAGAAGAGCTGATAAGTTTTTACTTCAAAAGGAAAGAGCGTAAGAAAAAAAAAAATTACAACATTAATACTGCCAGTTAGTATAATGAGAAGATTGTAAATTTTCTGAATTCCCCTCAGATGATATCAGTTCGCTAAAAACTGCGACATTTCTCCAGATTTCATCTTAGCACAACAAATAGAAAAAAAAAAAATCTCCCCAGACTCCCAGATCTTTAGAGTCCTTGCTTTCCATAGAAAAAAGCACAAATGTTTCAGAGTCAAAGGGCTCTGTTTGCTATCTTCCTTTTGCCGGTTTGGCTCTTCTGGGAACCAGAACACATTACTCCACAGGAGGTGGCTCTTGGACTCAAAATACCCAAGTGACACTGGGCAGCCCACCAGTAACAGCCTCAGGAGGAGCGTGCCCTTCTAACATCAATTCATTTTTTGAACTAAAACACTTTGGACACAGAGACTGCCCACCCCCCGCACTTCCCAAGTGGTGGTAAGCAGCTTTTCCTGGTTGATTTCAGTCTTTGAGATTGAGCTTTGTTGTATGCAGTTTTCACACTGACTACTGATAGAGAAGCAACATGTCTCTATTCTCCATTACTTTTTTTAAATAGAAATTTTTTTTATTGTATTATTCTTTATGTTCTAGGGTACATGTGCACAACGTGCAGGTTTGTTACGTAGATATACATGTGCCATGTTGGTTTGCTACACTCATCAACTTGTCATTGACATTAGGTATTTCCCTTAATGCTTTCCCTCCCCCATCTCCCCACCTCCCGAAAGGCCCCGGTGTGTGATGTAAAACAATTTTCTTCTGTTACTGTAAAGGAACCCAATCTATACCTAGCGACATTGAATGTGCCCATCTGCCTGAAAAATAAAATACAGAATTCAGTGTATTGAATCCTGTGTAGTACATTGTTGAGATTTGTAAAACCTAATTAAGAATACCTGCATGGGGATTTGAGTCTACGTTTTTGTACTTCAAAGGTATTTTTATAGGCACCAAAGTGTCAAACACATACACCCAAAGAGTAAGCAGAATTTTATAATTTCACAGTTGGCTGTAGTAAACATGTTTCTCAGTGGAACAAGTCCAAGGAGTCAGCCACAGGGAGTGCTAGCCACAGCCAGGCGCTCACGGGGCTGTAAGACATGCAAGTCAACTCCTCATCCTAAATAGAGGCTCTCCGTGAACCTGAGCCATGAATTACATCTTCTTCTTCCACGTGCAGGCTCCATACATTGATGGCATTGATGCATTGACAGGTTCTGTAACCCATAACGTATTTGATAGCCACAGGCTTTCTTCTTGTCTGTGCAGTAACCACTTTGAGGTTGACAGTTCAGGTAGGGAACCGGGTTCTGGTCTCCTTCGCCTATGTGAGATGGCTTCATCTGGGAGCCAGAGCGTCAGTTACATAGTCTTCTCTAAATTATGTTTTGTTATTTCCCTAACGTTATTTAAGCCTCATGGAACTTACTCTGCTTTTGCCAAGTCTTTCCATTGAATAAATATCTCCATAACCTATTGCTTCACTTTGGCAACAGAATTGTTGCAATTTGTGGGCAAAATGGAGCAAAGGCCTAACTCATTTTTTTTTCGTCTGTAAAATGTGCGATTTGCTGGCTTTCCTTCTCCCAGACGAAAGCCTTAACTTGTTCTCTGTTCTGGTAGCACCTTGTCTCTGTCCTTACTGAGTGAAGATTACAGATAGGAGAATAGAACTCAATAAAAAATGACTTCACAGATACCAGGGAGACTTGCTATCCATACACAAAGTCAGTAATCGTAAATAAATTAGGCCACAAAGTGCTCAGAATTGTGCCTGGCACGTAGTAAATGATCTGTAAATCAGTAGTATCAGAGTTCTGCAAATTACAAATGATCATTCTTGTCCTGCATTTACATGAGTTACTTTATAACTGCAAAATTATGGAAAGTAGCAGAGGTATAGCTAAGCATCCAGGCTGACCCTGTAAGAGCCAGAAGCTGGCAGAGCTGCAGAAGGTAACGATCTAACTGTTCACAGATCCAATTATTTCCCCCAAAGGATCCCTAAAACCTTATAAAATGCTGCCTGAGTAGTCAGTGAAAGGAGACCGAGGGAACTAATACTCGTTCCATTCTGGGCCAGACACACATGATCTCATGTGTTCTTCACAACCTTGCCATTTGTTCACTAAATTCTTTTGTTTTGTTTGTTGGCCTTGTTTATTTAAGTTCCTTAGGTGAAGGGTTGTGAAAAGAGCTCAGAGTGACCCATGATTGTCTCGTGGTCTATACCTTAAGGCTTAACTCAGGGTATGTCAGCAGGCTTTCCCCATTTTTTTCCTTCAGACAGGGTATTGAAGCTTGGCTGCCTCATGGTCATATCATTTATTTTCTCTTGACCACCTCTTCCCTGGGAAATTTTGCCCTGCTTAGACTATATGACGATCATGTTGACGTTATTCTTCTCAAACCTCTTCTAGTTCTGTGACTCTCTTAGAGCTCAGAATTGGAAATTAGGATGCTAACTATCCTTAAGCAGTGTAGAGAAAAAGAAATTGTGAGAAATATTGGGTTGGCGGGGACGGGAGGTGGGGTAAAAGGAAGGGAGAGGACTAAGGGCAGGAAAAGACAGTTTTGTAAAGGCCATAGAACTAGCCGAGGGCCTTGCATTTTCCAAGTTTCCTGTGTGGAGCACAGTGCCACGTGCAGTAGCTCCCCAGTAATATTGATTATTGTTGTGGATGATGACGGTGGTGAAGAGGGGCTTACCCACTATCTGGTTTTGGAGTCTCGACCCTACTCCTTTGCTAGGACGCCATGCCAGTAGCCTATCTACCACCCTCCTACATCTTTCCCTTCAGTAGGGAAATTTTTGTGTTACTCATACCAGATTCTTTTAGCCTAAGGAGTTCGAGAACCCATTTTTGTGGGTTCTTTATATTTATGTGGTGTTGAGAGACATTCGTGTTCTGAGTGAAGTAGCAAATCTAAACCAAAGATGTGAGTGTAGAAGCAAAAGCTAACATCCTAACTTTCATTTCCTGCAGCAGCAGGAGGAGGCGTTCTTTTGGAAATTGAGGACTGGTGCCTGCTTCTTCTAATAAATATGCCAGGAAATCCTGTATTGCTATCACCATTGGGTCTGTTACTCATTTGCTAACTAGCAGAGGGAACTATTTGCCCATCCTTTGTTTGAAATAAATGTGTGATAACTGGCCAGGCACGGTGGCTCACACCTGTAATCCCAGTACTTTGGGAGGTTGAGGCAGGCAGATCACGAGGTCAGGAGTTCAAGACCAGCCTGATGAACATGGTGAAACCCTGTCTCTACTAAAAATACAAAAATTAGCCGGGCGTGGTGGCAGGCGCCTGTAATCCCAGCTACTCAGGTGCCTGAGGCAGGAGAATTGCTTGAACCCGGGAGGTGGAAGTTGCAGTGAGCCGAGATCGTACCATTGCACTCCAGCCTGGGCAACACAGCAAGCCTCCATCTCAAAAAAAAAAAAAACAAAAAAGAAAAAAGAAAATTTGATAACCATGAAATTATAGAATCATTGAGCCAGAAGCACCCCCCAAGATTGTCTAGAACCCCCAGTTTTTTATTTTAATTTTCTTAGAGACAGGGTCTTGCTTTATTGCCCAGGCTGGAGTGCAGTGGCACAATCCCTGCTTACTGCAGCTTCAACCCCCTGGGCTCAAGCAATCCTCCCACCTCAGCCTCCTGAGTAACTGGGAATACAGGTGAACACCCACCATACCCAGCTATTTTTATTTTTATTTTTAGTAGAGATGAGATCTCACAATGTAGCACAGGCTGGTCTCGAATTCCTAGGCTCAAGCAATCCCCCTGCCTTGGCCTCCCAAAGTACTGGGATTACAGATATGAGCCCAGCCAAAACTTCCTGATTTTATAGTTAGAGAACTGAATCCCAGACATTGTGGGAGGTCATCATCTGCCCCCAAGTTACACTGCAGGTGGGTAGTAGGGCAAGGCCAGAACCTGGCCCCAGGCACAGTCAGCACTCTTTTCCTTATGCTGCTTGTCTCCTGATCCAAAAGGCCCCAGTTTCTCAGAGTAAATAACTTCAGATGATTGTATATCTATGAGAGTTCCCTTTTATTCTTTACTACCCACTGTCATCTTATTTCTGCCCCTTTGCAATTTTTTTATCTTAATATAAACTGCTTTATCTTTATTAAAACCTAACTAATTTTCAACCATATTTCCTGAAGAACTGTTACTTCTGGTCATTAGTGATGAAACTCCTGAGATGAGAAAAGAAAGGAAAAAAATAAAAATAATTGAATTTTTGCTTTTCTTTACAGACACTCTGGAAAACGGATCCAATAAGGGTGACAGGTGAGCAAAATGTTCCCATTGGCCATTCCTGCTTTTCAGGAAAATTTTCAATGCAAACTGCAGTGAGTTTGATCGTTTACTTTCTGTTTTGCTTAACTCCAGTGCAGCTAACAGAAAGGGACCGAGCAAAGATGACACGTATTGGAAGGAGATCAACGCAGCTATGGCCTTAACAAATCTTGCACAGGGAAAGGACAAACTGCAGGGAACTACCAGCTGCATCATCCAAAAGTCGTCCCATATAGCAGAAGTAAAGACTGTCAAAGTGCCACTGGTGCAGCAGTTTTAAGAGCTTGTTGCTTTTCAGATCCAATGGATGTTCTTTCCAGTGTTTTCGTCAACCCTCATCCTAAGAGCCGAAGCAGGGATGAAAATGACTCTCTCCCAAACCTCTTCTTATTTTTAATTATCCCAAATATATCATTTAGTTGCTTCTGTAAAAGACATATAAATTATAAAAAACTCATTTTAATCAAAAATATTAACTTATTTTATGTTACTCAAACTATGCATAAAATGTCTGCATTACCATTACAGTAAGTGCCTTGCTTCCCAAAAATAAGCTCCAACGTGGGCATAGTTGAACAGCTATGCCTCAAAATGCCAACGCCATATGCTTATTAGCCTGTGTGCATCATTCCAGACGGACCTAATCATTCCAGGACTGAAACCAGAATCGCTGAAAGCCCTTGAAATACATTCAATAATTCACAAGTTAAAACTTGGATATCTGTTCAGCCCAAATGAAATCTTCCTTTTAAAAAAAGTCTACAGTATTGAAAATTGTTCAATGTGCTTTTCAGAGTGACAGTGAGAATTTTATGCATGTATCTTGCCTGCATATCTGATATGTTACAAACTTCCAAAATTCCAGGTGCAGCGATCCACGTAACGTCGTACATTTAAGAAGTGATTCCTTCAAGCTAATTTAAAATTTCAATGAATACATGGTGATCAGGAAAACTTTTTTTGAAGCACTGTTGGAAAGCACCACAAAGCCCTTTAGAATTAATCTGGATTTTTTTCTCAAGTTCTGCTGAAGTTTAAAAAAAAAAAAAAAACTTTATTATATAAATAACTCAAAATTTTCCTGTGTAAAACTAAACCTGTAGTTTTAAAACATAATCCTGTTTGCATTAGAGCTCACTGTCTTTTTGTGATGGAAACTGTGTTCATATGGTATGACTAAAAATCTTTTATTTGATTGGTTTCAAATTACAATTGCTGATGGACAATTTGTATTGCAGCGAGAACAAGAGAATGAAAGAAATATATCTCTGTGCGGCTATACATACACATACATAAAACTGATTTTTAAATTTAAAACATACGGAAAACAAAACATTGAACAGTTTGAATTTTGCCAAGTTGGATATTAATGTAAAAGTGAAGTGAAATCGTGCATTGAAAGAAAACATTTTGTTTCTAAATTAGACTACCATTGAGTGAGAATAATCAATATCAAGAAAGAAGACTATCTTTCTCAACTAAACAATAATATTCTAATCAGCTTGGGAAGACTTGAAACTTGAATAAACAGTGGAAATGCCAGATATAACAGAGGGTATGCGCTACAGAGAAGTAAAAAGGGTTTGACTCTTTTATGATGGGATTTTTTTTTCTGGGTATGTAATCTGTTTTTTTTTTTTAAACTGGAAAGCATTTTTGTCAGTGTGAATGAGGGTCAATAGTGCAGCCAAGTGGTGACATTTTTCTTTATTTTGCAAAATGCTTTTAAAACCAAAGGCTGCTCTAGTTGACGGACAGTATCAGTCTTGATATAAATTGTAGGACACTTTTTCATGTAACATAGCATTTGGGGATTGGATTTATTTAGTGTAATGAAGATAATTTGATATAAAAATATTTTGTGTATATATATATTTTTACTTTGTTTTCTAAATTGCTGTTTGCAGTAACAGTAAGCGCAAAGCAAAATATATAAGTTATGACTGTATGATCAGATGAAGTATGAGTTATTTTGGTTTGCATCCTTAAATAGTTAGAGATCTCTGATAAAAACTTTGGAATCTTTACAAAACAATTTTGCCAAAATGTGAGCATGTCAATGAAAACTAAAGACAAATACTTCACTCTTTTTCATACTATTATAAGTTATTCTGGTATTAAATATGTTAATAAAAGTGTTTTTGTTTTGACATATTTCAGTTAGATGAATGAATGCTGGTTGTATTTTATTTGAATGAGTCATGATTCATGTTTGCCGTCTTTTTTAAAAAATCAGCAAATTTCTTCTATGTTATAAATTATAGATGACAAGGCAATATAGGACACCTATTCACATGATTTTTTTTAATACCAAAGGTTGGAAGATTTTATAATTAACATGTCAAGAAGACTTTATAATAAGCACATCCTTGGCAATATCTCCAATTGCAATGACTTTTTAATTTATTTTTTCTTTTGCTGCTTTAACATTTTCTGGATATTAAAATCCCCCCAGTCCTTTAAAAGAATCTTGAACAATGCTGAGCCAGCAGCTGAAAATCTAACTCATAATTTATGTTGTAGAGAAATAGAATTACCTCTATTCTTTGTTTTGCCATATGTAATCATTTTAATAAAATTAATAACTGCCAGGAGTTCTTGACAGATTTAAAATAAAAGTCAATTTCTAGACCTCAATGATCGTATGGATTTTGTTTTCCTTTGAGAGCTGAGCAGGTAGATGAAGCAGTAGAACAGACGGGCCCATTATATGCAGCAATTCTCCTTAGACTGTTAAGGGATATGATATGGGAGTGCTGCATTTGTATTAGGTTTGAATTTCATCACCTTAGGCCACCAATCCAGCTTTTAAAGACTGAGGAAAAGGGAGTGTGATGTTGACTATTAAAATACGTAACTTTAAAATGAGCATTTTCACATAATACCTTCTTTCCCTCACTAATACAATTAGCGTTTGTGGCGTGCTCTGCACTGGAGAGAAAACCTTGGCTTTGAAGCTAGACAGAACTACCTTTGAATCTCAGCTTTATCCCTTGCGACTTAGTCATTCTTATCTAGTTTCTTCATCTGCAAAGTGGGAGTAAGGAGCTATACCTTCTAGAATTCGCAATAAGATTGAGATAAAATACAATACATAAAGTGCCTACCACTTTATGTATGTAGTGTCTGTCAGATAATAGGTGCTTGGTAACTGGAACGTATTATTATGTAGTTACAATTCCTCTATCCAGGCTTTATGCACAAGAAAGTAGAAATATTTAAAACAAATGCAACATAAGACATGGGTAGTTTAATGAACAGCTGTGGAGAGGGAGAGATGCCTGACAAGAAAAGCTGCTGTGCAAGGGTGAAAGTTGGTATCAGAGTTAGAAAGGCCTTCAAGGAAGATTATTTTAGCATCATCACTTTGAATTTCCAGGCAAAAAGCATAAAGCGTTGCAAAGTTAAGGCAGAACAGACATTCCAGCAGAAAACACGATACATGCGGTTGCTTCCTTCTTTGGGATAACCAAGAATTGCTTTCCCTCTATTTGTCCTGCTTGATACTGTTCAAGATGGCTAAGAAAAACTCAAGCTGCTGCCTGTGTTCTCTGTCTGCTCCAAGTAGCAATGTTTAACAAACGGTGGCAACAGCCATAGCCTGCTTTTAAACTTATCCAGCTCAATGGTGTCACAGCATGCAAATAAACACAGAGAAGAAGAGCAAGCCCCCCAGGCTGTCCTGCCAGGGATGGCATAGGCAAGTCATGCCTTGGAAGACAGCGTGTTGTGGTGGTAAGAACCTGGGCCG
Source organism: Rhinopithecus roxellana (assembly GCF_007565055.1). Taxonomy (NCBI): domain Eukaryota; kingdom Metazoa; phylum Chordata; class Mammalia; order Primates; family Cercopithecidae; genus Rhinopithecus; species Rhinopithecus roxellana. The sequence goes on from NC_044559.1 coordinate 105,962,847, forward strand.
GCATGCTCTGGCTTTACTACTTCACTTCTTAGTACCTTTGGGGAATAAGCATGAGCCTTCTTTCTATACCCATTGTTTGCACCTATAAAATTAATCTGTGAAATTTACCTACTCCAACGATCTGTTGTGGGGAGTCAATGAGGCAGTCGATATAAAAGCACTTTACAAACTGCATGGCACTGTACAAATGTTAGCGATTATGACTGTATTCCACGCAGCTCTGAAAGACCTCATGTCTCACACTTTTTGGCACTGTAAACTGTGGTTTCCATGAAGCATAGAGGACCCCTAGACTCTGTCAAATATGTGTTAGGGTCACCAACATTGGGTCCTTGTGACCACTAAGAATTTCTTGGTCCTGTTCTTTTTTTTTTTTTTCTTGAGACAGAGCCTTACTCTGTCACTCCTAGGCTTATGGAGTGCAGTGGTGCAATCTCGGCTCACTGCAACCTCTGCCCCCTGGGTTCAAACAATTCTCCTGCCTCAGTCCCAAGTAGCGGGGACTACAGGGGTGTGCCACCACACCTGGCTAATTTTTTATTTTTAGTAGACACAGGGTTTCAGCATGTTGGCCAGGCTGGTCTCGAACTCCTGACCTCAGGTGATCCACCCGCTTCGACCTCTCAAAGTGCTGGGATTACAGGCGTGAGCCACCATGCCCAGCCAGTTCTGTTCTTCTTTGTAACCATTATGATTAGAATTAGAAGATAGATTGCCACACTGTGGGACTAGAATCCTGACTTCACTACTGTGAGCTTTGAGACCCATCTCAGAGATGGATTAAAACTTTGGTTTGGGAAAAGGGTGAATTGGCCACAATAAACTTTTTCTCTCAAGGCGAGGAAAAACAGATTTCTGAGTTTGGAAACAAAACAAAATGCTGAGGTATTTTTACATTTTGCACAATGACTCCATGGGAATTCACCCATGTAAGATGGTCTCACTAGGTCTTCTACAACAAATTGTAGCCCAAAGCCAGTTTCTGGAAATTTGACCTACACTGAGTCTAATCTGACAGATATTCTTGACTTTTAAACAACATTTAAATTTTAAATTACAAGTGTTTTAAAAATATATAGATGTAATTTATGCTAATTGCAGAAAAATGTAAACAGTATAGAAGGGTAAAAAGAAAAAGCTCTACATGAGGATCTATTATTTTTGGATCTATTATAATTTATTTAGCAGATAGCCCACTGATGAACTTTTGGGTTATTTTGAATTTTTAATTATTATAAACTAGTGCTACTCAAAGTGCTGTTTCACATTGGAATAAGGAGCTTGCACCAAAATGGATTTCTTTCTTCATCAAGAAAGTCTTTCTATAAGAAAAAAAAAATGTCAGCTGAATGTACAGTGCTCTTAGCAATGTAGTTGATTTACATTAAGTAGCACTGATAACAATGATTCAGGTCGGGCACAGTGGCTCACACCTGTAATCTCAGCACTTTGGGAGGCCGAGGCGGGTGGATCATTTAAGGTCCAGGAGTTCAAGGCCAGCCTGGCCAACATAGTGAAACCCCATCTCTACTAAAAGTACAAAAAACTTAGCCAGGTGTGGTGGTGCATGCCTGTAGTCCCAGCTGCTCGGGAGGCTGAGACAGGAGAACAAACCCTGGAGGCGGAGGTTGCAGTGAGCTGAGATTACGCCACTGCACTCCAGCCTGGGTGACAGAGTGAGACTCTGTCTCAAAAATAACAAACAAACAAACAAACAAAAAACAAAAAAAAAACCCACAAACAAAAAAACAATGACTCAATGAACATTCTTACGCCTGTTTGTCTTCAGCCACTTATACATCTATGGAATAGATAGCTAGAAGTGGAATTAATGGGTCAAAAGATAAGCACATTAAATTTTTTGATGAATGTTACCAAATTAGTATTTTAAAATTCTACCAACTTACACTTCCAACAATAGGGTGTGCCTGTTTTCCCTCAACCTGGTCAAAACATTGAGTAGTAGTAAACTTTTCAATAGTTGACAATGTGGTTGATAAAAATGATGTCTCAACATTGTTTTAACTTGTGCTTATTTAAGATGAGTGGCACTGCACTTAAGCTGATTGGTATTTCTTTTCAGTAAACTGCTTGTTCATGTTTTTCTTTTTCTTTCTTTTTTACCTTTACTTGTCCATTTGTAAGTAATTTGTATGAGTTCTTCGTATATTAAAGAAAATTTAGTACCTTGTCTGTAATATATGCTATAAGTGTTTTCCCAATTTGCTAGGGTTTTTTTTAACTTCACTTATCGTAATTTGAAATTCGGAAGGTTGAGCCTCGTCTGTGTGTATATTTAGGGTACATAGGATGCTACCGCATCTATCTGGCCATCATAGAAGCAGTGTCATGTGGTAGCTCAGAGCATACACTCTGGAACCAGACTGCTGAGGTTCAAGTCACTTCTCTTGTGCTTACTGGCTCTATTACCTTGCACAACACACTTAACCCATCTATGTCTCAGTTTCCTCATCTGTAAAAGATGGTTGATAATAATATCTACTTCTTAGTGTTGTGAGGATTAAATTAGTTATTATATATAAAGTACTTACAATGCTACCTGGCATATAGTTAGTGCCAAGATTGTAAAAAGATTCATCCATGTTTTCTACTATCAGTTTTATTATTTATTTTTGTATATTTAAATCTTGTATCCATTGGCAATTTATTTTGGCTAAGAAGTAAGCTAGGTATCTGGCTCTCTCCCTGATCCTCCCAGCAAAAGAAAACCTAGCTGGCTGTCTCAAAACTGTTTACTAGATAATCCACTGATCTCAGTATTTACTTCTGAGCTCTCCTCAGGCCCTTACCATAGTACTGAGTACAAATCCTTCAATATCATTCTTCCTCAGAATTTTCCTGGCTCTTTCTACATCTTAACTTTTAAGGATATACATGATACATTATATTATCAAATCCCTACTGCCCCCAAAATAATGTTGGCATTTGTGGAGGTCATGAATATATAGATGAGTTTATACTTTGCAACGCTGAGTTTTATTATTCAGTTTTCTTCTTTCATTTGATCTCAGTAGAGTTTTAGTTTTGTTTCCTATTTCTCATTAATCTCATTCATTGGTGTTTATTTTTGTCTTGCATCTGTCAGTATAGTTTTTCCATTTTTGTTTAATCTTAATTATCATTTGTTTGCAGACAAACTATTGATTTTTAAATATTACTTTTGTTAGCCAGACACTTCATTAGGATTCTCTTTTAAAAATTAATATTCCAAATATTTCACTTGGACTTTGAGGTATACCATCATGTTATTTCCAAATAATGAAAATTTACTGATCCTTTTCTAATATTTATGCCCTAGTCCTTTCCTTTCCTTGTGGTATTCACTGATATTTCCAGAACAATTTTTAATGACAGAGATGGTAAGCTCTCTTGTGCTTTTCCTCGCTTTAATGGGATCACTTCTGGTGTTTAAATATTTATGCTGTAATGGATATTGATTTGAGAATTATTCTTTTTCATATTTTAAGACAATATTATTTCATTCTGGATTGACTAAAATATTTTATTATAAATGGATGTTGAATATTTTCCTAAACATTTTTTATTAAATTATAATGTAAAAAATTTGCAAGCCATAAATGTACAACTCAACAAATTTTAACCTAGAGAATATAATTGTGAAAGCAAAACCCAGGTCAAGATTAGGACCATTATAAGTGTTCCAGAAGCTCCTACCCCAGATGTAACTATTTTTCTGACTTCTACCTAGTTGTGAAATTAAAGTAAACTGAATCATAGAGTTACATTCGTATTTCTATCTTTTTGATCAATATTGTATTTGTGAGATTCATCCATCTTGTTGAATGAATTTATTCTTGTAGCATCCATTCCTCTTTATTGCTATATATAATTGCATCATTATGTGAACATAAAACAAATTATTTATACAACCTCCTGTTGATGGACATGTGGGTTTTCCATTTGGGGGGCTATGATGAATAACACTTCTATAAACATTCTCGTATATTTATTTTGGTAAATTTATGTATACATTTCTGGTAGACTGGAGCTAGACTTTTTGATTTATGTTCAGTTGTAGTGGATATTATCAAACAGTTTTCCATGCTGGTAACACCAGTTTACATCTCCAAAGCAAGACATGAGAGATCTAGTTGCTCCATAGACTTGCTAATTTTGGTATTTTCAGATGTTAATGTTTTAGCTTTTATAGTAGATTTGTAGAGGCATCTTATGATTTAACATTAAGAACAAACTGATATTGTTTAATATGAATATTTAATTGATATTTAATTGGTGATTTTAATATGTCATATTTGGATATTGTGGCAGTACCTGTTCAAGTTTTTTTTTCTTTGAGACAGGGACTTACTATGTCACCCATGCTGGAGTGCAGTGGCACAGTCACAGCTCACTGCCTCAACCTCCCAAGCTCAGGTGATCCTCCCCCATCACCCTCCTAAATAGCTGGGACTACAATTTTTTTTATTTTTTGTAGAATCAGTTTTTTGCCATGTTACCCAGGCTGGTCTTGAACTTGTGGTCTCAAGCAATCCACCTGTCTTGGCCTCTCAAAGTGATTGGATTGTAGGCATGAGCCACTGTGCCCAGCCTCAAGTTTTTTTTTAATTGATACATTATAATTGTACAGATTTATGGGATACAGCTTGATGTTTCCACGTATATATGTTGTAGAATGATTTAATAAGGGTAGTTAGTGTATCCATCACTTCATGCATTTATCATTTCTTTGTGGTGAGAACATTCAAAAGCCTCTCTTCTAGCTATTTGGTAACATGCAATACCTTACTGTTAAGCATGTTACCCTCCTGTGCAATCAAATACCAGAACTTATTCCTCCTAATTGTTACTTTGTACCCAGTGACCAACCTCTGACCAGCCTCTTCTTTCCCCCTTCCCTCTCCAGTCTCTGTTAACTACTGTTCCACTCTCTGTTTCTATGATATCAACATTTTTTTAAATGGACTTCATATATGAATGATATCATGTCTTTCTGTGCCTTCCTTATTTCACTTAATATGGTGTCTTCCAGGTTCATCTATGTTGCAGCAAATGACAGGATTTCATTCTTTTTTATGGCTGAATGTGTGTGTGTGTATATATATATGTGTGTGTGTGTATGTATGTGTGTGTGTGTATATATATATGTATATATATATATATATATATATATATATATATGTATAACATTTTCTTTGTCCATCCACTTATTGTTGGACACAGTTTGATTCCATATCTTGGCTATTATAATTAGTGTTCAATAAACATGGAAGTGCAGCTATCTTTTTGATATACTGATTTTATTTCCCTTGGATATATACTCAGTAGCGGGATTGCTGGATCACATGGTAGTTCTGTTTTTAATTTTCTGAGGAAGCTTCATCCTGTTCTCCATAATAGCTGTACTAGTTTATAATTTCACCAACAACGCGTGTCTCTTGTCTCTACATCCTCACCAACACTTGTTTTCTTTTGTGTTTTTGATAATAGTCATTTTAACTGGAGTTAAGTGGTATCTCATTGTGGTTTTGATTTGCATTTCCTTGATAATTAGTGATGTTGGGCATTTTTCTATATCCCTATTGGCCATGTTTAGGTTTTCTTTTGAGAACTGTCTTTTAAAGTCTTTTGTCCCCTTTGAAATCAGATTATTTTATTTCTTTTTTTTTTTTTGGCCGTGGAGTTGCTTGAGTTACTTATATATTCTGGATAATTATGATTTCCCCAGTGTATGTTCTTTGATAAATACTAACTATTTGGATTCACATCAGTGACTGTTCAAGATTTTTCCCCACTCTTGCATTGGGTTGTTTGTTCTTTACTTATTTTTAAGTGTTCTTTAATACATTTTGGATATGAATCCTTTGTCAGGGGTGTGTGTGTGTGTGTGTGTGTGTGTGTGTGAGACAGCAAGCGTCTTCCAGAAAAATATCCTGCTGCAACTGAATCTCCTTAAATGCATTTGTTTGATTAATTATTTATGGTCAAGTTGTAATAGTTCTCCTTCAATGGTTCCGTTTCAGTAGAAACTGCCTATCTGGGATATTGTGTTTTCTTTCTCTCTTCAGCTGCACAATCACCATTTTTCATTGCATGCACAAGACTTTCTTCAATTTGAAACCTAAGTCCATCTTAAGCAGTGGAAATCCTATGAGTTAAGGGATGGGGCAGACACTTTCAGCCCTTGTGATCAGGAGATAGACCAGCTGACAAGCTGTACTCCCTTGTTAAGGCACCAAGACATATCCCTTCTGCTCTCCAGGCTGCAGAACTGCAAATGGAAGAAGAACTTGGCCAATTGCTCAGCAACCCCACAGCACTTTGAGGGTCAAGACTTCACACGGTCTAGTGCTGCCTTCTTCTCAGAGGCCTCTGTATGTTCACAAGCCACGCTTTTTCTAAGAACTTACAACTTGATGCCCATTTTGGGGTTCTCCTCTACAGCAATCCAAGTTCTAGTCTTGACAGAGGGAAACTAACAAATGATCTCTGTCCCTCCCTCCCTCTTGTCCTCTTCTCCTCTCTCCTACATCTTTCCTTGCAGAGCCAAGTCCTTGGTTCAACTCCACAGGCTCTGCCTAACAACTTCAAGAGCAGCTTCCCTGAGGTCGTTGAATTGGAGTTGGGTTTGAGAGGCAAGGCAGTCGAGATACACAAAGGTGGCCGTTTTTCCAGCCTCAATTTCTTAAGCTACAAACCTTGAATCCTCAATATGAAAGGTGACATAACTAGAACTTTGATAGTTCCTCTATTCTCACATGTCATTTTTAACACTTTCTTGTTAATTTTACATTGTCAGTATTTATGCTACTTAAACTATTATCTGAAACTATAACTCTTACAGTTACTGAAATAGGTTTGATGCTTGTTGGGAATACTTCCATAAGCTGCTTCCCCTTCTTGAGGTCTCTATTTTGAGTTTTCTTTTGATTAGATGGATGTTATCATTAATTTTGTTTTTAACGTGTATCATGTGAATGTTGTATTCCCTCACGTTGAAGTTGTCTTCTTTTCCCTTATATACTCCTGGTAACTTAACTAGGTATGGAAGGCTGAGCTTTTACTTTTGCTTTCAGAACTCTTGTCATCACTCCACAATGAACTGAATACTGCTGTGGCAAATTCTGACCTCAGCCTGATACATTGTCTGCTGGGTTGTTCTGGCTTTGGTTTTGGTTTTGTCTTTGCTTTGCCGGAGGGCACATACAATTCCTTATTTACACCTAAAGTTCACTCACTTACACAGGATATGTCGTGGATCTACAGACTGAAATCTGGAAAAAAAATTGTTATATCTAAATTTCAGGAAAAAAATTGTTAGATCTAAAGTAGTTCCTAAGTTCCTTTTTTTCTGTTCGTTTTCTCAAAGTTGCCAATTTGCTGTATTTGTTTATTCAACTGTTACTTATTGCATACCTACATTTGCCAGGCACTTTACTAAAAGTATTGGGTGTTCAATAACGTGAACAAAAGGTGCAGTACAATTCTCTCTCGATCAATCTCCTGCCTCTCTCATACTTATTTTTAGCAGTATCACATTTTCATGGTATTATTTTCATGTCTCTCGATTTTGCTTTGGCTTTGTGTGTGTATTATCTTCCATTTCTTCCTTGTCCTTAGGAGGCTCACTGTTGTTATTCTCCCCTCCGTGCTTGTTCTCTCTTTCATCCCCTCTTCGAGCTTGCTTTTCAAAATCTATTTCCTCTTTAACTTTTTGGAGTATATAGAGTAATATCTGTCAGAAATTTTCTTTTCCTTGGAGAATTGCTCTTCATGCAGGTTCTTCATTTGCTTTTTCCTTGTTATGTTTGCTCTTCTCCTCCTTGAGAATAAAATTCAAGTCTCACTTTTCACCCTTTATACTTACTAACACTCTTTGCTTAAAAATAGTTGTGGGGGTGGGAAGGGCACAGTGTCCATGGTAGGACTTAGAACAACACCATGATATTTCTTAGCAAATCTCTGCCTCTGCGTGAGGATAGACCTCCCCTTTCCAGGCTGGGCAGATCTCCCAGGCAGGAATTAAAGAGGCTTACAGTGAAGTGTGGTAGTTCTCACAGATTATTTCTTTGTTCACGTGACTCAGTTCAGCAATTGCAAATCTGATTATTGTTTTTTCTGTTGTTTCAAGCCTGCCTCACTTCTAGTCAATTTTGAGGATAGAAAAAAATAAGCCTTTCAGCCCCACTTTTCCTTCCAATTCTATGTTATGAAATTAAACTCCCATTGGGATTTATCCCTTTTCCTGTGGTCTACTCATGACTCAAGTCCTTGTCTTTCTAAGTCAGGGATTATTAGTTGAATATTTTAGGATTTTGTTTAACTTACTTTTAGGGCAATCTATACGCTTCTTGAGATGTAGAAAGGCATGTGCCAACTCTTACATTCTCTCTCAAGTTAGTCAAAGTTTCACTGCATGGTACAGATACTCTTCACATGCTGTAGTTGGGTCTAAATCAAGTTTCATCAAAGACGAAACTTTGCCTTCTGTTTTCCTTCTTGTTGTGCTTGTGGAAGGCTCTAGCAAAGGGCATAAGGTAAGTATAACTTTATGCTATCGTCTCCTACCAGAAGTCTTGGGGCAAATTATAGTCTTATTATTTTTCTTTATTCTGGTCTTAAAAATTCCTGTTCTGATTTTTTTTTTTTTTTTTTTTTTTTTTTTACTTTCTTTGCTAGATTTGTACAATTCTTAACACTTTCTCTTTTTTTTTTTTTTTTTTTTGACCTGACACTATCATGTTACCTTCAAATGATTTCTTTCTTCAAACAGCCTCAGTCGTGACTTTCCAGGTATGTCACAATACCCCCCTGAGGTCAATAATGAAGGGAGTAGCTATGAAGTGATAACCTCTATTTCCTGTTCACTTTCTCACAGGCCTTCAGCTTAACTGTGTGCTATAAAATCTCTTCAACCAACAAGCTCAACCATTTATCACTATAGTCTTAACTACCTCTGCTTTTTGGATATCTTAATTCCCCAAAGGACTGTCAACTTAACCATAACTACCTAACAACTGCCAAGCCTCACTTTATGAGCTGCTGTTGAGAGTTTAGCTATTTAAGGCTGATTTTTTAAAAATTTTTATTGGCACTTCATGGCATTTGCTTGATTTACACTGCTGTAAATAACCACAATTAGGAAAATTTCTTTTCCTTTAAGGTATGGTAGGCAAGGATGAAAATGGATCCTGAGTCATCTTTCTCCATATAGTTAACTCCCTGCCAGCGCATTCTTCCAAGTTTGCCCAAGCTCAAAAGGTCAAATGTGGTCAGTTGTCGAGTGGGTAGAGACCTCCTTGGAAACCAAGAATGGATCTGTTAAGGTAGAAGCTTTTTTCTACCCCAGCCTGAGCTACTAAGGGATCTGCTCCTTCACCAACCCTTTGGTCTTAAAACAAATGCTTCAATTACATTCATAGCTTCATGCATCTTATCAGGTATTCTGAGTTTTTGCAAAGGTATCCAAAGTAGGGGAAATCCAGTGGTTTAAAAAAAGATGTTGGCCGCGTGAGGTGGCTCATGCCTGTAAACCCAGCACCTTGGGAGGCAGAGGCAGGCGAATCACTTGAGGTCAGGCATTCAAGACCACCCTAGGCAACATAGTAAAACCCCATCTCTACTAAAAATACAAAAATTAGCTGGGCATGGTGGCACACACCTGTAGTCCCAGGTTCTCGAGAGGCTGAGGCAGGAGGATTTCTTGAACCCGGGAGGTGGAGGTTGTAGTGAGCTGAGATCATGCCACTGCACTCCAGCCTGGGTGACAGAGCAAGACTCTGTCTCAAAAAAATAAAATAAAATAAAAGTAAAGTCAAATATTACTGAGACATAAAAAAGAACGGAATTCAGATACATGTTACCACATGGATGAACCGTGAAGATATTGTGCTAAGTGACATAAGCCAAACAAAATGATAGACGTCTTATAACCCCACTTAGATGAAGTAACTAGCATAGGCAAATTCATAGAGACAGGAAGTAGATTCAAGTATACCAGGAGCTGGGGGAGGAGGAATGGGGAGTGATTGCTTCATGGTTGCTCAGTTTCTGTTTGGGATAATAAAAAGTTGTAGAAATAGATAGTGCTGATGGTTGCACAACATTATGAATGCAATTAATGGCAGTAAATTGCACACTTAAAATTAGTTAAAATGGTTTATTTTAGTAAAGTAATGTATTACTTTGAAAAAATAATTGTCAAGAAGTAACTTTAGGACTTTTGATTCCTCCAGACTTACCTTCTGGGATACAGTGAGTAAATGCACATCCTGGGGCCCTGCCATGGGATCCCAGTCGTTCAGAATGCTGAGACCCTTGACTCTCCCTCAGTGGATCACAGTCCAACTCATTATCTTCTTCACCCTCTGAAGTTGCTCCATTCCTCTCTCCTCCTTCTCTCCCTCCCTGAAAAGTCTCACCCCACGTTCCTCTGACTTGTTCCTCCATCGTTCTCAGACTCTCCTCCCCTGCCTCGCTTTTTTTTTTTTTTTTCTTTAGAGACAGTCTCACTCTGTCACCCCTGCTGGAGTGCGGTGGCGCCATCACAGCTCACTGTAGCCTCGACCTCCCAGGCTCAAGTGATCCTCTCATGTCAGCTTCCCAAGTAGCTAGGACTACATGCATGCACCACCATGCCAGGCTAATTTTTCCATATTTTTTTGTAGAGATAGAGTCTTGTTGTGTTGCCCAGGCTGGTCTGGAACTCCTGGGATCAAGTGATCCTCCTGTCTCGGCTTCCCAAAGTGCCAGGATTACAGGCATGAGCCACTGTGTCCGGCCCCTGTCTCACTTCTGAGTCTGAATGTTGCCAAGCAGAGTATGATCATTCCTACTAACACCTGCTTAGATTTAACAAAGCACACTCACCACTTCCGTGCTGCCACAAAGTCCTTCAGGGCAGAGCCCACAGCTCCTCCCACTCTGCAGCCTTTCCTGAGAAACAAAACAGCACCTGGACTACGTGGGCAGCCACAGCCTGGGCCCCACTGCCTGTGCGGAAAACAGGCCAAATCTCTGGAAGCAGCATGCCAAACCACCAATTGGGCTGGTGACCACTTTGACCCCTGGCCCAGCCCTAAAGCCCTCAAACCAGGTAGAACAGTTTTCTTTAGCTTCACCACCAGAAGTAGGGGGCAGGTATAGGACCCTGGTAAAGGCAGGGACGGGCAGGAGCAGCTCATGGCACCAATCCACAAAAATGGAGAAGCGTTAAGTAGTGTTTAAAGGAAATATTAGGTCTGGCACTCCCACGCCTGTAATCCCAGCACTTTGGGAGGCCGAGGCGGGTGGATCACTTGAGATCAGGAGTTTGAGACCAGGCTGGCCAACATGGTGAAACCCATCTCTACCAAAAATACAAAAATTTGCTGGGCATTGTGGCAGACGCCTACAGTCCCAGCTACTCAGGAGGCTGAGGCAGGAGAATCGCTTGAACCTGGGAGGCAGAGGTTGCAGTGGGCCAAGATCACACCATTGCACTCCAGTCTGGGCGACAGAAAGAGGCTCTGTATCAAAAAAAAATAATAATAATAAATAAATAAATAAATAAATAAATAAATAAATAAAGGAAAGGTTAGTCCTTTCCCTAAATGCAGCAGAGGTGGGGCAAAGCAAATGCCCGGGTGAAGGCAAACGCCAGGGCAGGGGCAACAGCCAGAGTAGAAAAGACATTAGGCTATGTTGTGGAGTTGAAGCAAAGCCACCCATTTGTATACTAAATGGCAGTCCAGGATAGAGGTGGGCAGAGTCCAAGACAACACCAAAAATTTGGGGGAATTCCACATTAATTCTGGAATTTGGTCATTAAGCAAACTGATTTTTAGTGAATTTTCCCTCATGAAATTGATTTTCAGCAACAGCATTTGTTACGCTAGTATAGCAAGAGAAAACTAGCATGCCAATATAGTTACTAAATACAAGTGATATTACCTAGTCACGACGAATCATTCCAGGCTCCAGTGCTGAGCTCCACGAACTCTGGAGAAGTGGAATGTAATTGCATGCATCTGCTCAAATTCGCTAAGAATTATCAGAGGAGGCCGGGTGCGGTGGCTCATGCCTGTGAGTGGCTGGATCACCTGATGTCAGAAGTTTGAGACTAGCTTGGCCAACATGGTGAAACCCCATCTCTACTAAAAACACAAAAAATTAGCGGAGCATGGTGGTGAATGCCTATAATCCCAGCTACTTGGTAGGCTGAGGCAGGAGAATCACCTGAACCCGGGAGGCAGAGGTTGCAGTGAGCTGAAATCGCACCACTGCACTCCAGCCTGGGAGACAGAGAGAGACTCCTTCTCAAACAAACACCAAAAAGGAATTATCAGAGGAACTTTCACACGAGCAGGTGAAGGTGGAGAGAAACAAAGTGGCCAAGCTTAGGAGGCAGAGTAGGCTGAGCAGCCAGGGTCAGGCAGGAGTATAGAGGGGTACTGCTTATTAGCTTAAAAAAAACATCGTTAGGATGGAAATTTGCTACTGAAAACCAGGCCATCATATATCATGCAATCCAAAGCCAAATACATTGGGAGGTTATTATTTATCCGCTGTCTGGAATTTTCCATACTTTTGCCATTGACCAATGGAGAAACAACCTCAGCTTTAAGCTGGCTCATTAAGGCCTTTCAGAAAAGAGCCAGTGGATTTAGCATCTCATCCCAGAGGGAAGGCTCTTGATCACATTAAAACAGAACGGAGCTGGCTGGCTGTTTCCTGCACTGTGCTGTTAGATGAAAGTGTTCAGCACTAAAGTCTCTGGAATTACACTTCACTTTCTTTTCTGCCATCATTATTCCCAGAAATAAGCTACACAGGCACATTACATCTCCACCCGGCTCCCACGCCCGTTTTACTTTCTTACTCCCTTTTAAATCTTTTCTCCCAATCCTGTATCTTCCCTTTCCTCTCTCTCCCTTTTCCTCTTTATGTAGCTTCTTGATCTTTTGTCTCCAAGTTGAAATCAGAGCTCTTGTACTAAAAACAAACAAAAAGCTCAAAAAAGCAAAACCAGGATCCCAGGTGTAAAAATGTTCTTATGGCAACTCCTCTCTACCGTATTTGGGTAACCTGCAGAATGAAAACAGCATTGTGCCATGTTTCAGTATGGTTTCACTGTTGAAGCTACAAGGGTCAGATTGCATCTCCCAACGGTAGGCAAAGTCTCTCTGGAAAGACCGTGTGATTGATTCCTGGACCAACTTCTTTAGGAGAGAAGTTCAAAGCTCAAAAAGGAGATTGAAACCCAGAGCGGTTACCCAGGTAGGATTGAAGGAAGGCTCTGCTTTTCTTGGTCAGACATCACGGAATCTAATGTCTGGGGGATCACCCTTGAACAGCAAATGTGAAATATGGCACTTTCAAACTGACTCCTAGAAAAGGACGTTGCAAAACAAGACTGGATTTGCTACCTGCGTCCACCTGGATCTGTGACCTTTGTACTGCAAGCTCTACCTTGCAAGGCAGACCACCTATATTTTTAATATTTTCAGAATGTATTCCCCTCTGGTTATCTCCATCCGTGATTAATTTTCTTCACCTAGCCAACGAAATAATTTCTTTCCCAGGGTTTAGGTCTGAGTGTCTTAGGATGCATGTGTCCTTGAAGCCACCAGCATGACCCTACAGAGAAGAGACTGTGGTAAGAACAGACTTGGAGTTTCTCTCGAAAAGGAGAATCCCCCCACCCCATTTTTTTTTACTTTTTATTTCCATAGGTTATTGGGGAACAGGTCATGTTTGGTGACATGATTAAGTTCTTCTGTGGTGATTTGTGCAGTGACTGGATGAGATTGGAGACTATTATTCTAAGTGAAGTAACTCAGGAATGGAAAAGGAGAATCTCCTTCTAATGCTAACTTTAGTGTCTTGGTCTTATGTCGTGATGGAAGTTTTATTTCTTTGGCCTGTCCCTGCTCAATTCACTTAATGGTCTCCATCTTCCTTTCCAAAACATTTGCAGTCAGTTAATTTTTGCTCAAGAGAATTAACTCAGTTAAAAGAAATCATGTACTGTTGTAGCCAGTAAACCCACCCATCTCTCTCTCTCCCTCTCTCTCTCTCTTTCCCTCTCTCTCTGTGTCACACACACACGCACGCACACACATACATAGAGAGAATCTGCAAGTGGGGTATGCTGCCACCAGGTGGCGTAGTACTTCAACTTTGCTGTTAAAAACCAGACGTCTAAAACCCTGGTCCCGATCACCTTTGTCAAAATGAACTGAGATAATTGTTTAAAACATAAACTCTCATTTCTGGTCCCAGACCTACTCAGTAAAATCTCTGAGGATAAGACTGAGGAAATGTTTGTTTGTTTGTTGAACAGTTCTCAGGTGAAGCTGAGTCACAACTGGTTTTCAGAATTTCTGATACAAACTATGACACATATTTATAAATTTTTGGTTAAAATTCAACTGATTTTTCCTTAAAGTTCCCTCGGCTTCATAATAAATCTTCCATCTTTCATTTATCAAAATATAGAACTTTGTACTAAGTTTACATAGATGACCTCCAAAATGATCTTCCCTCAGAATATTTTTTCCCCTTTTCTCTTCATTCTGGAAAAACTTCTTCAGCTTGTCTTCCATATTACTAACATAGTTTTCTTTTCTTTTCTTTTCTTTTTTGAGATGGAGTCTCACTCTGTCTCCCAGGCTGGAGTGCAGTGGTGCAATCTCAGCTCACTGCAACCTCCGTCTCCCAGGTTCAAGCGATTCTCCTGCCTCAAGTTCCTGAGTAGCTGGGATTACAGTTGCACACCACCATGCCCAGCTAATTTTTGTATTTTTAGTAGAGACTAGGTTTCACCATATTGCCCAGGCTGGTTGTGAACTCCTGACCTCAAGTGATCCTCTTGCTTTGGCCTCCCAAAGTGCTGGGATTACAGGCATGAGCCACTGCACCAGGCCCCATATTACTATCATGGTTTTCTGAGATATTAATTCAAATCTTTCATTTCCTCTTGAATTTTGTAGTATTCCTTCCTTGTTCCATTTAATATATTTTTTAAAATCTCAGTTTGGTGACTTATTTCAATCCTATTTCATAGACCACATGTTTTCTTAAATGTTAGTAAGAGCCCATAGCAGATGCTGTCTAAAATTGACTTCTTTTTAATGCAACAAATCTTTTACAAAAGTGTGTTCTCATTGCCTTTTGAGCATTATATTTTCTTTCTTACATTACAGTTTGTTCCTAGGACCTGTATGAATCAGAGTACAGTCAGGAAAACAAAACACACTAGATAGTTGAAACTGGGAAGCTACATACAGAGAATTGGTCATAGAAGTGATGGAGGAGATGAGAGGTCAAACAAGGATGTTGAGGACTAGAGAGACAGAGGAGACCAGGAGCCAGGCTACCGTGAAGAAGCTGGGACCCCCATGAGCTGGCCTCGGGGAGCTGAGACCACAGAGGGAGAGGTAACACTTAGGGAGCTGGAGTCACGAAGGAGACATGGCCACTGCCCGAGGAACCTTCCGATAAAGAGAGGGAATGTCCTGGCTTCTCCCTCCCTCCCACCCTCAGCCTCCAATGGGCCAGGGAGCCTGGGACACAGAGCAGGGAGAGAGCAGAGGAGGAGAAGCAGAGGGGAGCCACCTCCATCGTGCTGGCTTGCTGGACTCGCTTCCTCCCCACTCTTCTGTGAACAATCAGTGTTCTCTACTGGCCTAGTATTTGGGCTGAAAGTGAAACCAGCCCAATTTTCCGACAAGCTGAATGCTCATAGAACTGAAGCTTAAGAAACTTACATTTGCACAATGAGATGCACCTGCTGCTGCTTCTTGGCCACTCCTCTTCCTAACCCATCTGACACGGTTTGGCTGTGTCCCCACCCAAATCTCATCTTGAATTCCCACGTGCTATGGGAGGGACCCAGTAGGAGGTAATTGAATCATGGGGGCAGGTCTTTCCCATGCTGTTCTCATGACAGTGAATAAGTCTCACAAGATCTGATGGTTTTATAAGCAGGAGTTTCCTTGCACAAGCTCTGTCTCTTTGCCTACCGCCATCCATTTGAACGTGACTTGCTCCTCCTTGCCTTCCACCGTGATTGTGAGGCCTCCCCAGTCACATGGAACTGAGTCCATTAAATCTTTTTCTGTATAAATTACCCAGTCTCGGGTATGTCTGTATCAGCAGCGTGAGAACAGACACCATCCCTAATGCCTGTTTTCGCACATGTGGTTATGATGAGATAGACCCCTCACTTGACCACCTACTGCCTGATGACCACCTCCTCTTCCTCACCCTTCTTGTTGTCCTTCCCAGCTGTATAAACCCTTAACTTCCACCTGCAGGGAGGGAGGGATTTGAGGTTTTGCTCTCATTTCTCTGGCTGTTGTCACCCGAGAAAGCCTTCTTCCATGGCAGTACTCATTGTCTCCATGATTGGCTTTCTGTGCAGCAAGCAATGGGACCTAGACTGAAGCCCTGGTGTTAGTAACAACAGAATGCCTCTCTGATGCCCCTCAGAAGATGCCTGCCATTCCTAAGCAGGTGCAATCCATTAACTAGAGGAATGAGGTAGGAAGTTGGGGGTTCCCTGGCAGCACATCTCCTCTCTGCTTTAGGGGAAGCTGCCCTTCCAGTGCCAACTGCTCTCACTGATCCTCCTCCTGGGCCTGTGACTGCATCATCATGGCCCCACTGCATCTGCCTCTCCAGGGGCAGCTCCCCCCACATCCAGCCTCCCCTGGAGCCTCCCCACCCAGCCTCCCCCAACATAACCTCCCCTCCAGCCTCTCCACCCAGCCTCCCCCAGTCAGCCTCTCTTTGCTTGGCCTGCTTCCTGACGTTGCTGCCTAAGAAACTTCCAAAAGCCCAGCACTGACCACTGCCTAGCAGGGCTCCTGGAACCCTGTGCTTTACCCTGACCTATCCTCCTAAAAGATGATGTGTTGAAAGAAGATCCTTACTCCTGCTGAAGAGGCCTCATCCCCCAGCACTGCTAGGGGGTTTCTTCATCTGGACCTGTGGTTTGAGCCTCTCTTACAATGGCTTAAAGTCCTCTAAGAGGGTGTCGCCTCTCTGTCTCATCATCTGTCCTCACACTTGCACCCAGCAGACATTCATGGAGTTTGAGACCCTCTCTAATTCTTTCCTGCAAGGCCACCACAGCCAGGGACCCTGCAAGGCTCTAAGGATACAAATGAACAGGACAAAGCTCCTGTCCCAAGAAGCTCATGGCCCCACCAGGACAACAGGCAAATAAAGAGGCACTCCCTGAACAGAGGCAGGGCCAGGGAGGGTGGGCAGAGCATGCAGGGTGTGCAGGGAGGAGGGGCATGTCTTCCCATCTAGGGGTGGCAGTGGTCCAAAGAGGCTTCCTGTGTGGGTATATCTAAGAGGGGGCCTGAGCTCAGGAGGTGACAGGAGTGAGTAGGGCTAATGACAGACAAGGGAGGTGCAGGGAAGGGCCTCTAAGGTAGAAGGAAGAGCACAACCGGAGGTCTCGAAGTGGAAGAAAGCCAGGTGCATGTACAGCCTTCATGGCAGGGAGTGGGTGGAGAGTTGAGAACAAGGTTGGGAGTGTTTTGAGAGATCTGGGAGCTGTGGCACCAGATTACAGAGGGCTTTGCATGACAACTCAACCACACTCTAGGCTGAGGGAAGGGGCACCCAGCAAACACGTGTCACAGCATCCCATTTGTCTTTTAGCAAGAAATTACCCTGGCTACAGTAAGTAAAAGGGAAGCCAGTCCAAATACTGGAAAACTGTAGCTACAGTCAAGGCTAGGGACAAAGACATCCCAGACTAGGTGATGGCAGAGGGGACAGAGAGAAGAGGACGAATGGCTTAGGAGAAATGACAGCACTTGGTGCCTGACTGGGTATGGGTGTCAGGGAGAGAAAGAGAGCCATACTGAGGCCTTTCTGACGGGTGACTGGAAGAATGAGAGGAGAACTGAAGTAGTGAACGTCGATTGCAAACCAGTAGGGTAAGGGTGGTTTCATTTTTGAACTTGATGAGTTTGAGACATCTGTGAAAAATCTGCTTGATCTACCTGGCTCTGGAGTGCAGCAGCTACCTACGAAATGTAAGGATGCTGGCTGAGCTAGATATACTGATGTTCAAACTAACGATCTTCCATTACTTTATCACTCTACAGCGTACGATATAAGTGGCAAAGAATACTGAAAACACTCTGCAGTTGACCCTTGAACAACACAGGCTTGAACTGTGGTGGTCCACTTGCAGTTGGATTTTCTTCTGCCTCTGCCACCCCCTGAGCAAGCAAGACCAGCTCCTCCTCTTCCTCCTCCTACTCAGGCTACTTAACATGAAGACGATGAGGATGAAGACCTTTATGTCCCAACAAAAGCAAACTCCTTTTTTTGTTGTTGTTGCTCCAAATGCTACGACCTGAAGAATGGATGCAGACTGAGATATCAAAAATCTCAGAAAAATATATAATATATTTCTATATCTCTGTATTTTATTATTTAAATTTCACATTCCTTTTAAAGTGGTTATTCAGTCAGTAGCTGCTGAAAGAGGCTCCTCTGCTGGACCTGGGGGCAGGTCTGGGAAAATGCAATAATTTTTGATGAGTTGGATGAAGGACAAGAAGTGAGTTCTGTCAATTATTGTAGATACAATTTTCTGATTAAATCTAGAAAAAAAAAGACCTTTGTGATGGTCCATTTCCACTTAGTGAATATTTTCTCTTCCTTATAATTTTCTTAAGAATTTTTCTTTTCTGCAACTTACTTTATTGTAAGAACACAATGCGTGATGCATGCAACCTACCTACAAAATATACACAGTTTTCTCTTTCTTTCTTTCTTTTTTCTTTCTTTCTTTCTTTCTTTCTTTCTTTCTTTCTTTCTTTCGTTAGTTCGGGTCTTTATTTTCTTTTTTTTTTCTTCTGTCTTTCGTTTTTTTCTTTCTTCTTTCCTTCTTTGTTCTTTCTTTCTTCTCTTCCTCCTTCTTCTTCCTTCCTTCCTTCCTTCTTCCTTCCTTCCTTCCTTCCTTCCTTCTTTCTCTTCTTCTTTCTTCTTTCTTTTTTTGAGACAGAGTTTCACTCTGTCACCCAGGCTGGAGTGCAACGGGACGATCTTAGCCCACTGCAACCTCTGCTTCTCGGGTTCAAGAGATTCTCTTGCCTCAACCTCCTAAGTAGCTGGGATTACAGGCATGTGCCACAATGCCTGGCTAATTTTTTGTATTTGTAGTAAAGACAGGGTTTCCCATGTTGGCGAGGCTGGTCTTAAACTCCTGACCTATAGTGATCTGCCTGCCTCAGCCTCAAAAGTGCAGGGATTACAGGCATGAGCCACAGCATGTGGCCAGCCTAGAAAACATGTGTTAATCGACTTTATGTTATTGGTATGGCTACTAGTCAATAGTACACTATTAGTTAAACTGGGGGGCAGTCAAAAGTTGTATGCAGGTGCTTTGGCACCCCAATCCCCACATTGTTCAAAGATCAACTATATTTGGAAATGCCCCACAATGTTGTTTCCAAGATCGTGACAGAGACACAGGTTAGTTTTAAAGGAAAGGACTTTGAGTAGAGTATCTTGTAGGAACACGGGTCAGCAGGACACCTGGAGCCAGAAGACAGATTTAAAACACATTGTGAGGGTAGCAAACTTGTCAGCCTGCACACAAACCCTCCGTGGACCTGGCTGGTGTCTCAGGAAGCTCTGCCTCACAATTACTGAGCAGGACAAACAAGACAGTCTCCCCGAGCAAATGTGGCCAAGTCAGGAACTGTGACATTTGGTCTCTATCAAAAAAGTCTCCAGAGAGCCCAAAACTCATTTCGAGCTGTTTCATAGAGAACCCGTTTGAGGAACATGACTGGCCTCATACAACACCTTTAAAATAACAGCTTTAAAAGTTACAGCTTAGCTGTAAACACTAAGGAAAACAGTGCTCACAAATATTTTTTAACCAACTTCCAACAGAGCATGGCCTTATGCAGGCACCCGAGCTGAAACACTGCTCTCCTTCTGTGAGGAGCTATGGGGCCTCCTGCAGACATGAGTGTGTGCTCAGGGCATGGTTCTTTGCAGGTTTTTTCACGAGCAAAACAGAACAGGAATTCTCCACATCACTGTTCATGTGAAATATTCTTTGACTCTGTGTATCAGTCTGTTCTCACCTTGATATAAAGAAATACCTAAGACTGGGTAATTTATACAGAAGAGGTTTAATTGGCCCATGGTTCTGCAGGCTGTACAGGAGGCATGATGCTGACATCTGCTCAGCTTCTGGGGAGGCCTCAGGAAACTTACAGTCATGGCAGAAGGTTAATGGGAAGCTGGCACGTCTTACATGGCTGGAGCAGGAGGAAGAGAACAAGGGAAGAGGTGCCACAAACCTTTAAACAACCAAATCTAGAGAGCACTCATTCACTATCACAAGTGCAGCACTGAGGGGGAAATCCACCCCCATGATCCAATCACCTCCCATCAAGCCCCATCTCCAACACTGGGAATTACAATTTGACATGAGATTTGAGCAGGGATACAGACCCAAGCCACATCACTGTTTCAGGAAAACATACTAGAATGAAAGTCATGGTAAGGTGAATATGGATTGACCACTGAAATTCCATTCTTTCTTTTAAAAAGTAATTATTGAGAATTTACTAGATCCCAGGTACTATTATAGATACTGTAGAAAAGAAGCTAAACGATGAGATTTTTGTTCTCCTGATGCTTACTTTCTAATGCACAGAAAAAGAGAGTAAACAAAGAAACAAATGAACAAAACCATTCCAACTGGTGCTGAGTGGTATAAAGTACTATAAACGGGGCCAGGCACAGCGGCTCATGTCTGTAATCCCAGCACTTTGCGGGGTCAACACAGAAGAATCACTTGAGCCCAGGAGTTCAAGACCAGCCTGGGCAACAGAATGAGACCCCATTTCTATTTTTTAACAATATCAAAAATTCAGCTGGGTGTGGTGGCACGCACTCGTAGTCCCAGCTACTACAGAGGCTGAGGTAGGAGGACCTCTGGAGCTTGGGAGATCGAGGCTGCAGTGAGCTATGCTCACACCACTCTACTCCAGCCTGGGTGGTTTTCTGAGACTGTCTCAGAAAACAAACTACAAATGAGGGGCAGAGGGCATATGGAAGAATGTAATATGAGCTGGGGTAGGGTGTGCAATTAGAATAGTCAGGAATATTTAGTCCAAACATTTCACTGAGGAAATGTTTGAATTAAACCTAAATGACGCTGGACACAGTGGCTCATGCTTATAATCCAAGGGCTTTGGAAGGCTGAGGCAGGAGGATTGCTTGGGGAGTTCAAGACCAGCCTGGGCAACATAGGAAGACTCCCATCTCTAAAAAAAAAAAAAAAAAAAAAAAAAAAAAAAAAAGATTAGCCAGGCATGGTAGAGTGTGCCTATAGTCCCAACAACTCAGGAGGCTGAGGTGGAAGGATGGCTTGAGCCCAAGAGTTTGAGGCTGCAGTAAGCCGTGATCATGCCACTGTAATCCAGCCTGGGTGACAGAGGGAGAACCTGTCTCAAAACAAAACGAAGAAAAAAACCAACCCAAATGACACACAGGAGCCATGGGAAGAGCGGGGTTTGAGTATCACAGGCAGGAAGACCTGGAAGTGCTCAAGCTCAGTGTGTGTGTATTCTAGAAAAAAAAGAAGATCCAGTTAGGAGGAGTTCAGTGAGAGAGACGAGAGTGGTAAGACAGGAAGTCACAGAGGTGGGCAAGACCAGATCCTGTAGATCTTTATAGCCACAGTGGTGAAAATTAGATACAGAACTAGGAGACTTTATTTGGTGATGATAACTGGACCAGCCAGAGCCCCACAGGAAATGAGAGGCCCCTTAAATGAGCTTCTGGAAAGAATGCAATGAAGGGTTTATTTTAAAAGCAAGGTTAAGGGAATTAACAGGGGTTGTTGAAGATTCAGAACCTGGGAAGGATAAGAACACCTTTAAAAAGGGTCGGGTGTGGTGTCTCACGCCTGTAATACCAGCACTTTGGGAGGCTGAGGTGGGCGGATCACTTGAGGTCGGGAGTTCAAGACCAGCCTGGCCAACATGTTGAAATCCTGTCTCTATAAAAATACAAAATTAGCTGGATAGTTTCAGCTACTCAGAAGGCTGAGGCACGAGGATCACTTGAACCCAGATGGCTGAGGTTGCAGTGAGCCAAGATGGTGCCACTGCACTCCAGCCTGGGCGAAAGAGCAAGACCTGGTCTCAAAAAAAAAAAAAAAAAAAAAAAAAAAAAAAGGCCGGGAGTTGGTGATGCAGAGGTAGAGTAGCGGGAGCTAAGCCATAGAGAAAGGATCACTCAACAGAAGATGACGTCATAGAAGAATGCAGCCATGGCTGCAGGGGGTTGCAAAACAGTGAGTAAGGAAGTGATGGGGAGAGAATATCCCACCTCTTTCTGTTCCCACCCTCCTGTCTCCTGCTAGTGCCTTCCATTGGCTGAACCCAACCAAAGCCAGAGCAAAAGGGTGACCAGATTATGGAGTCCCCATGGTCATTATCCCAGGGCCAGGATTTGGCAGAAAGGGGGATTTGGGGTTGGGGAAAAAGGGAAAATGACCTGGTCCGATGTTAGCTATTTATAACAGCTTTTTGAAAAATACATTTAGGGGATACAAGTGCAGTTTTATTGCATGGATGTATTGCAGAGCAGTGAAGTCTGGGCTTTTAGCGCATTCATTACCCAAATAGTGTACATCATCCCCATTAAGTAATTTCTCATCCTCATCCTGCCTTCCATCTTCCCACCCTTCCTAGTCTCCAATGTCTATTATTTCGCAATGTATGCCCGTGTGTACATATTATGTAGCTCCCCCTTATCAGTGAGAACATGCAGTTTGACTTTCTGTTTCTGAGTTATTTCACTTAAGATAATGGCTTCAAGTTCTTGTTTTGTTTTGTTTGTTGTTTGTTTTTTTGTTTTGTTTTGTTTTTTAGACAGAGACTCACTCTGTCACCAGGCTGGAGTGCAGTGGCACGATCTCGGCTCACTGCAACCTCCGCCTCCTGGATTCAAGCGATTCTCCTGCCTCAGCCTCCCATGTAGCTGGGTCTACAGGCTCCTGCCACCACACCTGGCTAAGTTTTGTATTTTTAGTAGAGACGGGGTTTCATCATGTTGGCTAGAATGGTCTCGATCTCTTGACCTCGTGATCTGTTTGCCTCGGCCTCCCAAAGTGCTAGGATTACAGACATGAGCCACCGCGCCTGGCCAATGGCTTCAAGTTCTATCCATGTTGCTGCAAAAGACATTCTTTTTATGGCCAAATAGTATTCCATGGTCTATGTGGAATGTTTTATTATTCAATCATCCATTGATGGACACTTAGATTGATTCCATAGCTTTGCAATTGTGAATAGTGCCACAACAAACATACAAGCACAGGTAACTTGATATAATAATTTCTTATCCTTTGGGTAGATACCCAGTAGTGGGATTGCTGGATTGAATGGTAGTTCTGTTTGTAGTTCTTGGAGAGCTCTCCATACTGTTTTCCACAGAGATTGTACTTGTTTACATTCTCTTCAACAACGTACAAATGGCCCGGAGTGGTGGTTCATGCCTGTAATCTCAGCACTTTGGGAGGCCGAGGCAGGCAGATAACCTGAGGTCAGGAGTTCGAGACCAGCCCGGTCAACATGGCGAAACCCTGTCTCTACTAAAAATACAAAAATTAGCCAGGTGTGGTGGCACACGCCTGTAATCCTGGCTACTCGGAAGGTTGAGGCAGGAGAATTGCTTGAACCTGGGAGGTGGAGGTTGCAGTGAGCTGAGATCACACCATTGCACCCCAGCGTGGGCAACAGAGCAAGACTCCATCTCAAAAAAAAAAAGTGTATAGGCATTCCTTTTTTCTCCACATCCTCACCAACACCTGCTGTTTTTTGACTTTATAACAGGTTTTCCAAAACAGCAATATAAATACAGCACAGAAAACATCCACCAATGTTCTAACTTACTCTACTTCCCAGTAGAATAAAGAACCAAACTCACTATGCAAGGAAACCCACCTAAAATGCAAGCGGGGTTCACAACCTCCTGTTTGTATTACAAAGAGAATGAGGTTTGCTCTTTGAAAAAAAAAATTTAGTTTTCTATGACATTTAATGATCTCTAAAATCAATCTGCAGATATTTATTATATCCAAAGAATGTCATAAAAATAGGTCAGAAAAAAACGTTCTAATTTACTGGGATTTTTCCAATGCAGCCCTGCCATAGTGTTGGGGGTCATCCTTTCATGACTTAAGAGAGGTCCTTCTTTATTCAATTTTTCCTATAAATTCTTTCCAGATGACTCCAGGTCTTGTCAGTCTTCACATACCCCAATTCATCTGTATGATATTCTTTGCCTATTCCTTGTAGCAAGGTGGGTAAGAGTGAAAATTCCCACTGCCACCAAACTGCCTGGCACATACAAGCAAACACAGAGAAACAACACAGCACAATGTTAAAGTGTACGTGCTTGGCCGTCAGGCCGCCTGTGTCCCTGGCTGGGCCACCTACTTAACCAAGTAACCCTGGGCAAGTTGCATAACCTCTTTGTACCCTGGTTTCATCATCCATAAAATGAGTGATAATAATAGTACATGTTGCATAGTGTCATTATGAGGATTGAATAAATGGCAATTTCTAAAGGTTTCAAGCAGCATCTGGCCTGGAGTATGCACTAAAATGCTCTCCCCTGTGCACAGAAGGCTTCCTGTAGGACACACTCCAGTATACCACCTACCTCGCTGCTGTACGTATGCCTGGAAGTCCATTTCCCCCCTATGGGATGGAGAACTCCCACAGGGTACAAACTGAGTTCTGGTCTTTTCTGAATCCTCAGCACTCACATCACTGCCTCATCCCTTCATTCCACAAATAATTACAGAAGGCTTACTATGTGCTTGATGTTTCTGGAATCTGCTTCTAGTTTGGTGAACAGATGAACTGCATCATTGCATTTTTCTGTGATTGTCTCATGGGTATAATACGTCTTGTCTCTCCAAATAGGTGTGTAATGTTCTGGAGAAAAGAGGTAATGTCTTAAATTTGCCTCAATTATATTTAAAGATATCTATAATTTTTATTTTTTCTATGAATCACCCTATTTTGCCAAAGCCAGTGAAAGAAGTGCCAAAGTTAACAATATGGTATTTATACGTCAATAACTTTTTACACCTTTTTCTCTTCAATAGAAGAGATGAAATGTACATATAAACAACTGTCATACAATATAGAAAAGAATGAGTGCTGGGTAAAATGCAGAGGGGATTCAGAAAACGGCAGAATTACTTTTGGTTCTTTACTCATTAACTCATTAAAGTTAACTACAAGTAGTAGAAAACATTATGTTAGCTTAAACATAAAAAAAAAAGGATATGCGTTCAAAAATATACTCATAGAATTCAAGGACAATTGGGCATTACGGGACACCTGAAGCAGGAACTGGCAAACTGAAGAAGTCCTTCCGTTTTGGTACAACTGAAAACCATCATCTTCACTTGGTACAACTGAAAACCACCATCTTCATGTGCATCTGTTTCATTTCTTTCTTTTTCTTCGGGTTACCTTTATTGTCTCTCTGCCCTAATGGCACTGGGGTTTATGTCGTATCATTCCAACCACAGCTAACAATAACTGGCCATCTGTTAGTTTGAATTCCAAATCTTGTAGAATTTAACAGACCTGATTTAGGGCCAGAGAAGGGATGCCAGTGAGCCGATCAGAGCTCAGAAAAGATGTCTCTTCAAGGGCTCAGGGCTAACTCTGTGGAGGATAAGGTTCTGGAGCCTCAAGGAGGATGTCTGTGCCCTAGAAATAAAAGCATCCACAGTGAAAGACTCTCCTTCACTACTTGAAGTCATTTGAGATTCCCCAGAATAAGAGTCTGCTAGAGGTGGCTTCATACTGGCTTCCAAGAACCAATTGTTAAATTTTCAGGAATTTTCTGATCAGTTGTTAAACACAGCCCTATTAAAAATTAAACTACATAAATTCATAATTAGAAACAGTATTAAAAATGAAAGTAAAGCAAGGCACCCATCCAGTAATCCCAGCACTTTGGGAGGCTGAGACAGGAGGATCACTTGAAGCCAGGAGTTCGAGACCAGCTTGGAAACAAAGTGAGACCCTGCCTCTAAAAAACATTTTAAAAAATTATGTGGGTGATATAGTGGCATGTTCCTGTAGTCCCAGTTACTCAGGAAGCCAAAGTGGGAGGATTGCTTGAGCCCAGCAGTTCGAGGCTGTAGTGAGCTATGATTACATCACTGTTCTCCAGCCTGGGCAACAGACCAAGACTCAATTAAAAAAAAAAAAAAAACACACATACTCAAAACTCATTACTTTCTAATTATTTTTTATATGTTACTATTAGCTATGTCTTAAGTTTCTTTTTGTCTGTTGTGTCTGCATGATGGAAAAAATGGCTGTATAATGCTCCTGGGGTGCAACTTCACATTCTGTGACGTCACATTAGTAGCTTGAAATGAGCCAGGTAAGAGTACTTAGCCCATGGAATTGACAAATACTATAAATCAGACCTTGATTTGTTTTTTTGTTTTGTTTTGCTTTTACTATTGCTACTTTTTAATTGTCTAAATGAGGGATTAGCAAACTGTGGTCTAACACAGCTTGCTTGCCACTTATTTTTTTAGAATCCACAAGCTAAAATTAATTTTTAGTTTTTAATGGTTAGGGGAGAAAAAGAATGATATTTAATGACATGTGAAAGTTATGTTAATTGTAAATTTTACTGTTTATAGATGAGGTTTCATTGGTACACAGTCATGTTTACCACTATCTATGGTTAATCTGTGCTATAATGGCAAAGTTAAGTAATTGCAACAGAGACCACATGGCCTGCAAAGATTAAATATGGTGTGGTTCTTTACAAAAATAGTTTTTCTGATCTGGCCTAGATTGAAGAAAATCAGAAGAAAATGTGAAGAATTCAGATTCTTAAATGTTAAAATTAAGAGTGTTGTGTCTCTTAGTGTTACATTATAATTAGCACACACACAAAAAAGAAAATATCCTTTTGGAATTTAAAAACTATTATCCAACTCCACAAAGATATCCCTCCAATCACTGACAAACAAATGAAGTTCTGACATATTTCTTGACTGCTTCACTTTCTTCTAAATGAAAATATTAACCAACATCCATGGAGTTATTTATTTGTTGAATCAGACAATAACCAAACATTTATTCATAACTTGATATTGTGACATGATTGCTGGCAATAGTATTAAAAACACTCATAGTGAAGGAATGACATTAGGGAAGATGGCAGAGCAGGCAGTGGCAGGAGTTCATCTCTTCACCAAAACAACAATTGTGTTGGCAGGATTTCTCTGATGTACGTATTTCGGAAATCTGTAGTCTGTTTGAAAGCTTGCAGCTTCCAAGGGAAGTCTTTTCCTATAAATCATGGTTGATTTCAGTCAATTTCAGCAGTTAGCATGGTAGCAGCTACCCAGCCACAGCTGCCAAACCTGAGCCCTGTGCCAGTCAGCTGTGCCAACATTCCTAGAGGAACTTATAGCAACTAGGATAGCTAGAAAACACATTGTCCTTTGAAAAACTCTGGGATCAGTTCTAACGTCTGGTGGCTGCTTCTGACTGTGGAGGTATAGACACAGAGGTAAGCTGCCATTGTTGCAAGTCCCACCCAGCAGCTGAAGTGGCTTCCAGGGAATGTAAAGAAACAAAGTTTGTTTTCACCCTTCATTTCTGCCCCCGTTTTTTCCTTTTGCTGAGCTACATATTTAAGGATTAGGACATTGTAAAGCAACTGCACATGTGGAGGAATTTAGAAAGTCACTGCCCATGCCCAGGGAAAGACACCAGCTCAGAATGCTACCCTAAGTTTACACCTCAAGCTGATCCCAGCATAGGGACACCCTATAACAGTTTAAAAACCAAACCAGACAAAAACAAAAACAGAAAAACAGCAAACCCTGGGGAAGGGGTTGAATCTGATTTCCATAGTTGCCACACTGTAAGATTCAAATGTCCAGTTTTAAACAACCACCAAAAGAACCACAAGTCACATAAAGAAATAGGAAAGTATGGTTTACTCAAAGGAAAAAAATAAATCAGAAGAAAATATGGTGTCTTTACTAGACAAAGACATGAAAACAACTGTCTTAAAGACTCTTAAAGTACTAAAGTAAGACATGGATAAACTCAAGAAAATAAGATATGAACAAAATATAAATATCATTAAAGAGATAACATAAAAAATGAAACATAAAATTCTGGAGTTTAGAATTACAATAACTGAAATTTTAAAAATTCACTAGAAAAATTTAAAAGCAGATTTGAGCAGGCAGAAGAATCAATCAACTTAAAGACAGATAATTAAAATTTTGAATCTAAGAAACACACACACAAAAAAAATTGAAGAAAAGTAAACAGAGCCCAAGGACAGTGGAACGTCATCAAGAATACCAACCTACGCATTGTGGGAACCTTAAAAAAATAAATAAATAAAGGATCAGGGCAGAGAGATTATTTGAAGAAATAATGCGCAAAAACTTTCCAAACATCATGGGAGATATGAATCTACAAACCCAAGAAGCTCAACAAATTCCAGATATAATAAAGAGACCACACCAATACACATTATAATAAACTTATCAAAAGACAAAGAGAGAATCTTGAAAGCAGGATGAGATAAGTGACTCATCACCACACAGGACCTTTAACAAGATTATTAGCAGATTTCTCTTCAGAAACCTTGAAGGTTTCAAAGTGCAGGAAGTGTGGAAAGTTATTCAAAAGTATTCTCAAATTGCTGAAAGAAAAAAAACTGTCAAATGGGAATTCTATATCTAGAAAAACTGTCCTACAAAAATAAGGGAGAAATTGAAACATTCCTAGATAAACAAAAGCTGAGGGTGTTTATTACCACTAAATCTCAAAAGATTTTCAGATTGAAATAAAGGGACATTAAATAGTAAATCAAGGTCATATGAAGAATAAAGATCTCCAGTAAAAGTAAATACATGGACAATTAAAAAATCTAGTTTTATTGTAACTTTTGTAACATGATTAAAAAGACAAATGTGTTTTAAAAACCAATTATTACTCTATGTTTTGAGGCTCAAAATGTATAAAGATATAATTTATGATATTGATAACTGAAAGAGGATGGGGACAGAGCTGTATTGAAGCAGAATTTTTGTATGCTATTGAAGTTAAGCTACCGTAAATTCAAATTAGTGTTACAACTTTAGGATGTTAAGTGTAATACCCATAGTAACTATGAAGAAAATAACTATAGAATGTACACTAAGGAAAATGACAAAGGAATTAAAACATTTTCCTACAAAAATCAATGAAACACACAAAAAGAGTAATGTAGGAAATGAGGAACAAAAAAACTACAAGGAATATAGAAAATAAATGCAAAATGTAGAAGTAAACCCTCCTTGTTAGTAATTACTTTAACTATAAATGAATTAAAATCTCCAGTCAAAAGACAGATATTCGAAGAATGAATTAAAAAAAAAAAAAGTGATCCAACCATTTGCTGTCTACAAGATACTCACTTTAGCTCCAACTCCACAGATAGGTTAAAAGTGAAAGGATGAGAAAATATATTCCACACAACTAGTAACCAAAAGAATTCTGGGGTGGCTATGCCAACATCAGACAAAATGTACTTTAAATTTAAGAAGGTTGCAAAAGACAAAGAAGATATTAAGTTTACAAAAGACAAAGAAGACTTTACAAGAGACATTAATACATAATGTTTGCTTTGTCTCTTATAACCTTTTTAAATGTAAGGTATATTGATTTTACTATTACATATTAATACAAATTTCAATATAGCAAAAAGACATAATTAGAAACACTTGTACACCTAATAACAGACTCCCAAAATACATGAAGGAAAAATTGACAAAATTGCTCTTCTTTTGCTTCAGAATACTCTCATGATAAAAATCTTGACCCTAGTTAAATCTAACTCTGTATCTATTTGGCATCTTCACTGGTGCAGTTACCTAGGGGTGAATTTTTAAAAAGCACAACTATGTTCATTGGCTTTAATTCATTATCATGAACTGTGGGAACTTAATGCTCTCTGTTGGTTATATGACATTTTTTTTTCCAGTCAGATCACTTTTCCACACTTCTGGAAAACTACTTCATGTTTTCTTCCCCATTCTTTCTCCCCTTCCCTCCCAGCTTGTGACCTAGCTTCTTATTTCACCAAGAATATGAAAGCAACCAGAAATGTATTTCACTAGTTCCAACCACCACATCCATCTATAATCTGTCTTTTGTTCCCATATTCTCTACTTTCTCTCCTGTCATAATAATACACCTACCCTTTTTACTAGTGTCATATATCACCTTCTCTTGCCTATTAAAAGATATTGTTCCAGTAATTCTTTCCCCTTTATATTAATTTTCCTCTCTGTTGAATCATTTCTATATAGCACTTCAATAAGGTTTTCATCCTTATACCACTTCACTGAAATTGCTTTTGTCCACACCACTGATGGACTCCTCTTTGCTAAATCCAATGGTCAACTTCATCTTCATTTTACTTGGTTCATTGGCAAGGTTTAACATCAATCATGTCATCCTTCCTGAAGCACTTTCTTCACTGTGCCTCCAGGATAGCCTCTCTCTGGACACATTTTTCAGTCTGCTTTTCTGGTTCTTTCTCATCTCCCTTACTTCTAAACATTGATGTACCCCAGTTCCTTGAGTCTCTTATCCTGTCTATAAATACTCCTCTGGTGATCATAAACTGTCAAATGACTTTAAATATTATCCATGTAATGGTAACTCATTGATCTACTTTGATGGCCCAAACTACTGCCTGAGTTCATCTATACAAGTGCCTACCCAATATCTCCATTTAGAAGTCTTATTAAACTTAATATGTCCAAAACTGAGTTCCTGATATTTCCATCCAAGCCTGCTCCATCCACAGTCTTCCCTTTCTTAGTTAATAGCAAATTTATCCTACCAAAAACCTAGAACCATCCTTGATTCCTCTATTTCTTTCACATCCTGAATCTAGCTTGTCAGCAAATCACATCAGCTGTTCCTTAAAAATAAGCTAGAATCTGTTTTCTCACCACAACCACAGCTACTACCCTGGTGCAAGCTTCCATCCTCCCTCATCTAGATTACTATAAAGCTTCATAACTTGTCTCCTTGTGTCTTTCCTTGCTTTCAGTCTATTCTCAAAACAGAAGTCAAAGTGATCTTATTAAAATTTAAGTCACATTATGTACCTTCTCTGCACAAATCCTTCCAATGGCTTCCCATCTCACATAAAGTATCATAAAAACCCAAGTCCTCATCTTAACCTACCAGGCTCTACATGATCTTCCCCGTTCTGCCCATAACCTCTCTGAAATCATTTCCCTAACTCAGTCTTCTGCAATCACTCTGGAAGACACCTTCCTGCTAACCACCTTCCTTAGCTCTTCCCATTATTAAAAACTATATATATATATATAACTTCACTAGATTGTAAACACCATGACAGCAGGATTTTTTTTTTCAGTCTGTCTTGCTATATCCATAGCACTGGAATAGTGTTTGGAGGCAAGAAAAGGATATGTGAGATAGCAAGGACGTGGTATTGAACATTTTCACTGTAGACATGGTGATATGGTTTGGCTATGTCCCCAACAACATTTCATCTTGAATTGTAGCTCCCATAATTCCCACATGTTGTGGGAGGAAACTGGTGGGAGATAATTGAATCATGGGGGCAGTTTCCCCCCATACTGTTCTCATGGTAGTGAATAAGTCTCACGAAATTTGATGGTTTTATAAGGGGAAACCCCTTTCACTTGGTTCTCATTCTCTTTTTGCCTGCCACCATGTAAGACGTGCCTTTTGCCTTCTGCCATGATTGTGAGGTCTCCCCAGCTACAGCCACGTGGAAATGTGAGTCCATTACACTTCTTTTTCTTTATAAATTATCCAGTCTCAGGTATGGCTTTATTAGCAGCATGAGAATCAACTAATACATATGGATTTTGTCATTCAAAGGGATATCATTATGGCTGTGAATAGCCAGTTGATAGGGGGATCCTGAAGTCATTTTGAAAGGAATAATCATTTCCAAACTCATGATTTTTTCCAGAGACTACAAATGAGGACAATGATGAGGTGACATTGATGGTATTTTAAACTGATATTTTAAAAGATGCATCTGTACCTTATTAGCATTTGAGGAATCAGTGGCAGGCAGTGTGCTGCAGAGAGACAGCCAGCGGACAAGAAATAGGAGATCCTTCCTGCGAGGCGAAAATATGGGGCAAGGCCAGGAGGGAAGTGAGAGTAAAAGGCCAAGAGTGATACAAGCTTTGGCTCTTATGGTGTAACCGAAATACAACTAGGACCCCCCACCCCCACTCCAGGCCTAGCCTCAGCACATACGTTTTAATTCAAAGAACTGCACTCTAAAGGAAAATACACATTAAATCAGTTCCAACTTTTACTTAGGAAGAAAATCGCCAAGAAATGTGGAGGGAACTACACTTTTAGTGCACAGCAAATCATGCCGCATCCTCTCTATGGGTCTCCTCCACTCTCAAAACTCACCACAGAAATGGCTACTGACCCCACAAACCTCTTTTTCACTCCTCTCATCTCCTAATCCAAACCTCTCCTTGGCCAAGTCCTGCTACTACCCATTATCCCTCCATTCATCCTCCCTTTCCTCTCCAGCTTTCTTTCTCATGAATAATCTTGTTCTTTCCAATGTAATCCCTATGTCCCACTTGTCCAGTTGTGTCTCTGGCTCACCATTAACTCAGTTCTGCATTATAAAACCCTGAGCTCTGAACTGACAAAGCTATAATTATCTCTAGAGAGGCAGAGGGAGGTACGGGAAAGGCTGAGACCACAAAACATTAATAATTTTCTTCCCCATCACAGTAGAATAAAGTCTCTTTTCCCTCCCTGGATTTCAAGTGTCTGAAAATATCTAATTTCAAAAGGAGGAGGAGGAAGAACCCCTTGGAAAGACAGAAATACTGGTGAAAAGAGAAATCCCTCTCTTTGACTAGGGATTTCAGCCAAGTGAGTTAAAAGGCCAGGATTCTTTCTAACCGTCCATGCCACAAGATGTAAACGAATCTATTTACTCAGCAAAATATTTCCTTATTACATTTTGAGTAATTTCCCATTGAAAACAAACAGTGCATGTCAAAAAGCTCCAGGAGTCCCTCAGGCCCTTGGGGCTGAGAATGGGCCCATCTCAGTCATCTTTCCTCTGCTTTCAAGAGAGGAAGCCAGACAAGTTTATTTTTACTTTTGTCTTTCTATTTTGATTTACCAAATGCCACTGCTTAATTGCGTTTTGAAAAAGACAGACAAAAGCAGCAACCATCTCAGTGTAGACTGACTACAGAACGTTTGAGCTGATCTCATCAGACAACGAATTCAACCATATTTTATTTACCAATAGAGATACTGGGAGTAGTCAAGATTACCAACCTTGATGTAGGATGCCCAGCTGTCATTGACTCTTCATCAATTAACCATTGAAAAAGAAACAAAATCATTTCACTTTCCTTTTTTTTTTCTTTTTTCTTTTCTTTTTTTTTTTTTTTACTGATTATTAACACAATTCATTGGCCAATCCACTCTTTCCCTACTGATGTGAAAGACCACTTTTGTCATTTACTGAAGTATATTTAATTCTACGTTGTTATAATAACTTCTGTGTTCTGGCAGTAAAGCCCCAGACTTTTAATTTCTGTGACTGTATGAATAATTTTAACAGCTTCTATGAGATTGGTGCAAAAGCAATTGCAGTTTTTGCTATTAAAAGTAATAAAAGTAGGCCAAGGTGGGCGGATCATGAGGTCAGGAGATCGAGACCATCCTGGCTAACAAGGTGAAACCCCGTCTCTACTAAAAATACAAAAAATGAGCTGGGCGTGGTAGCAGGCGCCTGTAGTTCCAGCTACTCAAGAGACTGAGGCAGGAGAACGGCATGAACCCGGGAGGCGGAGCTTGCAGTGAGCAGAGATCACGCCACTGCACTCCAGCCTGGGCGACAGTGTAAGACTCTGTCTAAAAAAAAAAAAAAAAAAAGTAATGAAAGTAACACATCTACTTTCATATCTACCAGAATGGCTAAAAATAATGAATAAACATAAAGAATCCATACCAACATAAAGTGGTGGTATGGATTCGGAGAAACTAGAGCTCTCAAATACTGCTGATGGGAATGTAAATTAGAACAGATGTTTCTAAACTGTTTGGCAGTGTCTATTAAAGCTAAACATATGTACTGTATACTCTATGACCCAACATTAACCCTCCTGGCTTTCAATGTATATTTAAAGTAACAATGAATATTTACTTTCACCAAAAGACATGCACATGAGTATGATAACAACCTGAATGTTTACCACTAGTGAAGAATTTATTTTTTAAAATGTTGGTATATTCATGAAATGGAGCACTGTGAAGCAATGAAAAGAATAAACTACTGCTACATGCTGCAATATCAATGAATCTTACAGGCATAATGTTGAATAAAAGCCACACACAAAAGATTAAAAGATAATCTTATTAATGTTATCAGGTGTATTAATTGATTACATTAACAAGAAATTCAAAATAAACAAAACCAATGTATGGTAATAGAGGTCAGGAGATAGTTGCCTTTTGTTGGATTTACTGACTGAGAGGGGTGCAAGGAAGCCTTCTGGAATATTGGAAATGTTCTATAACTGGATCTGGATTGTGGTTGTATAGGTGTATACATATGAAAATACTTATTGAGCTATACACCCAAGATTTGTGCATTTCACTACATTAAGTTATATCTCAATAATTTTAAAAAAATATTGTCTTTTCCAATCATTAAAAAGTCAGGAAACAACAGGTGCTGGAGAGGATGTGGAGAAACAGGAACACTTTTAGACTGTTGGTGGGATTGTAAACTAGTTCAACCATTATGGAAAACAGTATGGCATTCCTCAAGGATCTAGAACTAGAAACACCATATGACCCAGCCATCCCACTACTGGGTATATACCCAAAGGATTATAAATCATGCTGCTATAAAGACACATGCACATGTATGTTTATTGCGGCACTATTCACAATAGCAAAGACTTGGAATCAACCCAAATGTCCATCTGTGACAGACTGGATTAAGAAAATGTGGCACATATACACCATGGAATACTATGCAGCCATAAAAAAGGATGAGTTTGTGTCCTTTGTAGGGACATGGATGCAGCTGGAAACCATCATTCTCAGCAAACTGTCGCAAGAACAGAAAACCAAACACCGCATGTTCTCACTCATAGGTGGGAACTGAACAATGAGATCACTTGGACTCAGGAAGGGGAACATCACACACCAGGGCCTATCACGGGGAGCGGGGAGCGGGGAGGGATTGCATTGGGAGTTATACCTGATGTAAATGACGAGTTAATGGGTGCTGACGAGTTGATGGGTGCAGCACACCAACATGGCATAAGTATACATATGTAACAAACCTGCACGTTATGCACATGTACCCTAGAACTTAAAGCATAATAATAAAAAAAAGCCTTTTCTTTTAT
The DNA here is from genome assembly GCF_007565055.1 of Rhinopithecus roxellana. Lineage (NCBI taxonomy): Eukaryota > Metazoa > Chordata > Mammalia > Primates > Cercopithecidae > Rhinopithecus > Rhinopithecus roxellana. The sequence goes on from NC_044559.1 coordinate 105,998,386, forward strand.
TTTTATTATTTGAGGTAAAATTTATCATCATTTGACTGATTTTGATAAAAATCTCTATTAGGATTTACATATAAAATCAGAGTGCATTTAACATCATTGTAATTTTATTTATTTTAAAAATATTCCTCTTTTAAAATGTTTCTGTTTTCTTCATGTAGGTATAACCCAGATGTCAATTGCACTCAGCAAATATCTTGACATTCTAATTAAATTGCCTTGAACACTCTCCCAAATACAGTGAGAAACCCAGAGGAGGTGAAGCCATGAGGAGAGGTTGAGGTATAGTTTATAAGCTCCCCAGGCAATGTGCAGAATGTCGAGAACCAATAGCCTGGTTGACTTGACTCACTTGGGTCCTGCTGAAAGTCAATAGCTTGAGTGCCAAAAACACAGCACTATTTTGCAGTCAGAAAGAAAGAATGAGACCTTTTCGTTTGGGCTGGTCAGCTCCCTTAAAAAGAAATCAATGAATCTTCTGCTAGAGAATAATGCTGACTGTTGGTATTCTGAGACCCCAGTGAAGGGAGAGGACCAGAGGTCTCACTATTGAAGATGTTAACTTTCATTTGATCTGCCTATTTTCAATATGGCACTATATTAGGCTATTTTTTCATTACTATACATAAATACCTGAGACTGGGCAACTTCTAAGAGAAGAGGTTTAATTGGCTTGCAGTTGGGCAGGCTATACAGGAAGAATTGTGCCAGCATCTGCTCATCTTCTGGGGAGGCCTCAAGAAGCTTACAAGGAGGGACGAAGGTGAAGCAGGAGAAGACAGGTCACATGGCAAAAGCAGGACCAAGGGATGGGGAGGTGCAACACTTGATAACAACCAGACCTCATGAGAACTTATTCACTATTGCAGGGACAGCACCAAGCCATGAGGGATCCGCCTCTATGACCCAAACGGCTTCTACCAGGCCCCTCCTAAATCTCATGTCCTTCTTATATTGCAAAATGCAATCATACCTTCCCAGTAATCTCCCAAAGTCTTAAATCATTCTAGCATTAACTCAAAAGTCCAAAGTCTCATCTGAGACAAGGCAAGTTCCTTCTATCTATGAGCCTGTAAAATAAAAAAAAAAAGTTACTTACTTCCAAGATACAATGTGGGTATAGCCTTTGGGTAAACATTTCTGTTCCAAAAGGGAGAAACTGGCCAAAAGAAAGGGGCTGTAGTCCCCACTCAAGTCCAAAACCCAGGAGGGCATTCATTAAATCTTAAAACTCCAAAAAAGTCTCCTTTGACCCCACGTCCCACATTCAGGGCACACTGGTGCAAAAGATGGGCTCCCAAGGGCTTCGGCAGGCACCTCACACTCACTTTTCTGCTTCTGCTGTGTGCCAAGTTCAGGCTGCTAAAAATGGGGAGAAGTCATGACACAGCAGTATGGGGTCAAGGAAGGATTCAGGAGACTAAATGCTTGGTGTAAGGCCTTTCAACCAATCTTTCCAACTCCAGCCACATTCTACACTCTTGTCTTTATAACCTGACACCTAGAATCGGTGAGCTTTTCTGGGGCTATGCGTAGAAACTGGCTTACTCCTTATTGGTTTTTTTGCTCATAGGCTTAGATTTCGACTTTCTCTCTAGAGTTAGTCAGCTTCCAAAATGGTGGTAATATATCTTGTTTGCTATGTCTTCTAGGTGTGTCTTTTTAAAAAGACCATATAGTCATTTAAAATCTCAATTTGAGTCTTTGCCATTTTTTTCTTTTTTCTTCAGTACAATTTACATAAGGTGAACAAATCTTAAATGTATAATTAAATGGAGTTTTACATATTCATACACTTGTGTATCCAACTTTCAAGTCAAATTATAGAACATTTCCAGCACCCTAGCAGGATCCCATCTAACACCATATTTTAGATTGGGTTCTCTTGGAAGCAGACTCTGAGACTGTTTTGTGTCCAGGATATTTGTTATTGAATAATCATGATCAATACCTGTTGATCATGAGGGAAGGAAACAGGCCTGGGTAGAAAATGTAAAGGTATCATGCAGGACCCTCAGCCTCAGCCAAATCCACGGAAAGCTCTGGAGCTGAAAGCGTCCTCTGAATTGTCCTGTCCAATGGACAGGTGACTGTCCAAAATGGCCAGTCCTTTGTCTTTATACCCCCACCTGGATCTATTGTTAGCTGTAAACTGCTTCTAGAAGAGTGTGTGACCCTGGTCAAGGCATGTCTCTGTTGCTGACGCAATCCCTAGATCAATGACAGCTGATGGCTCTTGGCTGACAGCACTCCTTGCAGCTGAAGGAGGAATCTGGCCTCTTCATGTGTACCACACCCTCCTTGTCGAAAACCCTCCAAGAAAAACATCATTCTAACTCTTGTTACCTTAGATTAGTTTTGATTGATTTTACATTTCTTTTAAATGGAATTACACAGTATGGACTAATTTCATTCTAGTTTATTTTTTTTAGCATTACATATGTGAATTTCATCATGTTGTTGCATGTAGCAGAAATCATTCTTTTTCATTGCTATATAATATTTCACAGTAAGAACAAACTGCAGTTTATATATCCTTTCTTCCACTGATCAACATTTGAATTGTTTCCATTTGGGGCTATTAGGAATAATCTTTGCTTTCTCTTTCATTGGTTTCTGCCTTAGCTTTATTTTTTCCTTCTTCCTATTTGGGTTTAATTTGCTCTTCACTCTCTAGTTTCTCAGAAAGGAGACTGAAATCATTGATTTTCGACTTTTCTTTTTCTACCTTCTTCACTCAAAAGTATAAATTTCCCTTTGGTCAGAAACTGCATTCCATAAGTTTTGAAAATATTTCATAACTGCTGTTATGACTTCTTTTCTAATACATATATTATTGAAGTTGTGGATTTTCTACTTATTTTTCTATTATTGATTTCAAGTTTAATTCTACTGTAGTCAAATAACATTTTCTTTATGTTCTGAGTCTTTGAAATTTTGGGAGACTTACCCGATCCAGCACAGGCTCTATTTTGGTGAATGTTCCATGTAGGCCGGGCGCAGTGGCTCACGCCTGCAATCCCAGCACTTTGGGAAGCCAAGGTCGGTGGATCATGAGGTCAGGAGATCGAGACCATCCTGGCTAACATGGTGAAACCTCATCTCTACTAAAAATAAAAAAAAAATTAGCCGGGCGTGGTGATGGGTGCCTGTAGCCCCAGCTACTTGGGAGGCTGAGGCAGGAGAATGGTATGAACCCAGGAGGCAGAACTTGCAGTGAGCCGAGACCACTCCACTGTACTCCAGCCTGCATGACAGAGCAAGACTCTGTCTCAAAAAAAAAGGTTTCATATAAACTTGAAAAAAAAATATGTTCTGCAGTTATTGAGTGTGATGCTCTATACTTGTGAATCAGATTCAGATCTTCCATGTTTTTATTAATATTTTTTCTTTATTATTATCAATTGCTGAGAATGATGTATTAAAATCTCTGACTATAATTGTGGATTACCAATTTCTACTTCTGGATCTATGAACTTTTGCTGTACATATTTTAACTACATTAGGTGTATACAAATTTAAAATTATCATGTTTCCTTGATGAATTACCTCTCTTATTATGAAAACTCTGTCTCTATTAACATTTCTTTCCATAAGTCCCATCATGTGATACTAATAGAGCTGTATCAGCTAACTTTTGTTTAGTGTTTACATGACATATCTTTTCTCATTCTTTTATTTTTCCATTTTCCTGTGTCCTTATCAATAAGTCTTTCATAAACAGTATTGTATTTAAAGTATGTCTCTTGCAAACAGCATATAGTAGTTTCTTTTTTAACCAAATTGGCCCATTCATCTAGCAAAGGAAAGAGTTAGTAATTGCAAATTCACTTCACAATTTTCACTTCACATTTAGAATTTCAACTCATCTAGTCTCTTTGTTTCCACAATTCTCCTATGTCTTTAAAAATATAATTTTGGAAAATCTTGGGATTCTTCTTTAGTTATTGCAGCCAGAGCATTGGGCTATTATGACCTATTACATCCTTCCATGAAGCGCAAGCCTCTGTCTTGTCATTTAATAGCAAAGGTTTTTGTTTGTTTTGTTTGCTTTTGCTGTTGGTTTTTGTTTTTAGAGACAGGGTCTCATTCTATCATTCAGGCTGGAGTGCAGTGGAGCAATTATAGCTCGCTGTAACCTCAAGCTCCTGGCCAGAACCTATCCTCTGCCTCCCAAGTAGCTAGGATTATAGGAACGTGCCACTATGCCCAGATTTTTATTTATTTATTTATTTGTTTTAGAGACAGGGTCTTGCGATTTTGCCCAGGCTGGTCTGGAACTCCTGGCCTCAAGTGACTCTCCCTCTTTGGCCTCCCAAAGCACTGAGATTACAGATGTGAGCCATTCTGCCTGATCTAATAGCAAGTTTAACTATACACATTCAATGTGATAACTGCTTTATTTGATCTAAATTCTATTATCTTATTTAATGGTTTGTGGCTATTTTTCATTTTACTTTTTGATAGATTTATCTTTTTAACTCTAATAATACAGATATTCTATTGTATACCCCCAGAAGTCACATGGCCCCTCGATACCTAAACACAAAACGAACAAAACTATTGACTCTCTCAACTGTATTCAATAAGAAATTGAACGCCCTTTCCGAGATTGCAGGAGCTTACATTTTCATGGAGAATTTTGCTTCTGAATGTTTGTGTCTTCCATTCTGAACATCTCTAGCAGTGATTCCCATAGCATGATCCCCGCAGCTTCATTCTGGCCCAGATGTGTTCCCTATTCCCTTTTCTCATACCCTCCCCCAACCTCCTAACCACTCTAAGCCTGTTTTTTTATTTGCTTATTATTATTTTTTAAGACAGAGTCTCACTGTCTCCCAGGAGTGCAGTGGCACCATCATAGCTCACTGTAGCCTCTAACTCCTGGGTTCAACTGATCCTCCCACCTCAGCCTCCCTAGTAGCTTGAAATACAGACACACACCACCGTGCCTGGCTAATCTTTTTTTTTTTTTTTTCCAATTTTTTTTTTTAGAGATGGGATCTTGCTATGTTGCCCAGGCCAGACTTGAACTCCTGGCTTCAAGCAATCTTCCTGCCTCAGCTTCCCAAAGCACTAGGATTATAGGCATGAGCTACCATGCCTAACCTCAAACCTTATACTAAGCTTTTTTTTTTTTACCTCCAAACCTTCTGTAAAGTCTTTTCTGAAGACTTGAGGTAATGAATAATGAATTATAGCCAAGCAATCAATGTATTATCAAATGAGGTGAATCTCCTCCTAAAAGTTCTTTGATCATCCTGGCCTTACAGATCACTCAGAAGTCACCTTTTTCCACAGGGAACTGTTCTCTTAACTTGCTAAGTTGACCTCTTTCTCTCAACAGACCTCGAATTTTGTGTAGGCAGCCTTTTAGCTCTTCACTTCTATTCAATTCTACCTACCTCTGTAGATCCAAAAACTGATTGGCACATTAAGCTAGAAAAGGGACATGTATCTCTGTGTTGTATGCTTACCAGCACCAAAGTATTTGCTTGTGATTTTCAGTTTCAGTCTTTCCTCCCAAATTACCTCTGTATTAATAGAAACAATCAATAGGAAGACTGCTTTTTCCCACTGACTTGATTTACGCTGTAATTCTTTTCTCTCTCTCTATTCCTTTGTTTGTTCTATAAAAAGTTGCCTTTCAGTAAAAGTCAAGCCTAAATTCTTGATCATAATTAAGCAAGAAATTATATCTATTCACTGTTCTCCCCTCCCATTATGTAAAACAAGACTTTTAACAGTCTTATATCTCTCATCTCCCAACTCCCAATTACTGTTAACATAATCTAAGCTTTTAGATCCAAATTATGAATATAAATTATTTTACTTTATTTATGTTACCTTTCAAGTACACTTGTCAGTCTTCCCGGGAATACCAGCCTGAAGCCATCAGGGTCAACTCTCTCTCCACTCTTTGCTCTTTTCTAATTGACATACTTGCTTTTGTAGAAACCAGGTAAATATTGATGCAGACTTCTGTGTTGCATATTTATTCGTTTGTTTCAGTGGGAATTAGGAAGGAGAAAGGAAATTCCCCGCCAGCTTAAATGTAAGGATCATCTCTCGACCTAGAAATGTTTTTTTTTTTTTTTTTTTTTTTTCCTGAGACAGAGTCTTGCTCTGTTACCCAGGCTGGAATGCAATGGTGTGATCTCAGCTCACTGCAACCTCCGCCTCTCAGGTTCAAGCAATTCTCCTGCCCCAGCCTCCTGAATAGCTGGGATTACAGACGTCCACCACGATGCCTGGTAAATTTGTTGTGTTTTCGATAGAGATAGGGTTTCATCATGTTTACCAGGCTGGTCTCAAACTCCTGACCTCAGGTGATCTGCCCGCCTCAGCCTCCCAAAGTGCTGGGATTACAGGTGTGAACCACCGCACCTGGCCTAGAAATCTTTAAACTTACTTTTACTGAAGCAAGGTTTCATATTATAATTCATTCCTTAGATTATATTATATCCAATTTTTAAGTATAAGTTGGTGCTCTTACCCCAGTCCTACCCACTTTACTCCTTCAGGTTTCTCCCCTTACACTGACCCTCCCATCACAGTTTTAGGCCCTCATCCTTGCACTTGCCTAGGAAAAGTCTATTAACAAAATACAACTTTACTTGAATATTCACCCCAGTCTGTTTTTATTTTCAAATGCCTGCAATCTTTCCACTGCTTAACACAGACGTTATTCCAAAACTCTCTTTAAAATTGATTTTTTTGGTAAATTAAATGCACCAGCAGAGTTATTATTTAAGAGAAGCTTTCAGTGAATCATTTTGCAAAATAAAGGATTTTTTTTTTTTTTGCAATATGTATTAACTCCTATCCCAACCATTTCCAACTCCTCTTCCCACTCACAACAATAACAAAAAAAAATCTGTTTTATAAATTTGGATTTTTGAATAGTAAATGGAACTTACCATATTTCATTTTAAAACCAAATATAAACATTTACAGACTCTGCCCTGTAACTCTCTCATATCCATATAAATAATTATGCCTTTTCTGTACTTGAGAACTTACTATTTCTTTTCACTGCTTTCACTTTCTTTCTTCTTTTCTTTTTTTTCCAGATCGTGTAGATGCTTAAAGGGAGCTTCATGAAACAAGAGATGAGAAAGATCAAGAGAAATAATTGTTTTTCTTTGTAAATGTTACAAACCTTTTAATTTTTCCTCCTAGGCTCAAAGCTCCTTTAACTTTGTTCTGTCATTATTATTGGTCTCTCAGAGATAAAGCAAACGTGCTAAATAGCATGTCCACACTGGCAGAGTTTTATACTTACTGCACTTTCAGGCAATGAAATCGGCAGCCTAGAAAACTCAATTCATTGCTAGAGTTCAATTTCTGGCAAACATCACTGCTCCAACATGAATGTCCATTCCCATTTCAGGTATTTCTTGGCATGGTACTTTTCCCAGCACTGAACCCTTGATGTCGTTAGTAATTATGACTATTAGGGGGATAAAGGATCCAAAAATGAGAAAAACTTTCAGTGGAAGATAAGCTTTTGCAGTTATCCAAGAAACACAATGAAGAGGTGTTATTGAGCCAAGGTGCTCACTAATAGGACCTGCTTCTGATGATTAAGGGCGAGTGTTCAGTTGGCTTCATGCTGAAGTAATTAGCGGAATTTTTTATTATATTCTGACAAGTTCAATATAAAGTTGTTTGGTTACTCTCTACACTTGGAACGCACATGGAAAACACATGTGGCACTGACTGGAGTTTGTTCCACTCTAGGAGTGTTGATAAAATACTTTTTAAAATGCAACTCACAAGCCTGTAACATTCCTCAGCGCTACAGGATGCAAACCCACCTCCTAGTCAAAGGGTGAGATCTTTGGGGAGAACGCCATTGCTACCACGCTGTCTCTAACACTCCAAACTAGTACTACCCCGCCCCAGCCATGACCTTGGACTCAACCCGAACCATTTTCTGGGAGTCTACTCAACACAGGACAGCTCTATGTTCCAGACAGGGAAGATACCACACTGGAGCTTGCTCTCATTCCCTTCTTCTTCCAGCTCTTGCAAGGGTTCTGTGTTCCTGGAACCTGAGCACCAGGCTACCAGCAGAATCTAGATCTAAATCTTAGAAGGCAGTAACATATATAAACAGCTAATGAACATAGAGTAAGTGAAATCACCAAGTCTTTGTGATTCCTCTCTCTCAATAGTTATCATTTATCTTGAATCTATCCATTATCACTGTCAGTATTTTAATCCTGACTACCACCATCTCTACCTCGGATGAATACAATAATCTCCTAAAACATCTCTTGCCTCCAGCATTATTTTCTTCTACTGTGGCCAAAATAATCTTCCTAAAATGCAAATGTTGATCATATTTCTTTCCTTCTGGAAACATTTCACTGGCTCCTTGGACCTATCTTCAGGATTAAGTTTAAATACCTTGGCATGGATTAACTGGGGTGACAGATCACTAGTTGTCTAAACCAGTCACTTTTTTTTAAAGAGATGGGTCTTGTTCTGTCACCCAGGTTGGAGTGCAGTGGTGTGATCATAGCTCACTGCAGCCTCAAATTCCTGAGCTCAATCAGTTCTCCTGCCTCAGCCTCCCAAGTGCTGAAATTACAGGCATGAGCCACTGCACCCAGCCAAACCAATCTTTACTGAATGTGAAGGAGGGAAGATGATAATAGTTATGCTGAGACCACAGGTGCAAATAGAGTGTCTCCTAGGGCAAACTGATATGCATAGTCACCCAGAGCACAAATGGATATATCTTCATGATCTAATCCCAGCTAATCTCTCCAACTTCACCTCCCAGTCTTTTCCTCTTTTTGCATATGTTATTCACACTGCCTCGAATTCTATTCTCCTTATCACTGGCCACTTCACCTAGACAGCTCTGAATTAGTGCCTCATCCCTGCTGAGGCTCCTCTCGTTTTCGGAAGCAGCCCTAACGTCTTTTTCTTTTTCTTTTTTTTTTTTTTTTTTTATTTTTTTATTTTGAGACAGACTCTCTCACTCTATCGCCCAGGCTGGAGTGCAGTGGTGTAATCTCGGCTCACTGCAACCTCCACCTCCTGGGTTCAAGCGATTCTCGTGCCTCAGCCTCCTGAGTAGCTGGGATTATAGGGGCCCACCTATAATCCCAGGCGGCTAATTTTTGTATTTTTAGTAGAGATGGTTTTTCACCACGTTGGCCAGGCTGGTCTTGAGCCCTAACCTCTTGAGACTGAGAGAAGTGCTCCACTTTGGATGCCCTCTCACTTTCTGTACTTTCCAGCCCTGGCAGTGATGATAGCATGTTATTTGTCTTTTTTCCCAGTGCATCATCACCATTTGTGTATCTCCCCATAGATGGTGCTAAATTCTTTGACAGTAAACATCCTGGAACTGGTTGACTCTCAATACATATGAGTGAATTAATGAACTCCAAGTGCCATTGGAATTGGGAGGGGAGAGATCTGGAGAGCTTGCAGGGAGACGGTATTTGAGCCCGTCCCTGAAGACTGGGTAACATCTGGGAGCCTTGGGAGGCTGGAGGCACAGTCAGGGAAGTGAAGCCGAGACTGCTGCTGAGGATAGCATGGGCCTGGCACATCACAGCACTGGGGACTTGAGTTGGCTTTGCCCTGAAGTTCTGGCACAAGATAAATCACCCTCATCTTCAGTAGCTAACAAGAAAAACTACATACCCACCAACACTAAAAATAAATAAATAAATACATAAATAAATAATAAAATGTAATGAATAAGAAGGAGAAGGTGATACCTGCAAAAGAAGTTGAGTGAGATTTCTGGGCGCTACTAACATTCTTTTCCATGGCCAAGAGGTTGGTCACACCGATGTGTTCAATTTGAGAAACAAAAAGTTTAAAATTAAAATGAGTCAATTCTCTCTAAATCGCTTTTCCAAACTGGATAACTGGAGACTCATGGGGTGTTAAATATAAAAGGCTGGGCCCAGCATCCTTTGCTGTACCCGTAGGTAGCATGACTCTGGAAAGCCTGCCTTAGGGCTAAAGGTGTCCCAAAGCCTTTTCGACTTGTACCGCCACCACCACATCAGGAGGGTGCTACAATGCTCCCCGACAGAGCAAATTGAAACAAGCCAGCTTGCCCAGTGCTTAGGTGCAGGTTTAATTCTTCTAAGATATGCCTTCATTTTTGTTAATTGCACATGTGTTTCCAATGAAAATTCCAAATGTGTGTTTGAGCTCCCCACCCTTTCTGGGATAGTCATAAACATGCTACAATATACCCTGTGTATGTGCGTTAGAATTCAATTTGCAATGCGCATCGCCAGACATGCATATTTATGGCTGTACATCTCTGCTCAGTGGACTCCTGCCCCTCTCCTCCCCAGCCCCATGCCCCTCATTTGTATTTTTTGTTTTCCTGGAAGCTGACTTGTCCCTGGAGGCCTGGGATTTTCCCTGGCCCATCCCCATGGTTTTAAAATGACACCAGCTGCTGACATGCAGTGGCAGCTCAGCTTCATTACAGATGTAGATTCTGTCTAGTGATGCTGGCCCCTGTCCCTGTTTGAAGGGAGCCCTGCCCAGCCAGAGCTGCATAAGAACAGACAGAGGACAACTGCTGCTCTTTGTTGAACGTAGATTCTGCGGTGCCTCGATTGTCCCACATTGTCAGACAAGGTGAGCCCAGCCCAGTCAGGAAGGGCTCAGCACAAGCCAGCCTGGCTCCAGGGCAGAGGAAAGAGAGAGCACAGCGTGTAAAGGGGGCCTTCTCTGCCTTCCTCTGCCCCTCCATCCCCCTCCCTGTCCTCACTGCCTGCCTCACCGCCCCTTCCTCCACCTTGAAGGTCTAATGGGGAATCATTTCCCAACAGAAAAGTCAACTGGAATTGTGAAACAGAAGCCATTTTAAAAGAACCCGGCTCCGCATTTTATTATTTTTCCAGGGAAAACAGGTTTTGCCTTGGCCAGGCCTTGGTGCCACGGTAGGATATGGCTTGTGACAGCTCTGAAAAGCATTCAGAACAGTAAACATGGGCCTGGCCGCAGCACCCTAATTTAAACCGGGGGCATTCTAGGCAGGCAGTGTTTACCACTGCACTCTCAGCACAAGCGGCTTTATTTCATAGGAAATCTTTTCTTTCCAATCAGAGACACAGAGAGAGAGACCATATAAGAAGGAAAAAAGTTTGGTTTCAATCTGTGAAATTGGTTCCCCCAGGGGAAACTTTAATTCTTGTCAAATGTTTAGGGAGAGTGCAAAAGAGAAATTTTCCACATTTGCACACGCGTTCTGTGACTCTGCAGCTCCAGGTTTCTGTGCAAAGCTTCTCACTCCTGTTTTGGGTGTTTCTGGAGTGAACGAGCCCTGGGATGGTCTGAGAAAGAGGAATTCAAGGATGTTTGGCGAGACGACAGAGTGGCCATCCAGCCACAGTCTGCACGAGTCACCTTGTCTGGTTAAGGGGAGGGTTCTGGGGCAGGGGCCAGACCCAGAGGAGTGGAAGTCTGCACTTAGGATCTGAGCAGCCCCTACCTGAGCAGAGCAAGAGCAAAGACAGACAAATCTGAGAAAGGTCCTCTAGTAAAATTCCTTTTTGCCTTTCTTTCTTCTGTCCTGGGCATCTCCGTGCCAGCGCAGGAGACCTTGACGCCCCCAGTAAGGGGGTAAGAAGCACAGTGCACTCCATTGAGGCTGTCAGGCCATATAAACGAAGCCTTGGTTATGGTCATCAAAAACACATTTCCCAGCTCTGGTTTCTTAAATCCACTGCCCTTGGGATAGAAGTCAGAAAGTCTAATTATAAAAGGTGACTTGAGGGCACTTCTGGGCATCACCGGTGTTTTGAAGAGGAAGGGGAGTCTCGGTGGGGAGATCTGGAAATGGCAGCAAGGAAATGGAAGTGCTACAGACGCCGTCCTCCAAAAAACAAATAAGCCCACAGTTAGGTAAATATTCTGTAGATAAACAAAGGCTGTGAAGCCCCGGAGTTTAAATTGAGATGGGCTATGAAATGAGACCGTATTAGATTCCCTCTAAGATGCAGACAAACCCTCAACCCTGGGGGCATTCAGAAGAGTTTGGGGGTCACATCATTCTGGCACCGTCCCCAGGGGCAGCTGGCTTCACTTAGGCTCTGGAGCACACTCAGGTGATCACCTTCCTGGGTTACCTTCTGCTCACTGCCCCAGCCTCTCAGCTGAACTATGCTCTGCCATCTTTCCCATCACCTCCATCCCACACTGTTGTTTTTAATGTGTGTAATTTCTGTCTTCCTAGCTGGACTGGTAACAACCCGAGGGCAGGGCTTGCCTGCGCTGCTCACCTCTGAATCCTGTGTGCCTACTGTGGACTGGCATATAGTAGGTATGTCATGACTCTGCTGAATGAATGAATGAATGAATGAGCCTTCCTGCTTGCTGCTCATGATGATGGCTCTTAGAAAAGGCAATGAGAAAAAGAAGAGGTGGACATTTTGAAAAATCACAACTGCTGGGCATCTGGTAGGTCTGTAAACCCAATTACTCAAGAGGCTAAGGTGGAAGGATCACTCAAGCCCAGGAGTTGGAGGCTGCAGTGAGCTGATTGCACCAGCGTACTCCAGCCTTGGCAACAGAGTGAGATCCTTAAAACAAAACAAACAAGCAAATAAAAACACCTTAACCAGTCTAACTTAGGATAGCATCATCTAGAAACTACCTTTGAAGGCAAAAAAATCCTTTGAGACCATTTCAAATCTAGCTAAAAGAAGCCTGACCTGGGGAACACTGAAGATTCCCATTGTGCCACAGGCATTCCCATGTTTGCCCACGTTAGAGCATAGGGTTTGGGGAGGTGGTTGTGGGTGGAGAGTACAGAGGCACAAACAATGTTTAATGTGAAGAGAAGAGTCAACTCTGCAAAATAAGAGCCTCCCAGGCAATGTGATGACACCAAGAACTGGCGTTACCGCAAATTCCCTTTACTCATTCTTTTGGGTTAAGGCACAGAAAGCTACCATTAAATAGAGGTGTCATACTGGAAAGGAATTAGGTAAATTCTTTAATGGTCAATAAAAGGCATCTTGGTACTCTGTCATTTAGAAGGAGTTCCGGGCTGGGCACAGTGGCTCACGAACCTGTAATCTCAGTGCTTTGGGAGGCCAAGGCAGGAGGATGACTTGAGCACAGGAGTTCAAGACCAGCCTGGGCAATATAGTGAGACCCCATCTCTACAAAAAACTTAAAAATTAGCTAGGCATGGAGGTGCACACCTGTAGTCACAGCTACTCAGGAGGCTGAGTGGGAGGATGGCTTGAGCCAAGGAGTTTGAGGCTGCAGTGAGCTATGATCATGCCTCAGAACTCCAGCCTGGGTGACAGAGCAAGATCCTGCTTGGAAAAAAAAAGCAGGGTGTGGGGGCCAAAGGGAAGCCAAGGAAGATGCCAGCAACAAAGGCAGCTAACAAAATGGGTTTATGAGAAGTTTCTTTTCTACTTAGAAAAGAAAATTTCTATTGGCAGAGCCACCACAGCTTCCTATAGGGAAGTCTCTCCATGCTAAATTTACTCCCATTTTTGCCAGCGTCTCCAAGTTGATGAGAAAACTGTGGTGGACATGCTATGCAATAATTTCAGCAAAACCTGTGATGAAATATTTAACAATCTTTTTATAGAAAGTATGGTGAAATAGGGGCTGGATTTGAAACTGATGAACAATTGAATCTGAAGACTGATTCTTGGCCTGATACCATCCAGGGAATAGTTTCTAAATCTTCAACTTTTTCATCAATGACTTTTATGAAGACACAAAATACATTTCATAAAGATAACAAATAACCACAAGGGACTGGTTCCAGGACCTCTCCATACCCAAATCTGAGGATGCGCAAGTGCCTGATAAAAAATAACATAGTATTTGCATATAACCTACACAGACCCTTCCATATACTTTAAATCATCTGTAGATTACTTATGATACCAAGTACAATGCAAACGCTATGTAAATTATTATCATGCTGTATTGTTTTTCTGTTTGTAATATTTTTATTGTTGAATGGTTATTTTTTATTGCTTTTTTTCAAATATTTTCCATCCATGGTTGGTTGAATATAAGAATGTAAAATCTGCAGAGGGGAGGGCCCACTGTGTCAACAATGCAAGTAAAAAATTTCAAGACAGATAGCCAGGACTATAGAATACAGAGTCAAAATTCAAAATGCTGTCAACGGTCTCATAACCAGCTAAAACTGATGGAATGAATCTCAACAGAGAAGAGATGTAAAGTCTTACATTTGTTCTCCAAAAATAAATCACAGAAAAACGGAATGGAGGATACTCAGGTTGGCATAGACTCCTATGAAGAAGATGGGAGGATTCAGAAGAACTAGAATGAACGCACAGGAAGAAGACTGAACAGGGTATGTTCTGAAAAATATGAGAAATGACTGAAAAAAGTGGATGAGCAGCTTGGGATCATTGTTTGATGATATGGAAGCATTCCCTACAAATATTTAAAGGACTGTCTTATCAAGAGGAAGACATTTTTGCAGAAGAATTCTTCCTTCTTCAGGACAGGCAGGGAGACAGACTCGTTCAACGAGAGAATGGCCTTCCTTGCAGTTACAGGTGTTTAACAGTGAATGATATGGGCTGCCTTGCAAAGCATGAGCTCTCTGTGGTGGCAAAATCAAAGTCATCTGCAGACAGATACTTTGCAGACAGAAATTATAGCACTTAATTATCTACAGAACAAAGAGCTACAACAGACAAGCTTGATGAGAATGCACATTCCTGGGAAATAATGACTAGTGAATAAAACACGAAAACAAAGACCAAGCGGACAAGATGTTTTGTGCATGGAATGTTGATGTGGGTGTTTCACTCTGGACAAGGAAAACTGAGTAATGGGTTTGAAGTAAGGGGCAGCGGTTGAGGAAGGTCCACTGCTGGGAGTTCTCAAGGGACAAGGTGGCCTGGCATTTTAAGTGACTTCCAAGGTTCGTCTCAGCCTTTTGATTCTGGGTAGTCTTTTTTTAAATCCCTTTCCCTCCCTTGGCTTTGGCAAGAACACACATCATTAGGTTGCTGAGTTTTCTTTGTGAATCACTCATAGAACAAGAAATTGCTCTGCCATGTCATAAAATATTTTTCCACTGAAAGACACAAAAGAGTTTGTTATGAACACAGAGAACCCTGACATGCCCTCGTCTCATCAGCAGTCCCAGAAATTGTCTGAAAGAAAAAGAGTGGGAGGAGGGAAGAGAGAAAGGGGTGTTTCCATACTCTTAAGGCCCAGCGCTCTTCTGGGCAGGTCTGATTCAATCTGTCTGGATGGTCTCATGAAACATTCTATTTTGTACCTTCTGAGGCTGCTGAAGAAGGCAGGAGCGGAGATTTATAACAACAGTTGTTCATTCCAGCCCAACTGGTTTGGCACAGGGAGGAGCTATATTTTTCAGAACAGCTTTTCAACATTCCTGCATGAGTTGAAATGCATGAAAATTTCAGTTTTGAAACAACCAGATGTTTTTGTCAGGGAAGAAAGAGATGACCCAAAGGAGACTGGGACAACAAACTCAGGACTTGGGGGAGGAAAACAGTTCTGCCCAGAGCTCATGTCTTTCTCAGAGCTCCAACCAGCCATTTGCCGTGATTAGCCTACTTGTACTGAAGCCAGACTCCACTTAGCATTTTCCTTCCCAAGGATCCCACTTGGGCTGCAATGCTACGGATGGTTTGGGAGTAAAAGAAGCAGCCTGCTGTCTCCACTGGAAACTCAAGGAGAGGGAAGGGTTGATGGCCAGTAACCCCTCATGACAGAACTGGCCCAGATGAAGCAGATAGACAACGGGCTGCAGAATGTAGTGGAAATAACACTGCACTTGGCAGTGGGGCCCTGGGTTTCCCAGCTACAGATTTTGCCATTTCTTTGAGGTCATTTTTTTCTCTGACGAGGGGCTGGGAACAGATGAACCTGAGCACTGTTTCCAGCCCCCTGCATCAGTAAACCCCACTCCCTAACTTCTATCTTCCTTACAAATAGATAATACATTGAAATTGAACATGAGGAAATCACTTTTTTATTGATCAGTTAGCAGATAAAAAAATATTTTTTTTCAATAAAGGTGGCATTTCCTAATTTGAAAATTATAATTACTTCAGTAGATTCAGTGAAGTAAACCTCTATTATTATAGTGACTATAGTCACAGGGGATTTTTCAAAATAGTCCCAATTTTGAATATTCTGACTGGCTCTCAAATGGTGAGTTCTAACATTCAGTTAAGAAAATATGGCTAATTACTTATAAATGCTGGTTGGAAATGGAGAGAGGTAGGAGAGTGTAGAGTTTTCATTTCCCGTGACTGTTCTTGTCCTTAGTATAAGGTTTTCTTGTCAATTTTTTTGGAGGGGTGACATGGTTTGGATTTGTGTCCCCACCCAAATCTCAGGTTGAATTGTAATCCCCAATGTTGGAGGAGGGGCCAGGTGGGAGGTGATTGGATCATGGGGGCGGAATTCCTCCTTGCGGTTCTCATGATAATGAGTGAGTTCTCACCAGATCTGTTCGTTTAAACATGTGTAGCATGCCCACCCACTCCCTCTCTCTCTCCTGCTCCAGCCATGCAGGACGTGTGGGCTTCCCCTTCACCTTCTGCCATGATTATAAGTTTCCTGAGGCCTCCCCAACCATGCTTCCTGTACAGCCCATGGAACTGTGAACCCATTAAACTTCTCTTCTTTATAAATTGCCCAGTCTCAGATAGTTCTTTATAGATATGTGACAATGGACTCACATGGGAGGTTCTTCAGCAAAAAAAAGCCCAGGAGTCATGCATCTCCTCTCTCCTGGTTTCCAGGCTTCCTGAATCCCATTCGACATGTCCAAGACATTGGGCTGCACTAGGTATCTATCTGCTGCAGCAGGCGAGAGCCAAGAACGCCAGGCATCCTGACTGATGCTTCTTGGTGGTCTGGCACCTGCCACCATTTCCACGCTTGCTACTTCTTTCTTCTGTTTCTCAAAATCCTGCTTTGTTATAAGAAGAAAAAGGACTGGAGAGCAGATGCAACTGAGAATAATTTGGATGGGGGAGCTTTGAAGCTGCCTGTCTCCATTTGTTCCCACCATAGGCCACACGGGTTTGACTTCTAGAGCTACATGTCAGACTCTGGTGCTGCGTTTTGCCTGACAATCCGTAGTTTCCCAGGCAGCTCCCCCATTGCTTTCCAAGGGCGACCAGCACTGGGTGATTCGTTTAACATTGCTCTTGTAAAGTTGCTGCCTCTCCGAGGGCCGCGTCAGCATGCCTCCCTCTTCTTCAGAGGGAGCCAAGAGAAACTATTAAAAATGTGTTTGAAATTACACATTCCCCACTCTCCTTGACAGAGGAACTTTGCAAAGCTCGTTAAGAGAGCTGGAGAAAATTCCACAGCACATTTCTGGGTTTATGGTTATTATTTTGCATGTGCTGCTGAGCTAATAGAATATGACTTTGGACATCCATGATCCAAGAGAAAATGGCCGCCTAAGTCTAGAGGCTTTAAAACCAGAACAGCAGAGATGGCTACCATTTTGGCCATTCACCCCCTCTTGCTCTACTTGCAGACTTAGTGAAAGAGATGAGAGCCAAGGGAACACAGACAAAGAGGAAAGGAATAAATTAAGCAGATTTTGGAACCACTCCTCCTTCTCCCCACTCCTCTTTTCTCCCTGCCTGCCGCCTTTTCTTTTTTGCCCTTTCAAATGTTGGATGGGCTGATTTAAGCTTATTTTACAGCTTTTCTCCAACTCCGTAACACTGAGCTCAACCAGAGCTGGACTGAGACTTGTAAATCATCTCCTAGAGGAGGCTTGCTAAGTGGAAGCAGCCTGTTCAATTCCACTTTCTCCTCCGGTTACCATCGATGACCTCTAGACATCTCAATTTCTTACATAATCCTCAAGCAAGCAACGCCACTGCTCCATTGCCTCTTTTGGAAAGAATGCTACTCCTGACCTTCTCCCTTGCTGGTGTGCTAGCATGACAATGTGAGAACCAGCCTGGCTCTGATCAGGAACCACCACATCGGACCCCCAGACCACAGAGCTCATGGTTTTATAGTTTCTCCAGGAGATTTGCATGTCTGGTGAATGTATTGCTGAACAAACACATTAGAAGTGAAGTTCACTACCACCTCATTGAAACTGATCCTTTCCTATAAAAACAATGGAGTCGCGTGACATTTCCATTGAGCGAAATGTGAAACAATACCATTTGACCTTAAAGCCATGTAAATAACTTTAACAAGCAAAAGCTAAAACATACTGGGTACATCTAACAAGAAACATGTATTGAGAAATCTAGCATGTAGGGGAACTTCAGTGAAATTTTAAAACTCCATTAGAAATGGAAACCGAACAGCTCAGAAATACCTGATTTCTAGGGTGTTATAAATTTCTGAGACAAAGATTGGAGGATTTATCCCTGGTGCTATGACTATAACTTCATCTTGATTTGAGATGCCATTGCTAACCAAGCTGGCTGCCCCTTGAAGGATGAACATCATAGTTTGCTTTTCATATTGAATTCAGATTCTCTCAGTTCGAAGAAACATAAAAAGAAAGATAATGTTTCTGTTCTATTAGATCAAATATTATATCTTTTGATAAGATAATTGCTGAATTCTTAATAGGACACTATGCAGCCAACACCAAAAAGATTCTTTATTCTGCAAAATTTTAAGCACAAGTTCAGATCAAAGAGTTAAAAGACAATTTCCAAAAAACAATTCCAAAACTGCGTTAGTCTAAAAAGACCTTTTTCCAATACTCTGTTGTAAGCTTTTTGTCTCCCTGAATATGTTTTTCTTTCCATTTCAATTTTTACGTAAAGCAAGGACCAATCTTTACTTGCAAGAATATCTCAGAAAACATTTTCATCCAGAGCATGTCTTCTTCTTAGCTTCTAAGCACACTTACCCCCAAAAGTGGGATCTTTTTCTTTGTTATAATTTCTTCCTCTCGGATCCGACCCTTTGACCAGAAACTTTGTGTTTTTCAAATCCACATCAACGTTTTATTTAGGTAATTGTTCAAGATGCACAGGCTGTACACATCTCTGCCTTTGCAGAGTTAGCACTTAGCATGCATCCCCACGGCTCCAAAGAGGGATATAAGAGGGATGTTTGCTCTTTTTGTTTAAGAATCCCTGCTGGGCGTGATGACTTACGCCTGTAATCCCAGCACTTTGGGAGGCCGAGGCTGGCGGATCACTAGGTTAGGAGATCCAGACCATCCTGCCTAACACGGTGAAACCCCGTCTCTACCAAAAATACAAAAAACTAGCCGGGCGTGGTGACGGGCGCCTGTAGTCCCAGCTACTGGGGAGGCTGAGGTAGGAGAATGGCATGAACCCGGGAGGCAGAGCTTGCAGTGAGCCGAGATCTCGTCCCCGCACTCCAGCCTGGGCGACAGAGCGAGACTCTGTCTCAAAAAAAAAAAAAAAAAAAAAAAGCCCATGGGACACTCGATGACTTGAAAGCTTGGACGCCTGGCCTATGGCACACAGAGGTTGCCTCATATGCAGGGCTCCAGTGCTCACACCTTTGCCCAACTATAGGGTGGCAGTTGGTAATTCAGAGCTGTGAGAAACAACTTATGCATCTAGTGTGGCAGCTGGACCTTGAGCTATTGGTCCAGAGAACTGGCATTTTCTAACTGGCCATACGGAAGTCTGTCTATGATTCTGGACAAGAAATCCTTTCCTTGAAATGTACAGGTAATCCAGGCATGGAGGGCAGGAATAGTCACCTGAGTGCTTCATTCATTTTGATGTAAAGACAGCTGCAAAGAAACCCTCCCCTGCAATCACTGAGCCCTACGAGTCAGGTAACAATGGATTTCCCAGGTGAAAGCATGGGAAACCTGAAGCAGCTCTTAAATCTCCAGGCTCCACTTAATGTTACTGCTTTCCACCAGCTCTGCTTTAAGAAAGGTAAAAAGGCATCTAGGAATTTAGGAAGCTTCAAATGGCTCTTGCAGCCACCATTCTCAGTGGCTGATTTAAATAAAGAGATTTCTTTTGTAGTGCACACAGAATTTAAGGAAAAACAAAAATGTGCCTGGCAGAGCCTGGCTCGGCTCTGACTATCGCCGTTTGACAAATAGAAAAGATTAATACGTGTAGGAAAAGATAATGTTCAAAGTATCAATGTTGGAAACAAACGAACTCAAGAAGAAAGAAAAGCAAATGTAGGTCAAAAAAAAGGTTTGATGAGGAAAATTCCTTAATGCTTTGCAGACAAACAAAAAGGAGAGAAACGAGGAAATAAAAGGGGGAAAGTGGAAATTCAGTGAATTTTTTTTTTTTTTTTTTTTTTTTTTTTTGAGACAGAGTTTCACTGTGTCTCACGTGCTGCCACACCTGGCTAATTTGTATGTATTTAGTACAAACGGAGTTTCACCATGTTGGCCAGGCTGGTCTCAAACTCCTGACCTCAGGTGATCTGCCCGCCTCAGCCTCCCAAAGTGCTGGGATTACAGGTGTAAGCCACCACACCCCGCAAGTCAGTGCATTTAAGTGTAAAAAGACGTGAAACTGAAATCTACTGCGCTGGGAGAGACTCAGCAGGTTTTCCAAGGTGTTGCTAACTCCCATTTGATTTCCTTCTCTCAGTATGTTATCTTCTTCAAGCTGAGCTAACAACCAAATTAATACCAAACTACTATCTGGAGAAATTATCCCTCATATGCCTCAGATATCTGCAAACTTCACTTCCGCGAGGAGCAGCCTGGATACTTCCAACCAGACCAGAGTCTCCTGTTAAAAACTCTCTTGCTGGACCTGAGATTTTCCTCCGCAGCAGTCACCGTGGGCCACTGTGGAGCGTGGACGTTAGATCTTCTGCTTTCTCCACTGGCTTGCAAGTCACAGTAAGGTGGGTGTGTGACAGTTTCTGCTCACTGTTGCTTCTCAGTCACCAGCTCAGTGTCTGGCTCATGCATTCATTTGCTCATTTGTTCATTCAGCAACTGTTCACTGTGCTCCTGTGTATCAGGAGTTATCCCCGGCATTACAGAGATTGTACAGGATGAGGCAGAAATGGCTTTCTTTGCTCTGATGGTGTTTAAATTCTGGGGTTAGAAAAGGAGACGAGGAAGGGCAATATATAAGTACATACTAAATGAACAAAACTTCAGATACTGTTAAGTTCCACGAAGAAAGTAAAAGAGAGTGATCTGCTTCTGAATGCAGCCCTGGGGGATGGGGTGGGGATAGGTGGGATCCCTCACCCCATGGAGTTGTCAGAGAAGCATAATTGAGAGGAGGCATTTGCATAGAGACAGAGGTGACAGGAACAGACCAGCTATGCAGAGAGGGAGGCCACAGAACATTCCACACGATGCACATTCCTTAAGCTAAAGTGAGCGCATTTAGGTTAGAGAAAGAACCACTGTGGCTGTCTTTTAGTGGGATATGGGAGAGAGATAGGAGATGGGATTGGAAGGAAGAGTGGAGCAGGTCGTGTCGGTTATGCAGGCCACGGCAAGGAATCCGGGTTTTGTTTCCAGCTCATGGGACATCATCAGAGAGGTGCAAGGGAGCAGGACAGTGGTGTGATTTAATTGGCATTTGAAAGACTTATGGGGACAGGGACTTATGGGACCATGTAATGAAAACTAGGGACATTCTAGTTCATGGTTTGAAAAGTCACAACAGCAAGCTTTCTATTGTGGTTAGCAGGGGTCTTCAAAAGGGCTCTTCATGGCAACTATTTCATTTGGGGGATTTTTTGGAACAAGTTATGCAAAATTCTTGGTTAGAGAAATCCTTCAGGAACCTGGAGACCAGGCTTAGGGGCCCTGGCCCAGGCATTTGAGGGTGTCCCCACTGTAGCTTGAGCATCACTTAGGACAGCAAATGTCAGGGGTGAAGGAGGAAGAAGGTGACTTCTTTAGTTGGAGTTGTTTGACTTGCTGTCCTCTCACAAGGATGAATTTACCAAAGAAATTGTGTCATTTCCTCCAGCAAGGAAATTTATTTTAACCCTGTTCAGCTAGCAGGTGGGGGTTGGGGGAACAGCCATAGAAAGTGCTATAGACCATTGCTTCGCAAAGTTATCCACCAAACTATTCTGACACCTGGAGGTGAGTGACAGTGACCTCTGGGAAGGTAGCCTGTTCACTGCAGGCTTAGACTCTCTGATAAATGTTATGTCTTTTTTGTTGTTGTTGTTGTTTTTAGAGACAGGGTCTTGCTCTGTTGCCTAGGCTAGAGTGTATGGCACAATCATAGCTCACCGAAGCCTCGAACTCCTGGAGTCAAGGGATCCTCCCACCTCAGCCTTCTGAGTAGCTGGAACTACAGGCACACATCACTATGACCAATTAACTTCTTTATTTTTTGTAGAGATGGGGTCTTGCTATGTTGCACAGGCTGGTCTTGAACTCCTGATCCAAGTAATTCTCCTGTCTTGGCCTCCAAAAGTGCTGGAATTACAGGCATGAGCCACCACACCTTGCCCGTAAATGTTATGTCTATTCAACCTC
The DNA here is from genome assembly GCF_007565055.1 of Rhinopithecus roxellana. NCBI lineage: Eukaryota > Metazoa > Chordata > Mammalia > Primates > Cercopithecidae > Rhinopithecus > Rhinopithecus roxellana. The sequence goes on from NC_044559.1 coordinate 106,020,845, forward strand.
CTATTCCATAATATACATAGGTTTGGTTTAAAATTTAGAATGATGTTTAATTCTTAATTTTATAATTAAATTTATAATTATGTTTGATTCTAAATTTTATAATTAAATTTACACTTAAATTATTTATTTTCTCTTACAATTTTTCTGGCAAAAAAATATTAAAAATATTCCACCTGCTCTCCAGCGAAAAAGGCCAGGTTCTAGGTCCATCACTACCACCACCATCCTGAGCCCCAAGAATCTGGTTCACACACCAAAAATGCAGTAAATGGAGATTGGCCTGAGAAAGGGAGGCAGAAATGGAGGAGTCAAGAATCTGGCCCATGTTCCAGTATATGCCTGGATTTCTAGATGATGCTCAAGTTCCTCATGTCACCCCTCTCTGCAGGGCAAACTCCTATGTTACCTGCAGGACACTCAGGGCTTAGGCCAATGCCAAGTTCTACCACTACTGTTCCATCAGACTGACTTCTCTCCTTGCTTAATTTTGAAGACATGGTCAAGTGCAGGGTCTATCTCATCATAACCACATGTGGGAAAATAGGCATTAGGGACAGTGTGTTAGTCTGTTCTCATGCTGCTGATAAAGACATACCCAAGACTGAGTAATTTACACAGAAAAAGAAATTTATTGGACTCACGGTTCCATGTGGCTGGGGAGACCTCACAATCACAGTGGAAGGCAAGCTGGAGCAAGTCACGTCTCACATGGTTGGCGGTAGGCAAAGAGAGAGAGCTTGTGCAGGGCAACTCCAGCTTATAAAACCATCAGATCCTGTGAGACTTATTCACTATCACGACAACAGCACAGGAAAGATCTGCCACCATGATTCAATTACCTCCTACTGGGTCCCTCCCATGACAAGTGGGAATTCAAGATGAGATTTGGGTGGGGACACAGCCAAATCATGTCAGACAGGTAAGGAAGAGGCGTGGCCAAGAAGCAGCAGCAGTGTGTTAGCAGAAGAATACACAAGGGTCTCATATCTTCCCATGTCTGTTTGGATGAGTTGTTCGTGAAAGTCACGTCAGTTTTTCTGTTTTGCAAAATCAATGCAATTTCACACTTGCTGAGCCAATACCACAATCCCAGCCAGATCAGCCATCAAGTGTTATCTTTTTAAACTCCAAATAATGAAGTGCTCTTGTTTTCCTGAAATGTCTTGAAAAGGTTATTTCCAGGCTGACACTCTGCTTGCCAGCTTTTATTTAGAAACACATTTTTATATATTCACTTGAATTCTCTGGATAGGACCAAAAAAGAGTAAATAAAGCCGTGGCCAAGGTTACCATCCATCCATCAATCCCCAGGCCCTGCAGAAGCCTGAGCCTTGCAAACACAGCCTTTGTAGGCGGTGGCTCTGGCCAGACCCTCTGTAAAAAGGGACCCTTGTTGCCCTTGAGGGTTTCAAGTTGAAAAGGAAAGCTTTTCAAAGCCATCAGCAAGTGAAAAACCAATCTAAGTGCATCCATGTAGCACAAGAGTGTCAGAATTCATAATTAAGGGTCATAAATCTTTTTGCAATGGACCAAAAATAAATAAGCTTGTTCGAGTACAAACATAAAGGCAGCAGGCATACACATACTCCAAGTGTCACCTTTAATTTATTTCTTCACTTAGAAAGAGGAGACTGAAAGCTGGCTGCCAGGCTGGAGGGAGCCTCCTCGACTCTTCTTCTGGCCTAGACAAAGGTTTGAATGTTGTAGGGAGAAATCCAAAGAATAACACAGGAAGCTTGTTGACTTCTTACATTGAAAAGAGTTATTTGGAAGAGAAGGGGAAACAGCAGAGAGAACAAACCCCTTCTATAGTAATCTCCTTTGTATAATCCAAAATGCTCGGCACGTTAAAACCAAATACCAGCAGACCAAAAGAAAAAGAAAAAAATGGAAAGAAAAGTCTGATTTACAGTATGCTGTTTGACACATCTGGAGGGGATTTAGAAAAGACATTCACAAACCATTTCAAGTGCATTGAGAACTCCACTAGGACAACAAAGACACGTATATAAATATGTATACAGTTATTCACACAATTCAAAGTATAGCAGTCACAGCACATAATCATTTCTCTTGTATGTGGGAACAACATCATTACAGCATTAAAATTGGAGGGGATCAATAGCAGTGGAATTTTCTGAGAGCTCCATATGGAAAAAGGTCAATGAATACAGTACCTGTGGAACCAATTACTTGTCATTAAATTCAGCAGCATTAAAATAAACTTTCCCCTCTCTTGTCACTTACTCTAAGGCATCCAAACAAAAATCCTCAAATTAGCAAAGTAAAAGAGCCGCTCTAGGAAAATTCCGGTGCTCTGAGAAGATGTGTTCTGCAGCAGTCTTTCAACATGAGAGCAATGTTATGACATTTATGAGCTGAGTCAACACTGCACATGCAATGTTGGTCTTTGGGTCACAAAAGCATCAGGCTACGGGTTAGTCACAAGGGTCTTGCAGTCACCTTTGAGTATTTGTGTCTCCATTGCCATTGTCGATAAAATAACCTTTCTTTCCTACCAAATCATTTTTATATTTAAGACAAGATATTGAAAGCACTTTTAGGACAGGCATGGTGGCTCATGCCTACAATTCTGACACTTTGGGAGGCTGAGACAGGAGGACTGTTTGAACCCAGGAGTTTGAAACCAGCCTGGGCAACACAGCAATACCCCCCAAAATATTTTTTTTAATTAGCCAGGCATGGTGGCATGTGCCTGTGGTCCCACCTACTTAGCTGGCTGAGGTGGGAGGATTGCTTGAGCCTGGGAGGTCGAAACTGCAGCGAGCTATGATTATACCCCTGCACTCCAGCCAGGGTGACAGAGTAGGACCCTTGTCTCTTTTTATTTATTTATTTATTTATTTATTTATTTATTTATTGAAACAGAGTCTAACTCTGTCACCCAGGCTGCAGTGCAGTGGCATGATCTTGGCTCACTGCAACTTCTGTTGCCCAGGTTCAAGCAATTCTCTTGCCTCAGCCTCCCAAGTAGCTGGGAGTACAGGTGCCCACCACTATCCCCAGCTAATTTTTATATGTTTAGTGGAGACGGGGTTTCACCATGTTGGTCAGGCTTGAGACTCTTATCTCTTAAAACTAAAAAAGAAGAAGAAGAGGAGGAAGAGGAAGAGGAGAAGGAAGAAGGAGGAGGAGGAAGAGGAGAAGGAAGAAGGAGGAGGAGGAGGAGAAGGAAAAAAAAGAAAAGATAAAATAAGAAAAGAACAGAAAGAAACTTTAAGGCACGAAGTGCCTTAAATTATAAGGAATGTGTTGTTGCCAAATTACTCTAGGCAACTCATGCAGTGGGTAGAGGACACAGAGCAGGTAACTAACCTGTAGTAAGATATAGCAGCTTTTCTAGTGTCTCTTGAAGGCCAGTATGAGATGGAAGGTGGTATGTGGAGAAAGGAATAGGGGACTCTGTTCTGGATTTGCATGAAGCCAGCTGGCCTGAAAGGACTGGAGCTTGGGGACATCTGGAGCCTTGCCTCATAGTTTCCTGCCATGTAGTTTTCCATGTGGGAAATTCAGAGGAAGCCTGACTTGTGAGAATTGCAATCCCACGTTTCAGACCTATCTGTCTTCCACTGTTGAGAAGGGCTAGAGAAGTTGACTGGCTTTTGGAATGATTATTCATGGAAGAAACTACATGAACCATTTAGTAGACTTCCCGTCATTTCAGAAGACAAATTCCTCAACTTATCTAAGGCCTACCTAGAATGCCAGTGCATTTAAAGAATCAGGCACTCATCACACACCCTGATCACACGGAGTTGTGGCCTCCATGAAAGAGTCTCCCAAGAACCAAGAGTCAGTTGAAAGAACTCTTTTGAACTCTCTGAACACATCTCTGGAAGGTGGAACAGGGCATTTATAACACATGCAACAACTATCTACCCCAGCAGACCAGCAGATACATGATCCAGAATAAAAGTTTATTTTTTTATGCCACTGAGTTTTGGGGTGGCATGTTATGCAGCATTTTGTGGCAATAGTTGACTGGCACAAATCTCTAGAGAATAGAACAGGTTGTAAATTATAAGTGGAAGCTGATGTTGGGTGTGTCATACAGGACTTTTTTACAGCCTCAAAATCTGGAAATTACGTCTTATCCATGTGACTTGATTGGTCCTCTTTGATATTCAAAGGTTTGGCACAGGTTCAGTGGGTTTTAGCCAATCCGCCCTGTGGTTCCCACACCTCCACATTCAGTCTGCCCTTCCATTCAGCACTTTAGCACCCAGCAGAAGGAGAAGAAAGAACTCTTAAACCCATCAGTTTAAGAGTTTAATTTCATCTAAAAATCCTGACACATTATAATATTTGTAAAATACTGTGGAACAAACGATCTGCTGTTACAATAACATATCATTGTCAACCATCCAGGGGCACCTTAAAGTTAGCTAATTCATTTTCTTTGTATTGATGTCCTCCCCCTTAATCTGGTCCCCACTGTCACTTAATCCCACCAGGAAGATGAGATCATTCTCTCTGTTCAGCAGGTTCGTCATGTTAAATTGAGTTCCCTTACTCCTCCCATGTTCCTTGTTTATTACCACAAAATTGCAGTAGCATAGAACAATAAATCTTTGTTTTTGCTCACTCAGAAGTTGTATAGGTCAACTGGACAACTGTGCTGATCTGGGCAGGCCTGGCTCATTTCAGCTAGGCTCACGTGGTCAGCTGGGGCCTGGCTGGGACAAACCGTCTCTGCTCCACGTGGTCCCTCATCCTCCAGTAGACTGACCTGGACTTGATTGCATGGCTGCAGGGAAAGTTTCTAAACAAGAGTAGAAGTGCGCAAAGCCTATTCAAATTTAGACTCAGAACGTTCTTTTAGAGCATTCATTCTGTTAGACCAAACAAGTCACAAAGTTGGCCCAGATTCAAGAGATGGGGAAACAGACTCTATCTCTTGGTGGGAGGAAGTTGCTTCCAAGTCACACTGCAAAGGGTGAGGATCCAGGAAGAGGTAGAGAAGTGGGGCCGTTTTTATAATCCAGCCACCAAACCTTTTCCCTACATGGATGGCACAGATAAGCCTTATGTTTCCTCATTAGAAGAAAACAGTAACTATTTCTATACTTTACCCTAAATCTTTGTCCTATCTACACTCAAAGGTAATACATTTTCAGCGATGGATGCCTGTAACATTAAGTCCCAAAAGGAAAATTACTATAAGTATTTTTCTAAAGGGGATTTGGAATATGCCTCCTAGTGACCAAAAAAAAATGTATATATATATATATATATATATGTGTGTGTGTGTGTGTGTGTGTGTGTATGTATATATATATTCTCATTAACCAGGGCAGGTTGTAGAAGAAAAAGAAAAGATACTAACCTTTCACCTGAATTTCAGGTTTAAAGAGTTGGGTGTTTTCCCATCTGGCCTTAAAGAAAAGCAGCTTTATCAGAGGGAAGAAAGGACCTTCCACAATCTGCATTCACAACAGGAAGTAAGCTTACCAACTTTTGGTGGTGTGAGCTAGTACATTCAGACTTCTTACAGCTTCCTGAAAACACAGACCTAGTGGGTTTTAATATCTATTATATACTCATCCTATTTGTGTGCCTATTTATCTCTTACATGTCTGCACCCAATTTGACAGCCTTTTGGATTTTATATGTTATAACCACCTAATCACTGACATAATTCTTTTAGGAGATTTGAGAAACAGGATTGGAAACGATCCTGCCAAACTCCAAAGAAACCAAAGGGAGGGGAAATCTGGATTGGGGAAAGAGGTCTGTCATGGGTTCCTCTACCTGAAACTGAGGCCTGGATAGCTTCCAGTACCCATGGGAGGTCACTATGTTTTATTGGAAATGAAAAACCAATGCACTAGCCCTATAGTTAACAGATTATTGGTTATTTTGTATCCAGTCTCTTTGCCACGTGACTTTATAGTTCTTCCTTCTAGAGGTCGAATGTTCTTCTCCTCCCCTTGACTTTGGGCTTTGTCATGTAACTTGCTTTGTTCGACAGCATGTCGGCAACACACTACAAGCAGTGGCTTGCTCCCTGGAGCCTCTGTCATGAGAAAACCTGCTATGGGTAGTTCAACAATTCCAAGAAAATGAGAAATGCCTGGAACACATTTGACCTGCTGAAATCATCAGAGCTGTCCCAATTTGCCTGAAGTTTGAAGACAACCTATCCCAGCTGACGAGCAGATACATGATCCCAAATACAAGTTTACTTTTGTATGCCACTGAGTTTGAGGATGGCATAGTAAGCAGAATTTTGTGGCAACAATTGACTGACATAAATCCCTGGAAAATAGAACAGGTTGTAAATTACAAGTGGAATCTGACGTTTGGTGTGCAATACAGGATTTTTTTACAGCTGCAAAATTTGCAAATTGCATCTTGTCCACATGACCTGATCAGTCTTCTTTGACATTCAATTGGCATCCGAGATTCCCTCAATAACTAAGACACAAAATGTGAATTGGGTAGAAGAAAATAAGATTTAAAAAAAATATTTGTTATTGTTCTACTTCCATACCGCAAAGAAAGTAGATTAATGATCCCTCATACAAACATCACTCAGCTTCAACACTTATCAATATTTTACATTTGTTGCTGTCTAGCCTACCCACTGTTTTCTTGAAAACTAGATAATTTTAATTTCAGCTCCATTAGAATATACCTTCCATGAACGCCTAGCACCAAAGCTAAAAAAAAAAAAAAAGAAAAGGTTATTTCTCTAGCAAGGGACCTTAAATTTGAGTTCAGGAAGGTCTATGAATCTTTAGAAATTTATGCAAAAGTTTGTGTATGGAAATGTGTCTTTGGAAGAGGTCCACAGTTTCCATCAGATTCAGAAGATAAAATCCTCCTCTCTTCAAAAACATCAGCCATTCTTGCCTGTTCTCGCCCAGCCTTGCCAGATGCCAGCATCTTGCACCCTCTGCAGGTGGAAGAAAGCCCATGAGTACAGAGAACCAACCCTCCTCAGCCAAAGGAGAACCCGTGACTCCGGATGGCCAGAATCACCAATTTGCTTATGTAGACTTTCAGTCAAATAAGCAATAATAAGACAAAGTGTCGACTTTAATTTTAGCCATATGGGAAGTCACAGTCCTTCAATTAATCAGGAAGAACAGCTTTGCCTTTCAGTGAAAATGTCTTGGATGGCTTAGAAGCTCAAGGTCCAAATCTCAGCTGTCTAACAATTTTAGATGTGCCTGCCTGCCTGCCTGTCTCATTGGCACTGAGAAGACATATCTGGGGTAGATTGAGTGTAGTGATTCCTACGTTTGAGAGAATGTACACATCACCTGGAAGCCTTTAAAACCCAGATTTCTGGATCCCATTCCAGACCTACTGAATTGGAGCCTTTGCAAAGTCTGCATTTTTAACATCTTCTGATTGTAACGTGGTGCAACTCTTCCACAGACCACACTCTGAGAAGCACTGGCTGATGGGCAGCCAGTCCTATAGCAACTGTCAGAAGCTTAAAGTAAGTCTTTCTTGAATTCATATTTCCTTTCAGTCTATAGGTTGGGGGGGCGGGTGGAACTTTTCTAAAAAAGAAAAAAACAAAACGAAAAAAAAAATCCTTTCCAAAGTCTTAACAAGCCTAGAAATCTGCTATTTCTAAGATTTCGGATTCCCTTTGGGCTCTGTGCACTTCGACCCATTTATAGGACTGCTGTTCCATTGGGCTGGTTTTAACAGTTCAGGCTCAGCAGGGAATTCTCACTAACCCACATCAGGGAGAGCGAGGCCAGAGCCAGGGCCACCCGAAGTTATTCAGGCTACCCAGTTGACAGTGGCAGGCATGGGACATAAAGTCAGACATTCTTTGAATTTCTCATCCAATTCTTCCCAAGAGAAATGTCGCATAAGCAATGGGGGCTTCAGAAGATATCTTCAAATACAAAAAGGAACAAGCACTTAATGAGGAGCGCAGAGGCAAGGGACAGTAAATACAGCTGCCCCCGCCCCTACACCTCCCCTTCCCTGCCCTGCACACTCAACATCAAGGCCACTGGTGCAATGTGGGTTTCATTAATGGCTCAAAGACAGTATTTCACTGAGTTATAAGTCCAAGATGTTATTGAAAAACCCATACTGTGTTTGTTTTTATCCCCACCTACTTCACTCCAAGTGTTTTCTTAAATCATTAAAAAAAAAAAAAAAAAAAAAAAAAAAAAAACCTCTTTAACGTGGCTCTACCCAAGTGGTCATATTTCTAAGGGTCTGGAGCAATGCACACAGGGGCTGGTGAAACCCAAAACGGTTTGGGGAAGGATGATGCTATTTCCTCTGCCTCTCAGGGGAAGAGGAGAAAAAGCTGTGAATCCGTTAAGTACATAAGCAGGATCATGTGGGTGGCCCCAGAGAGGGACACCTGTTTTGCTACTAAATGCAAGATCACAAACACAGTTTTTTCCATCATAGCTATCCTATCTGAAGCTCAGCCAGCAGAAATTCAGAGCAAGCTCTCACAAGGTCTTAAGAGCATAATCTTGGAAAAAAGCCACTGCACTAAAAGATAAAGTCTACAGACATTCTTTTTCATAGATGCGGACTATTCCGTGGTATGGCTGTACTATATATTGGTGGACATTCAGGTTGTTTCCATCTTTTCCTATTACAAACAGTGCAGTAACATAAATAAATTTAAACACATATGTATATCTGGAGGATGGATTCCTATAATTATTGTTGATGGGTTAAGAGTATTTACAAATATGCATATTTTAAATTTTAATAAATATTGTCATATTATTTTAAAAATATATTCACAAAGCTTATTTCCACCAGAAGTAGATGCAAGTGCCTGTTTTCCCTTGCTTCTTTCTTTTTTTTTTTTTTTTTTTTGAGACAGAGTCTCGCTCTGTCTTCCAGACTGGAGTGCAGTGGTGCAATCTTGGCTCACTGTAATCTCCAACTCCCAGGTTCTCTGCCTTAGCCTCCCGAGTAGCTGGGATTACAGATGAATGCCACCATGCCAGGCTAATTTTTGTATTTTTAGTAGAGGCGGAGTTTCACCATCTTGGCCAGGCTGGTCTTGAACTCCTGATTTTGTGATTCACCTGCCTCAGCCTCCCAAAGTGCTGGGATTACAGGCCTCCCACGCTTCTGTAAGCACTGGTTGCTGCTGCTTCTTTTCTTTCTTTCTTTTGTTGTTGTTTTACTACTCAGGTGTGCATAAAGTGATCTTATTGTCATTTTTATTTGCATTTCTGTGTTTAGGTTGAACATACTTGTATAATTATTGGTCATTTCGTATGCATTTTCTCTTCTGTGAATTCCTATTCACATCCTTTGTCATAGCAGGTTGTGTTCTTATGAATTTGTAGAAGCTGAATAACATTAGCACTTGTTCTTACACACATGTTAAAAAGTATTTTTTCCCAGACTTGTCTTTTGACATTTTCCATTATCTCATCCTTTGATGTACAGAGGTTTTTAACTTTTAGATAATCAACTCTTTGTGGATTCTGGGTTTCCTAAAGGCTTATACCACCTCAGGTCACAAAATGTATCTCAAATTCTCTTTTAAAATGTTTAGTTAAAAATATCAAGAACTTTAACCTATTTGTCTTAAATTCACTTTCATGTATGTTGTGTGAGGTTCAGGACAATGTCATATATTAAACAGATACCCCTATCCTCTGGTGAATTGAAATGTCATTGGGATAGAATGTCTCTGTGGATCTGTTTCTAAACTCTCTATTTTTTAATTCCTGTGCCTGTGCCACACTGTTTTATTTATAATACTTTTATAATATGTTTTAATATTCTCTTTTTCTTTTCTAAAAATCTTGAGCAATTACAGCATATCTTTTTTATATAAGAACTTTAAAATAATTTGTCTATTAAAAAATTACCCATTGAAATTTTTATTGACATTGCATCTTATGTTGTCTTCTTGTTCCAGAAACATAGTAGGTTTCTGCTTATTCACATCTTGTTTAAATGCCTTTAAAAAATATCTTATAAGTGCCTTCATTTGGGTTCTTGTCCCACAATTAGGGTTATGTTAATAATATAAACAAATTGTGCCAGACAGTCAATCTTTATTACTCAAAGATTCTGTATTTGCAAATTCACCTGCTTGCTGAAATGTATCTGTAACCCCAAATCAATACTCACTGCATTTTGCAGTCAATCAAGGACACGTGTAGACTGGCAAAACATGTGAATCACATGTTGGGCACATTCTCAGATGAGGCTGAACAAAGTGATGCTCTACCTTCTTGTTTCAGCTTTCATAATGTAAGCAAGTGTCCTTTTTGTGGTAGATTTAGTGCCATGTTTTTTGTACCTTTGTGCTTTTTGTTACCGATTTTGCTGTTAGATCAGCTTTGATCAGGTGTAAGTTATAGGTATGAGTTAGCATGAATTCAATGTTAATGAATCAAAAATATATATTTTATATTATATATATATATTAAATAAGGCATCTCCAAACAGAAACCCACATAAAACAAGGTTAGGTATTTATCAGTTGACAAAAATACCCTTTACAAGAAGCTTGCAGAGACCTAACTCTGCATTTCCCCTGGAAAAAATGGTTCAATAATTGCTAATTCAGCATTTGTAGTGACTTATTTAAAAAAAAAAAAAAAAAGCCACTGCAAATAATGACAACCAGCTATATCTCCTTATCTGTTATCTTTATAGCAGATTTTGATATTAAGAGTATGCTAGCTTCATAAAACTAATTAGTAAGCTTTGTGTCCTGTACTATGGTCTGGAATAGTTTAAATATATCAGTTTCTTTCTTTGGGCCAATCTATACTCATGGTTGAAAAATTCACTCCCTATTCTATTTCTTACCCAATTATATTGAGCCATATTATCAGAGCTTCTTCAACAATAGTAAGATACTCCAATAACATGATTATATCAAATATTTTATTATTTAAATTCAATAGAAAAAAATTCCAGTAATATAAAGTTGCTTCAAATTTGAACAAAGGCTAGGCACAGTGGCTCATGCTTGTAATCCCAGCACTTCAGGAGGCCGTGGCAGGTGGATCACCTGAGGTTAGGAGTTCAAGACCCGCCTGGCCAACATGGTGAAGGCACATCTCTACTAAAAATACAAAAATTAGCCAGGCATGGTGGCACACGCCTGTAATCCCAACTACTCAGGAGACTGAAGCAGGAGAATCGCTTGAACCCAGGAGCTGGATGCTGCAGTGAGCCGAGATTGTGCCACTGCACTCCAGCCTAGGTGACAAGAGTGAGAGTTTGTTTCAAAAAAAAAAATTGAGCATAAAACCCTTCCTATTATACATTTCCTCCTGAGAAATTAAAATTTGAAGATTAAATCCCAGGGATTAGAATCCAAAATTCTTAAGTTAAAGTCCAAAAGTGTTTGCCCTTGTGAGTTAAAAATCCAAAGAAATTAAAGTTTGATATTTATCCCCATCCCTAATATCTGACTCTGTTCAGTATCACTAGAGGGTCCTCAGTGCTTGGGTAATGTGAGGGTTGCTCAGCAGCTGTGGACCAGACTGTCCTCTGGAAGGCTGTAGTTCATTCTGGGCCATAGGAATTGAATTAGTTTCTCATATGCCCTGCCTTTAAAATGTCCAATATGTTCCTAGAAAAGTAAGAATATCACAAAATTGGCTCTCCCCACTCTGCCTTTATCAGTAAGCCAATTTTCAGATCCTAAGTGCAGTTATCCCAGATAAAATTATGTTCCCAGAACCCAGTGTTTACTGTTGCCAAAGTCCAAAGCGAAAACTCATTGGTGTCTGAAGGAAGGACAGAATGGAAGGACGGTTCACCAGGACAGTTATGTTCACTGACAGTTATGTCAGCTGTCCTGAATCCACTTCCCAGGAATTTAAACTCCCTTGGAAGAAATCATCCATCAGGAAGTGAACTTTGGCCCCATACATGAACATACGTAGGGGATAAAGCTACTTATACATACTGTACTCACTATCAGAAAGTGGCATTTTGAAAATGCTGTGTTCTTACTAATATTTCTGCAATGGTGCAGCCTCAGGCACTGAGTCTTATTTGAGGAATCTTCATTTCCCATCCAGAATAGTCAGTCATCTTAATTTCTCATCTTCCTTTGGGCCTTGTGTTTCTGGCAATCAATGTCTCACTGAATGTGGCTCCATCCAGAACCCACTTAGCATTCTCGTGTGAACAAACATTCCGGTGCTGTACTACAGTGGCTTTCCTATGGAAGCCTGTGAGACTCGCCAAGGATGGTTTCTCTTTCAATCCCCATGTTTATTTTAGCTGGAAGATCAAAGCTGCTCTTGATGATTACGAAGTTTGGGCTCCTAGAGCCATTGCAAAGGCCAATTATTCTACCACGGGCTGCTCCTCAATTCAATATGCTATGCAATTTGGGTCCTGGGTATCTAAAGTTATGTTACATTGATTGTGTATGTAAAATGATCAGCCCGGTATAGAGCAGCCAGATAAGACTGAGCCCACTCAGTTAAATCTAAGTTTCAGATAAACAACCAATACTTTTTAGCATATTCCAAATATTGCATGAGACAGACTTGCCCTAAAAACTTGTCATTTTGTTTATCTAAAATTCAAATTTAATTGGATATCTTGCATTTTTATTTGCTCAGTATGGCAACCTTAATCTAGAGCTAACTGGAAACTACGTGGTGGGAGTGACTCTTCAGCCTGAGAGCGGGCACTTAAGTTCAAAGCTGAGCCCTCTACGCTTCCCTCCTTGGCCCTGGAAGGAAATGACATTTGGAGCAGCTGCTCTGGTCCTGCCTATCCAAGGCCTGGCAGCAACATTAACCTAGAAACTCCCTAGTGCTCTGTAGAGTAGGCAGAGCTCAACTTCCTTGCAGCTTAAGAACAATCAATATTGTTCCACTTACCAATGCCTGAGAAGGTCTAATCCCACTATTAAGTCTTTCCTGATGGCTCCTGTTCTAGTGAGAATCAAAGTCATGCTCCAACAGCCTTTATCATTGCCCTTCCTCTCGCTTGCTGTACAGCTCAGGCACATCTGACCCACACACCCAATTTTACTAGGTAATCTCAGCCCAGAAAGACATTGTACAACTGCTTGTCCGGGTAAAAGTTGTTCCATCTATGGATGAAACGAGTTTAATCACAGTAACCTGCCACAGGGTAATGTTGGCTCTTGAAAACCTGAGCTTTAAACATCCCACCCTGTCTGTATTAACACTGACCTAATGGGACTTCCAGAGACTGCACTGAAAGGTGGGAGAGGAAAAAGTATCAATTCATGATAAAGGAAATAAAAGCAAAAAAGTTCAATGCAAATATATAAAAGTGCTCAATGTCACTTATGTATTTTTTTTCAAACTAAAAGAAGGAGATGCAGTTTGGGGTCTGTATATTTTGTAAAAATTAAAAAGATTAAAAGATTTTCTAGCATTTGGTATTATCAAGAGCATAAAAAAATGGGTATTGTCATATAGTCTTGGTGAATGTAAATTGACCTGGCCTTGTTGAACAGTAAAAATTGCACAAAAGTCTTATGCTTATGATAAAGGAAAATGGAAACAACCTAGATGTCAATTAATAGAGATAAATAGGCAGGGCATGGTAGCTCACACCTGTAATCCCAGGCAAGGCCAGGAGAATCACCTGAGGTCAAGAGTTCAAAACCAGCCTGGCCAACATGATGAAACCCCATCTCTACTAAAAATACAAAAATTAGCTGGGCATGGTGCTGGGCATCTGTAATCCCAGCTACTCAGGAGGCTGAGGCATGAGAATTGCTTGAACCTGGAAGGCAGAGGTTGCAGTGAGCCAAGGTCATGCCACTGCACTCCAGCCTGAGTGATAGAGTGAGAATCTGTCAAAAAAAAAAAAAAAAAAAAAAAAAAAGAGAGACAGAGACAAATAGAGGAGTGATGGCAGCAAGACGGCAGGATAGGTGGTCCCACCTTTAGGAACCCCCCACAGTAACAATATTTTGGCTGCTATCCATGGACAAAAGTGCCTTTGGGGGTGGCTTTTGGATCCAGGTAGAAGGTTACAAAAGCTTAGTGAAGCCTGAGACTGAGGAGAGCCATTTTGAGAAGGCCGACCAGCACCCAGGTGGCAGGATCACTGACTGTGGTCCTAGCATCTCTGTCCTCCTGTAGACTCAGGTACACCTTCAATTGGTCCTGCCACTGGCACCATCTGCCAAAGGACTCAGGATGGGCCATGCCTGCTCATGCCTGGAGTAATAGGCCACTGACCTCAGTCCCAATTATAAGCCTTGAAGAGGCCCAAGACCAGTCTTCAGACCCATTCAGCCATAGTTTGAAAGTGATCCTGCCTGCCTACTGGGAAACACACCTGTGCATACCCTAGGAGGTGGGCCCACACACGTTGGCCCAACTATGGAACCTGGAGTAGTCTTGTGACTTGACTTCAGCCCCTCTCAGCTATAGTCCAGGAGCAGACTTCAGCCCCTCTCAGCCATAGTCCAGGAGTAGTCTTGCCCACCAAAAGACCCAGTGGGAGATCTGTGTCTCTAGAGGCAGGCCTGAAGAGCTCATCTTAGCTGTGGTCCCTCCAAGCTGTGGTTCAAGGTCAGTTCTGCCCATCCAGAGACCTACGCAATGATCTAGGAGGAGCCACACTCACCTATGCACTTAGTAACAGCCTACTATCAACAGACCCAACTGCAGATCCTGAAGCAGACTCTTCTCCCAGTGCCAGCCCTACTGACCAAGGTCTTGGAAGTAGATCTATTCACCCAGAGACCAAGCAGGATCCATATCTGCTTGAGCCACTGTTAACAAGCTTGCCAACTGCAGACCCCAGTAGTAGCTACATGACCTGGTTGCAACCCCACTTGACTTCTTTTGTCAGATCCCAGGGGTGATGGCATCACTTGACTGTGCTTCTAGAGGAAATGCCATCAGCCCTGGGAGCCAACAAAAGAAGGTCTTTACCTGCCAAAACCAGTCTATAAAGACTGAAAAATGTGCTTGCTTCTTAAATGCACAGACACTAATGCAGAGCTACACAGATCATGAAGAATCAGGCTACCAAACCATAATACTACCATAACACTACCAAAGGAAACTAATAAAGTTCCATTATCTCACTCCAAAGCGAGGAGATCTACAAATTATCTGACAAAAAATTCAAAGTAATCATCTTAGAGAAGCCCAATAATGCAAGAGAACACAGAGAGACAACTAAACAAAATCAGGAAAACAAGGTATAAACAAAATGAGAAGTTCACTAGAGAAATAGAAACCATTAAAAAATGAACCAAATCGAAGTCCTGGAGCTGAAGAATTCAATGACAGGACTGAAAATTTCAATAAATTTCAGTAGCTTCAACAGGAAGTTTGATCATGCAAAAGAAAGAATCTAAGAACTCAAAGACACATCAGGTGAAATTAGAAAGTTGAAGGAACAAAAGAAAAGATAAGAAAAAGAGTGAGAAAAGCATATGGGACCTATGAGACATTACCAGATTGGTGAGTATGTGCATAATTAGAGTCCAAGAAGAGAGAGACAGAAATGGGCAAAAAGTTTATTTAAAGAAATAATGTCTGAAAATTTCCCGAATCTTGAGAGGGATATAGACATCCAGATTCCTGAAATGCAAAAATCCCAAAGCAAGATCAACGTGAGTAAGATTATATTCAACACATTGTAAACAAATTGTCAGAAGTCAAAGGTGAAGAAAAAATGTTGAAAGCAGCAAGAGAAAAGTGATTTGTCACATAGAAGGGAACATCTATAAGGCTATAAGAAGGTTTCTTAGCAGAAACCTTGCAAGCCAGGGTGATATATTCAAAATGCTGAAAGCACTTTGTGTTTATTATTATTCCAACCAAAAATAATATACCTGGCAAAGCTATTCTTCAGAAATGGAGAGATAAAGTCATTCCCAGACAAACAAAAGCTGAGAGAGTTCATTGTCCAAGAAATGCCTTACAAGAAGTGCTAAAAAGAGCTATTTAAGTTGAAAGAAAAGGACATTAAGTAACAATATGAAAACATATGAAAATGTAAAACTGACAAAAGTAAATGTATAGTCAAATTCAGAGTACTCTAGAACTGTAATGGTGGTGCATAAATCAGATTTAATTAAAAGTTAAAAGACAAAAGTACTAAAAATAGCTGCAATGATTTGTTAATGGATACACAATACTTAAAAATAAAAAGTTTGACATCAATAGCTTATAATGTAGGAAGAGAGATATATTAAAATGTAAAGCTTTTGTATGTGATTGAAGTTGTTACATGCTTAAAATAGAATTTTATAACTATAAGATTTTATGTATGCCTTATAGTAACCACAAAGAAAAAAAAACCTCTAGTAGATAAAAGAAAAAGAGAAAGGAATCAAAGTATATCACTACAAAAAAATCAATAAATCACAAAGAAATATAGCAAAAAAGTAAGAAAGAAACGAGAACTACAAAACAGTAAAAAAAAAAACTAGCAAAATAGTAACAGTGTCTTTAGTTATTAATAATTAGTTTAAATGTAAATGTATGAAATTCTCCAATCAAAGAATGGCTAAATAAATTATTTTCAATCCAACAATATGCTGTCTGCAAGATATTCACTTTAGCTTTAAAGACATACGTAGCCTGAAAGTGAAGGGATGAAAAAAAATATTCCATGCACATGCTAATGAAAAGGAAGCAAAATGACTGTACTTACATCAGACAAAATAGAATTTCAGTCAAAATTTGTCACAGGAGTCTAAGGTGACTATGTAATCACAAAGGGATCAATTCATCAAGAGGATATAATAATTATAAATATATATAGACCCAACATTAGAGCATCTAAATATAAAAGCAAATATTTATAGAACTGAAGGGAGAAATAGATAGCAATACAAGGGGACTTTGACACATCATTTTCAAAGGGGAATTCAATACATCACTTTCAACAATGAATAGATCCAGACAGGAAATCAATAAGTGGGCTTGAATAACAGTATAGACCAAATGGACCAAACAGAAAAGTCTATCCAATAGCACCATAATACACACTCTCCTCGAGAACATTCTCAGGGCAGATCATATGTTAGGCTACAAAAACAGTCCTAATAAATTTAAGAAGATTGAAATCATATGAAATATCTTTTCCAACCACAGTGGTATGAAACAGAAGGAAAATTGGAAAATTAACAAGTATGTGGAACATACTCCTGAACAAAAATGGGTCAAAGAAGAAATTCAAAGGGATATCAAAAAAGTATCTTGAGACCAATGAAAATGGAAGCACAACATGCCAAAACTTATGGGATGCAGCAAAAACAGTTATAAGAGGAAATGTTATTGTGATAAATGTCTGTATTAAGAAAAATGAAAAATCTCAAATAAAACTAATCAAAGAAAAAAGAGAGAGAGGAAACTTAGAAATGAAAGGGAGTCATGAAATACAGAAATACGATCATAAGAGATTACGATGAACAATCGTATACCAACGAACTGAATAACATAAATGAAATACATGAATTCCTAGAAACATACAACCTACCAAGACTGAAGGACAAAGAAAGAAAATTTAAACTGACTGATAATGAGTAAGGAGATTGAAGCAATAATCCAACGCCTCCCAAAAAGTAAAGCCCCAAACCTGATAGCTTCACAGCTGAATTCCACTAAACATTTAAAGAAAAATCAGTGTCAGTGCTTCTCAAATTTTTCCAAAAAGTTGAAAAGGAGAGAATATTTCCAAATTTATTTTACAAAGCCAGCATTACCCTCATACCAAATCTAGATAAAGACACAAGAAAGCAAAATTACAGGCCAATATCCCCAATGAATATAGATGCAAAAATCCTCAACAAAATACAGGTTGAGTATTCCTAATCCAAAATCTGAAATGCTCCAAAATCTGTAACTTTTTGAGCACTGATGTCATGCTCAAAGGAAATGCTCACTGGAGAATTTCAAATTTGGGATATTTGGGTTAGGGATGCTCAACTGGTAAAAATAATGTAAATATTCCAAAATCCTAAATCCAAAACACTTCTGGTCGCAAGCATTTTGAATAAGGGATAATCACCTTGTACTAGGAAACCAAATTCAACACTACATTAATAGAATCATTCACCATAATCAAGTGGAATTTATCCCTGATATGGAAGCATGGCTCAACATAGAGAAATCAATAAACATGATATGTCAAATTAACACACATCAGACTTACATCAGACAAAATAGATCTTATGATCATCAATATAGACGCAGATAAAGTATTTGACAAAATTCAACTTTTAATAATAAAAATTCTCAATAGGATTGTCTTGGCAATGCGGGCTCTTTTTTGGTTCCACATGAACTTTAAAGTAGTTTTTTCCAATTCTGTGAAGAAACTTATTGGTAGCTTGATGGGGATGGCACTTGAATCTATAAATAACCTTGGGCAGTATGGCCATTTTCACGATATTGATTCTTCCTATCCATGAGCATGGTATGTTCTTCCATTTGTTTGTGTTCTCTTTTATTTCACTGAGCAGTGGTTTGTAGTTCTTCTTGAAGAGGTCCTTTACATCCCTTGTAAGTTGGATTCCTAAGTATTTTATTCTCTTTGAAGCAATTGTGAATGGAAGCTCATTCATTATGTGGCTCTCTGCTTGTCTGTTACTGGTGTATAAGAATGCTTGTGATTTTTGCACATTAATTTTGTATCCTGAGACTTTGCTGAAGTTGCTTATCAGCTTAAGGAGATTTTGGGCTGAGACAATGGGGTTTTCTAAATATATAATCATGTCATCTGCAAACAGGGACAATTTGACTTCTTATTTTCCTAACTGAATACCCTTGATTTCTTTCTCTTGCCTGATTGCCCTAGCCAGAACTTCCAACACTATGTTGAATAGGAGTGGTGAGAGAGGGCATCCCTGTCTTGTGCCAGTTTTCAAAGGGAATTTTTCCAGTTTTTGCCCATTCAGTATGATATTGGCTGTGGGTTTGTCATAAATAGCTCTTATTATTTTGAGATACGTTCCATCAATACCGAATTTATTGAGCATTTTTAGCATAAAGGGCTGTTGAATTTTGTCAAAGGCCTTTTCTGCATCTATTGAGATAATCATGTGGTTTTTGTCTTTGGTTCTGTTTATATGCTGGATTACGTTTATTGATTTGCATATGTCGAACCAGCCTCGCATCCCAGGGATGAAGCCCACTTGATCATGGTGGATAAGCTTTTTGATGTACTGCTGGATCCGGTTTGCCAGTATTTTATTGAGGATTTTTGCATCGATGTTCATCAGGGATATTGGTCTAAAATTCTCTTTTTTTGTTGTGTCTCTGCCACTGAGCCATCAGAGAAATGCAAATCAAAACCACAATGAGATACCATCTCACACCAGTTAGAACAGCAATCATTAAAAAGTCAGGAAACAACAGGTGCTGGAGAGGATGTGGAGAAATAGGAATACTTTTACACTGTTGGTGGGATTGTAAACTAGTTCAACCATTATGGAAAACAGTATGGCGATTCCTCAAGGACCTAGAACTAGAAGTACCATATGACCCAGCCATCCCATTACCGGGTATATACCCAAAGGATTATAAATCATGCTGCTATAAAGACACATGCACACGTATGTTTATTGCGGCACTATTCACAATAGCAAAGACTTGGAATCAACCCAAATGTCCATCAGTGACAGACTGGATTAAGAAAATGTGGCACATATACACCATGGAATACTATGCAGCCATAAAAAAGGATGAGTTTGTGTCCTTTGTAGGGACATGGATGCAGCTGGAAACCATCATTCTCAGCAAACTATCGCAAGAACAGAAAACCAAACACCGCATGTTCTCACTCATAGGTGAGAACTGAACAATGAGATCACTTGGACTCGGGAAGGGGAACATCACACACCAGGGCCTATCACAGGGAGTGGGGAGGTGGGAGGGATTGCACTGGGAGTTATACCTGATGTAAATAACGAGTTGATGGGTGCTGACAAGTTGATGGGTGCAGCACACCAACATGGCACAAGTATACATATGTAACAAACCTGCACGTTATGCACATGTACCCTAGAACTTAAAGTATAATAATAAAAAAAAAATTCTCAATGAATTATCTATAAGAAGGAATGTACCTGAACATAATATAAGCTATATAGGACAAGCCTATAGCTAACACCATATGGTTCAACAGTGAAACTTTGAAAGCTCTTTCTCTACAATCAGGGGAAAGACTTCTAGATAGAAATCACTTCTATCAACCTAGTGTTGGAAGTCCTAGCCAGAGGAATTAGGCAAGAAAAAGAAATAAAAGGCATCCAAATTGGAAAGGAAGAAGTTAAATTGTCCCTATTTGCAAATAACATAATCGAATATGTTAAAAGCTCTTTAAATCTTTAACTGATTAAGACGCTTAAAGTCTTTAAGATTCCACCAAAGAACTGTTAGAACCAATAAACAAATTCTATAAAGTTGCAGGATACAAAATCAACATTAAAAAATCAGTTGTTTTCCTATATGCTAATAATGAGCTATCCTAAAAAAAGAAATTAAGAATCCCATATATAGAAGCATCCAAAATAAAATACTTAGGAATAAATTTAACCAATTTATTGTGTTAGAAAGATCTGTAAACATTATGAAACATTAATGAAAGAAACTGAAGAAGACACAAATAAATGGAAAGATGTCCTATTTTCTGGATTGAAATAATTAGTATTGCTGAAATACCCATGCAGCCTAAAGAAATCAACAGATTCAATGCGATCCCTATGAAAATTCCACCGTCATTTTTCATACAAATAGAAAAAACATTCCTAAAATTCTTATGGGACAACAAAAGGCCCAAACTCAACTTTCATGCTCCTGTATTGGGAGAGGTTACTCCCCAACCCCAAGTCAGGTGAGGGTAGCTCTGTGATGAAACACTGAAAGAGATTGAGGTGTCTGTTTCCCAGCTAAAAAATTTGGAAGGCAAGAGGTGCCCTGGAGCTGTGTCCGTGGTGTGTTGGGAACAGAGGCTGCAAGGTAGCAGCAGTCTGGTAGACTGTATTTATCGTTTGGGAAAGAAAGTATGAGTTCCATGAGCCAATGGATGCTATGGCAGGCAACTGAGCATTACACTACTTTTTTTTTTTTTTTTTTTTTTTTATACAGGGTCTTGCTCTGTCACCCAGGCTGGAGTTGAGTGACACAATCAAGGCTCACTGCCCCCTCAACTTCCCAGAACCTAGCAATCCCCCCACCTCAGTCTCTCAAGTAGCTTGAGACTACAGGTGCACATGACTGTGCCCAGCTAATTTTTATTTTTATTTTGTAAGAGACAAGGTCTCACTGTGTTTCTCTGGCTGGTCTTGCACTCTTGGCCTCAAGTGATCATTCCACCTCAGCCTCCCAAAAAGCTAGGATAACAGGTGTGAGCCACCATGCCCAGACTGCTATGTTGAAAGGACCCCAGCAAAGGGGCTTCTCATCTGGGTGAGGAGTATGCCCCCACCAAATGTCCCCAAGAGAGCCCACACTTGGAGGTCTACGGGACAGAGTCATTTGATGCTGTGGCAAGAACTATCAGCAGTACCCTGTAGGTGAAGAAATCTTTCCTGTTGTCCTTCCTCCCTCCTCTTTGCCCCATCTCCACTTGATAGAACATTGTGTGAGGTCAAAGAGGAACATTAGTTAAAGCAGAGACCATACTTCATTGATCCCACTACAGATTCCAGAACTGTGTCTTAGGCACTGAAAAGGAAGGAGGACAGAAGCTGTGAATTGGAGATGAGGCTGAAGTTTGCCTTATATTGAACTGGACTTTTATAACTTATTATTATTATTACTTCAGTCTGAAGATATAATTTTATATTGTTTTATTTATTTTATTTTTTAATAATTTCAACTTTTATTTTAAATTCGGGAAGTGCATGTGCAGGTTTGTTATAGGGAGAGATGGTGTGATGCTGAGATTTGGGGTACGAATGTTCCCATCACCCAGGTAGTAAGCATATAGGTAATTTTCAACCCTTGACCCCGTTTTTCCTCCCCACTTTTGGAGTTCCCACTGTCTATTGTTGCCATCTTTACATCCATTAGTACCCAATGTTTAGCTCCCATTTATAAGTAAGAATGTGCAGTATTTGGTTTTCTGTTCCTGCGTTAGTTCACTTAGGATAATGACCTCCAACTGCATACATGTTGCTGCAAAGAACATGATTTCATTCTTTTTATGGTTGCATAGTATTCCATAGTATATATGTACCACATTTTCATATATATATACTTTATATATATTCTATATATATAAAGTATATATACTTTAAGTTCTTGGATACATGTGCAAAACGTGCAGGTTTGTTACATAGGTATACACATGCCATGGTAGTTTGCTGCACCCATCAACCCATCATCTACATTAGGTATTTCTCCTAATGCTATCCCTCCCCTAGCCTCCCACCTGGCCACAACAGCCCCTGGTGTATGATGTTCCCCTCCCTGTGTCCATGTGTTCTCATTGTTCAACTCCCACTTGTAAATGAGAACATGCGGTGTTTGGTTTTCCTATTCCTGTATTAGTTTGTTGAGCATGATGGTTTCCAGCTTCATCCACGTCCCTGCAAAGGACACAAACTCATCCTTTCTTATGGCTGCATAGCATTCCATGGTGTACATGTGCCACATTTTCTTTATTCAGTCTGTCATTGATGGGCATTTGTGTTGTTTCCAAGTCTTTGCTATTGTGAATAGTACCACAATAAACATTCATGTGGATGTGTCTTTATAGTAGAATGATTTATAATACTTTGGGTATATACCCAGTAATGGGATTGCTGGATCAAATGGTATTTCTGGTTCTAGATCCCTGAGGAACTGACACATTGTCTTCCACAATGGTTGAACTGATTTATACTCCCACCAACAGGGTAAAAGCTTTCCTATTTCTCC
Organism: Rhinopithecus roxellana; assembly: GCF_007565055.1. Taxonomy (NCBI): domain Eukaryota; kingdom Metazoa; phylum Chordata; class Mammalia; order Primates; family Cercopithecidae; genus Rhinopithecus; species Rhinopithecus roxellana. Next base: position 106,043,683 of record NC_044559.1, read on the forward strand.
ACATCCTTTCCAGCATCTGTTGTTTCCTGACTTTTTAATGATTGCCATTCTAACTGGTGTGAAATGTCATCTCATCATGGTTTTGATTTGCATATCTCTAATGACCAGTGATGATGAGTTTTTTTTCATATGTTCATTGGCCACATAAATGTCTTCTTTTGAGAAGTGTCTGTTCATATCCTTGGCCCACTTTTTGTTGGGGTTGTTTTTTCATGTAAATTTGTTTAAGTCCCTTGTAGATTCTGGATATTAGCCCTTTGTCAGATGGCTAGATTGCAAAAATTTTCTCCCATTCTGTACGTTGCCTGTTCAGTCTGATGATAGTTTCTTCCACTGTGCAGAAGCTCTTTAGTTTAATTAGATCTTATTGGTCAATTTTGGCTTTTGTTGCCACTGCTTTTGGTGTTTTAGTTATGAAGTCTTTGCCCATGCCTATGTCCTGAATGGCATTTCCTAGGTATTCTTCTAGGGTTTTTATGGTTTTAGGTCTGACATTTAAGTCTTTAATCAATCTTGAGTTAATTTTTGTATAAGGTGTAATGAAGGGATACAGTTTCAGTTTTCTGCCTATGACTAGCCCGTTTTCCCAACACCATTTATTAAGTAGGGAATCCTTTCCCCATTGCTTGTTATTGTCAGGTTAGTCAAAGATCAGATGGTTGTAGATGTGTGGCATTATTTCTGAGGCCTCTGATCTGTTCCATTGGTCTACATATCTGTTTTGATGCCAGTACCATGCTGTTTTGGTTACTGCAGCCTTGTAGCATGGTTTGAAGTCAGGTAGCGTGATGCCTCCAGCTTTGTTCTTTTTGCTTAGGATTGTCTTGGCTATACAGGCTCTTTTTCAGTTCCATATGAAATTTAAAGTAGTTTTATCTAATTCTGTGAAGAAAATCAGTGGTAGCTTGATTGGGATAGCATTGAATCTATAAATTACTTTGGACAGTATGGCCATTTTTATGATATTGATTCTTCCTATCCATGAGTATGGACTGTTTTTCCATTTGTGTGTGTTCTCTCTTGTTTCCTTGAGCAGTAGTTCATAGTTCTCCTTGAAGAGGCCCTTTACAGTCCCTTGTAAGTTGTATTCCTAGGTATTTTATTCTCTTTGAAGCAATTGTGAATGGGAGTTCACTCATGATTTGGCTCTCTGTTTGTCTGTTATTGGTGTATATGAATGCCTGTGATTTTTGTACATTGATTTTGTATCCTGAGACTTTGCTGAAGTTGCTTATCAGCTTAAGGAGATTTTGGGCTGAGATGATGGGGTTTTCTAAATATAAATCATGTCATCTGCACACAGAGACAATTTAACTTCCTCTCTTCCTGTTTGAATACCCTTTATTTCTTTCTCTTGCCTGATTTCCCTGGCCAGAACTTCCAATACTCTATTGAATAGGAGTGGTGAGAGAGGGCATTCTTGTCTTGTGCCAGTTTTCAAAGGGAATGCTTCCATCTTTTGCCCATACATATTGGCTGTGGATTTGTCATAAATAGCTCTTATTATTTTGAGATACATTCCATCAATACCTAGTTTATTGAGAGCTTTTAGCATGAAGGGGTGTCACATTTTATCGAAGAATTTTTCTGCATCTATTGGATGATTTGGGCCTGAAGATCTCTAGGGCAACAGAAATGCATGATTGCAAACTTCAGTGGTAGCCAAAGCTTTAAGAGTCTCATAATTTTTTATCAACATGTATCATTGTCAAATATATATAAATAGTATTTAAAACTCATGAATAGATTATCTGAGTTTACATTAACTTCCCCTTCTAGTATAGAGTTATACCTCAGCTCTCCTAAAATTTTTCTTCAAGTTTACTTTTTATGTTCAATACATGATATTATTTCACCATTCACCCAAGTAGATGCCATTTGCTCAAGGTGACATATTTGTCCCCTTTGGTGCCACACTCATATCATCTAAAAGCATCACTGCTCCCCCAGAGAGATGCTTTCATTCACCAAGTAATTCTTTGCACGGTTATTAAAAACAAGTCTGGACATTGGGAATAAATAGCAGACAAGACAGTCTCTACCTTTATGAAACATTCATTATAGTGGGGATAGTTAGTCAGTATAAAGCTTGACAAATAAATTGGGACATTTATTAATAAAGGTTCTCCAGAGAACCCAATTGTGTGGGGCAGGGCAGTGGGGAAGTTAAAGATATTTATTATAAGGAATTGGTTCATGCAATTATGGAGGCTGACAAAGTCCAAAATCTGCAGAATTGACATCCCAGTTTGAGTCCAAAGGCCAGCAGGCTGTTGCAGAACCAATTAGAAGGCTACCAGGCAGAAGAATTATCTCTTGCCCAGGGAGGTCAGCTTTTTGTTGTATTCAGGCCTTCTACTGATTGAATAAGGCCCACTCACGTTATGGACTGCCATGTGCTTCACTCAGTCTACCAATGTAAGTGTTCATCTCGGCCAGGCACTGTGGCTCACACCTGTAATCCCAGCAGTGTGGGAGGCCAAGGCAGGTGGATCACTTGAGGCCAAGAGGTTGAGACCAGCCTGGCCATCATGGTGAAACTCTATCTCTACTAAAAATACAAAAAAATTAGCTGGGCAAGGTGGCACACATCTGTAGTCACAGCTACTCAGGAGGCTGAAGCAGGAGAATTGCTTGAACCCAGGTGGCAGGGGTTGCAGTGAGCCGAGATCATGCCACTGCGCTCCAGCCTGGGTGACAGAGCAAGAGCCTGTCTTGAAAATAATAATAATAAAAACAAATAAATGTTAATTTCATCTAAAAACACCCTCACAGCAACACCCAAAATAGTGTTTGACCAAATATCTGGGCACCCCATGGCCCAGTCAAGTTAAAACACAAGATTAACCATAATAGGAGATCAAAAACAAGCAAGTTGAAAATAAAGAAGATGTTTTATGACTGTTAGGCTCAGAGGAAATAAACTCAGCAATTTTAATCTTATGGTGGTATGAGAGAAAATGGATGGGGAAGGGAAGTGACCAATTTTAGGCATGTATTTAAGTTACAGTAGTGTCTCAAACTTTAAATACTTCAGTATTTAAATGCCATCTTGTGGCTGATTACTTACATCAGGTCTTATTTATTTGGTGCCATGCACATAACATCTGTTAAAATGTTTTTTTGGAGTCAATGGAGTTGCCTTCTTAAGGCCCCAGGGTTTTATGTCCTCATTTCACTCACGTTAGTCGTAGCAATTCTGTGCCTGATGGATTCAGGATGCTAGCAGCCATGCCAGCCTCACTCAAGGTTCAGATGCCTTCTTTGATTGTAATGGATTTAATTCAAGCCCACCATAAAATAAAATATTCATAGTCAGTGTACATAAGGATGCCATAAGAGAAATATTTACACATTTAAACTAACATACAGAATCACTTTACAACCCCTATGTTTAGTACAAAAATAACATCATTATATAGAATAAACAGGACTGAATCATTTTCCAAATTCTGGGCCTCCATAAATAGTAGTATGCATTCTTGGCTCAATGTTATAATCTTTGTTGGTAACTTTATGCCATCTAATAAAAGACGTATTATTAAAAGGCTTTGGGCATGACCCATAACTCATGATATATCTTGAATACATATCATCATTATTGAGTGTGGCAAATCTTTACATTCTTTTCACAGTCCCTCCCTTCCCCCTTTTTATACCTGCACTGTCCAGAAGGCCCACTGACATCATGAGACTTATTTTCTGGCTTTCTCTTTTTTTAAGAAAAAGTTTATTTGATAATAAAATCACACTAAAGAATATTTATGACATATGTAAAAGATACAGCTACAATAATATAAATAACAATTTATGTTAGTTTTCTAGTGCTGTGTAGCACATTACCACAAACTTAGCTGCTTAAAACAACATCCATTTATTAGCTCACAGTTTTGTAGATCAAAAGTTCAGCATGCTGGGGGGCAGGGATTCTTCTCAAGGTATCACAAGGTGGACATCAAGGTGTCAGCTGGGCTGAATTCTCATCAGAGGCTCTGGGGAAGAATCAGCTTTCAGATTCACTCTTGTTGACAGAATTCGGTTCTTTGCAGTTTAGGATTTAAGTCCTCATTTCCTTGATGTGTGGTCCCCTCCAACTTCAAGCCAGCAACCGCACATCAAGTCCATCTTATGCTTTACATCTCTGACTTCCTAGTCTGCAACTAGCTGGAGAAAATGCTCTGCTTTTAAAGACTTCATGTAATTGGGTTTGGCCCACCCAGATAATCTCATTTTTTATTAACTCAAAGTCAACTGATTAGTAGCCTTAATTACATTTGCAAAATCCCTTCTGCAATATTCCATGATATAATCACAGACATAACACCAGGGGGCAGAAATCACTGGGGCAATCTTAGAATTCTTCTTACCACACTTTGAATCCAACACCCAGGGAAAAAGATGGAAACATAATTAAAATTATAAAACCTTTAGAAGAAAGCATAGAAGAAAATGTATGTGGCCTTAGGTTAGACAAAGATTTCTTCAATAGGATATCAAAAAGCACAATCCATATTAGTATAGACTGATAAATTGGGCTTCATCAAAATTTAAAACTTCCACTCTTCAAAATACACTATTGAGAGCATAAAGATGGGTGTTAACAGGTGACATGAAATAAGAAAAAAGAGTATAAAAAGGCTACAGACTTGCAAATCATATCTGATAAAGGACTTGTACCTAAAATACATAAAGAACTGTCAAACTTCAAAAATAAAATATCTCAATGAAAAAAACTAATAAGATTTCAACAGACATTTCACCAAAGAAGATAAGCTGATGGCAAATAGCCACGTGAAAAGATGCTTACTATCATTGGTTATTAGGGAAATGCAAACTAAAACTACAATGGGATACCATCACTCACCTACTAAAATGGCTGAATTTAAAAGGTGAATGGGTAAAGAAACTTTGCTATGTTCACACAATGGAATACCACTCACCAATAAAAACGAATGGCCTACTGACACATACAACAATAATTATTTTGTTAAATCTCAAGATAACTAGTCTGAGTGAAAGAAGCCAGACCAAACAAGTATATATTATTTCATTTATATAAAATTCCAGACAATGCAAACTAATCTATAGGAACAAGAAGCATGGCAGTGGTTGCCTGGGGTGATAGGGAGGATCAGAAGGGAGGGATTAGAATGGAGCAGGAAAAACCTTTTGGGGATTGTGGCTATGTTCATTATCTCGATAGTAATGATGGTTTCATGAGTGTATACATATGTTAAAACTGATGAAATTGTTCACTTTATATATGTGCACAATTATGCCTGAATAAATCCATTGAAAATACAATAAAAAACAATTTACTCTGAATTCTATGAATTAAAAAATAAATGGAGCAAATTATTCGCCACTTTCCTGAGCACATGCAAATAGATACACATCACAGAGGACATCTGTATTTGTTTTTCTAATGAATCTCAGGTGAACACAACTGAATAAATTAAAAGCTTTGGTTTATGGTACACTGTCTTCATTGGTTCATGCATAATTCTTTTTAATTTATGTTATTTGCTTGCATATATTTATTATAATACTGTAAACAGTCATGAGTGCCTAGCCAATTGGAGAGCCATAACTCTGATCACCACATCACTTCATTTCATTTCCCAGCCTTCAAGCCCTGCTCCCAAACGACCAATCACCCTGAATTTTCTATTTAGCATTCCATCAATTTCTTAGAATATTTTTATCCAATGACTAAAATAAATAGTTTTGTATGTCCTATGAACTTAAAAAGTATTTCATTCGCATAACAATATCGTTCATGATAACCAAGAGGTGAAGGCAACACAAATGTCCATCAAGAGAAGAATGGATTTTTTAAATGTGGTACCTACATACAATATAATACTATTAAGCCTTTAAAAAGAATGGGGCCAGGCGCAGTGGCTCACACCTGTAATCCTAGCACTTTGGGAGGCTGATCACTTGAGCTCAGGAGTTCAAGACCAGCCTGGGCAACATGGCGAAACCCCATCTCTACTAAAAATAAAAATAATTAAAATAAAAGAAGGGTATTCTAACACATGTTACAGCATGAATAAACCTTGAGAACACTATGCTAAGTGAAATAAGCCACTCCAAAAAGACAAAAACTATATGATTCTATTTATATAAGGTATCTAAACTCAAATTCAATGAAAGAGAATAAAACAGTTACCAGGGACTAAAGGGTAAAGGAAAAGTGGAGGCTGTTGTTTAACAGGTACAGAGTTTCAGACTGGCAACGTGAGGACGTTCTCAAGAGCTGTTTCACAACAATGGACTATATTTACTACTGAATTGGATACTTAATAATAGTTGAGATAGAATACAAAGCAGAACATGCATGAAGAAAAAAAATGATTAAGATAGTACATTTTTTGTTACATGACTTTTACCATAATAAAAAACAAATAAGCAAGCAAAACAAAGAAAGTATCATGCTAAATGTAGTCTTTTTTCACTGAATGTTTCTAAATTATTATTCACATTACTGTATGTGGCTATAGTTAATTTATTTTCACAGTTGTAAAATACGAATTTTCCCTTTTCCACTTTCTTTAATTTATTTTGATGGTTTATTTTGCCTGACTCATTAACTTTCAGCATTTTTTTTTAAATGTATGCATTCAGCCTGGCACAATGGCTCCCACTTGTAATCCTGTAATCAGTACTTAGAGAAACAAAGTCTGTCAAACACGTTTTTCCTTTTGTCTCTTGTTTGGTACATTAGGAGTCTTTGCAATCTGAAGTCTTTCCTATTTCTTTAATTCTGGAGAAAGTTCTGCATGTATCTTTAAATATTTTCTTTTCTCCGTCATTATTTCTCTCTCCTTCTGGTATCATTTTTCTGTAAAAGTTAGCACCTCTACTTCTATTCTCCATATCTCTTAACTTTTCTTTTGTATTTTCTATTTCTTTGTCTTCTCTTATTTTCTTCTTGGGATTGTTTTTCCATCTGTTCTAGCTCATCAGCTGGGTCTTCACCTGTATCCATTCTGCTATGTATACCATCTGCTATGTTTCTTATTTGAATTATCTAGTTTTTCGTACCTAATATTTGTCCTGGGTTCCTGTTTTTGTGTTTCTGTTCCACATTGAAAATTTCCCTTTCTCCTCCGATGTAGTTTAGATATTTGTCCTCTCCAAATCTTAAGTTGAAATGTGATTCCAAATATTGTCCAGTATGTCCATGTTTTGTCCATTATGTCTTTTAATATATATAATAAGTTTATTTAAATATTTTCATCCATGTGTTCTAATACTTCCAGGGATCTTTGGTTTGTTGTTTTTCTTTCAAAATAATTAAGTTCTGTAAATATTTCGTTATTTTGGTTAATGAAATCATTCTCTCCCAGGGATATCATATAGGGTATACTGAGAAAGGGCTCACACACCTGCAGAAGCCCACACTTAGATCTATCATTCCAAATGACTGCCAGGAGGGAACAGGCATGAGCCTTAGGGTAGAAAGTCTCAGGCATCATAAAACCAAAATTAATCACCCTCCTCTGTCACTAAGCAACACCTTCAGATCAAGACTTGCATGTTAGAATCACTTGGCAAGCTCTGAAAACAATGAAGCTGAGGTCAACAGCCCAGATCAGTTACATCAGAATCTCTGAGGGTGGAACCTGGTAAGAATGATGGCAGTATAATAGTGGGAAGTGGGAGAGTGTGGCTTCCAGGGCTACACAGTCTCCAGATTTTTCCCCAACTCCTCACCTGATAGGTGTGTGTACCACCTTTGGGTCTTTGTCATTGGTTTCTGCAGGAAGCAGTTATCAATAATAATTACACAGCAAAGAATGATTGGCAAGAGCTGAATTTTTCAAACTTTTCTTTAAATCTCTCATAGCAGCACCACACACCCTCTGCCTCAGACCCTAGCCACTACGCACCCATCCACAAACCTTAACCACCATCTCATTTCAAAACTTTCTTCCATTTCCACAGGAATTTCTCTTTTATGGATGTTGTTTGTATTCTCTAGCATTTATGTTTTTCTCTATATGATTTTTCCAGTGAATTTTCGAGAAAGGAGCCTGCCCAAATCAGGAGGAACTACCTCTCATCAATTTTAAAGCCACAAGTTTACATTCTCAATGAACAAATATTTTTGAAACCTCCAAGCATTTATATTAAATAATTAGTTCCCGATGAGTCCACATCTATGCACATGTAATTAACAATTTCCCTTTCAGAAGGCATGCTTCCATTTTGGGAAAGGAAAAGGTTAGCTTCATAGTCAAAGTACCTGTAATTAAAACAAAATTTAAACTGACCAATATCTCTCATTCTTGACATCTCTAAGAAATTTTTTACTCTCATCAAGCATATTTCTATCCTACTCTGGGTCCCAGTATCTCTCATCATCATCCTTTTTGATAGAAGTGAAAAGAGGATGTCTTTGCCATTGATATGCTTCATTCTTCACCATTGTCCCAAATCCCACGAGGTTTTAAAAATAGCATAGGTCTTAGAAATTTACTCTATATAGTCCTTATCTTCCTCTAGTCAACTTAGAATGTTTAGCATGTGGGAAAATTTCCCTTTTCTCTCTAATAGAATCCAGATATTAATAATATTACTGTTTTTCCCCTCCAAATCTTATGTTGAAATGTGATCCCAAATGTTGGAGGTGGGGCTTAGTGGGAGGTCATGAGGGCAGATCCCTCATAAATGACTTGGTGCCCTCCCCACAGTCGTAAGTTCACGTGAGATATGGTTGTTAAAGGTTCTGGAACCTCTTGCACCCTCTGTCTTGCCTCCTCTCGTATGGTGTGCCACACCTGGCTCCTCTTGCCTTCCATCATGACTGTAAGTGTCCTGAGGCCCGCATTAGAAACTGATACAGGCACCATGCTTCTTGCGCAGCCTGCAGAACCATGAGCCAAATAAGCCTATTTTCCTTATAAAATTATCCAGTCTCTGCTATCTCTTTATAGCAGTGCAAAGTGGACTCATATGTCCTTTATAAAACTAATTGCCTCTAAAATCTCCTGCTCCTTTGAAATCATGCATGGGTTGACTAAAAAGCCATATGCTATTCTTTTCCAGACATTTGTAGTCTATGTTTCTATGCTGCATAAGAAATTACTACAAACAAGGGAGCTTGAATCAGCACACAATTATTACCTCAGAGTTTCTGCAGGTCACACATCTGGCCACGGCATAGCTCTGTCCTCCTCAGAAGGTCTTACAAGGCTACATTGAAGGTTTGGCCAGGACTGGCTCTCAACTGGAGGCTCAGCTAGGAAGGATTTGCTTCCCAATTCCTTTTGGCAGCAATGAGTTCCATGTGGCTTTAGGAGTTCTGGCAGCTTGCTCCTTCACAACCAGCAAGGGAGAGAGAACGTCTGTGGAGCCAGTCAGCTAGCAATACATAGTCATATAACGTCACATAATCATGGAAATGACGTGCCATTCCATTTGCCGTATTCTGTTGTTTAGGAGCAAGTCATGGGTCTGGTATATACCTAAGAAGAAAACAATTACACAAAGGCCTGAATACCAAGAGGAAGGGGTCGTGCGACCACCTTAAAGTTTATCTGCCACACCACTACTACGTCAATCTCATAAAATTTCATCTCCCCCAAGCCAATGGACCTGCCTCCCGGACCTCCTGATGTTTGGTAGAAGTAGCTCTCAGCAGGCTAGAAACATCTGGGGATTTTCATTCAATAACTGGCAAGGAGCGACTGCTTTCTACTTTAATTATAATTCGCCAAAAATTAAATGTCCAGGGATTATTAGGATTTAAGTTTGGATGCATGCAATGGAGACATGAAATAAACTGACTTACACCAAACCGAGTTTAATTCCTTTCTTGCAGAAGAGTCCAGAATTAAGCCGTTCAAGGGGCTCTATTCCTCGGAGTTACCAAGGACCGTGGCTGTTTCTATCTTGTTCTGCTATCCATAGAGCATTGTCCTCATGACGTGGTCCCAGACGGCTTGCTGTCAGGTTCATATTTTAGTAAGATACAGGAAGGGAAGAAGGTACATACTGGAAATTTTGTGTACTACTTCCCCTTGAATCTTTTTGACAAAAATCACTTATGCAGAAGTACCTACCAAGGGAGACTAAACCATGTAGACTTTATTCTGAGTAGTCACGTCTTTGGCCAAAAAATCAGAGATTCTCTCACCAAGGGAAAATAAATCAGGAAAAATAGAAACCAGAAGACAACCAGGATTAGTGAACTCCAAGAAAGTGATTATTTTTTATTTTATTTATTTATTTATTTATTTATTTATTTTGTACAGATGGGGTCTCACTGTTGCCAGGCTGGTCTTGAATTCCTGGCCTGAAGTAATCTTCCTGCCTTGGCCTCCCAAAGTGCTGGGATTTCAGGCGGCAGCCACCACATTCTGCTTGATGTGAATCTTTTTTTTTTTTTTTTTTTGAGACGGAGTTTTGCTCTTGTTGCCCAGGCTAGCGCGCAATGGCACGATCTCGCCTCACTGCAACCTCTACCTCCCAGGTTCAAGCGATTCTCTTACTTCAAACTCCCAAGTAGCTGGGATTACAGGCTTGTGCCAACATGCCCAGCTAATTTTGTATTTTCAGTAGAGACGGAGTTTCACCATGTTGGCCAGGCTGGTCTCGAACTCCTGACGTCACATAATCTGCAGGCCTCTCCTCCCACAGTGCTGGGATTATAGAAGTGAGCCACCGTGCCCGGCCCTAATGTGAATCTTAACTCCACTTAGGAATCATTTTTCTCCCAGTTTTCCCCTCAGTTAGCTAAAAGAAATCCTTTTATTGAAATATCCCCAGACCTACTACATGGTCCAATCAAATTGTGCTCCCTAAAATGAAGTATTTTAATAACAAAATAAAATATTTTATTTTAAAATAAAAATTTTAAAGGTATTCATTTACTGGACAAGAGAGTCAAAGGAAAAAGTAAACTGTGTGCCACGGTGCTGATCACAGTTTAATATTTCGGGTTTTCCCATACCCTTTTGGCTTCAGAATTAGGACCTGCCCTTCCCATGTCTCTCCCCTCCATTGCGCTTTAATTGGAAATAGGGATTTACTTCTCTTTGGTTATTCTGTGACCTACAGAGAATAGGACTGGGACCTGTTTTGAGAAGCAAAATAAAATAATATTATGAATTGAAATGCTTTTGTGGTCCACTTAGCAGTGATTGGGCGAGAATTTCATCTTAATTTTTTTATAGTGCTTATCATTTGAGTGCATTTTGGACACATGTTACATTTGTCTGGTTCTCCAGGTGACATAATTACAAATTTCTGAACGCTTGATTCTTGGTTTCTCTATGCACCTGCAGAGGAACCCTAAAGTCATATGGGAATATAGACGTGTAACATAACAAAGGTATTGAGATATAACCCTAAAAGTTGATAGTGGTTTGTTCTGAGTAGAGGGCTGGCGCAGAACTGGAATAAGTGGAGACGGTCTCATGTGGAAGGCTAAATAATGCCCCCCACAAGAATGTCCACATTCCAATTCCCAGAACCTGTGAATATATTATCTTATGTGGCAAAAGTGACTTTATAGATATGATTAAGCTAAGGATCTTGAGCTGGGGAGACTCTTCGAGTGGGCCCTAAATGTAATCACAAGGATCCTCATAAGAGGTAGGCAGAGGGAGATTTTACATGGAAGAGAAAGTGAGGTGGTGACACTGAGATCACAGGTAAGAGAGGTGATGTGATGTGATGTGACTACAAGCCAAGGAATGAGGATATCCCCCAAAAGATGAAAAAGATAAGGCAATGGATTCTCCCCAAAGCCCCCAGTGAGTGCTGCCCGATTGACTTTGATTTTGGCCCAGGGACATCCATTAAAGACTAATGGTCTTCAGACCTGTAAAAGAATGAATCCAAGTTGCTTTAGGCCACCAAGTTTATGGTAATTTATACGGTGACTAAAGAAGTCACCAGATAATAAAAAAATGGTAGAAAAGAAGCATTTTTTTTCCTTCTATTGCTGCCTCTTATGGACTTTAGCTTCTCCATGATCTCCATTAATAGGGAACTAATATAGTTTAACTTTTTACCTTGATCCCTCCTAAATGTTTGAGTTTTTTTTATAACAAGTATATATGATTTTTATAATTAAAAAGTAATAAAGAGGAAAAATGATAATTTCACATCATTAAAATGATTTTTTTACCTTGTGAATTTTTTAAACATGTGTATTTACATGTCCAAAAATAATTTTAAAATGACCTGAAAGATGCAGATTTACATTGTTGTCTCTTGATCATTCCATAGTCTGAATTGTACAGGGGGATGTGAGTATCATGGGGGCCAACCGGCCCTGGAATTTTGCCTTTGGCAATTTTATGTCTGTTTTGATGTTATTGTATGTTTTTCACTTGTTTGGTTTCCTGTAATGATGTTCCTGGTGTCATTATAGCATGCTGGTGGTGTATGATGGTCTACCAAGAAGAGAGGACTGTGATTTCAGTTGTTTCTCTGTATTAACCAGCCACCAAGAATTTCAATGACTTTTTAAAACCAGGGCCAGGCATGGTGGCTCATGCCTATAATTCCAGCACTTTGGAAGGCTGAGGCAGGAGGATCAGTTGACGGCCAGGAGTTTAAGACCAGCCTGGGCAATGTAGCAAGACCTTGTCTCTTTAAAAATGTTTTAAATTAACTGGGCCTGGGGGTGCATGCCTGTAGTCCTAGATACTCAGGAGGCCGAGGTGGGAAGATTGCTTGAGCTCAGGTGTTCCAGGCTGCATGAGCTATGATTGTGCCACTACACTCCAGCGTAAGCAATAGAGCAAGACCTTGTTCATAAAAAATAAAAATAATGAAAAGTTTCAGATTTTAAAAGACAAAAAAAATTGTAGTTAACATAGGCTTTCATTTGATAAGGGTATTCACAGCTTTCCTCCTAGTTTTTCCCTTTGCTGCTGCTAGTTCAAAGGTCTAGAAACAGCCCCAAGTAAATCTCATCTAGTTTCTTTCCTGGTCTATTTCTTATCTTATACAACTCAGCCCCTGAAGACCAGGGACATGCCCTAGTACTGAAGAGCCCATGCTTCGAAGAAGTCACCAGAAAATAGAAAAATGGTAGAAAAGAAGCATTTGTTTTTCCTTCTACCGCTGCCTCTTATACACTTTAGCTTCTCCATGATCTCCAGCAGGAAGACAGGACCACAGTATGTGAGACTCCCCAGTGATCCATGGATGCTTCCAGATGCATCCTTTGCAGTGTTGTTCCCCTCCCTCATCACCAGAATGTCTTTTTCTTACTTCCAAAAATACTGCCCTGCTTTCTTAGAAAAAGAAAAGAAAAGAAAAGACCCATGACTCTCCCGTCTTCCTTCACTTCATCCAAACTGTAATGTATGCAGCAGGAACTCTGTAACATTTGTACAGTACAGTTGGCATTGTTCCTAATTTAAAGACTTAGCTAATTTTGTCCCCCAGATAGTATTTATTTGATCTTTCTTTTGAGGGCATTTTGGGGTGACAAACCAGGAATTAGTATTATGTAAGCTTACTCTTATACTTTCATATTCCTTAGTTATCTAAACTCTCTAACTTTTCTTAAATGAATCTATATTATTTGTATAATTTTAAAATAAATTTTACTTAAATTTATTTAAAAATAAATATTATTAAATTTCATTTAATAGTACTTTCCAATCAATTAATTCCTACAGTAAATATTTGAACTTATAAAATAATCCAGATGATATTAGCTAAGCTCTAATTATCAGTTTAAATAGAGCCTCCTTTGTTCCTTTTACTGTTATTATGATGACTATATCAGCTAAGCAGAATGCACCTCTGCTCAGGAAAATTTAGGTGAAAACGATAAAATTAATACGTTTTTATTCTACCCTAAGGTATTCTCCTTGAGTCTTTTCAATCCAGACTATTATAAACAGGAAAAACATCAGCATTTAGATTAACAGCTGGATTTTGTTTAAAATGTTTTCTTAATTATAATCTATTTAATTTTTTGCAGTCTAAGGGATTTTTGATGTTATTGTTATTGGAGAAAATCTCTTACTTGTGTTTCTTATATGACAATCTTGTGTTTCTGGAATACAGAGCTGAAAAATGTGGTGGCAATTGCTCTGGAAAGTTTGTCTTCTTACTTGGCTATTTCAAATTTTGCACCCAAGCAATAATTCGCTTTAGGGGTCAGTCCTGAAAAACATATCAAATCTCACCAAATCATGTAGAAATAGAAGTTCCTAAAACTGGAAGAAACCTAATGAATCTTGGGGAAATGTCACAAAAAGCAAGTAAATATGCTTGGGTGTTTACTTCCTCCTGAAACTTAGAAAGACTTTAGCAGCATACAAGTTACATGAACTCAGGATTCTGGTTTTTCTCACTTTTCTCCATTTTGGGAGACTGGAGACAAAGTGCAGTTAGACCCAGCATCGCAATAACTCTCGGGGAGCCAAGGTGGAGCTTCACCATTTCAACAGAGACCGATTTTGATTTTAGCACAATGCCACACATTTAGCACCGGATTGCTCCTGAAGGACCCGAGAGACCCCCCAAATACTGTGAGTGCCCAAACTGCAGAAGTGGGAAAGGGAGACCCTCCTCTCCCAAACACACATCCTCACTTGGAAAAGGGTCTAGTCTGTGGGAGAAGTTTCCAACCTACTTGGAGCTGAGTCCATTTAGAGAGCTGAGCAAAATACAGGTGCAGAGGAAACAGCAGGAAAGGCCCTGGGAGCTCACTGGGTCCTCAAGCAGGCCATTCCTGCCTGGCACCACAGGGACCCTTCGGGAGGGTGGTCAGAGATGCAGGGGAAAATGCCACAGCGAGAAGGAAGTCTCCAGCTGAACTTTGTAACAATTTGAACCAGACAAGAAGCCTCCTGGCCAGAACTCGGGGGAGGGTGCGAATCCAGTGTGCAGACTCCACAGGTGGGAGAAGAACCAAAGCCCTGTTCTTTTGCAGCTTGGAGGTGGGTAGCTGGGGGCAAGTTCTCAAGCATGGCTCACCCACTGCCTGGAAACGGACTCCAGGCTGTTGGGGGTGCACAGTGGGAATGAGACTGGCCCTTCAGATTGCACGGGAGCTGGGTGAGGCCTGTGACTGCTGGCTTTCCCCACTTCCCTGACAACCTCCATGACTCAGCAGAGGCAGCCATAATCCTCCTAGGTACGCAACTCCATTGACCTGGAAACTTTACTCCCATTCCCCACAGCAGCCACAGCAAGACCTGCCCAAGAAGAGTCTGAACTCAGACACGCCTGACGCTGCCCCCACCTGATGGGCCTTCTCTATCCACCCTGGTAGCTGAAGACAATGGGCATAAGCCCTTGGGAGCTCTAGGGCCCCACCCACCACCAGTTTCTCTCCATATTACTACAGCTGATGCTCTCTGGAAAGCACCACCTCCTGGCAGGAGGCCAACCAACACAAAAATAGAACATTAAACCACCAAAGCTAAGAATCCTCACAGAGTCCATTTCACCCCCTGCCACCTCCACTGGAACAGGTGGTGGTATCCACGACTGAGAGACCCATACAGTTCACATCACAGGACTCTGCGCAGACAACCCCCAGTACCAGCCTGGAACTGGATAGACTTGCTGGGTGGCTAGACCCAGAAGAGAGATAACAATCACTGCAGTTCAGCTCACAGGAAGCCACATCCACAAGAAAAGGGGAAGAGTACTACATCAAGGGAACACCCTGTGGGACAAAAGAATCTGAATACAGCCTTCAGCCCTAGACCTTCCCTCTGACAGAACCTATCCAAATGAGAAGGTACCAGAAAACCAACACTGGTAATATGACAAAACAAGGCTCTTTAACAACCCCCACAAAATATCACACTAGCTCACCAGCAATGGATCCAAACCAAGAAGAAATCCCTGATTTACCTGAAAAAGAATTCAGGAGGTTAGTTATTAAGCTAATCAGGGAGGCATCAGAGAAAGGCAAAGCCCAGTGCAAGGAAATCCAAAAAACGATACAAGAAATAAAGGGAGAAATAGTTAAGGAAATAGATAGCATGAAGAGAAAACAATCAAAACTTCAGGAAACGCTGGACACACTTATAGAAATGCAAAATGCCCTGGAAAGCCTCAGCAATAGAATTGAACAAGTAGAAGAAGAAATTCAGAGCTCAAAGAGAAGGTCTTTGAATTGACCTAATCCAACAAAGGTAAAGAAAGAAGAATAAGAAAACATGAACGAAGCCTCCAGGAAGTCTGGGATCATGTTAAACAACCAAACCTAAGAATAATCAGTGTTCCTGAGGAAGAAGAGAAATCTAAAAGCTTGGAAAACATATTTGGGGGAATAATTGAGGAAAACTTCCCTGGCTTCGCTAGAGACCTAGACATCCAAATACAAGAAGCACAAAGAACACCTGGGAAATTCATTGCAAGAAGATCATCGCCTAGACACATTGTCATCAGGTTTTCTTAGTTAAGACGAAGGAAAGAATCTTAAGAGCTATGAGACAAAAGCACCGTGTAACCTATAAAAGAAAACCTATCAGATTAACAGCAGATTTATCAGCGGAAACCCTACAAACTAGAAGGGATTTGAGCCCTATCTTCAGTCTCCTCAAACAAAACAATTATCAGCCAAGAATTAACTAAGCATCATATATGAAGGAAAGATTCAGTCTTTTTCAGACATCCAAATGCTGAGAAAATTCGCCACTATCAAGCCACCACTACAAGAACTGCTGAAAGCAGCTCTAAATCTTGAAACAAATCCTTGAAACACATCAGAACAGAAACTCTTTAAAGCATAAATCACACAGGGCCAATAAAACAAAAATATCATTTAAAAAGCAAAAAACAAATCAAAACAACAACAACAAAAAACAGGAAGGTACACAGGCAACAAAGAGCATGATGAATGCAATGGTACTCACATCTCAATACTAACATTGAATGTAAATGTCCTAAATGCTCCACTTGGAAGATACAGAACTGCAGAATGGATAAGAACTCACCAACCAACTATCTGCAGCCTTTAGGAGACTCACCTAACACATGAGGACTCACATAAACTTAAAGTAAAGGGGTGGGAAAAGGCATTTTATGCAAACAGACCCCAAAAGCAAGCAGGGGTAGCTATTCTTATATCAGACAAAACAAAATTTAAAGTAACAGCAGTTAAAAGAGACAAAGAGGGACATTATATAATGGTAAAAGGCCTTGTCCAATAGGAAAATATCTCAATCCTAAACATATATGCACCTAACACTGGAGCTCCCAAATTTATGAAACAATTACTAATAGACCTAAGAAATGAGATAGCAACATAATAATAGTGAGGGACTTCAATACTCCACTGACAGTACTAGACAGGTCATCAAGACAGAAAGTCAACACAGAAACAGTGGATCTAAACTATAGCTTGGAACAAATGGACTTAACAGAGATATACAGAACATTTCATTCAACAACTACAGAATACACATTCTATTCAACAGTGCATGGAACTTTCTCCAAGATAGACCATATGATAGGCCATAAAATGAACTTCAGTAAATTTTTTGAAAATGAAATTATATGAAGCACTCTCTCAACCTACAGTGGAATAAAACTGGAAATCAACTCCAAAAGGAAGATTTAAAACCATGCAAATACATGAAAATTAAATAACCTGCTCCTGAATGAGCATTGGGTCAAAAATGAAATCAAGATGGAAATTAAAAAATTATTTGAACTGAACGACAATAATGACATAACCTATCGAAACTTCTGGGATACAGCAAAGGCAGTGCTAACAGGAAAGTTGTTGCCCTAAATGCCTACATCAAAAAGACTGAAAGAGGTGTGGGCACCTGTAATCCCAGCTACTCAGGAGGCTGAGGCAGGAGAATCATTTGAACCTGGGATGTGGACTTCGCTGGGAGCCGAGATTGCGCCACTGCACTCCAATCTGGGTGACCGCGAGACTCCGTCTCAAAACAAAACAAAACAAACAAATGAAAAAGATTGAAAGATCACAAACTGACATTCTGAGGTCACTTGTCAAGAAACTAGAGGAACAAGAACAAACCAAACCCAAACCCAGCAGAAGAAAGGAAATAACCAATATCAGAGCAGAACTAAATGAAATTGAAACGAAAAAATACAAAAGATAAATGAAACAAAACACTACTTCTTTGAAAAGATAAATAAAATGGATAGACTGCTAATGAGATTAACCAAGAAACGAAGAGAGAAAATCCAAATAACCTCATTAAGAAACGAAATGGGAGATATTACAACTGGCACCACTGAAATACAAAAGATCATTCAAAACTACTATGAACACCTTTACACACATAAACTAGAAAACCTAGAAGAGATAGATAAATACCTGGAAAAAATACAACCTTCCTAGCTTAAATCAGGAAGAATTAGACACACTGAACAGACCAATAACAACCAGCGTGATTGAAATAGTAACTTTGAAATTACCAACAAAAAAGAGTCCAGGACCAGCTGGAATCACAGTAGAATTCTACCAGACATTCAAAGAAGAATTGGTACCAATCCTTTTGACACTATTCCACAAGATAGAGAAAGAAGGAACCCTCCCTAATTCATTCCATGAAGCCAGCATCACCCTAATACCAAAATCAGGAAAGGACATAACAAAAAAAGAAAACTACAGACCAATATCCCTGATGAACACAGATGCTAAAATCCTTAACAAAATACTAGCTAACTGAATCCAACAACATATCAAAAAAACAATCCACCATAATCAAGTGAGTTTCACACCAGGGATGCAGGGATGGTTTAACATACGCAAGCCAATAAATGTGATACACCACATAAACAGAATTAAAAACAAAAATCACATGATCATCTAAAAAGCATTAGAAAAAATCCAGTATCCCTTTATGATAAAACTCTCAGCAAAATCAGCATACAAGGGACAGACCTCAATGTAAGAAAAGCCATCTATGACAAATGCACAGACAACATAATACTGAATGGGGAAATGTTGAAAGCATTCCCTCTGAGAACTGGAACAAGACAAGATGTCCACTCTCACCACTCCTTTTCAACATGGTACTGGAAGTCCTAGCCAGAGCAATCGGGCAAGACAAAGAAATAAAGGGCATCCAAATTGGTAAAGAGGAAATCAAACTGTCACTCTTTGCTAATGATATGATCATTTACCTCAAAAACCGTAAAGACTCCTCTAGAAAACTCCTAGAACTGATAAAAGAATTCAGCAAAGTTTCCAGATACAAGATTAATGTACACAAATCAGTAGCTCTTCTATATACCAATCAGTGACCAAGCAGAGAATCAAATCAAGAATTCAACCCCTTTTACAATAGCTGCAAAAAAAAAAAAAAAAAGGACTTAGGAATATACCTAACCAAGGAGGCAAAAGACCTCTACAAGGAAAACTACAAAACACTGCTGAAAGAAATCACAGAAGACACAAACAAATGGAAACACATCCCATGCTCATGGATGGATAGAATCAATATTGTGAAAATGACCATACTGCCAAAAGCAGTCTACAAATTCAGTGTAATCCCCATCAAAATACCATCATCATTCTTTACAGAGTTAGAAAAAACAATTCTAAAATTCATATGGAATCCAAAAAGAACCCGCATAGCCAACGCAAGACTAAGCAAAAAGAACAAACCTGAGAGGCATCACACTACCTGATTTCAAACTATGCTATAAGGCCATAGTCACCAAAACAACATGGTCCTGGTATAAAAATAGGCACATAGACCAAGGGAACAGAATAGAGAACCCAGAAATAAACCCAAATAGTTACAGCCAACTGATTTTCAACAAAGCAAACAAAAACATAAAGTGAGTAAAGGACACCTTTTTCAACAAATAGTGCTGGGATAATTGGTTAGCCAGATGTAGGAGAATGAAACCGGATCCTCATCTCTTAAGTTATACAAAAATCAACTCAAGCTGGATTAAAGACTTAAATCTAAGACCTAAAACTATAAAAATTCTAGAAGATAACATTGAAGAAACCCTTCTACACATTGGCTTAGGCAAGGATTTCATGACCAAGAACCCAAAAGCAAATGCAATAAAAACAAATATAAATAGTTGGGACTTAATTAAACTAAAGAGCTTTTGCACGGCAAAAGGAACAGTCAGCAGAGTAAACAGACAACCCACAGAGTGGGAGAAAATCTTCACAATCTATACATCTGACAAACGGCTAATATCCAGAATCTACAATGAATTCAAAATATCAGTAAGAAAAAAACAAATAATCCCATCAAAAAGTGGGCTAAGGACATTGACGATTCTCAAAAGAAGATAGATAAATGGCCAACAAACACTTGAGAAAAGGAAACATATGACAAACATGCTCAACATCACTAATGATCAGGGAAACGCAAATCAAAACCACAATGCGATACCACCTCACTCCTGCAAGAATGGCCATAATCAAAAAATCAAAAACCAGTAGATGTTGGCATGGATGCAGTGATGAAAGAACACTTCTACACTGCTGGTGGGAATGTAAACTAGAACAACCACTATGGAAAACAGTGTGGAGATTCCTTAAAGAACTAAAAGTAGAACTACCATTTGATCTGGCAATCCAACTACTGAGTATCTAACTGGAAGAAAGTAAGTCATTACATGAAAAAGATACTTGCACACGCATGTTTATAGCAGCACAATTCACAATTGTGAAATCATGGAACCACCTCAAATACCCATCAATCAATGAGTGGGTAAAGCAACTGTGGTGTATATATATATGTACACACACACACACACACACATACACACACACACACACACACACACAATGGAATACTACTCAACCATTAAAAGGAATGAATTAATGACATTTGCAGTGACCTGGATGAGACTGGAAAATATTATTCCAAGTGAAGTAACTCAGGAATGGAAAACCAAACATCATATGTTCTCACTGATAAGTGAGAGCTAAACTATGAGGATGCAAAGGCATAAGAATGATGCAATGAACTTTGGGGACTTGGGGAGACAGAAGAGGGGGGTGAGGGATAAAAGACTACAAATAGGGTACAGTGTACACTGCTCAGGTGATGGGTGCACCAAAATCTCACAAGTCACCACTACAGAACTTATTCATGTAATCAAATACCACTTGTACCCCAATAACCTATGAAAAAAAAAAGCCACCCACTTCCAAAAAAAAAGAAATTTTAACCCCAAACTTATCTAGTTATTTAATTATCTAGTTATTTAATTGACAAAAAAAGGTAAGTATACAGAAGATATCTGAATGACACTATTAATCATCTTTACCTAAATTGGTATTTAGAGAACGCAGCCTCTAGTACATGGATGTTCACTAAAATAGATCATACATGCTGGAACATAAAACAAAGTTCAATAAATTTCAAAATATTGAAATCTTACACAACATACTCTCTTACTAAAACAGAATTAAATTAGAAATTAATAACAAAAATATATCTAAAATTTCTCCAAGTACTTTGGAATTAATATACATCTGCATAATTTGTATTCAAGTGGGTCAAAGATGAATGGCTCCCTTCTTTCCTCTGTCTTGCAGTCATAAAGAATTTTCTTTTAATGAGACAATCACTATTGGTCAATTTCACAAATGCATTTTGAAATATACATATATGTACATATATGTATATATACTTTGTTATACAAATGCCAGCACACACTATACTGCAGCCCACTTCTTTCAGTGAACAAATCACTTGAAAGTCCTTTTATGATTAGTATATTTAGAGTTGCCTCATTTGTTATAATGTATAGCTGAACCATATTTTATATAACCAATTACCTATTGAAGGTCATTTAGGTCATTTTCAATGTTTTGCTACTATCTACTGGTAGAATGGCTGGGACGAAAAGATGTATTTATTTCAAAATCTGATTGAAAATTCTAAATCATCTTCTCTAAGATTGCACCAATTTGTACTACAAGCAACACACGCAAGCACATAGAGCTCTCTTTAACAATATGTATACTCCTGGAAGAGCATCACAGTAAGGAGTCTTAAAATCTTATTAGGAGCAGGGTGACGAACTGGGTGGACATGAGCAATCAGCCCACAAATTAGACTTTCTAGCATCGGACACCACTACCCATTCAGCCTGTGCAAAAGGACCCAAATGCAGTTCTCTGGCATGTGATAACACTGGGATTTGGGAACACATGGGTCTCTCAGCTCGAGATTCTTATCTCTAGATGTGGCACCAACCCTGCTTCTGCCATTTAGTTTGGGAATAAACTCTGCAGTTCTTCCTGCAAACCCAGGATAATCAACCCCTTAGCACGGTAATTATAGGTACATCTACTTTTATTAATGTACCCATTTAGCTTGTGCAGAAAATCCTTAACTCAATTCAGCCTTCATCACAGATGGGGTGAAAAGAACAGGACCTGTTGTCTTGCTCTTGTTTTTGAAATACTATACTCCTCTCTACAGGAATATTCTGTCAACAAAAGTCAGATATTAATATATAAAATTATAATCCTTGTATATACAAATCCTTGGTATAAAAACACTGCTCAGTTTGATCCCAAAGGAGATGTGCACATGTGTCTGTGCATGTATGTAATTGTCTCATTAAACTCTCCTCTATCTTGAATAACTTTTTGTCTCCTCGACCTACAATCCTAGTGTACTCAGTAGTCACTTATTTTTGAAAGGTACATTAGGATATCATGTAATTGCCTTTCAAACCTCCAATAATCTTGAAAGTAAATGTGCTCTTGAAAAATAAGAAATTGGCATTTCTTTGCAGTTAAATCATTGATATTACTGATTTCCTATGCTTTATCCCTTATAATGTATAATGCATTCATGTTTTATATATTTTGTATATATATAAAACATATATATCTAATAACCTAAAAAATCTCTCTCATATATATATATATATGCTAGGTAACAGGAATGCATATATATATGTGTATATATGTGTGTGCGAGTGTGTGTGTGTATATATATATCTGAAATACTCTCAGGTTAAGAATCCATGAGCGATCTAAATTTTCCTGACATGTGCAAATACAAAAAAATTGTTGAAGATACAATATGGAGTATAAAGTCATGATAAAAAGAGTAAGGCTGGGCATGGTGGCTCACACCTGTAATCCCAGCACTTTGGGAGGCCGAGGGAGGTGGATAACCTGAGGTCAGGAGTTTGAGACCAGCCTGAAAAACATGGTGAAACCTGATCTCTACTAAAAAAAAAAAAACAACACAAAATTAGCTGGGCATGGTAGCGCTAGCCTGTAATCCCAGCTAGTTGGGAGGCTGAGGCAGGAGAATCGCCTGCACCTGGGAGATGGAGGTTGCAGTGAGCCAAGTTCACGCCATTGTACTCCAGCCTGGGCAACGAGAGCGAAACTCCATCTTACAAAAAATGAAAAGAAAAGAAAATAGTAGGTACCTTCAAGAACATCTTATCATTATCCACAGGCATTTCTTGGTTAAACATTATGTTTTTCTTAGTTGCTTCTTTAGTTAAGTCCATATAGAACTCTGGAAAGGAAAATAATTCAGTTCCTGCAAAAAAAATTAGAAGTTCTCCTGAAGGCATCTGCCAATAACCTCACATTTTTGCTATAATGGCCATATAGTGATCAGGGGAAAAGAGACAAAACTTAGGGTCTTCTCGTGATGGAGATTCTAAATGACATTTCCAGAGTTGGGCCCCTACATAAAAGGATGTTAGGAAAAATCCCACACTGTAGAGGCAGACAGCAAGGAAACTTGCCTGTCTTAAATTTGACACTAAGCAGAGAATGAAAAAAGTATTTGAAAATTAACCATTAGCTGGGGATCAGGCACAATGGCTCACACCTGTAATCCCAGCACTTTGGGAGGCCGAGGGGCAAGGATTACATAAGGCCAGGAGTTCACACCCAACCTGGGCAACATGGTGAAACCTTGTCTCTACTAAAAATATGAAAATACAAAAATTGGCCGGGCATGCAGGCACACGCCTGTAATCCCAGCTACTCGGGAGGCTGAGGCAGAAGAATCACTTGAACCAGGGAGGTGGAGGTTATAGTGAGTGGAGATCATTGCTGACCTCAAGTGATCCACCTGCCTCGGCCTCCCAAAGCCTGGGAGACAGAGTGAGACTCTGTATCAAAAACAAAAGAAAAGGAAAGAAAAGAAAAGAAAATTAACCACTAACTGGTAGTCATGTCAGTTATGACTAAATACAAGCTCCCTAAATGACCCAAAAAATCTAGAACCAACAACTAATATTAAGGTTTAATCCTGGTAGTGTTCTATAATATACTTCAAGTGGAATAAATACAAATTCATATTTAGAGGCATTATAATGAGTCTGTAGAAGACAAAGAGAAGATGTTAAATGCAGCCAGAAAGAAAACAGCATCAAAGGGACAATTGGACTGAAAACTGCCTTCTCAGCAGTAACAATTAGATGGCAGAATACTGTGGAATCATATCTTCATATATCATTCCATACAATAGAAAATATGTGTCATACCCTAAAAAAACCTATCAAGAATAAATGTGAAATCAAGACTTTTTCTGGACAAAAATTAAACCAAGAGTTACCCTCAACAGATCCTCACTAAAAGATCTTCTAAAGAAAGAATTTAGACTAATTCCAAAGGAAAAGTTTGACATACGAGAAAGAATGTAGAACAAAGAAATTGTTTACATGGGTATCTAACAGTGATTCTATAAAACAATAATAATGTCGGTTTCAGGGGCCAACCCTCCTCAATACACGCACACACGATAAATATGAAAATAGTGACTAAAATAGCATGGAATTTGAGAAGGCTATGATGTGAGAAGTAAATTCTTTAGGATTTTTGCTATCATCGTTCATTGTATACCCTAAATAGTAGAGGTATGGAAATGATTTTGTATTTTATTATAAACATGATAGAAGGTCATTGAGAATTTTGACTTAGAGTTAAAAATGTTTTTTCTTAAGAGATACAGCCTCACTCTGTCACCCAGGCTGGAGTGCAGTGGTGCAATAGTAGCTCACCGCAGCCTTAAACTCCTGAGCTCAAACGATTCTCCCGTCTTGGCCTCAGGGCTGGAATTGCAGGTATGAGCTACCTGGTCTGGCCTTACAGTAAAATTATCACAGACTACCTGTATTATCAAAGAATAATGAATACATGGTAGGGATTAGGGAAAAAGAGGAGACAGCAAGTGAGTCAGAAGGTTATTCCAGCAAAGTAAGGGTGATTAGGCTGGGGTGGCCGTAAAAAGAAGTGATATAATTTGGGTTATCATCCTCAGAATGCATTTGTTTATTTTATATATGTGTGTGTGTGTGTGTGTGTGTATAAATATATATATATATATATATTTTTTTTTTTTTTTTTTTTTTTTTTGAGACGGGGTCTCGCTCTGTCGCCCAGGCTGGAGTGCAGTGGCCAGATCTCAGCTCACTGCAAGCTCCGCCTCCGGGGTTTACGCCATTCTCCTGCCTCAGCCTCCCGAGTAGCTGGGACTACAGGCGCCCGCCACCTCGCCCGGCTAGTTTTTTGTATTTTTTAGTAGAGACGGGGTTTCAGCGTTAGCCAGGATGGTCTCGATCTCCTGACCTCGTGATCCGCCCGTCTCGGCCTCCCAAAGTGCTGGGATTACAGGCTTGAGCCACCGCGCCCGGCCTATATTTTTTTTTTTTTGAGACGAACTCTCACTCTGTCACTCAGGCTGGAGTGCAATGGCGCGATCTTGGCTGACTGCAACCTCCACCTCCTGGGTTCAAGCGATTCTCCTGTCTCAGCCTCCCGAGTAGCCGGGATTACAGGCATGTGCCACCACGCCCGGCTAAGTTTTTGAATTTTTATTAGAGACGGGATTTTACCATGTTGGCCAGGTGGGTCTCATACTCCTGGATGTATATATTTTTGGGGTACATGTGATCATTTAATACATTCCTATAATTTGTAAGATCAAATCAGTGTAATTGAGATATCTGTCTCCTTAAACATTTTTCTTTAAGCTAGAAACATTTGAATTATTCTTTCCTAGCTATTTTGAAATATACAATTGATTGTTATAAACTAGTCACCCTATGGTTCTATCAAACATGGGGTCTTATTTTTTCTATCAAACTGTATATTTGTATCCATTAATCAACCTCTCCTAAAACCCCCAACCCCCGAAGATGTGTTTGTTGATTCGACGAACAAATCAAGAGAAAGACAAGATGGTTACAAGATTTGGGGCCTGAATGACCGGACAAAAGAAGGTGTTACTTCCTGAGAGGTTGATCCCTGAGCAAAGAGCTATTTGCAAGGAAAATCAAGAACTCTGTTTGCATATGTTACATTTTAGATTTACCAGACAGGCCCTTGAAGGTGTGATGTAGAGGTACAAGAGGGTACAAGAAGGGTACAAGAGTCTGGAGTTCAAGGTAAGAGGGCAAAACTGGAGATAGTAAATTGAATTAAAATCAGAGTGGGAGATTTTAGCACACTTCCATCTTAAACTGATAAGTCAAGTAGACAAAAAGTTATGTTTGATAGAGGAGATTTTATTGAGACAATGACATGCACACAGACACACATACATGCACACAAACCATAGCCATATAATATATTGCGCCTACTGGGACACATTTGAGGTAAAAGGGGACATAATTATTACGATGAGGCAGCAGGTATAAACTGGAGCAAAGAGTTGCAATGCACACATCCCATGTCTTATGCCACATTCCTACAACAATGTTAAAAATTAATGATAAAAATAAATAGAACCTTCCCCTCCAAAAAAACTAACAGCACAATTTGAAAACTAAAAGTCAAAGTGACAAATAACTGATCATTGTAAGATAAACTCACAATAGCAATTTTGAAATTTTGGAATTAAGTGCCAGGGAATATATAGCACATTAAAACCTATGAAAATGTTCTAAGGCTTTATTTATGATAAAATTTTTTGTCTGAAGAATTAGTCATTTAATTCAAAGGGCTAGGAGGCTGGGCATGGTGGCTCACGCCTATAATCTAAGCACTTTGGGAGGCCGGGGCAGGAGTATAGCTTGAGGCCAGGAATTAAGACCAGACTGGGAAATATAGGGCGACTCCATCTTTACAAAAAAAAAAATTAAAAATTAAAAATCAGCTGGGCATGGTGGTTCACACCTGTGGTCCTAGCTACTTGGGAGGCTGGAGCTGAAGGATCAATTGAGTCCAAGAATTCCAGGCTACAGTGAGCTATAATTGCACCACTGCACTCCAGCCTGGAACAGCACCCTGCCTCTAAAAGAGGGGGAGGAGGGGTTAGAAAAAGATTAATGGAGTAAATCTTTTTTAAAAAGTTGAAAGTGAAAACCTTTGCAGAAATTAACAAACTAGAAAGCAAATACACACACAAACAAAAACAAGAAAAGCAATAACTAGATTCTTTGCAGCTTTTTAAAAAAATAGCAAACACTGGAAACAATTTCAGTACCTATCAGTTAAGAGAATAGATAAATAAAATATAGCATGTTACTACAATGAAACAGAATGATACCATTTAATTCAATTTATTCATTAAACTGAAGCTTCATGTATCCTTATGAATAAATCTCAAAAGCAATGTGGAGTAACAAAATCAAGTTGCAAAATGATAGGTGCAGTATAATACCATTTATGTAAAGCTTGAAGCACACCAAACAATAATGTTTACTTTTTCTTTTTCTTTTTTTCCTCGATGGATTCTCACTCTTACCCAGGCTGGAATGCAGTGGCACAATCTTGGCTCACTGCAACCTCCCCTTCCAGGGTTCAAGTGATTCTCCTACCTCAGCCACCCGAGGAGCTGGGATTACAGGCACCCATCACGATGCCCGGCTAGTTTTTGTATTTTTAGTAGAGATGGGGTTTCACCATGTTAGTCAGGCTGGTCTCGAACTCCTAACCTCAAGTGATCCACCCACCTTGGCCTCCCAAAGTGCTGGGATTACAGGCGTGAGCCACCGCACCCGGCCAATAATGTTTACTTTTATGACTGCACAGAAACTTCCTAAAATTCAAAAGTCTAAATGAGAAAGATGTCAACTTGAGAAGAATAGCCAGACCCACAGAATGGGAAGAGAATGTTCCTGTCACGGAAAGACACAAAGGAGACTTTAACTATATTTGTCCTATTTTTAATAATATCTGAAGTAAACAAGGCAAGTGTTAAGATGTGTTAAATCTGGATCTTAAGCACGTAAGAGTTTTGCTATTTTCTATATGTCCGAATTATTTCATAATTTTTAAAAAATTTTTAAAAGAAAAATTGTGTTTCAATCAGGAGCATACATGAAATAATGTTTATTCTGTGAAATTATTTATCGTATACTGTCTCCTCCTCCTCTTCCTCTTCCTCCTCCTCCTTCTTCCTCTTGTTCTTCTTCCTCTTTCTTCCTCTGAGTCAGGGTCTCACTCCATCCCCCAGGCTAGAGTGCAGTGGCACAATCACAACTCTCTACAACCTCAACCTCTGAGGCTCAAGTGATCCTCCCACCTCAGCCTCCCAAGTAGCTGGGACTAAAGGCACACTCCACTGCAGCTGGCTAATTTTTGTACTTTTTGTAGAGATGGGGTCTTGCCGTGTTACTTAGGCTGGTCTTGAACCCTTGGGGTCAAGTGATCCTCCTGCCTCAGCCTCTCAAGTAGCTGGGACTACAGGTGCATGCCACCACACTGGCTAATTTTTTGATTTTTGTAGAGATGGGGTCTCCCTATGTTGTTCAGGCTGGTCTCGAACTCCTGGGCTCAAGTGATCCTCCCTCCTCGGCCTCCCAGAGTGCTGGGATTACAGGCATGAGCCACCACACCCAGCCCTCTATCTTGTTAAGTATTACAAAATGAAAGGTCAGCTGGCCTCCCTCCACAATGGAATGACCTTGCTAGGACTTGACACCACCTCCCACTGCTCCTTTATCTGTTCTTTTGCTTCTCTGCCCTTTCTTCAGAGCACAACGTTTTGGAGAGTATATTGGCCAGATCAACAAAACAACATTAAAAAGTACTCTGTTTCTGATGTTGAGTAAACATGACATCCTTGGCTGATGAGTTTTTAATTCTATCAACAGCTCAGGTTGAATATATTAAATTTGGGCTCTATCATCAGATTTTACAGCTTGAGAAGGAGGCATCTGATAATATACACAGAAAAGCAGGTCATCTGTCAAACATGAAAGCTACACGGGATGCATTGTGTAGCAGCAGGGCTGATCCACTCTACAGTTAAGCAGCAAAGCTCTGCCATGTGGTTCCCATCAAAGACCTCAAATGGGCATTTCACATCATAATCTAAAGAGATGACCCTCGATTAAATACAGGCCCAACACATATACATGTCAGGATTTGGGAGAGGTATTTCTATTGCATAACATATGTAGTCATTTCTGGTACATAAATTGGATTTTTACAGGCCTGTACAGACTCCACAAAGAACCTTACCTTTTTTCATACTCTGTCTGACAATGCTTGTATAGTTGTTGACATTTATCCCTTGAGCTGTGGTAATTGGGTGGTGTGGCTTCTACATTCCTGTAAGGTGGCTTTGAGATACTAGCCGGGAGGAGCAGGAATGAGCCAAGACCAACTGGAAAAGAGAACGTACAGGCTCAGTAAGGATGCTCATCATCGTGAGAGTATGGAGATACGGGAAAGTAGGAAGACCAACAGGGAAAAGGTAGAGGAAAAATTAGAAACTCTACCCCAAATCTAAGATACCTCATCCTCAGTGCTCCTGAGACCACCCACTGCTGTGCCCCACCAGCCCAAAAAGAGACACAAACCTCAGAATAATGGTCTCTCCCAAATGGCCACATCCGTATCCCCAGAACCAGTGAATCTCACGTGGCAAAAGGGATTTTGCAAAATCTATTCAGTTAAGGATACGGTTTGGCTGTGTCCCCACCCAAATCTCATCTTGAATTGTAGCTCCCATAATTTCCACGTGTTGTGGGAGGGACGCTGTGGGAGATAATTGAATCATGGGGGCGGTTCCCCCATACTGTTCTCGTGATACTGAACAAGTCTCACGAGATCTGATGATTTTACAAGGGGTTTCCCTTTTCACTTGGCTCTCTCTCATTCTCCAGTCTGCTGCCATGTAAGACATACCTTTAACCTTCTGCCATGATTGTGAGGCCTCCCCAGCCACGTGGAACTGTGAGTCCATTAAACCTCTTTTTCTTTATAAATTACCCAGTCTCAGGTATGTCTTTATTAGCATCGTGAGAACAGACTATTACAGTTAAGGACCTCAAGATGGAGTTATTACCCTGGACCCTGGATTATCTGGATAGGGCCAATGTATTCACAAGGGTCCTTGCAAGAGAGGGGCAGGAGGATCTTACTCAGAGAAGGGGATGTGATGACAGAAGCAGAGGTCAGAGGAAGAGAGGATCTGAAGACTGCTGCTGGCTTTGAAGGTGGAGGAAGAGGCCCTAGCCAAGGAATGTGGGAGGCTTCCAGAAGCCCAAAACAGCAAGGAAGTAGACCTTCCCCTAGAGCTTCCAGAAAGAATGCAGCTTTGGGCCGGGCGCGGTGGGCGCGGTGGCTCAAGCCTGTAATCCCAGCACTTTGGGAGGCCGAGACGGGCGGATCACGAGGTCAGGAGATCGAGACCATTCTGGCTAACACGGTGAAACCCTGTCTCTACTAAAAAAATACAAAAAAAAAAAAACTAGCCGGGCGAGGTGGCGGGCGCCTGTAGTCCCAGCTACTCGGGAGGCTGAGGCAGGAGAATGGCGTGAACCCGGGAGACGGAGCTTGCAGTGAGCTGAGATCCGGCCACTACGCTCCAGCCTAGGCCACAGAGCGAGACTCCGTCTCAAAAAAAAAAAAAAAAAAAGAATGCAGCTCTGTCAACACCTCGATTTTAGAACTTCTAACTTCCTGAACTGTAAGATAATACATCTGTATTGTTTCAAGCCACTAAATCTGTGGTAACTTGTATGGTAACAATAGGAAACTAACACGTCTCCATCCCTGGTGAAAAGTTGCTGACTTATGACTCCATTCCGTCAAATCTTGATAGCCCTTCCAGTTCTCAAAGTTCATGTTTCTGTGATTACTAACTAGGGGACCATGTGGAAACCTTGTTTTTTTTTTTTTTTTTTTTTTTTTTAATATATTGACAGTACATTCCTCTAAACAAATTATGAGTCCTGATTTGAAAGATTCGGAGACAAGAACACCGGGGCCACAGAAATGTGGTAACTTTACACATGAATTGCAGCTGATGAAAAAAAAAAAAGATAGCTGA
This sequence comes from Rhinopithecus roxellana, assembly GCF_007565055.1. Lineage (NCBI taxonomy): Eukaryota > Metazoa > Chordata > Mammalia > Primates > Cercopithecidae > Rhinopithecus > Rhinopithecus roxellana. The sequence goes on from NC_044559.1 coordinate 106,074,855, forward strand.
CCTGCACCCACAAGACAAGGTACCACTTCCCTAGCGGGAAGCTCAGTTTCATGCACATCCGCTGCGTCCCTCCTTGTATAACCTTGGAATCCACATTCACTTTCAGGAATCCAAGCACTTTCAACCTACTGAGGGAATATCTTTCACTTAAAAGTATTGAAATGGTGAAATCTCCCCTCATCAACATAAACACACTTCTAAGAATCACCAGATAGCTGAGAAAATAACAATGTGAAAAAGAACTAACACATGAGGAAACAGAACTTACAAAGCAAACAAGAGAAGACTACAAAATAATCATTTGCATCCTCAGAGAGAGGAGAAGCTATCACAACAAGAAAAGTTTCTTTAAAAAAAAAGTGATCAGAGTGATTGAAAAATAGAAATGATTGTCATCCCCCAACTCCACAAATAAATCTCAATCTGTGGGCTAAGATACAGAAAGGAAATATGTGAAGATTAAATTGGCGACCTGGAATGCAAGCTGAGGGATTCTCCAGGATACAGTGCCAAATAAGAAGCAATAAAGTGATGGGGAAAAGGTTAAGAGACAAAGAAAATAGATACACGAGTCCACTGAAAGCCTAGCAGAAGTTGTGAGGAGAAACTCATAGCAGATACGCCTGACTGAAATTTTTGATGAGAATAAAGAATTTTTCACTGCATGTTCTCACTTATAAGTGGGAGCTGAACAATGAGAACACATGGACACAGGGAGGGGAACAAAACACAGTGGGACCTGCAGGGTGTTGCAGGGCCAGAGAGAGCACCAGGAAAAATAGTTAATGAATGCTGGGCTTAATACCTAGATGATGGGTTCATAAGTGCAGCAAACCACCATAGCACACATTTACCTATGTAACAAACTTGCACGTCCTGCACATGTATCCCAGAACTTAAAATAAAATAAAAAGAATAAAGAAGTTTTCTTGTTACTGATTTCTATTTTGATTCTCTTAAAGTCTGAAAAAATACTCTGTAAGATTTTATTACTAGAAATGTATCAAGACCTGTTTCGTGGCTCAGCTTATGATACATTTTGGTGAACATTCTATATACTTTTAAGAAGAATGTGGGCAACATGGTGAGACCTCATCTCTACAAAAAATAAAAATTGCCTAGCATGGTGGTACGCACCTATAGTCCTAGCTACTTGGGAGGCTGAGGCGGGAGGATTACTTGAGCCCATGAGTTTGAGGCTGCAATGAGCGATCATCATGCCACTGCAATCTAGCCTAGGCAACAGAGCAAGACCCTGTCTTTAAAAAAAACAACAAAAAGAAGAATGCATAATTTGCAGCTGTTGAGATAATGTTCTATAAAAGAGGTTTATAGTGAGAATTAAGTGGGATTAATGTATGTGAAATGACATAATAACATTGAAATATCTCAAACACGAGCTGTTATTTTGCTATTGAAAAACAGTTTTTTTTTAAGTAAGATAAATAATAGATATCTGATATTCCATATTTACCTGCATATTTACCACTCGGGTGTTCTTCATTCTTTCTGTAATTTCAAGTTTCCATCTGTCATTACCCTACCCTGAAGAAGTTTCAACTTTAGATTTGTAGTGTTGATGGGCTGGCAAAAAAAAAAAAAATTCTCTCAGCTTTCATTTATCACAAAATTTCTTCATTTTAACTTCTGTCTTGAATGATATTCTAGATGGATATGACATTTTGGGTTAACAAATTTTTTTTCCTCTCAACACATTTAATATGTTGTTCCATTATCTCTGGGCGGCACTGTTCTGATGAGATATAAAACATCATCTGTATCCTTGTTCCTTTGGCTGTTTTCCAAATTTTCTCTCTAGCTTTTGATTTTATCTTCAGTTCATTTATCTTTAGGTCATGCTAGTTTCTTTTGCCATCTCTAGTCTACTGGTTAAACCCACCCAGAAAACCTTTCATTTCAGATATTGTACTTTTCATTTCTGGAATTTCCATTTGATTTCTTTTATCCATTTCTCTGATAAAATTATAGGTCTGTTTAGTCATTGTGGTCATTTCCCTTTTAGTCTTTGAAGATAACCATAATAGCTCCTTCCAAGGTTTTGTCTGCTAATTCAAATATCGCAGGGTTTGTTTCTCTTGACTATGGATTCCATGTTTCTGCTTGTTCACCTTTCTAGTGAATTTCAATTGCATAAAAGATTAACCTATGCCGTGGTTTGAATGTATCCCCTAAAGTTCATGTATTGGAAACTTGATCCCCAATGTGGAGGTAGTGGGAGATGGGAAGCTCTGCCCTCATAAACGGATTAATGCCGTTATTGTGAGAGTGGGTTTATTATCACAGGAGTGGGTTTCTTTTTTTTTTTTTTTCTGATGGAGTCTCACTCTGTTGACCAGGCTGGAGTGCAGTGGCATGATCTCAGCTCACTGCAACCTCCGCCTCCTGGGTTCAAGCGATTCTCCTGCCTCAGCCTCCTGAGTAGCTGGAATTACAGGTGCATGCCACCACGGCTGGCTAATGTTTGTATTTTTAGTAGAGACAGGGTTTCACCATGTTGGCCAGTCTGGTCTTGAACTCCCGACCTCAGGTGATCTGCCCGCCTCGGCCTCCCAAAGTGCTGGGATTACAGGTGTGAGCCATTGCGCCCAGCCTAGGAGTTGGTTTCTCATAAAAGAATGAGTTTTGTTCCCTCTTGCTGTCTCTCTCGCCCATATGATGTATTCCACCATGTTATGATGCATAAGAAGGCCATTACCAGATGCTAGTACTTTATAGTGGACTTCTTGGCCTCCAGAACTATAAGCCCATAAATGTCTGTTTATTATAAATTACCCAGTCTGTGGTATTCTGTTTTAGCAGCACAAAGTGGACTAAGCCTATTATGAGCTACTCCTCTATCACCAAGAATTATTATTTTTGTCTTTTAGAAAAATACTCTACTATCAAGGTAATAGACTGAATGACGGAAGGTCAGATTCAGAGAGCTCCATTAGAGAATGTTAATGTTACAGATTACAGTGGTAATAGAGAAGTTCAGGTTTTAACGAAGAACTGAACTAAGGATAAGGAACTCTATTTATGTATGCCAAGATGTGGAAAATAATCTAAATGTCCATTGACAGATGAATGGATAAAGAAAATATATACAAACAATGAAGTATTATTCAGCCTTAGAAAAGAAAGAAATCCTACAGTATGAGACAACATGGACGAACATGGAGGACATTACACTATGTGAAATAAGGCAGTCACAGGACAACAAATACTTACAAGTAACAAATACTTTTTTAGATGTTTCATATAAGTGAAATTATATGAAACATCTAAAAATAGCCAAAGCCAAACCCATACACAGAATAAGAAGGGTGGTTGCCAGAGGCTGGCAGGGGCAGGGGGAAATGGGGAGTTGATATTCAATGGGTATAAAGATTTAGTTATACAAGATGAATAAGTTCTAGAGCTGCCGTACAATTAAATGTTTATAGTTAATACTGTATTGTCACTTAAAAGTTTGTTGAAAGAATAGGTCTCATGTTAAATGTTATTACTACAATTTTTTAAAAGAGAAATGCTAGAAATCAAAAACACTATAAGAGAAATGAAGAGCCTTTGATGACCTCATTAGTTGACTGAATATGACTGAAGATAGAATCACTAAGTTTGAGGAAATGTCAATAGAAATATTCAAAATTGGAAAAACAGGAAACGACTGGAAAAAAAGAATGTCCAGGAACTATGAGAAAACTACAAAATGTATCATGTACGTGTATGGGAATACCAGAAGGAGAAGTGAGCAAGGAACAGAAGAGATTAACTGAAGCCATAATCATTGAGAATTTTGCCCAATTACATGTCAGACATCAAACCACAAATCCAGGAAGCGCAGAGAGCACCAAGCAGAATAAATCTCTCTCTCTCTCTCTCTCTCTCTCTCTCTCTCTCTCTCTCTCTCTCTCTCTCTCTCACACACACACACACACACACACACACAGACACACACACACCCTACATATAGGCATATCATATTCATACTGAAGAAAAATCAAAGGTAAAGAAAAAGTGTTTCAAGAAGGCAAAAGAAAAAAAAAACACTTTACTTCTAGAGGAGCAAAGATAAGAATTACATGTGATGTCTCCTCAGCAAGTAGGCAAGTAAGAATAGAGTGAAGTGTTTAAAGTGTTGAGATAAAAGGCCACAAACCTAGAATACTGTACCCTAAGAAATTATTCAAAAATGAAGGAGAAATGGACTTTCTCAAACAAACAAAAATCGAATTTGTTGCTAGTAGACCTGCCTTCAAGAAATGTTGAAGTATGTTCTTCAATGAGGAGGAAATTGATACAGGTCAGAAACTCAGATCTACATAAAGAAAAGATTAGCACTGGAAAATGAATAAGATACAGTTTAACAAAAACTTTTACTTTTATTACTCATTTTTCTAACCAATAAATATTCAAAATAATAATAGAGGCTGGGTGCAGTGACTCACACCTGTAATTCCAGCACTTTGGAAGGCTGAGGTGGGAGGATCTCTTGAATCCAAGAGTTTGGGACCAGTCTGGGCAACATGAGACCCTGTCTCTACAACAACAACAAAAAATTAGCCTGGCATGGTGGAATGCACCTGTAGCGCTACTTGGGAGGTTGAGGCAGGAGGACTGTTTGAGCCCAGAGGTCAAGGCTGCAGTGAGCTATTATCACAATATTGCACTCCAGCCTGGGCAACAGAGCAAGACCCTGCCTCAAAATGACAATAATAATTATGGGTATGGTGGTATATGTCTGTGGCCTCGGCTACTTGGGAGGCTAAGAGTGTCACTTAAGCCCAGGAGGTTGAGGCTGCAGTGAGCCATGATCACACCACTGTACTTCAGCCTAGGCAATAGAGTGAGATCCTGTATCAAAATAAGAATAATAGTAATAGAAACAATGTCTTTTATTATCTATGCTTATATATACATATGTGTATGTTTATGTAAGTTTACGTATAAGTGATAACTTTAAAAAAATGGGCCAATTTCTTTGAAGTTTCACAATCTAACAAAACTCACAAAAGAAGAAATACTTTGACTAGGCCTATATCTATTAAAGAAAGTGAATCAATAATTAATAACCTTCCAAAACAGAAAGCACCAGACCCAGATGGGTTCACTGGTGAATTCTACCAAATATTGAGGAAGAAATTATGGCAATTTTCTACAATCTCTTCCAAAAGACAGAAGCAGAGGGAATATTTCCTAACTCATTCTATAAGGCCAACATTACCTTAATACGAAAACTAGACAAAGACATTATTAAGAAAGAAGACTACAGATCAATATTTCTCCATGAACAAAAATTCCCAATAAAATATTAACAAAAAGAATGCAACAATGTATAAAAAGATTACACACCATGACCAAGTGAGAGTTATCTATGGTGTGCAAGGTAGTTTCAACATTCAAAAATTAATTAGTGTAATTCCATCATATCAATAGGCTGAAGAAAAATTACATGATCACACAAATAGATGCAGAAAAAGCATTTAATAAAATCCTACATGCATTCATGATAAACCATTCAGAAAACTGGTAATAGAAGGACACTTCCCAACTTGATAAGAAGAAATCTCCAAAAACCTACAGCCAACATCATAGTTAATGGCAAGAAACTAGAAGTTTTCCCACTAAAATCAAGAAAAAGGTAAGGCTCTCCTCTAACTACTCCTTTTCAACATCATACTGGTAGTCCTACTTAATACAATGAGACCAGAAAAGGAAATAAAATGTATATGGATTGAGAAAGAAGAAATAAAATTGTGTTTGTTTTCAGATGACATGATTGTATATGTAGAAAATCTGAATGGACAAAAAAATAAACCTCCTAGAACTAATAAGAAATTATAGCAAGGTTGCAGGAAACAGGCTAACATACAAATGTCAATCATGTCTTAGTGGTATAGTGGTGAGCAGAGCTCCCTTCCAAATATCAACCATTTTCCTATATAACAACAATGAACACATGGAATTCAAAATGAAAAACACATTATTACTCACATTAGCACCACCAAAAATGAAATACTTAGCTGTAAATCTAACAAAATCTGTATAATATCTATATGAGAGAAACTACAAAATTCTGATGAAAGAAATCAAAGAACTAAATAAATGGAGAGATAGTCCATGTTCATGGATACAGAAAATTAATGGTTTCAAAATGTCAGTTTTTCTAACTTGATCTATAGATCTAATACAATTCCAAAATCCCAAAGGCAAAAGACCCAGAAGAGCCTTCTCATTATTGAAGAACAAAGTCAGAGAATGGCCACTATCTGACTTGAAGACTTTGATCTTCGATAAAAGAATAAAGGCAATACAATGAAGCCAAGAAAGTCTTTTCAAGAAATGTTGCTGGAACAATTGGAAATCCACATGCAAAAAAAAGTCAATCTAGATAGACATAACACCCTTAACTAAATTAACTGAAAATGGATTATAAACCTAAAATGGAAAATGGAAAACTATAAAACTTCTAGAAGATAACACAGGAGAAAACCTAGATGACCTTGGCTATGGCAACGACTTTATAGATTCAACACCTAAGGCATGATCCACGAAAGAAATAATAGATAAGTTGGACTTCATCAAAATTAAATTTTCTTCTCTGCAAAAGACAAGTTGATAGAATAAAAAGAAAAGCCACAGATTGGCAAACAATATTTGCAAAAGACAATATCAGATTAAAGTACTGTTATTCAAAATACACAAAGAACTCTTAAAACTCAACAATAAGAAGGCAAATAACTCAACTAAAAAGGACGTTAACAGACGACTCACCAAAGAAGACACAAGAATGGTAAATAAGCATATAAAAAGATGCTCAACAACATGTGTCATTAGAAAATTGCAAATTAAAACAACAACAAGTGAACACTACACACCTATTTGAATTGCCAAAACCCAAAACACTGACAACATTATATGCTGGTGAGGATGTGAAGCAACTGGAACTACCATTCATTGCTAGTGGGCATGCAAAAGCCACTTTGTAAAAGCTTGGCAGTCTCAGGTATTCTCCCAAATGAACTGAGAACTTACATCCATGCAAAAACCTGTATGCACAAGTTCATGGCAGCTTTATTTATGATTGTCAAAACTTGGAAGCAAACAAGATGTCCTTCAGTAGGTGAACAGAAATATAAACAGGTATAGACAAAGAATAAAATGTTATTTAGTGCTAAAATAGAAATGAATGATTTAAGTCACTAACAGACATGGGGAAAACTTAGTGCATATTACTAAGTGAAATAAGCCAATCTGAAAATCCTACATATTGTAATGATTTCAATTATACAACATTCAGGAAAAGGCAAAACTATGGATACGATAAAAATATCAGTGATTGGCCAGGCGTGGTGGCTCATGCCTGTAAACCCAGCACTTTGGGAGGCCAAGGTGGGTGGATCGTGAGGTCAGGAGATCAAGGGCATCCTGGCCAACATGGTGAAACCCCGTCTCTACTAAAAAAAATACAAAAGTTAGCCAGGCATGGTGAGGTATGCCTGTAGTCCCAGCTACTCAGGAGACTGAGGTAGGAGAAAGGCTTGATCCCAAGAGGCGGAGGTTGTAGTGAGCCGAGATCTCGCCACTTCACTTAAGCCTGGTGACAGAGCAAGACTCCGACTAAAAAAAAAAAAAAATATATATATATATATATATATGTGTGTGTGTGTGTGTGTGTGTGTATGTATGTGATTGCCAGGTCTTAAAGGAGAGGGTGGGATGAATAGACACAGATACTTTTTTTTTTTTTTTTGGAAATGGAGTTTCACTCTTGTTGCCCGGCCTGGAATGCAATGGTACGATCTCAGCTCACTGCAACATCTGCCTCCAGGGTTCGAGCAATTCTCCTGCCTCAGCCTCCTGAGTAGCTGGGATTACAGAGCCCCACCACCATGCCCAGCTAATTGTGTATCTTTGGTAGAGATGGGATTTCACTTTGTTGATCAGGCTGGTTTCAAACTCCTGGCCTCAGGTGATCTGCCCGCCTCGGCCTCCCAAAGTTCTGGGATTACAGGCATGAGCCACCACGCCCAGCCCACAGAGAATTTTAGGGCAGTAAAACTACTCTGTATGATACCACAATGGTAGATATATGTCATTGAACACTTGTCAAAACTCACAGAATGTACAACACTGAGTGTGAACTCTAATGTAAACCATGGACTTTGGTGATAATCATGCATCTCTATAGGTTCATTGATGGTAACAAAGGCACTTCTTAGGTGTAGGTTGTTGGTAACAGAGAGGCTGTGCATGTGTGATGATAGAGGATATGTGGGAATTCTGGAATTCTGTTCTTCCTGATCAATTTTGCTGTAAACCAAAAACTACTCTAAAAGTCTATTTGTGAAAAAGTACAGAATTGAATTAATCACTCAAGAAGAAAAATTAAGAAAATAGAAACAGCAACAATAAAAATGTAGACTATCACTAGAACCAAGATTTTTGAAGTGGTAAGTGTGATCAACAATGTTAGCAGAGGCCGGGCGCAGTGGCTCATGCCTGTAATCCCAGCACTTTGGGAGGCGAGGCGGGGGGATCACCAGGTCAAGAGATTGAGACCATCTTGGCCGACGTGGTGAAACCCTGTCTCTACTAAAAATACAAAAATTAGCTGGGAGTAGTGGCAGGTGCCTGTAGTCCCAGCTACTCGGGAGGCTGAGGCAGGAGAATCGCTTGAACCCAGGAGGCGGAGGTGGTAGTGAGCAGAGATCGCGCCATTGCACTGCAGCTTGGCTAAAGAGCAAGACTCCGTCTCAAAAAAAAAAAAAAAAAAAAAAAAAAAAAATGTTAGCAGAAAAAGGCTTCTGAACATTCTAAAAATGACTTTAACATTACAGACATATACTTAGATCAAGCATGTCTATCATTACTCATCCAGAAATAGCGTAATTTAAGCAAAGAAAGGCAGTGAAAGAGGGACAGTGCCAGATTCTGATGAAGAATACAATGAAAGGATTGTCTTATAATTTGAAACATTTGGAGAAGGAAGCCTATTAGAATTAAATGTATTCAATATATTAGAGTCAAAATCATCAAACAATTTAGTTTTAAAAGTCTGGTGGAAAATGAAGCGCAATTTTAAATTCTTTATTTTAACTGAGTGTTTCCAGAAAACAGTTTTCTCTCTTACAAAAAGAAACACAGTATAAATTCTAAAATGGTTTTAAAGGAAAAATATAAATATATATAAATAAGTAATTTTAAAGTCCTAAATTGGCTCAGTTTTATAAAATACTAGTAGCATCCTCATTTTATCTGTAATGTCTCTATTCAACCCCCTAAAACTTCTCTTTAAAAAGATAAATGTATGCAATAGAAAGGAAACAATTCTCTCCTCCAAAACGCAAGATCGGTTATGATTCCATTTCCTCCACTTTCAACTAAGTCAGTATCTGTGAATGCTGAACTATAATTTGGCCCCCGGACTACTGTGAAATCTGTCTGTTGACCAGTATAAGCATTCCATCTTACAACGGGAAGGCCCAGATATAATAAAAAGGTGATTTGTTGCTGAGTTTTCTCAAAAAGAGATGAAAAGAAACAAAGTCACAGAAGAAACCTGACCAAAGAAAGTAGAAAGTACAGCCTGTGAAAATTCTCAGCTGGACAGTGCCTAAGGCGTCTTTGAACTTGACCTTCACCACAGGGTCTATCATGTTACTGAGGAGCTGCTGCCACCTCATGGAGAACTGAGAGATCTCATTTTCCAAACGCATGGGTTTCTAGTAGCCAAATGATCTTTGGAAAAAGAATAAAGGCAATGCAACGAGGCAAAGAAAGTCTTTTCAAGAAATGTTGCTGGAACAATTGGAAATCCACATGCAAAAGAAAACCAATCTAGTTAGACATAACAATCATTTTCTAGGTGCATGGATTCCGCAATCACCCATTTATATCTTGCCTTTTCTCTTTATTGAAAGCATAACAACCACATGAATCTCACGTTAAAAAGCCCTTTCTCGTTGGATGTAATTCTCCTAATTCAATTTTTTATAGCCATAGTATTATACAGCACATGCATATGAAATAAATAATATATCATCTCATTTTGAGTGATTACTGTGTGGATTTAGACATATCATCAGTCAAATTATGTTCCCCAAACTGCAGAGAAATAGCCTAACATCGACAGGCTACAATTCTGAATATACATTTACAAAGCTAATAGCTGAATTGCAAAATTTAGAGAATAACAAAATTTAAAAAGGGTCTTGATGCTCCTTTTCCACCTTCCCTGCAACATCCTCACTGAAAATCAAAATATCTTTCCTTCTTGTTTTTTGTATTATTGTCTCTCAACTTTTTTCTGTTTGGTTTTGTTTGTTCCTTTGTTTGAGACGGTGTCTCGCTCTGTCGCCAGGTTGGAGTGCAGTGGCGCGATCTCGGGTCACAGTAACTTCCGCTTCCTGAGTTCAAGCGATTCTCCTGCCTCAGCCTCAGGAGTAGCTGGGACTACAGGCGCCCGCCACCACGCCCGGCTAATTTTTGTATTTTTGGTAGAGACGGGGTTTCGCCATGTTGACCAGGCTGGTCTCAAACTCCTGACCTCAAGTGATCCACCCGCGTCAGCCTCCCAAAGTGCTGGGATTACAGGGATGAGCCACCGCTCGGCCGTCTCTCAACTTTCAAGTTCTGTCTTAAACCACGTGATCCGAGCAACAGAAATGGGCAAGTCTTTCTAGCTTGGTGCGGTGTTTCATGCCTGTAATCCCAACACTTGAGAAGTCCAAGGTGGGAGAATCCCTTAAGGCTGGGAGTTCAAGATCATTCTGGGCAACATAGCAAGACCCCGCCTCTACAAAAAAAAAAAATAATAATAATAACAATAATTCGGGAGGTCAAGGCTGCAGTGAGCTGTGATTGTGCCATTGCACATCAGCCTGGGCGACAAAGTGAGACCTTGTCTCAATTCTTTAAGAAAATGGAGAAGAAATAGGCAAGCCTAAGAACTAAAATAAAATTATAAATTCATTTCCAAGGAGCTTTTATATCTTACTCGCAGAAACAGTGTTGGGTGTTTTTGTGGAAGTGCCATCGTGTGGATTTTGATCTAGAACAAATTACCTCAAAGTGTAAGATGTAATTTTTATGAATGATATTCTTCACTGGAGACAGAATGGGATTTCTAATAATTGCATCTTCATCATTTGAAACTCAATGAGTTTTGGCATTTACATGGTTTTTTGTTTGTCTGCTTATTTTTAATGCTTTAAGCAGGTACTGTCCCCCAGGAAATTTGTAGATAAAAGCAAGTTATTTACAAATTTGTTCACCTACTTTTGATCCCACCCCAGCTCTGTACTCTGGGCTCACACTTCAACAAATCCTAGTAAAGTTTAAAAACAAATCTGAATTTCCATATTTGTATTTCACATGTCCTTCAAATATTTAGAAAGTTGGAAGAGAAAATCTAAAAGTAAAATGTCTGCTTTCAATTTCTTCACCACGGTGAGTTTACATAGAAACTTAAGGAACCTCCAAAAATAAGTTATAAAATAATAAGTTATACCACATAAATGTGTATAGATGCACATACACACACACACACACACAGTAGGACTTCAATGGGTGTTTGTATTACTCTTTACAATGTATCTATGTTATCTATATTCTTTTATAAAGATGAAAATTTTATTAAAAATGAAATAAAAAGACACATGATTGTAATATTATCGGAATAGACAAAATTCAAGGCTAAAACTAATTAAACAAGAAAAAGGGAATATCATGTAATGGCAAAAGATGTGATGATAAAGAATATACACACTGCATTTCTTCATGAACTAAATAACATAAAGCTAAAAATTCCAAAACTATAGGAATGTGATAAAATCATCTGTCATGATAATATCCTTAATACAACTCTTTCAGAATTTGACAAAGTACACAACGTTACAATGTTATAGAAGATGTGATTAATAGTCTTTTACTTAACACACTTACATTGTATTCCACAAATCCTACACATTAAACTTCTTATATGTATGAAGTAGCTTTAAAAATCAGTCAAGGCCTGCCAGGTGCAGTGACTCACGCCTGTAATCCCCGCACTTCGGGAGGCCGAGGTGGGTGGATCACGAGGTCAGCAGATCGAGGCCATCCTGGCTAACACGGTGAAACCCCATCTCTACTAAAAATACAAAAAATTAGCCAGGCGAGGTGGTGGGCGCCCGTAGTCCCAGCTACTCGGGAGGCTTAGGCAGGAAAATGGCGTGAACCTGGGAGGCAGAGCTTGCAATGAGCCCAGATCGCGTCACTGCACTCCAGCCTGGGTGACAGAGTGAGACTCCGTCTCAAAAAAAAAAAAAAAAAAAAAAATCAGTCAAAATTCCAACTCTGCTTGTTAGCTTTGTGACCTTGGAAAAGTTATTTAATCCTTCTAAATTCCTGTTTCCTTCTCTGTAAAATAAAAACTGTCACTCACTTGACTCTTGCGAAGGTTTAAATGATGAATAGGAGTAAAAGCCAAGCATGGGACCTGGCACTTATGAAACAGTGTAACAGTGTTTTTTCTTTCTGTTATCATATTTCTTCCTGGTCTTCATCTTCTGCAACTTGAATGTTAAGTACTTTTCACTCCATCTTCATATCACACCTTTCTATTACTTGGAAAAATTTTAGATGCCACAAACTGGGCTACCCAACATACTCCAACATCATTGCAGCTTCGAATCAGAGTCAGGCAGTTTTATAGACCAGCATGTCCAATGAACTTGTCTTGCCCTTAGCCTCCCTGTATTATCCAACTGTAAGTCTAAAATAAGTAATCATAAAATAGAAACAAACCAGCCAGAAAAAAAAAATAACTGAATTCTTGGCCACGAAGAAAACCTTAATCAATTCCAAAAAATAGAAAGATTTTATGTCTCACATTCTCTAACCATACTTGAATTATAAACTAGAAGTTTATGACAAGAAGGAAAAAAATACCCTGAAGGCAGAACAATATGAAATTAAGGCACACTTCAAAATAGTTCCTATCTGAAGAGCTACTTAAAACTGATATTACAGTCTGGGCAAGATGGCTCATGTTTGGAATCCCAGCACTTTGGGCGGTCAAGGCAGCAGGATTGCTTAGGAGCAGGAGTTTGAAACCAGCCTGGACAATATGGTGAAACCTCATCTCTACAAAAAATTAAAAATTAGCCAGGTGTGGTGGCACAAGACTGTAATCGCAGCGATTCGGGAGGCTGAGGTGGGAGATCACTTGAGCCCGGGAGGTAGAGGCTGTAGTGAGCCATGATTGTGCCACTGCATTCAGCCTAAGCAACAGATTGAGACCCTGTCTCAAAAACAAAAACAAAAACAAAAAACACTGATATTACAAATAAAAAGAATAGTCTAGGCATAGCTAAACTTTATACTACAGTAGGAAATATCTTAAATGCTTCTATTACTAAAAAGAAAAACTAACATTAAACCAAGTAAGCCAACTAATGAACTTTCTAAAAATTGTGATAAATCAAAAGAAAGTCATAGAGAATGAAAAATCAAGGATATTGACCAACCAATCACACTTCTGGCCACACAGTATCTGTACACAATTGTTCATAGCAGCTTTATTTGTAATAGCCAAGAACAGAAAACAATCAAAATGTCCTATAACCGGTGAATGATTAAATCTATCTGTGGAACATACATGCCTTGAAATACTACTGAGCAATGAAAACAAGTTGTTGATATGCCCAAAAACTTGCATTAATAGCATAGGCATTATGCCAGGTGGAAAAAGCTAATCTTAAAAGATCGCATGCTGGCTGGGCGCACTGGCTCACATCTGTAATCCTAACACTTTGAGAGGCCAATCAGTTAAGGCCAGGAGTTCGACACCAGCCTAGGCAAAATAGCAAGACCCTGTCTCCAAAAAAATTTTTTTAATTTGTTGGGCATGATGGCATGCACCTGTAGTCATAGCTACTCAGGAGGCTGAGGAGGGAGGCTCGCTTGAGCCCAGAAATTCAAGGCTGCAGTGAGCTATGATCATACCACTGCACGCCAGCCTGGGTGACAGAGCAAGACCCTGTCTCTAAAAAGAAAAAATTAATTTTAAAAATCATGTACTATATGATTCCATTTATATGATACTTTTGAAATGACAAAATTATCTATATGGGGAACAAATTAGTAGTTTCCAAAGGTAGGAAAAGTAGGAGAAGGAGGAAGCATGACTGTAAAGGGACAGAACAAGAGAGACCTTTGTGGGGATGGGCCTGTTCTGTATCTTGATTGTGGTGGTGACTACACTCATCCACACATGTGATCAAATGGCCCAGAAGTACATACATGCCTTGTACCAAGGTTGATCTCCTGGTTTTGATATGTAAGCCATAACTATTGGGAAGACTGAATCAAGGGTACGTGGGAATGCTCTGTACTATCTTTATAACTTCTCATGGATCTATAATTAGCTCAAAAAAAGGTGATTTTTTTTAAAAAAAAAAAAAGATGAAATTTTAAAATAAAAAGTATTTAAAATTTATTTTAAAGTTTTAAAATAAAATCTTGGTTTTTGAAAACACAAATGAAATCTCAAACACAGATTAAACCTCCAACAAGGCTGAACAAGGGGGAAAAAGAGAGATGATAGAAAATATACAAGTAGGAAGAAGAAATAAGATATAACCCCAACTACAGGTGATATTAAAAGAGACATGATATACACAATTCAGTGGCAATACATTTGGAAACTTAGGGTAAACTGATCTACTATGGGCCAGACACGTTTTTAGGCAGAGTCTCCCTGGATAATCACATAATTTTTGCTCACGGAATCCCCAGGAGGCACCGTTCCCATAGAACACAATGGAACCCCCTAGAAATCTACAGGGGGAATACAACTGTGTCTATGAGCTGCCCTCATTATAGGAGCTTAATGTAGGTCAATTTACAAGACCCCATCTATGCCTTGCTGCAGCATATAGATGCAAAAGCTATAAATACACACATGAGTAAGTCGAATCCAGCAATGCATTGAAAAAAATACAACATGGACAAGATACATTCTAAGAATGTAAAGATGGTTTTGAAATAGAAAATCTTCAACATAATTCATTACATAAACTAGTAACAAAACCATTTGATTGTATCAATAGGTGGCAAAAAAAAAAAAAAAAAAGAATCTGAAAAAATTTAGCTGCTATTCCAAAAAAGATTAAAGTAAAATATTAAAATAATACAGTTAACTCAATATTCTAAAATAGTAAAGACTATTTCTTGAAATAAAAGAAAAAAAAGCAAATGGTACCTTAAAAGACAAAGTACTAAAACTATTGTTATAAAACAAGAACACACAAAATTATCTTTACTCACACATATTGTGATGAATCTAAAAAACAAGAAACACTAAAAAGAGATTAGCATTAGTAGCAAATTTGGTAAGATGCTTTTCGTAAGAAATACATAAACAGTAATTTTTTCTTTTTATGGAGAAAAACAAATGAGAAATGGAAATGGAAAAAAACCTGGACACACGATAGTAACAACATATGATAAAATACCTAGAAATACATTAACAAATGTAGCTAGACAGTCTATATGAAGGAAACTCTAAAATTTTATTAACAGACATAAAACAAGAACTGAATAAATGGAAAGGTATGTCATGTTTCTGGATGGGAAGACTTTTTAAAATGTCACTTTTATAAATTAATACATAAATTTAATGTAGCTCCTGTCAGGATTCCAAAGAACTTTATTTTGTAACTGGGTAAAATGCTTGCCAAAATAGTAGTTACTGAAAAAAAAAAATGGTGAGAGGAGAGCTTAATTTACAAATATACTGTAAATCAAAATGGTTGTGATTTTGGCATAGGACTATGTCAGTGGAACAGAACAGAATCTAGAAACAGACTCGACTGTATATGAGAACTTACTCTTCGAAGAAACAGCAATGATTCATCCAGCACCAGGGCCTCCTCCCTTTCAACTTTCTTGCAGGTTATAATCTGGACCTACCCTCAATGTCTGAATGTCAAACATCTCTCTGACATTTCTTTCCAGGTCCCTTGCCTGAGTATATCTAGGCTGAAATATTTGGCCACATTAGGAACACCCACCCTTTGGTTCTATCTACTTCTTTTCCCCCTCCATCATCAACTTCTCACTGACCTCATTTCTCTCTTCAGTTCAGATTCCATAACGCATCATTATCATTTGTCCCCTGTGTTTACTTTTAGATAACTTGTGGGGTGGACCTATCCCCATTTCACTACCTTAGGAAAATCCCAGCCCTGCTTAAATTAAACTTTTTACCCACTCTGTGTCCTTAGATGAACATGCCTAGAAAAACACACAGAATTAAACTGACTGGCCTCTATTTTTGACCACACCTTTTACATAATCACTTTGCACTACTGATAAGTTCTATTATATTACCCTAATAGGGTTTCCTTCCTATTGTCCTAGATAATTATTTCCCATTTTCTCTTTTCTCAAATCCTCTCTTCCATTTACCCTAGTGGTGATCTTGCTTTTTACATGAATAACACAGAAGCAATCAGAAGAGAACTCTCACATCCTCCTACCCCAAACCTACAAGTCTGTCCATATCTGTGCTTCCCCACGGTCTTGCCATCTGATATGAGGACTGCACTACCTCTGCTCCTGTCTGAGGTCACTGTCTCCACTCAAGAAGTAGATCCCTTTCCTTCTTACCTACTCAAGAGCGTTGTTCCTACCAGTTTCCCTTTTCATGACTGTTATTTTCTTTCTAGTAGATCATTTCTGATGCAGGGTAGGTGACCACCCAAACTGGGGGTTAGCCCAGGGGACCTCTTGACTTTGCCCAGAAAGAATTTAACAGCAAGCCAGTGATGTTGGACAGTAACTTTTATTGAAGCAGCAGTACATGGCAGCAGCAGAGGGACTGCTCCTTGTGGAACATGGCTACCCATCAGCAGTGTACCCAGAGCAGCAGCCCAGGGTCTGCAGTCATATTTATACCAACTTTAAATCACATGCAAATTAATGGACATTTCTAGAAATTAATTTAGAAATTTCTAGAAAATCAGTGGTAACTTCTGAGTGTTGCCATGGCAATGGTGAACTGACATGGCACTGGTGGATGTGTCTTATGGAGAGGTGCTTTCACCTCTTCCATACAGCCAGTCTTCCATCTGGTCCAGAGTAAAGTCCTGCCGCCTACCTCACTGTCTCATTCCCATCAACACAAAAGTATTCTGTAACATCTCCCATTTTCTCTCTTCCTAGGCCCACTTACCCTCTCCTCACTTCCAGCTAGGACTCTCTTCCAGCAAAATGTCTATTCTCTCTGCCTCCACTTGCTTCTTTCCCTGTCTTCCTTTACCCACTCTTTCTAGGCTTTCATCTCATCCACCTCTGAAATCTGTCAAAGTCACCAGTGACCTCCATATTACCAAATACAAATGTGAATTCCCTTTTCCTATATGTCTCAGCTCAGCAGCAGGGGATAGTGTCTAACAGCACTTTACACCAGAGGACAAGAATCTGGTCTTCAACCAACTGTGAAAATATGGGCAAGTTACTTACCTCCCTGTGCCAAGGTTTCCTCATTTGTAAAGGATGATGATCATACTACTCTAACACTGTATTATAGGGTTGTGGAAGGATTCTGTGATTTCATATATATAAAGCACTTAGACATTGTCTGGCACACCATAAAAATTCCATAAATGTTGGCTATTATCAGTATTGATTGTTCGCTTCTTCTTGAAACCTTTTTTTAGACTGACTTCTAGGATACCACACACCCTGGATTTTTCTGGCAACTTCCCAGTCTCCTTTGCTGACTCTTTCTTCTACTGTCTAAACAGCAAAGGGTTCTAGGATTACTTAGCACTTTCTTATTATCTATCTATTTTATAGATATATTCTTCCCTTGGTGATCTCCGATATATCTCATGTGTCTATGGCTTTACATTTCATCTATGTGCTAATAATCCTCAAATATATATTTCCAGATCTCTATTCTCTCCTAAGCCCCAGACTCTTATACTCTTATATTCAAACATCTACTCAAGGCGGGGCAGAGCGGCTCCTGCCTGTAATCCCAGCACTTTGGGAGGCCGAGGTAGGTGGATCATCTGAGGTCAGGAGTTCGAGACCAGCCCGACCAACACAGAGAAACCCTGTCTCTACTAAAAATACAAAAATTAGCCGGGTGTGGTGGCGCATGCCTGTAATCCCACTCAGGAGACTGAGGCAGGAGAATCGCTTGAACCTGGGAGGTGGAGGTTGTGGTGAATCGAGATTGTGCCATTGTACTCTAGCCTGGGCAAGAAGAGTGAAAACTCCATCTCAAAAATAAATAAATAAACAAATAAATACATACAAAACAAAAAAAAACCTCTATTCAAAATTTCCACTTGGATATCCAACAGGCAACTCAAATTTAATAAGTGCAAAATAATTTTTCCCCATGTCTGTTTCTCCCTCCATATTTCCCATCTTATAATGGAGCACCGTTACCCAGTTGCTAATGCTAAACACCCAGGAATCATCCTTTGATTCCTCTCTTTTCCTCATCCAATCTATTAGCAGGTCTTACTGTATTTACCTTCAGAATACATCTTGGATCTGACCACTTCTCACTACAGCCCTTAGTCCAATCCACCATCATCCCTTCATTAGATTTAAGCAACACTCTCCTCATGGATCTGCTTTCACTCTTGCTCCCAAATACCAGTTTAGCAAATTTTTTGAAACAAGTATCAGATCACATTACTTCTATGGCAAAGTTGGCTAATTATCTTCCCAATAACCACCTAACATTTCTTCCTTACTTCCTTACTGCCATTGGAGGCAGCAATGTGCCTAACCTAGACTATATTTTCTAGCTTGTTAGGTGTGACCAGGAGATTACATCCAGCCAGTGAAATAAATGGGAACAGTATTATGTATATCTTCAGGAAGTTCCCCCAAAAGACAACTGACTCAGTAGGCAGTGTGCCCTTTTGTCTTCCTCTCTTTCTTGCTGCCTGGAATATGGATGTGACAAACAGAGCTCTCCCACCCTGCAGCCACTTTGAACCATGAGGTAGTCTTGAGGATGAATAGAAATGGCCAATAGAGTCACTCTCAACAGTCCTGAATGATCATTTTTGGACTTCTCTGGTATAAGAAAACAAACCATTGCACATTTAAACAATTATTATTCTGAATTTTCAGTTAATATACATCCAAACCTAATCCTAAATAATACAACTCCTCTATTTTTTCTTAGTCAAGCTAGTTAACATATCCACCACTTCATGTACTTATTTTTCTGTGGTGAGAACTTTTTTATTGGTACATAATTTTTGCTTGTATTTATGGAATACAAGTGATATTTTCATACATGTATAAAATGTGCAATAATCAAGTTATTTGATTATTCAGGCTCTCCATCACCTCAAGCATTTATCATTTCTTTATGGTGAGAACATTCAAAATCCCCTCTTCTAGCTATCTTGAAATATACAATATAGTGTTAACTACAGTCACCCTACTGTGCTATTGAACATCAGAAATTATTTCTTCTATCTGTATTTTTGTAACCCTTAACCAACTTCTCTTCATCCTCCTGCCCATCTTCCCTTTCCTGCCTCTGGTAACTATCATTCTACTCTCTACCTCTGTTAGATCAATTTTTTAGCTCCCACATATGAGTGAGAACATTCAATATTTGTCTTTCTGTGCCTGGCTTATTTCACTTAACATAATAACCTCCAGTTCCAACCATGTTGCTGCAAATGATTTCATTCTTTTTTATGGTCTAATAGTATTCCTCTTTCTTTGTCCATTCATCCACTGATAAGACACTTTGGTTGATTCCATAGTTTGGCTATTGTGAATAGTGCTGCAATAAACATTGGAATGCAGATATTCCTTTCACAGACTGATTTCTTTTCCTTTGAAGAAATACCCAGTGGTGGAATTGCTGGATCAAATGGTAGTTCTATTTTTAGTTTTTCTGAGAAACCTCCATTCCATGGTGGCTGTGCTAATTTACATTGCCACCAACAGTGTATAAGAGTTCCCTTTTCTCTGCATCCTCACCAACATTTATTTTTGTCTTTTTGATAATTGCCATTCTAAAAGGTGTGAAATAGTATCTCATTATGGCTTTGATTTGCATTTCCCTGATGATTAGTGATGTTGAGCATTTCCTTTTCTTATACCTATTGGCCATTTGCATGTCTTCTTTTGAGAAAAGTTTACTCAGATCCTTTGCCCACTTTTTAATGGGATCATTTGTTTTGCTGTTGCTTGTAACTTCTGTATTTAAAGCTCTTCAGTGGTTTCCCATCATACTCAGCATAACATCCAAACTCCACCAGGATCTACAAAGTGGAGATGGTTTGACTGCATGGTTTGACTCCTGCTTCCTTCTTCTAACACCTCCCTGCTCACTTTCTGTGCTACATCAACACTGGCCTTGTTATTCCCTGAACTCACCAAGCAGGATCTGCTCAGGCCCTTTCACACTTGCTAGTTCCTCTCCAGTAAACTCTCTTCTCCCACACATATGCGTATGCGTAGCAACATCTTTTTTCTTGTTGACTAGAGTCTCTGCTCAAATGTCACTTGCCCAGAGAGGACTTGCTTGAGACCGATACACTTTTTGTCCAGTTAGTGTGGTCTATTTTCTTCCCACTCTTATTTCAAAATCATGTAATTCATGTTTACTCTCTTTTCCACCCTACTACATAAACTAACATGAGGACATTGACTCTGATTTATTCACCACTCTATCCCTAGGACTTAGAACCGTGCCTGGCAAATAGGAAGTCTGAAATAAATCTTTACTGAATAAATCAACAAGTTATGGAATTTCTATTCAGGGGAGAAAAGATTTATTAAATTGTGTTGGCAAAGTTTACTATCTGGCTGGAATAAAATAAACATCATAAAAACACCATAAACACAAATAAATTCCAGATGGATTACATAACAAAATATAAAGACAAATAAGCAAACAACAAAACTATGAAAATAGTAGGAAAAAAATGTTTGAGAATGGCTGTATAACCTTGGGAATGGGGATGCCTTCTTAACTAAAAGGGAAATACAGAAGCCATAAAGGATTAACAACGTCGTCTGCACAAAAGTGAAATAATTAGGAGTTAAAAAACAAATGATTGGCCAGGTGCAGTGGCTGACACCTGTAATCCTAGCACTTTGGGAGGCCAAGGCAGTGGATGACTTGAGCTCAGGAGTTCAAGACCAACCTGGGCAACACAGTGAAATCCTCATCTCTACAAAACAAAAACAAAAACCCAAATGACTTCTCTGAACCATTGCACCCGGCCAAGAACAAATGCTCTGTCTCGGACAAGGACAGGAGTTGGTTCTTATGCCCTCCCTGAGAACATGTTAAAAATATATTTTAAACATTAAAGAACTTTGGGAGGCCAAGGCGGGTGGATCACGAGGTCAGGAGATCGAGACCATCCTGGCTAACACGGTGAAACCCTGTCTCTACTTAAAATACAAAAAATTAGCCAGGATTGGTGGGGGGCGCCTATAGTTTTTTTTTTAAGGAGACTCTATCTCAAAAAAAAAAAAAAGAAAAAAATTAAAGAACAAATCTTAGTTGTTGTTGTTTTTGTGATGGAGTCTTGCTCTGTCACCCAGGCTGGAGTGCAGTGGCGCAATCTCGGCTCACTACAACCTCCGCCTCCTGGTTCAAGTGATTCTCCTGCCTCCTGAGTAGCTGGGTCTACAGGCGACCACCAGCATGCTTGGCTAATATTTGCATTTTTAGTAGAGACGGGGTTTCATCGTGTTGGTCAGAATGCTCTCGGACT
Organism: Rhinopithecus roxellana; assembly: GCF_007565055.1. NCBI lineage: Eukaryota > Metazoa > Chordata > Mammalia > Primates > Cercopithecidae > Rhinopithecus > Rhinopithecus roxellana. The sequence goes on from NC_044559.1 coordinate 106,096,628, forward strand.
CTTGACCTCAAGAACTGCCCACCTCGGCCCTACAAAGTGCTGGAATTACAGGCATGAACCATTGCGCCCGGCCAAGAACAAATCTTAATAGTAAAGGGCTGAGGTAGAGGGATCACCTGCGCCCAGGAGGTCAAGACCAGCCCGGGCAACATAGAGACTCTATCTCTCCAAAAAGAAAAATTTGCAGGGCATGGTAGTGCCTACCTGTAGTCCCCACTACTTGGGAGGTTGAGATGGGATGATTGCATGAGCCCAGGAAGCTGTAGTGAGCTATGATGGCTGCACCGCACTCCAGCCTGGGCAACAGGGTGAGATCCTAACTAAAAATAAAATAGTGAAGGCAGCGAATTTCTACAGATTTATGCAAGATAGAGGCTTTTAATAGATAAAGGAAGAGAAAAAGGAAGTCTAGAACACGTAGGTAGAGACTGCCGAGTGATGAGAGCCAACCTGCCTTGGGGTGGCCAGGAAAGCCCTGATCAGTGTCAGGTATAGTAGAGGTGGGAGGAAGGAGTCCAAACATAATCACAAGGAAACTTTCTGGTAATGTGAATATTCTGTATCTTAACTGACAGTGGTTCTTTTGGGAGTGGGGAGGAAAGGGTCTCACTCTTGCCAGGCTGGAGTGCAGTGGCACAATCACGGCTCACTGCAGCCTTGACCTGGATTGCTCAAACGATCCTCCCACCTCAGCCTCTGGAGTAGTGGAAACCATAGCTGTACCACAATATGCCTGGCTATTTTTTTTTTTTTTTTTAGTTTTATGTAGAGAAGAGATCCCATTATGTTGCCCAAGCTTGTCTTGAACTCTTGGGCTCAAGCAATCTTCCTGCCTCAGTCTCCCAAAGTGCTGGGATTACAGCCATGAGCCACACCCGGCCTTGATTGTGACAGTATTTATACAAATGCATATATTTATTAAAACTCATGAAGACATAGCCTTATATAATCAAAGTAGATTACAATACTTACGGGAATTTCATCTAAGGCAATAAACACTGAAAAATTACAAATTACATTTTTTCTAATTTTGCCTAGAAAATGAAAGAAACCCTAGTTAAACCAAAGTACCAAATGAAAGAAATTAATTAGGTGTCTCGATAAACTTAGAAAAGTCTATAGCTTTTATTAGTGACAACTACACAGAATTCTGAAACAAAGAAAACCTATGTTCTATTCACACTGACAAAATGAAATTCATAGGAATAACTTTAATAATGAAGGTATAGGTCCTATGTGAAGAAAACCATAAACTACTAAAAACATTATAGAATCTGAATACAGAAAGATACCCCATGTATCCTCATGGCAAGTCTTGTAACTAAATTATCAGTCTTCTCACAATTAATGCAGGAATATCATGTGATCCCAATTAAAATCCTAAAAACTAATTAAGAATTAAATTTTTGTTTTTTTTTTTTTTGAGACGGAGTCTCGCTCTGTCGCCCAGGCTGGAGTGCAGTGCAGTGGCGCAATCTCGGCTCACTGCAATCTCTGTCTCCCGGGTTCACGCCATTCTCCTGCCTCAGCCTCCGGAGTAGCTGGGATTACAGGCGCCCGCCACCTCACCCGGCTAGTTTTTTGTATTTTTTTTAGTAGAGACGGGGTTTCACCGTGTTAGCCAGGATGGTCTTGATCTCCTGACCTCGTGATCCGCCCGTCTCGGCCTCCCAAAGTGCTGGGATTACAGGCTTGAGCCACCGCGCCCGGCCAAATTTTTGGTTTTTAAAACTTTTAAGGATGTAAAACTTCAAGTAAATTCAAAAGACAAGTCACTGGGTGAAGATGTCAGCAATAATATATATATATATATATTTTTTTTTTTTTTTTTTTTGAGACGGAGTCTGGCTCTGTCGCCCAGGCTGGAGTGCAGTGGCCGGATCTCAGCTCACTAGCAATAAATATTAATGACAAAAGATTAGTAACCATATTCCATTAAGAGAAATAAACCTCCTTCATATGAATATTTTTTTAAAGGACCTACCAAAAGGAAAAATGGGTAAGGGATCATTTGAAGATTCACATGTGAAGAAAAAAATATAAGCATGTAGAAGAATGTGCCTTACAAGCCATATACTATGTTTTCTGTTATCTAAAGCCACCATCAAGACTTTTGCTTTACCAAACCCCTGTGGCAGTCTGATGAAACCTGCAGAGCTATTTTAAGAATGTTTTTTAAAACATAAAATACACAGGATTAAAGAAAAACCAATTATACTAAAATACATTACTTTTCAAGGTTAAGAGCCCCTAAAATAGAAGGTCAAACTGGATTACAGTACTTATGGGAATTTCATCTAGGGCAATAGCGGTACTTCAGCTCAGTAGGAAAAGGCAGGTTTATTTCATGTTTTGTGCAGAACAACAGGCTACATGTATGAAGAAGAATGAGATGGCTCCTTATCTTGTGCCATAAACAAGTGAATTTCAAATTATTCAAGATTTTAAAAGAAAAAATAAAATAAAAATCTCAGAGGAGGTTAAGGAAACTATGTCAAATCTAAGAGTTGAGGAGCCCAGAAGAGATAAAACATTTTTTAAAAAATTGTAAGGAAAATATAGCATAAACAAAATTTAAAAAGGCTGTTAGAAAAAAATGCTTATAACATACACATTTAGATTAATATCTGTAGTATACAAAGAACTCATATAATAAAACCACAAAAAAACTGAACAGAAAAACTGGCATAGGATATAAATAATCATTTCAAAAAAGAGCCCACAAACATGAAAATGACTGCAGAAAATGCAAACTAAGTTACACCTCAAAAGTTACACCTGCCTATAATCCCAGCACTTTGGGAGGCCGAGGGGAGTGGATCACTTGAGGTCAGGAGTTCGAGACCAGCCTGGCCAACATGGTGAAACCCCATCTCTACTAAAAATATAAAAATTAGTCAGGCATGGTGGCACATGCCTGTAATCCCAGCTACTCGGGAGGCTGAGGCAGAAGAATCGTTTGAACCCGGGATGCAGAGGTTGCAGTAAGCTGAGATCATGCCACTGCACTCCAGCCTGGGTGACAGTCAGACTCTATCTCAAAAAATATATATATACTCACTATTTGGGAAAGATTCATTTGTATTCCAAACCTCAGCATCACACAATATACCTTTATAACAAACATGTATATGTACTCCTGACTCTAAAATAAAAGTTGAAAAAAAATTACACCTTATAAGTATCAAAGTAACTAAAATGTGGTAACACCTCAGGGCTGATGGGGAATGCAGGAAAGAGGGAAAGTGGTATGTTCATATGTATTACACTAGTGGAAATGTAAAAGATTATAGACTTTGGGAAGCTATTGACAAAATATGTCAACACTTAAAAAATGCATTGTCTGATCTATGGATCCAACTCATAGATATCTAACAAAAGGAAATGTGTACAAGGATATTTATCGTGGTACTATCTACAGCAGCAAAAAAAAATAGAAACAAGATAATTGCCCATTACTAGAGGAATAGTTGAACAAATTGTGGTATCCGACACATTAGAATTTTAATACTGTACCATCACTGAAATGGATCTTAGATGTACAGAAATTGGCTCGGAGGAATTTTCACAATCTACTGTTAGGAAAGAAAGGCAGCCAGGTGCAGTGACTCATGCCTGTAATCCCAGCACTTTAGGAGGCCAAGGCAGGATAGCTTAATCCCAGGAGCTCGAGACCAGCCTGGGCAACACAGGGAGACCTTGTCTGTACAAAAAGATGTTTAAAAAAATTATCCAGGCATGGTGGTACACACCTGTAGTCCAGCTACTTGGGAAGCTGAGGTGAGAAGATCATTTGGGTCTGGAAGGTCGAGGCTGCAGTGAGCTGTGATGATGCCACTGCACTCCTGCCTGGGAGACAGAGCGAACACCTGTCTCTAAAAAATAAAGAAAAAAACAAAGAAAAACAACATGCAGAGATGAATATACAGATGGTTCCAATTTATAATATATATTTAAATGTAAAGAAAATTGTAACTATATATAAATATATATGTATCTGTATGTATTTGCATATGAATATAAACATGGAGAAATGCAGAAAGAGCACACGTGCTAGGATGCAACAGATACTTCAGGGAGGAGAGGAATGAGAGGGCGTGCTCGGGTGACAGAGGAAATGAAAAGAAACCACATCATATAAATCAAGAGGTCCTTAAAATAGCATGTATAAAGTTAATTCATTTACAGTTTTCTATGTATATATCCATAAAGAAATATGTAAAAGTAATCTCACTAAAATGTTAATAGTTATTTAAGAGTAGTGGCTTTTCAAGTGGTTTACTTTTTTCTTCCTTATGCAAATAATCAATCTATTATTGATGTAACTAACTTGATGTACAAGCACCTCTGTAAATAAGAAAAACACACACATTCTCACACAACATATATTTGGTTGCAAGAAAAAAGAAAATCCAAGTCAAATTGCCTTCAACAAAAAAAGAATTTATTGGCTCACATAAGTGAAAGTTGAGAAACAGATCTCAATTCAGGTCCCCAAGGGCTCCAACAGACTCCCTCTCATTCTCTTGGTACTGCCTCAGGCTGGTTCCTTTATATTAGAAAAATGAGCTGCAGCAAGTTCAGAATGTGACTCCTCCCAGCACACTATCTCCACGGAGATGTCTTCAATAGCTCCTGAAAAAGGCTAGGCAAACATCTTTATCTCAGTAGTCTGGTCTGGGTCAGGTGCCTACCCCTGAACCATTGCTACTGGGGAAGGGGGGCACTGCTTAAAGGTAACTGAGTTAATCTAGAAAGCCAAGGGTGTGACAATGCCACCCAAACCACATGCATGATTCTTTGCAGGGGTGGGGGTGGGGGCGGTATGGTGAGAGAAGGAAGTAGGTGCTGGATTGGGCAGCCACAGCACACACGAACAAGAAATTAAAGTCAGTCACAAACATATCCAATAAAATATTAAAAGTACTCAAGCTCACTAGTAATCAAAGAAACACAAATAAAACTACGTAATTTGTTGCTTCTCTGGTTAAAAAAGAGGAAAAAAATAAACAAGAAATAACTTGTATATGTATGAGAAATGGTAAAGGGGGCAAGACTGAGAACAGGCACTCACACGACTATTCAAAATATGTGTGCGTGTGTGTTTGCGTACATGGAATAGCTTTAACTAAGGGGCACTTAAGCAAACTTTACACCACAATCAGAAACATGACTGATTCCTAAATATGAAACAATAAGCTAGCAACAAAACAGTAAAATGTAAAGCCCCATCACAGCAGTCCTCCAACATGATAGATGTTCCCATTTGGGGAGAGAAAAATTTAAAAAATTTAAAAAAGACCTGGATGATCCTATATTCCTTAGCCCCTAGTCTTGACTTAGCTAGCCTCTCTCTATTTATTCTCGTCTTTCAATAGTTTAGGCAAAACCCAGGGTGAAGTCTACATAGTCGAGTATACAAGGCAGGGTCGGAGTCAGAACAATGTCTTCTGAAAACTGAATAACGGTTTTACTCCTATACCTAACTAGGGAAATACAGGAAAGACAAAATAACTTCCTAAGTATTACTGGTGAAATGTACCTCCAAGAAATAGAAGCATAATGCTTGAATATGGAGAGGATCTCTGATCTGTAATACCTGAAGAATTGTTGAGTTCATTTGAAAAAAATACACAGAAAAAATATGTATTAAGTTGTACTTAAAGACAGACTATGAATATTACATAAGTCTGTGCCAACTCACAGGCAGAACAAGTACTGGTGTAAGAAGGATTCTTTCATGAGCTATGGTGCTAGTCCGACCCTTAGTAGAGAATCATGTCTATTTCTTGACTATGCAAACTACGATGAATCAAAATCAAGTCTATTTCCACAACACTCAACTAGAATGTCAATACCAAGTATGAGTTTGTGGATGGCCGTCAAATACATGAAATGAAAACATCACCCCCAGATTTCAGTTTTGAGCAAATTACTGTTTCCATACTTTCTGTTCTCACATAGAAAGTGAATGTACCATAAGTCCCCTAATTTTATACCTTTTCTAAGTCAGGATTTTCATTCCACTCTGAGCAGATGAAAGAAATAAGACCACCTACTCCACTACCTTAACTTTTATGTCACATGACTTATGAGGTAGGTTTACATCATGGGATTTATTCTATAACCAAAAAGTCTGAAATATTTCTATTACATATAACAAAAGAGTGATAAAGAAATAGTGGACCTGCCTTAACTCAGTTGTGTTACAAAAAGCTGGTAACCACCCACTGTAAAAGGAGTGATGGTGAAGAGTACGGGCTCAGGAGTAAAAATGCCATGACTGGAATCCAGCTCAATGACTGAGTAGCTATGTGATCTTTGGGGGTTACCCAACATACCTACATAGTGTTGTCCTCACCTTTAAAATGGGCATAATAGGACAATCTCTTAAGGTTGCTGTGAGGTTTAATGAGATAATTCAGCACTTAGAATGGCACCTGGCACCAAGGAAGCTTTCAATAAATGTTAACTGCTACTCAGAAATTGAATAGTTCTTTATTTGTTTGGGTCAATCTCAGTACTCCTAGAACTCAAAATACTACATTCTAATTGTTCTAATTTGTACCATCTGCAAAAGACCCTTTAAGACTGCTGCAATGATTCTGAAAAGAATTAACAAAACCCTGCTACTAGGTGCCTGACTTTAGATATTACAACTGTTTCACTTACAAAACCTCCACTACAAAACACTAAGCTTGCAACAAAATAATAAAATGAAAGCCACATAATATAATTTCAGTAACACCATAGTACATATTCCTCAGCTGATGAGAGTAATAGGGAAATGTACATACTTCCTGCACAAATGCATCTAGGGAAGGCAGGCTATATTTATTCAAGAACTAGAAAAAGGTTACAATATAAATCTATCAAACAAAATTCATTTTTGTTATATTCAAGTAACTTGTATATACTCAAATTTAGACCAAATCAAGACAACAATCCAATACACAGATGATTATATAGCTCAAGGAGCAAAAAACAACAGTCTTGTCAATACAGACTCTACATAAATACACAAATCTCAAGTTTTAATATAACATGAACAAATCACAAGGACCTGTGTTAGTGTTCTTTCTCCAAATTTCTAGTAGTAAATCTTGTATATTTAGTAAAAGCATATAGAATGTATAAAACCTTCAACCACATGTAATGTAGACTAGGAAGTGTAAATCAAATAGAACGTGAGGTTTTTATGTGTAAAGATGTACATTTCAGAAAGAACCCAACATGAAGTAAATTAACACATATTGCAAAGGTGGTCACTCACAAAAATGCTTATCATTTGCAATTGTATACAGAGAACAAACTGCCCAGAAATTAATACTGGAATCTTACTAAGGGGTATTATAGTAACCAACCTTAAAGGACAAATAACTTACATGGGGGGTTAAAATAGCAGAGATCAGTGTAAATTAAATAACACATGAGTGAAAAAAATCTACAATATACAATAGCAAGAGGTGAGAAAACTGAATACTATGAAAAAGATTTATTAGTCTGTACAAGTTGGTTTTGATGAACTATTGGTTACTTGTTAGGTAAACTGTCAAGATTTTCATTGTGACAGTATTTTCCCTCACACATCAGAATCTGAAAGTAATACGCCTTTCTCAAATTTTCATTTGGTGTTTTTCTTCCCCACTCCTCAAAACACAGAAATAGGTTTTTGAATGTCAACTAGCCATTATGGAAGCCATAAGATACAGTTATTCATCAACATTACACAAGCTACAATTGAGGTACCTGGACAAATACTACCAACATTTATGAAAAAAGATGTTGGTTTTAAAAGTGGTTAGTACGAGGAGTCACAATAAACACACTATTCATATCCTCCTGAAACCAAAATGGGGGAAAACCTTATTGTCATTCTGCCAAACACCACATAACTAAAAATGCTGCACAGAGTCATGAATCCAATGTACATATCACAGGATTAAAACTCCAGTTAAGCAACTGAGCTAATCATTGAAGTAAATTAAAAGTACCAAGCTTCTTTAACCTATCAGTGCTGTTTTAGAAGCATCATCAGAACAAATAGAGATTTAGTTATAAGTTGGCCTGGGCTACATTCTGTAATGAGAATTTTGCTTCGTACTAAAAAAGAATCTCAAACATCCTAGAAAAGCTGTGGAATCATGCTCTTTATTATTCCTGAAAGAAAATTTGCCACGTTTGATGATACCTCTATTCTTCCCCGTGGGTCTAGGAGTTCTACATACCAAGTAATTCAGAAAATGATAGGAGTATTTAAGCAAAAAGAATAGCAAAAGCAGACTTTGTACCAACATATACTAGATAGCTGGATTTTTTTAAAAATTACATGATAAATGTAAATCATAAAATTGAATGTACTTATAAAGGTACACCTATTTTGTGCTACATAAAAAAACTGTAGACTGCAAACTGTGCATGCTTACCATAACATTTTACCCAGGGTCGATGAGTGGGATTTCTTGCAAATATTTACTGCTATGATATAAAACAATTATGTGCAAACTGCAAGGTCCCTAAAATAGCAGTTAAAGAGTTTATATACAGAAAGATGTCACTATCTGATCAAATATGCAAGAGATGGAATTTCCCAGAGTTTATAACACAGAACAATAACCACCACAGGCTCCTCCTCCTTGGCCTTCTTCCCTGTGTGACAGTTTGACTCCTTTATTCTGGTTCTCACTTTCCCACAGTCCAGGGGTCTGAATGATCTTTTCAACAAGTTCTTCAAAGGCACATTGTACACCATCACAGGTTTTTGCACTTGCCTCTGAAATTCAAGGAAAAAGGTCATTCATAGTATATTCCTTTCTGGCCATATTCTCATGTTTTTCTGGGAAACGATCAGGGCATAAATATCAGCCTACAATATATTAAGATCCAAATCAGCAATTTTTCCCCACAGTCAATAACTACTGAATTTCCAAATCTCAAAACCGAGTTACTTAAATTCTATCCATAAGAATACTAGTGTATAAATTTATACCAAAAAAATACTGGTTTATAATCTTAAAACTGATAGAAGTATAACTTGTAAAGCCCTACTTAACTAGCATGTGAAAGTTTTTTCCTTAAGCTTTCAGTTACTTCTTACAACTTGCTCCCAAGGCAGATACTATTCCTATTTTAAAATAAGGAAATTCATACAAGTTAAACAATTAACTTGATTATTCTGTTAATAATCAGGCAGCTCCAGGTAGCTGGACAAAATGACAAACCACCATGAACACTGGTCCCACAGCAAATGTTTGCTCGTGAAACTTAAGTGGACACTCAGCACTGCTTCCAACCCTACGTTTCCTTAGTGGTGATCTTTCTCACTGTCTGAGATGATGACTTTATTCCTGCCTCTCAAAACTCTATCACAGCTAATAATCTAGCTGCATTATGCTGAGAAAATCAGAAGCAATCTGGCAAGAACTACCTGATCATCCCACTAATAAATTTACCAAGTTACCTGCATATGTATCCTCATGCTCTGCCTTCCCTTCTGTGAGAACGGATGAACTGTCCCTGCTGCTATCCAAGCCATCGCCTTCTCTTGTTCCTGGAGTCCCACCCCTTCTCATTCACTGAAGGATCAAACACTCTCCCTATTGGATCATACCAATCAGCCTAAAAGTCTGCCAAATTATTTTCCATCCTATTAAAAAACAAACTTGCTCTCTACGCCACATGCCCTTCTTGTAGCCACCCATTTCTCTACTCTCTTTGAAACCTCTTCTAAAGAGTTATCCACATAAGCTGTTTCTACCGTCTTATCTCACATTCTTTCTTCAAACTACTCTAATTAGGCTTTCATTCCCACCACTCCACTGAAATCATTCTTTTCCAAGACCACCAACACCCTTTATCTTGTCAAATCCAACATCCTAATTTTATTTGACATCTTTCGTATTTGATACTGCTAATCACTTCCTCTTCTTTTAAACAAGTTGTTCCTTTGACTTCCAGGACACTGAACATCCTGAAAATCCTCTATCTCACTGGCATGTCATGTGCAGACTTACTTGCTGGCACTTCCTCTTTCTGCTGACCTCTAATTGCTGGAGTCCCCCAGGGTTCAATCTTCTGCCATTTTCTTTGTTTCATTTTGTTTCGTTTTTGAGACAGGGTCTCACTCTGTCACCTAGGCTGGTGTGCAGTGGGAGCTCCACTATAGCCCTGGACTCCCAGGCTCAAGTGATCCTCCCACCTCAGCCTCCAGAGCAACTGGAATCACAGGCACATACCACCACACACAGCTGATTTTATTTGGAGATGAGGTCTCACTATGTCGCCCAGGCTTCTTCAGCCTTTTTCTATCCACATTCTTTCCTGAAGTCACCAATCTAATCACATGATCTTAAATGCCACCTAAATGCCAATGACCACCACATCCACCGGTTATCAGAAAAATGTCTCATTCTTATGTCAAAGTGAAATTCTTGATTTCTCACTTCCCTACCCTAAACTTGCTCTTATCTCAATCTTTCACATCCCAATTATTGGCAGCACAATCTACCTCACTGCTCACGCCTAAAACCTGGAGTTATCTCTGATTGCTCTCTTTTTTTTTTTTTTTGTTTTGTTTTGTTTTGTTTTGTTTTCTTTTTTGAGACGAAGTCTCGCTCTGTTGCCCAGGCTGGACTGCAGTGGCCCGATCTTGCTCACTGCAAGCTATGCCTCCCAGGTTCAAGCGATTCTCCTGCCTCAGCCTCCCCAGTAGCTGGGACTACAGGCGCCCGCCACCACTCCCAGTGAATTTTTTGTATTTTTAGGAGAGACTGGGTTTCACCATGTTAGCCAGGATGGTCTCGATCTCCTGACCTCGTAATCCACCTGCCTCGGCCTCCCAAAGTGCTGGGATTACAGGCATGAGCCACCGTGCCCGCCTGATTGCTCTCTTTTCTTATCCTCCATACTCAATCCACCCATAAATCCTGTCAGCTGTACCTTCACTGTACCTCCCAGAACTACCAGTTTTCCACCACCCTCTACTGCTACATAGTCAAACCACTGCTTCCTTCATCTGGGCCACTGCAAGAGAAGAACTAGTCTCTTGCTTCTGTTTCCCCTAGTCCATTTTCTACACAACAGGATCTTTTTAGAGTTCAGGTCACACGCTGCTTCCCTGCTTTCCACCACAACTGGAACACAATTCATCTCTTTACCATTTGAATGGCATCTCTCACCATCTGCCTTCTTAACACACACTATGCTCCAGTACACATGCTTTCTTCCTGTTCCTTTAACACACTAGCCTGGTTCCTACCTCAGGAAATGTTCGCTCTTCTCTCAGCCTGAGATGATCTCCCTCTAGACTAGGGATGTCCAGTCTTTTGGTTTCCCTGGGCCACATTAGAAGAATAGTCTTAGGCCACACATAACATATACTAACACTAATGATAGCTGGAACTTAAAAAAATAACTCACAAAATCTCATGTTTTAAGAAAGTTTACAAATTTGTGTTGGGTCACATTCAAAGCCATCCTGGGCCACATGCAGCCCGTGGGCTGGACAAGCTTGCTCTAGATCCTCACCTGAGGGATTTCTGCTCAAATGGGACAGTCTCTAAGAACTTTCCCTAATCAGTCCCCACTCCAGTCATTCTCTCTCCCCTTATAATGTTTTATTTCCTTCATAGCACTACTTACTTATTTAAGTCTGTCTCCCTTACTAGAATGTAAGCTCCATGTGGGCAGAAAGTTTGTCTGTTTTTTCCACTGTTACATCTCAAGTGTTCAATAAATATTGGGTAAACTAATGTATGGAAATCAGGGATATACAGCAAGTAAAAGTACTCAATTCCTTTCTGAAAATCTCAATACTTTCCACTAATTCCACTCTTCTTCTATCTATATATGAAGTCCTCTCAACTTCATTTGCAGATTCCTAGTAGTTTCTAACACCATAGAATGGTTAAATCAGTAATTCCTAAAGCTGGCTTCACATCAGAATCAACTAGAGTGCTTTTTAATAAACTGCCTTTCAAACCTGTAATAAGGCACAGGGCCCAGGTGATTCTGATATGGCTCATCCAATTTTCTAGATGAGGGGTTGGCAAACTCTTTCTGTAAAGGGCCAGATAGTAAATATTTAGGCTTCGTGGGCCATATGGCCTCTGTTGTAACTATTAAAATCTGCCATATGGCACAAAAGCAGCCACAGACAACATGTAAACACATGGACATGGCTGTGTACCAACACAAATGGTGGGGCCAGATTTGGACCAGGCTGTAGTTTGGCAACCCTTGCTGGGCCATGTTTCTCAAAAATTAATGTGCATACAAACCATATGAAGAGCTTGTTAAAATGCAGATTCCAATTCAGAAAATCTGGGGTAAGGCCTGAGCTGAAGCACTGCTAACAAGCTCCCAAGTGGTGCTGATGGTATCAGCATATGGATCAGCAAGGCACAACTTTAGCACTGGGTGCCAAACTTTACTGAATGCCATTATATCCTGTGAGGAATGATTTGACTTTTTTAAAATATGATTTTACATAATATGATCATACATTTTTACAGAAAGAAGAATAAAGAACCTTGTTATATAGTTAGATTTTGTAACACAGGGCAACTAGGAACAATACTCTAAATACATTTTATGGTTCATAAAGGAATAAACTTAGCAAAAATTCCATTTAAAAATTCCTCATTAATAATGAAAGGATAGATATTCATTCACACACCTACCTATAAATAACATGGAATGCTTTCGTGCAAATTTCAGGCCTTCATTTCTATCAACTTCACGATTTTCCTAAAACATAAATGCAATGATTAAGAAAGGCTACCAAAATACAGAACCAAAATGCCAAGTGTCTACCTTCTTACCTTATCGATTTTATTTCCAACTAGCATGTTTACTATGTCATTTCTTGTACAGTATGTTTCCAATTCATTTAACCAATTATCCAGTTTAACAAATGTGTCTCTTCTTGTGACATCATAAACTGAAATAAAAGGAGTCATTTGTTAAATAAGCATTCAAGAAAGAAGCAATGGTGTATTTCTGATATGCAGCCAGGAGTTAGCATTACTAAGCAATATAGGCAAGTCTGTTTTTTATTGTCTCCAACAATTAATAATGAGTGTCTACTGATCCAAATGGAAGAAACAAGTGTTTTGTTTTAAAGCATACACACACATTTCAATCCTATTAACACATACTGTCACAGAAATGAAATTATATCCTGTGTAATAAGTGAAAACTCATTTAATACCCATTAAAGCAAAATAACAGCTGTTCCCATTCATAGTGATGAATGAGGTCTATCCAAAAACCAGAGTGTTTAGATTCGAATCTGTGGCAAAATATCAAAAAAAAAAAAAAAAACAACACATGAATGTAAACATCTATGACCCCATTAATTTGTTTCTTACAAGAACCAAAATTTACAGCTTTGAAAAAATAGTAGTACAGTTAGTGGATGGGTTCCTAATGGTCTTCCTGTTATCACTTTCATCTTATGTCATTCTGCATTACAAAAAGCTTATTAAAGTGTTTTACAAACTCAAGAGATGCTGAACCAAAAGGCTGTCACTACCAAGTCATCATATTTAAAAAAAGAGAATTCTACCTATTAATACAACTGATCAATATTCATTTTAAACTGTTTCCCAGGAATATCAAGAACAACCACTTTTCAACAAATTACACCGAGAAGCCACATTTGGTTTCTAAATTTTGTTTGATTATAAATCAATAGTGTTAAGTGCTTTGTGATATTTTTAGGACTAATAAAGCAGATTCTACTAATCAACAAATACTTTTCGTCCTTTATAAACTGCAGCAAATATTAATATGCTGATGACTGACGCCCAGTTTCCGCAAAACTCCAAGACAGTCCAACATATGCTGATTAATCATCAATTACGTTCTCATTGACATGTGTTTTCAAACCAAATAGTCTTGTCTTTATTTTTTAAGTGCTAGACAAAAGACTAAAATCAAAAGTTTTAATATTCATTAATATTACATGAAGTTAATACAACTACAAGTTACATAAAAGTAGCTCTAATGAGAAGTAAAACAAAAACACACTAACTTTCACAGACTAGGAAAATCAGAAACTCCAATAAATATTTTTAAATAGTACATTAAAGTAAACACTTACCTAATATAACACCCTGTGCACCTCTATAATAGCTGGGAGTTAATGTTCTAAACCTCTCTTGACCAGCAGTATCCTAAAAATGATCATTATTATTAAATTAAACAAAGTATAAATAGACCTTCAATATACTAGTTTAAGAGTAGAAAGTCAAACAGCATTATTAAAAATAGTATTAATGCATGAGCTCATTAAAAAACTGGAACTTAAATAAGATGTGTTCACTTACTGACAAATGTCACAAAATAAAATTACTTATAATTACTGCTCTCTAGAAAAATGAAACTATGTAAAGGTTTTCTGCTGTTTTGAATTTAAGATTTTTATCATATATGAAATGAAACCCATGGTTCTAAACTCCAGCTGCACAATGAAATTTTCTGGGAATCTTGAGTCTAACCTCCAAAAAACTTCTGCTTAATTGGTCTAAGGCAATGACACGAATTTTTCAAAAAATCTTACCAGGTGCTTTTAATGTAGAATCAAGGCTGAGAACCACTGATTTGAAGAAAATTATGGGGATGTCTTACTTTAGGTAACAGATTTTTAGGCTGGGCTCTTTTAAGTGTTTTCTACGTATCTCCTTTTGAGAGAATGCATATAACCAAGCCATTCTTTATTACATGTTGTTTCTGACTCATGTTAGGGTTAATGAACAATGTATACTAGGTAGAAAATGTAAATTTCATAAAGCAGGGACTCATCTGTTTAATCACCAGTTTAACTGTTGTGCTGAGAGCAATTCTTGAAAAAAGACAGTTGCTCAGAATTTGTTGAGGAAAAAAAGAAAAAGAAAAAGAATGAACCTATTTAATAAGCCTTTACTTCCGGGCCCAATTCCTTCTCTCTGTTGTCTTTCCACTATCCTTGGACTATGGATTCAAAGTACCTAAGATTATACAAAGCAGCTCAGCCCATCACCTGTTTTATTAAATAAAGTTTTATTGAAACACAGCAGGCCTGTTTGCTTACGTATTGCCACATGGCCCACTTCAGGATTGGACTATTTCCTATCTGGCTCTTTAAGAAAAAGTTTGCAGTCTGCTGATGCAAAGTAACCTAAAGAAAAGTAAAAGTAAACACATGTATCAAACCTCAACTTAGCTACCAGTCCCACTGTTGTAAATGAGGGTTTTCTATGGGACAAGCAGAAGCTCCTCTAGATATAAAAAGCGTTAGAATAACCTGTAAGAGGTTTATAAGATTGGAGAGGAATTCCAACCAGGGGCTTGAGGGGGCTTCAGCAACACAGTAGGGAGGATCTGCGGTCATTTATAACCCCAGAAGAGAAACTTAAGAGGAAAGTAACTTTTCAATGTAAACCACTTTGAACATTCACCACTCTTTCACAGATATACTTACATAAATTTGAATGCCTTTCCTTCCAGATTCTCACCACCACAGAAACTAATCCCCACCCTGCCATGCTTAAGTGAAGAAGTAACAGATTTAAAGTAAATGTTCTAAACAGATAAATTTATAAAATAAACTATTTTTCTCTTTACAAAAATTCTTGCTGCCTCTTAAGTTTCTTACAAAACCTGCTTTGGATTTTAAAATTATTCAATTTGCATATTTACTCAACTTTTCAAGAACAATAATATGAATTAAAAGCTGCTTAAAGCAAAGTGAACTTGCTATCTAAAGCAGATTATAACTTTGGTAACATGAGACAAGTCAATATTGTAGTCTAATAATCATTAATGAAATGGCACATGGGTGCCCAGTGATCTTTTTTGATCACTATGCTCAAGTAATCAAAACCCAAATTTGCAGGGGAAAAAAAAGTAATCAACCTAGAAGCCAAAAGATATAACTACTATGCATATCATAGTAAAATGATTACTATGTATATCAGTAAAAGTGTCACCGCTTTTAGGAAGCAATTGGTAATATATACAATAAGAAACTAGAAATGCTCTTTATAGCCTTGTACTAGTACCTATTTCACACAATCTGATTCATAAAAACTCAATAAAAAATGTATATTTTAAAATGACAAATCATTATGAGAACGCATCCTAGCGATTTGCTTACATGCAAAAAATGACAAATTAGCAATATTCAAATTATTCAGTATCCAGATACATTATAACTTCGAGAATTGCACCACGTTAAGCATTTAACTTTTAGTAGTACAGACTATCTTTTTTAGAGAGAAAGAAAAAAAAAAAAAAGGAAAGAAAAGCCATTATTGAAAAGACAAACCTTGGGTTTGGAACAGTGAATTAGTGAATTTGGAAATTTAAGAAGCAGCTATTTTTCCATACATGGAACACTGTTCTATATTCATAACAAATAGTCTGGGGCAAAGACCAAGTATGAAATATTTTAGCTCCAAGACTTTGTGATAACAGGAAAAAAGTTTATTCTATTTGCATAAGGAAACTGTGTCCATAACTTCCAGAGCTGGCAGAAAAACAAGTGAACATGAACTTTGTTCTCTCTGGTCTTCATTGAGATCAACTTCAAAAACTGCCTTAATGAAACACAACATAAAAATCAGAACTGCAATTCCAGTTAAAATATCCATAAATCCCGATGTTTTAAAAGTAAAAACCATAGCAAGGAAGTTTTAATGTTGAAATACTACACTTGACTTTGAAACTTTGCTTGTGAATATTTATTAATAATTAGGCCAGATGTTTAGAGCCTTGCCATTTTTGGATTCACTTATAAAAATGTTTAAATAGGTGTTATAATTTAGAGGGTGGAGGGAACCATGTGCAATAGCATTGGATCAGGATTTATAGTAACTATAAAGTGTATATGCTTAAATAGAAGTTAGATTGTTGCTTGTGTTTGTTTTCAAAACAGGAATATGTGGTAGGTAAAATAACATCTGTAAGATAAATGAAGTACAGCTTTTTGTCTCTATCCTGTGGTTTTATTTTCTGATGGGGGAAGAAGAGAAGAAATTACTGAAAGATACATAGATCAGGGCTAGGAAATTCAGGGCTAGGAAAGATCTAGAAAGGCTTAATAATAGATGGAGGGAGTAAAAGTGAAGTACGGACATAGAAAAAGGCAGTAGAAGAAAACAAGGTCATGATGCGTATGCACTTTCAGGAGGCAGGAGGGGCAGGGATATGTTTAACTATTCTATTTCATCCTAGAAAAAGCTTCCAAGTAGGAAAGAAACTAATTTTATTTTATAAATAAAACTATAGAAGAATTAGACAATATGGATTCATATATTTCTAATGGAGAG
Source organism: Rhinopithecus roxellana (assembly GCF_007565055.1). Lineage (NCBI taxonomy): Eukaryota > Metazoa > Chordata > Mammalia > Primates > Cercopithecidae > Rhinopithecus > Rhinopithecus roxellana. Next base: position 106,113,940 of record NC_044559.1, read on the forward strand.
GAAAGGCCTTCCTAAATACATTACACCCAAATGCCATGATGAAAATAGCTGATCTAACCATATAAATATTAAAACCTTGGTATGACAAGAACATCCTTTACCTCCTCTTCACCTCCCCATCCCCACATTCATCCTTAACAATATTGGAAGGTAAATGACAAACTGGAAAAAAAAAATCTGTAGCACATGGCAGTTAATATTACACACACACAAGAACACAAACATATATTCAACTGAAACACGATTTTAAAGGCAAATGATAGATTAGAAAATTGTACCACACGACAAAGAGCTAATACTTTTATTATATAAAGATTTTAATGACAAAAAAGATGAATGCTAACATATAAAATGGGTAAAATATGTAAAAGAAAACTTGTTTTTTAAAATGATCAATAAACAGGCAAAAATCTCTTATCAAAAGAAATGCAAATATAAGTAAAACAGCAACACTCAGGGGCAAAAACAAAGAATAGTAACAGTACAGATAAGGATGTGGCAGAATGAATATGAATATAATTGGTGGGACTATAAACTGAAAAAAAAGCTTTTTGGTGTACATTAATGTTAAGACTTCATATTTATTTCTACTTCCAGCTACACATTTTAAAGTTACTGGACAAGTACACACAGACGTATAAATCAGAATGCTCAAAGAGCTCTAATCTTTGTGAAAAGCTGGCAAAAATGTAAGTATCTCTCACTGAAGGTTGACTAAAGTACAGCTATGAAATGGAATACTAGGTGGCCATCTAAATGGATACAGCACATACTGTGTGTGGGGGTGATGTGGTAGGAAAGGAGGACAAACAGGTTTAAAAATGTAAGATATAATCCCTTTGTTTTGGAAAACTCACATACTCGTATGTATAGTGGTATGTATACATATCCCTAGATTTTTAAAGAATGCTCACTAAAATGTACTCGGTGGTATACTTTTATGGACATTCTTCTCTACTACTGTCTTACTGTCTCAATTATCCTTTTTAGAATGACCCTGTATTATTCTTACAGCTGGGGGAAAAATCTCTCTTCTTTAAAGAATCTTTATAGGCCTATGGTAAAAATGTCTCTTAAATAATACCTGCCAGCCTTTTTATTAGGCAGGAACTAGAAAGTAAATTTAAAACAAAACAAAACTATGAGAGAAAAATCTCACTGCAACCAGCAAGCCTCAGATACTACTCTAATCTGTATATTTCACAAAGCAGCAGCAAGGACGGAAAGGGATCATAAATCAACCACGAAAAGCATATGGAAATCAGGCCCCCACTTTAGTATGGAAAAAGCCAGCATTCTTACATCGTTCAACACATTTTACCATAGTCTAGTCCAACATTTTCCAAATTGTTCTCTGTTAGACATTACTGTTCTGATTGATATTAAATATATTTGCGGGAAAGGGGCAAACAGGTTAACAAATTTAAAGTAGTGTATGTTAGGAAAAACTGACATAAAAACATTAAACATACTTACAGTTATTTGTTATTTGGGGATAAATGTGTATTAGAAACAGTGTGCCATTCAGAGAATGCCAAGAAATATGACATCATACAATGCATGAACACTTGCTGTTTTCAATCTGTGACTGAGGTACAAACAGCATTTAACCACCATGTGGAAATATGTCTCGATTTGATGACTGCTGATCAGTTCTAATATGATTTCTTATGTTACAAACATATATGTATAATTATCACAGCATATGTGGAAATTAGATATATAAAACAGTATATATTTAGAATTAATATATGTATATATAGTACCGATCATATTTAGAGAGACAGATATAGATAGATCGGTATGTAGATGGGTAAATAGACCGATAAAAGGGATACACACAGAGAGACAAACATAGACACTAAGCATCTTGGATATTTTTGACAGTTAATGCTACCTTATTTGACACTAGCATGAGGAGGTCTAGCTAGTACAGCAATGGGGATCGGAATGGTTGGATTCACAGGAAAATTAAAAGAAGTCAGTAAGGAAAAATGAGGCATTAAAAATAAGCCCAAAGTTTGAAACCTCAAATTTTATAAATATCTATACTAACAAACAAGAAAAATAAAATTTTTCCTAAACATCACGTCATTCCTCCTCCCCTTAACAATTACCTTTAGTGTTAGTTCAGTCTAGACGGTCTTTTTAAAACTTAAAGAAATATATCCAATTATGATTCTCTTTGGCAGATGAGATGATTTTTTGATATTCTGTTCTGTTTTGAAGTATTCATAAAGAATTATGCATTGTAAAAATTTAAACAAAACATAGCTGCCTAATTACCCAATTATATTACTCTGTTTATCCTTTAATCAGTATCAAATCTCCCAAAAGTTATTTAATACAAATTGTTCATTCACCACCTCTAGAACACTACACAAATCAATTTCTGCATCCTTAAAAAGTAAAGTTTAATATTTTCAAAATACATTTTAAAAACTCTTACCCATATTGCAAGTTTAGCCTTATTTCCATCCACTGAAATTGTTTTCACCTTAAAGTCAACACCTTAAAGAAATGAAAATTTTGATAAGTCTCCCAGTAAAACAGATTTTTAAAATCCATTACCAAGAAAACCAGAAAACAGAAGAGTCACCTTTATCACATGCCCAGTTCACACCCCAAATTCTTAGAATTCTGGATGTGGAGATAAAATCCAGGATCTTAGGATTTAATCAGGATAAATAAAAATCAAATGCTTGTAGAATTCACTCATTCACCTACCTTCCATTCTTCCAAAAAGGAAAAACAAAATTCAGTTTAAGGTGATAACTCACTATATGCGTGTTAAAAGTCAAGAGCTGCAATTACAGTGCTCACATAAAGAAGACTATGCATGGCTGACTGTGGATCATGGCAGCTTCCAGGGGCTCCCTAAGCATCCACATGCTACCGTTAAGAGTGCTGTCCACTGTCAGCCAACCACTAACTCAGATCTTGACTGTAAGCAGCTTGGGGAACCGGTAAAAATATAAAAGGGTCCCTCACTCTCTGTCATATAATTTCTTTATTTTGTTTTTATCCTTAAAAAACACTATTTTTATGTGATAACCTAATCAATGATAACCTGCTACAGCACAACTTCAATAAAAGATTTTATACATGAAAACATTTATATACAACCATCTAAGAATCTTCACAAGTGAAAGAGGAGTGCCCAAAGTTCTATGAAAAGATTCTGTAAGTACTAATGTATGTAAAGAAAAGAGTTTCATAAGAAGTCACACAAGGCTTTACTACAGCAGCCAAAAAAGAAACCTCTCCCTTTCCAGGAAAAGGAGTTGACACATGCCATCTGGCTTAAATGAACAGCAACTGCCCACAGGTCTTTAAAGAGTTCAGTCTACCCCACTGGCCAGAGGGAAAACATTAGCTCAAGAAGCTTGGAAAGAAACTTTCAAAAGATCTTATTAGCTTGTCACAATTAATTCAGAACAGCCCCAACGAAGATGAACAGCACCCTCACATACTAAATGCTTAATAGAACACCTGTCACCAATATGGAAATATATTCGTAATTCTTGGAAGACTTGTGGTGATCCATTACAAATACAAATTCGGTAATAAAAATGCACATTCAAAATGTGCATTATGCCAGGTCTTTCTGTATACCAAATATGTATTTTTTTAAGTTTGGTGTTTTGAGCTGGGGTGATAAAGGAGTTGATAAAGCCTAGAATGACGGGCAACCATTAGTAAAAGGACAGTGCTGATTACACAGCAGAAGAAAAACCTAAATATAAAATTTCTTCACAGCCAAACAAACAAAAAATCCCACACGCTAAATAATCTTTTATTTACCAGGTCTACATAAAGAAGTTACTGTGCCATTTTAAAAATGGAACCATCTACATAAACATGAAATTATCTACATTTTCTTCCTATTGCTTTTAAAAAGAAAAAAGAAAAAAAAAAGCACAAAGCCTGAGAAAATTCAGAAAAGGAAAATGGTTCTGATTTGGTGCAGGTACTAAATGATAGCCACTGGCAGACATTACACAGAGATAGCCTCTGTCATGCACACTCTACAGTTAAATTCTCAAAGTTTTTCAGGAAGTATATAAATAACTAATTTTTTTTCTTAATAATCCCAGGTACATGTTCAAGAGCAGACAAACATCTTTCCTAACTATCAGCTAATTTGTTTACCCAAGAAAAGAAACCCACCACTTCCAGAATGTATGTGTTTTCTTCCCATACCCCATCTCCACTTTCTTTTCTTATTTCCTGGTTTTGCATGTTTGTTGTCAACAGTCTAATGACTGTTTCTGACATAAGAATAATTTGCATGTGAATAACTAACAATGTGTCTAAGTTATGCTTTTGACATATTATATCTGAAACTTACCAATACTATCCACAGGAGACACTGCCCACTGTCGTCCTGCCATCAAAGCTAACAGACACAGGTAGCCTGAAGGGGCACCTAATCTAAATCCAGACCCCTAAAGTCCCCAGTCATCTTCCCTAGGTTCCTCTGGTGAATCTCACATGCAGCAAGTGAATCTCACATGTAGCAATTGAGCTGTTCAGATCTCACATGCTAAAACTGCTTCTTCACCATGCTTCTCTTTTGTAAGTGGATGATAATTTGCCTTAATTGGTAGCAGCAGCGGGAGTCTTTTTGAGAGATTTGATTTTGCCAGTTTCTTACCAAATTTGATTAAACTGTCTTTTCAATCTCTTCATGTGGATAACATGGAGCTCACAACAGAAACAGAAGAACTGTCATCTCAACTTTTTCTTGTCCATTTGTGCTTGCATTTTTAATATGATCTTTAATTCAGTTTCTTTGCAAGAATCTTTTTTTGGGCACACTGGTAAATTTTCATGTGGCACTTACTGCTTATTTCAAAGGTTCCATTAATTATATTATCTAGTTTTAACTAAAACAACCTTCATGAAAAAGGACAAAGAAAATACGAACTCAACAGTAGATATATGTGAATGAGAGACCAGAAGATATTAATGGAAGCAGAAGCATATGTCTTGTCCAAGAGGAGAAAAATCAATCAATAGAAACTACCTCAGAACTGACACAGATGTTACAACTGTACACCACATGTTCAAAAAGTTAAGTAGACATGAGTGACATAAAAAAAGATCAAATAGAACTTTCTAAAGATGAAAATGGGCTGGGCACAGTGGCTCATGCCTATAATTCCAACACTTTGAGAGGCTGAGGTGGGAGGATCGCTTGAGGCCAGGAGTTCAAGACCAACCCTGGCAAAATAGCAAGACTTTGTCTTGACAAAATAAATTTTTTTTTCTGTTTTGAGACAGAGTCTTGCTGTGTTGCCCAGGCTGGAGTGTAGTGGCAGCGATCTCGGTTCACGGCAAGCTCTGCCTCCCAGGGTCACACCATTCTCCTGCCTCAGCCTCCCCAGCTGCTGGGACTACAAGCACCCGCCACCACGCCTGACTAATTTTTTGTATTTTTAGTAGAGACAAGGTTTCACCATGTTAGCCAGGATGGTCTCACTCTCCTGACCTCGTGATCCGCCCACCTAGGCCTCCCAAAGTGGATTACAGGCGTGAACCACCACACCCGGCCAAAAATAAAATTTTAAAATTAGCCAGGCATGGTGGCTTGTGCCTGTAGTCCCAGCTTCTCAGGAGGCTGAGGTAGGAGGATGGCTTGAGCCTGAAAGGTCAAGGCTGAAATGGGCAATGGTTGTGCTACTGCACTCCAGCCTGGATAACAGAGCAACACCCTGTCTCAAAAAAAAAAGGTAAAAATGGCAATGTCTGAGATGAAAAATACACTGGATGGGATTAACAGCAAATTAGATGCTGCAGAAGAAAACATCAGTGAATGTGATGACACAGCAATAGAAACTACCCAAAAGGAAGCAGAAAGAAAAGATTCAAAGAAAATGAGAGACCATCGATCATCTGTGGGACAACTTCAAGCCGGCTAATATGCAAACAATGGAGTTGATGAAAAACAAGAGAGAAGGGAGGAAAAATATATCTGAAGAAATAATGGCTGAAAAATTTCAAATTTGATGAAAAATATAAATCTACAGATCAAAAAAGCTCAATAAGCCCCTGGCAAAAAACAAAAAAAGAAGAAAAACTCAGAGACATCATAACGAAATTGTTCTAAGTATTTTAAATTAAATATTTTAAATGAAAAGAAAAACACAACATCAAAATTTGTATGATGCCACTAAAGCAATACTTTTGGGAACATTTATAGCACTAAATGCCCACATCAGAAAAGTAACCTAAAATCAATGACCTAGGCTTCTAAACTAAGACAACAGAAAAAGCAGCAAATTAAATCCAAAGAAGTAGAAGAAAGAAAATAAAGTTCAAACCAGAAATTAAAAACAGAAAAACAACAAAAATCCATGAATCCAAAAGTTGGTTCTATAAGAAAACCAATAAAACTGATAAACTTCTAGTGAAATTGATCAGGAAAAAGAAGCCAAAAAACATTATAAAGGATGAAAAAAAAAATCACACCATTCACAGATTGTACAGAGGTTAAAGGAATGACAGAATGTTATGAACAAGTTTATGCCAATAACTTTGACAACCCAGATAAAAGGGACAATTTCCTTGAAAGATTAAAAGCTACCAGAATTTACTGAAACAGATTACAAAGAAAATATTTATAGAATACAGATAAAAAAGGAAATGTGAAGAGAGTCAAAGCATATTATTATGAAAAATCCTAAACATAAAAGAAGGCAGTAATGGAAGAATTCAGAAACAAAAACTCTTTAAGGAAATAAATAGCAAAATGGCAGAAGTCCTTCTTTATTGGTATATTAAATGCAAATAGAATAAACTCTCTTATCAAAAGATTGGCAGAATACTTTTTAAAAATTCAACTACATGCTTTCTATCACAGATTCACTTTTGGTCTAGAAATACGTTGAGAGTGAAAGGACAGGAAAAGATATTCCAAACAAATAGTAACCAAAAGAAAACAAAGGTAATTATACTAAAATCAGACAAAATAGACTTTTAAGTCAAAAACTGTTAGGAGACCAAAGACAAAATATTTTGATAAAAAGGCCAATTCTCAAGAAGAGACAACAATTATAAACATATACACCATTGAACAGAAGTCCAATATATATGAAGCAAACCCTGATAGAATTAAATGGAAAAACAGTGTTACAACAGTCGGAGATTCTGTTTATTTATTTTCCTAAACACAAGACCTCCACTGAAAATACTGATTACTTTTATTGCCTGACAGAATTCCAAAACGTCTTTTTTCCTTTTTTTTTTTCACAAATTACATTTTATTTAGATTTTTACAATTACAGTTTTATTACAAAGGTTACAATATCAGGACCAACCAAAAAGAAAAACACATAAGGATGAGATCTGGGAGGGTCCCAAACATGGAGCTTTCATGCCTCCCTCCTCCTTTCCCCGCAGAACCAGAGCACATCACCCTCTTTTTTTTTTTTTTTTTTTATCCTCCCATATACTTTATTTTACTTTTTTTAATTTCAATAGGTTTTTAGGAACAGCTGGTATGTGGTTACATGGATAAGTTCTTTAGGGTAATTTCCGAGATTCTGGTGCACCCATCACTCGGGCAGTGTGCACTGTACCCAGTGTGCTGTTATTTTATCCCTCATCCCTCTCCCTGAGTCCCCAAGGTCCACTGTATCATTCTTATGCCTCTGTGTCTTCATAGCTTAGCTCCCACTTATAAATGAGAACATACAATATTTGGTTTTCCATTCCTGAGTTACTCCACTTAGAATAATGGTCTCCAACTCCAGCCAGTTTGCTGCAAATGTCATTATTTTATTCCTTTTTATGGCTAAGTGGTATTCCATGGTATACATATGCCACATTTTATCTATTCGTTGATTGCTGGGCATTTGGGCTGGTTCCATATTTTTGCAATTGTGACTTGTGTTGCTATAAACATGCACGTGCAAGTGTCTCTTTCATATGATAAACAGTTGGAGATTTTAATACACCACTTCCAATTATGAATAGGGTACTGAGATATATTATCAACAGAAAATAAAGGGTTTGAAGGCCAGTTAGAGCCAACAGAATACTCCATACAACAACAAATTTTTTTCAAGTGTACATGAAACATTCTCCAGGATAGGCCCTATGTTGGCTACAAAACAAATCTTAACACATATAAAAACAATGAAATCATGCAAACCACTTTTCTGATTACAATGGAATAAACCTAGAAATTAATATCAGAAGGAATACTGGTAAATTCACAAATACATGAAAATGAAACAATACCCTTTTAAACAACCAATAAAAATCATAGAGAAAAATTAGAGAATGCCTTGAGACTAATAAAAATACAATATATTAAAACTTAGGGAATGCAGTGAAAGCAATGTTAACACACATTTTTTTTTGAGATTGAGTCTTGCTCTGTCACCCAGGCTGGAATGCAGTAGTGCGATACTGGCTCACTGCAACCTCTGCCTCTTGGGTTCAAGTGGTTTACCCATCCCAGCCTCCCTAGTAGCTGGGACTACAGGTGCCCGAAACTGTGCCTGGCTAATTTTTGAATTTTTAGTAGAGACAGGGTTTCACCATTTGGCCAGGCAGACCTCGACCTCCTGACCTAAGGTAATCTGCCTGCCTTGGACTCCTAAAGCGCTGGGATTACAGGCATGAGCCACCACGCCCAGCACACAAATTTATAGCTGTAAATGAATATATTATAAAGGAAATAAAACTTCAAATCAATAACCTAACTTCATACCTTAAGGAACTAAAAGAGAAGAGTAAACTCTGTGCAAAGCTAGCAGGGCAAAAGTAATAAATAATATGAGCAAAGATAATTAGAGAATAAAACACAGTAAGGAAAACTGATAACCAAAGTTGTTTTTTCTTAAAGATTAACAAAATAGACAAACTTTTAAACTAGATTAACTTAAAAAAAAAAAAAAGAGAGAGAGTGAGAGAAAAGATTCAAATTACAAAACTCAGATATGAAAATAGGGCCATTACTACCAATTTTACAGGAAAAAAAAGGATCATAAGAGAATACTATAAACAACTGTATGTCAACGAATTGGATAACCTAAATTAAATCGGTAAATTTTAACAAATATACAATCTGTCAAAATTTACTCATGAATAGAAAACTTTAATAGACCCATAACCAGTAAGAAGACGGAATCAGTAATCAATCAAGTTTATTCCCAGAATGCAAGAACAGTTGAACTTCAAGAAAAATGAATCAAAGTAATGTATCACACTAAGAGAATGAAGGGTTTTAAACACATGATGATCATCTTGATGCAGAAAACGCATTTGACAAAATTCAATTCCCTTTCATGATAAAGACACTCAACAAACTAGGAATAGAAGGGAATTTCCTCAACATGATATACACCACATATGAAAAACCCATGGCTAAGTCATACTCAATGGTGATAAAGCTTTGGGTTTTTTCCAAGTTGTTTCGGCTAGTCTACTTCCTTCGCATTTCCTAGTGAATTTTAGAATCAGCTTGTTGATTTAAAAATAAAAGCCTGCTGGGATTTTGATAGGGATTATGTTGAATCTATAGATCACTTCGGGGAGAACTGACCTCTTAGCAATATTAAATCTTATGGCTACTGAAAAAGTTGTATCTTTCCATTCATTTAGGCCTTTAAAAATTAATCTGAAAGTATTTTGTAATTTTCAGTATTACACATCTTTGACAATTTTGGCAAATTTAGCCCTAGGTATTCCATAGATTTTTATTTAAAATTTTACTTATATTTTTCGTCTTCCTTTTATTCATTACTAATATACAGAAATACAATTGACACTTTAAATATGGATTTTGTATTCCTGTGGATTTTTACATTCCTCTTTTCCAATCTGGATGCATTTCTTGTCTTACTGCCCTGCCTAAAAATTTCTAGTACAATAGCAGTGGTGAGAGCTTATATCCTTATTCTATTCCTTATATTAAGGGGAAAACATTCTTTCATCATTAAGTATGATGTTAGCTGTATGTTTTTTACATATATCCTTTTATCAGGTTTCTATTCACAGTTTACTGAGAGACGTTATCAAGAATACATGTTGGATTTTTTTCAAATGCATTTTCTGCATCTATTGAGATGATTATGTGATATTTCTTTTTTAGTTTAAAGTAGTGAAGTATGCACTGATTTTTTTGTTCAATGTTAAACCAACTTTTCCTTTGTGGGATAAATCCCACTTCGTTTTGTTGGTTTATTATGTGTTGTTCTTCATATGTTTCATATCAATTGATAATTTTTCAAAAGCACAAAAGCTATTCAGTGTAGAAAGGACAGTCTTTTCAACTAATAGTGTTAGAACAACTGGATATCCATATGCCAGGAAAAAAAAAAGACCTTCATACCTTACATTGTATTCAAAACTTAATTCAAAAAATTATACTTAATGTAACACTTTAAACTATAAAACTTCTGGAAGAAAATACAGGGGAAAATCACTGCAACCTTTTATCAGACAAAAGATACAACACTGAAATCATCATCCACAAATGGGAAAATTAAGAAATTAGATTTCATCAAAATAAAAAACATATGCTGTTAGAAATATACTTTTACACTAATGAAAAGACAAGCCAGAGACTGGGAGGAAAACATTTGCAAACATATATCATCTAATAAGGGGCTTAAATGCAGAATATATTTTAAAAACTCTCAAAGCCCAACAAAAAGCAAAAAACCCACTTAAAAATTAATGAAAAACTTGAACAGACACTGCAAAAAAATACATATATACAGTCTATATAAATGTGTATATAGACATTAAAAAGATACTCAACCTCATTAGTCATTAGCAAAATTCAAATTAAACCACAATGAGATCCGAACACATACCTACTTACCCATTTGAAAATAAGGTGAAAATTTAAAAGGCTGCTCGTAGAAATATAAAAGGTGAGGGGTACAGAAGAATAAGAATTCTCATATGAAGCTAGTGGGAATGTAAAAATGATACAACCACTTTATAAAAATATGGCCAAACTGTTTTCCAAAGTTAAATATGCATTTACCATATGACCCAGGAATTCCATTATTGGGTATGTATTCTAAAGAAATAAAAATTAGTATTCATACAGAATCCTGTACCTGAATGTTTACAACAGGACTATTCATAATCACTAAAAACTAGAAACAACACAAATGTGTTAAAATAGATGAACAGATAAACCAACTGAAACTGTGGTACACCCACACAATGGAATATAGCTCAGCAATAAAAAGGAACAAACAATTCACAGGAACTTGGATGAAGCTCAAAGGCATCAAGCTAAGTGAAAGCAGTCTCAAAAGTAACATACCATATGACTCCCCTTATGTGACATTCTCAAAAAAGATAAAACTATAGACCAGATAAGTGGCTGCTGAGGTTAGAGGCAGGAGGACCAGACTAGAATAGAACAGAAAGCGATAGCACCATGTAGTTTTGGGGATGATGGAACTATTTGGTATGCCAACTGTGGTGGCAATTATATGACCATAAACATTTGTTTTAATATGTATGTTAAAAATCAAACTGTACATCAAAAAAATCAACTTTAATGTATAATTTTAAAAAATACTGCTATGAATTCATATGTAAGAAACACAATAGATCAAAAATATTTTCTGAAAGAATAAATTATCAAGAATGTGTATTGTAAAACCTCTACTTCTTTTCAATTTAGGATTTACTTTGTTGTTGTCAAGTCTGAGACTGATTCTGTATAACTGTTCCACAGGCTTTTAAAGTAGTGAGATCTTTATTCAAAAGATTTGGTGATTGTGTTAGTCCAATTCCCTATGCCTTTATCTGTATCTTTTGGGTCTATATATCTACAAAAGAAATGCAGCAAATCTAATACAACTGTGTTTTCATCAAATTCTTTTTTTTTCTTTGAGACAGAGTCTCGCTCTGTCATCCAGGCTGCAGTGCAGTGGCACAACCTCGGCTCACTGCAATCTCTGCCTCCCGGATTCAAGTGATACTCCTGCCTCAGCCTCCCGAGTGGCTGGGACTACAGGTGTGAGCCACCATGCCTGGCTAATTTTTGTATTTTTAGTAGAGACAGGGTTTCACTGGGTTGGACAGGCTGGTCTCAAACTCCTGAAATCAGATGATCTGCCCTCCTCAGCATCCCAAAGTGCTGGGATTACAGGCGTGAGTCACCGCACCTGGCCCTCATCGAATTCTTTTCTTGAGTTTTGAAGTTTTTATAGAGAGCTTCTAAGTTTGGTGCCTACTTATTTATGACTGTTATAGCCGCTTAGTTAATTTACTGGGCCAACATTACATACTATCCACTTGATTCTGTCCAGTGCATTAACCTTAAATTCTACCTAACTTAGGCTTTATTTTACCACATCACTTTGGCATTTTTGCATTTGCCTGGGTCAGCTATTTTCAACCTTTTCTTACTTCTTTTTCAACTCTAGCTGATAATCTGAATTAGTATGAGAAGTGGACCCAGATTTTACTTCTTCCCTCTTAATTATATTTAGCATTCTTTGACATTCAGGTCAAATATGTGGTTGATATCCTGTGAAATAATTAAAAGAATTCCAAATTAGAAGTTGGGAGGCTGGAGTTAGCCCCAGCCTTCTGACTAAGGTATAGCCTAAGGAATATAGACTAAGGTATAGAAATCAAAGATTTCTTTCTTTCTTTCTTTTTTTTCTTTTTGAGATGGAGTCTCTGTCACCCAGGCTGGAGTGCAGTGGTACGATCTTGGCTCACTGCAACCTCCACCTCCTGGGTTCAAGTGATTCTCCTGCCTCAGCCTCCCAGGTACCTGGGATTACACATACCTGCCACCATGCCTGGCTAATTTTTATATTTTTAGGGGAGACTGAGGTTTTACCATGTTGACCAGGCTGGTCTCGAACTCCTAACTTTCAGTGATCCACCTGCCTTGGCCTCCCAAAGTGCTGAGAGTACAGGCGTGAGCCACTGTGCCTGGCCCAAAGATTTCAAATGTTCAAAGGGGAAAACAAAACTGAAAATTCGAAGTATCCAGAGCAATGACAAAGAAATACTCCATACCAAAACCTATGGAACACAGAATTGGTTCCTAGAGAACATCTTTAACAAAGAATACGGATTAAAAATAAGGGACTTAATATTTATGTTAACAAGCCAAAAAAAAAAAAAAAAAAGGCCAAAAGAAAAGCAGGAAGAACAAGGGAAAAAAATTAAAGCAATCCTCAAAACAATAAAATAGATACATTCCTTAGGAGACGAACAAAAATAGACAATTTTAGAAATGAAGAGCCACAATCACAGATAATGAAAAGCTTAAAATAATACTATGTGCAACTAACTTAAGAGAAAATGAATACTTTCCCAGTTACACTCCCAAGACTATTCTAAGAATAGAAAACTTGAAGAGGTTGGAATGGTAAAGAAGGAAGGAGGATCAGATTGATTCAACAGGTAAAATGTAACCCTTAAAGAACAGATAATTCCAATATTATTTAAGCTTGTCATGAAATTTTTTCTTTTTTTTTCTTTTTTTTCTTTTTTGAGACAGGTCTTGCTCTATCACCCAGGCTAGAATACAGTGGTACGATGACAGCTCACTGCAGCCTTGACCTCCCAGGCTCAAGTGATCCTCCTGCCTTGGCCTCACAAAGTGCTGGGATTATCGGCATGAGCCACTGCGCCCAGCAGAAGTCATAGGTATTTTTGAAAGCTCACTAAGGAAATAACATCAACCCATAACAACCACAATTTGTCTAAGTGTAGTTGAAATATGCCAACCCTCAAAAGACATTTTCACATATTTTAACAATTATAAGTCTTAAAATAGATTAAGAAATATGTGTGAGCCAGTCTGAAGTAGAAAAATGGTTTTACATTCATTTTCTAGGTTTTTATTTGAAAACAGTTTTTTAAGGCACCCTTTTTATATTCAAAAGTTACATACAAAAGTTATATACAAAAGTTACAAAACGAGATAAATAAAAAATAAAAAACAACGTAAAGCGAATTGTGCCTAATCAGATTATATAAAATTAGTATAACTAATTTCTACAGGATCTAATTTCCATGCTTACCAATGCCATCTATGCTACCAATTACTTAGATAAGTACCTGATTAAGGACCATCATGTGACCCTGTCATAGCAGAAAAAGAAACCCAATACTATCTTTTATCAAACACTCCTATGTAATAAGCAAACAAACAAAAACCTGGTCAAGATACTTTTGCAGGCTGAGAGCAGTGGCTCACACCTGCAATCCCAGCACTTCGGGAGGCCAAGGTAGGAGGACTGCTTGAACCCAGGAGTTCAAGACCAGCCTAAGCAACATGGTGAGATCCCATCTCCAAAAAAATACAAAAATCATCCGGGCATGGTGGCACGTGCCTGTAGTTCCAGTTCAGGAGGCTCAGATGGATCACTTGAGCCCAGGTGGTCGAGGCTGGAGTGAGCTGTGTTTGTGCCACTGCATTACAGCCTGGCGACAGAACAAGACCCTGCCTCAAAAAAAAAAAAAAAAAAACCTGCAATTTTGTGTGTATGACTGTTTATTTTTATGTCAGAAATGTTATCTTGTACCACATTTTTAAATATTTGTGTTTCGGTATGTTTCCTTCTGAGTCTCAATATGCATATGTTGGATTTCCTTCTCTGATTTCCATATCTATCATTTTCTAATTCATGTTAACATTTTCATTAATTTTGGTAAATTCTACCTGCTTTTTCCATTTCTAGACTCTGTCTCTTGTTGTATCTTCCACAGTTCTCTATCATCTACATGATCCTTTCCATTTCATCCTCATTTCAGTAAAGGTTTTATTTTCTAATTTCATTTATTTTTCTTTCTACTCAATCAGCTTACCTTGCATTTTCTCATGCAATCACTCTATTTCTTCCCTGGCCTCTTATATCAACTGCTTTGAGCTGCTAATGAAGTAAATACTTCATTAAGCTTTCTAAACTCATGGCAAAATGTTTGGTCACAATGTTCATCTTCTTTATGGCAATATTTTAGGTTACTGTTCTTCATTTGTCCTTTGTTTTTCTGTTTCTTTCTTCCTTTCTGATTTCCAAACATTTGTGGCAGTCAAGCTTAATGAATTCCTTTTGGTTATTCATCTTTGAAGAAGTGCTGGTTGTACGGAACCTGCTATTTGTATGAGGTTCATGCAGAAGGCCAGAGTGCCTCCAGTTCTGAACTGACAACCTTTTCGTGATTCAGAGATTTACCTAAGAGACAGTTTAGCGTTTTACTTCTCAACAGCCAGTGCAGGCAGGCAGTCTGGAGGTTTTTCACAATGCAGTCAACTCCTCCCCAACTGCTGTAGAGATAGACACATATTACTTCCTGCAAAAATGGTTTGTTTATGTGACTCCCTGTTTGGCTTCATTTCCCCCACTTCGTAGAATCAAACTAGGTGCAGGAAAGCTCCTGCCTTGAGCCGAAGAAACCCATTTCACTTTTGTAAACAAGGGGTTTAGGTTTTATACCTCAGGGGGGCCTTGCAGTTTCATGTTTCTTGTTGTCTCTGAGCTTCACGGCCATGGCATTCTATCTACTTCTTCCCACATGCAGCCAGCCTGATCGCCACTGCTCCTGGCAACAATTCCACCTATTTTGTGGCTTGGGGTTTTTAACTGTCTTCTAGTTTAGTGGAATGCTGGGTTTGTGTGTCAGTTTTTTCCTCTCTTTGTTGTTTTTATCTAATTGCCAACAAAGAAAAATGCTAACTTTATAGTACCATCTGCAAATCGCAAATCCAACAATTATCTTAAAAGAGTATCTTATACAAGACGGAAATTTAAGTGTCTCACTAAGTTACTAAAAGGTAACAATACACTTTCCTTACTACTATTTTACTGTGGGGTAAAACACCAATTTTCCATAAAACACTAATTTTCACAAGGTCATTAAGTAATTGTTTTTATTTTTAAAACTCATGTGTGGGCTGGGCGTGATGGCTCACGCCTGTAATCCTAGCACTTTGGGAGGCTGAGGCAGGTGCATCATTTGAGGTCAGGAGTTCAAGACCAGCCTGGCCAATATACTGAACTCCATCTCTACTAAAAATATAAAAATTAGCAAGGCATGGTGGCACGCGCCTGCAATCCCAGCTTCTTGGGAGGCTGAAGCAGGAACATCACTTGAACCTGAGAGGTGGAGACTGCAGTGAGCTGAGATCATGCACCACTGCACTCCGGCCTGGGCAACACAGAGAGACTCTCGTCTCAAAAAAAAAACAAAAACAAAAAATACATATATATACATATATATATACATGTTATTACCTAAGGCAGAAAGTAATCTGATGCTTCAATGTAAAAGATACTTTGTTCAACATATTCAAGATCCACGGCCTATTTGAGGAACAAATTATATATATTTTCACCAGCATACTATAATCTTAATATATGTCTTTGCAGAAGACAAAGCCTTTTTAGTAATAAAGACAACCCACGATTTGGCATGCTACAAGTCCCCAAATTCCATTTGAGTTTGTAATGTAGACAGTTAATATTATATGTATGTTCATTCCTTCAGTAAAATTTTAACTTTAGGCAAGTTTATTTTTCTGCCAGTTGCTACTGCTCTCCTCCTGGCTAGCCATTACCAATATGTACTTAGACAGGTTTTGACCAAAATAAGGTTTTACTACTAAGTAATTTTTATAGAAGTAAATAATACACCAGTCTGGGCACAGTGGCTCACACCTATAATCTCAACACTTTGGGAGGCCCAAGGTGGGTGGATCACTTGAGGCCAGGAGTTCAAGACCAGCCTGGCCAACATAGCAAAACCCATCTCTACTAAAAATACAAAAATTAGCCAGGTGTGGTGGTGCATGCCTGTAGTCTCGGCTACTTAGGAGGCTGAGGCACCAGAATCACTTGAACAGAGAGGTAGAGGCTACAGTGAGTCAAGGTTGTGCCACTTCATTCCAGCCTGGGCAACAGAGCAAGACTCTGTCTCAAAAAAATAATAATAATAATTAATTAAATAATAATAATAAAGCCAAATTACAATGGATTTTGAATTAGTGTTTTAAATGATTCCCTTTCCTATGATACAAATAACAGTAAATCTGTAAATGTTAATATCATGCAAAAGCTAAGTAATGCCTAATTTATTGAAAATTTACAGGCACCATGAGTTCATATGAAGAAAAAGAAACAAACAAACATGAGCTCCTCCTGAGTTGGGCATGGTGGTGCATGGCTGTAGTTCCACCTACTTGGGAGGCTGAGGCAGGAGGATCGCTTGAGCCCAGGAGTCTGAGGCCAGCCTGGGCAACACAGCGAGACACTGCCTCATAAAAAAAGAAAAAAAAAAAAAAAGAGCTCTTACTTACAGAATTCCAAACAAGATATGTAGACAGAGTGATGGCATTTTAAAAAAAATCCCCATTTGATAACAATCACAGTTGGAATGACAAGATCATATACTGTCCTTATCACTTGTCACAGGCAAGAATTATCAATGGATGCTACAACAAGAGGGCAAAAAGTGTAAGAAGGAGGATACCTATATAGTCTCAATGTATCTCTCTACAATAAATATATATATTAGTTATGAAGGGAAAAATAATAACTTCACAGAGGAGTAAGCTGGCATATATCACTTTAAGTAACCAAAGTCCCACCACTAGTAAATGGGATAAATAGACACAATGTGCCTCCTGACACTATGCTCTGAAAAACACTTCTGTGGAATTCCTGCCAAAACTGCATAATCTGAATCTAACTGTAAGGACACACTGGATATACACAAATTGAGAGACATTCTACAAAATAATTATTTACTCTTCAAAAATGTCAAGGCCCTGAAAAGGCAAATAAAGACTGATGAATTGTTGATTAAAAGAGGCTAAAGAGGCTCGACACGGTGGCTCAAACCTGTAATCACAGTACTTTGGGAGGCTGAGATGGGTAGATCACTTGAGGTCAGGAGCTCGAGACCAGCCTGGCCAACATGGCAAACCATGTCTCTACCAAAAATACAAAAAAAAATTAGCCAGGCGTGGTGGCATGAGCCTGTAGTCCCAGCTACTCGGGTGGCTGAGGCAGGAGGGTCACTGGAACCTGGAAAGTGGAGGTTGCACTGAGCTGAGATGGTGCCACTGCACTCCAGCCTGAGCGACAGAGTAAGACTCTGTCTCAAAAATAAATTAATTCATTAATTAAATGAAATAAAAGAGGCTAAAGAGAAATAACTAAATTCAACGTATGATCCTGGACCCGAAACAATTATTTGTCTTTTGGTATATGAGACATTAATGGAACAACTGATAAAATCTGTGAATAGAAAATAAAATGTATCTATATTCATTTAAGAAATACACATTAAAGTATGCAGACATTGAAGACATCATGTCTACAAACTACTCTCAATTCATTTTTTTAAAAAAGAATACTGTGTGTATGTAGAGAGAGAATGATAAAGCAAATGTGACAAACATTAACATTTGGAGTAATTTAATAGGATACACATGAATTATTTGTGCTATTTTTACAAATCTGTGAGTCTGAAATTGTTTCACAATAAAATTTTAAAAATAGACACACAATAAATGAAAACAAATAAAGGCAGTTAAGAAAAACTCTTTATTTTCCCTGACAATAATGCTAGGATCATCTTTACTATATTCTCCTCATCAGATCATGAAATTTTAAAGCTGAAAAAAAAAGTATTCTCTCTCCCCAAATCCTCCCAATTTACAGATGAAGTTAGTAAGTCAAGTGACTTCATCAAGATTACACATAATTCAAGGCAAAGCCAACCAAGACTATTAGCTCTGACTTAGCTCAGCTACCTTTCAACTATTCCAAGTGGTCTCTTCATCCCTTTACGTTGTCTCCAGTCTAAACACATGATACCAAAATACTTACCTCTATCTTCTCATATATTCTCATAAGTTAGTGTGACTAACCACTTTCAGGCGATCTAAATTTTATCCTTAAAAGGCATTTAAGTATCATTGCTCCTAACAATCCTTAATAACTAGTATCAATACATATGTGAAGATAAGAATACATGTCAAACACTGTAGCAAATGCTGAACATACAAAATTAACACATTCTGTTAGGTCCATGATGACGGAGACCAAGTTTGTTATTCAATATTATAACCCCTCCTCTTAGTAGCAGTCCCTGGCATACAATAAGTATTCAAATATAACTGTTATATATTATAAAATAAAAGACAATCCATAGTATAGGAAAGAAATGTGTGTACCGATAATCACATTAGCAGTTTTAATAAAGTGCCATGAGACAACAGATAAGGAAGTTATTTTCTCTTGGTAAGATCTAGAAAGGCTTCAGAGATTTAATGATACCAAAATAAGTCTTGAAGGACGAATAAGATTTCAACAGACATGGAGGCAGTGGGGTGGCGAGAGGAAAGTAGAAAGATTTAGATTAAACAGGCCAAAGGCAAGAAAACACTAGCCATTTCTATAGAATTTTTAAACACAGGCTTACCTATTGTTGCTGCAAGTTCTGGATCAAATGTATCATCTGTGAACCTCAAGAGCAGGCTGAAAGAGATATTAAAAAGACAGGTTGGGAACTTGAATTTTCTCATCATATGATAAATGTGTTCATGACTATTTGGTCACACATTATTAGATGCAGATAATAAATGATGTAGGCCTGCTCTTAGAGCAGGTATACACAGAAAAATTAAATTACTAACTAGTGCAGGTATACACAGAAAAATTAAATTACTAGAAAGGCAATTTAAAAATCCCAAGAGCAAAGTAGTTTACTATTAAATATATTCCCCATGGTCTCCGACACAATCCCCCAAGTACAAAAGGTGGGGGTTTTTGTTGTTGTTGTTGTTTTTTAACTGTTCTGGTATGTCCTTCTGAGAAAATGATACTAGCAGCATGTCATGCTTTAACTGACATAGATGAAAAGGGAAAAAATAAAGTCCCTTAGAATGCAACAAACTAGCTTTTAAAAATCTGATTGTGTAATCCACTCTGAATTCAGCAAAACCAGAAACATATCAAAGCCGAGCATTCTGTAACATGCAGTATGGCTACTACCTAACAGAAGATATAGTAAAAAGAGAGGTAAAAAGAAAGATCACAGGACAGAGTAGGTAGACTCGGGCAAACACGAGGTAGAGTGTGTAAAACCAAGTAGGCAACTGGAGGCTACTGGAGGCTTTTAAAGAAAGCTATGACAAGTACTGCTCTTTGTTTTAAAATGTTAATACTAACAAAAAATAGAAGAAAATCAACGGAAGACAACTGCCAAGGTTATGGCAAGAGAGAACGAAGGACTAAACCTAGGAAATGATAAGAAACTAGAAAGGAGGGATAAAAGATAAAGACGCCAAGGGATAAAAAGGGATAAAAAGCTAAAGACGCCAGATTAGAAGGGTACTCTAAGATTTTACATCTTCCAGAATTATTTTACTTACTATGAAGCAGAAGTGCCAGTTATTAGAAGCTCTTCAAAAATGAAATCTAAGCTTTTGTTAAAGCCCTTGATTTTAAAGTCATTCAACCTTCCCTCATGTTAACTTCTGAAGTATAAGACTATCCTAATTGACTTGTTTGCATGAATAAAATCAAAGAAACAGCCATCAGGTATCTAAATTACAGAAAAATCTTATGACTCTTTCTATAGGTTGTGATTATTGCTGGTAGAGGTATGTTTTGTCTATAGAGATTTTGCAAAACATAATGGCCTCCTGGTAGTTTCCAAACCCACTGTCATTAATTATATTTGAAGGGTTAACTCTCCCTTACTGGTTTTGTTTTCTTCTGTTTACCATAAAACCAGCATCACAAAATCAAAGTAAAACAGAAGAGTCAAATTCTAGATTTATCCACCTAACATCTTGACTATATTTACTTACTTGGAACGTGGGTAACAATACTAGTAAGACTCTTAAAGACTACCTATAAAATTTTTCTTTTCTCCCAACATACTCAGTTAACCATAATTTAAGAAAAGATACATAATATCTACATGTGGTCACCACAGAAAATATTACCACAAAAACGTAAGTTAACATTACCTTGTAGACTAGTTGTAATAATATCATAATAATACAATAATTATGATATTGGGTACTGTTTACTGAACATAGGGCAATGTGCAGACACAAAGTCAGAGGTTTTTCTCTCATAATTGCTAATCCTTAAAAGGCCTTTGTTATTAACAGTACTTTATCAGGAGAGGCAGGGAATTGGTGGCATGGTGTGAAGCAACAAATTTTAATACAGGCTCTGGGTACACATCAGATCTTAGACGGGGTACCCTGGTAGCCCAAAAAGTATTCTAAATTCTATGTATGTCTTTTTCTAGGCAGAGAGTCCATTTCTCTATCAGACTTTGAAAGGGGAAGAGAGTTCATTTCTCTATTAGATATTGAAAGGAACAAACAATCTCAAAATAATTAAGAAGCACCTTTTTTTTTTTTTTTTTAGAGACAGGGTCTCACTCTGTCACCCAGGCTGGAATGCAGTAGCACAACTGCAGCTCACTAATCCTCCCAGCTTAGACCCCCAAGTAACTGGCACGACAGGTGTGCATCACCACAGCTGGCTAATTTTTTTATTTTTATTTTTTTAGAGGCATGGTCTCGTTATGTTGCCCAAGCTGGTCTCGAACTCCTGGCCTCAAGAGATCCTCCTGTCTCAGCCTCCTGAGTAGCTAGGATTACAGAATGAGCCACTGCACCTGGCAGAAGCACCATTCTTATAGTATTGTATAGTTACACCCTCATATTTTCAAAGTTAAAGGAGCAAAATGTTTTCCATGCAGAAGTAGAGATGGAAGGAGTAACTATCACCACGGCACTTAGATGCGACCAAATTTATAATAAACAGTGTGATTACGACTAATCTGCATTTTTTAAATTTACAGATGAAATTCACCAAAAAAAAAAAAAATGTGAAGGCAAGGGGCATAGGAGGGACAGCAATTTAGATAATAGGTCTCTCTAATCCCTTTCAGTTCTTGATACATTCTGCTACTCTTTACCTCACCAGGCCTAGCCACAGAATCCTAGTCTTATACATTTAGGGTCTGAGAGGTTTCTATTCCAACCCCCTCACTTTTGAAATGAAGGCCTACAGCATTCAAGTATCACACACAAGGTCACACAAGTGGCAGCCCCAGTTTCATAATCGTGATCTCCTGACTACTATCACATACCCTTTAGACTCTCACACTATGAAATACACTAGAAAGTAATCCACTAATTCGGATTAAACATATCCTTTGTTTTCCCCCAACAACACAAGTGCTATCTCACTTCCACTAGCTCCAGCTCTGTAATGAAATAGAAACCAACTTGGTTAAAACAATCCTTTAAGATCATATCCACGACAAACGTTTTTGTGCTAATTCACTTTAAAAGGCATAGCCTTCTATTTTAGTGGAGTCATTTATTCTCATCTTATCCAGAAACATAAGTGTTCAAGATTGCTTTCCATAGCATATCACATAGGCAAATAATGTATATCTAGCTAGACAAATAAGACAACTTTCTCACTATATGTAATCCTTTCACAAAAGAAACAAAAGTGTCAAAATCTTGCTGCGAGCAGTTGATAATCCATTGCCACGTATTGAGGAAAAAGTTTAAAACAGATTAGGCCCATGGTAAATGTGTTTCGGTGACATGAACTAGGGAGACTTATAAATCCACTTAACAGGCCTTACTCTACAAGGAGAACCTTGGTTGGGTGTCACGGCTCTCGTCTGTAATCCCAGCAATTTAGGAGTATGAGGCAGCAGATTGGCTTGAGCCCGTGTGCTTGAGACCAGCCTGGGCAACATAGGAAAATCCCACCTATGAAAAAAATTTTAGAAGTAGGGCCGGTTGTGGTGGCTCATGCCTATGTTCCTAGCACTTTGGGAGGTCAAGGCAGGTGAATCTGTTGAGCTCAGGAGTTCGAGACCAGTCTGGGCAACACAGTGAGTCCTCCTCTCTATAAAAAATAAAAAACACTAGTCAGGCATGGTGACTTGTGCCTATAGTCCAGCTACTCAGAAGGCTGAGAGGCTGAGGTGGGAGGATCACTTGAGCCCAGGAGATTGAGACTGCAGTGAGTTATGATCATGCCACCGCACTCCAGTCTGGGTGACAGAACAAGACCCTGTCTCAAAAACACAGCTGGTAGAGCAGAGGCGTTTTGTTTATATACTCCAGTTAACCTTCCAGAAAATTTTAACACACCCTAACTTGTCATCCATGCAATACATTTAGAAAAAGTGCTAACAGACCATGTATTGGGTTGAACTACATGAAATGACAATCAACCATTCTTGACTTCAAAAACTAATTTCATATGACTGAACTTAAATGAGAAACATGTCTCAAGGAAAAAAGAAAAGAAAAAGAAAGATCACAAGGCTATGAAATTCCTATTAAGACAATGTTTACATTAACTTTTTAACCCTCAAATATGTATGTGCAATAACAGATGATCATGTAAATAATTTTACTCATCCCTTTTACACACACACCGACAAATCATGCTGGTTTGCTAATTCATAGTATTTCATTATTCTATTCCTTGGTATGTGCAAATCCTTCATTCCGGTAGACACAGAGTACATTACATGAGGAACACTATGAAAACGTGTTGTCAAACTGGTGGCTCACGCCGGTAATCCTAGCACTTTGGGAGGCCGAGGTGGGCGGATCACGAGGTCAAGATCGAGACCATAGCCTGGCCAACATGGTGAAAATCCATCTCTACGAAAAGTACAAAAGTTAGCTAGGCATAATGGTGCCCGCCTGTAGTCCCAGCTACTCGGGAGGCTGAAGCAGGAGAATCGCTTGAACCCGGGAGGCAGAGGCTGCAGTGACCCGAGATCGCGTCACTGCACTCCAGCCTGGCAATAGAGCGAGACTCCGTCTCAATAAATAAATAAATAAATAATATCAGAATATATTACATAAGTTTTCACATTCTGAAGAAGCTTTTAAAAAGTAAGACTTTACGAAGTGACTTTTACAAGTTATTTGAGGAGAGCTTTCATTCTAGCTTGTAGAATGAAGGCTACTTCAATCTATGAAATATAAAAAATCATTTGAAAGATATGTGTATCAGAAGGTATAGCTAAAATATGGAACTGATTACAGCCCCCGGAGTGTAAATGTGGTTTAAGGATCAGGACGGCCTTGAACATAACCTACTCATAATCAGATGGCAAGAATGACATCACCTGGAGAACTCTGTTCCAAGACCTGGATGAAACCACAACCCTCTAGCAACATCCACTTAGATCCATGTCTTACCTTATCCTCAACTCCACTGTCAATATTATTTTCCCCAAGGAAAAAAGTCAAAAATGAAAAGACAACACTTATCTTCTGTCTCCATAGGATGTGGCAAAATGAGAAATAACAATTACATTTTATTTTCAAAGGTGACCCACGGCTGAAGCACTCGGACCTTACACTAAAGCGAAATTTTCCAGCAGTCACAAGATCCAGGAGTACTTTCACAGCCGACTAATAAAAAAGTAAAAGAAGCGACATTAAGCTGCGCCCGAACAGGCCAGGAATGGGACCTAAGGCGTCACGAAACTTCCCGAGGACATTATGTATTTAGAGGAGGCCCCACAGAAACCCTCAAGTGGGAAAGTTATGTCTCCCGGGTCTCGGGGTGACAGGCAACCTGAACCCCGAAGAGCTCGAGGCAAGGCGCCCCCCGGCCAGATTCGGGCCCAAACCAACCCGCCACGCCCTGAGCTCCGCGCAGCAAACCGGCCGGCGGAGCGGCGGCCCTTGGAATGGTGTTTTCTCGGCGCCACAGGAGGGAGTGCGACCCAGAGAACTTGGGCCTGGCAGAGGCCAGGAACCTGGCAGGCGCGGGTGGGGAGAGGGGAGCAGAAGCCGCGGGAGAGCGCGGCCCAGAGGCCGAGGAGGGCTCAAGTGGAGCCGGCCCGAGCCCGCCGCCGCAGTTTACAGTTCCCATCGCGGCCCAGGAGACAGCAGCCACCGGGACAGAAAAGAGCCCAGTCACCCTCGTCACGACTCGCACGCCCGCCTCACCTGGACTTGCCCACCCCACTCTCGCCGATGATGAGGATCTTCAGGGTGGTTAGCACGTCCTCGTCCATCCTGACCCCGCTCCGCTCCGACCCCAGCTGGCCGCCCCGGTGCGCCTCTCAGCCCTTCAGCAGAGTGAGCTGCTGCGCATGCGCATCGCTCCACGGCTGCCACCTTCCTTTCACACCGGGTGTTCAGGCTGCCGAAGCCCTGGACGCCCGAGTTCCGCCTTGAGGTAGCTCCACGGCTGCGCAACCCAGAATCCCCGGCGTTTTTCCGGACTGCGTGTTCCTCCCCTGCGCAAGCGCAGGTGAGTAGAGCTGTGTGTGACTTCGTTGGCTTCTACGTGAGGTCTAGCTCCGCCCCAACCTCAACCTAACCCTCCTGTCGAGTCAGTGGGAGGACTGAGTCAGGAGAATATCAAGCTATTTTATTTCAGCAGCTGCTCATAACAGCTGCACTGCGGTGGGTAAAGCACTGTGCTTGAAGCAGATTATCTTAAATTTAGGTCCACCTCTACCTTATAACTGCCTGTCATACTACCCGGCATGCTGAGCTTTTCTCCATCTCTGAGAGACACAGTAACACTTCTTAGAACATCTGCTTCTTATTGTTATTAAGGTTAAATGAGTTAACTTGTGAAGACATATTAACCAAAGCGCTCTATAAAAGGTGTGATCAGGTATTAACCTGCTGGCTTCCCCTCTGTTAGAGTGGAGAGCACCCTCCACACCCTAATTCATCTTGAAATGGAGGCCTAGACTTCAGGTAGGTCAAGTGCATTACTTCTGGCGGTGCAACTTCAAGCCATCTCTTCCTCCTCATAAGAACTGCTACACCCACACTGCAGGAAGTGTATGTCTACACCTTGCCTCCTGCATTAAGTTGTAAATCTTAGTGAAGACACCAAACCTCATTCGTAATACTTAGCACAGTGCCTGGTACATGGCAGGTGCTCAATAAACCTCAGTTCTCTTGTCTGATTTCCTTGTACCTGCAGCTAATGTCATATACAATAGATATTTGATTAAAGACTACATATAAATAAAATTTCAAATGTTAAGAAATTAATTTGTTAAATAGCTGGAAAGGCCCTTTCAAAAGATATCCAAATGGCTTCACCTCCCTCAGGTCTTTGCTCAACTGTTGCATTCTTAAAGAGGCCTTCCCTGTCCATTCTACTGAAATATGCAAATCCCTCCATCATTCTCTAGACCTCTTTACATTGTTTTTCTGCATAGGACTTAACCACTCTCTGATACACTATATATTTTACTACTTTATTAGAAGTCTCATGAAGGCAAGGATTTTTTATTTTGTCTACTGGTATGTCTTCAGTATCTAGAGTACTTCCTGGCACATAATGTGTGCTAAATAAATGTATCTTGAATGAATTAATCGAATGAATATTGTAGAGTCCGTTCCTAACCTTAGAGAATAATGTCAATGAAACAACCTCCCCTTCTCATCAAATAGCCCTTGAAACTTCAGTCAAGTCTATCTAGCTTACTTTTCATTACGACACAAAGACCTTATTTATGAGGTTCACAGTATTGTCAAGCTCTCCTGCCGTGGGGTCCCCAGATCCCTAGAAATTCCTGAAAACCTTTCAGGGGAGTTGCAAGATAAAATTATTTTCATAGTTAATATTTTTATGCACATTCTCTAATGATAGTATAATGGAGTTTTCCAGAGGCTATATACTAATAACATGTAATAGCAAAACAGATTGAAGGCAAAACAAGATATGTGAACTTAATGGTTTTCTATTATACTAAGCCAGATATTAAAGGGATTTCCTAAAATGTAAATCATTGCCACTGTTCTCAATTTTTATTTTAGTTATTTTCATAAATAATTCTATTAACTGGTAATAGGTTTATTATTGTTTTTATGTAAATTAACATGTTTAAAATTTTCTCAGTTTTAATTTCTAGTAGGATAAATAAGAGATGTAATCTCTTTGGGGTTCTTATAATCAAAAGCTCTTTCAGGTCCTCAATACTTTGTAAGATATACAATAATCTGTACAACCAAAAAGTTTGAGAACCATTGCACGGTACTATTCACACCAAGATAAATACAAAAACAAAAACTTCATCAATAAATTCAGGGCGATCTCTTGCAACTTGTAATACGGTTGACAGATTTTGGCAATATCATTTTCTCTTGGATTTCCTCTATCTCTTGGCTATTTTCTCTCTTTCTTTTACTTTTCTTTTTTCTTTTTTTTTTTAAGAGATGGGATAGTGCTATGCTGCCCAGGGTGGTCTCTAACTTCTGGGCTCAAGAAGTAATCCTCCTATCTCAGCCTTTGAGTAGCTGGAACTGCAGGCATGCATCACCATGCCTAACTAATTTTTTAAAAAGATTTTTAGTGATGGTATCTTACTATGTTGCGGGTCTCAAACTGCTGGGCTTAAGCAATCCCCCTGCCTCGGCCTCCTGAATTACTGGAATTACAGGCATGCACCACCTCTTGGCTATTATTCAGTTTGTTTTTCTTTCTGTGATCTTCTTGCTCATTTTTTAAACAATTTTGTCTTTAGGATTTTAGCCTGGTTTTATCTTCTTGCTCTACTTACACTGTCCCCGGTTGCCTTCTTGGCTTCTTCATCCCCAAATTTATATCTCTGGCTGAGATTTTTCTCCTGAGGTTCAGGCCAACATACACAACTGCCAAGACATCCCTACATGGGGGCTGGCAATAAAGAGATGTATGTAAAAGACACAAGGAATAATTGTCCCATGCTTAGTGAAGGAGAGGGAAAAAAAGAGGGAAAAAAAGGGAAAGAAAAACATCAAACCTTTCTCCAAATGTTTCAAGCCTCAGCACTACCAATCCGAGAGGAAACCCAAGATAGAAACAAGAAGGAATATGAGCTTCATTTCAGCCATAGTGAATTTTATGTAAAGGTGAACCTTGAAGGCAAAATTTTTCAGAACTCTTTTAGAGCATGGTTCCAAGATTCAGGGCAGATAGCAAGACACTAAAAAACGAACCAAGGAGATGGCATTCCTAACCAACAATTTGGCCTAGGTGTTCTGTTCTATATAGTATTATCCTTATATCCCTGGAAAACACAGCCAAATATTTTCTTAGGTTTCAGACATACCTGACTGTCCTTTCCCCTCTGGATCCATCGTCTAGTATTAATTATTTTTACCATACTCCAAATATATGATCACCTCATAAAGGAATGTCTATGGCAATATTCTTAAGACCTGAAGTTTGGGATGAGCAATGAGCAAGCCTAGTACGTAGGAAGAAATTGAAATGGTGATACCACTTGGAGATGTGATGGAGAAGGTCCATCACATGTTGCTGTCAGTAACATTCCTACAGAGGGCAGCCCCAGAGATAGACAACAGATGACAGGTAAAAACAGATTCAGGCCATTGACTTTTCTCCACCCTTAGTCAGTAATTGCATCAGTAATGAAGAGAAGAGAAATGCTGCTTGGAGAACTCACAGTCTGTGAACAGGTACCAACGTGAGCACTGTGACTCATGGCTTATGTAGGACTGCTTGGGTCCAAGTGTAACAGGCGTCTGTGGCTGCAGTTTAGGAGTTTAGTGAGAGAAGTCATACAGCATTGCCACCTCCGCCCCCAGCTCCATTGTCCCTGGCTGAGCTGAGGTTCCAAAACTACCCTCACCCTCTCCAGGTACTGCTTCTCCTTGCCTCGGTTGGTATGCACAGGAGCTTTGGTATGCAGTCATGGAAGAGTTTACCTTTTGTTGTTGTTGTTGTTGTTGTTAGAGATAGGGTCTCACTATGTTTCCCAGGCTGGACTCTAAACTCCTGGGCTCAAAAGATCCTCTTTTCTTAGCCACCGAAGTGGTTGGGACTTCAGGCACATTCCACCATACCTGGTTTAAAGAGGAGTTCATTTCATTGTTTAATTATTTGGGTGAAGACTTGGGGATTAGAGAGAGGGGTTAGAAGTAAAGTCTGTGGAAGAGGTAGCTGAAATGTCATTTTGACCACTTGGGTGGGGTTTTAGCCCTATGATTAGAAGGGTCAGGGTCAAAAGCTGGAGTAGCTGCTTTAGGCTTGCAGGCTGACACAAGCAGTGCTGTCTGAGGGTCCATGGGATAGGATAGCTGGGGCTGAGAAGAACGTCATTGCACTGATTTTTCCATTTGACCCCAGACCCTTTTCCAACCTTCTCTGTTACAATCTGTATAATATCACGTTCTACCACGGAACTTATTTTATAGCAGAAGTGTGGCTGTGGGTTCAGGCATGCCCTTGGACTTCACTGGTGTTATCACCAGACCCCACCTCAGGAAGCAGCTACTATGATAGACAATGGGATGGTCCAATGCCCACTCAGTTAAGGTGCCAGCAGGGAGATAATATTCTGTCAGGTTACACTGCCGCTCTATAGGATGTAGTAAAAACTTTAAACTTGCAACCTACAAATGATGCTGTTTTCCTAATAAAATTCAGAGTCGATGAGGAGTATCTGACCTCCTGGGTCTATATTACATGTTCCTCTTATGTTACTCCCCACCCTGACCCCAGCACACAGTGGGCTATGGTAACACTATTTTCTGCCTTTGCTTCCTCAGATCTAGGGTGGAAAAGGCTACCTACTGAAGTTAATCTCTGGGTTCCTCTCTTCCTGGTGGCCCTAACCTGACCATGCTGCTGTAAACAGTCTTTTGGTTTTACTCTATACTCTCTTGAGACATCTGAGTTCGATTTTGTTTCATGCTGGGACCCTGACTAGCCATTCTATTCATTTACTCATTGACCTAAGCACCCAAAGCTTACTTCCTTGGAAGAATTAAGAGACAGCATCTTCAGCACAAACAGTGTTTTCAGGAAAGTTACCATCAACAATGATGATGAAACTTTTTTTTTTTTTTTGAGACAGTCTCGCTCCGTCGCCCAGGCCGGAGTGCAGTGGCGCAATCTCAGCTTACTGCAAGCTCCGCCTCCCAGGTTCACGCCATTCCCCTGCCTCAGCCTCCCGAGTAGCTGGGACTACGGGCATCCACTACCATGCCTGGCTAATTTTTTGTATTTTTAGTAGAGACGGGGTTTCATCATGTTAGCCAGGATGGTCTCGATCTCCTGACCTCATGATCTGCCCACCTCATCCTCCCAAAGTGCTGGGATGACAGGCATGAGCCACCGTGCCTGGCTGATGAAACGTTTTGAAGAGGCAGTTTCTCGCTATGTTCCCAGGCTGGGGTGCAGTGGCTCTTCACAGGTATGATCATAAAGCACTGCAGCCTCGAATTCCTAGGCTCAAAGGATCCTCCCGCCTTAGCCTCCCCAGGAGCTGGGACTATAGGTGCATGCCACCATGCCCAGCTATGATTATGCAACTTTAAAAGGCTTTGTGGGCAAGAGACATCAACCCATGATAGCATGAGCAGGAGGAAAAGATGGCAGAGTCGATATGATAAAAGCCTGGGATCCACATAAATAGTCAACTGATCTTTGACAAGGGGGCAAAGGCGATACAATGGATAGGAAATAATCTTCTCAACAAATGGTGCTGGAAAAACTGGAGAGTCACATGTGAAAAAATGCATCTAGAAACAGACCTTACACTTTTCACAAAAACTAACTCAAAATGGATTACGGACCTAATGTGTGACACAGAACTATAAAGCTCCTAGAAGATACCATAGGAGAAAATCTAGATAACCTTGAGTATGGCAATGACTTTTTAGATACAACACTGAAGACGTTTCGTGATCCGTGAAAGAAACTGATAAGCTGGACATAATTAAAACTTTAAAAATTTTCTCTGAGAAAGACAATGTTAAAAGAATCAGAAGACAAGCTACAGACTGGGAGAAAATATTTGTAAAAGATGCCTCTGCCAAAAGACTGCTATCCAAAATGTACAAAGAAACCTTAAAACTCAATAATATGAAAACTAACAATCTAACCAAAAACTGGACCAAAGACCTTACGAGATACCTCACCAAAAAAGATGCACAGATGGCAAATACGTTTATGAAAAGATGCTCTAAATCATATGTCATCAGGGAAATAAAAATTAAGAAAACAATGAGATACCACTACACACCTATTAGGATGGCCAACATCCAGAACACTGACAACGCCACATGCTGAGTAGGATATGGAGCAACAGGAACTCTGATTCATTGCTGGTGGAAATGCAAAATGGCACAGCAACTTTGGAAGTCAGTTTGATGGTTCCTTATACTACTACATATACAGACTCTTACCATGCAATTCAGCAAATGTGCTCCTTGGTATTTACCCAAAGAAGTTAAAAATTTATGTCCACACAAAAACCTGCCCTCATATGTTTGTAGCAGTTTTATTCACAATTGCCAAAACTTGGAAGCAACCAAGATATCCTTCAGTAGGAAAATGGATACATTAACTGTGTTTGAGCCAGAGAATGGAATATTATTCAGCATGGAAAAGAAATGAACTAACAAGTCATGAAAAGACATGGAGGAAACTTAAATGCATGTTACTCAGTGAAAGAAGCCAATCTGAAAAGTCTGCGTATTATATAATCCCAACTATATTACATTCTGGAAAAGATACAGCTATAGACACAGTAAAAAGATCAGTGGTTGGTAGAAGTTAGTAGGGAGGAAGGGATGAATAGGCGTAGAATAAAGGATTTTTTTAGGTCGGTGAAACTACTTTCCATGATACTATAATAGTGGATACATACCATATACATTTATTCCAACCCATAAAATGTACAACAGCAAGAGTAAGCCCTAATATATACTGTGGTCTTTGGGTGATAATGATGTGTCAATGTAGCTCCATAAATTATAACAAATATAACACTCTGATAGGGAAGGATTTTTTTTTTTTTTTTTTTTTTTTTTTTTTTTTTTTTGAGACAGTCTTGCTCTATTGCCCAAGCTGGAGTGCAGTGGCACCATCTCGGCTCACTGCAAGCTCTGACTCCTGGGTTCACGCCATTCTCCCACCTCAGCTTCCTGAGTAGCTGGGACTGCAGGTACCTGCCACCACGCCTGGCTAATTTTTTTTTTTTTTTTTTTTTTGTATTTTTAGTAGAGACGGGGTTTCATCGTGTTAGCCAGGATGGTCTCGATCTCCTGACCTTGTGGTCCACTTACCTCAGCCTCCCAAAGTGCTGGGATTACAGGGGTGAGTCACTGCTCCGGGCCTACTGTCTATTGTCTAATTTTGGTATTTTATGCTGACCTCACAAAATTAGTTGGGAAGTCTTTTCTTCACTATTTTCTAAAAGAGATTTTGGAAAATTGACCTAAATTCAAACTTAACTCTTCCTTAAGTGTTTGTAAAATTTACCAGTGAAAGCATCAGGGTCTGGTGCTTTATTTTTTGGAAGGTTATTTGTTATTGATTTAATTTCTTTAGAAATTGCATGGAGTTGGTTTTATTCCTTCTTTATATGTTTGGTAGAATTTACCAGCAAAACTATTTGAGCCTGGAGATTTCTTTTTCAGAAAATTTTCAACGGAGAATTAATGATTTACAATAGTCACAGGACTATTAAATTATCTATTTTATTTTGGTCAGTTTGGGGAGTTTGTGTTTTTTAGAAATTACTCCGGTTCAACTAAGCTGTCAAATTTATGTGAGGGAAGTTGTTTATTATCTTTTTAAAGTATGCAGGGTATGTAGTGATTTCCCCTATTTCTTTCCTGATATTGGTAATTTGGACTTTACACTTTTTGTGTGTGTCACTCTTGCTAGAGATTTATCCAATTTATTGATCTTTTCAAAGAACCAACTTTTAGTTTTATTGACTTTTCCCATTTTTCTGTTTTCAATTTCATTGGTATTCTTATCTTTCTTATTTCCTTCTTACTGCTTGATTTTTGTTCTTGTTTCTCCAGTTTTACATAAGGAAGTTTGGTTATTGATTTGAGATCCTTCTTCTAACAAAATATTTAATGGCAGAAAATTCCCACTAAGCACAGATTTAGCTGCATCCTACAAATTTAAATATGATATATTTTCATTTATTTCATAGATTCCTGTAACTTCCCCCTCTTCTGTTATGGCTGTCTTGTACATTACATCTACATTCATTGAAATCCTCACCAGACATTGTAACCACCCAGTGGGTTCACCTTGCCTGCTGCCTAGACAGATCCAATTTATCAAGACAGGGGAACTGCAAGAGAGAAAGAGTAATTCACACAGAGCCAGCTGTGCAGGAGACCAGAGTTTTATTATTAATCAAATCAGTCTTCCCAAGCAGCACTCAGGGATCAGAGTTTTTAAGGACAGCTTAGTGGGTGGGGGGAAGCCAGTGAGCCAGGAGTGCTGATTGGTGTATCAATCTGGGTGGTACCAGCTGATCCAACAAGTGCAGGGTCTGCAAAATATCTCAAGCACTGATCTTAGGAGCAGTTTAGGGGAAGCCAGTGAGCCAGGAGTGCTGATTGGTGTATCAATCTGGGTGGTACCAGCTGATCCAACAAGTGCAGGGTCTGCAAAATATCTCAAGCACTGATCTTAGGAGCAGTTTAGGGAGGGTCAGAGTCTTGCAGCCTCCAGCTGCATGACTCCTAAACCATAATTTCTAATCTTGTGGTTAATTGGTTAGTCCTACAAAGGCAGTGTAGTCCCTAGGCAAGAAGAAGGTTTGTTTTGGGAAAGGGCTGTTATCAACTCTGTTTTAAACTATAAACTGTAAACTAAGTTCCCCCAAAGTTAGCTCAGCCTATGCCCAGAAAGTAACAAGGACAGTTTAAAGGTTAGAACCAAGATAGAGTAGGTTAGATTAGCTCTGTTTCACTGTCTCAGTCATAATTTTGCAAAGGCAGTTTCAACATTATTAAAATTTTTGCTTTCAAACATATTTAAAGGACTAAAGAAAAAATAATAGCCCATTATATATGCCTATATACCTATCATTTCTGTTGGTTGTCCTTAATTAATAGTTTTCCAAGTATACTTAATCTAAGAATGTCTTCCACTTTTATTCCTGAAACATATTATTTTTTACCAGACATACAATTACGAATTAATAGTTATTTTCTTTCATCACTTGAAAACTGTCTCACTTTTTTCTGGCCCCTGTGGTTTCTGAGGAGAACTCCACAGTCATTTGCATCATTCTCTCTATATAAGTAATGAGCTATTTGTGTCTGATGGCTTTCAAGACTTTTTATTTGTCTTTAGTTCATGGTTATATGTGTCTTGGAATGGGTTTCCTTGGTTTTATCCTATTCAAGGTTTGCTGATTTTCTTAAATCCGTAGGTTTATGTTGTCTGCCAGATTTCAGGATTTTTAGCCAATTTTTTAAATAGTTTTTTTGGCACCACTTTTTCTTCTCTCTTTCCGGTGACATAAAGGTTAAGTCTTTTGTTATTGTCCCACAGGTCCCTGAGTCCATGTGGGTGTTTTCATATCTTTTTCTCTGTTACTCAGATTAGGTCATTTCTATTGAACTTTGTTCACATATACTGGGTCTTTCCTCTGACATCTCTATTTTGCCATTAAGCCCATACAGTGAGTTGTTTTTGTTTTTGTTTTTGGTTTTTTTAGTTTCAATTACTGTGTTTTTCAGTTCTAAATTTCTATTCAGTTTTTATGGCTGGAATGCAGTAGCTACTCACAGGCATGATTATCGCACACTACAGCCTCAAACTCCTGGGTCCAAGCAATCCTCCTGCCTCAGCCTCCAGGGTAGCTGAGACTACAGGCATCTGCCACCATGCCTAGCAATAATTTCTGTTAAATAAAAACTATAAGAGGTCACTTTTTTGAACTAAGCTCTTGCTCGAGGCCCCAAAAGACCAGACTAAAAATCAAAATGGAGTCATCCATGCTACAGTTTCATGTCACCAAACCCAAACTAAGTTGTTACCTGACCTTCAGAGAAATCGCGAGAGACATAACAGCAACCTTCAGTCCAACCTTCAATCCATAGGATAATGAAGTTTCCTCTGCTTAAATCCTTACACAAAAGAAGTAGCCTAAGAAATCTCGATAGTGTTTTTGTGGACAATATCTGTGTCCATAAAGTGGCTGTGCTAATTTATGTTCCCACCAACAATAAGAGTTCCCTTTTCTTCACCACATCCTTGCTAGTTTCCCTTTCCTCCACATGGTTGCCAGTATCTCTGGATTTTGTTGTCGCTGGTTTTTTGTTTGTTTGTTTGTTTCGTTTTGTTTTGTGTGTGTGTGTGTGTCTTAATAATAGCCATTTAACCGGGGTAAGATAATATCTCATTGTGGTTTTGATTTACATTTCCCTAATGATTTGTGATGTTGAGCATTTTTTCATGTACCTGTTGGTCATTTGTATGCCTGCTTTTGAGAAATACCATTCATATCTTTTTCTCACTTGCTTATTTGATTTTTTACTATTGAGTTATCTGAGTTCCTTGTACATTCTGGGTATTAGTCCCTCATGGGATGAGTAGTTTGTGAATATTTTCTTTCATTCAACAGGTTGTCTCTTCACTCTGTTGATTGTTTCCTTTGCTGTGCAGAAACTTTTTAGTTTAATATCATCCTATTTATTTTTGGTTTTTTGCCTGTGCTTTTGAGGTCTTAGCCATAATATCTTTCCCTACACCAGTGTCCTGCATTATTTCTCCCATGTTTTCTTCTAGTAGCTTCATAGTTTTGGGTCTTGCATTAGTCTTTAATTCATCTTGAGTTGATTTATGTATATAGTGAGAGATGGGTCCAGTTTCATTCCTCTGCTATGGATATACAATTTTCCTAACACTATTTATTGAAAATGTTGTCTTTTCAATAAATGTATGTTCTTGGCACTTATGTTAAAATTCAGTTTGGCTGTAAATACATGGATTTATTTCTGGATTCTCCATTTTGTTCCATTGGTCTAACTGTCTGTTTTTATACCAATACCATGCTGTTTTGGTTACTATAACCTTATAATATATTTTGAAGTCAGGTAGTGTGCTTTTAGCTTTGTTCTTTTTGCTCAAGAAAGTTTTGATTATTCAGGCTCTTTTTTGGCTTGACATGAACTTTAAGATTTTTTTTATTTCTGTGAAAAATGATATTGGTATTTTGATAGGGAATGCATTGAATCTGTAGATTGCTACAGAATAAAATAAAATAAAATAAAATAAAATAAAATAAAATAAAATAAACATACATTATGGAAAAGACATCCTCTTCAGTAAATGGTGCTAGGAAAATTGTATATCCATATGCAGAGGAATGAAACTGGACCCATCTCTCACCATATACAAAAATCAACTCAAGATGGATCCCATGAGCATGGGATGTCTTGTCTGTGTCCTCTCAAATTTCCATCATCAGTGTTTTGCAGTTTGTCTTTAGAGCTCTTTCACTTCCTTGGTTAAATTTATTCCTAAGTATTTTGTTTTATTTTGTTTTATTTTATTCTGTAGCTATTGGAAATGAGATTGTTTTCTTGATTGCTTTCTTAGTTCATAATTGGTGTGTAGAAATGCTACTGATTTGTATATGTTGATTTTTTAACCTGTACCTTTAGTGAATTTTTTTTTGTCAGATATCAGAGTTTTGAGTGGAAAAACTAAAAATCGAACTTCTTTATGCTCCTGCAATCCCACTACTGGGTATTTATTCAAAGGAAAAGAAATCAGTATATCAAAGGGATGCTTTCACTCTTGTGTTTACTGCAGCACTATTCACAATAGCAAAGATACAGAATCAAATTAAGTGTCCATTGACAGATAAATGAATAAAGAAACATGGTACATGTACACAATAGAATACTACCAGCTATAAAAAAGAATGAAATCCTGTCATTTTCAGCAGCATGGATGGAACTGGAGGTCATCATGTTAAGTGAAATACACCAGGCACAGAAAGACAAATATCAAATGTTCTCACCCATATGTGGGAGCTAAAAAAGTTGATCCCAAGGAGGGAGAGTAGAATGATAGATACCAGAGGCAGGGAAGGCTATGTGCTGGGAGTAAGGGAATGAACACAGATTGGTTAATGGAACAAACATACATTTAAATAGAAGGAATAAGGTCTAATGATTGATAGTGGAGTAGAGTGAGTATAGTTAACAACGTATCATATATTTCAAAATGGCTAGAAGAGACAATTTGAAATGTTCTCAAAATATAGAAATGATAATTATTCAAAGTGATGGACACCTGAAATATCCTGATTCGATTATCACACATTCTATGCATGTAACAAAATATTACATATACCCAATAAATACATGTGAATATTATATATCAATAAAAAAATTAAAGCACACAAAGTAGCCTGAAGTAAACTGATATTAACTAATCAGTTATTTTTCTATTGTTCTTTCTCCCTGTCCCAGCCTTACAAGAAAAAAATAGCTTTGAAATGACTAATACGCTTTGTGTTCTTTGTTTCTGCTTTCTGCAGCTCTTCTCTGTCTATAAAGTCAACCTCTTCTGCTCAGCTCATCAGAGCATTTATTCTGTTTTATGGAATGAAGTTTTGCCCTATTCTTTAATTGCAATGAAGCTAATTGAAATATTTAAACTTGTCCTACTTTTGTTCTTTGATATTTCAAAATCTGCATCATCTCAGTACTGGAATCTGCTTATTGTCTTTTTGAGTTGTCCCTGATTCTTTGTAAACTGAATAATTTTGGATTATATTCTGAACAGTTTACATGTTATATTATGCAACTTTGAATCTTATTTAAATCCTATGTAGAATGTTTACATTTTGTTTAAGCAAGGAGCCTACCTGATTGGGTTCAGGAAACAAATTTCAACCTACCTTCTTCAATTTGCAACAATTTTGCACAGCTATTGGATCTGTTCAATGTATGCACTACCCAATGGCCAATTTGGCATAAGAGCAGTCATTTTTGGTATGCTGAATAGGATCAGACCCAATTTTGTGATCTTGGTAATTAGTCCAGGATAGTTACCCTTGCCATGCCATGAATGTTCATAACTGAGCCCATGTCCATGGTCATGATAGAGGCAGGAGGCAGACAAATCCATGGCAGACAGAGGCGGGTCCCAGTGAAACCCTACCTTCAAGTCAAAGACAGTCCTGTGTAAATCCTTGCACCAGATTGAGAACCTCTCTTCCCATTTGGCATGCTTTCCTCTGATTGATTCCCACCCTTCACCTATTTTACATATACCAACCCTTTCCTAATTGGTTTTCTGAACTGTTGTGCCCACCTTTGAGTGGTGCCTTTGTTTTAGCCTTATTTTTTGCATACTCACAAACCAATCAGCACGCATTCCCCATTCTGAGCCCATAAAAGCCCCAGATCCAGTCACACTGAGAGACTGCCAAACTTCAGGTGAAGGATCACCCTCACATCCCCCATCTGCTGAGAGCTGTTTCATTGCTCAACAAAATTCTTCTCCACCCTCCTCACCCTTCGATTGTCCAAGTAGCCTCATTCTTCTTGGACATGGGACAAGAACTCAGTACCCAATAAATACAGGTACAAAGAAGGCTGTAATACTGTGGCCTTCTGCCCTCTGCCATCAACCCGATTATATTGTCAAAGGAGTATCCATTTAGAAATAGACTGCCTCTCCTTCCACCAAACGAACAATGAGCCAGCCCAGCACCATATCAAAATCTCTTGCCCTGCTGTTCTCATGTGAGAGTACTCATGGCAAGTATGCCTATAGCTCCAGTGCACCAGTAGGTTTTGGCAAATACACACCATGGAAAATCTAGGCCCCTACCTAACTCTCCTACCTACAGCACTTGGAGAGTCAGAGCTTCTCTACTGACAGTGCCAGCTGGCTGGAATCTGATCTATGAATCAGGCCAGCTGGCTAGAATCTGCTTCCGGCCGCATTCCTGCCAGCCCCATTGCCTGGGGGCTCTGTCCTGTTCTTTTTCTCTAGTTTTGGGATAATTCTTAGAACAACCTGGCTCTGTGTCTAATACTCCCACTGCTACTGTTCCAAAGCATGCTTGTGTGTTTGTCTTTTAGATTAGGTTCTCCTTGCTGATAAAGTGAACTGAATCTGTCCATGTCTGTTAGTTTTGATCTTTTGTTGATAGGACAATTCTCCCACTTTCTATTTACTATACTTTTTATATCTGCTTTTTATTTTAATGCATTGACTACCATTTTAGAAAAAATAAAATAATAGTGACAATAACATGCATTACTTTTTTTCTTATTTCTCATTTTAATGGGAATATCTGTAGAGCTTCACCTATGGTTTGTCATTTCTCATAACTTATTAATGCAATGTATTATGTTGGATCTTGTAATGGATTTTGTTGTACTATTTTATCCTAAGATTCATCTTGATTCATCTTGGTAAGTTATTCCTTTATATACTGTTCAATTACATTTTCTGACATTTCATTTATGAGTTTGCATATGTAGGCATATTCCCAAGTAACAACAATTCATGTTTCCCTTTAACTTACTGTCACTTAGATATGGGAGAGCACAGCAGGCACTGTTCTAAGATAATCATTGATATAGTGTACACGCAATTCTTTATGGAAGACTAGATATCTACTGTTTCTTATTACCCCAGATCTGCTTCTTCTGGTTCAGTTAACACACTCGTATTTTCCTTGAGAAACCTCTCGCTTAATGTCCTTTGAAAGAAGCTGATCTCCTATCTCACCAATTCCAGAGGGTGCCCATTAAAAAGGTCCAGCTTATCAGCTCAGTCCACGCATGAAAATGATGTAATTCAAGGATGGGTACATTACTCAATGGGGTGAAATTCTAGGACTCTTGCAGAAACTTTGAGAAAAGAGAAGTCCATTTTGCAAGAGATGCCAACAGGTTAAGATAGGGCCCAGAGGTATTAGGAGCCCTCTAGCTACTGAGAATGAAAAACCTAAAAAAGAATAGCACCCAGAGAAAAGAAAGTAACTCCAAAAGCTGGAGACAGCTCCTGGTACCACCACTGGATCCTCTGGATTGAGTCAGACTCACAGCCAGATACTCATAGATCTTTCTGTGACAGGAGCCAATGGATTCCCTTTTTAAAGAAAATTACGAAATATTTTAAACATATATGTCTATAGAGAATAATATGAATAACCAGTTTTACCAAATGTATTAAGCATCAAACATTATGTTATTAACATGAAGCACTAAACATTAAAGACAATTTCAAGACCCCCCTGTGTGCTCCTCCCTGATACAATCTATTATTTTCCTCTCACCCAGAGGAAAATATGATATGATATGAAAATTGATATGGTTTGGCTGTGTCCCCATTCAAATCTCAACTTGAATTGGATCTCCCAGAATTCCAAAGTGTCATGGGAGGGACCCAGGGGGAGGTAATTGAATCATGGGGTCAAGTCTTTCCCATGTTATTCTCATGACAGTGAATAAGTCTCACAAGATCTGACGGGTTTATCAGGGGTTTCCACTTTTGCTTCTCCCTCATTTTCTCTTGCTGTCACGATGGCAGCCTCTTGCCATGATTCTGAGGTCTCCCCAGCCATGTGGAGCTGTAAGTCCAATTAAACCTCTTTTTCTTCTCAGTCTTGGGTATGTCTTCAGCGTGAAAACGGACTAATACAATAATTATTGTCATAAATTCAGTGTTTGTCATGCCTATACATGATGTTATTTTTTACCTACTTATTTATGCATCCTCAAACTTAACAGAATTTAATATTTTGTTGCTTTATCAAATTATACAAATACTTCTGCAATTTGCCTTTTTCATCCAGAGGGTTTAACTATGTTTTGGGGGTTTAACTATGTTGAGAGATGTAGCTGTAGTTCATTTAAAGTGCTGTATTCTATGGCCGTAATAAAAAAAAATTTAAAAAAATAGTAGATGTTGGCATGGATGCAGTGAACAGGGAACACTTCTACACTGCTGGTGGGAATGTAAACTAGTACAACCACTACGGAAATCAGTGTGGAGATTCCTTAAAGAACTAAAAGTAGAACTACCATTTGATCCAGCAATCTCACTACTGGGTATCCACCTAGAGGAAAAGAAATTATACAAAAAAGATACTTGCACACACATGTTTATAGCAGGACAATTTGCAATTGCAAAAATGTGGAACCAACCCAAGTGCCCATCAATCAACTAGTGGATAAGAAAACTGTGGCATATATATATATATATTATGGAATACTACTCAGTCATAAAAATGAATGAATTAATGGCATTCACAGTGACCTGGATAAGATTGGAAACCATTATTCCAAGTGGAGTAACTCAGGAATGGAAAATCAAACATCGTATGTTCTCACTCATAAGTGGGAGCTAAGCTATGAGGGTGTAAAGCCTTAAGAATGACTTTGGGGACTCAGGGGGAAAGAGTGGGAAGGGGTTGAGGAATAAAAGACTACAAGTAGGGTGCAACATATACTGCTCAGGTGATGAGCGCACCAAAATCTCACAAATCACCACTAAAGAACTTACTCATGCAACCAAACACCACTTGTTCCCCAATAACCTATGGGAAATTTAAAAATACAAAAATAAAAATAATAAAAATAAAGTGCTGTATTCTATATTCCATAAAGCTATGTATTCATCAGTTCTTTCACTCTCTGGTGTTTCTGTAGGTGATCAAAATATGCAACCCCAAAATATATCACTTTGGCATATGGATTATTTTGAGCTGAAAGTATTTGAGATGCAACAGATGCAGAAAGAAGCCTTCCCAGAGCTAAAAGCAGAAGCTTTTCAGAAATGAAGATTGCCATAAGTCCCCTTTCCTGGAGAAGTTTTATCGCCATGAAGAAGATCAAAAGTGGGTGTCAAGACGGACCTTCACAAACAAATCCTGTTCCATTTGCTTCTCCCATATATTTACCTTTCCATAATTTTCAGACCTTGAAAGCCTAAAGCCTCTTCCTTTGTTTTCTCCATAAATTTATTGCCCTTTGTTAAGATGTTATATAACCCCAGATTCTAACCACCCCTTTGAATTACTTATCACTGTGTTTCTCTTGCATGTTTGCATGCTGCATATGGTAATAAACTATGTTTTCCTCTTGGTCATCTGTCTTTCATCAGTCTAATTCACAGGTCCC
This sequence comes from Rhinopithecus roxellana, assembly GCF_007565055.1. NCBI lineage: Eukaryota > Metazoa > Chordata > Mammalia > Primates > Cercopithecidae > Rhinopithecus > Rhinopithecus roxellana. The sequence goes on from NC_044559.1 coordinate 106,155,875, forward strand.
CAGTTAGAGAATGTAGGAAGATAAAGAAAATTAAGGTTTTCTTCCTCCCCTACATTTCCAATGTTTTGACAGTATACTCTCTTATCTTTTAAGCCAGATTACATTTGGGTTCCCCTTACTTGCCAAAGAGTGCTGACCGGCCCATTCAGAAAATCCCTAAATCTCCCAATATTACTCTCCCTTCAAGGAGCCTAAAATCCTTGACATTAGAGTCAATCCTGGCTGAGGCACTGTATTTGGAAAACTCTCATAGGGTGAAGGTATGATCCAGGAAGAACCAAAGATGAACTCATCAAATTTTGCACAGAGCATAGAACTGTTGCTATTTAGGAACCAGGCAGCTATCTCCTAAAAGAAGACAGGGCCCTGGGTGAAGAACAATAGATAACTACTTTTTTTTTTTTTTTTTTTTTTTGGAGACAGAGTCTCACTCTGTCACCCAGGCTGGAGTGCAGTGGCACGATCTTGGCTCACTGCAACCTCCACCTCCCAGGTTCAAGCGATTCTCCTGCCTCAGCCTCCTGAGTAGTTGGGATTACAGGCACGTGCCACCACATCTGGCTAATTTTTGTATTTTTAGTAGAGACGATGTTTTGCCATGTTGATCAGGCTTGTCTCAAACTCCTGACCTCGTGATCCGCCTGCCTCAGCCTCCCAAAGTGCTGGGATTACAGTCATGAGCCACTGCTACTTTCATACGAGACTTTGAAGGAGGAGAACAGCCCTGAGCTTTGTTGTAACTGGGGAAGACTTGGGGAATCCAGGGTTGAGATAAGAGCACCAAAAGCTTAAGAAGAGTTAATGGTTTTGCCTTAGAGGCGAGACATGAAATATCAGCTTTGTTTATTAAAGGTAGCAGCATCTAATCGGACAGACTTAATTTCAAAGCTTCATTCAGTCATTTGCTATCTGTATGATCTTGAGGCAAGTCATTCCAGTTTTTGAGCCTCGATTTCTTCACGTGTAAAATGGAATGAATTATACCTACCTTTAAGGGTTGATTGCATTATTTAACACAGTGAATACATAATGTCTGGAAACTAGCACATCTTCAATAGATAATGGTTATTATCATTATCATTAATTTAGCCAGTCCCATCGATAATAGTTACATCAATGACAGTGATTTCCCCCAGGCGTTGTACTATGAAGGGCTGACTTGAGAACCTGGGTTCAAAGCCAGGGCTTAAAGGTAAGAGATTTATCAGAAAATATATTTTTTCTTCTACCAAAGGTGACCCAAAGAAGGCACAATTTAGTGCTGGAAAAGACTGGGAGTGGATTCTAATGATCAGATCTCCATCCAAGGTGACCTGATCATTCCTGCCCAGTGCTCAACAGAAGTAAATTGGAATATAATAGAAGGGTTCTGCCAGTTTCTAACAACTTAAGGATAGTCTCTTAATGTGAAAAAAGTAAAATGGTGCCCTATCCAATGTTTAAGAGGTAGAGAATCAAGCTTGAGCTAAATTTGATGATCTTGAGAACGTAGTTCTCTCAGAGTTGCTGATATGTCTAACATTGAGATAGAAGGCAGCTTCTCGGAGAGGGTGAGAAGTTGCACTGCCTTTCAACCTGAGTCACACTTTAGAAACACCTGGAGGTTAAAGCTATTGATGTTGGATGCCATCCCTCAAGAAAGTCCCATGCCTTAGGTTAGGGTGGGGCATGAGCTTTAAAAAAATTATTTAGATAATTCCAACATGCTGCCAGAGATGAGATCCACTGGGTAGAGAATTCCACGACTTTGGGTCCCATATGTACAGGAACAACTACAGTATAAAATGGTGGTGTTGGTGATTCTGGGAGCAATAAGTATCACATGCAGTTAGTGTGAGCTCTGCTGGCAGAGCTGTCATCACTTACTAGAATAAATCATATCCATGGAACCCAAGGAAAATCAGGAGTTCTCAGGTGATAAGGAGAGAACCCTACCTAAGAATGACTGATGGACTCTAAGGAACCCCAGGACAAGGACCTACGAAGTTTCTCTCTTTCCCTTGTGAAACTTAAACCACAAGATTAGCACAATCGTTGCATTTTCAATGACTTGTATACAAACTAATATAAGCAACTGTGCCTCACATAGGCACTTCTGATTGGATACAACACAGTAATAAAACCAGTCACTCATTGTGAAGCTCTTGTTTAGAGAGCAAAGGCTGGCATATACAAACTCTTTTTCATTAGAAAATATTATACTGATGGGTAGAGGGAACAGAGGGTTCTGGAATGCTTGTACTGTTCTGTTTCTTGTTCTGGATGCTGGTGACATGGGTATGTTCAGTTTATAAAAATAGGTATGTACACTTATGAACTGTGTACTTTTCAATGTGTATTTTACACTTCAGTACAGTATATAGCAAATATTAAAAACTGACTAACCACTGCTTCCTTTCAGCATGCATATGGAGTATGCTAGATAATTCTTATCAATGGGGAAAAAAATGTCCACACTGAATTCTTCCACTTACAGAGCTTGGGAGGAGTTACACAGGGAAAGGGTTACAGAAGAAAGACGGAAATTGCAAAGTGTTTGCCGGTTCTTCAGTGCTACCCAGGGGTGAACAGGTGGTCTTTTGTTTAGCAAAGTGATGAATGTGTTTTCAAACATGCAGAAGGTGAACAGACCTCAACATGAGGAAGAAGCAGAGAGCCCATTGCTCTGTCCTGTTATTAAATAGATTCTAATTTAGGGGAGAGCTAAAGGTGAAGGGACCTGGGGAATCAGGGAATAAGAGGGGATACCTGAGAGAGAGGATTGCTTAGGCTGTGTGATGGCAGATTGCAGCTTGGGAAAAGATGCCCATACAGACTGGGAATGCATTCTGAAGATGCGATGGTTAAAGGACTCTTAAGAAAAGAGAAATCTATTATTTAATTTCAAATTTGTTTATGTGGCTGCAATGAAAACCCCATCCATTGATTCAGACCCTTGGTAACATGTGCTACCTTAGCCACCCTGCTACCCACCTGTTTTGTTTTATTTATTTGTTTATTTAGAGACAGGATCTCACTCTGTCTCCTAGGCTGGAGTGCAGTGGTGTGATCTTGGCTCACTGAAGCCTCTGCCTCCTGGGTTCAAGCGATACTCCTGCCTCAGCCCCCCGAGTAGCTGGGATTATAGGAGGACATCACCACGCCAGGCTAATTTTTGCATTTTTAGTACAGACAGGGTTTCACTGTGTTGCCCAGGCAGGTCTCGAACTCCTGACCTCAGGTGATCCACTCACCTCAGCCTCCCAAAGTGCTGGGATTACAAGCATGAGCCACTGTGCCCAGCCCCCACATGCTTTATAATATTCCTAGGTACAAACCAGGCAGATGGAAGGATACTGTACCTTAGTGAGCCAAAGAGACTGAGTTAATTTGGTTATTTTAGCTCAATTTTCTTTTAACGATGATACATGCCTGAAACTTACTGATTTGGGGCCAGACCTTTAAATTGTAAAATGAAAATATGTGACACCCCCATGAAAAAAGGACCTCGGCCCTTCTGATATAGCTAATTCTGATACACAGATGATAATTGCTACTTGCCCCAGCTGCGATGTCGTTTAAAGAGTGGTAGAACTTGAAGTCAGATGATAAGTTGTATTCTTCGGGAAAGCTACTTAACATTTCTTTATTTTATTATTATTATTATTATTATTATTATTATTTGAGATGGAGTCTCGCTCTCTTGCCCAGACTGGAGTGCAGTGGCTCGACCTTGGCTCATTGAAACCTCTGCCTCCCAGGTCAAAGCGATTCTCCTGCCTCAACCTCCCGAGTAGCTGGGATTACAGGTACTCACCACCATATCTGGCTAATTTTTAAAATATTTTTAGTAGAGACAGGGTTTCACCATGTTGACCAGGCTAGTCTTGAACTCCTGACCTCAAGTGATCAGTCCACCTCGGCCTCCCAATGTGTTGGGATGACAGGCGTGAGCCACCGTGCTCAGCCAGTTGCTTAACATTTCTAAGCTTGTTTTCCCTTGTATAAAATGGGAGAAAATAACTCACGCAGAGATTCTGTGAGACCTAAATGAAAGGATGTATTTGAAGCAAATCCCTTACCAGACAGCATACAGTAAATACTCAATAAATATTAACTCCTTTCCTTTTTGCTCATCCATAATATGGTATATAGAAATATTTTATAAATTACAAAGTGCCATACAATAATTGTTTAAAACATTAGTGATAACTCAAATTTGTTGACTGATTATTTGCAAAGATATTCCTTCCTAACAATTAATTTTAAGAAGTAGAGTATTTTCATACCATAAATTCAATGAATGATTTTAATACAGTGATTTTCAACTGGGAGCAATTTGGTCTCCCGAGGGTCATTTGGCAATGTCTGGGGACATTTTCGATCATCACAGCTTGGGGAATGCTACTGGTATCTAAGGAGGACAGGCCAGAGACGCTGTTAAATATCTTACAACGCATAGGACAGGCTCCCACAACAAAGAATTATCCAGCTCAAAATGTGAATGTCTCCACTGTTGAAAAACAGTTTTGGTGGCAAAGCAAGTTAGTCCGGTTTGTCTTCATGTCAATTGTATTGAGTGCCCACACACACTCAACATCTTTTAACCTTAAAGTATCCCCTTCTTAGCCTGTAAACCCTCAAAAGGAATGAGAAAATTCACTTCTAAGGTGACCTTGTTCTTAGACGTTCAGGCATATAAACCATGAGCCTGTAATATCAATGCAAAGCTTGTGTTCTGCCCCAGAAAAGTCTAGAGAACTCTCTCACTAGACACTCTCCTCCACATCCCATTAAAAGGTGCATTATATTTTGTACAGTGTCACCACTTTAAAAAACCTGTACAGTCCTGCCTGTCTCAAGCAATACTTAGTAAATCAAATTCCATGGTACTCAGCTCATTTCATGATTCAACAATGAGGATGCAGCTCTTTCCGGTAGCGAAGATGATTGCTTCAGAGTAAGAACCTGACTTCATAGCAATCCTGAATCTTAATTTTAGAAATCAGAATGAGATAATTCACAGCTAGTGAAAAGACTGTTCAGAAACACTTCTGTTATTGCTAAGTAAATGTTCTTCCCGGCTATGAATCTAACAGAGGGTGGAGCTAGTAACCTGGGGCAATGGAGCTATTGATATTGGGCTATTCAGCTTCTTCCTCTCCCACCGTCCCTGCTACTACTGCTGACGTCTTATCCCTGGCTCCATGAGAGCAGCCAGAGGTCCTACAACAAAGTCAGAGCTGGGTCAGGGGCAAAGGATGCTGGGAAAGCTGTGTGCAACATGCAGTGGAGTTGTTCTAGAATGCGGTAATAATTATTCTATAATTTACTTTGTATTTTCACAACACATTACTTTTTTTGTTTGTTTGTTTTTGTTTTTGAGACAGAGTCTCACTCCGTGGCCCAGACTGGAGTGTAATGACATGTTCTAGGCTCAGTGCAACCTCTGCCTCCCGTGTTCCAGCAATTCTCCTGCCTCAGCCTCCCTAGTAGCTGGGACTACAGGCATGCACCACCAGAACGGCTAATTTTTCTATTTTTAGTAGAGGCAGGGTTTCACCATGTTGCCCAGGCTGATCACTCTTGAACGCCTGACCTCAGGTGATCCCCCTGCCTCGGCCTCCAAAAGTGCTGGGATTATAGACATGAGACAACGCATCCAGCCCAAAATATAACTTATTTGATCTTTCCAACAACCCAATGATGTAAATAAAATAAATATCTTTAACCCTACTTTACAGATTAAAAGAAAAAAAAAACTCTATAAAGGTTAAATGTTTTATCTTAAATCCTGCAACTATTAAGTATCTAGAGAGCCATGTACAGTGGCTCATACCTGTAATCTCAGCTCTTTGGGAGGCCGAGGTGGGAGGATCACTTGAGCCCAGGAGTTCAAGACCAGCCTGAGCAACATAGCAACACCCTGTCTTTACAAAAAAAAAAAAAAAAATTTAATTAGCTGGTTCCAGCTACTCAGAGGCTGAGATGGAAATGTGGCTTGAGCCCTGGAGTTCGAGGCTGCCATGAGCTATACGATTGCACCACTGCTCTCCAGCTTGGGCAACAGAACAAGACTCTGTCTCAAAAAAAAAAAAAGCATCTAGGATCCAAGCCTTCTGCGATGGTTAATATTGAGTGTCAACTTGTTTGGAATGAATGATACCAAGTATTGTTCCTCAGCGTATCTGTGAGGGTGTTGCCAAAGGAGACTAACATTTGAGTCAGAGGACTAGGAGAGTCCTCAAACCTACCCTCAATCTGGGTGGGCACCATCTAATCAGCTGCCAGCATGGCTAGAATAAAGTAGGCAGACAGAAGATGGAAGAGCAGACTTCTTGCTGAGCCTTCTGGCCTTCATCTTTCTCCTATGCTGGATGCTTCCTGCCCTCAAACACCAGACTCCAAGTTCTTCAGCTTTCGGACTCTTGGACTTACACCAGTGGTTTGCCAGGGGCTCTCGGGGTTTTGGCCACAGACTGAAGGCTGCACTGTCTGCTTCTCTACTTTTGAGGTTTTGGGACGTGGACTGATCCACCACTGGCTTCCTTGCTCTTCAACTTACAGACGGCCTATCGTGGGACTTTACCTTGTGATCACGTGAGTCAACTCTCCTGAATAAACTCCCTTTCATACATACATATATCCTATTAGTTCTGTCCCCTTAGAACCCTGACTAATACACCGTCCAACTCCTAAGAGTTCTTTACACTTAGAGTACACAAAAATAAAGTCTGTGCTCCTTTCCTTCCAGTTGTCTGCATTTACTTCCCTTTTCTCTGTTGTAAGAGTGCAAAAGAAAACCGGAGACACTGACCCGTTGTAACCTGGCCTGCAGACTCCAGAAAAGGTGCAGAAATCCTTGACTTAGCCTGGTGGTATTCTCCAAATCAGAAAGTATCTGCCCTGCAAAAATGCCTATGGGAAATCATTCATTTCCTAAAAACTCATTTTCATAACGTAATTAATCATCCTGGACAGATTTTTCAAAATTAGCCATTATTTGTTCTTGCCTAATTTCACCTATTACCGTAATTTAAACCATATTACTATGACTTAATGTGCTTTTCTTCAGGATTATTACTTAAAACATTTGAAGACAGCTTGTTCCAAATTAGCAATGTCACGACCTGAATGAATGTACTTATTCCCTTCATTAACTCTCTTAGCTATTCATTCTTCCTTGAAAGGATCTTTCAGTTCCCTTAACTTCCTCTTATTTGAATACTCACTATAATTGTGTTCATACAGAACATAAGGATGTTTTTTTTCCTTTCTGAGAAGGTACAGCCACCCTGTTCCAGTTATAGGAAGTTTTAATGAGGGTTTTAGGTGTGTGTATATAGGGAGATAATTTTATTATTACTTTTTATTCTTGGAGGAGTTAAAAATTTCACAACCAGCTCTTAATATTATTAAAACTTAGAAATTTTTATATACAGCTACAAAACTGTAGCTTGTCTCTAGAACTGTGAAGAACAAAACCAAGAATGTAGTATTCCTCTAGCAGTGTGTGGGCCCTGAATTCAGAATATATACCTTCTAACTTCTGTAAACATAATCCAAAATTATACTGTTATTCCTTTTTGCTACTGTACTTTGAAAATTCATAACTTCAAAGGCAGAGTAAAACTATGAGTGAACAGATGTGATTCATTCACTTCGCCAAAACGAGGGAGGCTTCAGCTGCGAAAACAGAAATATTCTGTTCTGGTATCTTCTACCTCTAGGAGAAAACTTTTTAATTATATTTTGAAGTCACTATGAACGTAGGAAAATTCAGCACAGATAAAGAAGGGTGAGGATGTCACTGGAGGAGACAGACAGTGCTTGAGCTCACCAGCCCTTTGCTATGCCAATCCTTGTCTACCTTTGAACTATACCATCATGACTTCTCTTCTTGTAACTGAATGTTGAGTTTCTCATCTTCAATTTCTTTTCTTTTTTTTTGAGGCGGAGTCTCACTCTGTCGCCCAGGCTGTGGTGCAGTGGCGTGATCTTGGCTCACTGCAACCTTCGCCTTCTGGGTTCAAGCGATTCTCCTGCCTCAGCCTCCCAAGCTGTAATCCCAGCACTTTGGGAGGCCAAGGCAGGTGGATCATGAGGTCGATAAATCGAGACCATCCTGGCCAACATGGTGAAACCCCGTCTCTACTAAAAATATAAAAATTAGCTGGTCGTGGTGCTGTGTGCCTGTAGTCCTACTTCCTTTTCTTTAAGCAGTAAAAACTTTATTGTTGTTAGCAATTCCTGCTTCAGTGAACAAGTTTACTGAGACTACATATGCCAAACCAAAAATCAGTGTCTCTCAATCACGCACAAACATACATTTTTTATTGTCAAATACTATTCACATATAAAATGTATGTGTATAGTTCAACAATTAGTTGAAGAAACATACACTGGTGCAACCACCATGTAGGTCACAAACTGGAAATTTTCTAGCACTGCAGCAACTGATCAGTGCAATCCTTCCTACTTCCAACTCATCTACCCATTCAAGATCACTGCTATCCCAACTTATACTAATCATTTCCTGCTTTTATTTTTAAAAGTACAGTTTTACCATATGTACTTTGTTTTCTAAAAATTTTTTTTTGAGATAGAGTCTCACTCTGTCACCACACTGCAGTGCAGTGGCACGATCTTGGCTCACTGCAACCTCCGCCTCCCAGGTTCAAGCGATTCTCCTGCCTTAACCTCCTGAGTAGCTGGAAGTACAGGTGTGCACCACCACACCCAGCTAATTTTTGTATTTTTAGTAGAGACGGGGTTTCACCACATTGGTCAAGCTGGTCTCGATCTCCTGACCTCATGATCTGCCCACCTTGGCCTCCCAAAGTGCTGGGATTACAGGTGTGAGCCACCACACCCAGCTGTTTTCTAAAATTTTTAATAAGATGCATCCATATTGTGTGCAAATTTAATTCATCCAAGTTCATTGCTGTATTAGATTCTATTTTATAAAAATACCACAAGTTGTCCTTTCTGCTGATATACCATGTGGGTTGTTTCCAGTTTGGGGCAATTTTATCAACACTACTGTGAACATGCTTGTGCACGTATCTAGGGTACACCTTGGAGTGAAGCTTCTGAGTCATAGGGTACACATATCTTGAACATTACCATACAGTGTTAAACCATCTCCCAAAGTAATTGTACCAATTTAAACTCTTATCCATTTTACATGTGAGTTCTTGCAGTTCCACATTCTGGCCAACTCTTGATATGGTGAGATATTAAATTTTTTGTAATCAAATAGTTTAAAGAAAGGTAGTATTCTTACAACTTTTCTGTCAATACAAAATTATTTATCAAAATCTCTTTGATGGTCAATCTCTGCTACCATTTTCAACAAGTGGAGCTCCACATACCAAATGTCTAGATATTTAAAAGATGCCAAACTAATAAGCAGTGAAATTCAAAAGTCACCTATATGATGATGTTGTAGGAGTATCTCATAGTGATTTTAATTTGCATTTCTCTGATCACTGATGAGATCGCTAATGAGTCCCTTTCATGTCTAGTGGTCATTTAGATTTCCCCTTTTGGGACAAGTGCCTGTTCAGGGTCTTTTGCCCATTTTTAGCATTCTCTATGTTTTTTCTATCATAGATGTTCTCTAAATGTTCTGAATACCACTCCTCTGTTGGTTATACAGTTGAAGATGTCTTCTCCAATACTTAGTCTATGTTTTCACTTATTTTATGATGTATTTAGAAATTATTAATTTCAAGGTAAAAAGTAATGAAATGTGGCCTATGGTTGAACAGAAACAGTCTATAAAAGCAAACCTAGAGATGGCTCAGATACTGAGTTTATCAGACAGGGACTTTAAAATAACTATAATAAATATATTAAAGTATCTAGTTAGTAAAAATGGACAACAGACATAAAACAGGTGAGTAATATCCAAAGAGAGCTGGAAATGATAAAAAAAAGTTAAAATGTAGAGATAATAAGTACAACAACAGACATGCGAATCATTCAGTGGTCGTAGCAGACTGGACATAACAGAAGAAAAAAAAGTTGGTGAGCTTGCAGACAAGTCAATTGAAATTATCCAGATTAACCTAAACAGGAGTGGAGGTGGGGAAAGAAGGTTTAAAAAAACAGTCTGAGTTCTGTGGGACAATAATAATAGTGGCCTAACATTGTACATGTCATTAGAGTTCCAGGAGGAAAAGAGAGAGAGTGGAACATGGGAAAAATTGGAAGAAATAATGGTTGAGAAATTTCTTTCTTTTTCTTTTTTCTTTTTTTTGAGACAGAGTCTCACTCTGTCACCCAGGCTGGAGTGCAGTGGTGTGATCTCAGCTCACTGCAACCTCTGTCTCCTGGTTTCAAGCAATTCTCCTGCCTCAGCCTCCCAAGTAGCTGAGATTATAAGCATGTGCCACGACGTCCAGCTAATTCTTGTACTTTTAGTAGAGATGGGGTTTCACACATGGCCAGGCTGTTCTTGAACTCCTGACCTCAAGTGATCTGCCCCCTTCAGCCTCCCAAAGTGCTGGGATTACAGGCGTGAGCCACTGCACCTGGGCATATCAGGAGTTTTAGAATTGGAATAGACACAGAGAAGAGCAGTTATGGAAAGGCCAGGGTTGGATCAGTGGAGAGGGGGCATGACTCTGGCCAGCTTATAACAGAGCCATATATGGCAAGGAGATGGCCAAATGCCTCTTTGAGGCTGTAGGTCAAGAGAGCTCCTTGTTCTGTGCAGCCAGGTGAGGTGAGTCAAGGACTTTTTCTTTCTTTATCCCTGTTATTCCTGCTGCTCTAGTTTACAGTTCACAGCACATATAGTCCCAGAACATGTCCCTTTCCCCCCTTCCAATTATAGCATAGTGGAAAATGTGGGAACTCTCTTCAATTTTGCAGAATTTTCTCTCCCTTAGTTTCCAGTTTTTGCCCTTTTGTGTATCTTCTTGGGTAAGCTAATGCAAAAGTTGGAGAGGTCCCATCAGGCACATCTACCCTGGTTTTCTTCACAACTTTTTATTATTTAAATTTTCATGTAGACAGGGAAGTAGGAAGAATTTTACAGGGAACATCCATATACCCACCAAATAATTCCACCTAAAGTATTATTTTAACTTATTAACAATAAATTTTAACTTGTATACCTGCTTTATAATAAATTTTAGTTTAATTCAAGCAGATTCTCATTATGCACATTCTCAGGACTTATAAGCCTTAGATAGACTTTAAAATATTAATTATGAAAAATTAACTAGAGAAACAAGAACTGGAGTATATGTCATTGTGCTACAAATGGTATGTCTGCATTATATTAATAAGTAGAGAGTTGAAGCAATCATTTTAATAACTTCTGTTTAAAAAATTTTTGTGATGGTTAGTTTAATAATTTTTTACAACTACCCACCTCGTTCCATAGATAAAAACTGGTCATAAGAGTTGAAAAGAGAAATAAAGTGATCCCAATATCAATTTGGGCACATATTGTTTCATGTAAAAATTCACCTAAAAATCAACCAGCTGTAGTGGCTCACACCTGTAATCCCAGCACTTTGGGAGGCCAAGGCAAGAGGACTGCTTGAGCCCAAGAGTTTGAGACCAGCCCAGCCTGGGCAACATGGCGAAACCTTGTATCTAAAAAAAATACAAAAATTAGTCAGGCGTGGTGGCATGTACCTGTGATCCCAGCTTCTCAGGAGGCTGAGGTGGAAGGATTGATTGATCCCAGGAGGTCGAGGCTGCAATGAGCTGTGATCATGCCACTGTACTCCAGCCTGGGTGACAGAGCAAGACCCCATCTCAAAAAAAAGAAAAAAAAAAAGGTAAAATATAAATCAATCTTGAAATTCACGGAATCTTCTTTTGTAGATTTTTTTTTTTTTTTTTACAGACAGAGTCTCACCCTGTCGCCCAGGCTGGAGTGCAATGGCACAATCTCGGCTCACTGCAACCTCTGCCTTCCAGATTCAAGTGATTTTCCTGTCTCAGCCTCCCAAGTAACTAGGATTATAGGTGCACACCACCATGCCTGGCTAATTTTTTTTTTTTTTAATTTTATTAGATATGGGGTTTCACCGTGTTGCCCAGGCTGGTCTCAAACTCCTGAGCTCAGGCAATCCACCCGTCTTGGCCTCCCAAAGTGCTAGGATTATAGGCATGAACCACCGCACCCGGCTGATAATTTTTAAGGATACTATATAGTCACATAGTCTCATGGCAGATGATGAAGACAACAATCAGAAGATTCTTCTTGGTTTGTGATTCGTCATTTTCCAGTCCTTTCATGACCTGAGAGAAAACAACAGTAGCAGCAGCAAATGGACTTACTTCTTGCGAAGCCCAAGGATGGCCTCAAAGTTCTTTAAAAGGCCTGCTTAATTCCCGGCCTTCTTAAGAAGGGTATGTGTTAGCAAAACCTTGGATGTAATGTTCCTAAACTTCACATTATTTCCCTTATAATAGCGTTTGAAACATCCCAGCCAAAGGACCACAAAGCAATCTTACTTCTATACGACAATTCCCCGCATATTGTTATTATTATTATTTTTTAATTGCATTTCCCTGGCACGCATTACAAAGAAGTTTTCCTACAAATCAAAACCAAAAGCTTGGACCAAGCCAAAGTGAGTTTCAACTTGAATCACCACCCACCTGGGCCTGCCTCAGGCTGGCAGTCCAAAGGGAAAATACTGCCTAAGCATATTACCAGCCTCTGGATCTGTCCCCTTCTCAGGTGTAGAGAACCAAGATTAATCGGGAGAGGTGACACGGCAAATTTGACTGGAGATGAATTCTGGGAGGCAGCAGCGTTTAGAATAGCCCAGCCATTTGGCAAGGAGTAGCAGAAATGACTTTTGATTGGAACAGTTTGAGAAACAACAAGGTTGCTCATGATTCCAAACTGTTGCCAAAGCTTGCTGAAGTCTTTTAGCTAGAAATGCTTTCAAGACAACACTTTTCCTACTGGAGAAGCTTAAGACCTGAAAGCAAGCCAGATTTTGCTATGATGAAACTTGACAATATGTAAAATGTTAAAACATAGACTCGGGTTCAAGAATGTACTTAAAACAAAAAGAAACCAGAATTGATCTGTTGTTGATTCTAGAGAGCCCTTTCAAATGTAGGTTCAATCATTTTCCAAATTAATTTTCAGTAAAAGGAAGAGTAGTTTTATTAGACAATTATTGTTCTTTCCTTTTTCCCATCGACCAGATTTTGCCAAGTAAGTAAATGGTGTTAGTTGGCTGAGTCTTTCTAGCTTTAATTATCTTTAACTCTCAAGCCTCTGGGATACTGCTTATTAAGAACAGATATTAATTATTCTCTACTCAAGGGCCTAGCACTGTGGTAGGTCTCCTAAAGTTGATGAAGAGGACGTGTTGGTGTTGTACACCTTTCTGGGTTGACTCATGAACCCAGAAGCATGGGAGACTATGTTGGCTGCTCATGGGAGGTTTTATAGATGTGACTATTGGGAGAACTATGACAGAGTTTTCACCTGCCCCACTTAGTGGCTGGATAGATTGGGACAAGTTACTTAATCTCTAAGGCCCATTTCCTCATCTGCAAAATGGGGCTAATAGTAATGCCTATATCATAGAGCCATTTTTAGGATTAAATGCTAAAAATAAAGAGAGCAAAGTAAATGCTAAACATATGTCAGCCATTTTTATCAGATGTGTGTGCGCACGTCTGTGTGTCTGTATGTGACTCATGTAACTCCATTAAGACCTATTTTTCTTTTGCCAGCAGGATTTCATTGCCAGCTTGAGTCAGGAAAATCATGTTTTTAAACTTCTCTCATGATTGTGAAAAGATCACAAAAAAAGAAGCAGCGAACTGGCCAGGCACAGTGGCTCACGTTTGTAATCCCAGCACTGTGGGAGGCCAAGGCAGGCAGATCACTTGAAGTCAGGAGTTCGAGACCAGCCTGGGCAACATGGTGAAACTCCGTCTCTACTAAAAATACAAAAATTAGCTGGGCATGGTGGCGGACACCTGTAGTACCAGTTACTCAGGAGGCTGCAGGAGAATTGCTTGAACCCGGGAGGCAGAGGTTGCAGTGAGCCAAGAACATATCACTGTACTCTAGCTTGGGTGACAGAGCAAGACTTCATCTCAAAAAAAAAAAAAGAGCAGCAGAGGAAGAACGAAATCCCTGGGAATTGTCACTCCCAATGTCTTTTTCAGATCCCATCACCACTCAAGGTGATTTTATCAGACCAGGCACCTTTGGGAGGCCTCTTTGGAGCGGGCTTTCTGTGTTTTTCTAACGTTCCTCAACAAATATACAGAGCTTTGCTTTGAGAACACATGTCATAAATCCACAAAAAGAAATCCATCAAAAACCAAATTATGGATGTAAAAAATATTATAGAGACTTCACTAATGCATGTCTACTTACACAGTATTTATATTTATGAAGAGATCCTTGAAATAACCCAAAATGTTGACTCAAATAGGCACAACTTGAGCATGCTTTTAATCTCATTGGTGTCCATATGACACCGAGCTACAATTTCATTTCAAATAAATTAGCAATAAATGAAATTACAAAATGTGGTTTCTGTCCCCAAATGGTGGTTTTTATTGCTTTCACAATTTTGCCAAGTACATTTTCAAGATAGAGACCTGTATACCCAGTGACAGTAAACAAGATAATTGGATATTAAGAAACTAGCTTCAATGAAGGAGATCCAGATTCTTGGAAATTTTAATTTTCACTTTTTCTGCTTTCTTTTTTTCTGTAAGAAGAATGTAATTAGTTTCTTGCTTCTATCTCCAGAGAAACATGAAAAGAGTCTTCATTTCACTGCCATGTGGAAGATGATGTAATGCATAGTTTGGATTCTGATCCTTGTGCAGACATTCAGAGCCACAGGGGAACCCAGCTCACAAGCTTTCAAATTCACAATATGCCCTCTGACATCATAGGCAATTATTTTATTCTTCCTTTGGCCAAATAATAGGAGACATTTCAGACATTCAATATGACTTTACTAAATATTAACAACATCTCTGAGTATTTATAGCTCATTATATTCTGGTATCACCCACGGTGCTGAAAGAGAAGGGTTTTTTTTTTCCTAGTTTACATAAATTCTTGATTTTCATCTTCTGAGACCTTACGTTGGACACAGCTATCTCATAATGTCATAGTTACCTTAATTTTACACACAGACAATGGCGTGAAACTAAAAGGTCCAGTCACTCTAATGGTCCAGCCACGCTAATGAATTTATTTCTACGTAAATCCCCCAAATCTAATATTAGTGTTTTGATTTTGCTGTAATGTGGATACTTCAGGGAAATAATGAAACCAAGAACACTTGACTTCAATTGTGTAGTCAAAGAAAGATCATTAATTTCTTAAAGCTGGAAATGCTCCAACGTATTTTAGAAAAGTTTTACCAGGAGATTTCTATAAACATGAATACATTTCCTGATTATGCTCTACAGCACAAAGCTACTGTCTTAAAATATTTACAGAACACTAAAACTTTTAAAATTAAGAGACCAACCTTACCAACTGTTTGTTAATTGAGGATATTTAAAACAACAACAAAAATCTACAATTTACTACCGAGTATCATTTCACCTCAAACATCAACACATAGAAACACTAAATCCTTGATCCCCTCCTGCCAACACAAACCTTTTCACTGATGTCATCCAACTTAATAAATGGCACCCACCATTTACCAAAAAATATTTGCTCAAGACAAAGCCTTAGAAGTCAGCCCTCTCCTTTATTTCTCCCATATCCAACATCCAATTTAAGAGCAAATGCCTTTAGCTCTGCCTCCTCCAATTCTCTCCAATCCAACCACTTCACACCTTGATCTGCTAACACTTGTAGTCTAAACCACTGATCTTTCTAGCCTGATTTACAGCAGTAGGTTCCTAACTGATCCCCTACTTCTGCTCTTGCACCTGATATTTAGTCTATATTCCATACATCTGTCAGAGTAATTTTTCAAAATGTAGATTAGATTATTTCACCACCCAGCTCAAAATCCCCCTATGTCTTCTTTCACATTAGAATAAACCTGAGTTCTTTCCATGCCTTCCAGGGTTCTAAATGACCTGGCCCTTGTCTACCTCTCCAATCTAATGCTATATCATTCTTTCCCTCACTCATTCTGCACTACCCAAACTTACCTCCCTCCTCTTCCCAGGGCAATCCAAGCACCCAGTCACTCTAGGACTTGTCTGTGTGGTCCACCTAGCTGAATGCACTTGGGATATGCTCTTATCTCATTCTCTCTCTTCATTCATACCTCTCCTCATGTTACCCAGTCAGTCTACCTTCCCACCTAAAATAGCGTGTTTTGTCATTCTCCAACCTAGTGGTTCTCAATGCTGGCTGTACATTAGAACCACCCAAAGTGCTTAAAAATCCACATTCCCAAGCTGTTCTCCAAACCAACTGGAATAGAATCCCTCCAAGTAGAACAGGATGTTTTAAAGCTCTCAGGTGTTTACAGTGTTGGGCCCCAGTTGAGTACCACTGCTTGAGCTCCTGGTTCTGCTTCATGTCTCTTCATAGCACTTACTACTATTGGCACGGCATTATATATCTGCCTTTTTCTGTATTCTAGAATTTGCTCTTGGGCTTTGAGCTAAGTCATATGTTGGGAACATAAGCAGCCTCCCTCCAGCCTCAACCCCACCAACCCATCGCCGAGGGCCTGGGCTCCCCCATCCGGCACTAGAAGGGTCCCTGGACTATACGCCTAAGCACTATTGTATTTTTGGCTTGGTGTGTATGCTTTTCATTGAGTAAAATTTCTGTTCTTTTGATAATTCAAGTAACTGTTTCACTTACTGTAGCTTTGAAAACAAAAATGTAAGAAAAAATTCCAATGACTGTGTTCTGGTTGAAGATTTCATTACCAAGGTGTTAATATCTGCCTTTTCCCTGTCGTTTTGAGGAGGTATTTGACTCCTCCTCCTCCCCTAATGGCTTGTAGGTTTTCCCATGTCATAATAAAGCTACATTTTATTCTGGAGGAAGAAAAAAGAATTTGCTCCAAATGTTTAGAGATGTTCTGTGTTTTGTTCGCTGTCAACTCTTTAGGACCTAAAACCATTCTTGCAAATTTCATGTTTCTTATGTCCTTCCTCTAATGAAATTAATTTCATAATTTCTTGAGGAGAAGACAAGAGAAAATGGATATAATCCTTCTGAGGACATGAAGATGTCAGGATAGCACATCTTTCCTCATCTCAAAAGGGAAACAGTGGTTTCCTTAATCTTTTGCACAAAGAAACTTCCTATTTTACCTCTAAAAGCAGAAAGTGGAACAGATGACAAGCTGTTTGTGAAGGGTGTGAATATCTTCATGTCAACAGGAAACCCAGGGCACCCGTGTAACTCTGAAAAGAAGAAAGGTGTCTTCTACTCCTGATTAAGTCAGGTTCATCTGAAATAGAGGAGCCGGGCATTTCTTGGTGACTGGATAATCTTCTTTTTCTCTAGGTGCCATCCTGGGGAAATGGATTATTAAATAATCTATCTCTTCTCAATACCTAAGACACTTAAAGGAGAGTTAAGTCAATTTACCTCACAAAAGGGAAAACCAGGCCAGAGAGTTCTTTTCAACACATTGTACAAGTTTCTGAAAATAGCATTACAAAGACTACAACCTCACTTTAAATTTCAAATAGTGTAGGATTAAAATGTAGACATCTCCTAATTCTACATTATCCATTTCACTCCTCAAGGGCAAATACTATTTGCAGTTTGGGGTGAAAACTTCTAGACATGTTTCTATGTATACGTGCAGGCGCACACACACACACACACACACACACACACACACACACACACACACACGCCAAATGATTTCCTCCACTCTGTGATGCCATCAAATGTAAAGCCCAGGAGTGAATTGGTGCCACTCCTCAAGGCTACTGTCCCCTCCCATTGCGTCCTCTCGCGTTGTGCCCCAAGTGTAGGCACAGCCCAATCCCTTTCTCCACAGCAAGAGTGATCAAGTAAGTGATGGTTTGCATAGTAATACTGACATTTTTGAGGGATAACTGACAGGAATTACATCACATAACAGGCCAGAAAGTGAAACTAGATTATTGCTCTGGAACTGGACAGCCTAGGTTTGTATCCTAGCTTTTCTACTCACTAATGGCCTGCCTTTGAGAAAATTACCGAGGTATCTCAATTTTCTTATTTGTGAAATGAAGATAATAATAGTACCTGCTGTACAGGGTTGTTCACAGAATTCTATTACATACATGAGAAGAGCTTATAGCCATGCTGGGCAAGAATGCGTGCTTGGCAAATGTTAAATTTGTTTTACTCTTCCAAAAATTCATGCATTATACTATAAGGCTGGCGTCAGCAAACATTTTCAGTAAAGGGTCACAGTTAATATTTTAGGCTTTCGGAGCCATATGGTCTCTGTCAAACTCTTCAACTCTGCACAGGGGAAAACAGCCCTAGACAATATGTAAGTGCATGGGTCTGGCACATTCCAATAAAGCTTTATTTATGGACATTAACATTTGAATTTCATATAATGTTCACAAGTCATGAAATATTCTTTTTCAAAAATTTCTCAACCATTTTATGTAAAAACAATTCTTCACTCCTAGGCTGTGCAAAACCAGGCAGTGGGCTGGATTTAGCCCTTAGGCTGTAGTTCACCAACAAATCCCCCCACTACCATGACAGTTGTCCCCACCTGGCCACTTCTGTACCCTCTTCTCCAGGTCCCCTTCTCCCTGTTTTTGCTCATCTTTCCTCTATAGGAAAAAGCAAAACTCAGTAACCAACTTTAAGAAGAGCCCTTTCCCATTAGGACACAGGGAGCATGGTCCCTCTGTCTCAGGCTCTACACTCCAGGTTGAGCTCTGCCCTCACCTTTGCAAACCAGAGGGACCAAGAAAAATGGTCACATGTGTTGTAGGAGGAAGCTCACTTTCTGTTGGAAACATATATTTTGGCTGCATAGCGGTTAACTGCTTTAGTCTACCAACTTCTTTAACTTGTCCCTTGGTAATTGATATGGTCTGGATGTGTGTCCCTGTCCAAATCCCGTGTTGAACTGTAATCCCCAGTATTGAAGGTGGGGCCTGGTGGGAGATGATGGGATCATGGGGGGTGAATTTCTCATCAATGGCTTGGCATCATCCTCTTGGTGCTGCCTTGCCACAGTGAGTGACTTCTTGCAAGATCTGACTGTTTAAAAGGATGGCACCCCTCTCTCTCTCTCTCTCTCTCTCTCTCTCTCTCTCTCTCTCTCTCTCTCACCTGTTCCCACCATGTGAGATGCCTGCTCCCCCTTCACCTTCTACCACAATTGTAAGCTTTATGAGGATGCCCCAGAAGCACATGCTGTGTTATGCTTCCTGTACAGCCTGTGGAACCATAAGCCAATTAAACTTCTTTTCTTTATCAATTATCCAGTCTCAGGTATTTTTTTATAGCAATGCACAAACCAGCCTAATACAGTAATGAATGTCTATATTACATAGTTTCCAGGTTCCAGGTTTGCACTATTACAAAGACTGCTGAAAGAACTCTATGAGAGGGGAACAATTCAATCCCATTTGACAGATGAAGGAATGGGGGCACAGAAATTTTGAAGTAATTTGGCTAGTCTCACACATGGTTACGATGGAAGCTACTATGATCCCACTTCCTGGATACAACTGACTGACCTCCAAGAGTGGTCCCCTGAGCCAAGATGCTGTTACTGTAGTAATTCATTTCCTTGCACCAGTTGACTGGTCTATAAGCAGGCACATGGCCCATGCTAAGCCAATCAGTGTCCTTTCCCTAGAATTTTAGAACTGAACTTGTCAAACTCTTAAGATTCAAACTTGGGTCTACTAGCAGACTTTTGGAGAAAAATTCACCTGTTTTCAAAAAGAAGGAAGCCAAGACAGGCAGAAAAAAAACAAAACAAAACAAAAAAAAAAACAGATAAACCATAAGAATCTTGTGGGCAAACAAGGCTTGGTTCCAGGTGTCCTTGAGGCCCAGCTATCCCCCACATCTTCCAGAAGCTAAGTTGTTTTATAAGAGTCCACAGTATATATTTAACAAATTACTGATATGGTTTGGCTCTGTGTCCCCACCCAAATCTCACCTTGAATTGTAATCTCCATAATCCCCAAGTGTCAAGGGCAGCACCAGGTGGAGGTAATTGGATCATGGGGGTGGTTTCCCCCATGCTGCTCTCATGATAATGGGTGAGTCTCATGAGATCTGATGGTTTTATAATCTTCTAGCATTTCCCCTGCTTGCACTCACTCAGTCCCGCCACCCTGCAAAGGTGATGCCTGCTTCTCCTTTGCCTTCTGCCATGATTGTAAGTTTGCTGAGGCCTCCCCAGCAATGAGAAACTGTGAGTCAACTAAAATGCTTTCCTTTATAAATTACCCAGTCTTGGGCAGTTCTTTACAGCAGCATGAGAACGGACTAATAGAATTATTATTATTACTATTTTTTTTTTTTTTTTTTGAGACAGAGTCTCACTCTGTCACCCAGGCTGGAGTGCAGTGGTGTGATCTCGGCTCACTGCAAGCTCCGCCTCCCGGGTTCATGCCATTCTCCTGCCTCAGCCTCCCGGGTAACTGGGACTACAGGCGCCTGCTACCACGCCTGGCTAATTTTTTTATTTTTTAGTAGAGACAGGGTTTCACCGTCTTAGCCAGGATGGTCTGGATCTCCTGACCTCATAATCTGCCCGCCTCGGCCTCCCAGAACTACTTTTTAAAGTGATTTTATTTAAAAAAAAAGACTTTCCTTCACTTTACCCAAGAGAATTCTAATTAAGTAAATTAATCAGCTGGTGGTACTGTAAACATAAGAAGACAGCCATCAGGATAAGGACTATTTCTCTGAAAGCCATTGAAAATTTAATACGTTTGTAAACAAAATAAATTCCTATGCCCCCAACTGACTAAATGGATCCTTTCTTGGCCAAGGGGACCCCAGAGAAACCTGAAAACCTGAGTTCATGACATGAAAGGAGGTTGGACACACCTTATTATACCCCCTCCCTTTTGGAGTTTAGACGCAACTGACCAGCATACAATAAATTTTAAAATAAATTAACAAAATAAAAGTGATAACTTTTAATAAAAATAATTAAATTAAATTAATAAAATAAAATTTAATTAATTAAAATAAATGTAAAATTAAATAAAATTCAAATAGAGATCACAAGACTGAAAAAACAGACTCTTTGTAGCAATAAGCTACCAAATTCCAACCTGACTCTGGTATACGATTGCAGGACACATAGCAGATCCTGAGAGAAATCAAAATATTTTAACCCAAAATATATTTATTTGACATATTATGAAATTGCCCCACAAAGCTGTCTTTTGTGGGGGAAATTTGCGTCTGTAGAGAATCTCCATTAATGCAGACAGGCCTTCCCTTTCCAGGCCTTTCCTGGATCTAGGAGAGATTAACCAAGCATCTGGTACCTCTAAAGATATGAAAAGAGACGATAACCATCTATTCTCTCTGAAGCCTGCTACCTGTGAGACTTCATCTACTTACCAAGAACTTTGGTTTCCATAAGCCTCCTTATCTAAACTCAAAACATTTTTTTCCTACTGATTTCAAGTCTTTAGACAATGCTTAACTCTTTCAACCAATTGCCAACCAGAAAAATCTCTGAATCCACCTATGACCTGTAATCTTCCCCACCCCCACCCCTCATCTCACTGCCCTCTTCAAGATATCCCCCCTCTTTGGGCTGAGCAAATGTTTACCCTCCATGTATTAATTTAGTATTTTACCTGCAATTCCCATCTCCCTAAAATGTCTAAAACCAAACTATAACCCAATTGCCTAGGGCACTCTCTCTCAGACGCTCTCAAGACTGCTCCCTGGGCCACGGCCACTCATATTGGCTTGGAATAAACCTCTTTAAAATACTCTACAGAGTTTGAGGTTTCTTTCCATCAACAAGTTATAGACTCAAGACAAGTATTTCTACTGAACAGCCAAAACAAAGTACATTTAGCAAACCAAGAGGCATACTCTATTAGCCATGGCACAAAAATAGACAAAAATAAAGCCACCAGTGTTGCAGAATTTTCTTTGCTAAAAATAAAGAGGGAAAAATATAGAGAAGTAAAGTAGGAATAACAGATCCCCATCACCAAGAATAAACCATTTAAGCTCTTTTCTGTAACCTCCAAAGTTTTATGTAAAATAAAAGAGGTAGCCCAGATAACTGACTAGCTCCCCACTATCCGTAAAATTCTTTAGCTCTGATGTTAAAAAATGTCAACAGTTATTCACAAAATTTTTAAAGTCCTGAAAGTATGACAAAGATTATTTTCATACTAAACACAATTGCCAAAAATGGAGATCTTACAACTGACTTAGCTGCAACAATATAATTAGACTAAACACTTCAGAATACTTTTATTGGTTAATTAGTTTGTGTTGATGATAAATTATTACCAGCTCTTAGAAGTGAACTGTGAAGTCTAAGATATAGCCTATGCTTTTTAGATACTAAAAATATACAAAACTGTTATGTGACGATTCAAGAAAGCAAAATCAAATTGCTGTCGTTTATTTCTGTATGGCTTTTAATTTAAAATTGCTACTCAGCTCAAGATCCAACTCATATTTATTTTTGTTTTAAAATGCAGTTCATTTCACACCAATAATTCACTTTATTATGAATATTTTCTTTACTGTGATTCAGTACTATATATATATATACACACACACACACACATGCACACACACATATATAAAATTAGGGTAATGATTACAAAACATTTTTGACAAGTACAGAAAATAGTAATGTTTTCCAGCTGCTACATGGTATGTCACCAAAAGAACCACTGGCCCCACAGAATAAGGCAACACCTATGCAAGTACGTGACAGAAATCTAAACGTCTAATGAATTAATTTTGATCACTGACTTCTAGATTTTTGTAAATGTTCCCATATGTTGTTTAAATTGCCCATTATCCAAGTTAGTGCCTGAATGTTGTCACTTTCAGAGCTTCACTCTGGAGAGTTTTAAAAATTGTAATTATTTCAATGTATTTGTGTGCAATGTACTGTCACTAGGGAAAAAATAAAACTACTGCCTTGCCTAATAAACTCTTTCTAGATATCTAATTTTTGAAATTAAATTTAGAGTTCTGAAGTCTCTTTTATTAGCTCTAGTGGTGCCGTGGCAAGGTATTTTGTTGCTTTGGTAGACATGTGTGCTAAAGAGTCAAAACGGAGAAATATATCTAAAGACCTCAAATTCAGACTACACACTGCTGAAAGGAAATGCAGAATGCTTCACAACTTGAATCTTCAAGCCCGGAAAGCACTGCAGATTGTCCATATTCTAGGAGGCTGCCATAGCATAAGCCATCTGCCCCACCCCTTTCCAGTCTTCCCAGGGATTGTGCTAGAAGGAGAGAGCTCATCCAGGACAAAGCACAAAAACCTCAGAAACTCTTTCTAGATGAATCCATTTCACTGGCCTGGCATAAAAGTAAAGATCAGAAAGCCTTCCTATAACTAAAACAATTGTTCTAAATATTATAAATATGAATATAGTTATTTCGCTGTTTAGAAAACAATACTTATAATTTATTGACTCCTTGCAAAGTACCAGCACTACCTAAGCTCCTCAGAGGCAAGTACTCTACTATCCCATTTAACTTGTCCAAGGTTACACACCTAACGCACTGTCAACCCGGGATGTGAACACAGATACCTGACTATACAGCCTGTGCCCCTGACAGTGCACAATGCTGCTCTTGAAATGACCGAATGTAAAGGGCTTGATTTATTGGTACAAATGATACAAACCTAACTTCCTGTGTTCTTGTCCTAGGCTACATTATCAGGATGTAACTAAGCAGCCTTTTTGGCCTGAGATTCTTTTAGTTCTATTAAAGTTTACACACCCTCCAATTCTTATTTTACATGCAAATACCACACAATGAAAATTTTAAGAAAAAATAGGGCTTATGTCATATAGCTCTCCCTTTTACAGTATCAGCAAAACAGTCATCAGAGAATCTGCTCTGCTCTCCCCTGACCAAACCCTCAAGTCAAGGATGGGAAACAGGGGCTCAAGAGCCATGAGTTTTGTATGCCCATGTTTATAACAGCTTTAGTTGCAACAGCTAAAACATGGAAGCAACTCAAGTGTTTGTCAATGTTTGAGGGGTATGCAAAATGTGGTATATACACACAATAGAATATCATTCAGCCTTTATAAGAAGGAAATTCTCACATAGGCTAACACACGGATGAAACTTGAGGATATCATGCTAACTTAAATAAGCCAATCACAGAAAGACAAATACTGTATTATTCCACTTGTCTGAGGTATTTATTTAGAGTAGTCAAAATCATAGAGATAGACAGGAGAATGATGCTTAGATTGGGGCTGGGGACAGGAAGGAATAGGGAGTGGCTTAAGAGATACAGAGTTTCCGTTTTGCAAGATGAGTGGTCTGGAGATGGATGGTGGTGATGGTTGCACAACCTTACACCACTGGACAGTACATTTAGAGATGATTAGGATTGTAAATTGTATGTGTATTTTACCACCATTTTTTAATTGGGAAAAAAATTAGAAAGAAAAGAGGAGCCCTGGCACAAAATTGTTATCTATAACGATTAGCTAGATGGATTGATCCCCTTCCTCCTGCCCCACAGACCTCCCCATTTTGTCAGTAGCAGGTAGCTGAGGCAGCTGCTTCAGGTTGGAGAAAAGTGTGGATTTTTTTTTTTTTTTTTTTTTTTTTTTTTTTTTTTTTTGAGACGGAGTCTCGCTCTGTCGCCCAGGCTGGAGTGCAGTGGCCGGATCTCAGCTCACTGCAAGCTCCACCTCCCGGGTTCGCGCCATTCTCCTGCCTCAGCCTCCCAAGTAGCTGGGACTACAGGCGCCCGCCACCTCGCCCGGCTAGTTTTTGGTATTTTTTAGTAGAGACGGGGTTTCACCGTGTTAGCCAGGATGGTCTCGATCTCCTGACCTCGTGATCCGCCCGTCTCGGCCTCCCAAAGTGCTGGGATTACAGGCTTGAGCCACCGCGCCCGGCCAAAAGTGTGGATTTTTAAGCTGGAGAGGCAGGGCAGGGCCTTTGTGAATGGCATTGTCGAAGCAGTCCAAGGAGCGACCCCTAAGGATGCAGACCTGGCATTCCTCATCCAGTAAAACATCTGGTTCCTCCTCCACATCCTCGGAGACAGACCTCACACAAATACAAGACCCAAGGCAATCATTACCACACAGATGAGGAAAGCCAATGTCATAAAAGAGACATACTCAACTTAATCAACAGAAGTTACTCCCTAGGGGAAAAGGTTAATAGAGCAAACAAAATGAGCCTTTAATAAAAGTAAAATTAATATCCTCAGGAAGATATCAAAACTATAAAAATACAACTATAAAACAATTTGAGATCCTAGAAATATAAAAATACCACTCACTATTAAAGCGAAACTCAATACCTGGGTTGAATGATAGAATAGACATGACTGAAGAGCATGTTCACAAAGCTGAAAGATCGAACTGATTACCTTGCCCTAAATGCAGTGCAACGGAATGAATGGGTGGTAAACACAAAATAAAAACTAAGACTTCAGGGAGAGTTCCAGAAGGTCTTGCATCCATCTAACTAGAGTTCCAGGAGAGAACAGAAAGTATTGAAAAAAATAATAAAATAATGATAGAAGAATATTCCCAAGAATATCAAAAGACATGAGTCTTCAGATTGAAAGGGATACTGAAATGTTTTTTTTTTCAACCCTGCTCCTTCTGTAAAGACTACTAAAAATTGATGCAGATGAAAACAACCATAGATATGTTCTTGTGAAATATTAAAGCGTAAAAACAATATCTTCAAAGCCTTCAAAGAAGGAAAATAATTATCTGCAAAAGAGGAGGAATCAGATTGATATTAGATTTTACCATCACAATGCTGGATGCAAAAAGATATTAGAGCAAATTTTCAAAGTAGCAAGTGAAAATAAATTTAAATCTAATTTAAATTTGAATGTGAACAACTCAAATATTCACCATAACAGAATGATTAGATGAGCTATGCTATATCCTCATTGTGGCACATTTTTTGTGACATTATGCAGCAGTTAAATATGACATCTCTGCAATACACTGTTAGTGAAAAAGCAAGCTTCAGAAATATAATATGCCAGACATGGTTCAAGTCATCTCTAAGATACATTGTTAGTGAAAAAACAAGCTATAGAAATATTTATGTATATCAGTCATGGTTGAACTAAAGAAACAAAATCAGTAGGAAATACATATTAAGAGATTTATTGCAAGGAATATGTGTATGCAGTTGTCAGGCTGGCTAGGCAGTCTGAGAACCACAGGGCAGGCCATCAGGGAGAGAAGTCTGGAACTGTCAGGCACAAACTGATACTGCTATCCACAGGAAGAATTCCTTTTTCTTCAGGGAAGACTCAGCTCTGCTCTTAAGAACTTTCAAATGACTGAAACAGGCCCATCCAGATTATCTAGGACAATCTCCCTTACTCAGAATCAACAGAATATGGATTTTAATCACATCTACAAAAATGCCTTTACAGCAACACACCTAGGTTAGTGTTGATTGAATAAGTGGAAACTGTATCTTAGCCAAGTAGACACATAAAACTGACAGTCACAATCATATGTATATATATGCATCATGATCCAGATGCAGTGTCTGTGTGTGTGTCTGTGTGTGTGTCTGTGTGTGTAGACAGAGTTTGGGAAAGATTCACATGAAATAGCTAACAATGGTTACTGTTCAGGAACAGAGTGAAAACTGGAAAGGAAAGTTCAGGAACACTGTGAAAATGGAAAAGAGAAGTGGTCTAGGGCAAAGAAGAGATTCATTTTCTGCTCTTTATAGTTCCAATTTTTAAACCTTTTTACCACTAGATCATATAATGAATTGTGCGTTTGTGTGTGTATGTGTGTGTATGTGCATTTTTTTAAGAGACAGGATCTCACCCAGGTTGGACTACAGTGTCACAATCATAGCTTACTGCAGCCTCTAACTCCTGGGCTCAGGCAATCCTCCAGCCTCAGCCTCCCAAGTACCTAGGACTACAGACATACACCACCATACCCAGTTAAACCTTTTAATTTTTTTTAACAGAGACAGGGTCTTGCTATGTTGCCCAGGCTGGTCTGTAACTGCTGGCCTCAGGTGATCCTCCAGCCTCGACTTCCCAAAATACTTGGATTACAGGCATAAGCCACTGTGCCCAACACTATATTTTTAGCATCTATAAAAATGTATGTCTACCTCTTGCCAACAAGTGGTTTATAATGAGATTAAAAACATTAGTAACATGCCTATAAGTCATCTACAATGATGTAAAAACATTAGTAATATGTCTGTAGGTAAAGAATGAATATAACCCACCAATTTCAATGCCAACTGATTTTTTTTTTACAGAGCTGTCATTTTATTTATATGGATATTCTTTTCAGTGTTAGTAAAGACACCTAAAGTTCAGTTTAAAAATTACATAAAAATATATAAATAATAAGAATCTTTTTTTTTCCAGTAAGCCAGGAACCTAGTCGTACCTCTAATGAGTGAGATATATTATCTCTCTTAGGTCGCAGGGAACCTGTTTTTTAGCATTCCAATCTAATAGACTTCGAGTGGCCTCCCTAAGCACCTAGCTATAGACAAAGTGAATTAAACAATATGAGAAATCCAGCTCATTAGGATCCAACATGCTGTACTCAGAACTACAGAGTCTCACCTCATCAGACTCAAGAATTCACCATAACACAGATGCAGAACAAAGGTCATTGTTTCACAACTGAAGATGGCTCTATCTTTTGCATTCTGAATGTACACAGTATAATCTCCTTTGATGTTTCTGGTTAATTTACAAGGTCAGGGTTTTCCAAAGGTTACATTCTAGATTTATATGGGTGTCCTGGGATTCGGACAATATACTTCAACTGGTTTCTTACCAGGTTTCATCCAAAAGCTTCTCCAAGTGTACCCTCTCTGCTTAGACTGTAAAACAAAAGCAAGGCAGGAGGGGGCTAAGAAAAACAGTAGAAATTAATCAGGGCATAGATAGAAACATCAAATTAGAGCTCATTCAGAGCTCCATTTATTTCTCTTTCATATTTATTAATTTTTTTTGAGACAGAGTCTCACTCTGTCACCCAGGCTGGAGTGCAAAGGCATGATCCTGGCTCTCTCCTATCTCTGCCTCCCAGGTTCATGCGATTCTCTTGCCTCAGCTTCCTGAGTAGCTGGGATTACAGGCACCTGCCACTATGTCCAGCTAATGTTTGTATTTTTAGTAGAGATGGGGTTTCACCATGTTGGCCAGGCTGGTCTTAAACACCTGACCTCAGGTGATCCGCCCGCCTCAGCCTCCCATAGTGCTGGGATTACAGGCATGAGCCACCACACCCGGCCTATTTCTCTTTTTTAAATTTTTGTTTTCATTTGAGACTCAGAAGGTACATGAGCTGGTTTGTTACAAGGGTATATCACACAATGCTGAGGTTTAGGCTTCTATTGATCCCATCACCTAGATAGTACACATAGTACCCAATAGGAAGTTTTTTAGCCCTTGCCACCTCCCTCTCTCCTTTTGGAGTCCCCAGTGTCTACTGTTCCCATCTTTATGTCTGTTTGGACCCAAGATTCAGCTCAGTTCCCACTTATAAGTGAGAATTAGTGATATTTGGCTTTGTTTCCACATTAATTAGCCTAGGATAATGGCCTCCAGCTGCATCCACATTGCTGCAAAGGACATGATTTCATTCTTTTTATGGCTGCGTAGTACTCCATGGTGGATATGTACCACATTTTCTTTATCCAATCCACTGTTGATGGGCACCTAGGTTGATTCCGTGTCTTTGCTACTGTGAATAGTGCTGCAATTAGTATATGAGTGCATGTGTATTTTTTACAAAATGATTTATTTTCCTTTGGGTGTATACCCAGTAATGTGATTGTAGCATTGAATGGTAGTTCTATTTTTAGTGTTTTGAGAAATCTCCAAACTGCTTTCCACAGGTGTTTAACTAATTTGCATTTCAACCAACAGCGTGTAAGTATTCCCTTTTCTCTGCATCCTCACTAACATCTGCTATCTTTTGACTTTTTACTAATGGCCATTCTGAAGCGTGTGAGATGGTATCTCATTGTGGTTTTGATTTGCATCTCTTTGATGATCAGTGATATTGTGTATTTTGACTTTTTACTAATGGCCATTCTGAAGCGTGTGAGATGGTATCTCATTGTGGTTTTGATTTGCATCTCTTTGATGATCAGTGATATTGTGTATTTTTTCATGTGTTTGATGAATACCATCAAATTTAATATCTTTAGCCCTTCCAATGAATAAATCTCCCCTACCCAACAGAAAGAATAATTAGTCTTTCACATTACTAGGCTGGTTGAAACTAGCCATTTTTAACAACTTTTTTTCATGTGTTACCT
The DNA here is from genome assembly GCF_007565055.1 of Rhinopithecus roxellana. NCBI lineage: Eukaryota > Metazoa > Chordata > Mammalia > Primates > Cercopithecidae > Rhinopithecus > Rhinopithecus roxellana. The sequence continues at coordinate 106,185,294 of NC_044559.1, forward strand.
ACTGAAATACAGTTCAGTGCATATTGTTTGGGGTTAACACCAGGAGTCTAGAGATGACTAAAGAAACCATCTTCATTTTTCCATACTCTAAGAAAGACCTCCATGCTTCCTTCATACTAATTTGCTTGCACCCAATCATTCTTTTGCCTTTGGAGACTGAAAACTTTTCAGTGGATTGTTTTTCCCATCTCCATGCTCTTGCCACTGAGTAAAGGGAATGAAGAAATGTCAACAATTGGTAACAATGCACCCCTTTACCATAGATGTTCTATTTCACTCCCAATTGGAGCTGCTATGGTTTGACTTTTTGTCCCCTCCCAAACTCCTGTTGAAATTCAATAGCCATTATAGCAGTATTAAGAGGTGGGAACTTTAAGAGGTGATTAGGCCATGAGGGCTCTGCCCTCAAGCACAAATTAATGCCATTATGGTGGGATTGAGTTATTTATAAAAGGATGAAGTCAGCCCCCTTTTGCCTCTCTTTCTCTTACTTTTTCATTGCCTTTCTACCATGCGTGCAGAAAGAAGGCCCTTGCAAATTGATGGCCCCTTGATCTTGGACTTCCCAGCCTCCAGACCCATGAACCAACACATTGCTGTTCATTATAATTACCCTGTCTGTGGTATTCTGCTATAACATCACAAAATGAGTTAAGACGGGAGTAAATTACAATTCCATTCTGACACAAACAATCCAGAGTTAGCATAGAACTCAACAGGTTTTAAAATTCAGTCACAAGTGGGGTCTGCAGTCACTCACATTTCTGACCAACTGGCTACAAATTCAGAGTTTTCACAACCTTCTCAGGTTTGACAACTTACTGGAATGACTCAAAGAACTCAAGAAAGTGCTATACTTATTATTACAGTTTTATTTTAAAGGATACACATAGGGCAAGGTCTGGGAGAGTCCAGGACATGAGCTTCCATGCCCTATCCCCATAGAGTCAGGCTATGTCACCCTCCCAGCACATTGATGTGTTCAACAACCAGGAAGCTCCCCCAAGCCTCAGTGACCAGAGTTTTTATTGGAGTTTCATTACTTAGGCATAATTGATTAAACCATTAATCACTTAACTGAACTCAATCTCCAAACTCCTTCCCCTCCCTAGAGGTAAGGTGGCTCAAAGTTCGAGCCCTCTAATCATATTCCTGGTCTTTTTGGAGGCCAGTTCCCATCCTGAAGCTATCTAAGGGCCCACCATGAGTCATCTAATTAGTATAAAAAAACCACTCCATCACTCAGAAAATTCCAAGGGTTTTGAAGCTCTTTTCAGGGAACCATGGGCAAAGACTATACATGTTCTTTTTTTTTTTTTTAAGAGACATACTCTTGTTCTGTTGCCCAGACTGGAGTGCAGTAGCACAATCATAGCCCACTGCAGCCTCAAACTCATAGGCTCAACTTAATACATTAGTTAAAAATTAAAAATGAAAAAATCACAGTGAAACATCAGAGTATTCAGAACAGAGAAGAATTTTAAAAGCCCTCATTCTTAAAATGATGGATTACCAGGAGCCCTCAATAAGAGAAAGAAAGGGCATCCAAATTGGAAAGAAGGAAGTCAAATTATCTTTGTTTTCAGATGATATTATCTTATATTTGGAAAAACCTAAAGACTCTACCAAAAAAACTGTTAGAACTGATAAATAAATTCAGTAAAGTTGCAGGATACAAAATCAACATACAAAAATTAATGGCTTTTTTTTTCTTTGAGATGGACTGTTGCTCTTGTCACCCAGGCTGGAGTGCAATGGCACGATCTCAGCTCACTGCAACCTCCACCTCCAAGGCTCAAGTGATTCTCCTGCCTCAGCCTCCCGAGTAGCTGAGATTACACGTGCCTGCCACAACGCCCAGCTAATTTTTGTATTTTCAGTAGAGAGGGGGTTTCACCACGTTGGCCAGGCTATTCTCCAACTCCTGACCTCAGGTGATCCACCTGCTTCAGACTCCCAAAGTGCTGGGATTACAGGCAAGAGACACCATGCCCAGCCAAACAACAATCTGAAAAAAAGTGTTTTAAGTAATCTTATTTATAATAGATAAAATAAAATGCCATGAATTAACCAAAAAAGTGAAAGATCTCTACAGTGAAAACTATAAAACATTAATGAGAAAAATTGAAGAGGACACAAAAAATGGAAAGATAGTCTATGTTCATTGATTGAAAGAATCAATATTGTTAAAATGTCCATATTACCCAAAGCAATCTACAGATACAATGCAATCCCTTGACATCAATGACATTCTACAATCTACATCAGTCAATCTACAGATACAATGCAATCCTAAAACATCAATGACATTCTTCACAGAAATAGAAAAAACAATCCTAAAACTTATATGGAACCACAAAAGACTCACAATAGCCAAAGCTATTCTGAGGGAAAAAAACAAAATGAAACTGGTAGAATCATATTACCTGACATCAAATTGTATTACAGAGCTCTAGTAGCTGAAACAGCATAGTACTGGCACAAAAACCAATGGAACAGAATAGAGAACCCAGAAACAAACCCACACATCTACAATGAACGCATTTTTGACAAAGGTGCCAAGAACATACACTAGGGAAGGGACAGTCTCTTTAATAAATGGTGCTGGGAAAACTGGATATCCATAGGCAAAAGAAGGAAAATAGAACCCTATCTCTTGCCATATACAAAACCCAAATCAAAATGGATTAAAGACATAAAACTAAGACCTCAAACTATAAAAACACTAAAAAGAAACTTTCAGGAAACTCTCCAGGACGCTGGACTCAGCAAAGATTTCCTAGGAATACCCCCAGTCACAAGCAACCAAAGCAAAAATTTGACAAATGAGATCACATCAAGTTAAGAAGCTTCTGCAAAGCAAAGGAAACAATCAGTGATGTGAAGAGACAACCCAAAAAAATGGGAGAAAATATTTGCAAACTATCCATCTGACAAGGGATTAATAACAAGAATATATAGGAATATACATAAGAATATATATAACAAGAATGTATCAATCAACTCAATAGGAAAAAATCTAATAATCTGATTAGAAAATGGGCAAAGATCTCAATAGACATTTCTTAAAAGAAGATACTCAAATGGCAAACAGGTAGATGAAAAGATGCTCAGTATCATTGATCATTACAGAAATGCAAATTAAAACTACAATGAGATATCTATCATCCCACCTCAGTTAAAATGGCTCATATCCAAAGCTGGATGTGGTGCCTCATGCCTGTAATCCCAGCACTTTGGGAGACTGAGGTGGTCAGATCACTTGAAGTCAGGAGCTCGAGACCAGCCTGGCCAACATGGCAAAACCCTGTCTCTACTAAAAATACAAAAAAAAAATTAGGTGGGCATGGTGGTGTGTGCCTGTGGTCCCAGCTACTCAGGAGACTGGAGGAGGAAAATTGCTTGAATCTGGGAGGCAGAGGTTGCAGTGAGCCAAGGTCACACCACTGCACTCCAGCCTGGGCAACACCACGAGACTTCATCTCAAAAAAATAAATAAATAAAAATAAAATAAAATGACTTATATTCAAAGGCAGGCAATAACAAATGCAGGAAGGATGTGGAGAAAGGGGAACACATGTACACTGTTGGCAGGAATGTAAATTAGTACAAACACGATGCAAAACAGTTAGAGGTTCCTCCAAAAACTAAAAATAGAGTTACCATATGATTAATCCCACTGCTGGGTATATACCCAAAAGAAAGGAAATCAGTAAGGAGATAGCTGCACTCTGATGTTTATTGAAGCACTATTCACAATAGCCAAGATTTGGAATTAGCCTGTGTCCATCAACAGATGAAGGAACAAAGAAAACATGGTACATATACAAAATGAAGTACTATTCAGCCATAAAAAAGAATGAGATCCTACCATTTTACAACAACATGGATGGAACTGGAGGACACGATATTAAATGAAATAAGCCAGGCACAGAAAGACAAACTTCACATATTCTCACCTGTTTGTGAGAGTTCAAAGTTAAAACAATTGAACTCATGGAGATAGAGGGCAAAATGATAATTACCTGAGGCTAGAAACAGTAGTGAGGCAGGGTGGGAGTGGGGATGGCTAGTGGGTACAAAAACATAGTTAGGTAGAATAAATAAAATCTAGTATTTGGCAGCAAAGCAGGGTGCCCACAGTCAACAATAATTTATTGTACATTTAAAAATAACTAAAAGAGTATAACTGGATTGTTTGTAACACAAAGAAAGGATAAATGCTTGAGGTGATGGATACCCCATTTACCCTAATATGACTATTGCACATTGTATGCCTATATAAAAATACCTCATGTAGTCCATAAATATGTACACCTACTATGTATCCACAAAAATTAAAAATTAAAATATTAAGGCTGGCTGCGGTGGCTCACACTTATAATTTCAGCACTTTCGGAGACCGAGGCAGGCGGATTACCTGAGGTCAGGGGTTCAGGACCAGCCTAGCCAGCATGATGAAAACCCATCTCTATTAAAAATACAAAAATTAGCCAGGCATGGTAGCACATGGGGCTTGTAAGCCCAGCTACTCAGGAAGCTGAGGCAGGAGAATTGCTTGAACCCGGGAGGTAGAGGTTGCAGTAAGCTGAGATCATGCCACTGTACTCCAGCCTGGATGACAGAGACTCTGTCTCAAAAAAATATATATTAAAATATTAAAATGGCAGATTAACTATAAAGAAATGGCCATCACATGGGTAGTAAAGCACATACAAAAAAATAAGCAAAAATGAATGCTAAAAGATCATGGAGAAATATCTTCAATGTACCTAAAGAACTCTGAAACTAAACTTCTACATATAATAAACTATCATTGAAGGAGGAAGATCATTAAACGAATATCCAGATATTAAACAACACTTTATGCCTCAATGACATTTGCAAAGAAACTACAGAAGAATAGGCACCAGCCACAAAACTGATTCAAGGAGGAGGGAGGGAAATGCAATGGTGAGCAAATCAATTTGAAAGCATATTGCTGAACTGAATTATTAACTGTGAAAAAAATAACCGCAATAATGTTCATGTATGTGTTTAAAAATCAAAATGGAATTAAAATTCTAAACAATAGTAACCAAAAGTTGTGTGTTTCAGCAAAGAATAAAATATTATAAATATTTTTGTTCTTTTTAGAAGATAACAGAATTATCCAACAAAAGGAGCAAAGAATATCTAACAAAAAGAGGAAAGAGGCCGGGCGCGGTGGCTCAAGCCTGTAATCCCAGCACTTGGGGAGGCCGAGGCGGGCGGATCACAAGGTCAGGAGATCGAGACCATCCTGGCTAACACGGTGAAACCCCGTCTCTACTAAAAAGTACAAAAAAAAAAAAACTAGCCGGGCGAGGTGGCGGGCGCCTGTAGTCCCAGCTACTCGGGAGGCTGAGGCAGGAGAATGGCGTGAACCCGGGAGGCGGAGCTTGCAGTGAGCTGAGATCCGGCCACTGCACTCCAGCTTGGGCGACAGAGCGAGACTCCGTCTCAAAAAAAAAAAAAAAAAAAAAAAAAAAAACCAAAGAATAAAAATTTTAAAAGTAGGTGAGGATAAAAGCATGGTAGACAATACAAAACGAGATAACAGAAATAAACCCAAAAATAAATTATAGGCTAGGCATGGTGGCTCATGCCTATAATCCCAGCACTTTGGAAGCTGAGACGGGGGGAAATCACTGGAGCCCAAGAGTTCAACACAAACCAAGGCAACACAGTGAGACCATGCCTCTACAAAAAATAGAAAAAAATTAAAAGGAATTAGCCTGGAGTGGTAGCAGAAACCTGTAGTTCCAGCTACTCGGGAGGCTCAGATGGGAGGATCACCTGAGCCTGGGAGATCGAGGCTGCAGTAAGCTAGGATAGCACCACTGCATTCCAGCCTGAGTGATAGAGCGAAACCCTGTCTCAAAAAACTCAAATGGGTTTAAAACATCCATTAAGAGACAAACTCTCAGATAAGTCTCTTTCTTTTTTAAAATCCTACTATATGTTGTTTTTAACAGACATACCCAAAATAAAACAAGATTAAAAGCTTAAAAATAAAGACTTGGAAAAAGATATACCAGAAAGTAATAAATGATGCTAACATAGTGATATTTTAAAGAATCAAACATTTAATGAGGTAAAGAAAGACGTGATATTGATAAAAGGAGAAATTTCCAAGAAGATCATAAACAAAATAACCTGGAATATAAAGGAAACAAATAGTATTACATGGATAAATTAACAAATTCACAATTATAGGGAAGGACTTTGCATCTCTCTTGCTCAGCAATTGGTAGGAAAAGCAGATAAAATATATAGAAATGTGTAGCATATTTATGGAAAAAAATGAATCTTATACCAAAAGGAATCATTATTATTTTCAAGCACATATAGAGATTTACATCTATAGACCAGAAAATACACCTCAATAAATTCTAGAGAACTGACATCATATAAGCCATTTTTGACAATAATATGATAAAATTATAAATAAAATATAACCAAGAAAATTCAATAGTTTTAGAAATCATTCTACTTTAAAATAACTCATGGATTAAAGAAGAAACATCTAATAAAATTATTAAATTTTTGAAACATCCTTAGGACACTACACATCAAAACATGTAGAATGAAGTTAGTCTGGTACGTAAGTGAAAATTTACAGTTTTAAATGCATTTATTATAAAACAAAAAGCAGATGATATAAGAAGTTAGAAAAAGAACACAAAAAATTGGAGGAAGAAAATAAAGGCAAAGTAGAAACAGAAAGATCAAAGAATTTTAAAATAGAGTGAAACTATAAAATTAAAACCTGGTTCTCTTAAAAAAGTAGTAAGTATAAAAAGCTTCAAAAGCTTTATTGGAGAAAGAAGACAGTAGACACAAATTCATACTAAGAATAGAAAAAGGGTCTCAAAGTACAGATAAAGAACATATTTTTAATCTTAATAAAATATGTTAATTAATTTGAAAACAAATGACATAAATGCATTTTTAGAAAAATATAAATTACCAAAGTTGGCTGACAAAGAAATAAAAAACCTGACTTGCCCCATACTATCAAAGAAATTGAATTGGTTGTTAAAATTTCCCATTCCTTACAGTGACAGGTTTTAGAGCATTTGAAAAAATTGCATTCCTTAAAGGCACTAGACCCTGACAATTTCACAGAACAGATTAAGCAATCTTTCAAGTAACAGGTTATCCTTATCTTATAAAAACTCTTGTGGAAAATAAAGAAAAGGAGAAGTGACCCAACTTTTTAATGACATTGTTACTTACCCACATTAAATAATAAAAAAAAAATTATAGGCCAATCTCACCGATAAACAGGGATGCAGAAATGCTATATGAACTATTAGTAAATTGAATCCACATTGTATTTTCACATACTGGGTTTTCTAGCATCCTTCGAGGTTAGAAAACATAGTAACACCATTTGCCAAATACACAGATTAAGGGAGGAAATCATATTATCTTCCCAATGTATCACACAGGTGTCTGATAAAATTTAACTCATTCATGATTAAAAGAAAAAAAATTGTAGCAAATTTTCCTTACCTTGATAAAGGTATAAAACAAACAAACAAAAAACCCACCTTAATCTTAATGTTGAAAATATTTCAAATAATAACACCTAAAAAACACATAGCCCTTATTTAACTTCACATGTTTTTAATAATTTCACATTTTAAATAACCTGGTCTTGATAACAACCTCATGAGCTACGTATTCTCTTCTCCGTTTGATAGCTGGAGAAATTGCAACAGAGTGAGATTCTGTAACTTGCCTCAAGCCATAGAAATAGCAAGAGGTACATCTGTGATTTGAACACCTTGGCCTTTAAGTCCATGTTTTTAAACAGAATGCCATAAAATCTTGGAGCACAGCCCAAACCTCGTAATTCCCATTGCCCATGGGAATGAACTCAGGTATCTCCTGGATTCAGGCTCCCTCTGGGAACATCACTCTGGTTTCCTCTCTGAGATTTCTTCAGATTCTAGTCACTCTCCGTGATTTCCCTTTTATGTAGTTTAATCTCAAACAGCAGTCACGTCTAATTTATCCTATTTTCCTTTTTGTATGTTGAGTGTGGCTTTCAAAATCTCATTTTTCCTTTTCTGCCCAGTTTGAGTTTCAAAATTGTAACACTTCTATTAAAGAAATCTCTATTTTTCGTTACCTTAAGCAGTCCCCCCAGTTTGTCTTCTGCTGATTCCTGAGGCATCTTTTTTTTTTTTTTTTTTTTTTTTTTGTCATCACTATACTACAGGAAATGAGAGATTCATTTCATTGTATAAAAAGGAATTTAATCAAAGTCAAAAACAATGTAAATGCTTCTAAGAGTTTTACTATCAGCATTGTGAACCTCACCCCCAAGGCAACAGGAGCCTGCACTCTCTTGCTTCCAAGCAAGCAAACCCCAAATACATGTGTCATACTTGCTAATGCCCTACTAGACCAAGCATCACATGGCCAAGCCCAGAGCCAATGTGGGAGGGAACCACAAAAGGATATATATGTTGGGAGCCATGATTCAGTGGAGGCCATCAATGAGTCTACCACCTGCCCATAACAGTATATGCATTTGAACAATATGCTTCCCCTGTATTCATGGACTATATTCGTGGTCATTTCCTGCTGCTGTGGACTTTAGTTCCTCCTTCAGTTTCTTTTGTAATTGATCACATATCAGTTTTAGAGCCTCTCCTCAATATCTGATACAACTTATTAAATCTTTAGATTTTTAACCTATAAAAAGAAAATTGAGTGATTTTTTTTTTTGAGACGGAGTCTCGCTCTGTCGCCCAGGCTGGAGTGCGGTGGCCGGATCTCAGCTCACTGCAAGCTCCGCCTCCCGGGTTCACGCCATTCTCCTGCCTCAGCCTCCGACTAGCTGGGACTACAGGCGCCCGCCACCTCACCCGGCTAGTTTTTTGTATTTTTTAGTAGAGAAGGGGTTTCACTGTAAAATTGAGTGATTTTATAATGTTCTGTGGAAGACTATTATAAAAGTTAAGAGAAACTTTTATAGGAAATTTTATACCATTTAAATTCCCAACAAGAAAAGAAGGGAGGAAAAGCTGAAGATGTGGCAGATGAGAATATGCAAAGACAACTTGTATTTCTGTTAGAACAGAGATATCTGAACAGATCCTAGAAGACCTATTCATCTACAGAATCCATTTCAGCCATTATACATGCCGTATTTTGTTTGTTTGTTTGCTTGTTTTTATAGAGACAGGGTTTTCACCATGTTGCCCAGGGTAGTCTTGAATTCCTGAGCTCAAGTGATCCACCCACCTTGGCCCCCCAAAGTGCTGGGATTACAGGTATGAACCATCATGACCTGCCTATACCTGCCTATTTTAATTATATCATTTCAGGAGCTGTGGGAAAGCAAGCAGGAAGAGCTAAGTAGTGACAATAGGGGATACTGACATACGAAAAGGTTCTTATCTTTGCAACTGATGCCTTTACCCTCACCCCATCTTGGCTAACAGTGGAGTGTCCTCTAAGTACTGAATGCTGCGATGAGTAAGACACAGCCCTTGTCTCTGAGTTGCTCATAATCAAGTGTAAGAGACAGCTAATCCATAACTAAAGTGTAATTTTAAAAGAGACATAGTTACTAGTGGGCAATTTGCTTTATTTATGTCAAGTTTGGTTTAGCTGACCTGAGGGAACAGGACTTAGAGAAAGCAGGGAACAGAAAATCACAGAATACGAGGGCTGCTTGGGCAGAAATGGAGGAAAGTGGAATCTGCATATGGCAGGAGCTAAAGGAAGGAGAGATGACTTAGCACCAAGTGATGCTTTGCTTGATTAACTTAATCTGAACCGAATATGGATAACTAAGAGAATAAACAAGTTTTTCATTTCCAAGCTATGTTTTTGAATTATGCAATACCCTTACCCTTCTCATACAGAAAATATTTTCTGGCCTATAGAGAACCCCATCCTGAAAAGTGGACATTATTCCCAGATTAGAGGCCAGAAGGGTTGGCTGAAATTGAGAGAGAGAATCCGAACAGACATGTTCACCAAAAGCCACGTTGCTTCTAGCCCATGTTACAGGGGCACCCGCAGCAAAGTCTAGAGCTCTGAAACCAACAGCAAAGGGTTGCACAACTCAAACACAGCAGAGGGGCTCATAGAACATTGGGTCTGATTTTATTTCCTACACATTTTAAGAAAGCCAAATTCCTTCTATAGAATGATACAAAAAAAAAAACCAATAAGAGAGTAACAAATGGACAAATGGTGGTCTTTTGCAATTGAACTACTAAACCCACACAAGCATTCATAATCTGGGCATCTGGATTACTAAAATAAAATAATCAGAATAGATCATCTAAAGTCAGGCGAGTAGATTGAACCAGATCCTGAAACATACATGTTTTACTGTAGAATTTAGTAATTTGTAGTAACTGATTTGTTGAGTAATTGTAGACATTTAGTTGCTGTGTTTTGAAGGGGTAGAAAAATCTGCTGATGTGTAAGAAAGAAATACCATAAAACCTGGCACAGCGGATGGGGCCTATAATAGCAGCACCTTGGGAGGCCAAGGCAGCAGGATTGTTTGAGTCCAGAAGTTTGAGACAAGCCTGAGCCACATGGCATGACAACATCTCTAAAAAAGTGTTGTTTTGTTTTGTTTTGTTTTTACGATAGCCAGGTGTGATATAGCATGAGCCTGTAGTCCCATCTACTCTGAAGGCTGAGGCAGGAGGATCACTTGAGCCCAGGAGTTGGAGGCTGTAATGAGCCATGATCATGCCACTGCGCTCCAGCCTGTGTGACAGAAAGACCCTGTTTCAAAAAAGAAAGAGAGAGAGACAGGAGGAAAAGAAAGAAAGAGAAAGAGAGAGAGAGAGCGAGAGAGGAGGGAAGGAAGGAGGGAGGGAGGGAGGGAGGGAGGGAAGGAAGGAAGGAAGGAACCATGGAACCATAAATAGGGGCAGTGAGAGGGCCTGGGTTTAGATTTGCTCCATTGCATATTACCGGTGAATCCTTGCACTCTGACATTTCATCTGAAATGCTTAGGAGAGCAGCTGAGCCATTGTCTCCTTAACACGGATATGGTCCAAGAAATAGAATTCACAAACTGGTTACTCTATCTACCGACTTTAAATGTGATCCAGCTGCTACTAGGTTTATAGCTCATGAATGATAAACTGAAGAGGCAGCTATAACTAGGACTTGGAACATGCAAAGACGAAAGACGAAAGGGATCCTCAGTCCAGGTTACCATATCTATTTTAAAATAGCAAACTGATGCCATCTTGTGGTTAGTTTAATAGGGTCACTCAACTAAAATTCTGGAAAGCCAACAAACAAAAGCTCCTCTTCCTTTCTCCTTTAAAATATTGTTAAAGATATTTCCCCTGGACTTTTAGACACATTTATCTTACAATCTGGAGATTTCGTTAAAATGCTGCATCTACCCACATGAAAACACAATTACTAATAAACTATTAATGCGAATTAAGTGATTGCTAACCATGGAAAAAGCACTAAGCAATTTTCATAATTCTAGAAAGTTCACATGATCTGCCTTTCAATAACTGAGTTCAGTGCATGTTAAAAGATAGGATTTTCATTAGAATGGTAACATGGACACACGGGTCCCTCTATCCTGGGAACTGCAGAATACACCAAAGAAATTGAACAAAAGGGGACAAGTTTACAAAAATGCTGGAGACGGAAGGCAGTACCATTCATATCTCACATTTTGGAGAGTTTCTTCCAGATAGAATTTAGAGGAAATCAGATTTTAAAAATGATCCCATGGACTACTCATAGTTAATTGCTGGGATAAATGGTGCAGGCAAGTCCTCTAAACATGAGTAGATAGATGCATTTGTTTTATTCATAGATTCCCAATATCGTTAAAAGAATGTATATATCAGTCCTCAAAAGTATGCTTTCTTAGCCGAAATTACCAACATGAGTATGGTAATTTACATATATGAATATAAAATACATTAAGATGAAAAAGGAAATACTGTTAACCAATATATTCCTCTGAAATGAGAAAGAAAATAGCAAAATATATCCTTGTAACACCTGTAGACATATGCATGGCTTGCATGTGGAAGTTGTGGATGAGGACAGAGAATGACTTGGGTATAAGATTTTTCAAATACAATTTGACTAAATCAAACAGACCCAGGTTCTTCAGCTCTTGGACTCCGGGACTTGCTCCCGTGGCTTCTAGGGCAGTGTGGGAGGATGTTCCTCGGGCCTTCGGCCACAGACTGCAGACTGCACTGTTGATTTTCCTGGTTTTGAGGCTTTCAGATTTGGACTGAGCCACTACCAAGCTTTTCTCTCTCCCCCAGCTTGCAGGCACCCTATCATAATACTTCATCTTGCAATTCTATGAGCCAATTCTCCCTAATAAGCCCCCTTTTAATTTTTTTGTTAATTCTATTTATTTATTTATTTATTTATTTATTTATTTATTTATTTATTTTGAGACAGAGTCTCACTCTGTCACCCAAGCTGGAGTGCAGTGGCTTACTGCACCCTCCGCCTCCCGGGTTCAAGCGATTCTTCTGCATCAGCCTCCCAAGTAGCTGAGACTACAGGCCAGCACCACTATACCCAGCTAATTTTTGTATTTTTAGTAGAGAAGGGGTTTCATCACGTTGGCCAGGCTGATCTCAAACTCCTGACCTCAAGCGATCCACCTGCCTCAGCCTCCCAAAGTGCTGGGATTTACAGGGATGATCCACCGCACCCTGCCCGTTTATCCTATTGTTTCTCTCCCTCTGGAGAATCCTAATAGAATAACCTATCCTTTGATCCAGTAATCTAGACTTACTCTTCTTGCCTCAGTTCAGTTATTACCTCACCTAAATTAGTTGAACATCTTCAGTTCTTGTACTGGGATCACCTTCAAATCTAAAGATAACACATGCAGTACAGTCTCCATTGATGACTAAAAGTACTGCAACTCCAGCCAGTTGGTTAACTACTTATCAATAGGATTCCTTTCTCCTCATTGTTCTTTTTTTGATTATTGTTAATTTTATTTTTTGAGATGGAGTTTCACCCCTATTGCCCAGGCTGGAGTGCAATGGTCACTGCAACCTCCACCTCCTGGGTTCAAGCGATTTTCCTGCCTCAGCCTCCCGAGTCGCTGGGATTAAAGGCACCCGCCACCATGCCCAGCTAAATTTTGTGTTTTTAGTAGAGATGGGGTTTCACCATGTTGGCCAGGCTGGTCTCAAACTCCTAATCTTAGGTGATCAGCCCACCTTGGCCTCCCAAAGTGCTGGAATTACAGGCATGAGCCACTGTGCCCTGTTGAGTAAATTCTATTAATAGGAACTTTCAGAAAGAGGGAGGGAGAGGCTGGATGTGGTGGCTCATTCTGTAATTCCAGCACTTTGGGAACTGAGGTGGACGGATCATTTGAAGTCAGGACCAGCCTGGCCAACAGGGCAAAACCCCGTCTCAAAAAAAAAAAAAATACAGAAAGAGAGAGGGAGATATATATATGGAAATAGAATGAGATTCAGATCAGGCTTTCCATCAGCAATGGTGGAAGAAAACAATGCAAGAAGACAATAGAGTAGTATCTTTAAAGTTTTGATAGACAAAAATATTGACCCCCAAATGTGATAACAGACAAATAATCACCTAAATGAGCTACAAAATGCTACAGTGAGCTAATTGATTAGGATATATTTTATTACTTAAATAGGTTTGGTGTTTTTTTTTTCATGGAAAAAACAATTTATAATTTTAAGGAATAATCCCAATTTTCTCTTTTTCCCGTGTTTTTTTTTTTATTGATGCATAATAGAAGTCCATAGTTTTGGGGTACATGTGATAATTTAATACATTCATATAATTTGTAAAGATCAAATCAGTATACTTGGGCTATTTATCACCTAAAATATTTGTCATTTCTTTCTGCTAGAACCACTCAAATTCTTCTCTTCTAGCTATGTTGAAATACCCAATAGATTACTGTAAACTATAGTCACCCTACTGATCTATCTAATACTAGGTTTTATTTCTTCTTTTCTTTTTTCTTTTTTTCAGACAGAGTCTCACTCTGTCACCCAGGCTGGAGTGCAATGGCGCAATCTCGGCTCACTGCAACCTTGGCCTCCCAGGTTCAAGCAATTCTCCTGCCTCAGCCTCCCAAGTAGTTGGGACTACAGGTGTGTGCCACCACACCCAGCTAATTTTTGTATTTCTAGCAGAGACAGGGTTTCACCATGCTGGCCAGGCTGCTCTCGAACTCCTGACCTCAAGTGATTCACTCGCCTCGGCCTCCCAAAGTGCTGGAATTACAGGCGTGAGCCACCACGCCTGACCTAGGTTTTATTTCTTCTATCAAACCATATATTTGTACTCACTAAGCAACTTCTCTTCATCCCCTCTCCTGCTACCCTTCCCGGCTTTTGGTAACTACCAATCTACTAGAATTTTTTTTTTCTTAATAGAAACACTAGGAACACAAATCCCAGATATCATCAATATGGGCAGTAGTTGTAAAGGAAAAGGATGCTGGGGAAATGCAGAGAAGGAGTAAAGAGGTTTGTTGACTGTATTAGATTTCTTATCATATCAACTGGAGCACATACATATATTCCTGATATGGTTTCAAAAAGATAACCTTAAGAATGTTTATAAAATCTAAGAGTCATAAATAGGCTGGGTGCAATGGTTCATGCCTGTAATCCCAACACTTTGGGAGGCCAAGGCGGGAGGATGGCTTGAGCCCAGGAGTTAAGAGACCAGCCTAGTCAACATAGTGAACCCCCACATCTTGACTAAAAATTAAAATAAAAAAAAATAATAATAATAACAAAGTAACAGAAAGAGTTATAAGTAGAATAACAAAAGTAGAATTATAATTTACGAACCATTAAAAGAAAACAATTGAACAAAGAAAACTGGCAGTCCCATCCCCTTGCCTTCACTGGTGCTCCTGAGCCCAGGCATCCTTAGCTTGACTGCTACAAGGGAAGATATTGTTTCCTACTGGAATAGAGGAGGAGCAGTCATCTGACTACAGAGGCTGTGGATGAGTAACCTGATGGTCTAATCTTTACACAGACTTTCGACCCATTCAACATTTAGCTTTCTACCTGGCACTGTTTTTCAGAGGTACCTTGTGCTTTCATTCCTGAGTCTTACCAGTTTCTGGCAGGATCATAGTTCACTGCAGCCCTGTGGCATAATCATAGCTCACTGCAGCTTTGAACTCCTGGGTTCAAGAGATCCTCTGTCCTCAGCCTCCCAAGTAGCTAGGACTACAGACACATGCCACCATGTTTGGCTAATTTAAAAAAAATTTTTTTTGTAGAGACAAGTTCTCACTATGTTGTCCAGGTTCGTCTGGAACTCCTGGCCTCAAGCTATCCTCCTGCCTCTGCCCCCCAAAGTGCTCGGATTATAGGCAATATTTCTTATCTTCATCTGCTCTTCTAGGTCAGCTGCTACTGCTGATAGCTCTCATTTTCTGTTGTCTTCTCTTGCATTTCCTTATTCGTATGGGTTTACACTTACATAGTTCCTGAAGGGAGATCATGGAGGCATGTATATATCTAACAGCCTTCTCTGTAGCTAGAGACTACTTGCAGCCAATAATTCCCTGGGCTTATGTTTATCATTCCTAACCTCACTTTTGCCGCGTGAACCCATGCCAAAACGAACCCATGCCAAAAATGTCAACATTCTAGTGAACTTAGAGAAACTTCAAAGTTAGCCTTAAGGAAATATTAAATATAAACTGGAGAAAAGCAAAGATATAAAAGTAATTAAAAAGATGATAATAGATACAAAAGATAATGTATGTAATTCAGCATTTCTATAACTGAGGTTGCTAAAGCAAAGAATCTAATAAACATTTCTTTATCCAAGCCCTCAGAAAACCCTCAGGAAAGAATTCAAAAACAAAATTGGGAAAGAAAAGTTTATTAAATAAATGAAGACTTGAATATTCACATTGAAAAGGAGAAATTGATAAATGCAACATATGCTAATGAAGATACTGATTTTCAAACATAAATAAAGACTACTGTGGACAACCAGCCAATAAAAGGGTAGTGGGGAGTCACCTACAAAGGGAGAGATAGGGGAATGACATCATACAAACAACACTGAAGGCCAGGAGACAGTGAAGCAATGTCTACAAAATTCTCTTAGAAAGTAAAAGAAGACTAGACACATATCTTCAAAGATACAAGATGCAAAGAGATGTAAGTCCTTATTTTTAAAAAACTAAAACTTCTTGGCAATTAAATCAGTTCAGCTAATAAATAAATCAAAATTAAGACCTCAGAAATTGGGAAGCCATGGTAAAGGAGCTTAAAGAAAATATTGAATCCATTAAAAATAGAGCTACAGACGTAAGCAGCTGCAAGAATTTTGGCTACAGAATAGAATGTAAGCTGAATAAATTATAACAATGTAAAAAACAATGGCATATTTCACCAAACTCAGTGGTTGGTGGGGAAAGGGACAGGAAAGAAGAAACTTCTCTACTTTCAGGTTAGAAAGTCCAAAGTTGAAAAATTATGAAGTACGTGTTTAAGAATATCATTTAAAATTTATTAATTTTCAACAAATATTTATTGGGTACCTGATATGTCCAAGGTACTGAAGATACAAAATATAAACCACAATTAGAGACTTAAAACCAAACATAACTGAAATGTCAGTAAATATAAACAGAATAAATTATTAAAAGATAATCATTCTTAGATTGAGTAAAAAGTGAATAATCTTCTATTAGTCGGGATAGGCTAGGTAATGGTAATGCTACAGGAAGAATACAACAACAACATTTCAGCAACCTAACAAAAGTTCAATTCTTGCTCTATATAATGTTTAGGCTGACTTCTATGCAATGGCTAAGAATTCCAGGCTGCCTCTATCTTATACCACCTCCACCTCAACACAAAGCATTAGATTAGGACACAGAGAATTAGAATAGTGGCTCTGAAGTGTGTTGGACTGAAAGTAATACACAAAGGTTTTCATTATAACTCATTAGTCAGAACCAGTCACATGACACTAGAGATTGGGAAATAATATTTTTCTTGTGTTTAAAAGGGAAAAGACAAGTAGAAATGCTAGTAAGCACTAGTAATATTTATCCCACTCCTGTACGGTGTATACAAAAAGCACATCAGGAACAAACAGATAAAATAAGATAAAATAAGAAAATGTGGTCAAAAATAAACAAGGCAAATGAAAACCTAAAGACATATGTATGTCTGTGTTTAAATACTGAATTAATTTCCTTTACAATTATAGAACTATCAAAGTTTCTAATTTTTATTTCCATTGTTTTGTTAGGTTTTATATTTCCAGGTTGCTATTTCCCCAAAGTTTGGGCTTTTTAATTTAAGTCTTTAACTGATTAGGAATTTATCTGTATATGAGATATGATGTAAACTATTGTTTACCTATGTTAAATTGTTTTTATAATTAATGCTATTAATTTGTTATGTTATAATTAATGTATAATAATTGTTATGTGAACAGTTTAACATAAACAATAGTTTAACATTAGGAAAACTCATACCTATAATGTTAACTATTGTCTAACATTATGTGCATTCTCAAATTGTTGGTGAAGAGTACTAGAAATGTCTAATAAGTCAAGTTTGTTAACTACATTGTTCAAATCTTTTATACCAGCAAGTATTTTCTGGCAGATATTACAATTTTCCTGTAAGTTGAACTATTTGTCATTATGTAGTCATCTCTTTATCTCTAATAATTACTTTTTATTGCATTTTATATATATTTTTCCTGAGAATAATCTACATACTTCAACTTTCTCTTGGTTAGTATTTATTCATTAGATATTTTTCTACTTCTCTTCATTTTTTGATAGTTGATTGACAAGGTATAGAAACACAACTGATGTTTTTTAATATTGATCTTGAATCCTGCAACACTGTTGAATTCATTTATTGGTTCTAATTGTGTGTGTGTGTGTGTGTGTGTGTGTGTGTGTGTGTGTGTGTAAAATTCCTAGGATTTTCTACATATAAGATCATGTCATCTGCAAATAGAGATGCTTTTACTTTTTCTGTTCCAATCTGAATGCCTTTTGTTTCTTTTGCAATTTCTCTTCTTAATTCTGTCCACTTTTGCATTATGTATTTTTAGTCTCTTTGGTTAATTACATAAAAGTTCAAAATTGTTCTAACTTTTTGCTATACGAATTTTGCAACACAAATTTTTAAATACTTCTTTTATTCTCATACTTCTTAAATTATTAACATCTTTTATAATTATCTTTTAGCATATAATTTACTAATATGATATCTTGATTGGTCATAAGATTTTTCTAGCTTTCTTTTTTTACAAATTCATTAAGTCATCAAAATATATACCTTTAGTAACTTCATTATCAAATGAGGTAACTGAAAGCAACATTTGCCAACATCTTACCAAATGCAATATCATAAACAATTTTAATGATTTTTAATCTTGAGAAAGATCTTAATGATGATATAAGTGTTGCCAGAGTTGCAAGGGGTATTTTATAGGTCATGATAACATTTGGATACATTTATCATAAACTGCTTTGAAATACAAGTTTTACTACAACTAGAACTAATTACTCTTGTAATTTTTCTAAAAATATTTACCTTTTAATACAAATCAGTTCCATGTACATCTGAGTTTAATTTTAAATTTATACAATAGAATTTTAATGTTTCCTCTGCAATTTCCTGTAACTTATGGAGTTTGTGTAAAATACTAAGTGTCTTTTTGATTTGTATATATTTCAAAATATCTATGTACTCATTCTATCACTGTATCTTCAATTATAAGAAAAAATTAATTTCAATATTGTCCTAATTAATAATTGGTTTATCCAAAACTTCATTTGAAAATGCTGTTATTTCCTGTTGAATGCAAAAATCTTCAAGTCTAATTTCTGTTTCTAAGCCTGTGGAGATTCGCTTTGTAATGTTGCAGCAGTGTCAAAACCAGAGGTTCCAACTTAGTTGAAGAATTCTACCTCCTTGATATGCTTTATTGAAATGTCCATGCGAGGACTTTTTTTTTTTTTTTTTTTTTTTGAGACAGACACTGGCTCTGACTCCCAGGCTGGAGTGCAGTGGTACAATCTTGGCTCACTGCATCTTCCACCTCCCGTGTTCAAGCGATTCTCCTGCCTCAGCCTCCTGAGTAGCTGGGATTACAAGCATGCGCCACTAGGCCCAGCTAATTTTTGTGTTTTTAGTGGAGATGGGGTTTTGCCATGTTTGCCAGGCTGGTCTTAAACTCCTGACCTCAAATGATCTGCCTCCCTAGGCCTCCCAAAGTGTTGGGATTACAGGCGTGAGCCACCACGCCCGGCCTGAATGCTTGTATTTTGTAATAATTTACTGACAAAGGGTACTGCCTGAGCACCAGCAGTTTCTGCCTCCACACAGATTTGCAAGTAAATATATGCAGCTGTCACAGGAATACGCTCCAGGGACACACCAGCAAGTCAGCTTCCTCCACAGTTGCTACTACTTCTACTGCTGTTGCTGCTGCCACCATGAATCTGGCCCAGGTCCTGGTCCCAGCTGCTCCCTTGGGACCCTGTGGCATCCCTGACTCCCCTTGGCATGCACGTGTGCACCAGGCTCCCAAGTCTACAGTTTAGTACACACACTGTTTCATACCAGCCATGCCCATGGAACTGAGCAGCACACACACACACTGCCATTGGATACGTGTCCTATGCTTCATTCACTCATTAGACTTCACTTTGAATATATAAGTTCAAAGATAAAAATATTCAGAATTTCAAGTCAGCAACAGCAGAGCATTAAGTAGAGGGTGGAGCCCATCTGAGAATGGGCCACCAAGCCCTCCCAGACCCCCAGAGTTGTCCCACATCGTTGTTTCTATTTGGTATTGCTAGTCTTTTTCATTTTAGCCATCTAGTGAAGGTGGACTGGCAACTCATTGTATTCTTAATTCTTTCCCCGATGACTTTTTATGTGCTTTTTGATCATTAATTTATGATCAACTTTCTTTGTGAAGAGCTTTGTCAAAGTCCTTTGCTTATTTTTACTGGGTTGTTGGTAACTTTTTTTTTTTTTTTTTTTTTTTTTTTTAGAGAGAGAGAGGGTCTTGCTCTGTTGCTAATGCAATGGCACAATCATAGCTTACTGTAACCTGGAACTCCTGGGCTCGAGACCCTCCTGCCTCAGCCTCCAAGTACCAAGGACTACAGGCATGCGCCACTATACAAGGAATACAGGCATGCATCACCATATGAGCTAATTTTTAATAATTTTTTTATAGAGATAGGATCTTGCTATGTTGCCCAGACTAGTCTCAAACTCCTAGCTTCAAGCAATCCTCCCGCCTGGGCCTAACCATGCCTAGTTGTTTGTAATTTTCAAGTTCTTTATATAACCTGAATACAAGGCTTTTTTCAAATATACGTATTAAAAATTCTTTCTCCCACTCAGGAGCTTTCCTATGCATTTTCTTAATGGTGCTTTTTGATGAGCAGAAATTTTTACAGTTTATAGAGTCCAATTCATTGATTTTTCCTTTTATAGTTAATGCTTTGTGTGTCCTACCTAAGAAACTGCTGCCTACTCCAAAGTGACCAAAAAACGAATCTATATTTTCATCTCAAAGCTTAAGAGTTTTAATTTTTACATTTGGGTCTATGATCCACCATGAATACATTTTTACATCCCCTGGAAAGTATGGATACAGGTTTATTTTCCTCATGAAATAGTTAGTTGTTCCAGCATCATTTGTGGAAAGACTATCCTCTCGCCATAGGATTAAGTTGGCAACTTTGTCAAAAAATTCCATTGATCATTTATGTGTGCTTTTACTTCTATGCCATTGATTTTTTTGCCTATTCTAAAGACAATATCACACTGCCTTGATTACTGAAATGTTATATTAGTTTTCTTAAATTCAGTTGTGTAGATTGGTCAAAAATTACATTTTTTTCTTTTCCAAATTGCCTTGGTTATTCCAGATCCTTTGTATTTACTTGCTAATTTTAGAGTCACTTGTCAATACCTCCAAAGCCAGCTGGGATCTTGAATATGTTGTGATAAATCTACAGATCAATTTGCAGAAAATGGGTATCTTAGCAATATTGAGTTTTCAAAATCATTAGCATCATTTGTCTCCCCATTTACTTAGGTGTTCTTTAATTTCTCTGAGATATTTTGTGCTCTTCAGTAGACTTATTCTTGAATATTTTATTTTTGCACCATTGCAAATAACATTAATCTTAAATCCCTTTCCAACTTTTTTCTAGTACAAAAAAAAATTGGTTTTGGTATAACTACCTTATGTTGTATAACCTCGTTATTCTCATTTATTAGCTCTTACAAATTTTTATGATTTCTTTAGCACTTTAATTTACACAATTATAATTTTTATCTCTTGTCTTAATCCACTGACTAAAACATTCAATAAACTGTTTAAAAACAAACAAAGAGCAAACATCATTGCCTTGTTCCCAACTTCAGAGGGAACATGTTCAATATTTCATCAGTAAGTAAAATGATTATTTAGAAGTTTTTTATAGAGGTCTCCTATCAGATTGAGGAAGCTCCTTTCTAGTCCTAGTTTGCTCAAATGTTGTATCATGAATGAGTACTGAATTCTGTCAAATGATTTCTGTTCATCTATTAGGATTGTTGTATCATTTTTCTCTTTTAGTTAATGTGGTAATTCAACCCAAATGGTCTTTCAATATTATACCAACCTTAAATTCCTTGAATAATGCACATTGGTAATTGGATATTATTTTCATATACTACTATCTTTCATTTATTAATATTTTGTAAATTATATTTGTTCCTATGATCACGATAGATATGGGTCTGCAATTCCCTGTTCTTGTAATGTCTTTCTCAGATTTTGATACCAGGGTTATGCTACCCTCAGGAAATGAGCTAGTGTTACTCATTCTGTCTTCTAAAATAGATGATGTATGGTTTATATAATTTCTTCATCATTTCTTCCTTAAATGCTTGGTAGAATTTAGCAATGAATCAATTTGGATCTGGAGTTTTCATTCTGGAATGATTTTTTTTTTTTCAAATTCATTTTCTTTAACAAATATAAGACTATTCAGATATTCTATTTCTTCTTGGGTCAGTTTTAGTATGTCTTCTCTCATAAGGAATTTACCAATTTCAGCTACGAGGTCAATTGATTATTTCCTTATTATAATTTTAATGTCTCTAGGTTCTCTAGTGGCATGCCCTCTTTAATTCTTGATGTTGCTAATTTGTATCATATCTCTTTTATTTTTATCAGTGCAGCCATTGGCTTACAAAGTTTATTAAATTTTTCAAAGGATTAACTTTCAGTTTTATCAATTTTCTCTATTATTTTTCTATTTGCTAATTCACTGATTTCTCCTCTTATATTTTTTTCTTCTCATTTTGTACTTAATTTGGGTTTAATTTTCACTTTTTTTTTTCCTTTTAGG
Source organism: Rhinopithecus roxellana (assembly GCF_007565055.1). Taxonomy (NCBI): domain Eukaryota; kingdom Metazoa; phylum Chordata; class Mammalia; order Primates; family Cercopithecidae; genus Rhinopithecus; species Rhinopithecus roxellana. The sequence continues at coordinate 106,207,741 of NC_044559.1, forward strand.
GTGGTAGCTTAAGTAATTGATTTTATATCTTTTTATTTTTCTAACATAATTTTCAAAGCTATGAATTTCCTTCTAAACACTGCTTTAGCTTCATCCATAAATTTTGATATAGTCAGCATTCATTATCATTTATGACAAAATATGTTCTTTCCTTTGCTATATCTTTTTTGGCCTACAAGTCAAACAATGTTTATATTCTCTTCACTTTTTCAGGATAAATTTACTAGATATATAATTCTAGGTGGAAAGGTTTTTTTTTTTTGTTGTTTCTTTCAGCATTTTAAGATTTCATTGCAATTGTCTTCTTACTACGATATTTGAATAGAAGTCAGCCTTCGTTCTTAGTTTGTTTTATCCAATGTAAAAATGTCTTTTTTTTTTTTTCCTCTCTCTCTCTCTAGCTTACTTAAGACTTATCTTTTGTTTTCAGTCATTTGACTATGATGTGCCTGAGTGTGGTCCTCTTTGTATTTAAAACGCTTGGGTTTCTTGCAGCTTCTAGGATCTGTGGCTTGATTTTTTCCCATCGCATTTGGAAATTTTTCAGCCTTTACTTCTTAAAATGTTTTTATGCCACTTTTCTCTCTTCTCTCCTTCTGGGGCTCAACTACAAATATGACCTTGCATTTTTTTAGTTGGTTCATAAAATTATCCACAATTTTATTTAAATTTGTATCACATGGTAATTTGAATCTGTTGACACCTTCAGTGGAATCTTGTTTATGCAGCCTATTTTATTGAGAAAATACTCTCTCTAGAGACACTGAGATTCCTGGTGAACTCAAGAAAAATCTACTATGCAAATTTTGCTCTTTTTTTTTACTGAAATCTTAAAATACTTAAGTCCAGTTATTTTCATTGTTCATTATTTTCATTATTTCAGGGTTTGCCAGAGAAACAGAACAGTGTGTACACACACACACACACACACACACACACACACACACACACGGAGAGAGGGAGGCAGGGAGAAAAGGAGGAAAGGAAAGAAAGAGAGAGACTTGAAGGTACTGGCTTACACATTTGCAGGGGCTGTAAATCCAAAATGTATGTCAGATTGGCAGGCTGAAAACTCTTGGGCAGGAGCTGATGTTACTTACATGCAGTCTTGAGACAGTATTTTTTTCTTTTTCTAGGAAACATCAGTTTTGTTCTTAAGGCCTTTAAACTTATTTGATGAGGTCTACTTTCATTATAGAGGGTAACTCCTTTACTTAAAGTCAACTGATTGTAGGTGTTAGTAACACCTACAAAATATCTTCAAAAATAAAATAAGTATATAGAATATCTTCATAGCAACACCTAGATAATTGTTTGATTAAATTACTGGGTACTCCAAATTGACACAACAACTAGTCATCATAGTCCACTCCTTCATCAACTTGGCACCCATATACATTTCCTTAAACCATACATAATCTCCATATAAAAATAATTAAAAAGTTTTAATTCCACCTAACCTGACACAACTATCCTGAATGCAACTAAAAATGCACTTGCATTTTCCCCAGCAAAGTATACAAAGTACTTTGGTGATGTTCATGTTAATTCTTCTTTTTAAATACTGTGATGTACAATTAACTATTATTAATGTATCTTATAGGGGGATAAGAAAGGAAAAATATAAAAACTCCTAATAATTGCAGTCTTGGTTTCTGCAACTGGTCATATATTTGTAGGTAGTATTTATAACTACCTTCTTCCACTACCCATTCCATAGTTCCTGTGCCCAAAGCAAGCACCTCAGCTTGCCTGTGGTTCTTTGCATAGCAGAAAAACTCAAACCTTTATTGCCGAAGGGTCTAGGCCAGCTGTGTCCAACCCTTTGCACACAAGGACTTTTTTGCTTATCTGTGGTGGTGGATATCACGAAAATTATGCACAGACTTTTTTTTTAAATAGCTCATCAGCTATTGTTAGTGTTAGCGTATGGCCCAAGACAATTCTTCTTCTTCCAATGTGGCCCAGAGAAGCCAAAAGGCTGGAGACCCGTGGTCTAAGTCATTAGTAGTCTTGCCTGAATTGGGTTGTTGTAGTTTTCCATTGACTTTAAACACAGGTATTACAATACTAACAGACATGCTATAGGATCTTCTGCATTCCATACATACTCTTCCTTACCTCCATTATGGAGCAGCATTCCAATTTCTCCTTGGTAATCAGGATGAGTCCTTCCAGCCAGTACAGTAACTTCCTTGGCTGCCAGTTAATTCAGAAGCATCAGAAGTCTGAAGTGGCCAGGTGGAAGTCTAAACTTCCATCTCAATGAAATTATTGTTGTGCCTCCAGGTGGAAGCATACCTTTATAATTGAGACTCTAGACCAGCAGAACATAAAGTTGTGCAGACAAGAAAAAAAAAATAGTGTGCATCAATAAGGGTAATAGCAACAACTAAGTGACACTCCTATTTCCACCCTTTGATTCCTGGACCTATGAATCCTGGATATAAGAGAAAACCATATGTTGGATGCTGATTTAGAGTATATGTGGCATCCTGGAGCGCATTTCCCCAAATCTGCAATGTAGTGTCATCTAGCTGAAACTGAGACTTCATAAGTCGTTCCACTGTTCTATCAATCTACCTGCCTCAAGGTGATAGGAAACAGTTATTATAATTTGATGAGCATGGGCCCATTTCCGCTCTTCATTTGCTGTGGAGTTCCTTGAGCAGAAGCAATGCTACGAGTAATATCATGACAGTGAAAAAGGCATTTTGCAAATCCACAGATGGTAGTTTTGCCAGAAGCATGCTGTGTAGGGAAGACAAATCCATATCTACAGTGTCTATTCCAGTAAGAATAAAAGTCCACCCCTTCCGTGATAAAAGCAGTCCAATGTAACCAAACTGACACCAAGCAGATAGTTGATCATCCCAGGGAATGGCTCCATATCAGGAACTCAGTGTTGGTCTCTGCTGCAGGCCAATTGGGCACTCAGAAATAGCTGTAGCCATATCAGCCTTGGTAAGTGGAAGCCAGCTCAGCCTTGTTGAACACATGCATAACCTCCATCTCTGCTACACATGCCACTTTGTTCATGAGCCCATTGGGGGATGATAGGGTGGGCTGAGGAGGAAAGTAAGCCGACTGCTATCCACAGAACGGGCCATCTTATCCACTTGATTTTAAAAATCCCCCTCTGTGCAGTTCACCCTTCGGAGAGCATTCACATGAAACACAAATACCTTCATTTCTTCCCACTCAGAAAGGCCTATCTTTCCACAAGACATGCCTCTTTCCCAGATCTCCTTGTCTCCAATTTTTTCACTTCTGTTCCTTACAAGTACCTGACCATCCAGCCAAACCACTGGCCACAGTCCGTGAATCAATATATACTTATACCTCTAGCCATCTCTCCTTCAAGCAAAAGTAACAGCCAAATGCTCTCTGGGAGGACTTCCCTTCACTGCTGTCCCTCAGGGATGTCCTAGAAAGGGACCGTAGTACTGTAGCTATCCACTTGTGGGTAGTGCTTGCACATAGTGTAGAACCACCTACAAAACAAGCCCTAGTTTTCTCTTCCTCAGTCAACTATCATAGGGAATCCCCCGTGAAATAATAAGGGTGGGCTGGGGCAGAGAAGGTAATATAGCAGGAGCAAGGACGATGGCAACTGGGCCACTTCATGTAATTTACTGTGCCTTCAGAGCCTCCTCAAGCCAGATCCTGTATATACCACTGCTGTATGATGATGGAGTATTGTTCTGCACACCCAAGTTTATGGTTTGTTGGCTCAAATAACACTCAGGTTGTAAGAGTCAGCTCAGGTCACATGGTAGCCCATAGTTAAGCATTCCGTTTCTAAGGCCCAGTAGATAGACAAAAGCTGTTTCTCAAAAGGAAGATAGTTATCCACTGAGTATGGCAGGGCTTACCTCCAGAATTCTAAGGTTCTGCACTGTGATTCACCTATAGAAGCCTTACAAAGGCTACAAATAGCATCTCTATATGCCAATGGTGCTCGGATCTCCCAGATCATATGGCTCAAGTGGCAGAACAGCTTGTATACCTGGACCTGTTGCAGAACCCGTCTCTTAAAACCAGCAGTCAGGCTGGGCTCAGTGGCTTACACCTGTAATCCCAGCACTTTGGGAGGCCTAGGCAGGTGGATCACCTGAGGTCAGGAGTTCGAGAGCAGCTTGACCAACATAGCGAAACCCCGTCACTACTAAAAATACAAAATTAGCCAGGCATGGCAGTGTATGCCTGTAACCCAAGCTACTTGGGAGGCTGAGGTAGGAGAATCATTTGAACCCGGGAGGCAGAGGTTGCATTGGGCAAGATCGCGCCATTGCACTTCAGCCTGGGCAACAAGAGGGAAACTTCATCTCAACAACAACAACAACAAACTAGCAGTTTTTCAGGTCACTTGGCAAATGTGCCAGAGTAGCATATCCAAATGAAGAATATGTTGCTTCCACCAGAGATGGCCACTAGGCATTGTACCTGATTTTTAGCTATAGGAAGAGACAGATGCAATCATTTATCCACAGAAATTGGATACAGGGGCTGTGAAAGTCCCCTGTATTTTTGTGGGATCTATTTTCCATTCTCGTTGTTGTTGTTGTTGTTGTTGTTGTTGTTGTTGTTTTGAGACAGAGTCTCACTGTTGTCGGCCCGGGCTAGAGAGCAATGGCGTGATCTCGGCTCACTGCAACATCAGCCTCCCAGGTTCCAGTAATTCTCCTGCCTCAACCTCCTAAGTAGCTGAGATTACAGGTGCCCACCAGCACACCCAGCTAATCTTTGCATTTTTAGTAGAGACAGGTTTCACCATGTTGACCAGGCTGGTCTCGAACTCCTGACTTCAGCTGATCCAACTGCCTCGCTTCCCAAAGTGCTGGGATTATAGGTGTGAGCCACTGTGCCCAGCCCTCTTTGTTTTTAGATAGATGGAGTCTCACTATGTTGATCGGGCTGGTATTAAACTCCTCGCCATAAGCAGTCCTCCCACCTTGACCTCCCAAATTGTTGGGATCACAGGCATGAGCCACCTTGCCCAGCCTATTTTCCACATTCTGACATACAAATGTCTTACCAATAAGTTAAGAGTAGTTATTACTTTTTGCTCACTAAGTCCAGTCAGCATAATATCATCAATATAATGAACCAGTATGATGTCTTGTGGAATGGAAAGGCAAGCAAAGTCCATACAGACTCAATAATGATACAAGGCAGGAAAGTTATATACCTATGAGGTAGGGCAGTAAAGGTATACTGCTGGCATTGTCAGCTGAAGCAAAACAACTTCTGGTGATATTTACTATAAAGTACTTAGGGGGCAAAAGCATTTGTTCAAGCAATAAAGTCACATCTGAAATAACAGCTGCAACTGGAATCACCACTGGGTAAGTTTACATCCTAAGTATATGCAGTCCTGGTGGCTTCCACTTGGCCTTTCCCACCATAATAGCCCTCACTCCACAGGTCAGGGGACCAATGTGGGAATTCTGCCAGTTGCTGAGTATCTCTTCCAATTGTGCCTTTTGGAACAGGGGAAATAACAATATTGATCCAGAGACACGCTGGACACACTGTGGGATGTCTAAAACTCACCCGACCTCCACAAGACAAAACTCTGACTAGTGGATCACAGTGAAATTCTGGGTCCTGAAAATTTTGGATCCTGTCAGTTCAGAGAGAGTGTCCATTAATCCCCATAAAATACAATTTTTTCCTTTTCCCAAATGCACAGTCACCTAGTAAACGGCTTTAGTCTCCTGTGGGAAAGATAGGAGAAAAATTAACAGCACAAATTTTTGGCAGTAAAATCCTTCATCAAGGAGACCTAGCCTCCCCTTCATCCAAAGGGTTCTGGGTCTACAAACTGAATCAAGTCTGGAAATTGATTGAGTGGCTGCAGCTTTCTACTTTGATGACTCAAGTTAAACTTCTGTATACTTGACCTAAAATTCTTCCACATATACAGTAAAATTTAGTAAAATTTCATAGTCTGCACATGTATTTCTCGTTTAGAGACACCATAATCAAGTAGCTAATGCTAGATGGTTGGGTCTCTGCAAGTTAGAATATTCTTATTACTGATTTGATTATGGTAACCACATCCACCCTATCTCTGGCAATTAAGTGTCACCACTTGACTCCTGTCACCCTAGGACTCAGTTATCCCCATTTCAGTGGCAGAAGTATCTACTGTAATTTCCAGCTTACAAAGAAAAGTGAATACAGAGTTCTTCAAGGATGCTGGGCCCTTCTTGACAAATTGAATCCTCATAAATTTGGTGAAAGATGTGTCCTCTAGTCCTCTTGCTCTTGGTGGATAAGCAAGTTTGACATAATGAATCCACCCTAACATTCCAATCCAGTATATATAACCTCATCTGCAATATATGAAGGCAGTTCCAGCATTTCAATTTCATTTAGTGTGGGCCAATTTTTGGTACATGTTTCAGCCAACCAGGCAATCAAGCTATTAAAGCCCTTTCTAACACTTTGAGGTGCAACATTGAATCCAGAATCTCTGTTTAGTAAATCCATATCAGTAAATTCAGCCTGACCCAACTGTATTTGCTTTCCACCATTATCTTACAGCTTTAATATCCATTGCCACACATATTCCCCAAATTTCTATCAGTACAAACTGGAAAAATCATGTGGTTCTTTTGGTGTGTAACATTACTCTTCATGGGTCACAGTTTGTACCCAACCCATTGGAACAACTGGGACTTAATTAGGTATGTATATGCCTAAAATCAAAAAGGGGTATCTGGGATAAGTTTTGAGAATAATCAGCAGTATCTTGCAAGGAAACTACCTCCAGGAAAACCATTACAGATTCCTTAGGAAACTCAGGCTTAACTTATTCAGACAGGGGTGGGAGGACTGCTTCTATTGGTGAAAAAGATTCAGGAGAATATAGGAGTTTGAAGACCCCAGCCAACATCATCAGCATCTTCCTATATACCCCCATTCAAATTTTCAGGATCCCATTCCTAACCAATCAATGCCCACAATTTAACAGAAGACACTTTGCAAAGCTGCAAATTCAATTTGCATTGTAATTTAGCCACTCTCAGAATGAAACTCTGGGTTTAGTTTTCAGAAATCTCAGTCCTACAGATACTGGAGATAAGGGTTTCCTTAAGGACAGACATTAAAACTTGCAGTTCCTTTAGGAAGGGCTTGAGCTGAGAATGTGAAGCTCTGAGATCATCCTTTTCTTTCCCCACTTTCTCCAGTGCAGTTAGGAACAACTAGTCAACTGTATTATACTAGTTAAACTAATATGTTTTAAGGTATCAAATACATGGTCATGCAGGACATTGCCTTTCATAAGCATGTGTTTAAGAGTAACCAATGATAATATTTTACATATCTACTGCCACATCACAGCATGGTCTAGTAGTACCCTCTTTACCACTGGAAATACAGTCATTTGTTCCTTTAAATGTTCCTATAATCAGATTAGAGAACCATTCCAAAAACCTCAAACTCAATCTTAAGTTAATAAAACTCAATCTTAAGACTCTATTTCTCTGGAATAACTCTTGCTACCAAAATATATCTAGGTCAGAGTCCTGCAGGGAAACAGAACCAGCAGGATGGTGCTTTTTCTCTCTAACATCTAACTATCTATCTAGTATATTTCAAGGAATTGGCTGCTAGAATTTTGGGGGCTGACAAGACCAACATCTGTATGGCAGGCCAGTAAGCTAGACACTCTCAGGCAGGAGCTGATGTCACAGTCTTGAGATGGAACTTTTTCTTTTGGGGGGAAATCCTGTGTTTGCTGATAAGGCAATTCAACTGCTTGGATGAGACTCATCCACATTACAAAGGATAACTACTTTATTTAAAGTGAACTGATTGCAAATGTTAATAATCTTCACAAGTTGTCTTCACAGCAACATCTAGATGAGCACTTGATTAAATGATTGGGTATTGTAGTCCAGACAAATGGACATGACAAATTAACCATCACACATGGATACTGTCTTCTTTACTTTAAACATTCAGAGTATCATTCTTAAGAAACACTTTATGAAGCAAAACTAATAAAAGAAGCAATCTCTAGTTCTAATTATCTTGAATGTTTTGCCAAACCAAATAAGATGCTGCAAAATAGGCATTTTCAATATTACATTCATTACAGAATATAAATTTGTCCAAATAAAAACAGAGGCTCATCAAAATAGATATATATATATATATATTCGAGACAGTTTCACTCTTGTTGCCCAGGCTGGAGGACAGTGGTATGATCTCAGCTAGCTGCAACCTCCGCCTCCCAGATTCAAGCAATTCTCCTGCTTCAGCCTCCCAAGAACCTGGGGTTACAGGCGTGCACCACCACGCCCAGCTAATTTTGTATTTTTAATAGAGACCAGGTTTCACCATGTTGGTCAGACTGGTCTCGAACTCCTGACCTTAAGCGATCCACGCACCTCGGCCTCCCAAGGTGTTGGGATTATAGGCGTGAGCCACCATGCCCAGCCCAGAAATAATTCTTCTTACAAGTTCACATTTAAAAACACAATTATAAAATTTCTGATTTAAATCTTATACAGTGTTTTATTCTCATAGTATATATTCACTTCCTCACTTTTGTAGTGACAATTTCAATGGCTTCTAATACAAATTTTGTTTTTAATAATTGAAATTTGTTAAAAGTTTCAAAACTTTAAGTTTGGTTGGAATGCTATCCAATAAACACTTCGATTAAAGATCTACAACTGATTTTGAACAAATTGCAACAAAAATGAATAGACGACTCATTTACAAACTAGTTCAATACATTGTAAGGCACTAGACTGATTGTCAGTCTTTCTTCAAAGACAAGCATTTGTAAAATGTGACTGACTCTGGACAACAAACTAAAGTGCATACTTTCATGCTTCATCTTTTTTTGTTTTTTGTTTTGCTTTGTTTTGTTTGTTTTGTTTTGAGACAAAGTCTCACTCTGTCGCCCAGGTTGCCATGCAATGGCATGATCTTGGTTCACTGCAACCTCTGCCTCCCGGATTCAAGCAATTCTCCTGTCTCAGCTTCCTGAGTAGCTGGGACTACAAGCATGCGCCACCATGTCCAGCTAATTTTTTGTATTTTTAGTAAAGACAGGGTTTCACCATGTTAGCCAGGCTGCTCTCAAACTCCTGACCTCAAGTGATTCACCTGCCTTGGCCTCCCAAAGTGCTGGGATTACAGGTGTGAGCCACCGGGCCTGGCCATGCTTCATCATTTTTTAATTCAACATTGATTTAATCACCAAATATTTGTCCTTCAATTACTTTAGATATTTTATTAGCTCATCTTCCTCCTTCTTCATGCTATTCCTCAGACATAAACTTTGATTATTCACTTATATTAACAAAAAAGGGGTATTTTGCTTAATATGGGTTATTGACAAGATTCCAATGCAATTGTTAACTATGTCTTCAGCAGCCAAAACTGGCTTCTTCTGTTGTCCTGGCAAACCATCTCATTTAAATTTGTTTTGGATGCCTTATTTTAAATGAAGCATTATTATTGATAGTTGAATGAAAATAAGCATGGACTGGTTTGATGTACTTCTGCTTTTTGCTTTCAGATACTGCCATAGTCCGATCTACTGATGTGGATGACACATGTGCACTGAATAGAATTTTAACACTGGCTAATCCTGAAGTATACCCACTGACATACCACCTTTCTTCCAGATCCTTTTCAAACACTATGTAATTAACACCTCTCTTTCAATGTCAACAGGTAGAGTGCTGACTAAGTAAAACAAAGTATGCTCAGATATGAGTGTTAGGGACGGCTATATCTTCATGGGTTATCCAGTAGTAAAGCCAAACTAATCATTTTAATAAATAAGCCACAACATTTTAGTGGCTTATCACAATACAAATATATCGCTCACTCATGTAACAGTCACTACAGATGTTCCTGGTCAGTGACTAGGTATCTTGCCCAGAATGCTTCAGGAACCCAGGTTCCTGCCAGCTTATATACCACAGTTCAAGTAGGTTCCTCTGTCACTTATGTCTAGACGATGGGATGAGACAGAGCAATTATTAAAAGTCTTGGTCTGGAAGTAACACCCATCACTTCCACTTACATTCTGTAGCTGATTACTGGTCACAAGGCCACACAAGGGAACAAAGGGGACTCGAAAATGTAATCCTTGATTGGACAGCCATATTTCAATTACAATTCCATATTATGACGGAAAGGGTAGGACAGTTTATAGTTGACAACAATCACTTAATGTCATTGATTCTTAACTGCTTACATTAAACTAAAATAAATTCCAGATGGATTAATATTTAAATTTTTAAAAAGCAGATAATTATTATATTAGTCCATTAGTGCTGTTATAACAAAATATCTGAGATCCTGTTTACAAACAACAGGAATTTATTTCTCACAGTTCTGGATGGGGGAAGTCCAAAATCAAGATGTTGGCAGGTTTGGTGTCTGGAGGGCCCAGTCTTTGCTTCCAAGTTGGTGCCTTGTTGCTGCACCCTCTGGAGGAAAGGAAGCCTATGTCCTCACCTGGCGAAACAGTGGAAGGGCACAAAGGCCTAGCTAGTTATCTCCAGCCCTTTTATAAGGTCACTAATCCCATTCACAAGAGGTCTACCATCATGACTTAATCACCTCTAAAGGCTATCACATTGGGGTTTGGGTTCTAACCTTTGAATTTTGGAGGGACACATTCATTCAAACCACAGCAATTATAATCACAAAAAAAGAAAAATTTATTATGACAAAAAATGAGATTCATGAAAGAAAAGTATTCATTAACTAAACTACAAAAATAAGCCATGGCAATAAGAAAAATGAGGGGAGAGGGGAGGCTTGTAACTCTGACCACAAGAAAAGTGGTCATTTCTTTAACATATAAATCAAGAAGAAAATCCTAAAATCCAATAGGAAAACTATTGAATGGAATAGGCATGCAAAAGATATGATAGCTCACTCTAAAAGGAAAGATAAGGATACTAAGCAGTACATTCAAAATTAAACCAAAGTAAGATGCCACTGGCACAAACCACTTTGCTGACATTGTAGGATAGGCTATGGCAAATTTGTATATTGCTTATGAGGGTATAAATCAATACAACTTCTTTGGATTTTAATTTCTCAATAGCTCTAAAAATTTAAAAGAACCTATCCTTTGGCCTAGTGAATTCACTCTAAAAAATTATTTCTCACAGATACGGTTCTTATGTACAGGTTAAAAAAATGATATTTATTTGCTGAGCACTGTTTATAAAAGCAAATGACTAAACAATGTATGGGTCCATCAATAAGATTCTTGCTAAATTATGTTTCATCCATACATTGGGAAAACATAGAGCAGTTCAAAAAAATAAGATAAATCCATATGCACTGACATGTTCAAATCTTCTGCCACTGTAGATAAAAAATGTAATCTACGTAACACAAATAGTGCAGTAGTATTTATGAAAAAGGTATATTTGCTATATCTTTGCTATGCATGTATATGCATAGAAAGGGTTGGTAAGGATGCAGACCCACTTTTTAACACTTCTTTTAAGAGGAATGGGAGTGAAAGATTTTGATTTTTTTCCCACTTTTCATTCTATGCATCTACTTCTTTTTACCAGGCGAATGTATGTATATGTTACACTTGTGGACAGAAAATAAAAATAATAACTAAGTCAAGTGCGTCAGGTTTACAAAAGTCTTACCCGAAATTGCTACTGGGTGAACGCCAAGAAAGGTAAAATCTGTCACTCAGGACACGTGGAATTTCTGTGCCATTTGTGTGCGTGGAAGAAGCACCCAAATTCTCCAAATAAATTGCGAGTCCCATAGGATAGGCACACATTTGATGACCTTAAAGAAGCGTTCCTTGTATGTGCAGAACCCCTGAGAAACCAGGGACACCACAAACACGTTTCAGATTAGTTGGGCGGCGGGGCAAAACACATGCTCCCAACGCAGCCTCCGCTTCCGGCGCGCGGCTGGAGCCAAACTCCCCTAGAATTCCTCCAGGAAACCGTTGGGTGGGGCCAGGAAAGCGTTGGGTGGGGCCAGGAAACCGTCTGGTGGGATCTCCGCAGCTACTTTTCACCTGCTGTCCCTCCTGCGCTTCCTTAGAGGAAGAATCAATGCCTTGGGTGGAGCCCGAGCCCGGGCCGAGCCCAGAGCAGAAGCCCAAGCTCACCAAGCAGGACTCGGCGACCGGGTCGGAGTGGTACCAGAAATCTGAGGAATCTGAGTCGGAGGGCAACCAGCCACCCCTGGAACCCCTGGCATCCCCGAGACCCCCCGAAACCCCAGGACCCCCGGCGTTGGAGCGGGACGATGCACCCCTGCCAGAGGGGGACGATGCATCCCCCCGGCCGTCGGTGCTGGACGATGCACCCCTTCCGGAGGAGGAAACCCCCGAACCCAGGGCCATCTGCAGGCATCGGCACCGCTGTCACACCGACTGCCTAGAGGCGCCGCTGTCCCGCGCCTTCCAGTGGCTGGGGTGGCAGGTGGGCGCGCACCCCTGGATCTTCCTGCTGGCGCCCTTGATGCTGACAGCGGCGCTGGGCACCGGCTTTCTGTACCTACCCGAAGAGGAAGAGGAAGACCTAGAGAAGCAGTACACCCCGGTGGGGGGCCCGGCCAAGGCGGAGCGGCGCTTCGTGCAGGGCCATTTCACCACCAACGACTCCTACCGCTTCTCCGCCTCCAGGAGGAGCACCGAAGCCAATTTCGCCTCGCTTCTGGTGGTCTCCTACAGCGACTCACTGCTGGACCCGGCCACCTTTGCAGAAGTCAGCAAACTGGACGGCGCGGTGCAGGATCTGCGTGTGGCGCGGGAAAACGGAAGCCAGATCCAGTACCAGCAGGTGTGCGCGAGGTACAGGGCGCTCTGCGTGCGCCCCAACCCGCTCCTGTACGCCTGGCAGGTGGACAAAACGCTCAACCTGAGCAGCATCTCCTTCCCCATCTACAACCACGGCGGGCATCCCCTCTACCTGACCGGCTTCTTCGGAGGACGCATCTTGGGGGGCAGCCTAGGAATGGGCCACTTACTCCTGCGGGCCAAAGCCATGCGGCTGCTGTACTACCTGAAGACCGAGGACCCTGAGGACAGCGTGCAGAGCAAGCAGTGGCTCACCCATTTCCTCGAACAATTTACCAACATTACGAACACCTTGGCCTTGAAGAAAATTGAGGTACCTGGTGGTTTGGGTTTACAGGGAGGCCAGGAGAAGGTGAGAGGGACGAGGAAGACTTGCTCCCCAGAACCCTAATAAAAGCACCTCCTGACTACTTTATGGGGCCCTTGCCTCTAGGCTGGGTGTGCTCTACCGTATTTGGTACTCAATCCAATTTTCTTAACACCGACGGATGCCAGAAATCGTGAATCCTGGGTAACATTCTAGTCGATAACACAAATCCTGCGTCCACCAGATGGGCCTGTTCAGTACAGACATTGATCTTCATGTTTAATTTTGGGGTTTGGTTTCTAATCAAATTACAGTATTCTGAAATTCTACTTTTAGTTAAAGTCTTCACTGGTTTGGGGGAGCCCCTAAAACTTGCTTGGAGCTCATTGGGATTAAAAAACAAACCGTCTTGTAAGTAAAAGTTCTGTAGTGTTAAGAAGATAACTAGCTTAGCATTTTTCAAGTTAGATACATACAAAGCAGCACCTGGCTTAGTGTGAGGTACATATTAGCTGTTCAGTTATTGGTGGATCTGCAACTCTATTAAGATGTATAAATACGCCTAGTGAAAGAGACACCTGCTGGAAAGAGCTTTCAAAGGCCAGGCCCTCCTGAAATATTTATGCAATTGAAATAGTAAAAGACACCAACCTAATACAAATTTAGAAAAAGTTGCTAATTTCTGCAACTATTAATGAGAACAAGATTAAACAGTTTCAGGCTGGGCGTGGCGGCTCACGCCGGTAATACCGGCATTTTGGGACACCAAGGCAGGTAGACTGCTTGAGTCCAGGGGTTCAAGACTAGCCTGGGCAACCTGGCAAAACTCCATCTCTACAAAAAATACAAAAGTTAGCCAGTCGTGGTGGCACACACCTGTAGTCCCAGCTATTTGTAAGGCCAAGGCAGGAGGATCACTTGAGCCCAGGAGGTTGAGGGCCCTGTCTCAAAAAAAAAAAAAAAAAAAGATTTCAAAGTTTTATATAAAATTCAGATTTTGTTTATTCAGGAGTTTTATTTAAACTTTGAATTTGCAAGAAACTTGGGGAATCCATAGATGTGTGGAAAGAAGCAAATTGACATTGTTTTCTCTTTTCTGAAGTCATAATCCATGTATTTTTATCTTTTGCTGAATTTTAACATATTGTTTCATCACTAGAATAAAGTGTTTCAATAGCTTTTGTAACTCACACACAAATGTTGTAATTAAAAGTTATTTATCTGAGTATATTTTTGTGGCAGGTGGTCCACTTTACATCGCTTTCCAGACAACTGGAATTTCAGGCAACTTCTATGACTGTGATCCCTGTGTTTCACCTGGCATATGTTCTCATCATTCTGTTTGCAGTCACGTCATGCTTTAGGTAAAAAGCTTTGATTAGTTTTTAAATCTCTTTTATGAAAAATACTTTATTGTGGTAAAATATTATATATGACATAAAATATACTATTCTAGCCATTCTTAAGTGTACAATTCAGTGGCATTAATTACATCCACACTGGCTTGCAACCATCACAACTATCTGTTTTCAAATATTTTACATCATCCCAAACAGGAACTCTGTTACCATTTTGCAATAAATTCCCCATCACTACCACCACCACCCCCACCCAGTGCCAGTTAACCTTTAATCTACTTTGTGAATTTTCCTAAAGATTTCATATAGTGGAATCATATAATTGTCTTTTTGTGACTGGCTCATTTCACTAGGCATAATATTTTCAAGGTTCATCCTTGTAGCATGTATCAGAACTCCATTGCGTTTTATGGCTGAATAATACCGATTCCTTCAACTTTGTTCTTCTCCTTCAAGATTACATAGATCATCCGAGACTCCTTGCAATTCCATATGAATTTAAGAATCCGCTTCTCTATTTCTGGGGGGGAAATGGCTGTTGGAATTTTGATGGGGATTGTGTTGAATCTGCAGACTGTTTTGAGTAGGACTGGCATTTTAGCAATATTGAGTCTGCCAACCCAGGAACTAAGGATCTTTCCATTCATCTAGGTCTTTTTACGTTTCTTTTACCTTGTGTGGTAGTTTTCAGTGTGCAGATCCTTCACCTCCTTGGTTAAAATTATTCTTAGGTGTTTCATTCATTTAGAGCTATTCAAATGGAATTGTTTTCTTGATTTCCTTTTTGGATTGTTTATTGCATATGTATAGAAGCACAACTAATTTTCTGGTGTTGATCTTGTATCCTGAAGTTGTGCTGAATTTATTAACTCTAGTAGTTTTCTTCTGGATTCTTTGGTATTTTTCAGGTATACAATCATGTGATCTCTGAGGAGGGAGAGTTATATTTCTTCCCTTCCAATTTAGATGCTTTTTATTTATACATTTTTTTTATCTAATTGCTCTGGCTACAACTTCCAGTACAACATCGCATATCAGTGGGGAAAGTGGGGCGTCTTTTCTGTCTTGTTTCTGATCTGATCTGATCTTAGAGGAAAGCTTTCATTCTTTCACCCTTGAGCATGATGTTAGTTTTACTATTTTTATAAATGCCTTTACTGTTTTGAGGAATTTTCCTTCATATTCCTAGTTTTTTAGTGTTTTTATTATGAAAGGGTGTTGGATTTTGTCAAGTGCCTTTTAAACATCTAGTGAGATGGTCATGTGGTTGTTGTCCTTTGTTTTATAAATATGGTATATTACATTGATTGACTTTCTCCCAATGACCTTTCTGGGATAAATCCCAGCTGACTATGATGTATAATCCTTTTAATATGCTTTGGATTGGACTTACTGGTATTTGTTAATGACTTTTGCACCTATATTCATGAGAGCTATTGGTTTGTAGTTTTCTTTTCTTATGATGTCATTGTCTAGCATTGTATCAGTGTAATGATGATCTCCCAGAGTGAGTTAAGAAATGTTCCCTCCTCTTCAATTTTTTGGAAGAGTTTGAGAAGGATTCCTGTTACCTCCACTTTAGATGTTTGATAGAATTCATCAGTGAAATCTGGTCCTGGACTTTTCTTTGTTGGGAGTTTTTTTATTACTGGTTTAATCTTTTGTTACAGGTCTTGAGATTTTCTATTTCACCTTAAGTCAGTTTAGATCATTTGTGTTTTTGTAGGAATTCATGCATTCCATCTAGGTTATCCAGTTTGTTGACATACAGTTTTTGATAATATTCTCTTATAAACTTTTCTATTTCTATAAGGTCAGTAGTAACATCTCCGCTTTCATGTCAGCTTTAATTATTTGTGTCTTCTCTTTTTCTTTGTGACACTAGGTAAAATTTAATCAATTTTGTTAATCTTTTCAAGTAACCAACTTTTGGATTGATTCATTCTATTGTTTTTCTATTCTGTATTCACCTCTGTTCTAATCTTTATTCTTTCCTTCCTTTTTCCTGTGGCCTGAATGTTTGTGTCCTCCCAAAATTCCTATGTGGAAACCTAATTCCTGGTGTGATAGTAATATGAGGTGGGCCTTTGAGAGGTGATTAGAATGGGACTGATACTCTTAAAAAGAATTCCGAGGGAGCTTATTAGCCCTTTCCACCATGTAAGGACATAGCAAGAAGGCACCATCTGTGGAGCAAAGAGCAAACCCTCACTAGACACCAAATCTTTGGCCTTGACCTTGGATTTCGCAACCTCTAGTACTGTAAGAAGCAATTTTCTGTTGTTTATAAGTTTCTCAGTCTATTTTGTTACAGTGGGCAGAACAGACTAAGACACCTCTGTTAGCTTTGGGTTTGGTTTTCCCTCCTTTCCCTAGATCCACAAGCTGTTAAGTTATTGATTTGAAATCTTTTTTCTTTTTTTTTTTTTTTTTTTTTTTGAGACGGAGTCTCGCTCTGTCGCCCAGGCTGGAGTGCAGTGGCCGGATCTCAGCTCACTGCAAGCTCCGCCTCCCGGGTCCACGCCATTCTCCTGCCTCAACCTCCCGAGTAGCTGGGACTACAGGCGCCGCCATCTCGCCAGGCTAATTTTTTGTATTTTTTTTTTTAAGTGGAGACGGGGTTTCACTGTGTTAGCCAGGATGGTCTCGACCTCCTGACCTTGTGATCCGCCCACCTCGGCCTCCCAAAGTGCTGGGATTACAGGCTTGAGCCACCGCGCCCGGCCATCTTTTTTCTTTTTAATGTAAGTATGTACAGCTATAAATTTCCCTCTGAGCACTATTATCACTGTATCCCATAAGTTATGTTACGTTGTGTGTTCATTTTCCCTCTTAACTAAGTATTTTCTAATGTCCCTTGATTGTTTAATAGTGTATTGTTACATTTTTGTAGATTTGTTAATCCAGTTTTCCTTCTATTGTTGATTTTTAGCTTTATTCTATTGTTGGTTAGAAAAACATACACTGTATAACTTCAGTCATTTAAAACTTGTTCAGACTTGTTTTACAATCAAATGTATGATCTATCCTGGAGAATGTTCCATGGGCACTAAAGAAGAGTGTATATTCTGCTGTCATTGGGTTGAGTCTTCTATATATTTCCATAGGGTCTAATTGGTTTGTAGTGTTGTTCATTTCTCTGTGTCCTTATTGATATTCTGCTCAGATGTTTTATGCATTGATGAAAGTGGTATATTGCATTGTCCAGCTTTTTTTTTTTTGAGATGGAGTCTCACTCTGCCACCCAGGCAGAAGTGCAGGGACACAATCTTGCCTCACTGTAACCTGCACCTCCCAGGTTCAAGCAATTCTTCTGCTTCAGCCTCCCAAGTAGCTAAGATTACAGGTGTGCATCATCATGCTCACCTGATTTTTGTATTTTTAGTAGAGATGGGGTTTCACCATGTTGCCCAGGCTGGTCTCAAACTCCTGACCTCAAGTGATCCACCCACCTCAGCCTCCCAAAGTGCTGAAATTATAGGTCTGAGTCACCACGCCTAGTCCTCTCCAGCTATTATTGTAGAGCGCTCTATCTCCCCCTTCACTTCTGTCAATATTTACTTCATATATTTTGGGTCTCTGTTATGCAGTGCACATATGTTTACAGTTGTTGTAGCTTCTTGGGGAATTGACCCTTTTATCAATATATAATGTACGCCTTTGTCTCTAAGTCTGTTTTGCCTGATGTTAGTGTAGCCACTCCTGCTCTATTTTGGTTACTATTTGTGTAGAGTATCTTTTTATATACTTTCAATCTACTTATAGTTTTGGAGATAAAGTAAGTCTGTAAACAGCATATAGTTAGATCATGTTGTTTTATCCATTCTGCCAACCTGTCTTTTGATTGGAGAGTTTTATCTATTTACATTTAAGGTAATTGCTGACAAGAAAGAACTTTTAACTTTTTTATGTTCTATCTGTCTTATAACTTTTTTGTCCTTCATTTCCTCTATTATGCTTTATTTTTTCACATTTCTTTTTTCTTTTCAGACAGGGTCTTTCCCTGTTGCCCAGGCTGCTGTGGAGCGGCACAATCGTAACTTACTGCAGCCTTGAACTCCTAAACTCAAGCAATCCTCCCACCTCAGCCTCCTGAGTAGCTGGGACTACAGGCACATGCCACCACATCTGGCTAATTTTTATTATTTTTTGTAGAGACAGGATCTTGCTGTGTTGCCTAGGCTGGCCTTGAACTCCTGGCCTCAAGTGATCCTCTCACCTCAACCTCCCAAAGTGGTGGGATTACATTGTGAGCCACCCCCACTGGTTGGTGCAGCATGAGCTACTATGCCTAGCCACATTTCCTTTTGTTTTTTTTTGAGACAGAGTCTGGCTCTGTCGCCCAGGCTGGAGTGCAGTGGCACAATCTCGGCTCACTGCCAGCTCTGCCTCTTGGGTTCATGCCATTCTCCTACTTCAGCCTCCCGAGTAGCTGGGACTACAGGTGTCTGCCACCACGCCCAGCTAATTTTTGATATTTTTAGTAGAGACGGGGTTTCACCGTGTTAGCCAGGATGGTCTCGATCTCTTAACCTCGTGATCCACCCGTATCGGCCTCCCAAAGTGCTGGGATTACAGGCGTGAGCCACTGCGCCTGGCCGCCACATTGCATTTTTTTTTGTTTTTCTGGTATACAATACACTTGGGAATTATACTGCACCAGGTAAGATTTCTATCACAGTGACATTCCATTATGCTTTCTTTTATGATTAGTTTATATTTTTCTAGTGAGCTGTTTTTATTCTCTTTTCATCCCCTTTTGTGATATTTTTAGAGATTTTCTTTGTGATTACCATGGGGATTTTATATAACATCCTAAATTTAAAATAGTCTGTACTGAATTGATACCAATTTAATCCAAAACCATATAAGAACCTCTTCTCCTCTTTGTCACAAATTACACCTTGATATATTGTATGCCCTGTAACATAGATTTGCAGTTATTTTTTATGCATTTGTCTTTTAACTTCTATAGAAAATAAAATGTGGAGTTACAACCAAAAATACAATAATACTTGCTTTTATAGTTGTTCATGCATTTCCTTTTACTGGATATTTTTATTTCTTCATACAAGTTAGTTACTGTTTCTAGTAACTTTCTAAATTCCCCAGCATGCATAGTTGCTTTTCAATATCCTAAATTCTCAGAGAAATGCTCCCCATCTTTTGTCTTAGTGTTTTGTACATTTGGGGTGTAATCTCTTGCCCCAGCCATCTGAGGGTTGTTAATTCAGGTTGCAATGTTTGCCACCTTTTTCAACCTGAGTTTTGAGTTAAGCAAAACAGAAAGGAGCACCTTACATGAGTCTTTTGTGTAGCCAGACATATTTTATATATATATATATACACATATATATATACACACACATATATACACACACACACACACACACACATATATATATATATATATATATTTTTTTTTTTTTTTTTTGAGATGGAGTCTTGTTCTGTCACCCAGGCTGGAGTGCAGTGGCGCAACCTCCGCTCACTGCAACCTCTGCCTCCCGGGTTCAAGCCATTCTCCTGCCTCAGCCTCCTGAGTAGCTGTGATTACAGGCATGTGCCACCACACCCAGCTAATTTTCATATACAATATTTCTTGAGTAAAATTCGCTCTTCCCCCTCCAGATCCAGTGAAACACTCTGACACTGGGACTCAGGCTGTCATCACTTTAATACTGCCTCTGCTTTTGAGACTGTGACCACTTTAACACCCCTGCTACCTTAACACTGCCACCATGCCAGAAAGGGGGACTATTTTTTCTTTTTCTTTTTTTTTTTTTTGGTTCATCACTCGCTTGGTTGCTCTCACTTTTTCCGGGGTTCATAAAATTGCTTCTGACGGTTTCTGCTTGTTTTTCTGATAATTCTTTGAGAAGACAAGAGCTTCTTATTATACCATTTTTCCTGACATCCCGTGCTAAACTCTTATTTTTTAAGCCTGGTGATTTTTAAAAACATTTTTTCTCATCAGCAATAGTGTCTAATCAAATGGAATAGTAAAAGAAATTGTGGCCAGTTTTGTTTGATTTGGCATATCTTTTTTACCTAACATATTGCATCAATTACGATTAATTGTTCCATTTGGAAGGCAGATAAGTTGGTAGAACCAGGAAGCACGTCCTATTTCTACTAATTTAAAATAGTACTTTTCACTTCATAAAAAATTAAGTTCAAATTTAATTGACTTAAGTGTCTCCATTGTTCTAATGTGCAGTTTACCTTGTTAAGCACTTAAAAATTGTTCTCTAGGCATTAAGGGTAGTTTGTGTTCTTGTTTGAGTTCAAACTAAAATATGAAAGATATCATCAAACAACAGAATTTAGATGTAGGAGGAACCCCATAGATTATATTCTAATTAATTTACATCAGAGTCACCCAGAGAGCCATAAACCAGGGATTCTCCGGCATCACCCTACCAAATTAAAATATCTTGGGTTAAATCTGGAAATCTGTATTTCAGAAATTTCTCTAGCTGATTCTTACGTGTAGGTAGGTTTAGGGACAAATAATATAATTTAACTATTTAGATGTATGGAGAAGAAAGATGAAGTCTCAGTAGGTAAAGGGATGTGAAGACATTGGGGACCTCTTTGGGTCAATAAACTACCTCATAATTTTGTTACCCTGGAAAGGAGGACCACATCCCTTAGAAACAAAGAAACTTTAAAAAGAAACAAAAAAAAACCCCGCAAAATTCAGTCTACTAAACTTAGTAGGATAAAGCATTTTAAAAATTCAGTCTACATGTTACTAATAATTGGTTTGACAAAACTTTTCTACTAGATAGATAGTTGGTTTTGAAAATACAAATTCTAGTCAGTTCTTACATATCTTTACAAATGATTTGGACAATAACGCAGAAAAATATTTAATAAGAGAATTGGAAAATGATTTATAGTTGTCTCTAAAGACTCTTCTGTGCTTATGTAACCACCATATTGAACACAAGACTCATAAGGTATAAACATAAAGCAGTTGTATTTTTGTCTCCCTTTGTTTCCTGTTAGTTTACTAGATAGAGCAAGTTCTTCCTCTGCCTCATGAAAATTCAGACAGTCCCTATGTTATGGTAATTCTTAAGCAAGACAAAAAGTCCTCCAGTCAGAATTAAAATGTCCATGTTCATGTTCATGTCATAAACAAAAGTGGTAACTTGATTTGAAGCTAAGGTTTTTCCCCCTCTCCTAGCTGGAGCATGCTACATGGAATAGCCTTTAATAGGGAAAAAGGGATATTCCAGTCCTCTCCTGTCACTTCTCCTACTATCCACCTTGCTGAGTGGTTCACAGACTGGAACATGCTCAAAGACTAGGAGAAATGGAATTGAAAAATTCTTAAGGTATGAATGCTGCCATGACAGTCTAACATATGTCTTCTCTAGTCTTGAATATGAAATTGATCCTCCCGCAAGTGTTTGTTTGGTGTTTTTTTGTTTTGTTTTGTTTTGTTTTGTTTTTTGAGATGGAGTCTCACCCTGTCACCCAGCCTGGAGTGCAATGGCACAATCTCAGCTCACTGAAACCTCCGCCTTCTGGGTTCAGGCGATTCTCCTGCCTCAGCCTCCTGAGTAACTGGGATTACAGGCATGTGCCACCACACCTGGCTAATTTTTGTATTTTTAGTAGAGACGGGGTTTCGCCATGTTGGCCAGGCTGGTCTCAAACTCCTCAGGTGATCCACCCACCTCCGGCTTTCCAAAGTGCTGGGATTACAGGCGTGAGCCACTGCACCCTGCCACCTGCAAGTGCTTTTATAAGTTCCCTGGACACCTCTCGCTCCCCCTCTTCCCTTATCACAAAGGGTCTCTTATGTCTGTTCTGGGTGGAGCTTCCTAGACAGTTCTAGTACTTATTCCCATTTTGCCTGTCTCACACACACTCATATATGAAGGTTATATCTTGCATACACGTGTTTAGCTCATTTAAGACACATATTCAAACATATTTCAGGATTCTATATTTATTGTCTTGCAATGAAGTCACTTAAATAAGACTTTTTCAAAAGCCTATGCTCTAAATTGAACTTAATTATAGTTCATGCTATTTCATGTATAGTAATACCCTGCTTTTCCTCAGGAATACTATCCAAGACATCCAATGGATGCCTGAAACCACAGATAGTACTGAACTTTATTTATATCTAGCCAAAGTCTCTATAATCAATACTATACTTCACTCCCCTATCCTCTGAAAAATTCACACCTAAGAAATCCAGAAACTCAAAAGGAGGAATGGGCATAACCTTGTCATATATACCTTTTATCCAAAATCTTTCTGATTTTGAAATTCATCTCTTTTACTTTCTTATCTTAAACTCCTATAAACCAATATTGTTCTTTTAAAAATGTGTTATAATATGCCGGGCGCAGTGGCTCATGCCTGTAATCCCAGCACTTTGGGAGGCCAAGGCAGGCGGATCACCTGACATCAGGAGTTCGAGACCAGCTGGCCAACATAGTGAAACTCCATCTCTACTAAAAGTACAAAATTATCCAGGTGTGGTGGCACATGCCTGTAATCCCAGCTACTCGAGCGGCTGAGACAGGAGAATCACTTGAACCTGGGAGGCAGAGGTTGCAGTGAGCTAAGATCGCGCCATTGCACTCCAGCCTGGGCAAAAAGAACAAAAGTCTGTCTCAAAAAAAAAGAATTATAATAAGAGATTTTATTATAACAAAGCAATTTACTCTTGCCCTGGAATTTATATGTGTATGTGTGTTGACTTGGGGCCCTGACCTAAATTCGTAGTACCAGGTTGAGAAAAAGTGAAATTCAGTAACAGTACAGGCATTTTATTAGCAAGAATAATTTTATCTATTTAAATGTGATCTCCCTGCAGGTCTTTAGTCATGTTCCTGCTGTTTTGAAACCAGTGGTTCCAGTTCCTCAGCTCCTAGACTTTAATTCCAAAGTTGGTTTCTCTCCCCCACTAGAATATCTGAATGCAGGTATCAGTCATTTGTTTTGAAGCAATTTTTAACAAGTAAAATCTAAAACCAGAGGTTGTTGCCAATATTTTAAAAGGTAACGTTATGGTTGTTGAGGAGGTAAAGCACTGAATCATACTTTAAAATATTCTGTAGTCCCATTCCTGTTGGTTTGCCAAGGAAACAGGCACAGATTGGGTCATTTAAAATATAGCACATTTTAATTTTTTCCAAATTCGTAGCAACTTTTCCACAGAGCCCACTTCACCAGTAGAGAAGAATCCTGAAAGTAACTTGAAAGAAGACTTTCCTACTGTATGTTAACAACAATACACATTGTACTAGCTTTGAAATACAGGAGGTATTTAATGTTGTGTTATGGCTAGTTAGAGATCAGGAATAGGTGAAAAGATAACTGCTTATATATTCTTTCTCTGGTACAGTTTGCTCTTCATTACCTGTTATATTCCACTCCCACCCTTCTGAAGATCAGAGTGGAATTAGCCATTAACAGTGTTTTAGTACTTCTTTGTGGTTCCAAAATGCCAGTCAGTGACTTAGTGCTTGGCTGGCTGTAAAGAATCACATGTAGGAAAGTTGGTAGAAGTACAGATTTACAGATTTCTAACTTTTCTGCTCCCTTTCTTTCCTTTTATTTATTTATTTATTTATTTATTTATTTATTTATTTTAATTGGTCTGAGATAGTCCCTGGGAATTAAAGGTCTCCAGAAGATACGTGTGGAAATTATTGCCTTAGAGATTTCTGACTACGTGTCCAAGTCAAAAATGTTATCCATTGATGAAAGCTGCCACCACAAATTCTATGATTTTTCCCTCCAACTTTGCAGGTTTGACTGCATACGAAACAAAATGTGTGTTGCAGCCTTTGGAGTGATTTCTGCTTTCTTGGCAGTGGTGAGCGGCTTTGGCCTGCTGTTGCACATTGGGGTGCCATTTGTCATCATAGTTGCCAATTCGCCATTTCTTATTCTAGGTGAGTTAAACAAAATGGGAGGCTGCACACTGTGTATGTGGCAGGGTAGGGGATATAAGGGAAAGAATTCTATTGAGGTGGCTCTATAGTTCACAAATGAGGTGCCAGGAAACAGGGAAATGAAATTGAACTGGATATCTCTAGAGGTGGAAAGATTGAGTATCCTAATGGAAAAACAGACCGTGTACGTGAACAGCAGTTCACATGTAAAAAACAAAATACGAATCACTAAAAATACAGTCATGTATCACTTAACATTGAGGGTCTGAGAAATGCTTCCACAGGCAATTTTGTCGTTGTGTAAACTTCCTAGAGTGTACTTACACAAACCTCAATTGTATATCCTACAACGTACCTCGGCTATGCTGGCCTCCTACTCCTAGGCTGCAATCCTGTACGGCATGTTACTATGCTGAATACTATAGGTAACTGTCACACAATGGTAAGTATTTGTGTATCTAAATATATCTAAACGTAGAAAAGGTACAGTAAAAATATGGTAGAAAATATAAAAAATGGTCCACTTGTACAGGGTACTTATCACGAATGGAGCTTGCAAGAATGAGAGTTGCTCCGGGTAAGTCAGTGAATAAATGTTGAGTGAACATAAGGTATAGGACATTCCTATACACTACTGCAGACTTTATAAACACTGGACACTTAAGCTATGCTACATTTATTTAAAATGTATTTTTGTTTCTTCGATAACCTTAGCCTACTGCAACTTCATTATTTTATAAACTTTAAAGATTTTTTTACACTTTTTGACTTTTGTGATAACACAGCTTAAAACACAAGCACATTGGAGAGCTGTACAATAATATTTTCTTTCCTTAGATCTTGGTGTAAACAAACTCTGCCAGTCTTATGAAAATACAGCACATACAATTATGTACACAACATAATACTTAATAAACAATTGTTACTGCTTTATGTATTCACTATGCTAAATTTTATGTCATTATTTTAGAGTATACTCTAACTTATGAAAAAAATAGTTAAATGTAAAATAGCTTCATGTAGGTTATTCAGGAGATATTTCAGAAGAAGGCATTGTTATCATAGCAGACAGCTCCACGTGTCCTGAAGACCCTCCAGTGGGACAGGATGTGGAGATGGAAGACAGTGATAGTGATGATTCTGACCCTATGAAGGCCTAGGCTAATGTATGTGGGTTATGGTTGGTTTTTTGTGATGGAGCCTCACTCTGTCACCCGGGCTGAAGTGTAGTGGCTCAATCTCGGCTCCTGGGTTCGAGCGGTTCTCCTGCCTCAGCCTCCTGAGTAGCTGGGACTACAGGCACGCACTACTATGCTCATATGTTTTTGTATCTTAGTTTTTAATAAAAAGTTTAGAAAGTAAAAAATAAATAAATAAAAATTTTTTTAAATAGAAAAAGGCTTATAGACTAAAGATATAAGTAAAGAAAATATTTTGTATAGCTGTCCCATGTTTTTGTGTTTTAAGCTGTGTTATAAAAAGCCAAAAAAATTTTTAAAGCTTAAAAGTTTATAAAATAATAAAGTTACAGTAAGCTAAAGTTAATTTATTATTGAAGAAAGAAAAATATATTTTAAAATAAATGTAGTGTAGCCTAAGTATCCAGTGTTTATAAAGTCTACAGTAGTATACAGGAAAATCCTAGGCCTTCATGCAAACTCTACAAAATGGCTTACATTAAATCAATTATATACGTCTTAACTATAGTTATGGCTGTGGGGTACACTGGATGATTAGGTGTGAGTGCGTACGAGGAAGGTATGCCTTGAAAAGCTAGAATAAATAAGCTAATATCCAGTACACAACTCACCATCTCCCCCAGAAACCAAATATTAGTTTTTCCAAGATGCTTACTTTCCAAAATATAAACATCTTTATTTTCTCATGCTTACTGTAAAATAAATTCTGAACTTACCAAAAATACAAAGAAAAATGGAAAACAACTGTAATTCCACCCTTCAGGGATAATTCCTGCTAATATCTCTATGTATATCCATCCAGAATTTGTTCTATGCAAATATACACATGTAGCTATCTCTCCATTTCAAACATCTTATTTTATAACAAGAAATTTTTGTTTAACATTAAATATCTACCTCTTTTTAAAAAGACTGAATATGACTCCAATCTAACACTATGTTTGATTTGGCCAATGTCATACTGTTACGGGATTATGTTGTTTTCAATATTTTCCTATTATAAATTACGCCAAAATGAACACACTTGTTCTACTTTTGAGCATTTGTCCAATTAGGACAAATTCCTAGAAGTAGAATTGACAGTCAAAGGTATTCCCTTTTTAAGTCTTTTGCTTTGTTGCAAACTTGGACTGAAAAATTGTGTGCCAATTTCCATTTCTCCCTAGTGGACTGAATGTCTTCATTTGCAGAAAACCCTCCAGAAATCCTCAGTCTTGCTAATATTGATTAATAAGAAAACCAAGTGTCTCACTTGTGGTTTAATTTGCATCCCTTGATTAATTGAAAAGTCAATTTTTTTTCTTATACCATTATTCACTACATAACGACATTTGGGTCAAAGATAGACTGCATATACAAAGCAGACCACATATACAATGGTAGTCCCAGAAGGTTATAATGGAGCTGAAAAATTCCCATCACCTATTGTTATCATAGCCATCCTATTGTCATAACGCAATTCATTACTCACATATCTGGTAGGAGGCTGGAGGGAGGTGAAATTTATCTGCAACAAGCTCATGCTGCCCTTTCCAGTTCCTTTTTTTTTTGGTAATCCCCTTTCCCGGGCTTCAGTCATGACCTGAAAATTCTCTGATGTTCTCCTATTCCAACCAATCTAAAATATCACTGAGGAAAGGGACTAATTATCTAGTAGGCATTAATATGTAAAGAATTCTTAAGATTTACCTTGACACATATTTCTGATCTCATTACAATGAACTGGGCAAGTGGAATTTGAATACCAACATCCTAGGTATCAGAAACAAACTAGCAGAAAAACTGTATCTGTGTATGTGCCTGTGCGTGTCTATAAACTATGTGGTGCCTCTCAAATCATGCCACAGAGATAGCCAGATGCTCACTGTAGAACACATTAAGTCCAGCTTATATTTCAAGCAACAAAATGTTGGCTGGGTGTGTCTGTACATGAGCATGAAATATCTTACAAGAGAAAATGATCTCTCAAGCAATCTATTGGAATCAAAGACACACATTGCCAATGCTGCTTTGACTGATACCCATCTAGCCAGGTTTCCTGACCTCATCATGGAAACACCCTAAGCAAAGAGTAGAGTATACTGCGCTATGTGCAATAATAGGAGTATGTACAAAGCAAAGACTTATTACAAAGGAAGGAGTGATGAGTTCTATTGTAACTTCAGAGGCAACCAGGGAAAGCATCACAGAGAAGGTAGTATTTAATCAGAGGGTTTGACAAGATAAATAAAGCCTTAAGATATAGAAAAAGAAAATGGTTTGAACCAACCTGTTTAATTTTTAATGGATAGTAATATGTATGAAGATGAAGATTCTGTTTCTTTCTTTTTTTTTTTTTTTTTTTGTTACAGGTGTTGGGGTCGATGACATGTTTATCATGATTTCTGCCTGGCATAAGACCAGCCTTGCAGATGACATACCAGAGCGGATGTCCAATGTCTATTCAAAAGTGGCAGTGTCTATTACAATCACCACCATCACTAACATCCTGGCCTTCTATACAGGGGTTATGAGCTCTTTTAGGTCCGTACAATGTTTTTGCATCTATACAGGAACGACCCTGTTATTTTGCTATTTTTATAGCATCACCTGTTTTGGAGCATTTATGGCCTTGGATGGTAAAAGAGAAGTAGTCTGCCTACGCTGGTTGAAAAAGGCTGACGCAAAATGGTCCTCATTTAAAAAGTTCTGCTGTTTCCCGTTTGGTTCTGTCCCAGATGAACATGGAACTGATGTCCATCCAATGAATTTGTTTTTTAGAGACCGTTTTGGCCCCTTTCTCACAAGCAGTGAGTCCAAGTATTTTGTAGTCTTTATATACGTTTTGTACATCATAAGCAGTATATATGGGTGTTTCCATGTGCAGGAAGGTTTAGACCTTCGAAATCTGGCAAGTGACGATTCCTACATCACACCATATTTTAATGTAGAGGAAGATTATTTTTCAGATTATGGTCCCAGGGTTATGGTTATTGTTACTAAAAAAGTTGACTACTGGAATGAAGATGTTAGGCAAAAACTGGAAAACTGTATTAAAATTTTTGAAAAAAATGTCTATGTAGATAAAAATCTTACAGAATTTTGGTTAGATGCATATGTGCAATATTTAAAAGGTAACAGCCAAGATCCTAATGATAAGAATACTTTTATGAACCATATTCCTGATTTTTTAAGCAATTTTCCAAATTTTCAGCATGATATTAATATTTCATCATCAAATGAAATCATTTCTTCTCGGGGCTTCATTCAGACAACAAATGTTTCTTCCTCAACCAAAAAGAAAATAATGTTATTCCAATTACGACGCATAGCTGAAGACTGTCAAATTCCCCTAATAGTATATAACCAGGCATTTATATATTTTGATCAGTATGCTGCGATAATAGAAAACACTGTTCGAAATGTATTGGTTGCATCAGCAGCTATGTTCATTGTTTCCTTATTGTTAATCCCTTATCCATTTTGTTCCTTGTGGGTGACTTTTGCTATTGGTTCTGTGATTGTAGGAGTAACGGGTTTCATGGCATTCTGGAAAGTCAATCTTGATTCCATATCCATGATTAATCTTGTCATTTGTATAGGGTTTTCTTTCGATTTTTCTGCACACATTTCCTATGCATTTATTTCTAGTTCCCAGCCCTCAGTAAACCAAAAATCAATTGAGGCATTATATCTTCTAGGCTACCCAGTGTTACAAAGTGCAATTTCAACAATATTAGGGGTGTGTGTTTTAGCTTCAGCGAAAGCATACATCTTCAGAACATTTTTTAAGATTATGTTTCTTGTTATGGTATTCGGGGCAGCTCATGGCCTAATTTTTATTCCAGTATTCTTAACCTTTTTTGGAAGGTTTATTTGAATATCCACTAACAAATCAAAGACCAATTCTATAATTCCTAATTGTCCCAATCCAATCTAATTTTTTTAAATGCACTATTAGGTATAGTCAACAAACTACTAGGAGACCAAGGTGGGTGGATCACCTGAGGTCAAGAGTTCGAGACCAGCCTGGCCAACATGGTGAAACTTTGTCACTACTGAAGATACAAAAATTATCCAGGCATGGTGGCGTGCACCTATAATCCCAACTACCTGGGAGGCTGAGGCAGGAGAATCGCTTGAACCTGGGAGATAGAAGTTGCAGTGAGCTGAGATCATGCCACAGCACTCCAGCCTGGGTAACAAGAGTGAGACTCCATCTCAGAAAAAAAAAAAAAATTGGTCAACAAACTAAAAACAAGGGCATGTTTCCTTGACTTGGAAATGCCATTTTAAATTATTATTTAAAATATACTGATAAAAATTAATTAGTCTTATGTTAAAATATCTTCGCTAAATTAGGAAGTGTTATCTTTCTTACAGTCTTTACAATCAAGTACAAGGTACAACTTTTCTGTTATTTTTTCCCTTTACTTTATATTTATACCTGAAATTCAACTATTGTATGTATGGTTCATACTATAAATGGAATATTATTTTCATTGTACTTGCTACATGCATTCATATGTGAAAATGCATCTTATCATTTATTTTCCCATTCAGAGGCTTTTCTACACATTTTGTTAATGGTATATTTTGATAAGAAGTTTTTAAAGTTTATAAATCCAATTTATCATATTTTTTCATGGTTAGTGCTTTCTTATCCTAAGAAATATATTGACTACTCCAAGGTTACAAATAAAGTCATCTATGTTTTCTCCTCTAAGCTAATAGTTTTGATTTTACATTTAGGCCTATGATCCATACACATGTATTTGTTGGGCCGTATGGATAGAGGTCCATTTCCTTCTCATAAAAGCTGCCCATTTGTCTCAGCATCATTTGTGAAAAGACTGTCCTTCAGGATAGGATTAACTTGGCATCTATATAAAAAATAAATCAGTTGACAATTTCTATGTGGTTCTAATTTTGTGCCATTGATCTGTTGGTGTGCTCTAAGCCCAGTACCACCACACTGCCTTCATTACTGAAGCTTTATATTAATTACTGAAATTAGGCTGTGTATGTTGTCCACTTTGATTTTTATTAATCTTTCTGATTTCAAAGTTTATCTTTGTTATATTCCTTTTTTTTTTTCTCGAGACAGATTTGCGCCCTGTCACTCAGGCTGGAGTGCAGTGCTGCGATCATAGCTCACTGTGCCCAAAACTCCCAGGCTCATGTGATCCTCCTGTCTCAGCCTCCAAGTAGCTGGGAATATAGTCATGCCATTACATCTGACTAATTTTTTGTTTTAATTTTTTTTAAGAGACAGGGTCTTTCTGTGCTGTCTAGGCTGGTCTTGAACTCTTGGCCTCAAGCAATTCTTCTGCCTCAGCCTCCCAAACTGCTGGGATTACAGGTGTAAGCCACCATACCAACACTTTGTTACTTTTTTGTCTTCAACTCTATAAACCAATATTTTTTTTTAAAGAAGGTAGTCATTGCCGGGCGCGGTGGCTCAAGCCTATAATCCCAGCACTTTGGGAGGCCGAGATGGGTGGATCACGAGGTCAGGAGATCGAGACCATCCTGGCTAACACGGTGAAACCCCGTCTCTACTAAAAATACAAAAACCTAGCCGGGCGAGGTGGCGGGCGCCTGTAGTCCCAGCTACTCCAGAGGCTGAGGCAGGAGAATGGCGTAAACCCGGGAGGCGGAGCTTGCAGTGAGCTGAGATCCAGCCACTGCACTCCAGCCTGGGCGACAGAGCAAGACTCCGTCTCAAAAAAAAAAAAAAAAAAAGAAAGTATTCATCATAATAAAACTATACTGTAACAAAGCAATTCACTTTTACCCTGGAACTTGTTGGTTTTGGGCCTTGAATTTAACTCGTCACACCAATGGGATGGGAAAAGTGAAAAACAGCAACAGTGTAGAAGTTTTATTAATGATTAAGAATGTTAGCTATTTAAATATGATCTTGCCTAAAGGCTTTATTCATGTTTTTCCTGTTTTGCAATCAGTGGCTCCCGCTCCTTAGTTATCTCTCCTAGACGTCAATTACAAATTAGTTTCTTTTCCTCATCAAAAATATTTGGGGTGATGTCAGCATAAACAGGGTAGAATGTAGCTCCAAGAGCCCATTTCACCACAAAAATTTTTTTAAAAATTGAAAAAAGCAAAAACTGTTAGAAAAGATTCTAATTAAACTCTGAAAAATGGTCCAAGGTTTACACCAACCAAATGGACACCAAATCAGAAAAAAAGCAACTTAAAAATGGTGGGAAAACTTTGTGGCATTTTTATTTGCCTTTGTCTCACACCCTCCTCCCTGGCTTGATAGTGATGGTGGTCCTAAGAAGGTAGCCTAGGCCAGGCAGGGTGGCTCAGGTCTGTAATCCCAACACTTTGGGAGGCCAAGGGAGGGTGGATCACCTGAGGTCAGGAGTTCGAGACCAGCTTGGCCAACATGGTGAAACCCCCATCTCTACTAAAAATACAAAAATTAGCCAGGCGTGGTGGCATGCACATCTGTAATTCCAGCTACTTGGAGACTGAAGCAGGAGAATCGCTTAAGACCTGGGAGGCAGAGGTTGCAGTGAGCTGAGATCGCACTACCGCACCCCAGCCTAGGTGACAGAGCAAGACTCTGTCTCCAAAAAAAAAAAAAAAAAAAAAAAAAGTAGCCTACATTCATTCCTACCAGGTGTGGGACCCAGATTCCTAGTTCCAGAGGGAGAAAAGACCTCATTCACAGAGAGTTTGTCTGTTTAAACATGTCTACGAGCTATCAGAAGACTGACACAAAGCACTTAATGCTTGTTTTACCTTCCCCAGAACTCACTCATGGTGAAAAGTTAGCAAGAATTTCCTTAAAACATCATAAGCCAAATGAACAGCCCACAAGCATCAGGGGCAAAACATTACTGTTGAGGTATTTAATAGTGCCCTATAAGCCAGGGAGGAAAGGCTGGGCCAAGAGTTTGTCAAAATAAGGCATTCAAAAGCACCTTTATACACTGGGATTTTTTGTTTTTTTTTTTTTTTTTGGCTTTGAGACACAGTCTTACTCTGTCACCCAGTGGAGTGCAATAGAGTGATCTTGGCTCTCTGCAACCTTTGCCTCCCAGGTTCAAGTGATTCTCCTGCCTCAGCCTCCTGAGTAGCTGGGACTATAGACGGGCGCCACCACGCCCAGCTAAGTTTTATATTTTTAGTAGAGATGGGGTTTTGCCATGTTGGCCAGGTTGGTCTTGAACTCCTGACCTCAGGTGATCCATATACTGGGAATTTTAAAGCCATGCACATGCTCAGGGCAGGACACATACTCAGAAAAGAGCTGTGAAAACTCAAAGCTTTAACCTCTGGCTAATCACTCCAGTCCAGCAGGAAGTGAAGGGGATGCTGTAGCTCCCTTGAGGTATGCCCACCAAGGCGATGCTTCCCTAGGGTACTTCTCCTCTATGGGATTGCACAAGGCTAGGGGACAGGACCAAGGAATACCAGGGTGCTAGATCTCTCTAGTGGCAGCAGTAGTCTCCATGAACAAATTCCCAGAAGAGACTAAGCTGCTCACAGGGAATGCTGTAGCCCTTCCTGTAGCTACCTAGGGCCCAAGATTCAAACACATGCCTTCCAAAAATATGGCATCATTTAGTGATGGCTCTGTAAAACTAAAAGCAGATAGGGTTCATTGGGCTGCAA
Source organism: Rhinopithecus roxellana (assembly GCF_007565055.1). NCBI lineage: Eukaryota > Metazoa > Chordata > Mammalia > Primates > Cercopithecidae > Rhinopithecus > Rhinopithecus roxellana. The sequence goes on from NC_044559.1 coordinate 106,240,992, forward strand.
AGGTGGATGGCCATCTTTTGACTCAGACTGAATACAGATGTTCCAACCAACCGGCCAAACTACCTGCAGTGGTGATGGTCAAGCAGGCCACCCTTACCACCATATTGCTACATTTTCACGGGCCATTGCCAGCAGCCTAGTTAAATTGTCAGGAGAATGGTGGCTGAGTGACTAGGCTATTAAAGGATCCCCTGTGTGAGGACAAGGACTATGCCAACAGCTTCCTGTCTTGAAGGGACAAATACATGTCACCCATGTGGACACTAGGAATACCATAGCCACCCTTGAGATAACATGTCATGTTTTTTGGATACTCTGTGAGATGTCCCATTAACCAAACAACATACTTCACTGCCCAAGCAACATGACACGGGTTACACTTTCAGAGGATATGATCAGAGGATATGATGGGCTTTCCATGCAGCCTATTATGCACAGGCCAGTGAAACCATTAAATGATGGAACAGCTGATTCACACAGCAACTGAAGAGAACATCAAGACAACCTGCTGGTGGGATGGTACCCCCACCTGATTAGGGCAATATAGGCACTAAACACAAGGAAAACACAGCATTGCAACACGTGTTGAGAAACACTGAACCAGGTAAGGGTGGTGGTGGACCAGGCAGCTGCCTAATTGGCCTGAGCCTGCAAAATCCTCATGTTTTCAACAATTCTTCTTTTTTCACTTTAGAAAGCATATCCTGTGGGTGGTTTGCAGTTCAGGCTGCCACAGTAACCCCAGACAGGGGGCTCTCTGACTCTAATCTGGAGGCAATGCTTCCTCTTGGTGCCTCCCCTCCCCTCTATGTGATTCCACAAGGGTGGGCGACAAAACCAAGGAATACAAGGGTGCTAGGGTCCCTCTGGGGCACTAGGGACATCTGATCCTTTCAGTCAAGTGGACAGTGTCATCAGGCATATTAAGTTTGTACAGGACACGCTCTCTCTTCCTACACTGGACAAATGAGGACAAAAGGTCTGGGTTAAGCAGCAAGGGCAAGGGGTGCCCTCAGAGGTGGCAGCCTCAGGATAGGGACAGACAGGCTAGGTCACTATACCACCTCAGCCCAATTCTTATCTGATGGGTAGGAAACACCTGGGCCCCCTGGGAGGGGTAGGGGTGGGGCATGAACCTGTCAGTCTGCTTTTCCACAAGGATGTGGCAGCAGAAGCCTTGAGTGTGTCTTTGGTGGGCTTTGGTGGGCTCTTTCAAGCTGTGGCCATGGCAGGCAACCTGACGAAGTGTTGGATCTGCCACCCTGGACCTCCTCTTGTCACAGACCACAGCAACTCTCTCCTGCCAGTGGTAAACTAAACCATTAATCTGTTCTCACGCTGCTAATAAAGACATACCCAAGTCTGGGTAATTTATAAAGAAAAAGTGGTTTAATGAATTCCAGTTCCATGGCTGGGGAAGCCTCACAATGATGACAGAAGGTAAAAGAGAAGAAAGGCACGTCTTACATGGCGGCAGGCAAGAGAGAGAACGTGTGCAGGGGAACTCCCCTTTATAAAACCATCAGATCTCATGAGACTCATTCACTATCGTGAAAACAGCACAGGAAAAAACCTACTCTCATGATTCAATTACCTCCCCCCAGGTCCTTCCCATGACACATGGGAATTATGGGAGCTACAGTTCAAGATTTGGGCAGGGACACAACCAAACTGTATCAACCATTATTCCCTGAGTATTGTCACAGTGTAAGGCAATAACACCTGAGCATGGCTTACTGAGCAAGGATCTGGCACCTGCCACATGACAGGGAACCGGAAGTGCCCTATTAACTGACTCTGTGGCAAAATGTCACAACCACAACTAAAAAAACCTTGGTGGGCAGGTACTTTCATGGACACACTCCTTTGATTACATGGACTAGAACTGTCCCAGTAGTGATAATGAAATCAAAGACTGGACTACCTCTAGCCCTCTGTGTAGGATTCATGAACAATATTGTATGGGAGAAACTGAGCTCATGCAACTATGCCATCAATCAGACTTGGTTGGTGAAAGCCAATGCATCTATCCCCACGTATGGGCCATTGAACAATAAAATGAGCAAAGGGATGTTATGTACAGCCGAGGGCTACATCTTTCTCTGCAGATGGTCTGGCAGTAACCCATAGGATGGGCATTGTCATGCCTGAAAATCTGTCAGATAGAGGGATCTTGCATGTTGCATATGCTGGGGGGTACCCCAAGATACCACCCCTGGGAATAATGAGATGCCCCCATTTCGGCCTGCAGCCCAAAGCCATACACCAGACTTACTAGGAACCTTCCAGGAGGTAGAACTGACTCTGGGCTTATGTCCTTTATGAGATCTTTGAGACCATGCGTCAGAGTCAGTGCTCAGGAAAAAGTGATAAGAAATCTGTCCCTGACCATGGCAGATATGGCTTCCTCCACTGTCATTGCCTTGACCGCCCAGCAGACATCCCTCAGCTCCCTCAGGAAGGCTGTTTCAGATGACAGAAGTTATCTAGACTTTCTTGTAATCCAACTGGGAGGAGTGCATGCAATTGGCAGTACTGCCTGCCATACCTGGATTAATACCACAGGTATGGTGGAAACACAAGTGAAGAAGATTCAGAAGCAGATTCACTGGCCACAGACAGTGGAAACACCTGAAGAATTCCTCTTTCACCTCTTTGGCAACTTCTTACCTAGATTGTTTGGATTCTGGGCTAGGTCACTACTCCAGGCAGGCTTGGTCGTGCTTGTGGTTGTAGTCCTCCTGAGCCTAGTGAAATGTATTCTGGCTATGGCCCAAAGGTGTTGCACTGAATGAAGATGTGTCAATCAAGATGTTACATGAATCTGATGAGACAAACCTCCACCTCCAGATCTGGGCATATGGTTGGTGAGCATATGATATGGACTGGCTTTGCTAAGGGTAATATCTTGTGGAAGTGAGGTGAGGTGCACTGCAGGACAGTTCTCTAGGTGTCCTTGGACCAACCCCATTCTTCCTCTTTCCTTACTCCCTCATAGTACTCAAGAAGAACTGTAGTATGTACTGGGAATGCAATACCTTGAGATGAGGGGGAGTTTGCCAGAATAGCTCAGGCTCATTCCAGCCCCATTCTGAAAACAGAATGTCCATCAATGCTTCAGCCCAATGTGGAACAATCAAATGAGGAAAGGGATGTTATATGCAGCCAAGGGCTACAGCTTTTATACCCAAATGTTGCCCCTGGGATATAAAACCCAGGGTGAGTTGCTTTCTGCAGTCCCTCAGCTGCAGTAGAAGTAGGACACTCACAGTTAAGGCTTCACCCATCCCAGGAAGCTTTCTGAGCCTTGGGAGGACTGACTCACAATGAATCCCAGGCATTTGCTGTCCCTTGTTGCCTATCCACAAGTAATAAATCCACTTAATGTAGCTTGTTGCATATGAGTACGTTCTGTCTCACTGGACTCAGATGACTTGATAAACCAGTACACAGTAAACCTGCTTCACAAAACATGCAAGAATAAAAGAGTAATGTAAGCAGACATGGAATTCTAAGAAATAATCCAAAAGAAATGGAATTGTAACAGAAATGAAGAATGCCCTCAGTAGGCTTATTGACAGACTGGACACAGCTGAGGAAAGAATTTCTAAGCTTGAGGATATATCCATAAGACTTCTCAAACTGAAAAGCAAAGAAAAAAAAGACTGGGGGAAAAAAAGAACAGGCTGTCAAAGAACTGTGGGATAACTACAAAAGTTGTAACACATGTATAATGAGAATACCAGAAGGAGAAGAAAGAGAGAAGGGAACAGAAGAAATTGCTGAAGCGATAATGACTTAAAATCTCCCCAAATTGACGTCAGACACCAAACCACAGACCCAGGAAGCTCCGAGAATACCAAACAGGAACAATATCAGTAATTATAATAGTAATACTACACCAAGCATCTCATATTCAAACATCAGAAAAACAAAGAGAAAAACATGAAAGAATCTAAAGGAGAAAACTACTTTACCTATTGAGGAGTAAAGATAAGAATTACATTCAACTCATCCTCAGAACTATCCAAGCAAGAAGAGAGTGGCATGAAATATTTAGAGTGTTGAGAGTTCAGAACACCAACCTAGCATTTTGTATCCTGCAAAATTATCCTTCAAAAGTGAAAGAGACAAAAATTGAGGGGATTTATTGGCAGTAGACCTGCCTTGCAAGAAATCTTAATGTTCTTTGGAAAGGAGGAAAATGCTATAGGTCGGGAACTCATATCTACGTAAAGAAAGGAAGAGCACTGTAGAAGGAATAAGTGAAGGTAAAACGAAAATTTTTATTTTTTATTCTTATCTGATCGAACAGATAACAGTTTGTTCAAAATAAAAGTAGCAACAATCTATTTGGCAATTATAGCTTATACATAAGTGAAACAAATAGCAGAAATGATTAAAGGAATGAAGGACAGAATTAGGAATATGTTACTCTTACAAGATATTTTCACTACCAGTGAGGCAGGATAATGTTATTTGAAAGTAGACTTGTATTCATTGTAAATGCGTGTTACAAACTCTAAGGCAAGCATTTAAAAGTGTTTTAAAAGAAGTATAATTGGACATTAATAAGATGGTGGAATAGAAGGTAATGTGCTCCTATCCCCCAATAAGGATTCTGTACCTATTCACAGTCAAAAGTCTCTCTGCAGGAGCCTCATTATTCGGGTTAGAGTTTGTGAAACCCCAGCTGATCCCAAGACCTGTGAGGGTCATTTTAAGATTGCAGACCAACAGCCAGGTAGCTCATCCACTGAGTGTGCTCCCAAGTTCAAGCATAGAAATGGCCCAGTCCCAGAAGGGCCTTGACTACAGCCCTGTTTGACCTTGAGCCTGCAACCAAACCGTCTTCCAAAAGTCCAGGAGGAATTGTACATACTAGGATCTTGATGGAAAGGCTCACCTGCCTGCTGACATCAGTTCTGGCAGTGAACCTGAAAGTTGCTCTGTGGCTCAGCTCTAGCCCCCCTCAGCTGAGGCCCAGCTCAGAACTGCCCACACAAGGACCCAGAGGGACACTCGCCCATATCTCACAGCCCAAGACCTGAGGTTCCCTGATAGTTTTGCCAACTTCTGTCTCACAGCAGATTCCAAGGAGGCCTGGTCTCAGCTCCTGCTGCTGTCAGGTAACTGTCCCGTCTGTGCTGAAACCTGTCGGAAAACAAAGTGCCCCTCTGATTCTTCGATATGGGCTCTCCAGCCTCCATCCCACAGCAGATCCCAAAGGGGTCCAATCCCAGCTCTGGCCTATCTTCTTGCATAAGATCCTTGTGCCATCTCATTCCTTGGTATTTGGCCAGATGTGCTGAAAACTTGTGCCCACACAAAAACCTGCATACAGGTGTTTATAGCAGCTTTATTTGTAATTTCTAGAACTTGGAAGCAAGCAAGACGTCCTTCAACAGGCAAATGGGTAAACCATCGTACATATATTATTATTATTATATAATTAAATATATATATATATGTAAAATTCCATGCTAAAAAGAAATAAGCTCTCAAGCCATGAAAGACATGAAGGAACTTTAAATATATCTTATGAAGTGAAAGAAGCCAATCTGAAAAGGCTACATATTGTATGATTCCTACCGTAGGACATTCTGGAAAAGGCAAAACTTTGGAGACAGTGAAAAGATCCATTGTTGCCAGGGGTTTGGGAGAGGGAGGGATAAATAGGCGGAGCACAGAGGAGTTTTAGGACAGTGAAAACTGTTCTGTACAATATTATAGTGGTAGATACATGTCATTTTGCACTTATCAAAACCCATAGAATGTACAACACCAAGAATAAACTCTAATGTAAACTATGGGATTCAGGTGATAATAATGTGTTAATATAAATTCATCTACTGTAACAAATGGGAAGGTCAGGGGGCAGGGGCTATATGGGAACTCACTGTACTTTCTGCTCAACTTCACCATGAACCTGAAACTGCCCTAAACAAAACTTAGTGTATATTTTAAAAATTTCTCAGGTCGTATTTTTTAAAATACGTTTGTTTGATAAGAATCAAAACAAAGTCCATAGCTAGTGTGTTTCTTAAGACTCTTAGTCTACAAATTCTCCCTCCTCTTTTTATTTCCCCCTCTTGTAGTTTATTTGTTAAAGAAACCAGGTCATTTGTCCTGTCGAGTTAGAATCCTACATTTTGGCTTTTGTTGATTGCATTATGTTGTTTCAGCACATTCCTCTGACCTCTTGACATGGGTAAGACAGGTTTGATCAGATGTGTGCTCGGTTTTGTTTGCTGTTTGTTTTTGCAAGGTGGCATTGTGAGCTTTCAATCCAATATGTCAGGAGGTGCTTAATGACTGGCTCTCTCTGTTTAAGATGGTAAAATTCACTAATGTGTTCCGGTATTGTCAGCCTGGTCCAACCATTACAAAATACTTCATCAGTTTTTTTACTTAATTATTTTAACAACTTTGAGAGGCAGAATAATACCCTCCAAATATGTCCATATCTTTTTTTTTTTTTTAAATGGAATGTCACTCTGTCACCACCCAGGCTGGAGTGCAGTGGCGCAATCTCGGCTCACTGCTGCAAACTCCGCCTCCCGAGTTCAAGCGATTCTCCTGCCTCAGCCACCTGAGTAGCTGGGATTACAGGCACGCCCCACCATGTCTGGCTAATTTTTGTATTTTTAGTAGAGATGGGGTTTCACCATGTTGGCCAGACTGGTCTCAAACTCCCAACCTCAGGTGATCAGCCTGCCTCAGCCTCCCAAACCTGGGATTACAGACACACACCTCCATGCCTGGCTAATTTTTGTATTTGTAGTAGAGGCGGGGTTTCACCATGTTGGCCAGGCTGATCTTGAACTCCTGACCTCAAGTGATCCACCACCTCGGCCTCTCAAAGTGCTGGGATTACAGACGTGAGCCACCATGCTCCGCCTTAATGGGTTTTTACTATCTTGAAGTTTCTCATGAGATTTAGTCAGATGTCAGTTGAGAATGCACACGTCTGAAGGTTTAGGGCTGGAATCAGATCCATTTTCAAGATGGCTAACTCACATGACTGTCAAGTTGTGCTGGCTATTTGTGGGAGACCCCGGTTCCTCTCCATATGGGCCCCTGACAGCTGCTGGATTACCCTGCACCTAGTGGTCCAAGAGAATGCTCTAGCTTAGGATGCCACACAGAATCATATCTGCTACTCCACTGGTCACACAGACCAGTTCTAATTCAGTGTGCAAAGAAACAAAGTAATAAATACCAGGAGGTGATAAAAATTGGGGACCATCATAGAGGCTGACTGTGAGTTTGTATGGATTAATTTCATCCCAGTTATGGTCACATTTTCCTTCTTCACATGTCTGGTGCACTTTTATTGGATACTTCTTATAAAATATATGTTGTTGAGTACTAGATTTTGTTGCTTTCTCTTAATACTATTGGATCTGACAAAGTTATCTGTGTATCAGGTTGGTCTTTTCAAAGCTCATTTTTAGGACTTCTTAGGATGAATCTAGAGTAGTCTTTAGTTCTAGGCTAGCTTTGCCCTACTATTAGGCACAACTCTCTGGGGTTTCTACTGAATCTCCCAGGTTTTCAGTGAGGAATCTACATTCTGCCTGGTCAAAACTTAAACATCTCCCAGCTCTGTGAGATTGCTGGAGATTTAGTGTATACCTCTCTGGTTATGCTTTGCCTTGTCTCATAGAGCTTCATCCTCTGTATGTGCTATATGTGGCTAAGTATTTAGTAATAGATTCTCTGGTCAAACTTTGCAAAGCCTGACTTCATGGACATTTACCTTACACAGAGGTGACTAGGTATTTAGAGACAAGCTAAAAGGGGCCCCGTGCAGATTTAGGAAGTGCTTTATCTCCACGGTTCCTTCTACTCTGGCACTTTGACTTACATATTTTAGCCTGCCCAGACCTCCTAAACTCTGCCCTGTAAAGAAAATGCCATGCTCTGCCTAGATTTACCTTCGTATTCTGTGGTTTGGAAAATGTTTCCATGAAGAAAATGAGTGTGATTATAGGACTCACTTCATTTGTTTTCTGTCTTTGAAGGATCATAATTCTTCACTGTCTGTTGTCTGGTGCCTGAAAATCATTGTTTGACACATTTGGTCCTGTTTTTTCTTTTTCTTTCTTTCTTTCTTTTTTTTTTTTTTTTTTGAGACAAGGTCTCACTCTGTTGCCCAGGCTTAAGTGCAGTAGCACGATCACTACTCACTGCAGCCTCAACCTCCCAGGCTCGAGCAATCTCCCGCCTCAGCCTCCAGCGTAGCTGGGACTCCAGGTGCATGCCACCACACTAAGCTAATTTTTGTGGAGATGGGGTTTCTTCATTTTGCTCAGGCTGGTCTTTAACTCCTGGATTCAAGTGATCCACTCACTTTAGTCTCCCGAAGTGCTAGGATTATAGACATGAGCCACCGCACCCAGCCTTGCCCAGTTGTTAACAATAAGAGAACAAACTCTCTTCCAATTATCTTATCATGGCTGGAAACAGATATCCCCTATCTTTTTGTTTTCATGTTTATGTCATTCATTTCCTTGTCTAACTTTACAGTCTGATTTTCTCTAGTCCATCTCCTTGAAGCAAACTTTGAAGTAAATATGAAACTTCAAATATCTGGAAATTCCCCTTATTAATAAATTAATAGAAATATGATACTGCAAATGTTTTTGTGATTTCCTAATAGGCTCTTAAATTTCCTTAAGTTTTTTTAAAAGGCTTCCTGAACAAAGTAAGTAGGCTTTCAAGACCACTGCAAAAGAGACTGATATATACTATACCAATTGCCCAGAAAATTCAAAGGGAATCTTCCAAGTAACACTTTTGCCCCAAAATTTCAGAATAATTCACCACTGAAAATATTATCCTTTTATGCTGCAAATGTGCAAGAAAACATGACTCTCCTCCTCCATTCCCTGTATACACACACATTGTTCCCTTCTCTGAAGGAGGATCTTCGATGTGGATGAGCAATTTAAATATAAATTTGTTGGTTAATATCTGTCAAAGTATGTAGTTATGCTTTCTAAAGTTAAAGGATTTGGCGGCCATATAAGAATCAAATTGTAACACAGTCATAAACAACACACGCATTTATAATTATCATTTTGCTTTGATATTAAGTCCATTTATTAGTCTATTTTCACATTGCTGATAAAGACATGCCTGAGACTGGGCAATTTACAAAAGAAAGAGGTTTTTTTGAACTCACAGTTCCACGTGCCTGGGGAGGCCTCATAATCAAGGTGGAAGGTGAAAGTCATGTCTCACATGGTGGCAGGCAAGAGAAGAGAGAACTCATGCAGGGGAACTCCTCTTTATAAAACAATCAGATCTCATGAGACTTATTCACTATCATGAGAACAGCACGGGAAAGACTTCCCCTCATGATTCAATTATCTTCCACCAGGTCCCTCCCATATCATATGGGAATTCAAGATGAGATTTGGGTGGGGACACAGCCAAATCATATCAGTCTGTAACCGATATATGTTATTTTTTACATATATTGTGGCTAAAAATGAAAATAAAACACTTATCATCTAATGCCGTGCAGAAGGGAGCTGATGTTCCTGGCAACAGTCAATGTAAAATAACTTACTTTTTATTTTTCTAATATCAATAAAGAATTACAGAGTTCATTTTCTCTTTTCATATAGATAATTGAAAAGAAGATATTCCTTTCTTTTAAAAGACAAAGGCTTTGAGAGTTCTAAAGTTCAGAATGTTCTCAAAGGGGATCTGGCCTGAACCCTTGTCACAGACTAGAGGCTACTGCAGGTCTCATCACCCTCGCTCTGCATGGATGATGCCCTGAGATGCCATCCTTCTGCCTAGACTTTCCTCAGGTCAAGAGGCAGGGCAGGGACTGGCAGATGAAGTCACCAGCCAGGAATGGCTAACATTTCTTGTTAGCTATCTCAGTCCTGCTAGAAAGAATAAATTTAAAGAAATCCCTACATTAGAAAGGGGAGGTCAGAAGCTGAGTGGTTGGTAACACTTCCTTCTTTTTAACCACAGTAGTGGTGGGCTTCCTTCCTAGTGCTAAATGCCTACTGTTAGACACCTAGTGTATGATTCATTCATGCCTTTTACAAATACTTGTCAAGTGTTTGAGTTGTGACCGATACTCTTCCAGGCACTGATTACAGAACAATGAACAAATAAACAGAAGTCAATCCCCACAGTGGAAATTACATTCTAGTGCCTAAGGAAAAAAGCACACAAGACACATAAGATACATAAGTAAATAGGTGCTATGTTAGGAGGTGGTCATTATCATGGAGAAACATACAAACAATTAGCATGAAAGCCAGCAAGCTAACGTAAGTCCTTATCACGAAATAGGCAAGTGTGTGCAAGTACACACGTGTTAGTGTCCATGCATGTGTACAGTGTGTGCTGATGGAAGGGCAGGTCATTGCCACTACATCATAGGACCAAACTGGGGAGAAAGGAAAACTTATTCTTATAAGTCCATTAACATATATTAACCTGGAAAATAAATTAGGGAAAAGGAAGTACACTACTCCTACATATTACCAATCATGGTTATTGTTTTATTCTCTTTTCTAAAACGGCTTGGGTTCAGCATCAACCTTCTGGGTATTAACAAGAACACTGATTTTGAATTATAGAGTATAAACAATTATTTTAACAGAATTCATTATATTTAAGGGTTCACTGTAAGGACTTTAGTTTTGAGTAAGTAGAAAAACAATAGTGAGAACTGATATTCCAAGGGGGATTTTACAATAAAAAGCCCATACCTCATTGTTTTGCCATAACAAAAGTCTTCACTCACTGGACACCCTCTAGATGTTAGGCCCACTGTGTGCTGGAAGATATTATTGTACGTGCAGGAATCATTAAACTGGCTTTATGGAGAATTATGTTTTTGAAAGGAGAAAGCAGAGAAAACTAAAGGAATTCCATAATGTGACACCAAAATCCAATCAAAGGGATAGTTTTCCCAATTCCATGTAATATCTGCCCCCTAAGCCACTGCAAAGAATCAGTGTATCAGATGCTACAAAGCATATAGAAGCAGACTGACTTTGGGAATATGCAAAATCTAATATCTAGCAGCAGAGAAATATAGCGAAAAGCCTGGGAATATGCTTCAAGGGAAAAATAGGTTCGCAACCAGCCTGGCCAACATGGTGAAATCCCTCCTCTATTAAAAATACAAAAATTATGCGGGCATGGTGGTGGCTGCCTGTAATCCCAGCTACTTGGGGGGCTGAGGCAGGAGAATAGCTTGAACCCAGGAGGCAGAGGTTGCAGTGAGCTGAGATTGCACCACTGCACTCCAGCCAGGGCAACAGAGCAAGACGCCATCTCAAAAAAAAAAAAGAAAGAAAGAAAGAAAGAAAAGAAAAAGAAAAGTAGGTGTTTATGTTTTGTCCAGGTATACTAAATGTCCAGAGGTTTCCTTAAGGGATTCAGAATGGTGCAATTTATTTCTTCCTCTGTTGTAACGTTGGTTCAACAAAATGAAACACACTTAAAGCTTGGGTTGAGTAAACACATGTGTTTATCAAGTCATTCAAATAGTAACTATCATCAATAACACAATGAGGAAAATCACCAAGGTCATGATTTTAAAAGATCTTGAAAAAAATCAATAAAATGAAATAAATAAGCCTTCTTCCTCCAAAACATAAACTACATTCCAGGTGTTAAACTGCTATGGAAATCATAAAAGAAATGTTAATAGGAAAAACATACAATTTGTCGATAAAAACCTAAAGCCAACTAAAGCTTGAGCCAAGAAACAATTGTGGGCCATGATGAAGCTGTTGAGGATTTTTTAAGAATCATTTATGGAAAAAACAGACATTTGGAATAAAGCAGGTTGAGCCCAAGACACTCTTAGAAGGCTGCATAACTTTTTGTAGATGTTACTAGTAAAGGTAGCAGCCATTACTGTCACACACACAAACACATGTGCATGCACGCACACACGCAAACACATACACACACACACAGAGACGATTGCAATGGCAAACTACATCCCCCAAATTTATTAATACTTTGAGGTTTTATTTTCCATTTTTCTCTTTATACTGAATTATTTGTCTCATAATGCACTTCCCTATAAATGCTTTATTTCTCTGAACTGGGCAACTAATGAAATCATACAAATACATACCCACGTAAACAAACACAAGGTTTTGTGCTCTCAGCTTCTGTCTTCTACCTACACTGATTACACTTCGAGAGCAGTCTTCTATAACGTTATTCAAATAACAGGCCACCAGATACTGTTCCCTCTGAAAGTGCACCTGTATCTTTCATCAACTTTAACGGAAATTATGTGCAAGCAAACTCCTACTGCTAGTTCAAGAGTCAAAGAGGGGACAAGACATTATGAATTTTTCAGATTGCTGACCAAGAAATATCGTTCATTTCTTCCATTATCAATATTGTTTAAAATGAAAGTCACAGGATTTCTGAGGCAGAAATATGGGAACTTAAAAGAATAAACAATAGCTTATTTTTATTTCACAGCTTTTTCAGGGGCTGGTATTTAAAAGGAAACACTTTACTGAGGCCCACTGCCAACAAGTTGTCAATAATGAATAAAACTAGGGCACTACAGAATTTCTTCACCTGTGAGTAGTGAATAAGTATAATCTATAATTTTAATACCCTTTTCAGTAGTATTTGCAAACTTTCCACCCAATTGATGGCTTATTTTATCCTCACACAGATATTTTCAACACAGGCCCTAGCCCAACTGTCCTTTCTTATTTTCTTGCTGAAATGCACTGAAATGCTAACTTTCCGGAATGTTGAGAAATACTCTTTTGTCTGTCCCCTAAGAAATAGCTTCATTGTTTCCTTCCTATGAACTCTGCTCCCAATTAGTTGACTTTTGTAATCGTGTTTTGAGACCAGATACTGTTCAGCAGATTGTTTTTTTTACCAGGGTAAAGCTCTATTTATCACATGTCGTGTTTTTCTCGCTCTGTCCTCATTGTCACTGGTTAGAAGGAAAGAGTGAATTTTTAAAGTTACTAATCAACAGTGGCTATTTGCCTTCGTTGCTAAGTCATCCTCAACTGACCAAAGAAAGAAATCGTCAGATCACTGATGGTTGGCAGCACAAAGGGGTGTGTATGTAAGATCCAAGATCAACATAGGATACATTATACTGCGTATTGCTTTACCACATTTCTTCTGGGTTTAGCTATGCTGGGAGCAGTTGGGCACATACTCTTACAACTGAAGTTTGGAGGTGCCTATATTTACATCTATGTGTTCAGAAGAGCAGAGCTGATAACCCTATCTGTGCCTTTGAAGAAGATCTGAGAGAGTCAACCAATGTAAGGATGGTCATATGGACTTTCCTTGCTTTTGGTCACCTCTCCTGGTCATCTCCAGCCACAGATCTGCACAGATCAATGCCACTTTATACAGAGACAGTGTCCACAGATAAAGGAAGAAATGATTGTATCTACTGCTACAATGACTCCATTTTATTTCCTAAAGATCAGGAAACAACCCACATTTAGGATAGTGCAACAAATCTCAAGGACAAAATGACAGAATACATACATTGCTTATTCACAATTAAGAGACATGGCCTTTGGCCTTTTGTTTTGTTTTTTGGCAGGTGGTACTTATTCTGACAGGTGGGAGTCTCCTCTGCTAAAGCCAGAGTTTATCATTTCAAACTATAAATGTGACATATTATGGGTTTCAAGAGTTGCGTTCTTTTTTCCCTCCAATTTACTCTTCCATCCCTCCTTTCCTCATCCTGTGGCCAGCTCCTCCAGAGGCTATGGCAGAGGGAAAAGGGGCACAGTTGGAAATTCCTGCTGTTACCAGAACATGGCTATTGTTTATTCTGTAAAGGCAGGCTTTCTCTGTGAGTCCCAACTGTGGTTGGTTTTTGTTTGTTTGTTTGTTTGTTTGTTTACATTCCCCATTGCAGATACTCTCCACGTGACTTCTTTTCTCCCCTCAGCTTTATTGAGATATAATTGGCTTTTTAAAAACTGCACATAGGTACATACACACCATGGACTACTATGCAGCTATAAAAAAAGAATGAAATAATGTCCTTCACAGCAACATGGATGGAGTTGGAGGCCATAACCCTAAGCGAATTAACACAGGAACAGAAAACCAAATACCGCATGTTCTCACATATAAGTGGGGGCTAAGCATTGAGCACACACAGACATAAATATATAACAATAGACACTGGACTACTAGAAGGTGGAGGGAGGTGGGCAGGTAGTTGGCAAAACTACCTATCAGGTACTGTGCTCACTACCTGGGTGACAGGATCCATTCCCTAAACCTCAGCATCACACAATATTCCTGTGTAAGAAACCTGCACACATACCCCTTGTATCAAAAAATAAAAGTTGAAAATTAACAAGCAAAGAACAACCCCATTACAGCGCAGGAGAGGATATGAACAAACACTTTTCAAGAGAAGATATATATGTGGCCAAAAAACACATAAAAAATGTTCAACATCACTAGTCATTAGAGAAATGCAAATCCAAACCACAATGAGATACCATCTCACACCAGTCAGAATGGTTATTATTAAAAAGTCAAAAAATAATGGATGCTGGCAAGGCTGCAGAGAAAAGCTAACACTGACAACAGTGTAAACTAGTTCAACCACTGCAGAAAATAGTTTGGTGATTTCTCAAAGAACTTAGAACTACCATTTGACCCAGGAATCCCATTATTGGGTATATCCAAAGGAATATAGATTGTTCTAATGTAAAGACACATGCACACATATATTCATCACAGCACTGTTCACAATAGCAAAGACACACAATCAACCTAAATGCTCATCAACAGTAGACTGGATAAAGAAAATGTGGTACATATACACCATGGAATACTACGCAGCCACAAAAAAAGAACAAGGTCATGTTCTTCACAGCAACATGATGGAGCCAGAGGCCGTTATCCTAAGGGAACTAATGCAGGAACAGAAAACCAAACACCTCATGTTCTCACTTGTAAGTAAGATCTAAACACTGAGTACACATGGACACAAAGAAAGGAATCATAGACACCAGGGCCTACTTGAGGGTGAAAACTGAAAAGCTACTTATTGAGTATCATTTATGCTGTGTTTATTACTGAGTGATGAAATAATCTGCACACCAAACCCCCAGAACATGCAGTTTATCTGTAGAACAAACCTGCATGTGTCCCCCTAAAAAGAAAATAAAAGTTAAAAATAAATAAAAGTTGAGCCTGGGCACAGTGGCTCACACCTGTAATCCCAGCAATTGGGAGGCCAAGATGGGCAGATCATTTGAGGTCAAGAGTTCGAAACCAGCCTGGCCAACATGATGAAACCCTGTCTCTACTAAAAATATAAAAATTAGCTGGGCATGGTGGTGGACGCCTGTAATCCCAGCTACTCAGGAGGCTGAGGCAGGAGAATTGCTTGAGCCCGGGAGGCAGAGGTTGCAGTGAGCAGAGATTGTGCCATTGCACTCCAGCCTGGGTGACAGAGCAAGACTCCATCTCAATAAAAAAATTAATAAAAGTTGAAATGAAATAAATTAAAAACTGCACAGAATTAATGTATACAATGTGATGAGCTTGGACATATGTATACACTCATGTGACCATCACCACAATCAAAGTAATAAGTATATCCGTCATCTCCAAAAGTTTCTTTGTGTCCCTTTGTTGTTTCGGTATTGCTGCTTTCATGGTAAGAACACCTAACATGAGACAGTATGCCGCCATTGCCACCACAACCACCATCGCCATGAACAACGTCGTACAGACTCTCACACATGGAGCTTCAATCATATGATCAATGCTTCAGTTGTTGGTTTGTGGAGAAGATTCTCAAAGATGACAGCTCTGGGGAGCCATGCTCCAATCTCTTTAAGCATTACCTGCAGTATGTTCAGAAAGCAGTAGCAGAAAGAATCCCTGTTGAAGAACTGAGTTCATGGGCCATGGCAAAGAAAAGCTTGAAGAGTCTTCTTGACCTTGACGGTCACCTTGAAAATGGATTCCTCAAATCAAGAAATTGAGGACTCTGGATTTTGTCAACTAAGTCTGTGAAGACAGCCATCAGATTTGATGGGGAATGGCAAGGGGAGTTTTGTTTCCTCCTTCTTGATGTTTTCCTCTCACTTGTAAAAGATGATGATTTTGGCCCAGGCATGGTGGCTCACGCCTGTAATCCCAGCACTTTGAGCAGCCGAGGCAGGCAGATCATGAGGTCAAGAGATCGAGACCATCCTGGCCAACATGGTGAAACCCCGTCTCTACTAAAAATACAAAAATTAGCTGGGCATGATGGCGGACACCTGTAGTCCCAGCTACTCAGGAGGCTGAAGCAGGAGAACCCTTGAACCTGGGAGGCGGAGGTTGCAGTGAGCTGAGATTGTGGGACTGCACACTCCAGCCTGGCAACAGAGCAAGACTCCATCTCAACAACAACAAAAAAAAGATGATGATTTCTCACTTGCTCTGGTATCTTCTAGGAACCCAGGGTGCTAAAACTGAACAATTTCTTGGGATTATCATTTCAATACTTGGTCTGGGATCAGCCGTAAATATACCTTGTATGAAAATAATGATAAACTAGTCAGGATGATCCAAGTTGCCTGACCTCTTGATTTTTGCTACGAATGACATTATGTACACTTGTACTGGAGTCATCATTCATGAAAGCAATTGGTTAGGACTTCCTTTTTCTCTCAGGGAACTAATGCTCTGAAGAGGGATCTGGGCACAACAGTTTCAGTCAGTGCTTCGGAACAGAGTCTTTTTTTTACATGGTAACTAACAGTTAAGATTGCTGGCAGCCTGGATAAGCAAAGAGGAAGACAGCTTTTAACACAACCCCCTGCCTGAACAAGAGGTGTCAGATTAAGATGTGAAAGCTTCAAGAATGTTGCAGTGAACACCATTTCAGAGCTCACAGTCTCTTTCCTGGAGGAAAAGTCTAAATTGCACAGTTTGCTGTTGGCAGCTTTCAACTCAAGTCAAGAATTAAGTCAACCTTCAGACCGTAAAAAATGCCAAATTGCTGCATCTGGTTAAATGGGGGAAAAGGTGTTTGCTTTATTTGCCTTGTTTACTCACCCTGTCCTATAATGTCTGAAATCATGGAGATGAAATAAAGTGTAACATTTCATTTCTATCACTATTTTCCCCTGGAATTCAATACAGAACAACCATTATCCTGCTACTCCGCATATCTCATATATGCACGAAGGAGAGTTTTATCTTTTACAATTTAAAGGTGAAGAAATAGTAATTTGTCTCAGCTAAGTGGTATGGCATGGCAATTAGAAACCTCACTGATTTCTAACATTTATTTCCAGAACAGGCTACACAAATATCTGAAAATAAATTTACATTATGGTACCAAAAATGTCACGATCAAGAGAATATTTACGTGCTTTAGAGTGTCTTGTGATCCCCAAAATTGCATCTCTTGAGTAACTTGGTTTAATTTATTGGATGCCAAAGAATAATACAAAACCTGATTTACTGGCCAGGCATGGTGGCTCATGTCTGTAGTCACAGCTACTTGGGAAGCTGAGATGGGAGAATCGCTTGAGCACAAGGAGGTTGAGGCTACAGTGAGCCAAGATTGCGCCACTGCACTCCAGCCCCAGTGACAGAGTAAAGACCCTGTTTTTTTAAAACACACATGCAAAAAAACAAAAACAAACAAACAAAAAAACACCACCCTTGATTTACTGAAAACCTAAATTCTATTATCTTGTCTCTACTTTACCAGTTACAATTACTACTTCATATTTAATGTTACCAGTTGTTAATGTCATTTCAAAACATTCTTCATGGATATTTTCTGACTGGTTGGGGTTCATTATTCAAGGATTATAACAGATATATGGAACCCAACCGAAGCAGGCAGGCAGCAAGCTAAAGGACATCTGTCCTAAACTCAGATTGGCCACAAGCAAAATAGCTCTGCAGAGATCAGAAGTGCAGGCTGTTGTATCACATAACGGCAAAGGTAAAGGGATTCTTTATTCCTCATCGTAAATGGCTGTCCACGTGCCTTACCCTTGCATTACCAGTTGAATGTAATTACTACAAAATACCCTGTAGCCTCTTGAACCCTACCACAAACTGTCCCATGGAGTCTTCAGAAAAATCCAGCTCCAAGCCAAAAATATTCTTTTATTATAAGTCATATTAAGAGGTCTGTGTGTGAAAGCTGCATATGCCAGCCCAGAAATTCACTTCTGAACCTGATTTTAGGTGAAAATTGCAGGAAATATCTTGAACAAACCTCCTCAGTTTCAATCGAAGGGGTGAGAAGGATGTTCTAATTCATTAATTGCCAGGACAGATTTTAGGTTCCTGAAGTACAACTAAAGAGCTCGAGCAGTGGGTATCTCACCCTATCCATATTACAGTTAAGTCTTAAAGGCCAGATATTAGTAACTACCTTGCTTTATGAACACATCCTACTGAAAGGAAAAACATCTTACCTTGCTGAGAATAATTCTTTCTGAATGTTCCCTACTCTGTCTCGACTTCATCCTCCCCATAGTGACTCCAACTACCTCAGCTACTTTAAAGGTTTTTAATTTTGATGAGGAATTAATTGCCCTTTCAGAGGGATTTTGTAACTTCTACTGCTGTTTCTTCTTTCTAATTCTTATGATTACAAGATGGTTTAATTCCAAAAATCAGTAAAGCCAATACTTTAAGGGAAAAAAAGGAACACTTAGCATGAGATCTACTGTCCTAACAAACGTTTAAGTGCACAATGCCTTATTGCCAACTGTAGATACTAAGGTGCACAGCAGATCTCTGGAATTTACTCATCTTGAATAAATGTAACTTTACATGCATTGAACAACCACTTCCTGTATCTCCCTAACTCCATTTCTTGGTAACCACCATTCTATTGTCTACTTCTGTATGTTTTCCTCTTTTATTTTTATTTTATTTTATTTTATTTTATTTGAGATGGAGTTCCGCTCTGTCGCCTAGGCTGGAGTACAGTGGCACCATCCCAGCTCACTGCAACCTCCACCTCCTGGGTTCAAGCTATTCTGCTGCCTCAACCTCCTGAGTAGCTGGGATTACAGGCACCTGCCACCACACCTGGCAAATTTTTGTATTTTTAGTAGAGATGGGGTTACACCATGTTGGCCTGGCTGGTCTCAAACTTCTGACCTCAGGTGATCCTCCCGCCTCAGCCTCCCAAAGTGCTGGATTACAGGTGTGAGCCACTGCGCCCAGCTACTTATCCTAATATTCTTTTCCTATCAAATAATGTTTTTTAAAAACTGATATTAAGGTATCCCTTATAAGCATCCAGAAAAATATATGAACAATGTTTCTTAACCAGCTTTTGCCCAATATTAACTAAGTCTTAGTGAACGTAAAAATCATCCAGGGTTAGGAAAAATCGTGTAAAAATAACTTTTGTTTGCAAATTCAAGAAGCATGCCCGCTTCTTGAGGAAACCAGATGATGAAGAGAAGGTGTGGCATACGAGGCGGTTCTCATGACTGTAGCTACAAAATTAGCACTTACAGGCCAGGCATGGTAACTCACACCTGTAATCCCAGCACTTTGGCAGATCACATGAGGTCACAAGTTCAAGACCAGCTGGGCCAATATGGTGAAACCCCATCTCCACTAAAAATATAACAATTAGCCAAGCATGGTGGCACATGCCTGTAATCCTAGCTACTCAGGAGGCTGAGGCAGGAGGATCACTTGAACCTGGGAGATGGAGGTTGCAGTGAGCTGAAATTGTGCCACCAGCCTGGGTGACAAAGTGAGATTCTGTCTCAAAAAAAAAAAAAATTAACATTTATGACAAGAAGTTAGGTGGTTCTTCGTTGGTTCCCTTCATTCACTTTTTGAAGGCCTGAGGACAGTTTGCCAAGCCAGAATATGTTAGCAGAGTCAGACCACAGCTGAGAAGTAGGTGGAGTTGTCTTGTATATTTTTGTTTCTGCCTTGGGCATGCTTCTCCACCTCCTATCCTCTTCTTTCTTCCTCCTCAAACTCCCACAGTACTCCCATCTCTTCAAAATACTGTTTCCAAGAGATCCTAACTCTGAGTACAGCTCTTTGACTTCTTTTTTGAGACAGGATCTCACTCTGGTTGCCTGGGCTGGAGGCAGTGGTGTAATCACGGCTCTCCACAGCCAGCAACCTCTCAGACTCAGGTGTTTCTCCATCAGCCTCCTGAGTAGCTGGGACTACGGGTGCATGGCCATGCCTGATTAATTTTTTTTTTTTTTTTTTTTTTTGTATTTTTAGTAGAGATAGGGTTTCTCCATGTTGTCCAGGCTTGTCTCAAACTCCTGGACTCAGGCAATCCACCTGCCTCAGCCTCCAAAAGTGCTGAGATTACAAACATGAGCCACCGCACCCTTCTCACCCTGGCTATAGGCTCGGCCAACTCATACCCTTGGACTTAGCCAGGGAACTCCTGGCCAAAACCGCTTTATTTTTTCCTATTTTATTTTATTTTACTGAGATGAGTTCTGCTCTGTCGCCTAGGCTGGAGTACTTCTCTTGGCATAAACCCATTTAGATTGCCTACTTGCCTATTTGCTTGCTAAACCTCAAGAGGTACTGCTTTCTCTTCCATTGAGATTCCAAGCATTTTAATCCCATCCTTGTAACAAAGCACACTTCTACATGCTGTGACACTTGCCTTTGGAATATACTCCTTCTGCATGAACTCAAGTAGATCAAGCACTCTGAGAGGCTGAGGCGGCCAGATCACTTGAGTTCAGGAGTTTGAGACCAACCTGGTCAACATGGTGAAACCCCGTCTCTACTAAAAATACAAAAATAAGCTGGAAATCGCTTGAACCCAGGAGGCAGAAGTTGCGGTGAGCCGAGATCATGCCACTGCACTCCAGCCTGGGTGACACAGTAAGACTCCTTCTAAAAAAAAAAAAAAAAGGCCAGATGCGGTGGCTTACACCTATAATCCCAGCACTTTGGGAGGCTGAGGCCGGCAGATCACGAGGTCAGGAGATCGAGACCATCCTGGCCTACACGGTGAAACCCCGTCTCTATTAAAAAATACAAAAAACTAGCCGGGCGAGATGGCGGGCGCCTGTAGTCCCAGCTACTCGGGAGGCTGAGGCAGGATAATGGCATAAACCCGGGAGGCGGAGCTTGCAGTGAGCCGAGATCGCGCCACTGCACTTCAGCCTGGGCGACAGAGCGAGACTCTGTCTCAAAAAAAAAAAAAAAAAAAAATACAAAAATTAGTTGGGCATGATGGTGCGCACCTGTAGTCCCAGCTACTTGGGAAGCTGAGGCAAGAGAATCGCTTGAACCCAGGAGGCAGAGGTTGCAGTGAGCCAAGATTGCGCCACTGCACTCCAGTCTGATGACAGAGTGAGACTCCGTCTCAAAAAAAAAAAAAAAATTGTATCCTAAGGAAAAGATAACAAAAGGACAATTATGACCCTTGTATACATTTAGGCAACACATCTCCTACTAAACTCTTTGCATGAATTATAGTTAATATTTGATATTATTTATTATCCTTAATCAGACATGTTCTAAATTAATCCAGACATCTTCTCATTAATTCGCTCATACTTACTTTGGAACCAATCATCCTTCACTTGAATAGCCCTCTGATCTCTTCACCAGGCATGGACCATGAAGTGCCCGCATTTAATAATAATCCCAGGTTACCACATTTCACCTGTGCAATCCCTGCTGTTTACCTGGCACAAGCTATTTATTTTACTCTAATACAGAGAAAAGAAAACTCATAAATGATCACATACTCTTTTGTGCCAGCTTATTTTTGAAAGTATAGCGAACAGCTAAGATGGTTCCCAGTTACCTCTAAAAATGAATGAAAGAATAAAAAAGGATTAGCATGAATCAGAAAAGAAGATACCATTTGATAAGCCCCAAAACAACACTTTCAGTAGTAGCTTTCCCATAGATCCTACAGTATTGGCCTTAACCACCATGTGCAACAATATTTTAAGAGCTATGATCAAGCACACAGGTTAGGAATTCTTTGTCAGCATAAGCAATGCTTACAAGCTCTGAGAACAGACTCTGGTAACATGTCTTAAATTTCAGATCTTTTGGTTCTATTGAGAGCTAAGCATGAGTCACAGAGATGAATAAAACATATCCCATGTACTCAGTAAGTTCATAGCATAATGAGTCATATGGACATGCATCAGATTAATCAATATTATTGGTCATTCTTTGAATTAAAGCATTGAAAGTCCAGTAGGTAATATCAAGCTCCAAAATTACAACAAACACAGAAAGATATTCAGGAAAGATGAGTTTCCAGGGTAGGATGTAAGAAAGTTCTGGAATGTACACAGATGCTAGAGAAGAAATGGAGAACTGGTATCCCAACTGAGAGATACCAGTGAGGATAAATAAAGAAAAGATATGTGAGAGGCCATCAGAGAAAATTCTGCCTACATAATTTAACCAGTGTTTGCCCTAAGAATGCAAGTGATGACCCAGTCACCAATCTGCTAGCTTTGCCATTTTCCAAAGATTTTAAAATTGTCACTCAAAGAATAATATTTTCAAAGTATGAAGAACCCCTCTGTATTAGTCTGTTTTCATGTTGCTGATAAAGACATACCCCAGACTGGGTAATTTATAAAGAAAAAGAGGTTTAATGGACTCACAGTTCCATGTGCTTGGGGAGGCCTCACAATCATGGCAGAAGGTGAAAGGCACGTCTTCCATGGCAGCAGGCAAACAGCAAATGAGAACCAAGTGAAAGGGGAGTCCCCTTACAAAGCCATCAGATCTCGTGAGACTTACTTCCACGAGAAGAGTATGAGTGAAATCGACCCCATAATTACATTATCTCCCACCAGGCCCCTCCCACAACATGTAGGAATTACGGGAGCTACCGTTCAAGATGAAATTTGGATAGGGAGACAGCCAAACCATATCAACTCCTGAACTCAGTATATTTTGTGCTTAGGCTCAGGGCTATACAAAACCTTTCTAGAATTAGATTTTGCCACATCCATTCTGATAACAGCCCTCCTAGCTTAACTTGCAGATTATTCCTTCTTCAATCTAGTTCATATGTGCTAGGTGGTCTCTATTGCTGCCCCAGGGGTGGACCACATGTCTCAGGCTCAAGCCAGTAAGCACATCACATTTCCCTGGCCTTGGTGCTTGCAGACACAAGAATAATTCCTAGTCTTGTAAGCAAAAGAGCTCACTGTTTCCTACTGGGCTTAAATCTTGGACTAATCTGAGCCTAGGACTGCCGCAGTCATCTTGACATCAAGCACAGAGAGCCTAGAAGTTCCAGAAGTGATGACGAGGAGGTTGCACATGAAGTCAATCTAGTGGGAGGCAGAGAGGAGAAACACAGAAAAAAAAAACAAAACAAATAAACAAACAAAAAACCCAAGCCCTGATGATACTGTTTGAGCCCAGAATCCAACTATGATGGCACCAGGCTACCTGTGGACTTTTTCAGTTGAGTGAGAAAATAAATTCCATCTTTGCCTCAAGACTTCTGGAGGAGATGCTCTAACCCTTGTAAATTAATACAGAAATAAGTATATAACAGACACGTTTAATCTGATGCCATCTCATTTCCAGGCCCCCTCCCAAACTCACCAGGGGCTAGAGTCTCAGAGCTATAAAACTGACACAGAAGGATTTCACAATTTCAAGTCACTTTAAAACCAACATCACAGAAAATGTGATCACAGAATCTTTAGCCAAATTCTACTTTGTAGGCATTTTCAAAAATGCAAATCCCATTTATGGGATAATCAAGAAAAACTACCAAGAGAGTAATTACATGCAATCTGCTTTGATTATTGGTCTTAGCCATCAAAACTCATAAATGCATTAGAAATCATATAACAAAGACAAGACATATAGCCTGATTCTGAAGCATGCAAATAGATATACAAAGTACTTCCTGATTTTTATTGGCTGAGTGGTGAATAGGTGTAGTCATACAGTTTTTTTCCTTTTCAGGAACAAAAATCTGAGCATTTTGCATGAAAGAAGCCTCATAAAATTGCCAATATGTGGCTTTGGGTTTGAAACTTACTCTGGAACTTAACATTTGTGAAGAAGTGTACTAAGCATTCCCCCTTATTCATTAGAGTCACTCCCTCCACATCGAAGTTGTGATACGGAGAATGCAAATTATAAACCTAATTGCGCATATGGATTCTTATTTAATACAGTGACCCTAGTTTTATAGTTCAGGAGTCCATAGTTGAGGGAAGGTGGTAACCAACCTCACACAACAGCTTGTAATCTTGGAAATATATGTAAAAAATGAAAAACACCCATGGGCCAAGTTTCTAAAATGGGAAAATGGTGCCATCTTGTGGTTACAAATATGTAAAAATAAAACGTTTTCCCTTTTCTCTTTTTTTAGAGATGGTTTCACTCTGTCACCTGGGCTTATGTGCAGTGGCTTGATCATAGCTCTCACTGCAATTCAAATTCCTGGGCTCAAGTGATCCTCCTGCCTCAGCCTCCCAAGCAGCTAGAAATAAAGGTGCACACCACTGTGCCCAGCTAATGTATTTATTTTTCAAGACAGAGTCTCACTATGTTGCCCAATTTGGTCTCGAACTCCTAGCCTCAAGTGATTCTCCTGCCTTGGCCTCCCTGGGACTACAGGTGCACACCACCATGCCTAGCTGAATTATTTTTAAAATTTGTATAAAAGTGGGGTCTCACTATGCTGCCCAGGTTGGTTTCTAATTCCTGGGCTCAAATGATTCTTCTGCCTTAGTCTCCCAATGCACTGGGTTTACAGGCATGAGCCACCACATCTGGTCTCACTTTTTTCTTATACTAAAGAATCATTGCCAAAATCAGGTTCACTTTAAGTAATCATTTCCCTCACTGTTCTGATACACCCCAATAAAGCTTCTTTGTTTCTTCTTTAGAATACTGTTAAAGTGTAGACACCTTTCTTTGACAGTCAATTTCCCTGCTTTTTCAGCCAGGAAACTCCAATTTCCTGTAAAAGTCGTGTCCATGATTGCACTTTAATTTTTGAATCAGAGACAGGCTTTAATTCTGAAAGCTAAGATGATGCATTCATGGAAGAAAAGAAGAAAAAAAAAGCTCAAACCAATTTTTAGACGTTAACACAATAATCAGCGAATGTCTTGAGAAATGGCCCGGGACATTAGAAACAGCACATAACTTGACTTTTGAAAGTCCTTGAAAATGCGGATTGACTTCCAGAAAACATAGTGTTCTGAGAAGTGAGGAGTCAAACACCTTCTCAGAAATTGTTGGATTGATTTAAAAAAAAAAAAAAAAAGCCAAGATAGGCATGAGGCAAGATGTCATCCAAAATACCTCATATTTTGTGGAACTTTTCCTACACAAATGCAAGTGGGGCTAGACTGGAGGAAGTGCCACGGGCCGACTCACTGTGAATGTCAAATGGTGCCACGGAAAAGCCGGCCGGGTGCAGTGGCTCACGCCTGTCATCCCATCACTTTGGGAGACTGAGATAGGCGGATCACTTGAGATCAGGAGTATGAGACCAGCCTGGCCAACATGGTGAAACCCCATCTCTACTAATAATACAAAAATTAGCTGGGTGTGGTGGCACTCACCTGTAATTTCACTACTCAATAGGCTGAGGCACAAGAATCGCTTGAACTTGGGAGGTGGAGACTGCAGTGAGCAGAGATCGAGCCACTGCACTCCAGCCTGGGTGACAGAGTGAGACTCTCTGTCTCAAAAAAAAAAAAATTTTTTTTAATTAAATTATAAATAACATTTATTTTTAAAAAAGAAAGAAAAGTAGAGAAGGCTTTTCTCTGCATTACGAAGACAGTCTGGTAAACCTGTGGGCAGATCAGATCATGAAAATTAAAGAAATTTCCCCAAAAGCAATAATGTTTGGGTGGCTTGTATTTATACTAGGAGATAGGACTTCAGTCTAAATTGATATCATAATTTAAATAATTTATATTTAGTAACATTCCTCAATATTCAATAGAAAATTCTTCCTTTATAGGAATAAAGCATAAATATAGAAATTATCTGCCTGGTAGAGCTATTGATAGAAAAGATGGGAATCAAAATAGAACATGATTTAGAGCGTGATTGTGGAGCTGGCCACAGCAAAGAGAAAGAGAGAGAAGTGAGGAATGAGAGAGTGGGGTTTGGGGAGAGCAAGTGAAAGAGAAAGAGTGAGAAGGTCTCATGTAAGCATACGGTAAAAGCATGTGCCCTAGATTACATATGGCTGAGCCGAATAAGAGAAATAATAAGTCTAGTTGCAGTGGCTCACACCTGTAATCCCAGCACTTTGGGAGGCTGAGGTAGGAGGATCGCTTGAGGCCAGGAGTTCAAGACCAGCCTGGACATGATAGTAAAATAGTTAGTCTCTACTAACAATACAGGTGGCGGGCACCTGTAATCCCAGTTGCTCAGGAGGCTAAGGCAGAGAATTGCTTGAACCCGAGAGGCAGAGGTTGCAGTGAGCCGAGATCGCACCACTGCACTCCAGCCTGGGTGACAGAGTGAGACTCTGTCTCAAAAAAAAAAAAAAAGTTTTAAAAATCAACCAGGCATGGTGGTGTGCACCTGCAGTCCCAGCTACTTGGGAGGTTGAGGCAGGAGAATCACTTGAAAAAAAAGAATTGTTACCCAAAAAAAAGTTTTCTAAAAAATTAGCCTGGGGGGCGGAGCAAGATGGCCGAATAGGAACAGCTCCAGTCTCCAACTCCCTGCGCAAGCGACACAGAAGACCGGTGATTTCTGCATTTTCAACTGAGACTCCACCTCTGGGGACAGCGCACAGCTGAAGACCAAGAGGGGAAGCAGTGGGGGCCGGTGCAGATGCGAACGACTCTGTCTGACAGCTTTGGGGAGAGCCGTGGATCTCCCAACGCGGAGGTTGAGATCTGAGAATGGACAGACTGCCTGCTCAGGTGGGTCCCTGACCCCTGAGTAGCCTAGCTGGGAGACATCCCCCACTAGGGGCAGTCTGACACCCCACACCTCACAGGGTGGAGTACACCCCTGAGAGGAAACTTCCAAAGGAGGAATCAGACAGGTACACTCGCTGTTCAGCAATATTCTATCTTCGGCAACCTCTGCTGCTGATACCCAGGCAAACAGGGTCGGGAGTGGACCTCAAGCAATCTCCAACAGACCAACAGACAGTCCTTCTGACTGTCAGAAGGAAAACTATCAAACAGGAAGGACACCTATACCAAAACCCCATCAGTACATCACCATCATCAAAGACCAGAGACAGATAAAACCACAAAGATGGGGAAGAAGCAGGGCAGAAAAGCTGAAAATTCAAAAAATAAGAGCGCATCTCCCCCTGCGAAGGAGCGCAGCCCATCGCCAGCAACGGATCAAAGCTGGTCAGAGAATGACTTTGACGAGATGAGAGAAGAAGGCTTCAGTCCATCAAACTTCTCAGAGCTAAAGGAGGAATTACGTACCCAGCACAAAGAAACTAAAAATCTTGAAAAAAGAGTGGAAGAATTGACAGCTAGACTCATTAATGCAGAGAAGATCATAAATGAAATGACAGAGATGAAAACCATGACACGAGAAATACGTGACAAATGCACAAGCTTCAGTAACCGACTCGATCAACTGGAAGAAAGAGTATCAGCGATTGAAGATCAAATGAATGAAATGAAGCGAGAAGAGAAACCAAAAGACAAAAGAAGAAAAAGAAATGAACAAAGCCTGCAAGAAGTATGGGATTACGTAAAAAGACCAAATCTACGACTGATTGGGGTGCCTGAAAGTGAGGGGGAAAATGGAACCAAGTTGGAAAACACTCTTCAGGATCTCATCCAGGAGAACTTCCCCAACCTAGTAGGGCAGGCCAACATTCAAATTCAGGAAATACAGAGAACGCCACAAAGATACTCCTCCAGAAGAGCAACTCCAAGACACATAATTGCCAGATTCACCAAAGTTGAAATGAAGGAAAAAATCTTAAGGGCAGCCAGAGAGAAAGGTCGGGTTACCCACAAAGGGAAGCCCATCAGACTAACAGCAGATCTCTCGGCAGAAACTCTACAAGCCAGAAGAGAGTGGGGGCCAATATTCAACGTTCTTAAAGAAAAGAATTTTCAACCCAGAATTTCATATCCAGCCAAACTAAGTTTCATAAGTGAAGGAGAAATAAAATCCTTTACAGATAAGCAAATGCTTAGAGATTTTGTCACCACCAGGCCTGCCTTACAAGAGACCCTGAAGGAAGCCCTAAACATGGAAAGGAACAACCGGTACCAGCCATTGCAAAACATGCCAAAATGTAAAGACCATCGAGGCTAGGAAGAAACTGCATCAACTAACGAGCAAAATAACCAGTTAATATCATAACGGCAGGATCAAGTTCACACATAACAATATTAACCTTAAATGTAAATGGACTAAATGCTCCAATTAAAAGACACAGACTGGCAAACTGGATAAAGAGTCAAGACCCATCAGTCTGCTGTATTCAGGAGACCCATCTCACATGCAGAGACATACATAGGCTCAAAATAAAGGGATGGAGGAAGATCTACCAAGCAAATGGAGAACAAAAAAAAGCAGGGGTTGCAATCCTAGTCTCTGATAAAACAGACTTTAAACCATCAAAGATCAAAAGAGACAAAGAAGGCCATTACATAATGGTAAAGGGATCAATTCAACAGGAAGAGCTAACTCTCCTAAATATATATGCACCCAATACAGGAGCACCCAGATTCATAAAGCAAGTCCTTAGAGACTTACAAAGAGACTTAGACTCCCATACAATAATAATGGGAGACTTCAACACTCCACTGTCAACATTAGACAGATCAACGAGACAGAAAGTTAACAAGGATATCCAGGAATTGAACTCATCTCTGCACCAGGCGGACCTAATAGACATCTATAGAACTCTCCACCCCAAATCAACAGAATATACATTCTTCTCAGCACCACATTGCACTTATTGCAAAATTGACCACATAATTGGAAGTAAAGCACTCCTCAGCAAATGTAAAAGAACAGAAATTATAACAAACTGTCTCTCAGACCACAGTGCAATCAAACTAGAACTCAGGACCAAGAAACTCAATCAAAACCGCTCAACTACATGGAAACTGAACAACCTGCTCCTGAATGACTACTGGGTACATAACGAAATGAAAGCAGAAATAAAGATGTTCTTTGAAACCAATGAGAACAAAGATACAACATACCAGAATCTCTGGGACCCATTTAAAGCAGTGTGTAGAGGGAAATTTATAGCACTAAATGCCCACAAGAGAAAGCAGGAAAGATCTAAAATTGACACTCTAACATCACAATTAAAAGAACTAGAGAGGCAAGAGCAAACACATTCAAAAGCTAACAGGAGGCAAGAAATAACTAAGATCAGAGCAGAACTGAAGGAGATAGAGACACAAAAAACCCTCCAAAAAATCAATGAATCCAGGAGTTGGTTTTTTGAAAAGATCAACAAAATTGACAGACCGCTAGCAAGGCTAATAAAGAAGAAAAGAGAGAGGAATCAAATAGATGCAATAAAAAATGATAAAGGGGATATCACCACTGACCCCACAGAAATACAAACAACCATCAGAGAATACTATAAACACCTCTACGCAAATCAACTAGAAAATCTAGAAGAAATGGATAATTTCCTGGACACTTACACTCTCCCAAGGCTAAACCAGGAAGAAGTTGAATCCCTGAATAAACCAATAGCAGGCTCTGAAATTGAGGCAACAATTAATAGCCTACCCACCAAAAAAAGTCCAGATGGATTCACAGCTGAATTCTACCAGAGGTACAAGGAGGAGCTGGTACCATTCCTTCTGAAACTATTCCAATCAATAGAAAAAGAGGGAATCCTCTCTAACTCATTTTATGAGGCCAACATCATCCTGATACCAAAGCCTAGCAGAGACACAACAAAAAAAGAGAATTTTAGACCAATATCCCTGATGAACATTGATGCAAAAATTCTCAATAAAATACTGGCAAACCGGATTCAGCAGCACATCAAAAAGCTTATCCACCATGATCAGGTGGGCTTCATCCCTGGGATGCAAGGCTGGTTCAACATTCGCAAATCAATCAACGTAATCCAGCATATAAACAGAACCAAAGACAAGAACCACATGATTATCTCAATAGATGCAGAAAAGGCTTTTGACAAAATTCAACAGCCCTTCATGCTAAAAACGCTCAATAAATTCGGTATTGATGGAACGTACCTCAAAATAATAAGAGCTATTTATGACAAACCCACAGCTAATATCATACTGAATGGGCAAAAACTGGAAAAATTCCCTTTGAAAACTGGCACAAGACAGGGATGCCCTCTCTCACCACTCCTATTCAACATAGTGTTGGAAGTTCTGGCTAGGGCAATCAGGCAAGAGAAAGAAATCAAGGGTATCCAGTTAGGAAAAGAAGATGTCAAATTGCCCCTGTTTGCAGATGACATGATTGTATATTTAGAAAACCCCATTGTCTCAGCCCAAAATCTCCTTAAGCTGATAAGCAACTTCAGCAAAGTCTCAGGATACAAAATTAATGTGCAAAAATCACAAGCATTCTTATACACCAGTAACAGACAAGCAGAGAACCAAATCAGGAATGAACTTCCATTCACAATTGCTTCAAAGAGAATAAAATACCTAGGAATCCAACTTTACAAGGGATGTAAAGGACCTCTTCAAGGAGAACTACAAACCACTGCTCAGTGAAATCAAAGAGGACACAAACAAATGGAAGAACATACCATGCTCATGGATAGGAAGAATCAATATCGTGAAAATGGCCATACTGCCCAAGGTTATTTATAGATTCAATGCCATCCCCATCAAGCTACCAATGAGTTTCTTCACAGAATTGGAAAAAACTGCTTTAAAGTTCATATGGAACCAAAAAAGAGCCCACATTGCCAAGACAATCCTAAGTCAAAAGGACAAAGCTGGAGGCGTCACGCTACCTGACTTCAAACTATACTACAAGGCTACAGTAACCAAAACAGCATGGTACTGGTACCAAAACAGAGATATAGACCAATGGAACAGAACAGAGTCCTCAGAAATAATACCGCACATCTACAGCCATCTGATCTTTGACAAACCTGAGAGAAACAAGAAATGGGGAAAGGATTCCCTATTTAATAAATGGTGCTGGGAAAATTGGCTAGCCATAAGTAGAAAGCTGAAACTGGATCCTTTCCTTACCCCTTATACGAAGATTAATTCAAGATGGATTAGAGACTTAAATGTTAGACCTAATACCATAAAAACCCTAGAAGAAAATCTAGGTAGTACCATTCAGGACATAGGCATGGGCAAGGACTTCATGTCTAAAACACCAAAAGCAACGGCAGCAAAAGCAAAAATTGACAAATGGGATCTAATTAAACTAAAGAGCTTCTGCACAGCAAAAGAAACTACCATCAGAGTGAACAGGCAACCTACAGAATGGGAGAAAATTTTTGCAACCTACTCATCTGACAAAGGGCTAATATCCAGAATCTACAAAGAACTCAAACAAATATACAAGAAAAAAACAAACAACCCCATCAAAAAGTGGGGAAAGGATATGAACAGACATTTCTCAAAAGAAGATATTCATACAGCCAACAGACACATGAAAAAATGCTCATCATCACTCGCCATCAGAGAAATGCAAATCAAAACCACAATGAGATACCATCTCACACCAGTTAGAATGGCAATCACTAAGAAGTCAGGAAACAACAGGTGTTGGAGAGCATGTGGAGAAATAGGAACACTTTTACACTGTTGGTGGGATTGTAAACTAGTTCAACCATTATGGAAAACAGTATGGCAATTCCTCAAGGATCTAGAACTAGATGTACCATATGACCCAGCCATCCCACTACTGGGTATATACCCAAAGGATTATAAATTATTCTACTACAAAGACACATGTACACGTATGTTTATTGCAGCACTATCACAATAGCAAAGACTTGGAATCAACCCAAATGTCCATCTGTGACAGACTGGATTAAGAAAATGTGGCACATATACACCGTGGAATACTATGCAGCCATAAAAAAGGATGAGTTTGCGTCCTTTGTAGGGACATGGATGCAGCTGGAAACCATCATTCTTAGCAAACTATCACAAGAAGAGAAAACCAAACACCGCATGTTCTCACTCATAGGTGGGAACTGAACAATGAGATCACTTGGACTCGGGAAGGGGAACATCACACACTGGGGCCTATCATGGGGAGGGGGGAGGAGGGAGGGATTGCATTGGGGAGTTATACATGATATAAATGATGAATTGATGGGTGCTGACGAGTTGATGGGTGCAGCACACCAACATGGCATAAGTATACATATGTAACAAACCTGCACGTTATGCACATGTACCCTAGAACTTAAAGTATAATAAAAAAAAAAAAAAAAATTAGCCTGGTGTGGTGATGCACACCTGTAGTCCCAGCTACTCAGGAGACTGAGGCAGGAGGATGGCTTGAGCCCCCGCGTTCAAGGATGCAGTGAGATAGATGGTTCCACTGTCCTTCAGCTTGGGCAGCAAAGTGAGAATCTAAAAAAAAAAAAAAAAAAAAAAAAAAAAAAAAAAAAAAAAAAGGTGGGGGGAGTAATAGCAATAAAAGGCAACATTTTTGGACTCTCACCCCATGCCAGGTAGAATAGTAAACTCTAGTTACGCAACATTTCATTTAATCCTGTTTGAAAATTAAAAAAACAAAAAGATGTGATTTTTCCCAACACTACTAGATTTTGGTAACTAAATGAGACTTTTCATAGAGTTTTTTTCCAACTAAAAAACTACAGATCACTTTAAATATGTATGGCATTCTTCATCAGCACCTGCCATAATGCACATTCATTGACCAAATGAATATGCCAGATATTTTTCAAAAAGTCTGAAACATTTTTAGAAGTAGAATACTGTTGGATACAATGGCCATGTAATCACAGTTCTTGAAATGTCTCTTCCCTCCAAAGTGAGTTAAGTGAATTTAAAAAGTAAAAACATTGAGAAGTATGTAATTCCATACTGAAGCTAGAAACAGGTCCAACCTTATACCACAAACCTAGCACCAAATTTAGATAAAATAACTGAACTGGAAAAGTGACTCACTTTCAATAGAGAAGTATGCAAAGAAGCAGCAAACAAAAGACATGTGGGTAACCCCACTTAGTATGGGCAGTTCAGGAGGCAGAAAGAACGTAGTTGGTCTCCAGCCTATTTCCCAGGGCCCACACTGGAAGAGTTGGCAAATTTATCTTCCACTTTGGTCCTGGATGAAAACACTGGTCACCACTTTTACACACCTGGTAATGGAGGGTGCAAACAAAGATTGTACTACAAGAGAAAAGTTCTTAGGTATTTTTTTCACACTTTAATATTTTTAAACTCAAGTTGTTTTAAAAATCAACAGCATGGAGGCTGAGGCAGGAGAATGGCGTAAACCCGGGGAGGCGGAGCTTGCAGTGAGCTGAGATCCGGCCACTGCACTCCAGCCCGGGAGATAGAGCGAGACTCCGTCTCAAAAAAAAAAAAAAAAAAAAAAAAAAAAATCAACAGCAAAACAAACTTTCCATCTTCCAGATGGAAGAGTAAGTGATAATATAATCATCAATTCCTGTGCTTTTTCTTACCTTTGAATAGAAGAGTTTTCTTGTGTTACATCTTTTAAAATTTTACTCTAAATGTAGATCTCTAATCGTTTCTATGGATGTCCTCAAAAGATTACCCCAGTGAGGCATTCTTAGCATAGAACTATCATGTATATGTTAACCATAATAAAGAAAATATTTGTTCCATACTATTGTGGATTTTTCTGGGACCTTCTGGGATCTCTCTTTGTGCTGAAAGAATTAGACTTTGCTCCAGGCTCTGATATGGAACAGGATTGTATATTAATTGAAGTCATTAAGGACGTTGATGGCCATTCTGAATTTAAAGTTGAAACTTCACTTCTGTTCTATTTCCTATTTCAAATTGTATCCAGCAATATATTGCCCAATATAGACCTCAAAGTTTATGCAATGAGATTAAATAACAATATTAAAGTATTCCAACAATCATATGTCAGTATATACCGATGTTCCAAAGTTAAATATAATCTCCCTCCCATTAATAATTTCCAAATATTTGATTAAATTCAAAGATGAAAACCTTTAAAAAATTAAAATCCCAAATATATAATTTAAAGTCTAAAAGGGCAAAAATCTGAAAGAAGAAAAAAAAACCCTGCTGTCTTTGTTGTGTAGTATGCATCCAAAGAAATGAAAGTCCCAAATCCCAACCTTAAATGCAAAATCATTCTCCCCAGCTTCTCATTCTGTTCAATTTCAGTTCTATGAATTCTCCATTTGCATTTTCTCAGGGACTGCAGCCTGACTCTCTTTCTCTGGAGCGGGTTCAGTTCCTTCGGGACCTCAGAAATTGTGTCTGTTTGCTAAAAAGGGGCCTCCCTTTTTAAGGATCCAAAGCATTCATAGAGCATACAAAATTAGACCTCACTGTGTTCCACATCTACATATTTTAGAAAATAGAGCAATCTCCAATTCCTAGAACATAATCATGTTCCAGAACCCGGCACTTCCTGTTGTCAAGATCATAAAAGAAACTGAAAAGTACCTAAAAATAAAATACTGGTTTCAGCTTTACTCGATTGCTGATCAACCCATGATGTTTGCCTGGGATCCGTGATAGTCACCCTAAAAATCAATTAGGATTGTGCAAGAATGTTCGGAGCAGCATTATGCAAAATAGACCAAAAAAAAAAAAAAATAGAAGCAATTCAATGCCTATCAACTGATGAATGGATAAACAAAAATGTGGTCTATCCAAAAACTATTCAGCTATAAAAATGAATTTATAGTGGTACATGCTACAATATAGATGAGTCTTGAAAACATTGTGCTAAGTGAGAGAAGGCAGGCACAAAAGACCACATATATTATGATTCCATTTATATGAAATGTCCGTAATAGGCATATTCATAGAGACAAGAAGTAGATTCATGGTTGCCAGGAGATGGGAGAAAGGGAGAATTGGGACTGACTGCTAATAGGTACAGGGTTTCTTTTGGGGTTGATGGGAATAATCTGGAGTTAGATAATAGTGATGGTTGCACAACATAGTTAATATACTTAAAATCACCAATGTGTACACTTTTAAACAGTGAATTTTATGTTCTTCTAAATTTACAGTAGCATCTAAAATAATGTCAGGAGTTTCACCTTTGACAGGATGAAAAGCTATACTTTGATTCCATAAAAAGGATTAAAAGTAACCTATTATTAGAATTAACTGCTCTTTTATTTGAAGCATCTCGTGACATCAGTGTGGTAATGACATTATTTCACAGTGTGAACAATTCTCTTTGGGGTATTCCAGACAACCTCTTACAGCTATCACTTAATTTTTTTATGAGAAGAATTTACAATCTAAAGTGAACAAAATTGATTTAGAGAAACAGTCAATCTAAATAAACGTGAAACCTTTTTTGCAGTGTAATAGGTACATGTACTTTGCATATCTTCATGTTTTACATTGTTTACAGGCATAGGGTCCTTAAAATAACTATCACACGTTCAAGTTTATGATAACACGTTTTTAGGAGACATATGTCTTCTGTACTTATGTGGTCAGTTATATCACTCTAGACCCTTAGTGGATGAGGCTATAAACATTTTACATAGGCTATGTATTTATCATCTGCTTTCCTGAGAATGGAAATCCAGTTATGTGTTTATTTTCAAACCAAAATGTACTTTTTTAGATCATTTCTACTGCAAGGATTATTGCAAAAAAATGTTACAAACAATAAAATAAATAAGTATAGATTTTTTCTACACAGAGTCACTCTAGCGAGGTCTTCTTTGCCTGCATTTGTTTTCTTGCACTTAACCTGCAGTTTCCCTGGTGTCCCTCTGACCATTCCACATGGCCTCGTGCATCTCCCAGGTCCTAGCAAGGACCGTGGCACAAGCAGCCGAGGTGAGCTGAGGTTGAGCTGTGGGAGCACCAGGGACGGCCGCTGACTCTTTCACCTCCACCCAAGTGCGGAAGGATTCTGCTATTGCAGGCTTCGGTGTCAGCGCACAACCTCATTACAGCCACAAGCACCCTGCATGAGGCAGGTGACGCTACGATGCTAGGTAAGTTTGGAAAAGAGGGTTAGAAGCCAGAAGTGAAAAGGGGACAATATTCAAATCCATCCTAGATTATTTTTAAGGCAGCAGTTAGTTAAATATTCTATTTTATTTTAAATGAGAAAACGTCACTATTCGTGTTAAATGGCAGGACAAGCAAGTTACGACGTTCTAGGACTTCGACAAAAGGAGGTTGTTGTCTTGCGTTATTTCGAGGTACTAATGGGGCAAATGACATTTCTGTTGTTACTGGCAACAACAAAGACTGCCTTTTTTGGTATTTGTCCCACAGCCTCTTTTGAAAGAGCCTCTTCCACCCTTTGTGCTCTTTAGGAATGAATCCAGGCTTGACTCTCAGGGTTTAAAGCTCATGGGGTTTCTCCTAATCCATGTCCCTGTAGGAAATTTCATCAGGAGCCTCCACTTACCTAGTTACATGGCTTGAAAGATGATCCCAATTCTGAAATGAGATGCCACCCTGAGCAGAGGGCCCAGCCAACATGTGCCCAGATTCCTGACCCAGGGAACTGTAAGATAATTCATTTGTGTTGTTTTCAGCTGGTAAATTTGTGGTACTCAAAAACCAATGCAACTTTAAATAAATATATCAACTTGAATAAACTAATTTTATTTATATATGTGTATTTATTTGTGTATCTGTGTATGTACACAAATGTCGACAAAGAGGCTGTCCCTAACAAAACTCTAGACAGGCTTCTCTGAGCTCTTTTTTGGCTAGGCCTCATCTTTGGTGTGTTCTCCAGAGCCCAGTTTTAGCAAAGGCTCCTACCAAATTGGTTTTGCCAGAATCTCTCACCCTTGTTATCTGATCCAAGTCCCTATTCCCCAGCATCTCCCAAGTGATTATCTGATCACCTCAGCTTGCATTCAGCAAGAATGTAAAGTCCATTTAGCCAGAAATCCTTCACCAGAAGTAGTTTCATGTGGTTTGTGTGCGTTTTTAAATATTTAAAAGTGATCCACGCTTTGTACGTGGTTCTAAATGCTTCTGTAAGATCTTGGATTTCTTTTAGTTTGAACCTTTCATGTATTGCTTAAGCAAGTGGGTGAGGGAACTGTGAACCCCGCCTGCCTTCTCTCAGCTCTCCCTCACTGAAGACGGGAATGCAGTCCTCCTCAGTGGCACCTGTGACCCCTGGCTGCAGTGCCCAGGTGACATTCCTGTGGAGAAAAGCACTTTAGGACCGGTCTGCAGACACCCTCTCATGAATCTTCTGCTTTACCATGAAGCCTGGGAGAAAACAAAGGGGAAAAATGTGAGAAGAACTACGCTGCCCTTCCCGAATAGAAACCTGTTGGGCAGAGGCACATGCAGCTGAGGACAGAGCTCAGCATTTTATGTTAAATTTGCACATAGTTTCTGTGACCTCATTTGACAGACTGTTTTTGAGCTCCCTGTTGCAAATGTGTCTATTTTCCTGTTCACTTAAACCTAAGGGAATACTCGCATCAGCCGCAAGAGGTGACTCTGTTGCACTATTGCTTCTGTATTCTCTTATGGCTGTCACAATGACACTGATATCACACAGTGACATGAACCTGGACATAGGGCAGGGTACATGCAGAAGAATAATGTGCCATGGTTAGCCCAGCACTCATTAAGTCAGCTAAAATTGTGATAAGGGAAAATGAAAACGAGTCAAACACTACATTCAAGGTACCCAGAAGTGAAAATGGAATAATCTTGACCAATTCGTGATGGCAAAGCCACATTGCCTGTGTCATTCACAGTCCTTCTCTATGATCTGTGTTTATGGAGTAGATCTATGTGTAGCCTCTCTTACATAGAATAAGGTTCAATTGAAGGTGACAGAAAATCCCAAAAATGATAGTCCTCTAGGCAAGTTAGCATACTTCTTGCTCATGTAAAATCAGCAGAGGCTTGGCCATTCAGGTGTGGCAGCTCCACTTCATGAGCCATCAGAACTCCGCACTCCCCAGCTGTGCCCAGGGGACAGCTCACTTACTCATAGTCACATACGGCTGCTGGAGCTCCAGGAAACACAACTGCATCCCAAGCTGCAGTCATGAAAAAAGAGTAGAAAAAACAAAATACCTCCTCCCGTAAGGAAAGTCCCTGGAAGTCACAGCAAACAGTTTCGCCTCTACCTCACCTTCCCAACTTTAGTTCCATGGCCACACTGACCTGCAAGGGAGGCTAAGAAGTGTAGTATTTACATGGATGTTGATGTTATCAACTGAATATGTGGGGCTCTAGTAACTAACAAAAAAAAAAAGAGAATAAATATCGGGAAGAAACTAGGATTTTTAGACACACAAAACACTCATTCCATAATAGTAATGATTCCTTTTTAAGAAACTATTTTACATTAACAAGAAAAGACTTGGGAAATTCAACAGACCACTGAGAAGCATATGAATAGGTAATTCAAAGTAGGAAAAACTTTAGTAGATTAAAAATATGTGAAGGGAAACTCAGAAAAATTAGTCATGAGATAAATGACACAAAAGAGCGCTTTACATCAATTTACCAATTTTCAAAATTTGAATTATGCCAAAATTAGTGGAAATGTATGTGGACGTGTTTGTGTTTTATCTCAAGGATTCAGACACACTTGGAGATTTTCTTCATACTTAGTGAAAATAATTATGCATATACTTTATGTCCCAACCATCACATCCTGGGCATATTCCCCTGACAAGAAGCCATGGAGGACATTTTCAAAGATCTTATTTGCAACATTTGTTGTACTGCAAAGTATACTAAATTTAGATGCCCTTTACCTGGAGATTTTGTGTATAAGACATGGCTGTATTTATTGTATACATTTATATTTATATACTATATATATTTATATATATCATAGCTTTTATAAATAATTTCGTATAAATGTGCAGGTGGCAAGAGGGCCCAATGGTCCCTAGTATAAATGTATTTGCATCCGTTTTTTGTTTGTGTCTGTTTATTTTCTGGCTGTGTTTGTTTTATAAATTTATATTTATAGATGTATATATTTTTCTCAATATAGCGATTATCACAACTTCATCATGCTGTAATATAGCTATATTAACTGTATATTCTATATGAAATAGATATATGTGCACATATATGCATATATGCATATATGCATAAATACATACAAACAAAGCACTATGGGTAGGCCTCAAAAACTGGGTGTTTACCATCTGCAAAGGGGCCACGTAATGTGGCTTTCTGCCTCCTTGCCAGTAGGTGGCAGTATTGCCCAACACCCAGGAGTGTAAAAGTACGTGTATCTGTTTGTGGGAGGGGGTGTGTCTTTGTGTGAGATTTTTGGGTTCTGTTTAGTGTGTGTGTGTGTGTGTGTATCCACATGCTTGGGGGTGTATAATTTATATATGAATATACATACATATCTTTATATATGAATATATGTACATACGTACATCCATATTTATATATAAATCTATGTGATTATATATGTTTACTAAGTAATACATGTTTTTAAGTATTAATTTACATATCTAGGCTTTCTTGTTCCTGCCTGGAGGCACACCACCACAAAGAGAAACAGCTCTAACAAGTTCCATGCATAAATATGTATGTTTTAATTTTTATTTATGTATATGTTGATGCATATATTTATATAAGTTATCTATTTCTTCATATATTAAACATATAGACATGGATTTGTGTATGTGTTTGTTCGAGTCATGCCTTAGCTGGTGCCCTGTATGTGGGAAGCACTCCAGACCAGCAGACCACACTGCTCCATTCTCCAGGGCAGCAGTTTCCACACACTGAGCCCCACCGATGGTTTATCCCCTGGAGAGTGGAAAGCACAGCTGTTCCATCTGGTTGCTACCTCCCTGAGCTTCAAAAGACAGAAGAGATAGGACTTTCTTTTGGGTGTAAAGCAATACATTTTTCAGCCTAGACTTGGTGACCCGAAGTCTGTGCAGAAAGCTAGCACTACTGCTGTCCCAAGGCCAGATGCCATGCCCGGAAGCTCAGGGCTCCCCAGGGACTCCCCACTTGTGCAAGTGCAGTTCATTCTCCTGGGATGGACCTGCCTCACCCATAAGCTGGACCCGAGTTCTCTGAAAGGCGTCATCCATCCCCTGTGGATGGCCACATCCAGCATCTGCCTCTGACCTGGTTTTCCTCGTTTGCCATCTACACTGTGGACCAGAAAGTTTTGTCAAGCCAGACCTATTCCATGATTCTCAAAGTTTTGGGCGAAACCTCAAGCCTGTGGGTTCCCCGATGTCTTTTTTTTTTTTTTAAATTATTATTTTAGATGGAGTCTCACTCTGTCGCCCAGGCTGGATGTAGTGGCGTGATCTTGGCTCACTGCAACCTCCGCCTTCCAGGTTCAAGTGATTCTCCTCCCTTAGCCTCCTGAGTAGCTGGGATTACAGGTGCCTGCCACCATGTCTGGCTAATTTTTTTGTATTTTTAGTAGAGACGGGTTTTCCCCATGTTGGCCAGGCTGGTCTTGAACTCCTGACCTCAAGTGATCCACCCACCTCAACCTCCCTCCCAGGTGTCTTTAATCCAAGTGTTCTCCGGGTCTGCCCTGGTTTCTCGAGATGCAGCTGGGGCCTGCCATAACAGGCTCACACAGGTCTGTGCAGTCTTCAAAATAAATTGGGGGTCACTTTCCTGGTCCCCAAATGCTCTCAGGAGCACTCAGAGCCATCCTGTCCTGGCCTCGCTGTCCCTCTGGCCCGAGACCCCCTTACCCCACCCAGATTCATGCCGCACGCAGTGACTCCTGTGTGTTCAGACCCAGCCTGTTTTCATCCTCCTGGGAAGCCTCCCCTCCACCCACCCAAACCGGGATGCCTCTTTATGTTCCCACCTCAACTACCAAAAAAGAGTCACTGTCCTGACTGACAGCTTCTGGATAAGTGGGCAGCTTTCCCTCTAGAAGACGACGGCCCTTGGCTGGATCTGGTCAAAGGGCCATGTTCAGGGGTTTGTCATTTGTGGAGGCTCACACGGAACTGGCAGGAATAGAGCCTCTGGGCCTTTTGTTTCACTCCACTGCCAGTCTGTGGTAAGGGGGCCCAATGGCTTCTCGTATAAATGCACGTGCATCTGTGTGGCTTTGGGGTAACATGTTTGGGTTATGTTTATTTTATACATAGAGGCTTGTACATATACACCTATATATATTTGTTCACATATATTTTTCTATATATATAATTACACAAAATATTTACATTCACTTATGTATATAAATATGTCTATATTTATGTGTGTGGATGGATAGACAGATAGATAGATAGATAGATAGATAGATAGATAGATAGACAGACAGACAGACAGACAGACAGACAGACAGACAGACAGATAGATAGATAGATAGATAGATAGATAGATAGATAGATAGATAGATAGATAGACAGATAGATAGATAGGGAGATAGGTTTTCTTCTTGCCTGAATGGAGAAGCACCACTATGGACAGGCAGAAAGCACTACACAGTTTCCTGTGTGTATATATATATATGTATGTATCTATATATGTATATATATGTGTATATGTGTGTGTATATATGTATATATATGTGTATATGTGTATATATACGAATATTTATATGCTGATACATATATTCACATGTTACATATGCCCTTCTATCTTTAACAAACACACATTTCTGTGTGTGGATAAATCTATTTCTTGCTGTGTCTTAGCTGGGGCCCTGCATGTGTGAAACATTCCAGACCAACAGGCTGGGCCTCCGTGTTCCTCCAGAGCAGTGATTCCCAAAGCTCAGGCCCCATCCAGTGTTGATTCTCTGGCCCAGTGGGAAGGTGCAGCTGTGCATTTGGCATTAGGCATCAGGGCCATTGTTTCCCTCGGTGTTTGGGGGAAAGTCACGCTGCTGCTCTTGGTCCCCAAATGCTCTCAAGGGCACTCAGTGCAGTCTCACTGTGGCCTGCCTGTCCCTCCACCCTGCACCATCTTACTGCACCTGCCTTTCTCTGCTCCCAGTGCATCCTGAGGGCTCAGACCCTTCTTTCTCTCCACGGAAAGCCTCTACTCACCAAACTTATCGTATTGCCCCCACCTGCAGTGTTCCAAAGAAGCCCAGCTAACCTGATGCGCAAGTTCTGGGAAACTGGCCATTTTTCCCAATGGAGGGTGATGGCCCTGGGACTGCCTCTTGTTAAAGGGAGATGACCAGGTGTTTCCCATCCAGGACCGGTGACAGGGACCTGGCAGGAAAGGACTCCTGCTGGCTTTAGGGTTCCCTAGGCTGCTAGTAGGTGGCATGAAGGCCCCAGGGGACCAGTGGCCTCTAATATTCATGCAGGTGCGTCTGTTTGTAGTACGTGTGGGTTTTTCAGTGAATTTTGGATGTTTATTTTATACATGTATGTTTGTATTTATACATTTATTTTAAATATATTGTGTGTATTTATATGTTTATTTTAAATATGTGTTTATATATAAATTATATATATAATTATACCAGATATCCAAATTTATTCCTTCATAAAATATGTATATTTTATGTTTTCTAATCACCTGCAT
This sequence comes from Rhinopithecus roxellana, assembly GCF_007565055.1. Lineage (NCBI taxonomy): Eukaryota > Metazoa > Chordata > Mammalia > Primates > Cercopithecidae > Rhinopithecus > Rhinopithecus roxellana. The sequence goes on from NC_044559.1 coordinate 106,283,621, forward strand.
GGAGAGACACCAAGGTAGAAATGCTGGCGGAGAGTGCAGCAAAGATCTACATGGACACATCTATATTTTGATGTATATGTTGATACACATGTTTACATGCTACATACTCCCTTATACCTTTACATGCAAACACATTTATGTGTGTGAATATATTTCTTTCTAGTTATATCTTAGGTGGTGCCCTGTATGTGTGAAACACTCCAGACTAGCAGACTGGGCTGCACTGTTTCTGCAGATCAGTGATTTTAAAACACTGAGATCCACTGAGTGTTGATCGTCTGGTCACGTGAGAAGATGCAGCTGCACGTTGGACGTCCAGATCAGAGACATCACTTCCCTTGGCGTCCGGGCCAGCTTGCACTCACAGTTTTGGAGATCGACAGAGAGTGCTGACCAGCTGTGTTGGCATGAATGGGAGCGTCCAAAGCCTATGATAGCTGATTGCATTAGGTGTTCTTACACTCAAGTACCACCTGGTCACTGTCTCCCTGAGGGTCTAATAACAGAAGACATCATCCATTTCTTTGGCTTGTGCAGTCGTGCATTTTCCAGCCTCGTTTTGACAAGCGCGAGCCAGCCAAGAAGCCAACAGTGTGTGCGGCCCGAGGCCTGAGGGTTGTCGGTAGCATCCCCACTTGAGCGAGCGCACTTGAATCCACCACAATGGACCGCCTCAGCCACAAGCTGGGTCCTGGCGTGGGGACGGGCATTATTCCTCCAGCTGGGAAGGCAGTGCCCAGCACTCTGTCACTGAACTGTTCTTCCTTGTCAACCACCTACGTTGCAGTCCAGGGGGTTTTGTTAAGCCAGACCCCTGTTTCCCTGCTGTTCACACTAGTGTGAGGTCTCAGGCTCACAGCTCTCTTGCTGCCTTTCATCCAGGTATTCCTCAGGCCCACGAGACTCTGTCCTAACAGGCTTTGTCAGTCTGCGTAGGCTTAGGCATCCAGAAGCTCTCAGGGGCACCCCGCCCAGTCCTCCTCTGGCCTTGTACCGCCGTAACCCCCGACAACTGCACTTCCCCCAGTGCATTCTGCAGCTCAGACCCAGCATTTTCTCTTCTCCCGGGAAAGCCTCCTCTTCACCCACCGGATGTGGGACACCATTGGATGCACCCACCTTATGTACTCAAAACAAGGGCGCCTAGTCTCATTGAGAGGTTCTGGAGGTGCGGGCAGCTTTTCCACTAGAGGGCAATGGCCGCTGGGCTTGCTCTGGTTAAAGGCCAATGGCCAGGTATTTGCCAACTATAAAACGTCTTACAAAACTGGGCTTTTTGGCTCCCTGTGCTGCCACAAGGTGGCAGAAAAGCAGTGTCTCCCTGGGAACATGGAAGCACATCTGTGTGTGTGTGTGTGTGTGTGTGTGTGTGTGTCTGTGCATGTGTGTGTGTGCGCGCGCATGTGTGTGAGTGTGTTTATGTGAGATCCTCCAGGGAACGTGCAATTGCATCTGTGGTGACGGGGTGGGGGCAGGGGGACATGTGTGATTATGTGAGATTTGGAGATCATGTTTTTTAATAAATAAATATATTTATATATACAGAGAAATACATACTCATACGTGTAACTACATGTAGTATCTCTAGTTATATATACATAAGTTGCCTCTCACCTACATGAAGAAACATCGCCTCAGATTGTAAGACAGCATCACATACTTTGTGTGTAAATATCTCTATTTTAATTCTTATTTACTTATATGTTTACCATATATTTACATATGGTATATATTTCTTTATATATTTTAAAATATACACATATACACATTAACGTGTGTGTGTTGGTTTACTTCTAGTCATATTTTGGCTGGCTCCCTCTATGTGTAAAACACTCTGATTGACAGACTCAGCCACACTGTTTCTCCCGATCAGCGATTTTAAAACCCTGGGCTCCCACCCAGTGTTGATCTTCTGGTCCAGCTGGAAGATGCAGCTGCACACTGGACTTCCAGCACCAGGACCATTTCCTCCCTTCGTGGTTGGGAGAAGTCAGTCTCCCACCAAAGGAGAGGTCAGAGAGTGTTGCCTGAATGTTTTAGGGAAAATAGAGATTTCAAAAGACTGTGGGACCCAGTACAGTTCATTGGTGTTTCATTCCAGTCCCATCTAGCTGCTACCTGCCTGAGCTTCTGAGAACAGATGGGGATACTATTGGCTAGTGCAGGGAAGTAAATACAAATATTTCATCTCACTTTTAAAGGAACCTCTACCATCTACCCTCTCTGAAGGCTGTTGGCTGTAAAGTATGAGCTATATAACAAGACCTCATTTGGAAGCCAGGCCTTCTCTTCTCTCTTATAGCCTGCCTTGCCACTATAACCTGATTTTGCCATAACTTGTTTCTGGCCATGCTCTGAGTCCCCATTGTTCATGGCCTCTAGGTGGTAGCTACGCTGCTAAGCACTGTTGGAAGTTGGAGTCATCATTTTGTGGTTCTCCCTTGTGCGCATCAATAACCCTGCATGCCATTTCTCCTATTAATCTGCATTTGGCCAGTCGATTTTTCAGTGAAACTTTAGACCGCAAAGGGGAAGTGTTCCCTTGTCGTCTACCATTTTGTGGCTGTGAGCAGAATACCAAAGCCTGCTCTTCCAGAAGCTGCAGCCAAAGGAACCCAGGACCAGAGCAGCTGGCAGAAGAGTGAGAAATTCTTACCAGCCAGGCTGCTGGCCTCTGTGTGGAATCCGTTTGAGCAGATGGTGAGAATTGTTGCCCTTTCTTTCTCCATAAAATCTTGATTAGTGGAAGAAAAAGATTTGCGTGACTAGACGTACGTGTAGTGATTCTTGTGCAGTCTTTGGCATGAATAATCACGTTGTTTGATCCCTTTTCCTCCTAGAAATAGTCTCTCACTCTCTCTTTGTCTTTCTGGGTCGTGCTGACATAAAGAAGGGCACCTCAGGATAGAACAGGGGTTCAGAACCCCTAGAAACCCAGTCTCGAGCCACTTCTAAGACTGGTCAGACTTATGGCTCTGATCAGACTGGTGTCTATTCAGGCAAAGTTTACTATTTGTTCCCCAAATAAAACAACATGAAGCTCCCCTCCGATCTTGTTTCATGTCCTTGAGAGCTTGGCTTTTAACCAAGTGGGAGCACTCTTGGTCGCCACCATCTGAGAAGTGTGATTTTTGGGTCACATCCAGCGGTCAGTCTAAAATTGGCTGGGGACCTCAGACGTGTAAGATTTTAGGCAGCACACTTTTTGTTCCAAATATGTCAAGCTCTCAGGAGAGTTTGTCTTAAGAAGTGCTATCCCTATGGGGCTTATGTCACATCAACTCTTGTTGTGTAATTCGTACTGAAAAAGTACACTTTCAGGAGGGCCTCCCTAGTATCGCAGATTAAGGTGTCCATGACTGGTAGTCCCCCACTAATTTGTGGGTTACTGGAGGTACTGTGTACAAAAACACCATCCTTAACCATCTGTGGCAACAAGAGCTCTTGCCATCTGAAGCTTATTTCTGAGAGTAAATTTTTTGAGGATCATTAGGGCTGCCTCATCTATGCTGTCTCCAGGAATACCTTTTGTTTATATGGTAAAAGTTATTTTAAACTGTAAAATTGCCTTGTGGGATTTTCATGAACAGGCTTGTTGGACTGAGTCACGACTGAAATAAGTTCACCATTGGAAATTCTAATCATTAGTGGTTAGAAAACCGATCCTTCATGTCAGAAAGACTCCTAAATTTAGAAAAAGAGATCTTTTATTCTAAACAATTGCTTCATTTGTATTTATGGAAAGATTAATTTAAAATAAATATTCATAGTAGTTTCATGGCTATACTTAGAAATTCTTTTGACAAAATTAAAAGGCAAAAATCTGGCCCAAAGCAAAGTTTAAAGTTGTCCTATGCTCCGAGTGCCTGCTGTGACTCTCCTGCAGAATTTGCAGTGCTGGCCACTCCACCTCGCAGGCTGGTTAAAATTCCAGACTTCCACTGCCATAGCCTGGGTTTGATTCCTGGTGGGGAATTAGTCACTTTGGTTGGATATTTGTGTGATTTTTATCTTTTGGGGGACCATTTGTTACCCATCCTTTCCCCTCCAATGGATATATATATATATATATATATATATATATATATTTTTTTTTTTTTTTTTTTTACTTTTATTTGAGGTTCAGTGTGTGCATGCGCTGTTTTGCTACACGGGTGAATTGTATGTCACTAGGGTTTGGGGTACAAATGATTTCATCACCCAGGTAGTGAGCATGGGTAGTTTTTTAACTCTCACAATTCTCCTCCCTTCCCTTTTCAAGTGGGTCCCAGGCAGTAACAAATGCTGGCGAGGATGTAGAGGACAGGGGACCCCTGGACGCTGTTGGTGGGAATGTAGTTTAGTACAACCACTATGGAGATCAGTTTGCAGGTTCCTCAAAAAACAAAAAATTGAGCTACCATGTGATTCAGCAATCCCACTGCTGGGTGTACATCTAAAAGAAAGGAAACCAGTATATCAAAAAGATATCTGCACTCCTGTGTTTGTGGCAAGACTGTTTACAATAGCTAAGATTTTAAAAGCAACCTAAGTGTCCATCAGCAGATGAATGAATAAAGAAAATGTGGTACTTAAACAAAAGACTACTATTCAGCCTTAAAAAGAATAAGAACCTGTCATTTGTAACAACATGGCTGGAACTGGAAATAAGTGAAATAAGCCAGGCACAGAAAGACAAACATCACATGCTCTCACTTATTTGTGGGACCTAAAAATCAAAACAACTGAACTCATGAACACAGAGCACAGAAGGATGGTTACCAGAGACTGGGAACGGCAGTGGAGAGCTTGGGAGGTGGGCATGGTTAACAGGTTAAAAAAAAAGAAAAAAAAAAAAAGCTCAGAAAAATAAATAGGACTTACTATTTGATAGCGCATCTGGGTGACTATAGTCAACAATAACTTAATTGTACATTTTAAAAAGGCTTAAAGAGTGTGACTGAATTGTTTGTAACTCAAAGGATAAAGGCTTGAGGGAATGGATACCCCATTCTCCACGATGTGCTTATTTCACATTGCACATCATCAAAACATCTCATGAATCTTATAAATATATACACCTACTGTGCACCCACAAAAGTTTGAAAAATAATCAAATAAAAATAGTCTAATCATAATTTGCAAATACCGCCTGTTTTCTGTCACCATTAAATCAGTCTCCATTAAATACAAAATATACACAAAGTATGTATAAAGCTTATATATATTTGCTGTTTCTGAATAAAATAAAATCAATCAATCAGCTACATCTTACACATTATTACAGGGATGGAGGTATTTAAGAACTACCTCTACTGATCCTAGAAATGTTTCAACTCCTGTAGAAAAGATAGAGCAGCTATCAGATTAATTTTCAAATTATACTAGAGAAACTTCAGAAAACAAATTTTGTGGCATCATACATCAAAATTAAACAATGACATCAGTGAGAATTACATACAATTAGGGACAGTTATGGATTGGCTTATGGTCTTGGATAGCCACTACTCCCACACAAGTAAAGCTCATGATTCAGTAATTATTTTCTCTTTCCTGAACGGATTTGGCCCTGGTCAGTTCATGACCCAGAATTTTTTTTTACAGGAAAGAGCACTTATTCTGTCTATTGATCCAGAGACAATAGACTCTGCTCACAGATTGAAATATAAACTACCCGCCCGATTTCTTTCTGCTGCCAGGACAATGGGCTCAGGTTTATGTTCACAACAGCCAATGAGTGCATAGAGCTCTGAGATATGGGCCTGTGATCCTGTGACTTTACTCCCCCAGAGAACTGCAACTGTCATCTCACCTGTGGCTACAAGGACAGTACATATTTGATGACTTAAAGTTATTTTTTAATAACTTTGTCTTAGTTTCCAGTTACCAGAAAAATGACAACTTTCTACCACGCATCTTCAAAGACATGAACATGGGAGAGGCTCTGTTTTTCCATGATCCCTGGAGGCAGACAGGGGTTCACATGGAGAGAACAGGACATGCTGAGTCTGAGACATGAGAGACTGAGAGCAAAGCACATGTGTCTTACCGGTTTCCGCGCTTCTCTGAGATCTGCCTCTGCTGAAAATCTGATTTTCAGTTAACCCCCAAATTCCTGAGCCAAACTATTAGTGAATTGTAAATAGATGGGACCACACAAAGACCTTGAGAAGGAGATGTCAACAGGTTACAGTGCAGAGAAGAACTTAAAGGCAAATATTAAAATGAAAAATAGGGACAAAATAGTGTGATTCAATGCAAATTAACATTAAACTGTGGCTCATATATAGTCTAGGAAATGTATTTTAAGATCATTTACCCCATAGAGATAGACATGCTAAATTAAATAATATTCATAGAAGAAACAGAACATTTATAAAGATTTGTTTTCCACACAAGAGAGCACCAAGTTTATGTTGTCCAAAAGAAAATTTTACTCATGAACTAATTAATACACCAATACCGCTTAAACGATTTAAAAGTTACAAAGTAACCAATCTTCCCAATAGTTTTTAGGAAGCATATATAAAAGTGATACGGGCAGCGCCTAGCTGCGCGCCACGGCCGTGTTGCTGGCTGGGCAGGGCCTGGCAGGCAGGGTGGGCGCCCGGGTCTGGCCTTGTGCCACCTGGCTCCTGGGCGCGGCCACCCCCTGTGCCCCGCCGCCCCTGACCCTGGTCCTGCTCCCGCCCAGGCCAGATGCCCGGCTGCTCCGCCAGCAGCCGTGACCTCAGCCAGGCCACGGAGACAACAGGCAGTAGGGTCAGCCGCACAGAGGAGAAAAAGCAAAGCAAGTCACAGCAACTGAAGAAGATTTTTCAATATGGCACTGTTGGCGTGTCGTTGTACACTGGAATCTCATTAATCTCCTTGGGCATATTTTACATGGTTGTGTCAAGTGGTGTGGACATGTCTGCAGTCCCGCTGAAACTCGGATTTAAAGAGTCCCTGGTACAGTAAAAAATGGCAGCAGGTACAAGTACCTTTGTGGTGGCCTATGCAATCCACAAGCTGTTTGCGCCACTGAGAATCGGCATTACGTTAGTCTCTGTGCCCTTGATTGTCAGATAGTTTTGCAAAGTGGGATTTTTTTAAACCTCCAGCTGCAAAACCTTAATGAACTCTTCAGTCGTAGGCACTGAAAACCTATTTCTTCTAAATTACACAATTTGGATTGGTTTTAGGGTTGTAGGTTTTCTTTTGGAGGGGTAGGGGGCTAATTGCTATGTTCTCGTGGATAAACTTTGCCAGTAAAATTCAGGCTTTTGAACAATTTTAATTTTTTGCTTCATAAATTTTGTGAATGCTATTCATTGTAGGACTTGTATTGTCAGGAAGATATCACAGATGGGTTAACATCTCAAGACAAAATAGTCTGCAAATGTTCCTTCCGGGAGATTTTTGGCAAGGGTCTGTCTGTAAAAGTTCCAGGGCGTTAATCTTGGCTCAGGTTCCTAAAAAGCAGTGATTAATTTAACTGGCTTTTAAATATCCCCTTCCACTGATATTTGTTGTCCGCTGCCTACAGTTTAATATGCAGTGTTCTGCAAAACAGCTGCCAGTGCTACAATCAATGAAGCAAAACTTAATATGTATTCACAATCTAAATTAGTATCAATACTTTGACATTCACTGCATTTGTTTTGGGGGAAGGAAAGTATTTCTGGTATGTTTCATTGATCCCCAAACACCTTCCAATCTGGACAGGATGGGGCTGATTCCAGATGGTTTTTCTGAAATTTTATTAAAGTATGTCAGTGTCATTTGTTTAGGTAAAATATGAAAACTCTGCTGAGTAGCAGTGGCATCACTTGGTTCCTGATGCCCATATTCCAGATACCACACATAAAACAGCTAAGGCAATCTTAGCTTTTCTTAGACAACCTTTATCTCAAACTTTCAGACATTCCAGAATTGTCAAAATGTTTACACTGTCTCATTATTTTGAGTTAAAAATCCTGTTCAAGAAAAGAAAATTTTGTATCACTTCCTCAAAAAGAAAATTCATAGCACTTGTCACAAATGGAAGGCAACAATGAGATAATACAAGCCAGGGAGGGGCTTGTATTACAGGGGAAGGTGTAATTAGTCTACCGAGCCAGTTTTACCTAATGAAGGGCATGTGTGTTAGAGAGATTAGCTAAGAGTAGAAATTAAAGCACAGAGGCCGGGTGCGGTGGCTTATGTTTGTAATCTTAGCACTTCAGGAGGTTGAGGCAGGTGGATTACTTGAGGCCAGGAGTTTGAGACCAGCCTGGCCAACATGATGAAGCCCCATCTATACTATAAGTACAAAAATTAATCAGGCATGGTGGCACACGCTTGTAGTCCCAGCTGCTGGGGAGGCTGAGGCAGGAGAATTTCTTGAACCCAGGAGGTGGAAGTTGCAGTGAGCCAAGATCGCACCACTGCACTCCAGCCTGGGTGACAGAGGGGAACTCTGTCTCCAAAGAAAAAGAAGAAAGGAAAGGAAGGAAAGGAAGGAAGGAAGGAAGGAAGGAAGGAAGGAAGGAAGGAAGGAAGGAAGGAAGGAAGGAAGGAAGGAAAAGAAAGAAAGAGAGAGAGAGAGAGAGAAAGAAAAGAAAGAAAGAAAGAAAAGAAAAGAAAGAAGAAGAAGAAAATAAATTTGAGCATAGATCCAAACTGAGACACTGAGACTTCCTCCTTGTAGTAGTCAGGAGTAGGCGATTGAAGTAATTCTGTCCTGTGGGGTTCAGCATCATGCAAGCTCCCCCTGGGCTGTTCTCTGATGCAGAGCACTTGCTCCACACTCTGGGAACCCAGATTAACCAGTCTGCCCTGTCACATAGTTGAAGGAGTTGCATTTATCTTTCTGGCTCCCAATTCCTTTAAAATTATATTTGCTACAGAACCTCCACAAGGCTAAATAAAATAAAATCACATTTGCGACCATCAGAGAACTGAAGGAACTATTAACTGGATGTCCTGGTTTTGCTGAGATTGGGCTGTTGACAGTAGTTCCTGGTTGGCCCCCAGTTACCCATGTCAGTTACCTCTGTTAACATTTCCAAGAATGTTTGTAGGACAATTCTCCACTTGCAAGGTCTTTAAAGTAGAACTCTTTTTTTTTCTTTCTTTCTTTAAGGCAATTGGCCCATTGCCAAAAGGTTTTGCTGTCTTAAAGCTGGAACTATCTTTCTGAGATCGAATTCCAAGGACTCCTCCACAGCTAAGTGAGCTGCCTCACACCAGTGTTAGGTGATGCTTTGTGTGGACGGAACAGAGCATTTTCATCTTGTGTTTAAAGCAATTTGTTGCCTTCGACTCCTCATCACTTTCTATACCAGTCTCCCATTCACGTCCCTAGTAATGTTAGGCAAAAAGAAAAAAGAAAAAAAGAAAGAAGGAAGGAAGGAAAGAAGAAAGGAAGGAAGAAAAGAAAGAAAAGAAAAAGCTGATGGTGAAACCTACAGGTTTAAGGGCTTAAATCTCAAACTTTGTGTTAGGAGTAATGGGAGTGTGCTGAGAGGGCAAGCAATAAAACGGGTCATACCAAAAAGACACATTGCTCTCTCCTAAGCCCTAAACCCACTCCACTCCTGAGGCCAGTGGTCCAAACAGAAAATAACTGGAGAAGACAAGGAGGTCAAAGGATCAGGGAATTAAGCATTACGTGAATTCACCAGCAAGATGTACAGAACGCTTGTGTTTACATTGTTTTTATGGAACTAGCAGAATAAAACTGTTCTATTTTAAAAATGAAAAAAATGTGATAACTTTACTTGTTTGATGTCATATAGACTATGCCAATATAGATAATTAGAGCATATTAATATGAAAGTAAAATTTTTGAATGCTAAAAACCATTGTGCCAACCCATTAAAATATTAGGTCATTAGGAAATCCCTTTATGCCAGAAACGCAAGTGAGAGTCGTCACATTAGGAAATGTTATGCCCAGACCGTTTATTCCCCGAAGAAGACCACCAGAGTCCAGAGTCAAAGCCAAGCGGCAAGGATCTTTAATACAAGTTCGAACTTGGTCCCTCTGTTCCACAGCATTCAAGAGGGCCCCGGACAATGCATGCGCTTGCTTTTTATAGCTCGAGGTAAACAGGACTTGTCAGGTTACAGAGGAACAAGGCATTTCTCTAGGCTACAGCATTACAATTGGTTTACATTTTAAGTTATGCTTTTAGCAGCCTTCTTATTGGTTCCTGCACTTTTACAAACGGTTGTAACCTTATAGGAGCTTCTCCAGGTGTTGTTTTTCTTCTAAAGTTGTGATATATGGAGGAATGTGTTTGTGTCGGGCCCAGGAAGTGGAGGCATACGGGGGGGATGTGATGTGCTCAAGGCTGTGATGTGTTTGTGTCGGGCCCAGGAAGTGGAGGCATATGGGGGGATGTGATGTGCTCAAGGCTGTGATGTGTTGAGGAATGTGTTCTTTCAGAAATTCATTAACACAATAAATTACGTTAACTGAATTAATGAGAATGTCTTGTGTTCATGTTCATAGATAGAAAAGAGATAATGCCAAAATTTTAAACAAAATTATTTTAAATGATTCAATTAGTATGGAATTGGTGCAAAATATTTCTTAAAAACATAAAAATAGATTTGTATCAATGAAAATCAAGACATTACATGATTAGGCAGGGTCAGCATTGTTAAGACATCAAAGATACTTTAATTAATAAGTTGATTTTATGGTTGCATAGTATTCCATGGTGTATATGTACCTTTGCAAGGGTGTGGATGGAGGTGGAGACCATTATCCTTACCAAAGGAATTCAGGAACAGAAAACCAAATACGGCATGTTCTCACTTGTAAGTGGGAGCTAAAGGATGAGAACACATGGACACATAAAGGGACACAACACACACTGGGGCCTGTCGGAGGGTGAAAGGTGGGAGGAGAGAGAGGATCAGGAAAAATAACTACTGGACACTAGGCTTAACACCTGGGTGATGAAATAATCTGTACAATAACCCCGCCCCACTGACAGCCATTTACCTGTGCAACAAACCTGCACATCCTGCACGTGTACCCCTGAGATTAAAATAAAAGTTAAAAAAATAAAGAAAAGAAAATAAGTTGATTTTAACTCCGATATAGATTCCATCTGTGTTGAAGATATAGAAATTTTATTGTAAAGAAAAGCAAACAAATTAAAATACCCATGAAAAGTCTGAAAATAAAAAGAGAGTGACTTCCCTTTTAAAATATTGTAAAGACTTGGAAATTAAAATTGTGTTGTGTTGTTTCATCATTAGTCTGAAAGACCAATGGAATACAACATTGAAAAATGGAATAAAACGTATATGAAAATGTGCAATAAAAGCAGGAGTGTAGAAAGAAGAGACGAAAGCTTGCTGTGTCTCACTGGGCACTGAAGCTCACAGACAGGCAGCAGGCTTTGTCTCTCACCACATGTGCTTCCTGCAAGTCTGGCATTGCCACATGTGCAGGCAGGACATTGAACATTTGAGCAAGAGCATTTGGGGGCTAATATCTGATTAATGTGGCTAATATCTGATTAACGTGACTTTTTCTGCCTCAATATTCATTGCAACCTGTTCTCATAGCCCACAGTATGTTTCCTGCTGAGCTGAGATGTTACTGCCATTAATTAAGCTGTGTTACCTGCACCTTTCCCCTTTCTATGTTTGGGAACCTTGAGAACAGTCACACATGATTGTAGTAATTCTTTAGTTGGTCACTTGCCTGGTGAAAGACTATCGGGGGGCTCCTCTCCACACTGGGCCTGAAGGGGTGGCCTGCCCCTCCACACCTGTGGGTGTTTCTCGTTAGGTGGAACGAGAGACTTGAGAAAAGAAATAAGACACAGAGACAAAGTATAGAGAAAGAAAAGTGGGGCCCAGGGGACCAGCGCTCAGCTTACAGAGGACCCACGCCAGCACGGTCTCTGAGTTCCCTTAGTATTTATTGATAATTATCTTTACCATAAAAAAAGATAAGGGAGTGGCTGGACAATAGGATCATTGTAGGGAGGAAATCAGCAGTAAGACATATGAACAAAAATCCCTGTGACATGAATAAGTTTAAAGGAAAATGCTGTGCCTTGAGATGCATATGCAAACTCTCCATAAACCTTTTAGCAGCATTGCTCCAGCAAGTCCCACCTTATTCCTAAAGGCGGTTTTCTGCCTGCTCAGTAAACAAAGCATACAACCGGGTTTTACACGGAGATGTTCCATTGCCCAGGGACAGGCAGGAGACAAATGCTTTTCTCTTACTTGAGATTAAGAGACTGGTGATGACCTTTACCAGCAAGCAGCCTTTAGGCACTTGTTTAACAAAGCACATCCTGCACAGCCCAAAATCCATTAAACCTTGAGTCACCACAGCACATGTCTCTTGCAAGGACAAGGTTGGGGGTAGGGTCACAGATTAACAGCATCTCAAATACAGAACCAAATGGAGTCTCTTATATCTACTTCTTTCTATACAGACACAGTAACAGGCTGATCTCTCTTTTCCCCACATGGGCCCACAGGGGAAAAAAAGCTTGTGAAGAGTTCTGGGACAGAACACTGCATGGGGATAGTGAGATGGGTCACTTCAAGGTACAATATTCTTAACTTATATCCCAAACTGATCCAGACAGAAAGTTCCACACGCCTTCAGAAAAAGAGGGAGAGAAAAAACATGATTGGAACGTGGAATCATCTTTGGTTGTGAAAAACACTATCTTAGGCCGGGTGCGCTGGCTCAAGCCTGTAATCCCAGCACTTTGGGAGGCTGAGGCAGGCGGATCACGAGGTCAGGAGATGGAGACCATCCTGGCTAACACGGTGAAACCCGTCTCTACTAAAAATACAAAAAATTAGCCGGGCGTGGTGGCGGGCGCCTGTAGTCCCAGCTACTCGGGAGGCTGAGGCAGGAGAACGGCGTGAACCTGGGAAGCGGATCTTGCAGTGAGCTGAGATCGCACCACTGCACTCCAGCCTGGGCGACAGAGCGAGACTCCGTCTCAAAGAAAAAAGAAAGAAAGAAAGGAAAGCACTATCTTCTTCAGAGGATGTGCTAAAATAAAAATTAACAGATGATCTATGTCTGGAATAAAAGTGGTTATTTGTTAACAGATGCTGGTGAGGCTGCAAAGGATACTCCTATTCACTGTCACTGGGAATGTAAATTAGGTCAGCCACTGTGGAAAGCAGTTTGGATATTTCTCGAAAAATGTAACAGAGCTACTAATTGACCCAGCAATCTCATTACTGAGAATATACCCAATAGAAAATACAACATTCTACCAAAAAGACACATGCGAAACTCCACACGCAGCACCTCTATCTAATATAAAAGTTAGCATTATTTTAAAAAGTGTTTATTTGTGAAAAATTTTCACCCATGGTAGGGATGAAGAAGAACATTCTCACTAAGGTCAAGAGGCGCACATCCAAAGGCAGCCCCAGGGACAGGGCTGGGAAAGCCAGCAGCACCAGCGTCCTCGGCACATGCCAGCAGGTGTTGGCTGAAGCAACAGGTGCCCTGGGCAAATGGAAAGGAGTTACTTAGACACAGTTGCTGATTCTTGAATTTCCTATTTTTCCCAAGATGTCTTTATCATTTTCTTACCCTCCTGTCTATGTTTAGACACATGGCCCTCAGAGGTGACTTGTTGGCCGCAGAATGAGGAATTCATCACTGTCCTTTGGTCAAGGTAGAGGGAGTTATGTAATTCCATAAACTTTCCATATCTGATGACAGCAATCAAAAAAGAACTGAACTGATGGAAAAGATACATTATATTCAGGAATAGGAAAACTCAATATCGTCAGGATGTCAATTCTTCCCAAGGTACAGATTCAATGCACTTCTAATCAAAATGGAAGCAAATTATTTCATGAACATAGAAAAAGTAATTCTAAAACTTACATGGAGAAGAAAAAGACCTTGAATAGATAACACGATATTGAAGGAGAGCAAAGCTGGAGGAAAGACAGGCACTACTCAACTTCAAGACTTACTGTAAAGCTACGGTGATCAAGGCAGTATCATATTGATGAAAGAATAGACGGGTTAATGAAACAAGGCGGAGAGTTTAGAAATAGAGACACATCAATGTATTTAATTAATCTTTGATGAAAAAGCAAAGGCAACATGATGAAACAAAGATTGGTTTCTTCAGAAAGTGGTGCTGGAACAACTGAATATCCACATGTAAAAAAAATGAATCAGATCTTACTCCCTCACCAAAATTAAGTCAAAATGAATCACAGACCTAAATGTCAAATACAAAACTATAAAACTTCTGGAAAATAACAGGAGAAAATCTAGACTCTCTTGGGTTTGATGATCTCTAGAAAAAAAAATGCCAACGTTACAGTGTATAAAAGAAATAAGTTCCTGATGGAATATAGATTAAAAAATTTTAATTTTGTATAAAATGAGAAAAATACCAGAAGAAAACATAAATGCCTATTTACACAGACACATTTTTATGTTAACAAAACCTTTCTAAGATGCTCAGAAACAAGCATTGTGAAGGTTAATTTAGCAAAACAAAAAAACAAATCACCCTGCATATGAGAAAAAATAAAAGGCAGCATACTGGTAAAATATTTACTATACATGTATGTGCGTGTGTGTATACATATTAGATTTAAACATCTTTATTTTATACAGAATTCACTCAAATCAACGAAAAACCCTCTAATTTAAAATTGGGCAATTTAAATCAGAGATCTAAATTGCAGATCTAAAAAAAGTACTTTGCCTCTAATTTAAAATTGGGCAAAGTCCTTTTTTAAGATCTGCAAGTGACCTATGCACACAGGAAACAGTATTTAGTGTTCCTGGTTAGAGAAGGCATTTAAGTTAAAAGAGGAATCAAATACTGTTTTCTATCCACAAAGTTTGTGAGGATAAAGAGCAGTGATATTTATATTGCTGCTTAAAGTTTAAGCTGCAGATGACTTTTCGAATAGACAGTTTGGTGGTAAGTACCATATTAAAAAAAATGTATATGCCCATTAGTGATCAATTCTATTACACTAAAAGATTTTTAGAAAATAAGGAAACATACACGCAATTTCTTTTCTGAGCACTGCTTAAAATATCAACATATTAAGAAGAATCCATATAATGGCTTTTATAAATACATTTCCGTGAATTTATAGCATGGGGTAATATGTGACCACTGAAGGTAGAAATATATGCAGAAGTATGTTGACTTTTGAAAATGCATTTTGGTGTACCAAGTGAGGGTAAAGTTCAGTTTGTTTATACATACAGACAATAGTCTTGTGTTATCTGAAATTATGTACAAAATATGATAAAATTTGTTATTTGAGGGCATTTGTTGTAACTTAAAATGTTTTTCCTATTTATTCTCTTTGATTTCTGCATTGAGCATGTGCAATATTATTAGTAAAAGTTCATTATTAATGAAATAATTTTTGAGAAGAGAAGGAATATGAATTTTGCCCAGATAAAAACAATTTTTCACTTTCTATATTTTAATTTTTATTTTTTTGTGGATTAGTATGTTCTGTGAACTTTTAGCATCTTCAGAAGAGAATCTTTTTATCTGTGCTTGTTGATTTACATATACATTTTATTAGAAACGTATTTTTATTATATCTAGATTTATTATATATATGTCAATAATTACAGATTAATCATTTTAGTGTAGTTTTATTATTCGGAAAATAAAGTAGCAAATATAAGTGCTTTATTTATAGCAGTTTTTTAAGATATTGAACTTCCCAACTGTATTTATCCATTCTTTGAATCCATTTATCACATGTAAGTTGAATGCCTATTATGTAGAAGGCACATTCTATTAACTCTCAGGACCCTTTCATCCTTAAAAATTCCACATTTACCTGCTCAGCCTGAGCAATGTGAGAGACTTAAAATTGGAGTAATAGGACTGAATCTCAATTGAAGCTTTTCCTCGCATCTTTCAAACAAAAACACTTCCGAAGTGAGAAACTAGTAAGAGATAACTACTAACCACAATTTTGGAAATTTATAACAGCTTTAAATAGTAATATTAATCATTAGAAATACCTAATTTACATGTATTCCCTCCATAAATCTAAATATGAATTAATATACATTCTGTAAATCTAAATACAAAGTAAAATGAGTCATACCTATTCATTTGAATCCCAAGTTTTTTTTGGCTTGAAGTTTTTAAAATATTAAAGGAGTACTTTGTTTTAACTTTTTTTTTTTTTTTTTGGAGACAGAATCTCACTCTGTCTCCCAGGCTGCAGTGCGGTGGCGCGATCTCCACTCACTGCAAGCTCCGCCTCCCGGGTTCACGCCGTTCTCCTGCCTCAGCCTCCCGAGTAGCTGGGACTACAGGCGCCCACCACCGTGACCGGATAATTTTTGTATTTTTAGTAGAGACGGGGTTTCACCGTGTTAGCCAGGATGGTCTCGATCTCCTGACCTCGCGATCCACCCGTCTTGGCCTCCCAAAGTGCTGGGATTACAGGTGTGAGCCACCGCGCCCGGCCAACAATTTTTTGTTTTTATTTCAACTCTCCTTTTGCGTAGCACTCTTAAAAGCTAAAATTTCTTTCAGTGTTAATCCTGTGACTAGGACTGCCATCGACCTGTTGTATGTACCATATTCCACTTCATGGAAGGCACCGTGAATTGTGTGATGCCTCCTTATTTTATGTACCAATAAAAGATTGTTTAAATTTTTGCCAAATACAGTTCTAATAAATAATGAATTGTAAGTGGCATTTCAATGCCAGAGATGTTAAAATATGAGAAATTGAGCATCCTAGAACCGTTAAAATACAGTGTTATCTCTAACCTTTAAAACACACCACAAAGTAGGCATAATTGTATTATATTACTTAAAATGTTGTCTTTGTTAAGTAGAAGTAATAATTATAATATCTAACAATTACTGAGCTGTTACATTTGCTAAAAACTCTTCAAAATACTTTGCATAGATTCTCATTGAGGCATCACAGTGATGTTCTGTGAGATAACTGCTGTATTCATCTTCACTTTATTGATGAGAAAATTGAGGCACAGAGAGGTTAAGTGATAGCTAGTAAGTGAAAGATCTTAAAGTAATATTCAAGTCCAAGTTGAACTGAATCCAAAGGCCAAGCTCTTTCTATTCAAATAGGCCACTCTTTCATTAATGTCGTGAGTAATAAGAGCAAATGAATATTGTACTTTCTTCAGGAGATTATTAAATATTTGTTTTGAAGGCAGATAAAGAGCATGGTATTTAATGTTTACAATTACATAAATCATTGTATGTTTTGAGACAGTGGACTGAACTTTCCTAAAACGTCCTCTCACTCTCGTAGGACTACTCTACACTGGGCCTGTGCCAACGGCCACGCGGAATTAGTAACACTTCTGGCAGACAGAAATTGTCAGCTTGACATCCACGACAGTGAAAACAGGACACCTCCAATGAAGGTAAGTTGTAGCCAGTTCTTTCCGCAGGAGATGCATTTGGTTTACATACATGGAATAAAAATGAATTTATCTCATTGAAATACAACTAGTTTGTGAAACCTGTGGAATATTTATTTTGATTTCCTAAAATTTATAATTTACTTCTTGCTTTAATACTGACAGGCTCTACAATGCTGGAGAGAGGCTTGTGCAAATATTCTGGTAGATTCTGGTCCCAATGTGAATATTGTAGATGTGTATGGCAACACGGCTCTCCATTATGCTGTTTATAGTGAGAATCTGTCAATGGTGGCGAAACTGCTGTCCCGTGGTGCAGACATCGAAGTGAAAAACAAGGTAGACATTAATCAATGTTATTTTCAAAATATTTGAAATCCATTTGTTTTAACATTAACATATGTAAGTTTTTTTTATATTTGGAAGCTCAAACATTCCTTGAATGAAACCAGTTTGAAAGAACTTAATTGTCTAAGATTTTACTTTAAATATTAATCTTTTTACAAGAACTATTAGAGAGCATAGTTTTTCTGTGCATTTATGATAAATATTTGAATTTGTTAAAGGTAAAACTTTTTCAAATATTTTTCCCCCCGCCAAGTTTTCTTTTTCTTTCCAATTTGTGTAAAACTACAAGAAAGCAAAATTTGCCCGCATAAATTGAGTCA
Source organism: Rhinopithecus roxellana (assembly GCF_007565055.1). Lineage (NCBI taxonomy): Eukaryota > Metazoa > Chordata > Mammalia > Primates > Cercopithecidae > Rhinopithecus > Rhinopithecus roxellana. The sequence continues at coordinate 106,301,659 of NC_044559.1, forward strand.
CCATGTAAAATTTAGGATTTATGCAGAAATCTGGATTTCCTCTTAAAGGATAAAACCTGGTGTCTCTTGAGCCCATATGACTGTTTGGTATGCTCTGAAGAGGCTCTAGCTTTACATAAAGCATGTGTTTCCGGTTTGCTACTGCGCCCACCTGGGCACATCACTTACTCAACGTACCTCTTTTGTCAACATTTCAGTTATCAATTCCTCTCTCATAGATTATTTTGGTAAAGATTTCAAGGTATTCAAGACAGTTGATAGGTGTTTATATTTTACATTAATTCATTAATAAAGGGGTTGATTTCTAGAATTTATAAGATTTTTTAAACGATTTTTCTTTAAATAAACCATAAATTGAGGCAATAATTAATAGCCTACCAACCAAAAAAAGTCCAGGACCAGACGGATTCACAGCCGAATTCTACCAGAGGTACAAGGAGGAGTTGGTACCATTCCTTCTGAAACTATTCCAATCAATAGAAAAAGAGGGAATCCTCCCTAACTCATTTTATGAGGCCAACATCATCCTGATGCCAAAGCCTGGCAGAGATACAACAAGAAAAGAGAATTTTAGACCAATATCCCTGATGAACATCGATCAAAAATCCTCAATACAATACTGGCAAACTGAATCCAGCAGCACATCAAAAAACTTATCCACCATGATCAAGTGGGCTTCATTCCTGGGATGCAAGGCTGGTTCAACATTCGCAAATCAATAAACATAATCCAGCATATAAACAGAACCAAAGACAAAAACCACATGATTATCTCAATAGATGCAGAAAAGGCCTTTGACAAAATTCAACAGCCCTTCATGCTAAAAACGCTCAATTAATTCGGTGTTGATGGAACGTATCTCAAAATAATAAGAACTATTTATGACAAACCCACAGCCAATATCATACTGAATGGGCAAAAACTGGAAGCATTCCCTTTGAAAAATGGCACAAGACAGGGATGCCCTCTCTCACCACTCCTATTCAACATAGTGTTGGAAGTTCTGGCTAGGGCAATCAGGCAGAGAAAGAAATAAAGGGTATTCAGTTAGGAAAAGAAGAAGTCAAATTCTCCCTGTTTGCAGATGACATGATTGTATATTTAGAAAACCCCATCATCTCAGCCCAAAATCTCCTTAAGCTGATAAGCAACTTCAGCAAAGTCTCAGGATACAAAATCAATGTGCAGAAATCACAAGCATTCTTATACACCAGTAACAGACAAACAGAGAGCCAAATCATGAATGAACTTCCATTCACAATTGCTTCAAAGAGAATAAAATACCTAGGAATCCATCTTACAAGGGATGTAAAGGACCTCTTCAAGGAGAACTACAAACCACTGCTCAGTGAAATCAAAGAGGACACAAACAAATGGAAGAACATACCATGCTCATGGATAGGAAGAATCAATATTGTGAAAATGGCCATACTGCCCAAGGTAATTTATAGCTTCAATACCATCCCCATCAAGCTACCAATGAGTTTCCTCACAGAATTGGAAAAAACGGCTTTAAAGTTCATATGGAACCAAAAAAGAGCCCACATTGCCAAGACAATCCTGAGTCAAAAGAACAAAGCTGGAGGCATCACGCTACCTGACTTCAAACTATAATACAAGGCTACAGTAACCAAAACAGCATGGTACTGGTACCAAAACAGAGATATAGACCAATGGAACAGAACAGAGCCCTCAGAAGTAATACCACACATCTACAGCCATCTGATCTTTGACAAACCTGAGAGAAACAAGAAATGGGGAAAGGATTCCCTATTTAATAAATGGTGCTGGGAAAATTGGCTAGCCATAAGTAGAAAGCTGAAACTGGATCCTTTCCTTACTCCTTACACGAAAATTAATTCAACATGGATTAGAGACCTAAATGTTAGACCTAATACCATAAAAACCCTAAAAGAAAACCTAGGTAATATCATTCAGAACATAGGCATGGTGAAGGACTTCATGTCTAAAACACCAAAAGCAACGGCAACAAAAGCCAAAACTGACAAATGGGATCTAATTAAACTAAAGAGCTTCTGCACAGCAAAAGAAACTACCATCAGAGTGAACAGGCAACCTACAGAATGGGAGAAAATTTTTGCAATCTACTCATCTGACAAAGGGCTAATATCCAGAACCTACAAAGAACTCAAACAAATTTACAAGAAAAAAAATCACCCCATCAAAAAGTGGGCAAAGGATATGAACAGACATTTCTCAAAAGAAGACATGCATGCAGCCAATAGACACATGAAAAAATGCTTGTCATCACTGGCCATCAGAGAAATGCAAATCAAAACCACAATGAGATACCATCTCACACCAGTTAGAATGGCAATCATTAAAAAGTCAGGAAACAACAGGTGCTGGAGAAGATGTGGAGAAATAGGAACACTTTTACACTGTTGGTGGGATTGTAAACTAGTTCAACCATTATGGAAAACAGTATGGCGATTCCTCAAGGATCTAGAACTAGAAACACCATATGACCCAGCCATCCCATTACTGGGGATATACCCAAAGGATTATAAATCATGCTGCTATAAAGACACATGCACATGTATGTTTATTGCAGCACTATTCACAACAGCAAAGACTTGGAATCAACCCCAATGTCCATCAGTGACAGACTGGATTAAGAAAATGTGGCACATATACACCATGGAATACTATGCAGCCATAAAAAAGGATGAGTTTGTGTCCTTCATAGGGACATGGATGCAGCTGGAAACCATCATTCTCAGCAAACTATCGCAAAAACAGAAAACCAAATACTGCATGTTCTCACTCATAGGTGGGAATTGAACAATGAGATCACTTGGACTCGGGAAGGGGAACATCACACACCGGGGCCTATTATGGGGAGGGGGTAGTGGGGAGGGATGGCATTGGGAGTCATACCTGATGTAAATGACGAGTTGGTGGGTGCTGACAAGTTGATGGGTGCAGCACACCAACATGGCACAAGTATACATATGTAACAAACCTGCATGTTGTGCACATGTACCCTAGAACTTAAAGTATAATTAAAAAATTAATTAATTAAATAAAAAATAAAACCTAAAAAGAAAGAAAAATAAAAAAAAAAAATAAAAAAACCATAAGTAATCATCTTCTATTAGAATGCCTTTAAGCCTTTTTAGATTCATCATGGTTATATTTGAATAGGTTATGCCTATTGCAGAAAGTATATCTTTTTCCTCAGAATCGTCCCTTAATATTCAAGTGATTTTTGTGGCTTCTATTATGCTAATCCATATAGATGAGTTAGAACTTTTATTAATAAGCCATTTTATTTGTATTTCGGATATTTTGCCATAAATTAAGCAGCAATTACAATAGAAACCAGAGTCAAAATGGATTATTGCATTTTAAGAAGTAGATATGCATTAGGGTCTTAGTATTATCGTTATAATTGAGAATAAACTTTTATACTGAATTTCTTGTAGTTGAGATAAAATTCTATTGTCTTGTAATAAGAGAAACCCCATGGACCACTTATAATAAGCAATCAAATTCATTTGAGGCCAACCTCTTTAAATTTAGAGCCCACTTCCTTAGTGACCCACGCAGAGCAGGAGTGCCTGACATTGGCGTCTGGGATCTTGGGATTGTTGATAGAAGAGAATCAGTGAGTTTGTATCACCCAGAGGAAACCTCCATTTTTCTTGGGAAGTTTTCAAAACTGTATCCCTGAAATTCTAATTTGTCAAATATTAATGTCTGCCACAAAAACATATTGTCAAATAAGGATTAGGCAAAGTTCAAGTCATTTCTTGGATAGTGGACTTTTGATTCACAGTTTTATAATATTTCTTGAACATAGATAATGGTGGAATCTGTTGGGGTACAGTGCTTCTGGTAAGGTAGTTATTCTTTGGAATATAGTTTAAGAAACACTACTCTAGAGGTAATACTTTAGATTACAAACTTAATAAAAAAACAAAGTTCTTACTACTATGTCTTAGGATTTAAGGATATAGAGATAAAAGATATAGCCCCTGCCCTCAAGAAGCTCTTGCTTTAGCTGGGAAACAATAAAACTATTACAATATAAAGATTTTTGGAGATAACCAGAGTTAATGTGGTGATGCAGAGGCTGAATCTTTCCAAGGGAAGGTGCAGTGCATGGGAAAGCACAGAAAAGGGAGAAGGGGCTGCTACTGATTTACTTTCTATTTGATGTGTTTAAGTTCATAGGATATTATACAAGGGATTCAGTTCAGTTGAAAAATATGTAATTTCATGAATTATAAATTGTTTTTGCTGTTTTACAGGCTGGCCTCACACCACTTTTACTGGCCATAACAAAAAGAAGTGAGGAAATTGTGGAATTTTTAGTGACAAAAAATGCAAATGCAAATGCAGTTGGTAAGTGTAAATGGTATAGGAGTTCTTTGTTTATTAAAAAACATTGAGTAGTGTTCTAGAGTAATAACACTCAAGTCAGAAATATTAATAACATTTACTTAAAATTATTAGATTATAGTGAAAACTATCAACACAAATTATCAGAAAGAAATGCAATTATTTGGATTGGTCAACATAAAGAACAGTATATAGTAGGATTTATCTTCTTTTATGATACTGACTGATTCTTACATGTAATCTGATGTTTTTGGTTGCATTATCTTCTATTAGCTAAAGTGGTTCTGTATTAGTTTTAAGAAGTATGAACTTTTTTAGTTTACTTTATAATTCAATATTGAATGATTAACACATTTATAGTATTTTTCTAACTTCTGTTTTTTATACACTTTTTAAAAATGCAACATTTGCTGGGCACGGTAGCTCTCGCCTGTTATCCCAGCACCTTGGGAGGCCAAGGTGGTTGGAACACTTGAGGCCAGGAGTTCAAGACCAGCCTAGCCAACATGATAAAACCCAATCTCCACTAAAAATACAAAAATTAGCCAGGCATGGTGCTACATGCCTGTAGTTCTAGCTACTCGGGAGGCTGAGGCACAAAAATCACTAGAAGCAGGGAGGCAGAGGTTGAAGTGAGCTAAGATCGTGCCACCGCACTCCAGCCTAGGTAACAGAGCAAGACTCTGTCCCACAAAAAAGAAAGCAATATTAATAAGAATTAGGAATTTAAAATCATTTTGTCTTTAGGATGACAGTTCGCTTTAAGTTGTTTTCTTTGAAGGATATTAATTTTAGGTTATCCCTATGTGACTATTAATTGCTATCATCAGATACTGTGAATTTATCATTTTTTTCCTTTTTTATTCATAGTGTATTATTATTTCTAATTTGTATAGGTAGAGGGAAGAAAGATATCTTTAATTTGATGAACATTTGAGTTAATTAAGATAATCCAGCCGGGCGCGGTGGCTCACGCCTGTAATCCCAGCACTTTGGGAGGCCAAGGCAGGTGGATCACCTGAGGTCAGGAGTTCAAGACCAGCCTGGCTAACATGGTAAAACCCGTTTCTACTAAAAATACAAAAATTAGCCAAGTGTGGCGGCGGGTGCCAGTAATCCCAGCTACTCGGGAGGCTGAGGCAGGAGAATCGCTCAAACCCGGGAGATGGAGGTTGCAGTGAGCTGAGATTGTGCCACTGCACTCCAGCTTGTGCAATAAGAGCAAAACTCCATTTAAAAAAAAAAAAAAGATAAGCCATAGGTGAGTGATAAAAACAGGCTTCTGATTCACACAAGACTGGGTTTAATTTCCAGCTTCCTCACTTTATATGTGTGCCTTTACAAACAGTACTGAATACCAAGTATGATTTTCTATATGAAAACGAGAATAATAATATGTCCTTTAAGGACAGTTGTGTGGAAGTAACATTATGAATATCAACAGCATTTAATTCAGTGTCTCATACGTTCTTATCAGCATCATTAACTGAACTTACTATGACTACCACTGCTATCATTACTCCTAATATTGTTTTAAGCCTTAAGATTGCTCTCTTTTGACCTCTAGCTGATTTTGAAGTACAAAATGTTATATCAGACTAAGGAAGAAATAGAGAATTCTTCACTTAAATCTTTGCCTCTTTAAGATTCGTGAACAAAGTGTATTTTCTTGTCCCTCAAAGGAGCTTGTGTTAGCCACTTCTGATATGCCATATGCCAGTGGGACATGGGTCTTTTTGCCCCTTCCTTTTAGCCTGAGTGGTGATTTACAAGGATAAACACTTGAGCACTCAATATACTTATGTTTGTTAGTACATGTAAATGGTTAATTCTACACTGACAGGCACATACTAAATTGGTTCTGTTCCTAATAATGAAGTTATCTCTGTTATTTTAGCACAGCCCTCATGCTTGCCGTATGTCATGGATCATCAGAGATAGTCGGCATTCTTCTTCAGCAAAATATTGACATCTGTGCTGGAGATGTGTGTGGAATGACTGCAGAAGGTTATGCTGTTGCTAGTAGATTTAATCCGTAAGAGTTTATATTTGAAGGCTAGGTGAGATTTTACAGTTTGTTTCAGGTAATTTTTGAATGACAGTGAGTTAGTTCACTTAATCAGCCAGAAACTAGGCAAAAAGCCAGACTAGTTAGAAGGAGTAACGGATCCAGGATTCTTTATCTTAGGACTTTCAATAACTTTGTCCCTAGGGTTGTTACTGTTATCTACTTGATTCGAAATATAACCCCTATGTGAGGGATAAACATAGTGTCACGATTTTGATTTTTCTAATTAGTTATTTCGGTCTTGAAATGTCCACTTTAGCAGAAAACCTGATAGTGTCCCCGGGGGCTGTCTTCCATACCTTCATCCCTGAATTTTTAAAAAGAATCTAAGGGGTTCCCTAAGTCCAAGGAAGACATTCCTTTTTTTTAAGTCAGAAAGACTGGAGGGGTGGAAATGGCCATTCTCTTCATTTTGTTGTTTCCATTGATTCTGTTGCTGCATTGTTGCCATTGAAACTGCTCCTGCAGGCTGGTAATGATTGACCTTTGCCACCAGGATGCCCTTACTAATACAGATCCCTCAGTCTTCATGGTGATCCACATGTAGACTTCAAAGTTTTTACATTTTTTTAAAGTTCACATACGTATTCTCGGCCATTGTTTCCAAGGTACCAGCACCCTGCTCTGGCAGCTAGGAGTTTTAGCTTTAGCCACACACATAGGGAGCAAATGGACCCTTCTCCTCACACTCAAAACCTGATGTGAAACCCACATCTTAGCCTGGACTTGGCCTAGACCTTCATGGAAGTTATCCTTTGAGTGGTTTTTTTCTATTTTCTCTAGCAAATATTAGTTGTGATAGTTGGAAACTGTAAGTCAGGTTGAAATAATGTTACAGGAAGAAATTAGAGATCCCTTTTTATTTTGTTACCAGATCTACATCCCTGGCCCTTTATATCCTGTGAGGCACCATTTTGTAAGTGGTGGAAGGTCTCATCTTATTCTGGAAGATCCCATGTCATCTTTCTCAAACTGTAGTGGGTTCCAACTTGTGCTTGTCCCTCAAGTGATTCCTTTTTCCTAAAAGAAAAAATCTCCCATGCTGCTTGCCTCTCTACCTTGAGTTTTAAAATCTTTTCAAATTCTGCATCACCACGAAGCCATTCAATAGACTTCACAAAATCCCAAGTAAATTGGTTAGATTTAGCAGAGGCTAAGCCTCATCCACGACTGATCAGTCTTCAGGTATGGAAGTAGGGATTTGCACTGGCTTCAGTGGTCCATATAGTAAAACTGAAACAACATCGAGAAAATCAACATGGTCCCTGCACAAGGATGACACACAGATCTATGAAGTGTTGCATATTTCTTGCAGTTTCCAAAAGGACATTTGACTGTTTTCTAACTAACTCCAAGGAAATGGTGTGAGTCAAAGCAAGATGGGTGTCACCCAGTATTTCAATTATGATTTTCATACAAGAAATATTGATGTAAGGTGATGTATGAAATGAGATGTGGTGAGTAACACATAGGATCTTGTGTGCAATATGCTGTTAGTGCATCTCAGAAATGAGAAAATACCAACTTGCATCTTCTTTGTGGAACTTACAAAAAATGAAGGTAGGGTTTTGTCTTCCACAGCAGCTGGAAATGAGCATAGTGACTAAGCATCATTCTAGCAAAGATTTGTTGATTCAGAGTTTCAGGAGGTAGATAAAGAGTAGCAATAGTCCAAGCCAGACGCTGACATCTATTAGTTTTCTGTCCTTGGTGTGATTGATGCGCTCAGTAATAGAGGATAATCAGGTTATCCAATTTAATGAATTAATATATTTATAAATAAATTTCTTTACAAATTATAAAATAGCTTAGATGCCTTGAATTACAAGCCACAAAGAATAGAACATCTAATAATCAAAAGTAGGAATTAATAACAGAAAACTGCAACATTTGAACATTATGACCTATGAAGAAACACTTCTAAAAAAATTTATTTGTGTTTTGTAGAGATAAGGTCTCCCTATGTTGCCCAGGCTGGTCTTGAACTTCTGGGCTCAAGCAATCCTCCTGTCTCAGCATCCCAAAGTGCTTGCATCACAGGCATGAGCCACTGCACGAGGCTAATACACTGGATTTTATTGGGAATTTTAAAATAACTTCAGCAATAAGGTTCGAGAACAAATTATTTCATTCCTTCACTATTTACTTTAGCATTTAAAAATGTTATCTTGTTAAATCTTTATAATAACCTAGTGAAATAAGGTTCTAAAATTCTCATTTTTAGAAGATGTCGAGCCTAAGAGAAGCAACTTGTTCCAGAAAAAATACCTATTGGTTACTGCGCTAGGACTTATTCTGAGTTAAGGACATTTTCCATTATGCCAAGCTAACTGTAGTTAATTTACTGAGTTACCCTGCCCTGAATTCATGAGTGTTTCATCTTACTTTCTTTCTTCTTTAATTAGCAGCTTAATAAGTTCCTAGAGCTTACAAACTTAAAGTCTCTGGAATAAGTAATATTCTGATGTTAGCTCTGATATTGTCTGAAATATTCTAAGAACTTAATACATTTGGTAAATGTTTTCTATATCAGTGTTAAAATAGTAATTCTATTTATTACATTTTTATACATAGCATTCATCAACAACTTTTGGAATATAAACAAAAGATAACTAAAAATCCTCAAAATAGCAATCCAGGGAAGACTTCTGATAGTAAACTACTCTTGGTGGTGCTACCATAAGGTTATGGAAATGTTGATCACACAACAGCAATCCAAAAAGCAATGTGGAAATAGGATGTGTTTACATATATACATGTGTGTGTGTGCATATATATATATATATAGCTTTGATTTAATTTTTTAGTTTATTATTCAGAATTAGTTAAGAATTTAGTTGTAGGTAGTTTATAATCTCAGAAAATATTACCCGAAAAAAAATTTTTTAAATTATGGTCCCTAAAATTTTATATAATATTTTTGTATAAATAAGTAAAACAATTTTTAAGTTTGTATATTGCATGTTTCCTCAATTGTCACAACAACTTAGGTTTGTTATAAAATTTATAACCCTTGGTGTGATTGATGAGCTCAGTAATAGGGGATAATCAGGTTATCCAATCTAATGAATTAATATTTTTATAAATAAATTTTATTACAAATTATAAAATAGCTTAAATGCCTTGAATTATAAGACACAAAGAATAGAACATCTAATAATGAAAAGTATGAATTAATAATAAAAACTGCAGCACTTCAATATTATAACCTATGAAGAAACAATTATTTATGTATTTATTTATTTAATTGTAGAGACAGGGTCTCCTTATGTTGCCCAGGCTGGTCTTGAACTTTTGGGCTCTATTTAATTTTTACAATAAATGGTTTGCATTTAGTAAATGAGAATTAACTACAGTTGAGTCTTGAGCAACATGAGAGTTAGGGTGCCAAACCCCCATGCAGCTGAAAATCTGCTTTATATGAAAATCTGTTTCTTTTGACTCCTCCAAAACTCTGCTAATAGTCTACTGTTGACCTGGAGCCTTACTGAAAGTGTAAACTGTCAATTAACACATAGCTTCTATTTCATATGTACTATATACCATATTCTTACAATAAAGTGAACTGGAGAAAAGAAACTGTTATAAGGAGGAACAAATATATTCACTATTTAATAAATAATAATTTATTAATAATACATATTTAATAAATAATAATTTATTAATAATAAATATTTAATAATAATGGAAGTAAATTATTATACATCAAAGTCTTCATTCAAAATTGCCTTCATGTTGAGTAGGCTGATAAGGAGGAGGCAGAGGACAAATTTGTCTTGCTATCTTGCAGTGGCAAAGGAAAAGACAAATCTATTAGAAAAATCAATCATCTGTTGGAGTAAAGTAAAAACTGTACTAACAGTCATGCAAAGATTCAGAGAATATATCACTTATCTACTCTGTTTGGGCAAAACACTGAAGAAAGTAATCAAGACAGAGACTTGAAGATGGAACCATGAAAAAAGGACGGTGGTAAGCAGAGAAATGACTCCAAGTGGGGGATGGGGAAGTGTCAGATGCAAAGACACTTTAAACAGAGGAGATGTACTTCAAGGGAAAAACTGATAATCTAAAGTTTAAAATATTAAACTATCTTAGCAAAATCTAGCAGCTACGTAACTAGATGCAACACATGAAAATATTCTAAAGGTCTCATCTTACTGGGATGAAGGGGAAAGCAATGGACAAATAGAATCTTAGTGAGGAAAAATATCTGAAAACTTGTTTACCCGTGAAAGTGGGAAATAAAGAAGATAACTATCAGTGGAACTGTCGATGTGTTTTTCAGTCAAGTTTCCAAATCAACATGGCGGATAAGTGGAATGAGAAGTGGGTACATGCAAAAAAGGGACCAACCAGGAGAGGTAACCTTGATTATGACAGCCCACTGTCATGGTAACTAGTCCATTCCCATGAGAACTAATCCTGAAAGACATTAATCCATTTTAAAGACCTAATCACCTCTTAAACCACCTCCCAGCGCTGCCACATTGGGAACCAAGACTAAACATGAATTTTGGAAGGGTCAATCCGTATTCAGAGCATAGTACTCCATATCTTTATCTTTTCACAGCGTCATAGTTCATTTCCTTTTTATTTTTCTGTTTCTGTTTTTGTTTTTCTTTTTTTGAGACCGTCTTGATCTGTTGCCCAGGCTGGAGTACAGTGGCACAATCTCATCTCCCGACAACCTTCACCTCCTGGGTTCAAGCGATTCTCTGGCCTCATCCTCTCAGTAGCTGGGATTACAGGCGCACCACTATGCCTGGCTAATTTATGTGTTTTTAGTGCAGATAGGGTTTCATCATGTTGCCCAGGCAGGTCTTGAACCCTAGGTGCAAGCAATCCACCTGCACCGGCCTCCCAAAGTGCTGAGATTACAGGCATGAGCCACCGCGCCCAGTCTATTTCTTCTTATCACTGAATAATATTTCACTGTCTGAGTGAACCACAGTTCATTTATTCATTCACCTATTGAAGGACATCTTGGTGGCCAGTTGGCAGTTATGGAAAAAGCAGCTAGAAACATGTGTGCAGACATCTGTGTAAATATCAGTTTTCAACTCACTTAGGCAAACAGGAGTGTAATTGTAGGATCATATGGCAAAAGTGTGTTTAATTTTGCAGGAAACTGCCAACCGTCTTCTTAAGTGGCTGCTCTATTTTGTTCTCCCTCCAACAATAAATGAGTGTTCCTATTGTTCCACATCCTTGTCAGCATTTGGTATTGCCAGTGTTTTCAATTTTAGCCATTCTAATAGGTATGTAGTGGTATCATTTTTAATCTGCTATTCCCTAATGACATATGATGTTGAGCATTTTTTCATGTGCTTATTAGCCATCTGTATCTTTTTTGGTGAAGTGTCCATTAGGATCATTTGTCGATTTTTTAGTTGGACTGTTTATCTTCTTATTGTTGGCTTTAAGGGTTCGTATACTTTGGATAACAGTATTTTATCAGATATGTCTTTTGCAAATGCTTTTCCCCATCTATGGCTTGTCCTTTCATTTCCTTGATTGTGTACTTCACAAGGGTTTTTAATTAGAATGAAGTCCAGCTTATCAATTCTTTCTTTCATGGATGATGCCATTGGTTGTGTTGTATCTAAAAAGTCACTGCCATACCCAAGGTCATCTAGATTTTCTTCTATGTTATCTTCTAGAAGTTTTATAGTTTACTTAGGTCTCTGATCCATTTTGAGTTAAATTTTTTGAATGATGTAAGATCTGTGTCTAGGTCCTTTGTTTTGTTTTTCCATGTGAGTATCCACTTGTGCCAGCACTATCTGTTGAAAAGACTATCTTTTCTTTATTGCCTTTGCCCCTTTGACAAATATTTGTATAGGTCGATTTTGGGGCTTTCTATTCTGTTCCATTGATTTGACTATTCTTTTGCCAATACCACACTGTCTTGCTGTCTTGATTGCTGTAGATTTCTTGTAAATCTTGAAATTGGGTAGTGTTAGTCCCCTGAATTTCTTCTTTTCCAATATTGTGTTGGCTATCCTTGTTTCTTCTTCTTTTTTTTTTTTTTTTTTTTTTTTTTTTTTTTTTGCATCTCCATATAAACTTTGGATTCAATGTGTTAATATCCACAAGATAAAATGTGAGATTTTGATGGAGATTGCATTGAATCTATAGAGCAAGTAGGGAAGAACTGACATTTTGCAAATGCTAGGCCTTCCTATCCATGAACATGGACTATCTCTGTATTTATTTAGTCCTTCTTTGATTTCTTTTTTTTTTTTTTTTTCTTTTTTTTTGAAAGGGAGTCTTGCTCTGTCGCCCAGCTGGAGTGCAGTGGCACGATCTCAGCTCACTGCACGCTCTGCCTCCCAGGTTCATGCCATTCTCCTGCCTCAGCCCCCCAAGTAGCTGGAACTACAGGCACCTGCCACCACACCTGGCTAATCTTTCATATTTTTAGTAGAGATGGGGTTTCACTGTGTTAGCCAGGATGGTCTCGATCTCCTGCCCTCGTGATCTGCCCACCTCGGCCTCCCAAAATACTGGGATTACAGGGGTGAGCCACTGCACCAAGCCTGATTTATTTAATCAAAATTTGTAGGTTTTCCTTTTAGATCTTTTATGTGTTTTATTAGATTTATCCCTAAGTATTCCATTTGCAGGAGGGATATGAATATAAAAGGTATCTTTTTAACTTTAACTACCAATCACTCATCACTGGTGTGTAAAAGAGCAATTGCAATTGACTTTTCTATGTTAACCCTGAATGCTGCATCCTTGCTATAACTGCTTATTAGTTTCAGGAGTTTTTTGGTCAGTTGTCCTGGTGGCCCCCTAAAGATTTCTCCTCTAAACCCAGGGTTAAGAGTTTGCATTATTTTCCTCTCCGTACATAGGACTATCAAAGGCAGGGTAGGGGAGAATGCAAGGCAACAGCTCCCTGCGGTCTTCTCCACTTTACATCATTTCATATTGTTAAAGTACATGAGGGGAATTAACAGTTGTGGAGCAGATTCTCAGATATTTGCTTTGTAAACCTACATATGGTGATTTGGACTTTCACAGCTCTTATATCCTGGTGGTTTTTGATGAAACTTTAATTTTAACCTATTGTTCAATCAGTGTCAGTTTTATTGGAAAAACTCACAGGAGAAAAAACAAACAATTATTTCAATAAATGTCAAAAAGGCTCTTGATGAAATTCAACACTACTCCTTGTTAACAAAATTTAAAACTTCTTAAGAAGCTAGCATCTGAGGAAGATGTTTTTATACTGATAAAAGGTGTCCAAAACCTACAGCAAAGGGCATATTTAATAATAAAGCACAAACAGAAATGTCATTTACATTCATAGAACCCAGGATTTGTTTGAATCAGTAATGGTAAGACCCACAGGCACAGAAATGACTGTCATGAGGGAGGTAGTTTATTTTACTACTCACAGTTCCGTAGAAGCTGGAGGCACAGCACACCACAAGGGACAGGACAGGGAAACATCAAGGTCAGTCGAGAGGCAGTGGGAACTGGGGGAAATCATGGGAAAGAGTCTTTATTGCAGTTCCATGGGAAGGAACAAGCAAGTCAAGACAATCAGGCTTAGCACTGGCTAGTTTGAATAATTTCATTGGCTTCTGGAAAGAAGAGGCTGCTATCTGGCCCTGAGGAAATTAGGGAAGCAGAATAGTGGCCAGAAATGTGAGAGTGATAAGGAACATTAAAGACTGTAAAAGAGATAAACAGAGATAAAGAAGAATAAAGAGTGAGGAAGAGACGAGAAAGAAGGGGGTATAAACTCTGGGTTGGTTGGATATATAGGAAAGGCATACAGGCAGGCAAGTCGTGTATTACATCCAGCAATTCGCTTATCCTGAGAGGTGCAATCCCTCCAGGGTCAACAAGGCCCAGATGTCAAAGGATCAAATTCAGAAAATAAGAGACATGACTAATACACCGTTAAAGTCAGTATTATAATTAATATTATTCAACATTATCCTGGAGTCTCTAGCCAATGCACACAACAGCAAAACCAATAAGATAAACAAATATCTGAATGGAAAAGACAGACTTTTAAATTCTCAGATGATGTATCTACTTAAAATTTAAAAACAAAGTCAAGCAATCCATTAAAAGCTATTAAATATAGACACTAAAAACCGTCCTGTATACTATATACCAGTGAAGCTCATTTGTAAAATGTAGTGTAGAGGGTGATTCAGAAGAACAACAAGAACTAAAATAGTTTTAGAACTGATGGAAAATTTCAAAGTCTATATAAGGAAAAGTGTAAATGTTTATTGCAAGTATGAAAGAAAGCATCAGGAGAAAAAGAGGTACAGGTCATCACTGCTCCACCTAGTTCCAATAACCATGATTTAATTAAATAACATGAGTTCCCCAACATGGTTCCAATTGCAGTTACCGTGGTATTTTACCTGTAATTACATAAAGTACAAACTTTGTGTGAGCTCTTCAATCCACAAATCACAGCATAAGTAACAGATGCAATCATGATCAGTGACGCATCGCTTCTTTCAAAGTATGCTGTTGCCAATGACTGCATATTTGCTACTGAGTTTATACAGAGAGCAAAGCATGTCACTGTCTTGCTTCCTTGTCTCCCAGTGAGAAGCCCACGTGACATTTTACAAAAAATGAATAATCAAAAGAGGGAAGTGGTCAACAAACATGAAACTGCAAAAAAAAAAAAAAGAAAGAAAAGAAAAGAAAAGGGATAACACACAGTGAAATTCAAATGGCACATAAATGTAGTTGTAGAAGAAATAGTGGCCATTCACTGAGGCAGATGTTTGCTCGGTATTTCAATTAGTTTTGACAAATAAATCAATTCTGAGTCTGACTGAAGCTCTGTATTTACAGAAACACAGGGGGCACAGACACGTGCTGTGTTAGGGGGTTTTTCTGTTGCTGTAAAGAAATACCTGAGGCTGGGTCATTCATACAGAAAAAAGTTTAATTGGCTCACAGGTCCACAGGTTTACAGGAAGCATGGTGCAGGCAACTGCTCACCTTTTGGGGAGGCCTCAGGAGGCTTCCATTCATGGCAGAAGGCAAAGTGGGAGCAGGCTTCTCACATGGAGATACTGGGTGCAAGAGAGCAAGCAGGGGAGGTGCCACACACTTTTAAACAACAGATCTCCTGAGAACTCACTCACTGTCAGTGGGACAGCACCAGGTTATGAGGAATCTGTCCCCATGACCCAAACACCTCCCACAAGGCCCCACCTCCAACATTGGGGATTATATTGATGAAAGAAGGTAAACACCAGTAACATGTGGAAAGAACTGCATCTGGAAAGCTGCTCTATCAACGAAATCATTAGAAAAATGTGATGTACTTAGTGTACGAATTTTAGGAAATTTCCCTATTACACTTGCTAGTTTGAATGAATACATGTTATTTCCAAAAACATATATATTGAATAATTATTGAATGCATGCATATATATCATATATATATATGTTGACATCACAGGGTAGACTTAACTCATGGCAATTTTTTTCTGAAGCACCTGCAGAAATCGGTCCTCTATTCAGTTTTGAAAACCCTCACAAACCATGGGGGAAACAGGAGCCTTTAGATGCCAGATAGTTCATGAGGCACATTGGGTTACAGTAATTTTAACATAGATCAAATTCATAATTCACAGTGAGGAAATCTGAGAGTTGCTCCCAGCTATCATTGAATGAAAGGTGGGGCGGGGCTGCTGTGGGGGCAGGGCCTTGTGAGCCAGTGCCTGGACTCCCATATCACAAATGGAAGGAAGGCGCGTGGAGGGAACTCAAGGCCTGATTGGTTCCTCCTAAGCAGGATTCGATCTGGTTGGCAGGGCAACCGGCCTTCGGTTAATGCCTTCAGTGGGTGCCTTCAGTTGTTGGCATTTGGTTGCTTTTCCTGGGGAGAGGTGGCAGGTGCTCAGCTCTGCAGGCGTGGGGCAAGCGAAGGCCCCAGATACCCGAGAAGAACAGAGTTGCCCCATAGGGACTAAGCCCCCCCCCCCCCCGCAGGGCCCGCGCAGGGCTTCTGCAGAGCCATCGTGCAGCTCTGACATCTATGAGTGGGCGGTCAGCAAAGGCGCAGGCCTCAGCAGAGAGGAGCAGAGGCTCCCAGAACACGCTGTCCCCTAATGCCAGCCCTAAGCGGGACTGGCTCAGGGTGCGGCGGGCGGAGCCGTCCTGCAGCTTTGAGATCCACGATGTGGCGGTGGGAGTAGCGCCAGACGCCACTGCTTTGGAGCCTGCCTAGTCTGATTTGGGAGCCGTGACTTGCAGCACATTGGCGACCAGAAGACGCCAAAAGGTAGGGAGACTGCAGATACCGCTTGGCCTTAGGAGCTCCTTTGGCAATTGCTCACCCAAGGTTCCCCGCAGAGGCTTCCACAGCCTAGGGCTCCTCCCTCCTGCCCCTAGTTCGCTTTCCTAGGCCCGGGTCCCAAGCAGGAGGACTGGCTCTGCCTCGCCTCCCCCGCACCCTTTCTTTTTTCCCTGCTGTTTCCAGCCAGTTTCTTTCCTCCTACATAACCCAGTGCTCACTTCTGGGCGCTCTTCTTCTTCCCCCAGGCTGGCCAAAAACCACACTTTTAGAATACAAAATGTATGCTACAGATTTCATTGCTGTAGAGGAAATGCCTGACAGCTCTTGTATTTAAACTTAAGTAGCCACACTGGGACTCACAATTTCATATCTTGAGTTCTAGACCACAGCCCTCTCTCCTAAGGCAATGTCAGAGGGTCAGAGGTACTCTTCTTGATTCTAATAAAGAAAACGATTTTTTTGTAGAGACAGGGTCTCACTATGTTGCCCAGGCTTGTCTCAAACTCCTGGCCTCAAGTGATCCACCCACCTTGGCCTCCCACTTTGCCGGCATGATAGGCAGGAACCACCACATCTGGCCTTTGGAGGTGCTCTACATCTGTGTGTTTCGGCTGGTGTTCCTGCACAGCTGTCAGTAAGATGCTCCTGCAGTATAGTTCCAAACCTTTCTGCACAAATTCAGTGGATCCTGTGATTTTTTTTTTTTTTTTTTTTTTTTACATGGAATAGAATAGCCCTTTCGTTATTGCAGAGAAGCTAGACAATTCACAGTTAGTAACCTACGGCCTAGAAAATTTTATTTCTTGATCAAAACAGCTGTTTATAGATGCCTGTGGTCCAAAGATACAGATCCCTAATCATGCCCAAGAAGAAGTGATGTCCACTACAGACAACCAGGGAGGGAGTTTAGGATTGTTCTGAGGCGGTGCAAGCTGTTAAAATTCACCCATAAGAGGATAGAGAAAGGGAATCCACATGTTTTGATCCCTCCATGTGTGGGGTATAACTGGGTCTTCATTAAGTTGCACCACCTTTGCTGTCAGAGAGAACTGGATTTGAATCCCAGTTCCAACACTCATTACGTCATGATGGTGAATGAGCTTTTAAATCCTCTGAGCCTCAGTTTGCTCATCTCTAAAAGATTGGATTCCTATGAGGCTTGCATAAGATTAGTGTGTAAAAATCTAGGAATAATGCCTGTAATTTAAAAGACAGGGTTATTACGAGGCTTCAGTTAGGTAAGTGTGTAAAAATCTGGACAAAATGCCTTTAAATTTGTATTTGTTCAATATAGAGAGAAGGAGGATTATTTTTCTCTCCTTCATTTTTAGAATAAGTTTATACAATTGGCATTATTCATCTTTTTGAGATAACCAAAGGACCAGCAAGTTTAAATGTGGCTATGATTAGTCACAAAGCAGTTCACCATATATTTACTTGGTAATCGCTACTTAAAAATAGCAATGATGCTCACACTGAAAATCTTGTGTTACGTAGCGGTTTTCTCTTCCGTAAGCCTCTTCATTTGTGGAAACCATAGATTCTAAGTTGCTCTATCAAAGTGATCATTAGAAAAATGTGATGTACTTAGTGTATAAATTTTAGAAAATTTCCTCTATTAGTCTTGTTAATTTGATTGAATATATGTGTTTTGGATTATGAATATGAATATGTATTGATATAAGAAATATGACTTGACATCATAGAGTAATCTTAGGTCATGGCAATGTTTTCTTCTGAAAGCACCTGCGGAAATTTGCCTTTGTTCTAGTTTCGAAGAAAATCAGAAGCGATGGGGCAAGGGGGTAGTCTTTGAATGTCAGATAGTGCATGAGGTACATTAGTATACAGTAATTTTAGCATAATTCATATTCGTAATTCACAGTGAGGAAACCTGAAAGTTGCTACCAGCTACTAATAAATGAAAGGCGGGGCGGGGCCTTGTGAGCCAGTGCCTGGGCTCCTACCTCACAAATGGAAGGGCAGCGCGTGGAGGGAACTCAAGGCCTGATTGGTTTCTCCTAAGTAGGACGCGATCTAGTTGGCAGGGCAACTGGCCTTCAGTTAGAGCCTCAGTGGGTGCCTTCAGTTGGTGGCATTTGACTGCGTTTCCCAGGGAGAGGTGGCAGGTGCTCAGCTCTGCAGGCGTGGGGGCAAGCGAAGGCCCAAGCTGCCCGAGAAGAGCACAGGTGCCCCATGGGGACCACGCTGACCTGTCACATGTGCCCCAAAGGCCGCCCCAGGCAGGGCCAGTGCCGGGCTTCTGCGGAAAGGTGCTGCAGCTCTGACATCTATGAGTGGGAGGCCAGGAAAGGTGCAGGCTCCAGCACAGAGGAGCAGAGGCGCCCACAACACGTTGATACCCAAAGTCAGCCCCAGTCAGGGCCAGCGCAAGGGTTCTGCAGAGCCAGCCTATGGCTCTGACCTCTACCAGTAAGCAGAGAGCGAAGGCGCGGTCCGTGCTGTAGAGGAGCAGAGGCGCCGGGAACAAGCTGTCTCCCAATGCCAGCCACAAGCAGGGCTAGCTCAGGGTGCGGTGGGTGAAGCTGTCCTGCAGCTCTGGGATCCACGAGGTGGTGGAGGTACTAGTGCCGAGCTCCACTGCTTTGGAGCCTGCCCAGTTGAATTTGGGAGCCAGCGAGGGTCCTGACTGCAGCACATTGGCCATCAGAAGACGCCCAAAAGTAGAGAGGCAATGGATACCGCTTAAGTTCAGGAGCTGCTCTGGCCGCTGCCGGCCCAAGGTTCCCTCAGATGCATCCAAAGCCTCAGTTTTGTCATCCATAAAAGATGTGATTGTTATGAGGCTTCCATGAGGTAAGTGTGTAAAAATCGTGGCAAATTCTTGTAATTTAAAAGAGAGAGTTTCTATGAGGCTTCTGTAAGGTAAGTGGGTAAAAATCTGGACACAATACTTATAATTTTTTAAGTGTTCAGTATATGGAGAAGGAGGATTATTTTTTCTCGTCTAATTTTTAGAGCAAGTTTATAAAATTGGTGATAATCATATTTATTAGACAAACCAATGATCCGAAAGAATAACTAGATCACCAAAGTCACAAAGCAGTTCACAATGCATTTACTGGGTAATTTCTAGTTAAAAATAGCAAAGATGATCACATTGAAAATTGCGTATTATGTGGTCATTTTGTCTGACTTAATCCTCTTGGTGTTTTGAAACCATAGATTCTAAGTTGCTCTATCAAAGTGATCATTAGAAAAATGTGATGCACTTAGTGTATAAATTTTAGAAAATGTCTTCTGTTAGTCTTGTTAATTTGGTTGAACATGTATGTTATTTTCAAAAATGTAAATTGAATATATGTGTATTAGATATATATGTGTATCTATGAAATATGACTTGACATTATAGAGTAGACTTAGCTCAAGACAATATTTTTTTCTGAAAGCACCTGCAGAAATCTCTTTTCTAGTTTGTAAGAATCTCAGAGGTTATGGTTGAAAGGGGGTTCTGTGAATCCCAGATAGTGCATGAGGCAGATTTGGAAATTTTCAGCAATTTTAGTATCATTCATTGTAAGGTAATGATCCCTTGGAGCTTCGTCACAGTGAGAAACCTGAAAAATCATAGCAATCAGCAATGAGTGAAAGGTGGGGCGGGGCTGCTGGCAGGGCTGCTGGCAGGGCAGTCTCTTGTGAGCCATGTGCCTGTGCCCTCAGTTCCATGTTGTGGTGATGCATGCAGGGGATTCTGGACCTGATTGTTTCCTCTGAACCAAGATTCACTCTGGTTGACTTGGTAGTTGGCCTTCACCTGGTGGCGCTCATTGGTTACCCTCAGCTTGTGTTCTCAGTTGGTACTCTCAGCTGGTGATCTGTTGGTGACCTTCAGTTGGTGGGCATCGGCTGAAGGAGAAGGAGGAGCTCCACCTATCTTCTCTCCTCCCACAGTCACAGCTCTCATGCTTGTTGCATCCAAGCCCGTTCTGAATAAACCAGGCAGGGTGATGGCTGCTGCAGACAAGTCAGCGCAGGATAGGCAGGTGAGGCAGGGTGGAGGCTGCTAGTGGGGTGCAGCCCCATGACCTGGTGCTGCCTGTGTCAGCTGTGCCTTTGCTGGGAAGAGGTGGCAGGTGCTGAGCTCTGCAGATTTGGGGGCAAGCAAAGGCCCAAACTGCCTGAGATCTGCTTAGTTGTCCCTTGTGAATCATGCTGACCTGTTCCATGTGCACCAAAGCCAGTCCTAGGCACAGCCGGCACAGGGTTTATGTGGAGCCTCCTGCAACTGATATCTTTGAGTGGGCCACCGACAAAGGCACAGGCCCCAGCAGAGAGGAGAAGAGGCAACCGGAACATGTTGGACCCTGAAGCCAGCCCCAAGCAGGGCCAGCTCAGGGCAGGGCTGTGAGCAGAGCCATCCTGATGGTCTGAGATCCACAAGGTGGAGGTGGGAGTAGCGTCAGACCCCACTGATTTGGAACCTGCCCAATCGGATTTGGGAGACAGCGAGGGTCCTGACTGGCAGCACATTGGCGACCAGAAGACGCCAAAAGGTAGGGAGGAAACAGATATCGCTTGGCCTCAGGAGCTTCTCTGGCCACTGCCGACCCAAGGTTCTCCCCATAGGCATCCACAGCCTGGGGATCCTCCTTCCTGGCCCCAGTTAGCTTTCCTAGGCCCAGGTCCCAAGCGGGAAGACTGGCTCTGCCTTGCCTCCTACCCCCTTTTTCTTTCCCTGCTGTGTCTGGCTGGTTTCTTTCCTCCTTCCTACCCCAATGCCGAGTTCTAGGCCCTCTTCTTCTCCCCCAGGCTGGCCAAAAACTAAGCTTTCAGAATACAAAATGGATGATGCAGATTTCATTGTTGTAAAGGAAATGTCTGACAGCTCTTGTATTTAAACTTAAGTAGCCACAATGGGACTCCCAATTTCATATCTTGATTTCTGGACCAGAGCCCTCTATGTTAAAACAATGTCAGACGTGTCAGAGGTACTCTTCTTGATTCTAATCATAAAAAATAATTTTTTTGTGGAGACAGGGTCTCACTGCATTGCCCAGTCTGGTCTCAAGCCCCTGGCCTCATGTGATCCCCCCAACTTGGCTTCCCACATTGCTGGGCTGACAGGCAAGAACCACCACACCTGGCCTTTGGAGGTGCTCCTGCTTTGTGTGTTTTGGCTGGTCTTCCAGCCCAGCTCTGAGTAAGTTGCTCCTGCAGCATCGTTCCAAATCTTTCTGCACAAAATCAGTGGATGCTATGATATTTTACATGTAATAGTCTCTTTGTTTATTGCAGGTAAGCTAGACAATTCACAGTTAGTAACCTAGAGTCTAGAAATTTTCATATCTTTTATTTTATTTACTTATTTTTGAGATGAAATTTCACTTTGTTGCCCAGGCTGGAGTGCAATGATGTGAACTGGAGTCACTGTAACCTCCACCTGCTGGGTTCAAGCGATTTTCCTGCCTTAGCCTCCCGAGTACCTGGGATTAGAGGCATGCGCCACCAAGCCTGAATAATTTTGTCTTTTTTAGTAGAGATGGGATTTCACCATGTTGGTGAGGCTGGTCTCAAACTCCTGACCTCAGGTGATCTGCTCACCTTGGCTTCCTAAAGTACTGGGATTACAGGTGTGAGACACCATCTCTGGCCAAAAATTTCATTTCTTGATCAACAAACCTGTTTCTAAGGAGATGCTTGTGGTCTAAATGTGCAGGTTCCTAGTCATTTCTAAGAAGGGAAGGACTGCAAGGCAACCTAGGAGGGAGTTTAGGATTGTCCTGAGGCCATGAAAGCTATAGAAATTCACACATAAGAGGGTAAAGAAAGGAAATCCACATGTTTTGATCCCTCCATGTGCTGGGTATAACTGGGTCTTCATTAAGTTACACCACCTTTGCTCTCAGAGAGAACTGGATTGGAATCCCAGTTCCAACACTCATTAGGACGTGATCGGTGAATGTGTTTTTGTTTTTTTTTTTGTTTTTTGTTTTTTGTTTTTGAGACGGAGTCCCGCTCTGTCACCCAGGCTGGAGTGCAGTGGCTGGATCTCAGCTCACTGCAAGCTCCGCCTCCCGGGTTTACCCCATTCTCCTGCCTCAGCCTGCCGAGTAGCTGGGACTACAGGCACCCGCCACCTCGCCCGGCTAGTGTTTTGTATTTTTCAGTAGAGACAGGGTTTCACTGTGTTACCCAGGATGGTCTCGATCTCCTGACCTCGTGATCCGCCGTCTCGGCCTCCCAAAGTGCTGGGATTACAGGCGTGAGCCACTGCGCCCGGCCGGTGAATGTGTTTTTAACTTCTCTGAGCCTCACTTTGCTTATCTGTAAAAGGGGATTCTTATGAGGCTTCCATAAGGTAAGTGTGTAAAAATTTGGGTGGGCAAAATGCCTGTAATTTAAAAGATAGGGTTATTGTGAGGCTTTGATAAGGTAAGTGTGTAAAAACATGGACACAATGCCTGTAATTTTGTAAGTGTTCAATACATAGAGAAGGATTGTTTTTCTGTCATTTAATTTTTAGAGCAAGTTTATAAAATGGTGTTACTCACATTTTTGAGATAATCAAACCAAGGATCACAAAGATTAAATGAGTCACCATAGTCACAAAGCAGTTCACAACACATTTACTGGGTAATTGCCAGTTAAAAGTAGCAATGATGGGAAGCTGAGGCCAGCGGATCACGAGGTCAGGAGATTGAGACCATCCTACCTAACATGGTGAAACCACGTCTCTACTAAAAATATGAAAAAAATTAGCTGGGTGTGGTGGCAGGTGCCTGTAGTCCCAGCTACTCGGGAGGCTGAGGCAGGAGAATAGCATGAACCTGGGAGGCAGAGCTTGCAGTGAGCTGAGATCCTGCCACTACACTCCAGCCTGGGCAGCAGAGTGAGACTCCATCTCAAAAAAAAAGGTGCGACGATGATAACATTTAAAATCTTATATTATGTGGTACTTTTCTCTTACATACGCCTCATTGTTTGTTGAAGCCGTAGATTCTAAGTTGCTGTATCAAAGTGATCACTAGAAAACTGTGATATACTTAGTGTATAAATTTTAGAAAATGTCCTCTATTAGTCTTGTTAATTTGATTGAATATGTGTGTTATTTTCAAAAATGTAAATGGAGTATGTGTGGATTGAATATATTTGTGTATGTATATATATGAAATATGATTTGACATTATAGTGTAGGCGTAGCTCAAGGCAATGTGTTTTTCTGAAAGCACCTGCAGAAATCTATCATTTTTCTAGTTTGTAAAAATCTCAGAGGTTATGGGGGAAAGGGGATTCTGTAAATCCCAGATAGTACATGAGGCAGATTTGGTTTCAGTGATTTTAGCATCATTTATTGTAAGGTGATGATCCCTAGGAACTTCTTCACAGTGAGCAGCATGAAAGTTTCTAGCAGCCAGTTATGAATGAAAGGTGGGGGAGGTCCGCTGGCAGGGTGGGGCCTTGTGAGCCTGGTGCTTGAGCTCTCAGTTCCAAGCTAGGGGGACACATGCAAAGGATTCTGAGCCTGATTGTTTCCTTTAACCAGGATGCCTTCTGGTTGGCAGGGCAACCGGGTCTCCACTTGGTGGCCTTCAGTGGGTGCCCTCATTGGTTGCCTTCAGTTAGTGCCCTCAGTTGGTACCCTCAGTTGGTAGTATTCAGTTTGTGGGCACCGAAGGAAGAGGAGCAGCTCCGTCTGTGCTCTCTCCTCCCGCAGTCACAGCTCTCGGGTTTGTTGCATCCAAGCCCATTCTAAATAAACCAGGCAGGTTCCAACTGTTGCAGACAAGTCAGCTCAGGGTAGGCGGGTGAGGCAGGGTGAGGGCTACAAGTGGGGTGCAGCCCCATGGCCGGGGGCCGCCTGTGCCAGCTGTGCCTTGCCAGGAAGAGTCGGTAGGTGCTGAGCTCTGCAGACTTAGGGTCAAGCAGAGGCCTACGCTGCCCGAGAGGAGCAGAGGTGCCCCATGGGGACCACGCTGACATATCGCATGTGCACCAAAGTCAGCCCCAGGCAGTGCAGGGGCAGGGGTTCTGTGGAGCGGTCCTGGGGCTCTGACATCTATAAGTCAGTGGCCAGGAAAGGTGCAGGCCCCAGCAGAGAGGAGCAGAGGCATCCGCAACATGCTGTCCCCAATGCCAGCCCCAAGTAGGGCCAGCTCATGGTGTAGTGAGCAGAGCCGTCCTGCAGCTCTGTGAGGTTGAGGTGGCAGTTGCACCAGACCTCACTGCTTTGGAGCCTGCCCAGTTGCATTTGGGAGCAGGCCAGGGTCCTGACTTGCAGCACATTTGCGACCAGAAGACACCCAAAGGTAGGGAGGCGAAGGATACTGCTTGGCCTCAGGAGTGCCTCTGGCTGCTGCTGACCCAAGGTTCCCCACCCCCTGCCCGCTGAGGAATCCACAGTCTGGGGCTCCTTCCTCCTGCCCGGAGTTTGCCTTTGTATGCCCAGGCCACGAGAAGGAGGACTGGCTCTGCCTGGAGTCCTCACCCCTTCTTCTTTCCCTGCTGTGTCCAGTCGGTTTCTTACTTTCCCCCTACCTACCCCAATGCTCAGTTCTGTTTCCTCTTCTTCCCCCAGGCTGGCTGAAAACTAAGTTTCAAAATACAAAATGTATGCTACGGATTTCATTGCTGTAGATTAAATGTCTGACAGCTTTTCTATTTAAACTTTGGTTGTTCTCTTCATGCTGAAACATCAAAGGTAAAACCAGCAAGCAGCTGACATACATTCCATCCAGCCGTCCCCCAAAGCGCATGTTCTAAACGATTCACATTATTCCAATAACTGCTCTTTAAAAAAAGAGAAAATGGGCTGGGTACGGTGGCTCACGCCTATAATCCCAGCACTTTGGGAGGCCGAAGCAGGAGAACTGCTTGAGCTCCGGAGTTCCAGACCAGCCTGGGCAACAGAGCAAAACTCCGTCTCAAAAAAAAAAAAAAAAAAAGGAAATAAAAACATTAGCCCCGTGTGGTGGCGTGCACCCGTGGTCCTAGCTACTTGGGTGGCTGAAGTGTTTGACTTGTTTGAGCCTGAGACTTCAAGGCTGCAGTGAGCTGTGATCGCACCACTGCACTCCAGCCTACGTGATAAAGACCTTGTCTTAAAAAAAGATAAAAAATAAAAAAGGGTTACACTAAAACCGTGCATTTTCTATTTTCCCCATTAATGTCCTACAAACATCCCCAGGATGACGGAGGAGAAAATACGTTGTAAAATAATAGCCAATAGGGATGACATCCTCCACAACATTTTTTCAACCGAATAGATCAATGAGGATTCACTTAAATCTATCTTAAAATCATAGCTAATAATTATGATTTAGTTACTAATCTAGTTCTAAACCTCTCAGCTGACTATATAAATTCTGTTGAATATTTCTCATGTGTGAGTCAAAACAACCTTCAATAGCTGTGACAACAGCATGTCACCCAGCTAGGACAGGCAGGGTGCTTCGCTTTAGCAATTTTTCACTGCTTTCACCCCTTCATTGTCCATCAACCAGTCATGAAAACAACTAAATCTTGGTATTTATTGAACTTCTTATAATTTTGACAACCACTGCAGGCCTGTAAAAGTTCTATTTCTTTAATGTTCTCGTTGTCTTCTCATGCCTGACAATCTTTTTATGCAATGTGCTTTCAGCTATTATTTTCGTTATTTCTATAATGCCAATCGAAGGAAAGCATTTAAAAATGCTGAAATAAATAAAAGAATCCCAGAATAGAAATCACTTAACTATATGTGAGCATCAATACCCAAGCTGCCTGTTCAGAAATTTTTTTAAAAAGGAAAAAGTACATCACCAGTTAATTAGCTTATCATGCTAAGTAAATAAATAAAATAGAAACTAAATCAGAAGATTTTTGTTAGAAAAAAACTTCCAAATTTAATCTGGTAAGAGGCTATTAAGCAGAGGAAGAAATAAACTGGAACCCTGATGAAATGTAAATTGGAATGATAATTGTCACTAAAACAGAGGGATGCAATCCAGCTGCCTGGGGATGATTCATTATATAAATATAAATTATTATTATCTATGCCAGTATTGGCAGAGGAAGGGCTATGTCTCTATTAGACTTCAGCCAAATTTGGTGTTCTGGTTGCTACCAATAGCATGCTGGTGATTTTTCTTTTCAGAACTCATATATATATCTCATTTGATCTCATCACAACCTGAGACACAGGTCATATTAGGGACTACAGAGCTCATTTCATATCCTGGTGAACCAGCCAACGTTCATGCAGTTGAGAAAA
This sequence comes from Rhinopithecus roxellana, assembly GCF_007565055.1. Taxonomy (NCBI): domain Eukaryota; kingdom Metazoa; phylum Chordata; class Mammalia; order Primates; family Cercopithecidae; genus Rhinopithecus; species Rhinopithecus roxellana. The sequence continues at coordinate 106,328,608 of NC_044559.1, forward strand.
GGTAAACTGTCCAGGTGAGGTGGCTCACACCTGTAATTCCAGCACTTTGGGAGGCCAAGGTGGGCAGATCACTTGAGCCCAGGAGTTGGAGACCAGCCTGGGCAACATGGCAAAAAAAACCACCTCTACAAAAAATACAAAAATTAGCTGGGGATGGTGGCACATGCTTGTCATCCCAGCTATTCAGGAGGCTGAAGCATGAGGATCACTGAGCCCTGGAGGCAGAGGTTGCAGTGAGTCGAGCTTGCACCACTGTACTCCAGCCTGGGTGACACAGCAAGATCCTGTCTCAAAAAAAAGGCAGGGCGAGGTGGCTCATGTCTTTAATCCCAGCACTTTGGAGGCCGAGGCAGGCAGATCACAAGGTCAAGAGATTGAGACCATCCTGGCTAACACAGAAAACCCTGTGTCTACTAAAAATACAAACTATTAGCCGGGAGTGGTCGTGGGCGCCTGTAGTCCCAGCTACTCAGGAGGTTGAGGCAGGAGAATTGCTTGAACCCGGGAGGCAGAGGTTGCAGTGAGCCAAGATCGTGTCACTGCACTACAGCCTGGGCAACAGAATGAAACGCCATCTCAAAAAATTAAACAAATAACATAAAATAAAAAATAAATAAAAAATGGTTAACCGACATTGCTTTTTGCATTTTAAAAAGTTTATATACCTGAAGAATTTTTTTTATTGATCAGACATCTCTCATGGAAAACAAAATATGTAATAGACACTTCTAAGAACATTAAAGTAAATCATACTAAAAAAAAAACATATAGAGAAAACATCAGACAAGATAATTAAATGTATCTGGGTAAATGGCAACTCTGAACCATAATGTATTTGTTGGTAAAACACCAACATGGCAGTGCTTTTCTGAAGAAATAATTTATAAAAGTTATATTTTTATTAGTTTTTTTTGAGTTTTAAGACTGAGACTGTACTAAGTTGATTACAGATGTGGTGGAAATAGTTGTAAAAAATGTAGAAGGTGAAGAATCAAGACAAGAGATGTATGTACTCATTTTCTTAAAAAAAGGGGATTTTGACCAAGGAAAAGATGAAAAAAGTATCCAGTTTATTCTGGGAGTTTTGATTAAGCAAATTGAGAGGACTTATCTTTTATGGATTCACAGTATGCCCCCAGAAAAAATAATTATTGGGTTATTGCTAATTAAGAAATTAATGGGCACAGAAGGAAGTCCAAAATCAGAGTAAAACACAGTGACTTATTTCTCTTTTGAGAATCTCAAGGAAATCTGTTACTTGGTTTAGTAGACTCAGTGTGTGTGTGTGTGTGTGTATGTGTGTGTGTGAGTGTAAGCACACACGGGCAAGTGCTTGTGTGTGTTTGTGCTACCTTTCATGTTCATAAGTCAACATGCTTCCACTGTTATTGGCCCTGTTTTGTTTTAGTCATTTGAAATATTATTTCATTGTTGCTTTGTTGCAATTAAGTGTGTATTACTGGAAACCCATCTTTCTATTTTCCTATGTATATTTCTGTCAGGTTGATATACACACAAAATCCAAAAATGATTGGAAACCTAGTGTAACTGTTTTCAACCCAACACTGCATGAATATACAGTGGTGTTTGTCCTATTTACATACACTTAATTATCTATCTCTTTTGCTTTTCAGAGTCTCCTGGGAAATATTCTCTTGAAAAGGTAGTAACTTTAAAATTTCCATTTAGAACTATTAACTCTGTATTTTACAGAATATACATTATTAATCATTTTGTTTTCAAACCTATTCAGCCTATAATGTAAATGAAAGATTCTGTCTCAACTAGACACAAATGATTGAGGAAGGCATCAACATTCAGAACAGGTAAATTTAGCCATCTAGTGAAATTTATTTTAAAAAATCAAACATTTTAAAATGTCAATAGTCTTTATATTTTTCAATGTTTATTTCAAATGTGATGAAAGATTTCCTCTAAGTAATGACAATGCTGGTATTTAAGGTTGACAAACCATATTTACAAGAACAAGCAAAAAGGGGATTTAAAAATATCATCTGAATTTCAGATTTTCCTGCTTCTATATTCTGACACTCCAGTGTTTCCTTTTTGGTATCCCTTTACATGTTAGGGATTCAAGGATGTAAACTTGGAGACTCCAAACTTGTGTCAGAGCTTCAAAGGCTGACTGGAATTCTGATCTTTACCTAGAGCAAAGCTTCACTTGCTGACATGAGAGTTTTGTTTCAACTTTAATTACCTCCTGTTAGTGTTGTCATCCTGAGAATCCTAGAAAATCAGTTATTCTGGTTAGCCAACTCAGTCTATGTGTGTGTCTGTGTTGGTGGTGAGGGGCTTTGAATTTTTAAAAGGAGGAGAATACTCAGTGATTCCTTCATGTCTATTTGGGAGACACAGCCTTTTAAAACAGTGATTCTGAAGCATTTAGCATTAGTGTATTCATGCTACTACAAAATATTGCCTAACAGCAGCAGTCTGAACTAGGTTTTCGTATATCATTCCCATGCACATTTCAATCATGGTACAACATATTTGCATGGTCTTAGGTACGTAGAATTTGATTTCAAGTCCCAAAAGTTGAGAGAAATGGTTGTACACTGTAGTCATGGTTCTGCAATTTTTTTTATTGGAGTTACGTATTTCAGACATATCTATACTCACACAATTTGCTTTGCTTAAATTTATATTGAGATCTCATTTTGTGCCATTGGAGTCTGCAGGTCATTTAAATAGACTCTCTTCATGGTGACGAAATATCAACATGAAAATAATTGCAGGCGTCAATGCGCTTTTGTCTCCATTATTATATCTGCTGCTTCATGCAGCAGATTTTAAAGTGGAAATACTTAAAATACAAGCATAAACAGCTATACATGCCAGTAGCTATGGCAACTTCATCCTATTAACCATTAGAGTTCTGACACTGTGACAAATCATGGCTGAAAAATTCAAAAGCAAACCTTTATGAAAATAAGAGTGAAAAAGGAACATAACAAAAATATATTTTTACCATATGGTACCTAAGCCTAAATTTTGAACTCAGGAATTCTCTCATCACACGTTAGAACCACCATGTGGAAAGAAACATAGGCTTGCCATATGGCAAGTAGTAAATAGGTGTTTAATGATAACATGACTTTTGAAGTTGCTCCTGTGTGTGTGTGTGTCTGTGTGTTTGTTTAATCTCTTTGTTCTTAAAAGTTTTAATCCAACCATTTCATCTGTGAAGGAATATATTTTGGTTACATATTTATATTTTGTCTGGTGGTACTGTGTTCACATTATCGAGTGTGGATCTAGACTCATCACACTTTTTTTTTTTTTTTTTTTTTGAGATGGAACCTTGCTTTGTCACCCAGGCTGGAGTGCAGTGGCGCGACCTTGGCTCATTGCAAGCTCCGCCTCCTGGGTTCACGCCATTCTCCTGCCTGAGCCTCCCGAGTAACTGGGACTACAGGCGCCTGCCACCATGCCCAGCTAATTTTTTGTATTTTTTAGTAGAGACGGGGTTTCGCCTTGTTAACCAGGATGGTCTCGCTCTCCTGACCTCATGATCTGCACGCCTCGGCTTCCCAAAGTGTTGGGATTACAGGCGTGAGCCACCGCGCCCGGCCAGACTCATCATGGTTTCACATGTGAATAGGTGGTTTAATTTCTGATATCATTTCTCATAAGAATGTGTGGGGTTTCTCCAGGGCATCACATATTAATTCTGAAGCTATTCATGCACTGAGGAAAGACAATCTCACGGTAATTATAGCAGGTTTTAATTAAGGTATATTTCATAAAAATGTTAGGCCCATTTCTGTAGAATACATGCAAACAATATGGTCAGCCAACAGTAGGCTTAAAATAGTTAGACGTAATTCTAGGCATTTTGGAGATTTTATATCCCTTATTTACCGATCAGTCATTTTTTACAATGAAATACATAGCAGATACTTCTAAGAACATCAAAGTAAATCATACAAAATATATAGAAAACATCAGAGAAGATAGTTAATTAAATGTATCTGGGTAAATGTCAACTCTGAACCATAATGTATTTGTTGGTAAAAGATACGGCACTGCTTCTGTGAAGAAATAATTTATACAAGTTATATCTACCAGTTTTTACATCCTAATGAGACATTTTTCTTTTATGGGTTTTAAGACTGAGACTGTACTAAATTGATTACAGTTGTAAAAATATAGAAGGTGAAGAATCAACAAGAGGGACATTTGAACTTATTTTCTTAAATAAGGGGATTTGGACCAGGAAAAAGATTTTTAAAAATCTAGTTTATTCTCAGAATTTTGATGAGGCAAATCGAGAAGACTTACTTTCTCTGGGTTCACAGTATGCCACCCCAAAAAATGAGATTGGATTACTGCTAATTAAGAAATTAATGGGCAAGTCAGAAAGAAAAAAACTGAGGTAAACCACAGTGATGCATTTCTTTTTGGAGAATCTCAAGGAAATTAGTTATTTGGTTGAGCTGACTCAATGTGATAGTGTGTGTTTTTCTGTATGTGTGTGTGTTTGTGTGTGTGTGTGTTTCGGTGTGAGTGCACATGGGCAAGTGCCAGTGTATGTTTGTGCTACCTTTAATGTTCATAAGTCAACATGCTTTTATTGTTATTAGCCTTGTTCTGTTTTAGTTATAGTCGCTTGAAACATTATTTCTTTTTTTTTTTTTTTTTTTTAGACAGAGTCTCGCTCTGTCACCCAGTCTGGAGTGCAGTGGCCAGATCTCAGCTCACTGCAAGCTCCGCCTCCCGGGTTCATGCCATTCTCCTGCCTCAGCCTCCCGAGTAGCTGGGATTACAGGCGCCACCACCTCGCCCGGCTAGAAACATTATTTCATTGTAGATTTGTTACTATTAAGTGTGTATCAACTGAAACCCATCTTTCTATCTTGTTATGTATATTTCTGTCACTGTGATATATATACAAAATCCAAAAACACTTGGAAACTTCATGTAATCATAATGAACCCAACCTGTGAATACAGCTCTACACTCACAATGCATGAATGTCCACTCGTGAGTGTCCTGTCTACCTACAATTAATTATCTATCTCTTTTGCTTTCTGGGTCTTCTGAGAAACATCCTCTCAAAAAGGTAGTAACACTTATAGATCAATCTAGAACAATTAACTCTGTATTATAGAGAATATAGTTTATTTATTAAACATTGTGTTTCCAAACCCATTCAGCCTATAATGGAAATGAAAGATTCTGTTTCACGTAGACAAAAGGGTGGATGAATGAACAACATTCAGAAGAGGAAACTTTAGCCATGTAAGGGAATTTGTCAAAAGAATGCAAAGATTTAAAATGTCTATAGGCAGTAAGCTAGTAACTTCAACAGTTCCATATGGGACTACTAAGTATGTATTTTACAGAATATGCATTATTTATTAAGGATTGGGTTTCCAAATCCATTCAACCTCTATTGGAAATGAAAGATTGTATTTCACCTAGACAAAAGAGTAAACAAATGTACCAACATTCAGAAGCGGAACTTTTAGCCATCTAGGGAATTTGCCAAAGGAACGCGGAGATTAAAAATGTCTATAGGCCCTGAGCTAATAAATTCTACAGCTCCATCTGGGACTACTAAGTCTGTATTTTACAGAATATACATTATTTATTAAGAATTGGGCTTCCAAACCCGTTCAGCCTCCCTTTGAATTGAAAAAGTCTGACTCACCCAGATGAAAGGGTGGACGAATGTACGAACATTCAGAAGAGGGAACTTTTAGCCACCTACAAGAATATGCCCGGGAAATGCGGAGATTTAAAATGTCTACAGGTCCTGGGTTAGTAACTTCTACAGCTTCATCTGGGACTTACTAAGTAAGTATTTTACAGAATCTACATTATTCATTACTCATTGTGTTTCAAAACCCATCCAGCCTCTGTTGAAAAACAGCTCCATCTGGGACTACTAAGTCTATATGGTGCAGAATATACATTATTTATTAAGCACTGGGTTTTGAAACCTGTTCAGCCTCAATTGGAAAGGAAAGATGCTGTCTCACCTATATGAAAGGGTGCACGAATGTACCAACATTAAGAAGAGGGAATTTGTAACCATCTAAGAAAATTTGCCAGGGGAACGCAGAAATTTAAAATGTCTAGAGGCCCTGAGCTAATCAATTCTATAGTTCCATCTGGGACTACTAAGTCTATGTTTGACAGAATATGTTATTTATTAAAAATTGTGTTTACAAACCTGTTCAGCCTGTATTGGAAATGACAGATTCTGTCTCACCTAAATGAAAAGGTGGCTGAATGTACCAACATTCAGTAGAGGGAAATTTTAGCCACCTAAGTGATTCTGCCAGAGGAATGAGAAGATTTAAAATGTCTATGGGCCCTCAGCTAGAGATTTCTACAGCTCCATCTGGGACTACTAAGTCTGTGTGGTTCAGAATGTATGTTATTTATTAGGCACTGGGTTTTCAAAACCCTTTCAGCCTCTGTTGAAAGGTACAGATTCAGTGTCACCTAGATAAAACATTGACGAATGTAACAACATTCAGATGAGAAAAGTTTCAGCCACATTAAGGAAACTGCCGGGGAAGGCAGAGATTAAAAACGCCTATGGGCTTTGAGCTAGTAACTTCTACAGCTCCATCTGGGACTACTAAGTGTATGTGGTCCAGAATGTATGTGATTTATTAGGCACTGGGTTTGCAAACCAATTCAGCCTCCTTTGAAATTTACAAATTCAGTGTCACCTACACCTAAGGTTGACTAATGTAACAACATTCAGACAAGAAAACTTTTAGCCACGTAAAGGAATCTCCCAGGGGAATTTGGAGATATAAAATGTCTATGGGCTTTGACCTAGTAACTTCTACAGCTCTATCTGGGATGACTAAGTCTGTATTGTACAGAATTTACATTTTTAAATAAGAATTGGATTTCCAAACCCATTCAGCCTATATTGGAAATGAAAGATGGTTGCTTGCCTAGGTGAAAGGGTACACGAACACAAACATATCAACATTCAGTAGAGGGAACTTTTAGCCACCTAGGTGATACAGCCTGAGGAATGCAAAGATTTAAAATGTCTATGGGTCCTGAGCTAGTAACTTCTACAGCTCCATCTGGGACTGCTAAGTCTGTATGGTCCAGAATATACATTATTTATCAAGCACTGGGTTTCCAATGCCTATCAGCTGCTAAAGAAAAGGCAAAATTCAGTGTCACCTAGATGAAAAGATCAACCAATGTAACAACACTCAGAGGAGAAAACTTTTAGCCACATAAAGGAATCTGCCAGGGGAATATAGAGATTTAAAATGTCTATGACCTAGTAACCTCTACACTCTATCTGGGACTAGTAAGTCTGTATTGTACAGAATTTACATTTTTTTATAAGAATTGGGTTTCCAAACTAGTATAGCCTCTATTGGAAATGAAAGATTCTGGCTCGCCTAGACAAAAGGGTGCATGCATCTATCAAAATTAAGTAGAGAGAACTTTTAGCCACCTAAGTGAATCCCCCAGAGGAATGGGAAGATTTAAAATGTCTATCATCTCTGAGCTAGTAACTGCTACAGCTCCATCTGGGACTATTAAGACTGTGTGGTTCAGAATATACGTTATTAACTACTGGATTTCTAAAACCTTTGATCCTTGAAAGAATATTGCAGATTCAGTGTCACCTAGACCAAAAGATTGACGAATGTAACAACATTGAGAGGAGAAAACTTTTAGCTACATAAAGGAATCTGCCAGGGGAATGAGGAGTTTGACAATGTCTCTGGGCATTGACCTAGTAACCTCTACAGCTCTATCTGAAACTACTAAGTCTGTATTGTATAAAATACACGTCATTTATTAAGCAAAGGGTTTTCATGCCCATTCAGCCTTACTGGAAAGGATAGTTTCCGTCTCACCTAGACGGAAGGGTGGACACATGTACCAACATTCAGAAGATGGAACTTCCAGTCACTAAGTGAATCTTCCAGGGGAATGAAGAGATTTATAATGTCTATGGATTCTGAGCTATGAAATTTCTACAGCTCCATCAGGGACTATTAAATCTGTATTGTACAGAATTTACATTTTTTGATGAGAATTGGGTTTCCAAACCGGTTCGGCCTCTGTTGGAACGGAAAGATTCTTGCTCGCCTAGATGAAATGGTGCACAAATGTATCAACATTCAGTAGAGGGAACCTTTAGCCACCTATGTGAATCCGCCAGAGGAATGCGAAGATTTGCAATGTCTATGGGCCCTGACTAGTGACCCCTACAGCTCAATCTGGAACTACTAAGTCTGTGTGGTCCAGAATATACATTATTTATTAAGCACTTGGTTTCCAAAGCCACTGACCCTCAAAAATGTATTGCAGATTCAGTGCCACCTACACCAAAAGATTGATGAATGTTACAACATTCAGACGAGAAACCTTTTAGCCAGGTAAAGGAATCTGCCAGGAAAATCTGGAGATTTAAAATGTCTATGGCCTTTGAGCTAGAAACTTCTACAGCTCCATCTGGAACTACTAAGTCTGTGTGGAACAGAATACACGTTATTAAGCACTGTGTTTCCAATGCCAATCAGCCGCTAAAGGAAATTGCAAATTCAGTGTCACCTAGACAGAAAGATTGACGAATATAACAACATTCAGAGTAGAAAACTTTTAGCCACATGAAGGAATCTTCCAGGGGAATGCAGAGATTTAAAACATCTATGGGCTTTGAGCTAGTAACCTCTACAGCTCTATCTGGGACTATTAAGTCTGTATTGTACAAAATATGCATTATTTATAAAGCAATGGGTTTCCATACCCAGTCAGCCTCTATTGGAAATGACAGATTCTGTCTCATCTAGATGGAAGGGAGGACACTGTCATGTGCGTCCATGTGAAGAGAACACCAAACAGGCTTTGTGTGAGCAATAAAGCTTTTTAATCACGTGGGTACAGGTGGGCTGAGTCCAAAAAGAGTCAGCGAAGGGAGATATGGGTGGGGCAGTTTTATAGGATTTGGGTAGGTAACGGAAAATTAGTCGAAGGCGGTTGTTCTCCACGGGGCAGGGGCAGGGGTCACAAGATTCTCAGCAGGGAAGCTTCTGAGCCAGGAGAAGGAATTTCACAAGGTAATGTCATCAGTTAAGGAAGAAACTGGCTATTTTCATTTTTTGTGTGGTTCTACAGTTGCCTCTGGCCATCTGGATGTATACCTGCAGGCTTGGGCTCGGAGGCCTCACAGACACATGTACCAAAATTCAGAAGAAGGAACTTCCAGTCACCTAAGTGAATCTTCCAGGGAAATGTGGAGATTTAAAATGTCTATGGACCTTGAGCTACGAAACTTCTACAGCTCCATCTGTGACTATTAAGTCTGTATTGTACAGATTTTACGTTTTTTAATAAGAATTGGGTTTCCAAACCTGCTCAGCCTCTGTTGGAAATGAACGATTCTGACTCACCTAGACAAAAGGTTGCACGAATGTATCAACATTCAGTAGAGGGAACCTAGAGCCACTTAAGTGAATCCGCCAGAGGAATGTGAAGATTTAAAATGTCTTTAGGCTCTGAGCTACTAACTTCTACAGTTCCATCTAGAACTACTAAGTCTGTGTGGTCCAGAACATATGTCATTTATTAGGCACTGGGTTTCAAAACTAACGCAGCCTCCATTTACATTTACAAATTCAGTGTCAACTACACATAAAGGTTGACGAACATAATAACATTCAGATGAGAGAAAACGTTTAGCCACATAAAGGAATCTGCCAGAGGAATGCGGAAATTTAAAATGTCTATGGGCTTTTGACCAAGTAACTTCTACAGCTCTATTTGGGACTACTAAGTCTGTATTGTACAGAATTTAGTTTATTTATAAAGCATTGGGTGTCCTAACCCGTTCAGCCTCTATTGGAAATGAAAAATTCTGTCTCCACTAGACGAAAGGGTGGACACATGAACATTCAGAAGAGGGAGCTTCCAGACACCTAAGTGAATCTTAGAGGGAAATGCAGAGATTTAAAATGTCTATGGGCCCTAAGCTACAAAACTTCTATAGCTCCATCAGGGACTACTAAGTCTGTATTGTATAGAATTTATGTGTTGTAATAAAACTTGGATTTCCAACCCCATTCAGCCTCTATTGGAAATGAAAGATTCTGACTTGCCTAGACAAGAGGGTGCACGAATGTATCAAAATTTAGTAGCGGGAACGTTTAGCCACCGAGGTGATTCCGCCAGAGGAATGCGAAGATTGAAAATGTCTATGGGCCCTGAGCTACAGACTTCTACAGCTCCATCTGGGACTGCTAAGTCTGTGTGGTCCAGAATATGTGATATTTATCAAGCACTGGGTTTCCAATGCCAATCAGCTGCTAAAGATAATTCCAAGTTCAGTGTCACTAAGACAAAAAGATTAATGAATATAACAGCATTCAGAGGAGAAACACTTTCGCCATGTAAAGGAATCTGCCAGGATAATGTGGAGTTTGACAATGTCTATGGGCTTTGACCTAGCAACCTCTACAGCTCTATCTGAGACTACTAAGTCTGTATTGTACAAAATACATGTTATTTATTAAGCATAGGGTTTTCAAACCCGTTCACCCTCTACTGGAAATGATAGGCTCTGTCTCACCTAGACGAAAGGGTGGACACATGAACCAATAGTCAGAAGAGGGAACTTCCAGTCACCTAAGTGAATCTTCCAGGCAAATGACAAGCTTTAAAATGTCTATGGACCCTGAGCTACGAAACTTCTACAGCTCCATCAGGGACTACTAAGTCTGTGTTGTACAGAATTTAAGTTATTTGTTAAGCATTGGGTTTCCAAACTGGCTCAGCCTCTATTGGAAATGAAAGATTCTGTCTCATCTAGCCAAATAAATGGACACATGTACCAACATTCAGCAGAAGGAATATCCAGCCAGCGAAGTGAATCTTTCAAGGGAATGAGGAGATTTAAAATGTCTATGGACCTTGAGCTACAATACTTCTACAGCTCCATCTGGGACTATTAAGTCTATACTGTACAGAATTTACGTTTTTTGATAAGAATTGGGTTTCCAAACCCATTCAGCCTCTATTGGAAATGAAAGATTCTGTCTCCCCTAGATGAAAGGGTGGACGCATGAGCCAACATTCAGGAGAGGGAACTTCCAGTACCTAAGTGAATCTTAGAGGGAAATGCGGAGATTTAAAATGTCTATGGGCCCTGAGCTACAAAACTTCTGCAGCTCTATCTGAGACTACTAAGTCTGTATTGTATAGAATTTACGTGTTTTAATAAGAATTGGATTTCCAAACCTAATCAGCCTCCATTGGAAATGAAAGATTCTGACTTGCCTAGATGAAAGAGTGCACGAATGTATCAACATTCAGTAGGGGGAAGTTTTAGCCACTGAGGTGAATCACCCAGAGGAATGCAAAGATTTAAAATGTCTATGGGCCCTCAGCTAGTAACTTCTACAGCTCCACATGGGTCTACTATGTTTGTGTTATACAGAATATACGTTATTTATTAAGAACTGGGTTTCCGGCCGGGCGCGGTGGCTCAAGCCTGTAATCCCAGCACTTTGGGAGGCCGAGACGGGCGGATCACGAGGTCAGGAGATCGAGACCATCCTGGCTAACCCGGTGAAACCCCGTCTCTACTAAAAAAAATACAAAAAAACTAGCCGGGCGAGGTGGCGGGCGCCTGTAGTCCCAGCTACTCGGGAGGCTGAGGCAGGAGAATGGCGTAAACCCGGGAGGCGGAGCTTGCAGTGAGCTGAGATCCGGCCACTGCACTCCAGCCTGGGCGACAGAGCCAGACTCCGTCTCAAAAAAAAAAAAAAAAAAAAAAAAGAACTGGGTTTCCAATGCCAATCAGCTGCTAAAGAAAATTCAAAATTCAGTATCACCTACACAAAAAGATTGACAAATGTAACAACACTCAGAGGAGAAAACTTTTAAGTACGTAAAGGAATCTGCCAGGGGAATGCAGAGATTTAAAATGTCTTTGGGCTTTGAGCTAGTAACCTCTACAGCTCTATCTGAGACTACTAAGTCTGTGTTGTACAAAATACACGTTATTTATTAAGCATAGGGTTTTCAAACCCGTTGAGCCTCCATTGGAAATGACAGGTTCTTTCTCACCTAGATGAAAGGGTGGACACATGTGCAAACATGCAGAAGAGGGAACTTCCAATCACCTAAGTGATTCTTCCAGGGGAGTGAGAAGTTTTATGTTTATGGACCCTAAGCTACTAAATTTCTACAGCTCCATCTGGGACTACTAAGTCTGTATTGAACAGAATTTACATTTTTTAATGAGAACTGGGTTTCCAAACCGGTTGAGTCTCTTTTGGAAATGGTGTAGGAATATATCAACATTCAGTAGAGGAAACTTTAGCCACCTAAGTAAATCCGCCAGTGGAATGCGAAGATTTAAAATGTCTGTAGGCCCTGGGCTAGTGACTTCTACAGCTCAATCTGGGACTACTAAGTCTGTGTGGTCCAGAATATATGTTATTTATGAGGCACTTGTTTTCCAAAGCCATTGACCCTTGAAAGAGTATTACAGATTCAGTGTCACCTAGACCAAAATACTGATGAATGTTACAACATTCAGATGAGAATTTGAGCCAGTTAAAGGAAACTGCCAGGAAAGCTCGGAGATTTAAAATGTCTTTGGGCTTTAAGCTAGAAACTTCTACAGCTGCATCTGGGACTGCTAAGTCTGTGTGGAACAGAATATACGTTACTTATTAAACACTGAGTTTCCAATGCCAATCAGCCGCTAAAGGAAATTCCAAATTCAGTGTCACCTGAACAAAAAGACTGACGAATGTACCAACATTCAGAGGAGAAAACATTTAACCATCTAAAAGAATCTGCCAGGGGAATGTGGAGATTTAAAATGTCTATGGGCATTCAGCTAGCATTCTCTACAGCACTATCTGCGACTACTAAGTCTGTATTGTACAAAATATGCATTATTTATTAAGCATTGGGTGTCCATCCGCAGTCAGCCTCTATTGGAAATGACAGATTCTGTCTCAACTAGACGAAAGAGTGAACATATATAGCAACATGCAGAAGAGGGAACTTCCAGTCACCTAAGTGAATCTTCCAGGGGAGTGCGGCGTTTTAAAATGTCTATGGACCCTGAGCTATGAAATTTCTAAAGCTCCATCTGGAACTACTAAGTCTGTATTGTGCAGATTTTACGTTTTTTAATAAGAATTGTTTCCAAACCCATTCAGCCTCTATTGGAAATGAATGAATCTGGCTCGTTTAGACGAAAGGTTGCACGAATGTATCAACATTCATTAGGGGGAACCTACAGCCACGTAAGTGAATCCGCTAGAGGAATGTGAAGATTTAAAATGTCTATGGGCCCTGTGCTAGTAACTTCTACAGCTCCTTCTAGGACGGCTATGTCTGTGTGGTCCAGAATAAACATTATTTATCAAGCACTGGGTTTCAATGGCAATCAGCTGCTAAAGAAAAGGCAAAATTCAGTGTCACCTAGACAAAAAGATTGATGAATGTAATTACATTCAGAGAAGAAAACATTTAGCCACATAAAAGAACCTGCCAGGGGAATGTGGAGATTTAAAATGTCTATGACCTGGTAACCTCTAGAGTTCTACCTGGGACTACTAAGTATGTATTGTACAGAATTTACATTTCTTTATTAGAATTGGGTTTCCAAACCAGTTCAGCCTCTATTGGAAATGAAAGATGCTGGCTCGCCTAGATGAAAGGGTGCAATCATGTATCAACATTCAGTAGAGAGAACTTTTAGCCACCTAAATGAATCCGCCAGAGGAATACGAAGATTTAAAACATCTATGGTCCCTAAGCGAGTAACTTCTAAAGCTCCATCTGGGACTACTAAGTCTGTGTGGTTCAAAATACACGTTATTTATTAACCACTGGATTTCCAAAGACTTTTGCCCTCATAGGAATATTGTAGATTCAGTGTCACCAAGACAAAAATTGTCGAATGTAACAACATTCAGAGGAGAAAACTTTCAGCCATGTAAAGGAATCTGCCAGGGGAATGCAGAGTTTGACAATGTCTCTGGGCTTTGACCTAGTACCTCTACAGCTCTATCTGAAACTACTAAGTCTGTGTTGTACAAAATACACGTTATTTATTAAGCATAGGGTTTTCATACCCATTTAGCCTCTACTGGAAATGACAGGTCCTGCCTTATCTAGACAAAAGGGTGGACACTTGTACCAACATTAAGAAGATGAAACTTCCAGCCACCTAAGTGAATGTTGCAGGGGATTGAGGTGATTTATAACGTCTATGGACCCAGAACTATGAAACTTCTACATCTCCATCAGGGACTACTAAGTCTGTATTGTACAGAATTTACATTTTTTAAATAAGAACTGGGTTTCTAAACCTGTTCAGCCTCTATTGGAAAGATTCTTGCTCGCCTAGACAAAACAGTACACGAACGTATCAAAATTCAGTAGAGGGAACCTAGAGCCAAGTAAGTGAATCCATCAGAGGAATGTGACGATTTGAAAGGTTTAGGCTCTGAGCTAGTAACTTCTACAGCTCCCTCTGGGACTACTAAGTCTGTGTGGTGCAGAATATATGTCATTAATTAGGCACTGGGTTTCAAAACCAATTCAGCATCCAATGAAATTTGCAAATTCAGTGTCACCTACATCTAAAGGTTTTCCAATATAACAACTTTAGATGAGAAAACTTTTATCCATGTAAAGGAATCTGCCAGAGGAATGCGGAGATTTAAAATGTCTATAGGCTTGACTTAGTAATTTCTACAGATCTATTTGGGACTACTACATCTGTGTTGTACAGAATTTACGTTATTAAACACTGAGTTTCCAAACCTGTTCAGCCTCTATTGGAAATGAGAAATTCTGTCTCCCCTAGATGAAAGGGTGGACACATGAACCAACATTCAGAAGAGGGAACTTGCAGCCACCTAAGTGAATCTTAGAGGGAAATGTGGAGATTTAAAATGTCTATGGGCCCTGAGCTACAAAACTTCTACAGCTCTATCTGGGACTACTAAGTCTATATTGCATAGAATTTATGTGTTTTAATAAGAATTGGATTTCCAAACCCGTTCAGCCCCTGTTGGAAATGAAAGATTCTGACTTGCCCAAACGAAATGGTGCACAAATGTGTCAATACTGAGTTAGAGGAAGCTTTTATCCACCTAAGTGAATTAGCCAGAGGAATGCAAAGATTTAAAATGTCTATGGGCCCTGAGCTAGTAACTTCTACAGCTCCATCTGGGACTGCTAAGTCTGTGTGAACCAAAAACATACATTATTTATTAAGCACTGGGTTTCCAATGCCAATCAGCTACTAAAGAAAATGCCAAATTAAGTGTCACCTAGACAATATGCTTGATGAATGTAACCACATTCAGAGGAGAAAACTTTTAGCCACATAAAGGAATCTGCCAGGGGAATGCGGAGATTTAAAATGTCTATGACCTGGTAACCTCAGCAGCTCTATCTGGGACTACTAAGTCTGTATCGTATAGAATTTACGTTTTAAATAGAATTGAGTTTCCAAACCAGTTCAGCCTCTATTGGAAATGAAAGATTGTGGCTCAACAAGACAAAAGCATGCACGTATGTGTCAACATTCAATGGAGAGAACTTTTAGCCAACTAAGGGAACCCACCAGAGGAATGAGAAGATTTAAAGTGTCTCTTGTCCTTGAGCTAACTGCTACAGCTCCATCTCAGACTACTAAGTCATGTGGTTCAGAATATACGTTATTTATGAACCACTGGATTTCCAAAGCCATTGACCCTTGTAAGGATATTGCAAATTCAGTGTTACCAGGACAAAAAGATTGACAAATACAACAACATTCAGAGGAAAAAACATTTGGCCACCAAAAGGAATCTGCCAGGGGAATGCGGAGTTTTACAATGCCTATGGGCTTTGACCTAGTAACCTCTACAGCTCTATCTGAAACTACTAAGTCTGTATTGTGCAAAATACACGTTATTTATTAAGCATAGGGTTTCCATACCTGTTCAACCTCTATTGAAAATGACAGGTTTTGTCTCACCTAGACGAAAGGGTGAACATTCAGAAGAGGGAACTTCCAGTCACCTAAGTGAATCTTCAGGGAAATGTTGAGATTTAAAATGTCTATGGACCGTGAGTTACTGTTATGCCCAGACCGTTTATTCCCCGAAGAAGACCACCAGAGTCCAGAGTCAAAGCCAAGCAGCAAGGATCTTTAATGCAAGTTCGAACTTGGTCCCTTCGTTCTACAACATACAAGAGGGCCCCAAACAATGCGTGTGCTCACTTTTTATAGCCTGATGAAAACAGGATATGTAAGGTTACAAGGGAATTCTTCTTGGTTACAGCATTACAATTGGTTAACGTATTAAGTTATACTTTTAGCAGCTTTCTTATTGGTTCCTGCGCTTTTACAAACGGTTGTAACCTTATCGGAGATTCTCCAGGTGTTGTTTTTCTTTGAGATATATGGAGGAATGTGTTTGTGTCGGGCCCAGGAAGTGGAGGCATATGGGGGGGATGTGATGTGTCGGGCTCAAGGCTGTGATATATGGAGGAATGTGTTCTTTCATTAAAAAACTTCTACAGGTCCCTCTGGGAGTACTAAGCCTGTATGGTACAGATTTTATGTTTTTAAATAAGAATTGGGTTTCCAAATCCATTCAGCCTCTATTGGACATGAATGAATCTGGCTCACCTAGACGAAAGGTTGCACGAATGTATCAACATTCAGTAGAAGGGGCTTTAAGCCACCTAAGTGAATCCACCAGAGGAATATGAAGATTTAAAATGTCTTTAGGCTCTGAGCTAGTCACTTCAACAGCTCCATCAGGGACTACTAAGTCTGACAGGTCCAGAATGTACGTTATTTATTAGGCACTGGGTTTCCAAACCAATTTACATTTACATTTATAAATGTAAACGTATAAATGTACAGCCTCCATTTACATTTATAAATTCAGTGTCAACTACACCTAAAGGTTGACTAATATAACAACATTCAGACGAGAAAACTTTTAGCCACGTAAAGGAATCTCCCAGGGGAATGCGGAAATTTTAAATGTCTATGGGCTTTGACTGAGTAACTTCTACAGGTCTATTCGAGACTACTAAGTCTGTGTTGTACAGAACTTAGGCTATTTATTAAGCATTGGGTTTCCAAACCCGTTCAGCCTCTACTGGAAATGACAGATTCTGTCTCCAATAGACGAAAGGGCGGACACATGAACCAACATTCAAAAGAGGGAACTTCCAGCACCTAAGTGAATCTTAGAGGGAAATGCGGAGATTTAAAATGTTTATGGGCCCTGAGCTACAAAACTTCTACAGTTCCATCAGGGACTACTAAGTCAATATTACATAGAATTTATGTGTTTTAATAAGAATTGGATTTCCAAACCTGTTCAGCCTCCATTGGAAATGAAAGATTTTGACTTGCCTGGACGAAAGGGTGCACGACTCTATCAACATTCAGTAGAGGAAACTTTTAGCCACCGAGGTGAATCACCCAGAGGAATGCGAAGATTTAAAATGTCTGTGGGCCCTGAGCTAGTAACTTCTACAGCTCCATCTTCTGTGTGGTCCAGAATATACGTTATTTATCAAGCACTGGGTTTCCAATGCCAATCAGCTGCTAAAGAAAAGGCAAAATTCAGTGTCACCTAGTCAAAAAGATTGACGAATGTAATAACAGTCAGAGGAGAAAACATTTAGCCACATAAAGGAATCTGCCAGGGGAATGAGGAGATTTAAAATGTCTATGACCTAGTAACCTCTACAGCTCTATCTGGGACTACTAAGTCTGTATTGTACAGAATTTAGGTTTTTCTATAAGAATTGGGTTTCCAAACCAGTTCAGCCTCTATTGGAAATGAAAGATTCTGGCTCGCCTAGACAAAAGGGTGCATGCATGTATCAACATTCAGTGGAGAGAATTTTTAGCCACCTAACTGAACCCTCCAGAGGAATGTGAAGATTTGAAATGTCTCTGGTCCCTGAGTCAGTAACTTCTACAGCTCCATCTCAGACTACTAAGTCTGTGTGGTTCAGAATATACGTTATTTATTAACCACTGGACTTCCAACGCCATTCACCCTCATAAGAATATTGCAGATTCACTGTCACCTAGACAAAAAGATTGGCAAACATAACAACATTGAGAGAAAACTTTTAGCCATGTAAAGGAATCTGCCAGGGGAATGCAGAGTTTGACAATGTCTGTGGGCTTTGACCTAGTAACCTCTACAGCTCTATCTGAAACTACTAAGTCTGTATTGCATAAAATACACATTACTTTTTAAGCATAGGGTTTTCAAACCCGTTCAGCCTCTATTGGAAATGACAGGTTCTGTCCTACCTAGATGAAAGATGCACACATGTATCAACATTCAGTAGAGGGAACTTTTAGCCACCTAGATGAATCCACCAGAGGACTGTGAAGATTTAAAATGTCTGCTGTCCCTGAGCTAGTAACTTCTACAGCTCCCTCTAGGGACTACGAAGACTGTGTGGTTTAGAATGTACATTATTTCTTAAGCACAGGGTTTCCAAACCCGTTCAGCCTCTATTGAAAGTTACAGATTCAGTGTCACCTAGACAAAAAGATTGATGAATGTAACAACATTCAGACAAGAAAACTTTTAGCCATGTAAAGGAATCTGCCAGGGGAATGCAGATATTTAAAATTTCTTTTTGAACTTGTGATATCCTACCTTGTTTTAACATGAATTGACTCTCCCTTAGCTGAGAGAGCTGGACAGACTCCATTTTGGCTCCTTCAGTTGCAGCCCCTTACCCACCTCCCTTCCTCAAGGACTTAACTTGTGCAAGCTGACTCCCAGCACATCCAAGAATGCAATTACTGATAAGATACTGTGCAAGCTATATCCACAGTTCCCAGGAAGTCACCCAGTTGATAGTACCCAAAGCCCCCATGCCTATCACCTTGTGATAGATTTAAAGCCCCTGCACCTGGAACTGTTTGTTTTCCTCTAACCATTTATCTTTTTAACTTTTTTTTTTTTTTTTTTTTTGCCTGTTTTGCTTCTGTAAGATTGCTTCAGCTAGGCTCTGCCTCCCCTTTCTAAACCAAAGTATAAAAGAAAATCTAGCCCCTTCTTCGGGACCAAGAGAATTTTAAGCACTAGCCATCTCTCGGTCGCCGGCAAATAAAGGACTCCTGAATTAGTCTCAAAGTGTGGTGTTTCTCTATAACTCGCTCGGTTATAACATTTGGAGGCCCCAGCGAGATTTTGCCACTGGGCGAGTGCCGGACTCGTTCCGGGCTCCCCCGGACAGAAGGCGGGCTTATAGGGGAGGCGCCACCTGAAGACCTTCTAGGGCCCTGTAGGCCACCGTCTTCCAGAGGGGAACGGATCGACTGCCGGTGTGTGCCCACAAAATTCAACTCCTGAGTCCTCCGTCTCTCATCCCAGGAAGGTAAGTCAGATCTGACTCTCTTTCTCTGGGAGGGAAATGGCCCTGATGAAGGCCCTCCCTCAGACTCTGTCCACATTCCAGGATGCTGAAGGACAGAGTCCTGGTTTCTGTCAGGCTTCTCTGTTACGACTCTCATTCTCTCTCACTCTGTCTCTTCTTCTCTCGTTCAAGTCTCAAGGAGACCTCTGTTTAAACAGGTATAAAAAAATTGTAATAAACTCTGAGTGAATGTGGAGTTCAGGGGCTTGCTCTTGAATTTCCAGTTTGTAGCTCCATGGCAAAAGCTACAGAGTTCGAGTGGGCCCTCACCTGTGCTTCCGTGGTGACCTCATAAGGCTTAGGGCAGCATCCGGCATCGCTTGATCCAAGCTGGGGGTTTTTACCGGCCTACCAATGCCAAGGTGAGTCGAAGTCCTCACAAGGGGAGCGGCCAGGCTGGCATCTGACTGATCCCACCACAGGACCGCCTCCCCTTGTCTCTCTATAAAAACTGTCATAATTGTTTATATACCGCAGTGTGTATTGTCCTGTCTGGTGGTTGTCTAAGTTTCGTATGTCAGGTCATCGATACTGCCCAAGATGACTGGGCAAGGACTTCTTCAAGGTCGTCAGTACAGATTTTCTATCCCAGAAGGTCAAATCTCTCATTATCATTTGGGCTGGCCATCCCAGTCCTACCTTTTCTATCAGAAACAAATCAAGTGTTGTTACTGGGAGGGGCGTGGTTAACATTCGCCCATTTGGGATTTTTGGCACCATAAAGGTTGCTGGCGTTTGGATTGCCATGCCCCACGCCCCAATGACTGGACCACCTCCTCCTTAGACCAGTGGTGGATTAAATAGCCACCCTGCAGACCTCCTTGCTCACCTTTTCTGTCATCCCACAACTTTTCCCATGCCTTTGGATGAGAGAAATCTATGCCTGTACTGCTTTACTCCTTCTGCACT
The DNA here is from genome assembly GCF_007565055.1 of Rhinopithecus roxellana. Lineage (NCBI taxonomy): Eukaryota > Metazoa > Chordata > Mammalia > Primates > Cercopithecidae > Rhinopithecus > Rhinopithecus roxellana. Next base: position 106,348,969 of record NC_044559.1, read on the forward strand.
CTTATTCTATTCCTCTGTTGCTACTCTCCTACCTCAGGAAAGATCCAAGTGGCCCCTTTCCTCCTCATCCCCATCCCATATCCCGCACATCTCATTTTCCTGTGTCACAGCAAGTCCAGCGCCTCCAAGACTTGGCTCTGCTCTCCCTCCTAAAACCCTTAAAAGAAAAGGCCAAGTTTTAACTTTTTGCCTTTGAGTCATGGAGACACCAAAAATATTTGTGCTGTAAGTCAAAAAGGAGAGGGGGATCACAAAGGTCCCACTGGCCTCGGACGCAGCTCTGGTCCTCTCCCCAGATCTCAAAGCTTAAGGAGACAAACCTCATGTGGCAAGAAGTGTTGGCTATAGTTGTTTTCCTACTTCTTCTGGTTATAACATTTCTGTTCTTCTGATACTACAGCCCCCTGGGTTATGAATTTCTCTGTCCATGCTGGGTTTAATATTTCTGCTCAAACCTTGTTAAATTGCCTTCAGAATGGGAAACTCTTCTTCCCAGCCTAGTAAAGATTGGAGCCCTCTCCAATGTATGTTACAAAATTTCTCCTTGGGCTTCTCAGAGGATTATAGGTTCCACCTTAAAAAAGGTAAACTCTAGACACTCTGTGAAGTAGAATGGACACAGTTTTGAACCGGGTGGCCCCCAGAAGGGTCACTGAATCTCACAGCTGTTCAGGCTTTGTGGCGGGTCATTGCTGGAACTCCCGTTCACCCCAATCAGTTTCCCTACATTCATCAATGACTGAGCTTGGTCTGGAGCCCTCCCCTTTGACTCCGCTCATGCACTGTTCATAATCCTACCTCCAAGGTCCTTTTTAGCCAGGCCTCAATGTCATCCCGACCCTTAGCCCCCTCAGCTCCTCCTGTACTGCCTCCTTCTGAAGAAAGTTTTTCTCACCCATTTCCGCCACCCTGTAACCCTTCTGCTCCTCCAGAATCTTCCCTGGTCTCTTTGACTACATCCCCTGTGGCCTCTCCACCTATAGCCTCCAGATTACAGCCTCGGCGGGAGGAAGTGGCCCCCCTCCTCTGCTGAGAGAGGCACAAATCCCTCCAGGTGATGAGCGCTCAGCTCCCTTCTTAGTTTATGTCCCCTTCTCTACTTCTGACCTGTACAACTGGAAGGCTCATAATCCGCCCTTCTCTGAAAAGCTCCTGGTCTTGACCTCGCTGATGGAGTCTGTGCTCTGAACTCACCGGCCCACCTGGGATGACTGTCAGCAACTCCTTTTAACCCTTTTCACCTCTGAAGTGAGGGACCGTATCCAAAGACAGGCCACAAAGCATTTCCTTACATCAGCCGGTAGACCAGAGGAGGAAGCCCAAAACCACCTAGAGGAGACTTTTCCCTCTACCTAGCCTAATTGGGATCCAAACTCCTCGGGTGGGAAGAGAGTTTTTAATGATTTTCACTGGTATCTCCTTGCGGGTATCAAGGGAGCCACTCGAAAACCCATGAATCTGTCTAAGACAACTGAAGTGGTCCAGGGGCCCGATGAGTCACCTGGAGTGTTTTCAGAACGCCTCCAGGAGACCTTTCAGACTTACACCCTTTTTGACCCGGTGGCTCCCGAGAATAGCCATGCTATTAGTTTGGCATTTGTGGCTCAGGCAGCCCTTGATATTAAAAGAAAATTACAAACCTGGAGGAATTTGCTGGAAAGAACATCAGCCAGCTTTTAGAAGTAGCCAGAGAGTTTTTGACAATCGAGAGTTAGAGAAACAAAAACAAGCAGCTCAGGCAGCTGAAAAGGCTGCTGATAAAGCATCCAAAAATCTTAGTGGTGGCCATCCAGGAAGCCAAAATCTTAGTGGTGGCCATCCAGGAAGCCAAACAGGAAGGACCCCCATCACAGAGCACCAGCCAGGGGACCCTGGGTCCATGCCAGAAAGGCCAGAAAAGTGAGAGGGTTTCCCTACAAAGAAACCAATGTGCTTGTTTCAGGCAGATTGGACACTGGAAGAAGGAATGCCCATTAAAGCCGGAAGAAAGACCAGAAAAGCAAAAAGTCCTCACCCTCCCCGCAGCAGAGGAGTCTGATGACTGACGGGACCGGGGCTCCCTCTCATTTGGCCCTTGGGAGCCCATGGTGTCTGCCACAGTGGGGGACCAGCCTGTACACTTCCTAATTGACCCCAGGGTGGAACACTCAGCAGTGCAGACACCCTTGGGCAGTGTCTCTAATAAAAGGGTGACTGTACAAGGGGCTACTGGAGCTATTCAGGAATATCTTGTCACACACTCATGAGAAGTGAGTTTGGGACAGAAAAGAGTAACCCACTCATTTCTTGTAGTCCCAGAGTGCCCCTTTCCCATTCTTGGATGAGACCTGCTCCATAAGGCTACAGGCCTCTCTCTCTTTCTCAGCCCAACAAGTTCACCTCATGTTAGGGGACACAATACCCGCTACTGCCCAACTCCTATTAACTACCCCTCTGTCAGAGGAATATCTCTTGATTTCACCCTCAAGACCACTGGAGAATGAAGCTAATCCTCTCCTATCGGATCTACAGACTCTCTTTCCTCGAGTCTGGGCCAAGTAAAACCCCCCAGGACTAGCAAAGCATCATCCATCGGTGGTTGTAGAACTCCTGGCCACTGCCCTGCCAGTCCAGATAAAACAGCATCCTATGAGTCAACAGGCTAGAGGGGATCAATCCCCATATTCAGCAACTGTTACAAGCTGGTGTACTCACACCGTGTCAGTCCTCTTGGACTACTCCATTGTTGCCCGTCCAGAAACCCAGAACAACTGATTAGCGAATGGTACAGGACTTGCAGGAAGTTAATAAACAGACAATTACCATCCATCCAACTGTCCCTAACCCTTATACTTTACTCAGCCTGCTTCCACCAGAACACACAGTATACACTGTCCTTGACTTAAAGAATGCCTTCTTTGCTATTCCTCTGGCCCCCAAAAACCAACCTATCTTTGCTTTTGAATGTACAGATCCTGGTTCAGGAGACACCACCCAATTAACCTGGACTTGGTTACCCCAGGGTTTTAAAAATTCTCCCACACTTTTTGGAGAAGCCCTCCAACAAGATCAGATACCGTTCTGAGCCAGTCACCTTAACTGCACTCTTCTCCAGTACGTGGACAACCTTTTATTAGCTACTGAAACTACTGACAGCTGCCTGCAACCTACTAGGAACCTGCTTTGCCTTCTCCAGGAACTCAGGTCCTGGGGTCTCGGCTAAGAAGACCCAGCTTTGTCTCCCCAGGGTTTCCTACCTGGGGTACAAGATAGACAAAGTAAAAAGGGCACTCACCAGTGCTCGAAAGGAAACCATTCTGCGGATCCCCACTCCCATCACCAAGAGGCAGGTACGTGGATTCCTGGGGGCCATGGGATACTGTCATCTATGGATATCAGGGTTCACGGAAATTGTCAAGCCCCTGTACTTCACTACCGGAGGAAATGGCCCACTAGCTTGGACTGACACAGAGGAGCAGGCTTTTCAAAACCTGAAGAAAGCATTAAATGAGGCCCCTGCTCTAGACCTCTCAAATATCCCAAAACCATTTTACCTTTTTGTTCATGAAAGCCAGGGAGTTGCTAAAGGGGTACTCACTCAAACTTTGGGGCCATGGTGATGCCCAGTGGCCTATTTGTTTAAGAGACTGGACCCTATGGCCTCCGGGTGGCCAAGTTGTCTGCGAGCCATAGCAGTCACGAAAGCCTGGTTCAGGAGGCTGATAAACTGACTGTAGGTCAAAATTTAACCCTTACGGCTCCTCATGCCATAGAGACATTGTTACGAAGTGCTTCTGGCAAATGGATGTCAAACACTTGCATACTGCGGTATTAGAGTTTATTGTTAGATCAGCCTCATTTAACTTTCTCTCCCACAAGGTGTTTAAATCCAGCTACCTTTCTCCCTGATCCAGACCTTACCGCACCTATCCATGACTGTCAGGAACTGTTAGCGATTACGAAAACTGGCCGACTTGATCTCCAAACGGTAGCACTTTCCTCGAACAAGGAGTACGAAAGGCTGGTGCAGCCATTACTACAGAAAGAGATATATTGTGGGCCCAGGCGCTGCTGGCAGACGCCTTGGCGCAGAGGGCTGAATTAGCTGCCCTCACTCAAGCCCTCCGATGGGGTAAGAACGAATGCATTAACATCTGCACTGACAGCAGATATGCTTTTGCTACTGTGTATGTACATGGAGCAAAAACACGGGCTACTCACCTCAGCAGGAAAAACTATCAAAAATAAAAAAGAAATTTTGGCCTTGCTTGAAGCTGTTTGGCTCCCTCCACAGGTGGCTGTAATTCACTGCAAAGGACATCAAAAAGAAGACATGCCCATTGCTCATGGTAACCAAAGAGCAAACTGTGCAGCTAAAGAGGGAGCTCAGTTACCGGTCACGCCTTTGCCCCTGCTACCCGCTATATCCTTTCCACAGCCTGACTTGCCGGACCACCCAGAATACTCCCCAGAGAAGGAAAAACAGGCTTTGGATCTTCAGGCCAGGAAAAATCAGGAAGGTTGGTGGATTCTTCCTGATTCCAGAATCTTCATTCCCCGACTCCTTTGGGGAAACTTTAATCAGTCGTCTGCATTCTACCACCCATTTGGGAGGAGTAAAACTGGCCCAACTTCTAAGGAGCCGTTTCAAGATCCCCCACCTTCAGGACTTAGCTAACCAAGCAGCTCTCCAGTGTACAACTTGTGCTCAGGTAAACGCCAAGCTAGGTCCTAAACCCAGCCCAGGCCACCACCTCCGGGAAGACTTGCCAGGAGAAAGGTGGGAAATTGACTTTACAGAGATAAAACCACACCAGGCAGGGTATAAATACCTCCTGGTGCTAGCAGACACCTTTTTCAGATGGACTGAGGCATTCGACACCAAAAACAAGACTGCCACCACGGTAGTTAAGCTTTTTCTAAATGAAATCATCTCTCAACATGGGCTGACTGCTGCCATAGGGTCTGATAATGGACCGGCCTTCACCTCGTCCATAGCTCAGTCAGTCAGTAAGACATTAAACATTCAATGGAAACTCCATTGTGCCTAGAGACCACTAAAAATTGGGTAAAGCTCCTTCCTCTAGTCCTTCTTTTTTTTTTTTTTTTTTTTTTTTTTTTTTTTTTTTTTTTTTGAGACAGAGTCTCGCTTTGTCACCCAGGCTGGAGTGCAGTGGCACTATCTCGGCTCACTGCAAGCTCCGCCTCCTGGGTTCACGCCATTCTCCTGCCTCAGCCTCCCGAGTAGCTGAGACTACAGGCATGCACCACCACGCCAGGCTAATTTTTTGTATTTTTAGTGAAGACGGGGTTTCACCGTGTTAGCCAGGATGGTCTTGATCTCCTGACCTCGTGATCCGCCCGCCTCAGCCTCCCAAAGTGCTGGGATTACAGGCGTGAGCCACCGCACCCGGCCCTGTAGTCCTTCTTAAAGTAAGATGCACCCCTTACAGGGCTGGGTTTTCACCTTTTGAAATCATGTACGGGAGGGCTTTGCCTATCTTGTCCAAACTAAGGGATACCCATTTAGCAGAAATCTCACAAGCTAATTTGTTACAGTACCTGCAGTCTCTCCAATAGGTACAAGACATCATCCCAATCCAATTCCTGACCAGACGGGGTTCTGCCACTCTTTCCATCCCGGTGACCTGGTGTATGTTAAAAAGTTCCAGAAAGAAGGGCTCACTCCTGCCTGGAAAGGACCTCATACTGTCATCCTCACCACTCCAACAGCTCTGAAAGCAGATGGCATTCCTGCTTGGATTCATCACTCTTGCATCAAGAAGACCAACAAAGCCCAGCAAGAAACATGGGTCCCCATGCCTGGGACAGGCTCCTTAAAACTGCACCTGAGTCAAGTGAAACAATTAGATTCTTTACCTCTTTTGTTGTTTTCCGCCTGTCATGCCCTCTGCTCCTTCCTACTCTTTTATCCTTACTTCCTTCAAGACAGGACGTGTGTTTGCAAACACCACCTGGAAGGCAGGGACCTCCAAGGAAGTCTCTTTTGCAGTCGATTTATGTGCTCTTTTCCCAGAGCCTGACTGTGCCCTTGAAGAGCAACACAATCTGCCAATCAGGAGCAGGGAACATCGACCTTGCTGCAAGGTTTGGACACTCCGGAAGGCAGACTGGGTGTGGGAGCTCCAAAGGTGCAGAAAAAGGACTCCAGAACGTTGATTTTTACTTCTGTCATGGAAATCACGCTGACTCTAGTTGTTGAGATTCTTACCAGTTTTTCTGCCCTGACTGGACATGTGTAACATTGGCCACCTACTCTGGGGGATGAACCTGATCTTCAACTCTTTCCATAACTCGTGCTTCCCATCCTAAACTGTGTACTAGGGGAAATTGCAATCCTCTTACTATAACTATTCATAATCCTAATTAATTTAGCTCAGTGGTATTACAGTATTACAACATGTCATGGGGATTAAGGCTTTATATCCCGGAGTTTGATGTTGGAACTATGTTCACCATCAAGAAGAAAATCCTGGTCTCATGGGGCCCTCCTAAGCCAATCAGGCCTTTAACTGATTTAGGTGACCCTATGTTCCAAAAACACCCAGACAGGGTCGATTTAACTGTCCCGCCACCATTCCTGGTTCCTAAACCTCAGCTGCAACGACAACACCTCCAACCCAGCCTGCTGTCCATTCTGGACGGGGTACATCACCTCCTCAATCTCACCCAGCCTGAACTAGCCGGAGATTGTTGGTTGTGCCTAAAGGCCAAAACCCCTTAGTATGTTAAATTAAAAATAGAAGCCATGCTTAAAATTGGCCCTCTTTCTTGTCATACACAACCCTGTACCCTCACACTAGGAGACGTGTCTGGGAATGCTTCTTGTCTAATTAGCACCAGGTGTAACTTATCTGCTTCTCCCTTTCAGGCTACCTGTAATCAGTTTCTACTTACCTCCTTAAGCGCCTCAGTCACCTACCAGGCACCCAAAAATACCTGGTTAGCCTGCACTTCAGGTCCCACTCGCTGCATTGATGGGACTGAACCAGGACCTGGTTCTGTGTGTGTTTGTTCATGTGCTCCCCCAGGTCTACATGTACAGCAGGCCAGAAGGACAACTTCCCATCACTCCCCATGAATTGCATCCCAGGTTTCACCAAGCCACCCCACTCCTTGTACTCCTTCTGGTCAGCCTAAGCATAGCTGGCTCAACAGCCATTGGCACGGCTGCCCTGGTTCAGGGAGAAACTGGACTAATGTCCCTATCTCAACAAGTAGATGCTGATTTAAGCAATCTCCAATCAGCCATAAATATACTACATACCCAAGTAGAGTCTCTAGCTGAAGTAGCCCTTCAAAACCGCTGAGACTTATATCTATTTCTCTCCAAAGAGGTTTATGTGCAGCTCTAGGAGAGAGTTGTTGCTTCTATGCCAATTGGTCTGGAGTCATAAAAGATACTCTTCAAAAAGTTTGAGAGAATCTAGATAGACACCAGCAGGAATAGGAAAATAACACACCCTGGTACCAAAGCATGTTTAACTGGAATCCATGGCTAACTACTATAATCACTAGGTTAGCTGGACCCCTTCTCCTCCTATTATTAGGTTTAGTCTTCAGGCCTTGTGTATTATATTTCTTTCTCAACGTTATAAAGCAATGCATAGCTTCCGTCAAGTTTATGTATCTTAAAGCCCAATATAACCCCCTTGTTGTAACCAAGGAATCAATGATTTGATTCCCCAAAAACACAAGTGGGAAATGTGATATCCTACCTTGTTTTAACATGAATTACCTCTCCCTTAGCTGAGAGAGCTGGACAGACTCCATTTTGGTTCCTTCAGTTGCAGCCCCTTACCCACCTCCCTTCCTCAAGGACTTAACTTGTGCAAGCTGACTCCCAGCACATCCAAGAATGTAATTACTGATAAGACACTGTGGCAAGCTATATCTGCAGTTCCCAGGAAGTCATCCAGTTGATAGTACCCAAAGCCCCTGCATTTGTGCCCGGTTGATAGTACCCAAAGCCCCAGCGTCTATCACCTTGTGGTAGATTTAAAGCCCCTGCACCTGGAACTGTTTGTTTTCCTGTAACCATTTATCTTTTTTGTTTGTTTGTTTGCCTGTTTTGCTTCTGTAAGATTGCTTCAGCTAGGCTCTCCCTCCCCTTTCTAAACCAAAGTATAAAAGAAAATCTAGCCCCTTCTTCGGGGCCAAGAAAATTTTGAGCACTAGCCATCTCTCGGCCACTGGCAAATAAAGGTCTCCTGCTTTAGTCTCAAAGTGTGGTGTTTCTCTATACTTGCTCAGTTACAACAAGCTAATAACCTCTACAGCTCCATCTAGGACTACTAAGTTTGTGTGGTACAGAATATACGTCATTTATTAAGCACTGGATTTCCAAAGCCATTGAACCTTGAAAGAGTATTGCAGATTCAGTGTCACCTACACAAAAATATCGACAAATGTTAGAACATTCAGAAGACAAAACTTTTAGCCAGGTAAAGGAATCCGTCAGGAAAATGTGGAGATTTAAAATGTCTCTGGGCTTTGAGTTAGTAACCTCTACACCTCCATCTGGGACCACTATGTCTGTATTTTACAGAATATGTGTTACTTATTTAGCATTGGGTTTCCAACCCCGTTCAGCCTCTACATGAAAGGGTGGAGGAATGTACCAACATTCAGAAGAGGGAACTTCTGGCTAAGGGAATTTGCCAGGGGAATGCAAAGATTTAAATTGTCTACAGGCCTTGAGCTAGTAAATTCTACAGCTCCATCCAGGATTACTAAGTCTGTATTTTACAGAATGTACGTTATTTATGAAGCATTGGGTTTACAAACCCATTCAGTCTCTATTGGAAATGATTCTGTCTCACCTAGAAGAATTGGTGAATGAATGTACCAACATCCAGGAGAGAAAACATTAACCATCTCAGGGAATTTGCCAGGGGACTGCAGAGATTTAAAATGTCTATAGACTCTGAGCTAATAACTTCCGTGCTTCCATCTGGGACTACTAAGTCTGTATTGTACAGAATACACTTTTTTTTGTATTAAGCATTGGGTTTCCAAATCCACTTGGCCTCTATTGGAACTGAAAGATTCTGTCTCACCTAGACAAAAAGTCGGACGAATGTAGTAACATTTCAGAAGACGGAACTTGCAGCCATTTAAAGGAATTTGTCAGGGGAATGCGGAGATTTAAAATGTCTTTAGGTCCTGAACTAGTAACTTCTACATCTCCATCTGGGACTACTAAGTCTGTATTGTAAAGAATATATGTTATTTTTTAAGCATTGGGTTTCCAAATCCATTTAGCCTCTTTTGGAAATGAAATATTCTCTCTCAGCGAGATGAAAGAGTGGAGGGATGTACCAACATTCAGAAGAGGAAACTTTTAGCCACCTCAAAAAATTTGATAGGGAATGCGGTGATTTAAAGTGTCTATTAGCTTAGAGCTACTAACTTCCACAGTTTTATCTAGGACTACTAAGTCTGTATTATACAGTATATATGTTATTTGTTAATCACTGGGTTTTCAAACACATTCAGCCTCTACTGGAAATGAAGGATTCTGTCTCACTTAGATGAAAGGGTGGATGAATGTACCAACATTCAGAAGAGGAAACTTTTAGCCACCTAAGGGAATTTGCCAGGGAATGCAGACATTTAAAATGTCTATAGGCCCTGAGCTCCTAACTTCTACAGCTTTATCTGAGATGGGACTATTACATCAGTATTTTACAGGATATATGTTATTTATTAAGCATTGAGTTTCCAAACCCATTCAACCTCTATTGGAAATGAAAGATTGTCTCAGCGCGATGAAAGGGTGGATGAATGTACTAATATTCAGAAGAGAAAACTTGTAGCCACCTAAAGGAATTTGCCAGGGGAATGCAGAGTTAAAATGTCTGTAGGCCCTGAGCTAGTAACTTCTACAGCTCCATCTGGGACTACTAAATCTGTATTTTACTGAATATATGTTATTTATTAAGCATTGGGTTTCTGAACCTGTTCAGCCTCTATTGGAAATGAAAATTCTGTCTCACCTAGACGAAAGGGTGGACGAATGTGCCAACATTCAGAAGAGGGAACTTCTAGCCACCTAAGGAAATTTACCAGGGGAAAGCAGAGATTTAAAATGTCTATAGGCCCTGAGCTAGTAACTTCTACAGCTCCATCCGGGACTACTAAGACTATATTTCACAGAATATACATTATTTATTAAGCATTGGGTTTCCAACCCCGTTCAGCCTCTATTGGATATGGAAGATTCAGTCTCACCTAGATGAAAGGGTTGATGAATGTGCCAACATTCAGAAGAGGAAACTTTTAGCCGCCTAAGGGAATTTGCCAGGGGAATATGGAGATTTAAAATATCTATAGGCCCTGAGCTAGTAACTTCTACAGCTCCATCCAGGATTACTAAGTCCATATTTTACAGAATATACGTTATTTATTAAGCATGTGTTTTCAAACCCTTTCAACCTGTTGGAAATGAAATATTCTGTCTCACCTAGATGAAAGGGTGGAAGAATGTACCAACATCCAGAAGAGGGAATTTTAAGCATCTCAGGTAATTTGCCAGGGAAATGCAGAGATTTAAAATGTTTATAGGCTCTGAGCTAGTAACTTCTACAGTTCCATCCAGAACTATTAAGTCTGTATTTTACAGAATATACGTTATTTACTAATCATTGGATTTCCAAACTTGTTCAGCCTATAATAAAAATGAAAGGTTTTGTTTCAAGTACACTCAAAGTTTGATGAATGTACCAACCTTCAGAACAGATGAATTTAGCCATGTAATGAAATGTCCATAGTTTTTACATTTTTAGTGATTATTACAAATTTGATGGAAAGATTTTTTTCTAAATAATGATTATACTGGTATTTAAGTTTGAGAACCCGGTATTTACAATAACAACCAATACAGGCATTAAAAAGTATCTGGCCAGGTGCGGTGGCTCACGCCTGTAATCCCAGCACTTTGGGAGGCCGAGGCGGGCAGATCACGAGGTCAGGAGATCGAGACCATCCTGGCTAACACAGTGAAACCTCGTCTCTACTAAAAATACAAAAAATTAGCTGGGCATGGTGGCAGGCGCCTGTAGTCCCAACTACTCGGGAGGCTGAGGCACGAGAATGGCATGAACCTGGGAGGCAGAGCTTGCAGTGAGCCAAGATTGTGCCACTGCACTCCAGCCTGGGCGATAGAGCCAGGCTGTCTCAAAAAACTTTGAGGTTTCCCTCTTTCTATGATCTGACACTCCACTGTTTCCTCTTTGGAATGTCTTTACATGTTTGAAATTCAAGGATGTAAATTTTGAAACTGCAAACTTGTGTCAATGCTTCAAAGGCTGACTGGAATTGTGATCTTTACCCAGAGCAGTTTCACTTGCTGACATGAAAATTTTTGTTTCAACTTTACCTCCTGTTAGGGTTGTCACCTTGAGAATCCTAGAAAGCAGTTATTCTGGTTATCCAGCTCAGTCTATGTGTCTGTGTGAGTTGTGAAAGGCTTTAATTTTTAAAATGAGGAGAATACTTAATGATTCCTCCATGACTCTTTGGGAGACAAAGCGTTTTAAAACAGTGATTGTGAAGCATTTAGCATTTGTGTCTTCATGCTACTACAAAATATTGCCTAAGCAGTAAGCAGCAGTCTGAAACAGGTTTTCAAATACCATTATCATGCATGTTTAAAACATGGTACAATATATGTGCACGGTCTTAGGTGATATGTAGAATATGATTTCAAGTCCTAAAAATTGAGAGAAATGGTTGTACACGGTAGTCATCATTCTGCAACTTTTTTTGATTGGAGTTCTATATTTCAGATGCATCCAGACTCACACTATTCTCTTAGACTGAATTCACTTTGAGGCCTCATTTTGCGCCATTTGAGTCTGCAGGTCATTTAAATAGACTCTTCATAGTCACTAAATATCAACATGAAAATGATTGCAGGCATAAATGAGCTTTTGTCTCAGTTATTATATCTGCTGCTTTATTCTATATTTCAAATTAAAATAGAAATAGTTAAAATACAAGCATAAAGAGCTATTCATGCCAGTAACTATGGCAGCTTTGTCCTGTTAACCATTAGAGCTCTGGCATGGTGACATATCATGGCTGAAAAAGTTCAGTGCAACCTTTTATGAAAATAAGAGTGAAAAAGGAAAATAACAAAAATATCATTTTACCACATGGTACCTATGCATGGGACCTTGAACTTCAGGGATTCTCTTATCACACTTTAGAACCACCATTTGGTACCGTATATAGGATTGTCAAATGGCAAGTAGTAAATAGGCATTTAATGATAACATGGCTTTCGAAGTTGCTCGTGTGTGTGTGTGTGTGTGTGTGTGTGTGTGTGTGTGTGTGAATCTTTTTGGTCTTAAAAGGTTTAAATCCAACCATTTCATCTGTGAAGGAATACATTTTGGTTCCATATTTATATTTTGTCTGGTGGCACTGTGTTCACATTTCATCGAGTGTGGATCTAAACTCATCATACTTTCACATGTGAAGTGGTAGTTCAATTTATCATTTCTTATGAGAATGTGTGAGGCTTTTCCAGGGCATCACATGTTAATTCTGAAGTTACTGGTGCACTGAGAAAAGAACATCTTACAGTAATTAGAGCAGGTTTTATTTAAGGTATATTTTATGAAAACCGTAAGCCCATTTCTGTAGAATACCTGCACACCATATGGTCAGGCATGTTTAAAATGATTAAATGTAATTATTTGTACTTTGGAGAGTTTATATCCCTTAAGAATCTTATTTATCGATGACTCATCTCTCATAGACAATGAAGTATATAGCAGATATTTCTAAGAACATTAAAGTAAACATACAAAAAACCTAAAAATATATAGAAAATACATAGAAAACATCAGAGAAGATGGTTAATGAAATATATCTGGGTAAATGACAATTCTGAACATAATGTATTTGTTGGTAAAAGATGAACATGGCACTGTTTCTGTGAAGAAATAATTTATACAAGTTATATTTTTGTCAGTTTTTACATTATAATAAAACATCTTTATTTGGGGGTTTTAAGACTGAGACTGTACTAAATGGATTACAGCTGTGGTGGAAATAGTTGTAAATATGTAGAAGGTGAAGAATCAAGAAGAGAGGTATTTGTATTGATTTTCTTATATAAGGGGGTTTTGACCGATGAAAAGATGAAAAAAGTATCTAGTTTATTCTGCACAATTCGATGAGACAAATTGAGTGAACTTACTTTGTATGGGTTCACAGTATGCCCCAGGAAAAAATAAGATTGGAGTATTGCTAATTAAGAAATTAATGGGAACAGAGGAAAAACCAAAATTTTGGTAAACACAGTGCCTCATTTCTCTTTTGGGAATCTCAAGGAAATCAGCTATTTTTTGAGCAGACTCAGTGTGTTTGTGTGTGTTTGTGTGTGTGTGTGAGTGTGAATGCACATGGGCAAGTGCCAGTGTATGTTTGTGCTACCTTTCATGTTCATAAGTCAACATGCTACCATTGCTATTGGTCCTGTTCTGTTTCAGTTATAGTCACTTGAAATATTATATACACCAATATTAAATGCTAATATTCACCTATTGCAAATAAAACACAACTCTGCATGCTCAGGTAATTCCATCCCTAATGCCTTCTCAGTAGTGAGAAAGACAGGAAAAGTGAGAAAACTTTAGCTGTAATTTTTTGACAAGTTTTGGTACCAGAAGATTACTTTATATTCTTGCCATCTTTCTAACCATGGTCTATCTTTTTCTAAAAATAAAAAAGTTTATTTTGCCACTTCCATTATATAAACCTGCTTCCTGTTCTTTCATGTAGTCCTTGTTCTCTGTCTTTCTTAGTCTTCATTTTCTCTTTTACTCATTTTCTCTTCCTTATTTGCTGACTTTCCTCAGGTCTTAGAGTATCTTGGATTCAAACAAATTCAGTTCTTTTTTTTCACACTCTCTGTATAACCTGTCGCCAACACCTGAGGAGATACATAACTTATCATCATTTTACTTCTTCCTTTTCAATGTTATGCATTTAGTGGGTAATTTTCTTTTGCAATTAGAGTATATTGGTCCTCATGCATTTAGACAAACATTTGGTCAAATGACTTTTCAAATAAAAACTGGTTCTTATCATCTACTTTTCTATTTATCATCTTGACTACTTTTTGATATGTAGCCTCAGGTAAACACACAAAATTCTGTGAAGCACTCTCAAAGAGACTCTGTTAAAAGTAATATCAATAAATAATTTCAATTTTAAAACAAGCATCAAAATTTCTTAATTAAAATATTTTTAAACTCAATTTATGACTTTAGAGGCAATTCGATTTAAGGACAGGCACATACTGAAAATCACAACATTTTGACTGAAAACCTCACATATGCTCTCTAGATCAAGCTTATCTGTTATCTTCATGAAGCTATTGACTCGGTTACTGAGCATGAAAAATAAATAATATTGACAAAAATATTCACTCATCTGCATATTTCAAAAAGTAGCTCACCTAAAAATATTTTACTTTGTCTTCCTCACCAAAAATCAAGAGGACACTTCAAACAAAATACAATATATTTGCCACCTGCCATACCACATAATGCATTAAACATTGAAAATATTCATGATTATAGAATTATTTAATGTTAAAAATGATACATGGCATGAAGAGAATGTTAAGAATCAGTCGTATAAAGGATACTTAGAACACTGTAGAAGCTGCTTATTTAAATAAACAGGGGCTTAAAATAATCAATGTTTTTGATAAAATGTCTGCTCATAGAAAAAGTACTTGAATAAAATGAAAAAGTAGTAAGGAAAACTCATATTCATGTTATGTTTAAACGAAAGCAGACAAATATTAGAAAGAGTCTTTTTGGCCAGGTACGGTGGCTCATGCCTGTAATCCCAGCACTTTGGGAGGCCAAGGCGGGTGGATCACAAGGTCAGGAGATCGAGACCATCCTGGCTAACACAGTGAGACCCTGTCTCTACTAAAAATACAAAAAATTAGCCTGGCGTTGTGGCGGGCGCCTGTAGTCCCAGCTGCTCCTGAGGCTGAGGCAGGAGAATGGCGTGAACCTGGGAGGCGGAGCTTGCAGTGAGCCGAGATCGCGCCACTGCACTCCAGCCTGGGCGACTGAGACTCCGCCTCAAAAAAAAAAGAATTACAATTCAGTAAAACAAATCAAAACAAAATAATGGCAGGCTGGGCACAGTGGCTCATGCCTGTAATCCCAGCACTTTGGGAGGCTGAGGCAGGTGGATCACCTGAGGTCAGGAGTTTGAGACCAGCCTGACCAACATGGAGAAACTCCATCTCTACTAAAAATACAAAATTAGCTGGGCATGGTGGCGCATGCCTGTAATCCCAGCTACTCGGGAGGCTGAGGCAGGAGAATCGCTTGAACCCAGAGGCGGAGGATGCAGTGAGCCAAGATCACACCATTGCACTCCAGTTTGGGCAACAAGAGTGAAACTCCGTCCCAAAAAATAAATAAATAAAAATAAAATAAAATAATGGCAAAGGAAGACTTACGTGTTTAAATGTGTAAAATGAACTTGATTCATTTTACCTTGGAAGGGTCAAACTCTCATAATAGATACTAGGCCGCAGATTGGTGACCAAAAAAAAAGAGACTACAGCGTGAACTACTACAAAAGCTTCCTTTGTCTTTAAATCCTTTTACGTGATTACTCGCCATCTATCTTTTATATGAAGGGCCAGCAAACTATAGGCCACAGGCCAAATTCAGCTTACCAAATGGTTTCTATACAAAATTTTATTGGTGTACAATCACGCGTATTTGCTCACACATTACGACTGCTTTCATCCTATGTTACAGAGTTGAATAGCTGTGATAGAGACAACATAGCCTAACATATTTCTTACCTGGTGCTTTACAGGAAAAGTTTGCCACTCTCTGCTTTATGCCATGACCAGAATGCCCTGTACTCAAATTTAATCTTGTGACTTCCCTGCTCAAACTTTTCCAATAAATGCCTGCAGAAAACATTGCTGGCTTCCTATGCATAGCCATTATTTAATTTTTCTTGCTGCAGAAATACTAGTTTATTTAGATATTTATTATTCCATCTCCAACTATTCTAAGCTAATCACAGTAATTACATTTGCTTTCCTAGTGACTGGTTTTGAAATGAGTGTGTGGTATAATCCAGCCAATAAAATGTTATAGGAAGATTACCGCAAGCTTCCAAGTTTTCTCCCTATTTAAAAAAAAACATGTGAACAAAAGCAGCCCTTCCAGCTTTCAAATATTGTCTTGAGAGAGCATGATGATTGGAGCTGTTGCTAATTAGTCAATCAAAAGTGGGATCGTGGCAGGGCACGGTGGCTCACGCCTGTAATCACAGCACTTTTCAAGGCCGAGGCGTGCAGATCACAAGGTCAGCAGTTTGACTCTGGCCAACATAGTGAAACCCCACTTCTCCTAAAAATATAAAACATTAGCCTGGGTTGATGGCGGGCGCCTGTAATCCTAGCTACTTGTGAGGCTGAAGCAGGAGAATCGCTGGAAACCGGGAGGCAGAGGTTGCAGTGAGCCGAGATTGCGCCATTGCACTTCAGCCCAGGTGACAGTGCGAGACTCCGCTCAAAAAAAAAAAAAAAAAAAGGCGGGGGGGCGGGATCCTACGATATCCCTGTACCACCAAAACAACTTTGGTTCCTATGTTTTTAGCCATTGTGATTTCATCTAGTATTTACAGCCAGAAGTATTGCGAGAATTTTTCCAGGGCCTACAGAATAAGGTCTACTCATTTCTATACTACTAAAAAGTGTTGCCTAAGCTTGCCTTATCTAGATATTCAAGTCATTCCCAACTACTCCAATATCACACAATGTCCACTTGGGAACCCCAAGTGCCAATAAACCCTACAACATTCACTCAAGCATCTTACCATTTGTACTTACTTTTGTAGATGTTTCTTTTGTAGGACATGTGATCATCTTAGATGTTCCGTCTTCCAAAACTCCAGTTTTGTTTTGTTTTTTCAAGATGGAGTTTCACTCTGTGCCCACGCTGGAGTGCAATGTCAGGATCTCAGCTCACTGCAACCTCCACTGTAAGAAATCAAACATATATCTCAGTCCTGGGCCCAGTACAAACATTCCTCCATTTGTCTCAACTTCCTGGGCCCAGTACAAACATTCCTCCATTTGTCTCAACTTCCTGGGCCCAGTACAAACATTCCTCCATTTGTCTCAACTTCCTGGGCCCAGTACAAACATTCCTCCATTTGTCTCAACTTCCTGGGCCCAGTACAAACATTCCTCCATTTGTCTCAACTTTAGAAAAACACCACCTGGAGAGTCCCCGATAAGGTCACAACCGTTTGTGGAGTGGTTTTACTGAAAGCACTGGAACCAATAAAAAAACTGCTAAATGTATAACTTAAAATGTTAACCAATTGTAATGCTGTAACCAAAAGAATTCCCTTGTTTCTCTGTAACCTTACATATCCTGTTTACATCAGGCTATAAAAAGCGAGCACATGCATCGTTTGGGGCCCTCTTGTATGCTGTGGAGCAGAGGGACCAAGTTCGAACTTGCAGTAAAGATCCTTGCTGCTTGGCTTTGACTCTGGACTCTGGTGGTCTTCTTCAGGGAATAAACGGTCTGGGCATAACATCTGGGGGCTCGTCTGGGATTCCCCAAGCCCACAAGACCCCTGGTCAACGGATCTACCAGGAGCAGCGGATAGGTGAGCCGGCTCATCTCCGTTTGTCTTGTCTGTCTGTGTCTGTTCTGTTCTGAACCTGTATCTGTGACTTGCGAGGTCTGAAACTGAAGCTGACACAGTCCTGATGGACGCGCTATAGGACGGCCAGCGGAGACCGGTGGGAGACGTCCCCTGGCTCTCGCCTGATTTAGATTTCTATCTGAACTGATTCTGACCCGGGCTTCCGGAGCGTGCTTGCGGCTAGATATTATTGATACATTGCTACTCCAGTTTTCCTTTGCAGGAATTCTAACCCATATTCTATTGCAGAAGGAGGCTGGAGGACTACAAACTATTACAGAATGGGTAATGCCCAGAGCACACCCCTATCTCTCCTTATAAATAATTTCAAGGATGTTAGAGCAAGGGGCCATGATCTTAGTGTGGAAATCAGGAGGGGAAAGCTAATTACTCTGTGCCGCTCCAAATGGCCCGCCTTTAATGTAGGGTGGCCACCTGAAGGGACATTCTGTCTTCCTGTCATTACTAAAGTAAAGTCCAAGGTTTTTCTACCTGGGCGTGCTGGCCACTCGGATCAAATCCCATATATTCTCACATGGCAGGACCTTGTTGAGAACCCGCCCCCTTGGCTGTCCCCTTTCCTACTAGCCCCCGAACCATGCAAGGCACTGGTTGCTCGGCCGCTAAAATCCAAGCAACCGACCGCCCCCCCCATCCTGTTTTACCTGATAGCGAGGACCCACTGTCCATAGATCCCCCTCCATACCCCTCCGGGCCCCAGGCCCCAGCCCCCCGGGCTGAGCCGCAGGAAGAAGTAGGCGGACGGGAGGCGGCCGGCGCACCCGAGCTCACTGAAAGTGAAAGTAACTCTAAAGGGCCGGCGGGGCGGACGCGAGGGTGCACTTTGCAGATTAGCCCCCCCAGCCGCCTGACTCCACAGTGGCTCTACCCCTTCGGGAAATAGGACCCCCAGATGACACGGGAATCCCCAGGCTCCAGTACTGGCCATTCTCCACCAGTGATCTGTATAACTGGAAGACTCAGAGTGCCCAGTTTTCAGACAACCCCAAAGATTTAATGGCTTTACTAGATAGTGTCATCTTCACCCACCAGCCCACTTGGGATGATTGTCAGCAGCTCCTCCGAATTTTGTTCACAACGGAGGAGCGAGAGAGAATCCAGGTAGAAGCTAGAAAGTTGGTCCCGGGGGACGATGGTCAACCGACTGCCAACCCCGACCTCATAAATGCGACTTTTCCGCTGACCAGGCCGGCATGGGACTACAACACGGCAGAAGGTAGGGGACAGCTACACCTTTATCGCCAGACTCTAATGGCGGGTCTCCGGGCAGCTGCTCGCAAGCCCACTAATTTGGCTAAAGTATACTCTGTTCTGCAGGGAAAGACAGAAAGCCCAGCTACCTATTTAGAGAGATTAATGGAAGCTTTTAGACAGTACACCCCCATAGACCCAGAGGCCCCAGGAAGTCAGGCAGCTGTTGTAATGTCTTTTGTAAATCAGGCAGCCCCAGACATTAAAAAGAAACTCCAGAAATTAGAAGACTTAGAGGGAAAACAGATTCAGGACCTCCTTCAGACAGCCCAGCGAGTTTACAATAATAGAGATACTCCAGAGGAAAAGCAATTTAAGGCCACTGAAAAAATGACCAAGGTCTGGCAGCAGTTGTACAAAAAGAGCATCTACAGCCAGAGGACGCCCAACCTAGGCGGTCCCCCAGACATGATAATCTAAGCAAAGACCAATGTGCCTACTGTAAGGAGGCTGGCCACTGGATAAAGGACTGCCCTAATAAGAAACAATGCAGAGGACAGGGACCCCCTAGGTCTACACCCGTACTAGTCACTCAAGATGAAGACTAGGGAAGACAGGGTTCGGACCCCCTCCCCAAACCTAGGGTAACTTTGCAAGTGGAGGGGTCCCCAGTTCAGTTCTTGGTCGATACGGGAGCACAGCCCTCAGTCCTAGTTGAAAGTAATGGAAAATTATCCTCCAAGTCCTCGTGGGTACAAGGGGCCACAGGGATTAAGAAATACCCCTGGACGACACAAAGAACAGTAAACCTCGGAGCCAGGAATGTAACCCATTCTTTCCTGGTCATCCCTGAGAGCCCCTGTCCCCTATTAGGGAGATACCTGCTAACTAAAATGGGAGCACAGATCCATTTCCTCCCTGAGGGGCCCGTCGTGACCAACTCCCAAAATCAGCCCGTGTCCGTCCTGACTATAACCCTAGAAGATGAGTACCGGCTCCACCAGGAGCGAGCAGCCCCTGACCAGACATAGCAACCTGGCTCCAGCAATATCCAGGAGCTTGGGTGGAAATGGGGGGCTTAGGACTAGCAAAACACCGTCCTGCCTTGTTTGTTGAACTCAAGCCTGGGACAGACCCCGTTCGGGTACGCCAATACCCGATGCCCCTAGAGGCCAAAGAAGGGATTGTACCACATATTCGCCGGCTCCTCAACCAAGGGGTCCTTCGCCCGTGTCACTCGCCCTGGAGTACTCCATTGTTGCCGGTACAGAAACCCAATAGTGGAGAGTACAGACCTGTACAAGACTTCAGAGAAGTCAGTAAGAGGGTTATGGACATACATCCAACTGTGCCTAACCCGTACACCCTCCTGAGTACCCTAAACCCTAAACATCAATGGTATGCTGTTTTAGATTTGAAAGATGCTTTCTTCAGTTTGCCTTTAGCCCCTCAGAGCCAAAAGCTCTTCGCCTTCGAGTGGACTGACCCTGAGAGGGGCAGTATCTACTGGGAAGTAGATTTTACTGAGATAAAGCCAGGAAAATACGGGTATCAGTACTTACTTGTCTTTGTAGATACTTTTTCAGGGTGGACTGAAGCATTCCCAACCAAGAGAGAAACCGCTCAGGTTACAGCAAAGAAAATTCTGGAAGACATCCTCCCCAGGTATGGCTTCCCCATCCAGCTAGGGTCAGATAATGGGCCGGCCTTCGTTGCTAAGGTAAGTCAGGATTTGGCTTCCATCCTTGGGGCAAATTGGAAACTACATTGCGCTTATAGGCCCCAAAGTTCAGGACAGGTAGAAAGGATGAATCGGACCTTAAAAGAGACCTTAACTAAATTGACTATGGAGACTGGCGCTAATTGGGTGGTCCTTCTCCCCTACGCTCTGTTCCGGGCCCGTAATACCCCTTACAGACTGGGCCTTACCCCTTATGAAATCATGTATGGCAGACCCCCACCCCTGGTTCCCAGCCTAAAAGATGATCTGCTCAAATCTGAAACAGAAAATGTCTCTGAACTCTTATTTTCCCTACAAGCCTTGCAGAAAATTCATCAGGAAATCTGGCCCAAGCTGAAGGAACTATATGAGACCGGTCCCCCACTGACACCCCATCCGTACCAGCCGGGAGACTGGGTCCTGGTTAAGCGACACCGACAAGAGACCTTAGAACCCAGGTGGAAGGGACCACTCCAGGTACTCCTAACCACACCCACCACCCTAAAGGTAGAAGGCATCGCGTCGTGGATCCACTACACCCACGTCAAACCAGTGGACCCGACCTCCGACCTTCGTGGACCAATCATGGCAGCGACTGAAGCACCGGCCACGTGGAGTGTGGACAGAGCTAAGAACAACCCCTTAAAACTCACCCTGCGCTGGCAGCATAGCTCACTGCAAACATGCAGCTAGGTAGTCTAACCCTAACGTTAGTCACCCTAGTGGCCGCTGGGGCAAACACAAAACCAGTTCCTAACCCCTTTGTCTGGAGATTCTGGCTTTATGAAAACCGAACCCACCCTGGGCAACCTCGTAAGCCTGGGAAGTTATTGGCCAGTGCTGATTGCCCCTCCACAGGGTGCGGTGACCCAATTTTGCTAAATTTTACTGGTTTTCAGATAGCCAAACCAGTGGTACCAATGATATGTTTTGAGTTTGATCAGACTAAGCACAATTGTAAACACTATTGGTGGCACCAAAACGCAGGCTGCCCCTACAGTTACTGTAAAATGCACTCAGTCAGAGGGTGGAATGAGCAATCCGGGTGGAATTTCTACCAGCAAGGTAGAGGCAGCATCTATACTTGGATAGTTAAGGACCCTTGGAACTCCCGCTGGACCACGCCTCAACATGGGGCTGTATACTATTCCTCTTCCTCCACGTGGCCTAGCAGTCACCTCTATCTGTGGTGTGGCCTAGTTCAGGTACGGCCCCTGGTCCATGGGGATATCCAACGACAGGAAGACAGACTAACACAAGATTTATGTCCTTTCTCCTGGTTAGAATTATTACAAGAAGGATTAGAACTTGCTAAACTTACAGGACTTCACAGCTTGTCTGGCTGCTTTCTGTGTGCCACCCTAGGGCGTCCACCACTAACCGCTGTCCCTCTGCCATGGGAATCCTTTACCCAAACTAACAACCTTCGGAATCTCTCGAATGCCCCTATTCTTAATGTGCCACTGTACCGGAACCCCAGTCAGGAGAAGTTTCCCTACTGTTTTTCAGGCACTAACTCTAGCCTCTGCAACATCACTGTAACGCCACCTAATACCAACCTGAGGGCCCCGCCGGGCATATTCTTTTGGTGTAATGGAACATTATCAAAAGACCTTATCTGGTCCCTCTGTTACCAACCTACTGTGTCTCCCTGTCACACTAGTTCCCCGGTTAACTTTACTAACTGCCGGTGAGTTCCTGGGGTACACCGGTAACTGGACTAGCGCTGCTATTCACCCAGCCCCTAGACCGAGACCTGCACGAGCCATATTTCTCCCCCTCATTGCGGGAATCTCCCTCACCTCATCCCTCATTGCGGCCGGACTGGCAGGGGGAGCCCTAGGTCACAACCTCATAGAAAGCAACAAGTTGTACCAACAATTTGCCGTTGCTATGGAGGAGTCGGCTGAGTCCCTTGCCTCCCTTCAGCGACAGCTCACATCCCTAGCTCAGGTAACCTTGCAGAACCGGAGGGCCCTAGACCTACTCACTGCTGAAAAAGGTGGTACATGTATGTTCCTGAAGGAAGACTGTTGTTTTTACATAAATGAATCAGGGCTTGTAGAGAACCGGGTCCAACAGTTACGCAAGTTAAGCATAGAAATGAAAAAACAGCAATTTGCCTCAGCTGCAAACCAATGGTGGAATTCCTCTATGTTTTCTCTGTTAGCTCCCTTCCTTGGACCCCTGCTAAGCCTACTATTTCTGTTTACCGTAGGACCCTGTGTTATTAACCAAATTTTGCAGTTTGTCAAGGAAAGGTTTGACACCATACAGCTCATGGTCCTCAGAGCCCAATACCAACCTGTAAACGCGGAAACAGAAGCAGACTTATAAGACCCAAGATTGGCTCCAGAGGTTCCTGAGAGAGGGGGAAATATAAGAAATCAAACATATATCTCAGTCCTGGGCCCAGTACAAACATTCCTCCATTTGTCTCAACTTCCTGGGTCCAGTACAAACATTCCTCCATTTGTCCCAACTTCCTGGGCCCAGTACAAACATTCCTCCATATATCTCAGTCCTGGGCCCAGTACAAACATTCCTCCATTTGTCTCAACTTTAGAAAAACACCACCTGGAGGGTCCCCGATAAGGTCACAACCGTTTGTGGAGTGGTTTTACTGAAAGCGCGGGAACCAATAAAAAACTGCTAAATGTATAACTTAAAATGTTAACCAATTGTAATGCTGTAACCAAAAGAATTCCCTTGTTTCTCTGTAACCTTACATATCCTGTTTACACCGGGCTATAAAAAGCGAGCGCATGCATCATTCGGGGCCCTCTTGTATGCTGTGGAGCAGAGGGACCAAGTTCGAACTTGCAGTAAAGATCCTTGCCGCTTGGCTTTGACTCTGGACTCTGGTGGTCTTCTTCGGGGAATAAACGGTCTGGGCATAACATGGCTATAAGAAGCCCCTACCCTCCTCCCTCAGCGCGACTTCCTCCGCCCACACCTTTGGACCGAGGAACCTCGCCCGCAAGCCCTAATAAAAGGCTATTCTCACTGCCATTTGCCTTGTGTCGTTGTTCCCGGGTCGGCTCCAGTCTCAGTTTACCTTTACAGATACAACAATAAATCTAATACTTGCTTAAAATAGTTATATTAATGAGAGTTTAAAGACCGATTTTGAAAAGTAATGCAATGATAACATTTAGAAAGAATTTCAAGGTGGCAACTAGATAATCTGGTAGTGACTTACATAGAAATCATTAAAGCTGAGATACAGAATAGAAGTAGAGGCTTTGCAAGAGTAAATTCTAATCTACAATAAATACAATTAAATGCAGACACTCCTCACCTCACAATTGGGTTATGTTCCAATAAATCCATCATAAGTTGAAAATATCATAAATCAGAAGTGCATTTAATATACCTAACCTACTGCACATCAGAGCTTAGACTAGCCCACCTTAAATATGCTCAGAACATTACTGCAGCCTCAAACTCATGGGCTCAAGCAATCCTCCAGACTTAGCTTCCTGCATAGGTGGGACTACAGGCACACACCCTCACACCCTTTAATTTTTTAAATTTTTTATAGAGACATGGGTCTTGCTAAGTTGCCAAGGCTACTTTTGGCCTCAAGCAACCCTTCTGCCTCTGCCTCCCAAAGGGGTCTTTGGAAACTGTCAACCCAAAGTACTGGGATTACAGATGCAAGCCACCATGTCATTAGCCTACCATTGGGCAAAATCATCTAACACAAACCCTATCTTATAATAAAGTGTTGAAATTCATGTAAGTTATTGAATACTGTACTGAAATTGAAAAAAAGAATGGTTGTAGAGGTACTTGAAGTATAGTTCTTACTGACTGCGTATCATTTTTGCACCATCATCAAGTAAAAAATTTGTAAGTTGAACTGTCATAAGTTGGGATCATCTGTATATTTATTAAGAAATTAATAGTCACTAAAAGATTAAAAGATGATTTGTGACACAGTCTATCAAGTGATACAAAAATAGTATTACTAACAAGGGAGACAATGATAAATTCTATATGGAAAATATTTGAAAATTTTAAGGCGGTTTCTCAGGTGAAGCCCAATTCCATCTCAGGTCCTCCATGTTGGCTATTCCTGTCTGAGATGTTCACGCAAGCTGCCTTCTCAGTTTTTTAGGTCTTGGTTTAAATATCATCCTCCCTGAGTCTACTTTCCTGACTGCTTGAGCTAAAGTAACCACCTCCCACCCAGTCACGCTCTTTCAATCACACTGTTTTCTTGTCTTCATAGCTTTTAACACAATGGAAATCACTTTATTTGCTTACTTACTGAATGTATAGTCAATGCTCACATATAATAGAAGCCCCATGACAGCAGGAGCTTTGTTTGGTTACCATTATAAATCCATGGCTAGCACAAAAGATGCTCAATAAATATGTGCTTACTGTAAAGGAATAAATAAGGAGCTGGGTGTGGTGGCTCACACCTGTAATCTCAGTACTTTGGGAGGTTGAGGCAGAAGGATTGCTTGAGACCAGGAGTTCAAGATCAGCTTGGGCAACATAGCAAGACCCCCATCTCCATAAAAAAATGTAAAGAATTAGAGGGTGTGGTGATGTAGTCTCAGCTACTCAGGAAGCTAAGATGGGAGGATTGCTTGAGCCCATGAGTTTGAAGCTGCAGTAAGCTATGACCACATCACTGCATTTAAGCCTGGGTGACAGCCTGAGACCCTGTCTCTAAAATATAAACTAAACAAGGCAAATAAGAATGTAATTCCAGATAATTGATATTTGTAAGTAAAAGATGAAAGCAGAGAAGTTAAGTGGGGTCACAAGACAAAATGCTTTGAATAACCAGCAAACCACTGCCGGTTTGGTTTTTAGCATTGATAAGTCACTCAAGGTTTTTTGGGCCAAGAAAACAACATTATCAGATATGTAGTTTAGGAAAGTAAATTTCAATGTTTTTCAGGAACAAACTGAAAGGGGAGAAGGAGACTAGAGGTGATGCCAAATAGGACCCATTTCAATAGTCCAGGTAAAAGATGACAGAGCCCAACTGAGAGCAGAGAGGAGGAAATGCGTTCAAAGAACATGAGAGGAAGTTGGTGGCCAAGCAGATTTGGGAAGACAAAAAATAGAGAGGATCCAAAGATCAAAAGAAATACACGCAGGCATTTCTGGCAAGTGTTTATAAGATTCTAATGAATAGCAAAGCATGTTTCAAAAACATAAATACATTAGAAAATGGTTTTATAAGTCCAACCAGTATTCTTCCCTTAAAGTAATCACATATGCAACTTGTATTCCTTAGTGTCCGAAACACTGGGGTCTAAGGTTCCAATAACCAAATTCAAAAGGAGTTATGGAGGTGTTAGGATTTATGTATAAGATATGTGGTTAGCCGAAGCCCCCTGATATGGTTTGGCTGTGTCCCCACCCAAATCTCATCCTGAATTCCCACATGTTGTGGGAGGGACCCAGTGGGAGTTAACTGAATCATGGGGACAGGTCTTTCCCATGCTGTTCTTGTGATAGTAAGTAAGTCTCATGAGATTTGATGGTTTTAAAAAGTAGAGTTTCCCGGCACAAGCTCTCTACTCTTTACCCTGCCACCACGTAAGATGTGACTTGCTCCTCCTTGCCTTCGGCCATGATTGTGAGGCCTCCCAGCCATGTGGAACTGTGAGGGAATTAAAACTCTTTCTTTTATAATTACACAGTTTTGGGTATGTCTTTATCAGCAGCGTGAAAATGGACTAATTTGCTTCCCTCCCCAACAGCTAGTAATTTTTAGCCAACCTTATACAAAAAACAATTCTCTCTCTCTCTTTCTTATGATGAACTTAGGTTTCGGAAATACAAAGTCATTGAAATCTTGGTGGGACTTTCAACAGATCAGCCTGAAGAAGTACTTGAGAATGTGGTTGGGGCCTTGGGAGAATGTTGCCAAGAACATGAAAACCAAGTCATTGTCCGGAAATGTGGTGGCATTCAACCACTTGTGAACCTCCTTGTTGGAATCAACCAAGCTCTTCTTATGAATGTTACAAAAGCAGAGCTGTTCGTTCTGTTTCTCTGGAGAGCCTTAGTACAGCAACTTTAAGTCACTTGGGTTTCTCCCTTTTTGGAGTAAAGATATGTATCATTTCAGAATATGAAGATACATGTCTTTATACATATATAAATATAAATATCTTTTATTATATGAATATACATGTAGAGATATCTTTATATATGGTTATATATCTCTCTCTCTTTGTTCTGTTGTTCTTAAATTGTCTTTTCTTCCTAATTAGACAATAAGGAGCAACACCATCACTTAAAATCCTTGTCTCTTCCCCTCATCAGTTCACAGTTCCTGCTAGGTGCTCAAAATACATTTGCTGAGTAGGTGAGAAACAAGAAAGCTACTATGAGAATGTACCTGCAACTCTCTAAGAGCCTAGTTAGATAGATGCATCATACTTCCCTAGGAGACAGGGAAAAGTTTTGTTGATTGAATAAAGGTTTCCACATGGGAAACTTCATTACCATGTATTGTAAATCCTCCCAATATGCCCAACTCAGCCCTCCATCTCATATAAGGTAATATTTTGGCTCTGTAAGTCATGATTTGGTAAACGTGATTATTTACATGACACACAGTATTTTTCATCATTTATGCACATCAATTCTAAGTGATGACACTATTCTGTGACCCCAAGTGTTTTCTCTAACACTTTTATAAAATCTTTCCACCTCCAGGGCCACTTACATCATACTTTCAGGTTCTACTGCACAAGCACCAACTGCTTTTGTAACATTCACAAGAAGGGCTTGGTTGATTCCAACAAGGAGGTTCACAAGTGGTTGAATGCCACCACATTTCCGGACAATGACTCGGTTTTCATGTTCTTGGCAGCATTCTCCCAAGGCCCCAACCACATTCACAAGTACTTCTTCAGGCTGATCTGTTGAAAGTCCCACCAAGGTTTCCATGACTTTGTATTTCCGAAACCTAAGTTCATCATAAGAAAGAGAGAGAAAGAATTGTTTTTTGTATAAGGTTAGCTAAAAATTACTAAATGTTCATTCAATCCTTACAAAAACCCAGTGAAGCAGATATGGTTTAATCGCCATTAATGACTGGCTAATCTGAAGCTTGGTAAATAGTAGAGCTGACATCTACACCCAGCCATCTGCTCCAGACCTGCACCCTTAATCACCATGCAGTGCAGCCTCTAAGAAAACCACAGCTTCTTCTAAACCTGAGGGTCTAAGATTCCACTCTACTAGGGTTTTTTTCCCCCTGTCTTCCAGAGACTACTTTACCTGAATGAAGTCTTCTAAATGTTTAATAAATTATATGTTATGTATTTTTTGTTTTTAAATACATCAAACATTGCTCTATTGTACCTATTTGGGTTTAATAAATCTCTGGAAATGAGTAGTAGCTTCTGCTACTTGGATAAAAATAAATGTCACTTTCAGGTATCTTTCACATTAACCACTAATACATTTTAGCATCTCTCTTGTCATAAAATTTCACTCTGACATACATGTGTGTATATATATATATGTGTGTGTGTGTGTATATACACACACATATGTATGGATATATATAAACATACACACACACACACACACACACCTCAAAAGGAAGCATGCTACATAAAGATAAATATTTGAAAATTACTAGTTTCTATACAGTAGAAACTACTGTATAGAAATTATAGAAATATAGAAAAGAGAAATTACTAGTTTCTCTTTCTAATAAATTTCAGCAGTATTTAAGTACCATGATGCAGCTAACTTTCTAATTAAGATAAAAATTCCATTAGCCGAGGTTACTTTTAATCTAGCCATGTCTTCATGCCTTATTTATTAAGTCAACTTATTTTGTGTTAAATGGTCGGGATGTGAATTTCTTGTTAAAGGAAATAATCAGATGGAGTCAAGGAGAAGCTGCCTCAGAATACCCATTATTGAGAATGTAACTCTCAAAAATATGAAGAGACGGATTTGAAAATCAAATCAAATGGTCATAAAGTCTATAAATACTTTAAAATCAAATCCTATGAAATCATATTTGAAAATGACCACTCTTTAAAGAGTAACTGGTTAGTTGACATTTAGCTGATTCATCTTGTTTATCTTTAGAAAAGGAAAAAGAATAAAATCACTTCCATCTCTAAAGATTCCATGGGAAATCCACCCATCCTCCTTGATAGATTCCCACAGAAAATATCAAAGATATTTCTAATTCAAATGGCTGCCCATAGGCAAGATAGAGAGATCATGTCAGCAAGCCTCTTAGTGCCACTGAGGCACAGAAAAAGTCATTGCCAGGTGGAGGGCAATTTCTATTCTTTTTGATTCTAAGAATCCCTTCATTGGGCTAACTTCATCCAGAATGTACTTCTATGACAAACATTAGAATCAACTCCTTACTAGAATGGCATTAAATGACAAGAAGGTGTTTCAGAAGCCATATCTTCATTTCAGAATATTAAGCACCTTCTCTTACTTGGTCACATTCTCTTTGCTGATGGAACATTTCCATATTGCCCCTGTGACAGAGGCTAACCTCTCTTTATTGTCAGTGTTATTGAGTAGACTGGCCAAGGGCTTAAGTCCTCCGTGCAACCTAATGAGGTTCCGGGTTTCCTTATCTTCAGCACACTGCACAAAAAGTCAAATCAGAGGCTGTCAGTGATCAAGGAATGTCAAGTTTTCGATGATTGCTAAAAAGGCTGCCATTCTAGTATGCTGAGACCAGCTCAGTTGGGGAGACCCTAACCCAGCAGCGCTAGAGGAATTAAAGACACACACATAGAAATATAGAGGTGTAAAGTGGGAAATCAGGGGTCTCACAGCCTTCAGAGCTGAGAGCCCCAAACAGAGATTTACCCACGTATTTAGTAACAGCAAGCCAGTCATTAGCATTGTTTCTATATATATTAGATTAACTAAAAGTATCCCTTATGGGAAATAAAGGGATGGGCTGAAATAAATGGATGGATCTGGCTAGTTATCTGCAGCAGGAGCATGTCCTTAAGGCACAGATTGCTCATGCTATTGTTTGTGGTTTAAGAACACCTTTAAGCGGTTTTCTGCCATGGGTGGGCCAGGAGTTCCTTGCCCTCACTCTGGTAAACCCACAACCTTCTAGCATGGGCATTATGGCCATCATGAACATGTCACAGTGCTGCAGAGATTTCATTTATGGCCAGTTTTGGGGCCAGTTTATGGCCAGATTCTGGGGGGCCTGTTCCCAACACTAGTAGGTATGAAACTTCTTTCTAGAGAGATAATTTTCTGAAGGTGCCTCCAAGTAAAATATAATTCGTCTCTCCACTGGTAGTTTCTGACAGTATGTCTCTCTCTTTACACGGCTTTGGGAATGGACAGCAGTTTCTACATACTCGGCAATTCTCCCAAGCCAGTTTTGAGATAGCCTGGGCATCTCTTGAGGCGAAGGTTAGTGAGAAACCTACAACTCCACTGGCAAGGAATGGGGGATTTCTGCAGTGATGAAACTCAGAGTGTGGGGAAAATGTAGTAGAGAAAACAGATGAGTGATAGGGATTTGGTCAGCTCTTCAATGGCCCCTGAAATCTAGAGACTGTGTGTGTGTGTGTGTGTGTGTGTGTGTGTGTGTGTGTGTGTGTATTTTTTTTTTTTTTTTTTTTTTTTGAGACAGAGTCTTACTCTGTCACCTAAGCTGGAGTGCAGTGGCATGATCTTGACTCACTGCAACCTCCACCTCCTGGGTTCAAGTGATTAGAGACAAAGAATTTCTCCAATCAAGTTTCTATGCCCAGAGCATTGGGTGATATCAATACTACCTGACATTTTATTCAAATATGCTTATCCATGTTTGTCATCCTTTGAAATAAATATTTCCCACACAGATGGTCTCAACTGATCATTCTTCCCGAGCTCTAAAGCCAACAGATGATACAATTAGCAGAGACTTGGCAATTACTCCAAGCGCACAGTTGTTTTTTGATGCCATGTGATGCAGTTATGTGTCATGTGTCACCCATGGAGGCCACTAGAAGAAATCCTCATCACAATGCACCATACAGGCACCTGCCATGTTTATCTTCTACATATGATTTTCAATTCCAGATTAGAGGCACCTTCTAAAAATTAATCCCTATTTCTAATCAACTCAGTGGTTACTCCGATGAGGCATATATACAAATATGTACAAGTCAGGGATATATACAATTGTTATGGGCCAAATTGTGTCCTCTCAAAATTTATATATGGAAGTTTTTTGTTTTTTAGATGGAGTTGCTCTCTGTCACCCAGGCTGGAGTACAGAGGCACGATCTCAGCTCACTGAAACCTCCTGGGTTGAAGCGATTCTCGTGCCTTCACCTCCATAGGAGCTGGGATTACAGGCGTGCCACCACACCCAGCTAATTGTTTTTATATTTTTAGTACAGATGGGGTTCTGCCATGTTGGCCAGGCTGGTCTTGAACTCCTGACCTCAGGTAATCCTCATGCCTCAGTCTCCCAAAATGCTGAAATTACAGGCATGAGCCACCGTGCCTGGCCCATATATTGAAGTCTTAATTCCCAGTACCTCAGAATGTGACTGTATTTGGAGACAGAGTTTTTACTGAGGTCATTAAGGCTAGACAACCTCTTCAAAATTACTTGGGTAGGCCCTGCTCCAATAGGACTGCTATCTGAGGGGAGACGATGACACTGGCATACACTAAGGAAAGACAGTAGGAGGACACAGGGAAAAGGCAGCCATCTACAAGCTGAGGAGAGAGGCCTCAGAAGAAACTAACTTTGGTCTCAAACTTCTAGCCTCCGGGGCTGCAAGGAAATAAATTTTGGCTGTTCAAGCCACCCAGTCTGTGGTATTTTGTTATGGCAGCCCTCCCTCACAACCTTATACAATTCTCTACTGAGATGAATCCCTGTATCTCTTTCTTTTTTTGAGACAGTCTTACTGTCGCCCAGGCAGGAGTGCAATGGCGTGATCGCGGCTCACTGCAACCTCCACTTCCTGGGTTCAAGTGATTCTCCTGCCTCAGCCTCCCGAGTAACTGGGATTACACTACACCTGGGTAATTTTTTTTTTTTTTGTATTTTTAGTAGAGACAGGGTTTCACCATGTTGGCCAGGCTGGTCTTGAACCCCTGACCTCAAGTGATCTGCCCGTCTTGGCCTCCCTAAGTGCTGGGATTACAGGCGTGAGCCACCACGCCCAGGCAAAATACAAATTATTTTTAATTGACAAAGAATAATTGTATATTTTTGTGGGGTACAATGTGGCATTTTGATAAATGTTTACATTGTGCAATGATTAAATCAAGCAAAGCCACTGGCAAATGCCCTTGGTTGATTCGACCAAAGACATGGAAAAGCAGAAAGAAAACATGAGTTGAGTCAAATGCTTTTTCACAAATACTTCTGGACATCAGCTTTACATAAGGCCTAGATATCATCAATACTTGCTATCTGACATCAGAAATGAATATTAATCTGGGTTTTGGTGAGTTTTGCCCTCCTGCAAACTCAAGTACTAAAATATATGACATGGGCCAATTATTATGTAAAGTATTCTCATATATGCTATCTGACTTCAGAGAAATGAAAATGGACCAATCCACACTATAAGCACCCACAATGTCTCAGAAACCATGCTATGTTTCAAGTGTGCTTTACTAAACACTTTATAATAGTCCTGTAGTACAGGTATATTAATTTTATTCCATGGGTTGAGAAAATTAGGGCTCAAAACTGTAACGTTTCAACAGCTACGTTGCTAGTAAGTGAAACAGCCTGGAGTTTAACCAAAGTTCAGCTTTAAAAATCCATGTTATTTCTTCCACACCATACTACAAATCATCAAATGGCAGCAAGTCACAGTGTCAGCTGTTTACCATGCCCACTCCCCAGCCAGGAGAGGGGGTTGGTACCAGGCAGCCTGGTTGCTCCATGAGGAGGAATCTTGCATCCTCAGGGTAATAAGACCTTGCCCTGCACACCCTTAGATAAAACAACAGGAATGCTTACTACTCTTATTTGAAAGAAACTTAAAGTAAACTTGGAAGCAGCATATACATCTTTGGGAAAGTATTTTAAATGAACGTTGTAAACATACTACCATAGACTTTTCTTACCTTTAAATATTTCTCCAGCTTCTGAATTTGCCAGTATTCTGATGGCAAATCTGCACTTGCTTCCAGACGATGGTCAAGTGGCTCTTCATCTTCCTCACTTTCTGAGGAGCTATCACTAATAATTTCCTCTATCTTTTCCGCACTCTTTCTAAAAACAATAACAACATACATACACATGTAAGCTACAGTGTGGAGATGGTTATAATCATATTTTGGCAACATAGGCACAAGCAATGGATCAGATACCAACACCTTCTGAGTTCTAATAAATCTCTATTAAGATCTACATGAGGCCAGGTTCAGTGGCTCATGCCTATAATCCCAGTGCTTTGGGAGGCTGAGGTGGGAGGATTACTTGAGGCCAAGAGTTCAACACCAGCCTGGACAACATAGCAAGACTCTGTCTCCACAAAAAAAAAAAAAAAGAAAAAAGAAAAAAAAAAAACCTTAATTAGCCAGACATGGTGGTGCGTGCCTGTAATCCCAGCTACTCAGGAGGCTTGATGCAGGAGGATCGCTTAAGCCCAGGAGTTTGAGCTGCAGTAAACCATTATTACATTATCACACCACTGCACTCCAGCCTGGGAGACAGAGCGAGACCTTGTCTCAAAAAATAAAATTAAATTAAATTAAAAGGAACTGCGTGAGATGAATAAACCCGTCTCTATCAGCAGGTACAATTGCTCTGGGTACAATAAGCATAATAAAGAAGATAGTGAGAAATAAACAAGGGTATTCAGTGAATGTCCTAAGGCTGTGCTTTTCAATAAGACTGCCACTCATTGCATGTGGTCATCTATATTTACAGATATTTGAACTTATTTATTTAACTAAAATTAAAGAAAATTAAAAATCCAGTTCTCCAGTCACACTAGCCACATTTCAAGTGCTCAGTGGCTCACGTGCCTTGTGGTTACCACACTGGACAGTTCAGATATTGACTATTTCTATTATTCCAGTAAGTTCAACTGGGCAGTGCCGCAAGGCCCTAAAGTGAAAGAGTCTCTGTTACCCAGGAGAGTCAGTATTCAGCACAGCCCCCTGTAATGTCTACACTGAAGTACTTGCAATGGCACAAGGTGCCAAAGAACAGCAATGACATGAACATAATCAGGTTCAGGACCAGAGTCAACCACCAACTCTGAGAGGCATCACCATGCAAAGTGTTGAGTTCCACAGAAGTACACCACATTCTGTGGTTGGATGCATGGACAACAGTATTACAAGAGCCTTCTGGAATCCAATATAGGCTCCATGTCCCTGCAGAGGTCCCTCGTGCACATGCACACTCATCACACCAGCTTGTCTCCACCTCCCACCGCCGGATGACAGGTTACTGCCATTGGGTCACCAAACCCACAATGATTTCTCAGGAACTGCTCATCCATCACTCACACGTGGAGAGGTGGTGAACCCTGGATATTTATCCTGATATTGTTTCCCACACATTCCTCATCTCACAGGACAGAAGCAAACCTTTAAATCTTCTAGCTAATTTTAATATTAAATACTACCAACAGCAGCCACCAGTTTTGTCTAAGTTTGTCTATATTGTCCTTGGTAGTTTTTTTTCTTTTCTTTCCTTTTTTTTTTTTTTTTTTTTTTTTGAGGCAGAGTCTCACTCTGTCTCCCAGGCTGGAGTGCAGTGGCACGATCTTGGCTCACCACAACCTCTGCCTCCCGGGTTCAAGCGGTTCTCCTGCCTCAGCCTCCTGAGTAGCTGGGATTACAGGCATGCACCACCACGTCTGGCTAATTTTTGTATTTTTAGTAGAGACAGGGTTTCACCATGTTGGTCAGGCTGGTCTCGAACTCTTGACCTCGTGATCCTCCCATCTCAGCCTCCCAAAGTGCTGGTATTACAGGCAGGAGCCACTGCGCCCAGCCTGTCCCAGGCACTTTATATTTATTATTTCTAAACCTCACAACCACTTTGCATATCTGACTCTATTATCCCCATTCTACAAGCAAGGAAACCTCAGAGAAATTAAGAGGGGAAAAAAATCATTTGCTTTGAAGGATCCAAAATTACTTAAAATATGACTCTTGCCAATCATATATTAAGGTGTCCTTAAATATCAAAGTCACAAGGTCAATGACCATTACAGATCATACAAGTCCACAATACTTTTCCTCCAATTCTGAAATCCAAAAAGCTCTGAAAACTGATTTTTTTCCACACTGGACTTAACTTGCTGCTAAGGCCTTATATGAACTGATACTAGACTATTTATGGTCTTTATTCATCTCATTTAGTGTGAATATTCATGTTTCACTACAGAAATGCTCATGTTTTTGATTATAGGGTACTGGCTCACACTCCAATAGAGGTTATCATATAATATACATTATATGAATTTCATTACCCTTTTTTAAAGCGAGTTTTTCAGATCCCCATGCATTTGGCCACGAGAGTTCAGGACAACAGACCATGGGTTAAATGTCTCATTTGAATTATCTTAACAATCTGTGAGGTTGTCGTTACTCTCATTATAGAGATAATGAGTTAAAAATAATTTGGGCCGGGCGTGGTGGTTCACGCCTGTAATCCCAGCACTTTGGGATGCTGAGGTGAGTGGATTGCTTGAGGTCGGGAGTTTGAGACCAGCCTAGCCAACACGGTGAAACCCTGTCTCTACTAAAAATACAAAAATTAGCTGGGTGTGGTGGCGTGCGCCTCTTGTCCAGTTACTCGGGAGGCTGAAGTAGGAGAATAACTTGAACCTGGAAGGCAGAGGTTGCAGTGAGGCAAGATCGTGCTGTTGCACTCCAGCCTGGATGACAGAGCAAGACTCTGTAGTAATGATAATAATAATAATAATAATAATAATAATAATAATAATAATTTGAACAAAACTCCATGGTTAGTGAAGTGGCTGTGCTAAAATAAATAGTTGTAATGGGAGCTGTTCATCTTGGTTCCTAGAGGAGCTGGGGTAGTCATTTAACTTGCACATGCCTCGGTTTCCTGGCCTGCAAACTGGGGATGACAACAGCAATTAGTATGTAAAACTTATAACAGTGCCTGGCATAGAAAACATGTGAAATACGTGTTAGATAGCTCTGTATTATCATGCATATTCATTCACCAAACATGCACGGAGGGCCTGTTAGCTGCCAGGTATCAAGTAAATGCTATTGAAGAATGCTGTCTTTCAGTATCTTTCTTAAACTCCAAGGAAAAGCTGTGGTTTTGTTTTTGAAGATCTGATCTGTTTTCATCTTAGGGCCCACATAAATTAAGTAACTGGTTAGGTTTTTGTCTTTACCTCGATCTTCAGCAAGAACAGAATCAAATCTGTGGTCTATGAGTAATTATCTAAGTTCCTTTTATTTTGTAGCTCAGTACCTTGTCCACTTTGGTCACTATCAGAAAATTATTATTTCTGTGTTTTCTTGTATTGTCTTAGTAAGTTCCATGAAGGCAAGGACCATTTCTGTCTTTCATACTGTCTCCCCTAGCACAAGGAAGGCACTCAATAAATATTTGCTAGAAGAATTAATAAATTAAAGCAGGTATGAAAAAGTGAATGAACAAATGAATTCAGTCTAGGTTAAGATTTTGGAAGAAGGGTATTTCTGGTGATAATTCCAGAAAGTGGCAGTAGCAGCAGCTTGATGGAGAGAAGGCAACAGTCAGTGAGACTGAAACTAGGGAGTGTGTAGGCCAAGATTTGGTACTGGTCTTCCTCTTGGGGTTTCAGGTTTTTCAAATGATGATGAGACATAGGATGAAAGTGATAGTAAGTCAATGTCAAAATCGTCAGTGATAATGGATCCATAGAAAACAGCAACCAGGAAAGACAGAGGGTTACATCAGCCTCATAGGAAAGGAGGTCTAATCTGAAGAGTAAGGTAGTTTGAAGCAATAAAGAGGAGATTTCTGCCTATGGTCCCCATGCCCTGTATTTTTACACATGCCCTGTACAGTTACACAGGGCCTGGGAAAAGAAGATCTGAAGGAGAATCGCTGCCGTCAAGGAAAAGTTTCAATAAATGCAAGAAGGAGACAGTGGAGGCTTTGGTGCATAGGGTGAGGATATAAGGAAATTCATTTTCTTGTAGTATGAGGGGGGCCAAGGAGAAAAATGTAGAAGAAAGAGCAAAGTGGAAGAATGATTCATTTGGGATATTGCAGAGCAAGACAGGGACGAGAGTCCAGGAAGAGACAGGACTCATTCGGGTTTGCACTTAGAGTGGTGTCAGTGGGCAAGAGGAACCCAAGGACCCTGCCAGCCACCCCCTGGAGTAGTGTATTCATTCTGGGCTCCCATTAATCTTTTTTCTTTTTCTTTCTTTTTATTTTATTTTATTTTATTTTTATTTTTTTTGAGACGGAGTCTCACTCTGTCGACCAGGCTGGAGTGCAGTGGTGTGATCTTGGCTCACTGCAAGCTCTGCCTCCTGGGTTCACGCCATTCTCCTGCCTCAGCCTCCTGAGTAGCTGGGACTACAGGCACCCATCACCACGCCTGGCTAATTTTTTGTATTTTTAGTAGAGACGGGGTCTCACCATGTTAGCCAGGATGGTCTCAATCTCCTGACCTCGTGATCCACCTGCCTTGGCCTCCCAAAGTGATGGGATTACAGACTTGAGCCACCGTGCCCGGCCTGGGCTCCCATTAATCTTTAGAAAACATACCTCAGTCCCCAGTAATCCATAAAAGGGTTATTGACACCCTACACAGTGCAAACCTGGAGTGAAATCAACCAGGGCTGAAAACTGGCCATCTGTAGATGTTTAACTTGGATTTACAAAAATAGAATTAGTGGAATCACAATCATTGTGCTCTAATTATAAAAAGACTTATGAGAAAGTACACTTTATTCCTCATCGCTCTAGAAGTTTCTAACTCAACATTAAGCTCATGGGCAAGAATTAGTCCATCTAAGCCTTCATGCTCATATCAATTCATTCTCATTTTCTTTCTCTTCCTCCTCTCCTCTCTCCACCTCCCAGTGGGTTCTCGTCCATAAAAGTCTTTTCTAGTCTATTCCATTTTGGAGCAGGGGAAGAGGATGGGCAATTTTTAAATTTTATTAATTTGTAAGATTCCATGATTCTCTTAATTTCTTACAGGTTTTTTGGCACAGAGAGCAACCAATTTTTGCGCTTCCAAAAGCCAATGTGTGTGTAAAACACTATAATTATGCTCTCTGGACCATGGAAGAGGGAAAGCCTGAATTGAAGCATCTGTTCCCATTTAATGAGCCATCTGAGTGAAGTTTCCGGTAGATTAGGTCTATTTAAGAAGTGACTTAAACTTAACCCAAAGATTCCAGATAGAAGCATATAGTAGAAGAAACTGAAATTCTTTGGGGAAAGCCTAAATTTACCTTCCCTTAGTCTAACAAGCTCCTGGAGTTGAGGGCAGAGTGAATTAGGTCTACCCAGTCACTCCACAATCCCATTTTAAAAAGCAGTGCCCCAAAGAAAAGCTGTCTTTTTTTTTTCCCAATTGATGAATCCTTTGACAGCTAACTTCGAAATGCTTTTCCTATTTGATATGATTCCTTCCAATCCTGTCCCATGGCAACTGCATATTCAGGAGGTAAAAAGAAGCAAACATCAATGTTGAATTGATCTACAAACTGCACCTTAAGAAATACTTCTCTACCACAGAATTCTATCCACTTAGGCAAGATTAGACACAAGGAAATTTCATTTTTATCATTGAGTAATAGCTGTTGCTTGGATACATTACAACTTTACCTTATGTATTACCCTGAAGTTCTCTAACTCACTAAAAATTGAAATACTTTTGGCCCAATATCTATTTCAGGAAAGATGAAGTAGATATATTTTTCCCTATTTATCCCACCAAGTACAACTAAAAATCTGGATACTGTATATAAAACAAACATAAAGTGACTCTGAAAGGTAGAGAAAAAGAATAGGACTACCTAAGGATCTGAAGACCTGTGGATCAACATAGCAGTGCATTCCCTGGGTTTTCTTTTTGTCTTATTCATCCTAGACTGGCTACTGGAAAAGCCAGCAAAGCAGAAACTCCAAGGGGTGTAGGCAAAAAAAAAAGGACCTAAGAAAGTCCTGCTCTGTCTAATTCAAAGGGCCAGAAAAGGAAAGCCTAATAAGACAGAAAATGTTTAGACAACAAATGATCTATGTCAATCAAGACCACAGATAACAGCATGGTCCAAGTCTACCTCTTACAGCAAAGGCCAAGTGAAGAGCCTAGGGTTCCACCTTTATCAGACTGTAAGAAAGCACTGCAACCCACCTGCTGGGGTGGCCTCAGAGAAGGCCTGACAGAGAGTCAGATGCTCACTTCCTCGTGGCAAAAATGAAGTCACTCTCCCGAACTGTGATGTCAGTAGTGCCCACTGACAAAGTAACCAAGGACTCCCCCGTCACACTGTCCAGCTGGTATCAGCAGAAGCATAGGTGGAGCATGAACTCCCACTACCCTCCAGAAATAATGAGGACTCCTTTGCCTGACCCTCCAGGCATCAATGAAGGCCTACGGGAAAACCTGCTATTTCAATTCCTCACCAGCCTAGGGAAGCAACACATATCTCATCCTGCCAATATGGGGGCAGAGAAGGCCTTCTAAAATATAAGATTTAGGCCAGTGCAGTGGCTCATATCTGTAATCCCAGCACTTTGGGAGGCCGAGGCAGGCAGATCACTTGAGGTTAGGAGTCCAAGAGCAGCCTGGCCAACAAGGCAAAACCCCGTATCTACTAAAAATAGAAAAATTAGCCAGGTGTGGCAGTGCACACCTGTAATCCCAGCTACTCGGAAGGCTGAGGCAGGAGAATTGCTTGAACCCAGGACGCAGAGGTTGCAGTGAAACGAGATTGCACCACTGCACTCCAGCCTGGGTGACAGAGCAAGACTCTGTCATAAATAAATAAATAAAAGATTTAAATGAGATCCAGGGTCTCACAATAACCAAAATGTCTACATTTCAACTGAAAATGATTTGTCATACCAAAAATGGGGAAGATCTCATCTTAAATGAGAAAGGCAATTTAAACATGCCAATATCAAGGTGATAAAGACGTATGAATTATCTGACAAAGATATGAAAGCCACATCACAACAATATTTCAACAAGCAATATGAACATGCTTGAAACAAAAAGGCCGGGCGCAGTGGCTCAAGCCTGTAATCCCAGCACTTTGGGAGGCCGAGACGGGCGGATCACGAGGTCAGGAGATCGAGACCATCCTGGCTAACACGGTGAAACCCCGTCTCTACTAAAAAATACAGAAAACTAGCCCAGCGAAGTGACGGGCGCCTGTAGTCCCAGCTACTGGGAGGCTGAGGCAGAAGAATGACATAAACCTGGGAGGCGGAGCTTGCAGTGAGCTGAGAACCGGCCACTGCACTCTAGCCCGGGTGACAGAGCAAGACTCCGTCTCAAAAAAAAAAAAAAGAAACAAATAAAAAAAAACAGAAAATCTCAGCAAATAAAATTGGCAATATTGCAGCACATTTGATTCAAAAAACATACTATAGTTCTACCAGAGAAGGAAAAAAAATCAGGTAATAACATTTTCACAACGTGATTCTGAGTGGTTATCCAATTTACAAATTTCTCAAGCTACATTCAAATGAATCAAAGTGCCTCAGTTCTATGTACCACAGATGGTACTGCCATTGAGTAGTGTCATTTGTTCTTAGTTCACAGCAAATTTAGGCTTCATTCTGAGGTGTTTTAGGAAGATTATTAATTTCAAAAAAAAACAAAAGCAATTGCAAATGATAATACAAAGAGACCTACGATTTCCATGAAATGAAAGTAGAGCTATTTGATCCCCACCCCCCACCCCAAGAGGGAACATGGAGAGATGATGACAAATGTTTTAACAGGGTGAAAACATTGGAATGATTCTAAGGAAAAGACAATCATGTAACATGAACAGGGCTATGCCCATCTATTCAATCAATAACAATCTGCACAAAAGGACAGAAGGTGGTTGATAAAACGTAAAACCTTTCCAATGTGTGACTAAAATATCAGTTTCAGTATCAGATGCTCATTAGCCTAATCAGAAAAAGGATGATCAAACTTTTATTGACTATTGCCCACAGTGCATTTGGAGTGTGCAACATCAAATGAGAACTAAGCCCACAAATATAAATGTATTGCCATCATTGTCCACAGAGATCAACAAAAAAGGGGTAATTTATCTACTTTGGCAGAATTCCAGTGTAGATAAAACTTAACTTGCTTTGGAACAGGAGGCCTGAGAGGTCTACCCACAAGGAGAGGCATCCACCTTTACTTTAAAAGATCCAAGGACATTCCTATTTGGTAGAAACACATCCAGAGACTCCAAGCTCAAATCCTTCAGGATAATCTTGGTCTTACACATGGATGCCCAGACCTGAGTCCTGTCTGGAAGGAAAGTAGCTTCCCCACTTTCAATAAATGTATAAGTAGTGTACTAACAGCAGAGAAGTCAAAAGAGTGTGCTTGGTCCAAAGGGCAATGAATGATGTCATGGGGACTGTTTTGGTAATAAATTCTTTGGGCAATTGAGAATATCTCTGGTTGACATCACTTGTTGTTGTAGCAAACACTGAGTGGCTATGGGTTACTGAACTGTCTTTAGCTTGGGGAGTAGACCAAGGGGTATAGTCAAAACATGGATATCAAAGCATCTGGTATTTTCCATTATGACCAAAATCTCAGCTGTACCCTTTGCCGTCTTCAAGGTGATCTTGGTTTTCATCAGAGCCAGGCAAGTACAGTTTCCTTCAGATACAATGGCAATACCTCTCTCTACCCTTCCAACATCAAAGATATCATCAATAATGGTCAGACACAAAAATAATGGATTGAGAAATTAGCCCAAGGAAAAGTTGCATAGTAAACGTGACAGAAGTACAAAAATCAAGGGGTAATTGTTTCAAAATGTCCTTCTCGGGAGGGAACATTGTGCGTAAAGACTGCATGCAGAGCCGGGCGCGGTGGCTCAGGCCTGTAATCCCAGCACTTTGGGAGGCCGAGGCGGGCGGATCACAAGGTCAGGAGATCGAGACCACGGTGAAACCCCATCTCTACTAAAAATACAAAAAATTAGCCGGGCGCGGTGGCGGGCGCCTGTAGTCCCAGCTACTCAGGAGGCTGAGGCAGGAGAATGGCGTGAACCCAGGAGGCGGAGCTTGCAGTGAGCCGAGATCGTGCCACTGCACTCCAGCCAGGGGGACAGAGCGAGACTCCGTCTCAAAAAAAAAAAAGACTGCATACAGAGATGGGCACAGCGGCTCAGGTCTGAAATACCAGCAATTCAGGAGGCCAAGATGGGAGGATCTCTTGAGGCCAAGAATATAAGACCAGTCAGAGCAACATAGTGAGATCCTGTCTCTACAAAAAAATAGGAAAATTGACGGGGCATGGTATTATGTTCCTATAGCCCTAGCTGCTTGCGGGGCTGAGGTGGAAGGATCCATTGAGCCCAGGAGTTTGAGGCTGCAGTGAGCTATGATCACGCCGCTGCACTCCAGCCTGGGCAACAGAGCCAGACCCTGTCTCATATAAATAAACAAACAAACAAACAAACAAACAAATAAGTGCTGAGATATAAGAATGGAAATAAAGCAAAAATAATCTGGACAAGAATAGAGGAGAAAGAGTAATAGATTTGAGTCGTGTGTTGTCACAGCCAACCTAACTAGGGGTCAGATGTGGTCATGTTTGTGCTTGGAGCACAAAATTCATACAGAGGCAAAACAATTACAATCATGATATTCTTTTCTGTCATCTGCTTTATATGCATTTTTGTAAAAACAGTAATTTATATATATATATAAATATATATATATATATATATTTTTTTTTTCAAGATGGAGTTTTGCTCTGTCACCCAGGCTGGAGTGCAGTGGTGAAATCTCGGCTCACTGCAACCTCCACCTCCCAGATTCAAGCGATTCTCCTGCCTCAGCCTCCAGAATAGCTGGGATTACAGGTGCCCGTCACCATGCCCAGTTAATTTTTGTATTTTTAGTAGAGACAGGGTTTCACCATGTTTGCCAGGCTGGTCTTGAACTCCTGACCTCTAGTGATCTGCCCACCTCGGCCTCTCAAAAGTGTTGGAATTACAGGCTTGAGCCACCGTGATCAGCAGAGTCGTTATTACGTTTTTAATTGGTTTTAAGTAGGAGATCATATTTCAAAGGTTAGGACAAAAAGCTGAACAATACAGAAGTGACAAGCACTTCTGAAGAAAGTTACCACTTGCATAGTTAGAAATAAAATGCACCATTTAAAAAAATAAGATTTCAGGCCCGACGTGGTGACTCACGCCTGTAATCCTAGCACTTTGGGAGGCCCAGGCGGGCAGACTGCCTGAGCCCTGGAGGTTTAGAACAGCCTTGGCAACACGGTGAAACTCCGTCTCTACTAAAATACAAAAAATTAGCCAGGTGTGGTGGTGGGCGCCTGTAGTCTCAGCTGCTCGGGAGGCTGAGGCAGGAGAATCGCTTGAACCCGGGAAGCGGAAGTTGCAGTGAGCAGAGATAGCACCACCGCACTCCAGCCAGGGCGACAGAGCAAGATTCTGTCTCCAGAGAAAATAATAATAATAATAATAATAAAGATTTCAAACAACTCAGAGAGGCCAAGCAATATAAGAATTAAAGAGCTCTTGAAATGCAGTTTAAGAATGGTTTTGCTGCAGTTCTAAAAATGAAATTCTGACTTTATTATCACAAATAATCCCAAAGGCAGAAAAGGGAAAAGACATCTACAGGAAGCTTTGGCTAGCTAGGGAACTGTTTTTCATATGATTGGACTTTAAAAGTTCATATCCAAACCAAAGAAGAACAAGGTGGTAGAAAATAGAATGCCTAAGGTACAAAATACGCTGAGGTTGGCAAAAAGAAAAAAAAATGTGTATATATATAAAATATACATATATGGCCGGGCGCGGTGGCTCAAGCATGTAATCCCAGCACTTTGGGAGGCCGAGACGGGCAGATCACGAGGTCAGGAGATCGAGACCATCCTGGCTAACACGGTGAAACCCCGTCTCTACTAAAAAATACAAAAAACTAGCCGGGCGAGGCGGCGGGCGCCTGTAGTCCCAGCTACTCGGGAGGCTGAGGCAGGAGAATGGCGTAAACCCGGGAGGCGGAGCTTGTAGTGAGCTGAGATCGGGCCACTGCGCTCCAGCCTGGGCGACAGAGTGAGGACTCCGTCTCAAAAATAAATAAATAAAATATACATATATAAAAAACATATATACATATACACACATATATATTTGTTAGCTTATTTATTGTATAATTATGTGTAATGAAATAATACATTCTTATACAATCATATTTAATTTTAATGTTCATATAATTTATGCATATGTGTGTGGTATATATATTTTAGCCAAGTTTGAATGAGATAGATTGATAGTTCACTGTTTGAGAAGGAGCAATTTTTTTCTCATCTTAGATTTGAAAGGCTCTCATCTGAGGACAGCACTAATTCTTAAGACGTGTCTCCCTTATATTGAGCAAAATCAAAATTCATCATTCATCACCCCCCCACCTCCTGCTGCTATCCCAGAAATTGATCAATTTAAATACCAGAAGAGATTTCGTCTACATCAGAGGTCACAAAACCAACGGCTTCTGGCATCTGGCAGGTAATACGGAAGTACCCCGCAAATTTATAGAAATAAAAATCAAAATAATATGGATGACCCTGTGTGTTGGCTCATGCCTGTAATCCTAGCATTTTCAAAGCCTGAGGCAGGAGGATAACTTGAGGCCAGGAACTTGAGACATAGTGAGA
Source organism: Rhinopithecus roxellana (assembly GCF_007565055.1). Classification (NCBI taxonomy): domain Eukaryota; kingdom Metazoa; phylum Chordata; class Mammalia; order Primates; family Cercopithecidae; genus Rhinopithecus; species Rhinopithecus roxellana. Next base: position 106,393,474 of record NC_044559.1, read on the forward strand.
CCCCATCTCTAAAAAGTATATATGTACACACACACACATATACATATATATACACATATATGTATATACACACACACACATACAAACATACATAAGTATATATACACACACATATATACATATATGGGTGGAAAGACTAGGCATAAAGCAGCAATGAATGTTGGCAGTGTAGTGACCTGGATAATGTATACCCTGTCAAAAGAAATTTACCCACGAAAATTAAAAATTAAAATTGTGTATAATTTAAAAACTTTAAATTTAAAACTTAGAAAGATACTGTGTTGGCCAAGCCAAATATCCTCAGACTTCACCTGTGTGTCTCTGGTTCGCAATCCCTGGTTTAGAGGACTTCTGATATTCAGAGAGGTTAGATGACTTGCCCCCAAACCTAGAACCAATCAATAAAATTATGTACAACGAAGATATCAAATCCTAGAAGCAAGTGACTGGCTTACCTGACGACATAACCTGATTCAACTGCTGAGGGCGCCAAACTTGTATTCCACTCAAGTGGTTCCACAAAAATAAATTTTGCCTCTTGGGGATGTTTATAGATAAAACTCTTCACAAACATAATAATTTCCTTCAATATCACTTCATTTAGAAGGGTGATTTCGAGGGTTCTAGTTCCATGGCCAGCAGCAGTCCACTGCGCTGATTATTCGTCAGAGCCACACCCATGGAATCCGCCAGTGCTCAGACCTGAGCTTAGCACACACACTCCATCAGAGTAGAGATGGAGAGACAATAGCATCCACCTTTTCCTTGGAACATTTTTCATTCTCAAGACTTTAAACTAGTACTCCCCACCCCACATTCTGCTTATTAATCTTGGAAGATTGACTTTTTAAAATTATCTAATTGCTCTTCAGTTCAATGAAATAGTAAACCAGCACTTGGTAAAACTGACTAGTATTTAAGAACTTTCTGGTATTTGTCTGCCCTGAAATTAATAACTTATTTCTAATTTCCCTGGGGTCTAAGAGAGAGGATTCAAACAGATAAGCATAAAACCCAAACAGAAAACTCCAAGAGTGGAAAAAAAGAAGTGGACGAGGTTGGCATTAAGGACTTTTGTTCACAGCTCTGTTGAGAGCCAGCAGTTTCAGGGACAAATGCTCCTGTGAGCCAGGACACACACACACACACTGTTTAGAATTATACTATTAAACTGAATAACTGTTACCCTGACTTTCTTATAGTGATAATATCTGCATCATCACAATGATGACTGAAGAACATGATTCCGATAGCTCTGGGTTCCCCAAGTGCCTTCTGAGTTAAAAAAAAAAAAAAAAATAGAATAAGAAATTGAATAAGAACAGTATTGTGAAATACAATTTTTTTCTGAAAATTGATATAGGACACATTGATCCTATTACCAGACTATCTGGACAATCCAAATACTATATTATCTGCCCATATATCCTGCCCAGAATGGCATTTTACTGTAATTCACAACCTTCTTAAGAGTTAATGTGAGAGATGTAGGAATAAGTGAGAAGTCTTTCCACCTTTTTATCTAAATTAGTTATCGGAAGAATCTAGCAGTAAAATTTAAAACAAGTTCAAGTGAAACAAACTTCACATTGGCTAAATAGAAATTAGTCTGTAAAAGAAGATCTTTTAAAAAATAACCATATCTGTCGGCCGGGCGCGGTGGCTCAAGCCTGTAATCCCAGCACTTTGGGAGGCCGAGACGGGCGGATCACTAGGTCAGGAGATTGAGACCATCCTGGCTAACACGGTGAAACCCCGTCTCTACTAAAAAAAATACAAAAAACTAGCCGGGCGTGGTGGCAGGTGCCTGTAGTCCCAGCTACTCGGGAGGCTGAGGCAAGAGAATGGCGTAAACCCGGGAGGCGGAGCTTGCAGTGAGCTGAGATCCTGGCCACTGCACTCCAGCCTGGGCGACAGAGCTGAGACTCCATCTCAAAAAAAAAAAAAAAAAAAAAAAACATATCTGTAACATTAAATAATAGCCAAGTTAGAAAGCAAGTTCTGACTTTAATTTATAATGAACATTTAAGGTTTCTTTTGCAGATAATCTATACTTGTTTCTTTTCTCATTTGTAATAACACTCATTGATAAAATCTTTCTTCCAGAATATTAGAAGAATAGTTATACAGTTAAAAATAGAATAAAATTAGCTTCTTTCCCATCATTATATTTTTACAAAGGCTCGAAGAACAAAGATTAGATTTGGAGATTTTACATTCTGTACTGTATTAAATCTTAGAACTATCTATTAAATTCAATCACAAGAGATCATTGGATCACAACAGGGCAGTACTTTCTGCTGATAAAGAGTATACAAATATTATAGAGATGTCCAGTTATCAACATGATAGAAAAGGGGGCGTTATCAGCCTTTAGTGATGAGGACCAAGGATGTAAAATATCCTTCTGTGCAGGACAGTACCTCAGAAGGAAGAATTCTGCTGTAACCTCCAGGCATCTGGTAAGTGAAAAGCTTCAGATAAGCACTACCTGAGCCTAGAATTTTTCTGCATTTTGCAAAAATCGCAGAAGTATTTTGTCACAGTTTTAATACACCCTAAATTTTCCAGAATTGTAGCTATCATAAATGAAAGGAAGGTTGTACATACTTTGTTTTACATGGAATTTTACCAAGACACCATTGATAGCAATGTTATTTGAGAAATTTAAGTTGCAATGGCATGTCTGTATCAGTCTGCATTTGGGGCTGCTGTGTTCAGTCATTCTGTGTAAGGCTGGACATCTGACTACTTCCTTATATATTCTAGTGTAGTGGTACTGAGCACTTACATGACGATATTTTATTACAATTATTTTCTTTCATTTTATAGTTAAGCACACTATTGATATTTAAAACTTTATTAAATATGTAGGATTATAATCTATGATCTTGATTTCAGGATGGTAAAGCAGGATTACAAAATTTTGTTATAAAAACCAAGTACTGGATCAGATAGGGTTGAGAACAACTGATCCAGACAAATATACCAAAGTGTACATGAAATAAAGCATAGAAGTTAGTGCACGAATTTGTTCTGGGCAGTTTGTTTTAGTATTCCAGCATTTTGTTTCTATTGCTAACCAATGAGAAATGCTTTAGATTTAAACACATAAACATATTCTGATGTATATGTATGAGACTCTTGAGTTTCCCAATGTTGCATAAAATAAGTACAAATAAATTTAAAATAGGGTAAAATAAGTGCAAATAGCTTTATCTTATACACAACGACTTAGGTGAACAGTTCTGTCTTTAATCTTAAGCATAACATTTGTTTTGGTAATCTTATAAAGATTGTTTCTTGCACGTTTTTAAAGAAAAAAATGTGAAATTAAATAGATTATGCAACACTATGGTAGTCAACATACCATATAGTAACTTCTTGAAGGACCCTTAGCACAGAACTAAGAAATGCAAAATCGTTTATTTTCATCAAGATAAATTTTGACAGAAATGTAGCATTTGAATCTATTCAAATTCTATTTCCAAATCCAGTGAACCGTAGCAATGCACAGTTTTATTTAATAAGGTTGGTCAGCTTAAGAAAACCTCAGGGTGAAGCCAGGGCGCGGTGGCTCACACCTGTAATCCCAGCACTTTGGGAGGCCAAGGAGGGCGGATCATGAGGTCAAGAGTTCGAGACCAGCCTGACCAACATGGTGAAACCCCGTCTCTATTAAAAATACGAAAATTAGCCGGCTTGGCTGGCGAGCACCTGTAATCCCAGCTACTAAGGAGGCTGAGGCAGGAAGACTCACTTTGAACCCAGGGAGGCGGAGGTTGCAGTGAGCCGAGATCGCGCCACTGCACGCCAGCCTGGGCGACAGAGTGAGACTCCATCTCAAAAAGAGAAAGTAAACAATCAAGCAAAAAACCTCAAGGCGGTCTATGACAATCCAGAAGGCAAGTTCAATGTTATTAGAAAATAAATAAATAAATAAATGGTGTTCAAAATGGTCAATATAACTCAAAACTAAGGTTTTAAAATCTAAACCAGTTGCTCCCCAGTTTCTACCCATTGCCAATGTATTAGGTCTTTTGGCTTAAGAACCATAGTTAAAATGTATCCATGTAAATACACAGCACATACCTTTGAAGTAAAGAAAGTAAGTTTAAAGATTAAAAGGGAAAAAAGTTTTGGTTACATGTTTACATAAATCGGGATATTTACATGAACTGGGAATCACTTAACACTCATTTTTCTCTTTATCCAATGGATACCACAGACTGTTTTTCTAAGGGTCAATTTCAAGCTTCCAGCATCATTAGTGAAATGAAACCCATCCGGGAATCACATCGTTAACACTTAAACAGACGCACAACCGAATTCTTTAGGGGGCTATGGAAAGGCAGCCATCAGCTCTGAGATCTATGAATGTGGTTGTTAACATCCACCGGGTGTCCGCGCACACACGGCTTTCTGAGAATGCAGAAGTTAGTAAGACCTACAGAAAAATCGAACTTTCAGATCTGACATGAACAGGGCCCTAAGTAAAACCAAAGGTAAGCCTAGTGTGGAATGACAGCCCCCACCAGAGTCGATTACAAGAAGGAGGCCCAGAGCTGGGACCCTAAGTTTCCAGGGATGGATTCGGTAAGCGGACGAAGTGGGAAGGGACAGGGAAGGGACGGCGAAGACCACGCTGGGAGCGGGAGGCAGAGAGCTGCAAGGGCTGAGGAGAAAGGCTGGCTGGGGGATGGAGAGGCAAGGAAGCGGCGGGAGAAGTGGAGAGCTGATCCGGGAGGTGATGAGACCGGGGTAGTGCAGAGAGGCGCGCAGGGACTGAGGAGCAGACGATCCCCAACCTAAGGCCGAGGCAGAGTCTCGAGAGGAGGAAGGAGCAAGATGGGGCTGGGAGAGAGAAGGGGAGGAGGACGGATCTCGGCCTCCGGGAGGGAAAGGGGAGCAGGCCAGAGCAGCAGCTGCTGGGCCAGAGAGTGGCCCAGGTTTCCCAATCTACGCGGCCGGCTGCAGAGCCCCCGTGGGGTGGGCGTGGGGACCCCCGGCCGAACTCACCTGCAGCGCCCTGCTCCGCAGCAGTCGGCGCCCGCCTGTTGCTAGGATGCCAGTCAACACCGCGCGCCGGCGGCAGCTTATAGCTGTGCCCTCGGCAGAGGCCTCCCCAGTTTGTGCCTCCCTGGCTTGTGCCCTCCCCGGGCGCCGCTCCAGCCCTCCTGCTCGCACTCTTACCCCGGCCACGATTGCAGCCCGGATCAGTCACCGCGATCTCGGAACCTCCGCGCATCCAAGATTCCCGCGGACTCGCTGGACCGAATGCCCACGCCAGGAGACGCTCTACGCCAGTGCTGAGTTCCACCCGCCTTGGCCACCTACTGCTTTCCGCTAGGCCCCTCCCGGGAAACACTTTTATTCAACTCTGCATCTCCCTTTCTCAAAACACTTCTATGCAACTCCCGAGAATGCATTCCAACTCACTCCACGTGGTGGGAAAGGTTGACTTTGACCGGAGGTCGTGAGCAGTTGCGGGGTCGGGGGCAAGTTAGCAGAAACTTAAAATGGAGCAGAAAGAAAACAGAAAATATTGCTTAGAAACCCCGTTTTGCATTTCTCCACAGGCTTCCAGACAAGTGCATCGTATGTACCTGCAATATTCACTGAGTACCCTCAAGTAGCATAAGGCCTCTAATAGGATACTTGAGGCTTACATGTTTCTCTCCAGAAAACGAATATGGTAGAATACTCTGATACTCACCGGGAAAGCAGAAAGCGCTCTTCAATAGGGCAGTGGATCGGAGTGAAATGAAATGTGGATTACAGAGAAATAATGTCTACGTAAAATCAATAAAAACATGTTTGCATTTGCTTCGATGTTTCTAGCAATATCTTGAATTAGGATTATTACTTTATAATCTATAAGACTCCTGCCCCCTAGAATTTAATAAAAATAAGTGAAATAAAATTCAGTGATACCTAATCCTTTCATACACCAACTCTGAACTGGCTTTTTTTTTTCTTTTTTCTTTTCTTTTCTTTTTTTTTTTTTTTTTTTTTGAGACAGTTGAACTCTGTCGTCCAGGCTGGAGTGCAGTAGCGCGATCTCAGCTCACTGCAACCTCTGCCTCCTGGGTTCAAGCAATTCTCGTACCTCAACCTCCCGAGTAGCTGGGATTACAGGTGCCTGCCACCAAGCTCGGCTAACTTTTGTATTATTAGTGGAGACGGGGTTTCACCATGTAAGCCAGACTGGTCTCGAACTCCTGATCTGAGGTGATCTGCTCGCCTTGGGCTCCCAAAGTGCAGGGATTACAGGTGTGAGCTACCGTGCCCAGCCTCAACTGGCTTTTTGATTTCATGTATATAATAAAACACATCACAAGACAGCCACTCTAACAAAAATGGATGAAGAAATGGATAAAATTCCTTAGCAATAAATTGTAACAAAAACAAATTAATTGTAAAGTGTTATTTTAAAAAATTTGAAAGTTGAAAATCTTTGTACTACTGTAGGACTAGGGGAGGGGTTGTCAATACAGACTTAGAACATTTCTATTTGGGTGAGGAAAGAAAGATATAACCAGATGGAACTAAAAGAATTCAGAAGAAGCTTGTATGCCAGAGAAAACCAGAGCAGTTGCTCAGAAAGTATTTCTTGAAATCCTCCGTTTTACTATTTATACATGCCTGGTAACCCAGCTACAACTGCAGCGACGCTGTCACTCAATTCCCACAGAAGACAGCCATTGATTTTTTTGATCTGAAACCTAGCAGATCAGTCTTAGGCCACCAGTCTTTCTTAATTCTCCAACCATAACAACAAATCATTTAGTCTGCCCTTTTTAATTTGATGCACGTGCGTGTAAAACCAGAAGTTTACAGTGTCTAGGTTGCTTTCTCATTGCTTCCATAACTCAAAAAAATAGGCTTTTATTTAAAAATAGAACTTGTAGGCCGGGCGCGGTGGCTCAAGCCTGTAATCCCAGCACTTTGGGAGGCCGAGGTGGGTGGATCACAAGGTCGAGACCATCCATCCTGGCTAACACGGTGAAACCCCGTCTCTACTAAAAATATAAAAAAATTAGCTGGGCGTGGTGGCGGGCGCCTGTAGTCCCAGCTACTCAGGAGGCTGAGGCAGGAGAATGGCGTGAACCTGGGAGGTGGAGTTTGCAGTGAGCCGAGATCGCGCCACTGCACTCCAGCCTGGGCGACAGAGCGAGACTCTGCCTCAAAAAAAAAAAAAACTTGTAAAATGAGGCCGGGCGCGGTGGTTCATGCCTGTAAATCCAGCACTTTGGAAGGCGGAGGCGGGCGGATCACGAGGTCAGGAGATCGAGACCATCCTGGCCAACACGATGAAACCCCATCTCTACTAAAAATACAAAAACTTAGCCGGGCGTGGTGGCAGGTGCCTGTAGTCCCAGCTACTCGGGAGGCTGAGGCAGGAGAATGGGGTGAACCCGGGAGGCAGAGCTTGCAGTGCGCAGAGATCGCACCACTGCACACTCCAGCCTGGGCCACAGAGCGAGACTCTGTCTCAAAAAAAAAAAAAAAAAAAAAAAAAATTAGAACTTGGCAAATGAATAGTCCACACGATGGACCAAGTGCCTTTGGAATGCTTTTTTTTTGAGAGGGAGTCTCGCTCTGTCGCCCAGGCTGGAGTGCAGTGGCCGGATCTCAGCTCACTGCAAGCTCCGCCTCCCGGGTTGACGCCATTCTCTGGCCTCAGCCTCCCGAGTAGCTGGGACTACAGGCGCCCACCACCACTCCCGGCTAGTTTTTTGTATTTTTTAGTAGAGACGGGGTTTCACCGGGTTAGCCAGGATGGTCTCGATCTCCTGACCTCGTGATCTGCCCGTCTCGGCCTCCCAAAGTGCTGGGATTACAGGCTTGAGCCACCGCGCCCGGCCTGGAATGCTTTAATAAAAATAAGCCACCGAGATATTTAACTTTGAAAACAATCAACTATACAGGAATGCTATTCATTCTGGCTTCATTTTTTGTCACTTTTGAAAAGAGCATGCATTTTCAGAAGACTCACCACACTGAGCAAATTGCATAGGCATCTAACCTATATTTTTACTAGACAATGTTAAACATTTTATAAGAAGAATATTTTTGCCTGTTTTCAGCCGAAGGAGGCGGATCACGAGGTTAGGAGATCGAGACCATCCTGGCTAACACGGTGAAACCCCATCTCTACTAGAAATACAAAAAATTAGCAGGGGTGGTGGTGGCGGGCACCTGTAGTTCCAGCTACTCAGGAGGATGAGGCAGGAGAACGGCATGAATTCAGGAGGTGGAGCTTGCAGTGAGCCGAGATCACACCACTGCACTCCAGCCAGGGCAAAAGAGCAAGACTCCGTCTCAAAAAAAAAAAAGAAAAATATTTTTTAAATAAAAGATTATCAGTTAGCAATTACTCTTCTCATTAAAATGTATGTATTTGTCATTTTTTTGTATTTGCCTATGCACATTTGTACTGTCACAACTGTATTCAGTGTTTCCACAATTTTGAATTGTTCTTCAATTAATATTACACTATACATATTTCTAAGGTATTTTCATAGTATCAGTATTATAAATAAACACTTTGACTTTTATGTAATCTTAATATGGTTTGGGGTTAGGATAAAATTTACATTTTTTAAATTGAGATTTTTTTATATGTTCCAGAAAAATGTGTAAAGCATGGGCATTAATTACTACTTCAAAGTTTGAAAAAAAAAATGGATGTATTGAGTAACGTATTTAGGGAATTGAATTGACTAAAAGAATCTCAATTTTTCCTGAGTTAAGGCCATTTAAAACTTTTCTTGTTTATGAACTTTTAATTTGTGTGGAAAATGCCAATTTATTTAAATACACCTTCACATATAGTATATTGCTAAACAATTGTGCATAGTATTTCATTTTAATTTTTTAAAACCTTTTTTGTTTAATAAATATTTATTACTGTATCCTGCCTTTGTAATTTCCAAATTTAATTTGTATTGATTTTTGCTTGTTTATTATTATTGCTTTAAAAGAGTCAACTCATTTACTCTTCAACTTTTGACATTTTTTTGTTATATTTTTACTATTTTTTTCAATTATCTGTATTTGAACAACCTGATTTCTTTTCCTTTCTCTAAAAATAAACATTCACAAAGCTCTGAATTACTTTCAAGTTCTGCTCTGGTCACAATAGTTAGATGTTAATATGTAGTTTCTTCATTTTCTTTTTTTTCTTTTGCAACAGGGGGTCCCCACTGTTGCCCAGGCTGGGTGCAGTGGCACGATCATGGCTCACTGCAGCCTCCATCTCCTGGGCTCAAGCAGTCCTCCCACCTGAGCTCCCCAAGTAGCTCTTTTTAAAATGGCTTTTACTTTTGTCCATTAAGATGGTTTTGACCCCACTTCTAGACACCCTACCAGCAAGAGTCCCAACTGGAAAACCAGTGAGGGATAAGGGAGTGGGAATACTGAGGCGGGGGTGGGTAGGGAAGAAAGCACTATCTTGGTGTGGGGGACACGGTGCTTAGGGACCAGTGCCGGAACATTTAGGATGATGGGATATTTCGGAATTAAAACTGGATTCTTTTCCGGATGCCAAAGAGGCAAATGTGGAATGTCAGGATATCACCTGTCATTATACGGATACAGTTCAAAGCAGAACCTTCCTGCAAACATGTAGGGATATGAGGCATAGATATTTGTGCTTTATTTTCGGTTTTTTGGAGGTTGGCGAATGGAGTCTGGCTCTGTACCTAGGCTGGAGTGCAGTGGCACTATCTCCGCTCACTGCAACCTCTGCCGCCCAGCTCACCTTTGCCTCCAGGGTTCAAGAGATCCTCCCGCATTCAAGACATCCTCCCGCCTCAGCTTCCTGAGTAGCTGGGATTACTAGCATGCGCCACCTTGCCCAGCTAATTTTTGTACATTCACCATATTGGTGAGGCTAGTCTGGAAATCCTGACCTCAAGTGATCTGCCCACCTAGGCCTCCCAAAGTGCTGGGATTACAGGTGTGAGCCACAGCGCCTGGCCTGTTTTGGGTTCTTTTCTTCTCTTTTTGAAAGTGCAAAAGTTGTTAGGAATTGAATAGTTTCGCCTAAATGAGCCTCTACCTGCAGAGAAGCTTAGGCTTGCAACCAGTGAGAAAGCGGCTTATGCTAATTGGTATATAGCCTGGGCAACAGCATAAAAACTCTGTCTCAAAAAAAAAAAAAAAAAAAAAAAATGAAAGTATCGTAAATTATGAAAGACAGAATAAGCATCTTCAACAATACAAAATGAAAAATAATAGAAACTATACTCCATAATTACAAAACAATAACTCTTAGGTTGTTAAAATATTTTGTTACAATGTTATATTGTAAATAAGACACCCTCGGTATATATGCAGAAAAGATTATATTAGTATAGGAAACAGCTGTGATTGTAGCTATATAAACTAGAGAAATGCTAATCAGAAATAGGTTTATCAATTAGAAGAGAGAAGAAATTGAGTAAATGTAGAGTCTATAATTTAAAAATATACAATTTTAAATTAAATACATTTATTCAAATATAAAAATAAAAATTTATAAATATGCCAAAAGAAATATTGCTTGTTTATAATCAGGTTCATAGGAACTAACAGAGTAATTAGATGAGACAGTGTGCAAATAATTATGTTATTTTAGTAAAAATATCTAACACTGTACCTTCCAAATTAAAAATATACTTCTTTTTTAAAGGTCAACAAAAAATTGTTGTGCTTCACATTTTTAAAATTTATCCTTCTTGTAGTATAGTTTGAAGTTAGGTAGTGTGATGCCTCCAGCTTTGTTCTTTCTGCTCAGGATTGTCTTAGCTATACTGGCTCTTTTTTGGTTCCGTAAGAAATTTAAAGTAGTTTTTTCTAATTCTGTGAAGAAAGTCAATGGTAGCTTGATGGGGATAGCACTGAATCTATAAATTACTTTGGGCAGTATAGCCATTTTCACGATATTGATTCTTCCTATTCATGAGCATTGTGTCCTCTCTTACTTCCTTGAGCAGTGGTTTGTAGTTCTCCTTGAAGAGGTCTTTCACATCCCTTATAAGTTGTATTTCTAGGTATTTTTTTCCTCTTTTTTTTTTTTTTTTTTTTTTTTTGAGATGGAGTCTCGCTCTGTCGCCCGGGCTGGAGTGCAGTGGCCAGATCTCAGCTCACTGCAAGCTCTGCCTTCCGGGTTTACACCATTCTCCTGCCTCAGCCTCCCGAGTAGCTGGGACTACAGGCACCAGCCACCTCGCCTGGCTAGCTTTTTGTATTTTTTAGTAGAGACGGGGTTTCACCGTGTTAGCCAGGATGGTCTCGAACTCCTGACCTCGTGATCCACCCGTCTCGGCCTCCCAAAGTGCTGGGATTACAGGCTTGAGCCACCGCGCCCGGCTGGTATTTTATTCTCTTTGTAGCAATTGTGAATGGGAGTTCACTCATGATTTGGATTGCTATTTTTGGTGTATAAGAACGCTTGAGATTTTTTGAACACTGATTTTGTATCCTAAGACTTTGCTGAAGTTGCTTATCAGCTTAAGGAGATTTTGGGCTGAGACGATGGGGTTTTCTAAATATACAATCATGTTATCTGCAAACAGAGACGATTTGACTTCCTCTCTTCCTATTTGAATACCCTTTATTTCTTTCTCTTGCCTGATTGTCTTGGCCAGAACTTCCAATACTATGTTGAATAGGCGTGGTGAGAGAGGGCATCCTTGTCTTGTGTCAGTTTTCAAATGGAATGCTCCCAGCTTTTGCCCATTCAGTATGATATTGGCTGTGGGTTGGTCATAAATAGCTTTTATTATTTTGAGATACATCTACTCATAAGTGGGAGTTGAACAATGAGAACACACGGACACGAAGTGGAACACCACATACTGGAGCCTGTCTGGGGGTGGGGGAGTACAGGAGGGATAACATTAGGAGAAATACCTAATGTAGATGATGGGTTGATGGGTGCACCAAACCACCATGGCACGTGTATACCTATGTAACAAACCTGCATGTTCTGCACATGTATCCCAGAACTTAAAGTATAATAAAAATAAATAAAATAAAATAAAATTTATCCTCCAAGTGAAATTACTATAAGAAGATACATCTAACCTATAAGTAAATAATCTACTGTTTGGAAAAGTTAACAAACTTCTCAACACACAATAGAATTAAGGAAGACAGGGTGGGCTCGGTGGCTCATGTCTGTAATCCCAGCACTTTGGGGGGCCAAGGCTGGCAGATCACAAGCTCAAGAAATTGAGACCATCCTGGCCAACATGGTGAAACCCCATCTCTACTGAATATACAAAAATTAGCTCGGTGTGGTGGCATGAGCCTGTAGTCCCAGCTACTCGGGAGGCTGAGGCAGGAGAAACGCTTGAACCCAGGAGGCGGAGGTTGCCACGAGCCAAAATCCTGCCACTGCACTGCAGCAGGAAATTAATAACAAAAGAGAGAGAGAGAGTATGGGGGTGGGGAGTGTGTGTGTGTGTGTGTGTGTGTGTGTGTGTGTGTGTCTGTGTGTGTGTGTATGTGAGTGAGAGAGAGAGAAAGAGAGACTATCTCTGCTGCTTCTGTGGAAAAGCAGCCCCACCTCCTCCTGCTGATCAGGGTATATTAATCCTGCCCCAATGGTGATGTATTTCTTGTCTTTTGGTTACTGGACCCAAGGAATCTAAAGCCCCCCCACAGATAATCTTCTTTAGAGAGCAGGACTTGCCTGCCTTCCAGATCCCAGAGCTGCAGGGATAAGAATCACAGAAAACCTTAGAAGATTATTGGGCGCATTTGTAACTGGGGACACTACTGTTGCTACCTCTTATTTTCCTGTAGATTCTTCCTATGGAGGAAGAACTACTATATAAAGATCTGTGACTGAATATGTATAAAAGATGATGCCTCCTGCTTTCAGAATGTCTCCTTTGGCATAGTGCCGCCCTTGCATCTTGAGAATGTTTCCCCAGGGCTCCATCATGAGTCCAACTGCTTCTTTTTTGTTTTTTTTTTTTTTTTTTTTTTTTCTTTTTTTTTTTTAGACAGAGTCTCCATCCGCGGCCAGGCCGGAGTGCAGTGCCTCAGCTACAACCTCCGGCTCCCAGATTCAAGTGATCCTTCTGCCTCAGCCTCTGGAGTAGCTGGGACTGCTGGTGCCCACAACCATACCCCGCTAATTTTTGTATTTTTAGTAGAGACGGAGTTTCACCTTGTTGGCCAGGATGGTCTTGATCTGTTGACCTCGTGATCCACCCGCCTCGGCCTCCCAAAGTACTAGGATTACAGGCGTCAGCCACCGGCCCGGTCAAATTAAGACTATATATATATATAGATTTTTTTCTTGAAACCTACAGGGATTTAAGAATCATTAGTATATTGAGCGGGAAGAAACAAGATGGTGGCTGAAGGTGATCCAGAGTAGGGCCCCAGCGATTAGGATTGAGCCTTCTCCCTCCACCCGCCCGGCCCCTCGGGCCTCCCTACCCGGCCCACCGCCCCCACTGGGCCCGCCCCTCCCCGCCCGCTTTCCCTTCTCCCCGCTCCTCGGCTCCAACCTGAGGAGCCGGCGGCCCCGGCCGACCAGGTAGCCCGCAGCTCCCGCTGCGGAGCGCTGCGCCGTGGCCCGGCAGCCGCCTCAGCCGCCGCCCGCGTCGGAACCCATCCGGGGCTCCGCTCGCGGTAACGCGGTAGCAGCCGGGGCAGGTGGGCCGCCGCCAGGCTGACCTGGCGCCCAAGAAGCGGCTGAGCTCTCCCAGGGTGGGCAGCAGTAGCCACAGGAAGCCGCCGCCAGCAGCAGCCCCCAGCCCCAGCGTCCCAGGCCGGCGGGGAGCGGGGCGACGAGGCGGGGACAGCCACCTGGCCTGGAGGGCTGTCGACAAAGTGGTATACGATGACCTCGAGAGCGAGGAGGAGGGAGGACGGTGACGCCGAGGAGACCCAGGAATGTGAGGACAACTAGGAGGATGAGAGGGAGGACGACCACGATGACTCCGATTACCCGGAGGAGTTGGAAGAGGACAACGAGGAGCCAGTTGCTCCTCAGGAGCCATAGTACCTACAGCAGCACTCCAGGCTGGAATGCAATGTTGTGATCTCGGCTCAGGGCGGCCTCTGCCTCTCAGGTTCAGGAGATTCTCCTGCTTCAGCCTCCTGAGTAGCTGGGATTACAGGTCAGTTGCTCTCCCTGGAAGGAAGAGTACTCTCAGATTTCACCTTGAAGGAGGAAGAGTTCAGGCTGCCAGAACTGGACTAGCACTTTTGAATATCCCCAGGAGAGGTCCCATGACTTCCTTGGGAAGCTCTACCTTGCCCCCACCCAACCCTACCCCACCACAGCAGGCCGCTGGAGTCCTGGGACCACCGGGGTCTGCGGCCCAAATCCTCCCTCACCAAGGGGAGGGGAGGGGTATTCCGGCGATGGGGGGGGGAAGGGGTGCTTGGGCACGATTTTGACATCAGATTGCCATGGTGACATGGAGCAGATCTAGACCGGAGCCTAATAAAGGTGGCATAAATAAAGGTGTCATAAAGACAGGGCGGGGCACACGCTTATAAGGGGCACAAGGGTCTTGGGGCTGCCAGAATGGCTGCCGCTCATTGTGCGGTGCCAGCATGTGTCATGTCCGGTTGTGTTTGTGAGGCCCAGGGCCCCTTCTCACGTGGCAACTATTATGGTTACTAGTCAAGGAGGTTCAGCCTCTGGAGTAGGTCAAGGACTGGCTCCAACTGACCTGTAATTCCCCCCTCCCCCGCCACCCCTGGGGCTGCCTGAGCCCTGGTCTTCCCGCTCCTCCCATCTCCCATGGGAATCTCCCCATGCACCTACTCCTCTGGCAGACCCCGGGGACTTGGATTACCTGGGGCCCTCTGCTTCCTGGCAGATGTCAGCCCCACCCCAGGAATGGTCTGAAAATTTGGTTCCATACCTGGACATGGATTCAGCTGGAGAGCTGCCCCTGGGGTCAGAGCAGTTCTCCGCTGCACACCAGGATTTAAATGACAAGCTGACTCCACAAGAAAGGCTCCCAGAGGTGGTTCCAATGGTGAATGGGAATCAGAACCAGACCCTAGTTCAGCCTCCTCACCTCAAAAGTAAGTTTCAAACTGCAGATCTAGATCGGGATGCAGGTCATCAGGCAGATGAAATACTTGTTCTACTAGACAGTAAGGTTTCAAAACCAACCAAATTTATTGTTTCGCCCAAGAACCTGAAGAAAGATCTAGCTCAGCGTTGGAGCCTTGCTAAGATTGTTGGAATTCCACACCAATTATCCAAATCTCAGCAGCAGAAACAGACTTTGCAGGCTGAATATTTGAGTATAGACACACTGTATCCCAGCAGCTGCCTCCAGAACTCCGGGTTAACTTGGATGAGCCTCCAGGGCTCCCTGAGCAAGTTGGACTTTCTCAATTCCATCTAGAGCCTGAAACTCAAAATCCAGAGACCCTTGAAGACATCCAGTCCTCTTCACTCCAGCAAGAAGCCCCAGCGCAGCTTCCACAGCTCCCTGAGGAGGAAGAACCTTCTTCAACCCAGCAGGAGACCCCAGCTCGGCCTCCAGAGTACTCTATGGAGAGTCAAGCTCAAACTCTACCGAATCATGAGGTGACAGTTCAACCTCCAGGTGAGGATCAAGCTCATTATAACCTGCCCAACATTACAGTTAAACCTGCAGATGTGGAGGTTACCATAACTTCAGAGCCTACCAATGAGACAGAATCTTCCCAAGCCCAGCAGGAGGCCCCAATTCAGTTTCCAGAGGAGGTGGAACATTCTGCGACCCAGCAGGAGGCCCCAACTGAGCCTCCAGGTCCTCCTATGGCACATGAACTTTCCATCAGTGAGCAGGAGCAGCCAGCTCAGCCTTCGGAGTCTTCTGGGGAGGTTGAATCTTCTCAGACCCAGCAGGAGACCTCAGCTTAGCCTCCAGAAGAGATGGAACCTTCTGCAAACCAAGAGGAAGCCCCAACTGAGCCTCCAGGTCCTCCAATAGAGCCTGAACTTTCCCCCAGTGAGCAGGGGCAGCCAGGTCAGCCTTCTGAGTCTTCTGGGTAGGTTGAATCTTCTCAGACCCAGCAGGAGACCCCAGCTCAGCCTCCAGAACATCATGAAGTCACAGTTTCAACTCCAGGTCACCATCAGACTCAGCATTCAGATTTGCCCAGTGTCTCTGTTAAGCCTCCAGACATGCAGCTCACCATAGGAACAGGGCCTAGTGAAGAGGTGGGAACTTCTGCAGTCCACCAGGAGGCTACAGCTCAGCTCTCAGGGCCAGGTAATGATGTAGAACCTCCTGCTATCCAGCATGGGGGCCCACCTCTGCCTCCAGAGTCATTGGAAGAGGCTTTACCTTTAGCAGTTCAACAAGAGACTTCAGTTCAATTTCCGGAACCTATTAATAATGAGAATCCCTCTCCAACCCAGCAGGAGGCTGCAGCTGAGCATCCACAGACTGCTGAGGAGGGTCCAGCTCAGACTCCAGAGCTCCCTAATGTAGCTGTAGCCTAACCTCCAGAGCATTCAAACCTGACTCAAGCCACAGTTCAACCTTTGGACCGGGGACTTACCATCACTACAGAATCCACAACAGAGGTTGAACTTTCTCCTACCATGCAGGAGACCCCAACTCAGTATCCTACAAAATTTGTACCCCAACTTCCAGTATATCAAGACGTAACAATTCCAACACCAGGTCAGGATCAAGCTCAGCATCCAATGTCACCCAGCGTTACAGTTCAACCTTTGGACCTGGGACTTACCATCACTCCAGAACCCACTATGGAGATTGGACATTCTACACCCCTGAAGAAGACTATAGTTCCTCCCAAGCACCCTAAAGTGACACTTCCACATCCAGACCAGGTTCAGACTCAGCATTCAAACCTGACTCAAGCCACAGTTCAACCTTTGGATCTGGGGCTTACCATCACTCCAGAATCCACGACAGACTTTGAACCTTCTACAGCCCTGACGACTACAGCTCCTCCTCCAGAACTCCCTGAGGTGACACTTCCACCTTCAGACAAGGGTCAGGCTCAGCATTCAAACCTGACTTAAGTCACAGTTCAACCTCTGGACCTGGAGCTTACCATAACTACAGAACCTACTGCAGAGGTTAAACTGCCTCCAACCATGGAGAAGACCTCAACTCAGCCTCCAGACCTGGGGCTTGCCATCACTCCAGAGCCCACTACAGAGATTGGACATTCTATAGCCCTGAAGAAGACTACAGTTCCTTGTCCAGACCAGGTTCAGACTCTGCATCGAAAACTGACTGAAGTCACAGGTCCACCTACTGAGCTAGAACCTACTCAGGATTCATTGGTTCAGTCTGAAAGTTATGCCCAAAATAAGGCTTTAACTACACCAGAGGAACAAAAGGCCTCCGCAAGCACCAACATATGTGAGCTCTGTACCTGCGGAGATGAGACGCTGTTGTGTATTGATCTCAGCCCAAAACAGAGGCTCTGCCAAGTGCCTGTGCTAGAGCCCAACACCTACAATGGCACCCTTCACCATCTTAAATTTCCAAGGAAACTATATTTCTTAAATTGATGGAAATGTATGGAAAGCATACAGTTGGACCGAGAAACTAATTCTCAATTAAAATTATTTGACTAAATTACATAAGGATTCATTGAAGGCCTGGTATCCCTCTAGTTTTTAGATTTATCCTGCAATAAAATACAGTCTATTGAAAGACATACATTTGAACCACTACCATTTTTGCAGTTTATAAATCTTGGTTGCAATTTACTTACAGAACTGAGCTTTGGAACATTTCAGGCCTGGCACAGAATGCAGTTCTTACACAAGTTAATTCTCAATTGCAATCCTCTGACAACTGTTGAAGATCCATATCTCTTTAAACTGCCAGCATTAAAATATCTAGACATGGGAGCAATGCAAGTCCCATTTACAACAATTAAGAACATTCTCATGATGATTGTTGAACTGGAGAAACTGATCTTACCTAGCCATGTGGTCTGCTGCCTCTGCCATTTTACAAATAGCATTGAGGCTGTCTGCAAGACAGTCAAGCTGCACTGCAACAGTGCATGTCTGACAAACACCATACATTGTCCTGAAGGAGCATCTGTAGGGAATCCAGAAGGAGCATTCATGAAGGTGTTACAAGCCCCGAAGAAGCACACGAGCACTGAGCTGACTATTGAGCCGGAGACGGCCTCAGATAGCAGCGGCATCAACTTGTCAGTCTTTGGGAGTGGACATCTAGACACCAATGACGAGAGGGATGTTATCAGTGCACTAAGTTACATCTTGCCTTATTTCTGAGCAGTAAATCTAGATGTGAAATCAATGTTGTTACCGTTCATTAAACTGCTTTCTTCAAATGTGCAAGATGGAGATAGGCCCCTGGGTATTTTGAAAAACAGTACAAAGAGCCCCTCTCTTCAACCTGTATCCAACAACTCAACTTATGAAAATAAACTGAGAAAGCTGTATTTGCTGGAAAATATGTTAGATGCAGAAATACAAAAAAAAAAAAATCGATGAAGTTAAAAGGGAACAAAAAACTTTCATGCGTATGCAGTCCAGCTTTCTAGGACAAATTTAAATGCCAAATATTTGAAAAGAAATTAGAAACTATCCAGCTACAGGAAAACAGCCTGGCAAAGATTCAAAGTGTAGGCAAAAACCTGCAGAGAGTGAACAGACTCCTCATGGGCCCAAAGAGCATCCAGAAAAGGCACTTGGAACAGGTGGGAAAGCAGAGCATCAGGAGGGAAGATGGACCCAGACATTTGCGGAGAACACTGCCAAAGAAAAAAGGCTCGGGAGTCCAACCCAAGGGAGCCGAAACAGCCTCACATAGAGCAGGGGTCTGAGAAGTTAATGGGAAACACCGTCTACTCCAAGCCTTCGTTCACCCAAGAGCATAAGGCAGCAGTCTCCTTTGTGCTGAAACTCTTCTCCATGGCATGCCTTCTGCCTCCACCTCTGCAAAAGCCCTACCTCAGGTCAGAGACAGATCGAAAGACTTAACCTACACCACTTTCATTTTAGAAAATGCAAAGGCTAGAGTTAAAAATATGAAGACTGCTAAACCAATGGTACATTCCAGAAAAAAGTACTGCTTTCATAAAACTCGCTCCCGCATGGCTCACAGAACACCCAAGGCCAAAAAAGAGTTCAAACTTCAGAAAGAAAAGTTATCTTGATAGACCGATGCTCGCAAAGAGGCCTCCGTTCTCTGCAGCGAAGAGCCTATGAATTCCCCTTCACAAGGGGCTTTTTCATCTTAAGGAGATCCGAGCCCTCGGGAAAATGCTCTTCTGGAAATATTTGCTCCTTCAGAACGTTTTATAGAAAACACTAACGTAAAAAACACAACTGTAAGAAATGCCTTTGAAGAAAACATTTTTATGGAAAACACTACTATGCCAGAAGGCACCATCTCTGAAAACACAAACTACAATCATCCTCCTGAGGCAGATTCCGCTGGGACTGCGTTCAACTTAGGGCCAACTATTACACAAACGGAGACAAAGTGGGAATACAACAACGTGGGCACTGACCTGTCCCCCGAGCCCCAAAGCTTCAATTACTCATTGCTCTCGTCCCCAGGTGATCAGTTTGAAATTCAACTAACCCAGCAGCTACGATCCCTCATCCCCAACAACAATGTGAGCAGGCTCATTTCTCATGTTATCCGGACCTTGAAGATGGACTGCTCTGAGACCCACGTGCAATTGACCTGTGCCAAGCTCATCTCCAGGACAGGCCTCCTGATGAAGCTTCTCAGTGAGCAGCAAGAAGTAAAGGTGTTCAAGGCAGAATGGATACGGAACAGTGGAAAACAGAACTATATCAACGAGAGCATGGAAGCCCAGAATGAACAGAAAGAGCAGAAGTCAAGTGAGCTCACAAAAGAAGTTCCAGGATATGGCTATAACAACAAACTCATCTTGGCAATATTTGTGACTGAAATACTAACAACTTTAATTCTAGTCTTCTGCCTCATTGAGGTTTATTCTCACCGAAGGTCATCACAAGAAGATGAAGGCTTCTCAAGGGGCATTTTCAGATTTCTGCCATAGAGGAGATACTCTTCGCGGAGTGAGACTCACGTTGGATCTTTCTCACTCAGACAGCTGCTCTGGCTTAAAGATATGTACAAACCTCTCCACGCCACAAGAGTAAATACCAGGCATGGAAGCTGCACAAGAAGTCATCTAATGAGGACGAGATCCTCAACAGGGACCCTGGGGACAGCGAAGCCCCAACAGAGAAAGGGGAGGAGAGTGAAGCCCTGCCATAGGAGGAGAACACAGAGTGACCCCAGCCCGCCTCAGGCCTCCTGCAAAAATACTTAGCATAAACAACAAGGGCCATCAGAAAGAAAAGTGGGACTGAAGCCAGCGGCCCACGAGTCCACAGAGGCAGCGAGCCGAGGAAGCACAGGGCCATGATTCCCTCCCGTGTTTCCCAGTCTAGTCACCCAGACCTGAAAACATATCCTCAGGGGGTGGAGATTTTACAATACCATTGTTCTTGGTGGAAAAAAAAATCATTAGTTTATTATATATTGTGCACTGACAGTGACATAGTAGACTTCTTGATCATCTTGAGAAGTCTACGAGACACTAAAAGAATAATCTACTTGTTCGGTTATCTTAACTTTCAATGTATCTGTTTTGTCTTTTTGTCTTAATTTTATGCATTGAACTGCAGTGATTCTAACTAAAGTGAATAATAATTCAAGAAGCTTAGGCTCTATTAAAAACACACACTCATGAATTCTCTATTTAACATGCCTCAATATAGGAATTTAGTCAAAAGTAAATATTTTCCACCTTTACGGTGGTTCTGCCATTTCCAAATTCTTCCTCCCAAGTGCTCTCAATTTTGTTGTGTTGCTTTTTTTAGAAAACATTATCACCACAGCCCTGTTTAAATTTAGGTAATGGCTCCCTAAAGCCTCCATGTTAACGTCTGAATTTCTGACATGGTGCCTCCAATTTTATTCCAAATCCTTTTTTTTTTTTTTTTGAGACGGAGTCCCGCTCTGTCACCCAGGCTAGAGTGCAGTGGCGCGATCTCGGGCTCACTGCAAGCTCCGCCTCCTGGGTTCCCGCCATTCTCCTGCTTCAGCCTCCCAAGTAGCTGGGACTACAGGCACCTGCCACTATGCCCAGCTAATTTCTTTTTGTATTTTTAGTAGAGATGGGGTTTCACCGTGTTAGCCAGGATGGTCTCGATCTCCTGACCTCATGATCCGCCCACCTCGGCCTCCCAAAGTGCTGGGATTACAGGTGTGAGCCACCGTGCCCGGCCTGAATTCTTATCTCACTAATATTTGTCATACCTTCTATGTTCCTTCCAAATCCTCTTTATCTCCCAAAACTCAGTTCCTCCTCTGCCTTTGCATGTGGTCTATATGGAATGCCTAACTTTTTTTTTTGGTAGTGATAGGCCTTGCTCTACTGGCCAGGCTGGAGTGCAGTGGTGTGATCATAACTCACTGTAGCCTCAAACTCCTAGGTGCAAGCGATCCTCCTGCCCTGGCCTCCCAAAGTGCTCAGATTACAGATGTGAGACACTGCGCCCAGCCCACCTCTTTCCCACAGAATGTATCCTCCTTGTTCCTCAAGGTCAGTAAATATGCTTCCTCCTCTCTAGTCTTTTCTGGTTTTCTCCAGAAGCCAGGATCAGGAGTCACTATACCTCCTCTGTTTTCCCCAAGCATTTTATTAATAGATCTTTCATAGAATTCATTGCACTGTATGATATGCATTGGATTATATTGCATTATAGTGTTATATTACTGCATATTTTTCTCCACATTGTAAATTTCTTAAGGATAATTTCCTTTATTCATTTTATGTCCAACATTGTATTTCTTGTCATGTAATAAGCAATAAAATTTTGGTGACTTGAATGTGAGAAAACAAGAAGAAAAAAACAGACTTGAGGATTACACAGGTGTATGCCTTATTTTTCATTCTGCATAACTTCTGCCTGTATTTTATTGATAACCTTGGCCTTGAATATGTCTCATATTTCGGAGTAGGGTGTAGCAAATTAATCATCGAATTGCTTGTTTATACCATTCAATTTGATCATCACAATTTAGGTCTCTCGCAAGAAGAAAAAGAGGACTTTCACATAGGCGACAAATAAATAGGATACAAATAGGATTTGTTAATAATCGGAATCTGTTAAAAACAAGATAATTTTTATAGTTTTGTGATAATAACAAAGTAAAATAAATTGTGTTCCTAGGGTTTACTTATAAATTAAACACACTATTACCACTTTATTTTCCAATTTTATCTCTTTAAGAAAAAAAAAGTATTACTTTAAAATGATCTATGAGTACAATTTTATATGGAAAGGGCAATAACATTACTTTCAATGCAAATAGAAGTTTATCATTGCAAGGGCAACTGTAAAAAAGACTTTTAATTCACAACAGGGTGTGTGACATAGGCCTTTAATATGGGGCCAATGTCGCTAAGAAGTTGAAAATATAGTATTACAAAATCAGCAGAAAACAAGCAACAAAAGAAAAGTGTCTGTCTTCTCTTCTTTGTCCAACATGTTTGGGTGTTAGTATTGAAGGAGCTCTATAACAAGTGCAAATGATCTGTGAAATGAATCAGCTCTGCCCAGCATATACACAGAGACTATAAGGTTACTTATGTAAATATAGCTCTGCTGTGTTAATTGCTACAGGACTTAGACAGGTATGGCAGAAAGATGGCCTGATTTAGATGACCTAGACACTGATGTCACACTAAACTCTCAGAATTGGCTTCTTGGCTTTCCTCCTGACAAGTGACTGAAATGGGAGTAGGGTTGAATTTTATGAAGATGTGACACCCCACCACACACACACAATTATTGTATTTCCTTCTTCCTGCCTGTGTTATGGCCTGCTAATGATACACTTTACTTGAATGAACTCATGTGATCCAAATTTCCTATGGGATAGGGATTGATAATATTCACCATTTTAAGGAAATTACGGCTTGAAAAAACTAAATAATGTGGCAAGAAAGCCAGTAAGTTGCGAAGTCAGGGATGGTCCCAGGATTCTGTCTCTGGAGACTGTCCCTTCCACCCCATCACACATGGCCGCTGATCATGGAGACAGATTTCCATGATGCACAGGATGGTGGGTGCAGTGGGGAGGCAAGACGTGTTTACTACACTCACATCTGTCATTTACCAGCAAATCAACCATGGAAAGCACCAGGGTTCTTAAATAAATGACCCCTGCTGGGACTCACCTTAGATAGCGGACATGTTCGAAGCAGCCTTGGCTCACACCCAGGCTTGGGGCCTCTGTGAAGACGGCGCATCTGCCCATTTGATGTAGCAGAGCCTCCCAGCACACGCAGTGGGCATGCCCTGCAGGGCACATTTTTCTCATTCCACAGAGCGTCGATTTTAAGACAGATCACCCTGAATTGCCCTTAAAGCTGAGGACAATGTGTCCATCCACTCACACATCACATAAGAGACAGAAACTTCATTCTCTCTCTCTCTCTCTCTGTGGGTGTGTGTGAAGACATTTCCGTTCCCTCTCTCCCCCGCCAAGGCACCTGCTCAGCACACTTTCCTGTTGCTTTTTCCTCCTGGGCAGTGCCCGTCCTCCTTGCCTGATTCAGATCCTTCCCTCGTACTGCTGTCCAATATTTATTGCTCAGCTAAGTATCAAAAAAGAGGAAATACAAAAATATTGAGGGCTACTACGTGCTAGGTAATTTCATTCTTTATTGGAGAAAACCAAATATTTCAGAGCCTGTTTCTTGACGGTGTCACACCGTGAACTGACGGCAAATCCAAACTGGACTTTGGGCCTAGATAACCCCAAACCCGCTCATTTTCCTCAATCCCATCAGAGATCACCCTAAAGAGGGCGATTTATTTTTAAACAAATGAAACATCTATAGGTCACATTTATTATTTCCCATTAAAAATGAAAAGGATTCTATTAAATCCAATAAGGGGGAAATGAATATTTCTTCAATTTAGGTTTGTTCCTTTTATGGAATAAAATAATACGCGTTAGGTGTCACTGCTTCTTAGCCACTCATACATTACCATTTGGAATTATTTAGCATTTACAACCCAAAGTTGGTTCTCTAATCTATTGCTCATCTTTGTGTGGTAATTTTACAAAATGTCCTCTTCACTTTTGAAGACAAAGAAATGTGAAACGTTCACGATCAAATGATTCCCCGTGTTGCATTAGACGAACCCGAAGCAAAGCCTCCGGAGGGCGCTGGAGAAGCCACAATTTCAGACACCGCCGCAGTCTCAAGACACCACTGAGCGACTGTCCCCTAAGCTGGAAGCGGATGTGGCATTTCGAAATAACACGAAACGCAACCGGCTAGGAAGCAGGGCTTGGCGTAGCACGGCGGCTGCGTCCGCCGGACAGAGACGCCGAACCGGAAGAGCTAGCAGGAACACCGCCCACCGCTGGGAGGTGTCCGGAAGCGCAGCAGAGCGGGGGACTACATTTCCCATAAGCCCGCAGGGCAGGGCGAGGGGCGGGCGTCGGGGACGTTACCGGACAGGCCTTGCCCGGCAATACCAAGGTAAATGCCGGCGCCGCGGCTCTGAGGGAAGAGTAACTTATGATCTGCGCCTATATTTTTACTAGTAACCCTCCTAACCCATCCCCGAACTGACAAAAACGACTCTTCCATCCGGGAGACTTTGGGATTTCCGGGCCCCAGGACTCCACCCCCAACAACCTAGTCAGTCCCCACACCAACGCTGGGCCTGGGGCACTTCCCAAATGCCTAAGGACGCTGGGGGTTGCGCTAGTAAGTTGAAGGCCCAGGGTACCCCCTATCTAGGATTGACGACCCATACTCTTATTCGCCCCTCCCTCCACGCC
The DNA here is from genome assembly GCF_007565055.1 of Rhinopithecus roxellana. Classification (NCBI taxonomy): domain Eukaryota; kingdom Metazoa; phylum Chordata; class Mammalia; order Primates; family Cercopithecidae; genus Rhinopithecus; species Rhinopithecus roxellana. The sequence goes on from NC_044559.1 coordinate 106,418,313, forward strand.
CAGTATCCTATTTTTATTTTATTTTTTTAAATTATTGGTTTCTTAAATAGAGCCAGGGTATCGCCATATTGCCCAGGCTCGTCTTGAACTCCTGTCCTCAAGCGATCCTCCCTACTCGGCTTCTCAAAGTGTCGAGATTACAGGCGTGAGCCACTGTGCCCAGCCGTCCCCAAGTCCAGTCTCCTATTAAATCCGGCGGGAGGTGCCTGGCTCCCTGGGGCTGGGTGGAAAGGGTAGTAGAGGGGAAGTTGCCCTCCGTCCCAGCCCAGTTTAGGAGCCGACGACCTCCCCTCTCCTTAGGCTGCTCCTCGGACGTTCTTGGCTCAGGGCGGCGAAAACTGTCGAAGACCTGCGGGCCAAGGACTGCTGAACACCTCCATCCAAGGTCTCCAATGCTTTTCTCCATCTACCCTTTAGAGTGGTGTCACGATTGCCACTGGAGAGGCTAAGTGACTTGCCCTAGGTCACATAATTTAAATGGCAGTACTGGAGTTTCGCACAGAACCTGCCCCGACTTAAAGCCCTTTGCTTAGGCCCCATTACCTTCCTCAAACCTTAACTTAGGAGAGTGCAGGCGCTGGGGACCGCAGAGTCATTTTTGTTGCCCAGCGGTGCCGTCGAGTGCAGCTTTGGGCCCAGGCGCAGAACCCAACGGCGCATCCCCAGCGCGCACTTCGTCCACCCGGCTGCCAGAGCGGACACACAGGTCCGGCCTCGGTTTCCCCCTTGTGAACAAAAGCGCGCACAGCGTGCTCCCCGCACCGACCCTGAACTGTGGCCCCCTGGAAGGTTCTCTCTCCCTCTTTCCTTTCCTCGCTTCCCGGACCCTCCTCTGGGGACAGACGGACCGCGCGCGTCCTCGCCGCGGCGGCGGGTCGAGTGGGTGGGGTTTGCTGCACTGCTGCTGCGGCGGCGACGCCAGTGGATCCTCCGGTGACTCTGGGGCGGGGCTGTGGGGAGGGCACGGACTGACAGACGGACTCCGGCGGAATGGGGGGTGTGGCTGCTCCGCCAGGGTCCCCAGGGTGGGAGAGCGGCTCCGCGGCCACCGGTGCCCGGACCCCCTCTGTCTTCTGCTAGACATGCTCTTCCTCTCGGTGAGTTGTTTTGCTGTCGTCGCGGGCCGGATTCGTGGCCTTAGTCACGCCCCGGGGGAGGAGGAAGGAGCCTGGCCGCTTCGATCCGTGTGGCCTGGATAGGGCAGGGCAAAGGGGAACGAACTGACCCGCTTCGCTCCCGGGCCTCCTCCCTTTGGGCATGTTGATCCGCGGCTGCACTCCATGTTCCAGTTTCATGCAGGCTCTTGGGAAAGCTGGTGCTGCTGCTGCCTGATTCCCGCCGACAGACCTTGGGACCGGGGCCGACGTTGGCAGCTGGAGATGGCGGACACGAGATCCGTGCACGAGACCAGGTTTGAGGCGGCAGTGAAGGTGATCCAGAGTTTGCCGAAGAATGGTACGTGCGCTGGGCCCCGGCTGGAGACGCCTTCTGCAGAGAGCCACGAAGCCCCGGCTTACCTCTTTTCACTTTTTGGTTCTGGTGTTGTTTATTTAGCCAATTTTTTTTTTCCGTGTAGGAGCCATGTAGTGGAAGGGGAGCTATTGAATATGAATTAATTAACTTTTGATCTTTCAAACCAGAGAAAAATATAATATCCAGATTTTAAGTAGTGATTTTAAGTAGTTCGTATTGTTGAAAACAAAAGTCTTGTCACTTAATGACTGCGGATTTGGGTATACTAAAAAAAAAAAAAAATCCGGGCCAGGCGGGGTGGCTCACGCCTGTAATTCCAGCACTTTGGGAGGCCGAGGTGGGTGGATCACCTGAGGTCAGGAGTTCAGGACCAGCCTGACCAATATGGTGAAACCCCGTCTCTACTAAAAAATACGAAAATTAGCCGGGCGTGGTGGTGTGCGCCTGTAGTTCCAGCTACTCGGGAGGCTGAGACAGGAGAATTGCTTGAACCCAGGAGGCAAAGGCTGCAGTGACCTGATATCGTGCCACTGCACTCCAGCCTGGGCGAGAGAGCCAGACTCCGTATCAAAAAAAAAAAAAAAAAAAAAAAAAAGCCAAAAAACAAAAACAAAATTCTAGGCTGGGGTGCCTAATGCCACACACTCATAGGGTCTACCAGCTGAAGCCTTTTGAAAACTTTTGATATGAAGGGACAGAAAATAAAGAATACAGTCAATTGTGAAATAATTTCTCTTTATTTATTTTAATACATATATATTTTCTACCTTTTTATTTGCTATTCCATTATATAAGGTTCTCTTTTTTATATTCATATTGGACCTTCTTTCCAGCTTGTGAGAAAAAAGTCATTCCAGTTGCTGAACTCTTTCTTGTATTTAATGTGTTATTTCTCTGGCTGCTTTTTAGATTTCTTTTCTATCTTCGGTTTTCAGCAATTTGACTAGTAGGTGTGGTTTTTCTTCATATTAACCCTGTTAACAATTTGCAGAACTTTTTGAATTTGTAATTTTATGTCATAGACCAATGCGAAGTTTTTGGCTATTAGTTAAATATTTTTCTCTGTTCTAAATGCAGAGTCTTAGAGAGGAAGGCGTACTTTTCAATTCATGTCTTTCTACATTATATGAATTATATTTCACAATAAACATATTTATTTATTTAGAGATGGAGTTTCGCTCTTGTTGCCCAGGCTGGAGTGCAATGGTGCAATCTCAGCTCACCACAACCCCCACCTCCCGGGTTCAAACGATTCTTCTGCCTCAGCCTCCCGAGTAGCTGGGATTACACGCATGCGTCACCATGCCCGGCTAATTTTGTATTTTTAGTAGAGACGGGGTTTCTGCATGTTGGTCAGGCTGGTCTCAAACTCTCAAGCTCAGGTGATCCGCCCGCCTAGGCCTCCCAGAGTGCTGGGATTACAGGCATGAGCCACCGCGCCTGGCCCAGTAAACATATTTAGAAAGTAATGTTAGGTACTACTACTGTGCCACAATTGTAAAGCTAGCTGAATACAACAATAATACTATAGTATTTAATATCATGGTTTCTGTTTTCATTAATTATCATCTGGCTAGGTAACGAATATTCAACACAAATCATTCAGTAAAAATTAATTAAATGCAGATTCAGGAAATTTTAAAAACAAATACACACAAAATAGTGTTCCATTTGTAATTTCTTTCCTTCTACAGTGTTGTCTGAACCTTTTGTAATTTCAGACATTGTATTGGAGGAGGACATACGGGGGACTGAAAGATAAGAAAGAATAAACAAAATATAAAGAAATAACATAAATTTATTTAGGTATTGATTTTTTAAGTCCCTGATTATTAGAGTTTATAGAAAGGTATGATTCTAAGAGCTTTATGTAAGTAGTATGTTTACACTTTCTCCTAAAGCACACGTTTTTATAGTTTTTTGAAAACTGGTAAAGCTAGACTGATGTCTCTAGGCCACTATCCCTGTTGACATTCCTTATTAGGAAACCCGTATAAAGTACACTTTGTATTTACATAACATTTAAGAAGGTATTGCAAAGTTTTAAGATACCCTATCCGCCGGTGTGGTGGCTCACCCCTCTAATCCCAGCACTTTGGGAGGCCGAGGCGGCGGATCACAAGTTCAGGAGATCCAGACCATCCTGGCTAATACAGTGAAACCTCGTCTCTACTGAAAATACAAAAAATTGACTGGGCGTGGTGGCGGGCGCCTGGAGTCCCAGCTACTGGGGAGGCTGAAGCAGGACAATGGCATAAACCGGGGAGGCGGAGCTTGCAGTGAGCGGAGATCCTGCCACTGCACTCCAGCCTGGGCGACAGAGACTACGTCTCCAAAAAAAAAAAAAAGATAACATATCAGGCCAGGCATGGTGGCTCACACCTGTAGTCCCAACTTTGGGAGACTGAGACAGGCCCTGAGGTCAGGAGTTCAAGACCACCCTGGCCAACATGGTGAAACCCCACCTCTACTAAAAATACAAAAATTAGCTGGGTGTAGTGACCGGCTCCTGTAATCCCAGCTACTTGGGAGGCTGTGGCAGGAAAGTCGCTTGGGAGGTAGAGGTTGCAGTCAGCTGAGACTGCACCATTGCACTCCAGCCTGGGTGACAAGAGCTAGACTCCAACTCAAAAAAAAAAAAAAAAGATACCCTATCAAGTGGTAACTGTGTTGGATAACATCCAGTATACTGTTATCCCTTGAAACTAAGTTGATATTAATTGAAGCAGAAGTTTGTTATAATGAATTATAAATATTTTTGTAATACTACTTTTACACCATGTGATTTGCTTTGAATCATTATGCGAAGAGCAAGATCTTGGAGTTTTTTGTTCCTTGTTGCTCAATCCTTATTTAAGGCCTGAAATAGTAATGAATCCTATGGCATCTATGTTTGGTATGACCTTAACCTTTTAAAATTTAAATTCTTAGCTAATATTTCAAATACATATTAAATACATCATGTATGAGCACCTTGAGAACAGAAATCTTACTTGAGTGTCTTACACACAGACTACACTCAATAAATGATCTCGGTTTTTGTTTTTTTAATATCATTCACCTAAGCCAATAAACTTATTTGGTTGAGTTACTGAAGATATTTTGAGATTAAACTTCTGATCTTTTAAATTTAGATTTGTGTTATTTAAATAAGTGACCGTGTTAAACTGTGGTTTCTCCATTTTTTTTCCTTCTGCTTTATAAAGGTTTATGTCATTAAAACACTGTATCTATTAGGTACTCCTAAATGTGCATATATTATACAGATAATTATTATAGTGATTTGATAATTAATTATGCACTCTCGGCCAAACCTGAAACACCAGCTCTCAGTTTATCTGTGTGGTAATTTCCACAGCTTTTTTTTTTGTTTTTTTTTTGAGACCAAGTCTTGCTCAGCTGCCCAGGCTGTAGTGCAGTGGTGTGATCTTGGCTCACTGCAGACACCGTCTTCTGAGTTCAAGCAATTCTCCTGTCTCAGCCTCCTGAGTAGCTGGGATTACATGCACCCGCCATCATGCCCAGCTAATTTTTGTGTTTTAGTAGAGACAGGGTTTCACCATGTTGGCCATGCTGGTCTTAAACTCCTGACCTCAGGTGATATGCCTCCCTTGGCTTCCCAAAGTGCTAGGATTACAGGTGTGAGCCACTGTGCCCAGCCCTCACAGCTCTTATAAACTGCTAGCTTATGCAATTTACAAACTTTAAAAAAATCTTGTTACAATTTTTATTTTTATTTTTATACTTTTGTTATAAAGGTAATATACACTGATGTTTAAAACTTCTTTAAAAACAGATAAGTGAAAAGGAAAAGAATCTGCATACTTACTATTCAGAGATAGTCTTTAAACATTTTATGTTTATCTTTCTACTGTACTTATTATGTATATAAATATTTGCCAAAATGTATCATATTATATATGTTGTTTTTAAACTTGTTTTTCTACATTTATAATAGATCGTGGAACTTATACCATTATTTATATTTTTCTACAATATAACTTTTTAGGGCTATAGTTATATATTGTCCTGTTACATTTATATATCATAATTATTTAAATATTTATTATAAAACATTAACATTCCAATTTTTCAGTTATTGAGAATGCTGCAACTTATAGCACTTGCTTATACAATTTGAATTTTTTTTTTTTTTTGAGACAGGGTCTTTCTCTGTCGCCTAGGCTGTAGTGCAGTGGTATGATCACAGCTCACTGCATCCTTGACCTCCCTAGGCTCAGGAGATCCTCTCTGCTTAGCCTCCTGAGTAGCTGGGACTACAGGGTGTGCCATCACACCCAGCTAATTTTTGTTTTTATTTCTAGAGACAAGGTTTTGCTATGTTGCTCAGGCTGGCCTTGAACTACTGAGGGTCAGGCGATCTGCCTACCTCAGCTTCACAAAGTGCTGGAATTACAGGCGTGAGCCACCACAACTGGCCAATTTAAAAGTTTTAAACATGAGAAAAGTTATAGATATACTAGAAACATATATGAAGAATTATCATCAAATTGATGTCTCCAAAATTACGGAGATAGGCAGTGAGAAATCTATTTTGTCTTAGATTCTTTTTCTACCATAGTGTATACTCTTTGGCTTTAGCCCCAAATTCCTTATTCACTGAGAATTTGAAATTTGGCAGAGTGTACATGTAACTTTTTCAGTTACGCTAGTCAGTTTTGATTTGTCATAAGCTTTGAATAAAAATACCTTATTACAATTGCTTAATAATAGTTATTCTATATTTTAGTATGTTTTTAAAGAGACATTTGCTGGTTATTTTGGTTATATCTACTGCATGTCTATTCGTGTATTGTTTTATTTATTGAACCATCTTAGGCGTTGCTATTAAAATTTAAAAAGTTTGAGTGTTTTGAAATCAAAGAAGCAAACAACTGACAGAACCATAACTTTTGTTTCTATAAGATAGAAATAAATCATTATCTAAAGTATTAATGCAATATAAAATCACTATTAGTAGAGCTAAGCTAATTACAACCTTAGATTATCAGTTGTATTCCCCAGGTGATCTGTATTTAATGTGTGTTTCCAACAGGTTCATTCCAGCCAACAAATGAAATGATGCTTAAATTTTATAGCTTCTATAAGCAGGCAACTGAAGGACCCTGTAAACTTTCAAGGCCTGGATTTTGGGATCCTATTGGAAGATATAAATGGTAATTTTTTGTGTAGAGCTATGCAAGAATTTAAATTTTAATGACATAATTATCATATGGCTATTACTTAAGTGGTTATACATTATTCTGTGCAGAAAGTGTCCTAGGTATCTAGGTATTGGGTACAATTTTTATCCTCCAGGTTCTTTTTTTTTTTTTTTTTTTGAGATGGAGCCTCATTCTGTCGCCCAGGCTGGAGTGCAGTGGCAGGATCTCAGCTCACTGCAGCCTCTGCCTCCTGAGTTCAAGTGATTCTCCTGCCTCAGCAACCTGAGTAGCTGGGATTACAGGCGTGCGCCACCACGCCCAACTAATTTTTGTATTTTTAGTAGAAACGGGATTTCACTATGTTGGCCAGGCTGGTCTCAAACTCCTGGCCTCAGGTGATCCACCCACCTCGGCCTCCCAAAGTGCTGGGATTACAGGCGTGAGCCACCATGCCCAGCCTTTCCAGGTGCTCTTAGTACAATTTTACACAAATAGGAAAATCTTGGGGAGGACAGAAAAACAGTAAAACCAAAAGGGATAGGTACATCAAAGATAAAGAAGCATTTTCAGTTAATCTTTACTTTTATGGAGTTTTTCCCATTTTTTTTTTAAAGGCAAGAGCAACTCCCTAAGTTAAAAGAAACAAACTTTAACTGCCTCTTTTGCCTCCAAGAAAAATAATGGCTTTTCCTTGTTTGTGTTGAGCCTTGAAGATAATAAGTAATAGGAATATGACTCAGGTACTGCCACACTTTTTCTCTAAGCCGTCACTTCTGACCTACTGTAATTGATTAGAAATTTGATTTTTTGTATACTTAAAATAATTCTAAACTAAAAAGTATACTTAAAAGAATTATAAACTATAAATTAAAAGAATTATAGACACAGATACCTGTACCTATCTGTGCTGTTTTCCCAGTTGAGTAACAGTTGATATTCTTAATATAATTGAAACCTTCACAAATGTCTGAGAAAAGTCAATTTTAGACTGTACATTATGAACAGAATATGCTAATTGGTGAAACATGTTTTATTTATTTATTTATTTTTGAGATGGAGTTTCGCTCTTACTGCCCAGGCTGGAGTGCGATGGCGCGATCTCAACTCACCACAACCTCCGCCTCCCAGGTTCAAGCGATTCTCCTGCCTCAGCCTCCTGAGTAGCTGGGATTACAGGCATGTGCCACTACGCCTGGCTAATTTTGTATTTTTAGTAGAGATGGGGTTTCTCCATGTTGGTCACGCTGGTCTTGAACTCCTGACCTCAGGTGATCCGCCTGCCTCGGCCTCCCAAATTGCTGGGATTATAGGCATGAGACACTGCGCCCTGCGGTGAAGCATGTTTTAAAACCCACACTTATTTTGGACACAGGGTCTCACTCCCATCACTCAGGCTGGAGTGCAGTGGCATGATCACGGCTCACTGCAACCTCTGTCTCCTGGGCTGAAACAATTCTCCCACCTCAGCCTCCCTAGTAGCTGGGACCACATGCTTGTGCCATCACACCCGGCTAATTTTTAAAATTTTTTCCTAGACGGGGTTTGCCTGTGTTGCCCAGGCTGATCTCAAATTCCTGGTCTCAAGTGATCCACCTGCCTTGGCTGGGATTACAGGTGTGAACCACCATGCCACACCAGTTTGTTTTTTTTTTTCTCTTGAGATGGAGTCTCACTCTGTCTCCCAGGCTGGAGTGCAATGGCGCGATCTTGGCTCACTACAATCTCTGCCTCCCAGGTTCAAGCAGTTCTCCTGCCTCAGCCTCACGAGTAGCTGGGATTCCAGGCACTTGCCACCACGCCTGGCTAATTTTTGTGTCTTTAGTAAAGACAGAGTTTTACCATGTTGTCCAGGCTGGTCTCAAACTCCTTACCTCAAGTGATCTGCCCACCTTGGCCTCTCAAAGTGCTGGGATTACAGGCGTGAGCCACTGCACCCAGCCCATTTTTGTTTGTTTTTTGTCCACACATTGTGGTGTTCGGTTTCTTCACCCTGAATTGGAAGTGCCTAAGCTTGTTTTAAGATTTCTTAGTACTCTGCTTTCCTTTAAGATGTTTATGAATTGTCATAAAATAACAGGTTAAATGAAATAGTAATATGTTATTATTTAATATAACTTAATTTTAATAGTATTAAATATTATTTAATATGATTTGATTTACCCATTTTAAGAAGATTTAATTATTTGCTTCATGTTTCCCCCTAGAATTGACCTTTGGTGGAGTTAAACACCTTTGGGGAAAAACATGTAAAAAGGAGGGTTTACACGTCGGGCAAAAATTTGAAAGAACTATTATTATTTAGGGGTTTAAAAATTTCCTGTCTCTCACATTTTCAATATCCTAGAAGTGAGAAACCATTTCCTTTTTCAGTTCAAATGTACAAGTTAGGCTCTTATTTAAATTAATAGAACCTTTTAACCAAAATGTCTGTTCATTTAAAACATGGCTGGCTGGGTGCAGTGGCTCATCCCTCTAATCCCAGCACTTTGGGAGATCAAGGCGGTGGATCACTTGAGATTAGGAGTTCAAGACCAGCCTGGCCAACATGGTGAAACTCCATTGAAACTCTACTAAAATACAAAAATTATCTGAGTGTGGAGGCGCATGCCTGTAATACCAGCTACTCAGGAGGCTGAGGCAGGAGAATCTCTTGAATCCAGGAAGTGGAGGTTGCACCGAGCCAAGATCACACCACTGCACTCCAGTCTGGGCGACAGAGTGAGACTCCATCTCAAAAAAAAAAAAAAAACATGCCTGAGTGTTACAGCTCTTTTAGAATTTTTCTAGCAGGCTTTCTGGTCTTTACCGGAAAGCCTATTGAGAAATTTATATTAAAAAGAAAAAGAAAAAAGAAAATATGCCTGCCACAATTAATGTAGTCTTTTACACTTGGTCTTAGCCAAAGCCTGAGAAGCAATAATGTAGTCTTCTAAAATGTTTATTTCTGTTACTGTTCTTTGTAATAATATAAAAACTTTGAAGAGTTCTTATCAAATATTTATGAATAGTCTGTAGTCTCTGGTATATTACTACATAGATGGGTTATATACTTATTTGTTTTAAATACTATTTAATTTGCTAGTTTATTTGCTGTAATAATTTTCTTCATGGTGGCACATTTAAGACAATCCTGTTATGGCTTTAAGTAGAGCCTGTTTTAATTAGTAACCCTATAGCATCAACTATAAATTGTATTCTGAGCAATGAAAACTCAGATGTCTCTTTGTCATTATGTGGATATTTTCATTTCTAGGGATGCTTGGAGTTCACTGGGTGATATGACCAAAGAGGAAGCCATGATTGCATATGTTGAAGAAATGAAAAAGGTAGGGAAAATAATTCACAGGTAAAATGAAAATTCAGAGCAGCTCTAATTTAATTTGGTTATCAGACAAATTAGTTGCTTTGCTTTAAGGAGACTGTAGTATGTTATACAATAGAATCTAGATTATTGGGTTTATTAGGACTCTTCTGCTTCATTAAAGTTCATCTTAAGATAAGTGTTTTTTTCCTTAAGATATATACCACTGTGATGATGTGATGTTTTGTTTTTGTTTTGAGATGGAGTCTTGCTCTGTAGCCCTGGCTGGAGTGCAGTGGCGTGACCTTGGCTTGCTGCAACCTCCACCTTTCAGATTCAAGCGATTCTCCTGCCACAGCCTCCCGAGTAGCTGGGACTACAGGTGTGCACCACTACGCCCAGCTAATTTTTGTATTTTTAGTAGAAATGTGGTTTTTCCATGTTGGCCAGGCTGGTCTCAAACTTCTGACCTCAAGTGATCCACGTGCCTCAGCATCCCAAAGTGCTGGGATTATAGGCATGAGCTACTGCGCCTAGCCTGTTTTTTGATTTTTAATCTCCCCTATCTTTCTCTATAGTCAACTTCTTAAGAAGTGTAGAAATAGTAATCTTTGAAAATACTGAAGTCTCTTACTCAGGAGTCTAGGAAGTAGCTGGACTCTCTTGAAAGTATTTCAGCTTTGGAACTTTTTACTTAGTTCAATAATGTTCTCATCCCAGTTTTCACTCATAAATTGAGGTAGGTATTCTCATCACTGGAATTCTGTAAGAAGTTACATTTTTCTGTGAGTACATAGATCCTTCAGAAGCATAGTAAGATAAGTTTTCAGGTTCTCTGCTAACTAGTAAGCAGGGACGTTCATTTTAACTAGCTCTTGTAAGTGTGTCAAAGGCATTCTTTTGAGGAGCAAGTATATGAAGAAATCATGAATTTTAAAGATGATCATAGAGACTTTTTTTTTTTTTTTTTTTTTTTTGCGATGCAGTCTCGCTCTGTTGCCTGGGCTAGAGTGCAGTGGCATGATCTTGGCTGACTGCAACCTCCGCCTCCTGGGTTCAAGAGATTCTTTTGCCTCAGCCTCCCAAGTAGCTGGGATTACAGGTGCACGCCACCACACCAGGCTAATTTTTGTATTGTTAGTACAGGTGGGATTTCATGACGTTGGCCAGGCTGGTCTCAAACTCCAGACCTCAGGTGATCCACCCGCCTTGGCTTCCCAAAGTGCTGGGATTATGGGCATTAGCCACCATGCCCAGCTGAGACTTTTTATAAAGAACCATTTTTATGTTAGACATGGGTCAGAGGTTGTGAAATCTAAGTTTGATAATTTAAAATAAATTATCTTTGAACATAAATAAAATCTGTAAAAAAGAATAGTTTTCTGCCATATGATTTGATGGTATTAATCTTGGTAGTAATTTTTATTTGTTATTACTAGATTTAGACTAGTTTTTTTTTTGTTTTTTTTTTTTTAAATTTCTCCTACACTGCTTATAGTCTTGCCCTTTGTTACCTTCTTGCAGTTTTTATTTGGTAGACTTTGTAACAAAGGGCAGAGTTTAGTTCTTTTGGCTATTAACTATGTCAATAACACAATAACAGATAGGCCTTTTGAAAGCAGAGAAAGAAAGATAATCGAAAGCCGTTTGGTTTCAATTTCTTTATAATTTTTAGGACATGCTTCTATAATGTAAAGTTGAATTGACACATTAAATAAAATTTACCCATTTTTCCTATTCAATTGTGTTAATTACTGGTATAGCCACATTTTAAAGTTGGAGGACGATGAAGCAATGTATATTCTGCCTTTTTCCCTAAGAAAGATTAAAACTATATTGCTGCTAAAATACCTGTAACTCATTCTTTAATTAAAATAATTTACTTTTTTCATTCAGACTTTAAAAATGTTATTGCATATTGTGAATATGGCAAAGTTTACAGTGCAGTTTTACAGGTAAACCTAAAAATATCAAGATACCCATAAATTGAAAATTTGATTACTCTTTTGAATTATTTTTAGAGTTTAGCTTTATGACTTATCAGTCAATAAAATTGCATGTTTCTAAATAATCTTGTGGGATAGTACATTATCCCAAAGATTTGATTATTGAATTTGGGACTTATTCTAATTTTGATAATTTACTAATTGAAGCACTTGTTAAATTATCTCCTTAAATATAGTCTTTGTCAATTTTTTTTTTTTTTTGAGGCAGGGTCTGGTTCTGTTGCCCAGGTTGGAGTGCAGTGGTGCATGCCTCAGCCTCCCAAGTAACTGGGATTACAGGGGCATGCCATCAAGCCCAGCTAATTTTTAGTATTTTTAGTAGAGATGGGGTTTCACTGTGTTGGCCAGGCTGGTCTCAAACTCTCAAACTCCTGACCTCAGGTGATAAACTCGCCTCGACCTCCCAAAGTGCTGGGATTACAGGCATGAGCCACTGTGCGCCTGGCCTGTCACTGTCATTATTCTTTAGAGTATAAACCTCATTTTATGTCTTTGCAGTCAGAGGTTTCAGCAATCTTATTAATTTAACTTATATTTTATAATGAATGATGTTTTGTAGAAAGTGACTTTTCATAATTTTTAAGTTGCCCCATAAAATATCACTGAGAAAGTTGATTGAATAAAAAATTCTTTTAATGCTGGGCATGGTGGCTCATGCCTGCAATCCCAGAACTTTGGGAAGCCGAGGCGGGCAGATCACCTGAGGTCAGGAGTTTGAGAACAGCCTGGCCAATATGGCGAAACCCCGTCTCTACTAAAAATACAAAAAAATTAGCCTGGTGTGGTGGCATGCACCTGTAGTCCCAGCTACTCGGGAGGCTGAGGCAGGAGAATCATTGAACCAGGGAGGCAGAGGTTGCAGTGAGCCGAGATTGCACCACTGCACTGCAGCCTGGGTGACAGAGCAAGAATCTCTCTCAAAAACAAACAAACAAACAAACAAACAAAAAAAAAAAACCAACTATTTTAGCATAATAGAATTATGTCTTGTAGAAAATTGCTTTTCATAATTGATAAAGTGTCCCATCAAATGTCACTGAAAAACTTGATAGAATAAAACATTATTTTAATATAATGTAATAGGATTTTAGCTTTGAGGGAAAGTAATGTGGTTTGAGGGGTGGGAGAAATGCATGTTTAATTCAATAAGGTTTATTTATAGATGTATAAAATTATGTTTTTTTGAGGCAGAGTCTCGTGTTGTCGCCTGGGCTAGAGTATAATGGCACCATCTTGGCTCACTGCAACCTCTGCCTCCTCGGTTCACGCCATTCTCCTGCCTCAGCCTCCTGAGTAGCTGGGATTACAGGTGCAGACCACCACACCTGGCTAATCTTTTGTATTTTTAGTAGAGATGGGATTTCACTGTGTTGGCCAGACTGATCTCAAACTCCTGACTCCATGATCTTCCCACTTCGGCCTCCCAAAGTGCTGGAATTATAGGCATGAGCCACCACGCCTGGCCAAAATTCTATTTTTTTTTTTTTGTACAAATTTAGGCTATCTTCGGGGGATTTCCAGAGTATTCAGCTAACATTTGAATAATGTACCTTATGTCTGTTGAATTTTAAAAGAGATGGGTATCCTCAACCCTGGCTACACATTAGAATCACTAGGGGATCTTGTGAAAAAATACAAAGGCCCCAGGATGACCCCAGACTAATTATTTCAGGATTTCTAAGAGATTGGGATAATCTCTGTAATACAGGGAGGATTAGAGGATGGTCCCATTAAAGATGGAATCTCGGCCGGGTGCGGTGGCTCAAGCCTGTAATCCCAGCACTTTGGGAGGCTGAGACAGGCGGATCACCTGAGGTCAGGAGTTCGAGACCAGCCTGGCCAACATGGTGCAACTCCATCTCTACTAAAATACAAAAATTTAGCTGGGTGTGATGGCAGGCACTTGTAATCTCAGCTACTAGAGAGGCTGAGACAGAAGAATCACTTGAATCAAGGAGGTGGAGGTTGCAGTGAGCCAAGATCACACCATTGCACTCCAGCCTGAGCAACAGAGTGAGACTCTGTCTCAGAAAAGAAAGAGAAAGAGAGAGAAAAAAAGAAAGGAAGGAAAGAAAGGAAAGGAAAGAAAGGGAAGGAAAGGGAAAAAGGAAAAGGGAAGGAAAGGAAGGAAACAAGGAACCTGAAAGTTGCCATGGCTGAGGGTCTAGTCCAAGGGAGGAAAGGAGGAAGGGAGGAAGGGAGGGAAGGGAGGGAAGGGATGGAAAAGGAGGGAAGGGAGGGAATGGAGGGAAGGGAAGGAAGGAAACAAGGAAACTGAAAGTTACCATGGCTGAGGGTCTAGTCCATAGCTCAACAACTCTAGAACACCAAGAACACCTACTTTCTCTGAGTACAGAGGGTTGGCTTTTGTTTTAAGGTTTCACTCGTGGTAAACATCTTTTGCACATTGAGGGGGAAAACGAATGCTAGTTTCTTAGAGTGAGTGATAGGCTTCTAGTGATCAGCATACTCAGGACTGATATCTAGGTCACTTTTCAAAAGGCTAAAAGTGCTTGGGAGACTGAATTAATGATTCTGTTGTACAGAGAGTAGAGCGTTGGGATTTGGATGGCTTTAAGAGATGTGGTCATTTTGGACCAAAAAAGCCTGAGAAATTTAGTCTTCGCTTTCTTAGAGTATCTCTACACCTTTCCAGTATATTTTCATCGTCTGGAAATGATGTCTCTCACTGAGGAAAAGTGCTGGATAGACCTAGAAGAATTATTGTGCTTTGGATGCTGCTTTTCTGGTGTCCATGCAGCTTACCAGATATTTCTGTCAAAACATTCTTCATTTGCTTGGGTTATAATATATTAAGTTAGCATAGTTAACTTATAACTTTAGACCAGGGATGTCCTATCTTTTGGCTTCCGTGAGCCACACTGGAAGAAGAATTGTTTTAGGCCGCACATAAAATACACGGATACTAACGATAGCTGGTGAACTAAAAAAAAAAAAAAAAAAAAAAAAAAGAAGCAAAAAAAATCATAATGTTTTAAGAAAGTTTATGAATTTGGGCCAGGCGCAGTGGCTCACGCTAGTAATCCCAGCTAGTAATCCCAGCACTTTGGGAGGCTGAGGTGGGTGGATCTCTTGAGGTCAGGAGTTCAGACCAGCCTGGGTAACATGGTGAAACCCTGTCTCTACTAAAAATACAAAAAGTTAGCCGATCATGGTGGTGTATGCCTGTAGTCTCAGCTACTCGGGCAGCTGAGATAGGAGAATTGTTTGAACCCCAGAGGCAGACGCTGCAGTGAGCCAAGATCGTGCCACTGTACTCCAGCCTGTGCGACAGAGTCAGACACTGTCTCTATAAAAGAAAAAAAGAAAAAAAAAGTTTACGAATTTGTATTGGGTATTTAAAGCCATCTTGGGCCACATGTGGCCTGAGGACTGCAGATTGGACAAGGTTGGTTTAGATAACATCTTCTCTGAGGGTAGGTAGTAGTTACCTAGACTGAGATTTGTCTGTGTCTGCTTGTGTGTGTGTGTGTGGTCTGTATCTCATGTGGGTACATGTGCACCATTTCTTGTATTTCAACATTGGTGTAAGGGAGATAATTTTGCAAATGGCTGAGATCATTCTTGGTTTGTGTATGTTTAAAGTTTCTTCCTCAGAGAATAATCTCTTCAAAAGGGTGGAGGCAAGGGCTGAGAAACTTCCTATTGGGTACTGGGTGACTGGATCAATAGAAGCCCAAACTTCAGCATCACACAGTATACCCTTATAACAAACCTGCACATATACCCTCTGAATCTAAAAGAAAAAGAAAAACCAAAGAGAGTAACCTCATCAATTTTGGATGTGTCTTGCTTTGGCTACTGTGTCTTCACTATATTAACTACTGACATTCTGGTTTGTTGACAGAATGATTACTCAGTTGATACTTGCTTAGTGCCAACGGATACTCCTTTTATTTCGTGCTGACATTTCAAGTCCACAGTTTACTCTTTTACCCTATAGGGTGTGAGAAACCCAGATGCTGAATTTAGTAGCCTTAAAAATAAGGATGAAGTTAAGAAAGAGATCTTTTAATAAGCCTTGAGAAATAGAGATGTTGCTTGCTTGTCAGGATGTGGTATGTGATTGGCTTACTAGATTCTGCTAACTGAAGTCTTGATATTACAGCAGTGTGGGATGGTGTAAAGGGTGCTGATTTATGTTTGAATTATTTCTCTGCCATTTGTTAGTTGTGACTTGGTCACATTAAAGTAAACATTTCTCCTGGTTTGAATCTGATTCTCAGAATTATTATTATAATTCAAATATGTTACAACAGATATTTATAATAAACAATAAAACATTCCTCCACATGGCCCTAGCCTCATAACAAATGTTTCCTTTAACAAAAAGAAATTTTGTGATTAAAGCATTCCTTTCACAGTACATTCAGAGGAGCAACAATCAGATAATTTACTCCAAGTTGTAAAATTAAATTATAATCACTAGAACCAGTTATTGTTAACATAGTTCATTCTGTATAATCTCTCTCAACAACTTCCTCCTACACGTACAACACAGTGGGGAACGGTGTTGATGAGCATGTCTCAGATCAAAATCCTGTCAGAGTTGCTGACTACCATAGACCACCGATGATCCATCTTATATCTGGTTTAGAAATAAAAGCATGTTGTTTGAACAATAATTTTAGGGTTTTGGCCGGGCACAGTGGCTAACACCTATAACCCTAGCACTTTGGGAGGCCGAGGTAGGTGAATCACTTATGAAGGTGTCTGAAATTGCTTGAAGGTGAGAATTGCTTGAACCCGGAAGGTGGAAGTTGCAGTGAGCTGAGATCGTACTGCTGCACTACAGCCTGGGTGATGATGGAGTGAGACTCTGTCTCCAAAAAAAAAAAAGAAAGAAAGAAAGAAAGAAAGGGAGCGGGGGAGCGAAGGAGCCAGTTCTGGTATCTTTTTTTTTTTTTTCTGGGGAGACAGAGTCTCACTCTGTTGCCCAGGCTGGAATGCAGTGGTGCGATCTTGGCTCACTGCAGCCTCCACCTCCTGGGTTCAAACAGTTCTCCTGCCTCATCCTCCCAAGTAGCTGGGATCACAGGTGCATGCCACCAAACGTGGCTAATATTTGTATTTTTAGTAGAGATGGAGCTTCACCATGTTGGCCAGGCTGGTCTCGAACTCCTGACCTCAGGTGATCCTCCCGCCTCGGCCTCCCAAAGTGCTGAGATTACTGGCATGAGCCCGGCCCCTGGTATCATATTAAACATACTGTGATTAGCACACACAGAGCTGACTTTATTCTTTTTAATATCTGCAAAATATTTCAAATCTAGAAGTACTTTAATTTCTTTGATCAGTCACCAATTGATGGCTGTTTAAGTACCTTTTCAGTTAATTTACCTTGCTCTTTAAATTTGATGATTCTAAATTGGCCCATATTTATGAAGGTGTCTGAAAGTGATTGCCATTTCCTACTTTACTTTTGTGCCCTGTTAGAAATACTACGCTACCTTATTGTTAAAGAACAGACATCATAATTTTATTCTAACTTGAGTTTTCTATTTCATTTAATGAAAGCCCCCAGTTTGTTTGTTTGTTTGTTTCCTTTATTTTTTTGGAGACAAGATCTCGCTCTGTTGCCTAGGCTGGAGTGCAGTGTGGTGTGATCATGGCTCGCTGCAGCCTCAATTTCCTGGGCTCAAGAGATCCTTCCATCTCAGCCTGCTGAGTAGCTGGGACTACAGGCGTGCACCATCATGTCTGGATAATTAAACAAATTTTTTTTTTTGTAGAGATGGGCTCTTACTATGTTGCCCAGGCAAGTCTCGAACTCCTGGGCTCAAGCCATCCTCCTCCTGCTTTGGCCTCCCAAAGTGCTAGGATTATAGGTGTGAGCCATTGTACCCTGACCCCTAGTTTTTAATACACAATTTATAGGTAATTGTATGAAATTTTACATGAAGCTCTTGTAAAATAGTCTTCAAAATGAGAACGCTTTTAGAGCTTTAATATACTTGAAGCTTTTCTAGGAGTGTATATACATTTTTTAAAAGGATTCCTTTTATTTTATTTTTTAATTTTTGGAGATGGTATTTCACTCTGTCACCAAGCCTGGAGTGCAGTGGTGCCATAACGGCTCACTGTAGCCTCGATCTCACAGGCTCATGTAATCCTCCCATCTCAGCCTCTGGAGTAGCTGGGACCACAGGCACACACCACCATGCCTGGTTAATTAAAAAAATTTTTTTTTTTTTGTAGAGACAGGGTCTCACTATGTTGCCAAGGCTGGTCTCAAACTCCTGGGCTCAAGCCATCCTCCTACCTTGGCCTCCCGAAGTGCTAGGATTACAGGCATAAGCCACCACCTCACCTGGCCACAGTGTGTATACATTAAGTATGTAATTAATGTAGATCCTTCAGAGAGTGTATTATGAACGTCAAATCTTAAAATTATTGACAAATTGGAAATAGGAGATTATCTGATACTAGTGGAGATCAAACTAAGAGTTTGTGATTTCACAATATTTGTTTCTTTTGATTACAGATTATTGAAACTATGCCAATGACTGAGAAAGTTGAAGAATTGCTGCGTGTCATAGGTCCATTTTATGAAATTGTCGAGGACAAAAAGAGTGGCAAGAGTTCCGATGTAACCTCAGGTTGGACTATTTTACCTATTTTTAAATTCATCAACTGATATATTATGCGCATATTAATATTTGTATGTCTGATTTTTTTTCTTACTTTCACACGCCAGTCCGACTGGAGAAAATCTCTAAATGTTTAGAAGGTAGGAATCATGAAATCATGTAAAAGTTTTGTTTAAAATTTGCATGTCAAAAGAATTCTGCACAAACTTATAGAACTTACAGTCTTGTCACCCAGGAGTTTTCATTCCAAGCAAACACATTGTATGAAGTTCCAAAACATTATAAACCCTTAAACTTTTAACCCTAAAGTTGTAAGCTATTAAAATACACCAGGTAATTTACTTAGTATGTTCAAAATTATAGCAGAATTCATGGTTTTATTTTGATAGATCATGTTTTCTATTTTGCTTTGAGAATTAAATTAATAGTACATTGAATTCAATGATTTACTAGCTAATTTTAAAATGGATATGTTGGCCAGGTGTGGTGGCTCATGTCTGTAATCCCAGCACTTTGGGAGGCCAAAGCGGGCAGATCACCTGAGGTCAGGAGTTCAAGACCAGACTTGCCAACATGGTGAAACCCTGTCTCTACAAAAAACACAAAAATTAGCCAGGCATGGTGGCACACACCTGTGATCCCAGCTACTTGGCAGGCTGAGGCACAAGAGTCACTTGAACCCAGGAGGTGGAGGTTGCAGTGAGCCCAGATCGCTCTGCTGTACTCCGGCCTGAGCAACGGAGTGAGATGCTGTCTCTAAAAATGGATGTATTTAGAGTATGGTTTAACTGTAGTATAGTAAGCTAATGCAAGACAGGTAATTCATTTAGCTTTTTTTTTTTCTTCTTCTTCTTCTTTCAGTTCAAGCATCTCTGCACGGATTGCAGTTTTCTTTTTTTTTTTTCTTGTAGAATTTTGTCTTCATGTACACAAAGGATTGAAAGGATTATGTTTTGCATATTTGTAGGAGTTGAATAAAATGCAAGATTTGTGTATTAACTAAACATTTGATCTTGAAATTTTTTTAGAAAGCAGGGTGAAATGAGACCACAAGAGTCAATTTACGAGAAAATTGTATACCCTTTAAATAAAAATTGCCTGGCATCCGCTTTTTTTCCTTGTCATCCCTATTTATAAGACATCTTTTAATAATTGACAGTAATGGCAGCATTTCGGAATAGTAATCTTCCTGTGCTGAAATCAGTCCTTGTACCTGTCACGGTAATAAACTATGTGCAAGTCGTACTGACTGCTTACTGGGCATAACTCTGTCACATCATTCTACATCTGATTTGCTTACAGAAGTCAAATATTAACAAGTAGTCCTTCTTACAAGGCATGCTTATTCAATTCAGAAAAAACTAAATGTTATTTGAGATGGCGTCTTCCTCTGTCACACTGACTGGAGTGCAGTGGTGCCATCTCGGCTCACTGCAACCTCTACCTCTTGGGTTCCAGCGATTCTCCTGACTTAGCCTCCCAAGTAGCTGGGATTCCAAGTGTGCACCACCATGCCTGGCTAATGTTTGTATTTTTAGTAGAGCCGGGGTTTTGCCATGTTGGCCAGGCTGATCTCGAACTCCTGACCTCAGGTAATTCTCCCAACTCAGTTTCCCAAAGCGCTGGAATTAAAGGCATGAGCCACTGTGCCCTGCCAGAAAAAAAAATTAAATGTTTTTAGTATGTCAGGCATGTTAGGATGCAGAGGGAAATAAATCTGGATCTGCTGCAGTGGTGTCCAGCCACTGGCCAGAGGCAGATATTTAAACAGCTAATTATAAAACAAAGAAGAGTAAATAATAGTAATAAAGGTGCAGGCTCACAGCTTCCTAGCTATAACTTAAAATTTTAAAAATCTTTGAAGACCAGAAGTTTGTTGGTAAACTCATTTGGCAGCAAAACCTGTCTGATATGAACTAAAAATCTGGGGAGCAAAAGTTCTGACCTAAAGTAAAACGAGGGTATTTTGAGTCTCTGTCCTCTTTAGTGTAACTATTTATATGTTTTGTTGCAAAAATCATATTTTCTCTTTTTAGTGAGAGCTGCCTTAGACTCTATTGGATGTATTACATAATATACCAAATGGCATATGTACCATATAACCTTTGCAAAATTAGAAAACTTGAGATTTCAAAACATATCTGGATCCAAGGGTTGTAAGTAAGGGATTGTGGACCCTCACCCTAATTTTTTTAACCTGAGCCATTCTGGTGGACATTTAGGTTATTTATTCCTTCAGATCTTCAGAAAATACTGCTGAGAATGACCATGTACATCTGTCATTTCATATATGTGAAAGCATATCTGTAAGAAATATTAGAAATGGAATTAAAAATGTTTGATGTTTGTAATTTTGTAAGATATTACCAAATTGCAAGACAGTTTGCAATCTTGCCTTTTTTTTCCTAAACAAAGCATTTTCTTAAAAGTAGCCATTTAGGTCCAATAGAACAGATGTATCAGTTTTACATGGCCATTTTCAGAATATACATATACAGTAAGTTTTGAAATTAGAATGATGAGTCCTCCAATTTTGTTCTTTTTCAAGATTGCTTTGGCTAATCTTGATCCTTCACATTTTCGTATGAATTTTAGAATCTGCATGTCAATTTTTGCAAAAATGCCAGCTTGGATTTTGATAGAGATTGCAGTGAATTTGCAGATCATTTTGGGGAGTATTGTCACTTCAAAAATATTGTCTTTCAATTCATGTTCTCAAAACAGTGTCCAGTAACCAACAGCATTAGCAACAAATGTGATCTTTATAGAAATTCGGAATCTTACATCACCCTAGACCTACGAATTCAGAATCTGCATCTTAAATAGCTCTCAGGAGGTTTGTATGGACATTAAAGTTGAGAAGCTCTGATGTTACTCTCAGGATATAACCTTGGCCACTTGGACAATTTGCTTTTCTAAGTGATTGATCACATCAGTGGATACTTTAAGAAAAAACTTAAATATCACAAAGACATGATAATTTGAGTTGTGCACCTGAAGCCCTAAAGGTAATACTGGAATAAAGTTTTTAAAATGGACTCCAACTGTAATATTGATGAGATTGTTGGTAGAACCAAAAATGTACTTTAGTTTTCAGCATGCTAGTATATAGGAAGTATCTCTTCATTTGCCATGTATGAAGATCCATTGATCTCTAACTTTATTTTTACTGATATTAACTTAAAAATAATTTACCTTCTGCCTGATTCAGAAAGGATTTAAGATAGCGTGATCATAAGGTGATAATTGAAGGAATTTGTCTATGTAATATATGTATGTTTATGGTCAAAGAAAATAATACTATTATATATATATAACTAACATTTTAATCCACAATTATTTTATTAGTTATTTGTAAATTGTATTAGTATTACTTGGAAATTATGGTATAATTGTATATTACCACATTGTGACTAAGTGGTCATTTGATGTTTTAGATCTTGGTAATGTTCTCACTTCCACTCCAAACACCAAAACTGTTAATGGTAAAGCCGAAAGCAGTGACAGTGGAGCTGAGTCTGAGGAAGAAGAGGCCCAAGAAGAAGTGAAAGGAGCAGAACAAAGTGATAATGGTAATGTTTGGATAATCAGTTAGTAATTTTACAATAAATAAACTAAGAGGGTATGAAGACATTTGGGCTGATTTGGTATTATAGAAGATTGGAGCAGGTGGTGGGATGTAAGCTGTTGACCTTATAACCAGGTTTGCTGTGGACTGAAAGGCTCTGCTACAGAGAAAGGAAAAACCAACCTTATGCATAAATGGAATAGGTGTTAACTGAAGGTTGACAAGCATAGGCCACTCCTCCAAATGGACGGCCTGAAATGCTGCATTAGACATGTGCTATTTTAAGGTGTTGTTTCCAACATGAATCTACATAAGTTACTAAGGACAGGAGACAAGTTAGACTCTCAATATCTTACCAAAAATAGAATGGAATCCAGAGAATAGGATACAGGCATAAGTTTTTTTTGTTTTTTTTTTTTTTTTTTTTTTAGATGGAGTCTCGCTCTGTCGCTCAGGCTGGAGTGCAGTAGTATGATCTCGACTCACTGCAACCTCTGCCACCCTCTGCAACCTCAAGCCGTCTTCCTGCCTCAGCCTCCCAATTAGCTGGGATTGTAGGCATGCACCATCATACCCCGCTAATTTTTGTATTTTTAGTAGAGACAGGATTTCACCATGTTGATCTCAAACTCCTGACCTCAGGTGATCTGCCCGCCTCGGCCTCCCAAAGTGCTGGGCCTATAGGCATGAGCCATCGCACCCGGCCTACAGGCATAAGTTTTCATGAAGAAGGAACATTGGAATTATGGCTTAGAGCATTGAGGGCTCTGTTAGAATACCAATGACACATGGGAAGACTGTTTTCAAAAGGGGAGGCAGAAAGACACTACAACAAACTGTGGCCAGGCATGGTGGCTCATGCCCGTAATCCCAGCACTTTGGGAGGCCGAGGCGGGCAGATCACCTGAGGTTGGGGGTTTGAGACCAGCCTGACCAACATGGTGAAACCCCATCTCTATTAAAAATACAAAAATTAGCCAGGCATGGTAGCAGGCGCCGGTAATCCCAGGTACTTGGGAAGCTGAGGCAGGAGAATCACTTGAACTCGGGAAGTGGAAGTTGCAGTGAGCCAAGATCATGCCATTGCACTCTAGTCTGGGTGACAGAGTGAGATGCCGTTTCAAAAAAAGAAAACCAAAAACTGCGTAACTTAGTTTTGCCTTCCCTTTCCAGTAAGGTATGACAAAGAGCGCCTTCTTTAAAGGTCCTTTTTATCAGCTACGTGGACCCCTTTGCACTGCTAGGTCTCATAGAGCAATTCGCTTATGCCTAAGGGAGTAAAAAGACTTTGAGAGATTACTTTTTAAAAGAAACTGTAGAAGATTGACAGGGAACTGAAACAATTTTGAAGCCAACATAGTTTGGGTGAGCTCTCAGCCTATAGTAAACCCCATTTCAAGGAGCATGCCTTCTCTTTGATCCAAGTAGGAAACCCTTCAAAGGGATTGTGAGGTTAGGGAAATGACAGCTGGATGTTAAAACATGGTATGCAGAAGGTAACCTACTGTGAACTTTTATGAATCTCTCCATTTTCTCATAAAAGATAAGAAAATGATGAAGTCAGCAGACCATAAGAATTTGGAAGTCATTGTCACTAATGGCTATGATAAAGATGGCTTTGTTCAGGATATACAGAATGACATTCATGCCAGTTCTTCCCTGAATGGCAGAAGCACTGAAGAAGTAAAGTCTGTTGATGAAAACTTGGGGCAAACTGGAAAATCTGCTGTTTGTATTCACCAAGGTATTGTCCCCAAATAATTCTGTGTCCAGCCTCTTTCCTATGAATAGTCTTTTAATAATTACAGGATCTTTAGGATCAGTTTTGAATTTAAAAATCTCTTGTTTAGTAATATCTTAGGGCTTATTAATATTATAAGGGTTTATAGTTTTGAAAGAGCATGAATTAGGGCCAGGGTTATATATGTATCTCTTTCTGTTGCCTAGGCTGGAGTGCAGTGGCATAGTCAAGGTACACTGCAGCCTTGAACTCCTGGGCAGTTCTGCCTCAGCCTCCTGAGTAGCTGGGATTACAGGCATGTACCACCATGCCCAGTTAATGTTTAAATTTTTTGTAGAGACAGGGTTTTGCCAGGTTGCCCAGGCTGGTCTGGAACTCCTGAGTTCAAGTGATCTGCCCGCCTCGGCCTCCCAAAGTGCTAGGATTACAGGTTTGAGCCACACACTGGCTTATTTTTTAATTTTTAGGGATACATAATAGTACATGTGAGAAACATTTCTTTTTTTTTTTTTTGGTGTGAGATGGTGTCTCACTCTGTTGCCCAGGCTGGAGTGCAGTGGCGCAATCTCGGCTCACTGCAACCTCCACTTCCTGGGTTCAAATGATTCTCCTGCGTCAGCCTCCCAAGTAGCTGGGATTACAGGCACATGCCACCACGCCCGGCTAATTTTTTGTATTTTTAGGAGAGACGGGGTTTCACCCTGTTGCCAGGGTGGTCTCAAACTCCTGACCTCAAGTGATCCGCCCACCTTGGCCTCCCCAAGTGCTGGAATTACAGGTGTGAGGCAACGCGCTTGGCCGAGAAACATCATTTCTTTTGTGTGTGTGTGTGTGAGATGGTGTCTCGCTCTGTTGCCCAGCCTGGAGTGCAGTGGCGCGATCTTGGCCCACTGCAAGCTCTGCCTCCCGGGTTCACGCCATTCTCCTGCCTCAGCCTCCCGAGTAGCTAGAACTACAGGCGCCCACTACCACACCAGCCTAATTTTTTGTATTTTTAGTAGAGACAGGGTTGCACCGCTTTAGCCAGGATGGTCTCGATCTCCTGACCTCGTGATCCTCCTACCTTGGCATCCCAAAGTGCTGGGATTACAGGCGTGAGCACCGTGCCTGGCCTTTTTTTTTTTTTTTTTTTTTTTTTTTTGAGACAGTCTTGCTTCTTTGCCCAGGCTAGAGCACAATGGCCCGATCTCAGCTCTCTGCAACCTCCGCCCCCTGGGTTCAAACAATTCTCCTGCCTCAGCCTCCCCAGTAGCTGGGATTACAGGCACATGCCACCACGCCCAGCTAATTTTTGTATTTTTAGTAGAGATGGGGTTTCACCCTGTTGGCCAGGGTGTTCTCAAAGCCTGACCTCAAGTGATCTGCCTGCCTCAACCTCCCAAAGTGCTGAAATTATAGGTGTGAGGCAACGCTCCCGGCCGAGAAACATCATTTCTTTTTTATTTTGAGACGAAGTCTCACTCTGTCATCCAGGCTGGAGTGCAGTGGTGCGACCTCGGCTCCCTGCAAGCTTCGCCTCCTGGGTTCACGCCATTCTCCTGCCTCAGCCTCCCGAGTAGCTGGGACTACAGGTGCTCACCACCACGCCCAGCTAATTTTTTTGTGTTTTTTAGTAGAGATGGGGTTTCACTGTGTTAGCCAGGATGGTCTCAATCTCCTAACCTCGTAATCCTGCCCTCTTCTGCCTCCCAAAGTGCTGGGGTTACAGGCGTGAGCCACTACGCCCGGCCGACAAATATCATTTCTTAATATAAGAACCAAACTTGCCTAGTTGGATCTTACATTTAGGCATCCTGTTTGGTAGGTAATTTTCTCTTATAGGGTTATTAGGTTTTATAAGATTTCATCTAGGTTATGTTTATGGAATTCAATGAAAAAACATTTTGTAATCTTTTCAAATAAAAATTATCAACTAAATTTAAAGTTTTGGTAAATTTTAAACAGTGTGGCTTGATAAATCAAATTTGTCTCTCAGTATAAAAATAATATAAGGCTGATGAATTTTGAGAATGGAATAAAGGTCAGGCATGGTGGCTCACGCCTGTAATGCCAGCACTTTGGGAGGTCGAGGTGGGCAGATCACCTGAGGTCAGGAGTTCGAGACCAGCCTGACCAATATGGTGAAACTCCGTCTCTACTGAAAATACAAAAGTTGGCTGGGTGTGGTGGTTCACGCCTGTAATCCCAGCACTTTTGGAGGTTGAGGCAGGTGGATCACCTGAGGTAAGAAGTTCAAGACCAGCCTGGCTAACATGGAGAAACCCCATCTCAAGTAAAAATACAAAAAATTAGCTGGGCATGGTGGCATGCGCCTGTAATCCCAGCTACTTGGAGGCTGAGGCATGAGAATCACTTGAACCCAGGAGGCAGAGGTTGCAGTGAGCCAAGATCACGCCACAGCACTCCAGCCTGGGTGACAGAATGAGACTCTGTCTCCAAAAACAAAAATAAACAGTACTTTGGGAGGCCAAGGCGGGTGGATCATCTGAGCTCAGGAGTTTGAGACCAGTCTCAGCAACATGGAGAAACCCTGTCTCTACTAAAAATACAAAATTAGCCAGCTGTGGTGGCCCATACCTGTAATCCCAGCTACTCGGGAGGCTGAGGCGGGTGAATCACTTGAACCTAGGAGGCAAAGGTTGCGGTGAGCCAAGATCGCACCATTGCATTCCAGCCTGGGCAACAAGAGCAAAACTCTGTCTCAAAAACAAAACAAAATGAAACAAAAATTAGCTGGGCATGGTGGTGGGCACCTGTAATCCCAGGTACTTGGGAGGCTGAGGCAAGAGAATCGCTTGAACCCAAGAGGTAGAAGTTGCAGTGAGCCAAGATCACACCACTGCACTCCAGCCTGGGTGACAGAGCAAGACTCCATCTCAAAAAAACAAAGGAATAAATTTGTTTTTCTTCTATTAGAGTATAATTACCCTATCTGCACTTTTGTTCATATTTAGATATAATTGATGATCATGTTGAAGATGTTACAGGAATTCAGCATTTGACAAGTGATTCAGACAGTGAAGTTTACTGTGATTCTATGGAACAATTTGGACAAGAAGAGGTAAAAATGACATTTTCTGATTGGTGTATTTTCAAAGTGGTGTATTAGAATTCAAACTTCCATTAGTAGCAAATATACATACTGTTTTTCATTTTGAAAATATACCCCTGGCCGGGCACGGTGGCTCAAGCCTGTAATCCCAGCACTTTGGGAGGCCGAGATGGGCGGATCACGAGGTCAGGAGATCGAGACCATCCTGGCTAACACGGTGAAACCCCGTCTCTACTAAAAATACAAAAAATTAGCCGGGCGAGGTGGCGGGCGCCTGTGGTCCCAGCTACTCGGGAGGCTGAGGCAGGAGAATGGCGTGAACCCGGGAGGCGGAGCTTGCAGTGAGCTGAGATCCAGCCACTGCACTCCAGCCTGGGCGACAGAGCAAGACTCCGTCTCAAAAAAAAAAAAAAGAAAAAAAAAAAAGAAAATATACCCCTAAAATGTTTAAACATTTGTATTTTAAACTATTTTTTTCCGAATTGAAAAGTATGTAAAATTCTGTAAAAGTCAAAGAAAGAAAAATTAATAATAACTATTCCAATATAACTATTAATGTACATATATTTATAAATATTCTAGGAGACATGGGATGGGGATGCAAAGGAAACACTTTTTATGCTAGTCCCTATGTTTGAAACATGTATTAATGTTCAGGAAAATTGAATTATCTTCTTTGTTGTTGTTTTTGTTTTTTAGAGATGGGGTCTCCATCTGTCGCCCAGGCTGGAGTACAGTGGCGCAATCTTGGGTCACTGCAACCTCTACCTCCTAGGTTCAAGCAATTCTCCTGCCTCAGCATCCTAAGTAGCTGGGATTACAGGCATGTGCCACCACACCTGGCTAATTTTTATATTTTTATTAGAGACAGAGTTTCACCATGTTGGCCAGGTTGGTCTCAAACTCCTGGCCTCAAGTGATCTGCCTGTCTCTGTCTCTCAAAGTGCTGGGATTACGGGCATGAGCCACTGCGCCCAGCCTAAAAATAGATGCTTGATATGTTGCCTAGGCTGGTCTCAAACTCTTGGCCTCAATCAGTGCTCCCACCTTGGCCTCCCAAAATGCTGGGATTACAGGTGTGAGCCACCGAGCCTGGCCTGAATAATGTTCAGCCAAATAAGTCTGTTCTTCACATTGACTGTAATTCACTGGATTGAAATTTTTAGTGGAAATAATTTTTGAGTTTCAGTTAAGATCCAGTATTGGAAGAGAAAACTTCAAAAAAAAAAATTATAAAACATCCATGAATTCTTTTTCTCAACTTTTTCTGATAGTGATGACAGTGGTATTTTAATTTTTAAATTTTTAATTTTAATGGGCACAAGTAGGTATATATATTTATGGGTTAGACTGGGCACGGTCTCATACCTGTAATCCCAGGAGGCTGAGGCAGGAACTTTGCTTGAAGCCAGGAGTTTGAGACCAGCCTGGGCAAGATGGCGAGACCCCCATCTCCACTTTATTTTTGTAAAATATAAAAAATATAATAAATATATATTTATGGGGTACATGAGATATTTTGGTGCAGGCATATGATGTGTAATAATCACATCAGGGTAAATGGAGTATCGATTATTTCAGGCATTCATCATTTCTTTGTGTTCCAAACATTCCAATTGTACTCCCTCAGTTATTCTAAAATGTACAACAAAGTATTGCCGACTATAGCCACTCTGCTGTGCTATCAGGTACTAGATCTTATTCATTGTATCTCTATCTCCATGAGTTTAATTGTTTTAATTTTTAGCTCTCACAAGTGAGAACATTTGAAGTTTTTCTTTCTGTGTACATAATACCTTCCAATTCCATCCATATTGCAAATGACAGGGTCTCATTCTTTTTTATGGTAGAATAGTACTCCATCGTATATATGTACCATGTTTTCTTCATTCATCTGTTGATGGTCACTTAGGTTGCTTCCAAATCTTGGCTATTGTGAACAGTGCTGCAATAAACATGGGAGTGCTGATATCTCTTCAGTATATTGATTTCCTTTCTTTTGGGTATACAGCCAGCATTGGAATTGCTGGTCATGTGGTAACTCTATTTTTAGTGTTTCATTTTTTTTTCCCCCTTTAAGATGGAGTTTCGCTGTTGTTGCCTAGGCTGGAGGGCAATGGGGCGGTCTTGGCTCACTGCAACCTCCACCTCTCAGGTTCAAGTGATTCTCCTGCCTCAGCCTCCCGAGTAGCTGGGATTACAGGCATGCGCCACCACGCCCGGCTAATTTTGTATTTTTGGTAGAGACGGGGTTTATCCGTGTTGGCCAGGCTGATCTCAAACTCCCTCAGGTGATCACCTCAGGTGATTGTCCACCTCGGCCTCTCAAAGTGCTGGGATTACAGGTATGAGCCACCACACCCGGCCTGTTTGTTTTTTGAGGAACTTCCATACTGTTCTCCATAGTGGCTGTACTAATTTTACATTCTCACCAACAATGTACAAGGGCTTCCTTTTCTCCACATCCTCGCCAGCATTTGTTATTGCTTGTCTTTGGGATAAAAGCCATTTTAACTGGGGTGAGATACTATCTCATTGTAGTTTTGATTTGTATTTCTCTGATGATCAGTGATGTTGAGCACCTTTTCATATACCTGTTTGCCACTTGTCTTTTGAGAGATGTCTTTTCTGATCTTTTGCCCATTTTTAATCAGGTTATTAGTTTTTTTCCTATTGAGTTGTTTACGCTCCTTATGTATTCTAGTTGCTAATCTGATGAGGGTGGTTTTGACAGCTATATTTCTGTTTGGCCTTTTTATATCCTCTCCCCATTCTGTCTCCTACCTACCTACCCTGTTCTAATACAGTTCAGTATGTCTTATAGAAAATCATGTATCTTTTGCCTCCCTGAAATGATTTTAACTTTTTGTGTTTTTCTCCTTTTCTCATTTCATAATGCAATTAAATCTACCTCTTAGTTTTCTCAAATTTTAAAAACACATCAATAAATTATCTTTTACTTAAGGTCAAACACAAATGAGTAGCGTAGGCCAGTCATGGTGGCTCACACCTATAATCCCAACACTGTGGGAGGCCAAGACAGGTGGATCACTTGAGCTCATGAGTTTCAGAGCCGCGTGGGGGAACATGGCAAAACCCCGTCTTTATAAAAAATAAAAAAATTAGCCAGGCATGGTAGCTACTCGGGGAGGATGAGGTGGGAGGGTGGCTTAAGCCTGGGAGGCAGAGGATGCAGTGAACCAAGATGGCACTGCACTCCAGCCTGGGCTATAGAGCCAGAACTTGTCTCCAAAAAAAAAAAAAAAAAAAAAAGCAGCATAGATTGGAAGAATAATGATAAGGAACCCAAACTGAGAATGAGTGAAATTAGTAAAAAATGAAAATGATGAAAAACCCAGATTCCCTTTTATTTTTTCTTTTTAAAAAAGAGATGTTTGGGGAAGATTGATGAAAGGGACCAGATAGATATTAATTTCAGTAAATATCTGGCTGCTAAATTATAGGTTTGTTCCTGTTTTCTCTCTCAATCAGTTAATGGATTAAAGCTCAAGGGGCTGTCTGACCTGCCTTCTGGAGTACAGTGGCACAAACTGGGCTCACTGCAACTTCTGTCTCCTGGGTTCAAGTGATTCTTGTGCCTCAGCCTTCCAAGTAGCTGGGACTATAGGCATGTGCTACCCTGCCTGGCTAATATTTGTATTTTTAGTAAAGATAGGGTCTCGCCATGTTGGCCAGGCTGGTCCTATACTCGTGGCCTCAAGTGATCTGCCCACCTCGGCCTCCCAAAGTGCTGAGATTACAGGTGTGAGCCACTGTGCCTGGCCCCTTGCTGGCCTCTGTTAACACCACTCTCCTATTTGGTCATTGCTCACCACCCACCCTGGCCATCTCTCTGTTTCTCTAATGTGTCAAGTCCCTTCCCACCCCCACCCCCACTCGTACATCCTCCCTCTTCACTGAGGACTCTTATATACCTTTTATATCCTAACTCAGATGTCCCTTCCTGAAGGAAACCTTAGATAAGATACTCACCTGTTCACCACCTTCACCAAGTCCAGTTAATGATAGGTTGTCATCCACCAAAGTCTTAGGTGGGTTCTTTTAAAAACATATTTAGGCTCTGCCCACACAGTAGTCATTCTTTATTCCTTTACTTTCTTAATAAACTTGCTTTGACTTAAAAAAAAAATATTTAGGACCAGGTGTGGTGGCTCACGCCTGTAATCCCAGCACTTTGGGAGGATGAGGCGGACAGATCACAAGGTCAGGAGATCAAGACCATCCTGGCTTAACACGGTGAGACTCCGTCTCTACTAAAAATACAAAAAAGAAAAAAAGTAGTTGGGCGTGTTGGCGGGCACCTGTAGTCCCATCTACTCGGGAGGCCGAGGCAGGAGACTGGCGTGAACCCGGGAGGCGGGGCTTGCAGTGAGCCGAGATCGCTCCCCTGCACTCCAGCCTGGGTGACAGTGCAAGACTTCATCTCAAAAAAAAAAATTTTAGGCAGTAATCTCTAAGCATAAGGTAAGCATAGAAATTTAGATATTTCTTTAATAACAGACTCACAAAAGCAATTCACTGGCCAGGCATGGTGTCTCACTCCTGTAATCCCAGCACTTTGGGAGGCCAAGGTGGATGGATCATGAGGTCAGGAGATTGGGACCATTCTGGCCAACATGGTGAAACCCCATCTTTACTAAAAATACAAAAATTAACCGGGCGTGGCAGTGCGTGCCTGTAATCCCAGTACTTGGGAGGCTGAGGCAGGAGAATCGCTTGAACCCGGGAGGTGGAGGTTGCAGTGAGCCGAGATCGTGCCATTGAACTCCAGCCTGGTAACAGAGTGAGACTCTGTCTCAAAAACAAACAAACAACAACAAAAAAACAATTCACTGCCCAGGCTTCTTGACTCTGTTCGTGGACAAATCATTCTTGTCCCATTTCTTCCCTTCAGGTAGGAAGCAACATATGAACTAAACACATTTTTTAGTTAAAAAATATTTCCAATAATGACATGAAAGAAAATTTTAGGAAAACAGTATTTCTCCTATTGCTGTAAAAACTTTGTGGTGTATAATTCATGTTTCTAGTTTTTAACTAAGTGTCATTTTAAATTTGTAGTCTTCAGACAGCTTTACGTCCAACAATGGACCATTTCAGTATTACTTGGGTGGTCATTCCACTCAACCTGTGGAAAATTCTGGATTTCATGAAGATGTTCAAGTACCTCCTGGAAATGGCAACATTGGGAATATGCAGGTGGTTGCAGTTGAAGGAAAAGGTGAAGTCAAGCATGGAGGAGAAGATGGCAGGAATAACAGTGGGGTGCCACACCGGGAGAAGCGAGGTGGAGAAAGTGACGAATTCTCTAATGTCAGAAGAGGAAGAGGTGTGGATTACCTTTTTTCTTCCCTCACTATCTTTACTGATTTTCTTATTTATTTTTGAGATGGAATCTCGTGCTCTGTCACCAAGGCTGGAGTGCAGTGGCGCAATCTTGGCTCACTGCAATCTCTGCCTCCCGGGTTCAAGTGATTCTTCTGCCTCAGCCTCCCGAGTAGCTGGGATTATAGGCACCCACCACCACGCCTGGCTAATTTTTGTATTTTTAGTAGAGATGGGGTTTCACCATGTTGGCCAGGCTGGTCTCGAACTGATCTCAGGTGATCCATCCACCTTGGCCACCCAAAGTGCTGGGATTACTGGCGTGAGCTGTGCCCGGCCACCTGACTAATTGAAAAAGTTTTTTTTGTAGCGATGAGCATCTCACTATGTTGCCCAGACTGATCTCAAAATTTACCTCCTTGATAGATTTTTCAAGATAGAAGTCTTGAAAACAGCATCAGGCATGCCCATTTTGGGGTTTAACTTGGCAAATAGCTGTAATTCGGTTTCCCTTTTAATCCCCGACAATGCTTGATGCAGGTTCAGCTATGGGAATTCTGCTGCAGTGGAGGTCCAGGATGCTAAAGGGCAATGAGCTAGACAATTTCCTGTTTATTATTCAAAACAAAACTTGCCCATTATATTAGCAAATGTAAAATTTTGTAATATTCCTTTCCTGCAAGGGTAGGGTAACGCAATAGTACCTTTTATAGTCTGCAATGTAACACTGTTTCAGCCTTCTGAAAAATAGCTTGGGAACCTTGACCCAGTTGTTATCCTTTAATCCAGTAATGATTCTTTTTGGAATCTGTCCTAAAGAGATCAGGGGAAATTTGGACGAGGATTTACATACAAAACCATTCATTGCAATTTTATTTGTAACAGAAAAAATTTGAACTCATCCTACCTATCCAAAAGTGGAGAATGGTTGAGTGAATTATTTCATAACCTAACTAGGGAATTTATGTAACCATTTAAGTGTTTTTGGAATAAAATTTAATGATGCAGATAAGTGTTCATAATATGATTTTAAAACTAGGACATAAAAATCAATGTATAAGGGGATAGTGCCAATTTTGCAAATATATGCCCAGAGAAAAGAATGGATGGCTATATAACAAAATCTTAATAGTAGTGAGATTTCTATAAGGAACACACAATTTAGAATAAGAAGAACACATTTAAAATCCTTTGGATGTCTGGGCATGGTGGCTCACTTCTGTAATCCCAGCACTTTGGGAGGCCGAGGCAGGCAGATCACTTGAGGTCAGGAGTTCGAGACCAGCCTGGCCAACAAAGTGAAACTCCATCTCTACTAAAAATACAAAAATTAACCGGGCATAGGTGGCATGCACCTGTAATTCCAGTTGCTTGGGAGGCTGAGGCAGGAGAATCGGCTGAACCTGGGAGGCGGAGGTTGCAGTGAGCCATTGCACTCCAGCCTGGGCAACAGGGTGAGACTCTGTCTCAAAAACAAGCAGATACCTTTGGAGATTTATGATGTAATGAAACAAAAAAAAAAAGACCAAAAAGGCAAAAGTAGCTCTTTATTGTAACTTTTAATACTCGAAAGAAGTAGTCTTCAGGGCCAGGAGTGGTGGCTCATGCCTATAATCCCAGCAGTTTGGGAGGCTGGAGCAGGTGGATTGCTTGAACCCAAGCGTTCGAGACCAATCTGGGTAACATGGGGAGACCTCATCTCTATTTTTAAAAAAAAAAAGTCTTTGAATTTTTTCAGTCTGGTTACCTTATTAGTAAAGAATGTTTGAGCATGCACTCCAAATGTGTGTATTATTTCTGAATTATTTGCATAATGTATTAGTATATTGTGTATATTATAGAACCTTAGCAAAAAATTTTAGAATATATCAATATGAATAGAAGTTTACAAATCAATTCCTTTGATCTCAGCAGTTTATTTTATGTACTTCCCGATTGCTTCTACTTCACTTTGGAAGTTTTTTTTTTTATTTTTTTGAGATGGAATATCACTCTGTCGCCCAGACTGGAATGCAGTGGCGTGATCTCGGCTCACTGCAACCACCGCCTCCAGGATTTGAATGATTCTCCTGCCTCAGCCTCCCAAGTACCTGGGATTACAGTCGCATGCCACCACACCTGGCTAATTTTTATATTTTTGGTAGAGACAGGGTTTCACCATGTTGGCCAGGCTGGTCTTGAACTCCTGACCTCAGGTGATCCACCCACCTTGGCCTCCCAAAGTGCTGGGATTACAGGTGTGAGCCACTGCTCCCGGCCACACTTTGGAGATTTAGATCTAAAAGAAATTACAGGAAAATGAATAAAACACAGTTTCTACTTGTATAAGAATTAAAACAAGCTTATTTTTGCCTCTTAAAATAGGACATAGGATGCAACACCTGAGCGAAGGAACCAAGGGCCGGCAGGTGGGAAGTGGAGGTGATGGGGAGCGCTGGGGCTCTGACAGAGGGTCCCGAGGCAGCCTCAATGAGCAGATCGCCCTCGTGCTGATGAGACTGCAGGAGGACATGCAGAATGTCCTTCAGAGACTGCAGAAACTGGAAATGCTGACTGCTTTGCAGGTAAACTTCCAAATGTGTCATACCTTCTTCTGCTTATTGATTCTGGAAAGCAATGTGAAATCTCTGTTGATCATATTTACATAAATTAATGTATTTTACTGATTTTTTTAGAAAATAGAAAGAACTTAGTTTTGAAAATATTGTTTAAGAAAAGACTGACCGGCTGGGCGCGGTGGCTCAAGCCTGTAATCCCAGCACTTTGGGAGGCCGAGACGGGTGGATCACGAGGTCAGGAGATCGAGACCATCCTGGCTAACACGGTGAAACCCCGCCTCTACTAAAAAATACAAAAAACTAGCCGAGCGAGGTGGCGGGCACCTGTAGTCCCAGCTACTCGGAGGCTGAGGCAGGAGAATGGCATAAACCCGGGAGGCGGAGCTTGCAGTGAGCTGAGAACCGGCCACTGCACTCCAGCCCGGGTGACAGAGTGAGACTCCGTCTCAAAAAAAAAAAAGAAAAGACTGACCAAGAAACTAATTACTGCTTAAAATAATAGAAAAATGGCTGGGCATGGTGGCTGACACTTGTAATCCCAACACTTTGGGAGGATCACCTGAGTTCAGGAGTTTGAGACCAGACTGGCCAACATGGTGAAATTCTGTCTCTACTAAAAATACAAAAGTTAGCCAGGTATGGTGTTGCATGCCTGTGATCCCAGGTACTTAGGAGGCTGAGGCAGGAGCATGCCGTGAACCCGGGAAGCGGAGGTTGCGTGAGCCGAGATCGCACCACTGTATTCCAGCCTGGGTGAGAGAGTGAGACTCTGTCTCAAAAAAAAAAAAAATAAGTAAATAAATAAAAGAAGGGAAAAGGGTTCATAGGAAGAGACACTACAGCTTGATCCATAGTTTCAACTGTGGCCTATAATAATCCCTGAACTCAGCTGCCCTTCCTTGAGTAACATTTGTTGGAAAGAATAGAGAAGTAATTAGCGTTGGCTCTCTGACCTAGCTGCAAACATTATACAACATTGAAGCATCACGCTGTAACAGATGTTAAGAAGTATTTGTAAGGATTAATCAAAGAAGATGTGCTTCCGTTGCAAGATAAATACATTAAATGTAGGCTTATGTAAAGAAACTGATACCGCAGGCTTTCCTAAACAACCACCGTGAATGTCTTTCTCTTTACCTAATCAGTAAGTTACTCAAGCTATCACATGTTTTTTTTTTTTTTTTTTTTTTTTGAGACGGAGTCTCGCTCTGTCGCCCAGGCTGGAGTGCAGTGGCCGGATCTCAGCTCACTGCAAGCTCCGCCTCTCGGGTTTACGCCATTCTCCTGCCTCAGCCTCCCAAGTAGCTGGGACTACAGGCGCCCGCCAACTCGCCCGGCTAGTTTTTTGTATTTTTTAGTAGAGACGGGGTTTCGCCGTGTTAGCTAGGTTGGTCTCAATCTCCTGACCTCGCGATCCACCCGTCTCGGCCTCCCAAAGTGCTGGGATTATAGGCTTGAGCCACCGCGCCCGGCCCACATGTTTTTTTAAATTATATGTATCTCCAGGATTCTCAGTTACTTGTTATTATTATCATCATTATTATTATTACTATTTTGGGGTTTTTTTGAGATAGAGTCTCATTCTGTCACCAGGCTGGAGTGCAGTGGCAGGATCTTAGCTCACTGCAACCTCCACCTCCCCAGTTCAAGCGATTCTTCTGCCTCAGCCTCCTGAGTAGCTGGGACCACAGGCGCACACCACCATGCCCGACTAATTTTCATATTTTTAGTAGAGACGGGTCTTCACCACGTTGGCCAGGGTGCTCTTGATCTCTTGACCTCGTGATCCACCTGCCTCAGCCTCCCAAAGTGCTGGGATTACAGGCGTGAGCCACTGCACCCTGCCTCTCAGTTACATATTATTATTAATCAGACTGCAAATTCCTAGACTTCCAGGAGTCTATGAACGCCCTAAAATACTATGCACATTTGTCTTTGATCTTGCATTTTCGACGGGAGAGGACTTGTTGTCTTCATCAGATCCTCAAGAAGGTATATAAGGAAAAAGAGTTTAAAATAGTGCCTTATGACCAGGTGTGGTGACTCACACCTGTAATTTCAGCACTTTGGGAGGCCGAGGTGAGTGGATCACTTGAGGCCAGGAGTTCGAGACCAGCCTAGCCATGGTGAAACCCCATCACTACTAAAAATACAAAAATTAGCTGGGCGTGGTGGTGCGTCCCTGTAATCCCAGCTACTCAGGAGGCTGAGGCATGAGAATCACCTGAACCCTGTTGGCAGAGGTTGCAGTGAGCCTAGATCACGCCACTGCACTTGGCTCACTATAACTTCCACCTCCTGGGCTCAAGTCATCCTCCCACCTCAGCTTCCCAAGTACCACATCTGGCTAATTTTTGTATTTTTTGTAGAAACAGAGTTATGCCATGTTGCCTAGGCTGGTCTCAAACTCCTGAGCTCAAGTCATCAGCCCACCTCGGCCTCCCAAAGTGCTTGGGATTACAGGTGTGAGCCACTGAGCCTGGCAGGCTCTATGTTTGTTTTTTTTTAAAGAATATTTTACATATATTCAATATCTTTCATGGTATTGAAATTCTGCTAAAATTCTTTTGATGTATTTTCTTAGACATTTACTTTTTCACTGTTATAGAAAACTTTAGGCTAGGCCCATGGCTCACACTTATAATCTCAGCACTTTGGGAGGTCAAGGCAGGAGGATAACTTGAGGCTAGGAGTTCAAGACCAGCCTGGGCAACATGGCAAGATGCTGTGTCTACCAAAAAAATAAAATTAAAATAGCTAGGCTTGGTGGTTGGCCCAGCTACTCAGAAAGCTGAGGCAGGATGATAGCTTGAACCCAGGAGTGCAAGGCTACAGTGAGCCATGATCTCACCAGCCTGGGCAACAGAGCAACACCTCATCTCTACAAAAATACAATACAATGATAAAATAAAGTTGAAAAGATTTTGATTTAAGGACTTTTTTTCCTTAAAATTTGAATAATTCACTTGGATGACTCATAGAAAAAATAAATTGGGCCAGGCATGGTGTCTCATGCCTGTAATACCAACATTTTCGGAGGCTGAGGTGGGTGGATCACCTGAGGTCGGGAGTTCGAGACCAGCCTGGCCAACATAGCGAAACCCCATCTCTACTACTAAAAATACAAAAATTAGCTAGGTGTGGTGGTGTATGTCTCCCATCTACTTGTGAGGCAGAGGTTGCAGTGAGCCGAGATCGTGTCTCAAAAAGAAAAGTCAAGTAGGTCATGTAATAAGACTGTAAACATAAGAGTTTAGATTTATTTGAGGTTTTATTTTGATAATTTTATGCAATTTGAGCTAAAAATATAAAGCATCAAAGTATTGTTTGGCTTGCCGTTTTAGGGAACTTGTCCTTTGATAAGTATTAGTTTCAGGATAATCTAAGTATAGTTAGCAGAAAAATACTGAATAAACTAATATTTCTATGTTCCAACTGTTCTATACATAAAGAAAACAAAAGCAACCCCCAAAAAAACCTCAATATTTCTGCCTTTTAAAAAAGATGGGAAATAGAAAAATTACTGTGTCTTTCATTTTTTTCAAGGCTAAGTCACTTTCACTTGCATTTACAGGCAAAATCGTCAACATCAACATTGCAGACTACTCCTCAGCCCACCTCACAGGTAAGACGGTTTTTTAAAAATTTAAATGCCAGGGTTTCATATGTTTTGTTTTGTTTTGTTTTGAGATGGAGTCTCACTCTGTCGCCTAGGCTAGAGTGCAGTGGCGTGATCTCGGCTCACTACAAACTCCACCTCCTGGGTTCATGCCATTCTCCTGCCTCAGCTTCCTGAGTAGCTGGGACTACAGGTGCCCGCCACCATGCCCGGCTAATTTTTTCTATTTTTAGTAGAGACGGGGTTTCACCATGTTAGCCAGGATGATCTCGATCTCCTGACCTCGCGATCCACCTGCCTCCACCTCCCAGAGTGCTGGGATTACAGGTGTGAGCCACTGCGCCCGGCCCAGGGTTTCATATGTTACAATACATTTAGAATATACAAAATCTTTAAATCATTCCAAATGAAATCTACCTTTGCAGTTAAAAAATACTTGTTTTGTGTTTATTTAGGTCTGAACTACTCCTGAAAGCCTGCTTCCTAAATTATACTCTGAAATGCAGAATATCTTCCTCCTTTCAGCAGGAGTGAGATTTGTTACTAATTTTCTTTTCTACTTTCAAAATTGTGAATTAGGTATGTTTGTAAGTTTATACATGCAGTTGGTGACAAGCTCATTGTATTTTCTCAGAGACCATCTTGGTGGCCCTTCGAGATGTCTCCTGGTGTGCTAACTTTTGCCATCATATGGCCTTTTATTGCACAGTGGTTGGTGTATTTATACTATCAAAGAAGGAGAAGGTAAGACCAGTTTTATCATTTGAAATGGTGTATAACTCTCAGAACCTATAGTAGGCAGAGTTTTAAGCAGCAATTAAGGGATGCTAGGTCCCTTTTATAGATACATCCATCATCACAGTGAACATTCTATATTTAACCTGAGACTGAAACTACCTTGGAAATGTTATCTTGTGGATTCCTAGGTACTTGTTAGACTTAAAAACATTTTCACTTGAGAGCATCTGATGGATTTACACACCTTTGATTTAGGCAACAACACAAAAATGACTACATGCTGCTTTTTCTTTTTCTTTTTTTCTATTTTTGAGATCGGGTCTCGTTTTGTTGCCCAGACTGGAGGGCAGTGGCTATTCACAGGCATGGTCGTGTGCACTGAAGCCTCAGACTCCTTGGTTCAAGTGATCCTTTCCGCCTCAGCCTCCTGAGTGGCTGGGACTACAGGCATGTACCACTGGGCGCAGTTTATATCCATTTTAAACTCTATGGTTTGTGAGGAAACAATGTTCTTAAAGGCACGGTGGCTCACACCTATTATCCCAGCACTTTGGGGAGGGTGAGGCAGGAGGATTGCTTGAGCAAAGGAGTTTGAGACAGGCCTGGGCAACATGGGGAGATGCTGTCTCTATTTTAAACAATTAATTAAAAAGGAATTTGGAGGTACCTTTATTTTTAAAATTTATTTTATTAATTTGTGTTTTTGAGATGAAGTTTTGCTCTTGTTGCCCAGGCTGGTGTGCAGTGGTGCTATCTCGGCTCACTGTAACCTTTGCCTCCCGGGTTCAAGTGATTCTCCTGCCTCAGCCTCCCAAGCAGCTGGGATTATAGGCATGTGGCACCACGCCTAGATAATTTTTGTATTTTTAATAGAGATGGAGTTTCACCATGTTGGCCAGATTGGTCTCAAACTCCTGACCTCAGGTGATTCGCCCACCTCGGCCTCCCAAAGAGCTGGAATTACAGGCACAAGCCACTGTGCCTGACTGGATGTTACTTTAATTTGAGGGCCGGGATTTCAGTTTGGAATGACAAGATACCTCAAATAGGTCAGAAAATAATAGATTAGAATCCCTGAAAGTAACTCTGAGTCTGTCCGTGTCCATGTTAGGAATAACTGAGGCCAAACCCTTGGGTTCAAGAAAATCCTTAAACCTAAAAAGTTGCTGGGTGTGATGGCTCATGTCTATAATCCCAGGACTTTGGGAAGCTGAGTTGGGTGGATTGCGTGAGCCCAGGAATTCAAGAACAGCCTGGGTGAGATAGTGAGACTGTCTCTACAAAAACTTTAAAAAATTAAATAAAAAATTAGCCGGGTTGGTTGTGCACGTCTCTAGTCCCAGATACTCGGGAGGCTGAGGCGGGAGGATCAACTTGAGCCCAGGAGGTTGAGGCTGCCATGAATCATGATCTTGCCACTGCACTCCAGCCTGGGTGATGGAGTGAGACTGTTTCAAAACATCAAAAAAAAAAGATACAGACCTGAATTTAAATCCTTTCTTTTCTTCTTCTACACATTTTCAATTCCTCCTGTGATGGTTGGGTTTAGTGCTACACAGTGTTTTACATTAAAATATCCCTGGTAATAGGAAAGAAGAACCAAGCGTTTGTTAGATATGTAGTAATGCTGGATATAAGCAGCAGAGCTCTGTGCCACTATGGGTAGATGTTTACATATTTTTAATGCATCTCAAAGTTCCTTTTCATGTTTCCGTTGTGGAAAGTTGGGAGTTCGAGAGTAGAGGAATTTGCTTGAAAAAAAAAAAAAAACCCTAAAGCTTACTTTGGTTAATAATTTATTTTATGCTTAAGATGGAAGCAGCTTATCCATTCATTAAAGACTGAAAAAACAAACCACACTCAGCTTCAACAGTCACATAAAATTGGAGTTTTTCTAAAAATTTTTTAAATGTTCCTTACTAGTAGAAGTTTTGTAAAAGGTTGTTCACTATTTCTCCTAAATATCCCTTTTAGCTGTTCATAGATGTCTCTGAATGTAGAAACTCTTTCCTATTTTTAATTTTCTACTTGGTTATTATTGAACCTTTATAAGTTTTTTACTGTATGTTAACTGTTTGATCCTTCCAAATTGCAAATTCTGCAGCGCTGTGCAACTTCCTTTTGATGAGGTGTAGTATTTTTACATATTGTTTGCTTATATATGTAATAGATTAACTGTGGTTGGTGGTAGGGTCATATTTGATATGGTGGAAATAAGTTTTAGCCTTGAGGGGATTTAGACATCTTTTCATCTAGCATTGTTTAGCAATTTTTAATCTGCTAGTTAAAGGAATGAAGACCAGAGAGCAGTTGTATGGTTTGGAAGAGACAGGTTCTGTGTTAGAGATTAAGAGAAAGGTCTAGAAATCTGATTAGGATGGGGAAAGTGTGGGCAAATAGAGGGTGTGCCCTACTCATAATAGGGATCATCCTGTAGCTTATCCCCCAAAACAGTGTCTAGCATGTAGTAGGTGCTCAATAAATACGTGTTGAGTCTATGACTGAATCCCTCTTTGGGCAAGATGGCAAACAGAAGTACCATAAGACATGGAAAAGCGTTCATTTTATTGAATAAATATGCATGTGGACACCGATATACTAGGATATGTCCAATAGAGATAGGATAGTCTTATATGTATATAAAACATATAGGACTGGAGGCTGGAGTGCAGTGGCGTGATCTCGGCTCACTGCAACCTCTGCCTCCTGGGTTCAAGTGATTTTCTTGCCTCAGCCTCCTGAGTAGGTAGGACTACAGGCATGCGCCACCACGCCCAACTAATTTTTGTATTTTTAGTAGAGATGGGGTGTCGCCATGTTGACCAGACTGGTCTCTAACTCCTCACCTCAGGTGATCCAGCCGCCTCGGCTTCCCAAAGTGTTGGGATTACAGGTGTGAGCCAGCGCACTGAACCTGTGATAAGCTTTTGAAAATAAATATCTTTTCCTTCAACATTAAAAGTAATACATAACCCGGGAGGCTGAGCTTGCAGTGAGCTGAGATCTGGCCACTGCACTCCAGACTGGGCGACAGAGTGAGACTCCGTCTCAAAAAAAAAAAAAAAAAAAAAGTAATACATAAAGTCTGCTGTTTTTTTTTCCTAGTGTGGAATAATATAAATTTAAAAGTCAAAGAGATTTCTTATGCTATCACTCTGCAATGAATCAGAAGAAAATTCTGTATGTGATAGGAAGAACAAAGCCTGCAGACTTCTTGTTCAGAAATAGGCCCTGAACAGTCTCCTGTGGTAACACCTCTCCCTGGTTGTCTAGCCTGACAACTCTGCTATTAAAATTATCCTTGAGTTAAATACTGAAAGCAGACCTGTTAAGTCTAAGAACTACTCTTAAACTATTACTTTATTTGTTTATTTATTTATTTGAGACAAGGTCTCACTCTCTTGCCTGGGTTGCAGTGTAATGGCACAATCATTGGTCATTGCAGCCTCAAACTCCTGGGCTCAAGCAATCCTCCTGCCTCAGCCTCCTGAGAAGCTGGGACTACAGGCAGGTGTCAGCTAATTTTCTTAGTTTTTGTTGAGATGAGGTCTCACTGTATTGCCAAGGCTAGTCTTGAACTCCTGCCCTCAAGAGATCCTCCCACCTCAGTCTCTCTTGTACTGGGATTACAGGACTGAACCACCATGCCCAGCCTAAATATTACTGTTACAAGAAAGGGGCCCCAATCCAGACCCCAAGAGAGTGTTCTTGGATCTTAAGAAAAAATTCAGGGCAAGTCTGTAAGAGTAAAGTGAAAGCAAGTTTAAGAAGGTAGAGGAATAGGCCGTGCATGGTGGCTCATGCCTGTAATCCCAGCACTTTGGGAGGCTGAGGTGGGCCCATCATCTGAGGTCAGGAGTTCAAGACCAGCCTGACCAACATGGTGAAACCCCATCTCTACTAAAAATGCAAAAATTAGCTGGTTGTGGTCTGGTGCCCATAATCCCAGCTACTAGGGAGGCTGAGGCAGGGGAATTGCTTGAACCCAGAGATGGAGGTTGCAGTGAGCTGAGATCATGCCACTGTACTCCAGCCTAGGTGACACAGTGAGACTCCATCTCAAAAAAAAAAAAAAAAAAGAAAGTAGAGGGATAGAATTATGGCTGCTCGTTGCCCATTTTTGTGGTTATTTCTTGATGATATGCTAAACAAGGGGTGGATTATTCGTGCTTCCCCTTTTTAGACCATATGGGGTAACTTCCTGATGTTGCCATGGCATTTGTAAATTGTCATGGCACTGGTGGGAGTGTAGCAGTGAGGAAGACCAAAGGTCACGCTCATCACTCTCTTGGTTTTGGTGGGTTTTAGCCAGCTTTTTTACTGCAACCTGTTTTATCAGCAAGGTCTTTATGACCTGTATCTTGTGCCGAATTGCTGTCTCATCCTGTAACTTAGAATGGCTTAACTATCTGGGAATGCAGCCCAGTAGATCTCAGCCTCATTTTACCCAGATCCTATTCAAGATGGAGTTGCTCTGGTTCACATGCCTCTGACATTACTTTGAAGGAAAGGATGTTTCTAACCAGTTTTCTTTTTTGAGATGGAGTCTCGCTGTATCGCCCAGGCTGGATTGCAGTGGCATTATCTCGGTTTACTGCAAGCTCCCCATCCCGGGTTCATGCCGTTGTCCCGCAGTCTCCCGAGTAGTCGAGTAGCTGGGACTACAGGCGCCCGCCACCACGCCCGGCTAATTTTGTTTTTGTATTTTCAGTAGAGATAGGGTTTCACCGTGTTAGCCAGGATGGTCTCGACTAACCAGTTTTCTTTTCTTTTCTTTTTTTTTTTTTTTTGAGACGGAGTCTTGCTCTGCCGCCCAGGCTGGAGTGCAGTGGCCGGCTCTCAGCTCACTGCAAGCTCCGCCTCCCGGGTTCACGCCATTCTCCTGTCTCAGCCTCCCGAGTAGCTGGGACTACAGGCGCCCGCCTCGTCGCCCGGCTAGTTTTTTGTATTTTTTAGTAGAGACGGGGTTTCACCGTATTAGCCAGGATGGTCTCGATCTCCTGACCTCATGATCCGCCCGTCTCGGCCTCCCAAAGTGCTGGGATTACAGGCTTGAGCCACCGCGCCCGGCCTAACCAGTTTTCTTAAGCAGCCTGCCCAGATTCCTAAATGTGCTATCATGTAATCTTGGGGACATTCAGCCTTCAGTAGAGAGGTAATAAATACAAACTTGTTGGGAATGGAGAGGGTCTCAGGAAGAATATTCTCCAAATGGAGCCTAGGGCAGAAGGCACTGACACAAAAAGTCAGGCCCAGGCTTCTAAGGAGGAGAAGGAACCGCAGCAGTGCAGCTAGAGCAGCATTCACCGCAGTGAGGGGTAAGGCAGAATTTATTCCTGTTCCCTTATCTGTTGTTTCCTGTGACTTTTCTTCTATCACACTATACCCTCCATTTTGCAAGTTGATTTAGAACAAAACAAAACAGAAAGATCTCACTAAGAGCCTGAAAACAAGTCTAAAGTTCTGAAGACAGTGATTTATGTTCACTCTATTATCTTAGAAGATTGGGGGTTCAGACTGGGCACAGTGGTTCACACCTGTAATCCCAGCATTTCAGGAGGCTGAGGCAGGAGAATAGCTTGAACCCGGGAGGT
Source organism: Rhinopithecus roxellana (assembly GCF_007565055.1). Lineage (NCBI taxonomy): Eukaryota > Metazoa > Chordata > Mammalia > Primates > Cercopithecidae > Rhinopithecus > Rhinopithecus roxellana. The sequence goes on from NC_044559.1 coordinate 106,463,085, forward strand.
GGAGGTTGCGGTGAGCTGAGATCGCGCACCACTGCACTCCAGCCTGGGTGATAGAGCGAGACTCTGTCTCAAAAAAAAAAAAAAAAAAAAGATTGGGGGTTCAGAGACCAAGTTGTCTGCCCTTTTTTATTGTTTTAATTTTATTTTATTTTTTGAGACAAAGTCTCGCTCTGTCTCCCAGGCTGGAGTGCAGTGGCGTGATCTCGGCTCACTGCAACTTCCGCCTCCCAGGTTCAAGTGATTCTCCTGCCTCAGCCCCCCGAGTAGCTGGGACTACAGGCGCCCGCCACCACGCCCGGCTAATTTTTTGTATTTTTAGTAGAGACGGAGTTTCACCGTGTTAGCAGGATGGTCTTGATCTCCCGACCTTGTGATCCGCCCGCCTCGGCCTCCCAAAGTGCTGGAATTACAGGCGTGAGCTACCGTTCCAGCTTTGTCTCCCCTTTTATAAATCTGCAAAGGATTGTGTGTAGTAATCTGCATCACGCAGATTCTTGATAAGTGTTGCTAATTGTTCAGGCATCCCGTGGCTAACATTTTTGCTCAAACCTCACTCAGGCAGTTTGTCTTTACAACGATCCACATCTCTCTTGTCTTTGTCAACCATTTCAATTCTCTTCCTCCAGGGGCCTGTTTTCTTCATGCAGCTGGGATCTCCTTCTGTTATGTGAAAGTTGATCTATTTAAAATGTCACTCCTGCCAAGGAGATGTACATAAGAGGATTTCTGTAGAGGATAAGGAATGATCTGATTATTTAAAATATCACTCCTGCCAAAGGAGTTGCATAAGAGTATTTCTACAGAGAGGAATCAATCTGTTACGAGAGTTTCAGGCATTTTGGCCTCTTGAGTGCTGGGCAGGGTTTGTAGATTTTGGAGCAGAACTCAGATCATATGTGATTTTGTGTCTTGTGCTAACGAGCTCAGCCTTTTCTGATAGTTCATTCACTCCTCTGTCTTTGAAACCATCACATTGTATATATCCAAGTTTGGGGTTTATATGCCTCTTCCTCCTCCACCACCTAAACCGAGAGCTGTCTTGAGGCGTGAGAGCCTGCCTTGTTTATCTCTGAAAGCCCAGGGCCTGGCACAGAGCCTGGAAACTAATAGAAACATAACTCATGTTGATTAAATGAATAGTCCAGGTCGTGCATCTATTATCCTCTTACAGTTTTGTCAAGCATTTGTTTCACAACTTTTCCATTTTGATAAAATTATGAAGTCATTTCCACAAATCTTAATTGTGTCCAGTAATTAGAAAAGGGTAAGAATCTAGAAGGTAAGAGAGGATGAATGTACATTTAAATTATTTATTAAAAACTGGCCGGGATGGCCAGGCGCCATGGCTAACGCCTGTAATCCCAACACTTTGGGAGGCCGAGGTGGGTAGATCACCTGAGGTCAGGAGTTCAAGATGGCGAAACCTTGTCTCTACTAGAAATACAGAAATTGCCCGGGTGTGGTGGCGGGCGCCTGTAATGCCAGCTACTTGCGAGGCTGAGGCAGGAGAATCGCTTGAACCTGGGAGGCGGAGGTTGCAGTGAGCCAAGATGGCACCATTGCACTCCAGCCTGGACGGCAGAGCAAGACTTTGCCTCAAAAAATAAATAAATAAATAATATAAAATTGTTTGGTAATGTCAGCACTTGTAATTGGATCTTTCCTATCGGGCTTCAAGTCATATGAAGTAGTTTTATAAAGACTGTTGGTAATGTTATGGTTTTATTTTGAATTTGAATGGTATTATTATATTACCATCCAGAGAATTATTTGCATTCATACTCACAGAAAATTGGTTTTTTTTTTCTTTTTAAAGAAAACTGAACTGAGGAAAATGGTATTTTCCTCAAGAAGACTACTGGAACTGGATGACCTCAGAATGAACTGGATTGTGCTGTTGACGAGAAAATCTTAGTTTGTGATGATTACATTGCTTTTTTTGTCCAGTAGTTTGGTTTGTGTACATATATACACATATATATTTTGCACTACATAAGCGATAACATTTTAAGGACTAATATTGCTGATACTTGAATAATCAATCTCTGCTAGGTTATAGGTAGTATACACAGATTTACCCAGCCCTTGAACTTGAAGGACATTAAATTATTAATGATCATTTGGTAACAGGTTTACCTAATTATCTTCCATAGAGTAACATAAGCTGCTTTTCAAAGGTACCATTCTGATAATGAGATCAAATTTATAAGTTATTATTTTTAATTTTCTAAATTAAATAAAAGAAATAATGCAAACCAGGAGTGAATTTCAAATGAGATGTAATCGACTTCATATCTTAGTCACAGAGTCGCCATGCCACGTAGTAGAAAACCACAGGAAGAATCGTCATATTCACTTTGTGGGCTGCACATAATCTTTCTTGGGCGTTCACAACTCTTGAGTTTGGTGTTCAGGCATCATTATTAAAAAGTAGAGTCCTATGTACCAGACTGAGTTTTTATAAATGATTTGCAGACTAGACATAACCCGCTGATGGAAATGGTGAAGAATGAGCTTCATGTAGGTTTAAAAGTGTATTCTGAGCCTGTAGATGATTAATGAGGTTTTTATTCAACCATACAAATGTATTCCTTTGTAATCATTTTTCTTTAACTGAGGATATCTAGTGTCTGCTTCATAGGGTGCTTTGAAATATAAAATGAAAACTTATTTTTACTGTTTTTACAGCAGTCAAAAAGGAAACACATGAAAATCACTTTTGTGCAACTGATGAACTATACAGACTGGACTCTTAACCTCTTAGTGCCTCAGTTTTTCCTTCGGGGTATACTATTTTAGATACACATACTTCACAGGAGTACTGGAGGGATTTGCAAGCTAACGGGCCAAATGCTTCCATAGGAATAAGGCATGCCTAACTAACAGAAATTTAAGTCCCTCTTCCCCACCTCTCTCATCTAGACCAAAAAGAAGACTATAATTTAGATCCTTGGAGACTTCTCCTGTATGCCTTCCAAAACTTCCTGCTCACTTAGATATACCTTGTGCTTTGAAGATTTCTTTGATTCACTCTTTGTAGCAAATAATTTTTTTTTTTTTTAAACGGAGTTTCTCTCTTGTTGCCCAGGCTGGGGGGCAATGGCGCGATCTCGGCTCACTGCAACCTCCACCTCCTGGATTCAAGTGATTCTCCTGCCTCAGCCTCCCGAGTAGCTGGGATTAGAGGCATGCTCCACCATGCCTGGTTAATTTTGTATTTTTAGTAGAGACAGGGTTTCTCCATGTTGATGAGGCTGATCTCAAACTCCCAACCTCAGGTGATCTGCCTGCCTCAGCCTCCCAAAGGGCTGGGATTACAGGCATGAGCCACTGCGCCTGGCCTGTAGCAAATAATTTTTAAGCATTTTCAAGATGTGTGATGTTGGGTTTAGCATCGTATGTTCAGAGTGTTTTAAATAAGAAAGAATTAATCTGTCTTTAGTATACAGGATAGTTCTTTGCTTGCCTGAAAAGTATAAGAATACAATTTACTTTTCCCAAACCCTTTTTTCCTTATTATTTTCTTTCAGATAACTTTAATTATTTAATTCCACACTGATTAAAATATGTCTGTCTAAAGGGATCTACTACTATTTGCTTTTAAAAAAGTGTTCCCTATTTATTGAGGAAAAAGTGAAGCAAGCAACTGAATTTATATGTAAAAATAACATTTAGACCTGTGGATCAAAGATTATTTTAAAAAATTAGATATTAATTTGGTATCAGTAAAAAGTGGCTTTTCTCTTAGTATATACATAAATAAAATGAAAATTAAGAGTATAAGCAGTTGTGAATCATTACAAGCAGTCTGGGATAACTAACTCCTAGGGATAACCATTTCTATCCTGTTCCAAAGTCTTATTTTATAGTTTGAAAAGCACTTTGCACACAGTTCTTGTATATAAAAGTAAAGATGTAATTATAGGATATAGTGTTCTTGCTTTGTTTAATAAGAACCTCATTTAAACTTGACAGCTATGGTATTTTTTTAATGATCAAGTTCTTTTCTGTTTATTGTAAAACTAAGTTAAAAATAAAAGGTTAATGAGAAATGATACGGCTTTTATTACTTGTTACTGTTAGTCCATTGATTAGATAAGAATCCAATGAGAGTAAGTAGCAGTCGCACATAAAGTAATTATGACTCTCAAAATAACGCCGTGCTATTCCATACAATTTGATAAAAATCAGAAACTGGGATGAAATTTAACTTACGTAGTCATCTAGTTGAGAATATTAGCAATTCAGTCAGATTCTTGGTTTTACTTTTTTTTTTTGAGATAGAGTCTCACTCTGTCGCCAGGCTAGAGTGCAGTGGCACAATCTCAGCTCACTGCAACCTCCGCCTCTCAGGTTCAAGCGGTTCTCCTGCCTCAGCCTCCTGAGTAGCTGGGACTATAGGCGCACGCCACCACGCCCAGCTAAGTTTTGTATTTTTAGTAGAGACGGGGTTTCACCATGTTGGCCAGGATGATCTCCATCTCTTGACCTCGTGATCCACCTGCCTCGGCCTCCCGAAGTGCTAGGATTACGGGAGTGAGCCACTGCGCCCAGCTGGTTTCAGTTCTTATACCAAATAAATAGCTTCCCACAGCCACACAATGACCCCTAATCAACCATCTTATTATTATTATTATTATTATTATTATTATTATTATTATTTGAGATGGAGTCTTGCTCTGTCGCCCAGGCTGGATTGCAGTGGTATGATCTCGGTTTACTGCATCCTCTGCCTCCCAGGTTCCAGTAATTCTCCTGTCTCAGCCTCCCACATAGCTGGGATTACAGGCAGCCACCACCACACCTGGCTAATTTTTTGTATTTTTAGTAGAGACAGGGTTTTGCCATGTTGGCTAAGCTGGTCTTGAACTCCTGACCTCAGGTGATCTTCCCACCTCTGCCTCCCAAAGTGCTGGGATTACAGGCATGAGTCACTGCACCCAGCCCTAATCAACCATCTTAAATACACATCTCTGGTCTTATGTGGAAAGTGATGAGAGGTGGTTTTTTGTTGTTGTTGTTGTTGTTTTTTTAATTGAGACGTAAGTTTTGCTCCTGTTGCCCAGGCTGCAGTACAATGGTGCCATCTCGGCTCACTGCAACATCTATCTCCTAGGTTCAAGTGATTCTCCTGCCTCAGCCTCCCGAGGAGCTGGGATTACAGGCATACACCACCACGCCCGGCTAATTTTTTGTATTTTTAGTAGACACGGGATTTCTCCATGTTGGTCAGGCTGGTCTTGAACTCCTGACCTCAGGTGATTTGCCCACCTCAGCCTCCCAAAATGCTGGGATTACAGGTGTGAGCCACTGCACCTGGCCTGGGTTTTATGTTTTTAATACCCATCTATGACTAGTAATTTCTAGAGAATGATAAAAGTGATGTATCATTTAAGGTATCATTATTCTGCTGCATGTAATAGAAACCCAACTGTGGTGGCTTGACCAAGTAACTGGGTCTTTTCCTTCGATATAAGTCTGGAGATAGAAGTCCAGGGCTGGGAAGGTGCTTCCACAATGCCATCTCTCTCCCATCTTTAGCCTTTGTCTTCATGCTTGCAAGATAGTGAAGTACATTTAGATCTAATGTCTACGTTATAGGCAGGCACAGAGTGAAGCACAGAAGGCAATTAACAGTTGTATTTTTCCATCTGATCAGGAAATAGTAACTTTCTCGAAAGTCCCACACAGGAGACTCCTCACATCTCATTGGCTAGAACTGGCTCTCATAGTTATATTTTTGTATACAAAATTATTTAATCACTTCTCAGCCTTTTGGCTAAGATAAATGGTAGTATCCGTTCTTATTAGTATAATATCTTTTTTTTTTTTTTCTTTTGAGACAGAGTCTCGCTCTGTTGCTCAGGCTGGAGTGCAGCGGCATGATCTCGGCTCACTGCAACCTCCGCCTCCCGGGTGCAAGCGATTCTCTTGCCTCAGCCTCCTGAGTAGCTGGGATTATAGGCGCCCGCCACCTTGCCTGGGTCATTTATTGTATTTTTAGTAGAGACGGGGTTTTTCCATGTTGGCCAGGCTAGTCTTGAACTCAGGTGATTCACTTGCCACTGCACTCCAGCTTGGGAAATAGAGCAAGACACACAAACACACACACACAGAGAAGGAAGGAAAGAGAGAGAGAGGAAGGGAGGGAGGGAGGAAGAAAAGAAAGAAAAACCAAAAAAAGAGAAATTTCCTTTTTAATATGTGTTGAAGGAAACTTTTTTTTTTTTTTTTTTGAAAGAATCTCACTCTGTTGCCCAGCTGGCTGGAGTATGCAGTGGCGCGATCTCGGCTCACTGCAACCTCCACCTCCCGGGTTCAAGCAATTCTCTGCCTCAGCCTCCTGAGTAGCTGGGATTACAGGTGCGCACCACCATGCCCTGCTAATTTTTGTATTTTTAGTACAGACAGGGGTTTCACCATATTGGCCAGGCTGGTCTTGAACTCTTGACCTCGTGATCTACCTGCCTCGGCCTACCAAAGTGCTGGGATTACTGGCGTGAGCCACCGCGCCCGGCCTGAAGAGAACTTTTTATACCTACATAAAATCAGGCAAGGGAGTAGCAATTATTTTTTAAATTTTACTCATCACCTTTTCCCCTCTCTTCTGTCCCCTCCCATCTTCCCTGGGAGCGCTCTTCCTCTTCCACCGGAATCCAATGATTCTGGGGATGCTGCTAAATGGAACACCCAGCTATGCGCATTGCTGGCCCATCGCAACTCACAGTGACGGACATGTGACTCAACCTGGTCAACTTATATCCCGTTCTGGTGACCACAGTGATATCCCAGTGATGGGCATAGAACCAGCAGTTACTCTCTGGGATTTATTTCACGGAACTAGGAGAGAGAGTGTTTAAGCCACCCCATCTCCAGCCCCCATTAGACTTTTTAAAATTATTTTTTTTTACAATCCCTGCTTTGGATGTAGACTTTAAAAAAAAAAAAATGTGTCAAGGAATGTATCCACTTCTTGTAGGTTTTCCAGTTTTTTGGCATATATTCGTTCCCAGTAGTCTGATGCTTCTTCGGATTTCTGCGGTATCAGTTGTAATGTCTCCTTTTTCATCTTTGATTTTATTTACTTAGGTATTCCTTTTTCTTAGTCTGGCTAAAGGTTTGTTGATTTTGTTTTCAAAGTAAACCAAGTTCATTTTTAAAAATCTTTTGTATTTTGGGGGGTTTCAGTTTCATTTGTTTCTGCTGTTATCTTATTATTTCTTCTACTAATTTGGGGTTTGTTTTTGCTTTTCTAGTTAAGATGTGTTGTTAGGTGTTTATAGATTTTATTGTTATTTATTTTTTGAGACAGAGTTTCCCTCTCGTCACCCAGGCTGGAGTGCAGAGGTGTGATCTCTGCTCACTGCAACCTCTGCCTCCTGGGGTTCAAGTGATTCCGCTTGCCTCAGCCTCGAGTAGCTGGGATTACTAGCACCACCACCACACCCAGCTAATTTTTTGTATTTTTGGTAGAGATGGGGTTTCACCATGTTGGCCAGGCTGGTCTTAAACTCCTTACCTCAGGTGATCTGCCTGCCTCGACCTCCCAAAGTGTTAGGATTACAGGCGTGAGCCACCGCATCTGGCCATAGACTTTATTTTTCAGAACTGTTTTAGGTTTACAATAAAATCAAGTGGAAAGGGGAGTTCCCATATTCCACCCTCCTCTCCCCACCGCCCCACCTGCACAACCTTTTCCATCAACATCTGGTGGAGTGGTACATTTGTTTCATCTGATGAACCAACATGGACATATCATTACCATCGGGCTCATTCTTAGTGTACATCCTATGAGTTTTGACAAATTTAAAATATGTATCCACCATTATATCATACGGAGTAGTTTCACTGCCCTAAAACATCCTCTGTGCTCCACCTAGTCATCCTTCCCTGCTAACTTCTGGCAACCAGAGATCTTTTTAATGTCTCTATAGTTGTGCCTTTTCTACAGTGTCATATATTTGGAATCATACAGTGTGTCGCCTTATCAGACTGGCTTCTTCCAGTTAGTAATATGCACTTCAGATTCATCTGTGTCTTTTCATTGTAGTTCATTTTTTCTTAGCACCGAATAATATCCCATGATATAGATGTGCCTGTTTATTCATTCACCTGTTGAAGGAAGAGTGTAAAATAACTTACAGATACACCGTTTTTATTTGGAGGTGTCCAGCTGGTTTCTTGAATTCTTTTTTTGGGTGTCTCACAGACATCTCAAACTTAGTATGTCTACCCATCCTGTCCCTCATGCCAGTTCAGGGTGTAGCACCACAGTCCACCCAACTGCTCAAGCCAGAAGTTAGGTGTCAAATGTGGCTCCTCCATTCTCTCACCTGGCTCATCCCATGTATCAGTAAAGTCCTGTTGCTCCTGCCTCTAAAATATGTCTTGAACCCAGGTGGGCTGGTGCAGAAGCCTTTTATTCAGTCTGCTTCCTTCAAATATTGTCCTGTACAATACACTTTCCACATAGTTAAAAGAATGACTCATCACAGTTGACTTGGTATTAATTGAAAGACCTAGCATAAACAATAAATATTTGTACTATATTCCAGAGTCTCAGCATTTTTATAAATGGCTAAAAATAAGACAGTTCTTTGTAGCAAATAGAGCAATTAGACCTGAATGTCCTTCAAGATGTTTTGCAGCATAATAGCAAGGCTTTATATAGTTACCGCTTCCCAAACCCAAAATTAAAGTGTATATTCCAGGAAGCAGTAGGCTACTTAGGGTTCAAATAATTACCATTTATTAAACACCTTTTGTGTTTGCTATGTACTTCATCTTACTTAATTCTAACATAGGTGGGCCAAGATAAACAGGCCACTCTTGAAACATAATTTCTGGATTTGTTTAACATTTAATGGGGGTGGGACAAAACATTTAAATAATGTTTTTTGAGGCGGAGTCTCGCTCTGTCGCCTAGGCTAGAGTGCAGTGGCACCATCTCGGCTCACTGTAACCTCCACCTCCCAGGTTCAAGCAATTCTCCAGACTCAGCCTCCCGAGTAGCTGGGATTACTGGCGTGCACCACCACGCCTGGCTAATTTTGGTATTTTTAGTAGAGATGGAGTTTTACCATGTTGGCCAGGTTGGTCTTGAACTCCTGACCTCCGGTGATCCACCCGTCTCAGCCTCCCAAAGTGCTGAGATTACAGGCGTAAGCCACCATGCCCAGCCTAAAAAACAATTTTTAAAAAGTTTAGATAGAGACAGGGTCTTGCTGTGTTGGCCAGGGTAGTCTCTAACTCCCGGCCTCAAGCAGTCCTTCCACCTCAACTGTCCAAAGTGCTGGAAATACAGGTGTGAGCCACTATGTCCAGCCGCAAATTGTTTTCTATTAATACAAACTGTATACAGCTGGCTGGGTGGCTCACGCCTGTAATCCCAGCACTTTGGGAGGCCGAGGTGGGTGGATCACGAGGTCAGGAGTTTGAGACCAGGCTGGCCAACATAGTGAAACCCTGTCTCCACTAAAAATACAAAACATTAGATGGGCATGGTGGCAGGGGCCTATAATCCCAGCTACTCAGGAGGCTGAGGCAGGAGAATCACTTGAACCTGGGGGGCGGAGGTTGCAGTGAGCTGAGATCGTGCCATTGCACTCCAGCCTGGACGACAGAGTGAGACTCCGTCTCAAAAAACAAAAAACAAAAACTGTATGTAGCTGTCAGGGAGGAAATAGAAGTTTTTTCCTCAACTCTCATGAGTTCTTAGTTGGGATGGATTCCTGTAACAAGACATATTAACAACAGAAAAACAAGTTTATCAATGTGTGCAGTACACATCACATAGGAGAAACCTCCATGAAACATAACCTAAAGTAGTGGCTTAGAACTCTAGTTCATACAGCATCTTCAACAAAGAACAATACATTTGTAGAGAAATGACAAGACAAAGGAAAGTAGTTTTAGGCTTCCAAGGACTGGAACCTTTGGGAAGGCAAACACTGTATGTGGGAGGAAACTAATTGAATAAGATTTCTTTGCCAATTCCTCTGGTGCTGTCCCTGGTAGATAAGACTCTAGAATTGTCTCCAGCAAAGGAGAATTTATATCCTTCCTTTAGGCAGAAAGGCAGGGGGATGGGGAGAGCTTTCCTAGTTTGCTGCTGCTTAACTGCCTTTAGCTCAAAAATATTTTTATGTCAAAGAGGCATTTTAGGATGATATATTCTGATTTCCTTCATAGCAAAAGATGCATAGATTTCTACTGGTGGCCGTCGGTGTTCTTTAAAGGCGTGCATGCACACATATACATCAGCTGTCAAAACCATTCCCTTTTTCCCATTGTTCTTTCCTCTTAGGTTTTTCCTTAGCAAGTGTCTGAATCTACATCTTGACAGGTATAAATTTAGATAATAAGTCACTTGTTCCCAATAAATACCATTACAGCATGCCTTACCTGTGGCTGAATTTCAGGTGATTATAGCTTCACATGCTAGGTCTGTTTAAACAGTGTAACCTTCCACTCAAGGCCATTGTCTTCTGCACTAGGAATATGCTTAGAGAGCATTTCCCCGATTATTCAGTAATGTTTCAAGTCCCTGCTAAGGTTAATATCCTGGGTCGCAACTAAACTGGCTTGTTCCTTAATCTACTCTGTTCATTCCAACTCTCCCAATTAATCACTATTAATCCCCACTATACAGTGAGTTATCAGTAGCTCAGTTTAACCTGCCAGAGGCCTTTTATTGTGGCAGAGCAGTGATTTCAACAATTTTTGTTTGATTCCAAAACTTTCTTTCTACTACTGGCAAATACCGTAAAAGGATAATAGATAATTCTGTGCTTTTGCCTAATTTAAGGGAAAGATGTAATTCACATTCAAGTTTTTAACAACTGTATTTTGAACATTTTACTAGAAGTGACCATTAAATCTAAGTAGTTATTACTAAAACAAGCTCAGTAAAACCATTAACCCATGGATTCAATTATATAGCACTAATTATAATGGTATATCTTTCACTGTAACCATTTTAAAATTTGTACATTTTGTCAACTACAACAGGGCTGTTTATTGGGATGGTTATGGAAAGTAAAAACGCTAAACCCGATGTGCAAAAGGAACAAGTTTTTTTTTTTTCCCCCAGAGATGGGGTCTCGCTTTGTTGAAAAGAATGATGTTGACAGATGTACTTGTGATAGTTATATTTATTAAGCAAAAAAAAATTATGTTTTGTTTTTTAAGGATCAATCTGTTTCTGATAATGTTGCATGTTTTAAATAAATGACAATAAGATGTAAAGCATCACATTTTCTATTAAAATTGAACAAGATATTCAAATTGCTACAATATATCACACCTAATTGTTCCAGTACTATTTTATTTTATTTTTTAAAACCAAGTCTCATTCTGTTGCCCAGGCTGAATTGCAGTGGCGTGATCTCAGCTCACTGCAATCTCTGCCTCCCGGATTCAAGCGATTCTCATGCCTCAAGTAGCTAGGACTACAGGTGTGCACCACCATACCTGGCTAATTTTTGTATTTTTAGTAGAGATGGGGTTTTGCCATGTTGGCCAGGCTGGTCTCAAACTCCAGGTTTCAAGCGATTTGCCTGCCTCAGCCTCCCAACGTGCTGGGATTACAGGCGTGAGCCATCGCACCCGGCCTGCAGTACTATTTTAAACAAATACATATTGTGGAGTAAGCACCAATAGAAATCAAGGGGGCAAAACTGTATCATTAGGAAAGTAAATGAAAGCCTTAGTCTTTTTGTTTATTCCTTATTCCCCAAAGGAGTTACTAAGCGAAGGAATTTTCTAGCTGCCTTTATTTATTTATTTATTTATTTATTTATTTATTTATTTATTTATTTATTTTGAGACGGAGTCATTCTGTTGGAGTGCAGTGATGCGGTTTTGGCTCACCACAACCTCCGCCTCCTGGGTTCAAGCGATTATCCTGCCTCAGCCTCTAGAGTAGCTGGGACTACAGGTGCCCTCCACCATGCCCGGCTAATTTTTGTATTTTTAGTAGAAACGGGGTTTCATTATGTTGGCCAGGATGGTCTCGAACTCCTGACCTCAAGATCAGCCCGCCTCGGCCTCCCACAGTGCTGGGATTACATGCGTGAGCCACTGCACCCGGCCTTCCAGCTGCATTTCTGAAGTCACAAGTATGGCTTAAATGATTGCCCTCAAGAACACAGCTTTTGAAGGTAATCATATGCAAGTAAATTACAATCAAATGAAACTGTATGATTATTTTGTTATTTTAATACTAAACTGAACAGTGAACTGAAATCAGAGGAGAAAGAAAATCAAGCTAGTGGCTCACTCTCGATAGTGTCTTCTAATTTTATTGATGCTTCAGTTTTCATAAAGTGCAATAAACAAAATAAATAGATGAAAAAAGCTTTGAAGATTTATATGCAGTTTTGAGATTAAGATAAATTACTGACTATATGCCTTTCATTACGTTAACTCTGTGAAAGCTGTAACGTACATTAAAAGCGCACTGAATTAGGTTAAATAATGATCTTTCCCCCTTAGATCAATCTAGTATTAAGGAGTACATAATTATGCAAGCTTATTCTATAACACAAGGCTAGACTAAAAGGAAAATTTTTGTGCTACAGACTAAATCCAGATACGGTCAGGTGCTGAGCAGTATTCCTGGCTTCAAAATAGGAGGTATCTGTTTCGTCATCTGGCTGGGGGATGAAAGGCATAGTTTGATGCTGCAAATTTTCCCAGTCCACATCACTGAAGAGAGGATGACGTTTTAGTTCTTAGGAAAAATATAAAACAAAACAGTATGGTCTCATTACCTAAGTAAGTACTGCTTTACAAGAATTATAAAAAGAGAATGTCTCACATATAACTTACCTTACTTTATTATGCCAGTTTCACAGACGTTTGTTTAATGTCTGTTAGGCCACATACTTCACAAAGGTCTACATGGGCCACTTTGAATACTACTTGGCATATGACAGCTGCCTGGTTTGTATTTGTTTAATGACAGAATGAATGATTTGCCTTAACTTAGAAGCCTATCTTTCTCACATCTTTTTTTTTTTGAGACAGAGTCTTGCTGTCGCCCAGGCTGAAGTGCAGTGGCACAATCTCTGCTCACTGCAACCTCCGCCGCCCAGGTTCAAGCGATTCTCTTGCCCCAGCCTCCCAAGTAGCTAAAATTACAGGTGCACACCACCACGCCAGGCTAATTTTGTATTGTTAGTAGAGATGGGGTTTTGTCATGTTGGCCAGGTTGGTCTCGAACTCCCGACCTCAGGTGATCTGCCCACTTTGGCCTTCCAAAGTGCTGGGATTACAGGCATGAATCACCTCGCCTGGCCCTCACATCTTTTTTTTTTTTTGAAATGGAGTTTCTCTTCGTTGCCCAGTCCGGAGTGTAGTGGTGCAATCTTGGCTCGCTGCAACCTCCATCTCCCAGGTTCAGTGATTCTCCTGCCTCAGCCTCCCAAGTAGCTGGGACTACAGGTGAGTGGCCCCATGCCTGGTTATTTTTTTTGTCTGTCACCTAGGCTGGAGTGTAGTGGCACAATCTCGGCTCACTGCAAACTCTGCCTCCCAGGTTCAAGCGATTCTCCCACCTCAGCCTCCTGAGTAATTGGGATTACAGATGTGAACCACCACGCCTGGCTAATTTTTGTATTTTTAGTAGAGATGGGGTTTCACCATGTTGGCCAGGCTAGTCTCGAACTCCTGACCTCAAGGGATCCACCCGCCTCAGCCTCCCAAAGTGCTGGGATTATAGGTGTGAGCCACCGCGCCCGCCCTGCTTGCATCTTCTTACAGAATCCCTGACTCAAGGGAATAGAGCATGGCCTACTTTCTGCTCCTTGATAAACCTTCCACGTCGTTGATCTTCCATGATGAATGCTCCAATTCTTACTGTAAAACCTTGCCACCTGTTTCTATCACCACATTCCTTAGCAGTATCTATTGCCTTAGACAGCTTTAGCATGAAGCTCACCCTCCTCTCCCTTTCTTCCCTGCACTCCGTCCTTATCCCTCATGGTGATTTCAAGATATACACTGATGACACTTCTGACACGTTCTCTTCATGGTTCTTTGACTTCCTTGATTTCACTGACTTGCATCTCTACAACATACTGACTTCTAGCATATGGCTACATTGGAAGCGTTGCATCACAGAGCTGCTCTGCTTACAAGATTTCAAAGCCTTCCTCACTTCTTTACTGCCATTTCATTACCTGTCATTTTTCCTATTTCCTTCTACCTAGTAAAATAAAAGTATGCTCTTCTGGGCCAGGCGTGGTGGCTCATGCCTGTAATCCCAGCACTTTGGGAGGCTGAGGTGGGCAGATCACTTGAGGTCAGGAGTTCGAGACCAGCCTGGCCAACATGGTGAAACCCCATCTCTACTAAAAATACAAAAATCAGCCAGGCATGGTGGGGCGCACCTGCAGTCCCAGCTACTTGGGAGGCTGAGGTGGGAGAATCACTTGAACCTGGGAGGCAGAGGCTGCAGTGATCTGAGATCATGCCACTGCACTCCAGCCTGGGCAACAGAACGAGATTCCATCTCAAAAAAAAAAAAAAAAAAATCCTTCTTATGAGTGATAGTGTTTTTTATAACAGGAATCTGACCAATATGTTGCCTTCGGACACTCACATCTATTCTGAAATAATACTACAAGGACTCAATATGTCCAAATCCAATGTACAGCATTGGAAGTTGAAATGTGTGTGTTTATGTGTTTCAAGTAGCATAATCTAAATCTGAAGTGCCTTGAAAAAGGTAGAGCTGAGTTTCCAAATGTCTGCTCCCTCACTTTACACAGGTTTCTGCTCAAATGCCTCTCTTCACAGAGGTCTTCCTGACCACACTGTCTAAAAAGAAGTCTCGTGCCATCACTTTATGTCCTCTCACCCTGCTTTATTTTTCTTCCTAGTATTTACCACTACATGACATTATGTTGTATCTGTAACTGTTCACTGTCTCTCTTTCCACTAGAATGTAAGTTCCACGAGGACAGGAATCTGAGTCTAGATCATCCTTAGGGTATTCTCAGGGCCTGAAGCAGTGTCACCTGGCTCCTAGAAGGCACTCTATAGGATTGGTTAAATCAGTGAGTAAACAAACTGGGCCAGGCGTGGTGGCTCATGCCTGTAATCCCAGTACTTAGGGAGGCCAAGGTGGGCGGATGGCTTGAGCCCAGGAGTTCGAGACCAGCCTGGGCAACACGGGGAAACCCCATCTGTACTAAAAATACAAAAATTAGCTGGGTGTGGTAGTGTGCACCTGTAGTACCAGCTACTTGGGAGGCTGAGGTGGAAGAATCGCTTGAGCCCAGAAGGTTGCAGTGAGCCGAGATTGTGCCACTGCATTCCAGCCTGGGTGACAGACCCAGAACCTGTCTCAAAAAAAACCCAAAACCAAAAAAAAAAAAAAAACCAACTATTGATCTTATTACAGGAACACCTAGATGCTGATAAAAATGACATATTTCTGAAGCTCATTTTCCTGAATAAATCCTACTTGACATAGAAATGCATTTTGGGACATAATGCTTTTCTCTATATTACCATACCTCATTAGAAAAAGGATTTTAAAATCCCAGCACTTTGGGAGGCCAAGGCAGGAGGATCACAAGGACAAGGGATCAAGACCATCTTGGCCAACTTGGTGAAACCCTGTCTCTACTAAAAAATACAAAAATTAGCTGGGCGTGGTGGCACATGCCTGTAGTCCCAGTTACTTGGGAGGCTGAGGCAGGAGAAACGCTTGAACCTGGGAGGCAGAGGTTGCAGTGAGCCGAGATCGCGCCACTTCACTCTAGCCTGGTGACAGAGCAAGACTCCGTCTCAACAACAACAACAAAAGCATTTTAAGGCAGCTGCTAATGAGATTTACTAGTTTCCAAATTAGGGTTTAAGATACTCCTGCACTGAGAAAACTATTGAGTGGTTTATAATATACCAAGTTTGTCATGAGCCAACCTGGGATCCAGTACATTTATCAATAAATAATAGTATCAAAAATGAAGCAATAAGAAATTACAGAACATCCCTCTAGCAAGATTAGGGAAAATAAATTTGTTTTAAAAAATTATAGAACAAGTTTTCATAAAAAAAAGATTTCCTGTATTTCCTTAACTTTATCAGGCTTTGAAAAACCCAAGACACTAACAAGATTGTTTTAGGACAGGCATGGGTGGCTCACACCTGTAATTCCAGCATTTTGGGAGGCTGAGGTGGGAGGATCCTTTGAGCCCAGGAGTTCAAGACCAGCCTGAGCAACATACTGAGACCCTGTCTCTCAATAAATAAATAGCAATAATAATGTATGTTAAAAAAAAAAAAAAGAGGTAAGATTGTTTTAGATACTTGAGATTAATAATTTTTTTTTTGAGACAGAGTCTCACTTTGTTTCCCAGGCTGGAATGCAGTGGCGTGAACATGGCTCACTGTAGCCTTGACTTCCTGGGCTCAAGCAGTCTTCCTGCCTAAGCCCCCAAGTACCTGGAACTATAGGTGCGCACTGCCTTGCTTGGCTATTTTTTGTATTTTTTTGTAGAGACAGAGTTTCACCATGTTGCCCAGGCTGGTCACAAACTCCTGAGCTCAAACAATTGCCAGCTGCAGCCTCCCAAAGTGCTAGGACTATTGAGTGGTTTATAATATACCAAGTTTGTCATGAGCCAACCTGGGATCCAGTACATTTATCAATAAATAATAGTATCAAAAATGAAGCAATAAGAAATTATAGAACATCCCTCTAGCAAGGCATGAGCTACCGCACCCACCGATTAATAAAATTTAATGCATGAATACAGTATTGCTGTTTGACCACACTAAATTTTTTTTTGCCTCTTCTACCATGTGACACATTAAATTTTCATGTAGAATAAGGACCAATGTATCAATGCATACCTAGAGGGCAGAAATACACTGAATTATCTTTGTACCAATTTAGCAGTCAGATTATCTGTAGTATTATACTGGAACTTGATTTTTTTTTTTTTTTTTTGAGACAGAGTCTCACTCTGTCGCCCAGGCTGGAGTGCAGTGGCGCGATCTCTGCTCACTGCAATGTCTGCCTCCTGGGTTGAAGTGATTCTCCTGCCTCAGCCTCCCGAGTAGCTGGGACTACAGGTGCGCGCCACCACACCTGGCCTAATTTTTTTTTTTTTTTTTGAGACGGAATCTCGCTCCATCGCCCGAGCTGGAGTGCAGTGGCGCAATCTTGGCTCATTGCAAGCTCCACCTCCCGGATTCACACCATTCTCCTGCCTCAGCCTCCAGAGTAGCTGGGACTACAAGCGCCCGCCACCATGCCCGGCTAATTTTTTGTATTTTTAGTAGAACCGGGGTTTCCCCATGTTAGCCAGGATGGTCTCGATCTCCTGATCTCATGATCTGCCTGCCTTAGCCTCCTAAAGTGCTGGGATTACAGGCGTGAGCCACTGCGCCGGGCCAATTTTTGTATTTTTTAGTAGAGACAGGCTTTCACCATATCAGACAGGCTGGTCTCGAACTCCTGACCTTGTGATCAGCCCACCTCAGCTTCCCAAAGTGCTGGGATTACAGACGTGAGCCACCGTGCCAGGCCGGAACTTGCTATTTTTATAAATATTCACCATCTGGAACAAATCAATGGTAAAACAGTGTATTAACACAAAACCATACCTTTCATTCCAGCTCTTTTTGTATCATCAATGGTTAAAAGTATTTCTACTGCACTTTGAGCGTTATCAGATAACTTTTCTTCTCCTTCTGGCCAAGGGATATCTAAAATTACACATATACAAATAAACTTGTTAATCACTGCTCAAAATAATAATACCCAGAGATAAATAACTATTTTTTTTTTTCTGAGATGGAATTTCACTCTTGTCACCCAGGCTGGAGTGCAATAGCGCGATCTCAGCTTACTGCAACCTCCACCTCCCAGGTTCAAGTGATTCTCCTGCTTCAGCCTTCCGAGTAGCTGGGATTACAGGTGCCCACCAACATGCCCAGCTAATTTTTTGTATTTTTTTAGTAGAGATGGGGTTTTACCATGTTGACCAGGCTTGTCTCGAACTCCTGATCTCAGGCGATCCACCCGCCTTGGCCTCCCAAAGTGCTGGGATTACAGATGCCCAGCCAGTAAATGACTATCTTAATAGGAGAAAAAGAATCACCTCTTTTCAGAATATTCTGGAATACTTGTTGCGGTGTTTCATCATTGAAAGGGGGAATTCCTGTTAGAAATTCAAACAAGCAAACTCCAAGTGCCCACCAGTCTACCGCAGGACCTGTAAGCGAAGAGGAAAGAGCTAAAGTGGCAAGCATTCTCTACAAATATATGAACAGAAATATTAATTGTGGAGTCCTAATTGGGGAAAAGGAGTTAGGCTGGTGGGACCGAGGAAAGCAAAAAGAAAAAGCAGATAAACTGCAAGTCTGCCTTTCTTCATGGTCCAAGATGTACAGCCCTCCTATACAAATAACTCACAATTGTCCTGTGTCCAGATATCACCAGACCCTTGACTGATAGAAAAATGCAAGGTAGAGCTGGGCGCGGTGGCTCATGCCTGTAATCCCAGCACTTTGGGTGGCCGAGGAGGGTGGATCACCTGAGGTCAGGAGTTCAAGACCAGCCCAGCCAACACGGTGGCTGTGTGTACTAAAAATAGAAAAATTAGCCAGGTGTGGTGGCACATGCCTGTAATCCCAGCTACTAAGGAGACTGAGGCAGGAGAATTGCCTAAACCTGGGAGGCAGAGGTTGCAATGAGCCGAGATCACGCCACGCCACTGCACTCCAGCCTGGGTGACAGAACAAGACTCTGTCTCAAAAAAAAAAGAAAAGAAAAGAAAAGAAAAATGTGAGTTAGCTTACTGCAACCTTGGCATTATCAGTATAGCACACAGCCTTCTCTAGCACAAGCACCATCCTATAACATCTCTAGCAAGCCTCTGTCTCCTTGTAATCAGCTCCCCTCTCGGTGACTTGCTTGTTGCATCCTTACAATGTATTTTCCTACTTCCTCTAATAAATTTGCCTTTCTTTACCTATGACTGTCTTGGTCAATTCCTTTATTGCCCACACCATCGCCCCAGATACTCACTATCTGCAACATTAATATGTGCACATTTTGGCATTATCAAAAGTGCAATAACCCACATTGTTTTCACTTGGGCAATGTGATAACTGCTTTCCTCTTTATTTTCCAAGAAGTTTAGATTACCAATTACCCCAGCTGATTAAAGAAAAGATAAAGCCATTTTTTTCATTTATTAATAATTTCTGACATTCTGGATATGTTATGTATCGTAAATCCTAAAATTATTCTCTAAAATAAGCAGACTACTACTCAATTTCATATCAGGAAATGTAAACATTTACATGATTATTCTGTATCCTGCACAAGGTATGAGATAAGCCAGCAACATTTACAGTAATTGAAGGAAAGCCTGGTAACTAGGGAAGGCCTTACTTATAGAGTATTTTAATGGGGCTTTATTCCTTTTAGGAACACAGAGGGACAAATTAGTTTAGCAAAGAATATTCACTTAAACTACGGTTTCAACAGGTAAGTAGGAGATGTCTTAAGAAATAGGTAAAATTAATTTCTAAATAAAATATTCATTGGATGCAACATTTATATACAAAGTTTGTTGTTGTTGTTGTTGTGTGTGTGTTTTTTGAGAAGGGAGTCTCGCTCTGTCGCCCGGGCTGGAGTGCAGTGGTGCGATCTCAGCTCACTGCAAGCTCCGCCTCCTGGATTCATGCCATTCTCCCGCCTCAGCGGGAGAGCAGCTGGGACTCTCCCCAGCAGCTGGGACTACAGGCGCCCACCACCATATCCGGCTGAGTTTTTTCTGTATTTTTAGTAGAGACGGGGTTTCACCATGTTAGCCAGGATGGTCTCAATCTCCTGACCTCATGATCCGCCTCCCTCAGCCTCCCAAAGTGCTGGGATTATAGGCATGAGCCACCGTACCCGGCCACAAAGATGTTTTTAACAGTAATTTTAAATATGATCTTATAAACTATAAACTGGTTTATACTTTAGTTCTATGAATAAAGTGTTTCCTAAGAAAAGGTTAATTTTAGTTCAAAAATGGATAACTTCAATATAAATTAAGAACAGGGATCCTAGTCTAGTGCTAAATTTGCCTTAAAGTTACTCTTTAAAGACAACTTCACAAAATTCTTTATTGTGGTTAAAAAACTGCCACCATTCCATTTGAAGACAACTAGGAAAGCATTGTGGAATCTGATCTTAGGAAAAACAGCTGCATGCATTTAGAGTGCCATTTTACCTGCAAGCCATATAATCCCATCTTCCCTTAAAGGAACACAAAATGCAAATGTTCTATAGGCTTCTATTTCTATAATACTATAAAAACATACAAACCACCTCAGTTAGTAGGCCTTTCAAGCAGCACTGAGAAAGAATTATCCCAACGGATTAGATAATGTAACCAAATAACAGAAAAGTAGGGGGAATTAGAAAAAAAAATTTACTTATTTTACTTATTAGGTTAGAAATTAGGCCCCTTTTACCAGCTCAGCTAAAATATACTTGTGTTTAAAAAAAAATACATGATTTCTGCATGGATATGCCACACATACCCATATACTTAAGTCAAAGTCTAATAAGATCACATAGTGGAATAAAACTTTGCAATTATATGTTATAAGGCACAGAAAAAGAACAGCCTTGTTTTACATTGCTGGCTTTCTAATTCAAAACTCACTCCTTTAGTTTATAGAATATGTTGATATTGTTACACTTTTTTATTTTCTAATGATAATAAAAGATTTGGAAAATTAGAGCCCTTCTGTAGTTGTTAATTTTTTATTTTTATTTTTATTTTTTTGAGATGGAGTCTCGCTCTGTCACCCAGGCTGGAGTGCAGTGGTGCAATCTCAGCTCACTGCAACCTCCGCCACCTGGGTGCAAGTGATTCTCCTGCCTCAGCCTCTTGAGTAGCTAGGATTACAGGCATGAGCCACCATATCCAGCTAATTTTTGTCTTTTTTTAAGTGGAGACAGGGTTTCGCCATGTTGGGCAGGCTGGTCTCGAACTCCTAACCTCAGGTGACCTACCTGACTCAGCCTCCCAAAGCGCTGGCATTATAGGTGTGAGCCACAGTGCCAGCCATTTTAAATATTTGTATCAATACTATTTCTTCTGTTGTAATAAAAAAGACTTTATCTTCACTCTGTGCTACCTTTAGAAGTTAATGAAAAATGCCTCAGGCCTACATTTCTTTTCACAGAGAAGAACCACCTCTCTGGATGTCTTGCTGCTGAGAAGACAGAAGACAGTTCATTTTTGTATTTCACAAGTGAGCTAAAAGGAAAAATAGTTTTTTATGCAATGTGATCTAGTTATACTTTGACTGTTCAGTTTCATGTGCTTTGCCGCATTACTTTATAGAGAAGCTCACTCACCGGAAGTCAGAAATCCTGCATGTAAGAAAACAGTAGTTAGGTACATTGCATTAAAATTATTAGAGTCCCTTCCCTCTTCACTCACTGAACTGGGCACCAGGTATTGTGCCAGATATAAAAGATACAAAGAGGATTAAGGAAAATCTCTTTTCCCAAAGAGAAACCAGCCTACTCTGGGAGAGACAATACAGAGAATTTTAACACACTAAGCTGAAACAAAAAGGTGCATATAAAGTTATGGAAAACTCAGGACAGAGTCCCTGGCTCATCTCTGCTGAGGCAAGATGGAGGGGCATCAGGAAGGTCATGGTTGGGTCTCAGCATGTTGTCAGCGTGTTGTTTAGCTGAGGGAGCTAGATGTCTCACTAAAACAGTGGCAAGATGCTATAAAATACATCTTTATGTTTGAAGCTTACTTTCACACTCTGTCCTTAGAGATAATGCAAATTATAATATAGAAAATGGGCTAGCAAATCTGTGACAGAGCAAAAGAGGCACTATATAAAAATCAGTGCTCACAGGAATTTATTTGCTTTGGCTAAGAGAGAAAGAGGAACATTAAATGTGTCTATTTCCAATATTGTAGAGATTATTAATATCAGTTACTGAGTGCTTCCAAGGAATTCAGGAGTGTTGTGCCGACGGTAGAAAACTCACACTCTTGGCTGGGTGCAGTGGCTCACGCCTGTAATCCCAGCACTTTGGGAGGCTGAGCACTTTGGGTGGATCACGAGGTAAGGAGTTCAAGACCAGCCTGGCCATGATGGTGAAACCCTGTCTCTACTAAAAATACAAAAATTAGCCAAGCATTGGGGCGGGTGCCTGTAAGCTACTTGGGAGGCTGAGGCAGATAATTGCTTGCTTGAACCCAGGAGGCGGGAGTTGCAGTGAGCTGAGACTGCGCCACTGCACTCTAGCCTGGGCGACAAAGTGAGACTCCGTCTCAAAAAAAAAAAAAAAAAAAAAGGAAAGAAAGAAAACTCACAGTCTCCTCAAGAAGTTTTCTTAAGCTTTTGTAGTGGAGATAAATTAACAATTAATTACAACACAGGAAGAATGGCATATTTTAAACAGTTTCTAATAAGGTAACAGAAGTGAATAATTCCCAGTAGTTGATCAAGGGATGCTTTATGGAAGAGGTAACATTTGAAATGATGAAATGAGAAGAATTTGACTGGAAGATACTAGGAAACTGGCTTTGCTCAAATAAGGTTAAATACACAAGCAAAATAAGGAGGACCTGAAAATTAAATGTATTTAAGAAATGGAATGGGAACATAAGGCATATAAAGAGACTCTTTGAGAGACAAGGCTGGTATGAGAGCTACAACCTCAAATGCCATGATCAATTTGGATTTTACTTAGCAGCTAAGAGGCAGCCACTGTAGTTTTCTGAGAAGGGAAACAGAATAAGCCATGTGATGGTTTGGGAAGAAAAATCTGGTGGCAATGATTATTAATAATAAGATGAAGTTGAAGAGACCAGATAGAAGGGCACTAAAATAATAAAAGAGAAAGATGAGTTCTTAAAGAGAACAGTGGCAGAGAAGAAAATGAGAGGTGAAATGCTGCAGAGATCTAATTGGCTGGATTTAAATGCTGGAAATACTGCAGAGATCTAATTGGCTGCATTTAAATGCTGGAATGTAGGAAACAAAGATTGTGTCACCATGAAGGTGATGCAACTGAGGTAGGGAACAGAGGAAGAGCTAGCTGGATAACAAGCCCAGTTTTTTCTTTTTCTTTCTTTTTTTTGAGATGGAGTCTTGCTCTGTCACCCAGTCTGGAGTGCAGTGGCATGATCTTGGCTCACTGCAACCTCCGCCTCTCAGGTTGGAGCGATTTTCCTGTCTCAGCCTCCTGAGTAGCTGGGATTACAGACGCACACCACCATGCCTGGCTAATTTTTGTATTTTTAGTAGAGACGGGGTTTTACCATGTTGGCCAGGCTGGTCTTGAACTCCTGACCTGAAGTGATCCACCCACCTTGGCCTCCCAAAGTGCTGGGATTACAGCCATGTGCCACAGCACCAGGCCCCACAAGTCCACTTTTGATACCCAACATTTGAAAGACCAGTAGAATACTGAATAGCCAGATTGGCTGTGTGTCTGCTGCCTAGAGAAGGTCAGGATTAGAGACAGCTATTTGGGAATCATCAACATGGAGGTGACAATTGAAGTCATGGGAGTGATGAGATGAACAGGGAGCACGTGTAGGGCAAAAAGGGTAAGGGCAGAATCTCGAAGAACTAAATTTAGAAGAGGTAAGGAAGGAACTGAAGAGCAGGAACAGAGGTCGGGGAATGAGAAGAGATGACTGGATTTGACAATAAGGAAATCGCTGGTGCCCATTAAGAAGTTTCAGTTAGGCAGGGCACGGTGGCTCACGCCTGTAATCCCAGCACTTTGGGAGGCTGAGGCAGGCGGATCACCTGAGGTCAGGAGTTTGAGACCAGCCTGACCAACATGGAGAAACCCTATCTCTACTAAAAATACAAAATTAGCCGGGCATGGTGGTGGCGCATGCCTGTAATCCCAGCTACTCGGGAGGCTGAGGCAGGAGAATCACTTGAACCTGGGAGACGGAGGTTGCGGTGAGCTGAGATCGTGCCATTGCACTCCAGCCTGGGCAACAAGAGCGAAACTCCATCTCTAAATAAATAAATAATAAATAAAATAATTTTCAGTTAAATAGTGAGATGATGATCAAATTGCCAGAGCAAGATAATCAAAGAAAGAGGAAACCTTTGAGAAGTTAGGCAATGAGGGGAAGACAAGGGTGGAAACTTATTTTTAGGCTGAGGATAAAAGTCAGTAAGGAAATAAAAACAGAAGAAAGGCTGTGAGAGGTGGGGTGGGGAGGATGAAACAGATGATCATGAAAAGAGCTCAAAGAAATGGGAAGTAAGTAACATCAACATGTAGAAGGGTTTCATGTAATGGGCTGAACTGTGTCCCTCCCAAAAAAGGTATGTTGAAGTCCTAACCCCCAGTACCTAAGAATGACCTTATTTGGAAATGGGTTTTTCTAAATATGATTAACTAGGTTAAGATGAGGTCATACTGGAGTAAGATGGGCCCCTAATGACTGGCGTCCTTCTAAGAAGCCAGCCCTGTGATGATAGAGACACAGGGAGAACACCATCACAGAAAGAGGGAGAAATGGAATGAGGCATCTTCAAGTCAAGGAACACTGAGGATTGCCAGTGAACCACCAGAAGCCAGGAAGAGGCAAAGAAGGATTTCCCTACAGGTTTCAGGGGGAGGATAGCCCTGTGGACACCTGATTTTGGACCTCTAGCTTCTAGAACTGTGAAACAGTGAATTTTTATTGGTTTGAGACACCCAGTTTGTGCTACAGCATCCCTAGGAAAATGAATACAGTTCATTTCAGAATGTAGGAAGGGAACCATTTTCAAAGAGAGAAAGGGAAGAAAAGAATATAGGTGCAAATGTCATCTTTTTATTCTTTTTTTTTTTGAGACGGAGTCTTGCTTTGTTGCCCAGGCTGGAGTGTAGTGGCGCGATCCTGGCTCACTGCAACGTCGGCCTCCCAGGTTCAAGCAATTCTCATGCCTCAGCCTCCCAAATAGCTGGGATTACAGGCATGCACCACCATGCCCAGCTAGTTGTTGTGTTTTTAGTAGAGATGAGGTTTCACCATGTTGGCCGGCTTGGTCTTGAACTCCTGGCCTCAAGGGATCCACCTGCCTCGGACTCCCAACGTGCTAGGATTACAGCACCTGTGAGCCACCGTGCCCGGCCCTATCTTTTTATTCTTAATGTTCTGTTTTGAAG
The DNA here is from genome assembly GCF_007565055.1 of Rhinopithecus roxellana. NCBI lineage: Eukaryota > Metazoa > Chordata > Mammalia > Primates > Cercopithecidae > Rhinopithecus > Rhinopithecus roxellana. The sequence goes on from NC_044559.1 coordinate 106,488,268, forward strand.
GATGATGGTTCATTTCTGGCTTGACTCTTCTGGTAAGGATATAAGTGAGAATAAGTTCTAAACAGGAACAGAAATTTAGACCCAACATTGTAGTACCGAGCCCAAACTCCATCCAACCTGAAGAAACATTAAGAGGTAAGATAGGCAGGGTGCGGTGGCTCATGCCTGTAATACCAGCACTTTGGGAGGCCAAGGCAGGCGGATCACCTGAGGTCAGGAGTTTGAGATTAGTCTGGCCAACATGGCGAAACTGTCTCTACTAAAAATACAAAAATTAGCCGGGCATGGTGGTGGACGACTATAATCCCGCCTACTCAGGAGGCTGAGCCCAGAGAATCATCTGAACTCGGGAGGCAGAGATTGCAGTGAGCCGAGATCGCGCCATTGCACTCCAGCCTGGGTGACAAAAGAGAAACTCTGTCTCAAAAATAAAAAAAAAACAAACAAACAAACAAAAAAAAAGAGGTAAGATAATATCAAGGGTGGCAGGTGTGGTTTTTCTGGAACATTGAGACTGAACCAGAAGGCAAAGGACAAATGACTGCATGTACTTTAGCGTCTGGTTTTTTACATTCAGAGAGTGGGATAGCCATGGCCACTGCTATTTTATTTTCCTATGATAAATGCCATATAAATATGAGAGTACTGGATGAGCTCATTTTCTTTTACTTTAGGTAATGTAAGTACTGAAGAAATTTTTAAAAATTTAACCTTGAAAGATAATGTAGCAACAGATAATACTTCAAAAACTCAAGACATGCAAGCCTTACCATGGACCCTGCCTAGTAACAGCTCGGGTGCAAGGTAGTCTGGGGTTCCTAGAATTCGCCCATCATCAACGGGGGCTGCCCCTCTTCTCACACTCTTCGGAGTTCGGTACGGAGTTCCTGACTTGATCTGATTTGGGGTCTGCTAATTCAAAAAGCGTTTAAGAGATAACAAATATCTTAATTCCTTTTACACTGAATAGGAAACAGTGAAACACACAAGCCAAATAACTAGCTTATAGGCTACTAAGCGTAAAAGATGTAGTCAAATTTTTGATAAGTTTTAAAAATGAATGCATTAGTTATAATTATTAAAACGTCCTTTTATCTAGTGAAGTTCAAAAGCTTAGATAACATTCATTATTCCAATAGGATCTGGATAAGAAACAATAAAAATGTCTGCAAGAAAAACGTTCAATGAAAAAATATGCAAGAAGACTGATGGCATGGATAATACAAGCTTAAGAAGAGCCACTGAGGCCGGGCGTGGTGGCTCACACCTGTAATTCCAGCACTTTGGGAGGTTGAGGCAGGTGGATCATGAGGTCAGGAGTTCAAGACCAGCCTGGCCAAGATGGTGAAACCCTGTCTCTACTAAAAATACAAAAAATCAGCTGAGCATGGTGGCGGGCACCAGTAATCCCAGCTACTTAGAAGGCTGAGGCAGACAACTGCTTACACCTGGAGGGGCGGAGGTTGCAGTGAGCTGAGATCCGGCCACTGCACTCCAGCCTGGGCGACACAGCGAGACTCCGTCTCACAAAAAAAAAAAAAAAAAAAAGCCACTGAGGAAGGCCATGGCTGACAAATGATTAAGACAACACGTAAGACAGAACTACATATAACCTCTTGTACTAAATAGCATTTAAAATTTTTTGAGACAGAGTTTTGCTCTTGTTGTCCAGGCTGGAGTGCTATGGTGCGATCTTGGCTTACCACAACCTCCGCCTCCTGGGTTCAAGGGATTTTCCTGCCTCAGCCTCCCGAGTAGCTAGGATTACAGGCATGCACCACCATGCCTGACTAATTTTGTATTTTTAGTAGAGACGGGGTTTCTCCATGTTGGTCAGGCTGGTCTTGAACTCCTGACCTGAAGTGATCCACCCACCTTGGCCTCCCAAAGTGCTGGGATTACAGCCATGTGCCACAGCACCAGGCCCCACAAGTCCACTTTTGATACCCAACATTTGAAAGACCAGTAGAATACTGAATAGCCAGATTGGCTGTGTGTCTGCTGCCTAGAGAAGGTCAGGATTAGAGACAGGAGGTTGCAGTGAGCCAAGATCACGCCACTACAACTCCAGCCTGGTGACAGAGCAAGACTCTGTCTCAAAAAAAAAAAAAAAAAAAAAAAAGAAATGTATATTTTTCAACTGTTATTCTGTTAAGAAAATAGATCATCTAAATATGTCCTTGGAAGGCAGTAAGGTAGAGTGGACTTTAATTTTGTATCTCTGGCCGGGTGCGGTGGCTCACACATGTAATCCCAGCACTTTGGGAGGCCAAGGTGGGCGGATTGCTTGAGGTCAGGAGTTTGAGATCAGCCTGGGCAACATGGTGAAATGCCGTCTCTATTATAAATACAAAAATTAGCCAGGTGTGGTGGTAGGCCCCTGTAATTCTAGCTACTCGGGATTAGGCTGAGGCAGGAGAATTGCTTGAACCTGGGGAGTGAAGTTTGCAATGAGCCAAGATCACACTACTGCACTCCAGCCTGGGCAAAAGAACGAGTCTGTCTCAAAAATGATAATAATAATAATAATAATAATTTTGCAACTCATAGTACTGTAGGGATCAAGTGAAAATATGTGATTGTATTTTCTTAGAAAAGTACATAAACTACACAAATGGAAGGAGGCATTACAACTAAAAATAATAAACATGATTTCTACCAGTTTTACCTTTCTAGGTAAAAACTTAAAACAGCCCAAAGATTCTCAACAAGAACAAAACTATGTGATTAATACTGCATAGTCTAGCTTAGAGGCAAATGTCTGTCTTCATAGTTTTTCTAAAATCCAAAAAATAAAGTGTTAGAAAGTTATAAATATACCTGATATGGCATACAGGATCTTCTTTTTTGAGTAGGGGTTACAGCCATGGGACATGAACCACTGTAGGCACACGAAATATCCATTGCATCTAAAGAAGTCATGTTCATTTTGGATGGTTCTGAGTTATTGGATGCATTAATATGACTGTTAAAACTTCGAAAAGCTACAGCATTTCTTTTAGAGGCTAACGTTTTCAGCACCTCCAAAGGAGGAGCTAACATTTTTTGGTGACTCTCTTGTACAGCAGGGTTCTCGTCACCTTTTGGTGAGGTCTTTTCTTGGCAATCTGGTGATACAATAAGTGGATCTTCAATATTTGATTCTTCAAAAGAGGATTCTTTCATGCTTCTATCTGGATCTAAGGGCTGACTTTCTAATGGACTTTCCATTATAGAAATTCCAGGAAAAGATGAATCAGAGTTCATAGAAATATTTTTAGAAGCTCTATCATCATCAGAATATAGAAAACTAGAACTTAAGTAGTCCCTCTTACTATTCTTTTCACAATCTTCATCCAGTTCACACATAAGGTTTTTCGCTATCATTGGTATTGGTAATTTTTCTGGTGTTTGTTGTTTATCAGTAAAAGAATTGACAATGTTCTCCTTATTAGCACAGTCATTTTGTTGACTTTTGTGCACTGATAGCTTCAGGTCCTGAACTTCAACTGTTAAGCCTGTATTTTGATTTGTATAACAATCTATCATTTCGTTATGCTTATACTCTACACAAGTTTTTTTATTCTGTATGATTTTTTTACAAGGACTGGAGTCAACCAAATCAAAATTTCTTTTTAAACTTCTTTTCCCAAGGTGCTCTTCAGATATCCCACCAGAATCCACAGCCCACTGATGTGACTGATGGAAACCTGACTGTCTTGTGTCAGTGTCCATATTTATATTATTTACATCCAGTTCTACTGCTTCCCAAGAAACTTCCCCAGATAAGCAATTTTTAGCAAAGTTTACACAAGAGCGTCCAGTGGTGGGAAGGGCACTGCTGTTATGAATGGGAGAAACAGCTAACTCAAGATCCTTTTTATTGAAACCCTTTGTCTCAATAGCATTTGGAGATTTTGCGTATAACTTTTCAACTGTATTCCAACTCATCATTGTTGGGCCCAATGCTTCGTCATTTTCCTAAGAGGGAAAAAAATATTTGTTTTAGTTATATAAAGCTGATATTCTTTGACCTTTTAACTATGGTCCACTAAGGTAGGATAAACGACCCTATAAACTATTATGCTACCTGTTCCCACTTTCGAATGGAAAAAATAAACAACAGAGGATTAAAAAGCAATATAAACAATTATAAGCGAATATACATTATTCTGAATGAAATGGTCTAAAATTTAAATAAATTATTCTATAATACTTATTTTGATAGTATATCACAGGTTACTTAAACAGGACAAATTAACAGGCAACATATTCAGGCATACTTGGGGGTAAGGCTGCATTATGTACATACCTATTTTGCAATAGGTATATGGATGATTCTGTTTTTTTTTTTGAAACAGTGTCTTGCTCTGTCACCCAGGCTGAAGTACAGTGGTGCAATCTCAGCTCACTGCAGCCTCCGCCTCCTGGGTTCAAGCAATTCTCCCACCTCAGCCTCCCAAGTAGCTGGGATTACAGGGGCACACCACCACGCCCAGATAATTTTTGCATTTTTTTTTTTTTTTTTTTTTAATGGAGATGGAGTTTCACTATGTTGGCCAGGCTAGTCTCAAACTCCTGACCTCAGGTGATCCACCTGCCTAGGCCTCCCAAAGTGCTGGGATTATAGGCCTAAGCTACCACACCTGGTCTGGATGATTCTGTTTTGAACTGCAAAATACACAGGGCTTGAAATTTAGTCAATGAAAAATTATAGACCTAAAATATTGTTAATGTAACTATGTATTACTTCATATAAGTATTAAAAAACCAAGCTAAGGATGAACTGACATTAATGGTAATTAATAATTACAAACCCCAAAGAGCAGAAATTAAAATCCATTGTCAAGATGAACTGATAATGCATTAATAATGATATGTTTTTTTCTGAATTCCAACTATCTGTGGGTACTTGTGGGTACTCAGCTTTATACATAATATTGCAAATTGGTGCTTGGTGATCAAGATTTTTACAAGATTAGTCAAGTAGAGTGAGTCTTAAGTAAACTCTAATAGTGCTTATTTTTGATGTATAAATAGTAAACTTTATTAACTATCATTAACTTAGTAATAATAATGAGCACTTAGTCACAAGCAAAAAGGATTTTTTTTTTTTTTTTTGAAGATGGAGTTTTGTTCTTGTCGCCCAGTCTGGAGTCATGACCTCCGCTCACTGCAACCTCTGCCTCCCGGGTTCAAGCAATTCTCCTGCCTCAGCCTCCTGAGTAGCTGGGATTACGAGCGCCTGCCACCACGCCCAGCTGATGTTTGTATTTTTAGTAGAGATGGGGTTTTGCCATGTTGGCCAGGCTGGTCACAAACTCCTGACCTAGGTGATATACCCGCCTTGGCCTCCCAAAGTGCTGGGATTACAGGCATGAGCCACCGCGTCTGGCCTAAAAAAGGATATTCTTGAATTATATCTCACTGATCTGCAAGCACAGAAAATGATGCATGTGGGGATCAGTATAAGGTTTTTCAGAGGGTGCCTTATCATTCCTCTGATCATAACTTGAGAGGCACCACTATAATCGCACCATTGCATCCCTCAGGGATGCAGAAGTGGGAGGAAGATGGTAAAGCCGTGTGTAATTTGAAATAGTAAACAATATGTTTTCTTCAATAGGAAAGGAGTGCAATAATAGAACTAGGAATAGAAATCTGTTTATCCTGCAGAATATACTACCTTACTTTATAACAAGAGAAGGAAAAAAGATTAAGAAATTCTGGCTTAGTTAAAAGTTAATTTGATCTTGCTTATAAAATACAAATATCCAATAATAATAAAATTATATTGCTGAGAATAAGCAGCAAATAGAATCAAAATTATCTTAAGAAATATAAGGTTTATTCTTTGGATATTAGTGTTATCCTAATCTATCATTATTTTATCAGTATTCTATGAAGGAAACCTTATTATGATTTTAAATTTTAGTTCCTATCACCTTTAATATCTATTAGCTCTAATAACTGTTTAAAAAGGCAAAAACAATATGTAAGTTAAGTAAAGTAACTTTAAGTAAATCCATTCATTTGGCAAGCAATAGCCTCAGAATGGATACTTTAAGGGCACACACACATTACCTTTCTGGTCTAAAAGTTATTTCTGATCCAGAAGAGTTACCATTCCATTAAACAAGAAACTGGTAGGAAATAGTATAGAAGGAGGTAGTATGAGTTTTAAAATGATATAGGTTAAAAACAAAATAAAACAAAACCAACAAGCCAATGTCTGTATCATGGGAAGGACTTTTAAAAACAAGTGAGGTCCACCTAGTCATACAGAAGCCAAGCATTTACTATCAATTTACTGCAAGGATCTCATTATATAATCAAGCAAAAACAATGTCACAATTGAATGAGACATGAAGTATTTCAAAAGAATTTGACAGAGTGTGCAGGAAAATGAATTTTTGATTAATACCATGACTGCCATTCATGTAACAATTTCGTTTCTTTATGGAATTTATATGAAAAGGTATGTTTCTATCATTCATTTGACATACATAATTGGTTTTCATTAAGATAAATGTCCCTCAAACCTGGCAATCTTTTTCCCATTTGGGACTGCTGTGGCATTCTGATTCCACACTGGATATGAAGGTGTGGGATTGACTACTGGCACTGGATGTGGCCAGCCTTTTCCTAGACTGGAGTAGATTAGAAGTCAGACACTTCACAGGCATTCCTGGGTTGGAGGCAACTGTTTCAAGACCTACAGAGAAGAGACAATATTGAATTCTGTGTTACAGCTTTCTTAGTTCCTTACTGAATCTTTACATATAATTAAGCAAAGTATTAAGAATTACATAGTAAGAATTACGTATCAGAACTATTTCTTTGTAAACACTATCTAGTCCAAAAGAACAGCTGGCATGCTTCCCATTATGTTTAGATACACATACTATTAATGTATCTAAACATATCCCACCGTGTTTAGATATAAGTACTGCTGTGAAAGTTAGAACCAAACAAAATCCCCTTAACATTCATACAGTAAAGAATAAGAACAAGGGAATGGTGGATTTATTGACTGATTCACGGCAGGATCTCCCTCTGTCATCCAGGCTAGAGTGCAGTGGTATGACTACTCTCACTGGAGCCTTGACCTCCTGGGCTCAAGCAATAGTTTCATCTCAGCCTCCTGAGTGGTAAGGACCACCAAATCTGGCTAATGCTTTTAATTTTTTTTAGAGATGGCGGTCTCACCATATTGCCCAGGCTGGTCTCAAACTCCTGGGTTCAAGTGATCCTCTCGCCTCAGCCTCCCAAAGTGCTGTGATTACAGATGTGAGCCACCAAATTAATGTATAACTAGGAGCAAATCAATTTGGAGTGTCTATCATCCAATTTGAAACCATTCCTGACAAAGGAACATTATTGATGTGATATATCCAGATGTGCTATTAGGTTAGAATATGACTAAATTCACTCAGTTCAACTTGTATTTAACACTTGTATTTAATTCAACTTGTATTTATTGTAACACTGAGGTTTATGTGCTTACAAATGTGAATTATACACACTTATAAGGGATTCTTAAAAAATACTACTGGATAAAGCAAACAAATAATGGTAAATTGCTTGCTTGTTTGTTGGTTTTGAGACAGTCTCACTGTCACCCAGGCTGGGGTACAGTGGCACGATCTCAGCTCACTGCAACCTCCGCCTCCTGTGTTCAAGCGATTCTCCTGCCTCAGCCTCCTGAGTAGCTGGGATTACAGGTGCCCACCACCACGACCAGCTAATTTTTGTATTTTTAGTAAAGACAGGGTTTTACCATGTTGGCCAGGCTGGTCATGAACTCCTGACCTTAAGTGATCTGCCCGCCTTGGTCTCCCAAAGTGCTGGGTGTCATGTCGGTACTCAAAATGTTTTGAATTTTGGAGCAGATTTTTGTTTTTTTAAGGCAGGGTATCGTGCTGTCACCAAGGGTGGAGTACAATGGTGCTATTATGGCTCACTGCAGCCTCAACCTCCTGGGCTCAAGTGATCCTCCTGCCTCAGCCTCCAATGTATCTGGGACCACAAGTGTGTGCCAACATGCCCAGCTAATTTTTGTAGAGATGAAGTCTCACTTTGTTGCCCAGGCTGGTCTTGAACTCTTGGCTTGCAGTGAGCTGCCGAGATCACACCACTACACTCTAGCCTGGGCGACAGAGTGAGACTCCATCTCAAAAAGAAAGAAATCCTGCCTCAGCCTCCCAATGTGATAGCATTATAGGCGTAAGTCTCCATGCCTGACCTACCTTTTCTTTTATACTCACATGATTTTAGTAACTTGCTAGAATAAGTAGTGTCCTTTTGATCTACAGACATAGGGCATATGAGTCCTTCAGAAAGCTGTGATGTTTCAGATAGATAGGCTGAAAGGATGTTTGCAGAGTTGTGATTTTTTTCTGCAATTGGTGTGTTCTATTAAAAAGAGAAAAATAAAAACAGGTTTACCTTCCCCAAAACACCACCTAAGCATATAGACTGTTATACCACCTAACCAGACAAACTGCTAAAGTAAATCCAATTGCTTGATACTTAAATTTATTTTGATCTTTTTTTTTTTTTTTTGAGACGGAGTCTCACACTATCGCCCAGGCTAGAGTGCAGTAGCCCCATCTTGGCTCACTGCAAGCTCTGCCTCCCGGGTTCACACCATTCTCCTGCCTCAGCCTCCCGACTTAGCTTGGGACTACAGGTGCCCGCAACCACGTCCGGCTAATTTTTTTGTATTTTTAGTAGAGATGGGGTTTCACCGTGTTAGCCAGGATGGTCTCGATCTCCTGACCTTGTGATCTGCCCACCTCAGCCTCCCAAAGTGCTGGGATTATAGGCATGAGCCACCACGCCCGGCCTTGATATATTTTTTTAAAGGTAATTTTAAATTTTAAGTGGTGATCATGAAAGGGCATGTCATGTTCAAATTTTCTTTTCAAGTACGTACAAATCCCAACGAGCTGATGAGCGATAACACTTGTCCTGGGGTTCTTGAATAATCTTGTCTAGGTTTCGCCATTGATGGTGTTGTAAGGATATCCATCATATTAATATCTATATATGCAAAGAAAAATATATAAATTAATTAAAAACCTTTACCTCCCATTGACTAAAAATGAATGTTATGTATATGGCAACAATAAATTTTTTGTAAACCAAATGTTAAAAAAGGAGACGGTGGCCGGGCGCAGTGGCTCATACCTGTTATGCCAGCACCTTGGGAGGCTGAGGCAGATGGATCACTTGAGGTCAGGCGTTCGAGACCAGCCTGGCCAACATGGTGAAACCCTGTCTCTACCAAAAATACAAAAAATGAGCTGGTCGTAGTAGTGGGCGTCTGTAATCTCAGCTACTCGGGAAGCTGAGGCAGGAGAATCACTTGAACCCGGGAGGCGGAGGTTGCAGTGAGCCGAGATTGCACTACTGCACTCCAACCAGGGCGACAGAGCAAAATTCTATCTCAAAAACTAAATAAATAAATAAGGAGACAGTATGGAATCAATATTAATTTTGGGCCCCTCATGTTAGCTAATATGTTTAAGCCTAGGTCAAGATAGAAACTGACCCAGATTGTTAGCATGTTTCAGTGCATAGTATTTTAAAAGAATTCAACAATGACACATAATACTATACTATTCCACTTAGATATAAAAAATGGTAAGAGAGGTCTAATGTTCTTACCTAGGCGTGGTGGCTCACACCTGTAATCCTAGCACTTTGGGAAGCCAAACGGAGAGGATCCCATGAGCCCAGGAGTTTGAAACCAGCTTGGGCAACAAGATAGAGTGATAGAGTGAGACCTATCTCTACAATTTAAAAACTAGCTGGGTATTACGGCAAGCACCTGTGTAGCCCCAGCTACTAGGGAGGCTGAGGTGGAAGAACTGCTTTTGCCAGGAGTTCGAGGCTATAGTGAGCTATGATCACATCACTGCACTCCAGCCTGGGTAATACAGTGAGACCCTGTCTCTTAAACAAACAAATAAAAAATAATCCAAAAACTCTAATGTTCTTATATGATACAGGACTTTTTAAAATTAGCTGGGTGTGGTGGCTCATGCCTGTAGTCCTAACTACTCAGAAGGCTGAGGCATGAGAATCGCTTGAGCCTGGGAGGCAAAGGTTGTAGTGAGCCGAGATCACGCCACTGTCCTCCAGCCTGGGTGATAGAGCAAGACTCTGTCTCAAAATAAATACATTAACGAATGAATAGGCCAGGCGCGGTGGCTCACGCCTGTAATCCCAACACTTTGGGAGGCTGGGGCGGGTGGATCATGAGGTCAGGAGATCCAGACCATCCTGGCTAACACAGTGAAACCCCATCTCTACTAAAAATCAAAAAATTAGCCAGGCATGGTGGCGGGTCCCTGTAGTCCCAGCTACTCGGGAGGCTGAGGCAGGAGAATGACGTGATCTCAGGAGGCAGAGCTTGCAGTGAGCCGAGATCGTGCCACTGTACTCTAGTACTCCAGCCCGGACAACAGAGCGAGATTCCATCTCAAAAAAAAAAAAATAATAAATAAATAAATAAATGAAAGTATACTGAAAGTTTTAACAAATTTCATTTATGCGTCACATTGATGAAGTGATAAGAATAATAATAATACACATATAGGATATTTTACAAAAAAAGTTTTATTAAAATTAGACCCTTATGATATACAAAGTGACTTAAATTTATCAACAATTTTATCTTAATGCAAATTTTTTGTCCTTTGTGATATTTTCCAATAGCTTATCTGAAATTCTTAGAATCAGATTTCAAAATAAGATTTCAAAGTCAGATTTCTTTGAAATCACAATTTAAAAATGTTGATTTTAGAAAAGTAATGTGGTAAATATACTGCATATTATGAAATATCCCTAGTGGCAAATCATATGAATAATCACATGAACTGGGATCAATAGACTATAAATACCTCTGGCCAGGCACGGTGGTTCATGCCTGTAATCTTAGCACTTTGGGAGGCTGAGGCAGGTGAACCATCTGAGGTCAGGAGTTCGAGACCAGCCTGCCCAACGTGGTGAAACTTCGTCTCTACTAAAAGAAAAACATTAGCTGGGCATGGTGGTGGGTGCCTATAATCCCAGCTACTCAGAAGGCTGAGGCAGGAGAACTGCTTGAACCTGCGAGGTAGATGTTGCAGTGAGCCGAGATCATGCCACTGAACTCCAGCCTGGGAAACAGAGCAAAAACCCCATCTCAAAACAAACAAACGAAAGACCATAAATACCCCTACATCAGCACAGATCAGATTTTACTAAACTGTTGAACTTTGTACTTCCACATGAAAAACTGTAGATCTGCATATATTTTCAAATACTAGTAGTTATAATTCCAGAGTTTGTAAGTCCAATTTCTGGTTATTTTCATTATTAATACTTTCCCATCCATGTATCCTTTCTAATAGAGAATGCAATATTTTTTTTTTTGAGATGGAGTCTCACTCTGTCCCCCAGGCTAGAGTGCAGTGTCAGGATCTTGGCTCACTACAAGCTCTGCCTCCCAGTTTCAAGCAATTCTCCTGCCTCAGCCTACTAAGTAGCTGGGACTACAGGCGTGTGCCACCACGCTGAGCTAATTTTTGTACTTGTAGTAGAGATGGGGTTTTGCCACGTTGGCTAGGCTGGTCTCCAACTCCTGACCTCAGGTGATCTGCCTGCCTCGGCCTCCCAAAGTGCTGAGATTATAGGCATGAGCCACCGCGCCTGGCCTGTTGGATGTTTTAAAAAGGTACTTACTTGGTATTTTTCTTACCTCTATTCAAAGTAACTTTTGAAAGGCCGAAATCCGTCAGTTTAATATGACCCTCATTAGAAATAAGCATATTGTCCGGTTTCAAGTCCCTGCATACATAAAAGGCAAATAGTAGATAACCAAAAAAGGGCTAGTTTTAATGTTAGAATTTCCAGAAAGAGTTACAAAGGAGGCAAGCCCTATTTATTTCCTCCAAAATAAAGATGTTACTGATGGCTTTGAAAAGTACAGAAAACATCTCTTAAAAGCAAAACATCTTTTGTACTGTTTATCAGAATTGACAAAAAAGATACATTAATACTAGATTATTTTTGGTATCATTGGTTAGATATTCCATTAAAATAAAGAAAAAGAAACCTTATTAGATAAAATCAATCTCAAGCCAGTTCAAATTTATATTTACTTTTTTTTTTTTTTTTGAGATGGAGTCTGGCTCTGTCACCCAGGCTGCAGTGCGGTGGCCGGATCTCAGCTCACTGCAAGCTCCGCCTCCCGGGTTCACGCTATTCTCCTGCCTCAGCCTCCCGAGTAGCTGGGACTTACAGGCGCCCGCCACCTCGCCTGGCTAGTTTTTTGTATTTTTTAATAGAGACGGGGTTTCACCATGTTAGCCAGGATGGTCTCGATCTCCTGACCTCGTGATCCGCCCGTCTCGGCCTCCCAAAGTGCTGGGTTATAGGCGTGAGCCACCGCACCTGGCCTACATTTACCTTCTTAAAGGAAGGTACGATTGAGATTTAATGAGTCACTTAATCTGACTTTCTTTGCATAGAGAAAAACATTGTAAATCAGTTGGACTACAAAATACAGCACTTTTGTATAATGCAGAGCAACAGAAAGGATTCAATACTCTTCACATAAAATGCCATACTTAGTGGGGCGTGGTAGCTCATGCCTGTAATTGTAGCATTTTGGGAGGCTGAGGTGGGAGGATCCCTTGAGCCCAGGAGTTAAAGAGCAGCCTGGGAACCTTATCTCTACACACACACACACACACACACACACACACACACACACACACAAAGCCAGGAGTAATGGCACATGCCTCTAGTCCCAGACACTTGGGAGGCTAAGGCAGGCGGATTGCTTGAGCCCCAGAGGTCCAGGCTATAGTGAGCCAAGATCAAGCCACTGCTCTCCACAACCTGGGTGACAAAGTGAGAACCTGTCTCAACAAAGAAAAAGATAAATAAAAATATAAATAAATACAAAAATAAATAAATACATGCTATACTCATGTTCAAAGCAATATATTTTTAAAAACACAGGGAGATGAAAGAAGAGTTAATTTCTAAACGAATACAAGTTACTAGTAAACTTTAGATAACCTGGAAGTAAGTGCAAGTGGTTACCGTGAATATCTGAGACTCAAATATATAATTTGATTACTTGAATTTTTAAGTAATAATTTCGAGAAAAGTTGGTCTTTACCTGTGGATGATTCCGTGTCTGTGAAGGTAGTCTAGAGCCAGTGCTACTTCAGAAATATATTTCACAGCCATCTCTTCATCAAAATAACCATATATATGTAGGAGAGACTTGACATCTCCCCCAATGAGATATTCCATTACCTATCAAAAAAGAATTTAATATTGTGAAATAAAAACAATGTGATTACTTTAAAAATCTAGTATTTGGGCATTACAGTTACAATATTTGGCATGGCTCTGTAACAAAACTACCTTTTCTTGCTATTACTTGTAATACATTAATACTAGGTTTATTCATGTTGCCATATAGTCTTTAATCAAAAATTAAACTGTTTAGGCTGGGCACAGTGGCTCACGCCTATAATCTCGGCACTTCTGGGAGGCCAAGATGGGCAGATCACTCGAGGCCAGGAGTTCGAGAATAGCCTGGCCAACACAGCGAAACCCCGTCTCTTCTGAAAATACAAAAAATTAGCTGGTCCTGGTGGCACATGCCTTTCATCTCAGCTACTTGGGAGGCTGAGGCACGAGAATTGCTTGAACCCAGGAGGCACAGGGTGGCCAAGATTGCGCCACTGCAGTCAAGCCTGGGCAACAGTGGGAGACTCTATCTCAGGTTGGGGTGCAGTTATGTGCAATGGTATCTCTATTAGCTAGCTGCACACCACCATGCCCAGCTAATTTTTATTTTAATTTTTTTGTAGAGATGGAGTCTCATCCCCAAGTTGGTCTGGAACTCTTGGCTTCAAGTGATCCTCCTGTCTCAGCATCTCGAAGTGCTTGAATTACAGGTGTGAGCCACGGCCCCTGGCCTGTGTCTCTGTGTATATATACACACACATACACATATACACACACCATATGTATGGGGAGAACCCGCTCCCGATGTTTAACATGGGTTCTTTTCTATTTCCTAAGTGTCTCGGCTGGGTTGAGAAATAAAGGGAAAAAAGAGCACAAGAGAGAGAAATTTAAAACTGGGTGTCCAGGGGAGACATCACATGTCGGCAGGATCCAGCAAGTTTTTATTAGCGATTTTCAAAAGGGGAGGGAGTGCATGAATAGGGTGTGGGTCACAGAGATCACATACTTCACAAGGTAATAAAATATCACAAAGCAAATGGAGGCAGGGCGAGATCATAGGACCACCGGATGAAGTGAAATTAAAATTGCTAATGAAGTTTCGGGCATGCATTGTCATTGATAACATCTTACCAGGAAACAGGGTTTGAGAGCAGATAACCTGTCTGACCACAATTTATTAGGTGGGAATTTTCTCATCCTAATAAGCCTGGGAGCTAGACTATAGGAGACCTGGGCTTATTTCATTCCCTGGGCCCTTTGACCATAAAAGACAAAGATGGGATGCCTTAAAAAGGGGCGATGCCTTAAAAATGGGCCGTCTATAGGCCTACCTTCAGGGCGCATTCTCTTTCTCAGGGATGTTCCTTGCTGAGAAAAAGAATTCAGAGATATTTCTCCTATTTGCTTATGAAAGAGGAGGAATATAGCTCTGTTCCGTTGGCTCACCGGCGGCCAGTTCCAAGTTACCACTCTTGTTCCCAGTTCAAAGTTACCTCTCTTGTTCCCTGAACATCGCTGTTATCCTGTTCTTTTTCTAAGATGCCTAGATTTCATATTCAAACACATATGCTCTACAAACAATTTGTGCAGTTGACACAATCACAGGGTACTGAGGCGACATTCATCCTCCTTAATTTACAAAGAAGATGACGGGATTAAGAGATTAAAGACAGGCATAGGAAATTACAAGGATATTCATTGGGGAAGTGATAAGTGTCCATGAAATCTTCACAATTTATGTTCAGAGATTACAGTAAAGACAGGTGTAAGAAAATAAAAGTATTAATTTGGGGAACTAATAAATGTCCATGAAAACGTCACAATTTTTGTTCTTCTGCCGCGGCTTTAGGGGGTGCCTCCGCTCGGGGTCCCTGACTTCCCGCAACACATATGCATATACCCTATTGGTTCTTTTTCTCTGGAGAACTCTAACTAATATAACAGGTAAATTTGCCAAGGTAGTGAGTGCAGCCAGAATTCATATGCAAGTACTCTGAACCCAGACATGGTTCTCCTAAATCACTGGGTCCACTGACTGCTGAATGGATAAAGAAACAAAGTAAAAATTATTTACTCACCAAGTAGACATTGTTTGCAGACTGCAGTGAATAATACAAATGGACAATGAACGGGCTTTTGCTTAGTGCCAGTGCATCTCTCTCAGCTTGGACCTGATGAGTCATATTTTTGTTGATCATGTCTGCTTTTTTAACAACCTGCAATAGATAAAATAAAAATGATATGTTATTTTATTCTGAGACAGAGTCTCCATCTCTCACCCAGGCTGAGTGCAGTGGCATGATCAAGGCTTACTGCAGCCTTGATTTCCCAGGCTCAAGTTATCCTCCCACCTCGGCCTCCCAAGTAGCTGGGACTACTGGCACACATCACTGTATCTGGCTACTTTATGTTTTTGTAGAGACAAGGTCTCACTATGTTGCCCAGGTCGGGCTAAAATGAGCCTCAAGCAATACCCCTGTCAAAGTGCTGGGATTACAGGTGTGAGTCACAGCTCCCTGCCTTTTTTTTAAATTACAGAGTGATCTCTGCAGGGTGGGGTGGCTCACAGCTGTAATCCCAGCACTTTGGGAGGCCGAGGCGGGTGGATCACGAGGTCAGGAGATCAAGACCATCCTGGCTAACATGGTGAAACCCCGTCTCTACTGAAAATACAAAAAAAATTAGCCAGGCATGGTGGCGGGTGCCTGTGGTCCCAGTTACTTGGGAGGCTGAGGCAGGAGAATTGTGTGAACCCAGGAGGCGGGGATTGCAGTGAGCCGAGATCGTGCCACTGCACTCCAGCCTGGGCGACAGAGCGAGACTCCGTCTCAAAAAAAAAAAAAAAAAAAAAATTACAGAGTGATCTCAGGTTTCAAAGTTACCATCATAAAAACATGAACAGAGAGAACACATATAGATGTCATGTGGACTCGCACTGCTATCAGGAAACCACGTACAAAAAATAGTTAAGACAGTTTTTAAAAAAATCTTCAAGATAGAATTGCTTATCGTGGTATTAAATGGCAGAAGTATCACAATCTCTTTAGAGAAGGAAAAAAAAATTAACAAATGCTCCCAGACTGCCCTGCATATTAATAGAAAAAAAATTCTGTTCCACTGTTCTGATAACAAAGTCAAAAGATAGTTACATTCCTCATAAGGCCACAGATAACTAGGACCTGGGCGGGGAGTAACTACTTAATTTTCTTTTTTTTTAACTTCTGATTCTTTGATAGATGGGAATAGAATCAGAAAGAGGCATCACATCGGAAGTTTGCCTATGAAAAAAAATCTTAAGCTGGAATAGTTAGAACTTCAAGTTTCAAGGTAATCTGTACAGAAACAGAACTATTAAAGTTGGAACACTAAAAAAAATTAAAGGCCAGGTGCGGTGGCTCACGCCTGTAATCCCACACTTTAGGAGGCCGAGGTGGACGGATCACAAGGTCAGGAGATCGAGACCACGGTGAAACCCGGTCTCCACTAAAAATACAAAAAATTAGCCTGGCATGGTGGCAGGCGCCTGTAGTCCCAGCTACTCGGGAAGCTGAGGCCGGAGAATGGCGTGAACCCAGGACGTGGAGCTTGCAGTGAGCCGAGATCGCGCCATTGCACTCCAGCCTGGGGCGACAGAGCATGACTTCATCTCAAAAAAAAAAATTTTTTAAATAAATATTTAATACATAAATAAATAAAAATAAAGTTGGAACACTAAACTGAATAGTCAGTAACACTGGGATCAATTCTCAGAACTGCTACAAGAAAAAAAGCATATTTCTTTCAAAGATTTATTACAGTACTTAATAAAATCATTAATACATTATAAATTCCTGCCTTAACGCCTTTCTTTAAGAAAACTGAGGGAAATTGACAAAGCAAGTCGGTAACATGATTTTTCCTATCATTTCACTGGCTATGAGGGCATGCTTGTTTTGTTCCCCATTGTTGTCCAGTTCTTAGACACAAAGAGGGTGGGTGCTAAGCAAATACTGATTAAACACATGGATTAGTGTTTTCGTTTCAACAACTGATCATGACTGAGTACTGTAGAAGGAAAAGCAACAATCTCAGGAACATATAAAGTAACCAATTCAATGAGATGGGTCTGAAAGATCAGGGAAGGTTTGAAGGGGAGCTAAGATGAATCTTAATACATGAATAAGGCAGGTGGAGAACAGCAGAAAAGGGTGGAAGAAAAGCACTTAGCAAGGAGCCAGCATAAGGCCGGGCACAGTGGCTCACACCTGTAATCCCAGCACTTTGGGAGGCCGAGCCAGGCGGATCACCTGAGGTCAGGAGTTTGAGACCAGCCTAACCAGCATGGAGAAACCCTGTCTCTAACAAAAATACAAAATTAGTCAGGTGTGGTGGTGCATGCCTGTAATCTCAGCTACTCAGAAGGCTGAGTCAGGAGAATCGCTTGAACCTGGGAGGCAGAGGTTGCGGTGAGCTGAGATCACACCATTGCACTCCAGCCTGGGCAACAGCGAAACTCTGTCTCCAAAAAAAAAAAAAAAAGAAGGAACTAGCATAAACATAAGCACAGAAGCAAGAAAATACACAGCATTTAGAGACTAGCCAATTGTCTGCTGAGGCCAAAAGACAGGGTATGAGGAAGATACAGTGGAAATACGGAGCCAGAACTGGGAAAACGACTGCTTTTCTAAGGAGTCTGAACTTGAGTTTACATGTCACAGTCTAAGAAATGAATGAAAAAACGAAGATAATGATTCCAGCTAGGAGGCTATTCCAACAGACTATGTATGGAAATGAAGGCATGATGAACCTCAAAAATGTCATGTCGAGTGAAAAAAAACAGATGCAGACGACATATTGTATGATTCCATTTATATGAAATGTCCAGAAATGGCAAACCTATGGAGACAGAAAGTAGATCAGTGGTTATCTGGGGCTGGAGGTGTTAATGGGGTAGGCACTGCAGATGAGCAGAAGAGGTTTTCCGGCAATGGAAATATTCTAAAATTGGATTGTGGTGATGGTTATACAACTATCTAATTTATTAAAACCACTGAATTGTACCTATTTTTTTTTTTTTTTTTTTTTTTTGAGTGTGGGGAAAAGAGAGGTCAGCTTGTTAGTGTGTTTATATAGAAAGAAGTAAATTTAAGAGACTCCATTTGGCTCTGTATTTGAGATGCTGTTAATCTGTGACTCTACCCCCGATCCTGTCCTTGCTAGAGACATCGCTGTGGTAATTAAGGTTGAAAAGATTTTGGGCTGTAAGGAATGTGCTTTGTTAGGCAAATGCTTAAAGCCTGCTTGTGGTTGAAGGTCAGTACCATTCTCTTAAATCTCAGTAAAAGAAAAACATCTGTCTCCTGCCCGTCCCTGGGCAAATGGAACATCTCCGTGTGTCTGTATGTCTTACTGCTGATTTACTCCCTTATCTTTTGAGCAATAAATACTGAGGGAACTCAGGGGCTGGTGCCGGTGTGGGTCCTCTGTAAGCACAGCACCGGTCCCCTAGGCCCCGCTTTTCTTTCTCTATACTTTGTCTCTGTGTATTATTCTTTTTCTCAAGTCTCTCGTTCCACCTAACGAGAAGCACCCACAGGTGTGGAGGGGCAGGCCACCCCTTCATTTGAGATGGAGTATCACCCTGTCTCCCAGGCTGGAGTACAGTGGCGCGATCTTGGCTCACCGCAACCTCTGCCTCCCAAGTTCAAGTGATTCTCCTGCCTCAGCCTCCCGAGCACCTGGGATTACAGGTACACACCACCATCCAGCTAATTTTTGTATTTTTAATAGAGACAGGGTTTCACCATGTTGGTCAGGCTGGTCTCGAACTCCTGACCTCAGGTGATCCGCCCGCCTCAGCCTCCCACCGTGCTGGGATTACAGGTGTGGGCCACCATGCCTGGCCTTTTTTTCTTTTTTTGACACATAGTCCTGTTCTGTCAACCAGGCTAGAATACATTGGTGCAATCTCAGCTCGCTGCAACCTCTGCTTCCCGAGTTCAAGTGATTCTCCTGCCTTAGCCTACTGAATAGGTGGGATTACAGGTGCGTGCCAGCACGCCCGGCTAATTTTTTGTATTTTTAGTAGAGACAGAGTTTCACCATGTTGGTCAGCTGGTCTCAAACTCCTGACCTCAGGTAATCCCACCTGTCTTGGCCTCTCAAAGTGCTGGGATTACAGGAGTGAGCCACTGCACCCAGCCTGTACCTTTATAACCAAATAAATAGGGGGAAAAGTGAAAGCCTGTACTTGGACAGGGACTTGGGAATGGGAAAGGATAAAAAGCATGACTAAAAGAGATGGAACTGACAGGAACACTGAGAGATATACAGAGATGAAATAAAGTGATTCAGGTTTCTAGTCTGAAGGACAGGGATGAAGGTGTTATTAAATGGAGAGAAGGAATATAGGCAGTTCAGAATTTAGGCAGTTAGGTGGAAAGGATTAGTTAAGGTTAGGCAAGTACAATTTGGAGGTGTGTGCTGCATATTCACTTGACAATGTCCAATAGGAAGCTGAAATCCCACTAACAAGTTGCTGGTTTCTCATTTCCTTTACCGCCTTCACTCAGTGCCGCAATGTGAGTAGTGTGAAACCACTGGAATGGACGAGTACCAAGAATGGACAGAACAGCTTCAAGATACATGTTGAATGTTTTTAGAATGATACACACGGCTGCATGGACAAAGGATCGGCTTAGGACATATTTCAACCTACTCTTTAAATAAAAGTGAATTCTAGATTTCACAATGGAAGATTTGAAGAGAAAACAATGGGCTCATTTAAAGAGAACTTTTGGTTATACAACAGGTCGGAAATTAATCTACATCAAACCGCAAAGCTAGAATATAATTTGGAAGTGACAGTTACTAATTTAATGAATATTCCCAACTTAATCCTGGCAAAGGCCAAATGAGTAAAAAGGATCCAGAAGATACATCAAACGAATAGGTAATGCTAACACTTAAAAATTTCATAATGCCAGGCACAGTGGCTGACGCCTGTAATCCCAGCGTTTTGGGAGACTGACGCGGGCAATCAGCTGAGGTCAGGAGTTCGAGATCAGCCTGCCCAAAATGGTGAAACTCTGTCTCTACTAAAAATACAAAAAATTAGCCCGGGTTGGTGGCGTGCACATTTAATCCCAACTACTCGGGAGGCTGAGGCAGGAGAATTGCTTGAACCTGGGAGGTGGAGGTTGCAGTGAGCTGAGATCACTTCACTGTGAAACTCCGTCTCCAAAAAAAAAAAAAAAAAAAAATTCGTAACAGGGCCGGGCGTGGTGGCTCACACCTGTAATCCCAGCACTCTGGAAGGCCGTGGTGGGCGGATCACATGAGGTCAGGAGCTCCAGACCAGTCTGGTCCACATAGCGAAACTCAATCTCTACCAAAAAAAATACAAAAATCAGCCAGGTGTGGTGGCGCGCGCCTGTAATCCCGGTTACTCGAGGCTGAGACAGGAGAATCGCTTGAACCCAGGAGGCAGAGGTTGCAGGGAGCCGGGACCGCGCCACACTACTCCAGCCTGGGGGACAGAGAAAGACTGTCTTAAAAAAAAAATTATTCAAGACTTACCAGAAAAAAGTACATCTTTCTCCTGGTTAAGAGTCAAAAAGTTATCAGTACCTACAAATTAATCACTCTTCTGCGGTAGAAAAATTTCAGCGATTCTGCACGTCAAAGCAAACAAACAAGGTAAACAAAACCACTAATTACTAAAAACCTTTTGGATTTAGAAACCTAACTGAAGCAAGGGTGAGACTACGAATCACGGCTTTGGCTTTAAGTCCCTGTTGTACTAAGGCCGATGTAATCACCTCGGTCAAGTCCCTTTGCCTTCGGCCTCAGTTTCCTCATTTGCTAACGCTGGGCAGGGAGAAGAGGGTCAAACTACTGGGCATCCGAGATATGGAGGGAAGGGCGGAACAGAGGTGAGACACCCGACCCCATCGAGGATGTCGCAGGGCTCTGGAGGCTTCAGCAAGCCAGGCAAGCAAGGCCACCCAGACTCCTTGCTCCAGCGGCCCCGGGGCCTGCCCAAGCCGGGGGGTCAGGAAGGAGGGCCGAAGGGCCTGACCCCTTCCTTTGCTCCTCCTTGACTTCCTACCTTTACTGCATACAATTTGCCGCCTTTCTGCCCCAGATACACTTTCCCGAAGGCGCCCCGGCTAATGGGCTTCACGATGCTGAATTCCTCAATGGAGGGCGGTTTTGGCACCGAGATTCTATTCACGCCCTCCTCGGTCGCCGCGCCTCCTCCAGCCTCCTTCTTGCTTCCCGCGGTGGGCTCCATCGCTAGCCAGCCTACAGCGGTCCCGCGGCCACGGCCCCTCGGCCAGCAGCCACTCCCGCCAACTGGGTTCAAAGTGAGGCTCCGCCCTCGCCGCGCGCGGCCGTGACGTCATCCGCGCCGCCGTGCCCCGCCCTCGTCACCTCCCTTTCGCAGACGTGGAGGGAGGGGGCGTCGGGAAAGCCCCGAGTCCGCCGCAGTACACTAGTCGTGGGCGGCGACCGCGGCACCACTGACGTCATTCCTCATGAGGGAGGAGGCACAAACAGTTCTGGGCCGACAGTAAAGGGACGACTGGGACTTCACTGAATCGCAGGATTTGAAAACATTTCTCCCGGCTTCCCAACGAGGCTAGTGGAAAGCGGTCCTCCTCCCATACACGACCTCCCCACCCCCGCGAGGCGTAGAAACCAGTTCGGACTGTACAGTAAAGCGAAAGCCAGGGCTGAGGTCTGGAAGCTAGTGAAGGCACAGAATGTGGAGAAACGATGAGCAGGAAGCGGGTGGCCGCCCCTGTCATCTGACGTTTTCCCAGGATATAATTTGCCTGACTGAAACAGATCAGAACCAACAGGGAGAGTTTTCGATTTAGTGTGAGGAAAAGAGCACGAAATTGTAGTAAAAGACCTTATTGCTCAAGGCCTAGTCAGAAGATTTCATAAGGAAGCTGTAGAAAGTCTTAAGAGGAGATTAGCCGGGCGTGGTGGCGGGCACCTGTATTCCCAGCTACTCGGGAGGCTGAGGCAGGAGAATGGCTTGAACCCGGGGGGCGGAGGTTGCAGTGAGCCGAGATCGAGCCACTGCACTCCAGCCTGGGCGAGAGAACGAAACTCCGTCTCCAAAAGAAAAAGAAACTCTAAACAGGGTAAAGGCTGTTCTCTCCTTAAAAAACAGCTAAAGACCTTTGGGGACCCTGTTCCTTGTAAATGTCAACTACTTCCGCGGGAAAGAACGCGCAGGCACTTGGCCATGTAGGCACTCACTTGCCCCGGAAGTACTGTTGCGTTAGCGCCTCACCTTCCGGGGCGGATTGTCTGTCGTTGCAGTAGCTGTAGGAAGGGGAGGCCATTTTCCGTTTCTGGTAGGAGTGCGGGGCAACGGGTCGGAGAAAAAGGTAAAAAGAAGGGCTCAGCGCCTCCCCGCCGGGCCGTCGACAGAGGGGCACAGTTTCGGCAGGCGGGTGAGGTCGCTGAGGGCCCGCAGGAGATGTTTTCCTTGTCGAGCACGGTGCAACCCCAGGTAAGCCGGGCATTCACTCCATTTTTTTCCCTCCCGCCCTGCCCGTGGCTGTTTGCAAATTGCACTCTTGGAAGCGATTTCTCAGAAAGGACTCTAGGAAAGAAGTGATGAACTCAGTGCGCGTCCCAGGATTGAGGAGTGGATCAGGGGACGTCGCTGAGAGTGGGCCCGAGACTTCAGGGCTGACGATGAAGCTGTTGGGGGCAGAGGCGGGGTTTGAGCGTGATGGAGAGAGACCCTGGCTTACCGAACTGATGGCGTGGAATTTCTGCTAGAGAATCCGTCCGGCATTGTTCAGTGTCTGGCGTTCTGGCGTGGGGGCTGGGGATACGTCTCTACCATACATGTAAAGGGAGCAGGTAATGTTCCCGTTTCTTCCGACTTTCCAGTGGCTTTAGTGTTCACAGCCCGTCCCCTGCTCTTTCTTTCCTTTTAAATGGAATTTAAATTTAACCCAAACATGGTATAATAATTCGAATGGCCAGCCTTGCAAGTTTTCTCTTTTTGACAAGAAGTTACTAATAACGTGTATTTTCGAGTCGTAAATTGTTTGCAGTTAAAATTTTGATTCAGCCTCATCCTCATCGTTTTGTAAAACAAAAGGTAGTGAAGAGAAAAATGATTTCAAGGGTTTTCAGTACGCTTTTTGATGGGCAGTCACTTATGACAATGTTTTATTCTTGCTTCATTCCAGTCTCTTTTTGATGGTAACATTTTAATAGATTTTTTGAGAGTTCCTACAGTTTTGCAAAGAAATAGTTTTTAAAACGAGTTTTTTAAAAAAAATAATTTTTAAGAAAATCGACACTCTTAGGTTCTTGGTTTAAGCATATGATTGTGTTCCTTTGTATAACTTTGACTCCCCCTCGTTTTAAGAATTTTTAATTTTTTTGTGCTAGTACTGGCTAACAAACTGAAGCAGCTGCTTGTTTATTGGGCATCAGTTATGTACCAGGTGAGCAAAGCAAATGTGGAATCTTCTCTTAATATTGATATGAAGTAAATATGACTAGGACTTAACCAGGTGAAGAGTGAACAGGTATCACGGGCATACAGAAAAATACCTGGAGGTCCTGAGTTAGGAAACGATTTAGCAGGTTGGAGGAACCAAAATAAGGCTAGTGTGGCTAGAACATAGTAATTAAAGGGGGTAGTGACAGAAGAGGTTGGAGAAAAGACTTGAGGCAGATCATACAGGGAGTAAAGGATTTGTTATGGCTGATTTCATTTTAAGTGCGTTGGCAACCACTGAAAGTTTTTTGGTTTTTTTTTTTTGTTTTTTTTTTTAAATTGAGACGGAGTCTCGCTCTGTCGCCCAGGCTGGAGTGCAGTGGCCCAATCTCGACTCACTGCAAGCTCCTCCTCCCGGGTTCACGCCATTCTCCTGCCTCAGCCTCCCGAGTAGCTGGGACTACAGGCGTCTTCCACCACGCCCGGCTAATTTTTTTTGTATTTTTAGTAGAGACGGGGTTTCACCATGTTAGCCAAGATGATCTCGATCTCCTGACCTCCTGATCCGCCCGCCTCAGCTTCCCAAAGTGCTGGGATTACAGGCGTGAGCCACCGCGCCCGGCCACACCGAAAGTTTTAAAACATGATTAGATTTTCATTTTTAAAAGATGACTGGCTTTTGCTGTATGGAGAATAGGAGAAGACAAGAGTGGAAGGTGTTATCAGTTAAAAATACCGCCCCCCCCTCATTAAAGCGGTTGCAGTGGTTATAGAAAGAAGGGAATGAGATATATTTTGAAGAAAGTGGAATTGCGCGAGAGATCAGATAAAAGAGATGATGGGGAGAGTTGTTTCTGGGTTTGATCAGATGAATGCATTGAAGGTGCTATTTACCAAGATGACAGTGTCTGGAGAAGTCCTAGTAATTGTTTGAAAAAGAAGTCTGACATGGCCTATTGAATATGGTATTAAAGTTTTTGGAACAACTCTTTGCCTTAGTTAACATCAAGAGGCCTAATTTTAGGAGAATTTACCATCAACTGGATGGACAGTTAGTAGTATCTGATGTTGGTAGAGATGATAAAGGGATTTTTATGTACCCTAGGCAGTCTTAACAGGGCTCAAATATAGTGAGGACATTCAGGCATTTCTTGCTTTGAAAGATGGTAACACATTTGGAATTCCTGGTTGCTTAATTGGCTGAATACACTTGAAATTAAATGGTAAAAAGGAAGCCACAGAAAACAAACTGTTTCATTGAGAAGAGCTCATTCCTAAATCCTTTTGTGAAGGAAAAGAGATATAACTAATTCAAATAAATCTTTTCAAAGAAATAGGTAGAAAATATGTATCTTGAAATGATTTATTTTTACAGTTTCAAAAGAAGTTACTGTTTTTTTTTTCTTTTTACTGCCTCCAGGCTGTAAGGAACTTAGTGTTTCTTTCTGACTCTAAAAATGATACATTGCTTCACTTGACTAGCCTTAAAACAAATACATTTATTTTGCTAAAAATGCTGAAAATATAATTAAATCACCCATAATCTCATTACTGAAGGATACGTGTCTTAGAATAAATTCTTTCACACAGTTTTTTCTGTAGACAAACACGAGTATGCATACTTTATTTTTTGTTTTTATTTTTTGAGATGGAGTCTCCCTCTGTCGCCCAGGCTGGAGTGCAGTGGCCCGATCTCGGCTTACTGCAAGCTCCGCCTCCCGGGTTCACGCCTTTCTCCTGCCTCAGCCTCCCAAGTACCTGGGACTACAGGCGCCCGCTACCATGCCCGGCTAATTTTTTGTATTTTTAGTAGAGACGGGGTTTTCACTGTGTTAGCCAGGATGGTCTCGATATCCTGACCTCGTGATCCGTCCGCCTCAGCCTCCCGAAGTGCTGGGATTACAGGTCTGAGCCACCACGTCCGGCCACAGATATGCATACTTAAGGTAGTTTGACAGTCTGCTTTATTCCCTAGTATGTCACGAATTTGTGTATCAATATCCATGGGATGAGAAATCTGGAATTTTGAGTCAGATTCTAAATCTCTGTTGTCTTCCTCTGTTAAATGGTCTGTACCCCACGGTAATGGCATTAGTCATTGATGAGGGCGGAGCCCTCCTGAACTAAATGCCTCTAAAAGGTCCCACCTCTTAACAGGATTACAGTGGCAACTAAGTTTGCCATTCTTATCAACTCAAACTTGAGTTTTGGAGGAGATGGACAGTGAAATTTTTACTGGAAGTGGGCCCTGTTCCAGACCCCAACAGAGGGTTCTTGGATCTCGCACAAGAATTTGAGAGAGTCGCCCTGCGTGTGGTGCTCACACATGTAATCCCAGCACTTTGGGAGGCAGAGGCGAGCGGATCACGAGGTCAGGAGATAGAAATCCTGGCTAACATTGTGAAACTCCGTCTCTACTAAAAATACAAAAAATTAGCTGGGCGTGGTGGCCTGTGCCTGTAGTCCCAACTCCTTGGGAGACTGAGGCAGAAGAATCGCTTGAACCCAGGAGGCGGAGGTTGCAGTGAGCCGAGATCGCATCACTGTGCTCCCAGCCTGGGCGACAAAGCGAGACTCCATCTCTAAAAAAAAAAAGAGTCTATAAAGTGAAAGCAAGTTTATTAAGATATAAGAAGGTAAAGGAGTAAAGAATGGGGTACTCCATAGGCAGAGGAGCGGAGCTGCTTGGGCTTCTCCGCTAAGGATACCTACAGTTAGTTATTTCTTGATTTTATGCTAAACAATGTGTGATTATTCATAAGTTTTCAGGGAAAGGGGGACCTTCGAGATTCCTCCCCTTTTTGGACCACACAGGGTAACTTCTTGACGTTGCCATGGCATTTATAAACTGTCATGATCTGGTGGGAGTGTCTTTTAGCGTGCTAATGCATTATAATTAGCACATAATGAGCAGTGAGGATTAGCAGAGGTCACTCTCTTCATCTTGGTTTTGGTGGGATTTGGCTGGCTTCCTTACTACAGCTTGTTTTATCAGCAAAGTCTTTATGACCTGTATCTTGTGCCCACATCCTATCTCATCCTGTGACTTAGAATGCCTAATTTCCTGGGAATGCAGCCCAGTAGGTCTCAGCCTCATTTACCATCATTTTGCCCCTGCTCCAGATGGAGTCGCTGTGGTTCAAACATCTCTGACAGAACTGTAACAAGAAGTATAATTGTTACTCATTATTATAGCTATTTGAGGATTAAATGGGATGATATAAGTAAAGCATGTAATACTAAACCTGGTATATAATAAAAAGCCATTTAGTTTGTTCGTTTACTCAACAAATATTTATTAAGTAAATTTTTTTTTTTTCTTGAGACAGGGTCTTGCCGTGTCACTCAGGCTGGAGTGCAGTGGCGTGATAGCTCACTGCAGCCTCAACCTCCCGGGCTCAAGTGTTTTTCTGTTTTTATTTTATTTTTATTTTTTTATTTTTATTTTTTGAGGTGGAGTTTTGCTCTTGTCACCCAGGCTGGAGTGCAGTGGCACGATCTTGGCTCACTGCAACCTCCGCCTCCCAGGTTCGAGTGATTTTCCTGCCTCTGCCTCCCAAGTATGTGGGATTACAGGCGCCCATCACCATTCCTGGCCAATTTTTTGTATTTTTAGTGGAGACGGGATTTCACCACATTGGCCAGGCTGGTCTTGAACTCCTGACCTCAGGTATCTGCCTGCGTTGGTCTCCCAAAGTGCTGGGATTACAGGTGTGAGCCGCTGTTCCTGGCCTACTTACTATTTTTTTTAATGTTGGATGTATTTCATTATGTGGTAGTTTCTTTTTTTTTTTGAGACAGGTCTCACCCTGTTGCCCTGGCTAGAGTGCAGTGGTGTGATCACAGCTCACTGCAACCTCCGCTTCCTGGGATCAAGCAATTCTTCTACCTCAGCCTCCCAAGTAGCTGAGACTACAGGTGCACACCATCACACCCGTCTAATTGTTGTATTTTTTGGTAGAGATGGGGTTTCACTGTGTTGGTCAGGCTGGTCTTGAACTCCTGACCTCAAGTGATCCGCCTGCCTCGGCCTCCCAAAGTGCTGGGATTACAGGCATGAGCAACTGCACCTGATCAGTGGTATCATTTATTTTGCCGCTCCTCTAATGCTGGATGTTTCCAGCTTTCTACTATTTTTGAAATGTTTTTGATGAGAGTTATTCTCTATGCATGTGCAAGTACTTGTCAGATTCCTTAGAATAAATTCCTAGAAGGTGGATTGCTACAAACAAGAAATGTATGTATTTTTGATACTTTTGATTCACATATTCAGAATAATATCCTGAAAGAATATACCAATTTCCTTCTCACCAGCAGTAAATTCGAGTACTTACAGTTTTTAGTATACTGGGTTGACATATGATGTATATTTAATACTTAACAAATCCTGACAAGAAAAAGGAGATTGTTCTGTTTATTCAAAAAAAAAAAAAAAAAACACTACTTAATTTTTTTTTTTTTTTTTGAGACGGAGTCTCGCTCTGTCGGCCTGGGCTGGAGTGCAGTGGCCGGATCTCAGCTCACTGCAAGCTCCGCCTCCCGGGTTTAAGCCATTCTCCTGCCTCAGCCTCCTGAGTAGCTGGGACTACAGGCGCCTGCCACCTCGCCCAGCTAGTTTTTTGTATTTTTGTTTTTTTTTAGTAGAGACGGGGTTTCACCATGTTAGCCAGGATGGTCTTGATCTCCTGACCTCGTGATCCGCCCGTCTCGGCCTCCCAAAGTGCTGGGATTACAGGCTTGAGCCACCGCGCCCGGCCACTACTTAATTTTTAACTTTTATCTTTTTCTAGGTTACAGTTCCTCTGAGTCATCTCATCAATGCCTTCCATACACCAAAAAACACTTCTGTTTCTCTCAGTGGAGTGTCAGTTTCTCAAAAACAGCATCGAGATGTAGTTCCTGAGCATGAGGTTCCCAGCAGTGAGGTAAGTCTTTATCCTGGTTGTGTGAGAAAACCTTTTTGATATATAGTTGACCTTGAACAAATGAGGGATTAAGGATATTGACCCTCCCCCATAGTCAAAAATTTGAGTATAATTTTTGACTCCTGAGAAACTTAACTACTAATACCCTACTATTGACCGGGAAGTCTTGCCAATAAAATAAAGAGTCCATTAACGTATATTTTGTATATTTTATGTATTATGTACTGTATTCTTACAATAAAGTAAGATAGAGAAAATAAAATGTTCTTAAGAAAATCATAAGGAAGAGAAAATATACTTACTATTCATTAAGTAGAAGTGGACCATCATAAAGATCTTCATTATCTTCAAGTTGAGTGGGCTGAGGAGGAAGAGGAGGGATTGGTCTTGCTGTCTCTGGTGGCAGAGTAATTTGAGTAATTTATCTAGTGGTCTGTTAGACATTTTCCTTGGACAGGCTCCAGGGACCTCAAATTTAATATGCCCAAAACTGAGAAAGTCCATGTATCTGTGGATGTGCACAGCTCTAATCTGTTGTTCAAGGATCAACTGTACTATTAATCATGTTGGATGAAGTATCTTTCTTTAGGCACTTGTGGCAAGGGATTTCTGCCTTCAGCTTAATCATCTTTGCAATTGAAGATATTTCTGGTTTTTATTATACATATTGCAAATATATTGAGACTTTTTTTTTCTTAATTTTCATTTGGCATTGTACTTCGTATTAGCACCTCCTACATTGTGTGATACCAGCCGGCTACTCTGTTGTGTTCCCTCAGCAGTAGTGGTGAACCCATAGGTAACTGACCATGATTACCTCCCAAGTTTCAAGGAAGATAAAATAGTACGAAGTTATCATCTACTGCCTTATAGGAGCCTTCAGTGTAACTGAGCAATTAAAATATAGGTACTGGAAAGTGAAATATATAAGCTAGGACACTGTACTTTCAGTATTTATATAATTATAAAATCAGTGTTTCCTAGGATATTGAGAATTATGAACTTAATAACTGATGTATTTACAAGGCTTGTTAGTAAGATAGTTGCTTACAAGCTCAGGATACATTTTTCATGGAAAAAATGTTATAATCTGGCATTAAGTTCCCAAAGCCTCTTCAACACATAAATAGGTTATGTTCTTAATCTGGTATCAGGAGCTAATGGCAAAGGACAGTAGTGGAGGAGTTGAAAAGAGCTTGCTTTTGAGGGGGTTGTAGAGTTAGCCTTGGGATAAAATTTTAATTTGATGAAAAGTTTGTCATCTTGTACTTCCTTTTGTACTATTTGCCTAGTTCTTACTGCCTTTTCCTATACACAGTCCGTTACTGTCTTTCTACTCTACTACTGACACTCTTCTCCAAAATTATAGTCCAAGAGAGCGTTACTACTGAAGATAGTATCAACATTGGTACATGCAGCAAAATTATGTTCATTTTACAAGTTTTGAAAAATATTAGTGTAGGTAGAAGAAACAGAATTCATCCGTGGACTCTTTTCCAGATATAAGGCTGTTAACATTTTGTATTTTCGTATGTCTTTTTCTCTTGCACTTTTCGTATTTTATAATAATTAGATACTATTGCACATGTTGATTTAGATTCTGCTTTGCTTATTTAGTAGTCTTATGAATTTGTTATGCCGTACGTTTTCTGCAGTGTGTATTCACACTATATTCTATTGAAATTTGGCTACTACTTTTACCATTTTTCAGACTTCTTTCGCTGAAGTTAGTGCTGATTTCCTTAGTGTTAAATACAGGCCTTTTACCAAAAAAAACCCTGCATCTCTCAACTTATCATTTGCATTTGACCTTTCTTACTTTGCAAATACTCCCTTAAATTGAGTGATACTACTTTGATGTGTTTTGTTTGTTTGTTTGTTTGTTTTTTGAGACAGAGTCTCCCTCTGTCACCCAGACTGGAATGCAGTGGTGTGATCTTGGCTCATTGCAACCTCCACCTCCTGGGATCAAACGATTCTCATGCCTCAGCCTTCCGAGTAGCTGGAATTACAGGCATGCCCCACCACACCTGGCTAATTTTTTGTATTTTTAGTAGAGATGGAGTTCACCATGTTGGCCAGGCTGGTCTCAGACTCCTGACCTCAAATGATCTGCCAGCCTCAGCCTTCCAAAGTGCTGGGATTACAGGCGTGAGCCACCATGCCTGTCCTAATTTTCAGTCTTTACTTTCTCCCAGGTTACATTCCCACTTACATATTTTCTTTCTTTTTTTTTTTTTTTCCCTTTGGTTTTAAGATGGAGTTTCACTCTCGTTGCCCACGCTGGAGTGCAATGGTGCGATCTTGGCTCACTGCAACCTCCGCCTCCCCGGTTCAAGCAATTCTTCTGCCTCAGTCTCCCAAGTAGCTGAGATTACAGGCGTGAGCCACCACGCGTGGCTGATTTTTTGTATTTTTAGTAGAGACGAGGTTTCACCATGTTGGCCAGGCTGGTCTTAAACTTCTGCCATCAGGTGATCCGCCTGCCTCTGCCTCCCAAAGTGCTGGGATTATAGGCGTAAGCCACTGTGCCCGGCTGCCACTTGCATATTTTCAGTTAACATCTCTCTATATGTTACTCCCAAATATATCTTCAAA
Source organism: Rhinopithecus roxellana (assembly GCF_007565055.1). Lineage (NCBI taxonomy): Eukaryota > Metazoa > Chordata > Mammalia > Primates > Cercopithecidae > Rhinopithecus > Rhinopithecus roxellana. The sequence continues at coordinate 106,519,495 of NC_044559.1, forward strand.
GGTAAAGTCACTTTCAAGTTTTGAGTAATTTATCTAGTGGTCTGTTAGACATTTTCCTTGGATAGGTTCCAGGGACCTCAAATTTAATATGCCCAAAACTGAGTTATTGGTCTTACAGTGGCTTTAGTCCTACTTTTTCAGTCTGAGTCCAACTAGAAAAGAGAAACCACATAGTCATTTGAACAGTAAAAGTTTAGTATAAAAATGTAATGTGTGCTGGGCACAGTGGCTCATGCCTATAGTTCCAGCACTTTGGAAGGCTGAGGAGGGTGGATCACCTGAGGTCAGGAGTTCGAGACTAGCCTGACCAATATGGTAAAATTCCATCTCTACTAAAAATACAAAAATTAGCTGGGTGTGGTGGCGTGTGCCTGTAGTCCCAGCTACTCGGGAGGCTGAGACAGGAGAATCGCTTGACCCCAGGAGGCAAAGGTTGCTGTGAACCAAGATTGTATCACTGCACTCCAGCCTGGGTGACAGCAAGACTCTGTCTCAAAAATAAATAAATATAAAAATGTAATCTCATTTTTTTGTTTAATCTTGAAAAAAACCCTGTTTTTACAGGGAAGTGGAATAGGTAGGGATTTAAGAAGTAAACACCTTGTAATCCCAGCACTTTGGGAGGCCGAGACGGGCGGATCACGAGGTCAGGAGATCGAGACCATCCTGGCTAACACGGTGAAACCCCGTCTCTACTAAAAATACAAAAAAAAACTAGCCGGGCGAGGTGGCAGGCGCCTGTAGTCCCAGCTACTCCGGAGGCTGAGGCAGGAGAATGGCGTAAACCCGGGAGGTGGAGCTTGCAGTGAGCTGAGATCCGGCCACTGCACTCCAGCCCGGGCGACAGAGCAAGACTCCGTCTCAAAAAAAAAAAAAAAAAAAAAGAAGTAAACACTTAAAAAATATAAAAAATAAAAAAGGACCAGCAGATTTAGGGAGCAGCTCATACTTCTAGGGCTGAGATAGAGTCAGGGAGAGTTCTCCACCCTCAGGGCTGAGATCCTGATGTTGGCGAAGGCATGGCCTTGGCTTACTGAATGGTAGAGAAGTTGCTGTGATGTCATGCCAGGAGAATTTGCTGGATACTGGGGAAACCTGTTCCTGGGGATGTGTCCTACTAGAGAAGCTGCTATATGAGTGGTGCCAGGGGAAGCTGCTAGGTATTGCTGGCCATTGTGCACTCCAGGAGCCAGGTTTTGGTGAAACTGCACAATTGACAGGAGCCAGATGCTATAGAAACCATGGGTGTTACAGACAGGAATCTGCTAGATGAGCATACCAGAACCAGGAATCAAAACCTCTCTTCCTACAGTGTACGTTCAGTGACTTCCTGACGAAGCTTAACATTGTTTCAATTGGCAAAGGAAAAATATTCAAAGGGTACAGATCCATGTTCACGGAGCCAGCAAAAAGGATGAAAGAGCGCTTGGACACAACCAACTGATAACTGGCACATCCGTCCAGAACCCTTCTCCCTCTCAATCCCTATACACTGTGGGTTTCTCCAAATGCCTATTGTCTATGATTTGCTGTGTCCATCCTTCTTAGTCACGGCTTAGTTCAGGTTCTTGCCATCTTTCACTTGTTCCATCAGCCTTCTCTCATCCAGTCTAGCTTGTTTGTTTGTTTTATCATTTTAAAATTTTTTGTAAAGACACGGTCTTGCTTTCTTGACCAGGCTGATCTCGAACTCCTAGCCTGAAGCAGTCCTCCCACCTCAGCCTCTCAAAGTGTTGGGATTACAGGCTTGAGCCATCGTGCTAGGCCAGTCTATCTTCCTTAGTTCTCTATTTTCTTCCGTAAGACAACTAATCATATTACTTAGAGAATTAAATTCAAATATGGCTCTTCACAGTTTGGCCATAGCATATCTCTTGACTTTTTTCTTTCCTTGAATTTTTTGAGATGTTCCAAACCCTTGGATAGCTTTTTATTTGCCCCTCTCCCTAAGTCTTCTTCATCCATCATTTTTAATAGCTTAAAATACTCTTAAGTATTTTATTTCATCATACCTTTAACTGTCTTTTACTATGGCCGTCATGCTGTATGCTAGGCTATGTAGATGAGTAAGACATGATCTTTGCCTTTGATCCTTGCTATTATGAAATAAGGTGTATTTTATAGTTATGTTAGTATTGAGAAAATGAATTCTAGAAATATGAGTTATATCTAGTAAAAAAAAAAGTACCATATTCCTAGACATCAATCCAGAGCTGTATAATCCATGTCCATGCCTCTTCTAAGAAAATTTTTAGTTTTAGAGATAGGGTCTCCCCTCTGTATCCCAGGCTAAAGTGCAGTGGTGCTATCATAGCTCACTGCAATCTCCAGCTCCTGGGCTCAAACATTTCTCCTGAATAGCTGATACTGCAGGCAAATACCACCACACCCAGCTAATTTTTTAATTTTTCATCGAGATGATGTCTTACCATGTTGCCTAGGCTGGCCTCAAACGCTCCTCCCACCTTAGCCATTTTGGGTTTGAGTAACACATAATTGTTACTTGTCTTTAAGTGCCTCCTTTTCAGCTCATGTCGACAAGAAAATTACTAATCCCTGTCCTGTTGTTTAAAAGTGGGTATATATTCACACATATTTGTGATTTTTAGACTTTTTTGCCTGATTTTCACAGTTTTGACTTTAATTTTCTTCCTTATTAGAAGATATTGGGTAACTTTAGAACCTCTGAGTTCAAGGAAGGATCTCAGCAGTGAGGCCAGAGGAGTGAGATGTCCTGTGGTAACCAAGCATACCATTTCCTTGTCAAGTGGGCTTTTGTTTATGGCTGCTTAGGGGCTTAAAACTCCATGCACTGGTGAGGATTATCATTTGAATAGAATTTCCCCAATTCAAAAACCTTACTATTATCCTCCAATCAGTTTTACACTGTTGGGGAAAGTCTCCCTGACCTTATATAACATACTTTGTAACCCTGCAGGTAGTTACTCTTATACTCTTGTCGTTATAAATGCTTGATCAATGGTTGATAGACTAGCTCTTGATCAGAGTACGCTTGTATGGAGAGAAGGAAAAAATATCATACATTTCACTTGATTCTGTGAACCATAATGCTTAGGACAGTAGTGGTTTGGGTTTGATTTAAAAACAAATGTTTTTCTCATTCATGCTGAAATGTTATCTCTTTATTTAAGGATACCATTGAGAATATAATTTTTTAACCTATGTCAAACCTCATGTGACTGATCTCAGTAAAACGAACTGTAAAAATATTTGCATCAATTTATTTTTAAATATTAAAAAAAGTATATGTGTTAGACTTTTAAAATCTAATTGTTTTAACTGATAATATGTACTTCTTAGGTTAAATATCTTGGTAACATTAATGCATACCTGGTTGACCCAATCTTTTACAGCCTTCACTTAACTTAAGAGACCTTGGATTATCTGAATTAAAAATTGGACAGATTGATCAGCTGGTAGAAAATCTACTTCCTGGATTTTGTAAAGGCAAAAACATTTCTTCCCATTGGCATACGTCCCATGTCTCTGCACAGTCCTTCTTTGAAAATAAATATGGTATGTTAATGTATTTTTTGTTCTAATTAAATATTTTAGCACTATTAATAAATACCATTTATTAGCTTTTACGGTAGCATTTACTGTGGGCTGGGTTCCTTCCTGAGGTGTTTTTTTTTCTTTTTTTTTTTTTTTTTTTGGACAGAGTCTCCCTCTGTCACCCAGGCTGCAGTGCAGTGGCGCAATCTTTGCTCACTGCAAGCTCCGCCTCCTGGGTTCATGCCATTCTCCTGTCTCAGCCTCCCGAGTAGCTGGGACTACAGGTGCCCACTGCCACAGCCAGCTAATTTTTGTATTTTTGGTAGAGACGGGGTTTCACCGTGTTAGCCAGGATGGTCTTGATCTCCTGACCTTGTGATCCGCCTGCCTCGGCCTCCCAAAGTGTTGGAATTACAGGCGTGAGCCACCACGCCCAGCCTTAAACACAGTACATCTTTTATCACTGGTTTTGTTTTGTTTTGTTTTTGAGACGGAGTTTCACTCTTGTTGCCCAGGCGGGAGTGCAGTGGCTCAATCTCAGCTCACCACAACCTTCGCCTCCCGGTTTCAAGTGATTCTCCTGCCTCAGCCTCCCAAATAGCTGAGATTACCGGCATGCACCACCACGCCCGGCTAATTTTTTATTTTTAGTAGAGATGGGGTTTCTTCATATTGACAAGGTTGATCTCAAACTCGCAACCTCAGGTGATCCATCCACCTCTGCCTCCCAAAGTGCTGGAATTACAGGCGTGAGCCAGCGTACCCAGCCATGTTTTATCACTGTTAATTTGAATTTAGTTTCATTAGCAGCTACATTTGTATGCCAGATAAAAAAGACAGTGTAGGCCAGGCACGGTGGCTCACATCTGTAATCCCAGAACTTTGGGAGACTGAGGCAGGCGGATCACAAGGTCAGGAGATCAAGACCATCCTGACTAACAAGGTAAAACACCATCTCTACTAAAAATACAAAAAAATTAGCCGGGCATGGTGGCGGACACCGATGGTCTCAGCTGCTCGGGAGGCCAAGGCAGTCTGAGAATGGCGGGAACCTGGGAGGCGGAGCTTACAGTGAGCCGAGATCATGCCACTGCACTCCAGCCTGGTGGACAGAGCGAGATTTCGTCTCAAAAAAAAAAAAAACAAAAAAAGATAATGTAGCCAACAAGTGATAGCTAGTAAACTAAAGGACTGTGAGGTGTAAAGTAGTTAAATTAGCAATGCTTTAGATATTTTCATAAAAGCAGTCATATCATGGATAAATAAAAGTTGAAACTCATATTGTGATTTCCCTAATATTTGATAGAATTATTTATGTTTCATAGGATTTTGTTTTTTGGTTTGGAAATTAGAAAATTTACTTTTTGCAATTTCCTTCCAGGTAACTTAGATATATTTAGTACGTTACGTTCCTCTTGCTTGTATCGAAAACAACATTCAAGAGCTCTTCAAAGCATTTGTTCAGATCTTCAGTACTGGCCAGGTATGAAGCAACAACCATAGCTATTTTGGAAAGATGATATATTTATTTACTGTAGTCTGATTTGTCTTTCTTAATGGTATTAATGATTATAAACATTCATTTGCAATTCACACGGCCTAAAGAGTATTTGGAATTGATTAGTTTGGATTCTTCTGTATAATTTTTAATCTGGGATATAATTATATATATATGAGTATAATATATAGGAGCTAAATTTTGAGTGTGATAGCGCCACAATAAATCAAACTCCAGGGAATTTATCTAACTTGTTTCAGGATAAATGACTAAGCACATTTGCTTACTCATCCTCACTTTCAAAAGCTCATTGAAATTAATTTTATATATATATATATATATATATATATATATGTATATATATGAAGAAAGCAACAACAGAAGGGTTTTGTTACTGGACCAGAAATTTGAGGACTTTCAGTAAGTTGTAATATAGGTGACATCAAATTGACAGTAAAATCAAATTTGCATTTGTTCATGTAATTTTTGAATACAAGGCACTAGTGGTAGATGTCAGGTGATAGTGATCATTGTAAATGAAAAAGACATGTTTTCTACCTTCATGGGACTAAGGGTCTCGTGAAAGAGGTTAAGTATTTCTGCTTCCAAGAGAACTCAGGAAAAACCCCACTTCCAGGGCCAGTAAAATTGGACTCTGGGATGGAATGGAATAAACAGTTGAGGATTGCCAGAAATGGGCCAATCACAGAACAGATAAGGCCTTTAACCTTTAGGTAAATTAGCAAAAAACACCTTTCTAATAAGACTTCTGTGTGTGTGTGTGTGTGTGTGTATCGAGGGACGTCTGTCTGTGGAGACTCCTAGTTTGAGCATTGATGCCAAGGAAAGAAACAAGATAGTACCCTAGATTACTTTGGTTTTGAATTATACATTCACTAAAGGTATTCTGCTCATAGTCCAGGTTTTATATTCTGAATATATTTACTTTTGCTAGTGTTGAGGATACCCGTTTGTAGTCAATACCAATGACTGTATTTGTTTTGTTTTGTTTTTGAGATGGAGTTTTCCTCTTGTCACCCAGGCTGGAGTGCAATGGCACCTCCTGGGTTCAAGCAATTCTCCCGCCTCAGCCTCCCTAGGAGGTGGGATTACAGGTTCCCCCACGAGGCTCAGCTAAGTTTTGTATTTTTAGTAGAGATGGGGTTTCACCATGTTGGCCAGGCTGGTCTCGGAACTCCTGACCTTAGGTGATCCGCCCTGCCTTGGCCTCCCAAAGTGTTGGGATTACAGCATGAGCCACGGCACCAGGCCCTGATCACTGTATTCTTATTTATAATTACAAATGGATTACCAAGAATCTACATATTTGAGGAAAACTTAAAGCATAAAAGAGAGGCACCAAGTTCAGCAAAGAGACCAATAACCCTTTGAAGAAATGATTAATGCAGAAGACAGAAGAAGACAGCTGATACGTTTTTAGATACTGTTGGAAGATGTATAAAAACTGAGCATGTGTTACCTAGGGTATGAAAACTATCTTAATAAATTTTCAGTGTTGTAACTCTGAGGTCAGATTCTCTCAACATCAGAAAATAAAGCTAAAAATCCAGTAACAGAAAAGACAGCTTAAAAAAATACCTAAATACTTGAAAATTTAAAAACCCTTTTCTAAATGTCTCATGACTGAATGGAAGTCAATGGAAAGCACTTTGGGAGGCCGAGGCGGGCAGATCACCTGAGTTCGGGAGTTCAAGACCAACCTGGCCAACATGATGAAACCCCGTTCTCTACTAAAAAGGAAATACAAAATTAGCTGAGCGTTGTGGTGCATGCCTGTAATCTCAGCTAAATCTCAGCTACTCGGGAGCCTGAGGTAGGAGAATCGCTTGAACCCAGGAGGTGGAGGTTGCAGTGAGCTGAGAGCACGCCATTGCCCTCCAGCCTGGGCAACGAGAGTGAAACTCCGTCTCAAGAAAAAAAGAAAAGGAAAGAAATCAAGATGGGCTGGACACGGTGGCTCACGCTTATAATTCCAACACTTTGGGAGGCTGAGGCTGAGGCTGAGGCAGGCGGATCACTTGAGATCAGGAGTTTGAGACCAACCTGGCCAACATGGCAAAACCCCGTCTCTACCAAGATATACAAAAATTAGCTGGGCGTGGTGGCAAATGCCTCTAGTCCTAGCTACTCAGGAGGCTGAGGCAAGATAATTTCTTGAACCTGGGAGATGAAAGTTGCAGTGAGCCAAGACTGCGCCTCCATCCTGGGCGACAGAGCAAGACTTTGTCTCAAAAAAAAAAAAAAAATTAAGATATAAAAGATGGGAAATAAATTGAATTTCTGAAAAATAATAGAAGAAATTAATACAAAGCAAGTATTTTAAAATAATAGGTGGAAATGGTTTTACTTAATTAAACCAAAAAAAATTTAATATAAAAAAATGGAACAACTTAACAATTCTGATTAAGAAACAACAGAAAAATACAAACAGTATTAGAAGTATGAGTGGGAATTGCCATGGATATGTGAAGGTTTTAAAATTGCAAGGTGGTATGTGTAACTTTATGTCATAAAAATACGTTGAAATGGACAGTTATCAAAGCAATAAATTGACAAAGTTGGCCCAAGAAGAGATAGAATAATAATAATAAAGTTTGAAAGATACTATTTAAAAAATATTGTTCCTTTGCCCCAGAGGCACTAGGTTCAGAAGTTTTTATGGCTGCCTTCCTCTAGAATATTGAGTTTCTTGTTAATTTAAAACCGTATTAAAAAGAAAAAGGTCTAGAATACACTTCCCTATGTATTCCATGAGATTGCTGTTAGTAGAACTTTAGTATTGGCGTAAGGCCAGGCACTGTGGATCACACCTGTAATCCCAACACTTTGTGATGATCACTTGAGGCCAGGAGTTCCAGACAAGCCTGGACAACATCTCAACAACAGCAACAAAAATTAGCCCATCTTGGTATCATGCCCTTTTAGTTCTGGATACTTGGGAGGCTGAGGTGAGAGGTTTGCTTGAGCCCAAAGTTCAAGGTTACAGTGAGCTATGATCATGCTGCTATACTTCAGCTTTAGTGACAGAGCAAGATCCTGTCTAAAAAATATATATATATATGTATGTATGTATGTATATACACACACAAGCACGACAGAGGAACAAAATAGATGAATTTCAGTTAAAAGAAATCCTAAATAAAATCCAAAGAAAGCAAATCTAAAAATGTGCTAAAAATATTATATCATGACTAAGGAATACAAAAGTGATTTAATGTTAAGTCAATTAATATATTAATTGATTAGAAAAGAAAAATAATGTCATTATTTCAATGTATGATACAAAGACATGATATACTTTAATTGCTGTGCTTCCTGAAAACTCTTAGAAAGCTAGAAATGGAAGGAAACTTTTAAAATTTCTTTCTTTTTTTTTTTAAGACGATGTCTCGCTCTGTCACCCAGGCTGGAGTGCTGTGGCCGGATCTCAGCTCACTGCAAACTCCGCCTCCCGGGTTCACGCCATTCTCCTGTCTCAGCCTCCCGGGTAGCTGGGACTACAGGCACCGCCACGTCGCCCGGCTAGTTTTTTGTAGTTTTTAGTAGAGACGGGGTTTCACCGTGTTAGCCAGGATGGTCTCGATCTCCTGACCTCGTGATCCGCCCGTCTCGGCCTCCCAAAGTGCTGGGATTACAGGCTTGAGCCACCGCGCCCGGCCTAACTTTTAAAATTTCTTAACATCTATTATGTTCCTGTTAATTTGAGAAACATGGAGTATCCTGGTTTTTTTCAGCATTAATTTGGAGATTCTGAACAACATGATTTAAAAGAAAACGAAATGAGCCCTATATAAGTTAAAGGAAGGGGTAAAATTATTTGCAGGTGATACAATTGTTTACCAGAAAATTCAAGAAAATCATCTGAAAGGCTGTTCAAGTAGAGTTCACTCCTTTGTCCATACCAGATAAATGCATAAAAATCAATAGCTTTCTTATAATCTAGCAGCAGGTTTTATTTACAGTTTCTTTAAAACCCAGTAAATGTTTTATCCTGACGAGAAATATACAGCATACATATATACACACGTACACATATGTGTGTACGAAGCTTTACTGAAGGAAAAAGAGGAACTGAGTGAAATAAAATGAGAGAAGGCCATAATCCTATTTGGAAGAACTAGGTATTATAATAGTATCAATTTACACCCAAATTTATAAAGTCAGTACAACCCCAATCAAAACTCTCATGATCCATTTGGGAAATTGAGAAGTTGATTTTAAACTTCATTTGGAGTAACTGAGAACATGTTAAAAGAATACTAATGAAGGGGATTTCACCCTACTTAAGTATATGAAAATATAGATATTTAGCCGTGGAAATCAGCAGTGTAGTATTATAAATAACTAAAATTTAAAAATTTAACCTAGTGCTGGGATACATCAGTGCAACAAAATTAAGAATTTTAAATCAATAAGCAAATGATGGATTATGAAATGTTATCAGCCTCAGTGACTGTTTTGGAAAAATCAAGTTCTTTTCTTACATCGTACCAAAAAAAAAGTTCCAAATATGTTAAAGGGCTGAAAACAAAAATATAAAACTGAAAATATTACAGGTAAGTAGACTTCCTTTCAAATCTTAGTTTGGCGATGAAACTCTAATCAAGTTAAAATGCAGAAAACACAACAAAGGTATGGCTACACTGACCTAATAAATTTCTGTATCATATGATTGAAAGACAAAGACACATTAAAATAAATATTTACAATATATATAACTAAAGATTACTATCTGTAACATCCATGTTCTCTAAATAAAAATGGAAAAATGTGCAAAGGACATGCATGGTCAATTTACCAAAGAAATAAAAATAAAAATAATAAAAATACAGAGGAACTTTTCAAAATTTTCCTGCATTTGTAATCTGGGAAATGCAAAGTAAAACAAGGTACTGGTATTTTTGCCCATCAGACTTGTACAAATTTAAAAGATTCATATTATTTAGTATTGGCAAGGATATGAAGAAAAGGAAACTCATAAGCATTGGTGGGCACATAAATTTATAACAGCCTTTTTTAGAAAGTAGTCTCGGCCAGGCGCAGTGGCTCACACCTGTAATCCCAGCACTTTGGGAGGCCGAGGTGGGCGGATCACGAGGTCAGGAGTTTGAGATCAGCCTGGTCAACATGGTGAAACCCCACCTCTACTAAAAATACGAAAATTAGCTGGGCATGGTGGCGGGTGCCTATAATCGCAGCTACTCAGGAGGCTGAGGCAGGTGAATCCGTTGAACCCAGGAGGCGTAGTGAGCGGAGATCATGCCACTGCACTCCCACCTGGACGATAGAGTGAGACTCCACCTCAAAAAAAAAAGTAATAGTCTCTTAGTGTCAAACCAAATTTAAACCTTAACAGCATTTCTTTTAGGAATTCAATCTACATCTGCTGACATACATGTATAAGAATGTTCACCACAGTTTGTTTCCAGCGATAAAAACCAGAAAACAAATAATGTTCATGGTAGGGAAATGGTTGAATGAATTGCACTCCGATAAATTGGAAAAGTGTAAACAGCCATTAAACTGAATGCACTGTCCTGTTCTGAAAAATAATGCATGAAAAATGAAAATTGCAAAAAATTAGGTACTATTTCTAGAGTAGTTTTTATAGAAAGAGCATGGATGTGCATGCATAGAAGGGTAGTCAGAATTGTTAACAGGTTATACTTCTGGGAAGTGGGATTGGGGCTTGAGAAATTAGAAGACACTAATTTGATACACACCTTTTTTTCAAAAACATGTAATTACCAAATCATGTAAAAATCAGTTGTGTAGATTCAACCTATTTTAATTACATGGCTGGTTTGTGTTTTTTTTATTTTGGAAAAAAATCAGTTTATCAGAGTTGATACTCAGTTTTTAAAATTATATTGTATAACCCTCTGACTTCTGTATTTACTTTTATCCCCTAAAACATAAAAATAGGGCAGGCGCAGTGGCTCATGCCTGTAATCCCAGCACTTTGGGAGGCCAAGGCAGGTGGATCACCTGAGGTCAGGAGGCCGAGACAGGATAATTGCTTGTACCCAGGAGGTGGAGGTTGCAGTGAGCGGAGATCGCGCATTGCACTCCAGCCTAGGCAACAAGAAAACAAAACTCCATCTTAAATAAATAAATAAATAAATAAATTTCCTTTTGAAACAAGGACAATAGAAAAAACTGTAGGCTGGGCATGGTAGATTTAAGTGCTCAGACCTAATCCCAGCACTTTGGGAGGCTGAGGCAAGAGGATTGCTTGAGCCCAGGAGTTCAAGGCCAGCCTGGGCATAAAAGGAGACCTCGTCTCTACAAAAAAGAAAGAAACAAAGGAACACATGTTTAAGTGTCAGGCAAATTAGATAGACTAGGATATACAGGTAGAGTGTCAGACTTTAGAATCTCAGGTGTTTTTCTTTTCCTGTAACAATTTACAGTGACAGTGAATGATATTGTTTTATTTAGTTTTCATACAGTCTCGGGGTTTTAAAACTTTGAAATCAAGGACACGACGTCTCCAGTCCACCTCCGAAAGATTAGCTGAAACACAGAATATAGCGCCATCATTCGTGAAGGTAATTAGACCTTTTTATGATCCAAAAAGCAAATATTTTCAAGTTGTTTAAAAAAATGAGGAGCTTCAATATCTGATTTCTTTTGTTGGCTGATAGATTTTCTTCCTTCTTTCCACTAATAAGGGATTAGTAACCTGTGTAATCATTATACCTGTAACTCTTCTGGGCACCAGACTTGCCTCTCCACTTACTAGATTTTTTCCCCACAAACCCACACCTGTTAAGGTGTTCTCTGTATTAATGAGCAGCATCCACCCAAGCTAAAAACCTGGCTGTGAACCTATGTTTGTCCATGTTGCCTCACCTCCCACATCCATTAACCACTGAAGTTCTGTTGATCCAGCCTCCTAAATATTTCTTAAATCTGTTCCACTGCCATAGATAGGCTATAACAATTTGTTGCCTAAATTACTCTAATGAATACTTGTTTAATCTCCTTGCCTCTAGTCTTGCTATGTTCAGTCCAGCCTCCAGATTGCCACCCATCAATCTTTCTAAAATTATGATCTAGTTATATTACTCTGCTTTATTGCTTACCTCCACCTGATACACTGGGAATTTCATCATTTGGTCTTTACCTGCTATGTTTCTCTTCTCACCATTCAATATGCCTCTCTGTTTTCCTGCTCCTCTCTTGGCACTGAAGTCTTATATAAGATTGCTAGGGCCAGGCGCAGTGGCTCACACCTGTAATCCCAGCACTTTGGGAGGCCGAGGTGGGTGGGTCACCTGAGGTCAGGAGTTCGAGACCAGCCTCAACATGGCGAAACCCCGTCTCTACTAAAAATACAAAATTAGTTGGGCGTGGTAGTGCATGCCTGTAATCCCAGCTACTCGGGAGGCTGAGGCAGGAGAATTGCTTGAATCTGGGAGGCCGAGGTTGCGGTGAGCCGAGATCACGCCATCGCACTCCAGCCCGGGCAACAAGAGCAAAACTCTGTCTCAAAAAAAAAGATTGCTAATAGTTCTTGAGCACTGAAGGCTATTGTTTCATGACTCTGTCAGATTGTTCATGGTGTTTATTCCCTGTTTTAGATGTCCTGTTCTCTATAAGGCCTTTCCTGTATTCCTGAGGTAGCATTTATTTACTACCATACATAATACTTCTAACATAATATCAAAATGATTTAAGAAACTTAGCTATTTACATATCTTTCTCCAGTGGACTGAAAACTTTTAAGATCAGTGGTTTCTTTATCTTTACATTTACAGAACTTATATAAGGCCAAGTGTATGAACGGTGCTCAGTAGATATTTAGTAAATTAATGAGATTTTTCCTCTAGTAAAGATAAAGGGATATGAACATTAAGTCAATCAAACCCTAAGATAATATGTGACCTGTTTTCAGTATAGTGTTCATGCAGAGAATAATGCCACTTTCTTTGTATTATTAATTGATTGATGCAGGAATAGGATCTAGTATTAGTTTCCTGGTTATTAATTCATTGCTGAGTCTTAATCTGTTTCTTCACGTTGACAGTAAAAATTACAGAATTTTAGTGAATTTTTTTGAGTGGTCACAATATTGTTAGGGAGTGTCACTCTGTCGTTAACCAGTACTGATGTGTTGTTTGTGTATTCAGGGGTTTCTTTTGCGGGACAGAGGATCAGATGTTGAGAGTTTGGACAAACTCATGAAAACCAAAAACATACCTGAAGCTCATCAAGATGCATTTAAAACTGGTTTTGCGGAAGGTTTTCTGAAAGCTCAAGCACTCACACAAAAAACCAATGGTAAGTTGATTTGAAACCGTCCATGTTTGAGAAGAGTAACTGAAAGGAAGTCATAGGCCTACATTTAAGTTTTAAGTAACTTTTCTAAGACCATCTGTTTTTCTATTGTTTAAATTCTACTACATTTGTAACTTGATCTATGTAGAAATAGAGATACTGCTGATGGTTTCCCTTTCTCAAGAGAGAAAACGAATTGGAGAAAAGGAATTGTGAATGATTTAAAGGTTTTTGTTTCTTTGTTTTTTGTTTGTGTTTGTCTTTGAGACACTGTTTTGCTTCATTGCCTAAGCCAGAGTGCAGTGGTGCAATCACGGCTCATTGCAGCCTTAACTTCCTGGGCTCAAGTGATCCTCTCACCTCAGCCTCCTGAGTAGCTAGGACCACAGGCGTGTGCCACCATGCCCAGCTAATTTTTGTAGAGATGGAATTTTGCCATGTTGTCCAGGCTGCTCTTGAACTCCCGGGATCAAGTGATCCTCTTGCCTTGACCTCTTAAAAGTGTGGGGATTACAGGCATGAGCCCACCTTGCTTGGCCTTAATGAAGTTTTTGATAATAGGGTACTTACAGGAAATCATAGCAGTTGTGAAAAAGAATGCCAGATTCCAAAATTGGATGTGATGAAATGTGATTATCAACAGTAACCTAATGTTTGCATTTCATTGAGCTGTCATATTTAATTAATGTCATTTGATGTAAAGCTTTTTCTTTCTACCCTAGATTCCCTAAGGCGAACCCGTCTGATTCTCTTCATTCTGCTGCTATTCGGCATTTATGGACTTTTAAAAAACCCATTTTTATCTGGTAAAAGCTTTTTTTATTTATCTAACTTGTTAGTTTCTTATTCCTTTAAATACATGATTCCTTTTAATGCCTAATCTAACCCTTAAAGAAAGAACACATTAATGTTTATAGTTCTAGAATTAGGATTTCATTCCTAGTGGTGGTTAGTTTCCCAAATTTTAGAAAATGATACCTGTCCAATTATAAAATTTGAAAATTATCCTGGTCAACAGGGTGAAAGGAAAGTAAATTAATTAATTGAAAAATTATGTAGAAGAATTTTATAATAGCAGTACAAACCGAAATAGTTTTCTGTTTCAAAGATAAACTAATAAATTCAATTTATTAATAAAATCACATTAAATGTTCCCCTTTTTTTTAGTTTGCTTATCTGAAATTAAGCAATAGTGTCAGACTTAAGTGGTTCCAATTACCTTTTCCACTACTATGTAGTTTTCACCCTGTGTTCTCTATTCTCTTTAATATCAAGGATATGTACAGATTCTTAAAAAATATTTTGTGGGCTAAAACTATTAGTGTGCATCCTAGAATTACTATTTTAAATTTGTTTTCCCAGTTTCTGTGTTCTTGATTTATTAAGCATTTCTTCTTAACCCTGTATTTTGCCAGCTCATTTTTCAGCCTATCTTAACAGTATTTTGGGCTTCTTTTGAGGAAATTAGAAATTGCTCAGTTTACTCATTTATAACTGCTCTAGTTTGGAAGTTTCTACCTGAGTGGGAAAGACTTAAGAAATTCTTGTAATAGTTCTCCAAAATTGATCTCTAATATTTTACTGTCCTATCAGACTTTTTCTGTCTTGCTTGTCAGACTTAATGATGTCATAATTGATAGGTCATTTGAGAGCAAGTAGTAACAGTTGTCAGAGGAAGAAGACTACATGAAAAATATAATAATGTGTTAAGCCCATGTGTATCAGTGTTTTTTGCTAACTGTAAGGCAATGTATTTCAAAGTGTAGACCTGTGACCAGTTATATCAGAATAATCAAAGTGTTTGTTAAAAATGCAAATTCTCCTGGGCCCTGTGCTGTGGCCTGAGAACCTGCTTTTTTTTTTTTTTTTTTTTTTTGAGACAGAGTCTCGCTCTGTCACCCGGGCTGGAGTGCAGTGGCTGGATCTCAGCTCACTGCAAGCTCCGCCTCCGGGGTTTACACCATTCTCCTGCCTCAGCCTCCCGAGTAGCTGGGACTACAGGCGCCCGCCACCTTGCCCTGCTAGTTTTTTGTATTTTTTAGTAGAGACGGGGTTTCACCATGTTAGCCAGGATGGTCTCGATCTCCTGACCTCGTGATCCGCCCGTCTCGGCCTCCCAAAGTGCTGGGATTACAGGCTTGAGCCACTGTGCCCGGCCGAGAACCTGCATTTTGACGTATTTCTCAAGTGAATTTTATTCACACCAAAGTTCGAGAAACTTTGTTCTATCATTAGATACTACAATGAGAAGTGGAAGATAATTTTTGATTTTATTAACTGAAAGTACAAATGCCTTTTTATTTTATGTTATTTTATTTATTTATTTATTTTCAGATGGAGTCTTGCTCTGTTGCCCAGGCTGGAGTGCAGTGTCACGATCTCGGCCCACTGCAATCTCTGCCTCCCAGGGTTCAAGTGATTCCCCTGCCTCAGCCTCCTGAGTAGCTGGGACTACAGGCCTGTGCCACCATGCCCAGCTAATTTTTTGTATGCTTAATAGAGACGGGGTTTCATCATGTTAGCCAGGGTAGTCATGATCTCCTGACCTCGTGATCTGTCTGCCTCAGCCTCTCAAAGTGCTGGGATTACAGGTGTGAGCCACTGCGCCCGGTCTTTATTATTTTTTAATTTTTATTTTTTCAAATTGCTTAAGAAAGTAAAGGAATAAGAGAATGGCTACTCCATAGGCAGAGCAGCCAAAATATGTCTTTTTAATGTGAATCACTAATCACTTACTCTTTGAAGATGGTTTAGAACTCCAGAAGACCTAGTTTCTGTTCCTCACTCTGATTTGATATGTGAAGTTAGGTCTCTTAGACATTTAATTTTTCTAGGCTTTGCTTTCTTGCATCTAAAACAATCAAGTGATTGGAATTTATTAATCTATCAAATATAAACATTTCTTTTCTTCCCTTTAGTCCGCTTCCGGACGACAACAGGGCTTGATTCTGCAGTAGATCCTGTCCAGATGAAAAATGTCACCTTTGAACATGTTAAAGGCGTAAGTTAAGAAGATTGCCTTGCCTTCTTCATACATTCTCTAATTGATACCCTATATAAGGTGGATATTTGATTCTACAGTGTATGCTAGAATAGGTAAAATTGTATCCAAAAGTATTAGAAAGATTAATATTTTGGGATAAATATTAATAGTCAAGGATCCAATCTTGCTTTATGACAGGGGATAGTATAATTTATGAAGGAGCAACCTGGTGTAATGGAGTGAATGTGGACTTCAGAGTCAAGCTGACTAACATTTGAAATTCATTTTTATACTTATTAGCTATGAGACCTTGAAGAAATTACTTTAGATCCTGACAGATAATGTATGTGCTTGACACATAGTAGATAGTTAATAAATGATCCTTCTTTACCTGTTCCTCTTATTGATCTTTGTAACTCCAGTATCTAAAACATATTAAACAATGTATATTTCTTGAATGAATAGAATGGATAAATGCTAGTTTACAGTCAATTAATTTGTTAAATATTTAATAGTATCTATTTAGTGCTAGGTCCTATTTTAGCTACTGGGATAGAATAAATAATCTTTGCATTCTTAGAGTTTAAACTCTAAAAGCAGTAATTGAACACTGATACGTCATATAAGAAAAAGTAGAGTATGTTAAAAGTTAATAAAAGTGTATGGAGGAAAAAGTAGAGCAAGGTAAAGAGGATTGGGAGTTTTAGGAGAAGGCTTATAGTTTTAAATGGAGTGTTCAAGGTGCGATTGATGGAGAAGGTGATATTTGAGAGAAAATCTGAAGGAGAAGATGGAATAAACTGCATTTATCTGAGAAAAGAACATTTCTGACCAAAGGAACAGTTTGAGCAAAGGCTCTGAATTATTAGGGTGTCTGACTTGTTCATTTTTGAAAGTAGAACCGATAGGATTTCTCATTGGAATGTAAGGTGTAAGAGAAAAGAGGAGTCAAAAAGGACCACAAGATTTTTGGTCTCAACAATTATAGAAGGATAGAATTGACATTTACTGAGATTTTTGTTTTTGTTTTTGAGACGGAGTTTCGCTCTTGTTGCTCAAGCTGGAGTGCAATGGCGTGACCTTGGCTCAGTGCAACCTCCGACTCCCAAGTTCAAGCAATTCTCCTGCCTCAGCCTCCGGAGTAGCTGGGATTACAGGCACAAGCCACCACGCCCAGCTAATTTTTTGTATTTTTAGTAGAAACAGGGTTTCACCATGTTAGCCAGGCTGGTCTCGAACTCCTGACCTCAGGTGATCCACCTGCCTCGGCCTTCCAAAGTGATGGGATTATAGGCGTGAGCCACTGCACCTGGCCTTTAGTGAGGTTTTCAAAGGCTGTGAGTGGAGCAGATTTGGGGGACAAAGGTTAGAAATTTAGTTTTAGGTATGTTAAGTGTGAGAGATACAAATGAAAGTGTTGAGTAACTTGGATATACCACTTTGGAGGTATGGGAGAGGTCTGAGCTAGAATTAAAAATAGGAGATTATATGTATGTTAAGTCCACATGTTTGGATGAGAGCACCCAGGAAGTGAGTGTAACCAGAAGAGAGATCTAAATACTGAGTTACAGAGCACTTGAAGGTTCACAAGACAGAGAAGAGAAGCCAGGAACCCAGATGAAAAGGAGCTGCCGGTGAGTTAGGTGAGAATGGTGTCCTGGAAGAAAATATTTCTGATAAGGGGAGTGATCAGGGACGTGAAATGCTATTGATGGGCCAAGTGACAACTAACCATTTGATTTAGCAGTAAGTCATTGGTCTACCTGGTAAAGAGCAATTTTAGTGGAGTAGCAGGGGTTAAATTCCGATTGCAGTGGGTTTAGAAGAGGTGGAAAGAAATGAGATGGAATAGAGGATTACAGACAATTCTTGGATTTTGTCTGACAGAAGAGCACAAATAATTTATCTTATAATACAAAATAAAGTTGGAATGTTGGTAAACTGTTGGGTGGGGGGTTGTGGAAATTGATAGAATCAAGGTCACCAGCAAAGAGAATATGGATGGGAGAGGAGGAATGAGTGGTTAATGGAGGAAGTAAATTGTGCAGGAATAGGAGAATGAATGGAAACAGGAAATAAAACTGTTGGGCTCACTTGAAATTTTGGATCATGAATTTATATTAAGACAAGTCAAAATGAGTCGTTTTTCTACTGATTCTATTTCTTTTATCTCTTCCAAATGTGAATTCTGCAACTTTAGTACCACACTGTGCTCTTCTCTGTGCTTTGCCATTATATCTGCTCTATTATATTTGATTTCTGAGAACTGTAGTGGCTGGGTAATTATCTTTCAGGAATGTTTTAGAAGAAATTCTTCCTGCAGGAGGGATTTGAAGTACGTGATCTGAGGACTCTTCCAACTCTGAAGAGATTGGTTATGTTATTATTTCTGCTTTTCCTCTTTACATATTCGTGTCTCTGTTTATACATAACCATGTTTTTTCAGCCTCGACTGTTGGGGAATAAGGCATTGGGAATCATTATGATAGTTTTACACCAAGCAGTTCTTTCCTTTCCTTTCCAGTTTAAATGGCTATGAACCCTGTTGGAATTGTATAAAGGGAACAATTGAGGAAGAGGTTGGTGCAGTGATTATTTGAAAACTTCAATCATCAGTGTGGAGGGCCCTTCTCATTGTGTTTGAGGTCTGCATGCCTTTTCTAAATTGAGCCTGTATTAAGGCTGAGGTCAGATAGAGCATTGTTATTTTCTGCCTGCAATGTACGTACATACTTACTAAATATACCACACTTCCACCTCTTTTGAGAGAATTTTTTTTTTTTTTTTAAGACAGGGTCTCGCTCTCTTGCCCAGGCTGGAGTGCAATGGCATGATCTTGGCTCACTGCAGCTTTGACCTTCTGGGCTCAAGTGATCCTCCTGCCTTAACCTCCCTTGTAGTTGAAACCACAGGCATGCACCACCACACTTGACTAATTTTTTAATTTAATTTTATTATTATTTCTAGACAGGGTCTGGCTCTGTCACCCAGACTGAAGTGCAGTGGTGTGATCTTAGCTCACAGCAACCTCCTCCTCCTGGGCTCAAGCCATCCTCCTGCCTCAGCCTCCCAGGTAGCTAGGACTACAGGCGTATGACCCTACGCCTGGCTGATTTTTGTTTTTTTTTTTTGTAGAGTCGGGGTTTAGCTGTGTTGCCCAGCCTGGTCTTGATCTCCTGGGCTCAAGTGATCCACCCATCTTTGCCTCCCAAAGTGCTGGGATTACAGGCATGAGTCACCGAGCCCAGCTGATTTATCCTTCTCCTTCTTCTTCCTCCTCTTCCTCTTCCTCTCCTTCCTCTTCCTCTTCTTCTTCCTCTTCTTCCTTTTCTTCCTATTCCTCTTCTTCCTCCTCCTCTATTTCCTCTTCCTTTTCCTCCTCCTCTTCCTCCTCTTCCCTCTTCTTCTTTCTTCCTCCTCTTCTTCTCCTCCTTCTCTTTCTTCCTTCTTTTTCTCCTCCTCCTCCTCCTCCTCCTCCCTTCTTCTGCTCTTCCTCCTCCTCCCTTCTTCTCCTCCTCCTCCTCTTCCTCCTTCTTCTCCCACTCCTCCTCCTCCTCTTTTTGGGTGCAGCGGGTAGAGACAGAGCTTCACTTGGTTGTCCAGTCTGGTCTCAAACTCCTGAGCTCAGGCAGTCCTCCCATCTCAGCCTCACAAAGTGCTTGGGTAGTTGACATGAGCCATCATGCCTGTCCTGGAATGTGGGGATTTCTGAGTACTAAACTAAATCCATACTGATGACTAAGCATAATGAAAGTAGACACCACAATTAAGGTAGATCCTTACCAAGTTTTCCATGTTAAAACGAATCAATTTTATAATTGCTGTAAGACCTAAATTTATATAGAGCAAAGTAATTCAATAGCATTTACCAGAACAGATTTGCCATTAGGTAGTTCCTGTGATCAAATTTTTACCAAATCTCAAAGAGCTTGTATGGGAATGTCATTTCCTTACCCAGAATTTCTGAATATATGGGCATACTTATACATATAGTCTTAAAAATATTAATACGGGCATTTAATAACTTGATTCATTATCTTGATCCCATTAACTATTTTCCTTGATAGATCTTAGGTTCCTGAAGTGGGAAATCTCTTGCCACAGAATTTGGGGAGAGAATATAGTTTATTTGAGTAGCAAATTATGTTTAATCTCTTCTTTATTCCTACAAGTTGAAATTGGAATTATATCTGTTATTTTGACCAAAGACAATTTAGTCAATCTTTTAGTACATGGATATTATCTTTCAAGTTCTCTTTTAATAAACCAGCCAAGTCTTTTTTTAACCATAGATTTCATTGAAGTTTAACAAATTCACACAGAAGTGTACAAATCCATAAATTTTCACAAAATGTCTGTGTTATAAGTACCCAGCTCAAGGAACAGAACGTTATCAGAAGCCTAGAACCTCCTTGATGCCTCCTTCTGGTTACTGGCATAGGGACAATATCCTATCTAATACCGTATGTGAATTTTCCGTATTTTTGAATTTTACATAAATGTAATCCATATAGAATATCCTTTTTTGTATGAGGCTTGTTTTATTCAACATGTTTGTGAGATCCATCTATATTATTTGGAGTTGAAGTTTATTTATCCTTACTGCATAGTATCCCATTATACGAATACCACAACACGGTGCAGTTATACTACTTTAGAGTGGACATTTGAATTGTATCTAGTTTTTGGTTCAAATACAGCTGGTATGAATATTCTTGTACAAGTCTCTTGGTGAAAATATGTACACACTTCTGGACCTAGGAGTGGACAAAGCTTTGTTTTCTATTTTTTAAAATACTCTGTGAAAAGAAAATGCTATGTTTTTAACCATTAACTTGATTAAAACATTAGTAAATTTTTAATTATTTAATCAGAATAACTTTCAAAGATCATTCCAAGTCTAACAAAAAAACGTAACTTTGCTCTTTAATAATTATAATATTTCCTGGAAATATATCTGGGAATTTTTTTTGAAATAATAAGTGAATCTTGACATTAATTGGACATTTTCAGAACGCCGTTTGGCATAAAGCTATGTTTCCTGTTTTAGTATGCTCCTCTCTAGGTACTTTCTTTTTAACCCTGTCCAATGTACTTGACTTTTGTTCTCTCACTGAGAAAATGAAAGTTCAGAATGATTTTTTGGGGATAGTAAGGAGACTTTGCATAATTGGAAATAATGGTCAGGGGAAAACCCTTTGTGTGTTTTATAAGGGGCCATTTTTGTATGCTGCTTTTACTGAAACAAAGAAGGCCAGGTTAATTCCATATCCAAATTAAATTTATGATTTTCAAAAGGGCTAATCTCACCAAATGTGTCCATTATCTAAAGTTATTTGGAAAATTGTATCACTTTAGGTGGAGGAAGCTAAACAAGAATTACAGGAAGTTGTTGAATTCTTGAAAAACCCACAAAAATTTACTATTCTTGGAGGTAAACTTCCAAAAGGTAAGATAATCTTTTTTTACCATGATTTGATGGAAAAAACAAAAACAAACAAAAAAAACTGTATTACTTATTTAATGTTAACTGATTAAAGTTTAAGTCTTAATTGCTGTTTTACAAAATAGATGTTCATTCTGAACATACAATTCCACAGCCTTTTTTTGGTAACTGCAAATTTTTATATACTTTCAAATTTTAAGTAAAGTTAAAAGAATAGTACATAGAATGCTCCTCATATCCTTAACTTAGACTCACAAATTTTTAATATTTAACTTCCTTTTTTTAGACCCAGGCTTGACTGCAGTGATGCAATCATGGCTTACTGTATCCACAACCTCCCATGTTCAGGCAGCACTCCCAAGTAGCTGAGACCACAGGCACACACTACCATGCCAACTAATTTTTGTATTTTTTGTAGAGATGAGGCCATGTTGCCCAGGCTGCTCTTGAACTCCTGGGCTCAAGTGATCCACTCACTTTGGCTTCCTAAAGTACTAGGACTGCAGGCATAAGCCAGCCCACTCAACCTAGCTCCATTTAAAAAATCATTCATTTTGTCTCTTTACATATATATAAATATAAAAATTATTCATAAATAAATTTTTAATTATTTGAGAGTAAATTATAAACATAATCACCTCTAAGAGTGTATTTTCTAAGAATAAGGATATTCTTCTACATAACTCCAGAATTATATTAAAATTAGGACATTAGCTGGGTGTGGTGGCTCACGCCTTTAATCCCAGCATTTTAGGAGGTAGAGGCGGGTGGATTACTTGAGGTCAGGAGTTCGAGACCAGTCTGGTCTTGAAGCAGAGGCCTTGGAGTTCCAGCCAGCCTGGCCAACATGGTGTGAAACCCTGTCTCTACTAATAATACAAAAAAAAAAAAAAAATTAGCCGGGCTTGGTGGCAGGCGCCTGTAATCCCACCTGCTCAGGAGGCTGAGGCAGGAGAATCGCTTGAACCTAGGAGGTGGAGGTTGCAGTGAGCCAAGATTGTGCCCACTGCACTCCAGTCTGGGTGATAAAGCGAGACTCTGTTTCCAAAAAAAAAAAAAAGGACATTTAACATACATACGAAACCATTATCAAATTTAGAGTCTATGTTCAAATTTCAGCATTTGTTCCAATAGTATCCTTTGTAGGATACCCTCTTCCCCAGTTCAGGACCCAAACCAGGATCACAGATAACATTTAGGCTTTTATTTTATTTTGTTTTTTTTTTTAATGAAACAATTCCTTAGCCTTTTTGTGAGGGAGTGGGGAGAAGAGGATCTTTCATGATTTTTACAGTTGTAAAGAATACTTGCCTAATTATTTATAGAATGTTCTCAGTTTAGCTTTGTCTGATGTTTTCTCGTGGTTAACATGACTTTTAATGACTTCATAGTATCCTTCTAATTTATGGTTGTATCACAGTTTAACCATTTATATTGAATTTTTGTATGGTTTCCAGTTTTTTGCTATTAAGAATAGTACTGTGGTTCATCTTAATTCAAGGCTTTGCCTACATGCTTAATTATTTCCTTAGAATAAATTTCTAGAAATGGAATTGCTGAGTTAAAGGATGACACTCCTTTTTAATGCTTGTTTTTATACTGTCACCTATCTCTACTGAGAATACAGCAGTGTATGAAATTATTTGAAGTAACCTTTGCTAATTTAGGGTACATTTATTAAATCAGTGCTAATCACATCACAGAGTGAATGTTTAAAACCATAGAAGTATTAATAGTTACCCTCTTCCTCTTTCTAATCACAAGGAGTATTTTAAATTTATAGAAAATTTGAGTAGTATAAATTTGTAGAAAAATCTTCAGATACCAAGATATAATCCACAGAAATTAATATGATTTATACCAATTAAGTATAACTAAAACATGACAATACTAGGATAGTCTTAAAGCTATTTTTGAGCTTGAGCTTTCTTTAAAATTTTTATGTTAAAATGCAGCAAACATGTATGTAAAGAAGTTTTGTTGCTTTTTAAATGTAATATGTATATTTATAAAAACAGAAATCAGGCAATTCTGTTTTTCTAACATGTGAAAATCTTTGATATTATGAAAATTTTCAAACATATGGAAAACCTTGAAAGAACAGTACAATTAACATCCATATCCTATCCACTTAGACTCAACAATTAACATTCTGTGATATTTGCTTTCTGTGTATGTATTTTTCCTCCTGAACATTTGAAAGAAAACTGTAAACATCACCTATTTGACATCTAAAGACTTTGTTGTACATCATCTAAGAATAAGGACAGTGTCCTAAATAAACATAATAACCTTATCCCACCAAAGAAAATTAACACTATTTCCTTAATATCATGTACTCTCCAATGTTGTTTTAACATTTTCACCAAATGTCTCTAGAATATTTTGTTCTTTATGAAAAAGCATCAAATCAAGATTCATTAATTACATTTGGTTGTTTAGTCTTTTAATCTATTTCTACATGAATTTTAATCTTTTTTACTCATAAATGGGTTTATATTTTTTTACCTCAAGATTCTCTCTGTCATGTCTGTTGTTGATATGTAATATTTATATGATACAGGAACATTAATTTTGGACAAGATTCTGAAGTGAACCATTAGCAGAGACAAGTACAGTTTGCTGTGTTTCAAAATACTGGTTTTTGGTGTGACCTCAGCCTGAAAATTATATAAATGAATAATTATTTGTTTTATAGGTTCATATCGAGGGATTTTTAAAAAATACTTTGAATTATTCTTGTTTTCATTTTCTTTTAGGAATTCTTTTAGTTGGACCCCCAGGGACTGGAAAGACACTTCTTGCCCGAGCTGTGGCAGGAGAAGCTGACGTTCCTTTTTATTATGCTTCTGGATCCGAATTTGATGAGATGTTTGTGGGTGTGGGAGCCAGCCGTATCAGAAATCTTTTTAGTACGTTTTGATGTATCTTTCATACAGTAATAAATTTTGTTAAGGGAAGTGTGTATCTTACCCTTCTTTGCTAATTACTTTTTTTCTTCCTTTTTTTAATTTCTATTTTTTCGGGCCTCCAGCTTTGCATGCTAATTAGTTTTGATAGCTAAAATAGCCATTGGGGGATCTTGGTTTGGGTAACTTTTACTGTATGAATTAGCTAGTAGAAGTGCAAGGATGAGGTTGAAGGCTACCAAATTTTTTTTTTTTTTCATTTTATTCATCAGTTTTATAGTATGGAATTAAGAAGTAATTAGCTTCAAACCTGATTGTATATGATATTTGTATAGCTAGGAACAATGAATGCCCAACTGTTTTTATTTTATATCATTTTCTTTGGTATAGTTTTTTCCCCCTGAAGCTACTATTCTTAAATCAGTAAAAAATGACCTCCTTTTGTGTATTTTCTTCCAATGAATATTTTTTGTTGGCTTTTGACGGTTTTATAGGATTTTAATATTTATCTCGTTTTGTTCAAAAGTGTTGACTTCTTTCAGCTTATTTGAATGTTTTTTGTTTCCTTAGGGGAAGCAAAAGCAAATGCTCCTTGTGTTATATTTATTGATGAATTAGATTCTGTTGGTGGGAAGAGAATTGAATCTCCAATGCATCCATATTCAAGGCAGACCATAAATCAACTTCTTGCTGAAATGGATGGGTAATTGAATCTTCTTTTGTCTTAGAATTATGGTGATGCCTTCCAGCATTTGATATATGTAGAATTGATCTTATGCAAATTATTTCCATAAGGCATTTCATATCTAGAGATACAAAAAATGTGATATGTGTAGGAAACAGAGTAGTCCCTCATGCAAGAACGCAAGAAAAGCTTTTTCTGTCAGTATATTGTTTTCATTACTAATTGGATATTTGAATGTCAACTCATCTTATTTAATTGATGGTATTTATATTATTTTTCATTTATTATTGTACTTATGACAGAAAAACAATGATTCATGCTGAGACTAGTAGTCTATTTGAAGAAATACACTCATGCTGGGCACGGTGGCTCACGCCTGTAATCCCAGCTCTCAGGGAGGCAGAGGCGGGAGGATAGCTTGAGCCCAGGAGTTCGAGACCTGCCTGGGTAATACAGCGAGACCCCGTTCTCCACAAAAAGGAAAAAAAAAAAAAAAAAGACAAAAAAAAAAAAGAAATACACTCATTTCTACACAGTTTATGACTAGCTTTGAATGTGGCAGCTTTAAAGCTTACATCAGTGTTCATAATATAAAAAGCAAGAAGTGATGTTGCTTTGAAAGAAGTATCTTAAAGATAATATATAAGACATTTTGAAACCACTTAGGAAGCCCAGGAGTGAATAACTTGAATTGGTATACTTGAATTTCTTCAAAAATTAACCAGGTACCTAAGCTTTTTATATCAGATTATCTTTTCCTACATAGACCAGACAATTGTGAAGGTATGTAGTCACAGATGACTAGTGGTTTATTATCAGTCTCTTTTCTTGACTGTTATTTAATTAATGAAGCCGGGCACGGTGGCTCACGCCTTTAATCCCAGGACTTTGGAAGCCAAGGTGGGAGGATTGCTTGAGGCCAGGAGTTCAAAACCAGCCTAGTCAATATAGCAAGACCCTATCTCTACTAAAAGTAAAAATAGTCACCGGGCACGGTGACTCAAGCCTATAATCCTAGCACTTGGGAGGCTGAGGCAGGTGGATCACTTGAGGTCAGGAGTTCAAGACCAACCTGGCCAACATGGTGAAACCCCATCTCTACTAAAAATATAAAAATTAGCTGGACATGGTGGCAGCCGCTTGTAATCCTGGCTACTCAGGAGGCTGAGACATGAGAATTGCTTGAACCTGGGAGATGGAGGTTGCAGTGAGCGCCATTGCACTCCAGCCTGGGTGACAGTGAGACTCTGTCTCAAAAAAAAAAAAATAAAATAAAATAGTGGCTTGTACCTAGAAATTGGGTAGAAAAAATTTAAAAATAAATAAAAATAGATAAATTAGGTATGTGACATGCACCTGTCATTCCAGCTACTTGAGAGGTTGAGGCAGAAGGTTCACTTCAACCCAGGTGTTTGAGGCAGCAGTGAGCTATGATCATACTGGTGTGTTCCAGCCTAGGCCACAAAGCGAGTCCTAGTCTCAAAAAAGGAAAACAAACCAGTTTTGTGTAGAGCATTTCTACATGTGTGCTGTGCTTCAATGTTAGTGAAAAGATAACTTTTTTTTTTTCCTATATAGTTTTAAACCCAATGAAGGAGTTATTATAATAGGAGCCACAAACTTCCCAGAGGCGTTAGATAAGTAAGTATTAAAAGAAGATTTTTGTGAAGTACTATTACCTGCTACAAAATTATGCTAAAAGAAGTCAATTGCAAAAGATCACATTGTATGATTCCATTTATATGCAATACCCAGAATAAGCAAATTCACAGAGACAAATTGGGTTAGCAGTTACCAGAGGTTAGAGAGAATAGGAGATGGCTGTCATTGGGTATGGGATTTCTTTGCCGGGGATGGGAATATTCTAAAATTAGATTGTGGTGATGGTTGTACAATTCTGAATATATTAAAATTCACTGAGGTATCCACTTTAAATTCTGTTATGTGAATTACATCTCAATAATACTTAAAATTGATTTGTTAGATGTCACAAAAGTTTAATGTAGAAAGGATTTTTAAAATAAATTCATTGTAGTAGTATAACTAGGTTTAAAGTTACTATGAAAAAAATTGTATTGTAGAAGTTATTCATATTTTCATTTGATCAGTAGTTTGTCATTGCCTAAGACTCTAGTCTAACATACATTCTGTGCTTAGCAGTTGAGATGGATGTGTGGTTCTTATCCACAATAATAGTTTATTGTAGAATTATTTGTTCCTGGACTGAGTTACTTGCATGCTTTTGTTTCTGAGGGGTAGGCTACCTAGGTACACACATGTATCTGAATGAACCTTTGTTCTACCCTCTGGTCATTGACACTGTTACTTGAGCCATGTTTTAAAAGGAACTATCTGAATATTTATGTACAAAATTCCATCTGCGTTCTGGCTGCCATTGGCTTCCCAGTCATGTCATTAGGGTGTCACACCTGCTGACTTTGAGCTTAAATTGTTTATTAATTTATATTTTCCTTTTGCATTCTTCCTGTAGTGCCTTAATACGTCCTGGTCGTTTTGACATGCAAGTTACAGTTCCAAGGCCAGATGTAAAAGGTCGAACAGAAATTTTGAAATGGTATCTCAATAAAATAAAGTTTGATCAATGTAAGTCTAATTCTATCAAAAGAAACATTTGTCATTTACGTAAAGTGGTAATATACCACTCACCCTGTTTGTGGTCTTTTCGTGATAAATGTATTAATATTAAAAGACCAATTCATTTTTGTCTTTTTTTTTTCCGTTACTATGTTCACTTAAAAGTCCATTCCTTAGTGTATATCCAGGAGATTATATTGTTTTGAACCCTGATTCTAAAGAAAGGTTTTTTTAGAGTATTCAGACAGATATTTGAGGATATATATACACACATACATTTTTTAAGATGAATGTAAAATGCAAAATAATAGAAAAAGCTGCAGAAATAGTAACTCATGATATAGTCAATATGGGGCCAAAAGAGAAGAAAGCAAATTAAAAACAAAACACATGGAAATTTATTACCCACTTGAGTAATAAATGAAATTATTAAAGCTGCAGTAGTTTCAGAGATAGCTGTATCAATTCATTAAATTATATGTGTTTCCTATAATAAGGGCAACTGTTATGTCCAAAGTTTCCAGATGAAATTCAAAGAAAAAAGTGTCTTTGACAGTTTTATGGCTCAGAATAGCTAGCTATTTTCTTTTTCCCTCGGAATGTAGTTTTTGTTTGTTTGTTTGTTTGTTTATTTTGAGACAGAGTTTCGCCCTTTTTGCCCAGGCTGGAGTGCAGTGTCACAATCTTGGCTCACTGCAACCTCTACCTCCCGGGTTCAAGTGATTCTCCTGCCTCAGCCTCCTGAGTAGTTGGGATTACAGGTGCATGCCACCATGCCCAGCTAATTTTTGTATTTTTAGTAGAGATGGGGTTTCACCATGTTGGCCTGGCTGGTCTCGAACTCCTGACCTCCAGCGATCTGCCTGCCTCAGCCTCCCAAAGTGCTGGGATTAAAGGCGTGAGCCATCACACCCAGCCCGAATGTGAGTTCTGTGTGAAGAGTTTTCTTTTACCTGTTTTTGACTTTTAATGTTGTGTTCTCCTTTTACATTAGCCGTTGATCCAGAAATTATAGCTCGAGGTACTGTTGGCTTTTCTGGAGCAGAGTTGGAGAATCTTGTGAACCAGGCTGCATTAAAAGCAGCTGTTGATGGAAAAGAAATGGTTACCATGAAGGAGCTGGAGTTTTCCAAAGACAAAATTCTAATGGGTAGGTTTCCTTTTTTTTTTTTTTTCTGTCTTTACTTTCCATTGTGTTAGATAATTCATTTGGGGCAAATACCCTATTCAGACAGCTAAAGCCATGGCTATGTTGAATCTAATCTTATTCTAAAACTTCAGTGTCTGGGTTTTCAAGATTTGTAATAAATGATTTTACAAAATTACCAATTTAACAGTCAAATGCCATTAAACAGTAACATTTTCTTGACAATACTTTTGTCAGTGATACAGAATTGATTTTATAGTGTACCACATTTATTAGTTTTGTCTCTTTCTTAGAAAACCTTTTTTTCTGACTGGAAAGTTTAAAAAAGTGATGGGAACATGAAAATATATACTTGACAACACCACAATTTGGCCTTTTATAAAACAAATATATTCTAGTGGCTTATATAATTGTATAGTTCAACTGTTGGTGGGGAGATGAGGCACATATACATTTCCTCTTGTCAGACATTGCTGCTAAAAAGGATAGTTAACTTTATTCTGTGCTTACTTTCGATTTTAAATCTTGGATTGACTTAAAAGCACCTTAGTTATGATATTCTTGTTAAATTGGAAGTTTATTTTATAGAAATAGAAATAAGTTTTCCCTTTTGATGTAAGAATTAAATGATAGTTTTGACAGTTTTGGTTTGCAGATAAATTGTTAAAGTTTGTATGTGTTATGGAATGAATTCTGCCCATTTTAAAAAACTTTTACTCTGTAGACTGGGCATGGCGGCTCACACCTGTAATCCCAGCACTTTGGGAGGCTGAGGCAGGAGGACCGCGTGAGCCCAGAATCGTTGGAGTTCAAGATCAGCTGGGCAACATAGCAAGACTCCATCTCTACCAAAAATTTTAAAAATTAGCTGGGCGGGGTAGCATGCGCCTGTGGTCCCATCTACTCGGGAGTCTGAGGTGGGAGGATTGCTAAAAAGTCCAAGAAGTTAAAGCTACAGTGAGCCGTGATTATGCCACTGCACTCCAGCCTGGGTTACAGACCCTGTTTAAAAATTTTAAAAAATGCTATTGCTAAAAAATTACTAAAGCTAGGCACAGTGGCATATGCCTGTAATCCCAGCACTTTGGGAAGCTGAGGTGGGTGGCTTACTTGAGGCTAAGAGTTTAAGGTTGGAGTGCGCTATGACAAGAATGACTTTAAGGAGAATGAGTTTTTTGTTTTTTAATATTAATCCAGTATCAGATACATTCACGCCTCAGTATCCACGGAGGGGGTGGGGATTGGTTCCAGGTACCATGTGGACACCAAAATTCAAGGATGCTCAAGTGTCTTTTATAAAATGGTATACTATTTGTGTATAACCTACATAATTCTCCTGTATACTTGAAATCATCTCTAGATTACTAATACAATGGAAATGCTCTGTAAATAGTTGTTATACTGTATTTTTCATTTTTTTTTTTTATTGTTCCTCTTTAATACTTTTAATCCTTATTTGGTTGAATCTATGGATGCAGAATCTGCTGATAG
Organism: Rhinopithecus roxellana; assembly: GCF_007565055.1. NCBI lineage: Eukaryota > Metazoa > Chordata > Mammalia > Primates > Cercopithecidae > Rhinopithecus > Rhinopithecus roxellana. The sequence continues at coordinate 106,550,069 of NC_044559.1, forward strand.
GAAGGGTGGAGTGTATTTGATTTGCAGACAAGAATGTGTTTTGTTGATTTAAATATACCTTTCTAGTGGAGTATTTACTCAATTAAATTTTTATCTTAGGGCCCGAAAGAAGAAGTGTGGAAATTGATAACAAAAACAAAACCATCACAGCATATCATGAATCTGGTCATGCCATTATTGCATATTACACAAAAGATGCAATGCCTATCAACAAAGCTACAATCATGCCCCGGGGACCAACACTTGGACATGTAAGTTTTTTGTAGCATCTCGCCCTGTCACCCAGGCTGGAATACAATGGCCCAGTCTCAGCTCACTGCAACCTCTGCCTTCCGGGTTCAAATGATTCTCTCGCCTCAGCCTCCCAAGTAGCTGGGATTTCAGGCGCCCACCACCATGCCCAGCTAATTTTTGTGTTTTTAGTAGAGATGGGGTTTCACCATGTTGGCCAGGCTGGTCTTGAACTCCTGACCTCAGGTGATCCAGCCGCCTCAGCCTCCCAAAGTGCTGGGATTACAGGCATGAACCACCATGGCCTGCCTAATTCTTAAATATCTAATTACTGTGCTGTCCCAAAAGGGAAAACATTATGTTTTGCAGTAACTGATCCAGTAGTTTTTCTAAGATTTTTCTCATTTAGTACAAGTTTATCAGATCTTTCAAAATTGTAGACATTTTAAAAATTTCTGTGCACCTGGGGAGAAAACAGTCCTATTGCAGCATTATCCACCTATTGTTGCTTTATAAAGGATTTTTTATTCTCTAATTGCTGGTTTTTCATCAGTCCCCTGATGACCAGCTTTCAGCATGGTATAAGAGAGCTAAATGATAATTCTGGTTTGTATTTTTTTATTTTGCCCAGTCTTATGGTGCTGAAATTCTGGTTTTTAATGTAACTATCTCAGAACTGTATCTCAATTTCTTTTTTTAAAATTTTCATTTTATTTTATATTGATGGGGTCTCGCTATGTTGCCCAGGCTAGTCTCAAACTCCTAGACTCAAGTGATGCTCCCACCTCAGCCTCCCAAAGTGCTGAGACTACAGGTATGAGCCACTGCACCCAGCCTGTATCTGAATTCTTTCCTTACATTTTATTTTATTTTATTTATTTATTTATTATTTTATTTTATTTTTGAGATGGAGTTTCACTCTTGTTGCCCAGGCTGCAGTGCAATGGCGTGATCTCAGCTCACCGCAACCTCCATCTCCCAGCTTCAAGCAACTCTCCTGCCTCAGCCTCCCGAGTAGTTGGGATTACAGGCATGCGCCACCATGCCCAGCTAATTTTGTGTTTTCAGTAGAGACGAGTTTCTCCATGTTGGTCAGGCTGGTCTCGAACTCCCAACCTCAGGTGATCCACCTGCCTCAGCCTCCCAAAGTGCTGGGATTCAGGCGTGAGCCTCCACGCCTGGCCTCTTTTTTTACTTTTTATCTGTTTGGTTTTTAATCGTCTAGGTGTCCCTGTTACCTGAGAATGACAGATGGAATGAAACTAGAGCCCAGCTGCTTGCACAAATGGATGTTAGTATGGGAGGAAGAGTGGCAGAGGAGCTTATATTTGGAACTGACCATATTACAACAGGTTAGCTTTAAAGAATGGCTTTAGTTCAAATTGTATGTGGTCTTAAAGATATTTTTTAAAATTGTATGTTTTTATTTTAGGTGCTTCCAGTGATTTTGATAATGCCACTAAAATAGCAAAGCGGATGGTTACCAAATTTGGAATGAGTGAAAAGGTAATAGAATTATTTTAATCCTTTTCATGTATCAAATTATGTGTCAAGTGTTGATTTGAGAGATGGTTCTGATGTATAAATTGGTAATACTCACTTTTGCTCTGTCTCACTCCAAATGGATTTGAGGCTGCTTATTCTGAACATTGTTATTCTCTGAATAAAGAAAATGGAGCCTTCTCTTAGCTGCTCAGAATGAGCTGCCTAGATAGTAACTATTACTTCATGAGTTAACTAAGTGGTAAAGCAAGGTGAATTCCTTAGCTTTTCCATGTGGCATAAAAGAGCCTACTTTCTGAGTTTGGTTACTTTACTGTTTCCATATATTTCATATTTTCATCTTATTGTTCCTTGAAGCACTACCATACTCTGAATTACGGATTTCTATATTTGAAGTAGCTGCTAAGGTTTTTCAAGAAAGTACTGAGAACCAGGCTTAAAATTATTTTAGGCTGGGCAGTGTGGCTCACACCTATAATCCCAGCACTTTTGGGAGGCTGAAGAGACTGGATTGCTTGAGCCTAGGAGTGAGTTCTGGACCAGCCTGGGCAACATGGCACAATCCCATCTCTAAAAAAATACAAAAATTAGCCAGGTGTGGTGGTGTGTGCCTGTAGTCCCACCTACTTGGGAGTCTGAGGTGGGAGGATTCCCTGAACCCAGGAGGTCTAGGCTACAGTGAGTCCTGGTTGTGCCACCGCACTCTACCCTGGGTGACAGACCAAGACCCTGTCTCCAAAAAAATAAAAGATTTAAAATGTTCTCTCTTGCTCATACTTGTACTATTTTGATATTAGTGTTTTTTTATTTGTTTGTTTTTGAGACGGAGTCTTGCTCTGTTGCCCAGGCTGGAGTGCAGTGGCGTGATGTCAGCTCACTGCAGCCACCGTCTCCCAGGTACAAGCGATTCTCCTGCCTCTGCCTCCCAAGTAGTTGGGATTACAGTCACCTGCCACCACGCCTGGCTAAACGTTACTCTTTATACTTTCAGAAGAATGTGGAAATTTTTTTGCCCTCAAATGCAGTTTTTATTTTTTATTTTTTGGAGACGGAGTCTCGCTCTGTTACCTAGGCTGGAGTACAGTGGTGTAATCTCAGTTTACTGCAACCACCGACCCCTGGGTTCAACCAGTTCTCCTGCCTCAGCCTCTTGAGTAGCTGTGATTACAGACACGTGCCACCATGCCCAGCTATTTTTTGTGTTTTTAGAAGAAATGGGGTTTCGCCATGTTTCCAAGCTGGTCTCGGACTGCTAACCTCAGGTGATCCACCTGCCTCGGCCTCCCAAAGTCCTAGGATTACAGGTGTGAGCCACCGTGCCCTGCCTCAAATGCAATTTTATATTGTACTTCTTTCTTGTTCCTCCTTATATTTGTTTCCTTATATATAGGCTAGTACTTTCTCTTTTAAATTTATTGGTGTTTGGGAGTTTTCTGTTAAATTGCTTTCTTCCTTTTGGTTTTAGCTTGGAGTTATGACCTACAGTGATACAGGGAAACTAAGTCCAGAAACCCAATCTGCCATTGAACAAGAAATAAGAATCCTTCTAAGGGTAATGATAATATTTTTTCCTGCATATTTATTTTCTTAGGAACAATGTGCTTAAATAGTTAGGTTCTTAAAAAATAACAACTGAAGGCCCTCTGTTCACTAGAAACATCATTTCATAAAACAAAGATAATAGTCACTGTGGTGTCTGGGGAAAAAATTAGAAAATAAAGATAATAGGTGCACCATTTCAGCAATGATTTAAATGTTATTAAGGCACCTCTCTCTGTTCATGAACTGGGACTTATTTTCTCCTGGACATGGGCTAAGAACAGTTATATATTGCATGGTTGTAAAAATTCAATTCTCAGGGTGAGGGACAAAATAACTACATGTTAGGTACAGTGTATACTATGTAGGTATGGATACACTAAAATCCCAGACTTCACTTCTATACAATTCATCATGGAACCAAAAACCACTTGTACACCATAAGCTGTTGAAATAAAATATATCTACATATAAAATTATATATATATATATATATATAATTCAGTTATACTTTAGCTGCAAAACTGTAAGAGGTAATAGAATGGGAAGAGTATTGTTTATTGAATCTTTGACATGTATTCAACAAATACATTTTTTTTTTTTTTAATATGGAGTCTCGCTCTTTTGCCCAGGCTGGAGTGCAGTGGCATGATCTCGGCTCACTGCAACCTAAGAAATAAGTTTAGTAGATTTTTTGTTGTTGGTTTTTTGCAAGTTTTATCTTTTTTGTTTTTTTAAGGGGATGGGTCTTGCTATATTGCCCAGACTGGACTTGATCTCCTGGGCTCAAGTGAACTTCCTGCCTCAACCTCCCAAGTAGCTGGGGCTATAGGCACACACCACTGTGCCTAGCTCCATGATTTCAGTTTTTTTTTTTTTTTTTTTTTTTTTTTTTTTTTTTTTTTTTTGAGATAGCATCTTGCCCTGTCACTCAGGCTGGGTGCAGTGCTATGATCTCAGCTCATTGCAATCTCTGTCTCCCAAGCTCAAGTGATCCTCCCACCTCAGCCTCCTGAGTAGCTGGGACTGGGACTATAAGCACACACTGCCACGCCTAGCTAATTTTGTTATTTTTTGTAGAGAGCATTTCACTATGTTACCCAGGCTGGTCTCGAACTCCTGGGCTCAAACGATTTACCTGCCTTGGCCTCCCAAAGTGCTGGGATTAAGGTGTGAGCCACCGCACCCAACTAGGCAGGTTTTAAGAGTAAGACCAGCCTGGGCAACATGGCAAAACCCCATCTCTACAAAAGATAGAAAAATTAGCTGAGCGTGGTGGTGATTCATACCTGTAGTCACAGCTACTTGGGATGAGGTGGGAGGATCACTTGAGCCCAGGGAGGTTGAGGCTGCAGTGGGCTGTGATTGCCTCACTTCACTCCAGCCTGAGCAACAGAGTGAGACTGAAAAAAAAAAAAAGAAAAAAAAAGTGACTTGAGCTGAGTGCCAAAGTCTTTAGTGAATAAGGAGTATGTTTGTTAGATGGCACAATGAAGACGGTTGGATAGCTCCATAGTCAAACGGCCTGGACTTCAACAGAATAGGAAGAGTGCATTATATAAGAGGGTAGGTTAGTAATGGTCTGAAAGAGGTGACTAGAACAAAGAGCTCAGCTCTCTACTTTGAATTATCTAGGGTAAACGTGAACAAATAGCACTTGAGAGGGCTTAGGGAATGTAGTCTCCACAGGAGGGACCATGGGTTTGATTATATCAAGGAGGTAGAGGGAATGCTTTAGAGTACTTAAGGATACAGAAAGTTTGTATGATGGAAAGGTTTAGAGAGTGTTATAGAAGAGGTGGTCTCTGCCTTCTCAGGTGTTTATTCTTTTTTCCTTACTATTTATGTTATAATGCACAAATTATCTCTACTGTAGAATCAAGATTTTACATGATTTTATAAATATAAACAGATTTCATATTTTTTAGGGTACATAAAGTTTTTCTTTTCCCATTGACTGGTTTTTGCATCCCTGCATTTACTGCTGCTTACGTATCTCCTTTTCTATTTAGGACTCATATGAACGAGCAAAACATATCTTGAAAACTCACGCAAAGGAGCATAAGAATCTTGCAGAAGCTTTATTGACCTATGAGACTTTGGATGCCAAAGAGATTCAAATTGTTCTTGAGGGGAAAAAGTTGGAAGTGAGATGATAACTCTCTTGATATGGATGCTTGCTGGTTTTATTGCAAGAATATAAGTAGCATTGCAGTAGTCTACTTTTGCAACACTTTCCCCTCATTCTTGACGTGGTGTAATTGAAGGGTGTGAAATGCTTTGTCAATCATTTGTCACATTTATCCAGTTTTGGTTATTCTCATTATGACACCTAATGCAAATTAGCATCCCATGGCAAATATATTTTGAAAAAATAAAGAACTATCAGGATTTAAAACAGCTCGTTTGAGGAATGTCAATGAGTTATTAAGTTGAAAGTAACTAATGATTTTATGTTTGGTTACTCTACTAGATGTGATAAAAATTGTGCCTTTAGCCTTCTATATACATCAGTGGAAACTTAATTAAGATGCAGTAATTATGTTCCAGATTGACCATGAATAAAATGTTTTTTAATCTAAATGTAGAGAAGTTGGGATCAAAAGCAGTCTCGGAAACATAGAGCCGGGCATGTAGCCTTTTGGCATGGTGCAGTGGCTCACACCTGTGTAATCCCAGCACTTTGGGAGGCTGAGGTGGGTGAATCACTTCAGGCCAGGAGTTCGAGACCAGCCTGGCCAACGTGGTGAAACACTGTCTCTACCAGAATACCAAAAAAAAAAGGCTGGGCGCGGTTGCTCATGCCTGTAATCCCAGCACTTTCGGAGGCCAAGGTGGGCAAATCACCTGAGGTCGAGAGTTTGAGACCAGCCTGGCCAACATGGTGAAACCTCATCTCTACTAAAAAATGCAAAAATTAGCTGGGCACGGTGGCAGGTGCTTATAATCCCGGCTACTCTGGGGGCTGAGGCAGGAGAATTGCTTGAGCCTGGGAGGTGGAGGTTGCAGTGAGCCGAGATCGTGCCACTGCACTCCAGCCTGGGCAACAGAGGAAGACTCTTGTCTCAAAAAAAAAAAAAAAAAAAAAAAAAATTTAAATAACTTTAAATATTAAAAAAGTAGCCAGGTGTGGTGGTGCATGCCTGGAATCCCAGCTACTTGAGAGGCTGAGGCATGAGAATTGCTTGAACCCGGGAGGTGGAGGTTGCAGTGAGCCAAGATCACAAGAGCCACTGCACTCCAGCCTGGGTGACAGAGTGAGACTCCCTCTCAAAAAATAAATCAATAGATAAATGATTATAACCTTTTAGAAATGCAGTGTGCATTTTCATGTTCTTTTTTTAAGCATTACTGTCACTCTCCCTAATGAAATGTACTTCAGAGAAGCAGTATTTTGTTAAATAAATACATAACAAACCTCATTCTGAATAATGTCCCTCATTTTGACTATAATTATGCTTGGTTTCCAAAGCAAAATTAAACAAATCTCAGTCCCTTCCGAAGCAAACTTTGTGTTACCCTGTGCCCTGCGTCAGAAATGCCAAGTCGTGTTTACTTTTCATCCAGATTTTGTGAATATGAACATGTTGTTATAGGATTTACAGATGAATATTTAACTCAATAGAAAAATTATTTTAGAGCACATTGTATTGGTATTACAACCAGATTATATTCTTGACGATGACTTTATTAAAATTATCTACAATTTCCTAATAACTTAAGCTGCATATGGTCTTCATTGAAAAAAGATGGATATTGTTTCAGGAAGCTTGTTACATTATATTCTTGACCTTTTGGTTGATGATCTTAAATCTTAATGTAATTTCAAACTGACAGAAATGTTGTCAGCATAATACATGGATCTCTCATGTATGCTGCATCCAGATTTACCAATTGTTTTCATTTTGCCCTTTTTTTATTGCCCCAAACCTGTTCTGTCTCCCTCTCTGTATGTACATACATACACGTATAAAATATTGTTAAAGTCTTACCTGTCTTAAATTTTTTTACATATTTGTTGAGGTATAATTTACATATGATAAAATTCATTGTAAATGTACAGTTGAAAGATGTTGTGTGTGTAATCTGCACCACAATCAGGTTTTAGAATATTTCCATCACCCAAAAACATTGTCATACAAGTGTGTGGATTAATTTTTTAAGAAACTTAAGAATCATTTTCAAAGTGACTGTAATTTTATGTTCTAACTAGCAATGTAGGAGGGTTATAGTTTCTCCACATCTTTTGCACTGCTTATAGTCTGCCTTTATTTTTATGGCCATTCCAGTGGACCACTCACATCCAAATTAATCTCATCCAAGTTAGATCATTTCTCTAGTGACATAAGATGCTGAGCATCTTCTGTGCTTATTGGCCATTTGTATATCTTCTTTGGAGAAGTGTCTATTCAGATCTTTTACTTCCTTCTTTTAATTGGGTTGCCTTGTTTTTACGAGTTATAAAAGATATGTTCTGAATGCAAGTCCTTTATCAGATGGATCTTGCTTTTTTATCCCATTTCACTATCTCTGCCAATAATATACTTAATATTATTGATACATATGAATTTATACCTGTCTTTTGGTATTTATTTTCTCATAATTAAAGAGATCCCTCTGTTCCTCCTTTTCTACCTTCTTTTGCTTTAAATAATTGGAACTACTGGCTGGGAGCAGTGACTCACCTGTAATCCCAGCAGTTTAGGAGGCTGAGGTGGGCAGACCACTTGAGGCCAGGAGTTTGAGACAAGCCTGGCCAACATGATGAAACCCCGTCTCTACCAAAAATACAAAAATTAGTTGTGCATGGTGGTGCATGCCTGTAATTCCAGCTATTTGAGTAGCTGAGGCAGGAGAATCACTTGAACTTGGGAGGCAGAGGTTGCAGTGAGCTGAGATCATGCCAGTATACTCCAGCCTGGGTGACAGAGCAAGACACTGTCTCCAATAATAGTAATAATAATAATAATGGTTGGAACCACTGCTTTATACGATCTTAATGTCCTCAATCTTTATCTGGGAATGTCGGGTCTTGCCTTGATTCTCTTTTTTTTTTAAGGATTGTTTGCTGGATATAGAATTTGTGCCTGACAATTTTTTCTTTGACTCTCTTTTAATGTCATCCCAGTGCACCCTGATTTCCATTACTTTTGGTGTGAAGTCAGCTGTTAATTATTGTTGGTCTCCTTTGTGTAATTGTTTTCCTCACTGCTTTTGGGCTTTTTTCTCTGGGCCTTGTCTTTTAAACAGTTTGACTAATATGTTTTTAGGTGTGGATCTCATAGTGTTTATCCTGCTTGGATTTGTTGTTGTTGTTGGTTTTTGTTTGTTTGTTTTAGCTTCTTGGATATATAATGTTTTTTATAAAATTTGAGAGATTTTTGGACATTCTTTTTTTTTTTTTTTGAGACGGAGTCTCGCTCTGTCACCCAGGCTGGAGTGCAGTGGCCGGATCTCAGCTCACTGCAAGCTCCGCCTCCTGGGTTTACACCATTCTCCTGCCTCAGCCTCCCGAGTAGCTGGGACTACAGGCGCCCGCCCCCTCGCCCGGCTAGTTTTTTGTATTTTTTAGTAGAGACGGGGTTTCACTGTATTAGCCAGGATGGTCTCGATCTCCTGACCTCGTGATCCACTCCTCTCGGCCTCCCAAAGTGCTGGGATTACAGGCTTGAGCCACCGCGCCCGGCCTGTACATTATTTCTTCATTACATTTTTCTGCCCTTTGCTCTTCTGTGGTTCGCCTTATGCAATTGTTGGTACATTTCCTGTTACCCTGGTCTCAGGCTCTGTTAATTTTTTTCAGTCTTTTTCTCCATTTGTCAGGTTGCGTAATGTTGATTTTTCTTCAAGCTCACCGATGCATCTGCCATCTCAAATCTACTTGGATTTTTTTGTTTCGTAAGTTAAATTTTTCAGCTCCTAGGTTTCCATTTGGTTCTTTCATAACTTTGTACCTCTTTATTGAGATTCTTTGTTCATTGAGTATGTTTTCTTTAATATGATAAACAGATTTCCATTTATTTTTGAACATGTTTATGAAGTCTTTGCTAAATCCAATACCTAAGGATACTCGGGCAGTTTCTCTGGAAAACTTTTCTTCCTTAGTGATTTATTTTGTAACCACAGTCCCGATAAAGCAATTTATTATTAAGAGTGAACCTAAAGAAGACTTAAACGTTTCATAGCTATTCACTCAAAACTATCAGAATGCCAGAATTTCACTTATTATCTATATCATTATTACTTTTAGTAACTGATACATATTTTATTGCTAGATACTCTCTAGTATTTGTTCATATTCATTTTAAAGCCAATTCTGCATTGTTTCAAGCCAGCTAGTTATAAGCATATTTCTTAATGTGTATAATATTTTAATAAAATGTGGTAGAATATAGATCTTTGGATTGGAAACATAAGAGTACTGGACTTGAAGATTTGCAGAGCTGAATTTTTTTTTTTTTTTTTGAGATGAAGTCTCGCTCTGTTGCCCAGGCTGGAGTGCGTTGGCATGATCTCGACTCACTGTAACCTTCTCCCAGGTTCAAGCAATTCTCATGCCTCAGCCTCCCAAACAGCTGGGATTCCAGGCACCCGCCACCATGCCTGGCCAATTTTTTTGTATTTTTAGTAGAGACGGAGTTTCACCATGTTTGCCAGGTTGGTCTCGAACTCCTGACCTCAGGTGATCTGTCTGCCTCAGCCTCCCAAAGTGCTGGGATTACAGGCATGAGCCACTGCACCTGGCCAGAGTTGATATCTTTGAAGTGAGGATTTTACTTATATGCAAATTCTTTTCTGTCAGAGGTGAATCCCTGTTTTAGTCAGGAATATGATACTTATTCCTCTTTCACAACAGGAACTTCATATATATAAGTGCCGTGTGGTGTTCTGAACTATTTCAGTCTTGAATTAGCGTGGTAATACATAATGTAGCTAATCTGCTATGAATTTGAGAATGCATTTTATGACAAATTTACAAAGCTGTCAGGGAGGATGGAAAGGTGCTTATTTCTCATATAAAACTGTCTTCAGAGAGCTTGATGTGAATCTCCTGGAAGCAGGTATTTAACTCATCCCCAGGAAATCAAGCCTGACAGAAATTCTGGTGAGCTGCTTGGCTACTGTGTTGAGACTGGTCTGCTCTCTTAGCATTTGTTTTGGCAAAGAATGTTTGAATGTTTACAGAGGACAGATGTTGGTCAAGTATGAGAGCTGTTGGTGGGAGGGAGAATCCATTTGGGATCCCATATGAAAAGGCCTGTTAAGGGTGTGAGCAGGCCTTAGAAGAGGGTAATCCAAAGTGAATCTGTGGATTCCTTAGGAGCTAAGAGGAAAGGCCAGAGTGGAGTGCATTCATTCAGGTCAAGGCAATTGCAGGTGAAAACAGCTGTGGGAACAGAAGTGTCCCTGTGAGAGTCAGCGTTCAAAGAAAGGCCACATCAAATACTCAAAATCATCTCACAACAGTATCAGCCAGATAAGAACCACCCTCTGCAGTTTTTGTTTTGTTTTGAGATGGAGTCTCACTCTTTCGTCCAGGCTGAAGTGCTATGATGCGATCTCAGCTCACTGCAACCTCTGCCTCCCAAGTAACAGGGATTACAGGTGCACACCACCATGCCTGGCTAATTTTTTTGTATTTTTAGTAGAGATGGGGTTTCATCATGTTGACCAGGCTGGTCTCAAACTCCTGACCTCAAGTGGTCAACCCCCCTTGGCCTCCCAGAGTGCTGGGATTACAGCAGAAGCCTGTAGAGGAGTCCTGTGCCGGACAGAAATGGCTTGGCTTTGTATCCTCTTTGTGCTCAGTCATTGGCTGGAAGCAGCCTGACAGAAGCAAGGTCCTGGTGAAAGCACCAGCTGGAGGCTACAGTTCAACTGTGCACTCCACAATAGGGTCTCCTGAAGACAGATTCGAACAGTGCAACTCCACGGCCTTTGTATCAATCTGGGTCCAGTGACAGCGTAGAAACCACACAGCAATTTAGTGTAGTTTAATATAAAGAATTACTAAGCTGTGAGATGAGAATAATTATAGAGATGGAAAGAGAGGTCTAAAGGGTACCTTAGGGCTGAAGGAGAGTACTCAAGAAGGGGTTAATTTGGGAGGGGGGTTCAAACATTGGTGAACGAGATGGGATTGCAGCCTTCTAGGTGGCAGAGAAGTTTGACTGTTTGCATGTCTGACTTTCCCTTGCATCTGACTACCCACCTCATTTCATCTGCATCCCAGCAGGTTGTTTCTGCTTGCCCAGAGACCGAGGGGTGGCCCTGGCCTAGGTTCTGGTGTGCTGCTGGGTTGCGTCTTCGTGTTCCTTCTATACCAGTGCCAGTAGTGAGTGCTCTTTCCAGGCTGTGCCTTCCCAGAGCATGCAGTTCGTTGACTACCCTGAGCTCTGGCCCCAGCCAGTAACCCTTTTAACATGGACACCATTGGTCTTTGTGAGCAGGCTTGTAACAACTTCCTACCAGCAAGCCTTGTACTGCTGTGTGGGGAAGTGGGCTTCCTGCCTCCTCACAACCATCTATGCACCTATCAGATTGGGCCCCTGATACTCCAGAAGGGTGTTTTATGTTTGCTCGATGACTGTGGACAAGCTCCAGCCTTGGCAACCATACCTTCTCCAAGGACATCTGAATTCCCAGCCTTGTGAGCCATTTAAGTTGTTCATACTTTGGGTATAATCTCACCCTAAGGGATTCTTTAGATTTCTCTTTTCACTTTTATACTACTGTTACAGTTAATAGTTCTTTTTTGCGGAAAGGGTTTTTGTTTGTTTGTTTGTTTGTTTTAGATGGAGTCACTCTGTCGCCAGGCTGGAGTACAATGGCGCAATCTTGGCTCACTGCAACCTCTTACTCCCTGGTTCAAGCAGTTCTCCTGCCTCAGCCCCCCAAATAGCTGGGATTATAGGCACGCACCACTACACCCAGCTAATTTTTGTATCTGTAGCAGAGATGGGATTTCACCGTTTTGGCCAGGCTGGTCTCGAACTCCTGACCTCATGATCCACCCACCTCGGCCTCCCAAAGTGCTGGGATTACAGGCGTGAGCCACAGCACCCAGCCTGAGATGGGTCTTGCTATATTCCCCAGGCTGGTCTCAAACTCCTATGCTCAAATGATCCTCCTGCCTTAGCCTCCCAAGAAGCTGGAACTACAGGTATGTGCCACTGAGCCTGGCTAAATTTTTATTTTTATTTTTATTTTTTTTTGAGATGGAGTCTTGCTATTTTCCCAGGCTAGAGTGCAGAGGCGCGATCTCAGCTCCCTGCAACCTCTGTCTCCTGGGTTCAAATGATCCTCCCACCTCAGCCTCCTGAGTAGCTGGAATTACAGGCATGCACCACCATGCCTGGCTAACTTTTTTTGTATTTTTAGTAGAGACAGGGTTTCATCATGTTGGCCAGGCTGCTGTTGAACTCCTAACTTCAAGTGATCTGCCCACCTCAGCCTCCCGAAGTGCTGGGATTACAGGCATGAGCCACCATGTCTGGACATGGCTTTTTTTTTAATTTTTTATTTTTAATTTTTTATTTTTTTTGAGACAGAGTTTTGCTGTGTCACTCAGGCTGGAGTGCAATGGCACAATCTTGGCTCACTGCAACCTCCACCTCCCGGGTTCATGTGATTCTCCTGCCTCAGCCACCTGAATAGCTGGGATTATAGGTGCCTGCCACCACACCTGGCTAAGTTTTGTATTTTTAGTGGAGATGGGGTTTTAACATGTCGGCCAAGCTGCTCTCTGACTCCAAGTGATCCACCCACCTCCGTCTCCCAAGGTATGTAATCCCTGCTGGGATAATAGGTGTGAGACACGGCGCCCAGTACTGGCCATGGGTAATTTAAAAAAACTTTGGAGACGTGTTCTGGCTATATTGCCTAGGTTGATTGTTGGGAACAAGCCCCCCAAAATCTGGCCATAAACTGACCCCAAAACTGGCCATAAAAAAAATCTCTGCAGCACTGTAACATGTTCATGATGGCCATAATGCCAATGCCGGAAGGTTGTGGGTTTACCCGAATGAGGGCAAGGAATACCTGGCCCGTGCAGGGCGGAAAACTGCTTAAAGGCATTCTTAAGCCACAAACAATAGCATGAACGATCTGTGCCTTAAGGACATGCTCCTGCTGCAGTTAACTAGCCCATTCCTTTGTTTGCCATAAGGGATACTTTTAGTTAATTTAATATCTATAGAAACAATGCGAATGACTGGCTGGCTGTTAAATACGTGGGTAAATCTCTGTTCTCTGTTCGGGGCTCTCAGCTCTGAAGGCTGTGAGACCCCTGATTTCCCACTTCACACCTTTATATTTCTGTGTGTGTGTCTTTAATTCCTCTAGTGCCGCTGGGTTAGGGTCTCCCCGACCGAGCTGGTCTTGGCACTGGTCTCAAACCCCTGGCTTCAAGCAGTCTTCATGCCTCAGCCTCCCAAGTAATTGGGATTACAGGTACAAGCTAACATGCAAAACTTCTATAGTAAATAATAATTTGTATTAAATTTTTCTTGTTCAGGTTACTAGGTGGTTTCTCTACTGATTGAAACCTGGCTGACACATTATCTCTTTCTAGGATGTACTTTTTTCCCCCATCTTCCCCCCTCTGACAAACTCCTGTTTATTTTAAGTTTTGGCTTTTAAAATTTAATTTAATTTTAGAGACAAGGTATTGCTATGTTGCCCTGGCTGATCTCGAACTCTTGAGCTCAAGTGATCCGCCAGCCTAAGCCTTTCAAAGTGCTGGAATTACAGGCCTGCACCACCATGCCCAACCCTAAATCTCAGCTTTGACATCACTTCTGCATGTGCCTCTCTCCCTGACCTATCACCCTTCTCTTGACATGATTCTGTAGGCCCTCTGTGCTCCCCCTTAATGTGGCACTAAACATGAAATTTGCCTCCCTCCCTGAACTGAAGAATGATACATCTGTTGTTTCCTCACTGACTCTCACAATACCTAGAATAAAGAAGGTTCCCAGAACATGTTTCTGTTTAGTGTTGTGGCCTCCTTACTGTGATCATCCCAGGTCTTGGATCTCCAGGAGATACAGGCAGATGGGCCTCAATACCCTTGAGCCCTTATGTTCTAATCATGGTTTAATTATAGTTTCATTATTCCTCAACAGATACAGCAGAATGCATGGGAAGACACATTTCAAAGAATGAACCAGTTTTGGAAAAGGGTTTGATGAGTTTCTTGGTAACTCTTAAAAGGAGAAAACGTGTGACAGCCTTGAACTGGAATTGAAGAGCTTTATCTGGCCGGGCACGGTAGCTCACACCTGTAATCCCAGCATTTTGGGAGGCCAAGGCGGGCGGATCACAAGGTCAGGAGATCGAGACCATCCTGGTTAACAAGGTGAAACCCCGTCTCTACTAAACAAAATACAAAAATTAGCCAGGGGTGGTGGCGGGCACCTGTAGTCCCAGCTACTCTGGACTTTTTGGGTATCCAGCATTTGGCTGATGAATTCAACACCTTAGAGCTGGCCTAACATAGTCCTTGCGTATCTCTAGTCTATACAAAAACACTATAGTCAACCAAATCTCTACAACTTACCTGGAGGGTGGTGTGTGATTCGTATATCCATCCGGACTGGTAATGTCTTTGGCTCTCATTTCAGGATGCATTAGGAAACGTCAGTCTTCTGTTCAGAGTCAGTCTTCTCCACATTTGAGTATTTTTTGTTTGTTTGTTTTTGTTTTTTGAGATGGAGTCTTGGTCTGTTACCCAGGCTACAGTGCAGTGGTGTGATCTCTGCTCACTGCCACCTCTGCCTCCCAGGTTCAAGCGTTTCTCCTGCCTCAGCCTCCCGAGTAACTGGGACTACAGACATGCGCCACCACACCCAGCTAATTTTTGTATTTTTAGTACAGAGGGGGTTTCACCACATTGGCCAGGCTGTTCTCAAACTCCTGACCTTAGGTAATCCACCTGCCTCGGCCTCCCAAAGTGCTGGGACTTGACTGGCTTCATAGATCACCCTGGGGAATGTTGAGGAGACAACATAACTTTCTAGCTGGGCTAGTGTAGGAGGAAAATTCTTGGTGATTCTAGCTGGGCTAGTGTAGGAGGAAAATTCTTGGTGATGATAGTGGAAACCACTCTCCCACATCAAAACCATTTGATCTAGCTAAGCTGGAGAGGCCTGAGAAGTGTTGTTTTGTTTTTGCTCATTTCTCTCTTGCCAATAAAGACCCCTGTTCTGGGGCCAGCCATCTCCTCCACAGGAAACCTATAGCTGTCCAGAGCTGTGGAGGTGCATTCCAGCAGCAATTTCTGCTGAGACTCCAAACGCTTGGTATCTGCATTGCTAATTCCAATTTGTTGTCAAATTATTCAATCTAGGCTGGGCGCGGTGGCTCACACCTGTAATCCCAGCACTTTGGGAGGCTGAGATGGGAGCATCGTTTGAGCCCTGGAGTCGGAGACCAGCCTGGGCAACATGATGAGACCCTGTCTCTACAAAAAATGCAAAAATAGCCGGGCGTGGTAGCGTGTGTCTGTAGTCTCAGCTACTCACACGGGAGACAGGTGGGAGGATCGTTGAGCCCAGGAGGTGGAGGCTGCAGTGAGCTGTGATTGCACCACTGCACTACAGTCTGGGCGACAGAGCGAGATTCCGTTGGAAAAAAAAAAAAAGGAGAGATGTAACCTTGGAAAATTAAAAGCAAAAAAATAGAACGTAAGACGGGGCCAAAGGCAGAGGGGTGGGGGAAGAAGATATGCAGAAATGCGTTTTCATTTCTTCTGGAGAATGTGCATTGGTTTCTCCTCGTAAGTTTGCACTTGACACATATTGCCACGATCTCCGAAATCTGTGCCCTCTGTTGTTGCATCTGTTAAGTTCTCATGGAGACCAGCTGGAACCCAAAGGGACGTGGAAGGGGAATAAACAGATACGGAGATTGAGAGAGTTTCTTAGGGGAGTTTTCTCGGAAAAGAGGCCTTCAGCATCTTAAAACTCCACGCTACTCCAGTCCCAGTCATGCGTAAAGGCTGCTTCCCCATAGGCGCGAGGCTTCTTTTCGCAAACCTCCTGAACATTCAGCCAAACTCCCACTGACATTTGTTTGAATGGAACAATGTTTGAATTGACAGCAACGCAAGGCTCCTCCCAAACAGCCGCCGAGATTTGCGAGGCCTGGGGCTTGCACATGCGCACGGAGCACCCTGGCCCACTGGGCATTCTTGCGCACGCGCATGGACCGCGCAGTCAGAGGCGCGCATGCGCACTTGTGTCTAGCGGCGTCGCTTTCTTGGTAACCCGGAGGGAGAGATTGGAAACCGCGGGGTTTCCTCTGGGAGGCCGCGGCCAGCCGGGGCTGACTTGCTATGTTGGGCTCCGGGGGCCGTTAAGAGCCGGGAGAGACATGAGGTGTCTCTGAAGCCCGGCCGCCTGGGCCATGAAGAAGATTTTTAGTAAGAAGGGCGAATCGCCCTTGGGCTCCTTCGCGCGGCGGCGGAGGAGCAGCGCGGGCGGCGGGGGCGAGCCCGGGGAGGGCGCCTACTCGCAGCCCGGCTACCACGTCCGAGACCGAGATCTCGGCAAGATTCACAAAGCTGCCAGCGCGGGTAATGTGGCGAAAGTGCAGCAGATCCTTTTGCTCAGGAAGAATGGCTTGAACGATAGAGACAAGATGAACAGGTAATAGGAGTCGCAAGCCCGGACTGAATGCCACGGGGGTAGGCGGGCAGGAAGAGGGGCCTCGTTTGTGGGAGCCACCTTGGGCCTGGATCAGCCTCCCACGGGCTCCGCAGCCCCTGGGACGGTGACCACCTTGTGGGGCTCCAGCTCCCAGGCCGCCTTTCTGAGCAGGAAAAAAAAAAAAAAAAAACAGAACTCTAGCTGGTTTCCAATCCCCCCGAAATCCCCTTAGAACTTAAGTGACAATTTTAAAGTGAGTTAACGAACAAAAGCACGTACAGCGTTTTATTTTTAATGTACACATTTAAGACATAATGTCATATACTTTATGGAAAGGTGCATAATGAGATAAGCAGTTTCCATAATATAGCAACTTTTGGGTTAAAAATTATTTCTATAAAATCTTCTCGTCAGGCGCGGTGACTCGCGCCTGTGATCACAGCACTTTGGGAGGCTGAGGCGGGAGGATTGCTCGAGGCCAGGAGTTCAAGGCCAGCCTGGGCATTATAGCGAGGCCCTCCCTTACCCCCCTCCCATCTCTAATAGTCTCAGTTACTTGGAAGGCTGAGGCAGGGGCATCACTTGAGCCCAGGATTTCTAGGCTGCAGTGAGGTATGTCAGTGACAACAGAGCAAGACGCTATCTTTCAAAAAGAAAAATAAAATGCCTTTAGGAAATAGATATACATGTAATTTGTTTTTCTTGGCATTGCTTAAGCAATACATAGAATGGATTTTATGAATAAATGTCAGTGCATGATAATATGTGGCCATTGAAAGTGGCAGTAGAGGCCAGGCGTGGTGGCTCACGCCTGTAAACCCAGCGCTTTGGGAGACCAAGGCAGGCGGATATCCTGAGATCAGAAGTTCGAGACCAGCTTGGCCAACATGGCGAAACCCCATTTCTGCTAAAAATCCAAAAATTAGCCAGGCGTGGTGGCGGGAGCCTATAATCCCAGCTACTCAGAAGACTGAGGCAGGAGAATCGCTGAACCTGGGAGGCAGAGGTTGCAGTGAGCCAGGATCATGCCACTGCACTCCAGCCTGGGCAACAAGAGCAAAACTCCGTCTCAAAAAAAAAAAAAAAAATGAAAGTGGCAATAGATACAGAAGTGTATTGGCATGTGAGGATACACTTTTGGTATCTCAAGTGAGAAAAAAAATCAGTTTGATTGTATATCATCAGTTTGATATGTATATAAAGACTGTGGTCTTGTGTTAGCTGAAAATATGTACAAAACGTGGCAAAATTTGTTATTTCTGGGCATTTGTATAATAAGTCAAACTTTTTCTTTATGATTTCTGCAATGAGTATGTATAAAAGTTCTACTGAGAATTTATTGTTGATGAAGTAATCCTTGGGAAAAGAGCAGGAAGATGAATCTTGCACACATAAAAATAATTTCCCCCTCTTTTTTTTTTTTTAAGTGGATTGCTGTTGTCTGACAACTTTTATCCTTTTCAGAAGTAAGGGGGATCTTGGCTGGGCGTAGTGGCTCATGACTGTAATCCCAGCACTTTGGGAGGCCCAGGCAGGAAGATTGCTTGACCCAGGAGTTCGAAACTAGCCTGGGCAACATAGCAAGACCCTGTCTCTATTAAAAATGTAAGGTAGGCCGGGCGCGGTGGCTCAAGCCTGTAATCCCAGCACTTTGAGAGGCCGAGGCGGGTGGATCACGAGGTCAGGAGATCAAGACCCTCCTGGCTAACACGGTGAAACCCCGTCTCTACTAAAAATACAAAAAACTAGCCGGGCGAGGTGGCGGGCGCCTGTAGTCCCAGCTACTCGGAGGCTGAGGCGGGAGAATGGCGGGAACCCGGGAGGCGGAGCTTGCAGTGAGCCGAGATCGCGCCACTGCACTCCAGCCTGGGCGACACAGCGAGACTCCGTCTCAAAAAAAAAAAAAAAAAAAAGTAAGGTAAATCTGATCTTTTTTCTCGCCACCAAAAAGTAAGAAGATAAAAAGTAAAAATTAAAAAAAGGGTATCTTTCTATCTGTATTTATAGATTTTATGTATACATTTTACCATATATGTGTTTTTATTATAGATTTATTATACATGCAAACAGGTACAATCATTTTATTTTAGTTGTGTCCTCACGACAATAAAAATACCAAATATAAATGATAATTAGGCTGGATTCAATGGCTTACGCCTGTAATCCCAGCACTTTGGGAGGCTGAGGAGGGCGGATCTCTTGAGTCCAGGAGTTCAAGACCAACATGGTGAAACCCTTCTGTACTAAAAGTACAAATATTAGCCAGGTGCGGTGGTACACACCTGTAGTCTCAGCTACTTGAGAGACTGAGGCAGGCAGTAGAATAGCGTGAACCTGGGAGGCGGAGGGTACAGTGAGCCGAGATTGCACTCTGCAATCCACCCTAGGCGACAGAGCGAGACTCCATCTCAAAAAATAAATAAATAAATAAATAAATATTATTACAAAAGAATAAAAGAATTGCTCTACTTTATAAGAATTTTGAGGAACAACTCCAGTCTCCAACTCCCAGCGCGAGCGACACAGAAGACCGGTGATTTCTGCATTTTCAACTGAGGTACTGGGGTCATCTCACTAGGGAGTGCCGGACAATCGGTGCTGGTCAGCTGCTGCAGCCTGACCAGCGAGAGCTGAAGCAGGGCGAGGCATCGCCTCACCTGGAAGCGCAAGGGGGAAGGGGATCCGTTTTCCTAGCCAGGGGAACTGAGACACACAACACCTGGAAAATCGGGTAACTCCCACCCCAATACTGCGCTGTAAGCATACAGGCATTCCAGGAGAATATATCCCACACCTGGCCGGGAGGGTCCCACGCCCACGAAGCCTCCCTCACTGCTAACACAGCAGTCTGCCGCGATCTATCCGCAAGGCAGCAGCGAGGCTGGGGGAGGGGCGCCCGCCATTGCTGAGGCTTAAGTAGGTAAACAAAGCCGCTGGGAAGCTCGAACTGGGTGGAGCTCACAGCAGCTCAAGGAAGCCTGCCTGTCTCTGTAGTCTCCACCTCTGGGGACAGCGCACAGCTGAAGACCAACAGGGGAAGTAGCGGGAGCCGGTGCAGACGCGAACGACTCTGTCTGACAGCTTTGGGGAGAGCCGCGGATCTCCCAACGCGGAGGTTGAGATCTGAGAACGGACAGACTGCCTGCTCAGGTGTGTCCCTGACCCCTGAGTAGCCTAGCTGGGAGAAATCCCCCACTAGGGGCAGTCTGACACCCCACACCTCACAGGGTGGAGTACACCCCTGAGAGGACACTTCCAAAGGAAGAATCAGACAGGTACACTCGCTGTTCAGCAATATTCTATCTTCGGCAACCTCTGCTGCTGATACCCAGGCAAACAGGGTCTGGAGTGGACCTCAAGCAATCTCCAACAGACCAACAGAGAGTCCTTCTGACTGTCAGAAGGAAAACTATCAAACAGGAAGGACACCTATACCAAAACCCCATCAGTTCGTCACCACCATCAAAGACCAGAGACAGATAAAACCACAAAGATGGGGAAGAAGCAGGGCAGAAAAGCTGGAAATTCAAAAAATAAGAGCGCATCTCCCCCTGCAAAGGAGCGCAGCCCATCACCAGCAACGGATCAAAGCTGGTCAGAGAATGACTTGGACGAGAGGAGAGAAGAAGGCTTCAGTCCATCAAACTTATCAGAGCTAAAGGAGGAATTACGTACCCAGCGCAAAGAAACTAAAAATCTTGAAAAAAGAGTGGAAGAATTGACAGCTAGACTCATTAATGCAGAGAAGATCATAAACGAAATGACAGAGATGAAAACCATGACACGAGAAATACGTGACAAATGCACAAGCTTCAGTAACCGACTCGATCAACTGGAAGAAAGAGTATCAGCGATTGAAGATCAAATGAATGAAATGAAGCGAGAAGAGAAACCAAAAGAAAAAAGAAGAAAAAGAAATGAGCAAAGCCTGCAAGAAGTATGGGATTACGTAAAAAGACCAAATCTACGTCTGATTGGGGTGCCTGAAAGTGACGGGGAAAATGGAACCAAGTTGGAAAACACTCTTCAGGATATCATCCAGGAGAACTTCCCCAACCTAGTAGGGCAGGCCAACATTCAAATTCAGGAAATACAGAGAACGCCACAAAGATACTCCTCCAGAAGAGCAACTCCAAGACACATAATTGCCAGATTCACCAAAGTTGAAATGAAGGAAAAAATCTTAAGGGCAGCCAGAGAGAAAGGTCGGGTCACCCACAAAGGGAAGCCCATCAGACTAACAGCAGATCTCTCGGCAGAAACTCTACAAGCCAGAAGAGAGTGGGGGCCAATATTCAACGTTCTTAAAGAAAAGAATTTTCAACCCAGAATTTCATATCCAGCCAAACTAAGTTTCATAAGTGAAGGAGAAATAAAATCCTTTACAGATAAGCAAATGCTTAGAGATTTTGTCACCACCAGGCCTGCCTTACAAGAGACCCTGAAGGAAGCCCTAAACATGGAAAGGAACAACCGGTACCAGCCATCGCAAAAACTTGGCAAAATGTAAAGACCATCGAGGCTAGGAAGAAACTGCATCAACTAACGAGCAAAATAACCAGTTAATATCATAATGGCAGGATCAAGTTCACACATAACAATATTAACCTTAAATGTTAATGGACTAAATGCTCCAATTAAAAGACACAGACTGGCAAACTGGATAAAGAGTCAAGACCCATCAGTCTGCTGTATTCAGGAGACCCATCTCACATGCAGAGACATACATAGGCTCAAAATAAAGGGATGGAGGAAGATCTACCAAGCAAATGGAGAACAAAAAAAAGCAGGGGTTGCAATCCTAGTCTCTGATAAAACAGACTTTAAACCATCAAAGATCAAAAGAGACAAAGAAGGCCATTACATAATGGTAAAGGGATCAATTCAACAGGAAGAGCTAACTCTCCTAAATATATATGCACCCAATACAGGAGCACCCAGATTCATAAAGCAAGTCCTTAGAGACTTACAAAGAGACTTAGACTCACATACAATAATAATGGGGGACTTCAACACTCCGCTGTCAACATTAGACAGATCAACGAGACAGAAAGTTAACAAGGATATCCAGGAATTGAACTCATCTCTGCACCAAGCGGACCTAATAGACATCTATAGAACTCTCCACCCCAAATCAACAGAATATACATTCTTCTCAGCACCACATCGCACTTATTCCAAAATTGACCACATAATTGGAAGTAAAGCACTCCTCAGCAAATGTAAAAGAACAGAAATTATAACAAACTGTCTCTCAGACCACAGTGCAATCAAACTAGAACTCAGGACTAAGAAACTCAATCAAAACCGCTCAACTACATGGAAACTGAACAACCTGCTCCTGAATGACTACTGGGTACATAACGAAATGAAAGCGGAAATAAAGATGTTCTTTGAAACCAATGAGAACAAAGATACAACATACCAGAATCTCTGGGACACATTTAAAGCAGTGTGTAGAGGGAAATTTATAGCACTAAATGCCCACAAGAGAAAGCAGGAAAGATCTAAAATTGACACTCTAACATCACAATTAAAAGAACTAGAGAGGCAAGAGCAATCACATTCAAAAGCTAGCAGAAGGCAAGAAATAACTAAGATCAGAGCAGAACTGAAGGAGATAGAGACACAAAAAACCCTCCAAAAAATCAATGAATCCAGGAGTTGGTTTTTTGAAAAGATCAACAAAATTGACAGACCGCTAGCAAGGCTAATAAAGAAAAAAAGAGAGAGGAATCAAATAGATGCAATAAAAAATGATAAAGGGGATATCACCACTGACCCCACAGAAATACAAACTACCATCAGAGAATACTATAAACGCCTCTACGCAAATCAACTAGAAAATCTAGAAGAAATGGATAATTTCCTGGACACTTACACTCTCCCAAGGCTAAACCAGGAAGAAGTTGAATCCCTGAATAGACCAATAGCAGGCTCTGAAATTGAGGCAACAATTAATAGCCTACCCACCAAAAAAAGTCCAGGACCAGATGGATTCACAGCTGAATTCTACCAGAGGTACAAGGAGGAGCTGGTACCATTCCTTCTGAAACTATTCCAATCAATAGAAAAAGAGGGAATCCTCCCTAACTCATTTTATGAGGCCAACATCATCCTGATACCAAAGCCTGGCAGAGACACAACAAAAAAAGAGAATTTTAGACCAATATCCCTGATGAACATTGATGCAAAAATCCTCAATAAAATACTGGCAAACCGGATTCAGCAGCACATCAAAAAGCTTATCCACCATGATCAAGTGGGCTTCATCCCTGGGATGCAAGGCTGGTTCAACATTCGCAAATCAATAAACGTAATCCAGCATATAAACAGAACCAAAGACAAGAACCACATGATTGTCTCAATAGATGCAGAAAAGGCTTTTGACAAAATTCAACAGCCCTTCATGCTAAAAACGCTCAATAAATTCGGTATTGATGGAACATACCTCAAAATAATAAGAGCTATTTATGACAAACCCACAGCTAATATCATACTGAATGGGCAAAAACTGGAAAAATTCCCTTTGAAAACTGGCACAAGACAGGGATGCCCTCTCTCACCACTCCTATTCAACATAGTGTTGGAAGTTCTGGCTAGGGCAATCAGGCAAGAGAAAGAAATCAAGGGTATCCAGTTAGGAAAAGAAGAAGTCAAATTGTCCCTGTTTGCAGATGACATGATTGTATATTTAGAAAACCCCATCGTCTCAGCCCAAAATCTCCTTAAGCTGATAAGCAACTTCAGCAAAGTCTCAGGATACAAAATTAATGTGCAAAAATCACAAGCATTCTTATACACCAGCAACAGACAAGCAGAGAGCCAAATCAGGAATGAACTTTCATTCACAATTGCTTCAAAGAGAATAAAATACCTAGGAATCCAGCTTACAAGGGATGTAAAGGACCTCTTCAAGGAGAACTACAAACCACTGCTCAGTGAAATCAAAGAGGACACAAACAAATGGAAGAACATACCATGCTCATGGATAGGAAGAATCAATATCGTGAAAATGGCCATACTCCCCAAGGTTATTTATAGATTCAATGCCATCCCCATCAAGCTACCAATGACTTTCTTCACAGAATTGGAAAAAACTGCTTTAAAGTTCATATGGAACCAAAAAAGAGCCCGCATTGCCAAGACAATCCTAAGTCAAAAGGACAAAGCTGGAGGCGTCACGCTACCTGACTTCAAACTATACTACAAGGCTACAGTAACCAAAACAGCATGGTACTGGTACCAAAACAGAGATATAGACCAATGGAACAGAACAGAATCCTCAGAAATAATACCGCACATCTACAGCCATCTGATCTTTGACAAACCTGAGAGAAACAAGAAATGGGGAAAGGATTCCCTATTTAATAAATGGTGCTGGGAAAATTGGCTAGCCATAAGTAGAAAGCTGAAACTGGATCCTTTCCTTACCCCTTATACGAAGATTAATTCAAGATGGATTAGAGACTTAAATGTTAGACCTAATACCATAAAAACCCTAGAAGAAAATCTAGGTAGTACCATTCAGGACATAGGCATGGGCAAGGACTTCATGTCTAAAACACCAAAAGCAACGGCAGCAAAAGCCATAATTGACAAATGGGATCTAATTAAACTAAAGAGCTTTTGCACAGCAAAAGAAACTACCGTCAGAGTGAACAGGCAACCTACAGAATGGGAGAAAATTTTTGCAACCTACTCATCTGACAAAGGGCTAATATCCAGAATCTACAAAGAACTCAAACAAATATACGAGAAAAAAGCAAACAACCCCATCAAAAAGTGGGGAAAGGATATGAACAGACATTTCTCAAAAGAAGATATTCATACAGCCAACAGACACATGAAAAAATGCTCATCATCACTGGCCATCAGAGAAATGCAAATCAAAACCACAATGAGATACCATCTCACACCAGTTAGAATGGCAATCATTAAGAAGTCAGGAAACAACAGGTGTTGGAGAGGATGTGGAGAAATAGGAACACTTTTACACTGTTGGTGGGATTGTAAACTAGTTCAACCATTATGGAAAAGAGTATGGCAATTCCTCAAGGATCTAGAACTAGATGTACCATATGACCCAGCCATCCCACTACTGGGTATATACCCAAAGGATTATAAATTAGTCTACTACAAAGACACATGTACACGTATGTTTATTGCGGCACTATTCACAATAGCAAAGACTTGGAATCAACCCAAATGTCCATCTGTGACAGACTGGATTAAGAAAATGTGGCACATATACACCATGGAATACTATGCAGCCATAAAAAAGGATGAGTTTGCGTCCTTTGTAGGGACATGGATGCAGCTGGAAACCATCATTCTTAGCAAACTATCACAAGAAGAGAAAACCAAACACCGCATGTTCTCACTCATAGGTGGGAACTGAACAATGAGATCACTTGGACTCGGGAAGGGGAACATCACACACTGGGGTCTATCATGGGGAGGGGGGAGGGGGGAGGAGGGAGGGATTGCATTGGGGAGTTATACATGATATAAATGATGAATTGATGGGTGCTGACGAGTTGATGGGTGCAGCACACCAACATGGCATAAGTATACATATGTAACAAACCTGCACGTTATGCACATGTACCCTAGAACTTAAAGTATAATAAAAAAAAACAAAAAAAAAAAAAAAAAAAAAAAAAAAAAAAAAAAAAAAAAAAAAAAATAAGAATTTTATTTAAAAATATTGAACTCCCTAACAATTTTTCCATTCTTTCAATCCATTTATTCATCAAACATAACCTGAATATCTGTTATGTAGCAGACATAGTCTACTATCTCTCTTTTTTTTTTTTTTTGAGACAGAGTCTCCCTCTGTTGCCGAGGCTGGAGTGCAATGGTCAGATCTCAGCTCACTGCAACCTCTGCTTCCCGGGTTCAAGCAATTCTCCTGCCTCAGTCTCCCGAGTAGCTGGGATGGCTAAATTTTTTTTTTTTTTTCTTTTTTGTAATTTTTGTATTTTTAGTAGAGACAGAGTTTCACCGTGTTACCCAGGATGGTCTCGATCTCCTGACCTCGTGATCTGCCCGCCTTGGCCTCCCAAAGTGCTGAGATTACAGGTGTGGGCCACCGCACCTGGCCTATTTTTTGTTGTTGTTGTTGTTGAGATGGAGTCTCGCTTCTTTGCCCAGGCTGGAGTGCAATGGTGTGATCTCGGCTCAGTGGAACCTCCACCTCCTGGATTTCAAGCAGTTCTCCTACCTCAGCCTCCCCAGTAGCTGGGATTACAGGCACATGCCACCATGCCTGGCTAATTTTTATATTTTTAGTAGAGATGGGGTTCTGCCATGTTGGCCAGGCTGGTCTTGAACTCCTGACCTCAAGTGATCTGCCTGCCTTGGCCTCCCAGTGTTGGGATTACAGGCATGAGCCACCGCACCCAGCAACATAGTCTACTATCTCTCAGGACCTTTCCATACTTAAAACCTTTATGTTTACATACCTGCCCAGCCTGAGCAAGTTGAGAGATTTAAAATTAGACTATTAGGGTAATCTCAGTTGAAGCTTTTCCTCCCTCCTCTTATTTATTTTTTTGAGAAGAAATCATGCTTGACACCCAGGCTGGAATAAAGTGGTGTGATCTTGGCTCACTGCAACTTCACCACCGGGGTTCAAGTGATTCTTCTGCCTCAGCCCCCTGAATAGCTGGGATTACAGGCATGTGCCACCATGTCCGGCTAATTTTTGTATTTTTAGCAGAGATGGGGTTTTACCATGTTTGTCAGGCTGATCTTTAACTCCTGACCTCAAGTGATCTGCCTGCCTCGGCCTCCCAAAGTGTTGGGATTACAGGTGTGAGCCACTGCGCCCAGCCCCTCTTTTTAAACAAAAGTGTTTCTGAAGGTAGAAAATTATAAGAGATAACCTTTAACTGTCCTTTTGAAAATTTATGTCTTAAACACTAATATTAGTCATTGGAAATACCTGCATATATTCTATAAATCTAAATATTGAATAAAATGAGCCAACCTATTCATTTGAATCCTGAGTTTCCTTTGTGTTGAAGTTTCCTGAAAACACAGTAAGAATTACTTTGTTTTAAAAGTTTGTTTTTCAATTTTGAAAATGCTTCCAATTAGAGTTGTAATAAATCATGAATTACAAGTGGCATTCCAATGTCAGAGATGTTGAAATGTGAGAAAATGAGCATCTTAGAATCACTGAAATACAGTGTTATCTTTAATTTTATTTATTTTTTTTTTGTAGACAGGGTCTCTCTCTGTTGCCCGGGCTAGAGTATAGTGGCATGATCACAGCTCACTGCATCCTCAACCTCCTGGGCTTAAGTGATTCTTTGGCCTTAGCCTCCTGAGTAGCTGGGACCACAAGTGTGGACCATCATGCCTGGCTACTTTTTAAAATTTTTTGTAGAGATGGGGTCTCGCTGTGTTGCCCAGGCTGCCCAAACTCTTGGACTCAAGCAGTCATCCTACCTTAGCCTCCCAAAGTTCTGGGATTCAGGCATGAGCCACCATGCCTGGCCTTATCTCTGGTCTTTAAAACATACTGTCAACTAGGTATAATTGTGTCATTTCATTTAATTAAACATTTTTGTTAAACAGTAGTAATGGTAATTATATCTAAGAATTATTGAGCTCTTATTTGTGCTAGGAACTGTTCTAAACATTTTGCATAGATTCTCATTTAAGCTTCCCAGTGGTGTCCTATGAGATAGCTACTATTTTGATCCGCATTTTATTGATGAGGAAACTGAGGCACTTACTAAGCCGTAATGAGTAAATGACAGAGCTTAAAGTAGGATTCAACCCCAAGTTGAACTGAATCCAAAGGTTAAGCCTTTTCTATTCAAATAGGTTGCTCTTTCATTAATGTGGTGAGTAGTAAGAGCTAATCAATATTGTACTTTTTTCAGAAAAAATTAAATACTTGTTTTGAAGGTGGAGGATTAACATGTGTATTAGTCTGTTCTCATGCTGCTAATAAAGCCATACCCTTTATTATATGGGTAATTTATGAAGGAAAGAGGTTTAATTAACTCACAGTTCAGCCTGGTTGGGGAGGCCTCAGGAAACTTACAATCATGGTGGAAGGAGAAGCAAACATGTCCTTAACATGGTGTCAGCAAGGAGAAGTGCCAAGCAAAAAGGGGAAAAGCCTCTTATGAAACCATCAGATATTGTGAGACCTCACCATCACAAGAGCAGCAGCATGGGGGAACCACCCCCCCATGATTCAGTTACCTCCCACTGAGTCCCCCTCACCACACATAGGGATCATGGGAACTGCAATTTAGGATTTGGTTGGGGACACAGCCAAACCGTATCAACATGCTATTTAATGTTTATAGTTTTATGAATCATTGTATGTTTTGAGACAGTGCACTACAGTTTATAAAAAGTCCTGTTACTCTCATAGGACAGCTCTACATTTGGCCTGTGCCAGTGGTCATCCAGAAGTAGTAACTCTCCTGGTGGACAGAAAATGCCAGCTCAATGTCTGTGACAACGAAAACAGGACAGCTCTGATGAAGGTATATAGTAGCCAGCTCTTTCAGCATGAGATGGATTTGACTTAAATACATAGAATGAAAATGAATTTATCTCATTAAAATATAACTAATTGGTGAAACCTGTGGTGTGTTTATTTTGCATTCCTAGAATTTATGATCTGTTTCTTGGTCTAATACTGGCAGGCTGTACAATGCCAGGAAGAGGAATGTGCAAGTATTCTACTAGAGCATGGTGCTGATCCAAATCTTGCCGATGTCCATGGCAACACTGCTCTCCACTATGCTGTCTATAATGAGGACATACCATTAGCAACAAAGCTGCTTTTGTATGATGCAAATATTGAAGCAAAAAACAAGGTATAGATCAACCAACTTTATTTTTACAGTATTTGAAATGCATTTGTTTCAACAGCGACATATGTAAGGCTTAGTTTTCCATATTTGGAAGTGCAAGCATTCCCTGAATGAAAGTATTTTAAAATAACTTGTCTAAGATTTTACTTTAAATGTTTATACTTATTAGGCAGTGCACCTTTTTTATGCATTTATTGTAAATACTTGTGAAAACACAATTTGTTACAGGCAAATCTTTTTTTGTTGTTGTTTCTTTTTTTTTGAGACAGAGTCTTGCTCTGTATCCCAGGCTGAAGTGCAGAGGCACGATCTCGGCTCATTACAACCTCTGCCTCGGCCTCCTGGGTTCAAGCAATTCTCCTGCCTCAGCCTCCCTGAGTAGCTGGGATTACAGGCACCCACCACCATGCCTGGCTAATTTTTGTATTTTTAGTAGAGATGGGGTTTTGCCATGTTGGCCAGGCTGGTCTCAAACTCCTGACCTCAGGTGATCCGCCCACCTCGACCTCCCAAACTGCTGGTATTACAGGCGTGAGGCACTGTGCCCAGCCTAGAAGCTCTTGGTTTTGATGGGAAACAATACAATAAATACAACATGCCATGCCAAATGGTGTGATAGAAGCAAATATTCTTAGAACCGGTAAACATTTGAAGTGAGTTTTGGAGATGACTGGAGTTCATGTGGTGAGGCAGAGGAGGGGTGTTTCAAGGGAAGCAAGTGTTTTTTATTTGTTTTCTGTTTTATATGTTTCAATTCATAGGATCTGACATAGGGTTTTCAGTTCAGCCAAGAAATAGTCATTTTATGCATTTTAAATTGTTTTTGCTGTCTCACAGGATGACCTCACACCACTTCTACTTGCAGTAAATGGAAAAAAGCAGCAAATGGTGGAATTTTTAATAAAGAAAAAAGCAAACGTAAATGCAGTGGATAAGTTGGAAAGGTACAGTAGCTGGTTTTGTTTTCTTTTTTAAACCTGTGTGTTTAAAAGGTTTTTTAGATCTGCGTTTTGCATGTTACAGATTTTTTAAACCTGCTGGTTTTTCTTGAGGGGCAACAGTGATTCTGTTGCTGTTTCTCACTCAAGTCAGAAATATTAATAAGAAGGTTAACATAATTATGGGGATATAGTGACAAATAGCAACACAAATCATGTAGAAAAGCAGTTGCTTGGATTGGGCAATATAAAAGACTATACAGTAGGATTCCTCTTCTCATAATATTGACTGATGTTTGTTATTTGTAAACCCATGTTTTTGGCCATGTGATCTGTTAGCTAAAGAGGTTTCTTACCAGTTTTATAAGTTTTATAAAATGTGGACTTTAACTTTTAGTTTACCTTTTTTTTTTTTTTTTTTGACATGTAGTCTCCCTCTGTCACCCAGGCTGGAGTGCAGTGGCGCAATCTCGGCTCACTGCAACCTCCGCCTCCCAGGTTCAAGCCATTCTCGTGTCTCAACCTCCTGAGTAGCTGGGATTACAGGCATGCACCACCGCGCCTGGCTAATTTTCGTATTTTTTTTTTTTTCAGTTGAGACGGGGTTTCACAATGTTGGTCAGGCTGGTCTCGAACTCCTGACCTCGTGATCCGCCCGCCTTGGCCTCCCAAAGTGTTGGGATTACAGGTGTAAGCCACTACACCCGGCTACTTTTTACCTCAATATTGAACTTCTTAACCCTTTTATGGTGATGTTCTAACCTCTGTTTATGCGCTTTTGCCTTCAGAAATGCTGTATGAAACATCAATAGCAGTTTGAAATCATTTTTTTGGGTGCCTCTTTGCTTTAAGTTGCTGTGTTCTTTGGAGAATACTTAGGTTATCCCTAGGTGACTATTGATTGCTATTACCAGATACTATAGTTTCATTATTTTTTTCCTTTTCTATTTTTAGTATATTTTGATGTTTTTATTTTTAATTGGTATGGGCAAAGGGAAGAAAGACAGTTTTAACTGGATAAACTTTTCCTTTATTGAAGACAAGCCATAGATGGGTGATAAAGAGAAAAGAGGCTTTAAATTCACACAAGACTGGATTTAATTCCTTGCTTTCCCACTTGTTAAGTGTGTAAGCTTGGGGAACTTACTTATCACCAAATATGTTTTCTGATATGAAAAAGGGGATACTAAATATATCTCAAGGTGGTTGTATTTAAGTAAGATTATATAGCATTTAATTCGGTGCCTAGCCCACGCTTATTGGCATCATTAGCTGAAACCACTGTGACTCCTATTATTACCATTATTGTTATTATTATTTGAGACAGGGTCTAGCTCTGTCACCCAGGCTGGAGTGCAGTGGTGCCATCTTGGCTCACTGCAACGTCCGCCTCTCGGGCTCAAGCAATCCTCCTGCCTCAGCCTCCTGACTAGCTGGGACTATAGGCATGTGCCACCACACCCAGCTAAGTTTTGTATTTTTTGTAGAGATGGGATTTTGCCATATTACCCAGGCTGGCCTCGAACTCCTGGGCTGTAGTGGTCTCCCCATCTTGGCCTCCTGAAGTGCCTGGATTATAGGCATGAGCTGCCGCACCTGGCCACCATTATTAGTAATATTGTTTTAAGCCTGCAGGTAGCTCTTATCTGACCCCTAGCTGACTTTCAATTGTAATATATTATATCAGACTGGAGAAGAAATGGAGAATTCTTCATTTAAATCTTTGCCTACTTTAGATAAGTAAACTCAGCATAGGTTTTTGCCATCAAAGGACTTCTATATAATACCCCAGTGAGACGAGAGGCCTCTTTTTTGTCCCTTCCTTTTAGCCTTGGTGGTAATTTACAAAGATGAGCACACAAGATGCTTATGTCTGTTAGTAGATGTAAATAGTTAATTCTACACAGACAGTCAAGATACTAAATTGGTAAAGTATATCAAATTATCTGTGTACATAACTTTATTAAAGTTCCTGGGATGAAATTATCTCTCTTATTTATTTTTATTTATCTTTTCTGCCCTTGCTGTGATCAGTTAGTTCAGTAATAAGGGACAATTCTGTTATCTAGTTTAATGAGATGCTATATTTATAAGTGAATTCAGTTACAAATTATGAAATTTACTGAGATTGGAAACCACAAAGAATAGAATAACTAATAACCAAAATTAGGACTTAGTAATATTTTCTGAGAGTGGCAACATTTGAATATTAGAACCTTTGGAGAAATGTTTAATTGGGTTTTGTTTGGGATTCCAAAATAGTTTTAGCAAGAAAATTCAGGAACAAATTATTCTATTTCTTTACTATTTCTCTGAGCATTTAAAAAGTGTTATCTTGTTAAATCTTTATAACCCTAGTGAAATAAGGCAGTAAAATCCTTATTTTTTAGAAGATGTTGAGCCTAAGAGAAACTTGTTGTCCAAAAACAAATAGCTGTTGGTTACAGAGCTAGGACTTCTTCTGGGTTCAGAACACTTTCCATTATGTCAAGCTAACTCTAGTTAATTTGCTGAGCTATACTTCCCTTACTTCATAACTATTTCACCTTACTGTTTTTCTTTAATTTGAAGCTTAATAAGAAGTTTGGGCCAGGTGCAGTGGCTCACGCCTGTACTCCCAACACTTTAGAAGGCCGAGGCAGGCGAATCATGAAGTCAGGAGTTCAAGACTAGCCTGGCTAGCATGGTGAAACCCTGTCTCTACTAAAAATACAAAAAAATTAGCTGAGCTTAGTGACGGGCACCTGTAATCCCAGCTACTCGGGAGGCTAAGGCAGGAGAATCACTTGAACCTGGAAGGCGGAGGTTGCAGTAAGCCGAGATCATACCACTGCATTCCCGCCTGAGCAACAGAGTAGGACTCTGTCTCAAAAAAAAAAAAAGACAGTTTGTAGAGCTTACATATTTGAAGTGTATGTGATAATTAAAGTTCTGCTATTAGCTCTGATATTGGCTGAAATACTCTAAGATTTTGAGATATTTGGTAAATTTTTTTGTATCAGTATTCAAATAATTTTATATATTACATTTTTCTATACATAGCAGTCACCAACTAATTTCAGAATATAAAGAAGAAAGAATACCTAAAAATTCTTCTCAAAATAGTAATTCAGGTAAGACTTCCGATAGTGAATTACTCTTGGTAAATACCATGGATAAAAAAGTAGAAGTAAGGAAGTGTTGATCACAGAAAAGCAGTTAAAAAAATCAGTGTATAAGGTGCATGTGTATTTTTTCTTAATTTCTCTTGGTAATCTAGAATTCAGAATTATTTAAGAAGTTACTTGTAGTTATTTATTATGTCAAACGGTACTATCTGAAAAAAGTTCATTTACTTAGTTATCATTTCTAAATTCCTATATGAAATTTTTGTATAAATAGGAAAAAAGGTTTTTAAGTTAGTATGTTGTGTATTTCCTTTATAATCACATTATAATGAAGTAGACTTGTTATAAAAAATGGATATTCTATTTAATTTTTATAATAAATGGTTTGTGTTTATTAAATGAATATTAATTATAGTTGACCCTTGAGCAACGTGCATGTTAGGACTGGTGATCCCTGTGCAGCTGAAAATCTGCATTAACTTTCGACTCCCTCAAAACTTAACTACTAATTGCCTACTGTTGACTGCAAGCCTTATGATAATATAGTCAATTAATATGTATTACGTATACGTATTATATAATGAATTATAGTAAAGTAAGCTACAAGAAAGAAATTATTAAGAAAATCATTAAAGAAGAAAAAATGTATTTACTACTCATTGAGTGGAAGTTGATTATCATAGAGGTCTTCATCCTGCTTATCAACATCTTGAGTAGGTTGAGAAGTAGGAGGAAGAGGAGAGGTTGGTCCTGCTGTCTTGGGGTGGCAGAGGTGAAGAAGTCCACATATCGGTGGACTTGTGCAGTTCAAACCTGTGTTGTTCAAGTGTCATTACATAGTGATTTGTGTCACTAAAAATTAACTATCTTTAAAAGTGGGAACTCAACAGTGTCTTTCTGGTACCATAAACAAATGGCAGTAAGAACTGCAGAACTTAGCCAGTGTGCACCAATACCAATAGGAAATTATTTTTTAAAGATACTGAATACAGAAGTCAGAAAAGCAATTCCTTGTTGAGAAGCACAAGTCATATTACTTATTCTTAAACCAACAAAGTACTGATTTTCTTCAGCCTAAGTTGAAATAGAATGCTTCTGGCCGGGTGCGGTGGCTCACGCCTGTAATCCCAGCACTTTCAGAGGCCTAGGCGGGTGGATTATGAGGTCAGGAGTTCAAGACCAGCCTGGCCAATATGGTGAAACCTTGTCTCTACTAAAAATAGAAAAATTAGCTGCGTGTGGTGGTACACACCTGTAATCCCAGCTACTCAGTAGGCTGAGGCAGGAGAATGGCTTGAACCA
Source organism: Rhinopithecus roxellana (assembly GCF_007565055.1). Lineage (NCBI taxonomy): Eukaryota > Metazoa > Chordata > Mammalia > Primates > Cercopithecidae > Rhinopithecus > Rhinopithecus roxellana. Next base: position 106,584,187 of record NC_044559.1, read on the forward strand.
GGAGGCGGAGGTTGCAGTGAGTTGAGATTGCGTCACTGCACTCCAGCCTGGGTGACAGAACGAGACTCCATCTCAAAAAAAAAAAAAAAAAAAAAAGGTGTGTTCTTCTGTCTGCTGGATAATTATGATGATAACAGTAATTTTGTTAGAACAAAACACTCTGTTATCATTAGCCAAAAGATTATCATGATGAATATTCAAGTATCTCAACTCTGGGCTCAACGAATTATAATGAAAGTACAAAAATGTCCAATGGGAGACTCTTAAAAAAAAACAGGAAAAAAAAAAGGAAGTGCAGAAATGTTTCTTTTTTTTTTTTCGAGATGGAGTTTCACTCTTGTTGCCTAGGCTTGAGTGCAATGGTACGATCTCGGCTTACTGCAGCCTCCGCCTCCCAGGTTCAAGGGGTTCTCCTGCCTCAGCCTCAGCCTCCCGAGTAGCCAAGATTACAGGCATTCGCCACCATGCCCGGCCAATTTTTGTATTTTTAGTAGAGACATGGTTTCACCATGTTGGCCAGGCTGGTCTCAAACTCCTGACCTCAGGTGATCTGCCCGCCTTGGCCTCCCAAAGTGTTGGGATTACAGGCTTGAGACACCGTGCCTGGTCAGAAATGTTTCACCATAACAAAAATGCTACTATGCTACTATGCTACATTGAATGCATTGTATAATCTGAACTGCATAAAGACACATTTAATTTAGTACATATTTATCAAAGAACTTTTATAGGTCAGGTTTTGCAAGTTGCAAGAAGCATGACTATGGAACAGATATAGTTTTGGTCTTTAAAGTTATCATAATAGAATAGAGCTGTTCCTATTTCATTTGTGGTTTTTCAATGAAAACATTGTAATTGATTTCTATAATTGTTTACTTAGCAAATCACTGTCAAATATCTTTTAGGTACTAAGCATTTTTCTAATGTTACAGAATGCAAACATTTTATTTCTTTATTTCTTTTTTTTTTTTGAGACGTAGTTTTGCTCTTGTTGCCCAGGCTGGAGTGCAGTGGTGTGATCTTGGCTTGGCTCACTGCAGCCTCCGCCTCCCAGGTTCAAGCGATTCTCCTGCCTCAGCCTCTCAGGTAGTTGGGATTACAGGCATGTACCACCACACCCGGCTAATTTTGTATTTTTAGTAGAGATGGGGTTTCACCAAGTTGGTCAGGCTGGTCTTGAACTCCTGATCTCAGGTGATCCACCCATCGTGGCCTCCCAAAATGCTGGGATTACAGGTGTAAGCCACCATGCCCAGCTTCTTTTTTGTATTTTTTTCAAATCCACATCAGCTAACCACAAAATACAAACATTTAAAAAATAGACTCAGGTGCTTATTATGATCATTGTAATTTTTATTGTTTACTACTTTATTCAGTGCTTTTTGTGTGCCAGAAGCCCTCTGGGAGCTTCTAATTATCATTTATTCTGTATTTATTATGTATTATTATGTGCCAGGTACTTTATGGTAAAGGATTAAAGTTTTAAAACAGTGGGTGTTTTAAAGATATAGAGTAAGCATGCAGAGTGAGTAGAAGTTTGCCAGGTACAAAGTCAGAAGAATGATCCTTAACAGAAGGAACAGCTGACAAGATTCCATGCTTGGCAGAAGGAACAGCAAATCTAAAGCTAAGACACTTAAGTGAACTTCACAAGGGTTTATGGGTGTTCAGTTTTGCTAGTGCAAAAAGTGTAATATGGAAGTGGTTGGGAATGTGGTGAATACCTATCTAAGGCAAACTTATGAAAGATTTTTTTAATAGTTCAGCGTAGATCTTAGCCTGTAGGCCATATGAAATTTATCAGTTAAAATGCTTTTGGCTGCAAATAATGGGTGACCTAACTAGAAGTGCTAAAATAATAAGAACCATAGTTGTTTTGGTGATTCAGTGATGTCATTGGATCCCACTTGTTGTCCTTCTTTTAGCTGTGCCCTTGGCAGTGTTTTCGTTCATATCTCCCTTCATGGTTGGCTAAGTAGCAGCTCCAAACATCATGTTCTCACAAAAGTATAGATCTAACAGCTAGAAAGACTGCTTTTCTTTGTTTCTTTTTTTTTTTTTTTTTTAAGACGGAGTCTTGCTCTGTCACCCAGACTGGAGTGCAGTGGTGCGATCTTGGCTCACTGCAAGCTCCACCTCCCGGGTTCACGCCATTCTCCTGCCTCAGCCTCCCGAGTAGCTGAGACTATAGCACCCACCACCACGCCCGGCTAATTTTTTTTATTTTTAGTAGAGACAGGGTTTCACCATGTTAGCCAGGACGGTCTCGATCTCCTGACCTCGTGATCCACCCGCCTCAGCCTCCCAAAGTGCTGGGATTACAGGCAGGAGCCACCGTGCCCAGCCCATGTTTCTTTTAAATAGGAAGAAAACTCAGAAGCTTGCAGTGGACTTCCTATTTTATTTTATTTTATTTTATTTTAATTTTTTCAAGACAGTGTCTCACTCTGTCACCCAGGCTGGAGTACAGTGGCGCAATCACAGGTCACTGCAGCCTTGACTACCAGGCTCAGGTGATCCTCCCACCTCAGCCTCCTGGATACCTGGGACTATGGGTGTACACCATCACACCTGGCTGATTTTTTATAGAGACGTTTCATCACGTTGCCCAGACTTGTGTCAAACTCCTGAGCTCAAGCCATCTGCCCGCTTTAGTCTCCCCAAGTGCTAGGATTACAGGCATGAGCCACCATTCCCGGCCTCCTATCACATTTTATTAGCTGGTAACATCACATGCTCATTTTTAAACCAGTCACTGGGAAAGCAAATGTAATTACTGTAATTAGCTTAAAATAATCATTTCTTTTTTTGGAGCTGGGGAGGGTATTGGGATGCTAAATATCCAAGTAGGCTTGTGTTTTTCCAACAGGAAAGATTAAAGAATGGCTATTGGATAGGGAGTCAGCAATGTTTGCTGCAGGGATTCATTGGAGAATTTTAAGCATGGGAATCACAAGATTACATCTGAGTAGTAGGGCATTCTGGCTATGGTGTAAAGCAGGGATTGGCAGCTTTTCTGTAAAGGGCCAGACAGAAGATTTTTAGGCCATGTATTTTTTTTTTTTTTTTTAGTTGGAGTTTTGCTCTTGTTGCCCAGGCTGGAGTGCAATGGCGTGATCTTCGCTCACTGCAACCTCCGCCTTCTGGGTTCAAGCAATTCTCCTGCCTCAGCCTCCTGAGTAGCTGGGATTACAAGTGCATGCCACCATGCCTGGCTAATTTTTGTATTTTTAGTAGAAACGGGTTTTTTCCATGTTGGTCAGGCTGGTCTTGAACTCCTGGCCTCATGATCTGCCTGCCTTGGCCTCCCAAAGTGCTGGGATTACAGGTGTGAGCCACTGCACCCGGCCTAGGCCATGTAGTCTTTATCATAGCTATGCAACCCTGCCATTGTAAGATGAAAGCAGTCATAGATAATATGTAAGTTAATAACATGACTGTGCTTTAGTAAACCTTTATTTACAAAACCGTATGGCTGGCTGGATTTGGCTTGTGGCCTCTAGTTTGCTGGTCCTTCATATATACAGGATAGATGGAAGGTAAGCACGTAAAGAGATTGGGAAACAAAGGAAGCTTTTGCAGCAGTCAAAGCCATAATTTCATTGTCACTAATCCTTGGACTGGTATTCATCCGTTATGAGGTTTTCACCATCCATGGTGAAATACATACAGTTAGGAAGCTCAGTTTATTTATTTTATTTTATTTTATTTTATTTTATTTATTTATTCTTTTAGAGATGAGGTCTCACTATGTTAGGCCAGGCTGGTCTCAAACTCCTGGCCTCAAGTGATCCTCCTGCCTAGGCCTCCCAAAGTGCCGGGATTATATGCATGAAGCACTATACCTGGCCAGTTTATTCATTTTAAAATGTTGGTCTTTTTCTTCATATTATGACTTTTTAATTAGTTTTGCTTAGTTTTTTTTTTTTTTTTTTTTTTTTTTTCATTTAAGGAATAACATTTAAAGTGCATGGGGTTTTTTTTTTTTCTTTGTGAAAGCCATCAGTTCAGAGTCCATGTTTAACTAGGAAATATAAACATATTAAGTAAATACTATATTAAGTAAATAACACATTAAGTAAATGTGTTTATATTTCCAGGGGTAGTGGAAATGTAAGGCAGAGGCAGAAAAGCAGTACAGTTAAAAGGATTTAGTGATTATTGAGTGTAAAGAGTTAGGGGGCAGAGACGAATCTCAGATGATTCGTAGATTTCCAGGTTGTGCACAGGCGTTTAAACTGGACACCAGGAGTAGGAAATTGTCAGGTGAGTAGAGAAGACTGGCAGGTCTTCAGGGAAGATTAACTTTTTTCTATAATGTGAGTTTAATGGAATATTTATGTAGGATATTAATTCTATTATAGTCTCCAGATATGGTCCCAGAGGGATACTTTGTAACAAAGCATCGGTCTTATGCTTTAAATTATATGTATTTTTCTATTGTTGATTTAAAATGTGTTTTACTTTTCTCTTTAATAGTGGATGACAGCTCTGAAGACTCCTTAAGCAGGTAGTATTTTGCAGATTTTTTAAAATATATTTAAAGGAATACAGAGAAAAGAAACTGTCTGTTGAGTGCTCTACTCTGGGCTAGACACCATATTATGTGTTTCTCCATATAGTCATCCCAACAGCTTTGCAAAGTATCTGTGCTATTATAACCCAACTGTGTGGTTCAGAGAGGTTGATTAATTGGCCCATGATATCACAGTTAGCAAGCAACCGACCCATGATTTGACTCAGCCTGCTTGGCTCCCAAATCCCTTCTCTTGCCCCTCAACATAGATTGATAGAGACCTATGCAGGACTGGATCAAGGTACAGGTCCAAATCAGATCAGTTCAGAGACCTTCATTTAGTTATGTGTTAACTCTCAGAGTTTTTCTTAGGAGCCTGGTTAATCCAACAATTTGTCCTACTATGTTTGATAGTTGCAGTGGTAACTACTTTGATTTTACCATCAAATGTTTTAGGCCAGACCTCACTTAGCTGTGGCCACAGGGCCATACATTTTACATAAGCAGACCACCCAAGTCCTAGAAAGGAATTATTTTATTGTAAGTGAAGGCTATCTACCTGTAGACCATATTGTGTTAATTGTATTTAGCATGTAGTTAGAGGATATTTCAGATTTATTTCTCTACCTACTGACTTCCCAGTTTGGTTTTCCCTTTAGGCTAGTACTCCAGCTCCATCTGAGTTGCTAGAAAGGATATGATTTTGTTTCTCTCTCTTTTTTTTTTAAATAACTGCACAGGGCCAGGCCTGGTGGCTCACGCCTGTAATCCCAGCACTTTGGGAGGCTGAGGCGGGCAGATCACGAGGTCAGGAGATCGAGACCGGCCTGGCTAACATGGTGAAACCCCGTCTCTACTAAAAATACAAAAAAATTAGCTGGGCGTGGTGGCACGCGCCTGTTGTCCCAGCTACTCAGGAGGCTGAGACAGGAGAATCTCTTGAACCTGGGAGGCAGAGGTTACAGTGAGCCAAGATTGTACCACTGTACTCCAGCCTGGGCGACTGCGTGGGACTGCATCTCAAAAAAAAAACAAACAAAAAAAATCAAACCAAAAAAAAACAAACAAAAAAACTGCATAGTATTCTATGGTATATTTATACCACATATTCTTTATCCAGCCAACTGTGTTCTATTATATTTTTCCATTTCTGCCAGCTGTATTCCCCATTTTCCTATCAACAGAATCAAAGCACCTAGAATTTCAGGATTTTAAGGAATCAGACTAATCAGAATGCTATCTAGTACTTCAATCTGTGTTTAACATTTTGGTCAAATGGTTCAGATGGAGAACCTGAAACTCAGATTAAGGGGATTTATTTGGATATGATATTCGAACTCATTTCAGAGCCTAGTACTCTTCCTTCTTTATCATCCTACAGGTTAATATTTTAATAATAGAAAGGGTGAGTGGATCTAGTGAACCCAGTGGAAGAGGAAAGAATGGAATTAGCAGAGGGAGGCCAAGTTTGAAGAGAAACAATACTGGGTTGGATAGGAACAGGGCTTTTGGAAAAGAGGTCAGAATATTGGGGTTTCTGACAAGTTCGATAATGATAAATTATAGGAATGAAGGATACAGGATGTTGGGAATTATCTAGAAAGGCATATTAAAATAGAGGGTTCAGGGGAGTCCTGAACAGGTTGTTGCTTTTCTTGTATAATTGGAAGAACCGATCAACTCTCAGGGTTTCTACTGAAAAATGTTAAAATAATATGAGCCACTGGGAAGAGTCTCTACAGCCAATAGGAATGTGCTGTGGCTACTTCTGCCTCAACTTATAGAGCGATGGCTTTGAGCCCTCAAGTACTTTGGAGCTGGAGGCTGCTGAACTACGTAGATCTGTGGCCCAGGGCAGGTGTCCTCTCACCTCTGCCTCTTTTCCCAATTCTCTTCTTTGATGTCCTTCTCATGGACATGTAGGGTAGGGCAGGACTAAGATTGGCTGGCAAGTCAGTCATGGAGCTACCCAACTCACGGAGTTGGGTAGTTGGTAACATGCCTGTGCTGGTGGCAGATGACGGAGACTCCATTTAGCTTGTTTTCCAGGAGCAGAGAAATAGAGAGCTCCTACTCTTGGGCATTTGAGACCATCCTTTCAGGAATTTGTGCTTTCATAGGCTGAAGACTTAAAGGTTGGAGGTGCTATGGAGCCCTGCGGAAGAGGGATCTGTAAGTGGGAGCTCATAGGAAGGAAGGTGTTTAGATAGTACTTAGGGAAATACAGGTACAACTACCAGGACTCCTTCTCCAGCAGTCTCTCTCTTTGGGTATCTGAGTGCCTATAAATATTTTTAAGGGCTTGCTAGTTTAAGGCGGGACCTCTATAGGGAAAATAATTGGATTTTATAACTTTTAATGTTTTAGTTTTTCTAGTATGAGTAGTCCCAAAAACAGCATATACATTTGTGTTTTGACTTTTGCCCATCTAGCTTTCAAACATTTCAGACATTTCAGGGGACTCCCTATACTGTTTTAGGGTGAAGGGAAGCAATGAGGCCTTAAGTGGTTTTCATGTTGAAGAACCAAGACTGCCATTTTTGAGTGACACAGATTAGTCTTTGAACTGGAGATAGATATGTGGAGAAGGGACAGTGTATCTTTCTACCTTGTTTTATTTATTTATTTATTTTATTATTATTATTATTATTTTTTTTTTTTTTTTTTGAGACAAAGTCTTGCACTGTTGCCCAGGCTGGAGTGCAACGGCACGATCTCAGCTCACTGCAACCTCCACTTCCCGGGTTCACACAATTCTCCTGCCTCTGCCTCCCAAGTAGCTGCGACCACAGGTGCACACCACCAAACCTGGCTAATTCTTTATATTTTTAGTAGAGACGGGGTTTCACTATCTTGGTCAGACTGGCGTTGAACTCCTGACCTCATGATCTGCCTGCCTTGGCCTCCCAAAGTGCTGAGATTATAGGGATGAGCCACTGCACCCAGCCTATTTATTTATTTTTATTTTTTGAGACAGTGTGTCACCCAGGCTGGAGTGCAGTGGCATGATCTCCGCTCACTGCAGTCTCTGCCTCCCGGGTTCAAGCGATTTCTTGCCCCAGCCTCCTTAGTAGCTGGGATTACAGGCATGTGCCACCAGGCCTGGTTAATTTTTGTATTTTAGTAGAGACAGGGTTTCGCCATGTTGGCCAGGCTGGTCTCGAACTCCTGGGCTCAAGTTATCTGCCTGCCTCCACCTCCCAAAGTTCTGGGATTACAGGCACGAGCCACCACATCTGGTCTCCACCTTGTTTTAGATTATCAGATTTATGCTGGTTCAGGTAACCAAAGTTAAATCAGCCATTAATTGGATTTTCAGTTCAGCCTTCAGGACAATTTGTGAAGACAAAGTATTCACAGGCTCTGCCAGTGTCTTGGCTGTCACTATTGGTTATAGAACTAAGGTTGAGTCTTTATTGAATGTTTCACAGTTTCGGAGAGGTAGAGGCAGCAATAGGTAACTAAAATCGTTTTCAAAAACAAGGTCAAATTTTAATTAGATCAGGAAGCATCATTTAATATACAGATAGTTGACCTTTCACCAGGATTTGGTTTTTTTGGAGGGGGCATCCAGATCGAAAATTGTAAGCTGGTTTTTGTTTTGTTTTGTTTTGTTTTTAAAGAAATGAATTCACTCATTTTTATATATTTTTGTTCTAAAGGCTTTCTGGCAAACCAGGTGTTGATGATTCATGGCCTACCTCAGATGATGAAGACCTCAATTTTGATACCAAGGTAAAGTACTCTGTCATGAACTTAATTTTCTTACGCTGAATCTAGTTTCGTATAGTATTCTCTTAAAATTTAGCAGTGGTCTACTTATTATTATTTTCTGTTCGTAATGGAAAGGTGGTCAGAGGAAGCCATTTTATAGAAATGTGGCCAGTTGGATTCTTCTTTTTTTTATGTTTTTTTTTTACTTTGGTAAATAACAAAGGATTGATAAATAATTTGAGGGAGTGGGGATTGCAAAAAAAAGAATATTCTGGAAAATACATAGTGACAGGAAAATTATATTGGGAAAAGTTTTCCTGTAATAGAGGAAATATGAAATTTGGTCAAAGTTTATATGGATAAGCATTCCTACTATGATTTTAAAATCTTTTTCCATTTTTCTCTGTAATAAGAATGTTACAACTTTCAGGAAGTATTAGATAATCATTTTTAACTAATTGGATGATTTAAAATTAAACTCTTTACTACAGAAGTATTTTTTAAAAAACTGGTTGTAAATACTAATCAGTATTATCAGGGACATTCTATGAACAAAAGCCTGTGTTACAGGTGTGTGTTTCTCCATGTGCCTTATTATACTTAAAGCTTTTCCTTTTCTTCCTTGACTTAAGCTCACACTTGATTGATAGTCATGCCTCTATTTTTTTTCTCCCTACACTTTCATCTTTTAAAAATGATTTATCTCAGCCTAAATGTTTCCTTACAGAATACATTTCTTCAGTGTCTGTTTTTTCAGTCCATGTCTGTCTCCATTTGCAGCATAGTTAGTTGCAGCTTTCTATTTAGTAGTTCTGTGTGGCTTTTGTTCAGCAATCATCGCCCCACAAGGATTATTTTTGTTTTTTTTCTCTTTCTTGTAAGGAGCTGAATTTATACAATCGTTTACTTTTAGCTTTTTGACAGAATAGAAGCAGCCTATACTATTTGCAATGCCAACCCACTTAAATAAGATACACTAAGAATAAAATGCTCACAGTTTTTATCACAAGAGGTAATTCATACAAATATAAATTATGCATACACTTTTCAGAAAATAATATGTAATTAATTTAAATGTCTTAATGTTTGACTTTTATAATACTTTACCTAGGAATAAATTTTCATTCTAGGCTACTGTGGTTAAGAAAATAATTGAATAGATATCATAGTATTTGTAAAATAATCAACTAGGGGTAAGGGGAGTAACCTTTGGAGGATATCTGTATCATCTCTCATAATCCTTACCCCATGAGAAGATGTAGTAAATGGCAGAACTGAGATTTAAATCTACCTCTGAGTGACTCCAAAATCTGTGTTCTTTGTGTTAGATCATGTAGTAATTTGTCACTGTCTATTACAGTCATTTGATCAAATTTGATACTTGTTATTTTTAAAGCTTGTTATTCTTATTTTTGTTTTCTAGAATGTCCCAAAACCAAGCTTAGCAAAGCTAATGACTGCTTCTCAGCAATCCAGGAAAAATCGTAAGCTGTTTGAAAACTGATTATTCTTGTGTTATTCACTGATTCTTAATTACAAATATTTTCATTTACTCTTTATTTTGTTTTTGCTGTAGTGGAAGCAACATATGGCATTGTGAGAACAGGAAGTAGAACTTTGTTTGAGGATAGAGATTCTGATAGTCAAGATGAAGTTGTGTGTGAAAGCCTTCCTACAACATCAGTCAAAGTCCAGGGCTTTTCTCATCCTACCTGTCAATCACCTGACCCTCTTCCAAAACCTTCCCACAAGTCGTTAGCAAACCCTGGTCTTATAAAGGTAAGTTGTTTTTTAAAAAACTTTTTTCACGTACCCTTCCCCTGCCCCCACAATCTTCATAATGATGCATTATTGAGATGATCATACGGTTTTTGTTTCTGATTCTGTGTATGTGATGAATCACATTTATTGACTTGCATATGTTGAACCATCCCTGTATCCTTGAAATGAAACCCACTTGATCACGGTGAATTATTACCTTGTGATATGCTGTTGGATTCGGTTTGCTAGTATTTTCTTGAGGACTTTTGTATCTATATTCATCAGAGATATTGGTCTGCAGTTTTCTTTTTTTTGTTGTGTCCTTTTCTGGCTTTGGTATAGTGTGATACTGGCTTCATAGAATGAGTTAGGGAGGATTTCCCCCCTCAATCTTTTGGAATAGTTTCAGTAGAATTGTTACCAGTTCTTTTTTGAATGTCTGGTAGAATTTAGCTATGAATCCATGTGGCCGTGAGCTTTTTTCTTGTTGGCAATTTTAAAATTACTGATTCAATCTCACGCTTATTACTGGTCTGTTCAGGATTTCTGTTTCTTCCTGTCTCAAGCTAGAGAAGTTATATGTTTCCAGGAATTTATCTATTTCCTGTAGATTTTCTAGTTTGTATGCATAGAGGTGTTTATAGTAGTCTTGAATGATCTTTTGTGTTTCTGTGGTATCATTTGTAATGCCTCCACATTCATTCCTACTTGAGCTTATTTGTATCTTCTCTCTTTTCTTAGTTAATGTAGCTAGTGATCTATCAACTGTGTATCTTTTTTAAAAAATCGCCCTGCACTGTGGCTCACTCCTGTGATCCCAGCACTTTGGGAGGCTTAGGCAAGCAGATCACCTGAGGTCAGGAGTTCGAGACCAGCCTAGCCAACATGGTAAAACTCTGTCTCTACTAAAAATACAAAAAAATTAGCCGAGCGTGATCTTGGGTGCCTGTAATCCCAGCTTCTAGGGAGGCTGAGGCAGGAGAATCACTTGAACCCAGGAGGTGGCGGTTGTAGTGAGCCAAGATCGTGCCATTGCACTCCAGCCTGGGCGACAAGAGTGAAACTCTGTCTAAAAAAAAAAACCAAACAAACGAAAAACAAACTTTTTGTTTCATTGATCTTTTGTATTTTTTTTTTTTTGGTTATAAATACATTTAGCTCTGCTCTGATCTTTGTTATTTCATTTCTTCTGCTAGCTTTGGGTTTGATTTGTCCTTGTTTCTCTAATTTCCTGAGGTGTGATATTAGTACTGATTTGCTATAACAGATTTTAATAACTTGTAGCACTGTTACTTATTTCAAAACATTTTAAAATTTCCTTCTTGATTTTATTACTAACTCCGAAATCAAGAGCAGATCATTAAATTAAATGGAAATTACCATATGTTTGTATAATTTTGAGAGTTCCTTTTGGAATTGATTTCTATGTATTCTGCTGTGGTCTGAGAAGATACTTCATATGATTTCAGGTTTTTTTAATTTATTAAGACTTGTTGTGTGGCCTGTCATATGGTCTGTCTTGGAGAACGGTCCATGTGCTATAAGAATGTATATTCTGCAGTTCTCAGGTAGAATGTTTGGTAAATATCTGTTAGATTCATTTGTTCTTGAGTGCAGTTTAAGTCCAGTGTTTTTTTGTTGGCTTTCTGCCTTGATTACCTGTCTAGTGCTGTCAGTGGAGTGTTGAAGTCCTGTACTGTTATTGTCTTGCTATCTCTTTTCTTAGGTTTTCTTAGGTCTAGTAGTAATTGTTTTATGAATCGGGAGCTCTGAAGATAGATGCATATATATTTAGAATTTTTAGATATTATTGAATTGATCCTTTTATCATTATATATGTGACCATTTTTATCTATTTTTACTGTCGTTGCTTTAAACTCTGTTTTATCTGATATAGAAATAGCTTCTCCTGCTCACTTTTGGTTTCTCTTTGTGTGAAATATCTTTTTTTTTTTTTTTTTGAAACGGAGTCTCGCTCTGTGGCCCAGGCTGGAGTGCAGTGGCCGGATCTCAGCTCACTGCAAGCTCCGCCTCCCGGGTTTACGCCATTCTCCTGCCTCAGCCTCCCGAGTAGCTGGGACTACAGGCGCCCGCCACCTCGCCCGGCTAGTTTTTTGTATTTTTTAGTAGAGACGGGGTTTCACCGTGTTAGCCAGGATGGTCTCAATCTCCTGACCTCGTGATCCGCCCGTCTCGGCCTCCCAAAGTGCTGGGATTACAGGCTTGAGCCACCGCGCCCGGCCTGTGTGAAATATCTTTTTCCACCCCTTTATCTTGAGAGTACAGGAATCCTTACATGATAGGTGTGTCTCCTGAAAACAGTAGAGAATTTGGTTTGTGATTTTTAAAAATCCATTCTGCCAACCTGCATCTTTTAAATGGAGCATTTAGACCATTTACATTCAATGGTAATATTGAGATATGAGGTGCTATTCCAGTCATTGTGTTGATTGTTACTTAGCGACTTTGTTTCCTCTATTATGTTTTGTTTTATAAACCTTGTGAATTGTATGCTTTCAGAAATTTCTAATCTGTTTTGTATCAACTTTTTATTTCAATATTGAGAACTTTTATATGTATTTCTTGTAGGGCTGGTCTAGTATTGACAGATTCCCTCAGCATTTGCTTGTTCAAGAAAGACTTTATTTTTCCTTCATTTATGAAACTTAGTTTTGTTTGATACAGAATTCTTGGCTGACAATTTTTTTCCTATTTAAGGAGGCTGTAGATAGGACTGTAGTCCCTCCTGGCTTGTTAAGGTTTCTGCTGAGAAGTCTGCTGTTAGTCTGATAGGTTTTCCTTTACAGGTTATTTTTAAAAATTATTTTTGTTTAGTTTTATTTTATTCTTTTTATTTTTATCTGATTGGATTAATTTGAAAGTCTTGTCTTCAAACTCTAAAGTTCTTACTTCTGTTTAGCATAGCCTACTCTTAAAACTTCCCACTACTTTTTTTTCCCCCCTTGAGACAGAGTCTTTCCCTGTCACCCAGGCTGGAGTAGCATAATGTCAGCTCACTGCAACTTCCACCCGCTGGGTTCAAGCACTTCTCCTGCTTCAGCTTCCCTAGTAGCTGGGATTATAGGTATACACTACCACGCCCGGCTAATTTTTGTGTTTTTAGTAGAGGCAGGGTTTCGCCATGTTGGCCAGGGTGGTCTCAAACTCCTGACCTCAAGCGATCCACCCACCTTGGCCTTCCAAAGTGCTGGGATTACGGGCGTGAGTCACCACACCCGGCCCCCCACTACATTTTGTAGTTCCCTAAATGTGTCTTTCATTTCCAGAAGTTCTGATTGGTTTTTCTTTAAAATATCTTTCTCTTTGGAAAATTTTTCATTAAGATCCTGAATTGTTTTTAAAAATTTCTTTATGTTGGTTTTTACCTTGCCCTTATATATTCTTAAGTAACTTAACAGTCAATCTTTTGAATTCTTTATCTGATATTTCAAAGATTTCATCTTGTTTTGGATCAGTTGCTGGAGAGTTAGTGTGATCTTTTAGGGAGATTATAGAATGCTGTTTTTTCATGTTGCCAGAATTGTTTTTCTGGTTCCTTCTAATTTGGGTGGACTATTTCTTCTAATTATTTTTTAATTTATTTTTGATTTGACTGGGTTTTTTAAAATTTACTTTTCCCCCCTTGAGGATGTGACTTTAATGTCTATAGTTTATTGTCACCTAGTTTCAGCTCTGGGTGCTTTCAGTAGGGAAGACCTTGTAGTAGTGAGTTCCTTGGTTACAGAGAATCTTTGTGTGATGATTTTCTCAGATGTTGGTAGTAATAGCGATGCACTGGGTGTGTAAGCAGGTTCACTGTTTCCTGTGGGACTGGAGTGGCAGAAGTCTCACGAATCTTATCTCATTCTCCAGTGTTGTGCACTTAAAAATTCAGATGCCTACTCTGTTTCCTAAAACATTTTTTTCCCAGTATTTTATTTACTGGATTGAACATTTCAGGCCTCAGACTGAAGGTACTCATGGGTAAAAACTGGTTGCAGCTAAAGCAGGTGGATAAATGCAGTACCCCAAGGGTGACCTTGACAGAGGTGGCTGGGGGAGCTCTCAGTGATATGCACTAAGGTGTTTTCAGGGGGAAGGGAGGGAGCCACCACAGCTCCCCTTCCAGGCCAGCAGGAAAGCAGTCTGCCTCCCAGTCACACTCCTGACCTGGTGTTCCAGCTAGTCAGATCAGACAGGACCTTTTTTTAATCTGCAGGAATACTGGTGTTCCATGTAGAGAGGGATTGTGATCCTCATGCAAGCCAGAATGTGGAGGGCACTCCTGTGGGATGCAGTCACCCTGAAGTGCTTCAGGAAGGCTGTCTACAGATGCACCCACGTCATGCTCTCATGGGAAAAGCCCCAGCTGTGTCTGCAGTGGTGGGTGAGAGGGAGAAGTTCTCTTCTCCAAGACTCTTCACATGCCCCAGGGCTACCTGTTAAGGGAAAGCCCTAGATTTTCTCCACTGAGGCCAGCACTGCACCTGTCGCTCTGCTGAAAAAAAACTTCCCACAAGCAGAAGGTCTGCAATCTGGTTTCTTTTTTTCCCTCGGGGTGCCCTCTCAATGTGGTGCATTCCTTCCCCTGGGAGTAGCAGCCCTTGAGGACCTGGCTGCTGTGAATCCTGCTGCTCCTCTGGGTCTAGCCACCCAGTGGGCTGCCATACTCCAGGGTGGTGCTGGGGAATGTCTGCAAGGGATCCAGTGAGGTAACCTGTCCTTGAGTCTCCCAGCAGTGGGTACCAGCACCTGCTCTGATAGGGTGGGAAGGGGAATGGCATAGACCCTGTGAGATTTCCTTCATTACAAATAGCCTTTGTGTGTTTTCTCAAATGCCAGCTGTAGTATTAATGTGCTGGGCTCGTAGACAGACGCAGGACCTCCTGGTTAGCCAGAATGGTGCAGGCAGTGGTGATAACTGAGGATGCACAGAAGTTTCCTACTTCCTTGGTACTGTGTCATTGTGCTTGCAGATGCTGTGCTGGTTGACTTTTAGCCAGGAGGTGGCGCTTGCAAAAGAGCGCCAGTTGTGGTGGTAGTGGTGGGATTTGTTTGCCTTAGGTTACCCAAGGGAAATACTCTGGAGTCTCAGACAATGGTTGGGGCCATCGAGCTCCCAGAAGTCCCTGTCCATTGTGTTATGTTAGCATAGCAGGTGGAGGGGCAAAGCCGGGTCGGGGCTGGGTGAGGCCAGTCCACACTCTGGCTCCCCACATGTGGGTGCAAGCAGCGGCCCCACTGGGGATCAGAGGGCAGTTCCCTGGCTGCTAGAGTAATGTTCCAGGGAGGAGCTCAGCTACCTCCGCTGCACAAAAGAATCCACAGAAGGAGCCGGGGATGTCAGGCAGCAGTAAGTCTCACTCAGCTCTCACGGGCTTGGCAAGGCAGGTCTCATACCTATAGGGTTCTGCTAGCAGCAGCTAGTTGGGTTCCAGTCAGCCTGTGCTTGGAACTCAAAATTGCCCCAGGCCATAAGCCTTCCTGAGGTACAGAAACCTTACTTTCAAGCCACGCCCCTCCTGATCTGCCTGTGGAACAAGGGGCATCCAGCTCCCGCAGCCGGGACTATAGCACACTTCTTGTTCACCCTGTGGTTCTGGCCAACGGGGTCATCCCCACTCAAGATGATATGGCAGCTCTCATTTGGGAGCTTCTCTCCACCTGTGATGGCAACCTGAGTTAGCTGACTGACTTCTGGGAGGATGCCTGTGAGGTAGGATCAGGAGTGGTTTGCCTCTGTCCCTGCTAGAGTCAGAGAATGCATGCAAAGTGTGTGGGGATGCCACTTCTCATGTGCTCCCCACTGCTCACTCAGCTCCAGCGCCTGGGGAGTTAGGGCTTCCCTGTGACCTGGATTGCCGGGCTTCCCTGTGGAAGTGTGTGTCCCAGAGACTGTCTCTCCCGTTCACACTCTGGAGACTCACGATTTTCTACCTGGTTCATTGTGTACACTGCTGCCTGCCTGTTCTTTCACAGGGTCTCTGGTTTCTTTAAGTTTTTCTGTTAAGGTCCTGTGTTGCTTCTTGGAAAAAAGTTTGCAGCGCAAATCCCTCCACACTATTTTGTCTTTCCAGATGGGAGAGGCTTGGTCACAGTGCCTCCCATCTGTCATCTTGGGAAAAAAATTAGAGAAAAATAATTTTAGTATAAGGATTCTTAGAGAAATGAATGTAGCAATTATTTATTTCTGCAGATACTCTGATTTATCTTGTGCTAATAATTAATATCTGTGTGTAATGGACATATATGCACACACCAAATGAAAGCGATCAAAATTTATTATTGCTTTCTAAAATAAACTGCGTACTATAGAATCATAAGGAAGGAAAGATTGTCAAGAGGGTTTACAAAATTATCTCTGGGCTGGGCATGGTGGCTCACACCTGTAATCCCAGCACTTTGGGAGGCCAAGACGGGCAGATCACGAGGTCAGGAGTTGGAGACCAGCCTGGCCAACATAGTGAAACCCTGTCTCTTCTGAAGATACAAAAAATTAGCTGGGCGTGGTGGCGCATTCCTGTAATCCCAGCTACTGGGGGCTGAGCCGGGAGAATTGCTTGAACCCGGGAGGTGGAGGTTGCAGTGAGCCTAGATCACGCCATTGCACTCCATTCTGGGCAACAGGACGAGACTCTGTCTCAAAAAAAAAAAAATCTGGAAGATGATTTTTCACTTTTAAAAGTATCTACAGCAGTGAAGATATTTTATATTCTCATCAGGAAGCTTTGTTAACTTTAGTATTCATAGTTGTTAAACCTTGCTCATAAATTCATTCATCTCTAAAACTCAGAATCCTGTTGACTTGATTTTTTAGTCCTTTTCTCTATGTGAATACTGGTCTTGCTTGATAATCATAGATATATTTGAAGACTTTTAAATCTTCAATTTGGATAGTCATAGCTTTCTTTTCTTCTTCTTCTTTTTTTTTTTTTTTTTTTTTTGAGATGGAGTCTTGCTCTGTTACCCAGGCTGGAGTACAGTGGCAGGATCTCAGCTCACTGCAACCTCTGCTTCCTGGGTTCAAGCAGTTCTTGTGCCTCAGCCTTCTGAGTAGCTGGGACTACAAGTGTGCACCACCACACGTGGATAATTTTTATATTTTTAGTAGAGATGGGGTTTTGCTATGTTGGCTGGTCTTGAACACCTGGCCTCAAGTGATCCGCCCACCTCAGCCTCCCAAAGTGCTGGGATTACAGGTGTGAACTACCACGCCCGGCCTTTTTTTTTTTTTTTTTTTTTTTTTTTAAATACGGAGTCTCTGTTACCTAGGCTGGAGTGCAGTGGCATGATCAAGGCTCACTGAAGCTTAAATCTTCTGGATCTGGCTTCAGCCTCCCAAGCAGCTGGGACCATGGGCATGCACCACCATGCCCAGCAATTTATTTTTTTGTAGAGATGGGGTCTCGCTATATTATCCAGGCTGGTTTTGAACTCCTGGGCTCAAGTGATCCTCCCACCTTGGCCTCCCAAAGTGCTAAGATTGCAGGTGGGGCCCACTGCACCAATCCTCAAATGTTGAAATATGTAATTGAAACCTTAAATCCCATGTTTTTTTTCCCTCTTTGTCTTTTCATTTTCAAAATTTCAGAGTTCTGTGTAGGTTCATATTATTTAACTCTACCAGTTCAGTGTATTTTACAAATATTTATGTACTTAAGACCTGTGCTTTTCCTGAGATCATCTACTTCTACTCTAAATGTATTTATCCAAATCTGTCTTCTAAATCCCCTGGGTAGGCTGGGTCCAGTGGCTCATGCCTATAATTCCAGCACTTGGGAAGGTGAAGACTGGCGGATTACTTGAGCTCAGGAGTTGGTGACCAGCCTGGGCAACACGGTGAAACTTTGTCTCTGAAAAAAAAACCACCAAAAACCTAAGTTCCCTGGGTGCCTCAAATTTTATAGTAGTATGTCCCAAACTGAAGACATTGTTCCTGACTCTTTCCTGACTCTTTGTAATTTACTCTGTCCTCTGGTTTCCTCATCCCAGTAAATAACACCTAGGAAGTAGCACTGAAACATAGAAGCAGGAGAAATCTTGCACTCCAGTTTTCCCTCAAATTACAAATCCAGTCACTCACCAAGTTCTTTATTTTCTACCTGCTTATCCTTTCTCATATCTTTTTTTTTTTTTTTTTTTTTTTTGAGATGACGTTTCACTCTGTTGCCCAAGCTGGAGTGCAATGGCATGACCTCTGCTCACCTCAAGCTCTGCCTCCCGGGTTTAAGCAGTTCTCCTACATCAGCCTCCCGAGTAGCCGGGATTACAGGCATGTGCCACCATGCCCAGCTAATTTTTGTATTTTTAGTAGAGACGGGGTTTCACCATGTTGACCAGACTGGTCTTGAACTCCTGACCTCGTGATCTGCGCACTTCTCGGCCTCCCAAAGTACCGGGATTACAGGTGTGAGCCACCACGCTGTGCCCGGCCTCATTTCTCTTATCTTATTATTGCAATTCACTATTTTTTTTTTTTTTTTTTTTAGGATGTCCAAAGAAAATGTGACAGTTCACTTTCTGACCTGTAATTTTGGAATAATCTTTTCTATTTTTGTGCTGACCACTCCCCCCACCCCCATGTCTGTCTGTCTTTACGTTGCTGCCAGGGTGACCTTTCTGAAATGTATTTGTGATGCTCTAACTCACCTGCTTACTAACTGGATCCTCAGTACGTGAAAGGGAAAGTTCACATTCTAGCATAAATCAGGTCCTTGGTGGTTTGGCCTGATTTTCCTGTTTTATCTCTTCATCCGATTCCCTCTGACTGTGTTCCAGTTTTACCACATTACTTTGGTACCCTCATTTGTTGTGTTGTTTCATGCCTCATCCTTTTGTTTATGGTGCCCTTTCTAGAAACCTTTTACATTCCCACTCTGCATGTATTACTCCATTGTCACACTGCTAAAAAGAAATACCCCAGACTGGGTAATGTATAACAGAAAGAGGTTTAATTGACTCACAGTTCCACATGGCTTGGGAGGCCTCAGGAAACTTAAAATCATGGTGGAAGGCAAAAGGGAAGCAGGCACCTTCTTCACAAGGCCGTAGGAGAATGAATTAATGCAGGAGGAACTACCAAACACTTGTAAAACCATTAGATTTCATGAGAACTCACTCACTGTCATGAGAACAGCATGGTGGAAACCACCTCATGATCCAGTTATGTCCTCTGGTCTGTCCCTTGACACATGAAGATTCCAATTCGAGATGAGATTTGGGTGGGGACACAGAGCCAAACCATATCACTGCACTGGGTCTGCCTCATAGTATGGCCCTATCTTTGCATCATTTCCTGAGCTTCCCAGGTGGAACGGACTGTTCTCTTTTGTGCCCTTACTGTTCTTTATTCACTTCAGTTGTAGAACTAGTGAATTATACTTTTCTGTTCTTACTTGTTTTTATTTATCTCTACCTACACTTGATGAATATATATAGGACAGAGTCTGTCTTCTGTTTATATTTTTAGTTTTTCCCAGGATAGTGCCTATGATGTGATAGACACATAAGTGTTTATTGTCTTACTGACTGGTATAGTTTGGATGTGTGTCCTGCCCCAAATCTCATATTGAAATGTAATCCCCAGTGTTGGAGGTGGGACCTGGTGGGAGGTGATTGGATCATAGGGTCAGATTTCTAGTGAATGGTTTAGCACCATCCCCATTGGTCCTGTCCTTGAGATAGCAAGTGAGTTCTCATGGGATCTGCTTCTTTAAAAGTGTGCAGCACCTCCACACCTTCCTCTCTTGCCCTGGCTCTGCCATGTGAGACACCTGCCCCCTCTTTGCCTTCTGCCATGATTATAAGCTTCCTGAGGCCTCCCCAGAAGCAGAAGCCGCTATGCCTCCTATACAGCCTGCAGAACCATGAGCCAGTGAAACCTCTTTTCTTCATAAATTACCCAGTCAAGTGTTTCTTTAAAAAAAAAAAACAAAAAAACTATGGCCCCATCTTGGATGACCAGGTATTTCTTTATGGTAGTGCAAGAACGGACTAATACAGTGTCTGATTGAAAGAGTAAGTGAATAAATACAGTGTTTTCTGAAGTTTTTTTGTTTTTTGTTTTTTGTTTTTTTTATAGGAAGGACCAAAAAAGCCAGCCATTGGAAAAAAAGAAAATGGTATTGATATTATTGAAAGTGCTCCACTAGAGCAAACAAATAATGACAATTTGACTTATGTTGATGAAGTGCACAAAAATAATAGAAGTGGTAAGTTAGTGGATATCTCTGAATATTTTTCTATCCTTAAATTCTGTTCTGAGGGCCAGATGTGGTGGCTCACACCTGTAATCCAAGCACTTTGGGAGGCTGAGGTGGGTGGATCACCTGAGGTCAGGAGTTCGAGACCAGCCTAAGCCAACATGGTGAAACCCTGTCTCTACTAAAATACAAACATTGGCCTGTGGACGCCGCCGAAGAAGCATCAGTTAAAGTCTCTTTTCTCCCTGCCATCATGTCGAAGTCAGAGTCTCCTAAAGAGCTCGAACAGCTGAGGAAGCACTTCATTGGAGGGTTGAGCTTTGAAATAACTGATGAGAGCCTGAGGAGCCATTTTGAGTAATGGGGAACGCTCATGGACTGTGTGGTAATGAGAGATCCAAACACCAAGCGTTCCAGGAGCTTTGAGTTTGTCACATATGCCACTGTGGAGGAGATGGATGCAGCCATAAATGCAAGGCCACACAAGGTAGATGAAAGAGTAGTGGAACCAAAGAGAGCTGTCTCAAGAGAAGATTCTCCAAGACCAGGTGCCCACTTAGCTGTGAAAAAGATATTTGTTGGTGGCATTAAAGAAGACACTGAAGAATATCACCTAAGAGATAATTTTGAACAGTGTGGAAAAATTGAAGTGATTGAAATCATGACTGACCGAGGCAGTGGCAAGAAAAGGGGCTTTGCCTTTGTAACCTTTGACGACCATGACTCCGTGGATGAGATTGTCATTCGGAAATACCATCCTGTGAATGGCCACAACTGTGAAGTTAGGAAAGTCCTGTCAAAGCAAGAGATGGCGAGTGCTTCATCCAGCCAGAGAGGTCGAAGTGGTTCTGGAAACTTTGGTGGTGGTCATGGAGGTGGTTTCGGTGGGAATGACAACTTCAGTCGTGGAGGAAACTTAAGTGGTCATGGTGGCTTTGGTGGCAGCCGTGGTGATGGTGGATATGGTGGCATTGGGGATGACTACAATGGATTTGGTAATGATGGAAGCAGTTTTGGAGGTGGTGAAAGGTACAATGATTTTGGCAATTACAACAGTCAGTCTTCAAATTTTGGACCCATGAAGGGAGGAAATTATGGAGGCAGAAGCTCTGGCCCCTATGGCGGTGGAGGCCAATACTTTGCAAAACCATGAAACCAAGGTGGCTATGGCGGTTCCAGCAGCAGCAGTAGCTATGGCAATGGCAGAAGATTTTAATTAGGAAACAAAGCAGGAGAGGAGACCCAGAGAAGTGACAGGGAAGCTACAGGTTACAACAGATTTGTGAACTCAGCCAAGCACAGTGGTGGCAGGGCCTGGCTGCTACAAAGAAGACATGTTTTAGACAAATACTCATGTGTATGGGCAAAAAACTCGAGGACTGTATTTGTGACTAATTGTATAACAGGTTATTTTAGTTTCTGTTCTGTGGAAAGTGTAAAGCATTCCAACAAAGGGTTTTAATGTAGATTTTGTGGTTTTTTTACACCCATGCTGTTGATTGCTAAATGTAATAGTCTGATCGTGATGCTGAATAAATGTCTTTTTTTTAATGTGCTGTGTAAAGTTAGTCTACTCTGAAGCCATCTTGGTAAATTTCCCCAACAACGTGAACTTAGAATTCCTTCAGGGTGATGCCAGGTTCTATTTGGAATTTATATACAACCAGCTTGGGTGGAGAAGCCATTGTCTTCGGAAACCTTGGTATAGTTGAACTGATAGTTACTGTTGTGACCTGAAGTTCACCATTAAAAGGGATTACCCAAGCAAAATCATGGAATTATTGGTTATAAAAGTGATTGTTGGCGCATCATAATGGTACCAGATAAAATTATAGATGGGAATGAAGCTTGTGTGTCATCCATTATGTGTAATTAATAAACGATTTAATTCTCTTGAAGAAAAAAATACAAATATTAGCTTTGTGTGGTGGTGCATGCCTTTAATCCCAGGTACCTGGGAGGCTGAGGCAGAGAATTGCTTGAACCTAGGAGATGGAAGTTGCAGTGGGCTGAGATTGTGCCACTGCACTCCAGCCTGGGTAACAGAGTGAGACTCTGTCTCAAAAAACAAACAAACAAAAAAACTCTAAGACAACCAGTTAACATATGCAGACCCAAGTATTATATTCATTTTAAAAATATTTTTCTTTTGCTGTCTTTCTTCATATTACCAATTTTTTCCTGAGACTGCATCAACCTTGTGAAATTCTTTTTTTGCTATTATTTTTATTTTATTGAAATATTCATGAATGGAGATAGACTTGTATATGTATTTAATTTTTTTATTTTTTTATTTTTGTAGATATATGTATTTAAAATTTACAATAGTAAATGTTCTCATGCATATATCTGTGTATCACATTTGATAGATATGATGTCCGCATTAGGATTAGGACAAGAGGAAGATATAGAATCACCTTGGGATTCTGAGGTACTGTCTATGGTTGTTACTGTTATTTTAAAATATAAGCATTGAGTGATGTTTAAAACATAAAGCGATGCTCTGACTTGACTTTTTTACCTCTGCATACATCCATAAGGAACTACTTTCTTATATTTTTCAGTGTATAATTAATAAAGTATGTGCTAAGTATATTATTGCTGCATAGTATAATTCTGCTAATTTGCAGGATTCATTTAAGAATCCAGTGTAGGATAGTGCAAAAGATAAAATAAAATAAAATAAAAAAAGAACAAAAAAGGCTTAGAAGTCACAAGGAATTAGTATGGGTTCTAAAGTTAAGTTTATCTAAAAACTAAAGAATTATTTCAAGTCAGCCGGGCGAGGTGGCTCACGCCTGTAATCCAAGCACTTTGGGAGGCCGAGGCGGGTGGATCATGAGGTCAGGAGATGGAGATCATCCTGGCCAGCATGGTAAAACCCCGTCTCTACAAAAATACAAAAATTTAGCTGGGTGTGGTGGCGTGTGCCTGTAGTCACTATTCTGGAGGCTGGGGCAGGGGAATCCCTTGAACCCGGGAGGCAGAGGTTGTAGTGAGCTGAGATCACACCACTGCACTCCATCCTGGCAACAGAGCAAGACTCCGCCTCAAAAAAAAGAATTATTTCAGGTTAACCTATGGCCATGATTCTGTGTTACGAACGGATGAGTAAAAATCCTAATGAGATTCAGAGAGAAACAGTTTGGAATGTAGTTTTTTTTCTTGACAACTTAGAACTTGAAAAGATAATGTCTGGGACTTTAAAGTATTAATATATATTTGTATAGATCTGCAGGGAACTTTCAGGAGAAGGAAGAATATGGAGAATAATAACGATTTGGTTGAGTGGTATTGTAATAAGTAGAAATGATTTTCAAAATCATTTCCAGTGACTTAATAAATATTCAGGGTACTTTTTGTAAATGTGAAGGCAGTAGTGTCAAGAAAAGAATGGGAAAGTTGGAACAGAAATGTGAATTTCTAATTTGGGGTATAAGTTTCACTAGACAGTTACTGGAGATATCTTATAGGAATATAGTGAGTTGACACTTGAGACCTTCCCAATGAGATTTTAAATGTTTGAGCTTGAATAAATTGAGTACCAACCACGTGCTAGACTATTAGACACTGCATGTACAAGGTGAGGGCTTATGCTCTAGTAGTGGGAACTGAAAAACAAGTAAATCACAAACACTTATAAGTCACTATAAGTGCTTCATATGAAGAAAACAGAGAGTATTAGGTTAGAGAAAATTGAGGGAGTTTGTAGTTAGGATGGGGATCGGAGTGGGAGTGAAATTCTATAGTGAGAGAAGATCTTTCTGAGTGTGACCTTAGAGTGCCAACTAAAGGAAGAGAAGGAGCAGCCATCCGAAAGGCTAGGAGGAGGGCATTCTGGGCAGAGGACACAATCGTCAGATCTGTTCATCATTTTACTCTTAACATCTTAGAATGACCAAGAAGCAGGAAGCCGGGTAACCATCATCATCATCATTTTTATTATTATAGTGCATAGAAAAGAAAATGTGCAAATAAGGGCCTGGCACATTTCACATGCTTAATACATAAATGTTCTTATTCTTCTGTTTTTATGAAGGCTTGCTATACTTCTTTGAAATTATTTCTTAATTGGGAAAGAGTTTATATTCTGTATCTTATATTTCCTTGCTTTTCTTTAGACATAACATAAAGCAAAGTTTTTCTTATGGCTTTGTCATTTTAGTCAACCATTTTCCTATCAGTGAAAGTTTTATCAAAAAGTATTTAGATTTTTCTAAGCCATTGTTTACTTAAATGAAGCAGTTTCTGCAGTGTTCTATTTATACTTAACAGGATATACTCCAGTTTCTTATCATGCCACATATCTTAACACTAAACATTTCTATAATTAGAAATATTTTAAATATTTAATGCTGTACTATAGCGAGTGTATTCTATTTTTTAAAATAGACTTTTTTTTCCCTCTTAATCAGGCAGCCCCCAAACCAGAATAGGTTCAGAGAAGCTCCCCTCTTATTTTTGGTGGGGAATACAAAGTAGAGTTAGGTCTTCTGATATTAATTACTCGTTGAACTGTGCACATAAGTTAATATTTTGTCTGTTAATATGTGTCCTTGGGCCTTCTGTGTTTGGTTTGCAGAGTCAATAGTCATCTGAAGATGAAAGATAAGCTTAATCTAGTGAGCATATATGAGATTCTTTATTGAAATGTTTTGGTTTTCAATACATACTTATTTTTAAGCCTAATTGCTTTTAAAATAGGAAATTCATATTATATTTGAAAGTGATTAGAAAATCTTTAGCAATTCATTCTTTTTGTAAAATTGAAACTCATTATTGATATTAATTTTAACAGAGTATCTCTGAGAATTTTCCACAGAAGTATGTTGATCCTTTAGCTGGGGCTGCAGATCGAAAAGAAAAAAATATGGGAAATGAACAAGCAGAAGGTAAGAGCTGTCTTTTGTTTTAAAAAAGCCATTGGACAGGCCGGGCGCGGTGGCTCAAGCCTGTAATCCCAGCACTTTGGGAGGCCGAGATGGGCGGATCACGAGGTCAGGAGATCGAGACCATCCTGGCTAACATGGTGAAACCCCGTCTCTACTAAAAATACAAAAAACTAGCCGGGCGAGATGGCGGGCGCCTGTAGTCCCAGCTGCTCCGGAGGCTGAGGTGGAGCTTGCAGTGAGCTGAGATCTGGCCACTGCACTCCAGCCCCATCTCAAAAAAAAAAAAAAAATGCCATTGGACAGAGTGTTTATTTAAAAACATGACCGTTGCTATATTCTAATAGCCAAAGAAAATCACCTATTAAATGCATAGTAAGAATAAAAAGAGGTGAAATTGTGATAAGTTATATATCTTATGTGTAAGCAACAGATTAAATTGCTAGTGCCACTAAGGGAACTGAATTATTAGATCCATTTCAAAATACATTAAGACCTGAGGGAGCCAGGAAATAAGGAAGAGGAGAGGAGTAAAAGAGGACATGAGAATGAGGAAGGCAGAGAGTACAGGGAGTGAATGAAGGACAAAGAAGCAAGTGTATGTAATGGAGAGTGGCAAAATAAAATAATTCTAGGGCCAGGCACCGCCCTAAAATAATTCTAGGCTCACACCTTTAATCCCAACACTTTGGGAAGCCAAAGCGGGCAGATCACTTGAGGTCAGGAGTTCGAGACCAGCCTGGCCAACATGGTAAAACCCTGTCTCTACTAAAAATACAAAAATTAGCTGAGTGTGGTGGCAAACACCTGTAATTCCAGCTACTTGGGAGGCTGAGGCAAGAGATTTGTTTGAACCTGGGAGGTGGAGGTGACAGTGAGCTGAGATCGCGTCACTGCACTCCAGCCTGGGCAACAGAGCAAGACTTCAGTCTCAAAAATATAAAAATTAGAAAATAAAATAATTCTTTAGAAAATGGAAAAGCAGGGTATTAGAAAGGTAGGAAGAGTTTAAAATGAGCTTTGCGTACCAAAACTTGTCAGAGAAGTAGACCAAAATTTACCCACTCTTCCTGTCCTCCTCACTGTTGGGAAGGCAAGGATGGAAGTACTGGACCATCTATGGCACGTTTCATTTGCCATAGATGAATACAGGCATATGTGGTCAGCCATACATATCTATAATTTAATGTCATAGAAAATGTTACATCAGGCTGAGCATGGTGGCTTACACCTGTAATCCCAACACTTTGGAAGGTAGATCACCTGAGGTCAGGAGTTTGAGACCAGCCTGGCCAACATGGTGAAAACCTGTCTCTACTAAAAATACAAACATTAGCCAGGCACGGTGGCGCGTGCCTGTAATCCTAGCTACTTGGGAGGCTCAGGTAGGAGAATCACTTGAACCTGGGAGATGGAAGTTGCAGTGAGCCAAGATTGCACCACTGCACTCCAGCCTGGACAACAGAGTGAGATTCTGTCTCAGAAAGAAAGAAAGAAAGAAAATGTTACCTCATAGGGTAGTATCTCAAAGGCCAAAAGAAGAGAACTGGAAAGAAGAGAGTAGGGGTGGCTTATGGGGAGATCAAGGAAGGCATACTCTGATAAAAAGCCCACTAGCAACCTCATGACTTGTAATACAGTTTCAGTTTGGGGGACATAGTAGGGAGGAACTTGACGCCAGATTCCAAAAGGGTAATCTAACATAAAAGAATGTGGAAGCACACTAAGTATGGACCAGAGGTTCTTAAAACTTAATAAATCAGCTGGGAATCTTGTTAAAAATGTACATTTTGATTCAGCAGGCATGGGGTTCTGTATTTCTAGTAAGTTCCCACATAATGCTGATGCTTCTGGTCCTTGGACCACACTCTGAGTAACAAGACTTCCTTTTTGAGAAATCTGAAAGAAGAGTTGTTGGACAACAATTCGAGGCATAACAGGATCAAGATAAAGCATTATTTTTCTTTTATTTCTGAGCATGTTTCTAGCCAGAGGAGAAGGAACAAAGAGATGGAGGAATAGAAATTGTAGATATAAGATAACTATTGTTAAATGAAGAGGAAAGAAGTGCTGAGAATATTCCATAAAAAGGATTTAGAATGGGAAGAATCAAGACTACAGATCTAGAGATTACTTTTGCAAAGGAAGAGATTGTGAATGGAGAAAGAGGAAAGAAAGAAGTTGAGTCATTTTGGAGTTAATGATGAGGAAACTTGAGAGAACTCATTTCCAGATGGATTCAGTATATTTACACTCAAACAGACGATTAGATCATTTCTGCTCCAGAGATTATTATAAGCAGGAGGGCATGCTAGAATTGGGGTAAACTACAGTGATTCATATCTCTTCTGTATAACTATCAGACATCAAACAGATATGTTGCTTTGGATGGATCGTGGTGGTTCGTCTGTCACTAAGCACTTTGGGAGGCCAAGGTGGGTGGGTTACTGGAGCCCAGGAGTTTGAGACCAGCCTGAGCAATATGGCTAGACTGCATCTCTACAAAAACATACAAAAATTAGGCATGGTGGTGCATGGGCCTGTAGTTCAGCTATTCAGGAGGCTAAGGCAGGAGGATTGCTTGAGCCTGCGAGGTTGAGGTTGCAGGGAGCAATGAGCCGTGATTGTGCCACTGCACTACAGTCTGGGTGACAGAGCGAGACTCTGTATCAAAAAAAAAAAAAAAAAAAAGGTACATGTTGCATTGGTATTAATCAAATGAGTTTTATTTGAATACAGAAGCACTGGCTTTTTTCTTAAAGAAAGTTGCTTTTTGGTAACGATAGCTGTTTCATAAAATCCTTTAGAAGCTAGCATGATATTTTAGAAATGAAAAAATTACAGTTAATTCCTTGAATACTAAAATTGTTGTTTTCAGTAAACACTGCATTGATTTAAAAAACTGCACTAATTTTGAAATATAAAATGTTATTAATATCTAATTCTGTGGCAATTAAATTTTTTCCTTTTGATAAATATTTCAATATTGAAAGCTTATTATGTGTTATTCCTTAGATGTGTTTTATATACCTTCTTGCATGAGTGGATCAAGAAACTTTAAGATGGCTAAACTAGAGGATACAAGAAATGTAGGCATGCCAGTAGCCCACATGGGTATGGAAAAAAATGAGTATTTTTGTTAACTGTTATTCTACAAGTGTATATCCAAGCTGATCAATTCGGAACATTTTCTCTGATGAGAAATGAGTTATATATCCAAGTCAAGTGGCATCACAGCTGTGTGCTTCCTAAATTACAGGACAAGTTGAAGAACATGATAAATACTTGTAGTGTAATGGTATAAATGATTCTGATGTGTTGCATTAAAGATACGCTGTCTCATTTTACCATCAGCCTTGACATTTCTCCTCTCAGGGTCATGATTTGCTCCTCTAATTAAAGATTACCTTTCTCTCCATCAACCAGCATGCTCATGTTGGTATATGTGCACCTTTCTATTTTAGTTATAGTCACTTGGAACATAATCTTACATTCAAATCATAACTGCATGTTTTATTAAACCTGTGTTCCTGTTTTTTTCTCCAGTATACTTCTGTCATGTTGCTGTCCTAACCAACATAAACAACATCCCAACAATTAACATAATCGTTTTCAAACCAAGCATGATGATTCAGGTCATACTAACACTGCATGAATTTATAATTTGCTTTGTCATATTTACATGTAATTGATTATATGTCCCTTTTGCTTTTTAGAGTCTCCTGAGAGATATCTTCACTTGAAGGTAATAAGTTTTATATTTTTATCTTGAATTATTAAGTGCATATTGTATAAAGTATACATTATTTATTAATCATTTTGTTTCAAAACCCATTCAGCCTACCATTGAAATGAAAGATTCTGTTCCAAATAAAGCAGGAGGAACGAAGGATGTACAAACATCCAAAGCAGGTAAATGCTACAATACATATTTAACTCTGGAAGGAAGCATGTTAACATTTTTGAAATATTTGAAATGCTCACAGTTTTCTTATTCCTAATTCTTTTTTTCCCCAAATTTGATGGAAGGATTTTTTAAAAAATTTTTTTCAATTGAGACTGAGTCTCACTTTGTCACCCAGACTGAAATGCAGTGGCATGATCTCAGCTCAGTGCAACCTCCGCCTCCCCGGTTCAAGTGATTCTCCTGCCTCAGCCTCCTGAAAAATAACTGGGATTACAGGTGTGCATCACCATGCCTGGCAAATTTTTCTATTTTTAGTAGTGACGGGGTTTCACCATGTTGGCCAGACTGGTCTCAAACTCCTGACCTCAGGTGATCTGCCCACCTCGGCCTCCCAAAGTTCTGGGATTACAGGCGTGAGCCACTGTGCCCGGCTTTTTTTTTTTTTTTTTTTTTTTTTTTAAATACAGAGTCTCACTCTGTCGCCCAGGCTGAGTGCAGTGGCATGATCTTGGTTCACTGCAACCTCCGCCTCCTGGGTTCCAGCAATTCTCCTGCCTCAGGCTTCCTGGTAGCTGGGATTACAGGCACACACCTCCATGCCTGGCTAATTTTTGTATTTTTTAGAGACAGGGTTTCACCATGTTGGCCAGGCTGGTCTCGAACTCCTGATCTCAGGTGATCCTCCCACCTTAGCCTCCCATAGTGCTAGGTTTGCAGGCTTAAGCCACCATGCCCAGGCAGTAACTATTTTTAATTACTATTTGGTAGACATAGTCTTTTAAAACAGCAATTCTGAAACTTTTTGGCTTTAGGGTCCTTTTATACTATTAAAAATTACTGCATAGAGGTAACCAACACGCTGAATTAGTTAGTCCCATTCCCATGCTCTTTTAAAACATTTTACTGTACATGTATACGTCTATAAATAATACATAGAATTTGTTTTCATGTCCTAAAATTGTATATAAATGGTTGTACACTGTACATATCATTCTTCAACTTTCTTTTGTTTGCCTAGCATTATATTTTTCAAATCTACCCATATCAACACAAGTAGCTCTGGTTTAAGTTCTTTATAGTATTCCATTTTATCACTGTACATTTAATTAAACTCTCTTCATTCGGATAAACAATAATTAAATAAACATAAAAATCAGGCCAGGCATGGTGACTCACGCCTGTAATCCCAGCACTTTGGAAGGCCGAGGTGGGTGGATCACGAGGTCAGAAGATTGAGACCATCCTGGCTAACACGATGAAACTCCGTCTTTACCAAAAATCCAAAAAATTAGTCAGGCGTGGTGGCGGGCGCCTGTAGTCCCAGCTACTTGGGAGGCTGAGGCAGGAGAATGGCATGAACCCGGAGGCGGAGTTTGCAGTGAGCCAAGATTGTGCCACTGCACTCCAGCCTGGGTGACAGAGTGAGATGACATCTCAAAACAAACAAACAAAAAAACATAAAAATCATTGGGGGCCAGGCGCGGTGCCTCACGCCTATAATCCCAGCACTTTGGGAGGCTGAGGCAGGCAAATCATGCAGTCAGGAGATCAAGACCATCCTGGCCAACATGGTGAAACCCCGTCTCTACTAAAAAATACAAAAATTAGCTGGGCGTGGTGACACATGCCTGTAATCCCAGCTACTCGGGAGGCTGAGGCAGGAGAATTGCTTGAACCAGGGAGTCGGAGGTTGCAGTGAGCCGAGATGGCGCCACTGGACTTCAGCTTGGTGACAGAGTGAGACTGGTCTGAAAAAAAAAAGAAATCATTGTGGATTTCATTTTTGAAATGAAAATCATGCTTACCAATGAGGAGAAAAGTGATCTTTGTTTAAGTGGTTTTTAGCTGTTGATAAGTACTATATTAGAAATTAAAACTGAAAAATAGAAAATACATGCATGTACAGCCATGCATTCGAATAGGCTTTAGAGCTATGACCCATGAACCATTAGCCTATGATGTTGTGATACATCCTAGCTTCGAAAAAGTCTACTGTACACTTCTCAGAAAATGAGAGTGAAAATGTCAGATATATTATGCATTATGCAACCTCTTGTACCCTTGAATGGATATTGAATTCTAGGGATTCTTAGATCAAAATACAGAACCACGGTTTTAAACCATATGTATGGTTTGTAGATGTCAAATGGTAAATGGTCCTTTGATGAGGAAATGGCCTTTAAAGTTTCACTTCTATGGTTTTTACTTTTTTCTTTTGCTTGTCTTAAAAAGTTTAAATCCAACAATTTTGTTTATAAAGAAAAAAGGAAAACATTTTTGTTGTATATTCACTTCTTGTTTCATGGCACTATGTACTCTCTGGATCAAGTGTGAACCTGGATTTATTTTCAGGTGGGAACAATTAGGTCACTTAAAGACATCATTTTTTTCTTTCTTTTTTTTTTTTTTGAGACGGAGTCTCGCTCTGTCGCCAGGCTGGAGTGCAGTGGCACAATCTCGGCTCACTGCAACCTCTGCCTCCTGGGTTCAAGCAATTCTCCTGCCTCAGCCTCCCAAGTAGCTGGGACTACAGGCCTGTGCCAACACGCCTAGCTAATTTTTGTATTTTTAGGAGAGATGGGGTTTTGCCATGTTGGCCAGGATGGTCTCCATCTCTTGACCTCATGATCCACCTGCCTTGGCCTCCCAAAGTGCTGGGATTACAGGCGTGAGCCTCCGCGCCCGGCCAAGTCCATCATTTTGTCTGTAAATTTCTGATGTTTATCCAAGGCTAAAAAGTAAATTCTGAAGACACTGATGCATTGAGGAAAGAGCATTTCATTGTAGTAAGTTTTTATTTGAAGTTTATTTATTAAATGTTTTTGTCTTTAGAACACACACACACACACACACACACACAAACACACACAAATACTTCTATCCGTATTTAAACCTAAAACGGTTAGACATAAAGTTTGTTCATAAAAAAATTCATATCCCTGAAGAATCTGTAATTATTAATAAATCTCTTATGGAAAACAAAATAGGTAACAGAGCTTGCTGAGTGAATCAAAGTAAATAAGTAATACTAAAAAATGAAAACAGAAAAAAATCTGAGAGATGACAGTGAATTAAACTTCTGTGAGCAAATGGCAAGTAAAGGACATGTAAAATACAGTTCACCATGGAGGAGGAGTGTGTGTGTAGGATAGAGGTTGACATGGGACTGCTTCTATGAAGAAAGTTAGTCAAATTTATATTATTTACATTCTAATAAGTAAAAACTTTATTTTCAGAGTTTTCAGATTGGGACTGTACTAGCTTGACCCTCAGTAATAAGACTTGCCAAAGACCTAGGAATTTGAAAATCAGTGATAAATTATCTATCTGTATCACAGTCAGTGACCAAAAATCAGTCAGCATCCACAGAACTGGGACAAATAGCTAAAGAAAAGATTACTGTTGGAGCTGAGTTTCAATTAGAGAATGATACTCTCCATGACCTGTGTGAATCACAGCTACCAGCAAACAGAAAGCAAAGAAGGTAACACAGAAGCACAGAGAATTCAGTCCTAGAGTACTTGGCTTCATAATATCATAGTTATGACTTTTATTTTTTATTTTATGTTTTGAGACGGAGTTTTGCTCTTGTTGCCCAAGCTGGAGTGCAATGGCATGATCTCAGCTCACTGTAACCTCTGCCTCCCGGGTTCAAGCGATTCTCCTTCCTCAGCCTCCCAAGCATCTGGGATTACAGGCATGCACCATCATGCCTGGCTAATTTTGTATTTTTAGTAGAGACAGGGTTTCACCATGTTGGTCAGGCTGGTCTTGAACTCCTGACCTCAGATAATCCACCCACTTCAGCCTCCCAAGTTGTGGGGATTTCAGGCGTGAGCTACCTTGCCCGGCCTAGTTATAACTTTAAAAAAAAATTATTTTTGGCTGGGTCATGCCTGTAATTCCAGCACTTTGGAAGGCCAAGGCGGGTGGATCACCTGAGGTCAGAAGTTCAAGAGCACCCTGGCCCACATGGTGAAACCCCATCTCTACTGAAAATATGAAAATTAGCTGGGCGTGGTGGAGGGCGCCTGTAATTCCAGCTACTCAGGAGGCTGAGGCAGGAGAATCACTTGAGCCCAGGAGGCAGAGCTTGCAGTGAGCAAAGGTCACACCATTGCACTCCAACCCGGGCGACAGAGCAAGACTCCATCTCACAAAAAAAAAAAAAAGAAGGAAAAGAATCATTTTTAGTAAAAGTACTTTGTGTTTACTCTCCTTATGTAACCTACAACCAAACAAAATACTTTTTAGCAGGGCATTTGTATTCTTCCTCTAACCAAAACAATCTATGAACAACAAAGAGAATTAGGAGAGAGAGTAATTTTGTTTAGGCTAGTATGGAACATAAACTTGAGAGTCAGGACCAGGATTATATTTAGAGTTTTGGGACTGGATGGGAAACTAGGTAGAGATCTAAATATTGCCTACTCAAGCACAATGTGGTTTTTATGCTTTATTTTTACAGCTCTGAATTCACAAGTATTAGTTATAACTACATGTAACGTAACAAAGAAGCACCATCCAAATCAAATATTATTTCTTAAAATTTCTATGGCTTTAGATATTATAGAATGGACTGCCCCAGTATTAGTGGGAATCATTGAGAATTTCTCTATAGTGTATCCCCAGCTGTGTACACATAGTCTGTCACCTTGTTTTAATGAATAGTTGTTCACTAGGAATATTTGTTTTAAGCAGTGCTCTATCATTTAAAAAAGATATATGAAGTTCAATTTTATTAATAATTCTTTTAGGACACCCAGTCTATTGATTAATTGCATCTAATGTGTTTTACTTTATGTACCAGTTTAACTCAGTGCCCTTAATCATATGATCTGGTCTACAGTAATAAATTATATAATTTTTTTATCCCAGTAGTTTTGTTTTCTTTTCCCCCTTGTAAAATTAACGTGGTATTTTACAGAAGATGATCAGCTGTCTCCTAGAGTAGTGACTGCAAGCTGTAAATCCAGAGTTACTTACCTATACCTATATATGCTTGTTTGTTCTTATTTCTTCATGAGCTTGGTAGATCTAAGAAGCAGGACTTTTAAAACAAAATAACTAAATGAAATCCCTCAACACAGGAAGACATGAAACAGAAAAAGCATGGAGTAAACAACTTAAACAGTGCCTGTAGATTGTTTCACTTCTCATTTAATACCTTTTATGAAGTAATGAATAGAGTCTAGTTCTCCAGGGACCCAGATATATACATGTATTCATTTAATAAAAATTCACTCTGTATTGGGTACTGATATTCTATATCCTAAATATTTTTGGAAACATTCCCTCAGTTTAGGCCTACATTATCCTTGTTTTGCAATATTTTCTAATTCAGTTCCCTTTATTTATTCATATGCCCTTGAAATTCATCCTCCCCACAGTATTTAGGGTGATCTGTCTCCAATGCAAATAGGACCTTGAGTCCGTCTTGAAAACATAAATGTTCAAACATCTTAAGATTACATATAAGGCTTTCATCATCTGACTTCTGCCTAACTCTCCATCTTTAGCCCTTTCCCCTTTCTGCCCTTTTCTCTGGGATTACTCAACTGCTGGTGATGCTCTCCTCGGGCGCTTGTATTTTAGACAAATATGCTATCTGAGGCTTCTTTCCCTCTCTTGTTGCTGCCTTGCATGCTGTTACCCTTTCCTGCCCTTTACCCCTTTTAGTCTGGCTAACCTCACTTTTTAAGTCTCAACTCAGGCATGATCTCTAGAAAAGCCATCTTTGACACCTTTTATTTACTTGGTTTTTTTTTTTTTTTTTTTTTTTTTTTTTTTTTTTGTGATGGAGTCTCACTGGAGTACAGCAGCATGATCTTGGCTCTCCGCAAACCTCTGCCTCCCAGGTTCAAGTGATTTTCCTAACTCAGCCTTCCAAGTAGCTGGGATCACAGGCACCCATCACCAAGCCCAGCTCATTTTTGTATTTTTAGTAGACAGGGCGTTTCATCACGTTGGCCAGGCTGGTCTGGAACTCCTGGCCTCAAGTGATCCACCCGCCTTGGCCTTCCAGAGTGCTGGGATTACAGATGTGAGCCACCGTGCTGTTCTTATTTACATTCTTTAAACCCCAGTGTTTAGCACTTAGCAGGAACTCAGTAAATAATTGTCCAGTAAAATAGATAAAGACTGTTTATACAAAGATAACTTGAAAGATTGTCCCCTACTGTCTGGGGAGAAAGGGCATAAACATATAAATAAATGATTTACAGTTCAGATGAAAAAGATACAGTACAAAGATAAGGTACTAAGGCAACCCCAAGGAAGGAGACACCTGTTTAACAGGGGGAAGATAGTTCTAATCAAGGAAGACTTCACATAACTCTCTTAGTCTTAAAAGATGAAAAGAAATTTGTCAAAATAGCAGAAAACGTTTCAGATGTAAGGAACCTGATATACAATGATAAAGATGTAAAAAGTAACAGTAATTTTGGGACTCATTAATAATGAACAACACTCTTTGTGCCTTGTTGAAAAGATACTGTTATAGAGAACATCTACAGTGTTACTTTATATATTCCTACTGTATCATAAAATTTTGTTTTGTTTCTGACAGTTTAGCTCATTTACGTTGGGTGAATGAATTTGTGAGTGAATCTTTGAGACGTTTGTATGGGTTGAACCTATTGTCTAGTGTTAGTAGTCTCCCCAAGTGGTTTGTTGAAGTTTTGGATAATAGTTGAAGTTTTAATTAGATACTTCGTTAAGCTGATACTTAGAAGTATTTCTTACTGAGAAGTAAATGTTCCACTAAAGATTAGGCTTCATTCAAACTTTTTGTGATTGCGCCACTGCACTCCAGCTAGGATGGCAGAGTAAGGCCCTGTCTCAAAAACAAATAGAAGAAAACCCTCTCAATTTATAAAATAAAAATAAATGTTATTTTCTGTTTCTATAAAGACTATACCTTTTACCTAACTGTTCTAAGTAGTTCGTTTAACTAAATATTTGGATTTTTTCAGCTGAACATGACTTAGAAGTGGCATCAGAAGAAGAGCAAGAAAGGAAAGAAAGTGAAAATAACCAGCCACAGGTATTATATATATTGTTTTAAATTTCTCTTTTAATGTTGTTTTCTTTGCTTTAATGATGTAACATCTTTCAAATGAAATTACCTTTCAGACTAGCCTTTTAGAATCAATAGATCATTATTTAATATTTAGTATTAAAAACATTTAGACTAGTTAAAATATTCTTAGAATGTATCGTAACCTATAGCTAATCTTTTGTCTTTGTTTTTGTTATAGTTAATCTTTACCCTTGGAATTGAAGCCAGAAATTTCCTGAGTATTGTTGCCTCTTTCATTTTTATATTACATGATAAAGATGGTAACATCAAATATTGAATCATATTATTAAACAATAGAAATTATGAACATTTTAACACTGATGGCCACTGAGTTGAATTCATCTTAAAGGAGTAATCATTCCCAATGGTTCAGGATTTACATTCTTATATTCCTGGTCACTAATTCCAAGGTTAAAGATTTATTCTGCCTTGTGATCTCTGTCAGCTTCAGTGTCTACATTCAGGGAAAGAATGAAGTCAGAAAATCAACCCAGTTATTAAGAAAATCATTCCTTTTAGAATGGGATCTTTCCACTGTTAGGATATAAACAATAACTTTCTGATTATTTCAGTCTAGGAAATCAGTAAATGTTACGGAATTTTTTTATCCACTATTAATGAACCTTAGAATATATAAGAATTGGACTTAAGCTGATAGCCTATACAGATGCATAACACCATATTATGGTATATAATTTCAATCAAAATGTAAGGATTTGCTTTTCTTTCTGATTGTTGTTTATTTTGGCTCCAAATGATTTAAAGTTTCCCTACTCTCCAGTTAGAAATCTTTGGAAAAAGTACTTAAATGCACTGTAGTAGGTGCTCAGTATTTGAGGTATGGTAAGGTAAAATCTTTTTAAGTGAGGATGCCTTTGTAATGCTACAGATCATCTGCTAATTTATTTTTGGTAGATTTAACACGTAATGAATTAAGTTTAATCCAAAGGAACAGTGAAACACTTAACTTTGCTAGTTCATGCTTTTCTTCTATTTTAGGCTAAGGCAAATTAGTTTTTACTTCTTAGTTACTATTCCAGTGATTTGGGAGTAACTAAACATAGATTAAGTTTAACAGTTAAATTGTAATTATTTCCTAATTGTTCTTTGTCCATACTTGATTACTCAAGGATAAAGTTATTTTAAAAACATGCACCCTGACAGAAAAGACATCTGAAAAACAAAACAAGCAAATTAATCTTTCACTTTCACGTCTGCAAAAAATGTCTCAAGAACCAGAACTGAATAAGGAGTGTGATAGAGAGGATGTGTCTGTATATTCAGGACTTCCTGGTGTGCAAAATGGTGAAGAAATGTCAACCAAACAAGGCAAATTAGAGTGGAAAAATAACTTAAAACTCATCACAAATGAGTTAAAACAGAGCTGTGGTGAAACTTGTGAAAAATACAAAATTACTGCTTATCCTGGGGAAGAGCCACTACATGATAACTCTAAAGGAGGCGCAAACTTAAAGGAAGTACCCTCTTCTTTGACAAATAATATACTTGATTGTGATGAAAAAGATTCTCCTGTCTCTGTACTATACCAGGCATTGCCTGAACAAAAAGAACCCAGTCTTGAAGATGGCTTTTCATCTCCTTCATACTCTGTGTCCCCAGACTATGTCTGCCAGTCATATTCTAAGACTTATTTAAATGAAAATAAATTAGGCCATGGAAATGTTAACAAACCAGACACTGAACATGTTTTTAACACAGATGAGAATTTTTATAATGATAGAGAAAATAAAAAAGTAAGGAACCCAGAAGTAGTTACAGGTGAAATGAAAGAAGAATTTGATATGCAAATGACAAAAAATATGAACCAAAGTACCACTAATTGGAAATTAGACATCAGACATGTGCCTCAGTCTAGTGATCCAAAAAGACCTTTTGATTTGATCTGCTCCAAAGAAATGAAGCATATGATTCAAATAAAAAGGCACAGGATTTCTGCTGGTACAGACGCTTATAAGAAAACAAAACCAATACAGAACTTGTTCCAGAAGCCATTATATGATCATTGCAGTGCTCATAACTATAAAAGCATGGAACCTGAATTAGAAAATGTGAGGTCTTCTCTACCACATAGTGAGAGAACATCACAAGTATCTCTAAAAGAAGAATTACAGCAAGATATGCAAAGGTTTAAAAATGATATAGGCATGTTAAAAGTAGAGTTCCAGACTTTGGAGAAAGAAAAAGTCCAACTTCAGAAAGAGGTAGAGGTTTGCTTGCTGCTACTCTTTGTTTTTTTCTCTATCAATTAGTTTGATCCATTCTGATTTTCTGCTTATGAAGAGCTCAAGTATAAAATGGTGTTACCTAAATATGTAATTGTGTGTAGAAATAGATTATTTCTGCTAAGTAGCAGGAGTTAAGGAAAATGTTCTCAAAATCTGTGTTCCTTAATCAACTTAAGAAGTCTATGAGTCTTCGCTCTTCTAAGTGACATGTGGACTGGGAAACTAATTTAGCCATATACCATGTGACCTTGTACCAGTGTAAGTGTAAAAGAAGTTGCTTTATGAAAGGTAATAAGTGCTAGGGTTTTTTTCCATATTGACTTAAAAATGAATTCCTTTTATTTAAACAAGAACATGGCAATACAGTGGGAAAGAAGCAGTGACTGAAAGAGATATAAAAATGTTTCTAGCCCTGAGTATTGTAACAAATATTCCCAGCCAAAGGGATCTTTTTAATGCGAGCTTATCTGTTTGACTCAAACTGTTAGAGTTTATAATTCCATTCTGATCACTTTAAAGATTTTTGACAACAAATACATATACTTTCACATATTTTTTAAATCACCAGTCAAATATTTCTGTTGAACCAGACCTTTACATTATGTTGTTTAATAAAGTATGATAAGTTTGGGCGTGTATACCATATAAGTAGCATAACTCCTCAGTCAGCAATTTAGTATTTAACTCCAAAGTAGAAAGCTGAGTTCTGTACATTGAGTTTTAAAGATAAACAATAATCTGCAGATATTCTTCTTTTTCTTTCTTTCTTTCTTTCTTTTTTTTTTTTTTTTTTTTTTTTTTTGAGACAGAATATCACTGTATTGCCCAGACTGGAGTGCAATGGCATGATCTTGGCTCACTGCAACCTCTGCCTCCCGGGTTCAAGCCATTCTCCTGCCTCAGCCTCCTGAGTAGCTGAGATTACAGGCGTGCACCACCACACCCGGCTAATTTTTGTATTTTAGTAGAGACCAGGTTTCACCATGTTGGCCAGGCTGGTCTTAAACTCCTGACCTCATGATCTGCCTTCCTTGGCCTCCCAAAGTGCTGGGATTACAGCGTGAGCCACTGCGCCTGGCCGATATTCTTCTTTAAAAGTAAAAGTAGATGAGGTTACCTACACCCTGCTATGGCTTTAAATTACTTTGCCAGTGTCACGCTTTTAATTCATCTGATTAATTTGATGAATTTATCTGGTAATTTATCTGATTCAGCATTATGGAGTTATATCATCTCTTTTGGTGCCATAAAATGCTAGATAATGCCACTTTAGGAGCTCTGGATGGATCATTTAATCTTTCTTGTTTTACTCCCATTATCAGTAGATAATGGGGCTAACTTAGATAATTAATACTTATACTGTGTATCCTCCAGCTATAAAATTTTATGGTTATTGAATGTGAAATTTGGGAAGCATCTCATTCTCCAGAATTCCACACCAGCAACTCAGCACTTTCACTCTGTTCCTTATGTTGTGGCAAACTTTGGTTTCTGTGTTTCAGTGAGCACCTTCGCTTTGTTGATATCCCAGGATCCAAATGAGAAAAAGAATTATAAGAGACACTGGGGAAAAGAATAGCTTAGTGCAGAAAGGGGAAAGATTGCTTTCTCTTCCTGGAGCCATGTCACATCCTCTAAATCTGGCTGCATAGTGTAAAATCCAGGTGGTAAAGGCAGAAGAAGATGCATCTTGTGTCTTTGTCTTTTTATTTCTCTGTTTCTGCCAGTAAAATGGAGTGAAAATTCATAGTAGATAGTGAAGATTGGATGGGAATAAAAGCACAAAATTAAGAAGAGTCCTTGAAATTTTGGAAAATTCTGTTTTACCCAAACAGAAATGAAGCAGACTTTACAAAAATTTCATTAATAAAATTATAATAATAGCTGATAATTATGTAACAATTATATATACAATGATCCCATTAAAGTAAGTAGGAAATATTTTTATTGGCTAAAGTTACCATAGTTAAACTGAGTCAAATGATAAACTCAGTGAAAACAGAGAAATTCTTTTTGTTAAATAAAGTAATAGCAATTCCTTAGTATCAAACTTTCATCGAAGGTTGAAGAAGAAAGGAAGAAACACAGAAATAGTGAAATGGAAGTATCAGCAAACATACATGATGGTGCTACTGATGATGATGAAGATGATGGATTAATTCAAGAAAGAAGGAGTGGAGAAACTGATCATCAGCAATTTCCCAGGAAGGAAAATAAAGAGTATGCTGGGTAAGCCGGTAGCATATTTAACAGCAGATGATTGTTATTGTGCTATAAAACTAATTCTAATTTGGACTAATATTCATGATTAATGAATATTATACTTTTATTATGCAAGGGATATGCAACCTTGTCTTGTAATTAGAAAAAGGCAAATTAACAAACAATGAGATACCAGTTGTTTCAGTCATATTGATATTTTATTTAAAAAATAATATCCATTGATGGCAAACGCGAGAAAAAAGGCATTCTCGTACACTGTTGATAAATGAAATTGGTAAATCCTTTTTGAAGGATAATTTAGTATGTATTAGAATTTCAAATATTTCCTATCTTTAACCTAACAGCTTCACTTCTGGGACTAGATTCTACAGGAAAATATGACTTATGTAAAAATGCACACATACAAGGACATTTATTATGTATTATGTATAATATACAGTAAGCCTATATATAATATATGTAACATGTTAAAGATAAATAATATGTATTTTAAGGATATTTATATAAACACATTACATATATACATATGTATGTTAAGGATATTTATTATAGTATCCCAAATGTTGGGCTCTCAAATTAATCTGAATATTGCCAAGGGATTACACAGAGGGATCTGTACTCCATGTAAACATTTCAGTATATTGGGTATTTTTAGGGGCTCATGCTCAACTGTTAACACAGTGGGAAATTGCAGTCTCTGTAAATTATGTAGGTATATGAAAGTGATATCCTTGTGCATGTTTTTAGACCATAAAAAAGTAGTTATGACTGGGCGCGGTGGCTCATGCCTGTAATCCCAGCACTTTGGGAGGCTGAGGCAGGTGGATCACTTGAGGTCAGAGTTGCAGACGAGCCTAGAAAACATGGTGAAACCCCATCTCTACTAAAAATACAAAATTAGGCAGGCGTGGTGGCAGGCACCTATAAACCCAACTACTAGGGAAGCTGAGGCAGGAGAATCGCTTGAACTTGGGAGGCAGAAGTGGCAGTGAGCCAAGATTGTGCCACTGCACTCCAAACTGGGCACAAGGTGAGACTCTATCTCCAAAAGTAATAATAATAATAATTGCAGATTTTCTGGTGGTAAATCTAACTAGGCTAAAAGTCTATAAAAGTTACCACATTCTTTTCTTTTTTTGACAAGATGGAGTTTCGCTCTTGTTGCCCAGGCTGGAGTGCAGTGGCACGATCTCAGCTCACTACAACCTCTGTCTCCTGTGCTCAAGCAATTCACCTGCCTCAGCCACCCAAGTAGCTGGGA
This sequence comes from Rhinopithecus roxellana, assembly GCF_007565055.1. Lineage (NCBI taxonomy): Eukaryota > Metazoa > Chordata > Mammalia > Primates > Cercopithecidae > Rhinopithecus > Rhinopithecus roxellana. Next base: position 106,625,987 of record NC_044559.1, read on the forward strand.
TTTCAGGCCCGCGCCATCACATCAGACTAATTTTTTTGTATTTTTAGTAGAGATGGGGTTTCACCATCTTGGCCAGCTGGTCTTGAACTCCTGACCTCGTGATTCACCCGCCTCAGCCTCCCAAAGTGCTGGGATTACAGGCATGAGCCTCCGTGCCCCGCCCATTGTTTTATTTTCAAACAAAATCATAACTAATCAGAATATTGCTATTTTGGAGCTGCATATAATGACATACAGGTATTCTAAAAGTAAAGGTTTTTTCACCCACCCGGATATTTTCCTGATTTCTTCTTTCATGTTATATGTGTATCATTCTATTTTTAAAACTTAGTTAAAAAAAAAACTTCATTTAAGTGAAAAACAAAATCAAAAATATAGCCCAAATCTAATTGCTACTTCCGTGTCTAAAGATCATTGCTTATAATCTGTGAGCTCCAGCCTTTTACTGTAGCATTCAAGTTTAGTGTAGCATTCACCTCTCTGTAGTTTCTTTTTTTTCTTCCAAGTTCCTAGGAAACATCTAGACTCTGTGGGCCTAATCTCTGCTCACCTTCTATCTCTAGGTAGAATGGTTTTCTCTCACTTTTTTGTCTTGTGAACTCCTCTATTTTGTCTCTTCTGTTTTAAAACTGTCCTTATGCTCAGATGTACCTTTTCATATATTAACTCTTACATATCACATTTTATCATAATGGTATGATAAAATTATGATTTTTGAAGCAGGGAATATACATTTCCTCTTATGTTGTTGGTAATTGGTGTTTTTTGAATTAGTGAATGAATTGAGATGGAGGAAATGTTGGAATTTTATAAAAATTTTTTGGTTGTCAGAGTTATTAGAAAACATTGGCTTTTTAATGGCTTTTTAAATTTTTTTTATTCTTTTTTGTTCCTTAACTCTCTTTCTGCATTTTGTTTCTTTTTTTCTTTTTTCTTATCTGTCATTTCCCATGGCTTTTTTAAAGTAGTGGTCCTGCCTTGCAAATGAAGGAAGTAAAGAGAACCTCGAAAGAATCTGTGAATTCACCAGTGTTTGAGAAAGCCAGTTTACTAACTGGTGGCCTGCTACAAGTGGATGATGACAGCAGTTTAAGTGAAATAGATGAGGATGAAGAAAGGTAAAATCTGTGATTTCTTTATTTCTCTATGGAGGAAGGTTAGTAATAATTTTTTTTCTGAAAATAGAGTGATGTAGTCTCCCAAAGCTAGAGAATATCGACTGTTTCCATGCTGCCGAAAGATTAAGATGAGGACAACTTTGACAAGCAGCAGTTTCAATAAATGGTCACCATGGAGCCCTGACTGTAGTGGATGGGCTTTGACAGTGTTTGAGAGAACTTGGACTGAGAGGCAGTAGGTAAACGGGTGGTAACTGAAGAAGAATGTAGGATTCAAGGGAGCCTTCTTTCTTTTTTATTTTAAAATGTAAGCTTTTAGAGTATATTTACATGCTTTTGGGAGTGACCCAGTAGAGAAGGAAATGCTTATGCAATTTAGTTTTGTTTGCATGTCTAAGCCTCAGAAAGCTTGATCCATTATCTTTTAAAGATTTATAATGAACTAACTGTTCTTAGAACTTCTATTTATGTAGTTTTTTGCTGTATAAAAAGAGATTGTTCATTTAGAATTGTTTCAGAAATGGAATATTCTTATATAATTGAATGTGTCGCTGACAATCTAAAAGTTAAACTATCATATATGGATTTTAAAAAATTAATAAACATGCAAACCATGTAGGTCATACTGAATTGAATTTAAATAATTCTTGGTAATTGAAGATATCAGAGTACTTTTGACAATAGCATCATGAACAGCTATGATTTTGTAAGACTAAAAGATCAGGTGTATTAACTTAATAGTTGTTTAGATTCTGGGGAGAAGGGGAGGATTTTGTTTATGTACAGTAGAAAATTAAACTGTTGACAGTCTATCACAGACTTAGATTATAAAGTTCTAAAATATTAAAAACCATGTTACCTTATGCTCATAGTGTCATTGACATGTATGCTCAATAAGGATTTTTTTTTTTTTTTTTGGCAGAGTCTTGCTCTGTTGCCCAGGCTGGAGTGCAGTGATGTGATCTCAGTTCACTGCAACCTCCGTCTCTTGCGTTCAAGCAATTCTCATGCCTCAGCCTCCCAAGTAGCTGGGACTACAGGTGCACACCACCATGCCTGGCTATTTTTTGTATTTTTAGTAGAGACAGGGTTTTGCCATGTTGGCCAGGCTGGTCTTGAACTCCTAACCTCAAGTGATCTGCCCACCTTGGCCTCCCAAAGTGCTGGGATTACAGGCATGAGCCACCATGCCTAGCTTCAATGAGGATTTTTGAATGCATGAATAAAGAGTTGAGTAGATGAATGAATGAACGTTGATGAATTTCTTTAGAAAAAATAAATGTTGAGCTTATTGAAAGTAGGTTTCCAAATTGGCTAGATATAAGGTCTTTTTAGTTTAAAAATATTTACAAGATTAAAAAATTATTATTTATAATTATAACCAGAAATAGAATGAAAATATAGATTCATCTGCTATCATATCACTTAAAAACACTTGAAAATAAATATTACTTTCACAGCACAGCAAAATATGTTTTGGAGCTAGAATTTTTGGGTTTGAATTTTGGGTCTGCTACTGACCAGCTATATGTGCTTGGGCAAATTACTTGGCTTTTCTGTGCCTACTTTCTTCCTTTATAAAATACCTAATATTTTATCAACCTCACAGAATTATTGTTATGATTAAAATGAATTTAACATATGTACAGGGCTTAGAATAATGCATAGTACCTGCATTGTGAGTCCTGAAAAAAGCTAATATCGTCATTCAAAAAGGGTTTCCCTCATGTAAGGGTGTTAAGTAATATATTCCAAATAGGTTTTAGTGCCAGTAAAAGCTTGTTTTTATTGAAAAGGTCAATAGCGAAAAAAACCTGGTATATTTCTTTCTATTGAGTAATGCAAGTAACACTGTGTTTTCCTTTTGCTTTGACTGTCAGGAAGCTTGATCTAAATTTGTTTGTTATCATATTAGTATATTTTTCTTGTCACTTACTTTTACTTTTTCTGTTTATAGTTCAATACCCCTTGTAGAAAGTTATTATCTTTTATATTACCTGTAAAAAATATTCCTGTGAACTTTATGAATAGGGTAATAAATAAATTACAAATGCAGGGCTTTTATTTAAAAAAACAATAATTTTAGATATTCCTTGCATTTTACATATTTACTATTTGCCTGAAAGGTTTTTTTTTTTTTTTTTAGGCCTAGTAAGAAAACATCTAATGAAAAGAACAAGGTACTGTAAAAAATAAATTATCAAAATTATTGTTTAAAAAAATACATTATAAAAGATAAAGTGGGCTGGGCACAGTGGCTCACACCTCTAATCCCAGCACTTTGGAAGGCTAAAGCAGGAGGATTGCTTAACTTCAGGAATTTGAGACCAGCCTAGGTAACATAGTGAGAGCCCTATCTCTACAAAAATTAAGAAAAAATTAACCAGGCATAGTGAGCATACCTGTAGTCCCAGCTACTTGGGAGGCTGAGGTGAGAGGATTGGTTGAGCCCGGGAGTTTGAAGCTGCAGTGAGCTATGATCACGATGCTACACTCCAGCCTGAATGACAGAGCAAGACCTGATGTCAAAAAAAAAAAAAAGAAATGAAAAAAAAACAGAGAATTTTTTGTTGTAAAGATATTTACTTTGAAAAACTGACTAAGAAGCACTAACTGTTGATAATATATCCTTTTAACAAAAATCAGTTCTTTTAAAGAAATACCTGGGTTTTTGCTCATATAGAAAGATGGATAATTACCGCTTCTGTATGTGCTATAAATATTTTGGGGACATTTTGAAACAGTGTTATTTATTTCAACCCCATAGGTCAAAAACCAAATACAGTCTGTGGATGATGTTGATGACTTAACTCAGTCATCTGAAACAGCCTCAGAGGATTGTGAGCTGCCTCACTGTAGTTACAAGAATTTTATGTTGCTCATTGAACAACTTGGAATGGAGTATAAAGGTAGGCCTATTGCAGAAATTTAAGGCCTTTTTATGTATCCCACTGTAATGTATGTAAAGTAATAAAGTGAAATGTATGCACACTTAGCATACATTATGCTGTGTTTAATTGGTGGCTACAATGCTGCAACTGTGCAAAGCTGAAGAGATCTTTCTATAATATATTCTTAATATTATTCCTTTGTTAGCTATGTTTTTTGCAGGGATTTTTTTCTCCCAGTTTGTGGCTTGACTTTTCATCCTCTCTTTTTTTTTAATTTTATTTGTTAATTGTTTTGTTGACTTTTCATTCTCTTAATGGTATCTTTTGAAGAGCAGAAGTTTTTAATTTTGATTAAGTCCAATTTATCTGTTTAATTATGGATTTTGCTTTTTGTATCGCATTTAAGAAGTCTTTGCTTGACACAGGGTCACAAAGATTTCCTCCTATGCTTTTTTTCTAGAAGTTTTATAGCTTTAGGTCTTTCTCTGGGACAAAATCTCACTCTGTCACTCAGGCTGGAGTGCACTGTAACTGCAACCTCCACCTCCCAGGTTCAAGCGATTCTTCTGTCTCAGCCTCCTGAGTAACTGGGATTATAGGCATGTGCCACCATACCCAGCTTTTTTTGTTTGTTTTTTGGGTTTTTTTTGTATTTTTTTGTTTGTTTTTTTGTTTTTTGGGATGGAGTCTCGTTCTGTCACCCAGGCTGGAGTGCAGTGGCACGATCTCCGCTCAGTGCAAGCTCTGCGTCCTGGGTTCACGCTATTCTCCTGCCTCAGCCTCCCAAGTAGCTGGAACTACAGGCGCCCGCCCCAGGCCTGGCAAAGTTTTTGTATTTTTAGTAGAGAGGGGGTTTCACCATGTTAGCCGGGATGTTCTTGATTTCCTGACCTCGTGATCCGCCCGCCTTGGTCTCCCAAAGTGCTAGGATTACAGGTGTGAGCCACCCACCGTGGCCTGCCGGCTTTTTTGTGTTTTTAATAGAGGCGGGATTTCATCATGTTGGCCAGGCTGGTCTCAAACTCTCGACCTCAAGTGATCTGCCCACCTCGGCCTCCCAGAGTGCTGGGATTACGGGCATGAGCCACTGTGCCCAGCCAGTTTTGGGTCTTATATTTAGGTCTGTGATCCATTTTGAGTTCCTATTTTTGTATGGATTGAAGTATGGATTCAAGTTCATCTTTTTGGATATGGACATGCAATTGTTCCAGCATCATACGTCAGAAAGGCTAGCCTTTTCCTACTGCATTTGCCATTATGCCTTTGTCAAAAGTAAGTTGACTGCATACGTGTGGGTCTATTTCTCAACTCTATTGTGTTCCGTTGATCTACAGATGCTCCTGAGTTTTATCTCAGGTTTTTGGTTTTTTGTTTTTTGGCTTATAAGCTATGACTCTTTGTTTTGCTATCTTAGTGGTTGCTTTAGGATTTATAGTATATGACTTGAACTTATCACAGTCTACCTTCATATAATGTCATACCACATCATATATGGTATAATTTTGTTATAGTTCTGGTATGCAGTATAATTATAATAGTAGGCTTTCATTTTTTTCTCTCCTAGCCATATCCTTTCTGAATCTGTGGGATTATAGTTAATTTATTAAGTTTAGAAAGTTTTGGCCAATTTTTCTTCACATTTTTTTTTTTCTGTCTCTCTTCCTCCCTCTTTGGGGGCTTATATATTAGCTGCTTGGATTTTTTTCTATAGTTCATTGGTGTCTCAAAGTTATGAATCTTTTCTTTTGTAATGGTTCATCTGTGTTTATTTTTATCTAATTTAGTTTTCATCTTTGACATTGTAATTTGCATCTCTACAAGTGCAATTTGGTTTTTAAAAAAATATCTTCCATGCCTCCACTTATCTTCTTGAGCTTTATTTTGGGGTACAGTTGAATTCCATATAAACAGCTTGACTTTTTCCTATCTTGCTTTTATGATTTGGGCTAATTCCCCACTCCTGAGGCAATACCTTTCTGATTATTCATTGTCTTGAGAAGTATGAGTTTTTCCAGCCTGACTGTGGGAATGAACACTCTTCCCGGTGCTGTGGAAGCACCAGGCAGGATTTCCTCTCTTTCTAGGTGGTTTTTTCTTTGGTTTCAGGTAGTTTCCTGGCATACATGCACTGTTCATTACACTGCTCAATACCCAAGAAGGGATCTCTGCAGAGCTCCAGAGTTCTTTCTCTGTGCCTCTCCTTCCTCTCTGGTGTCCTGTGATCTCTGTCTACCTTGCATTTACCAGACTCTCAGCTTCATCACTTCAACTCAGAGAGTTTGCTGGATTTTATGTCAGTTTTTCCTCCCCACGTCATGGCCTGGAAACTCTGAAGGCCAAGCTCTGGCCATTCATGAGACCATAAGACTTACTTCCTTTGTTTCTTTTCTTTTCTTTTCTTTTCCTTTTTTTGAGACAGAGTCTCACTCTGTCGCCCAGGCTGGAGTACAGTGGTGCGATCTCAGCTCACTGCAACCTCCGCCTCCTGGGTTCAAGCAATTTTCCTGCCTTAGCCTCCCAAGTAGCTGTGATTACAGGCACATGCCACCACGCCCTGCTACTTTTTGTATTTTCAGTAGAGACAGGGTTTTACTATGTTGGCTAGACTGGTCTCGAACCCCTAGCCTCAGGTGATCTGCTCACCTCGCCTCCTAAAGTGCTGGGATTACAGGTGTGACCCACCATGCCCAGCCACTTCCTTTGTTTCTTGTCTGTCAGGGATCGTTGTGTTCATTGCCTGAGTCCACTGTCTTGAAACTCATTGTTTCATGTATTTTGTCTGTTTTGTCTTTGGTCGTTTCAGGAAAGAAGGAAAGTTAGTACTTGAAGCAGACTGCAGTGAGGCTCAGCACATGCCGCAGACTGGCTGCATGCTTTTCTTCCCCCTTTGCTCAGCTGCTGCTTCTCGTCTTTCATTTCTCAGTGTAGCCACCTCTCCTTCAGGGAAATCTTACCTGGGCCCAGTATAGATCACATTATCTTTTGTGGTCATAGAACTCTGTTTCCTTACAGCATCTATCTGAATTCATAATTGTGACTTTTTTTGTCTTTGTTTCTTCACTATACTTTAAGCTAAGCAAATGCAGAGGTCTTGTCTGTTTTATCTGCAGAGCTTAGTTTAATGTCTTCCACATTGTAGGCCCTCAGTATATAATTGGTCAGTGTCTTAATGAGTTACAGTGTATAGTGTGTTATATGCGAAAAGTACTCATATATTTCTGTCTTGTTTTCTCCCTGATACAGATTCTGTTAGCCTATTGAAAATCCAGGATGCAGCTCTTTCGTGTGAAAGATTACTAGAACTTAAAAAAAATCACTGTGAACTACTTACAGTAAAAATTAAAAAAATGGAAGATAAGGTTAATGTACTACAAAAGGAGCTATCTGAAACAAAAGAAATAAAATCACAGTTAGAGCATCAAAAAGTTGAATGGGAACGAGAACTGTGCTCTTTGAGGTATGATAGCCTAGTTTTAAAGAAATGTTTAACTGTTTGTACTAAAGATAATATAGAATTCTTGTAATTGCTGACTTACCTTCTGGGGCTTAGCAGGGAAGAAAGCTTAGTCTTGTGGAGTGTGAAATTCTTGGAAATAATATAACTAGTTCTTAACTATGAACTTCTACTAAATATATATTCTTTTAAATCACTTTAATGGCTATGTAGAAGTTTGTCATACAGAAGTCTCATTATTTATTTAATAGAATAAGTTTTGGGTTTACAATTTTTTTGTATTACAGTTAATGCTAGAAGGAATACCTTTTTATAAATGTTTTTCTATATTTCTAATTATTTACTTTGAATAAATTCTTCAATATAGAATTGTTCATAGGAATTTTTTTTAAAAAGGCCTTTGATCCAGATTTTTAAATTGTTCTCAAGAAAGTTTATGTTAATTTACGTTTCAATTAATAGAGAATGAAATGCCCATTTTTTCAACCTAAATTTTTTTTTTTTTTGAAATGGAGTCTTGCTGTGTTGCCCAGGCTGGAGTGCAGTGGCGCGATTTCAGCTCACTGCAACATCCGCCTCCTGGGTTCTCTTGCCTCAGCCTCCTGAGTAACTGGGATTACAGGCGTATGCCACCACACCTGGCTAATTTTTTATATCTTTAATAGAGATGTGGTTTCACCCTGTTGGCCAGGCTGGTCTCGAACTCCTGACTTCAAGTGATCTACCCTCCTCAGCCTCCCAAAGTGATAGGATTACAGGCATGAACCACTGGCACCTGGCCAAAAAGAAATTTTCAACTTGCATCTTTATTGAATCATTTCCAATATCCTTTTCCATAATATTTACCAGAGGTACTTGTAACAGAAACCTACCAGTTAACAGAATGTTCTTTCATCACTGCCTTTCAAGCATATATGTCCTTTGGAAAAGACTGAAGTGAGAAATTAAAAATCAGAGAACTAGAAAGGAAAGATATTCAAGAACATAGAAATTGTATTAGGGTAATAAACCAACATATGAAGCAGCAGATCACACAATGAACTTTTTATTTTGTAACAATACAGATTTTAAGGTAAGCATCTTTAACTGCAGATTTAGCTTAAACCAAGAAGAAGAGAAGAGAAGAAATGCTGATATGTTGTATGAAAAAATTAGGGAACAGTTAAGAAGGAAAGAAGAGCAATATAGGAAAGAAGTTGAAGTGAAACAACAGCTTGAACTGAGTCTCCAAACACTGGAGATGGAATTGAGGACTGTAAAAAGTAATTTGAATCAGGTAAATTAATTTTGGATAAAAATTTTATATTTTTAACTTTATTTCATCACTATTACTTATCCTTTTGATTTAATATATATTATCTAGGTTAAAAACAAAAATGTTATCTCATCTTAAGCTGACCTATGACCTTTATAACTAAAATTATTCATGGTAAATCTTGACACCTAATAGATGCTCAGTCTCTGTTTTCTAAATGAAGGAATGGAGGATAAGTTGAGTTTAATCACTAACATAAATGTTAATTTAGGCATTTAATGTTAAAATACAGGCTAAATATCTCTAAAATTATGATGAAACTAGTAAAATGTTTGACATTTTATTTCACAATTCTTTATTTGCCTGTATTTAAGAACCGTTTTTGCTCTTTGATGAATTTAGCTGACATTTATGTGATTAAAATTTGAGTAATTCTTGAGTAATAAAGGTTCTTGCATTTTAATATGCTATTTCCTTTTTATAAGTTTTTTTGTTTTAAAATTCTGCTCTTGATTAACCTTTTAGACTTTTAAAAAATGCTAATAGACCCAAAACTTAATATATCTCTAGGTCGTACAAGAGCGAAATGACACTCAGAGGCAACTTTCTCGAGAACAGAATGCCAGAATGTTACAAGATGGAATTCTGACCAATCACCTTTCCAAACAAAAGGAGATTGAAATGACTCAAAGGAAAATGAATTCTGAGGTATTTATATTTCCTTTAGTCATTTTCAAATATGTGTGTATATATATTTGTATGTGTATATATTTTAAAAACCAACTATGTATGCATCTTGGAAAGTATTGAGGATTTTTAAGCCATATATGTATATCTTGGGGGTGGTGGTAGCGTTTTTGGTCCATTGGAAAAAGTGATGTTCTTAATTCAGCTCCACTTGTCTGCAGCAGTCAAGTAACGACATTCAGAATGGCCTCATCCAAAGGAGAAGCTTTTAATATCTTCCATAGGAATTGATGGTCTTTCCACAATCTCAAAACCCTTGCTACTAACAATAGATGCTTGAGTTTTTGGAAGTGATTTCATCGCCTTGATATATTAATGGAGAGGTTAGTTTATTACTTCTACTCACAGGAAGGGAGGAAAAGTACAGCCAGTTCAGTGACCGTATTTTGGATATTAATCTTCTCACTTTTGAGAAGAGTAATAGTGTGCTGCAAGTAGTATCTTATTTATATGCCATGATATATACTTAGTGATAATTTAGTAATAAGTATTTTGTTCCTAGTAAAACAGTTCGGCATATTTCTCCGTTTCACATTATTACGGTTTTAAACATTATGAAGCGGAAACAAAAGTTATTGCGACAACAAATCATCTCATGATTTTCTAAGAGGAGCTCTACAGATTTTGTCCTATTTACCATTAGTGTTGTGAAATAAAAGTCTTCTTTTGTATTTAAATATTTATACCACAGAAATAACTGATTTAGTGAAAGAAGACTACAAATAGAATCAGAAGCCCCAGGGAAAATCATACAGCTGCTTATATTTTTTTTAACTTTTCCTTTTCAAAATCGTGATACTAAATGAGTCCATTGATATAGTAGAAGTGCTTAGTACAATGCCTAGATTTATTATTCATCAATAAACAAAGTTGTTATAACTGACTATAAAGATGTGAGAAAAGTATAGAATATTCTCAGAAAAAAGAAACTTGAAAAACTTCGGGAAATTTCGTCTGTCCAGATATATGCAGAGCCAAGGCTCTTCCTGTGGGTTGGTGTATGGGTTAGATATCAGAATATAAACCCAATTTTTTAATGTGATCAAATTATTAATCTTTTATGCTTTTGAATTTGTTGTACTTCAGGGAAAGGCCTTTCCAATTCTGAGATTCTTAAAAATTTTCTAGTGATTTCTTTTTTACTTTCATGGATTAATTGTCTTCAAATAAATTTTTGAACTTTGGGGAGTTAATGCTCTATAAGGTTTGAGTTTTGATCCAACTTTTTTTTCAATTGGATATACACTTGTTGCAACCCTTTATTGTAAAATGTACAGCTTATTCTTTAATTTCAGAGGAAATCATGATATGTCTTTTTCTTGGGTGCTAACTCAAAGTTTCCTTTGTTTTACTTAGAATTCTCATAGTCATGAAGAAGAAAAAGACCTATTGCATAAAAATAGCATGTTGCAGGAAGAAATTGCTATGCTAAGGCTAGAAATAGACACAATAAAAAATCAAAACCAGGAAAAAGAAAAGAAATGTTTTGAGGACCTTGAAATTGTAAAAGAAAAGAATGAAGACCTTCAGAAGACTATAAAGCAGAATGAGGAAACATTAACACAAACAATATCCCAGTATAATGGACGGCTTAGTGTTCTGACAGCTGAGAATGCAATGCTAAATTCTAAACTGGAGAATGAAAAGCAAAGCAAGGAACGACTGGAAGCAGAAGTTGAATCATACCGTTCTAGATTGGCTGCTGCTATACATGATCGTGATCAAAGTGAGACATCAAAAAGAGACCTAGAAATTGCTTTCCAGAGAGCAAGAGATGAGTGGTCTCGTTTACAGGACAAAATGAATTTTGATGCGTCTAACCTAAAAGATAACAATGAGATTCTTTCTCAACAACTATTTAAAACTGAAAGTAAACTCAATAGCCTAGAAATTGAGCTCCATCACACAAGAGATGCCCTCAGAGAAAAGACTTTGGGTTTAGAACGGGTACAAAAGGACCTAAGCCAAACCCAGTGTCGAATGAAGGAAATGGAACAAAAGTATCAAAATGAACAAGTTAAAGTGAATAAATACATTGGAAAGCAGGAGTCTGTAGAGGAGAGATTGTCTCAACTACAAAGTGAGAATATGCTGCTTCGACAACAACTGGATGATGCCCACAACAAGGCTGATAATAAAGAGAAGACAGTGATTAATATTCAAGACCAGTTTCATGCTATTGTGCAGAAACTTCAAGCTGAGAGCGAAAAGCAAAGTCTTCTGCTAGAAGAAAGAAATAAGGAGTTAATCAGTGAATGTAATCACTTAAAAGAAAGGCAGTATCAATATGAAAATGAAAAGGCAGAAAGAGAAGTAAGTATCAAGAAAGATAAATATTTTTCAAACCTCCCGAAAGAAAATTTAAAATAATATACGGTTATGTAGTTAACTATAAAAATAAATAGATAAGCTTATTTACGCTATCAGTTTAGAAACATCCCTTGTTTTCAGCAAATAAAAGAACTGAGAGATGCTTTACTTTGAGTAAAGACATTGTATCATCTGTGAAATTTTGAGTTTTAAGTTATGAATTGTTAATAGACTAGTATGAATGGTAAACTAATGTGAATAATGTAGTCTTTTACTGCTGAAGATAAAATTTTAATGTTTTTATGTTGCCACATCTTAAGAACATTTCCATTTATCTGCCACCATGAAACAGATAAATGGAAATGCTCATACTTGAAATGAGTATTTTGAAATTAAGATTCAATTAAGTGTGTTATTTTGACAGTTAATTCCAGATTTCCCAGATAAACTGAAGTATATTGCTATATCTCTTAATACTTTTCTGTCAGTAGCTTTTTATATATTTCAGTTGATGTAATTTTATTTTTATTCTTGTCAATTTGAATTGTCTAAAAATATTTCAATCTCAAATTACATATTGTTATGATCTCTCAATTCTTTAAAGCATGTACTTTTTATTAAACCATAATTTGGGACAAATGTGCACTTTAGCAACCATATTTGATTTAATCTCCCCACTGGTATTTATAATTTACTTTGAATATATTATGAGCAAATAATTTGCTCATAATTTTCAATGCCCAGTGACTATCATTTGGGTATAACTTTGTTCAGTACAAAGATAAGTATAGTGATTTGTGATTTATTAGTTTGGTATTGGACGACCATTTTCACAATAATGAGTGGTGGCAGGATTCACAGGCAGCAAGAATGGAGTGAGCAGGGGAGAGTCATAGCAGCTGAGGTCAGGGAGGCAGGTGGAGGCCAGGTTACCTAGGGCCTCTAAGGCCATTGGAATTTACCTGTATTCTGAGATAGGAATCTTTTGGAATAATGTGAGCAAGCAATTGAATATGTGAGGAGCTCTGAAGTTGATCTGATGTTCTAATAAAAAAGAGCAAAAATGTTTCATAGGGTACAATTAATCACTACCAGTTCCACTCACATAACTATTTCGAGACTTCAGTAGGTTGTTAAGCATTATAAATTCATTGGGGGATGAATGAATAATGGGCTGAATCTGTTGTCTAAGTAACGTCATACCTAATTGGCAGGAAGATAACACCTGTGTCCTTAACTGAATTCAGTAATAAACAGGAATGTGTACATATGAGGACAAGAAGGTGAATCAATGTATGTGGTAATTTTTAAAATTATATATGTCATAAATATTATTAACATAATTTATTCTTTTACATAATTAATAATAAGGTGGTTTATAAAATCAGTAATAAAAATGTCTTATCAGGTTGTTGTGAGACAACTTCAACAAGAACTGGCTGATACCCTAAAAAAACAATCTATGTCAGAGGCTTCACTGGAGGTTACATCACGTTATCGTATTAATTTAGAAGATGAGACACAGGATTTAAAGAAGAAATTAGGTCAAATCAGAAACCAAGTATGTATGAAATTTAACATGTCAACAGTTAATCTATAACTGGTTAAATATATAGTGTTTTATCATACTAATTTAGTGGTAATTTAGTAGGTAACCTTCTTTTGTATTTTCGTTATAATTAATTTAAATTTTATTAACTTTTTTTTTTCTTTGAGATGGAGTCTCGCTTTATCGCCCAGGCTGGAGCACGGTGGCACGGTGGCACAATGTCTGTTCACTGCAAGCCCCACCTCCCAGGTTCACACCATTCTCTTGCCTCAGCCTCCCGAGTAGCTGGGACTACAGGTGCCTGCCACCACGCCTGGCTAATTTTTTGTTTTTTTTTGTTTTTTTTTAGTAGAGTCGAGGTTTGACCGTGTTAGCCAGGATGATCTCCATCTGCTGACCTCGTGATCCACCTGCCTTAGCCTTCCAATGTGCTGGGATTACAGGCGTGAGCCACCGCGCCTGGCCTAAATTTTATTATCTTTATAATACACTTGCTGCTTTTTTTTTTTTTGGAGACAGTCTCACTCTGTTGCCCAGGCTAGAGTACAGTGGCACTGTCTCAGCTCACTGCAACCTCCACCTCCCGGGTTCAAGCGATTCTCCTGCCTCAGCCTTCTGAGTAGCTGGCATTACAGGTGTGTGCCAGCATGCCCAGCTAATTTTTTTTTTTTTTTTTTTTTTTTTTTTTGCGACAGAGTCTCACTCTGTAGCCCATGCTGGAGTGCAGTGGCATGATCTTGGCTTATTGCAACTTCCGCCTCCTGGGTTCAAGCGATTCTCCTGCCTCAGCCTCCCAAGTAGCTGGGATTACAGGTGCCCACCACCAGGCCTGGCTAATTTTTGTATTTACGGTAGAGATAGGGTTTTGCGATGTTGGCCAGGTTGATCTCAAACTCCTAACCTCAGGTGATCCACCCTCCTTGGCCTCCCAAAGTGCTGGGATTACAGGAGTGAGCCACCACGCCTGGCCTAATTTTTGTATTTTTAATAGAGGCAGGGTTTCACCATGTTGGCCAGGCTGGTCTCGAATTCCTGACCACACGTGTTCCACCTGCCTGAGCCTCCCAAGTGCTGGGATTATAGATGTGAGCCACCGCACCTATCTTGTTTATTAAACTCTGACTTTCATTCTGCCATTTTTTCTTATAATTGCACATTTAAAAAAATAATATTTACCCTTATGAAAGTTGAGAATTATACATCATTCCTCATGGAAGTTGAGAGAGTTTTTTTCCTGTTAAACAGTATTTTATAGTGATTTTTCTATTGTCATGGTGAAGCAAGCCAGATTAAGTTAGAGGATAATGTTTAATGGAATGTTCCAGAAAATTGTCTTATTTCTTATTTTCACTTTTGTGAATGGATACAGAATCTGTGTTGATTTATTTTATGGATTTCAAATTAATTTGTACAGAAAGGCCATTAACTTTTCTCCAAAATGCAAATATTTTAGGTTAATTTATAAACTATTTAAAATAGGCATTTCCTTCATTTTCCTTTCATTTAACATATATTATAAAAACATAGAAATATTTAGATTATGTATGGTATGTACATCTAAAGTAGAGAATTAAGAAAATTATCTAGATTCCTGTTGGATTTTTAAAAAACAACATTGAGATATAATTTACATACCATACAGTTCACTCATTTAAGGTGTAAAATTCAATGTCTCTTAGATTATTTACAGAGTCGTGTAACCATCACCACAGTCAATTTTAGAACATTGTTATCACTCTGAAAAGAAACCCCACATCCCTTAGCCATCATTACCATCCCTGTCCGTGTCCCTCCACCTTCTCCAGTCCTAGGCAATCACCGTCTACTTTTTGTCTCCTTAAATTTGTCTGTTCTGAACATTTCATATAAATAGAGTCATACAATATGCAGTCTTTTATGAGTGGCTTCTTTTACTTAGCATGTTTCTGGGGTTCATCTGTGTTGTAGCACATATCAGTACTTCATTTCTTTTTATTGTCAAATAATATTCTATTGTATGGCTATACCAGTTATCCATTCATCAGTGGATGGGCCTCTAGTTTGTTTCTACTTTTTGGCTACTGTAAATAATGCTGCGATGAACATTCATTTATAAGACATGTTTTTATTCTCCTGCCACTGGATTTTATCCTCAGGGTTAATCGGGCTGCTTTCACCATCTCTCTGCTTTACTCCTGCTGTTCTTCCTGTCTTTGCAGTTTGTATTTGTCTAGCCTCATTCCTTCAGACCTGGCACACAATTCCCCCTCCTTTGGGAAGCTTTCTCTGACTGCTCTGGCTCTCATTGACCTCACATTTTAGCATTTGCTATCTAGTCTGTGTAGAACAATTTGCCCTTAATTTAACTTCAATTTTATTTTTTTCATGAGAGAGAAACTCGTCTAATTATAAATTTGCCTACGAGGTGAATAATATCTGATATGCCTGTCATGTATCCTTGTATAAACTGAAAATATTTTAGCTTAGCAATTGTTAGGTTAAAATTACTTTATATTATACTAAGAATTTCTTCTTTGAGACATTGATATAATAAAGCTTTTATTCTATTTTTATTATTTTATTTTTTTACAAGCCCATGGCTAACATAGGTGGTTATTCTAAATATATTTTAAGTAATTAAATATAACTGGAAACCGCTTAATCTAATAAAGGAAAGTTACTCAATCAAATGCTCATGTTTTTCTCACTATAAAAAAGATCTAAATTTACATTTCTTTATTATGTAGCCAGAGCTGGGCTTCATAGATTCATACCACTTTACCACCCAAAGAGCTCTGGCTGCAGCTTTTCTGATATGCCATGTGACATAACCTTAGCCTTAAGCTCATCAGAGTGCTTGCTAAAGCAGCTCAGCATAGATACTTGTTGGGAATGACTTGATTTAGGAACCTTGTTTTGCAGTAGAGTCCAGTGTGTTTAGTCCAGTGCTCTGATGGCCATGTAAGTTATGTACTGCTGATTCCAGGAGGTGCTGTTTACATTGTGGTCATCGCCCACTGAGGAGAGCAGAGACAAAGTAATCTATAATTGTTTAAAGTGCTGTTGGCTAGTGGAATTGGCGAAAGTTCTGTGAAGTACTAGGGGTGTATTCTGGGCCTCATGCTCCCCATTTGCTTCCACTTCCAGTGGTGTGAAGAATGATTCAGTGTAGCTGTAGGAGACCTCTTCCATTGGCATGCCAGCTGCCTAAAGTATATAATTTTATTAGAACACAAAATACAGTAAAAATCACAAAAACAGCAAATATATATAGCTTACTATATGCCATGTACTCATCTAAGTACTTCATGTGCATATTCTTTGACTGAATCTTCTTACCATCCCAGTGAAATAGATACTATTACTGTTGCTATTTCTATTTTACCGATGAAGAAACTGAGACACTGAACATTAATTTGCTCAAGGTCACACAGCTGGTAACTGGTGGAGCTGGGATTCCCACCCAGCCGTTCTAGCTTCTGTGTGGATACTGCCTGTCAATTTCATGAAACATCTAGTTGTCAACTAACATGTCATCATGTTAATTTTTATAATCACTGGCATCGCCATGGTCATTCACATCTATAAATATTAAAATTATAGTTGACGTGGTGGTGCTTGGAATGCAAAAATATAAATGCTTACCGTAAGGTAATTTCCTGTCTTTCTCCATTTGACCAAGTTTGTAAATTTGAGTATTTATCTGATAAAATACAGTTTGAAAACAAGAATAATGTGTTTTTGTTGTAGAACGCAGGTTGATAAACTTTTCCGTAAAGGGCCAGATAGTATTATTTTAGACTTTGGGAGCCATGGATACCTGCTGCAACAAATCAGCTCTATGGCCACAGCACAAAAGTAGCCATAAACTATGCATATTAAAGGAATGTGACTGTGTTCCAATACAGTTTAGTTACAAAAAGAGGTGGTGAGCAGATTTGTACTAGATTATTAGTAAAGTGTTTTTTTTTTTTATTCTTTGTTTTAGTTGCAGGAAGCACAGGATCAACATACAGAAGCTGTCAGATGTGCTGAGAAGATGCAAGATCACAAGCAAAAGTAAAATTTAAAACAGCACACACAAAAACATGATTATTTATAGAGCAAATAAGCAGTTATTTATAGAGCAAATAAGCAGTGTAGTATGAGAATTATGTCAGCTATGATCGTAGGTACATCTGTGTGAAGTCAAGGAAAAATTTCAGCATTAAGCAATTTTGAAATGCACTTTTTTTATATTATCCTAGAATTTTGTGCATTATCCACAAACCACAACTAGAAAAATGATAAGAGTTACCAAATCACCTACTTTTGAAACCTTTAAGCATTTATGTAATTATACCTTCAGGTGTTTGCTAAGAAATTACACAGTATTTTAAAAATTTATCTGTGAGAATAATTATTCTAAAATATACATTGCAGGCTTGAAAAAGATAATGCCAAGTTAAAAGTTACAATCAAAAAGCAAATGGAGAAAATTGAGGAGCTTCAGAAAAACCTGTTAAATGCAAATTTGGTAAGTCAACCTCTTAATTTCTGTCATAGTGAAAAGGAATTTTATTGCCTTAATAAGACAAGTAGAGTATCCCTTATTTAAAGTACTTGAGACTAGAAGTGTTTCACATTTTGGGTTTTTTTTTTGATTTTAGAATATTTGTACGTACATAACGAGATATCTTGGAGACAGGACCCAAATCTAAACATGAAATTCATTTGTGTTTCATATATACCTTATATATGTAGCCTGAAGTTAATTTTATGTAATATTTTAAAAATAATTTTATACATGAAACAAAGTTTTGACCATGTTTTCACTGTCATATGTCACATGAGGTTAAGTATGGAATTTTCCATTTGTGGCATCCTGTCCACACTCAGAGTTTCAGAGTTTGGAACATTTTGAATTTCAAATTTTCAGATGTTCCTCAACTGATAGATGGGGTTACATCCTCATAAACACATTATAAGTTGAAAATATTATAAGATGAAATTTAATACACCTACCAAACATGATAGCTTAGCCTTAAACCTGCTCTGAACACTTACATTAGCCTACAGTTTGACAAAGTCATCTAACACAAAGTCTATCTTATAATAAAGTATTGAATATCTCATATACCACGTATTGCTAGCCAGGGAAAAGATCAAAATTCAAGATTTGAAGTTTGTTGAAATTGTGATGGTTTCACACCATTGTAAAGTCAAAATGTATTAATACGTTGACCCCTGGTAAGTCAATCCAACTTGTAGTGGTTTCACACGCTCTTATAGTCAAAAAACCCTAAGTTGGACTGTTGTAAGTTGGGGACTATCTGTATGTAAGAATATTTTACATAATATGATAATCTTCATTGATAAAAGTATTTATTGTATTCATGGTAATACCGCTTGCTACTAGTAGTACAAGTCTTAACGTTATAGAAGTTGACTGAATTCATAACATTAATGAGTTTGGTAGTAAGATTTTTAATATAAAAGATTGTGATCGCCTAAAAACAGTGTTTTTTATGTACATTTTGTTTGTTCATTCATCCATTGATGGACATTTGGATTACTTCTGTCTTTTGCTTATTGTGAGTAATGCTGCTATAGACATTGGTGTACGATTGTGAGTCCCTGCTAATACTTATAATGTCTTTTGAAATTTTAAGAAATTTGAGTAATGATTTGATCTACAATTTGAATTTCTTTTATAATCCAAATTGGTATTCCTCATCAAGAATGGATACTAGGTCACTGTACAAGCATTTTTTCCCCAAAGTAATGTGTTTTTCTCTTTGGATTTTAAAAAAGAGAAACCTGTGAAAAGGTAGAAGTGGCTGCTCCAGCAGGACATCACAGAATAACACAGTGCTCCTAGCACTGCAGATTTAGAAACTTTTTTTCCCATTTATCTGTGTTCATCAGTCTTTCAAAACCTTAACAGTCCCTGCCGGGCGCAGTGGTTCATGCTTGTAATTCCAGCACTTTGGGAGGCTGAGACGGGTTTGGATCACCTGAGGTTAGGAGTTTGAGACCAGCCTGGCCAACATGGCAAAACCCTATCTCTACTGTAAATGCAAAAAATTGCCATATTCCTTACTCATGCCAGGCATGGTGGCAGGTGCCTGTAATCCCAGCTACTCGGGAGGCTGAGGCAGGAGAATTGCTTGAACCCAGGAAGTGGAGGTTACAGTGAGCCGAGATTGCGCCATTGCACTCTAGCCTGGGTGACAGAGCAAAACTCCGTCTCAAAAAAAAAACTAAAAAAACCGAAACAGTCTAGTCTCAGAAAAGTTGGCTATGTAATCCACAATACCAATTTATTGATGTGCCAATTTAATGATGTATTTATTGATGTTCTGCTTGATGTTTAACAAGCAGAACAGGATTCTCTGGTCATTCACACTTTCCTGTGTAGAAATGAAGATCAGAAGGTTGCATTGTGAATACTAAAGTGGAGCAATGAGGTTGATGCTTCTACTAATAAGTTTCTTACTAATAAGTTTCTACTAATAAGTCACAATAGGAAGATTTATGCAACTCTCCTATACAGATATATCTATCAGAAGAAACATCGACAAGATTTTTTTCTAGATTTCATGTGTTAGTCCTACTTTATTGGCATCCTTTTCACACAAGTGACGTGGCAATATATTGATGTGAAGTCTCCTGTGAATGAGAGTGTGGGGGGGACATCCCCTTATATGGGTGTCTTGCAGGAATATATCAACGTCTCAGAAATGGAAAATTTAGTAAAAGTACTGAAAACCTGCTAAGCGTATTCAAAAATAATGCGGGATTTTCTGTAGATTCCCATAGAAATGAGTAAGGAATATGGCATGTAATTATTAGTACACTTTGAAGTGTACACTGTGAATCAAAAATTTAATAGAGACAGCTTTCATCCAACTCATCAATAGCCCCTAACTTTTCCAGAAGGTTCTCATCTCATGTCTTTATGGAAAAGGGAATTATTCAAAAGAAAGCAGAGGCAAACAATCAATAATCTGTCCCTTGTGGAAAAGTTTTGCATTATAAAAGAAAAACAAAGACAAAGTATGCTGGTCGACATCCTAAGGGTGAGTGTGCCCACCCAAGATGAGAAAATAGCACTATACTCAAAATAACACCAATAAGAATCAACATAAAATGTACAAAATTAGCTATCTACAAAAGGAATCTGCACCAAGTAATGGTTTATGGGTGTATGGTTGAGAATATTAATTGTTTATGGAAGTGAACCAGAAGGAAGAGACCTCAGGAAAGAGGTGTGGGATGGAAATCTAGATTAGGGAATCTGGGATGAAGCCTTGAGATTTAAGGAGCTCTTAGAGAATTTAGAAGAGAAATGGAAGGGGACAGAACTCAGCATGAGGGGTTGCTGCATTTAGAAATGAAGTGGGGTCAGAGCAGTCTGGGAGAGGGTATGGTCACTGTTAGTAGTTGCTGCTGAGAAGTAAAGCAGATTAAAGATTAAACAATAGGGCCTTCCTTGATGATTTTCAGAGTTTTAAAATGAGAATTATAAGATTGAAAATTAGATTTTAGTAT
This sequence comes from Rhinopithecus roxellana, assembly GCF_007565055.1. Lineage (NCBI taxonomy): Eukaryota > Metazoa > Chordata > Mammalia > Primates > Cercopithecidae > Rhinopithecus > Rhinopithecus roxellana. The sequence continues at coordinate 106,646,823 of NC_044559.1, forward strand.
AAAAGAAGACAAGTGATGAAAAAGTAGATCTCTAGATGAGACCATGTATTAAAAAATATTAGAGTCTGGCAAGCACTGTAGCTGACACCTGTAATCCCAGTACTTTAGGAGACTGAGGCAGGAGGATTGCTTCAGACTAGGAATTGAGACCAGCCTGGGCAGCACAGCAAGACTCTGTCTCTAAAAAATATAAAATAAGTTAGCCAGTGTGGTGGTGCACGCCTGTTCTCCTAGCTGCTGAGGAGGCTGAGGTGGGAGGATTGCTTGAGCCCTGGAGTTCAAGGCTGCAGTGAACTATGATTGCACCATTGCATTACAGCTTGGTTGACAGAGTGAGACCCTATTACAAACAAACAAAAAGGAAAGTCCAGTGGAAAAACGGGATGATTAAAAATGCCACAAGAATCAGGCAAAAGTTACGTTTTTGTTTATTGTGGAGAAGACAAACTTTATTTAAAGAGAAATGGTTAATAGAAAAGGAAAAATTGAAACTCATGGAAGAATGTTTATAACGAATGCGAGATAGCTCATCTTGAAGTCAGGTGTATATAAAAAATGTAATGGGAACCAGATGAAGGTTTTCTAAAAATTTTCTTAGTAAGATTTGGTTTAACAAAAACTGGAATATCTTGAACTATTGATGACAATGTTTCTAGAGCAACTTTAGAAAGGAGAACATACATCTAAAATAACTGTTTAAAAAAATTTCATTAACACTTAGTATTTTATGTGTAAAAACTTCTATTTTTAACAAATAAATTTTGGTAATTTAAGTTCCAGAAAAGAAATATGAACTGTTTTAAGAAAAGTCATTTTTGAAATCTGTTCTTATTGGTATCAGGTTTATAAACTGATAAACAGTTATAAACTGTGTTTTATAAACCTGACTAAACATATGTTACTCATGAACTCATGAGAAGTAATAGTTTTAAGAACAAAAGTGTTTTGAGAGTTTTAAAAATAATTGAAAATATTTTGTTTCAAAGTCTGAAGATGAAAAGGAACAATTAAAGAAACTTACAGAATTAAAACAGTCTCTGGAATGTAATTTGGATCAAGAAATGAAGAAAAATGTTGAATTAGAAAGAGAGATAACTGGGTAAGATTTTAGTATTTCAGAGCATTTTAACCATTTATTAATTGATTTAACTATAATTTTACTTTATTCAAAACTGGATACAAATTCATTTAATATCTACTTTTTCTTAATGAAATTATTCTCTTTTAAAATGGTTTTAGAAAGTTGCAGCACAATCTGAAACTTTTTGTTTGCCTAATATTGCCTAAATAAATGCCTAAATATTACACTTAGTCTTCAGTGATTTTGAAAACAGTAACAATGCCTTTGGCGTATAATGTCAACTTCTCTCTTCATCTTTTACTTCGAACTTTTATTTCTGAAGATATTTTCATTCTCTTTGGTAATCTTTCTCTCTTTGGTAGTGTCCAAAGATATTCAGATATTTTAATATCTGAAAACCTATCTGTATCACATCAAAAATTATCTTGATTTAGCTTATGCTTTCTTTCTGCCTCGTGTGTGTGTGTGTGTAGGTATAAAATATATCATGGAAATTTACTCATGGAAATTTCCCATGGATAGCTCCTATGTATACCTGAGGTATACATGTTATTAAACTTGTTTGTTTTAAAACACATATGCCTCATACATATACAAATCTATGTATGATTTAAGAGTAAAATGAACAATCGTGTTTTTACTATCCAGATTTAAAAATGGAATGTTACCCGTTGTCTCGGAAGCCCCAACAAGGCTGCTTTTCTATTTATTTGCTGAGTACTTACGTTTGTTCCGATTCTAATTACTATTTTTCTCTCATTGTCTTTCTCTGACATGGTTGTGCATCCCTTTTACTTTTGTTAGCATTGTGCTAGTAAAGATTTCTAGATCTCTTCTGACATGCTCTCTCTGCTCATTTCCTTTCTTCTAAAACTGTTCCCTTTTCCCCTTAACTCAGACATCAAAGATGTTTTCTTTCCTGTCTCTTGTCTACTTTGAATGATCTTGATGTTTTTTGTGCATACTTTCTTTTTTTTTGTACTTTTATTCTTATAAACCGTGGTCAGTGGATATCAAATGTATTGTTATGTCTTTTCCAACCATTTATGTGTAAGTATGTATATGCTTTTCTTTTTTCGGGAGTCTCTCTGTTGCCCAGGCTGGAGTGCAGTGGTGCAGTCGCAGCTCACTGCAACCTCCACCTCCTGGGTTCAAGCAATTCTCCTGGCTCAGCTTCCTGAGTAGCTGGGACTGTAGACATGTACCACCACGCCCAGCTAATTTTTGTATTTTCAGTAGAGACAAGGTTTCACCATCTTGGCCAGGATGATCTTGATCTCCTGAGGTCAAGTGATCCTCCTGGCATGGCATCCCAGAGTGCTGGGATTTTAGGCATGAGCCACTGAGTTCAGCCTAAGTAGGTTTTTCCTCTTCACCTTGGACGCTGATCTCTGGGTTATAGCTAATATTTGATAACAGGTTAATGTTTTATATTAACATATTTAAATGGAAAGGAATAATTTACAAAAACTCGATGTGATTACAGTATTAGCTCTTAATCTGCCATATATGTCATATAAGTTTTCTTCGCATTATTTACCTAAGATTATAATTTCATTAGAGTGTTGTCAAACTATGTCAGATTGAAATAAACGAGAGAATCATGATTTATACATTTGTGTCTCTTATATGCTAAAACATTATGTTTAAATAATTATTAAATGTTTGCCTTTTTAAAACTTGAGTTACTCATTTTGTACCTTCCTGCAGATTTAAGAACCTCTTAAAAATGACAAGAAAGAAGTTAAATGAATATGAAAATGGAGAATTTAGTTTTCATGGAGATTTAAAATCTAGTCAATTTGAAATGGATATTCAGATTAATAAGCTAAAACATAAGGTAATTTTTAATAAGTTTTGGGACCAAAAAAACCACTTAATTTTGGGAAATGTAGACCTCTCAATGCTTTGAACAGTGAAATAAAGATTTTTTTTTTTTTAACTTTAGGGACTTGATACTAATAAAACTTTTTTTTGTTTTTAAGTTCAGGGGTACATGGGCAGGTTTGTTATATAGTTAAACTTGTGTTACAGGAGTTTGTTGTATAGATTATTTTGTCACCCGGGTATTAAGCCTAGTGCCCATTAGTTGTTTTTCCTGATTCCTCTCCCTTCTCTCACCCTCCATCCTCTAGGAGGCCCCAGTGTCTGTTGTTCCCCTCCATGTATCCATGTGTTCTAATCATTTAGCTCCCACTTAGTAGTGAGAACTTGCAGTATTTGGTTTTCTCTTCCTGTATTAGTTTACTAAGGATAATGGCTTCTAGCTCTGGACATAGGAACAGGCAAAGATTTCATAGCCAAGACACCAAAAGCAATTGCAACAAAAGCAAAAATTGACAGAATCTAATTAAACTAAAGAGCTTCTACAGAGCAAAGGAAGTATCAGCAGAGTAAACAGACAACCTACAGAATGGGAGAAAATTTTTGCAAACTACGCATCTGACAGAGGTCTTATATCCGGCATCTGTAAGGAACTTACACAAATTTACAAGGAAAAAACAACCCCATTAAAAAGTGGGCAAAGGACATGAATAGACACTTCTCAAAAGAAGACATACATGCAGCCAAACAAACATGATAAAAAGCTCAACGTCATTGATCATTAGAGAAATGCAAATCAAAACCTCAACAAGATACCATCTCATACTTGCAGGAAAGCTATTATTAAAAAAAGTCAAAAAAATAAACTATTCATCTGACAAGGGACTAATATCCAGAATATACAAGGAACTCAACTCGACAGCAAAAAGAATAAATAATCTAATTCAAAAGTAGGCAAAAAATCCGAAACAGACATTTCTCATAAGAAGACACACGAATGGCCAAAAGGTATATGGAAGAAATACTCAACATCACTAATCATCAGGGAAGTGTACATCAAAACCACCAAGTGATACGATCTTATTCCAGTTAGAATCGCTACTATCAAAAGACAAAAAATAACAAATGCTAGCAGGGCTGCAGAGAACAGGGAACTCTTAGACATTGTTGGTGGGAATGTAAAGTAGTACAGCCATTATAAAAAACAATGTGGAGTTTTTTCAAAAAACTAAAAATAAAACTGCCATATGATGTAGTCATTCTACTATCAGGTATTTATCCAGGAAAAAGGAAATCAGCATATCAGACGGATATCTGCATTCCCATGTTGATTGCAGTACTAATCACAATAGCTTAAGACGTGGAATCAACCTAAATGTCCATAGACAATGGAAAAGAAAAAAATGGTGTATACAGATACATAAAGATGAAAACAACAGACACTGAGGTTTCCAAGAATGCAGAATCTGTACCAAGAAATGTGTTCAGAATCTGCGTGACAGGATCAGTAGAAGTCCAAACCTCGGCATCTTGCAGTATATATAGTAACAAGCCTGCATGTGTACCCTTTCAATCTAAAAATGGAATTTTTTTTTTTTTTAAATAAAAAGATTTGGAGGCTGGGAACGGTGGCTTATACCTGTAATTCCGGCACTTTGGAAGTCAAGGTGGGCCACTCACCTGAAGTCAGGAGTTTGAGACACGCCTTGACAAAATGGCAAAACCACGTCTCTACCAAAAATACAAAAAAATTAGCTGGGCATAGTGGCATATGCCTGTAGTCCCAGCTACTCGGGAGGCTGAAGCAGGAGAATTGCTTGAACCCAGGAGGCGGAGGTTGCAGTGAGCCAAGATTGCGCCATTGCACTCCAGCCTGAGCGACGAGTGAAAATCTGTCTCAAAAAAAAAAAAAAAAAAAAAAAAAACACAAAAAGACGTGGTGTATATACACAATGGAATACTATTCAGCCATAAAAAAAGAATGAAATCATGTCAGTAATATTATGTTAAGTGAAATAGGTCAGGCAAGGAAGATAAATATCTGAGGTTCTCACTCATATGCAAGTGCTAAAAAGAAAACTGAGCTCATGGAAGTAGAGAGTAGAACTGTGAGTATTAGAGGCTGGGAAAAGCAGGAGGGAGGAGAGGTGGGCAGAGGCGTGAGGAAGGGAGGAGGTGTTGGGTGATGGCTACCAAATTAGAGCTGGCTAGGAGGAATGCATTCTGGTGTTCTATAGCACCACAGGGCAAATACAGTTAAATATATTTATTGTGTTTTTTCAAAAAGCTAAAAAGAGGATTTTGAATGTTCACAAGACAAAGAAATGATAAATGTTTGAAGTGATAGATAGGCTAATCCGCTTATACATTGTATACATCTATTAAAATATCTCTGTAGCCATAAATATGTATAATGTTATGTGTCAACTAAAAAGGAAAAAATATTCATCCCATGATAAACTAGAACATGGGCCAACCTCATTGACTCATTTCTAATGAATAGAATGTGGTAAAGGTGACAACATGTGACTTAGGCCTTAGGTTAGAAGAGGCTTCCTATCTCAGATTCCTTGCCCTTGGAACCAAGCCCGATCTTGGGAGGAAGCTCGGGACACAAAGGCAGCTTTGGAGTTCCAGTCCCCCAGGCTTTGAGCTGCGTCCAGGGAACCTGAGGGGACAGAGACAAGCTGTCCTGGCCAATATTTTCCCAAACCACAGGTTCCTGAACAGAATAGATGTTGTTTTAAGCCACAAATTTTGGGTACTTTGTTAGGAAGCAATAAGCAGAAAAAAATATATGTTACAAAAATAGACAATAAGAAACATAATAACTTACACAGGAGAAATTAGTCTCATTTAAAGTAGAATCTAATAAATGTTGAGATTAATTTATTTATGGCAAACAGTGTTAAGCAGATAACCAGGAGAAAGACCTAAGAGCTATCGAGGAGAAAGTTTTTTCTCCAGATGGAACTCAGAATTAAAGATCTGGAATCGGAACTCTCCAAAATAAAAACTTCTCAAGAAGACTTTAGTAAAACTGAACTGGAAAAATATAAGCAACTCTATCTAGAAGAAGTAAAACTTCTAGATAGAGGGGGACTGGAATCTTCTGGTTTGTGCACTAATGTGTCTGGTTGCTGATGGTGGCTATTGGCTGGAACTTTGGTTGGGGCAGGCACCCCGAGCACCCACACTGGAATAGTTTATAAATAGCTTCTTCCATTCTACAGCTTGTTCTCTTCACTCTTAATTATTTCCTTTGCTGTGTAGAAGCTTTTCAGTTTAATATTGTCTCATTTGTCTATTTTTGGTTTTTTGGCTCTGCTTTTGAAAAATAGCCATAAAATCTTTGCCTAGACCACTGTCCTGAAGCAATTATCCCTATCTCTTCTTCTAGTAGTTTTATAGTTTCAAGGTCTTACTTTTTTACGTCTTAAATCCATTGTGAGTTGATTTTAGTGTATGGTGTTTGATAAGGGCCTAGTTTCATTCTTCTGCACGTAGATACACAGTTTTCCCAGCACCATTTGTTGAAGAGGATGTCCTTTCCCCAATGTATGTTCTTAGCACCTTTGTTTAAAATCAGTTGGCTATAAATATATGAATTTATTTCTAGGTTCCTTATTCCGTGGCCTTAACACCAATAATTATTACCCCTTGGAATGTAAGTCAAATTAGCATAAAACATTTGCAGCTCAGGAAAAGGCTTATGGCATTAGAATCTATATTATAGGATTCATCAATTACACTTTTATTCTGGGAGCCATTTTTTTATGAGGCCTAAATAACTCAATAGGAGATCCCTAAAACTTTAGAAATTATAGGGCACACGCCCTATAATTTGGGGGAAGCAGTAAGAGATTTTCTGCTACCCCTTAGATCCATGTAAGGAGGAAAGACATGAAACAATCAGAAAAATACAAGTTGAAGATCAAGTGCAAATGTTGTGTGGCCAAGATGCTGGAAATAAGGAATATATTTTTGTGACTACTGGTGGCTTTGACTTTGTTCTTGATTTTCTGAGTAATTTAAGGGTCCACATTTGAAGAATCTTCTATGTTTCAGGTGACATTTTATTGCAGTTGAATTTATTTCAAAATTTGTTCTTGGTTTTATGTTAGGCTGTTCTCAGGCTACTTCCTTCATTATTACACTATATTATTTTGTCTTCATTCAGATTGATGATCTTACAGCAGAACTGGAGACTGCAGGTTCAAAATGTCTACATCTGGATACAAAGAATCAAGTTCTTCAACAGGAGTTGTTATCTATGAAAACAATACAAAAGAAATGTGAAAAACTGCAGAAGAATAAAAAGAAGTTGGAACAAGAAGTGATCAACCTGAGAAGTCATATAGAAAGGAATATGGTAGAACTTGGTCAAGTCAAACAGTATAAACAGGAGATTGAAGAAAGAGCAAGACAGGAAATAGTAGAAAAATTAAAAGAAGTCAATCTATTTTTACAGGTTAGTTTATGTGTAGTGTGCCTTCATTCATTTCACTGCAAATTGTATTTTGGATAAATACATTATATGTGTTTCCTCTACGTCCCTTATAGCAATTTGTTCTGTAGATTTCTAGAAAGATGATGGCATCTGTTTCTCCCTTTAGATATTTGAGTTTCCATCATTATTATAACTCAATTGATGATTTAGAAGAATGATTTTCATTAGAGAATTATTTGACTATTAAGACCAGTTGGCATAAAACAAAATCATCAGGAAGAGAAAATATTGTGATTTAGAAATTATACCATATTCTTGAATTGTTCTTAAATTACATTGTTCACTTTTTAAATTTTTTTTTTTTTTTGAGACAGAGTCTTGCTCTGTGGCCCAGGCTGGAGTGCAGTGGCACGATCTCGGCTCACTGCAAGCTCCGCCTCTCGGGTTTACGCCATTCTCCTGCCTCAGCCTCCCGAGTAGCTGGGACTACAGGTGCCCGCCACCACGCCCGGCTAGTTTTTTGTGTTTTTTAGTAGAGGTGGGGTTTCACCATGTTAGCCAGGATGGTCTCGATCTCCTGACCTCGTGATCCGCCTGTCTCGGCCTCCCAAAGTGCTGGGATTACAGGCGTGAGCCACCGCACCTGGCTCTTTTTTAAATTTTTAATTAATTTTATTATTCTTTAAATTATCAGAGTTCATGAGTACTAATGAAACAATGATTCAAATGTTTATACCTCAGCCTCCTGGATAGCTGGGACTACAGGTGCACATCACGATGCCTGGCTAAATTTTTAATTCCTATTTTTGGTAGAAACAGAATCTCGCTTTGTTGCCCAGACTGGTCTCGAACTCTTGGCTTCAGGTGATCCTCCTGCTTAGGTCTCCCAAAGTGCTTAGATTACAGGCATGAGCCACCAAACCTGGCTGATAAATATTTTAAACTTAAGCTTGTTTTTTCACATATTTAAAATTACTCTCTGAATCACTAACTCAAAAGTAAAGGAAAAAAAATACACAATAATTACCCAGGTTATATATAAATTAAATTTTATTGAGGTATAATGTACAAATAAACACAACCATTTTAACAGTTTGACCCAAGTATATACTTGAATAACCACCCTCTCAACAGAGAACATTTCCAGAAAGTTCTCTCTTGCCCTTTTTAGTTAATTCCCCCTACTTCATCCCAGGAAACCACTGGGACTTTAAGACAACTTGTGTTGTTTTTGCCTTAAAAAAAAAAAAAAAGAAGAAACAAAGCTGGGCACAGTGGCTCATGCCTGTAATCCCAGCACTTCGGGAAGCCGAGGTGGGTGGATCACGAGGTCAGGAGTTCGAGACCAGCCTGGCCAACATAGTGGAAACCCATATCTACTAAAAACTTTAAAAAAGTAATTAGCCAGGTGTGGTGGTGCATGCCTGTATTCCCAGTTACTCGGGAGACCGAGGCAGGAGAATTGCTTGAATCTGGGAGGCAGAGGTTGCAGTGAGGCGAGATGGTGAGAGCTAGACTCCATCTCAAATACAAAACAAAACAAACAAATTAGGCTGGGCATGGTAGCTCACACCTGTAATCCTAGCACTTTGAGGGCTGAGGTGGGAGGACCGCTTGAGCTCAGGAGTTCAAGACCAACCTGGGCAACAAAGTGAGACCCTGTCTCTACAGAAAATTAAAAAAAATAATTAACCAGGCATGGTGGTGCATGGCTGTAGTCCCAGGTACTTGGGAGGCTGAGGTGAGAGGATCATTTAAGCCCAGGAGTTTTCAAGGCTGCAGTGAGCTATGATTGTGTCACTGAACTGAACCACAGGCAACAGACTGAGACCCTGTCTCTAAAATAAAGCCAAAGAAATGTCTTTCCTCTCTTACCCACATGGGTATATGAGTGCGTGAGTGTGTGTGTGTCTGAGTGAGTGATAAAAATCTACTTCCTTAATAACATGAGTTTGTGTGTCTATGAGTCATTAAAACTCAATAATTTAACAAATTTGTTTTAGTTGGCATAAAGAGCGATTGAGAACTGTGCAGGACCCCTGTGCTTATGAGAGAGGATGGAGGGTGCAAACTGGTAGAAAGCATTTGAAGATTAACAGAGAGCAAATCTGGGCCACTTGAAAATATGTAGCCGTTGTGAGAGTAGAAAGTCTTCGCTACTCATTCTCAGCTTTTTCCCTTCCCTCAGGCTCCTGAGAGATAGAAGTCTTGGAACACAGTCCGTAAGGCCAAGGTGGTGTTATCCATGATAACACAGGTTTCTTCACATGGTATTTATGATAATCTTACAAAGCTCTACATGTTAGCTCTTAGAGACATGGAATGAGAATAGGGAGAAATCTTAGTGATAAGCCAGTATAGTTTCTCATTTTACAGATGAAGAGACTTAGGGAAAGGTTAAACAGCAGGCCCTAAGCCATAGAGCTAGTCAGGCTCAGGATCACACTCTGCGTTCCTTTACTTGTAGTCCAGGTGATTTCATAACCTTATGCTCCAGCAGGTAGAATTACTGTAAGAGATCCAAGACCTTGGGCTTTTTTCTCAACATGTATTTATGTGCACAGCATTTATTCCTAAGAAGCTCTAAGTTCCTATATCTTCCATACAGATGATTGCTTTAATTTACTTTGCCAAGTATATTTATAATATGGAATATCACATCAAAATTTTTAAGCATATTCAAGTCTCCCATGAATGTATTTTAACACAAAAATAATTTTTATACGATTTTCATTCGAAAATACCTATACATTTGTAGTCATTTTCTTTCTTAGGTTTTCCTTATGTTACCAATTATTTTTTATTTTCCATACAACATTTCCCCCCATCGTTAGACATCCGGGTTGCCAGTCAGCCTTTATCGTTTTGATTACTTCATCAAGGATGAAAATGCTTCTCTAGTAGAAACTCACTTTCATTTCTTTGGAAGGTGTATTTGGATTCTCGTTTCAATTAGAGCCCTGGAGTGTCCTCTTATCTCTTTGACCAATGCCTGTTGACACAGAAATCTTTCTCTTTTGGAGTTTGGGTAAAAACAAAACAGCCCTTAGACACCGAGTAGGTGGCCATGGTCTTACTCAGGTTATATATTTTTAATATATTTTTAAAACATATGCTTTTAATTTGTTTTAGGCACAAGCAGCATCTCAAGAAAACTTAGAGCAGTTAAGAGAGAATAATTTTGCTTCAATGAAAAGTCAGATGGAACTCAGAATTAAAGATCTGGAATCTGAACTCTCCAAAATAAAAACTTCTCAAGAAGACTTTAATAAAACCGAACTGGAAAAATATAAGCAACTCTATCTAGAAGAATTAAAAGTTAGAAAGTCCTTGTCAAATAAACTAAACAAGTAAGTCAAAACTTAGAACAGGAAATAAATTAAGCTCATTCATTTGCCTTGAAAGCATAATTCTTAGTGAGATAGATTCATGAGATTAATGGGAAGTGAAAGCTAACTAGGTAATATAATTTTGGAAAATGTTAGTAAATTAACTTACCTTTAAAGTGTGAGTCCAGGACAGTTTATGTCTTTCCTCTGTTTTTTTTTTTTTTTTTTTAATGGCTTTTCCATTAATATTCTTATGTAGTGAACTAGATCTATGTCTTTCAGCTATGTGCTTTTGAAACTTTGTTAGACATTGACATTGTCATCAGATTGTTTATCAGCATTGCCATAAATGTAATTATTAATGAGTTGGGCTGTTTTTTGGAAAATTACAACTTAAACCAGAAGGGTCAAGTATCACTACTACTCTGCACATTCTGGCACTCCATAAATGAGCTTTCCTTGATTGTGATATCTGGTGTTATCACTAGAGGGCGCTGTGAGACAAACTATCCTGTGTAGTTTTTCTACTACTTAAAGGTATTCTAGTGAAATAGGGAATGATTAACGTAGGGATGAAGGGAATTATAATTCATAAAGTGGCTAAAAATAACACCTTGGTTGGCCTGAGGGAGTGTGTGGAAAACAGGTCAGGCCCCACCTCTGATGCCTTGGGAACAATGTTAGGAGCTAACTGCCTTTGAGGCTCTTTAGTTCTTTTTGATCACCAACTCAGCTATCTTCTTTTCCCCTAGAATTTTTTGCTCTGAATTATTCCTTGGTGCCAGATGCCTAATATTTTTCCAGATAATGGGTGAAATAAATGTAAAAGGGCGTTGAAAGCAAATGCTTGCACATGTCTTGAGGATTTTTTTTTTTTTTTTTAAATCTCTAAACTGGTTTACTAAATACAAGTATTTTTAGCTGGGCTTTTTCCTTTGTTCTTAGTTCTGTTAATTGTATGTATCAAAACGATGTTTTTGATATGTTTGTACATAGTGAAATGGTTATTATAGTCAAGCAAGTTAACATATTTATCATCTCACATATTTACTCTTTAAAGACAAGTATTTCTAATGACATCCTCAGGAATCTTAACTGTGGAGCGTTCCAGAAGGCAGCAGGTGTTACCTGTGAAGCCATACATCATTGGTAGCCATTTTCTTCCCTTCCCTACTTTGCTTGAATTGTTTGTTGGAAACTACCCTAGAAACATACGCACTTCTTTTTTTTTTTTTTTTTTTTTTTTTTGAGACGGAGTCTCGCTCTGTTGCCCAGGCTGGAGTGCAGTGGCCGCATCTCAGCTCACTGCAAGCTCCGCCTCCCGGGTTTACGCCATTCTCCCACCTCAGCCTCCCGAGTAGCTGGGACTACAGGCGCCCGCCACCTCGCCCGGCTAGTTTTTTGTATTTTTTTAGTAGAGACGGGGTTTCACCGTGTTCACCAGGATGGTCTCGATCTCCTGACCTCGTGATCCACCCGTCTCGGCCTCCCAAAGTGCTGGGATTACAGGCTTGAGCCACCGCGCCCGGCCAATATGCACTTCTTTAGAACAGTCTAAAAATTATAATTGCATACAGTAGGCATGCTCTGACACGTTTTTCAGTATTAAAATACTGGTTAGTGGGAAATTTCATTTACTCTTATGGTAACTTTTTTAAAAATGCAAGTCTCTTAGGAATCATTTAGGGAAAAGTAAAATATTAAGCATGTGTCTTCTGCAATCTTCACAGAACTAATGAGAGGCTAGCAGAGGTCAGCACCAAACTTCTTGTGGAAAAACAGCAGAGCAGATCTTTGTTCACCACTCTCACTACCAGGCCAGTCATGGAGCCACCTTGTGTTGGAAATCTTAATAATAGTTTATATCACAACAGAAAACTTATTCCAAGAGAAAACTCAGTGATCTCTTCCTCAAAACCACGGACTTCAAATAATAGCGTGGAGAACTACTTGAGCAAGGTTAGTTATGTTGTCTTTTTTCCTTCGGGTTTCAAATTTCTCATATAAGAATTCTTTTTTTGTTTGTGTTTTTGAGACAAGGTTTTACTCTGTTGTCCAGGCTGGAGTGCAGTGGTGCCATCTTGGCTCACTGCAACCTCCGCCTCCGGGTTCAAGCGACTTATGTCTCGGCCTCCCAGGTAGCTGGGATTACAGGTGTGTGCCACCACACCCAGCTAATTTTTATATTTTTAGTAGAGACTGGGTTTCACATATTGCCAGGCTGGTCTCAAACTTGTGGTCTCAAATGATCTGCCTGCCCCAACCTCCTGAAGTGCTGGGATTACAGGTGTGAGCCACTGTGCCTGGCCTCAAATTTCTGATACAATTCTTGTTTTTTATTTGGTGAAATACTGAGTTGTTTAATTGACTTATGCTTGATAAGTAAGGGTCATAATTATCTGTGCTAATAAAGTGAGGAAACAGAAATTTTAGTTTTGTTTTTTTTTAAGTCCCTAGAGCTGTCACTTCCAAGAGATACCATTTGTTAACTTTATTCAATAAATGTAACTACATTGTCACATTTTAAATTTCTTTAAAAGCTGAATTTATTAGAAATGGAATATTATTGCCTATTACCTGATAGTAAAAGGTATACGTTGAGGTACTTTGGCTTTCTTTCTAATGGATTTGAGTTTGGCTGTGGTTGATAGCACTTTGATGGTTTTCTGGCACCATCTCAAGTGTTCTACCCTTAATCATAAGTGAATGATTGGCATCCAGACACTTAACCACATATGGAAATTTATTATTTAAAGAACTCCAAGATAAATACTTTTTATGAATTAAACCTCTAACACTGATTAATTAGTATTTTTAAGTTTTGTCATTTTGTTACATAGGATTACATCCTTAGTTGCTATTGTTACAGCATTTTTCTCCCAATTTTTGTAAAATGTGTCTATTACTGGGCAATTGCACAGCAGTTTTTAAATAGTTAAGCAAATATGTGAATTTAAAAAAGGCACTTCACTTGTGCCATTACTTGAATTTGATGACTAAGACGGCAATGATATCAAGAGTGTTTAGTAAGTATGATCAAACAGAATTATTTTCTTCCTACCCAGAATTTCATGTAAAGCCTCACAGGGTCCCCATCTTTACAGTTGCAAGATCCTAGCTAGCCAATATCATGTTCATCATTTTGTTAGCTTAGTTTTGTCTTGCTTTTCTGGGACAATAGAAAACCCATTGAAGAGGAACCTTCCAATCCAACCTTATGATTTCACTCATAGTATGACTCCATTTCTGGGGATCTCAAAATGAATTCAACAATGACAAGTTATAACAATTGTAGACTTGGTAGGGAAAAAAAAATAATTCAACTATGCTTGATCCAGTTTAAGATACTTGTCTAACTTTTGACCATTTTTGACTAGGGGGACAAATTACAAAAGCTGGTTGCAGTGGTGAACACCTGTAGTCCCAGCTACTTGGGAGGCTGGGGCAGGAGGATTGCTTGAGCCTGAGAGTTTGAGGTCGTAGTGTGTTTTTATTGCATCTGTGAATAGCCGCCACACTCCAGCCTGGGCAACATAGCAAGACCCTGTCTCTTAAAAAAATTACAAGACACATAAAACATTTGTTTGAACAAAAATAAATAAATAACTAGTCCTTGTTATGTATCATTAAAATATCCATTTTAATCAGTGCACATTAGCTTAAGAGTTAATGGTATTTTCATGATCTTAATGCAGAGAAAAATAGTGTAGACTCATGTTAAATGAGACCTCAATGTGGTTTCTTTACCAGGCCTCATGTCCTAACAAATCACAGAAGAACAAGCCTAAGGTTTTTTAGACAGTACTGCAGCCAAGTGGCTAACAAGGAACAAATTAAATGATTGTTTTAATATATAAATTACAAGATCCTAGCCAGCTAATATTTTTTTCATCATTTTATTAGCTTAGTTTTGTCTTGTTTTTTTTGACAATGAGATGATCACGGGCTAAGTGCTTCAGGGTCATGAAATTGTCCTACTGGGTACAAAAAGAAAATGAATGTCAAATACTTCTGTAGGCCAGATGCTCATGCCTATAATCCCAACACTTTGGGAAGCCGAAGCAGGAAGATCACTTGAGCTCAGGAGTTCAAGACCAGCCTGGGAAACATAGTGAGACCTCATTTCTGCAAAAAATTTAAAAAATTAGCTGGGCATGGTGATGCATGCTTGTAGTCCCAGCTTCTCGGGAGGCTGAGGCAGGAGAATCACTTGAGCCCAGGAGATCAAGGCCGCAGTGAGCTATGATCGTGCTTCTGTACTCTATCCTGGATGACTGTGAGACCCTGTCTCAAGAAAACCAAAACAATAACAAAAAACCTTCTGTAACTTATTAAAGCATGATGCAAATATAAAATTTTCTCATTAGTTCCTACCAGAAAACTCAGGTAACAGCATTTTATAAGATGATGAAAGAGTGTATAAATATGCAATGTAAGGGAGGATTTTTGAGGAAATATTTTTTCTTGATTTTTTGGGGGGACAAGGGGGTGTTTATTTGTACTATTTCTGGATAAGCTGAAAAATATTCCATTGGTATACATGGTTTCTTTGTGGGGCACTGGTTTGCCAAACCATGTTAGACTTAAAAAAAGAGATTAAAAAGGACTATTCTATCAAGTCAAGTGTGACTTTCATACCTTAAAAAAATTTTTTGAAAGAATAGAACTTTTCTTTTAAAAAATGGCATGAAACTATATTCCATAAAACAGATAGAAGTAGAGCTCTCTGGCTAAAGGAGGGTTAGGAGCTCTGAAGTTGTGACTTCCTTATCCCTTAATCCTGCAATATCCTCTGTAGATCCTTAGATTTCTGTGGGACAGTTTGAAAACTACCAGTTATGAAAGAATCCAATTAGCCAAAATTTGTTGGTACATTATTCTTCTATAATTTTATCCTATTCTCAAAAAAGCATACATGAAGTTGCAGATGTGCTCCCTTTATTAATGTTGGACTTCAAGCTACCTCCACCATCTGAAGCATAATCCCCACCTGGAAATAAACAGAAAGTCCATAGAGAAAGGAGGAGCATTTTTATAAAACATAGTTTATTTATTTTACTCTATAATAGCTTTTGATTTCTTATTATGCATTAAATTATTAGCATGAGAGATTAGAAATTTATTAAGCTTTTTTTTTTTTCTCTTTTTTTTAGACGGAGTCTGGCTCTGTCACCCAGGCTGCAGTGCGGTGGCCGGATCTCAGCTCACTGCAAGCTCCGCCTCCCGGGTTCACGCTATTCTCCTGCCTCAGCCTCCCGAGTAGCTGGGACTACAGGCGCCCGCCACCTCACCCGGCTAGTTTTTTGTATTTTTTTTAGTAGAGACAGGGTTTCACCGTGTTAGCCAGGATGGTCTCGATCTCCTGACCTCGTGATCCGCCCGTTTCGGCCTCCCAAAGTGCTGGAATTACAGGCGTGAGCCACCGCGCCCGGCCATTTTATTAAGCTTTTTAATTTCCTCTAGCAGTGTTCAGTTTCTCCTAAACTATTGCTCTGTCCATTTCAAAAACCATTGATGGCACCTTGTCTACCTCAATAGGACAGTCATTAATGTCACCAATACATTTTTATCTCCTTTTTTCTTCCATAGTCTGTATCAGGCACTGTGTTAAGTTATTTAACTGGAGACAATAATTCTAAATTTGTATTAAGGGAAATATGAGGAAAATGTGTGATTTAAATGTGTGATTTAATGGTAAAGTAGGAATGAAAGGGACTTTTTCAAAGTCATTTAATATTTGCCAGTTTTCACTTTGAATATAGGTAAAACCTTCCCAGTTTTCCATCAGCCAGGACAAAACCAGACTTGTCAACACACAAGACCCTTTTCCTAAGTTTTGGAGTGTCCCTCCCAGAGCCGCTCCCTCCTGGGTTTTGGGTCTGCCACTTTTCCCTTTGAGCCTTTATGTCTGACCTGGTGTCCTTTCCTCAAAAGTAGTTGCCCTCAACTGTCATTTATGTGGTAAAATATTCACCACGCCGGGCGTGGTGGCCAATGCCTGTAATCCCAGAACTTTGGAAGGCCCAGGTGGGTGGATCACGAGGTCAGGAGTTCGAGACTAGCCTGTCCAATATAGTGAAACCTCATCTCTACTAAAAAATACAAAAATTAGCTGGGCGTGGTGGTGCGCGCCTGTAGTCCCAGCTACTCAGGAAGCTGAGGCAGGAGAATTGCTTGAACCTGGGAGGTGGAGGTTTCAGTGAGCTGAGATTGCACCAATGCACTCCAGCCTGGGCAACAGAGTGAGGGGGGGGAAAAATAACCTCTACTTAAATTTGTTATGCAAGAAGTATTCTCTGTCTAGACAGTTAAGATTTCTTCAGTATTAGAGTAAGCAATTTGCTAAGAGTATTTCATTTTTATCTAAGCAAAATATACATATTATGAAAGTATTTGTAAATAGGGTATAAAGAAATAATAAAATTTATTACATGTAGGAAATAAATATTTAGGAGAAGTGAGAAACTACATTACATTAGTAGTTCCTTAATATAAGTCATGTAAAAATGTATATTTATGTCATGTTTATTAATGAATAGCAATATAAGATTTGTTCAATAAAGGCTTCTCCTTTTATTTAGTATTGAGTTATTACTTTTACAGGACCTGTCTGCTAATGCTGTTGTCACATTATTCATTTTATAAGGCCTGTCTATAATATTACTGTCACAGAAATATATGGAAAACAGTCTTACAAAAAATTGGGAAACCTGTTAGTCAAAAAATTTTATCTTCATACCTAACATTTTTAAAAGCATTGGATATCATATTATCATTATCACCACAAAGTACCTATTATACTCACTATATAGTGTGCTATTTCAGACCATATTCTGGGTATTTAGAGAGAGAATACCTTTTATAAAAAAGATTTAAATAAGAACACTCTAAATGGGCCACTTGCAATATAGTTTGAAATATTCCCACACATTTCATAGTTAAGTATATAAATAAAATTAGATGTTTAAAAAATTGGTACTAATTTTTGAAATCAAAATTACAATTAAAGAACTATACATATTTTTTTGTTTATAATTCTACCAAGTTGTGAATCAAAGAAACTAAGCTGGAAAACTAGCTCGAACTTACATTTATCACTTTTTGAGCAAGTTTTCTGAAATCTTTGTGTTTACATGAATAAAGAAATGTTACTTATAATATATAGGTAGGATAATACTTATTTTCACTTACTTTTTTGCCAGTAGAATTTTCACATGACATTATGATAGTATCACTTTCTTCATGTATATATTGATGATTTTGTACCAAAAAATAGCATAGAACATACTTTAAAATTTCAATTTTCTAAAAGTAGACAATGGAAAGGGTTCAAGCAATTCTCCTGCCTCAGCCTCCCGAGTAGCTGGGACTACAGGTGCACGGCACCATGCCTGGCTAATTTTTTTTGTATTTTAGTAGAGACAGAATTTCACTGTGTTGCCCAGGCTGGTCTCAAACTTCTGAGCTCAGGCAATCTGCCTGCCTTGGCCTCCCAAAGTGCTAGGATTATAGATTTGAGCCACTGTGCCCCACCAGAAAGTTTATTTTAAGGAAAAATCCATTAAAGTGAAAAAACTGATTAAGCTTTATAAAGGTCAGAGTTTTGCTAAGAATTTCAAAGTAATGCATTCATTGCAAACTATGACTTCAGTTGTTTAACCTTGTACTAAAAAGAGAAAATATCACCTGACATTATGTATATGCAATAGACCAATATTAATTGTACTTTTTATCAGATTAAACATTACACATTTTTAAAATCTAAACTTAAGTAGGAATTTTATTTACGTGATTATTTTTATATTTAAGCAATCGAGTTAAATGTAGTCTTTAAGCGTATTACAGGCCACGTTTTGTAAGTGATATATCATTCCCATGATAATGTCTCTTGTCTAACTTAAACATTATAAATAACTTGTGACTTATTTCAGATGCAGCAGGAGTTAGAAAAAAACATAACTAGAGAGCTCAAAGAAGGTAGGTTGCCAAACTTCATGAATTAAATTTAGATTGATTAATTGATTTCTGAAATAAACTGTAAATGGTGAGTGGGATCCCTTTCCATTTTTTGACTAATAGATACTACATTAAATGTTCTTTCTTACACACATCTAATGAAAGATGTGAAAACATAAATATTCATAGTGAAGAGTATACTTCCTTTGTCTCATTAATTCATCATGTTCCATAGCTTTAAAAAAATCTCAAGAAGTCTTTGCATCTCTTTTTTTTTTTTCCGGCTCTACACTTTCTTCACTTCTGCCATTCCCATAGAACTGTAGCCAGCGTGCAGAAATTATTCTTAGAAAACAAAGGGATCATCAACTTCTCAGGGGTATGGTGGTGATTTAAGGCCCAGAGAGCCCAGACTTACCTAGTAATACCTAGTCTGGAATTACAGTTCATAAGCAGTTGCCTGACAGGTGACATTTTAAATCTCCAGTCATTTACTTTGTCATTGGTTTCCCTTTGCCCTCAGGAGAAGCTCCAAGTTCCTTAGCATGGAATAAAAACACCCACATCAATGTGGTCCTTGTCATGTCATTCAACCTTATTTCTCACCCCTTGCTGTTCTCCGGGCCCCTTTGCTCTGGCATGCAGCCACCCTAGACCACGTGGAATTCCACAGGGATTTTCCTCAGCTCCAGCTCTTGGCATTTGCTTCTTCCTTCTGTCTGGCATGTTTTCCTTGTCCTTCAGGTATCAGTCTACACATTGCCTCCATCAAAAAGCCTACATTATTGACTCAGAACTGGGATAGGTGTCCGTTCTCTGTGTTCCAGTAGTGTCCTGTCTTATACCTCTCATGGTATCTGTGACTCTGTATGGAAATTGCATGTTTGTCTGTTTTTT
Source organism: Rhinopithecus roxellana (assembly GCF_007565055.1). Classification (NCBI taxonomy): domain Eukaryota; kingdom Metazoa; phylum Chordata; class Mammalia; order Primates; family Cercopithecidae; genus Rhinopithecus; species Rhinopithecus roxellana. The sequence goes on from NC_044559.1 coordinate 106,666,360, forward strand.
CAGATTATAGCATATGTTTGTTAGAGATGGATCATATCATCTTCATCTTGTAATTCCAGTGCTTACTTTGCTCATGGTTGTTGAATAAATGAATGAAGAGAAGCTCTGATATTTAACCATAAGGATAAATTAATTCAATGTGCAACCATGGGCAAATTATATTTAATAGTAATCTTGTATAATAGTTGTGCATAGATATATTTCTTTATTAAAACTGACAAAATTCTCAGCTGTCTTACTGACTTTCACTTAGTTAACTTTGAAATCTTTTAGGTAAAGAATATAATTCTTTCTTTTTCATTTTAGCTGCTGCTGAATTGGAATCTGGATCAATAGCTTCTCCTCTAGGATCTACTGATGAGTCAAATCCAAATCAAGATCTGGTTTTGAAAGCATCAAGAGAATATGTACAGATTTTAAAGAAAAATTATATGATCTGAAAGATAAAATTTTATTACTGGGCTGTTTATGTTACATTTTAATTGTTTCTCATTAATATTAATATATGACATGTAAAAATCTCTATTAAAGGAAAATATTTTTGTATCATATGTGTCAGATCAAAATTTGTATAGTATTTTAAACAATGTTACTTGGCTTCTTTAAGTGGATTTTGCCAGTGAAAACCAGGAATATTGAGTTTTACATGCTCAAAGTGCCCAAAGTCAGCTGTTTAAACAGCCAAACCACGAAGTTGTCATTAATACTTTAGTGCAGTTAATTGATGGCTTATTTGTATTTTGTAATTTTTATCACTATATGTAGTGGTAGAGTTGAACTTAGACATCATTTTGTTGTGCAGGAACTATGGTCATTGTTCATGTTTGGATGTATTACAGTTGTTACAGTGCCATCAAATGTACATAATTTTAAGCACTGATTTATATAGCTCTTCTCGGGGAGAAATAAGATTTGCCTAATTCACCTTTTCTGTTTGTTTATTTATTTCTAATTAACCTTTTTGGAAACAGTCTTCAATTTAGAGAAAATTTCCAAAGTTTAATGCAGACTTTCCCCTCCGAACCATTTGAGAGTAAGTTGCTGACATTATGCCATCACCCCTGATTACTTTAGTGGGCATTCCTACAAGTCAGGACATTCTATGTAACTACAGTGCAAACATGGCAATCAGAAAGTCAACATTAATACATTCTAGTTTACTTCTCTGTAATGTCCTTTATAGCAAAAGGATCCCATTCCAATCCACGGCTTGTATTTAGTTGTTGTATCTCTTAGATTCTTTCAGTCTGGAACAGTTCCTCAGTCTTTCCTTGACCTTCATGACCCTGAGTATTTTGAAGAGTAAAGTCCAGTAATATAGAATGTCCTTCAGTTGGGTTTCATGGTGATTAGGTTTAGATTACATGATTTTTTGGCAGGAGTATCACAGAAGTGACCCAGTGATCTTCTCATTGCATCTTACCTGTGACCCTCCAGTTTTGACTTGCCCTGTTACTGGCAGTGTTAGCATTGATCACTAACAGTGGTATCTGCTGAATTTCTCCTCTGTAATGTCATTTTTTCACCTTGTGGTTAATTAGTATTTTATGGGGAGGTAATTTGAGACTATGTACATATCTCTGTTCCTCATTGAACCCTCAATTCATTTACTTCTATCAATATGGGTTCATGGTTTATTTTATTCAATGGGTTATCATTCATTTAAGTCATTATTAAAATTTGTTTTTCTTTTAAGAAATACTCTATTTTGACAATTTCAGACTTACAGAAAAATTATAAGAGGTAGTACAAATAATTTTTGGATATTATTCCCCAAATGTTAACATTTTACTACATTTACTTTATCCTTTCTTCCCCTTCTCCTCCTCTGTTTCTAGATAAATATGAATATAGGTGTTTATTACAGATATTTTTTCTGAACTGTTTGCAGGTTGCAGACATGATGCCTCTTTATTTCTAAATAATGCATATTTCCTAAATACAAGGAATTACCTTACATAAGTGTAGTTTAATGGTCAAAATCAGGATATTAACATTGGCTCAATGTTAATATCTAATCTATAGACCTCATGCAGAGTTTGCCAGTTGTCTCCAAGATATCCTTGATAGCCGAGGAAAATTCAAGATGGGGGATTTTCACCAGGTGTGTTGTGTTGGTCCAATTGTCCCGTTTCTCTAGTCTCCTTTAATCTGGGACAGCTGCATGACAATCTTTGATTGTCATGACATTTATGTTTTTGGAGAGTATAGGCCAGGTGTTTTGTAGGCTTTGTCTCCATTTTGGTTTGTACAGTGTTTCCTCATGATTAGCTTCAGGTTGTGTCATTTGGGCAGGGCTTTCACGCAGGCTGAGTTCTCTGCAGTGCAGCATCTGGAGGCATCTGCTATCACTCACTTCCATTACTGGCCAATGTTGACTTTGATTATTTGGTTTGTTCAGATAATCAAAGTCCACATCCTGCCATGTTTGTCCATGGTAAAGCTACTATATACTTCGTATTTAAGAAGTATCTTGTATAAAGATACTTTGAGATTTTGTAAATATTTGGCTGCTACTCAGAACTTCAGCCACGAGATCAAGCCTTTCATTGGTGATTTGTGCTTGAATCAATTATTATTATGATGGTTACCAAATGATGATGTTCTTATTCCTTTATCCCTTCTATATTGATAAATACAACAAAACCAGTGAACAAATAGAGGGAGAAGGGAAAGCTTACTAATTTGGTGTTCAGATGCCCCTGGATTTGGCCAACAGTAGCCATTTCAAGCCGACTTTGTGTCCTTCTGAACCTGTCCCCCTTATTCTTTGAATACTTCAAGAGTCAACTGTATTTTTAACTTCCTTTTCTGACAGTAACCTGGCTCCCTTCATCCTGAATATATATTAAGTACTTACTTCATGCTGTCGATAGGCTTTGGAATCTGACTTTAAGTGAAATGACATATAACAGAACCAATTTTGCCATAGGCTAAATGATACAAATAAAACATACATATCGTTGACATATCGTTGGTCACAAAAACATCACTAAACTTCTAAGTGAAGACCCCAAAACATGAATACTAAACATTGAAATAAATGTGAGCTCTACGTATATTTAGGAAAGATTAATTTAAAAAATTAAGATACCACCCAGTTTTGGGTGCATCAGTGAGTGAGAGTGGTTGTAGTGGTGGTGCTGTGTTAAATCAAGGAATAAATGATGCAAAGTGAAAAAAGTGTCAGGAGCACCTGCTGCCCTCATGCAGCTATCTGAACACTATTTTTGTGTTCAAAAATAGTCACAAATACGGCAGGCTCATGGAGCACTTTCATACCACATGATTGTGTACTGCAGCATTTGTGTTATGACCATAGACCCTACAACATTTTATAGTAATTTGCATTCATTTGTTCCTTGCTTAACCTGCTTATTCCAGTTCAGGGTCACACATTGTTGGAGCCTCTCCTGCACTTAGGGGTGCAGCGGGGGAACCAGCTCTGGACAGGACATATCCCATTGCAGGGCCACTCACATACACCCGCCCTCACTCTAACTGGGACCATGTCATGACATCAGCACATCATATGACCTAACATGCCCAGCTCTGGGATGTAGGAGGAAACCAGAATACCTGGAGGAAACCCACACAGACAAGGGGAGAATGTGCAACCTCCACATAGATGGGAGCCCAGTTGAGAATTCTTTTTCTCCTCAGTGTGACAATGAAATGATGTTGTTCAAGAATCTGCTATATTTACTGATTTGTTCAATCCCCGTGTGTGTAACCAATCTCTTGTGTCCCAGCCCCTAAGCAACTGTGCTCCCCAGTCCCCCTTGGACTCCAGCACCCTTCATCAGGTTGCCTCCACCGCTTTTCCTCCCAAGCTGATGCTGTCTTCACTCCATCCTTTCCCAGACACCCCGTGCCAGGCCATCCTCTTATGTAGATGCTTCTGCCTCACATGCTGTAAACCCATGTGGGACTATCCCTTCCCCTGTGTGGTTGCCTCCTGACTCTGTCTTTGATACCTCATTCTATTCCATCTACCTTTCAGGGGTGCCCTTACTTGACCTCCAACCCTGTAGAGGGTGACACTCCTGACATAGGAGATGGAAAGAAATTATTTAGGCAGATAGCAAGGGTAAAAGAGTCCTTGGCAGAATTTCTCTTTTAACAAAAAGCAGGTCCCAAATCATTTCTAACAAGGAGCAGCCTGAAAAATCAAGCTGCTGACATAAATAAGCAAGCTGGAAGCTTGCATGGGTGAATGCTGGCAATTGTGCCAATAGAAAAGGGCTACCTGAGGGCGAAGTACTTTCAATATGGAGGCTCCATCTTCCCTTTTCTTTGTACAGTAAAGGAACAGGCAACATGGTGCTGGCCAGGCAGAGAACTCATCTGCATAATAAAAGATTAGGGTGTGGGCGGCCAGATTTTCATGCACTATGCAAATGGCACACCTAGCCCTAACCAGGTTTTGGCACCTTATGCAAATGGCACACCTGGTCTGACCAATCTTTTGTGCCCTGTGTAAATCAGACACCACTGCCTTAAGTTCATCTATAAAACCGTGTGCATTTTGCCGCAGACTGGAAGACCTGCCCGGGACCCTCTCTCTGCAGGGGAGAGCTTTTCTCTTTCTCTCACCTTTCAAACCTCTGCTCTTAACCTCACCCCTGTGTGTCCACATCCTTGATTTCCCCGGCGTGAGACAATGAACCTCAGATATTACTCCAACAGTAATGCTGCTTCGCTCCCACACTTAGGCCGTTTTCATTTTATCCAGACTCCAGCCCCTCACTCTGGGCCACCACAACTGTTTTTGTTTCCAGACTTAGTCCCCATACTTTTGAACTGAAATGTTCAGGAAGAGAAAGGAGAATAGGACTCCACACACCATTTATAATCAACATGCCGAGCTCTACAAAGCAAGCATTTTTTATTGGGATTGCACTGAGTCTATAATTTGGGGGAAAAAGACATTTAGAATATTGAGTTAGTCTGTCTTTTTTTTTTTTTTTTTTTTTTTTTTTTTTTGAGACAGAGCCTCACTCTTTCACCCAGGCTGGAGTGCAGCGGTGCAATCTCGGCTCACTGCAAGCTCTGCCTCCTGGGTTCACGCCATTCTCCCACCTCAGCCTCCTGAGTATCTGGGACTACAGGCGTCCGCCACCGCGCCCAGCTAATTTTGTTTTTGTATTTTTAGTAGAGACAAGGTTTCACCATGTTAGCCAGGATGGTCTCCATCTGCTGACCTCATGATCCACCCGCCTCAGCCTCCCAGAGTGCTGGGATTACAGGCCTGAGCCACTGCGCCTGGCCTATTCTGTCTTGTTAACTTACAAAAATCTTGCATATATACATTTTTAGATTTATTCCCAGTTATTTGATACTTTTGATTCTATTCTTACATTTTATTTCCTGTTTCTTATAGAAGTAAAATCAGTATTTTATGTATTAAACTTGGATTCAGCTATCTTGATAAATTTATTTTCTATTTGAGTATTTTATCTGTAGAATCTTGGATTTCCCGTATGCACACAAAAATATCTGTAATCGTGACAGTATTGTATCCTTTCCAATTCCTGGAGTTTTTGTTTTTCTTTCCTACTACAAGAATGATGTTGAATAAAAGGGTTGAAACAGTAGGCATCCATATTTTGTTGAAATTACAAAGGGGAAACAATATTTTTCAATAAGTATGTAGATGGCAGGCTTTTGCTTTTATGATGAATATCCTTCATTATTGTATAGGTTTCCTATTGCTGCATAATAGGCCATCACAAACTCAGCATCTTAAAATCACACACACTTATTATCTCACGGTTTCGGTGGGTCAGGAGTTTGGGCATGGTCTATCTGGGTCCTCTGCCCAGGTTCTCACAAGGCAGTTGTAAGATCTGAGGTTTATTTTGCTGTAAAAAAAACTTTTCTCCTGGGAGTTTCAGCTGGTTTCCATCAAGGAAGCTGAGCTTGTCTGCTTCTGTGTGGGCGGAGGGTGGTCTTCAATCTGGGCCCCATTGCTAGGTAAGGAGCTGAGTTGGGAGTTTGTCTTGCAAATTCTCTATAATGACTAAAAGTTTTGGCAACCAGCTGGTCTTAATGTCTACTTGCAATTGGAGTTCTCAGAAATTGTGTAATTTGTGTGATCATTGTTTTGCTTAGCTGTTTTTGCTTGTTTGTTTCTATCTTTTTGGGATTTTGTTGTTGTTGTTGTTGTTGGTTTTGGTTTGTTTTGGTCTCAAACGTATCAGATTTGATGAATTCTAAACCCCTGTAGCCTATGAGCATGGAATTTTCACTCCAAAGGAAAAAAGAGCACCGTGCTTTTCTCAGCCTTTCAGGGCATTCTCAGGTGACTGAGAATCATGTGAGGGTGTCTGGGAGAAATGCCTCCTAAGAGCAGCGGTGGCTCCAATGAGGTTTCTCCCTCAGGAGAACATAATTAGGGCCTGTTCTCACCTGGCAGGTGCATATAAGGAGCTGACCCCTCCCACATCTTAAGCCCCTGACACATTGTACCAGGTAGTTGTGACACAGGTGGACCAAACCAGTTCAGAGAGTAATTGCCCTGGAAAGCTAGGTCCGCAAGCAGCACACTTTGGGTCTGACACACTCACCGACTTAATAATATCTGAAGGAGAACTCTAAACTATGGAAAATGAGGCCTCTACATTGGCTAAAATCCCAGCAGCTGTGCAACAAAAAATTGCAACCTTAGAAACTCTGGCTGGGTATTTGCAAATTGCTTATGGTGAATTGTCATGCAAATATTTGGTCAAATGGACAACTATAACCAAAACAGACTCTAAGTTACAATGGCCTAGATGGGGATCTTCTGAGATGCCCAAATTAGTGCACCTGTGAACTAGAATAGAAAAGGCACACACAAAAACTAAACAGCCAGAAGGAGAGAGCTGCTTTCAGTGATAGCTGGAGAGGAGCAAAATGGGGGAAGACTGCCTCATCTCCTTATAGGAGACCAAGAAGCAACTTAGAGATGCTGAGAACCCTCTAGTGCTTTATCTCAAAGAAATCTTCAGAATCACTTACTTCCCTCTTGGTGCCTTCCCCACCTCCAGGTATACCCCTAATTTACCCCAACCTCTTTGAGCTTCCTGGACCAGATCTGTTCCCTCCTCATGCATGCTCCAGTCTACCATCTTCCCCTCCTCGACGGCTGCTCACTCAGCAGAAGGCAGCAGGGGGTCTAACTTCCAAGACTCTACCTCGTGCTGATTATCTGACAGCCCCAGTGGCACCCTCTCATCTGGAAGATGGGAAAAGGGGGACCCTATCGGGACATCTCTCATGATTGCCCTGTTTTGAAAACAACCAATAACAGATAGAGGAACCCCAGCATTTGTCTGTCGAATCTGGTCAAAGGCTGAGCTACAAGGCACAGTTACAGAATTTCCTGACCTCCATAAAGATCCAACTGGGTTTGCCCATGAATTTGAGCTCATTATCAGAACTATGACCCAGGTCGTTCAGACCTTTACCAACTGGTACACATGCTTGTTTCAGATGCTAAAGCTAAGGAATGGCTAGAAAAAACATAGACATCAGACCCTTTAGCAGACTTGATCCTCAAAGGCCCAATAGAATGACAACAATCAGCCCCCAAAAGTCCAGAAGACAGGCCCAAAGATGTCTGCAAGTGAGCGCCTGCTCTGCTAAATACTCCCTCAATGTTCCAAAGGGTTGTGGATTGAATAAAATCTAGCAGTGCCACCAGAACCCAAAAGAATCAAGATAATTTTACGTTTTAATAAAACTTTGCAACAGTATTGCAAGATGTCAGCTGACTGCTTTGAAAACACTAAAAATGATACGTTATTAAATGCAAACTTTTAAAACAGACCAGATGATGATTTAGCCACCCTAGTAAACTGGGTTGTGGCTGGGACTAATAAACTGGTTACCTTAGCTGACAAGTTATCCTGTGCTATAGACTGCCCAAGTTATGCATCTACAGTTAAAGCAATTTGTTGGGGTGATCAGATCCAACACCAGGCCATGGGGACTATGAAGTCCGGTAGAGTCAAAGGAATGAGAAAAGACAAGAGAGAAAGTGGGACCAGGGGGCCAACGCTAGTATGGATGCTGCAAAGGCCCCAAACTCTGGAGGACCATGCTATTTATTGGTGATCAAACAAAGAAACAGGTGGTGAGGATGGGGTTGAAAGGAAGCAGTGCATCAAGGAATGAGCCACAGCTGTGGCGGTTTAGCATTTTTTTCTGAAACATACAGCTACTTGAGACAATGGGAGTGCCAGAAGCAAGGAGCCAGCAAGTCCAGACACATTCCAAAGGCCACGAGAGGTTTTAGACCCTGGACCCTGGACATGTTCCAAGCCCTGTCTCCACTTTTTTCCCAACACTCAGCTCTTCTCCCAACACAATTAATTTCTCAAACCTCTCAGTCTCAGAAAAATGTTAAACTGCCCCAGTGTGAGGACTCTTCCCTCAGCCTGTTACTAATGTAAAAGACTGGGACACTTGAAAAGGGACTGCTTTAGGCTGAAATGGAAGCCACAGCAGGAGGATACAACTCAGGAAGACCAGTTGTATCTGAGGAAGTTGAAGTGTTTCACCTCTCCCAGTATTCTACCTTGACAAATTAGGAGAGATTGATCATAAACCATCCTTATTTGACACAGGAACACCCATATCTGTTATAAATCCCACCTTGTTTAGAAACCCCATTCCTCGGAGTAATGAAAGGATTAGCATCGTGGGTGTATCTAGAAAAACTACCTCATGTTTTAAATCAAAACCTCTACCTTACAGTTTTGTCAGGTTTGGTGCCCCACCAACTGAGGGCCCTAAATATGACCCACTCAGTCTGTCCCACGTGTTCCTAATATGCCCTGAGATCCCTTTCGATCTTTTGGGCCATGATCTCCTCAACATCCATAATGACCATATATATATTTTTTTTTATCAAAAGGTGAAATTTTTTTGGAATATGAGCCAGGAGACAAAACAAAACAAAAACAACCCAAAACAAAACAACAAATTAGAGAAACATCCTGACAATGTACCATAATTTAGTACTAGTAATGTTAAAACATCATCTTGTGTCTGGGAAATGAACTAAAGACAGAAAACGAAATGTTAGCAGAGAAGAGAGAAAAGTGTAATAAAAGGCAGAAAACTGTAAAACTCCTTTTAGCCTCCCCAGTTTTCAAATTACCCCAGAAGTGGAGCATTTGGTTAAGGCCATCGTCTCCCACTTATGGTCCTAGTCAAATACAGACACAGGAGAAATATTCCTAAAGATACTGCCCCCCAACATTGTATAGTATCCTTTTTGACAGTAAGACATAGATGGAATTGTCCCTATCATACAAGATTATCTAAAAAAGGGATTCATTATTCCCTGTACCAACCCCTACAACACCCCTGTATTCTCTACCAAATGGTAGAGAATGAAGACTTTTTTTCTTGAGACTGAATCTTGCTCTGTTGCCAGGCTGGAATGCAGTGGCGCGATCCTGGATCACTGCAACCTCTGACTCCCTGGTTCAAGTGATCTCCTGCCTCAGCCTCCCAAGTAGCTGGGATTACAGGCATGAGCCACCATGCCCAGCTAATTTTTGTATTTTTAGTAGAGATGGGGTTTCACCATGTTGGCCAGGATGGTCTTGATCTCCTGACCTTGTGATCCACCCACCTTGGCTTTCCAAAGTGCTGGGATTATAGGCATGAGCCACTGCACCCAGTCTTTTTTTTTTTTTTTTTTGAAATGAGGTCTCAGATCTCACTATATTTCCCAGGCTAGTTTCAAACCCCTGGTCTCAAGATATTCTCTCTTCTTGACCTCCCAAACTGCTGGGATTATTCATGAGCTACCATGCCTGGGCTGAGGGTGGAGATTTGTACAGAATTTGAGAGCAGTAAACAATAGCATAAATTTAGACACTCACATGCCCTTCTATCACTGTACCCTCTCCCAATTAATATTTCTCAGTTGTGCATCTACAGTGCCTTCTCTAGAATTCCTGTAGATCCACACAGCCAATAGTTGTTTGCCTTCACCTGGGGAGAGTTTTTCCCAGGATAGTGCCTATGATATCATAGACACATAAGTGTTTATTGCCTTACTGACTGGTATAGTTTGGATGTGTGTCCTGCCCCAAATCTCATATTGAAATGCAATCCCCAGTGTTGGAGGTGGGACCTGGTGGGAGGTGACTGGATCATAGGGTCAGATTTCTAGTGAATGGTTTAGCACCATCCCCATTGGTAATTTATAAAGAAAAAAGGTTTCACTGGCTCACAGGTCCGCAGGCTTTACAGGAAGCATGGTGCTGGCAACTGCTCACCTTTTGGGGAGGCCTCAGGAGTCTTCCATTCATGGCAGAAGGCAAAGTGGGAGCAGGCTTCTCACATGGAGAGACTGGGAGCAAGAGAGCAAGCAGGGAGGTGCCACACACTTTTAAACAACAGATCTCCTGAGAACTCGTTCACTATCAGTGGGACAGCACCAGGTTATGAGGAATCTGTCCCCATGACCCAAACACCTCCCACAAGTCCCCACCTCCAACACAGACGATTATATCTCAACATGAGTATATGAGTACGTTTTCACACTGCTATAAAGAAACTACCTGAGACTGGGTAATTTATAAAGGAAGTTTTAATTGACTCACGGTTATGCATGACTGCAGAGGCCTCAGGAAACTTACAACCATCACAGAGGGTGAAGGAGAAGCAAGGCACATCTTACACGGCAGCAGGAGAGACAGAGCAAAGAGGAAATGCCAGACACTTACTAAAACTACCACATGTCATGAGAACTCCCTCACTATCATAAATACAGCATGGGGGAACCGCCCCCATGATCCAACCACCTCCCACCAAGTCCCTGCATCCACACATGGGGGTCATAATTCAAGATGAGATCTGGGTGGGGACTTAGAGCCAAACCATATCAATGAGATTTGGAGGGGACATCCAAACTATATCACAGGTTCAATAAATAATACCACAGAATGCAATCAGAAAAATGCAGAATGTTGAAATAACACAGGATAAATAATCTGGTTTCTTCAGTCAAAACTAAAGGAACCAATAGAGTGCAAGTGAATAAAGATGTAGGGACACATGTAGGTGATATACTCAAAGCTATCAAAGGAAACTGAAGATGTCTTATCTAATTTTAATGTATGCTCCTTATTCAGATCCCAATTAATACAACCGTGAGGCTGGGCACGGTGGCTCACACCTGTAATCCCAGCACTTGGGAGGTCGAGGCAGGTGGATCACAAGGTCAGGAGTTCAAGACCAACCTGGCCAAGATGGTGAAAGCCTATCTCTACTAAAAATACAAAAACTAGCCAGGCATGGTGGTGGGTGCCTGTGATCCCAGCTACTTGGGAGGCTGAGGCAGAGAATTGCTTGAACCCAGAAGGCAGAAATTGCACCACTGCACTACAGCCTGGGCAAAAGAGTGAGACACTGGTCAAAACTAAATAAATAATTAATGTAACTATAAGATAATGATGATAATAATGTATAAGAGAGTAGGAAAACCTTGAAAACTGGCTGAATACTTAATGTGATACATTACAAGTTACTGCTAATTTGTCTCAGGGTCATATGATGTCACGGACTGTTTGTGTTTTAAGTCATTAACATTTAAAGACACATGCAGAAGTATTTGTAGAGGAAATGAAATGATGTTTTTATTTTCCAAAAAAATGAAGACATATATATTATACCTCAATTAAGGCAATAATGAGGAATATGGGGGAAGTGTGTGGAGGCGTAGGTGAAGCAAAATTGGCAATATACTAATCATTAGTAAGCTGATTAAATGGTAAATTCGGTTCATTAAACTATTAAAATTTTGTCTACCTTAGTTAATGTTTCAAAATTCTATCATAGAAAGAAAAAAAAACTCTAGGAGCATAATAAAACTAAATACCCACTGATGTGCCCCAAAGTGCTGAGTTTACAGTAAATACTAGATCAATATTTAATAATCCATTTTTTTCAGGTGGAGTTTCGCTCTTGTTGCCCAGGCTGGAGTGCAATGCCGTGATCTCAGCTCACTGCAACCTGCATCTCCCGGGTTCAAGTGATTCTTCTGCCTCAGCCTCCCAAGTAGCTGGGATTACAGGCGCCCACCACGATGCCCGAATAATTTTTTTTTTTTTTTTTTTGGTGTTTTTAGTAGAGAAAGGGTTTCATCATGTTGACCAGGCTAGTCTTGAACTCCTGACCTCAGGTGATCTGCCAGCCTCATCCTCCCAAAGTGCTGGAATTACAGGTGTGAGCCACCATGCCTTTGATTACAACTGTCATAAGATCTTGTAGTCATTGAGAATAACTCATGTGGTTTATCAAAAACACCTGATTATTCCATTAAAGTTACTAAGTAGAACAAAAATGATTATAAAGGTGTTTCAAAGAAGAGGTTCCAATTTAATTGGCTAAAATATTTGCATATATAATCATTATTACCAAATGTGGGGTTGGCATCAAAATGTGGATGATCAAAAATAATTTCTTAAACAGATTATTCTATGTTGTGTGTAAGGATAGAAGAGTCTTTAATTATTTTTCCAAAATGAAGTCTGAGATCTTTAGCCCAGGAAGGAGTAGGTGAGGTGTAGCCTGCTTTCCTGGCTGTCGAATGCTTCTGGAAAGGATGCTGAATAACTTGCTGGAGAAGATGCACATGGTAAACAATGTGGGCAGATAAATATAGATTATAATTACTCAGGACCCTGATGAATTTCTACATTTCTAAACGGAAAGGTCAATGTTAAATGTTTAAAAATGTTTATACTTTGGGAAGCAGAGGCAGGCAGATCACAGGAGGTCAGGAGTTGGAGACCAGCCTGGCCAGTATTGTGAAACCTTGTCTCTACTAAAAATACGAAAATTAGCCGGGCATGGTGGCATCTGCCTGTACTCCCACCTACTTGGGAGGTTGAAGCAGGAGAATGGCTTGAAACTGAATGTGGAGGATGCAGGGAACCGAGATCACAACACTGCATACACTCTGGCCTGGGCGACGGAGCTAGATTGTCTCAAATTGAACAAACACCAATAAAAGTTCATACATTTTGTCTTATGAAAAATCTCAACTCTAGTTGTTACTTAGAATTACTATTATTCCACAGAAGTTCCTTAAGTACTATTTTTGCACTAAACTAAGAGAAAGAAAATGTACACTGTCATGGAGAGTACATATATATCCCCGTCATTTTAAGATCCCTTTACAGCATTAAGAGAATTCTAATTTTCTAAAATATTTAGCAAAAAAAAAGACTGTCAATGATTTGCAATCTTTCCAAATGAAGGGCATGAATTCCAGCTGATGCTGCTTCCTCACTGGGAATTTGACTCTATAATAATACATGGAGGCATCAACGACACACTTCTTTCAACAATAAATCAAAGATTGACATGTTTATTTTGCGTGGGTTTGCTATTTCTTAGGGATTATGAAGGAAATGCTTAGTTAGAATAGAGAGGGGGGATGATAATACCAGGAAATTAAAGGTGAGAGGTCAAGGAGAGCATTTTATTGCATCACTAGTATTTAAATATAAAGATTACATCATCATAAATACGGGGCTTTTGGAGCCCATCTTAGCACTTCTCCCCAGGTACGTCCAATGCATATCATTTTACTGAAGTGGCTTGTACACCGATCAGTCTCACCTACTAGTTAAACGGCTCCTCTAATTGATTTTTACATTTCTCTACCACTTCTTGCCTTGAGTCGATTCTAAAGACATGATTGATGAAAGAAGGTAAATGCCAGTAACGTGAACAGGGCTGCATCTAGAAAGCTGCTCTATCAAGGAAATCATTTAAAATAATGATGTACTCAGTGTACAAATTTTAGGAAATTTCCCTATTATACTTGCTAGTTTGAATGATTTGTTTTATTTTCAAAAACGTAAATTGAATATATTATTATTGAGTGCATGTGTGTATATATATATATGAAATATGAAATATTTATGTTAACATCACAGAGTAGACTTAACTCATGGCAAAGTTTTTTTTTAAGCACCTACAGAAATCAGTCTTCTTTCCAGTTTCGAAAACCCTCATAAGCCATGGGCGAAAGAGAATCCTTTGGTTGTCATGTAGTGCATGAAGCACATTGGGTTACAGTAATTTTAAAATCATTCATATTCATAATTCACAGTGAGGAAACCTGAAAGTTGCTGGAAGCTATCAACGAATGAAAGGTGGGGCGGGGCCGCTGTGGGGGCGGGGCCTTGTGAGCCAGTGCCTGGACTCCCACTTCACAAATGGAAGGGAGGCGCGTGGAGGGAACTCAAGGCCTGATTGGTTCCTCCTAAGCAGGAGGCCATCTGGTTGGCAGGGCAACCGGCTTCAGTTAGCGCCTTCAGTGGGTGCCTTCAGTTGGTGGCATTTGGTTGCCTTTCCTGGGAAGAGGTGGCAGGTGCTCAGCTCTGCAGGCGTGGGGGCAAGTGAAGGCCCCAGCTGCCCGAGAAGAGCAGAGTTGCCCCACGGGGACCACGCTGACCTGTCACATGTGCACCAAAGCCAGCCTTAGGCAGTGCCAGCGCAGGGCTTCTGCGGAGCCTTCCTGAGGCTCTGACATCTATGAGTGCGCGGCCAGCAAAGGCGCAGGCCCAGCATAGACAAGCAGAGGCGCCAGGAACAAGCTGTCCCTTAATACCATCCCCAAGCGGGGCCAGCTGAGGGTGTGGTGTTTGGAGCCGTTCCTGCAGCTCTGAGATTCACGAGGTGACGGTGGGAGTAGCACGAGACTCCACTGCTTTGGAGCCTGCCCGGTCTGATTCAGGAGCCATGACGAGCAGCACATTGGCGACCAGAAGACGCCAAAAGGTAGGGAGACTACAGATACCGCTTGGCCTTAGGAGCTCCTTTGGCACTTGCTCACCCAAGGTTCCCCCCAGCGGCATCCACAGCCTAGGGCTCCTCCTGCCCCTAGTTCGCTTTTCTAGGCGTAGACCCCAAGCAGGAAGTACTTATTCTGACTCGACTGCCTACTGGTTCTTCTTTCCCTGTTGCATCCAGCCGTTTACTTTTGGTCGCCCTGCCCAAATGTCCATTTCAGGGCCCTCTTCTTTTCCTAGGCTGGCCGAAAATTAAGTTTTCAAAATACAAAATGGATCCTACATTTTTCATTACAGTAGAGGAAATGTTCGACAGCTCTTGTATTTAAACTGAAGTAGCCACATTGGGATTCCCAATTTCATATCTTGAGTTATAGAGCAGAGCTCTCTCTCCTAAAGTGATGGCTGAGGGTTAGAGGTACTCTTCTTGATTCTAATAATCAGAAATGATTTTTTGTAGAGATGGGGTCTCACGGTGTTGCCCAGGCTGGTCTCAAACCTTGGTCTCAAGTGATTCACCCACGTTGGCCTTCCACTTTGTTGGGATGACAGGCAAGAACCACCACACCTGGTCTTGGGAGCTGCTCCTGCTTGCTGTGTTTTGGCTGGTCTTCCTGTGCAGCTGTCAGTAAGATGCTCCTGCAGCATAGTTCCAAATCTTTCTGCACAAATTTAGTGGATGCTGTGATTTTTTACATGGAATAGCCCCTTTATTTATTGCAGAGATGCTGGACAATTCACACTGAGTAACACACAGCCTAGCAAATTTCATTTCTTGATCAACACACCTGTTAAAAGGTGATGCTTGTGGTCTAAATATGCAGATTCCTCATCATCCCCAAGAAAAAGGGAACCACTGCAAGGCAACCTGGGAGGGAGTGCAGGCCATTGAAATTCACACAGGAGTGGGTAGAAAAGACAATCCACATGTTCTGATCCCTCCATGTTCTGGGTATCACTTGGTCCTCCTTATATTGCACCATTTTTGGCGTCAGAGAAAACTGGATTTGAATCCCAGGTCCATCACTTTTTATGATGTGATGGTGAAAGTGTTTTTAACTCGTCTGAGCCTCAGTTTGCTCATCTATAGAAGGATGTGATTGTTACGAGGCTTCCACAAGGTAAGTGCGTAAAAACCATGGTAAAATACTTGTCATTTACAAGAGAGGGTTATTGTGAGGCTTCTGTAAGGTAAGTGTGTAAAAGTCTGGACACAATGTCTAAAATTTTGTAAGTGTCCAATATGTGTACAAGGAGGATTATCTTTCATTTTTCAGATGATTAATTTTTAGACCAAGTTGATAAAATTGGGGACACTCATATATCTTAGACAATCAAACCAATGATCAGAAAGACTAAATAAATCACCACAGTCACAAAGCAGTTCACAATGCATTCACTGGGGAATTTCTAGTTAACAGTAGAAATGATGATCACATTGAAAATCTCATATTTTGTGGTAGTTTTCTCTTATATAAGCCTCTTGCTTTGTTGAAAGCATAGATTCTAAGCTGCTCAATGAAAGTGATTATTAGAAAAATGTGATGTACTTAGTGTGTACATTTGAGAAAATTTCTTCTGTTAGTCTTGTTAATTTGATTGAACATCTGTGTCATTTTCAAAAATGTAAATTGAATATATGTGAATGGGATATATATATGTGTGTGTACATATGGAATATAACTTGATATTATAGAGCAGGCTTAGCTCATGGCAATGCTTTTTTTCTGAAAGCACCTGCAGAAATCTCTCTCATTTCTAGTTTGTTAATGTTTCAGAGATTATGGGGGGAAAGGGGCTTCTATGAATCCCGGACACTGCGTGAGGCAGATTTGGTTTCAGTAACTTTAGCATCATTTATTGTAAGGGATGATCCCTAGGAACTTCTTCACAGTGAGAAACCTGAAAGGTCCCAGCAGCGAGCAATGAATGAAATGTAGGGTGGGTCCACTGGCAGGGCGGGACCTTGTGAGCCAGGTGCCTGTGCACTCAATTTCTAAGTCTGTGGGGAGGCACACAGGGGATTCTGGACCTGATTGTTTCCTCTAACCAGGATGCGGTCTGATTGGCAGGGTAACTGGCCTGTCACTTGGTGGCCTTGAGTGGGTGCCCTCATTGGTTGCCTTCATTTAGTGCCCTCAGTTAGTTCCCTCAGTTGTTCCTCTTCAGTTGGTGGTCCTCAGCTGGTGGTCTTCACTTGTTGGGCAGTGGTGGAAGGAGGATGAATCCGTTTGTGCTCTCTCCTCCCCCAGTCACAGCTCCCAGGCTTGTTGCATCCAGTCCCTTCTAAAATAAACCAGACAGGTTGGCATGGTTTTTTTTTAGCAGACAAGTCAGCTCAGGGTACGGGGGTGACCTGGGTTCTGGGATTTTAGTGCAGTGCTGCCCCATGGCCCAGGGCTGCCCATGCCAGCCATGCCTTTGCCAGGAAGAGGCGATAGGTGTTGAGCCCTGCAGACTTGGGGGCAAGCGAAGGCCCAAGCTATCCCAGAAGAACACGGGTGCCACATGGGGACCACACTGAGCTGTTGCATGTGCACCAAACCAGCCCCAGTCAGGGTGCAGACAGCAAAGGTGCAGGCTGCGATAAACAGGACCAGAGGCGCCTGGAACACGCTGTCCCCAATGTCCTCTGCAAGCGGAGCCAGCTCAGGGTGCGGTGGATGAAGCTGTCTTGCACCTCTGGGATCTACGAGGTGGAGGTGGCAGTAGCGCTGCACTCCACTTCTTTGGAGCCTGTCCAATCAAATTTGGGAGGCAACAAGGGACCTGACAGCAGCACACTGGCAAACAGAAGAAGCCCAAAGGTAGGGAGGAAACGGATGCTGCTATAGTTCAGAAGATCCTCTGGCTGCTGTTGGCCCAAGGTTCCCCCAGAGACATCCAAACCTTCGGTTTTCTCATCTGTGAAAGATGTGATTGTTATGAGGCTTCCATAAGGTAAGTGTGTAAAAACCTTGGCAAAATGCTTGTAACTCAAAAGAGAGGGTTTCTATAAGGCTTCTATAAGGCGTGTGTTTAAAAATCTGGACATAATACCTATAATTTTTTTAAGTGTTCAGCATATAGAGAAGGAGGATTGTTTTTTCTCATCTAATTTTTAGAGCAAGTTTGTAAGATTGGTGATACTCATATATCTTAGACAATCTAATCAATGATCAGAAAGAATAAATAGATAACCAAGGTCACAAAGCAATTCACAATGCATTCACTGGGTAATTTCTAGTTAAAAGTAGCAATGATTTTCACACTGAAATTTTTGTATTATGTTGTGATTTTCTCTTACATAATTCTCTTGGTGTTATGTAACCACAGATTCTAAGTTGCTCTATCAAAGTGATCATTAGAAAAATGTGATGTACTTAGTGTGTAAATTTTAGAAAATTTCTTCTGTTAGTCTTGTTAATTTGATTTAACATGTGTATTATTTTAAAAAATACATAAATGTGGATTGGATATATATGTGTACATATGAAATATGACTTGACTTTATAGAGCTGGCTTAGCTCATGGCAATGTTTGTTTCTGAAAGCACCTGCAGAAATCTCTCTTATTTCTAGTTTGTTAAAGTTTCAGAGATTATGAGGGAAAGGGTGTTCTATGAATCCCAGACACTGCGTGAGGCAGATTTGGTTTCAGTGATTTTAGCATCGTTCATTGTAAGGGATGATCCCTAGGAACTTCATCACAGTGAGCAAGATGAAAGCGACCAACAGCCAGCAAGGAATGAAAGGTGGGGCGGGGCCACTGGCAGGGCGGGGCCTTGTGAGCCATGTGCCTGTGCTCTCAAGTTCCAAGTTTGTGGGGATGCATGCAGGGGATTCTGGACCTGATTGTTTCCTCTGAACCAGGATGCGATCTGGTTGGCAGGGCAACTGACCTTCACTTGGAAGCCTTCAGTAGATGACCTCATTGGTTGCCCTCAGTTAGTGCCCTCAGTTGATACCCTCAGTTGTTTCTCTTCTGTTGGTCATCCTCAGTTGGTGGTCCTCAGTTGGTGGTCTTCAGTTGTTGGGCAGTGGTGGAAGGAGCAAGAATCCGTTGGTGCTCTCTCCTCCCCCAGTCACAGCTCTCAGGCTTGCTGCATCCAGGCTCTTCTACAATAAACCTGACACATTGGCAGGTTTTTTTTTTTTAGCAGACAAGTCAGGTCATGGTACGGAGATGACATGGCATGCGGGCTGGTAGAGCAGTGTCACCCCATGGCTCAGGGATGCCTGTGCCAGCAATGCTTTTGCCAGGAAGAGGCGATAGGTGTTGAGCCCTGCAGACTTCGGGGCAAGCTAAGGCCCAAGCTGCCTGAGAAGAGCAGGGTTTGCCCCATGGGGTCCACATGGACTGCTGCATGTGTGCCAAAGCCAGCCCCAACCAGGACTTGCACAAGGGTTCTGCAGAGCTAGCCTGTGGCTCTGATTTCTATGAGAGTACAGACAGCAAAGACGCAGGCCACAATATCCAGAAGCAGAGGCGCCTGGAACATGCTGTGCCCCAGTGCCCGCCTGAAGCAAGGCCAGCTGAGGGTGCATGAGTGAAGCTGTCCTGCAGCTCTGGGATCCACGAAGTGGAGGTGGTAGTAGCACAGGACTGCACTGCTTTGGAGGCTGCCCCATCGAATGTGGGAGCCAGCGAGGGTCCTGACAGCAGCACAATGGCCCCCAGAAGATGCCGAAAGGTAGGGAGGCAACGGATACCACTTAAGTTCAGGAGCTCCTCTGGCTGCTGATGGTCCAAGCTTCCCCAAGAGGCATCTAAAACCTCAGTTTTCTCATCTATAAAAGATGTGATTGTTATGAGGCTTTCATAAGGTAAATGTGTAAAAACCATGGCAGAAATGTTTACAATTTAAAAGAGGGGGTTTCTTTGAGGCTTCTGTAAGGTAAGTGTGTAAAATCTGGACACAATACCTTTAATCTAGGTCACTGTAACCTTTGCCTCCTGGGTTCAAGCGATTCTCTGGCCTCAGCCTCCCGAGTAGCTGGGATTAGAGGTATGCACCATCAGGCCCGACTAATTTTGTCCTTTTAGGAGAGACAGGGTTTCAGCATGTAGGTCAGGCTGGTCTCGAACTCCTAACCTCAGGTGATCTGCCCACCTTGAATTCCCTAAGTACTGGGATTACAGGCTTGAGCTACAATCTGGCCAAAAATTTCATTTCTTGATCAACAAACCTGTTTCTAAGGAGACGCTTGTGGTCTAAATATGCAGATTCCCAGTCATTTCCAAGAAGAAGGGAAGGACTGCAAGGCAACCTGGGAGGGAGTTTAGGATTGTTCTGGGGCTGTGAAAGCCATTGAAATTCACACGTAAGAGGGTAGAGAAAGGGAATCCACATGTCTTGATCCCTCCATGTACTGGGTATATCTTGGTCTTCATTAAGTTGCACCACCTTTGGCATCAGAGAGAACTGGATTTGAATCCAAGTTCCAACGCTCATTAGGACGTGGTGGGGAATGTGTTTTCAAATCCTCAAAGCCTCAGTTTGCTTATCTATAAAACATGGGATTCTTATAAGGCTTCCGTAAGGTAAATGAGCAAAAATTTGGGTGGGCAAAATGCCACCAGAAGACGTCCAAAGGTAGGGAGGCAACAGGTACTGCTTAAGTTCAGGAGCTCCTCTGGCCATTGCTGGCCCAAGATTTCCCCAGAGACATCCAAAGCCTCAGTTTTCTCATCTATAAAAGACGTGATTATTTTGAGGTTTCCATAAGGTAGGTGTGTGAAAACCATGGCAAAATGCTTGTAATTTAAAAGATAGGGTTATTACAAGGCTTCAATAAGGTAAGTGTGTAAAAATGTGGACACAATGCCTGTCATTTTGTAAGTGTTTAATATAGAGAGTAGGATTATTTTTCTCTCATTTAATTTTCAGAGCAAGTTTATAAAATGGTGTTACTCATATTTTTGAGATAATCAAAGCAAGGATCACAAAGATTAAATGAGTCACCATAGTCACAAAGCAGTTCACAATACATTTAGTGGGTAATTACCAGTTAAAAGTAGCAATGATGATCACATTTAAAATCTTGTATTATGTGGTGCTTTTCTCTTACATAAGCCTCTTTTTTTGCTGAAGGCATAGATTCTAAGTTGCTGTATCAAAATGGTCACTAGAAAACTGTGATATACTTAGTCCACGAATTTTAGAAAATGTATTCTATTACTCTTGTTAATTTGATTGAATATGTGTGTTATTTTAAAAAATGTAAATGAAATATGTGTGGATTGAATATATATGTGTATATATATATGTGAAATATGATTCGACATTATAATGTAGGCGTAGCTCATGGCGATGTGTTTTTCTGAAAGTGGTTGCAGAAATCTGTCATTTTTCTAGTTTGTAAAAATCTCAGAGGTTATGGGGGAAAGGGGGTTCTATGAATCCCAGATAGTACACGAGGCAGATTTGGTTTCAGTAATTTTAGCGTAGTTTATTGTAAGGCAATGCTCTCTAGGAACTGCTTCACAGTGAGCAACTTGAAAGCACCCAGCAGCCAGCAATGAATGTGAGCCTGGTGCCTGAGCTCCGAATTCCAAGTTGGGGGGACACATGGAAAGGATTCTGGGCCTCATTGTTTCCTCTAACCAGGATACAGTCTGGTTGGCAGGACAAGTGGCCTTCACTTGGTGGTCTTCAGTGGGTGCTCTCATTGGTTGCCTTCAGTTAGTGCCCTCAGTTGGTTCTCTCAGTTGCTTCTCTTCAGTTGGTGGGGCTCAGTTGGTGGTCTTCAGTTGTTGGGCGGTGGTGGAAGGAGGATGAATCCGTTTGTGCTCTCTGCTCCCCTAGTCACAGCTCCCAGGCTTGTTGCATCCAGTCCCTTCTAAAATAAACCAGACAGGTTGGCATGGTTTTCTTAGCAGACAAGTCAGCTCACAGTACAGGGGTGATGAGGGGTGCTGGATGCTAGTGCAGTACCACCCATGGCCCAGGGCTGCCTGTGCAAGCCATGCTTTTGGAAGAAGAGGCAATAGGTGTTGAGCCCTGCAGACTTGGGGGCAAGTGAAGGCCCAAGCTACCCCAGAAGAGCAGGGGTGCCACATGGGGACCACACTGAACTGTTACATGTGCACCAAAGCCAGCCCCAGTCAGCACTGGCACAAGGGTTTTGCAGAGCCAGCCTGTGTCTCTGACATCTATGAGGGTGCAGACAGTGAAGGCGCAGGCTGCTATATACAGGACCAGAGGAACCTACTGTCCCCTAATGTCCTCTGCAAGTGGGGCCACCTCAGGGTGTGGTGGGTGATGTCATACTGCAACTCTGGGATCCACAAGGTGGAGGTGGCCGTAGCGCGGGACTCTACTGCTTTCTAGCCTGCCCAATCGAATTTGGGAGCCAGCAAGGGATCTGACAACAGGCCACCAGAAGACGCCCAAAGGTAGGGAGGCAACAGATACTGCTTAAGTTCAGAAGACCCTCTGGCCATTGCTGGCCCAAGGTTCCCCCAGAGACATCCAAAGTCTCAGTTTTCTCATCTATAAAAGACATGATTGTTTTGAGGTTTTCATAAGGTAAGTGTGTAAAAACCATGGCAAAATGCTTGTAATTTAAAAGAGAGCGTTTCTTTCAGGCTTCTATAAGGTAAGTGTGTAAAAATCTGGACACAATACCTATAATTTTTTAAGTGTTCAGTATATGGAGAAGGAGGATTATTTTTTCTCATCTAATTTTCAGAGGAAATTTATAAAATTGTTGATACTCATATTTCTTAAACAATTTAACCAGTGATCAGAAAGAATAACTAGATCACCAAGGTCACAAAGCAGTTCACAATGCGTTCACTGGGTAATTTCTAGTTAAAAATGGCAATGATATTCACATTGAAATTTCTGTATTATGTTGTGGTTTTCTCTTACATAATCCTCTTGGTGTTTTGAAACCATAGATTCTAAGTTGCACTATCGGCCGGGCGCGGTGGCTCAAGCCTGGAATCCCAGCACTTTGGGAGGCCGAGACGGGCGGATCACGAGGTCAGGAGATCGAGACCATCCTGGCTAACACGGTGAAACCCCGTCTCTACTAAAAATACAAAAAATTAGCCGGGCGTGTTGGCGGGCGCCTGTAGTCCCAGATACTCGGGAGGCAGAGGCAGGAGAATGGCGTAAACCCGGGAGGCGGAGCTTGCTGTGAGCTGAGATCCGGCCACTGCACTCCAGTCCGGGCGACAGAGCAAGACTCCGCCTCAAAAAAACAAACGAACAGAAAAAACTAAGTTGCACTATCAAAGCGATCATTAGAAAAATGTGATTTACTTAGTGCGTAAATGTTTGAAAATTTCTTCTGTTAGTCTTTTTAATTTGATTGAACATACTTTTTTCAAAAACGTAAACTGAATACATATTGACTTGATTTATATGTGCATATATGAAATATGACTTGACATTATAGAGTAGGCTTAGCTCATGGCAATGTCTTTTTCTGAAAGCACCCACGGAAATCTCTCTTCTTTCTAGTTTGTAAATGTTTCAGAGATTATGGGGGAAAGGGGATTCTATGAATCCCAGACACTGCGTGAGGCAGATTTGGTTTCAGTAATTTTAGCATCGTTGATTGTAAGTTCCCTAGGAACTTCTTCACAGTGAGAAACCTGAAAGGTTCCAGCAGCCAGCAATGAATGAAAGGTGGGGTGGGGCCGCTGGCAGGGCGGGGCCTTGTGAGCCATGTGCTTGTGCTCTCAAGTTCCAAGTTTGTGGGAAGGCATGCAGGGGATTCTGGACCTGATTGTTTCCTCTGAACCAGGATGTGTTCTGGTTGGCAGGGCAACTGGCCTTCACTTGCTGGCCTTCAGCAGATGCCCTCATTGGTTGCCTTCGGTTAGTGCCCTCACTTGTCACCCTCAGTTGTTTCTCTTCAGTTAGTGGTCCTCAGTTGCTGGTCTTCCGTTGTTGGGCAGTGGCAGAAGGACGATGAATCCGTTTTTGCTCTTTCCTCCCCCAGTCACAGCTCTCGGGCTTGTTGCATCCACACCCTTCTAAAATAAACCAGAGATACTGGCAGGGTTTTTTAGAAGACAAGTCAGTGCAGGGTGTGGGGGTGGCACGAGGAGCGGGCTGCTAGTGCAGTGCCACCCCATGGCCCAGGACTGCCCTTGCCAGCCATGCCTTTGCGAGGAAAAGGCGATAGTTGTTGAGCTCTGCAGACTGGGGGAGCGAAGGCCCAAGCTGCCCAAGAAGAGATGGGATGCCTCATGGGGACCACACTGACCTGTCACATGTGCACCAAAGCCCGCCCCAGTCAGGGCCAGCACAACAATTTTGCAGAGCCACCCTGTGGCTCTGAGGTCTACGAATATGAAGACAGCGAAGGCCCAGGCCGCGATGTACAGGAGCAAAGGAGCCCTGAACACGCCATCCCCCAATGCCATCCGCAAGTGAGGCTGGCTCAGGGTGCGGTGGGTGAAGATGTCCTGCAGCTCTGAGATCCAAGAAGTGGAGGTGACAGTAGCACCAGACCCCACTTCTTTGGGGCCTGCCTAATCCAATTTGGGAGTCACTGAGGTTCCTGACTGTTGTACTTTGGCTACCAGAAGACACCCAAAGGTAAGGAGGCTTCGGATACCACTTAAGTATAGGAGCTCCTCTGGCTGCCGCTGGCCCAAAATTCCCCCAGAGGAATCCAACGCCTGGGGCTCCTCTCTCCTGCCCCTAGTTTGCTATCCTAAGTCCAGGCCTCAAGCAAGAGGACTGACTCTGCCTCATCTCCCCACCCCTCTTTTTTCCCTGCTGTGTCCAGCTGGTTTCTTTCCTCTACCTACCCCAGTGCCCAGTTCTGGGCACTCTTCTTCTTCCCCTAGGTTGTCAGAAAACTACATTTTTAGAATACAAAATTTATGCTACAGATGTCATTGCTGTAGAGGAAATGTCTGACAGCTCTTGGATTTAAATTTAAGTAGCCACATTGGGACTCACAATTTCATTATCTTGAGTGCTAAGCCAGAGCCCTCTCTCCTAAGGCAATGTCAGAGGGTCAGAGGTACTCTTCTTGATTTTAATAATAAAAAGGGATTTTTTATGTAGAGACAGGGTCTCACTGTGTGGCCCAGTCTGGTCTTGAACTCCTGGCCTCAAGTGATCCACGCATCTTGCCCTCCCACTTTGCTGGCATGATAAGCAAGAACCACCACACCTGGCCTTTGGAGGTGCTCTAGCTTTGTGTGTTTCAGCTAATCTTCCTGCACAGCTGTCAGTAAGATGCTCTTGCAGTATAGTTCCAAACCTTTCTACACAAATTCAGTGGATCCTGTGATTTTTTTACATAGAATAACTTTTTTTTTTTATTGCAGAGAAGCTAGACAATTCACAGTTAGTAACCTAAGGCCTAGAAAACAGTGTGTCTTGATCAAAACAATTGTTCATAGATGCTTGTGGTCCAAAGATGGAGATTCCTAATAATGAAAGAGAAGAAGTGATGTCCACTACAGGCAAGCAGGGAGGGAGTTTAGGATTGTTCTGAGGCCGTGAAAGCCATTGAAATTCACCCATAAAAGGGTACAGAAAGGGGATCCACATGTTTTGATCGCTCCATGTGCGGGGTATAACGGGGTCTTCGTGAAGGTGCACCACCTTTGCTGTCAGAGAGAACTGGATTTGAATCCCAGTTCCAACACTCATTACGAAGTGATGGTGAATGTGTTTTTAAATCCTTTGAGCCTCAATTTGATCAACTATAAAAGAAGGGACTCTTATGAGGCTTGCGTAAGATTAGTGTGTAAAAATCTGGGAAAAATGCCTGTAATTTGAAAGATGGGGTTGTTATGAGGCTTCAATAAGGTAAGTGTGTAAAAATCTGGACACGATGCCTTTAATTTTGTGTTGTACAGTATATGAAAAAGGAAGATGTTTTTCTCTCCTTTTATTTTTAGAACAATTTATACAATTGGCATTATTCATATTTTTAAGATAATCAAAGGACCAATAAGTTTAAATAAATCACCATACTCACAAAGCAGTTCACAATATATTTACTGAGTAATTGCTACTTAAAAGTAGCAATGATGATCACACTGAAAAGCTTTTATGTGGTGGTTTTCTCTTCCATGAGCCTCTTCATTTGTGGAAACCATAGAGTCTAACTTCTCTATCAAAGTGATCATTAGAAAAATGTGATATCCTTAGTGTGTAAATTTTAGAAAATTTCCTCTGTTAGTCTTGTTAATTTAATTGAATATGTGTGTTTGGGATTATGACTATGAATATGTATTGATATATGAAATGAGGCTTGACATCAGAGTAATCTTAGCTCATGGCAATGTTTTGTTCTGAAAACACCTGTCGAAATGTGTCTTTTTCCTAGTTTCCAAAAAAATCAGAGGCGATTGGGCAAGGGGGCTCTTTGAATGTCAGATAGTGCATGAGGTACATTGGTATACAGTAATTTCAGCATAATTCATATTCATAATTCACAATGAGGAAACCTCAAAGTTGCTACCAGCTACTAATAAATAAAAGGTGGGGCGGGACTGCTGTTGGGGCGGGGCCTTGTGAGCCAGTGCCTGGACTCCCACATCACAAATGGAAGGGCGGCGCCTGGGGGAAACTCAAGGCCTGATTGGTTCCTTCTAAGCAGGACGCAATATGCTTGGTAGGCAACTGGCCTTCAGTTAGTGCCTTCAGTGGGTGCCTTCAGTTGATGGCATTTGGTTGCCTTTCCTGAGCGGTGGCAGTTGCTCAGCTCTGCAGGCGTGGGGGCAAGCGAAGGACCACGATCTGCCCGAGAAGAGCAGAGTAGTCCCATGGGGACCAAGTTGACCTGTTGCATATGTCCCAGGGCCAGCCAAAGGCAGGCCCAACTCAGGGCTTCCGCGGAGCTGTCCTGAGGCTCTGACATCTATGAGTGCGCGGCCAACAAAGGCGCAGGCCCCAGCACAAAGGAGCAGAGGCGCCCGGAGCATGCTGTCCCTTAATGCCAGCCGCAAGCTGGGCCAGCTCAGGGTGCGGTGTTTGGAGCCGTCCTGCAGCTCTGAGATCCACGAGGTGGCGGTGGGAGTAGCATGAGACTCCACCACTTTGGAGCCTGTCCCGTCAGACTCGGGAGCCTTGACTAGCAACACATTGGCGACCAGAAGACGCCAAAAGGTAGGGAGACTACAGATACGGCTTGGCCTTAGGAGCTCCTCTGGCCGTTGCTCACCAAATGTTCGTTCCTCCGAGAGGCATCCGCAGCCTAGGGCTCCTCCCTCCTGCCCCTAGTTCCCTTTCCTAGGCCCAAGCCCCAAGCAGGAGAACTTGCTCTGACTCGACTCCCCACCCCTTCTTCTTTCCCTGTTGCATCCAGCCAGTTGCTTTTCATTGCTCTGCCCAGATGTCCAGTTCTGGGCCCTCTTCTCCTTTGACTAGGCTGGCAGAAAACTAAGTTTTCAGAATACAAAATGGATGCTACAGATTTCATTACGGTAGAGGAAATGTCTGACAGCTCTTATGTTTAAACTGAAATAGCCACAATGGGACTCCCAATTTCATATCTTGAGTTATAGAGCAGAGCTCTCTCTCCTAAAGTAATGACTGAGGGTTAGAGGTATTCTAATAATAAAAAATGATTTTTTTTTGGTAGAGTCAGGGTCTCACTGTGTTGCCCAGGCTGGTCTCAAACCTTGGCCTCAAGTGATTCAGCCACCTTGGCCTCCCACTTTGTTGGGATGACAGGCAAGAACCACCACACCTGGCCTTGGAAGCTGCTCCTGCTTTGTGTGTTCTGGCTGGTCTTTCTGCACAGCTGTCAGTAAGATGCTCCCGCAGCATAGTTCCAAATCTTTCTGCACAAATTTAGTGGATGCTGTGATTTTTTTAAGTGGAATAGCCCCTTTATTTATTGCAGAGAAGCTGTACAATTCACACTTAGTAACATACGGCCTAGCAAATTTCATTTCTTGATCAATACACCTGTTAAAAGATGATGCTTGTGGTCTAAATATGCAGATTCCTCATCATCCCCAAGGAAAAGGGAACCACTGCAAGGCAACCTGGGAGGGAGTTTAGGATTGTTCTGAGGCAGTGCAAGCCATTGAAATTCACACACGAGGGGGTAGAAAAGACAATCCACATGTTCTGATCCCTCCATGTTCTGGGTATCACTTGGTCCTCCTTAAATTGCACAATTTTGGTGTCAGAGAAAACTGGATTTGAATCCCAGGTTCATCACTTTTTATGATGTGATGGTGAAAGTGTTTTTAACTCATCTGAGCCTCAGTTTGCTCATCTATAGAAGATGCAATTGTTATGAGGCTTCCATAAGGTAAGTGTGTAAATACCATGGCAAAATGCTTGTCATTTAAAAGAGAGGGTTATTGTGAGGCTTCTATACGGTAAGTGTGTAAAAGTCGGGACACAATGTCTACAGTTTTGTAAGTGTTCAACATGTGGACAAGAAGGATTGTCTTTCATTTGTTTTCGACCATTAACTTTTAGACCAAGTTTATAAAACTTGGGACACTCATATATCTTAGACAATCAAACCAATGATCAGAAAGACTAAATAAATCACCACAGTCACAAAGCAGTTCACAGTGCATTCACTGGGGAATTTCTAGTTAACAGTAGCAATGACGATCACATTGAAAATCTCGTGTATTTTGTGGTTTGCTCTTACATCAGCCTCTTGCTTTGTTGAGAGCACAGATTCTAAGCTGCTCTATGAAAGTGATTATTAGAAAAATGTGATGTACCTAGTGTGTAAATTTTGGAAAATTTCTTCTATTAGTCTCATTAATTTGAACCTGGGTGTCATTTTCAAAAATGTAAATCAAATATATGTGGATGAGATATGTATGTGTGCATATGAAATATAACTTGATATTAGAGAGTAGGCTTACCTCATGGCTATGTTTTTTTTGTGAAAGCACCTGCAGAAATGTCTCTTATTTCTAGTTCATAAATATTTCAGAGATTGTGGGGAAAAGGGGTTCTGTGAATCCCAGACACTGCATGAGGCAGATTTGGTTTCAGTAATTTTAACATCATTCATCATAAGGTGATGATCCCTAGGAATTTCTTCACAGTGAGAAACTTGAAAAGTCCCAGCAGCCAGCAGTGAATGAAAGGTGGGGTGGGGCTGCTGGCAGGGCGGGGCCTTCCAAGCCATGTGGCTCAGGCTTGAGCCACCATCCCCGGCCAAAACTTTGGTTTCTTGATCAACAATCCTGTTTCTAAGGAGATGCTTGTGTTCTAAATATGCAGATTCCAAGTCATTTCCAAGAAGAAGGGAAGGACTGCAAGGCAACCTGGGAGGGAGTTTAGGATTTTTCTGAGGCCATGAAAGCCATTGAAATTCATACATAAGACAGTAGAGAAAGGGAATGCACATGTCTTGATCCCTTTATGTACTGGGTATATCTTGGTCTTCATTAAGTTTGCACCACCTTTGGCATCAGAGACAAGTGGATTTGAATCCAAGTTCCAACACTCATTAGGATGTGATCGTGAATGTGTTTTTAACTCCTCTGAGCCTCACTTTGCTTATCTATAAAAGATGGGATTCTTACGAGGCTTCCGGAAGGTAAATGAGTAAAAATTTGGGTGGGCCAAATGCCTGTAATTTAAAAGATAGGATTGTTATGAGGCTTCAATAAGGTAAGTGTGTAAAAACCTGGACACAATGCCTGTCATTTTGTAAGTGTTAAATATATAGAGAAGGATTATTTTTCTCTCATTTAATTTTCAGAGCAAGTTTATAAAATGGTGTTACTCATATTTTTGAGATAATGAAAGCAAGGATCACAAAGATTAAATGAGTCACCTTAGTCACAAAGCAGTTCACAATACATTTAGTGGGTAATTGCCGGCTAAAAGTAGCAATGATGATCACATTTAAAATCTTGTATTATGTGTTGCTTTTCTCTTACATAAGCCTCTTTTTTTGTTCAAGGCATAGATTCTAAGTTGCTGTATCAAAATGATCACTAGAAAACTGTGATATACTTTGTCTATAATTTTTAGAAAATGTACTCTATTACTATTGTTAATTTGATTGAATATGTGTGTTATTTTCAAAAAATGTAAATGGAATATGTGTGGATTGAATATATATGTGTGTATATATGTGTGAAATATGATTTGACATTATAGTGTAGGTGTAGCTCATGGCAATGTGTTTTTCTGACAGCAGCTGCAGAAATCTGTCATTTTCCTAGTTTGTAAAAATCTCAGAGGTTATGGGGGAAAGAGGGTTCTTTGAACCCCAGACAGTACATGAGGCAGATTTGGTTTCAGTAATTTTAGCATCATTCATCGAAAAGTGATGATCTCTAGGAATTTCTTCACAGTGAGAAACTTGAAAAGTCCCAGCAGCCAGCAGTGAATGAAAGGTGGGGTGGGGCTGCTGGCAGGGCGGGGCCTTCCAAGCCATGTGCCTGTCCTTTCAAGTTCCAAGTCTGTGGGGAAGCATGCAGGGGATTCTGGACCTGATTGTTTCCTAGAACCTGGATGCGTTCTGGTTGGCAGGGGAACTGGCCTTCACTTGGTGGTCTTTAGTGGGTGCCCTCACTTTTTGCCTTCAGTTAGTGCCCTCAGTTGGTTCCCTCCATTGTTTCTCTTTACTTCGTGGTCTTCAGTTGTTGGGCAGTGGTGGAAGGAGGATGAATCCGTTTGTGCTCTCTCCTTCCCTAGTCACAGCTCTCAGGCTTGTTGCCTCCAGGCCCTTCTAAAATAAACCAGAAAGGTTGGCAGGGTTTTTTTAGCAGACAAGCCAGCTCAGGGTACAGGGGTAACACGGGGTCCCGGATGCTAGTGCAATGCCACCCCATGGCCCAGGGCTGCCTGCTCAAGCCATGCTTTGGGAAGGAAGAGGCGATAGGTGTTGAGCCCTGCAGCCTTGGGGACAAGCGAAGACCCAAGCTACCCCAGAAGAGCAGGGGTGCCACATGGGGACCACACTGAACTGTCGCATGTGCACCAAAGCCAGCCCCAGTCAGGACTGGCACCAGGGTTCTGCAGAGCCAGCCTGTGTCTCTGACATCTACAAGGGTGCAGACAGCGAAGGCACAGGCTGTGATCAACAGGACCAGAGGGACATGCTGTCCCCCAATGTCCTTCGCAAGTGGGGCCACCTCAGGGTGTGGTGGGTGATGTCATACTGCACCTCTGGGATCCACGAGGTGGAGGTGGCTGCAGCGCCAGACTCCACTGCTTTGGCGTCAGCCCAATCGCATTTGGGAGCCAGCGAGGGACCTGACAGCAGGACCACAGTTGGCCACCAGAAGACGTCCAAAGGTAGGGAGGCAACAGGTACTGCTTAAGTTCAGAAGATCCTCTGGCCATTGCTGGCCCAAGGTTCCCCCAGAGACATCCAAAGCCTCAGTTTTCTCATCTATAAAAGACGTGATTGTTTTGAGGTTTTCATAAGGTAAGTGTGTAAAAACCATGGCGAAATGCTTGTAATTTAAAAGAGAGCGTTTCTTTCAGGCTTCTATAAGGTAAGTGTGTAAAAATCTGGACACAATACCTATAATTTTTTAAGTGTTCAGTATATGGAGAAGGAGGATTATTTTTTCTCATCTGATTTTCAGAGGAAGTTTATAAAATTGTTGATACTCATATTTCTTAGACAATCTAACCAGTGATCAGAAAGAATAAATAGATAACCAAGGTCACAAAGCAGTTCACAGTGTGTTCACTGGGTAATTTCTAGTTAAAAGTGACAATGATTTCCATATTGAAAACTTTGTATTATGTTGTGGTTGTCTCTTACATAATCCTCTTGGTGTTTTGAAACCACAGATTGTAAGTGGCACTATCAAAGCGATCATTAGAAAAATGTGATGTAGTTAGTGTGTAAATGTTTGAAAATTTCTTCTGTTAGTCTTTTTAATTTGATTGAACATATTTGTTATTTTCAAAAACGGAAATTGAATATATGTTGTTTGGATATATATGTGCACATATGAAACATGACTTGACATTATAGAGTAGGCTTAGCTCAAGGCAATGTCTTTTTCAGAAAGCACCTGTGGAAATCTCTCTTCTTTCTAGTTTGTAAATGTTTCAGAGATTATGGGGGAAAGGGGATTCTATGAATCCCAGACACTGCGTGAGGCAGATTTGGTTTCAGTGATTTTAGCATCGTTGATTGTAAGTTCCCTAGGAACTTCTTCACAGTGAGAAACCTGAAAGGTCCCTGCAGCCAGCAATGAATGAAAGGTGGGGCGGGGCCGCTGGCAGGGCGGGGCGTTGTGAGCCATGTGCCTGTGCTCTCAAGTTCCAAGTTTGTGGGAAGGCATGCAGGGGATTCTGGACCTGATTGTTTCCTCTGAACCAGGATGTGTTCTGGTTGGCAGGGCAACTGGCCTTCACTTGCTGGCCTTCAGCAGATGCCCTCATTGGTTGCCTTCGGTTAGTGCCCTCACTTGTCACCCTCAGTTGTTTCTCTTCAGTTAGTGGTCCTCAGTTGCTGGTCTTCCGTTGTTGGGCAGTGGCAGAAGGACGATGAATCCGTTTTTGCTCTTTCCTCCCCCAGTCACAGCTCTCGGGCTTGTTGCATCCACACCCTTCTAAAATAAACCAGAGATACTGGCAGGGTTTTTTAGAAGACAAGTCAGTGCAGGGTGTGGGGGTGGCACGAGGAGCGGGCTGCTAGTGCAGTGCCACCCCATGGCCCAGGACTGCCCTTGCCAGCCATGCCTTTGCGAGGAAATGGCGATAGTTGTTGAGCTCTGCAGACTGGGGGAGCGAAGGCCCAAGCTGCCCAAGAAGAGAAGGGATGCCCCATGGGGACCACAGTGGATCTGTCGCATGTGCACCAAAGCCCGCCCCAGTCAGGGCCAGCACAACAATTTTGCAGAGCCACCCTGTGGCTCTGAGGTCTACGAATATGAAGACAGCGAAGGCCCAGGCCGCGATGTACAGGAGCAAAGGAGCCCTGAACACGCCATCCCCCAATGCCATCCGCAAGTGAGGCCGGCTCAGGGTGCGGTGGGTGAAGCTGTCCTGCAGCTCTGAGATCCAAGAAGTGGAGGTGACAGTAGCGCCAGACCCCGCTTCTTTGGAGTGTGCCCAATCCAATTTGGGAGCCAGCGAGGTTCCTGACTGTTGTACTTTGGCTACCAGAAGACACCCAAAGGTAAGGAGGCTTCGGATACCACTTAAGTATAGGAGCTCCTCTGGCTGCCGCTGGCCCAAAATTCCCCCAGAGGAATCCAATGCCTGGGGCTCCTCTCTCCTGCCCCTAGTTTGCTATCCTAAGCCCAGGCCTCAAGCAAGAGGACTGACTCTGCCTCATCTCCCCACCCCTCTTTTTTCCCTGCTGTGTCCAGCTGGTTTCTTTCCTCTACCTACCCCAGTGCCCAGTTCTGGGCACTCTTCTTCCCCTAGGTTGTCAGGAAAACTACATTTTTAGAATACAAAATTTATGCTACAGATGTCGTTGCTGTAGAAGAAATGTCTGACAGCTCTTGTGTTTAAACTTAAGTAGCCACATTGGGACTCACAATTTCATATCTTGAGTTCCAGACCAGAGCCCTCTCTCCTAAGGCAATGTCAGAGGGTCAGAGGTACTCTTCTTGATTTTAATAATAAAAAGGGATTTTTTTGTAGAGATGGTCTCACTGTGTTGCCCAGTGTGGTTTTGAACTCCTGGCCTCAAGTGATCCACGCATCTTGGCCTCCCACTTTGCTGGCATGATAAGCAAGAACCACCACACCTGGCCTTTGGAGGTGCTCTAGCTTTGTGTGTTTCAGCTAATCTTCCTGCACAGCTGTCAGTAAGATGTTCCTGCAGTATAGTTCGAAACCTTTCTACACAAATTCAGTGGATCCTGTGAATTTTTTTACATAGAATAGCCTTTTTTTTATTGCAGAGAAGCTAGACAACTCACAGTTAGTAAGCTAAGGCCTAGAAAATAGTGTGTCTTGCTCAAAACAATTGTTCATAGATGCTTGTGGTTCAAAGATGCAGATTCCTAATAATGAAAGAGAAGAAGTGATGTCCACTACAGGCAAGCAGGGAGGGAGTTTAGGATTGTTCTGAGGCCGTGAAAGCCATTGAAATTCACCCATAAAAGGGTACAGAAAGGGGATCCACATGTTTTGATCGCTCCATGTGCGGGGTATAACGGGGTCTTCGTGAAGGTGCACCACCTTTGCTGTCAGAGAGAACTGGATTTGAATCCCAGTTCCAACACTCATTACGAAGTGATGGTGAATGTATTTTTAAATCCTTTGAGCCTCAATTTGATCATCTATAAAAGAAGGGACTCTTATGAGGCTTGCGTAAGATTGGTGTGTAAAACTCTGGGAAAAATGCCTGTAATTTGAAAGATGGGGTTGTTATGAGGCTTCAATAAGGTAAGTGTGTAAAAATCTGGACACAATGCCTTCAGTTTTGTAATGGTACAATATATGAAGAAGGAGGATTATTTTTCTCTCCTTTTATTTTTAGAACAATTTATACAATTGGCATTATTCATATTTTTAAGATAATCAAAGGACCAATAAGTTTAAATAAATCACCATACTCACAAAGCAGTTCACAATATATTTACTGAGTAATTGCTACTTAAAAGTAGCAATGATGATCACACTGAAAAGCTTTTATGTGGTGGTTTCTCTTCCATGAGCCTCTTTGTTTGTGGAAACCATAGAGTCTAACTTCTCTATCAAAGTGACCATTAGAAAAATGTGATATCCTTAGTGTGTAAATTTTAGAAAATTTCCTCTGTTAGTCTTGTTAATTTAATTGAATATGTGTGTTTGGGATTATGACTATGAATATGTATTGATATATGAAATGAGGCTTGACATCAGAGTAATCTCAGCTCATGGCAATGTTTCGTTCTGAAAACACCTGTGGAAATGTGTCTTTTTCCTAGTTTCCAAAAAACTCAGAGGCGATGGGGCAAGGGGGCTCTTTGAATGTCAGATAGTGCATGAGGTACATTGGTATACAGTAATTTCAGCATAATTCATATTCATAATTCACAGTGAGAAAACTTGAAAGTTGCTACCAGCTACTAATAAATAAAAGGTGGGGCGGGACTGCTGTGGGGGCGGGGCCTTGTGAGTCAGTGCCTGGACTCCCACATCACAAATGGAAGGGCGGCGACTGGGGGAAACTCAAGGCCTGATTGGTTCCTTCTAAGCAGGACGCAATATGCTTGGTAGGGAACCGGCCTTCATTTAGTATCTTCAGTGGGTGCCTTCAGTTGGTGGCATTTGGTTGCCTTTCCTGAGCGGTGGCAGTTGCTCAGCTCTGCAGGCGTGGGGGCAAGCGAAGGACCACGATCTGCCCGAGAAGAGCAGAGTAGTCCCATGGGGACCAAGTTGACCTGTTGCATATGTCCCAGGGCCAGCCCAAGGCAGGGCCAGCTCAGGGCTTCTGCGGAGCGGTCCTGAGGCTCTGACATCTATGAGTGCGCGGCCAACAAAGGCGCAGGCCCCAGCACAAAGGAGCAGAGGCGCCCGGAGCATGCTGTCCCTTAATGCCAGCCGCAAGCTGGGCCAGCTCAGGGTGCGGTGTTTGGAGCCGTCCTGCAGCTCTGAGATCCACGAGGTGGCGGTGGGAGTAGCATGAGACTCCACCACTTTGGAGCCTGTCCCGTCAGACTCGGGAGCCTTGACTAGCAACACATTGGCGACCAGAAGACGCCAAAAGGTAGGGAGACTACAGATACGGCTTGGCCTTAGGAGCTCCTCTGGCCGTTGCTCACCAAATGTTCGTTCCTCCGAGAGGCATCCGCAGCCTAGGGCTCCTCCCTCCTGCCCCTAGTTCCCTTTCCTAGGCCCAAGCCCCAAGCAGGAGAACTTGCTCTGACTCGACTCCCCACCCCTTCTTCTTTCCCTGTTGCATCCAGCCAGTTGCTTTTCATTGCTCTGCCCAGATGTCCAGTTCTGGGCCCTCTTCTCCTTTGACTAGGCTGGCAGAAAACTAAGTTTTCAGAATACAAAATGGATGCTACAGATTTCATTACGGTAGAGGAAATGTCTGACAGCTCTTATATTTAAACTGAAATAGCCACAATGGGACTCCCAATTTCATATCTTGAGTTATAGAGCAGAGCTCTCTCTCCTAAAGTAATGACTGAGGGTTAGAGGTATTCTAATAATAAAAAATGATTTTTTTTGGTAGAGTCAGGGTCTCACTGTGTTGCCCAGGCTGGTCTCAAAAAACCTTGGCCTCAAGTGATTCAGCCACCTTGGCCTCCCACTTTGTTGGGATAACAGGCAAGAACCGCCACACCTGGCCTTGGAAGCTGCTCCTGCTTTGTGTGTTCTGGCTGGTCTTTCTGTGCAGCCGTCAGTAAGATGCTCCCGCAGCATAGTTCCAAATCTTTCTGCACAAATTTAGTGGATGCTGTGTTTTTTTACGTGGAATAGCCCCTTTATTTATTGCAGAGAAGCTGTACAATTCACACTTAGTAACATACGGCCTAGCAAATTTCATTTCTTGATCAATACACCTGTTAAAAGATGATGCTTGTGGTCTAAATATGCAGATTCCTCATCATCCCCAAGGAAAAGGGAACCACTGCAAGGCAACCTGGGAGGGAGTTTAGGATTGTTCTGAGGCAGTGCAAGCCATTGAAATTCACACACGAGGGGGTAGAAAAGACAATCCACATGTTCTGATCCCTCCATGTTCTGGGTATCACTTGGTCCTCCTTAAATTGCACAATTTTGGTGTCAGAGAAAACTGGATTTGAATCCCAGGTTCATCACTTTTTATGATGTGATGGTGAAAGTGTTTTTAACTCATCTGAGCCTCAGTTTGCTCATCTATAGAAGATGCGATTGTTATGAGGCTTCCATAAGGTAAGTGTGTAAATACCATGGCAAAATGCTTGTCATTTAAAAGAGAGGGTTATTGTGAGGCTTCTATACGGTAAGTGTGTAAAAGTCGGGACACAATGTCTACAGTTTTGTAAGTGTTCAACATGTGGACAAGAAGGATTGTCTTTCATTTGTTTTCGACCATTAACTTTTAGACCAAGTTTATAAAACTTGGGACACTCATATATCTTAGACAATCAAACCAATGATCAGAAAGACTAAATAAATCACCACAGTCACAAAGCAGTTCACAGTGCATTCACTGGGGAATTTCTAGTTAACAGTAGCAATGACGATCACATTGAAAATCTCGTGTATTTTGTGGTTTGCTCTTACATCAGCCTCTTGCTTTGTTGAGAGCACAGATTCTAAGCTGCTCTATGAAAGTGATTATTAGAAAAATGTGATGTACCTAGTGTGTAAATTTTGGAAAATTTCTTCTATTAGTCTCATTAATTTGAACCTGGGTGTCATTTTCAAAAATGTAAATCAAATATATGTGGATGAGATATGTATGTGTGCATATGAAATATAACTTGATATTAGAGAGTAGGCTTACCTCATGGCTATGTTTTTTTTGTGAAAGCACCTGCAGAAATGTCTCTTATTTCTAGTTCATAAATACTTCAGAGATTGTGGGGAAAGGGGTTCTGTGAATCCCAGACACTGCATGAGGCAGATTTGGTTTCAGTAATTTTAACATCATTCATCATAAGGTGATGATCCCTAGGAATTTCTTCACAGTGAGAAACCTGAAAGTTCCCAGCAGCCAGCAGTGAATGAAAGGTGGGGCGGGGCTGCTGGCAGGGTGGGGCCTTCCGAGCCATGTGCCTGTCCTTTCAAGTTCCAAGTCTGTGGGGAAGCATGCAGGGGATTCTGGACCTGATTGTTTCCTAGAACCTGGATCCATTCTGGTTGGCAGGGCAGCTGGCCTTCACTTGGTGGTCTTTAGTGGGTGCCCTCACTTTTTGCCTTCAGTTAGTGCCCTCAGTTGGTTCCCTCCAATGTTTCTCTTTACTTCGTCGTCTTCAGTTGTTGGGCAGTGGTGGAAGGAGGATGAATCCGTTTGTGCTCTCTCCTTCCCTAGTCACAGCTCTCAGGCTTGTTGCCTCCAGGCCCTTCTAAAATAAACCAGACAGGTTGACAGGGTTTTTTTTAGCAGACAAGCCAGCTCAGGGTACAGGGGTAACACGGGGTCCCGGATGCTAGTGCAATGCCACCCCATGGCCCAGGGCTGCCTGCTCAAGCCATGCTTTGGGAAGGAAGA
Organism: Rhinopithecus roxellana; assembly: GCF_007565055.1. Lineage (NCBI taxonomy): Eukaryota > Metazoa > Chordata > Mammalia > Primates > Cercopithecidae > Rhinopithecus > Rhinopithecus roxellana. The sequence continues at coordinate 106,704,188 of NC_044559.1, forward strand.
GGCGATAGGTGTTGAGCCCTGCAGCCTTGGGGACAAGCGAAGACCCAAGCTACCCCAGAAGAGCAGGGGTGCCACATGGGGACCACACTGAACTGTCGCATGTGCACCAAAGCCAGCCCCAGTCAGGACTGGCACCAGGGTTCTGCAGAGCCAGCCTGTGTCTCTGACATCTACAAGGGTGCAGACAGCGAAGGCACAGGCTGTGATAAACAGGACCAGAGGGACATGCTGTCCCCCAATGTCCTCCGCAAGTGGGGCCACCTCAGGGTGTGGTGGGTGATGTCGTACTGCAACTCTGGGATCCACGAGGTGGAGGTGGCTGCAGCGCCGGATCCACTGCTTTGGAGTCAGCCCAATCGAATTTGGGAGCCAGCAAGGGACCTGACAGCAGGACCACGTTGGCCACCAGAAGACGTCCAAAGGTAGGGAGGCAACAGGTACTGCTTACATTCAGAAGATCCTCTGGCCATTACTGGCCCAAGGTTCCCCCAGAGACATCCAAAGCCTCAGTTTTCTCATCTATAAAAGACGTGATTGTTTTGAGGTTTCCATAAGGTAAGTGTGTAAAAACCATGGCGAAATGCTTGTAATTTAAAAGAGAGCGTTTCTTTCAGGCTTCTATAAGGTAAGTGTGTAAAAATCTGGACACAATACCTATAATTTTTTAAGTGTTCAGTATATGGAGAAGGAGGATTATTTTTTCTCATCTGATTTTCAGAGGAAGTTTATAAAATTGTTGATACTCATATTTCTTAAACAATTTAACCAGTGATCAGAAAGAATAAATAGATAACCAAGGTCACAAAGCAGTTCACAATGCGTTCACTGGGTAATTTCTAGTTAAAAGTGGCAATGATTGAAAACTTTGTATTATGTTGTGGTTTTCTCTTACATAATCCTCTTGGTGTTTTGAAACCACAGATTTTAAGTTGCACTATCAAAGCGATCATTAGAAAAATGTGATGTACTTAGTGTGTAAATGTTTGAAAATTTCTTCTGTTAGTCTTTTTAATTTGATTGAACATATTTGTTATTTTCAAAAACGGAAATTGAATATATGTTGATTGGATTTATATGTGCATATATGAAATACGACTTGACATTATAGAGTAGGCTTAGCTCATGGCAATGGTTTTTTCTGAAAGCACCTGTAGAAATCTCTCTTCTTTCTAGTTTGTTAATGTTTCAGATATTATGGGGGAAAGGGTGTTCTATGAATCCCAGACACTGCGTGAGGCAGATTTGGTTTCAGTGATTTTAGCATCATTCATTGTAAGGGATGATCCCTAGGAACTTCTTCACAGTGAGAAATCTGAAAGGTCCCAGCAGCCAGCAATGAATGAAAGGTGGGGCGGGGCCACTGGCTGGGCGGGGCCTTGTGAGCCATGTGCCTGTGCTCTCAAGTTCCAAGTCTGTGGTGAGGCATGCAGGGGATTCTGGACCTGATTGTTTCCTCTGAACCAGGATGCGGTCTGGTTGGCAGGGCAATTGGTCTTCACTTGGTGGCCTTCAGCGGATGCCCTCATTGGTTGCCTTCGGTTTGTGTCCTCAGTTGGTACCCTCAGGTGGTGGTCTTCAGTTGTTGGGCAGTGGTGGAAGGAGGATGAATCCGTTTGTGCTCTCTCCTCCCCCTAGTCACAGCTTTCAGGCTTATTGCATCCAGGCCCTTCTAAAATAAACCAGACAGGTTGGCATGGTTTTTTTAGCAGACAAGTCAGGTCGTGCTACAGGGCTGACACGGGGTGAGGACTGCTAGCGCATTGCTGCCCCATGGCCCAGGGCTCCCCATGACAGCAATGCTTTTGCCAGGAAGAGGCAGGCGGTGTTCAGCTATGCAGAACTGGGGGCAAGCGAAGGCCCAAGCTGCCTGAGAAGAGCAGAGTTTACCCCATGGGGTCCACACTGAACTGTCGCATATGCACCAAAGCCAGCCCTAATCAGGGCTGGGACAAGCATTCTGCAGAGCCAGCCTGTGGCTCTGACGTCTACTAGCATGCAGACAGCGAAGACGCAGGCCGCGATATACAGGAGTAGAGGCGCCCAGAACACGCTCTTCCCCAATGCCAGCTGCAAGCCAGGCTATCTCAGCGTGTGGTGGGTGAAGCTGTCCTGCAGCTCTGAGATCCACAAAGTGGAGGTGGTAGTAGTGCAGGACTCCACTGCTTTGGAGCCAGCGAGGGTCCTGACAGCAGCACATTGGCCACCAGAAGACACCGAAAGGTAGGGAGGTGAAGGATACCGTTTACATTCAGGAGCTCCTCTGGTATTGTTGGCCCAAGGTTCCCCCAGAAGCATCCAAAGCCTCAGTTTTCTCATCTATAAAAGATGTGATTGTCATGAGGCTTCCATAAGGTAAATGTATGAAAACCATGGCAAAAATGTTTGTAATTTAAAAGGGTTTCTATGAGGCTTCTATAAGGTAAGTGTGTAAAAATCTGGATTCAATACCTATAATTTAGATCACTGTAACCTCTGCCCTCTGGGTTCAAGCAATTCTTCTGCCTGAACCTCCGGAGTATGTGGGATTACAGGCATGTGTCATCAGGCCCAACTAATTTTGTTCTTTTTAGGAGAGACAGGGTTTCACCATTTTGGTCAGGCTGGTCTCAAACTCCTGGCATCAGGTGATCTGCTCACCTTGGTTTCCCTAAGTACTGGGATTACAGGCTTGAGCCACCATCCCCGGCCAAAACTTTGGTTTCTTGATCAACAATCCTGTTTCTAAGGAGATGCTTGTGTTCTAAATATGCAGATTCCAAGTCATTTCCAAGAAGAAGGGAAGGACTGCAAGGCAACCTGGGAGGGAGTTTAGGATTTTTCTGAGGCCATGAAAGCCATTGAAATTCATACATAAGACAGTAGAGAAAGGGAATGCACATGTCTTGATCCCTTTATGTACTGGGTATATCTTGGTCTTCATTAAGTTTGCACCACCTTTGGCATCAGAGACAAGTGGATTTGAATCCAAGTTCCAACACTCATTAGGATGTGATCGTGAATGTGTTTTTAACTCCTCTGAGCCTCACTTTGCTTATCTATAAAAGATGGGATTCTTATGAGGCTTCCATAAGGTAAATGAGTAAAAATTTGGGTGGGCCAAATGCCTGTAATTTAAAAGATAGGATTGTTATGAGGCTTCGATAAGGTAAGTGTGTAAAAACCTGGACACAATGCCTGTCATTTTGTAAGTGTTAAATATATAGAGAAGGATTATTTTTCTCTCATTTAATTTTCAGAGCAAGTTTATAAAATGTTGTTACTCATATTTTTGAGATAATGGAAGCAAGGATCACAAAGATTAAATGAGTCACCTTAGTCACAAAGCAGTTCACAATACATTTAGTGGGTAATTGCCAGCTAAAAGTAGCAGTGATGATCACATTTAAAATCTTGTATTATGTGTTGCTTTTCTCTTACATAAGCCTCTTTTTTTGTTCAAGGCATAGATTCTAAGTTGCTGTATCAAAATGATCACTAGAAAACTGTGATATACTTTGTCTATAATTTTTAGAAAATGTACTCTATTACTCTTGTTAATTTGATTGAATATGTGTTATTTTCAAAAAATGTAAATGGAATATGTGTGGATTGAATATATATGTGTGTATATATATGTGAAATATGATTTGACATTATAGTGTAGGTGTAGCTCATGGCAATGTGTTTTTCTGACAGCAGCTGCAGAAATCTGACATTTTTCTAGTTTGTAAAAATCTCAGAGGTTATGGGGGAAAGAGGGTTCTTTGAACCCCAGACAGTACATGAGGCAGATTTGGTTTCAGTAATTTTAGCATCATTCATCGTAAGGTGATGATCCCTAGGAATTTCTTCACAGTGAGAAACCTGAAAAGTCCCAGCAGCCAGCAGTGAATGAAAGGTGGGGCGGGGCTGCTGGCAGAGTGGGGCCTTCCGAGCCATGTGCCTGTCCTTTCAAGTTCCAAGTCTGTGGGGAAGCATGCAGGGGATTCTGGACCTGATTGTTTCCTAGAACCTGGATCCATTCTGGTTGGCAGGACAACTGGCCTTCACTTGGTGGTCTTTAGTGGGTGCCCTCACTTTTTGCCTTCAGTTAGTGCCCTCGGTTGGTTCCCTCCATTGTTTCTCTTTACTTCGTGGTCTTCAGTTGTTGGGCAGTGATGGAAGGAGGATGAATCCGTTTGTGCTCTCTCCTTCCCTAGTCACAGCTCTCAGGCTTGTTGCCTCCAGGCCCTTCTAAAATAAACCAGACAGGTTGGCAGGGTTTTTTTTAACAGACAAGCCAGCTCAGGGTACAGGGGTAACACGGGGTACCGGATGCTAGTGCAATGCCACCCCATGGGCCAGGGCTGCCGGCGCAAGCCGTGCTTTGGGAAGGAAGAGGCGATAGGTGTTGAGCCCTGCAGCCTTGGGGACAAGCAAAGACCCAAGCTACCCCAGAAGAGCAGGGGTGCCACATGGGGACCACACTGAACTGTCGCATGTGCACCAAAGCCAGCCCCAGTCAGGACTGGCACCAGGGTTCTGCAGAGCCAGCCTGTGTCTCTGACATCTACAAGGGTGCAGACAGCGAAGGCACAGGCTGTGATCAACAGGACCAGAGGGACATGCTGTCCCCCAATGTCCTTCGCAAGTGGGGCCACCTCAGGGTGTGGTGGGTGATGTCGTACTGCAACTCTGGGATCCACGAGGTGGAGGTGGCTGCAGCGCCGGACTCCACTGCTTTGGAGTCAGCCCAATCGCATTTGGGAGCCAGCGAGGGACCTGACAGCAGGACCACGTTGGCCACCAGAAGACGTCCAAAGGTAGGGAGGCAACAGGTACTGCTTAAGTTCAGAAGATCCTCTGGCCATTGCTGGCCCAAGGTTCCCCCAGAGACATCCAAAGCCTCAGTTTTCTCATCTATAAAAGACGTGATTGTTTTGAGGTTTCCATAAGGTAAGTGTGTAAAAACCATGGCGAAATGCTTGTAATTTAAAAGAGAGCGTTTCTTTCAGGCTTCTATAAGGTAAGTGTGTAAAAATCTGGACACAATACCTATAATTTTTTAAGTGTTCAGTATATGGAGAAGGAGGATTATTTTTTCTCATCTGATTTTCAGAGGAAGTTTATAAAATTGTTGATACTCATATTTCTTAAACAATTTAACCAGTGATCAGAAAGAATAAATAGATAACCAAGGTCACAAAGCAGTTCACAGTGCGTTCACTGGGTAATTTCTAGTTAAAAGTGGCAATGATTTCCATATTGAAAACTTTGTATTATGTTGTGGTTTTCTCTTACATAATCCTCTTGGTGTTTTGAAACCACAGATTGTAAGTGGCACTATCAAAGCGATCATTAGAAAAATGTGATGTAGTTAGTGTGTAAATGTTTGAAAATTTCTTCTGTTAGTCTTTTTAATTTGATTGAACATATTTGTTATTTTCAAAAACGGAAATTGAATATATGTTGATTGGATTTATATGTGCATATATGAAATACGACTTGACATTATAGAGTAGGCTTAGCTCATGGCAATGGTTTTTTCTGAAAGCACCTGCAGAAATCTCTCTTCTTTCTAGTTTGTTAATGTTTCAGAGATTATAGGGGAAAGGGGATTCTATGAATCCCAGACACTACATGAGGCAGATTTGGTTTCAGTGATTTTAGCATCATTCATTGTAAGGGATGATCCCTAGGAACTTCTTCACAGTGAGAAACCTGAAAGGTCCCAGCAGCCAGCAATGAATGAAAGGTGGGGCAGGGCGCTAGCAGGGCGGGGCCTTGTGAGCCATGTGCCTGTGCTCTCAAGTTCCAAGTTTTTTGGGGAGGCATGCAGGGGATTCTGGACCTGATTGTTTCCTCTGAAGTAGGATGTGTTCTGGTTGGCAGGGCAACTGGCCTTCACTTGGTGGCCTTCAGCAGATGCCCTCAATTGTTGCCTTCGGTTTGTGTCCTCAGTTGGTACCCTCAGGTGGTGGTCTTCAGTTGTTGGGCAGTGGTGGAAGGAGGATGAATCCGTTTGTGCTCTCTCCTCCCCAGTCACAGCTCTCAGGCTTATTGCATGCAGGCCCTTCTAAAATAAACCAGACAGGTTGGCAGGGTTTTTTTTAGCAGACAAGTCAGGTCATGCTACAGGGCTGACACGGGGTGAGGACTGCTAGCGCATTGCTGCCCCATGGCCCAGGGCTCCCCATGCCAGCAATGCTTTTGCCAGGAAGAGGAGAGAGGTGTTCAGCTCTGCAGAATTGGGGGCAAGCGAAGGCCCAAGCTGCCTGAGAAGAGCAGAGTTTACCCCATGGGGTCCACACTGAACTGTGGCATATGCACCAAAGCCAGCCCTAATCAGGGCTGGGACAAGCATTCTGCAGAGCCAGCCTGTGGCTCTGACGTCTACTAGCATGCAGACAGTGAAGACGCAGGCCGCGATATACAGGAGCAGAGGCGCCCGGAACACGTTGTTCCCCAATGCCAGCTGCAAGCCGGGCTATCTCAGCGTGCGGTGGGTGAAGCTGTCCTGCAGCTCTGAGATCCACGAAGTGGAGGTGGTAGTAGCACAGACTCCACTGCTTTGGAGGCTGCACAATCGAATTTGGGAGCCAGCGAGGGTCCTGACAGCAGCACGCTGGCCACCAGAAGACACCGAAAGGTAGGGAGGCGACGGATACCGTTTAAATTCAGGAGCTCCTCTGGTATTGTTGGCCCAAGGTTCCCCCAGAAGCATCCAAAGCCTCAGTTTTCTCATCTATAAAAGATGTGATTGTTATGAGGCTTCCATAAGGTAAATGTATGAAAACCATGGCAAAATGTTTGTAATTTAAAAGAAAGGTTTTCTATGAGGCTTCTATAAAGTAAGTGTGTAAAAATCTGGGTACAATACCCATAATTTAGGTCACTGTATCCTCTGCCCTCTGGGTTCAAGCAATTTTTCTGACTTAACCTCCGGAGTATCTGGGATTAGAGGCATGCGCCATCAGGCCCAACTAATTTTGTTCTTTTTAGGAGAGACAGGGTTTCACTATTTTGGTCGGGCTGGTCTCAAACTCCTGGCCTCAGGTCATCTGCTCACCTTGGTTTCCCTAAGTACTGGGATTACAGGCTTGAGCCACCATCCCCGGCCAAAACTTTGGTTTCTTGATCAACAATCCTGTTTCTAAGGAGATGCTTGTGTTCTAAATATGCAGATTCCAAGTCATTTCCAAGAAGAAGGGAAGGACTGCAAGGCAACCTGGGAGGGAGTTTAGGATTTTTCTGAGGCCATGAAAGCCATTGAAATTCATACATAAGACAGTAGAGAAAGGGAATGCACATGTCTTGATCCCTCCATGTACTGGGTATATCTTGGTCTTCATTAAGTTTGCACCACCTTTGGCATCAGAGACAAGTGGATTTGAATCCAAGTTCCAACACTCATTAGGATGTGATCGTGAATATGTTTTTAACTCCTCTGAGCCTCACTTTGCTTATCTATAAAAGATGGGATTCTTATGAGGCTTCCATAAGGTAAATGAGTAAAAATTTGGGTGGGCAAAATGCCTGTAATTTAAAAGATAGGGTTGTTATGAGGCTTCGATAAGGTAAGTGTGTAAAAACCTGGACACAATGCCTGTCATTTTGTAAGTGTTAAATATATAGAGAAGGATTATTTTTCTCTCATTTAATTTTCAGAGCAAGTTTATAAAATGTTGTTACTCATATTTTTGAGATAATGAAAGCAAGGATCACAAAGATTAAATGAGTCACCTTAGTCACAAAGCAGTTCACAATACATTTAGTGGGTAATTGCCAGCTAAAAGTAACAGTGATGATCACATTTAAAATCTTGTATTATGTGTTGCTTTTCTCTTACATAAGCCTCTTTTTTTGTTCAAGGCATAGATTCTAAGTTGCTGTATCAAAATGATCACTAGAAAACTGTGATATACTTTGTCTATAATTTTTAGAAAATGTATTCTATTACTCTTGTTAATTTGATTGAATATGTGTGTTATTTTCAAAAAATGTAAATGGAATATGTGTGGATTTAATATATATGTGTATATATATATGTGAAATATGATTTGACATTATAGTGTAGGTGTAGCTCATGGCAATGTGTTTTTCTGACAGCAGCTGCAGAAATCTGTCATTTTTCTTGTTTGTAAAAATCTCAGAGGTTATGGGGGAAAGAGAGTTCTTTGAATCCCAGACAGTACATGAGGCAGATTTGGTTTCAGTAATTTTAGCATCATTTATCGTAAGGTGATGATCCCTAGGAACTTCTTCACAGTGAGCAGCATGAAAGTTTCTAGCAGCCAGCCATGAATGAAAGGTGGGGGAGGTCCGCTGGCAGGTCGGGGCCTCGTGAGCCTGGTGCTTGAGCTCTCAGTTCCAAGCTAGGGGGACACATGCAAAGGATTCTGGACCTGAGTGTTTCCACTAACCAGTATGTGGTCTGGTTGGCAGGGCCACTGGCCTTCAGTGGATGCCCTCATTGGTTGCCTTCAGTTAGTGCCCTCAGTTGGTACCCTCAGTTGTTTCTCTTTAGTTGGTGCTCTTCAGTTGGTGATCCTAGTTGGTGGTCTTCAGTTGTTGGGCAGTGGTGGCAGGAGGATGAATCCGTTTGTGCTCTCTTCTCCCCCAGTAACAGGTCTCAGGTGTATTGCATTCAGGCCATTCTAAAATAAACTGGAGAGGTTGGCAGGTTTTTTTTAGCAGACAAGTCAGCTCAGGGTACAGATGCGGGCTGCTAGTGCAATGCTGCCCCATGGCCCAGGGCTGCCCGTGGCAGTAATGCTTTTGCCAGGAAGAGGCAATAGGTGTTCACCTATGCAGACTCGGGAGCAAGCCAAGGCCCATGCTGTCTGAGAACAGCAGGGGTGTCCCTTGTGGTCCACACTGAACTGTTGAATATTCACCAAAGCCAGACCCAATCAGGGCTGGCACAAGGGTTCTCAACAGCCAGCTTCTGACTCTGACATCTACGAGTGTCCAGACAGCAAAGACGCAGGCCGCGACATACAGGAGCAGAGGTGCCTAGAACACACTGTTGCCCAATGCCAGCCATAAGCGGGGCTATCTCAGGGTGCGTGAGTGAAATCGTCCTGCATCTCAGAGATCCACAAGGTGGAGGTGGCAGTAGTGCTGGATTCCACTGCTTTGGAGCCTGCCCAGTCGAATTCGGGAGCCAGCGAGGGTCCTGACAGCAGCACATTGGCCACCAGAAGACACCCAAAGGTAGGGAGGTGGCAGATACTGCTTAAGTTCAGGAGCTCCTCTGGCCGTTGCTGACCCAAGGTTCCCCCAGAGGCATCCACAGCCTGGGGCTCCTTCCTCCTGCCCGGCGTTTGCTTTCCTATGCCCAGGCCCCAAGCAGGAGGACTGGCTCTGCCTCGAGTCCTCACCCCTCTTCTTTCCCTGCTGCTTCCAGCCGGTTTCTTACTTTCCCACTACATACCCCAATGCTCAGTTCTGTTTCCTCTTCTTCTTCCCCCAGGCTGGCTGAAAACTAAGTTTCAAAATACAAAACATATGCTAGAGATTTCATTGCTGAAGACAAAATGTCTGACAGCTTTTCTATTTAAACTCTGATTGTTCTCTTCATTTCTTTAAACATTAGAATAATTAAGTCTCATGATAGATGTGCTTTTGTAACTTGAAAGTATGACAGTAAATTTTCACAATTTAAAATTTCTTCTAAATTTTTCTTTTCATAAATTTTTGGCAAAGAGGTAGTATTTAGTTACTTGAGTAACTCCTTTAGTGGTGATTTGTGAGATTTTGGTGCACCGATCACCCAAGCAGTACACATGGAATACAATTTGTAGTCTCAACTTTCTCCCCCTTCCCACCATTTCCCCCTGAGTATCATCCTTTTATTTGAGACTGACTCTCATTGTGTCACCAAGGCTGGAATGCTATGTCACGATGTCAGCTCGCTGCAACCCTTGGTTCCCAAATTCATGTGATCCTCCTGCTTCAGCTTCCCGAGTGGCAGGGATTAGAGGTGTGGGTCATGATGCCTGACTAAATTTTTTAATTGTTTTTTTTTTTTCGTTGGTTTGTTTTTGTTTTGTTTTGTTTTTTTGAGACAGTGTCTCACTCTGTCACCCAGGCTGGAGTGCAATGGCGTGATCTCGGCTCACTGCAAGCTCTGCCTCCCGGGTTCACACCATTCCCATGCCTCAGCCTCCCAAGTCGCTGGGACTACAGGTGCCCGCCACCTCGCCTGGCAAATTTTGTGTATTTTTAATAGAGATGGGGTTTCATCCCAGGATGATCTCAATCTCCTGACCTCGTGGTCCGCCTGCCTCGGCCTCCCAAAGTGCTGGGATTACAGGTGTGAGCCACCATGCCTGGCCAATTTTTTGTATTTTTAGCAGTTAGTGGATTTCATCAAATTGGCCAGTCTGTTCTTGAACTCCTGACCTCAAGTGATCCACCTGTCTCGGCCTCCCCTAGGGCTGGGAATACAGGAATGAGCCAGCAGAACCCAACTAACGTTCCCCACCCACTTTTTTTTTTCTAATGTCCTGAAGTCATTCTTTGAGTTGTCTTGTAAATTAATGGGTTACTCAAATTACTGGAAAACTAGTTGAAGAAATAAACAGGCAGTTTGTGAATATTAGACAGAACAGTGGTGCCAAGCATGGCTAAAGCATCTCTGCATTCACAGGGAGAGGAGCTGAAGACCTTCTGGTGTGGGCTGGGCTACAATTCACTTGCAGGAGAAACAGCCCGGATGTGGAGAGGTGGCCATCCTTGGCGGGATCCTTTCTAAAGAGCCAAGAAATCAACATAGAGCTTCTTCTATCTGATTCTCTAACTGCAGACCTTCCATGAGTCAAGCTTTGTGTCAAAAGGACAAATTAAAAGGCAAGAAAATAAAATCATAATACCAGGACTGTTGGGGAAAACGAAACAAACAAAAACCCACATCTAATTCCAGATTAGTTCAGGGACCCGCACATTTTGTCCAAATTTGTGTCTGTTGTTTCTGTGTTCAATGTACTCTTTGTTGTTGTTGTTGTTGTTATCTGTTTTTCGTTTTTGTTGTTTTTGTTTCGTTTTTGTTGTTGAGACTAAGTCTCGCCCTGTCGCCAGGCTGGAGAGCAGTGGTGTGATCTCAGCTCACTGCAAGCTCCGCCTCCCACGTTCACGCCATTCTCCTGCCTCAGCCTCCTGAGTAGCTGGAACCACAGGCACTTGCCACCACCCCTGGCTAATTTTTGTATTTTTATTAGAGACGGGGTTCACCATATTGGCCAGAATGGTCTCAATCTCTTGACCTCGTGATCTGCTCGCCTCGGCCTCCCGAAGTGCAGGGATTACAGGCGTGAGCCACCGCACCCAGCCCAATATACTCTTTGTCCAAGACAATGTTCGAAAGTTGTTCCTGTACTCAGCACAGTATGAAACTAGATAAATACATTTTAGAGAAATCAACAATACAATTTATTTGAAAGAAAATTGGTTTTCAAGGTTTATTCTTCAATTATCAAAAGGTTTTCAAAGGTAAAACATACTATTCCTGTTCATGATCCCAGTTAATCCAGACCCTCCTCTGTGGGCTTTATCAAATACCGCACTCACCTTCCTGAATCTTCTGCTGAATCTCCTATAAAGTTTTGTCACAGAACCTCAGATTTTTCGTAAGGTTTTGTGTACCATGCCATGCCTGTGAATTGCTTTCTTTTTATTTTTTATTTTTGTAAGAAGTAGCCAGCAAGTATCTTTCTTTGCTTTAGAGATGTAAACTGCTTTGTATTTTCAGATTAACTTTCAAGAATGTTGAAAATGCTTTGCTCGCTTTTCTTTTCTGGCTTCCTCCCTCTCAGGACCTATAAATGGCACCACCCAGCCCAATGGACAGATGCCCCAGGCTGCACATTCTGTCAGTGCTGTTCTCCAAGAGGCCCAGACACACACTGAAACATCCAAGGTAAAACCAGCAAGCAGCTGCATACATTCCACACAGCCGTCCCCCAAAGCCCATGTTCTCAACCATTCGCATTGTTCCAATAACTGCTCTTTTAAAAAGAGAAAACAGGCTGGGTACGGTGGCTCACGCCTGTAATCCCAGCACTTTGGGAGGCCGAAGCAGGATAATTGCTTGAGCTTCAGAGTTCCAGACCAGCCTGGGCAACAGAACCAGGGCTCATCTCTACAAGAAATAAAAAAATTACCCAGGCTTGGTGGCGTGCACCCGTGGTCCTAGCTACTTGGGTGGCTGAGGTGTTTGAATGGCTTGAGCTTAGTATTTCAAGGCTGCAGTGAGCTGTGATCGCACCACAGCACCCCAGCCTACATGATAAAGACCTTGTCTTAAAAAAAGAAATGAATATAAAAAGGGTTACACTAAAAATGTGCATTTTCTATTGTCCCCACTAGTGTCCTACATATATCCCCAGGGTGATGAAGGAGAAGATACGTTGTAAAATGATAGCCAGTAGGGATGACATCCTCCACAACATTTTTTCAACCAAATAGATCAATGAGGATTCACTTAAATCTATCTTAAAATCATAGCTAATAATTATGATTTAGTTACTAATCTAGTTCAAAACCTCTCAGTTGACTGTATAAATTCTGTTGAATATTTCTCATGTGTGAGTCAAAACAACCTTAAATAACTGTGACAACAGCATGTCACCCAGCTAGGACAGGCAGGGTGCTTCACTTTAGCAATTTTTCACTTATTTCGCCCCTTCATTTTGTCCATCAGCCAGTCATGAAAACAACTAAATCTTGGTATTTATTGAACTTCTTATAATTTTGACAACCACTGCAGGCCTGTAAAAGTTCTATTTCTTTAGTGTTTTCATTATCTTCTCAAGCCTGACAATCTCTTTATGCAATGCGCTTTCAGCTATTATTATTTTCATTATTTCTATAATGCCAATCGAAGGAAAGCATTTAAAAATGCTAAAATAAATAAAAGAATCCCAGAATAGAAATCACTTAACTATATGTGAACATCAATACCCAAGCTGTCTCTTCAGAAATTTTTTAAAAAGGAAAATGTACATCACCAGTTAATTAGCTTATCATGCTAAGTAAATAAACTAAAATAGAAACTAAATCAGAAGGCACTGTTAGAAAAAAAAACTTCCAAATTTAATCTTCAGTGGTAAGAGGTTATTAAGCAGAGGAAGAAATAAACTGGAACCCTGATGAAATGTAAATTGGAATGATAATTGTCACTAAAACAGAGGGATTCAATCCAGCTGCCTGGGGATGTTTCATTATATAAATACAAATTATTATTATCTATGCCAGTATTGGCAGAGGAAGGACTATGTCTCTATTAGACTTCAGCCAAATTTGGTGTTCTGGTTTCTACCAATAGCGCACTGGTGATTTTTCTTTTCAGAACTCATATGTATCTCATTTGATCTCATCACAATCTGAGACACATGTCATAATAGGGACTACGGGGCTCATTTTATACCCGGTGAACCAGCCAACTTTCATGCAGTAGAGAAAAGGTAAAGTGTCTGGGTGAGGCGGCTCACACCTGTAATTCCAGCACTTTGGGAGGCCAAGGTGGGCAGATCACTTGAGCCCAGGAGTTGGAGACAAGTCTGAGCAACATGGCAAAAAACCATCTCTACAACAAATACAAAACTTAGCTGGGCATGGTGGCACATGCTTGTTATCCCAGCTATTCAGGAGGCTGAGGCATGAGGATCACTGAGCCCTAGAGTCAGAAGTTGCAGTGAGCTGAGCTTGTGCCACTGCACTCCGGCCTGGGTGACACAGCGAGATCCTGTCAAAAAAAAAAAAAAAAAAAAAAAAAAACCAGGCGCAGTGGCTCATGCCTGTAATCCCAGCATTTTGGGAAGCAGAGGCAGGCAGATCATGAGGTCTGGGGTTCGAGACCAGTCTGACCAACATGGTGAAACCTCATCTCTACTAAAAATACAATAATTAGCAGGACGTGGTAGCCAGCTCATGTAGTCCCAGCTACTTGGGAGGCTGAGGCAGGAGAATCACTTGAACCCAGGGGGTGGAGGTTGCAGTGAGCCAAGATGGCACCACTGCATTCCAGCCTGGGCAACAGAGCAAGACTCCGTCTCAATAATAATAATAATAATAATAATAATAAAGGCCATTGAGAGTCATTTCCCTATTCCAGAGCAAAGATGAGCTCACGAACACCCAGGGCTCTCAGTGACTGAGGGACGGAGGCTCCCCAGTGGGCAGACAGAGACTCACCTATCTATGGCATGGTCCTGTCCACTGGGGCTGTTTTGTCAAGAATAAGGAATGCTACCCAGGGGACTGAGGTGGGAGCATTCGCTTGAGCTCTGGAGGTCGAGGCTACAGTGAGCCCAGATTGCGCCACTGCACTCAGCCTGGGTGACAGAGTGAGACCCTGTGTCCATTAATTAATCACAATAAATTAAAATTTCAAAAATTTTAAAATAATGAATGCTGCTGTCACTGGGTTGCAGGATAGGAAGCCAGCCCTCGGGAACCACCAGGAGCCAGGAGCACCCCCGGCCCCACATGGCCCCAAGTCCACCCTGCCCCCCACTCTGTTGCAGAGGTCCTGGGACACCATCTGCAGCCCAGTCACGCCCCGCAAGGCCAAGAGCACTGACGGCGGGGGTTTCCCCGCCCCGCCCGACGACTTCCTGCCCACTGCCACGGCTGCCTCCACTGAACGACACAGAGCTGCCGCCACACCCGCTGGAGGATCCAGAGCTCCTGCCACCGCCCGTGGACTTCATGGAGCCGCCCGCCCCCGGACTTCGTGCCCGCTCCCCCAGCGGTCGTCAAGAGGCCTCCTATGCCCCACCCTCCCAACAGGCGCGGAGCTTCAATGTTCAGAACCAACACATGAATAAAACAAATGAATAAATGTTAAACGTTCTTCCTACTGTATTTATACAAAGATTACCGGGTCAGTAGATCTGGAGGTCAACACTATAATTAAAAATAGCTTTCACCATCCCATGCCGCCTTAAGTCTTGGTGACCTTAGATTTTCATCTCTACCTCTGCGACCTTCAGAATTTTCAGGAAAATTGAGAGAGGAAAATGAGAAAACATGACAAGCAGAGCCTGTTCCCTTGCTCTGAGATTCCCGTTGCTTGACTGATTGGAGCCCTGGACACAGGCTGTTTTGGTTTTGCTTCTTTAATGCTTGAATAACAGTAATTTTAAAAAATAGTTATTCAGATAATTTTTGAATTCTCTGTTATTACAGCGCTGTAAGTATCCTGTAAATAAGAATGTAGGGCCAGGTAAAAGCAATCTTATTGATGTATATTTCAGTCTGGAATGTCTTCCCTCAGAGATACATTTAGTGCCCAGTTTATCCTAGGCTCTTGTTACCTGTATCTCTTCTCTTTCAAATTGGGTTCTGATGGGCTAAAAGGCTATTTTCTTAAAATTAAGGAAGGTAATTAATGGTACGTTTTAATATTTGGGGAAGAGTAAGCTGTAGATCATGCTGTCTCAATCCATGGGCTCCTGCGGCCCAGGACAACTTCGAATGCTGCCCGACAAATATTAAAACATTATGAGCTCTTGGCAGGGCACGGTGGCTCACACCTGTAATCCCAGCACTATTGGGAGGCCAAGGCTGGCAGATCACTTGAGGTCAGGAGTTCAAGACCAGCCTGGCCAACACGGCAAAACCCTATCTGTGCTAAAAATACAAAAATGAGCCAGGCACAGTGAGCATGCCTGTAATCCCAGCAACTCCAGAGGCTGAGGTGGGAGAATCCTTTGAACTCAGGAGGTGGAGGCTGCAGTGAGCTGAGATCTTGCTACTGCACTCAATCCTGGACGACAGGGCAAGACTCACTCTTAAAAAAATTATGAGATATTTTTGCATTTTTTTTTTTTTTTTTTTTTTTTAGCTGATCAGCTATCGCTAGTGTTAGTGCATCTTATGTGAGTCCCAGGGAAGCCAAAAGATTGGACACCCCTGCAGGCTAAGTGGAAATTTAAAATGAAACAAATTTAGTTTTAAAACCAAATTATTTAGTAATTAAAACTGGCAAGGTGTTCTTAATTTATTTGAGCATATGCTTGAAACAAGATAGAAGGTAAATTTGCTTTACATTAAATTTTATCTCACAAACAGTAACTCTCCACTTTTAGTATACTATGTTCTTTTGATGTCAGATACAGTAATAATATGGTTTTTCTTTTTAATTTTTTAAAAAATATTATTTTCCTTTAAGTTCCAGGATACATATGCAGAACGTGCAGATTTGTTACATAGGTAAACGTGTGCCATAATGGTTTGCTGCACCTATCAACCCATCACCTAAATATTAAGCCCAGCATGCGTTAGCTATTTGTGACATTAGCTATTTGTCCAGGTTTTATAATGGCAAACATACTCCCTGCATGACCATTCACCCCGGACCCCCTGCAGCAGCGCCCCCACCACTAGTGAATGCCTTCTTATCCCCTGTTTCAATCACTGTCCCGAATGGTTCCTAGTAGATACAAAACGTTTTTTTCTCCAATGGGAAAATAGAACACAGGGAGCCACTCAGTTTGCTCCCAACACCGCTCTCCAGTCGCTCACCGGAGCTACCTTGGCAAGTACTCTAGGAGTATGGGAAAATGAAAACAACAAACTCACACACCTTTTTAACATACACAACCAGTTCTGTCTACCCAGCCAAGGTATATTCTTCTTATGTGGAACATCGACCTATATCTACCTCCCCACTAACTGGACAGGCACCTGCACCTTAGCTAAGTCCCAACATTAACATTGCCCAAGGAAATCAGACCTCATCAGTACTCCTTAAAGCTCAAGTCCGTCAACCATACAACTAATACCCCTACTTACAGGGTTAGGAATGGCTCCTGCTACAGGAACTGGAATAGCTGGTTTATCTACTTCATTATCCTACTACCACACACTCTCAAAGGATTTCTCAGACAGTTTGCAAGAAATAACGAAATCTATCCTTACTTTACAATCCCAAATAGATTCTTTAGCAGCAGTGACTCTCCAAAACCACCGAGGCTTAGACTTCCTCACTGCTGAGGCTGAGACCTCCTCACTCCTAGCAACTGGGACTACAGGCGCCCACCACCATGCCCCGCTAATTTTTTGTGTTTTTAGTAGAGACGGGGTTTCACCGTGTTATGGTCTCGATCTCCTGACCTCATGATCCACCCACCTCAGCCTCCCAAAGTGTTGGGATTACAGGTGTGAGCCGCCATGCCCAGCCTCTTACTATAAATTTTTAAAACACCTACAAATCTATTTTATAGCCAATCTGTTAGAATTGCAATCTTAAAAATTACTCCAGGTCAAAACATTTAAAATCTCATCAGAAAAGTCTACCTTTCCAGACTGCTATATTTCTATGGGAAATCTTCAGTAGTAGCCTGCTGAAAGTTATCATCCCCTTACCCCTAATTAGAAATCCACATGCCTGTTCTTACTCCCCATTCTTGTCCTACTAATACTGTCTTCACTTAAATGCCACTTTGATCATTTTGTCTTACATTTGTATACAGACTTTTCAGTTTACAAGTGTTTTCACATTTGTTACAACATTATTTCATCATGCAGACCTAAGAGGTAGATACGAGCACTATTTTTATAAACAAGGTTACTGGTATTTGATTAGGTTAAATGATTTGTTCCAAGTTCCCATAGCTAGTAAGTGGCAGAACCAAAATACAGACTTATCTTTTGACATCCACTTATTGCTGTTACCACTATGCAGCTGCTGCTTCTATCTAAGTGGTGAGGCCTTTCCTATCTCTTCCACATCCACCGTTGTGACCTTGGAATATATCATTATTATTTGACACTTATGTGGCTGCAAACCTGGCTGCCACAAAGGGACTCAAAGAGTTCTCTTTGTGAAAAGAATGTCTACTTATGAAAACACTACTCAACCGAATTATTATTATTATAGTTTTACAGGTGTCCTATTTCTCATGTTTATCCAGCTCCTGAAATGTTTCTTCAGCTATATACTGGATAATCAAAATATACCAACACTTTCAAGTCCCAAGCATTATCTTTTCAAGTTCCAAGTTGTACAAGACTGAGACTACCATTTAAACTCTTTCTCTCTGAATCCAAATAGAGCTTTCATAATCTGGAGATACACAGAATCATATATTTGCCCATAGGTGAATGCAGAGAAATTCTTTAGTTTTTAGACAAACTTAACTTCAGAACTCAAATAGATTCCTAGTGACTTCTAAGACTTATTTTCTTTTGCACTATTCTACACTGGGTTCTTAAATTAATCCTGCAAATTAGCAGAATTGCACTATGCAATAGTTATCTAGTTGGCACATGATTATAAAGTATGTTCTGATAAACATCTGAAAATAATTTCTTATGGACACATGCAGAGATGACAGAATAAAGTCAAATCATCTTTTTATGTTTTAACATGACTCATTACTTATGTTTTAAAATAACAATAGCAACAACAACAACAACAATACACTGTACCTCAGTATTTGAAGGTCATTTCGTATCTTCTTTTTGTCCTGATTCTGATGTCGGCATCTTATCTACAAAATGTTATTCACAGACACATATATGAGAACATTTTTTACTGTAAATTGTAAAACATATACTATATCCATTTATGAATATTTCAATAAAATAACAGTAATAGCAAAAATAGAATTCAGGATTGAAGCAGGTTCAGGAAAAAGAATTGATAGTATGGAAAACGATAGCAAAAAGTTTTTTTTTTAAGTAGACATTATATTTGGGTCTATAAAGTTATTTTCTAAATAACAGCGTTTAAGCATAAAAATATTTTCAGAGATATTCACTGACTTACCACTTCTATTATTTAAGTATAAAAAAATAAAATTGTCATCGCTTGCTTGATTTTGTGGAGCTCGTTCAATAATGCCAATGTCATTTTATTGTTTTCCAGTTACTGTCTTTGTTGCTCCCTCCTATTACAAACAAAAAACAAAAGCAACAACAACAAAAAAAGCTTCAGAAAAAAATGTATTTATTCACTCACTCACTCAGTTTGTCAGTAAGACAAAAAAACACACACACACACACACACACATACATTGTATCTATCAAATCACAGGCACTATCCTGGGAGAAGCAGAAAATATACACAGAAGATAGATTCTGACCTATATTCAAGAAATGGCAGAGACATATGAACACAAAAACAGAAAAAGGTGTAGTTCACCAGTTCTACAATTTAAGTCAATACAATACATAAGGGCACAAAGGAGAGAACAATCAGTTTTACCTGAAAAGCATAGAAAATGCTACCATAATTGGGCCATATTTGGAAGGACAGACGAAGTGCAGAGTCAGGATACAAAGTCTAGGTGCAATAGGATGTGTAAAATAATAAGGCATGAAACAACATTGCAAATGAGGGGTGCCAAAGGGACGTGGTAAAACTGGAACACAGTCGGAGGAAATGAGATGAAGAGATAAAATGGAACCACACCATATAAGACATGTGTCTTGCTGGAATGTGAACGTACCCCTTTATGTGATGAGTTACATTATTACAAATGTATTTTAGAAAGGTGACACTTCTAGCAGTGTAAAGATAGAGGAACATGGGGAGATGGGGCAAAACTAGAAAGGAGTATGTCAAAATTATAGGTAGAGAGTCAGTTATGCGAATGAGAGATGGAAGATTATAAGAAGGTAGAAAGTACAAAATTTGGTGTGTGACTGGATTGGTGACATGGAGGAGGGCTGAGGGCAGGTTGAAGTGCTTGAGTGTTTCACAGCTACTTCCTAGGTGTTATTTACTAGGGTGGGGAAACCACATGACAGATTAGAATCAGGAAAAGAATAAAAATGATGTTTTCAGTTTGAGACCTATAAAATTTGAGGGATCCAAGGGGCTTGGAAGAAAGAGCTGAATAAATACATTTGGAGTACGAGTAGATGACCTACATCAGGAAAATTACATGGTGATAAGAAGGTAAAGATTTGTAAGATAGACTAAATGGGTAGAATTAAATAATACAAACCTTTGCAGAATGCTGATATTTTGAAAATGAAATCAAAGAAGAGAAAAAAACATGGGATTAAGTTTTTCAATTACATATTTCTACATTTGTTTCAAGAATGTAATTTCATTTACATAGGTAAATATTTCTGAAATATTTTTGCAACATACATCTTTGAATTGAATGAAAACATTTAATTCTAAAACACCAAGATTCTGGAAGAGGACTTTTATAAAAATTAACCTTGAAATTTTTAGTTGTACAAGAGAAATGCTTACCTAATTATAGAATTATGAGGCTTTTTTTCTTTTTTTCTTTTTCTTTTTTTTTTTTTTTTTTTGAGATGGAGTCTTGCTCTGTTGCCCAGGCTGGAGTGCAGTGGCTCCATCTCCGCACACTGCAACCTCTGCCCCCCGAGGTTCACGCCATTCTCCTGCCTCAGCCTCCCAAGTAGTTGGGACTACAGGCGCCCGTCACCACGCCTGGCTAATTTTTTGTGTTTTTTGTAGAGAGGGGGTTTCACCGTATTAGCTAGGATGGTCTCAATCTCCTGACCTCGTGATCCGCCTGCCTCAGCCTCCCAGATGCTGGGATTACAGGCGTGAGCCACCGTGCCCAGCCTCTACTAGGTATTTTAAAGAGTACAACAAATTGCTCTTACCTATAGTCGTCCTTATATTTTCTTTCAGCTTTTTATGAAAATCAGCTATAAGTCACTCAAAGACATCTGAGCAGTATTTTATTACTTGGCTATCTTTTCTTAATTTTTATTTTAAATAAATTATATCATAGCTTTTATTCTAGAGAGTTCCTGCTCTCGTTTAAACCACTATTTTCACTGTGTTGTTATAATAATCTTATATAATATATATAATGTTTATATCTATATATAATATATAATCTTATATAATATTTATAATAATCTTATAATATAATAAGAGTCTCATCTTGACTCTTATGTAGTCTTTATGTTTATCTTACTTTTCTGTATTGAATTATTTCCTTTCATCCCCTTCTTCTAATTGATTATTATACAAACATGCTGGCATCCATTAGATTATTTTTTGGCCAAAATACCCTACGACAAAAATTTACCCTTACATAGCTTATAGTATTGTAGAAATAATTAAGATTTAAAAATTTAAATTGCATGTTATATTTTGAAATATCCCTTCACGATTTACAGGTTTATTACCTCTTGTGTGGAAAATGTGAGATTTTAGTTTTTAATAGTACCTTATTTAAATGGGTTTGCATTGAAATAGTATAGGTTGTTTCCATTCTATGTGTCAAATAGCTAAGTATAAATAATTGTATAAATTCTGCTTCTTCCAAAAAACAGAGAGAAAGAGAATAATGGGGTGGGGGGGTACAATGATTGATTACTGAAAACCATACATAGAAACTAAATAGAAACCTGTAACTAAATATAGTGACAACTGAGACAGAGACAGCCTAAAAACCAGACACTGAAGAAATGTATTCTGTAAGGAAAAAAGTCTGGGGTAAATAATTTTTAAAAAAGTGAAGGAGGCCGGGCGCGGTGGCTCAAGCCTGTAATCCCAGCACTTTGGGAGGCCGAGACGGGCGGATCACGAGGTCAGGAGATCGAGACCATCCTGGCGAACACGGTGAAACCCCGTCTCTACTAAAAAAAAATACAAAAAAAAACTAGCCGGGCGTGGCGGCCGGCGCCTGTAGTCCCAGCTACTTGAGAGGCTGAGGCAGGAGAATGGCGTGAACCCGGGGGGCGGAGCTTGCAGTGAGCTGCACTGCACTCTAGCCTGGGCGACAGAGCAAGACTCCGTCTCAAAAAAAAAAAAAAAAAAAGGGTGAAGGAGGAGGGAGAAACAAACAAGAGACATGACCAGTCAATCAAGTATGAGCTTCAGTCATGAAAGAAGAGGAAAAGCAACTGCTATAACATATGCGATGAAATACACATAATAGAGACTTTTGTTCATAATACATTTCTATCATGCTGATGAGCATTTACACTGTGATTATTTTGTTAATACCTGTGTAATAAAAATTTTATTATATAAAAAGACATTCAATTAATTAAACATGGCCTTCAGCCACTACCTAAAAGCTGGAACATTCTTACTACAGAAAGAGGAAAAACGAATGTCTTATAAACTTTTCACCTGAAGAAAGTATTGGTAATCAGAATTCTAAAGAGTAATGTATTGCTTGAAAATATATGTTTAATAGAGCATGTGTTGAGACTAAAATATATTAAAATTTTTAAAATCTAAACTCCACTTGGAGGATACTAGAAAATATAGAGTAACCGTCTTTCCTATTTACTACATATCTCTGATTTATTGTCTTCTTATTTAAGACATATTTTCTCAACATAACTCACCTGAATTTATGCATTCTAAACACTACAAGAAACTATAAATTTAAGTCATATTTTAGAAATGCATTAGATTTAATTATTAGATATATTATGCATATTATCTTACTTGTAACATTCCATTACATAAAAATTCATTTATCTGCTTATTTATTCACATTGAAAACCTCTTAAAATGCTTTTTATAGACAAGACCGTATTCTCGGTACTCTAGGATGAACACAAGTATGTTCTCTAACCTCCAGTATCTCATAGTGATGCAAGAGCTTCAAAACGATTATTTAAACAACTAAATACAAAATCTTTTGAAATTTAAAAATTTCAAATGTGATCAAAGGCCTTTGAACAATATGTTTAAAAACTACAATTTAAAAATTCTGAAATTAAAATCTTACCATATACTTATTAAGAGTGTCTGCTTCCAGAACTGCATTCTTCATTTAGATGAAGAGTTTAAAGTATACTTTCAAAGAAATAACTTAGAGCCGGGCGCGGTGGCTCACGCCTGTAATCCCAGCACTTTGGGAGGCCGAGGTGGGTGGATCACAAGGTCAGGAGATTGAGACCACGGTGAAACCCCGTCTCTACTAAAAATACAAAAAATTAGCCGGGCGAGGTGGCGGGCGCCTGTAGTCCCAGCTACTCGGGAGGCGGAGGCAGGAGAATGGCGTGAACCCGGGAGGCGGAGCTTGCAGCGAGCCAAGATCGCGCCACTGCACTCCAGCCAGGGGGACAGAGCGAGACTCGGTCTCAAAAAATAATAATAATAATAACTTAGAAAACACACTAGCATCCCTTAGTAATACAGATTCTTAGAGAATTTAGAATTCTAAATTTTTTCAGTTATTTTTTAAAATTAGAGATAAGGGTTCGCTATGTTGCCCACACCGGTCTCAAACTCTTGGGCTCAAGCACTCCTCCTGCTTCAGCCTCCCTAGTAACTGGAACTACCATGCACCGCCATGCCCAAATAGATTTTCACAATTTCTAATGTTATTTTGGTGTAAAGAACCAAGAAGAGAAACTGAGAAAAAGCTCTCTCCTAAAAACTACATCATATCAAAATAATAAGTGCAAAAAAAAAAAAAAACCTATATGCTACGTGGTACAGTTTGGAAACGGAACAGTATCAGAAAGATTCCTTGATTACTATAAAATAAGTAATTGGATCCATTAAAGATAAATGTCAGCATGAGTTTTTTTAAGTTACAATAGAATACTTTTAAAAGTCACAGTAAGAATACTTACTGCCAGGCTGGGTGCAGTGTCTCATGCCTGTACTTCCAGTGCTTTGGGAGACCGAGATGGGAGGATCACTTGATCCCGGGAGTTTGAGACCAGCTTAGACAACACAGGGAAACCTCATCTCTACAAAAATGCAAATCAGCCAGGCATGGTGGTGCCCGCCTGTGGCCCCAGCTACTTGGGAGATTGATTGTGGGAGGATCACTTGGGCCCGGGAGTTCGTGGGTACAGCGATCTGTGATTGTGCCATAAACAAGGAATGAGAGGTCCTGTTGCTTCACGTCTTTGACAGCATTTGACGTTTTCAGTCTTCTGGATTTGGGTTATTGTTTGGTAATTTGTGCTCCTGCACTCCAAGCCTGGGCAACAGACTTTCTCTCAAAATAAATAAAAGACTTCTAGTCACTATATCATATCTATGTCGAACTCTTTACACACCAAGCTTGCAGAGTTAAAGCCCACAGCACCCTTTAATTATGTGATGGGGACCAAGTGATTAAAGTGGGTGACCATGTTCTTGCTTTTGGTCATTCCAATAGATGTGCAGTGGGAGCTCACTACTGCCTTTCCCTAAGGATTATTATATGGAGCGTCATTCCAAATGCTTATTTCTTATTTGTATATTTTATTTGGTGAGATGCCCGTTACAGTCTTTAGCTCACTTTTTAATTGGGTCATTTGTTTCTTACTATTATGTTTTAAGAATATTGGTATATTTTGGATAAAATTCATTATTCAAATATGTTCCTGCAAATATTTTCTTCCAGTCCGTGTCTTGTCTTCCCTTTCAGTGACTTTAACACAACAAAAATGTGACATTTTAATCCAAGTCCAGCTTGTCATATTATTTCTTTTATGCATTGTAACGTTGGCGTTTTTTTTCTAGAGATCATCAAACCCAAGAGAGTCTAGATTTTCTCCTGTTATTTTCCAGAAGTTTTATAGTTTTGTATTTGACATTTAGGTCTGTGATTCATTTTGACTTAATTTTGATGAGGGGGTAAGATCTGATTCATTTTTTGTTTTACATGTGGATATTCAGTTGTTCCAGCACCACTTTCTGAAGAAACCAATCTTTGTTTCATCATGTTGCCTTTGCTTTTTCATCAAAGATTAATTAAATACATTGATGTGTCTCTATTTCTAAACTCTCCGCCTTGTTTCATTAACCCGTCTATTCTTTCATCAATATGATACTGCCTTGATCACCGTAGCTTTACAGTAAGTCTTGAAGTTGAGTAGTGCCTGTCTGTCCTCCAGCTTTGCTCTCCTTCAATATCGTGTTATCTATTCAAGGTCTTTTTCTTCTCCATGTAAGTTTTAGAATTACTTTTTCTATGTCCATGAAATAATTTGCTTCCATTTTGATTAGAAGTGCATTGAATCTGTACCTTGGGAAGAATTGACATCCTGACGATATTGAGTTATTCTATTCTTGAATATAATGTGTCTTCTCCAACTGTTCAGTTCTTTTTTATTTCCATCATCAGATATGGACAATTTATGAAATTACATAACTCTCTCTACCTTGATCAAAGGACAGTAATGAATTCCTCATTCTTCAGCCAACAAGTCACCTCTGAGGGCCATGTGTCTAAACATAGACAGGAGGGTAAGAAAATGATAAAGACATCCTGGGAAAAACAGGAAATTCAAGAATCAGCAACTGTGTCTAAGTAACTCCTTTCCATTTCCCCAGGGCACCTGTTGCTTCAGCCAACACCTGCTGGGATGTGCCCAGGACGCTGGTGCTGCTGGCTTTCCCAGCCCTGTCCCCGGGGCTGCCATTAGGTGTGGTATGGCTCTTGACCTTAGCAAGAATGTTCTTCTTCATCCCTACCATGGGTGAAATTTTTTCACAAACACATTTTAAAATAATGCCAACTTTTATATTAGATAGAAGTGCCGTGTGTACAGGTTTACGTGTGTCTTTTTGGTAGAATGTTGTATTTTCTTTTGGGTATATTCCCAGTAATGAGATTGCTGGATCAATTAGTAGCTCTGTTTTACATTTTTTTGAGA
This sequence comes from Rhinopithecus roxellana, assembly GCF_007565055.1. Classification (NCBI taxonomy): domain Eukaryota; kingdom Metazoa; phylum Chordata; class Mammalia; order Primates; family Cercopithecidae; genus Rhinopithecus; species Rhinopithecus roxellana. Next base: position 106,729,715 of record NC_044559.1, read on the forward strand.
AATCTCCAAACTGCTTTCCATAGTGGCCGACCTATTTTACATTCCCAGTGACAGTGAACAGGAGTTTCCTTTGCAGCCTCACCAGCATCTGTTAACAAATAACCACTTTTATTCCAGACATAGATCATCTGTTAGTTTTGATTTTAGTACATCATCTGAAGAAGATAGTGTTTTTCACAACCAAAGATGATTCCTCTTTCCAAACATGTTTGATTTTTTTTCTCTTTTTCTGAAGGCGTGTGGAACTTTCTGTCTGCATCAGTTTTGGGTATAGGTTAAGAGCATTGTACCTTGAAGTGACCCATCTCACTGTCCCCAGGCAGTGTTCTGTCCCAGAACTCTTCACAAGCTTTTTCCCCCTGTGGGCCCAGTGTGGAGAGGAGCAGCCCACATAGTCTTTCACCAGGCAAGTGACACAAAGAATTAACACAATCATGTGTGACTGTTCTCAAGGTTCCAAACATAGAAAGGGGAAAGGTGCAGGTAACACAGCTTATTAATGGCAGTAACATCTCAGCTCAGCAGGAAACATACTGTGGGCTATGAGAACAGGTTACAATGAATACGTAGGCAGAAAAAGTCACATTAATCAGATATTAGCACAAAAATGTTCTTGCTCAAATGTTAAATGTCCTTCCTGCACATGTGGCAATGCCAGACTTGCAGAAAGCACATGTGGTGAGAGACAAAGCCTGCTGCCTGGCTGTGAGCTTCAGTGCCCAGTGAGACGCAGCAAGTTTCCATCTCTTCTTTCTACACTCCTGCTTTTATTGCCCATTTTCATATACGTTTTATTCCATTTTTCAATGTTGTATTCCATTGGTCTTTCAGACTAATGATGAAACAACACAACACAATTTTTTTTTTTTTTTTTTTTTTGAGGTGGAGTCTTGCTCTATCGCCCAGGCTGGAGTGCAGTGATGCGATCTTGGCTCACTGCAAACTCTGCCTCCCGGGTTCACGCCATTCTCCTGCCTCAGCCTCCCAAGTAACTGGGACTACAGGCACCCGCCACGATGCCCTGCTAATTGTTTTGTATTCTTAGTAGAGACGGGGTTTCACTGTGTCAGCCAGGACGGTCTCAATCTCCTGACCTCATGATCTGCCCACTTCGGCCTCCAAGACATCACGATTTTAATTCCCAAGTCTTTACAATATTTTAAAGGAGAAGTCAATCTCTTTTAATTTTCAGATTTTTCATGGATATTTTAATTTGTTTGCTCTTCTTTACGATAAAATTGTAAGTTAATTGGAGTTAAAATCAACTTATTTTATTTTCTTTATTTTCTTAACTTTTATTTTAATCTCAGGTGTACATACGCAGGATGTGCAGGTTTGTTGCACAGGTAAATGGCTGTCAGTGGGGCGGGGTTGTTGTACAGATTATTTCATCACCCAGGTGTTAAGCCTAGTGTCCAGTAGTTATTTTTCCTGATCCTCTCTCTCCTCCCACCTTTCACCCTCCAACACGCCCCAGTGTGTGTTGTGTCCCTTTATGTGTCCATGTGTTCTCATCCTTTAGCTCCCACTTACAAGTGAGAACATACCGTATTTGGTTTTCTGTTCCTGAATTCCTTTGCTAAGGATAATGGTCTCCACCTCCATCCATGCCCTTGCAAAGGTACATATACTCCATGGAATACTATGCAACCATAAAATCAACTTATTAATTAAAGTACCTTTGATGTCTTAACAATGCTTATCCTGCCTAATCATGTAATGTCTTAATTTTCCATTTATACAAATCTATTTTTATGTTTTTAAGAAATATTTTGCACCAATTCCATACTAATTGAATCATTTAAAATAATTTTCTTTTAAGTGTTGGCATTATCTGTTTTCCATCTATGAACATGAACACAAGACACTCTCATTAGTTCAATTAATGTAATTTATTGTGTTAATGAATTTCCTAATGCAATGACTCTCACTTGCGTTTCTGGCATAAATGGACTTCCTAATGATCTAGTGTTTTAATGGGTTGGCACAATGGTTTTTAACATTCAAAAATTTTACTTTCATATTAATATGCTCTAATTGTCTACAATATTCTATACAGCATCAAAGTTATATCACTTTTATATATCCTTTCTAAAAACTATTGGGAAAATTGGTTACTTTATAACTATTAAATAGTTTAAGCATATTGGTATATTAATAAGTTCATGAATAAAATTTTCTTCTGGACAATATAAATTTGATGCTTTCTTGTGTAGAAAACAAATATTTAATAAATGTCCTGTTTCTTCTATGAATATTACTTAATTCAGCATCTCTATCTGTATGGGGTAAATGATCTCAAAATACATTTCCTAGACTATATATGAGCCACAGTTTAATGTTAATTTGCATTGAAGCACACTATTTTGTCCCTGTTTTTTATTTTAATATTTGTCTTTAAGTTCTTCTCTGCACCGTAACCTGTTGACACCTCGTTCTCAAGGTCTTTGTGTGGTCCCATCTGTTTACATACAATTCACTAATAGTTTGGCTCAGGAATTTGGGGGTTAACTGAAAATCAGATTTTCAGCAGAGGCAGATCTCAGGGAAGCGCGGAATCCGGTAAGACACATGTGCTTTGCTGTCAGTCTCTCATGTCCTGTTCTCTCCATGTGAGACCCTGTCTGCCTCCAGGGATCATGAAAAAACAGAGCCTCTGCCATTTTATTGTCTTTGAAGGTGGTTGGTAGAAAGTTGTCATTTTTCTGGTAATTGGAAACTAAGACAAAGTTATTCCAAAATAACTTTAACTCATCAAATATGTACTGTCCTTGTATCTACAGGTGAGATGACAATTGCAGTTCTCGGGGGAAGTAAAGCCACAGGATCACAGGCCCATATCTCAGACCTCTACGCACTCATTGGCTATTGTGAACATAAACCTAAGCCCACTGTCCCAGTAGCAGAAAGAAATCAGGCGAGTAGTTTATATTTCAATCTGTGAGCAGAGTCTATTGTCTGTGGATCAATAGGCAGAATAAGTGCTCATTCCTGGGGAAAAAAAAACTCTGGGTCACAAACTGACCAGGGCCAAATCTATGCATGAAAAAGGAAATAATTACTGAGTCATGAGCTTAACTTGTGGGAAAATAATGAATGTCCAAGACCATAAATCAATCCATAAGTGTTCCTAAATTAATTATATGTAATTCTCACTGTTCATCATTGTTGAATTTTGATGTATGAAGCCATAAAATTTGTTTTCTGGCTGGGCGTGGGGCTTACGCCTGTAATCCCAACAATTTGGGAGGCCGAGGAGGGCGGATCACGAGGTCAGGAGTTTGAGACCAGTCTGGCCAACATAGTGAAACTCCGTCTCTACTAAAAATACAAAAAGTTAGCCGGATGTGGTGGTGCGTGCCTATAATCCAAGCTACTCAGGAGGCTGAGGCCAGAGAATCACATGAACCCGGGAGGTGGAGGTTGCAGTGAGCTGAGATCACACCATTGCACTGCAGCCTGGGCAATGGAGCAAGACTCCATCTCAAAAATATAAATAAATAAATAAAGGAAAAAAATGTTTTCTGAAGGTTCTGTAGTATAATTTGAAAATTAATCTGATAGCTGTTCTAGCTTTTCTACAAGAGTTGGAACATTTGTAGGATTAGTAGAGGTATTTCTAAAATCCTTCCATCCCTGTAATAATTTATAAGATGTTACTAATTGACTGATTTTGTTTTATTCAGAAATAGCAAATACGTATAAGCTTTATACCTACTTTGTATATACCTTGTATTTAGTGGAGACAGTGATTTAGTGGTGACAGAAAACAACAGGTGTCGCAAATTATGATTAGACTATTTTTCTTTTATTATTTTTCATTTTTAACTTTTGTGGGTGTACAGTAGGTGTATATATTTATAAGATTCATGAGATGTTTTGATGATGTGCAATGTGAAATAAGCACATCATGGAGAATTGGGTATCCATTCCCTCAAGCATTTATCCTTTGAGTTACAAACAATTCAGTCACACTCTTCAAGTCATTTTAAAATGTACAACTAAGTTATTATTGACTATAGTCACCCTGATGTGCTATCAAATAGTAAGTCTTATTTATTTTTCCGAACTTTTTTTTTTACCCATTAACCATGCCCACCTCCCAAGCTCTCCACTGCCGTTCCCAGTCTCTGGTAACCATCCTTCTATGCTCTCTGTTCATGAGTTCAGTCGTTTTGATTTTTAGATCCCACAAATAAGTGAGAACATGTGATGTTTGTCTTTCTGTGCCTGGATTATTTCACTTAATTATTTTCAGGTCCAACTATGTTGCCGCAAATGACAGGATCTCATTCTTTTTAAGGCTGAATAGTAGTTTGTTTTGTATAAGTACCACATTTTTTTATCCATTCATCTGCTGATGGACTCTTAGTTGCCTTTAAGTCTTAGCTATTGTAAACGGTCCTACAACATAGGAGTGATATACTGGTTTCCTGTCTTTTAGATGTATACCAAGCAGTGGGATTGCTGATTCATATGATAGCTCAATTTTTTTGTTTTTTGAGGAACCTCCAAACTGTTCTCCACAGTGATGGTACTAAACTACATTCCCGCCAACAGTGTCCAGGGGTTCCCTGTCCTCCACATCCTCGCCAGCATTTGTTACTGCTTGTCTTTTTAGCCAGGGTGGGCAGCTAATATTCCCGGCTTTGAATCTTTTTAAGCCAATGGTACTCTTTCAAGTGACTCACCAAATTCAGTAAACCTTAACCAAGGTTATGGCTTCATTGAGGTTGCACATGGAATCTCCAAAGAGGTGCAGACCAGTCCTCACAAGATCCAGGATCACCCCAAAGACAGCTCAAGGAAAGGAAAGTTTTGCTACCTGCAAATAGGATACAACTCACATTGGTTCAGCCTATTCTCCAGGGTGTCAACTTCTCAGCTGACCGTCTACACACAAAGGCCCTAAATCCCCTTGTGCCCCACAGACAGAAAAAGACGAGAAATAAAAAGATGGGAACAATAGACACTGGGGCCTACTTAAAAAAGGGAGGGGGGTGCGGAGAATGGTGAGGGTTAAAGAAACTACCTATGCTCACTACCTGGGTGATGAAATCATTTGCACACCAAACCCCAGTGACATACAATTCACCCACGTAGCAAAACAGCACATGCACACACTGAACCTGAGATAAACGTGTGTGTGTGTGTGTGTGTGTGTATCCATTGGAGGGAAAACGATGGGTAACAAATGGTCCCCCAAAAGATAAAAATCACACAAATATCCAACCAAAGTGACTAATTCCCCACCAGGAATCAAACCCAAGCTATGGCAGTGGAAGTATGGAATTTTAACCAGACTGCGAGGTGGAGTGGCCAGCACTGCAAATTCTGCAGGAGAGTCACAGCAGGCACTTGGAGCATACGACAACTTTAAACTTTGCTTTAGGCCAGATTTTCATTTTTTAATTTTGTCAAAAGAATGTCTTTTTTTTTTTTTTTTTTTTTTTTTTTTTTTAAAGACAGAGTCTCCCTCAGTTGCCGAGGCTGGAGTGCATGGTGCTATCCCGGCTCACTGCAAGCTCCGCCTCCCGGGTTCACGCTATTCTCCTGCCTCAGCCTCCCAAGCAGCTGGGACTACAAGCGCTCGCCGCCACACCCGGCTAATTTTTTTGCATTTTTAGTAGAGACAGGGTTTCACCGTGTTAGCCAGGATGGTCTCGATCTCCTGACCTTGTGATCCACCCTTCTCGGCCTCCCAAAGTGCTGGGATTACAGGCTTGAGCCACCGCCCCCGGCCTTGTCAAAAGAATTTCTAAGGCTAGTCATGAAACCACCATGAGTCTTTATTTTAAATTAATCTTTCCATAAATACAAATGAGGCAATTGTTTAGAGTAAGAGACCTCTTTTTCTAAATTTAGGAGTCTTTCTGACATGAAGGATCGGTTTTCTAACCACTAATGATTAGAATTTCCACTGGCGAACTTATTTCAGTCGTGACTCAGTCCAACAAACCTGTTCATGAAAAGCCCACAAGGCAATTTTACAGGTTTAGAAAAACTTTAACCATACAAGCCAAAGGTATTCCTGGAGACAGTATAGATGAGGCAGCCCCAGTGATCCTCAAAAACTTTACTCGGCCGGACGCGGTGGCTCAAGCCTGTAATCCCAGCACTTTGGGAGGCCGAGACGGGTGGATCACGAGGTCAGGAGATCGAGACCATCCTGGCTAACACGGTGAAACCCCGCCTCTACTAAAAATACAAAAAACTAGCCGGGTGTGGTGGCGGGCGCCTGTAGTCCCAGCTACTTCGGAGGCTGAGGCAGGAGAATGGCGTAAACCCAGGAGGCGGAGCTTGCAGTGAGCCGAGATCGCGCAACTGCACTCCAGCCCGGGCGACAGAGCAAGACTCCGTCTCAAAAAAAAAAAAAAAAAAAAAAAAAAAAACTTGACTCGCCGAAATAGGCTTAAGATGGCAAGAGCTCTTGTTGCCACACATGGTGAAGGATGGTGTTTTTGCACACAGTACCTCCAGTAACCCACAAATTAGTGGGGGACTGCCAATGACGGATGCCTTAATCTGTGATACTAGGGAGGCCCTCCTGAACGCATACTTTTCCAGGACTAACTAGGCAACAAGAGTTGATATGAAAAAAGCCCATAGGGTTAGGACTTCTTAAGACAAACTCTTCTGAGAGTGTGACACATTTGGAACAAAAAATGTGCTTCCTAAATTCACGTGTCTGAGGTCCCCAGCCAGTTTTAGACTGACCACTGGATGTGAACCAAATATCACACTTCTCACATGGTGGAGACCAAGAATGCTCCCACTTGGTTAAAAGCCAAGCTCTCAAGGACATGAAACAAGGTCAGAGGGGAGCTTCATGCGGTTTTATTTGGGGAACAAATAGTAAAGTTTGCCCGAATAGACACCAGTCTGATCGGAGCCATAAATCTGACCCGTCTTCAGAGAGGTGGCTCGAAATCAGGTTTCTAGGGGTTCTGAGCCCCTGTTCTATTCTGAGGTGCCCTTCTTTGTGACAGCACAACCCAGAAAGACAAAGAGAGAGTGAGAGACTATTTCTAGGAGGAAAAGGGATCAAACAACGTGATTATTCATGCCAAAGACTACACAAGAGTCACTACATGTACGACTAGTCACACAAATCTTTTTCTTCCACTAATCAAGATTTTATGGAGAAAGAAAGGGCAACAATTCTCACCATCTGCTCAAACGGATTCCACACAGAGGCCAGCAGCCTGGCTGGTAAGAATTTCTCACTCTTCTGCCAGCTGCTCTGGTCCTGGATTCTTTGGCTGCAGCTTCTGGAAGAGCAGGCTTTGGTATTCTGCTCACAGCCACAAAATGGTAGACGACAAGGGAACACTTCCCCTTTGCGGTCTAAAGTTTCACTGAAAAATCGACTGGCCAAATGCAGATTAATAGGAGAAATGGCATGCAGGGTTATTTATGTGCACAAGAGAGAACCACAAAGTGATGACTCCAACCTCCAATAGTGCTTAGCAGCGTAGCTACCATCTAGAGGCCATGAACAATGGGGACTCAAAGTGATGACTGCGACCTCCAATAGTCCTTAGCAGCATAGCTACCACCTAGAGACCACAGAAACAATGGGGGCTCAGAGCATGGCCAGAAACAAGTTATGGCAAAATCAGGTTATAGAGGCAAGGCAGGCTATAAGAGAGAAGGCCTGGCTTCCAAATGAGGTCTTGTTATATAGCTCATACTTTACAGCCAACAGCCCTCAGAGAGGGTAGATGGTAGAGGTTCCTTTAAAAGTGAGATGAAATATTTGTATTTACTTCCCTGCACTAGCCAATAGTATCCCCATCTGTTCTCAGAAGCTCAGGCAGGTAGCAGCTAGACGGGACTGGAATGAAACACCAATGAACTGTACTGGGTCCCACAGTCTTTTGAAATCTCTATTTTCCCTAAAACATTCGGGCAACACTCTCTGACCTCTCCTTTGGTGGGAGACTGACTTCTCCCAACCACGAAGGGAGGAAATGGTCCTGGTGCTGGAAGTCCAGTGTGCAGCTGCATCTTCCGGCTGGACCAGAAGATCAGCACTGGGTGGGAGCCCAGGGTTTTAAAATCGCTGATCGGGAGAAACAGTGTGGCTGAGTCTGTCAATCAGAGTGTTTTACACATAGAGGGAGCCAGCCAAAATATGACTAGAAGTAAACCAACACACACACACGTTAATGTGTGTGTATGTATATATATATATAGAATTGTGCTTAAAGTTCTGGGGTACATGTGCAGAACGTGCAGATTTCTTACGTGGTTATACACGTGCCATGGTGGTTTGCTGCACCCATCAAACCACCGTCTACATTAGGTATTTCTCCTAATGCTATCCCTCCTCTAGCCCCAAAATCCCCGACAGGCCCTGGTGTGTGATGTTCCCCTCCCTGTGTCCCTGTGTTCTCATTGTTCAACTCCCACTTGTGAGTGAGAGCATGCGGTGTTTGGTTTTCTGTTCTTGTGTTAGTTTGCTGAGAATGACGGTTTCCAGCTTCATTCATGTCCCTGCAAAGGACATGAACTCATCCTTTTTCATGGCTGCATAGTTAAAAATATATACATATGCACATTATTCCTCAAGGATAATGTGTATATTTTTTACTATATAAAGTAATATATACCATACATAAATATATAGTAAATATATAAGTAAATAAGAAATAAAATAGATGTTTACACATAAGCTATGTGATGCTGTCTTACAGTCTGAGGCGGTGTTTCTTCATGTAGGTGAGAGGCAACTTATCTATATAACTAGAGATACCACATGTAATTATATGTATGAACATGTATTTCTCTGTATATAAAAGGACAAATATTTATTTATTAAAAAAACATAATCCCCAAATCTCATATAATCACACATGCCCCCCTCAACGCAGATGCAATTCCACATTCCCTGGAGGATCTCACATACACACACACACACACACACACACACACACACACACAGATGTACTTCCATGTTCCCAGGGAGACACTGCTTTTCTGCCACCTTGTGGCAGCACAGGGAGCCAAAAAGACCACAGGAGTCTTTTCCTGCCAGCTTTATAAGACATTTTATAGTTGGCCATTGGCTTTTAACCAGAGCAAGCCCAGTGGCCATTGCCCTCCAGTGGAAAAGCTGCCCGCACCTCCAGAACCTCTCAATGAGACTAGGCGCCCTTGTTTTGAGTACATAAGGTGGGTGCATCCAATGGTGTCCCACATCCGGTGGGTGAAGAAGAGGCTTTCCCGGGAGAAGAGAAAATGCTGGGTCTGAGCTGCAGAATGCACTGGGGGAAGTGCAGTTGTGGGGGGTTACGGCGGTACAAGGCCAGAGGAGGACTGGGCGGGGTGCCCCTGAGAGCTTCTGGATGCCTAAGCCTACGCAGACTGACAAAGCCTGTTAGGACAGTCTCGTGGGCCTGCAGAATACCTGGATGAAAGGCAGCAGGAAAGCCGTGAGCCTGAGACCTCACACTAGTGTGAACAGCAGGGAAACGGGTCTGGCTTAACAAAACCCCCTGGACAGGCCGGGCGCGGTGGCTCAAGCCTGTAATCCCAGCACTTTGGGAGGCCGAGACGGGCGGATCACGAGGTCAGGAGATTGAGACCATCCTGGCTAACACGGTGAAACCCCGTCTCTACTAAAAAAAAAAAAATACAAAAACTAGCCGGGCGAGGTGGCGGGCGCCTGTAGTCCCAGCAACTGGGGAGGCTGAGGCAGGAGAATGGCGGGAACCCGGGAGGCGGAGCTTGCAGTGAGCTGAGATCTGGCCACTGCACTCCAGTCGGGGCGACAGAGCGAGACTCCGCCTCAAAAAAAAAAAAAAAAAAAAAAAAAACCCCCTGGACTGCAACATAGGTGGTTGACAAGGAAGAACAGTTCAGTGGCAGAGTGCTGGGCACTGCCTTCCCAGCTGGAGGAATAATGCCCGTCCCCACGCCAGGGCCCAGCTTGTGGCTGAGGCGGTCCATTGTGGTGGATTCAAGTGCGCTCGCTCAAGTGGGGATGCTACCGACAACCCTCAGGCCTCGGGCCGCACACACTGTTGGCTTCTTGGCTGGCTCGCGCTTCCCAAAACAAGGCTGGAAAATGCACGACTGCACAAGCCAAAGAAATGGATGATGTCTTCTGTTATTAGACCCTCAGGGAGACAGTGACCAGGTGGAACTTGAGTGTAAGAACACCTAATGCAATCAGCTATCATAGGCTTTGGATGCTCCCATTCATGCCAACACAGCTGGTCTGCACTCTCTGTTGATCTCCAAAACTGTGAGTGCAAGCTGGCCCGGACGCCAAGGGAAGTGATGTCTCTGATCTGGACATCCAACATGCAGCTGCGTCTTCTCACGTGACCAGACGATCAACACTCAGTGGATCTCCGTGTTTTAAAATCACTGCTCTGCAGAAACAGTGCAGCCCAGTCTGCTAGTCTGGAGTGTTTCACACATACAGGGACACCACCTAAGATATAACTAGAAAGAAATATATTCACACACATAAATGTGTTTGCATGTAAAGGTATAAGGGAGTATGTAGCATGTGAACATGTGTATCAACATATAAATCAAAGTATAGATGTGTCCATGTAGATCTTTGCTGCACTCTCCGCCAGCATTTCTACCTTGGTGTTTCTCCATGCAGGTGATTAGAAAACATAAAATATACATATTCTTATGAAGGAATAAATTTGGATATTTGGTATAATTATATATAAACACATATTTAAAATAAACATATAAATACAAACAATATATTTAAAATAAACGTATAAATACAAACATATATGTATAAAATAAACATCCAAAATTCACTGAAAAACCCACACGTACTACAAACAGACGCACCTGCATGAATATTAGAGGCCATTGGTCCCCTGGGGCCTTCATGCCACCTACTAGCAGCCTAGGGAACCCTAAAGCCAGCAGGAGTCCTTTCCTGCCAGGTCCCTGTCACCGGTCCTGGATGGGAAACACCTGGTCATCTCCCTTTAACAAGAGGCAGTCCCAGGGCCATCACCCTCCATTGGGAAAAATGGCCAGTTTCCCAGAACTTGCGCATCAGGTTAGCTGGGCTTCTTTGGAACACTGCAGGTGGGGGCAATACGATAAGTTTGGTGAGTAGAGGCTTTCCGTGGAGAGAAAGAAGGGTCTGAGCCCTCAGGATGCACTGGGAGCAGAGAAAGGCAGGTGCAGTAAGATGGTGCAGGGAGGGACAGGCAGGCCACAGTGAGACTGCACTGAGTGCCCTTGAGAGCATTTGGGGACCAAGAGCAGCAGCGTGACTTTCCCCCAAACACTGAGGGAAACAATGGCCCTGACGCCCGAAGTCAAGTGCACAGCTGCACCTTCCCACTGGGCCGGAGAATCAACACTGGATGGGGCCTGAGCTTTGGGAATCACTGCTCTGGAGGAACAGGGAGGCCCAGCCTGTCGGTCTGGAGTGTTTCACACATGCAGGGCCCCAGCTAAGACACAGCAAGAAATAGATTTATCCACACACAGAAATGTGTGTTTGTTAAAGATAGATATGTATCAGCATATAGATATTCATATATATACATATATATACACATATATACATATATACACACACACATATATATACACACACATATATATATTTATACAGGAAACCGTGTAGTGCTTTCTGCCTGTCCGTGGTGATGCTTCTCTATTCAGGCAAGAAGAAAAATCTATGTCACTATCTATCTATCTACCTATCCACACACACATAAATATAGACATGTTCATATAAATGAATGTAAATACTCTGTATAATACCTATATTTATATATAGAAAAATATATATGAACAAATATATAAATAAAGGTATATATGTACAAGCCTCTATGTATAAAATAAACATAACCCAAACATGTTACCCCAAAGCCACACAGACGCACGTGCATTTATACTAGAAGCCATTGGGCCCCCTTACCACAGACTGGCAGTGGAGTGAAACAAAAGGCCCAGAGGCTCTATTCCTGCCAGTTCCGTGTGAGCCCCCACAAATGACAGACCCCTGAACATGGCCCTTTGACCAGATCCAGCCAAGGGCCGTCGTCTTCTAGTGGAAAGCTGCCCACTTACCCAGAAGCTGTCAGTCAAGATGGGCTCCTCTTTTGACAGTTGAGGTGGGAACATAAAGAGGCATCCTGGTTTGGGTGGGTGGAGGGGAGGCTTTCCAGGAGGATGAAAACAGGCTGGGTCTGAACACACAGGAGTCACTGCGTGCAGCATGAATCTGGGTGGGGTAAGGGGGTCTCGGGCCAGAGGGACAGCGAGGCCAGGACAGGATGGCTCTGAGTGCTCCTGAGAGCATTTGGGGACCAGGAAAGTGACCCCCAATTTATTTTGAAGACTGCATAGACCTGTGTGATCCTGTTATGGCAGGCCCCAGCTGCATCTCGAGAAACCAGGGCAGACCCGGAGAACACTTGGATTAAAGACACCTGGGAGGGAGGTTGAGGTGGGTGGATCACTTGAGGTCAGGAGTTCAAGACCAGCCTGGCCAACATGGGGAAAACTCGTCTCTACTAAAAATATAAAAATTAGCCAGGTATGGTGGCAGGTGCCTGTAATCCTAGCTACTCAGGAGGCTGAGGCAGGAGAATCACTTGAACCCAGAAGATGGAGGTTGCAGTGAGCCAAGATCGTGCCACTGCACTCCAGCCTGGGCGACAGAGCTAACTCCATCTAAAATAATAATTAAAAAAAAAAAAAAAGACACCTGGAAACCCACAGGCTTGAGGCTTCATCCAAAACTTTGAGAATCATGGAATGGGTCTGGCTTGACAAAACTTTCTGGTCCACGGTGTAGGTGGCAAATGAGGAAAACCAGGTCAGAGGCAGATGCTGGATGTGGCCATCCACAGGGGATGGATGATGCCTTTCAGAGAACTCGGGTCCAGCTTGTGGGTGAGGTAGGTCCATCTCAGGAGAATGAACTGCACGTGCACAAGTAGGGAGTCCCTGGGGAGCCCTGAGGTTCCGGGCATGGCATCTGACCTTGGGACAGTAGCAGTGCTAGCTTTCTGCACAGACTCCGGGTCACCAAGTCTAGGCTGAAAAATGTATTGCCTTACACCCAAAAGAAAGCCCTATCTCTTCTGTTTTTTGAAGCTCAGGGAGGTAGCAACCAGATGGAACAGCTGTGCTTTCCACTCTCCAGG